>NC_085964.1:5009166-7512500 GCF_910591565.1 Cydia splendana
AAAAACTTAAGAATAAGCCACATACAGGCATCGGTTTATTCAAACAAACAAAAAGGTTATGATTTTTTTTCTCGAAACAAAACTGTTTCTTGGCGCTCCTGAAAATCGTGTTTTGTCCGTTAAGCCCTTTGAGCCTACGGTAGTCGAATAGATAATATTGACTAGAAATAAAGATTTTAAGGCGCGGTGTGTAGTAAAATGCACTTTTTTGTCACCATATTTACAGACTTTTACAAGGCTTTCATGCATTATTTTCTAGTATATATAACTTCAGTCCTTGAACTACGTTATTGCTTGTCAGAAACACGACGGCTCATTATTTTCTCGATAGAATCTTAAGTTGAAAACATGCCTAACACTGTCTTTATTTCCTTATGTTAGAAGTACTAGGACGAAAATGTATATGAAACTTACTTCAGTCGATAGCTTTTAAGTAAATCTTCATTATTGCTTGTCCTTTTATCGATACGTTAATTTTTTCATTCATCATTTGATGAATTCAACATTTTGCCTACTAAATTACACCCTACGCGGCAATACCTTGCGCCTATTCCTCACGCCAGTACGCCCGTGACCACTGTCAGCGTCGGACCTGTGCTAGTTTAGCGGACATTTCATAAAATGGGTAATCACAGTATAAATATACAAATATGTTATACACACAATGTTTTTCAACATACTTACGAAGAAAAGCAAAATAATTCTTAAATACGGTGACATTTCAGACATTCGTCCGTCATATTGTCATTTTATAACAAGTTGGGCAGCAAAGGCACACACCCATCTAACCAATCCGGAATTCAGTCACGATTGATTAATTGTGTAAACATATTTTAAAAGGCTATAAAATTAATCAAATTGAATAATTTAGACTAGTCACATTTTTGTAAAAATCGATTTCTACTGGCAAAACATATTACTTTTTGGCAACCGGGTTTTTTAACCTCATTAGACCCCGCTGCATCCGAATTTGCCGGTTGCTTGATCTAATTCTTGACTGGAAGTGAGTTATTTGATATTAAAGGTCCCTTTTTTTAGTTTTTCGTAAATAACTCGTAAATGGTGGCCAATATAAAAAAAGATTAACTAATAATCTACACAAAATTTTCAATAAAAAAGATTCAGTACATTTTTAGCAGGGATCAATATTTAAAAAGATAATAAAGATGGAAAGTTAATTATAATAAATTCTAAGGTTCCTTGTTTTTATTTTTTCGTTAATAATTTGAAAAGTATGACTCATAGCAAAAACAAATCTTACACATAAATAATAAACATAAAATTTCCTACAAGAAACATGTAGAACACTTTTCGCTAGGATCAATATTTAAAAAGACAAAGCAGCCGGTAAGTTAATTACAATCAATTTTAAAGTCCCTTTTTAGTTTTTTGTAAATAACTCGTAAACGGTGTCCCATAGCAAAATAGGTTTTTATGAATAAATGTGACGTCCCACGGTCAAAGGTACCTTATGGCGGGTATGGAGTTATGCATACCCCAGTAATCTACAATAAATAAGCTATCGATAACACAAAAGATCAACCTTCTAGGTTGCGTAGTTACAGAGATATGATTTTTTGAAAATAATGTTGTGAAATTAACTTTACGATAGAGAAGTTTTAAGTTTAGCCGCCTAAAAACGACACTGACAGACAGTTTAAGCAAAAAACAATACCGATTTAGAGGTGAAAATGTATTTTCTGACTTTTTCATATAAAATCACAAAATTCAATATTTTTACTTTTAATGTGACACACAATCAATTTTTCTGAGCACATATGAAAGAAATTCTGTCATTCAAATTAAATAAATCCTAAAACCCCAACTAAATACTATATTTAACCCCTTATGCCACTTTAAACTTACATAACAATAACAGTATTTGCTCCATACATTTACGAAAAGGTACCTTATGGAAATAAATCTAATAATACATCACTACAAAATATCAATCATATTACAGTTTATCTTTTATGAATAGAAGATATTAATTTACATTAAACTGCCCCAAATTTAATTAGTTCTTCGTCATAATAATCTTAAAAAAGACCAATAATTTGTATGTAATGAAAAGGTACCTTGTGATTAAGTTACATGATGAGGCATGATGATGATGGAACAGTTAGGATAAACTAATAATATTTTGGGGTTAAGATGGTATAAATCGTCTATTTCTTATCAATAATATATTTCGGTTGCTATTGAAGATAAGCGGCATTGAGGTTCAATGACCTCAGATATTCCATAAGGTAATGCGTCGGGTATTGGCATTTTTCAGCAAACCAATGGCTGATTTACTGCATGCGACCAAACCAAAAGAAGATTATTCTAGTTAAGAAAGACTTGACGAGAGTAACTTTGGTATAATAGCAGGCTACTTGGATTTGTGATGTCGGTCGATGTACGGTTATAATATTTGCGAGGCGCCCCAACCAGAACTGAAATTATCAAATTAGTTTTGCAGAATGCTAATACAGTTCTCTACCAAACTTCTTTTCCCGTATTGACTAGTTTTTTTGGGAATTTTCAATCTTTTTTCCATAAGGTACCTTTTCTACTAAACTCTGAGACGACATTACTATGCTTATAACTAACTTATAACAAAAATAAAAACAGGTAAACAAACGTTACGCATTAAGGTTTCAGATCACACAATAAAAAAAAATTGAGCATTTTTTCACCTCTTTACAAAACATTTCATATCTCCGAAACTAGAAACCCTCATAAGGTACATAAAATTTCCTGCAAAAAACATGTGAACACTTTTCTCTAGGATCAATATTTAAAACGATATTAAAGGAAGAAAGTTCATTACAATCAATTCACATGTCACTTTTTTTAGTTTTTAGGGTCCCGTACCTCAAAAGGAAAAAACGGAACCCTTATAGGATCACTCGTGCGACTGTCTGTCTGTCTGTCCGTCTGTCACAGCCCATTTTCTTCAAAAGTACTGGACCAATTAAGTTGAAATTTGGTACACACATGTAAATTCGTGACCCAAAGACGGACATCTTACGTAAACAAATGAATTTTAAACATGGAGGCCACTTTTTAGCCAAGGGGGGTTCATTAACATTAAGAACCTATTTTGCTATGGGCCACCGTTTACGAGTCATTTACGAAAAACTTAAAATAGGGACCTTTAATATCAACTATCTCACTTCCAGTCAAGAATTCGATCAAGCAACCGGCAATTTCGGATTCAGCGGGGTCTAATTAGGTTAAAAAACCCGGTTGCCAAAAAATAATATGTTTTGCCAGTCGAAATCGATTTTTACAAAAACATGATCAGTCAAGTATACACTCATATTTTATATAATTAATAATTATTTAGGTACACTCACCGTCTTACCTACCATTTTTAGGGTTCCCTACCCAAAGGGGAAAACGGAACCCTATTAGTAAGACTCCGCTGTCCGTCCGTTCGTCCGTCCGTCTGTCACCAGGCTGTATCTCACGAACCGTTGCCGTTGCCGCTATAACAACAAATACTAAAAAGTACGGAACCCTCGGTGGGCTCAGTGGGCGAGTCCGACTCGCGCTTGTCCGGTTTTTAATTTCATTAAGTACTCATCAAAATTCGAATTTACTAATAAATCTTATTCAATCTTAATTGCCGAACTAAAAATCCCGGAACTGACAATTCAGAATACCGATGTCGTCAGAATAAGGACGTAGACGTGCTGCGCGGGAATGGTGCGGTGCGCCGCGCGGGGCGCCCGCCTGCCCGATCTACCACGCGTCTGCTTCACCCCCTTGAAAACGTAAAACTCGAGTATAAGAGCGCCTTAATAGATAAATAACACATATTATCTGATGATACCTAAATGAAATTATTTCAGAATGTACCAAAACACATTTCTTATAAAACTTATGTATGTGATATGTAAGTATTATTGACCGGTACCGTTATTGGCAGGAATAAATGTTTTCTCGGTCAGTAGTCCATCCGACCATCAGCAATCCCAATACGTTACGTAATATAAGCTTTATAATATATGAACATCTACGCGCGCTACGTTAACAAGGCTTCCATTGACAAAGGGAGCCTTCATTACCTTGTTATTTAGCAGAGTCACCAAGCAGCTAGTATTTACGTTTCACCCTTTGTACCACGTCCTTTGTCATTTTGTTCAGACTACAGACCTGGCACAAAACACGTTTGACTCTAATCAAGCAGATGTTGATTAATACTAACCATAACACTGGCACTATGCTTGGACATTCAATACGTTTCATCGCTTCATCAAATCGTATCATTCCTTTGTAAATATGGCCGACAGTTCACGCGTTCACGCGTTCACGCTTAGGGTGTAATAATAGTTTGCACGACGCACGCGCGCGTCGCTAGTGATGATGTGTAACGCAGGGATAGGAGAGGAGAGGAGCAGCCGCGGGCGCAGCCTGCCCCCCTCCACACGCGCCGCCTGAGGACCCCCTGCTGGGCGAGATGCTCAGTAGAGAAACCGAACGAAGCAAAGTTAATACTGACACAGCGCCTACAACGGCCAAGTAGTCGCGCCTCCCTTCTGTCCACTCTGTGCGATTAGGTCTTTCTGTTATGTTCAAGCTTCAGTATTTTCGAACTGTCTCAGCCTCCTGACCTGTTAGTTTAGACCGTCTCCCCAATTTTTCAAGCCGATTTGGAGTTGTTCCAAGTTGGTGGTTCTGTTGCGTTTTTTTCATAGGTTATTTTTTACTTCATTGTCTTGGAATTTGAGGATGGGTTGAACCAAGAGAATTTATCAACTGACTTTACTTACGTCTCTGGTTTTTGCTCATTCTCAAGTAGATATAGAAAGTTGTTTCTGTTAGATTAGACTAAGAACCTTCGTGTGTCGTCTTGGAACTTACTTGACTTGTTGACTACGTCTACTTCTTGAAACTCATCCTCCTCCGGCATGTCTCCTCCTTAACAGTCTAGGTGATGACGCATCCTAGAACTGTAGCTTTTAATGGTTGTGTTCGAAGGGAATCCTTACATACCTATATGCATTCCTACATACTTCACCTTGTTCTCAGCTTCAATTTTTTTTTCTAGACGCATCCTTGCTTTCATTTATTAGTTATTTATTTCATCACTTATACAATCAGTCATTGAGTATTTAGTAACCTATTATTATTAATCTAACTAACACAATATTATTATAATCTATTTATATCTTTCAAGTAAATTACCTACAAGTAAAAAAAAATTACTGTACTTCTTTTCCAATACTTACTTACTCCAATTTTAATAATTAATTAGTATGGAAAATAAGATTTCTCAAAATTTTAAGTGACGCTATCAATTTTAATGTGAAATTGGATAAATTTTTTAGTTTTGTGAATATGTTTTAAAAGAGACGCATTTTTGTGTTTTAAAGTTCATGATGCCATTTGCCTTGATCAGAAACTTCCACGCTTTGTTTTTGCCATTGCCATCGATTTTTCTTTTTTAATTAATGTTGTATACTCCGACTACGCAAGTTTAAACCAACTTGACACTCTTGTTCGTGACAACCTATGGCCGCGCCTTAGCGTGGACGCTAGGTGATAGGCAAGTGGTTGATGAATACTCGTCACTGTCCCGTCCCGGTGTGCTCCCGACTTTCCCATTGACGCCATGTTTTATTTTAGACCGGCCGTGGCGAGGCAGCAGTCGGCCCCAACCCTGGTGTTTAGGTGTGTCGATGTTTCCTCATACTTTTGCTCCACCGCTTCTTAAAAAAATACACTTCTTATATTTAGAATTTCAGTATTTAAAATTTAAGACGTGGTGGGAATAACCCTGTAAATAATCCTTCCTTTATAAAGTGCTTGGTTTGTTGTTTCGTTCGTGTCGTGTGAGACGTTGCTTTCCGTTGTTCATTAATAGCCAGCTTAATTAGCATACTAACTTGAATAATAACGGCTAAATGAAATAAAAACATTAAAGGATGACTCACGCTATAGAACGGTCTATAGAAAAGATCACGTGATCACCCATCATACATAGAAAACGAAGTGTCGGATGCCTCGGCCCGGACCCGGACCGTTCTAGTATGCGTCGTCATTAATTTAAAAATGTATTTAGGAGATGTAGAGAAAAGACTGGAAATCTGATAAAATTGAGTCCGTTCGCCAGTCGATTTTTCCTTTTACCTAACAAAACCATGCGAGCCTCTTTCCATTTCAATAGTGCCTGCCTTATTCAGCGAATCCTTTGTGAACGTTATTCTGATTGGATTTTGTAATTTTACTCCGAACGTTGTTGAAAGTTCATGAGATATTTAAAGCAATCAGAAATTAATAAGAACAAAAAAAATCAACAATTACAGACTTATCTTCAAACGAAATGCTAAAATGTATGATTATATTTCTAATCTGCAATTCTAAATGTCGAATCGAATGTATTTCGAAGTCAATGTCAAGACGAATCAGCTTAATAAATAATTGAAACACGCTTAGATAAATCAAATTGTCTTTTTATAGTAATTCAAAGAAACATGTTAGGTTTTACAATGGAAAGCAATGTAAATATGCGATATTCTTGAGCACGCCGCATGTCCTCCTAGCAAAGCAAGTCTGAAACTCGCATGTCCTTATATTTACTCTGAACTTGACTCGTCTCTCACTTTTGAACCTTTGCATAATGCAGCAGAAGATTTGAGCTCTGAAGAGCTCCCTGTTGAACTTACTCTGGTAAAAATGGAACTTAGGATGTCATAGGTCCAGAGAAATTGTGGTAAAGTTACCTTTTATAATGGAAGGAAGCACTCTACTGTGTAATTTTATCTACGGTTTCCATCTGCCTAATTAATTAATTGCTTTATAAAAATGGAGTAAAATTGACACATATTGATTGATAATCACGTGTATTAAACGACAACTAAAATATATTGTTAACAGGTTTTATCTTCCTTTGTATTTAATATACTTATATCCTATTAGTCGCTTACAAACAATTTTATCAGCATTATAATTTTTACCAATCATACCTAAATTAGTGAAAATTAAAAATAGAGGTATCCAACTTTTTTTTATTAAATTAACTAGTGACCAATAAAATTAGTGTAGGATTTGAAGTATAATAATGCACTCCTAATTTATACTTATTGCAATAAAAACTGTTTTGTATAACACTTAAAAACGTAAGTACAAGACTATAGTCTTATCTGCTAATGTTGTATTCCAATGCCGTTTGCAACTTGAGGCCTAGTAAATTAATCAAATATTCACGCAACGCGACGGGCCTTAGGCCAGTAATTTTCCAATATCAATTATGTTGTTGAAAGCGGCGTTAATACCTAGCCATGTATGGGCTGCAAATCCCGGTATTAATGGATTACTGGGATCCAATGCCTACAGTTGATTTATGACGCTCGGTTCTGTTTTGTCAGAATCTAACAGGGAATATTACGCAAAACTCTGCGTAGAGGGCGTCACTAGCACAATCATAAGGCCTACCGCGAAACACGAAAATCAATAGTTCAGTTTCTGCCTCTCGATCGGTAGAGAGGCAGATAACGAAATTTCGATTTTCGTGCGCGGTAGGCCACCTGTAAACAAACCGCCATGATGCATCAATGTCATAGTGAAAACGGGTTATTCGCGTATGGTCTAGAACGCAAAAGGACTACTGTAATATTTTGTATATATCCCTATTAGTCTACATCGCAAACGGTCTAGAACGCAAAATGCCCACATTATTTTTCCGTCTTATCTTAACTTTATAGCGATGTCGACGGGGCGTATATTCTGTGCTTTTTGGCCTTCGGCCATTTGAAGATACCTAACAAACCTAACCTACCTATGTAAAATGTGGTGATATAAAAAGTGGTCATTTTGCGTTCTAGACCGTTTGCGATGTAGACTAATAGTGATATAGACAAAATATTACAGTAGTCATTTTGCGTTCTAGACCGTCCGCGATTGACCCGTGAAAACTTGTCATAAAACTGCCTAGTATGTATAAATTACTCTATGGTTTACTACTAGTGCTGCACTCTGCCGGCAGAACATTGCAGTAATACTCCCTATTTAATCAGTCTTCCTTGTTCTGATTAAGAATTATGTGCGCAGGAGATTGGCGGACGAAGATGACGAGTTGTCGGAGGTGCAGCCTGATGCGGTGCCGCCAGAGGTCCGGGAGTGGCTGGCGTCGACGTTCACACGTCAGCTGGCGACGGCTAAGCGGAAGTCGGACGAAAAGCCCAAGTTCCGGTCGGTGGCGCACGCGATCCGCGCCGGGATATTCGTGGACAGGATATACAGGCGGGTGACGAGCACCGCGCTTATGCAGTTCCCGCAGGACGTCGTCAGAGTGCTGAAGGTGAGATTTGCATCTTATTTTATAAACAATTATGAAAACAATACTTCTGTGAGATACGCACATATTAAAACGGTTCACTCAGGTATTTTAAGTCAAATATTACGTCTTATTGTCTAACATTTTTATCACAGACGAAGAATATCTTCCAGTTTCCTTATTTTCACTACCTCACTTTATTTTTTACTGAATTGGCATTGGTGTATATTCTCTAGTAGTTACCTACCGAGTAGAAAAACGTGAGTAACTAGTACAAGCTCCTGCACAATGTTTCAGCGTACTTGTATTACGCGGAAAGTGAACGACCGTTTCTCCATGCAAACCCATTTTCTTCTCTGGATAAAGACATTATGGAAAGTATTTTTACACAATTTCATTTAGACACAGCTGCAAACGTGAATACCTATAGGTATAATGAATGGAAGTCACACACAAAATGAGTATGCAGCTTTTGCAGTTCGCTTGGCCTAATTTTTTTCCTTTTTGAAGTGAAAACTTCTTTAGCGGCGCTGTGCACTTTTTGAGGTGGGGAATAAATGTTAAACTCGAGACAGCGTAAGCCGTAAGACGTAACCCTCTCTTTCTACCGCGCGGCGAAAATGTATGCTCGAGCCTGCTGTTTCGTTTAGGCGGCGCAGGGCGCTTGCGTGACGTCACGTGTGACGGACAATGTCATTGTGTTTTTCTTTTTTGATTTAAATGCCATCTAGTGAGTTTCCCTCAAACTCGTATTAATATAACTGTAGTACTCACAGTGATGTGCTTAGGGGTTAATGCGACGAAATAACGCTAGATGGCGTTAACCTCAATTATACATAGTGCTGCAGACATTTTGCACTAGATGGCGCTGTTATTAATATTTTGAGTTACAATGTCATTGAGTTTTCACTTCTGCCGGCACTCCCGGAGTGCAACCCGTTGTTTTTTTTTATTGTGATAACTAAGAACGAAAAAACATACATTTTTGGAAGCTTCCTAACTCGGTCGTCCACTTTCCTCGTAATAAGCGTTGTTCAACTGTACAGTCGACGTCAAACATACGTTTACATTTTTCGCCTTATTACAAATGAACAAGATGCAATAGTATAATATATCTTTGACATCGACTGTACATCTCAGGGCAGTGAATAATTTAGCCTCCTAACCAAATAACCGCGATCAAGATGAATGTATCCCTCGGGTTATGTGGCTAATATTATATGTTCGGGATTTTACCTAGTTGACCGAAGCGAAGCGAAGGTCTACGTTTTGACTCGGGCATTTTGCTTTCGTATGTCCGGATGTTCTCCTCTACAGGTCGCAATTCTTAACCGATTCTCGTGAAATTTTGTGACCGAATTTTATGACTAAATAAAATTTTTTTGTCAATCCGGTTTTTGGAAATTTTAAAAAATGGCGGAGTCGTGATACCTGGCGCCTAAACAAATAGTCGTATCGATATCATAAGACTTTTTTCTTTTTGAAACATGTTTACAGAGTTAATAGCAAAAAATGCAGAAAAAAAATATCGCTGGTTTAGGCGGTATTTAGATATTTAATTTTAACTAATTTTAATTTGAGAAGGAGTAGCTAAGTACAAGCTCCTGCACAATGTTTCAGCGTACTTGTATTACGCGGAAAGTGAACGACCGTTTCTCCACGCAAACCCATTTTCTTCTCTGGATAAAGACATTATGGAAAGTATTTTTACACAATTTCATTTAGACACAGCTGCAAACGTGAATACCTATAGGTATAATGAATGGAAGTCACACACAAAATGAGTATGCAGCTTTTGCAGTTCGCTTGGCCTAATTTTTTTCCTTTTTGAAGTGAAAACTTCTTTAGCGGCGCTGTGCACTTTTTGAGGTGGGGAATAAATGTTAAACTCGAGACAGCGTAAGACGTAAGACGTAACCCTCTCTTTCTACCGCGCGGCGAACATGTATGCCTGAGCCTGCTGTTTCGTTTAGGCGGCGCAGGGCGCTTGCGTGACGTCACGTGTGACGGACAATGTCATTGTGTTTTTCTTTTTTGATTTAAATGCCATCTAGTGAGTTTCCCTCAAACTCGTATTAATATAACTGTAGTACTCACAGTGATGTGCTTAGGGGTTAATGCGACGAAATAACGCTAGATGGCGTTAACCTCAATTATACAGTGCTGCAGACATTTTGCACTAGATGGCGCTGTTATTAATATTTTGAGTTACAATGTCATTGAGTTTTCACTTCTGCCGGCACTCCCGGAGTGCAACCCGTTGTTTTTTTTATTGTGAGAATTAAGAACGAAAAAATATACATTTTTGGAAGCTTCCTAACTCGGTCGTCCACTTTCCTCGTAATAAGCGTTGTTCAACTGTACAGTCGACGTCAAACATACGTTTACATTTTTCGCCTTATTACAAATGAACAAGATGCAATAGTATAATATATCTTTGACATCGACTGTACATCTCAGGGCAGTGAATAATTTAGCCTCCTAACCAAATAACCGCGATCAAGATGAATGTATCCCTCGGGTTATATGGTTAATATTATATGTTCGGGATTTTACTTGTTAGTTACTTGTTAGTTTAGTAAACTTGACCTTAATTCTGACAAAGATTTAGTAAGAGTAAAGATAATGGACTTACAGTTCTACCTTTTTAGATTGCCATAAATGCTTCTTATGTAGGTAATAGGTATACGTTAATCAAATCGAATAATAAGATTTAAAACTACCGTGCCCCTCCAGAGAACACTACCCCCCGCATAACAGTATCCCTACAGCATTATGTTTTGGCTCCAAGATCATTGTTTTTACAACATGAAAGAATTTTTGAATTATAAAAACATGATGACATGAAATATGTATTGATTTTAATTTTAGGTTTTCTTATTATTTGGCATAATTTTAACTTGACATTGTTCATAAATTAGTGTAAATGTATTGTGTATAAGTGTATATAGCTAATTAATGTAGGTACTTTGTAAATACCTATATATATGAATGCTGTAGAATATAGTTTTAAGAATAATTTGCATGCTGTCATGAGATAGCGGATTAAGGTGGATCATTACTAACCTAAAATTAAGACCTGTAACTAACCCTTTTTCTGCAAATAAATATGAATCTGAATCTGAATCTTATGTTAAGAAGCCATAGATCCAAAACCCTTATTTTACTTTATAACAATCTAAGACCTAAAATCATTCTAAAAAGACGGCTTACCATAAAAAAAATAGAAGCATAATGCTACATGTATTAACCTCTTTTGTACAACATATTCTAATTTGAAATCTCATCTCAGAAACGATGTAATAAAATGTAAACAGCCCTACTTTATGTCTCAAAGTGGCAGAGATGCGATTATCGGTAAATCTAAGACCGAAAATGTTACTTTGCCGCACGATTTACATTAACTTTATTCGCGAACACACCAAATGAAGGACTGAAATTAGATTGTAATCGTAACGGTGTGCTATTTTATGATTTACTTAGGGCATATTCATTTTCAAAATGTGCTATAAATATGATATTACTGAGAATACCATCACTGTTATGAGAGTCACACGCTTTACAGACCACACCACTGACATTGACAATTCAGTTGCGTACATTAGGTAATAGCCCAACAAGTAAATATTAACACCACTTATATTGTACTGTAAAGGAAATTGACAGTGTCAGGTGTCAAAGTAATTGTCATGTTGGTGAAATAGGCGCCAGACCGACCGACCAGTCGTGGTCGGTCGGTCTGGCGCCTAAGCATGCAAAGAAATGTGTGAAAGAACGCAGCGTATAATAACGATGTACTTGACATTGTGATTATATTATTTTATGTTGAATCAGGCCCAGCCGACTTTATTGCATACTTGAGTGTAATTTTTTCGCTGAAGGAAAATGTTTATTAAGTACCGAAGGGACCGAATATTGCACATAGGGAATTTTCTATTTATAATTCAGATTCAGGTTGTATTTATGGTTTGTAATACAAGCTAGAAAACTACTATCTACCATGAAAAATATGTTTTCATTTCTCATGCCCTGAAAGAGGGTAAGTAATTGTTGTTCTAAAAGGTGTGCAGAAAATGATACGTTTCTGCACTAGAGCATTTTAGGTTCCAAGTACGATTTTATTAATTTTTTTACGATAAGCAATTCAAATTTGGGTATAAATGGATTTGTTATACAATTTCCATTCTGATATTTGACTCTCCATTCCATAAATAACGATACTTTTGCCTACATTGTTAATTGAAAGTACCCTCAAAAAATACTATAAAAAATTATACCTAGTCCTGTTTTAAAAAAAACCGGCCAAGTGCGAGTCGGACTCGCACACGAAGGGTTCCGTACCATTATCTATAAAAACGGTCACCCATCCAATTACTGACCCCGCCCGACGTTGCTTAACTTTGGTCAAAAATCACGTTTGTTGTATGGGAGCCCCACTTAAATCTTTATTTCATTCTGTTTTTATCTGCGAAAATTTCAGCTGTCTAGCTATCACAGATCACGAGATACAGCCTGGTGACAGACGGATGGACGGACGGACGGACAGCGGAGTCTTAGTAATAGGGTCAGTTTTACCCTTTGGGTACGGAACCCTAAAAACATGCATTTTATTTTCCTCGTATTCGAAATGAAAAGTAGAGTGTTTAACTCGGGTGAAAGGCATCATTTCAGCCTCGAACTATCTCGCCAAACCAAGCTACCTCGGCAGGAATGAGTGCCTTTCAACCCTTGGTTAACAATCTACTATTTAAATTCTACATTATTAAGAAGGAAGTACTTATAGCTACTGACAAAAGCTACTTTTTTCATACAATTTCATTTCGGGAGAAAACGTTTTCCACTGACTAAATCTTAACATATTAACTTTGATTTTGATATCGATCGCTTCAGCATAATATATTCAAGGTTTATAGGTTTCGCTTCTTTTTTAAATATTTTTTTGTATAGCAAATTTTGAAAAAAGGAAACATATAAACCTAGTTTCTATGTGTCAATAACATAATAAAAAATCATGGAGAGTGGAAAATATTTAAGTGGAAAACGTTTTCTCTTTTTGTATGGACGATCACGTGCTATACATACTTCCCTCTTAACAATAACACGGGATTTAAATCGCGTCTAAAAGGCTACTAATTATTTATACAGAACGACAATACGGTAAAATGTAAATGAATCAAATGTATGTTTAGGATACCACTGTAGTGAATGGTGAAGCAATGTACTTCCATAATGTCCAGATTATCGCGCGGTCTCTCGTTCACTCGTCAATTTTACTAGCTGTGGCTTAATATATTGAAACAAACTGTCCTATGGAATGGAGAAATGATATGAAGCATATCGTGACCCTTAAAAGTAGAATTTTTCATAATCGTCCCCTAAAACGTGCAAGTACCCAACATCTCTTGGCATTCGCAAAACGCATCGCGTTTAAAGACGTGCGCCGAATCCGGGCGCTGGCAGAATATTCAATTAGGAGCCAGAGTTGGATTTAATTACAGCAAATCATTAATATTTAGCCTTAATAATAATACCCTTTTGCAAATTTAGGTGAAAACATAAACAGCAAGCGTTGTAAGGCCAAAGGTATTTTTGATATCGAAAATCTTTTGCAGGGAATATATTACGTAGAACCAAATATAAACTTCACTTTAATAGTCATTAAATTGGGTTACTGTATAAATATAGCATACAAAGTGACCCATGTTAATATTTAGTTATAAAACTGAACCCTGGATGTTAAAAATCGTGGTGGATTTAGGCTTTTGAGATATACGGCACTGGGAGAATTAAAAAAAAAATGTCTTTAGAATAAGCCAACGACTACTACTAATAATTAGTTTTTTTAGCATTAGAAAAAGACTACATGATCTTGACGTGTCTCTGTATTCAAAAATACTTAGGTTAGTCTTTTCTAATGCAAAAAATTTCTAATCTTTAATCAAGTCTTGGCCTGTCCACAGTCAACAAAGGCAACAAAGTATTAATTTATATTCCCTTATATGAATAACTAATTGAGGCTTGAAAAGTTTTATGAATTAGGTATGAACCTAATTCATAAAACTTTACAAGCCTCAATTAGTTAATATAAATTTAGCAATAGTTGCCCTTTCCTACAAATACATAAGTCAAATTGATAGATTAATATGGAACATATGTTTCAATCACTCACACAAATTGGCAAATACATATTTACTTACACTTCCACATTAAACCTAGAAACCTTAAATCCTCCGTACAAACATCGTTATATTTACAAACCTTTTTGTCCAAGTTGTTCGAGGGTCCCTCGGCGTATTGTTTCTGACCTAAACATTACTAAGCCCTGGGGATGTTTACTGTATTTTCTACACATGTTAGTAAAAGCGGCATTTAGAGCCCGAATGGTCCTAAATACAGTACTTTGCTGAAGTTTGCTGTTTTTGTGTGTGTAGGTACTACAATACCTATATTAATTCATGATATTATTTACACTCCATATTTAATAAATACGTAATTCAAAAAACTTGAATAAGACTCAGACATAAGTATTAAAACGGAAAACTCAACTTTATTAAATAAATAAATAAATAATAATATGAGGGGACATCTTACACGGATCAACCTAGCCCCAAACTAAGTAAAGCTTGTACTATGAGTACTATTAGGCGACGATATACATACTTATATAGATAAATACATACTAGAAAACACCCATGACTCAGGAACAAATATTTGTGTTCATCACACACCCTTACCCTTACCGGGATTCGAACCCAGGACCATCGGCTTCGGCAGGGTCACTACCTACTACCAGGCCAGGCGGTCGTCGTATTAAATCGAAGAGTCTAGACTTCTTCTTCGATGGTTCGCTCCATGGTGAGCAGCTTTATCAGGAGCCACCCGTGTTAGTTATGATATGAGCAGTAGTGCAGATGCGGTCGGAAGTACGTTAAAATCACCATATTACGTGCGGTCGGTACCGTCATTCATTTTACTATGGAAATTGATAATAACACCGACGCGTTCGGGCCGCTGCAGTAGTGCCGAAGCCGTAGTGCAGATGCGATCAGAAATAGAATGTTACCTTTATCTTGTCCCCTGTTTTTAGGTTTCATGTAAACGTCACAGAAGCAAACGCACGCTGTGACCACACACTTGCATCATTATTCACACAAATGTTTTGTTCATTCGTCTCGCTCCCAACTCCTAACTCCTTTGTTCCTCCGAGCTGACTTTTGTTGAAGTTGCCTTTTGTTTAACGATTAATGAAATTATAATCGCGACTCGACAATGAGCGTTCATTAAAACTGAGTAAATGTTCGCGAAGACTAATTAATGCCTACGGGTATTTTTTTGTTGTGTCAGTGTATTTTAATTGGCTTGGTAACGAGACGAGCCTCATGAATGTGTCGTACTATGGTTCTACTAGTATATGGGTATTATTTCAGTGTTTTACACTAAATAACCACTAGTCGTAAAACTTTTCTTTTACTTCTTATTGTTGCCACCCAGATCAAAATTATTTATCCTTCTCCTTCTGTAGAAAATGCAGCAGCTATTGAGTCTGTGCGGAAAGAGTAGAGTCGTAGAATGTATGGTTCCCTTATATTCCACTACTGTTCTCTTTGCGCACAGACACTATATACAAGTAAAGAAAGAGTTAAAATTACTGGACAGAGACATCTGAATGTTGCCAGACAAACATTCTTCATTACAGAAAATTATCAAATTATTTAGCCAGAAGCAAGAAATGATTAGCAATTTAAGGGAAACAAGGCCTACTTACTTCCCAAGTTTTGTAAGACAACTTAGGACGTTGTATTTGGAAAATCGGTACGAATAACATCATGTCGTGAGTAAATAACATAACATGGTATATTGAGAAATAATGGTGTTAAAACTAAACCGTTCCCCATAAGATAAGATAAGATAAGATAAGATAAGATAAGATAAGATACATTTATTGATAAAATTGTACAAATTTTACACGTCAATTCAATGTGGATCCATTTGTCATTATTCATTTACTCGTAGTGTTACCCATAGACCTAGAAGGTTAAATCTACTTTCCTTGATCGCAGACGCTTGACGAGTGGTCATTCGACGTGTTCGCGCTGTTCGAGGCGTCCGCGGGGGCGCCACTCAAGTACCTGGGCTACGAGCTGCTCAACCGATACGGGATGATACACAAATTTAAGGTAAGTTAATAAGGTCCACTTTCTTTTCACTCCTGTCAAAACAAAAGAATTTAATTTGATGTGTCACGACAGGTGTACAGGGGAACAACGACTTTGAGTACAGATTTGTATTGTCGCGCTCCATTCGAGGAGAACACAGAACTAAACGAGAAATGGCTGAAATAAAATACAGAGAAAGAAACTACAATCAAACGCGAAATTAAGTGGAAAATGTAAGAGCATGATGAGGTGAAGAGCACGAAATCATCACCAAAAATCTATGCCAACCGAGAATTATCTACTTATTGCTGGAAAAGGTCTCATAAACAGCCTGTCGTGCACTGCACTTTGCCGTGCAACTTTGAACAACTCCACGCATTAAGTATATGAGTTTTCATCTTACTTGGTCACAACTGAGTGACCGTCCGATCGAAAAAAATGTATGTACCCGCTGTCATTGCTAAACTGTTCCGTCATATTGCGGCATTTCCATCAGTAGCTTAAATTAAAACCGCGGCCAACTAACCTACAAATGGTTTAACGAAAAATAATTTATAAAAATACTTACTTTATACTCAAAAGACTTTCAAATGATCCAATTTCTTCCAAAGCTCCTTGCGAGTTAAACCAATACTCCGTTTTATTTAACCCAGACATGAGTCTTCAATTTAATCAGCGCACTCCCGAGGCTTCTCATCGGTCCACCGTAACATTTAAAAAATGTTTGTCGTCGTTACGTGCTGCTGAAGTTAAATAAAACTAAGAAGGGAAGTCTCGGTTTTCGGTAAGGAATACTTGGGCACGTATTGAGTACATGACTAAGCAAAGAGTACAGTGTAATCTGGAATTTTGCGGTAGATATATTTTATTACCATGCCTAAATCAATATTTAAATTACCTACTTCTAAAGTTTTTGAGAAACCGTTAATATTCGTTGGATAGAAAATGAGCAATTGAAGTTAGGTAACGATTATATATACCTACGTAATGCAATAAAAAAATTAACCACGACCTTAACAAACGTTGAATATTTTATAACCCTTAGACACATCGTTTATCAGCACCAACTGATTATAGTTCGTTTTTTTTAGCATTAGAAAGAACTTGAGAGAAGGTAAGCGATCTTGACATGTCTTTTAATTGAAAAACGCTTTTTAAAAATCAATAACTATTACTTATGAAAGCAGAAGAATATAAATGATCGTATTAGATTCATAATTGTTACATATTTGCCGTGATTTATTTTTAAAATGTGTTTTTCAATTAAAAGACACATCAAGATTGTTTACCTTATTTCTAATGCTAATAAAAACGAACTATAGGGATTTCCCTAAATTCTAAAGAGGGAATACCTCATTTGCCCGTAGATTAGAGTGACTTTGCCGTTGCCCATTCGTCTAAATTATCTCAGCTTCGAGGACCTTTTTATTTCCTTATCCTTAATGGATAAATAGGCGGTGTTAGTTGCCTTTCCTTTTTTTTCTTTTGTTGCTACGTCAGGTCAGATAGATTACCTTGCATATTTGATAAGTGTGGGTGAAATATATGTAGGTACATACCATGCCTTATAAAATTCCTTGAAAATCAATTTCTTTTGTAGTTAACTACCTATGCCAAATGTTACGCGTACTAAACGCGCCTTGCCTATATCTAAACCTGTAAAAAAACAATAAATTATCCAAAGCGGTAATTTTTACGTAAAAATAACTTTTCGAAACTCTAAAGACTTACATGTAGGCTGAACGAGAATGTAGGTACATAACGTCGTATCCAACATGTTCTTTCTGTACATTTTCGTCATTTTGAAACAGGCGTTGGAAATTCCCATCACCGACGTAAGCTAAACTTTTAATAGAACCAAGATAACTTAAGAGCCCTTATTCCTTAGAGCGTTCACCGATTTTGCGAAATAACACTCGATAGATGGCGTTAGCGCTCGGTACGCGAGCGCCGGCAAAGCTAAGCGCGTTTCAACGCAGACAAGAATAATTTTGATACTTTTCAATTTAATTTGCAAGTAAATTTATTTTAACGTTATATTGGCACTCTGTATTTTATTTTATAAGCATGGTAGTAGTCAATAGAGTATATGTGATGAGATAATATATAACCAACGACGAGTAAAAAATAATGATTGTTTACCTCTGTATGTCATGGAATTATTGTGACAAGTTCATCCACGAAGTCAAGTAACTTATTCAAGTCAGTTCACCAAGGAAGTTGAATAATTAAATGTTTTAAAGATAAGGTTATATTAAATAATAATATATACAGGGTGGCCAAAAATAAGTGCATTCCCGTTGCCAGGGAGGTTTAGGGATTATACTGAACTAAGCAACCGCGAACCGCGATGGGACCAACCCCGAAATCGCGAAAAAAAAATTTGGCTGTTTCATACATTTTGTCTAGTCCATTTTCTATGGGAGGGTAATTTTTTTTCCAGCAACCATTTTCTTGCCAGCAGCGGAAAAGCACTTATTTTATGGCCACCCTGTATAATGACAATAAATTCGAGAGTACCTGCAAGTAACAACTACTGAACTCTCTGAAGTTCGATTTTATGTCTAAAACAGAAGTATCTCCGTTTTTAGGGTTCCGTAGATCGATAGTGCTCGTCAAGGAAAATCTATTGAGCCCAAACACGATGGAGTTATGATGAGTAGATTAGGAGTTCTGGTGACCAACTCCTGACTCCATCATGAAAACCTGGACTTCATCTAGATTCTAGATCGATGGTGCTTGTCGGGGCAAATCTATTGATCCCAAACACGATGGAGTTATGATGAATAGATTAGGACTTCTGGGGACCAACTCCTGACCCCATCTCGTAATGGAGTCAGGAGTTGGTCACCAGAAGAGTCTCATGACTCTGGACCTCATCTAGATAGATGGTGCTCGTCAGGGCAAATCTAATGAGCCCAATCACGATAGAGTGATAATGAGTAGATTAGGATTTCTGGTGACCAACTCCTGACTCCATCATGAGAACCTGGACTTCATCTAGATCAATGGTGCTCGTCGGGGCAAATCTATTGAGCCCAAACACGATGGAGTTATGATGAGTAGATTAGAACATCTGGTGACCATCTCATGATGGAGTCAGGAGCTGGTCACCAGAAGGGTCTCATGACCCTGGACCTCATCTAGATAGATGGTGCTCGTCGAGGCAAATCGATTGAGCCCAAACACGATGGAGTGATAATGAGTAGATTAGGAGTTCTGGTGACCAACTCCTGACTCCATCATGAGAACCTGGACCTCATCTAGATCGATGGTGTTCGTCAAGGAAAATCTATTGAGCCCAAACAGGATGGAGTTATGATGAGTAGATTAGGAGTTCGGTGACCATTACTGACTCCATCATGAGAACCTGGACTTCATCTAGATCGATGGTGCTCGTCGGGGCAAATCTATTGAGCCCAAACACGATGGAGTTATTATGAGTAGATTAGAACATCTGGTGACCATCTCATGATGGAGTCAGGAGTTGGTCACCAGAAGGGTCTCATGACCCTGGACCTCATCTAGATAGATGGTGCTCGTCGAGGCAAATCGATTGAGCCCAAACACGATGGACTTATGATGAGTAAATTAGGACTTCTGGTGACCATCTCATGATGGAGTCAGAAGTTGGTCACCAGAAGGGTCTCATGACCCTGGACCTTATCTAGATAGATGGTGCTCGTCAGGGCAAATCATTTGAACCCAAACACGATGGAGTGTTAATGAGTAGATTAGGAGTTCTGGTGACCAACTCCTGACTCCATCATGAGAACCTGGACTTCATCTAGATCGATGGTGTTCGTCAAGGAAAATCTATTGAGCCCAAACACGATGGAGTTATGATGAGTAGATTAGGAGTTCGGTGACCATTCCTGACTCCATCATGAGAACCTGGACATCATCCAGGTCGTCCGGGTATAATAAAAATGCAAACCCTAACCAGAATTCAAGTAACACTGAAAATCTATCACATAAGCGAGAGTCGGTTGTTAAAATTAAATATGGTGTAAAAAATGTACACCCTTGGATCAAGATTTTCTAATCATAGTATACAGCACTTCTCGGAACTCTCTCGATGGTTACGAAAGCAACGAACGCCTGACGGTCGAGCACAGGTCCGTCCCCTAAGCGCACTCGGCGGAGACTGAGCGCGCGGTGTCGGTGCAGCGTGATTTATACGTCTTTAAAAAAATATAGATTTACGGCTAGGTAGGTCCTATAGTTATGATTTTTTTTTTATGAGTAGACATAAAGTTACAATTTGATAAAATATTATTTTTGGGGCAAAATATAAGTCCAATTTGCGATAAAAAAATGTAATGTAACCCTGTTTTCACCAAAAAAATGAAGAAAACTCGGAAGGTTTTTTATCAATTTTTTTAAATGAATCTTCGA
Source organism: Cydia splendana (assembly GCF_910591565.1). Taxonomy (NCBI): domain Eukaryota; kingdom Metazoa; phylum Arthropoda; class Insecta; order Lepidoptera; family Tortricidae; genus Cydia; species Cydia splendana. The sequence goes on from NC_085964.1 coordinate 5,029,990, forward strand.
TTTTCAAGCATGTCAGCCCCTCGTACAAGATATGGTGAGTTGAATTGTAATCATTCATGTACCAAATGATTCTTGTTTACTGCAAAATTGAGAACCGAAACGACCCTTCTCACTGCAAAATTTGAAAAAGACTCCTAAGAAAACTCATTTATTTTAGGTTCAAAAAGAGAAAATGAAAATTTGAACGTTTTCAGCCCCTAGTTTAAGAAATGATTATTTAAGTACGTTATCAGTTTTTGAATAAATACTAATAGTTACGTCGTAATCTTAAATGAAAAAGGAAGCATTTTGCAAAATACGCTCGTCTGTAGGAGTAAGGACTCTTAAGGTGTTCGGATTCTTTAGAATTCCGGAATGTCGCTACGTGCGCTTGTCTAAGGATATTTTTCAAAGATAACAAATAAGTTAATAACAGGTGGACGTGATCCACGAAGTTATGAGCTATAATTATTTTTGCTCTGGGAAAGCAAATTAGTTTGGGAACTTTAGTGGAAGTATGATTGGTAAAAATGTGAAGTGCGTGAGAAGAAAGATGAATAGGTGTGTGGGTGGGATAGGTTTACCCGCTGGAAAGGTCTTTCACTCTTAAACTTACACGGCTCTGAACGATTTTTTTCTATATTAGAAAAGATATAGTATTTGCATTTAGACCGAGTGAAGTGAAGATTTCCGTTTCAGTTTGGGAAAAATGTTTTCGTATAGGTATCTGTCATCCTCTACAAGTCGATTTTGTCAAACGTTTGTGATTATTAGTGTTCCGTACAAAACTTTGTTCACGGAACACTTATGGGATCACTTCGGTCTTGTTTTTCAAATGTCGGAGTCACGGTGAATAAAAAATGTAAAGGTACTTTATCTGATAAATCTTATATGCCAATTTAGTCTAATGCATCGTCGAAATCCAATAATCCAGCCATCTGCATTGAGCTATTAGGTTAAACTCCGTAATTTTACTTTTATCAATACCTAATTTGTCTTGATAAAATGGTTTTTAACCTTAAATTGGCTTGGGATACTTAATTTATCAATGCACGTATTTTAGTTTAAATACACACACATATTGCAGAGGTACATATGTATTCAATTTGCACAGTTTGGTATTTTAGTTTAATTCACAAATTGTTACTTACTCAAAAAAACGATGTGAGAAAACAAAAAAGTATACGTGTATTGTAAATAGACAACAAAATTGTTTTAACATCATACTATTTATTTCAACAATTTCGACGTATAAATACTTAGTTGCGCCAATTCTAGTGGTATTTTCACTCTTGTACAATGAAAGGTGACCAGCAGTGGAATGTATGTTCTTATTGTTATGACTATGTTTTCAATTTAAATAATTTTACTGTGTTTTAACATAAAATGTTCATTCCCCAGGTCCCTCCAACGATCCTAGAAAGCTTCCTCAGCAGGATAGAAGAAGGCTACTGCAAGTTTAACAACCCCTACCACAACAACCTACATGCGGCGGACGTCGCGCAAACCGTACACTACATGCTTTGCCAGACAGGACTTATGGTTAGTGACCTCTAAATTCAATAGCAGCTTCGGCCTTAGGCTGCATTTAAACTGAGACCGAGATGCGAGGAGATGTGCAGATAATAGCATTTTTTGTCTTTCACATCTCTTGCCTGATCTCCGCTCATCTCTACCTGAGTGGCAAGGCAGCCTAACGGCTCGGCCACGACATCGAGCGACTTGCGACGGCGGAAGCGATAACCATAGGTTGGAGCGAAAGGTCCGATCGCTGTGTCACGCTCCAACCTATGGTTATCGCTCCCGCTGTCGCAAGTCGCTCGATGTCGTGGCCGAGCCGTAAGGCGATGGCGAGCCTCATTGTTGCAGCCTCAGCTGCATCCTTGCAATGGTTAGGGCCGCCGCTCCTCAACAGTGAGATGTTACCGCATGACTCGTAAAGGCGAGAAAAACTATCAGCTTCTTTCTTAACACATTAAACTTTCTACAACGAAACTAAACTACATTGAAAAACTCGTCATGGAAGTTGGCTAACTTGAAACAAAAAATTATCCGCGACTCCTTGCTTCCTCTACAACTAAACACATAACGAACGAACTAATTTAACAAAGACTGGAACAACAATATATTTTATTAACATATCCCAGCCAATAATTTCGTCTTTATCGGTTGACAAATCGCCATGATAAATCAGAATCAAATTGGTTACGAGTGTAAAGCCTGCGAAATCCACTTTTGAAATTAATTTATTTTGAACTTTAATACCTATCAAAGTGGGTTCAATATTCTCTATTTTTAAAAATAGATTTACCGGGTTTACACTCTTCTGCAGACCGTTTTACGATTGATAGAACTCGTATTTTCCAGAACTGGCTATCAGACCTGGAAATCTTCGCCACGCTGGTCGCGGCGGTGATCCATGACTTCGAGCACACCGGCACCACGAACAACTTCCACGTGATGTCCGGCTCCGACACGGCGCTGCTGTACAACGACCGTGCCGTGCTTGAGAACCACCACATCAGCGCTGCCTTCAGGTACATATATTACTGTTTCACCTGATAAAGAATACCTTATAAGCCGAAAGATGTCCAATACTTGATATTAGTTCTCCTCCAGAATTTCTGTAACAACTGACCGTGCCATACAGTTCCCTCCAGTCTTAACGGTACCTGCTTTTTCACCTGATAGGTACCTACCTACATTATATACCTTTTAAAGTTAGGTGGCGCTGTTGCCACCGTAAACAATATCTCTGCAATCTTTTTGACAATTAAAATTATTTAAAACGAAAAACAATGTAATAATTTGTGTATAATAACGTAATTAGTGCCCGGAACGAGTGAGTGTATTATTTAACGTCAAAACGCAACGGAAAGTGTAAAATTGTGAGATAAATGCGGCGATAACAAACAGTCACTATTTCACCAATAAACAATAACAACTACAATAACTCTGAACAAAAATTACTTTAAAGTGCCTAGAGTGAAAAGAAGACCGTGTTAGTGTGCGAAATTAACTGATATAAAGTGAACGAACAATAAGTGCAGTTTAATTACATTACTTTACAGTTTTAGAATAGAGGGTGGATCAATCACAGACGTTTTACTAACTGCCCGACATTTTTAAACACAACTTATAAGTACCATACTGGAATTTCGTCAGCGCACACAACGAACGCGCTGGTCAAGTGGTACTAGTAGTGGACTTAAACGCTTACACTAAAATGTGATCCAAGTTCGAATCTCGCCACGGGCAGAACTTTTTGTGTTTTTTATTTTTTGTTTCAATAAATATATGAACAAACAGTGACAATTCAGAGTTCAAACCTCAAGAATTTTTTACTTTTTTAATTAATTTTTTGTATAATAAATATACTTTTGGAATTATAAAGTCGAACCACATATTAAATACCAATGCATAACAAACTTAAACCTGGCAACATGAAGCACAACCTCGAGAAACCACAAATACTAAATTAGTGGAATGTAGAAATAAAATTTTGGAGTATGAAAAAACAGTACAAGAAAAGGACAATGAACTTAAAACATATGAAAAAATTATAAGCAACATGCAGACAAAATTGAATGACAAACATAAACTTGTTCAGCGCATGCAAGAAGAACAAGAACAAGACAGCGCAGACTTTGAAAAGATGTGTATTGAAAATCAACTTATGAAAAAGAAAATAGCAGAACTAGAAGATATTAATATAGATTTACAAAACGATATATTTAACATGAATGAAAATAACAAATATCTACAAGAAGAGCAAAACGAAATTTGTGAAATGAATAACGCTATAATTGCACCGTTAAAACACAAATTAAATGAGATGCAGAATGAATATGACGAATTGAAATATAAATTTATAGAAGTGACCGAAGAAAATAGAGTCTCGTATAAAATAAACAGCGACATTGCAAAATTAGGTCCGAATAAAGGATTCAGAATACAAAAGAGCCGATCTGTGCAAAGAAAGATTAAAAGGCAGAAAAAGGTTATGAAGCGTCTGAAGAAGCACATGCAACAACGTAGTAGCCAGCATTGTCAAGGACATAACGCAAATAGTCAAGAGGAACTACCTGAATCAAAGACTCTACATAATAGTATTGAAAAACAAGAAATTATGAGCAAAATGGACCACAGGATGCAGCTAAAGAGCGACGATGCAACGGAAATCAAGAGAATGGAATTTGGACCTGGCCCAAGTAACGCCAAGAATGAAATGATTATTTTTTCAGACACAAGAGGTCAAAACATTAGCAAGCACCTGGTACAGGAAAACAATTTATCCTGCATTAACTACTGCTACCCTAAGGCTCCATGTTCTTATATTTTAAACAAATTGGAAGAACAAGTCCCAAGACTCGGCAAATATGACTGTGTTGTGATATTAATAGGTGATTACAATACAATAAATGTCTCCACTTCGGAATACACCAAGAGAATAAAGGGAGTAATAGAAAAACAGCAAAACGCTAAATTTAGCCTAATTATTTCGAGTGTTGCATTCGACGGAAGACACAACAGCGAAATATTTAAGTTGAATAAAAAACTACATCATCTTTCAAGCGCAAATGATAATGTCAAATATTATGAAATAAATAGAGCAAGTGATCTGAAAAAAGGAATATACACTAGAAAGTCAACATATATAGCAAATGAACTGAAAGCAATTACCACTCATAATTTTTGCCAAACTTCATCACTTAGGAGCATCAATGCTATGTACCTTACTAATGCAACTAGCAACGAAGATAATCACGATAAAGAAGCTGAAATGGGGAAAAACGAGGATAGTAGTAATTTTTTAGAAAAACGACATTTGATATCAATACTAATATAGCTAAAGAAGTGGAAAAGAATAGAAGTTTTAGAATAGTTCATCAAAACTGTAGAAGCATACGTAATAAACTATTAGCACTTGATGGGGTCATTGAAAACCACCTACCGGATGTATTGATAGCAACGGAAACATGGCTAAATAGAAATGATGTCAGTAATATTGTATTCAAAAGATATAATCATGCTAGCTATTTCATAAGGAAAAATCAAATACATGGAGGTGTATCTATTTTTACTAAAAATAATGTGAAATATAAAACTTTACGTAATATTGAGAAATTATCAGTGGAATACCATTGTGAATTAGCGGCCGTAGAAATAGATATTAAAACAGAAAAAAATGTAATTGTAGGAATCTATAGACCTGGTAAGGGTGACTTTCAAATTATGTCAGAAACTATAGCTAAAGTATTTGACGTTCTGTATAGTGTGCGATCAAAGAGTGTTATTCTAGCTGGTGACTGGAATGTGGACTTTTTAAAGGAATCTGCTCAAAAAGCGGACCTAACTGATATCCTAGCCCCTTATAATGCACATAACATAGTAAACTTCCCTACTAGAATCGACGGAACAACTGGTACATCAATTGATTGCGTAGTCACAAATATAGATTTAAATTTAATCAAAGTTTTGCCAATATCGACCGGAATATCTGACCATGACGGTCAACTTGTAAAGCTACTAATTAAAAAAAACAGCTTAATCTCCTCATTTAAAGAAATGCGTTACTACAATGAATCAAATACTCGAGATTTTTTGGACACAATGCTTTCTTATGATTGGGAAAACATATTTTGCACTTACGACCCTGAAAACACCTTTGACATTTTCTCCGACAAATTGACTCTTGCATTGAATCGTCATTTCCCAGTAAGAGTAATAAAGAATAAAATAGTGAAACGGTTACCTTGGATGACTGATGACTTGATCAAAATTCAAAAAGACATTGAAGACTTGCACTTTTTCCAGAATCAATTTCCAAATATTACATTTGAGACTCAAATTAAAGAGAAAAAGATATTAAGAGACAATCAATTCCATGATAGCAAAAAACAATACCTGGAGCAAAGAATACTTAAGTCTAAAAATCCTAAAAAAGAGGTTTGGACTGTAATAAAAGAGGAAACTAATAAAACTATCGAAGAATGGGAATGGCGTTTAATAAATAAAAACACAGCTAAACCTATCTTAAATACAGAATTACCAGAATATATAAATATGTTTTTCAGTCAAGTAGGGGAACGTGTTGCTGCAAATAATATTCCTGATCATAAAAAAGCATTAGCCTATGTAGCAAACTGTATACCAGACCAACCAGAATGTAAAATTCATACTGTACTTCCAACGGAACTGATGAAACTTGCCCAAACAAAAATAAGTAAATCTAACACTAAAGACATTTATGACATATCAGGTAACTTTTTATATATGGTCATGCACACCTTATCCGAAGAAATAACGTACCTTGTAAATAACAGCTTGACAACAACAGTTTATCCGAATTCCCTTAAACAAGCCCGTATATGTCCTATATATAAAGGTAAGGGAGAAAAATCTGACGTGGAAAACTATACGCCAATTACCATTGTACCAACCTTATCTAAATTAATTGAAGCAACATTATCCAGTACCATCATCAAACATATTACAAATAACAGTACACTTTCAGATGCTCAGTTTGCTTATCGACCAGGTCAATCCACTACAACCGCGGCGCACCAATTTATTAAACATATCTGCACTGCCTTAGATAATAAACAAAAAGTCGCAGGGATTTTCTTGGATTTGTCAAAAGCCTTTGACACCGTGAACCATGCACTGCTTCTCAAAAAGTTAGAAGTGTATGGTATGCGGGGTCAAATTGGCGAATTAATAAAATCTTTTTTAACTGACAGAAAACAATCGGTAGAAGTCAAGATTAATGGATTACGACAACGATCATCTGCTCATAACGTATCAATTGGTGTTCCACAGGGATCCGCATTGGGTAATACTTTGTTCCTTATCTTTGTAAATGATTTATGGTCATTGAACATAGACGGAAAAATGATATTGTATGCGGATGACACATCAATTGTAGTAAGTGCTGAAACATACGAAGAATTACAAGTAAAAATAGTTAAAACTATTCACACATGTGAGAACTGGTTCAAAGCGAATGGTTTACAGTTTAATTCAGAAAAAACTAATATTATGTTATTCCAACCGCGTAAACCTACAACAACACTACGTGTCACCTTAAGAGACAATAGAATATTACAAACAGTAGACAACGTTAAGCTTCTTGGATTTCAGTTAGATGCTGCATTAAAGTGGAATCTCCACATTGATTTGGTTTGTTGTAAAATCGCGAAAGGTATCTATGCAATGAGACAACTAAAATCCTTAGTATCGAATGATAGCTTAAAACAGATTTATTATGCCTATGTACATTCAATAATATCGTACGGCATACTATTGTGGGGAAAATCAATTGAAAATGAGCGAGTTTTAAAGTTACAAAAGCAAGCTATAAGAACACTAGTGGGAGCTAAGTTTCGGGATCCATGTAGACAGCACTTTAAAAAATTAAGTATTTTAAGTTCAATCTCTGTATACATAATGGAAATAATCTTATATGTAAGAAAAAACATTAAACAGTTTAAGCTACGATCACAATGTAATCCCCGCCAAACCAAACGATCTCTGGATATTATACCAACTAAATATAGGTTGAAGATGAGTAGGCGCTTACCCGACCCTATGGGATGTGAACTCTATAATAAGTTACCATACAATATTAAAAATATAGAAAGCGAAAGTTTATTCCGTTTACGAGTGAAAACACTTCTGTTGTCTCGCACATTGTACAGCGTTAAAGAGTACATGACTAATGACTATTCCGAATTTGATATTAATTCAAACAATAAATTATGAATTTGACCACAATAATTAGTAGTATTTGTTGAAACTTAATTCTTCATTGTATAGAACTGATCCTAATAATAATTGTAATATACTATGCTATAAGAATAATAATTATACATAATTGTATTCCTTTGCATGAACGTAATCTCTGACGATCATTATAGTAATGCGTTTTAGGTTTGATTTAAGGCAAATTTATAATGTATTTTATAATGAAATAAATATATCTTATCTTATCTTATCTTATCTTAAATGGACCGAGAGACGGGGTGAAATAATCGACATCCAATATTTCCATAGTTTCCAAGAATAAAGCCATTTAATAACACGTCAGTGTGGAATGTACATTATATTTATTCAACACATACTCGTAATTAATCTAAAATGCTTGATTCAACCTAATTCTGGCCGATTTATTTTACGAACTATTACGGAGTATTTTTTCCCCAACGTTTTTCTGCATTTTTAGCAATCTTCGCTTCAGACCTCAATTCAATACTTAATCTCGTAACTTATGATGACCGATTATGTGCTATTCACGAATGCATCCCTACTATCCCTAGTGTATATGTTGCATTGCAGATGATCACATCACTAAAGCATGGTCTAAGTTGACAGATGAGCATTAACAGTAACAAGGTACAATTCAATATGTAAAAAAACGTGTCTATTCGTTCATTATTTCTCGAATACGCTCCGATGGCAATAGACATGGAGTAGTCACGTGGAGATTCCGGTTCGTTAGGGTTGAGTTATCTTTTGTCATACCGCAAACGTTCATATATTATAGCTGTACCTTTTTGGTTGACAACATGCAATAGGTATAAAGTGTGGCCTAGTTAATTTACTTGGGTAGTTTTTCTAAGATGTTGTGAGAGTAAGCAACAAAGTTGCTTAACAAAAGAATTGTTAATATTGGTGTTATCTAGTTTCGTGGTTTAATTTTGTAACAGTCCGCTTGCTCGGGTATCAATATGACCAACAACAAAGCTTAGCCCTTTGGGAGGCGAGCTCCACCCTGATTAGAATATCTTAACTAATCACCTTAAGGCGACGGTAGCGGTGGGTAAAATTTCAGATTCTGTCAATTTACCCCATTTCACACACAAGCTCACTTCACGCACACTACCTCACTTTACTGGGACAGGTCAGTGACCCATCATGTTTTTTTAAGATTGGACTTTTAGTTTAGTATTGACCACTAGCCTCCTTTGAGGGTAAAAGCGTTCCATTGAAAGATGAAAGAGAAACAATGCATTTAATCTTGCTTTCCTTGTCTGTTCATGTCACACGTGACGTACCTATTTAATTCATTTGATTGTTGACTGTTTTACTACCTAATATTGCTTTGTCGAGATACGCGTTTTGTACAATTAAAGCGAATAAAACAAGATGTCATTAAGTCAGATGTAAAATGTTATTTACTACTCTATACGGTTTTTCATAAGGTGCAAAATCCATTCAATAGGAATTTAAATAAATAAAGTTTCAGCAGGGTGGCAATTCCATTTTGGCGGATAAAGCGAAACAGAATAGTTCTATCGAACCTGCTTACAAATTTTCACGAGAATCAGTTGAGAAATGTGATCTGCAAAGGAGAACATACAAAAGCATTTTTGCCCAAGCTGAAACGGAGACCTTTGCTAACGCTCGGCCAATGATGGTTTAGGTACACCTATAAAAAATGGTTGTCCCTGCTGTAATTTTAATATCTTTATATTTCAACCGGTATAGTTTTACCTTCAAAAATAATCGGTATCGCTAAACAATAGCGGTACCTTACTACTTATACGTTCACGAAATCGGTATCTGCATAACTTGATTGTTAGTAAACTAACCTGAAAAATAATCTCACAATCACCGAAACATTTATGTACAGTCACCTGCAATAATATGTTACGTCATTAGCGCCAACTTTGCCTCCAGGGAAACTTTGCCCAAAACGACAATTTTAAACAAATTCGTTAATGTAGAAAAAATATAATAGTTATGGCCACCCTGCTATTTTTAGTAGAATATAGGTTATATTTCTGACAAAACTATATACCAAACTTGTGCATAACTTGACTTGGGAATTTTGATTTGAGCGAGTTGTCTAATATAGGGTATATTTCGGCGGGCAAAAAATTTATAAATAATAAATGCAAGTAGAAAAAATTGAGAACCCTTTGACAAATATTTCCGGGTTTGAGTTATAACACATGAAGCATAGATTATGTCTATTGAGATTTAAACTAAAAAGGCCTAAATACACAAAAGTTTTAGCGGTGGGCAAAGTAATCCGGTAATTTGGCATCCATACCAACATTTCCCACCACCAAAAACGGATTAGGGTTGTCACTTTCATCTAATTTACCCAACTTCGCAAGTAAAAGAAGGTTATGTTTGTACACTAAAATAAGTTTATAAATATATACTGTATTTAATTTGTCTTATTATCCTTTATTTAGATGTTTTATCCCGTTAACGAATGAAAAACACAACAAAAAACATATTTTTGGCCATTAAACTATTGTAACAGATTTTCTCAAAAGTGACAACCCTAGCCTTTGTAAAATGCTTAGGCGAGCCTTATTTGGAAATGGGCAAAAACGGGTAGGCAACATTGACCAGCAAATTTATTTAAAAGTTTTTACTCTTATCGCTAAGTTATTAACAGGGAATGGTAGGATTGCCCAAAACCTTTAAGTGATCCTTAGACATCATCATCATACGAGCTGTATTTGAATACCAAATTGACGTGGGCAATGTTGGCGAAAACCCCGGATATCTTTGCCCGCCCTCTAAAACGCAAAAAAATGGGTAAAAAATATTTTTTTCAAATAAACTGATGCGTTTGATCACAATGGACGTGCTGAGCAAAAAAAGTCATATGTGATGTTTTCTGAGAAATTCGTTTTTAAAAAAAAGCGGGCAAAGTTGGTGATAATGACGGTACCTACTCTTCGAACGCCGCAAAAATATGTGACATGTTCTTATGGTTCTACAAATAAGATCGTGTCAGATATTTTTGCGGCCTTCGTTGTGTAACATAAATTGCAGGCGACTGTACATTTGGAATAATTATTTTATTTAGTTTCAACGAAAATTTCAAGTTTAGTACGAAAATACTTCAGATATGCAATATGCACAAAATGTAGACCTAATCGAAATAAAACATTGCTTTTTATAGGTAATTTATAAAACATTCGATACATAGGTATACATAACAATAACTAGAGCGCCATTGGCCTGTAAGCTTCATCTCGGTCTCCAAAGCCGCAAAAACTCGCTAGTACTTTCAGAGAACAGCACGTACACGCATTATACATATAGACGGAACGAACGGCATAATCATTATCATTTATTCGTCGCAATCCATGGTATTACAGATCTAGGTACAAGACTTTCAGGTATTACTTATACGAATTACATAACTCTTCCTGTTAATAGGCAATATTTTAAGATAAAACTTGTATAATATAATACAAGATTACAATTGTCATCAAAATTCATTGACGTACAGAAGTCAAATACGTTTTTAAACTGACGCAAAATGATACCAGCATAATAAAAATTTATCCCAATCAGTAAAGATGAGTCTTTAAACTTTTTTCATTTTAAGCGAGTTTTGAAGGAACATAATACTTAAATTCGACTGTAATCGTATTGTTTTAAGATAGTTTACTGCGGTTTTCAACCATTATAACAGCAAATCAAATTTAAATGAGACGAAGGCAGATATTTATGTACCCTATTTTTTGAAATACAATTTATCTACTGGTATACTTTCTCGTGTGCGTATATGATTTAATGTCAATATAATTGTCAAAAGCAAGAAAATCAAGCTGTCATTTTCATTTGAAGAAGTACACGTGTGCTCCGGTGTAGCCCCAACGGGCATCTGACTTGAAGAAGAATTTTGAGTGATGTCGTCAATGTATGGAAATTGTTCGAAAGTTTACATTTGAGATTGAATTTCTGTGTTGTCTTTGTGAGTAAAAATATAAATCGATAATAAATTGGTAGCTGAATTATCTAGCTTTCAGAATCATACAATAATTCAATTACTGTCAAAGACAAAATTGTTTTGCTTCTGTCTCAAACGGAACTCCATATTTTGATTTTTTGATACTTTTAGTGTCGATTTGTAGAGAATAACAGCAAATTAAAAATATAATGGCACAAAGAGTCGGTACACGGTTTCTTCGTGAACAAATTTACGTGTAATTTAATGCAATTATTAAACACTTATTGAACAAATTATGGTTACAAAGTGAGGTCTAAATCGAAAACGTCATATACCGGCCCCTTAAGTATACTTATAAAATACGAATTTATACCTTTACTGATACAATAATTAAATAGTTCACCCACTCAGTCTCGTCAGTAAAGACCTATAACATTAGGATCTATTTTCGTACCTCGTTTAGTTGATGAGGTTAATATTAGGATACTGTGACAAAGGTCAAATGATAGGAATCCATAGTAACCTAAAACTATTTACCCTTACTGTGACCGATCTTGAAATAGTTATTTATGCCTTTGCTTTATACAAGGATCATAAAGAGATTTTAGGGGTACTGATTTTTAGGTGCTAAATAAAATTTCGTTCAGTTTAATGTTGATTTATTTCACAATTAATATAAAGTGTATTTTGCCTAAATTAATTAAATGTGTTTCTTTTTCACTTATATATTGATATACTAGCGTGGAAGAGTAATAAAAATGTGTGTTAAATGTTGAATTACTTTTTCACGGCAGCGTCTGCTGCGGATTTTACAAATCAAAATGTTTATTTTAGGCAAAAAATACCCATATACCGGGTGTGGCCTGTAACATGAGCAAAAAATTAAACTGTAGGCTGTACTCCTCATACTGACCAACATTTCTTCAGCGACTTTTAATAATAACTTGTGGTTTGATTTTTAATACAGTTTAAAGTTTATTCTAAGACGCAATGTATCGCGAATTTTGTTATGTTTAAGGCGTGACAAGCAACGTCAATCACAATGATATGGCGTGGCGATGGCGTCCATTGAAGATAATATTTATTTTGTATGAAAAATAGGTAGTCTAAATACTTCATAATTTTTAAAAGTTGTTGAACAAAAGTGTCACCGTTTGAGGGGTACAATCTATGTTTTAATTATTTGCTCATGTTACAGGCCACACCCGGTATAGAAGAAATATAAAATAACAATGTCACATTAAAATTAAACCAAAAAATACACGTCAACATTTTAAAATTTAAACATTTTGTTAACATTTTTGCTCCTGATCTTGAGATCCAAGCTAGTGCGATGAAAATTATATTGACATTGCATCCAAGCTGTAACGAATGTCGTTTTTCCCGCCTCGCCTGTCTTGAAGCAATCTCGTTTCACGTTAAATAAAAACGGAACTATCCTGTCGTTGAAATTTACATTTTAATCAAACCCCGCTTGTAAGAACGGGTGCAGAATGCATTTCTTAATTGAATTTCTGTGAGGGCTCTAATTAATTTTTGGTGAAGTATGCTGGGTGCCAAATAAAAAGGTTTTGTGTATTATTTCTTTTCGATATCTGTAGTTGTATCTGTGAACTGTCAAATGCTCAGTCTCAACTAAGTTTAAGAATGTTAAATCTCATTTTAATTAAATACTATAAGCATTTATATTTATAACCGTACTACGAGTACAACACTGTTCGTGAGCAGTTTAATACATTTTCACTTTAAGTGCCTAGTGTTTAATATTAACTTTATAAATAACTAAATATTAACACACAAGGTACTAATAGTATTAGTATTGAGTAGATCAGTAGATCAATGAAAGTCTCCAGCTCATCACGACTTTTTTTAGTGACATCATAATATTCATTGAATAGAATATAGATTATAGGTTTGTTAACAAGGGCCTACCGGGAAACGCGAAAATCGAAATTTAGTTATGCCTCTTTATCGCTCGAATATGCTAGAGTGATAGAGGTTAGATAACGAAATTTCGATTTTCTTGTTTCGCGGTAGACCCCCAGATTGTGATGGATAGTGGTAATGGCGCCCCCTACGCAGAGTTTTGCGTAATATTCCCTATAGGATACAGACGTATACAATATGCAAACTTATACTAGGAGTGTTTGTAATTAGCTAACGTGGCCCGTAGAGCGGTCGAAACTAATCACTTACCTGCCTGCAGTATTAAGTGGCGAATGTACAGTCTTAGCGTGCTCCCCTGTTTGAAATTAAATAGGTGTGTTTGTGTACACGTATCCCTACATATTAGACTTATATCGACCGGGATATGGACCGTGATTATTTTTATAAGTCCAACTATGTTTTAACGTTAATTCTTAACGAGCCCTTATGGTTTGTACTCGTTACATTTATTTTGGAGCTTAGATACACTAAAACTCTTTCTTTATTATATACTCAACATAATTTGATAAATATTTACTGGAACTTGAATTTGAACCATAGTTGTAAGTCGTGGACTAAAGTTACTTACCTGATTTTACGGTAGGTACATCAAATACCTAGTAAACTCAACTTTTTGTGTGAAAATTATTATTTCAATGTTGCCATAGGCCATGTAAAAAAGCTTCTATCAAATCATTACCTTCTTCTTCCTCGTTCCCTCAATGCTGAGGATCGCGACCACATGCAACATGTCTCCATTGATTGCGGTCATAAGCCAAGCGGACTGCACGGTGCAGGCTGCCGCCACTCGTCTTCTTCATGGCGTCAGACCATCTCTTACGAATCATTACCTATAACACTGCCAAAGTAAAAATACTACCAGTGATTCGCTTTTCTTTCTGCAAGTTGAAGATTCTCTTGTCTCTCGTCATAAAACTTATCGTATAAATCCTGAAAAATCAATAAAGACATCCATTTTTCATTTCAAACTTTTTTATCTCTAAAAGGTCAGTGTTCTATATATATCTGGAGCAACGACCCGAAACGATCGTTCTTGTTGTGTGTCTACAAATTACATTCGTTCAGTACATTATCACGGGTCTGACAGTTCGATCTATCAGAGTAAATGATAGGCTCGCCTATGTAACTCGTAGTACCACAGATGACCTTTTAAGCGGTTACATGTTAGATACAGTCAGCAGCAATAGTTGCTAAGCGGGTGAGGTGTTCACAATGATCTTGACGCGACTTTATTGTAAAGACAATAAGAGCGCGTCAAGGGAATTTTGAACGCCCGCTTAACAATTTCTGCTGCTGATTGTACCACGAATATAGGCATATTCGAAAACTTAAAGGTCGTGCACGCCAGACCTAACTGTAATAAGTCTAGAGGGCGAACCTTTACTATTCTACTTCATAACTATTAATATTTGAAGATACAAACTTAAACAATTGTAAATGGTAGGACCTTATGCGTGGTTAGTCCAGTACAATTCTACAGCTCTACAAACTTGCCCCTATTCATGAAACTTATCAAATTTAATATCTGTTAAACTTTGTCTGTTTCTAACACAAATGTCACAATGAACGATAGGAATAAACGGTTATCAACGTTATTTTAGATTAAAGACGTTTATGAGTAACCTAAGTAGGCACCGTCATGCGTGTCGTTAAGGAGCATGCACTAGCCTAAACGGCATTCTGATCGATTGATGTTCTCCACAATAAGTTGTAAATGCGATTATTCCTGTAGGTACCTTTGAATCGTTGGAGTTTATTTAAAGACTGGTCATGGTTTGTTAGTTATGTACCTCGAATTCAGTAACTCCTTGTAGATATTCACCTATTCGCGTTTGCCGCGATAGCTTATTGTTGTACATATAAATAATGTCGATGGTACATTTTATCGAGGATCATAACATTCATAACTAACACATCCTTGTGATTAGTGATCGTACCTACCGTAAATGAATATAGATGATGAATAAATTAATGTTGTCTGAAAATAAATCTTGATTCATCACTTTCATCAGTGGTTCAACTTAACAAATCATTGGTAGGTTGTACTTAACGTGTGAAGGTTATATTTGCGGTATTAATATTTGATTTCATTTTATTTTACTAAAGTACAATGTGCTTATGAATAATAAAAGTATCTGCTCTAATATTTTATTCCTTTTCAAGTCTAATAACTCTTATTTGAAAACCTGAAGAGTAAGCGAATGCCTTCATTTTTACGCCATTTTCTATCCAATGTAAATTTAATGTCACTTTAACAACTTTCTGATTTGATCAGCACAAAATTCTGACGACTGTAGCGCGCGTAAATAACGCTGCCTTGACACTTCATTTGAGTGGAGACGCAGGCAATTTATATTATAATTCGAGATTCGTAGTAAAAGATAGGGCCAGTGCACACTGACGTTTCTATCTGACGTTGTGACGTCATTTCAGCAGAAGAGAAAATCCTTTGCCAACGATCTAGATTCCGAGTCTTCACCCAGAAGAAGCGGTAAATATTTAGACTTTGAATGTTGACTGATAATAATGGGGCTAGAACTATCTCTTTGTGCTGTCAAAGGAAAAAAGGAAATACTAAATTTTAATCACTTACTTAGGTACTTGGCTGGCGCGATTACCTAAAATGAGACTTGGCCTCCAACACGCCATTTAGCTCGGTCCTGATGAGCGGATTCACGCCAGCTTTCGCTTTACTTGCTTTCGCTTATCATCTACCGTATCTCTCTCTCTAAGCCCGCGATAGCCAATTTTCTATGAAAGCGCCATCGGCGAACGGGCCAGTGCGAGGAGGCCCTAATGCACCCGAAGGATTGATGGATGGTGACAGCGGGCCAAACTCAAGGAGATAGGGCACTGGGGCGTTCGAGTATCGTATTAGCATATAATAAGTAGGAGACCCTCATCGCACTAATATGTGAATAATGTCCTACTTATCACTAAAGACATGAGCTCAAAACTTTGTCTGTACAGAAATAACATGTCTCCAACTAATGTTATGTGAAAAGTTGTTCATGCATTGTTTAACAGACAAGTTATAAAATAAATAATCGTGTTTTCATGAGCTGATGGGAATTTGAAACTGGGACTGGAAAAACTGGGAGACATTGGCTTCCATAATTTCCATATCCTTTCATTTATTGATGGAAATAGGAACGTTATACTTTTATCATTTCCGTTATGTACATTTGTACGCAAACATGTTGAGAGCTAATTATTAAGCGTGACTTTTACACAATGGTTAATTGTCTGCTCTCTCCCCTAAAAGGTCGGCTAAAATCAATTTAAAAATGACCCTTGAAACGCGTTTGCTTTGGTAGAGATCCTTTTTATTTCTCTGCAAAAAGCTTTTTAAGGGAAATAGGTAATAAACTGTCTGGTTCCATTAGGTAAAATTACAACGTTGAAGAGT
This sequence comes from Cydia splendana, assembly GCF_910591565.1. NCBI lineage: Eukaryota > Metazoa > Arthropoda > Insecta > Lepidoptera > Tortricidae > Cydia > Cydia splendana. The sequence goes on from NC_085964.1 coordinate 5,047,029, forward strand.
CTACGAATACTGCTACTTATCGTCACAATAAAGTCTCCTAAGTTGCAATAAAATGGGCTGGTTGAAATTGAGATCTTTTAAGGATTTGAAGAAAAGTAGGATTACTCGTAACTAATGCTGCTGTTTTTTTTTTCTTATGCAAATAGAAATTGGCTATAAATGTGCCTCAAGTTTGACTGTAATCGACCGAGCGAAAGCGAAGGTCTCTGTTACAGCTTGGGCGAAAGTTCTTTCATAAGTCCGGATGTTCTCCTCTATAGTCGCATTTTTCAACCGATACTCGTGAAATTTGGTAAACATGTAATTTATATTGATTTTTTTCTGTCGATTAAGTTTTTGGAAATTTTTCGAAATGACGTAGCCATGGATATTGGCGAGGTCTACATCTCACATCAGTAGGTAGACATTTGTAACCGCTGTTTGGACAACTTGTTTATATCTTCTTGTCGCGTCTTATAAAATACTTGTATCCATTAACTGCTTGTTTGCCTCTCTTTCTGTCAGATAAAGAAGTAAATAGCGATTAGAAGTTTTTATAAAACGCAGCCGAAAATTTCAGTAATATCTAATGAATAACTTAATAACACTTTAACATTTGATTTTACTATTTCTTACGTTAATTTATAAAGAATTGTTCCCATGTAATCGAATTTGAGGTGTTCACATTTGTACAGAGTTATAGCTAATCTAAAAACTTTATCTGTAGTTACTAAGTAAAATATGAATTCCCCTTTTTAGTACTGCCTTTTCATGTGACAATATTATTTTTATATAGGTATCCTCCTGAGACGCCGCATACAATTTTGTACATATACCGCAATCTATTTTGAACTTTTATTGAATTACTGAGGGTTCCAAATTCAAACACAAAACAAATGTTTCTTGGTCTCAGGAGGGTAGTACCTACTTACAACTATATCCCCAAATATGAGCTTTAATCCCGAGATATTATCCTATGCAAAGTAAAATCCAAAGTTTTGGGTTTAACTGAGTCAAAGATATTCTCGCAGGAATTCATTATGGAGATTACAGTGTTATTTGAAATGCTAACACAAACTTTGTAAGATTAAGGTAAGGAAATGTAGTTGAAGGTTATTTTGCATACAATTTAGATTTTTGGCAAAGATTTCGTTGTTTATTTCGGGTTTTATGAATGATATTTTTAAGATACTTACAAATCCATCTCTTATAAATTCGAATGTGAACTTTGATATTTTTTTACATTTCAATGAGTAAGATCGATGTGGGAAAGACCAGCTTATAGAATAATTTCAAGGAATTTTAAGAGGAAAACTATTGTATCATAACATGACAGTGAAATAACTATTACCTGGGCAGTGATTTGATTACTCTTACCCGGGTCGGAGGACTAGCCAAGGTATGCACTTTTCTTATAAAATTCCGAGAAGCAAAGTCAGCTACAGCCACTTTTCTGTGAACATATTTTGGTCATGTCTCCAACTTTGTTGTACCAATCAGGCCCCCTAAAATGATGGCTATTTGTTAATAGTTAAGTCACCCTTTATCGATAAAAACTAACTACATTACCCTTATTTGCCTGCAGATTTCGATATTAACTTATACGGAAAAAGGTACGGAAATCAGCCGCCGGCTGGAAACTATCCAGAACCAAGTTGATCATTTATGTAAACAATCTCAGCTGTTTCTAAGTGGCAAGTTGCTCTCGGCGGAATACAGCGACCTACTTATTTACTTGCTGTGGTATATTCAGTTGGCACACTATTTGTTATTGGTAAATATTTACTGGTAATACGTTGACAAACAAAGCTCCTTAAAGCCTTCCAAATCTAGTATCTCAGTAAATAACCAACATGCTAAATTTTATTATTTAAAGACACCTATTTTGGGTCGAGCCAAGCTGATATTACACGTAGTTTTCCAGGACAAAGTGTGGTAGTGTAAAATTACAATGAAAATAGATTATGGCTTTTCGACACTGCCACGACAGAGTCGGTTTTAAGATAGATTAGACGGACTCTAGTAATTTTCCGAGCTGTGTCTTAAATTTGCAGATTTTTATTTATTTTAAACTTTATTGCACAAGAACAAGTAAAAAGTACAAAAGGCGGAAGGCGGAAAGGCGGCAGATTTTTGTACCAGCAGCGTGTGTAAAACCTTCCAAGCTGCATAATTGACAATATTCATCGCTCCTTCCAGGCTAATAAAAGACGAGGAATGCAACATTCTTCAGAACCTGTCGCGCGACGAGTTCCGCGAGTTCCGCACGCTCGTCATCGACATGGTGCTGGCAACCGACATGAGCTTCCACTTCCAGCAGCTGAAGAATATGCGGTCATTACTGACGCTGGCCGAGCCTACGGTGGACAAGTCTAAGGCGGCGTCGCTGGTGTTGCATTGCTGTGATATTTCCCATCCTGCCAAGGTATTTACACCTAGATTATACTTTCACATTCAATATTTGAACAGCATGCTCTGATTACTGATGCTGGCTGAACCTACGGTGGACAAGTCTAAGGCGGCGTCGCTGGTGTTGCATTGCTGTAATATTTCGCATCCTGCCAAGCTATTTACATATTTTTAAATAAGTATTCATAACCATAAGCAAAAAAATAAAAGCGCTCGCTATTCACGCGGGCTGGCCTTGTTATTATACGCATCTTCTATTTCCGACAATTGAAGAATATGCCCTCAGTGTTAACAGCATTTTTAATTTATGTCTATGTCCGGGGTTGAATAACTTCTTCTTGATGTGGCGTTCGCTCGACCTGACTTTGTTACGAGTAAAGCCTACCCAAGCCTGCCCTTAAAATTAATCTCTGCAGGATCTCAAGACACTAACTGGGGGAGTTAGTAGCCATTGCAGAGGCAATATCCTATATTAAAACAATTGATTGCGATAAATTTGTAATTTTAACAGACTCTAAAAGCGCATTACAACTTCTGGCTCGATGTACCTCGAGTTATCGAGGACTGCCGAATGCCAAAGTATACTTAAAAGCATTTATAATCTGGAATCTATGGGGAAATCATTGACTCTGCAGTGGATTCCTTCACATATAGGCATTACCGGAAACGAAAAAGTAGATTTGTTTGCTAAGCAAGCCTGTCATAATGATAACGGTATGCAATATTTTAGCTTTCTTCTCCGAGTGTATCAAATTAGTGAAAAAACGATGTCGCCAATTATGGAAAGAGTACTTTGACGAAAGGGCAAAAGAAAAAGGCATTTGGTACAGAACGATCCAGCCTGAACGTATAAATACTCCATGGATAGATTGTTCGCTTAATCGGCAAGAAACCACTAAGAGTACGTTCGGGGCACATTCCACTTAATAAGTTTGGATTCATAATGCGTAAAGTTACCTCACCATTATGTTCAGAGTGTGATATTGATATGATTGAGGACGTATACCACATATTGGTGGAATGTGTGCGGAACGAGTCCTTTAGGAGCCAACTGAAAATATCATTTAATACTTTCACAATTTTGGTGGCTGCAATAGTGCCCTGGCTTTTCCGTTGCCGGACGAGGCCAGAGCACTGTTCAAGCTAGTAAATATAGGCCTAAGTAATCGTAAATGGGTCAAACAGATCACTGTGTTATGTCTTTCCTGTAGACACACACAAGAGTTAAGGGCTATAAAGGTTAATTTTCTTATTTAACCCTTATCCACGTGAAAAGGTCCTCCTTTTATTCAAAGAACTATGATAAAATCATTACTTACATGCCCACAAGCTGTTAACTATTGCCCACAGGAGAGAAAACTAGTGTGTTATCGCGAACAGTACATTTTTCTCTCCTATGGGCAATAAATAAAATCTCTAAATAAAAGGAGGACCTTTTCACGTGGATAAGGGTTAAATAAGAAAATTAACCTTTATAGCCCTTAACTATTGTGTATGTCTACAGGAAAGACATAACACAGTGATCTGTTTGACCCAAATGAGTGTGATTGCATGTTGATTTCATGGAGCGACATAATCGCTAAGCGATAAAGCTCTTTAATAAAGATTTAAAAAAAAGACACGAACTGCAACCAAGATCCGTAGATTTCTTCAAACTACGATAATTTCTGCATTGACCGAACTAATCATAATCAACAACAATTTCCAGAGATGGGACCTGCACCACCGATGGACGATGAGCCTCCTCGACGAGTTCTTCCTCCAAGGCGACAAGGAACGCGAGCTAGGGCTGCCCTTTAGCCCCCTTTGCGACCGGAACAACACATTGGTCGCGGAATCCCAGATCGGGTTCATAGAGTTTATTGTAGAGCCCAGCATGGGGGTGTGTGCTGATATGTTGGAATGCATCCTTGGGCCTCTGCACTCTAGCAGCAAGACTGGCGCTAGTCAAGAACCGATTAGTGAAGACGCTCCGGGGAAAATCGGTAAGTCGAAAAACACTAACCAATGTAACAACGTAGGCTGGATCCTATGGTCTAGGGATTTTATGATGGACAACACATAAGTGGCAGAATCTCAGATTAGCTTCATAAAGTGTACTATCGAGCCCAGTATGAATGCATCCTTGGGCATGGGCCTGCGTACTGTAGCAGCAAGACTGGCAAGTCAAGAACGATTAAGGTTAAAGTCATTTCTTAAAAAAAAAAACAATCTCTTGACATTCAAAAGAGACGCAAATATCACATTGTTAAATGAGTACAATTTTTTCTGTATTTGTATGTGTACCTAACATTAAATTTATACCTTAATAATCGTTTCAGTTAACGAGACCAGCACAAAATTCAAGATCCGAAAGCCGTGGGTCGCCTGTCTCAGTGACAACAAGAAAATCTGGAAGGAGCAAGCTGCTAAAGGTAATTTCTAAAATATCTCTTGGTCTTTTTCAAAAATGAATATCGAAAGGCCTCAAGAAAATTATATACAAATTAATAAATAATAACAGATGTTGAACTAGGAACTCCCCTCAAAAACCTAAGCTGGAGAGCAAACTATTCAACAATTCTGGTTTGAATTGATGTACCCAGGCTATCACCCCACCATACAGTTGTATAACTTAAATGTATATGCAGAGGAGATACTGATGCCGCCTCAACAGAATCCGCCCAGGTCATGGCAGGTGCAATGAAATAGGGATGGAATGAGAGTCCGTTGCGTGTTGTGTGACTGAGGCCTTGAAGAACAAACTACGTGGTGGGTAGTTTGTTGTTGGACGAGTCTTAGGACGAAAAAAGTTAATGGCGTTGTAAATATTTCCAGATGCAGAGGCCCGAGCCAAGGCCGAAGAGGAAGCCAACAGCCCCCCAGCTCCTGCGCCGACAGAAGAATAATATTTAGCCACATTTGTAAATAGCGTTAAATCTAACTGTTACAACATGTTCTCTTCGCTCTTGAAGAAAACTTAAATTTCCGTTGTTTGTGTGTAAAAATGCTTGCAGTAATTAAACGTCGCTGCGTTCGAAATTTAAATAAGTACCTGGCAACATTATCGCTTCTTGAAAGTACTAGCTCGCGTTTTCATGTTTTTGAAATCCAAGCCTAGTCAGCTCTCTCTTATGCGTCCGCAACATAGCACCTTAATAATATCAACGTACCTCTTTCTATGTACTGAAAATGCGCGAAATTCTGAAAATGTACGTGTTAGCAGCGTGTCACGCCTATGTTACATATTATCGCAGCTCTAGTGATATATAGTTACGGTTTGTTGGCCAAACTGTTAAAACTACACCATTGGCTCAAAAAAAATGTTGCCAACATAACAGCGATGGATATTTATTTAAAATTCGAATTCTATATGTTAACGTGTTTCGTTACGCACAAATTTTGAATTGAAAGCACAATGTGAAAAGCCTGAGTGTACATTCAATTTGGAAGACACCATAGTGAGCCAAATTCGATACGGCGGGCCGAATGGCGCTAGCCTGTAGTTTATAAATTCATTATTAATTATTCGCGGTTAAGATTTTCTTTAGATTTAGCATGACGAATGGATTTTGAAGTTTCCTAATGTCAAGTGCCCATTGTAACTTAGTAGTGTTTCTAACACTTCTACGGTAACGGTTCTTAAATACATGAATCGCTATCAATGAATAACAAACTAGTAGGTAATGATGATTGAAATTGATATTCCTCTGCTATGGGTGGCCACAATTGGTGACAGATTAGCCGGCCTAGTGGTGTCAATTCGCTATCGCTTCGATAACGAAACGCTTTGTGTCTCTCTATCACTCTTCCATATTAGTGCGACAGTGACAGTTGCATTTCGATCGCTACGGAGCGTAAGCTATTAACATGTTGGCTACGCGGCTAGGTACAGAGACAAACGCAGGTCTCACTGCCAACACATGGCATTGTCGGAAGATCTGATGGTAACCAAGTTATTGTGGCCCACAATAACGATAAGCGATTGACACCTTGGCTAGGCCGGCTAATCTGTCACCATTTAAGGAATTCTTTTTTACCATTAACCTTTTAATATGTGTGTGTATCAAAGATCGTGAGTTCAAATCTCAGTTGTGCTTTAAGGCGACAGTCCATTTCCAACGACAGCTGCACTGCTGTTGCGACGTTACTGTCATTCATTGTCTTGTCATTTTACTATGGAAATTGACAATAACATCGACGTGTCGGAGCAGTAGTGCAGCTGCGGTCAGAAATGGAATGTTACCTTTATAGAGCAGAAAATTCGGTAAGGATCCTTATCATATAGAGACAAGAGGTTACAGGGTTGGTAACGCGTTCATAATACCACCTCTGAAGTTGCATACCTCCCTAGCATAGTGTCTATACGGTGTCCACTATCTGGGGAACCGTACGTTTGTTTTCCATCGTCTTTGTGTAAAACAAACAGATTCTAATATGTTTTTATCTAATTTTACGTAAACGAACCCTTAGGATCTATAGAAACGATACTATCAGGAATTATAATAAACTAACCACCCATTTATGTAATTTCGAATTATTACCTGCTTGGTTTCAATGAGTACTTGACAATATAAAATTCTGTCGTTAAACCTGTTAATTTAACATGGATAGGCCAATAGAATAATTTATCCGTTCATGAATAATTATTGTACAGTAGTCATAGCTAAATGTTTAATGGACTGATCGTGCTGAAATGATATCCAATAAAACAATGAAGACGCCCTTAAAATTTAAAGCTTAAATTAGTTATCATTAAGCCAGCTCCACACTCAATACGCGAACTGCGACTGGAAGCGACGAACACAGGGGGGCTACCGCGAAAACCAAAATTCGCAAATTGCGGGGATTTTTCTCATTTACTCCAATGAAGGCTAATTAATTAGAGTGACAGACAAAGATGCACGCAATTTGCGAACTTCGATTTTCGCGGTTATAGCCCAGGTGTCGTGCGAATAATATGTGAACCTGCATTACCAAAGCAGAAAACTACTGTGTCGCAAAAAAAAGTCTATAACAGTCGAGTATATTTTTGTTGCAGAGTTTACTCGTATTTACGGGGTTTTATACAAAAATATGTTGTTTTAAAAAATATAAAATAGGGTAGTTTAGCCGGTTTACCGGCCACATCCGGTTCTCGGCCACTACGTAGTAAAACTGTAATAACATGACAACTTTACCGTATTTATTGAAAAAATGAGGGTAGTCGGATAAATTAAGTTGACATTGACATATCCTAAATTTGTTAGCTTGATAACGTTTTGATTGGCTCGTCAGTGCACCAAAGCAATTTAGCAAGTGTGGATGTTAGACAAATTTGTAAAAAAAATTGTGATTCAATATTTTTTCAAGGTAAGTAAAAATATTGTTTTCGTGGGTTTGAGGCCATTATTGATGTTAATGTGCATTGTGGATAAGTTGAATTTATGTTATTATGATTTAAATGTACGATTTTTTTTTATATAAGTCAATTAAATTTGATGGTCGGGTAACTAAATGCAATTTCGTAAAGATATTTAGTTCTCGGCCGCCCGGCCGAGAACAGGATTGAGGCACGTAATTTTTAATTGATTAATCTTTCCTATTAAAAGACAGCCAACAAAATAAATATTTCAAATAATACTTATTTGTATCCAAGTAATTCATGTAGTTAGTTCTCGGCCGCATGCTTATTAACAAATAATTGGTTAAAATCTGCTTTAAAATCTTTTGTATTTGGCGGCCAAGAACAGGATTATAAAAAGTTAGTTTTCGGCCTAGCTAACTTATGACGGCCGAGAAACAAGTAAAATTTATTTTGTTTTCGGCCCTTGAAAAGTAAATAATTTTTACACTATTTTTATATTAACAAGATGCTTCAAAAAGATGAGTTTTTGACTATCAGCGGCGAAGAATTTTCGTTATTTTAATGTAACGTCTTCATGATCTTCCTAGCGTTGTCACGACTCATAGGAGCCTAATAGTTTTTACGAAAATGACTGCCATCTGACCTTCCACCTATGTGTCTCTTGGAATTAATTCGATTTCTTCACGAAATTTTCCTTCACCGAAAAGAGAATGGTAAATATTACTGGTGATAAGTAGTTGCCGTAGCCTATGGATGCCTGTAACTTCAAGGGTGTTACCGACCCATAAAAACCACCGGACTTACGCACGCTGCTAGTTAGGCTACAAAATGTCTTATTTTAATATTTTTGAGTATGTTTTGGAAAACTCTTTACGAGATGTAGGTACCATAAAAGTTCCCATTAACGTTCCTTTATGTAATACATTGTACCATTGAATATTTGTTGTTTTATTCAAAAATAATTCATATTGATAGTGAAATAAGAGTCATTTAAAAACATAAATAACAGCGGCCGACAACTAGTTAACAAGCGGCCGAGAACCAAAAAAAGTGTCCGAAAACCAGCTAAATTGCTACTTTTTCATATTTTTAATTATACAAACAAAACGTTGTAATTAATAACGGATTTTGATACAAACATGGTAAGTGTATTATATTTTTAGTCTAAAAATCACAAAATGACAAAGATTGGTCGAATATATTTTTCATAAAATACATTTGAATTCGAAATTTTGCTTAACTGGCCGACAACCGGCTAAACTACCCTATGTTGTCGCTCAGCGAGCTATGGAAAGGGCTATGCTCGGAGTCTCTCTGAGGGATCGTATTCGAAATGAAGTCATCCGTCAGAGAACTAAAGTCGTCGACATAGCCCACCGGATTAGCAAGCTGAAGTGGCAGTGGGCCGGTCATATTAGCCGTAGAACCGATAACCGTTGGGGTAGGCGAGTTCTGGAGTGGAGACCGCGCATCGGCAAACGTAGCGTAGGACGCCCTCAGACTAGATGGAGCGATGACCTTCGCAAGGCGGCTGGCAAGAGCTGGATCAGAGTTGCCGCAAATCGTGCTCAATGGCGTGCAATAGGAGAGGCCTATGTCCAGCAGTGGACGAGAGTAGGCTGATGATGATGATGATAATGTTGTTTTATTGGGTATTACGGAATGTAGTCAAATTACGAGCAGTCTCCTATAGATATAAAACACCTTCACATTCCAACAAGTTCGATTAGTTTCTTTGCATTTATACAGATTTTGTTCACATGTTTCCATTTAAGTACATAACAATTTATTGAACTAAACATTAGTTAGCAATTAATGTATATTTGTATAAAAAATGCTGGTAAAGGAGCAACTCATTCCTTTTTAAATTTTACTGTCGCGTGTACAGGCGATGAGGTGAAATCGTCGCGACATCATTAGAACTATACGGTTACCATCAGTTTGTCACTGACATAAACGCCGTCGAGAACGTAATTTACTTTCTATACATCTCGCTCGCACTCGCATATTAGTGCAAACGGGATGTATAGACAGTAAATTACGTTCTCGACGGCGTTTATGTCAGTGACAAACTGATGGTAACCGTACTATAGTCATAATCATAACAAGACATCGGAAGGTCAAATCTATATTTAGGACAAGTGGATTAACGGCCCAATTCGGTCAGTGTCCTAAGAAAAGGACTTTAATAAACTTTTTAGGACTTAAAAAGGGCAATAAATTTTGCTGTCCTAAAAATAGATCGTTTGGCATTATGAGGATAAGACATAAATCATGTCTATATACTATATACTTATTATAATATATGTAGCTTAACTAGTATAATCTTATCCCATAATATATGAAAAATACGCTTATTAATTTTAATGTTTCCGATTAAATTGGAGAATTGATATTCCTGACCAAATGTTATTTAAAAAGAAATCATTTTTTTAAATAATATTAACTTTCTCAATAGATATTTATATAGGTAGATAAAATATGTAGATAGTATATTATTTAGTTAAATAATAATTGTCCCCGTTATAATAGTCACAAGTTCACAATCATTTATCCTGCTTTTCATATATAAGTATGTACCTATGTATATACATACTAGACAAATTTGTAAGTTTGAATCGCATTCCAGCAGTGGACGTGTCATTTCTCAAAAGTATAAGCCCTTCCACTGTCGTGAATAATTTGTCCCTTTTCTTACTGGGAAATGAAATGCTTGTATTTGCTTAACATTATGTAGGTACAGAAACAGTGCGGTATCGGTGGAAGGGCCTATAACCTTCTGGTTATCGCACTGAGGCAACTACAATGTTCCACAAAGAGCACACTGGACGCGACTGACCGAATGTAGCGAAAATTAATCCTAACAGTTTATGAATCGCATATACAATTAAAGAGTTTTAAAACGAACTTAGGTAGGTACTCGTACTTACATATGAAAATCTGGATAATAACAGTGATATCCAGAATACAATTTTGGTCAGCTTTTGAGATCCCTTCGTATTTATTAAATGTAGACATCTAGCTCCAGGGCTGATATTCATAAGTACAAGTGTGATGTTGAATTGCATAATATAGCTGTAATTGGTTTCGAGTCAAAGTATAGGTACTAGGAACGAGCTCACAAACCCAAACAAAAGATTTCGGGAATTAAATAGCAACTCAACTCTCATTAACCGTTATCCCCGCGTCAGTTCCTCTTGAAATGTGGATTGGATGAACTTACTATTGTAAATAATCCGGTATTTCCTTATAATGTATAGACCTCAAGACAAATGGATAAACGGACTTGAATTCTTATAGATTTAATGATGTTATTGCCAATAATTCCGGTCATTTAAATCCTTGAAGTGGATTCTCGGTATAACTATAAGTAACCTAAATGATTTCTATATTGTAGATACCTATATTAACTGAACTTAGGTACATACTGGTTGCTTAAATATATGGGAAAAATATATGGAGGTGATTGAAAATATAAAATATCAAAATATTATAATGGTCCACATTTCTAAAATTGCACGACTTTACTTAAGTTTGTAATCTAAGTCATTTTATTTATATGGCGAGTTTGACGTCATTTTCACCCCGATAATATTCAGATGGATTTGTATTACTACAAATTATAATAAAGTTAAGACAAAGTATAATTAATTATACAATACATCCGAGAATTCACTTCTATTCTGACCGCTTAGCATAACTTGCGTTGGCGCTGGGGCGCGCCACTCTTATACCTACTTACCTACCTGAAATCGCGCTTAACATAGGTACCTAATAATGGAGTCGCAAGTCATGGTAAGCGGTCTAGAGGATACACAGAATAAGTAGTCACTTATGCATAATGAAATGAATGAATTAGACTGAATGGCACAAGGTTTACGCAATTAGGCGGCCACGGCGTAGGTAGACAAACTTGAATTTAAAATGATAACTTTACGGAGGACCCAGAGTAAATGTACCGTCCTTCTATTAGTCTCTCTAAAGGCATGGGATAAGTCGTGTTGTTTGAAATTTTGTTTTATAAGCACTCCACACTCCACCACATTCTTTCGTAAAATTGGGTGCGAAATCTAAACCCATGACAGGCTTCCATGGTATGAAGTCACAAGTCAGCGGAACTTTGATAAATGGCAGCACCGCACTTGTCATCGTGACAACCCTTTTCTTTCTAACTGCGCCTATGCAAATTAATTAACTAAAAATCATTATCCCATTGCTCCTCAAATTAAATAAAAAGCTTGTAGAACGCACATGATATCTATGAAATATTGTGTCATATTTGCATGGGATTCTTATAGTAACAAGGTTTTTCCTTTCTATATGCCATGGTGGATTGCTTTTATATTCTTGAAAACACAAATTCTTAATTGTAAATATATTTTTCCTTTATTATTGTGGGACGTACCACATTATTACAATCTATAAATTGTGAAAAAATTTAATGAAATGAAATGATGATGATGAATGAAATCTTTTTCATTGTGATTGACATCTGTATTTACAATTTATGGATTACAAATTCTTAATGTTGTGTTTCAGCGGTTTTCTAAATGTAACGCACCAGCGTTTCGGTAAAAAAGAAAATAGCAACAGTACGTCTACCATCAGTTTTGACATTGACATATACGCTCACGTCTATATACGTAACTTACTTTCTATGCATCTCGCTCGTACTCGCATATTAGTGCAAGCGAGATGTACAGAAAGTAAATTACGTAGACGTGAGCGTTATGTCAATGTCAAAACTGGTGGTAGACGTACAGAAGGCCAGCGTTTTCACGCGTGAATGTGGAGGCAACATTAAAGCATTTGTATTAATCATCCCACTCACAGATGCCAAAATATCACGATTCAAAATTTGAACCTATACCTAAAGTTAGTTAGGTTTATCTATTATCAGAGGCCTAGTTTTTCAGGTACATGGGACCACTCTCATTGAATATCAAGTCAAAAAACCATAATCAGAATACATTTTAGGTCCCTAAAGTTAGAATAATGATCGCAAGAATGGTAAGGATTTAGATTTAACCAACTGGTGACGCTTATTGTAGTAAATTATTAACAATAGATCTTTTATATATTTATTATCTAAAAAGATTTAGATTTATCAAAAATCTGTATATTGTGTACGGTAGTGTACCTACTTATAGTATTTACTTAACGTAAGATTAATCAAATATTACTTAGAATGTGGTTTATTAACGCCATTCTGATTGGGAATATAGCTTTATGAAAATGTAGTTTAGAATATTGAGCCTTATGGACATACCTAATAGTTGAATGTTGTTTCTGTAAAAAATAGCTTGCGACCGACTTCACTCGGAGTTTACCGAAAAAATTAAAGAATTTGTTTTCTCTAAAGTACCTAATGTTTATTGAGAAATATTATAACGATTTATTTATAGATATAATTACTAAATCTTCTGCAAAGCAATTTATGAGATTATAATAGAGAAACATTATTTTTAGAAATAAACTTAAAAGCCTGCCCAAACTTAGAGCGCGAATCGCGCACACAAGCCACGAACCAATGAGAGGATGATAACAGTAAAATTTCCGCTCTCGATAAAAACAAAAATCAGAGTAGGTACCGCGAAAATCGAAAATCAATTAAAATTTCTTTATCTACCTAGAGGTAAGTAGTTAGCGGTTTGTGCTAGTGCAGAGTGATATAGAATCACTCTGCATACTCGAGCGATAAAGAGGCAGATAACGAAGTTAAAATTTTCACAGTAGGTAGACCTCAGTGCGCGAAATAATGGTGCGATAAATGACCGTGCGTACAGGCCACGCTAGTGCGTTAATCAAGTATCTTCTTAGTAGTTTGTGGTGTTAATCGCGTGATTCGCCCGCTAAGTGTGAGACGAGCTTGTCAAAAACAAGAAAAGCGTTAACGAATTCGATGAGTAACTATTTAAAAGTTATCTTAAAAGTGGGCCTCACTGATTACCAGTTCGCCGGACGATATATCAGCCTGTCAGTTAAACGCAAAATTTGACAGCTCCGAACAACTGACAGGCTGAATTGATATCGTCCGGCGAACTGGTAATCTGTGGGCCCCTTTAGATACTTAGATAACTCTCAGTCCAAGGAATTGTTCACATGTTACTTATGGAGTTCGAAAACATATTTAAATTGGAATTTAAAATTCACCTGTATATAAGAACGCCTTTGTGAAATGCAATTTTAACTTTACCGGACAGTATATAAGACTTAACGATTCATTCAGCCTGACAGCCTTTAGCACAGCTTATTAAATGTAACTGTACTAACTATAAAAAAAATCTGTTAAGGAACCCTCACATTCGCAATTTCGCATGTCACGTTTAATCTCAGAGCAACAACGCGAATGTGTGACACAAGATACAATAGGAAATATTACGCAAAACTCTGCGTAGGGAGCGCCACTAGCACAACAAGTAAACACACCGCCTTGATGCATCAAATGTCATATTTATTCGTAACAAATAATCTGTGAAAACTTGTCAATAAATTGTTTAAGCCATAGTATATATATATGTTACTCTATCTATGGTTCACGGTTTGTGCTAGTACTGCACTCTGGCGACACAACATTGCCGTAATACTTCCTATTCTTAAAAAACTATCTCGAAAGTGGATAACATGATTATTTCGATGTTGAAAATGGGTGTCCGAAAATGTTAATTAGGTAATATTGATTTAGATTTCTCTTGACGCACTTTAAAGCTCCTAACATTTTCATAATTGCGCATAAACTTGTGCATTAAATGTTGATAAAATATTATATCAGTGACAGTCTTATAAATTATTAACTATTTGTCTCTACTGTAGCACCTCTATTTACATTTTATGTGAAATCTCAATTTATGTGTGATTATTTTCCTAAATAAATAATTCTTTTTCTACATTTATGTAAATAGGAATAAAACACCTGTATGTGTATATGTAAAATAAAAATAAAGAATTTCGTAGAAAATGACTATATTTCATTCATAATCATACATCTAGTTGGCAGGAGTTATAAATTTTAAATGCAACAAAATTATCAGCAGCGGTAACATTTCATTTCACAACAAAATTTACAAGCCTCAATATACATTCTAATTTTTTTTGAGGATCTGATGTTTAAGATTTATACTTAATCAGATAAGGGAGCGTTCAAGTATTACGTAACGAATTTGGGGGGGAGGGGGGTCTTGTAAAACGTTACGATGCGTTACAGGGGCGGGAGGGGGGGTTTGAACTACGCGTTACGTAACATTGTTTTTTAACCCTTCAGAAAGGTCGCGTAGAGAGATTCTCTCACGCATTTTTTAAATTTTTTTCTCAAAATTTTAGACATTTCAAATGTTAATTAATAATATTAACGCGATTAAAACAATAACAAAGGTATTTTAGCGACTTTCCGGTACTTTACGCCACATAATTGTGGCCTTTAGGTAAAAAAAATGGTCACTTGGTGGTTACGTAACGTTTTACTAGGGGGGTGGGGGGGGGTACCGAAAAACATTACGGCGCGTTACATGGGGGGAGGGGGGGTCAAAAATGTCCAAAAATTGCGTTACGTAATACTTGAACGCTCCCTAATAAACATTTTATGCTTAAAAGTAAACGGTATGCTGTCATTGTTATATCTATAACAAATTAAACGGTCTAGCTTAAAATATACTTATGGGTTTTACCAAATATATCAATTTGTACAGACAAAGCTCTGACATCAGTTTTTTGCCGATTACAAATAATTGTGCCTTCAATAACGTCTCCTTGTTTAACTTCTTTACAATCTCTAAAATAGAAGACTGTTTGTTTCCAATGTGTGGCTGTCGTATGTGGGCCGGTAGAAAATGAAACTTTACTGGGAAGATCAAAGAAAGTATCAAAATAACCGACAAGAGACGTCAATGACCCATCCTTTGTGATTGGAAGTTTAAATGTTGAGGTGAAATCCATGACATCTGTAACACATGTGTTTATATCAATATCTTTGACCACACATGGCTCTGATAAAATGTTTTTAGATCCAACAACATCAACGCTTGCTTCCCGGACTACTTCAGACTTCATACAATTCATTTTATATCCATACACATCTGACCAGAAATCTATCAACTTTTTATGTGTGTCCACATCTCCGTTGGCTACAAGACTAATGTTGCATCTGTTAGGTAATAATAAACCTCCAGGTTTAAGGCAGTTATCTCTTGCATATATAACACTATCTAACATGCCTTCGAAAAGCAGGAAATAACCCATCCATTCAGAAACAATTATATCAACCTTTTCATCGAGCTTTGTGTTCTCCAATCTTCCTTTCACTACTTTTATTGTTTCATGTAAATTATTTTCTCTTATAATATCCATCGCATGATACACAACTTCGGATTGATCTAATGCATACACTTTCTTAGCACCGGCTGACGCTGAAAACATAGAGAGAATACCCGTGCCGCATCCCAAGTCAAGAACAATTTTATCCTTCAATGTTTCTTTATTGTTTAATATTGCATCTCTATAGCTTTCAGTTCGTACTTTATCTGAGAGCATATCATAGTGAATACCGAAGTGTGCATAAGTGTTGAAATAACCTTCGTCATCTTCCAAAGGCACTTTAGAAACACAGTCAACAATCATAGCGCTTTCTCCGTTAGAATTAGTTGAGCCCACATCCACAATGGTTTTCATTGATGCCTGCATCTTGCCGATGTCTTCTTTAGCCATTTGCAAATGGGTTTTGCTTTCGTTGAGTTGTTGAGTCAGAACTTGTATTGTTTTTTGAAGCTCTAGGAAATGGCTTTGCGTTAGTGTGACTAAGCCGTTTTCGACGTTCGCGTGGTAGGATTGGGGAGAACTAGGCGCATCGGCCAGCGATTCGAAGTCAAACATCAACCATTCGTCGTTGTCCACCGGTTTTAGATATTTCTCGTCGTCCCACAAAGCTATGGTCGCATTCATTACGGCATCAGCTGTCGGCTTGTGCGTCTTGATATAGTTAATTAACTTGATGTAAGAATAGCAGTCCATGTTAAATTTTGCTTTCAATGTGTTTAAATTGAAGTTATGTGCACTCTCGCAGTGTTTTACGGCGTCTTCTATGGATGTAGAAACATTGGCACAATATAAACAAGTTACCGAAGCGCCGCTCGTTTCCATCTCCTGCCATTCATCTTCTTCGAACTGCTCTTCATCGCTACTTAAATCTGGTACGTCAGTCATGGTGATTTTAATAAAGAATCGGCTCTAACACGGATTATAATTATTTTTATCATAAAAGTAGTGTGGAAACCATGTGCTATACTGACATTGACAGTTGACAGCTGGATTATAAGGCGTTTTTTGCAAGAGGCTAACTTCAAACGTGTAGCTATCTAGTACGGATCGATATTATCGTAACCATAGTTACTAAATAGACTTAAAAGCATAACAAAGATTTCTCAATTTCGTGATAAGCGGTAACAATCAGTTATCAGAATGAAATTAAAACTTTCTTCGTTTAAAGAACCTAAACATGTTGGAGTTGTAGTCAGTGTTAGTTGGAATAACACAGAAGACGTATTTTCCTGCGGGTAAGTAATTACCTTGTACGTAAAGAAATAATTGCAATTATTTTTATGACTATGTCCTATGACCAATGACCTTTTATTTATGCTATGTACTTACATAATAATATCGACTTTATTTACTTACCATCTACAAAAATTAAAACGATAATAAAGGGTAAAGATGTGCCTAGGAACTACCTAACCTATAGAACAAAACCTTATTAACCCTTTCAATGTTAGTGCCCTCAAAATACGAATGGATTGGATTAGCCCTTCAAGTGGCGGTCAACCCGTTAATGTTCGGATCGAAAAGCAGTAAACTGACGGCCCGTCACTCACGGGTCGATGCGAAAACCAGTAAACTGTCGGCCACCAGTGAGTGGTTAATGACATGGTCTAATAAAACATGGTCTTCTATTCCCAGAGTGACACGGGCCTACGTCACAATAACATTGCCACTTTATTTCAACATAACATGTTACATGGGTATATTATAGCTATGGTTAATAAGTTAAAATATTTCTTTATAATTTTATAATTTTCATTTATAATGTATTTTATCTTAAATTTTACAATAACACGTCATTTTTAATTATTCGTTAGCAATATCTTCCGATTCACGAAAGAAATTTCAGACGTTCGGGTAATTCTGTTTACATTACTGGCAACACAGGATAGCGCTGTCACATTTGACAATTCGGATCTAGATAACTCCATGCCCTGACCGTCATCCTTGTCGAACGCGTGTTAATTGTTATTTCCTTCTCGCTCAGTGTCAGCAGTCGCAGTGTTTTCCAAACTTTTGACGTCGTAAGCTTGGTAATTAATGTGTAACTGGAATTAGTTTTTTAAACGTTTGTCTTGTATAGATAAATAAAGTTTAATTTAATACATTAGATTTGTTTCATTTTACTATGTTTCTACATGAATAACTTAAAATTAATGCCGTTAAAATAATTTTCACCGTTGGTTAAAATTCTCCCACATTTTAAAGTTTGAGAACCTGTAAACAGCATGATGACGTAGGCCCGTGTCAGTTAGGTCATACGCGAATCTTGGAATAGAGTACCAGGCGGAGTATATTATTATACCATGGTTAATGAGGTGTTGCCGTATTTAGAGGTGAAATTGAACGCATTTAAGTATACTTATGCTCTTCTAGCGCCCAAAATTAGGTAGTGAGTTAGCCAAGGATAGCATACCGTAAGAAACACAAATACACTGGGTATAAAATTTGTTGGTGAGGACCATTCATTCGGGATCGACCGCTTAGTCCGAGTTTAGTCTTGATTTTTAAGAGGTTGTTTTGTAAAATAAATTGTATGTTAGGTCCCTTTTAATGTTATAATCTTAAAAATAAATGTCTTAATTTGATAATTAACTAGCAATCACCTCCAATGATCAATTTGTTTTATTGTGGTATTCATTTTTAACAAGGAAACTGGAAAACTGTCATGCTTCCGGAGTTTGATTAGGTCTGGCCAAAAGTATAAACATTATAATAATTTCATTTTAAATAGCGTATTTAACGCTGATTATAACGATATGTGATTTAATATACTTTCAAACATAGAAAAGCTTCAAATGACGATTTTGTAAAATTCTTTTATATCTGCGCTGACCACCCATCGGGGCTCCGCCACGTGACTGCTTTTGCGCAAATCCGCGGCGCCACTTGACTACTTTTCGCGTTTTCGCTGGCGCCACTTGAACGGCTCGGCCACGACATCGAGCGAGTTACGACGGCGGGAGCGATAACCATAGGTTGGAGCGAAAGGTCCGATCGCTGTGTCACGCTCCAACCTATGGTTATCGCTCCTGCCGTCGCAAGTCGCTCGATGTCGTGGCCGAGCCGTAAGGGTTAGGGAGCGTGCATGGCCTGTAGGGGCTGTAGGGGGTAGCACTGGAGCATCACACCAATGTGAGAAGTGTGAAGGTCAAGTTTACGTTTTTGATTGTAGGCCACAAGAACAGACCCGCGCGTGAAATATAGGGGGCAGCACCAGACCGCGGTAGGCCCTCTGCTTATTAGAGTGAAGTGATAATGTCATGTTTAGGTCACAAGGTGGCGCGCACGGTCCCTATAGGTTCAACACATCTTGTAATGATTTTCATTATCTGATAGGAACGTTAGAAAGTGTAAAATATGTTTAAAACAATTTGTCGCGTCGGATTGCTAACACTAACGACACTATTGTTAATCTGTAATCTCACGATTGCGATTCTTCTTTATTTAACAATAAAAACTGTTAAAAGGCGATGACCGAAAATGATTGCTTTGTACTCGGTTATTATAGCGGTTTCTAAAGCATTAACGTAATTATGGTTCTAGGGACGACCACAAACTATTAAAATGGAATTTAGTGAACAGCGAATGCATGGTGGTCACGACGTTTCCAGACGATTTCTACCCAACTGGTATGCATCTGTTCCCTAAAATCAACCAAGGGGCAAATAAGCATCAACACGATGTTATATTAGTCGGTTCTGCTGACGGAAAGTAAGTAGCCTACTAAAAAAGTACCTACCTAAATTGAAAAAAAAAATTGTACGTGAATCATTCATTCATTTTGTACCTCCCTGTGGCCGAACATGCATTTTTTCTTGCATAATTTATATTCTTAAGTTCAATATGCAATAAACCAACTATATACATATAATGACAATCCTATAACATTAGAAGATAGTCGCTAATATCCCTATTCTCGCTTTGTCTGCAAAAGCTAAGAGTCAGACAAAACATTTTTGTAGCAAAAATTATGATCTGTCATTGAAAATTAAAATGTCATTTCTATCAATCAATTTATTATGGTTTGATTTGATTGCTAGATTCCACATAGTAAATCATAACGGCCGCATAGAAAAAAGTGTCGCCGCCCATCAAGGCGCATGCCTTGTCGCACAGTGGAGCCCCGACGGAGCCAGCCTTTTGACGGGTAAGCATACATAACAGGTATGTATATGATATTGCCTTAACGAGGCATTTCCTTTATAGTGGGATTCAATGGACCACCAGGTTTTACTGAATAATAACCGAATAATCAGCAATTAAGTCGATCTAGCCAAGCCCACAAGTAGAGAGATCCTAAGCTACAAGAAGGAACAACAATGTAAATACCAAACAGAAGATTTATTGTATTGACTGTAAATGTAAATTAATAGAAGTAGTTGATAAATTTAAATACCTAGGCCTAACTATAGATAAACACATTAATTGGAAAATACACATAGATATAGTGTGTAATAGACTAAGGTCTATACTGTGTAAAATTATTAGTTAAAAAAACATAGTTAATAATAAAATATTACGAATGTTATACCATGCACTGGCTGACGCTGTAATTGGATACGGCTTGATAGCTTATGGACGCACCTTTAAAACTTATTTGGACAAAATCTTAAACTTACAACTGCGGTTATTAAAAAATATAATAGATAAAAAAACTAAAGCTAACTGTAGTAACGATTATACGGTCTTATTTAAGAAATTGAACATCCTGCCAGTGCATGATAAAGTTAAGTACTTAATAGCAGCCGATCAATTTAATTATCCCGAATTTAAAACTCCGCGAGTATATACTCGAGCGCCAAGAGGGTTAAAGCGTCGTAAATACGTGGAGCCTACCGCTAGCAACTACTATGGTAAAAGAACGCGCAGCCATATCACACCGCGAATATTTAACAGTTTATCAATTATTGAAGACGAATGTGGTAGTAAAAACATATTTAAATCAAAAATTAAGAAGTTGCTAATAGGTACAATGCATGATTAAATAAATAGGATAGGTAAATATTATATAAAGACAGCTTATACTGTGGTCATATGTTATCATTATGTATTAACATTAGTAATGTAAGTTAGATTAAGGTACTAACGTTGAAAATGAGTGCATGATGTAGCCGTTAAACGTAAGTTTCGCAAACTTAATATAAGTTTAAAATGTACCATACTTTTCTGTAAAATAAATTTAAAAAAAAATATATATAGTTGTATAAAATAGGTTATTTCGCTTTTTTTAGATACAATTAGGATTGACTTAAAATAAGCTATTTCTAAAACTGTAAGAATATTTTTATTTTAGCCGGCGAAGATGGTTTTGTTAAAATATGGTCTCGCAACGGGCTTCTCCGCTCAACTTTGGTGCAGTCAGACGTGTCATGTTACAGCGCCGTCTGGAGCCCAGATAGTGGCGCCATTTTACATACTAAAGGAGATTACCTCGCTATAAAATATTTGAACTCTGGCTCGAAGGTGACAAAGGTAAAATCTTCTCAACTTGTAAGTTATTTACACTCTGGGGACTTCGTATCCATGCATTCTTAAATAAAAGAGCTAAACTATGATTGTTGCAATATGTTGAAAACAATTTAAAAGTTCATTTACAACTATTACTAAGCTGTTAATAATGTATTTGATATTTTGATCTTTCTGTCGTTTAAATACTTCAATTCAAGGGACACAATTCAATAACAATTAATGAAATTAATCAATTAATTCATCATTAATTTCTCATGTACTCATTTAATGTATTGTGTTGCAGTGGAAAGCACATGAGGGCATCGTATTATGCGTTACATGGAATGCTAATAACAACCTCATCATATCTGGTGGAGAAGACGGATTTTTTAAGGTGTCTAAGTTTATACAATGTGGATTTTGTTAGAATAGGAACAATTATTGGACCGTATGAAAGACAAGAATTAAAACTACAAAAAACTATAGCTGATTTTGTTTTGCCAGCCGAGCTTTGGCTATTACTTACCTGTTTTCAAGGACCTAAAATTCATGTTTAAATTTTTATTTCAGATTTGGGACACGTTTGGCCAGCAGATTTCAGTCAGTGTAAAACACGATCAGCCTATTACGAGCGTAAGTTGGGCCCCGGCGGGAGACCTTTTTGTGATTGGTAGCTACAACCTGATAAGGCTATGTAATGCTAATGGGGTAAGTTAAACATGTCACTTCTGCACTAGTTAACTCGTCAATTTGTACTCTATTCAAATGAAAAGTTAAATACTTCAGAATTGGAACGGTTCGAAAGGTTGTTTTAACACGTTAGAGTCTGTTGGGAAAGAGAAGAGTATAGTCGAATGTATAGAGCCCTATACATTTTACGACTCTTTTCTCTTTCCACACAGACTCTAACAGTCCTCATTACTCCTCATACAAAATGTTATAATTTCCTCGTAAGTTAAAGCAAGTTACTTTAATCACGCGTCTATGTTCCACATATGGGTCAAGGGTCACCAAGTGTGCGCACTCGGATTAATACAATATCTTACTAAATGCTCCTGTCTAACAGTGTGAACACTGGAATTCTAAAGAAAGGCCGATTATAAAATATGAAAAATATCTGTTAGGTTTTTTAGGCGTATTTGTCGTATATTAGCGACCAATATATGGGACACGGACTTGTGGATATAGTTCATCGTGACCCATATATGGGACACTGGATTGTGAAGGTGTTAAAGCCTCAAAGAGATCGTAATTCTCTTTACGTTAAGTTTTTACGGTTAGAACTCAAATGCAATCGAATAATTCTTATAAAAAAAATTGTGTAATTGATTGCAGTGGTCCCATTGCCTAGATCGTCCTTCGACGGGTAGTATTTATAGCATCGCCTGGTCATCCGATGGCACACAATTAGCAGCTGCTTGCGCTAATAGCCAAGTGCTTTTTGCACATATTATTGACAGGTACGATTATTAACGTAAAATTATATTAAAATGGTTTGTCTGGAAAATAATGGTTTGGACATGTTTGTCTTTACTTTTTTATTGGAAAAAGGTAAGCATTTGACCACCATATCACGTGATAGTAAGTGCTGATCTAATCTAGGATGGACTTTGGATTATCAATTACTCTGAAATAAACACGCTCAGATTTCAATAAATTTCAGAATTTTATTAAAATTGTCTTTATCTTTTTATAGTTAGAATATTCTGCAGAAGAATACCGTTACTCATATACAAATAATTATGATATTGATAATATTCAGGAATACCAGTTTCAAATTATTCTTTTTTTTATTCTGTGTAAAAAAAAAACTCAAACATTCTAGATTATTTTACTTTTTTAGAGAATACACGTGGAAGACTTATGCCTGCACACAAACCGGTCGCAAAGTCATCGCCATCAAAGACATCACAACCGACCAAAGTGATCAGCTCGACTACCCCGACAGAGTAATACAGATTGCTCTAGGTTTCAACCATCTTGTGATTGCGACAGTCAAACAATGCTTCATACACAAACTGACCTCGTGGAATACACCAGTGACGTTCGATTTGAAAGAAGGCACTATTAGCATGATTTTGCTGGCGGAAAAGTAAATATTAAAATGCTTTTAAACCTTCACAATTTTTTTTTTTAATTTGTCTTTATAGTGTGAATGTTTAATTAAATTACGTTAAAATAAATTACGTATAATGGGGTAGGCCGGTCGAAGCCTTTAGCAAATGGCACCAGCGTAGCTTGCCCTATCAATCCCTAGATTGTGTCAAATCTTTGTTTTTTATTTAATGGAATTTTATGCCCTGGATGCCAGCCTTTTAAGCAAAATCTCACAGAAAAAGGGGCAAGCTATGATGGCGCCATCTATGCAAACTTTTGACAGTTGCCAACCCCATTGTGTACTTCTATTTCAGATGTTTATGCGTAGTTGAGCGTACGGGGGTGTCTATCTACAGCTACATGGGACGACTATTAGCCAGCCCGCGATGGGGTGCCCGTCCTGATACTTTAGGGCGCTCTGCCCTATCGTTGGGTCCTGATGCTCTTGCAGCTATTGATCAGACTGACAGGAAATGTAATAATGTAGCACTTTCTGTCAATTCGCAATCTCATGTCTCGTAACTTATACTGTACCTACTACGTTATCCAGATGTTATACAGTCGTTATCTGATATATTGGAGCTAGGGCTTGCAATTCGAATATTCGAATATTCGAATATGTCGAATATTCGACCTGTTTTGATATTCGAATATTCGGCCGCTCAGGTTTCGAATATTCGAATATTTTTTATTACTAGGTAAAATCTATTTTCATCCGTTATAGTTACAGTTTCTGTGTATTTTGCCGGGTATTAACAGTGAATGAGGAACCGTAGGTACCCAAATGCGAAGGAAATAATGTTTTTACTGTATTCCTCTCAATAGGCTTCGTGAATACAGTTAAATCTAAGAACCTAACTCAATTTCAAAAGGAAACGAAATCAAAAAGTATGTTTTACTACGGTGCGGCTAATGCTTTTTCTAGGTACAAGTAACTTTACGTAACTTTTAAGATAAAGGATCATTTTGTTTATTGAGTAAAAGCGTACCTTAAGCGAATATTCGAAGTCTAAACCTTGCCCTTTATCGCAATTCACAAATTTGATCATACCAAACCTACCGAACTAGGTAATCTAACCATGCACCTTTAGCTAACGAATAATCCACCCCGTAGTCAGCCAACTTTTTCCCTTAAATATTCCAATACCAATTATATAACTTATTATATAACAGCCGACCATTAGGAATCAAAACTAAACTTGCCAAGACTAATAAAGTCAATAAAGATTCAAAATACAATGGAATTAAAGGCCATTTTACAGGCTTCTTAACGACAAGAAGTTAATTTAAATCAGAAAATGATTAGTGATTACCTACTAAAATGGTTTCTCTCTTACATACGTGTTTGGATGGTTAAAGTTATATTAATTCACGCAACGACGCATTTATAATAAAAAGTTTTATCAAGAAATATTGAAAATGTCTAATTTTTGCGTTTTAGGTACTTACTTGCTTTTATAAACGTGGGTATTTCAGAGTAGGATGATAAAATCTAGTCAATAAGTGGATTTCTGCAAAATATCATTAATTTTAGCAATATGTGAAAAAAGCTTTTGAATAAAACTATAATAAACCGATTTTTCGTTCCTTTTCTTATTTTTTTTAAATATTCGAATAATTATTCGAATATTCGAATATCTCGTCAGTAAAAGTCGAATATTCGAATACCTGGAAGTTTCGAATATTTGCAAGCCCTAAATTTGGAGCGACGGAATACGTGTTCAGATATTTTCGAGTACTTTAGCCGCTTCGATTTATCTGATGGCGACTGTACAAGTCAGTATATGATGATGATAATAATAATTATATATTTGCCTCTATATATGATACCTGACTCTCATTATGGATTTACATGGCATATAATTGTGAGGATCTGAGTTCATAAGGGGCCATTATGTTCATAACTTTAAATCGGCAGAAGTATAGCGTGTACTGAGTGCTATTAAGTAATCCGTTAGTTGTTTATAGCAATCCTTATTATTTGAAGACAACGATTTAGTTGATATTTTGGTATTTTGGCCATTACTGCCTCTTCTCAGATCTCGGGTCACTTCAGTTGTTTTCTTTTCAGTGATCCACGTTTTTGATCTGCCGACTGGGCTTATCGTACGCAGTTCTACGGACAACACTGTCACGAAGCTGACCCATAAAATGACAGTGTCAACCATAGCTCTCAGCCAAACAGGACCCATTTCTGAGAGGCAGTTGGCATTGTTAGACTACAATAGAGACCTGTACGTTGCTACTGTCAAAGATAACAAACCAAAGTTTGTTAAATTGGGTAAGACACCAAGGGATTCAAATTAGATATTTAATTAAGTGATTATACTCTGACCAGGGGTTGGAAACCGGTATTTGCTCTATACAAAAATACCGGTATTATTACGTTCTTAGTCGTTCTTTGGTTTATTATTTCATTTTTAATGGGACAACCTAATAATACAAAACTGTTACCTAAATATATGATTCAGTCCTACGTAAAGAGCATAAAATAATTCAAAATTTTGGGCTATTTCGGGGTTTTAAAAAAATACCGGTTCCGAGCCCCTCTGACACAATGCTGAAGTGTGTATCCTTTTCTAAACAATAATCATGTGTCGCTAAACTGATAATGATCTATTAATTCTGAGCTATGAATATTCAGTTTCTTACCCATCTAGTCTAGCTGGTTCATCAGGTTTTGCTACTAGGTAGTCTCAAGGTTCAATGTCCACATATAAATTTATCGCTATATTTTAACATAAATGAGATTTTGGAATTTGTTCAACTGGCGTAAGCTTAACTGTCATAAAATCATGAGTATGTATTTTTTTGAAAGGGTCTCAGATCCTAAGTATAGCGTGGAGTGCTGAGACGGAACTACTTGTTGGACTACGAGCCAGCACTGCCGTAGCCTGGTGCTGTCCCAAGGCCGCCACTCAGCCAGATTGGCTAGCATTGACCACAGTCAGTAAAGAGATCTCGTAAGTGTTACATTTCAATAGGTTTACTAATGAAGGTTTTAGTTAAAAATACGAATAACGCTTCCACCACCACATTTATGCATTTAAGTAAGTACAATGCAGGACTACAATACAAGCTAAACAGTTTTATACGTCTAATTACATTTAATACTTCTACTTGCGCGTTTCATTGAAACTGTTTCAGGGTTACTAACAATTATAATACATATTAGCTTGGTTTTAATGTTTTTAGAGCGTGTACTGTCATGTATAATGCGTTGGTTACTTCCTTCCTAATTAAATTCCGTAACATAATAAGTTATTCTTTTGTTTGCAAACTCATGAGTTGTATTAATTACTATCCAAAAGACCCAGTGTTATTATTTCCTATCACTCAATTAGTTACAACCTGACTAGGGATGTACCTCCCTTGTATTGTATGGACTGAGGACGCACTATGTCGAGGACCATGGTCTTATAAAACTTCACATCAATGTCAATAATCCTTGCGTTAAAGTCTGTCGATAGGCCGCGACAACCGGTAACTCTTATGTGTTACTGACAGTAACTTACTGTACACTCATTTGTCACGATAATTATTGTTATAAAAACATCTCGATGTAGAAAGTATCCTATTTATCCCATATTTTACACTTTATACAGTGATCTGGGTCGCAACCCGACGGTAATGAGCGTAGAGGACGGCGTCGCACGGATCTGTCGCGGCAACGGCTCGCTACTGCACGTTTCTTTAGCAACTTTCCCGGAAAAGTTGCTCAAACACGTCGCTGCTAATATGTGGCAAGCGGCTTTACAGGTAAATTGCTGTTAGGTTTACTATACAGCTTATTATGTTGTAAGTTCCTATAAATAATTAAGTATCTTTTATCATAGGAATCATACGACAGTTTAGATTATATTATATTACTAGCTGTGCCTGCGGCTCCGCCCGCGTGGAATTCGGTCTGTGTCAGTAAGCGGCTAATTTCTAATCCTAATTTCTCTCCCTCTCCCCTGGAGGCGGAACTTGAAGTAAAGTTGACATATGGTTATGCTAGAGGACTGAAGTCCAGATAAAATATTTTACAATTAGGTACCACTAAATAAAACTACACTCCAAAATCAATAGTTTAATTCGCCCTTATTCAAATTTTACACGTGATTTAAACTTAGAGAATTATAACCAAACGGAGTGGTCATTAACAGGCGTTCCCCTCTGTCGAAAATAGGCGGCCAATGGTCAACCGACGTTTATCTGACATGGCTATGTTTACGTTACGTAATAGGTACACATTTGATGTGCCCCTCCCCCGCAAAAAACGCCAGACTATTTTGTACCGAAAATTATAGACATGGTCTCCGTTTGGTTATATTCTCTAAGGATTTAAACGACAGAGTAGTAGGTGAATATCGGATGATACAGTAAGGTATACGCGCGCGAGCGAAAGCGAAGCGGCCTGCCTGGCTAGAGCGCCACTTACCGTGGTCTTCTTCAGACTCCTGAGGAAGACCACGTGCCCCTAGTAACCTCAATGCGTTGCGAAACTTTCGCGAATGATTCGTTTTTTTTTCGGGAAGGCATGGTAATGCGTATAAAATGCGAGTCCCAAATCGTTTGACTCCGCAAACGACCAGTCGGCCGGATTAAGATATTTTGATGCCCTAAGTATTTCTAGACCATGGTGCCCCCTCTCCCTAGGGCAGTGGTGGGCAAACTTTCTTCATGGGGGGCCAGAAAGTGTAGGAAATTTAAGTGGAGGGCCAGAATTGTAGCCAAATTTGTTTTTGATTTGTGATAATCGTGAGCCAATGCCATATAACCCACATAGTAATTATTTCATAGGACCGGCGGCGGGCCGGATAAAATCCATTCGCGGGCCGCAGATGGCCCGCGGGCCGTACTTTGCCCACCACTGCCATCAAGATTGCATTGAATTTTTTTGTGTACCTAATGCTGCTGCAGTCGCCACCCAAATGTCAACTTTATCATAAACATCTCAGAATGTTATTGAAAACGCGAGCGAAGCGAGCGCGAAAATTTTTCGATATAAAAACGCAATTTGATAGACAGTTGTATATTTTTACTTTTTGTATGGAAAGCAGTCACATCATTTTATCACGAAAATTGACAGTGCTGCAGTAGTAACGTTGCAACATCAACAGAGTAATGCTGCTGCAGTCCCCACCCGAATGTCACCTTTATCACATCTTAGAAAATTATTGAAAACGCGAGCGAAGCGAGCGCGAAAATTTTTCGATATAAAAAAACGTAATTCGATAGACAGTTGTACATTTTTACTTTTAGTATGGAAATCAGTCACATCATGTCACCTTTATCATATGTTAGAAAGTTATTAAAAACGCGAGCGAAGCGTGCGCGAAAATTTTTCGATATAAAAAACGCATTTTGATAGACAGTTGTACATTTTTACTTTTAGTATGGAAATCAGTCACATCATTTTATCACGAAAATTTACAGTGCCGCAGCAGTAACATTGCAACAGAGTACCTAATGCTGCTGCAATCGCCACACGAATGTCACCTTTATCAATTGAAAACGCGAGCGAAGCGAGCGCGACAATTTTTCGATATAAAAAAACGCAATTTGATAGACAGTTGTACATTTTTACTTTTAGTGTGGAAATCAGTCACATCATTTTATCACGAAAATTGACAGTGCTGCAGTAGTAACGTTGCAAGAGAGTAATGCTGCTGCAGTCCCACCCGAATGTCACCTTTGTCATATCTTAGAAAGTAATTGAAAACGCGAGCGCAGCGAGCGCGAAAATTTTTCGATATAAAAAAACGCAATTTGATAGACAGTTGTACATTTTTACTTTTAGTACGGAAATCAGTCACATCATTTTATCACGAAAATTGACAGTGCCGCAGCAGTAACGTTGCAACAGAGTACCTAATGCTGCTGCAGTCGCCACCCAAATGCCAAACTTTATCATAAACATGTTAGAATGTTATTGAAAACGCGAGCGTAGCGAGCGCGAAAATTTTTCGATATAAAAACGCAATTTGATAGACAGTTGTACATTTTTACTTTTAGTATGGAAATCAGTCACATCATTTTATCACGAAAATGCTGCACGGAAGTACTGCAGTAGTAACGTTGCAACAGAGTAATGCTGCTGCAGTCCCCACCCGAATGTCACCTTTATCATATCTTAGAAAGTTATTGAAAACGGGAGCGAAGCGAGCGCGAAAATTTTTCGATAATTTTTGGTGCCCCCTAGACATGGTGCCCTAAGCAAGTGCTTAATTTGCTTAAAAGGGTTAATCCGGCACTGCAAATGACAGAGGTCAATGTTTTTTTTTCAAAGTACCCACCTTCGTGGCCATTATAAAGTGCTTAAGGAGGCGATATTACGTATAAATATGGATTTGATATAATTACGATTAGGTATAATTCATGACGGAGAAAATAAATAATATTATGCAATTATACGCGTGTTGATATGTGTGTTTATTTTACCACTAAGTAACTATGTAAACCCATTTTTAGTTTTCTTGGTTACTTAATGTTTACTCAGATCCCCAAAAGATGGCACTGTGCAATGAGGGGCAATTAATTTATTGTTGTTTAATTTTGTTGTATTATTAAATCAACACAATTATTCAATTAAATTTGTTGATATCCGTACGAATGATTGAAATTTTAGAAGAGGGGTCTTCTAAACTTAGAGTTAATTTGGCAAAATCCTTCCTCGGTGGCTTATTTATGTCCCATCGTATTAAATTCAGCGCCATCTGTTAGTTTACCAGGGTACTCTAGTGTTAGCACATATTTGAAAAAAGTTTGCCCCTCCTTCCTAAGGAGCGCCATACGATTCAGGGGCAAACTTAAGTCAATCGATCGTTGTGGCTACCCCGCATTTTAGGGGTTGAATTTTTATAGCCTATAACCTGGCCGGGGATTTTCTCGACAGATTAGTAAAGTTTTCATCAAAATCCATTCAGCCGTTTTCACGTGATGCGCGTTCAAATAAACAGACAAACAGATAAACAGATAAACAGACAAACAGACAAAAATTCTAAAAACTGTTGCAACGTGTTCTGTTATCAATTCTAAGTATCCCCAGCCAACTTTTTTTCAATGTACATACTTTATATATCTTCCATGTACAGACTTTCGACCCTCTTCAGCTTTATTATATGTAGTGTAGAAGTACTAGCCTATTAAACTTTTAGTCAGGCTGATGAAGCTTCAATCCCGGATAGGATGCACTCTTGCCTATACCTACTTGTACTTGTAACTTGTAAGAACGTGACGATCGCGATGATAGGCGATAAAAGCATGGACATCATAGGGTGATCATTATTAATTGAAAACATTTGCTGATTTTACAAAAAACGTTGGGGACTTTGACATAATTTTTCTTTGGGTGATTTACTTACTTTAAAACTTGTAAAATAACGTGCTTAACGCTTGTGCATTGTTTAACTACAAGGCTTAACATATTAATTTATATGTAGAGACATAACTAAATTATTATTTACTGGCAGTATTCTGGATTAAGTAGTTAAAGTAACCTTTACGAGTGCAATAAATTAACCGTTTTATTTTAAAGCTGTGCCGGACGGTGGAAGATGACACTTTATGGGCGTGCCTTGCTGTACTGGCTTGGCAACATCACCAACTGAGCGTAGCGGAAGAAGCCTTTTCGCTTATAAGACAGTACCATCAAGTGTGCTATATACAACATTTAAGGGTAAAGAAAACTTTATTTATTTTTCAATCTAGGTGACGGCAAGTTTTACATACAACTAGTCGTATCTGGCTCAGTGACATATCTGTGAGCACTATACATAGGTGACTCGTCACTTATGCCCACCTTGACTTCAAAGGGTTAAATGCAACTTAAGATAATTTAGTAAATTAATAAATGATATTAATTTTGTTACAGAACACAATCCCGGAACGATTGACATCCAATGAAATATCAGCAAAGTAATAAAATAATTTGTAATTCGTTACATATTAAATAAACAGTGGTTGCAAAAATTATGTTTTTGGGAATCTATTTTTAGTTGACCCTTTATTGAAAAACGCTTCAAACCGTTCAAAGCTGGAACCACCCCGATTACCTTATTCGCATCATTCTATCTCTGTTTGATAAGGCGTACTACTAATTTTATATCCTGCTCTGTGAAGCCGGTTGTTTCCTCCCACCTCAAGGCGCAGCGCGGCACGCTGCACGCTTCTTCATTCAGTAAAACTGTCAAAGCTGCAAGTCGTGGATGTGTGTGGCCGTCAGTAACATAAAAACATTTCGTAAAAATAAACTAAAATGAAACTTCTGAATCAAGCTGGTTTTATAACAAAAACAGTGTCTGACTATTCGTTGCAAACCTGAAACTAGTATCATTGTATCGGTTTCTATCACTAGAGCGCGTGTCCCACATTTTAAAACGACGAAAGTTGTAATTTAGAAAGAAAAGTGTGATGTTCATTTTAATTTGTTGTGAAAAATGCGTGCCGTGAATAGTTTGTTGTTAATAAACTTTTTTTTATGTGTGTGCGGGGATGATAATGAGATTTCAAATGACATTGAGACGGAAAATCATTCGTTAGAGTTGACCCAATCCTTGAACTTGGCACGGCAGGAGTTAATACAAGATACATGTTCGCGTTTCCCTCCTCGATGGAGCTTAGATGATTTGCCACCGAGCCGTTTAGAACACATTTTAGTCGACGAACATCGAAAACTTCTCTATTGCTACGTCCCAAAGGTGAGTTCAAGGCAAACTTGTCTAGTATTTACTTATTTTGATTCATCTTAAAAGTTTTTAGACGTTTGGACGTTACGTCCGTTGCCCTTGGGGACATTTCCATGGAATCTAAAGCCATAAATACATGACTCATAACATAAGCTGCTACATTAAATTAATGTACCTAATTAGTATTCTTATCTATTTCTTAATAGTAAATAAAAATATTTCAGTTATCATTTTCAACCTTATATTAAACTTGACCTCTCAACAAAAATACTGACCACATATTTAGGACTGGCATTTGGACTCTGTGTATACAACATTAAGGTTAAAAATTGCTGGAAAATCTTGAAATCAGCCAGTTACAATAAGGCTAAATTTAAAATAAGATAATCCATTTATTTCCTTTTAAATTTACTATTAATTTTTTGTAGTAGGACTATGTTTTCACACATTCTGCCAAAACTCATTAAAAAAACTTCCAAAACTTTTTTTTACAGGTGGCCTGTACAAATTGGAAGAGAGTGCTAATGATACTGGCCGGCAAATGGAACAATACTAATGTACTCTCAATACCGGGCAGTCTGGCCCACTCTCCGGGCATGTTCAGAAACCTAAGCTCCGTGTCAAAACGGGACAGAGATTACATGCTAGAAAATTATCACAAGATGATTATAGTCCGGAACCCCTTTGAGCGGTTGCTCTCGGCTTATAGGAATAAGTTAGAAGGGGATACACCTAGTGCTAAGTATTTTCAGGTGAGTTTTATTTTGTTAACTAGTTTTGGTTTGTTATTTATTTATGGTATACTTTAGTTATGCTCATAGTCATGGTATTTATGCCAAAAAAAGTTAAATATAGGTTTATGTTGTCTTTGATTGTTTTTATAAATTTGATTTAGTTGTTATTTATTTATGGTATACTTTAGTTATGGTCATGGTATTTATGCCAAAAGTTAATTACAGGTTTGTTTCGTCATTGATTGTTTTTATAAATTTGATTTAGTTACTGCTTTAACACATGATTTAAGTCTATTTTCATACCCAGTTCTTCCAGTAGTATGATCCATGCAATATAGACTTATGTTTATTGTAATAAAGAAGAAGAAAGAGAATACTTACTCCTACAGACACATTATTACATTTTAAAAAGTTACCCATATTTTACTTCTGAGGTTTCAGAGCTATACCTAATTTCAAAAGTCCAAAACTTACCAAAAGGCCAATTCGAACGTGAAATCAATTATTGGTTACCTACCTTGCTGTCATTCGCGCGGGCGTCTCGCTCGCATTATGTATGTACGGATAAGTCAGAGCGAAATGAACGCGCGAGTGACAGCTATATGAGCTCTCATAGTCGTAAACGGTCAGCTTAAATAATTTCAACTATAACTGATATGATTCCAATATGATTCAAATATCGGTTTGATGTTAGGTCAGGTGCACGTTCGAATTGACCAGCAAGTAGGTATAGGTACCTATATAAAGAATGAAAACCGATTTGAAAATAGATCACTTAAAAGTCTTAAAACTAATTTAATTATGCCTCAAACTTATATACAGCTACGTAACTTGTATGATTAATTGATTACTTAATTTAAATTGATAAACGCCTATTGTCTCCAAATAAGCAGGCCTTGTCGCCAGACCCATAAACGATGATTGATAACCATTTGTTGTCCAAACACAAGTGACTGACAGGATTAATGAGTTTGACTTTTATTATTGACACTATTGGAGATAACTATTTTGGTACGTTTCATAAATGGGCCCATTTTATTTTGTTGCCGAATTGTTTTTTCGTCAAATTTCGTTAAAATTTGGTGGATAAAGTTCAGTTTTCTGTATAATATGCGCAAATTTCACCGTAGGTATGTCTTAAAAATCTGCCACTAAGTTTCGAAAAAGTGTGTTATTTTCGTAACTCAACGAAATATAGCACGCCCAGAATTAGGAACTCTTCAAACCAGGCGAAGAAAAAATTGGAGAAAAAAAGAAAGAAAAAAATTATTTGAGCCTTTTCATGTGCCGTGGCCTAGTGGTTACTAGACCACAAGCCTTATGGAGCTTACTGTGGAACTTGGTCGTCTGTGTAAAATTGTTTTTTTAATATTTATTTACTTATTTATAAACACAGGTAGCTACAAAACTACTACATTGTATTGACTGTTCAGTAATATGTACCTGTAAGAAAATCTTAGATAACGAGCAACATGTAGACATATAGCAATCTTCACACTTTTACGACCACAAACTTTCACTGGCTATATCTGCTATCTACCTCTGTTTGTTAAATTATTAAAATTTTGTGCTTTCTGATGATGATCTGATGGCGATTTTACCTTACAACATGCTAACAACAAGTAAGAATAAGAATAAGATAATAGTTTAAATTATGAGATTAGTATCATGACGTCTAGTTCATTACTTAAGTATGTATGTTGTTTACGTTTCAAACGGAAATACGCCGTTGTACATATTGACTATCAACGTATCTTTTAGCGTTAGTGACGTAGTCTAGTTGTAGACAAAATTACTGTTTTTCCTTTAAATGGGCATTTTAATGCAGACGCAAGCAATAGCTTTATTGATCGAGCGAGCCTGAAGAGCGAGCAAAGCGTCTCCGTTTCAGACTGATCATATCGCATTTTTCAACCGATTCTTGTGAAATTTTGTGAGAAGGATCGATAATTCAATATTATGGGATTTTTGTCGATTCAGTTTTTGGTTTTATTTTTGTCAAAATAAATGACCCGTACGTACATTTGTTGTTTTTTAGGCTATGCAAGAGACTCGATAGGTCTACTGCTCACAGAGCTACAGTATTAATAATAAAATAACGGAATAATAATCACAATAAGTAATATGGATTCAAAACACAATCTAAGGCCGCACAGCGCAGAACGAAGTCAAGAAGTGGTTATTACTTATTACCTAGTCAAGTCAAAAGCCAGGTTTCAGAGTTCATTGAACTATCAACAAGATGTGAGCCAGGTTGCCCATACGTGCCTACTTGATGCCTGATTCTGAGTATTATGGCCACATTATGGCATTATTATTTTTATCATGGATGGTTCCCGAGAGTTGGCTTCGAAAAAAATATAAATAAAATGTTTGTTGAAATATTCTTATTAGAAACCGCATCTGATGAACAGTTATACCTACCGTCCCAAAGGAACAATCATAAAAACATAGGTACCATGACGCTCCGCGATTTGCGCGATTGTTGCGCCATTTAGGGTCCTAGCTAAATTGGTTATTCAATATTTACGCTTTAGAATTTCTAATTTAGAAAGAACCCTAAATGGCATAACAATCCCGTGTGGTGACTGTACAATACCTACTTACTCGAAACAGAGTCGTCTCGAGCCGAAGTCAAAATTTACCTACCCGTTTCCTCACAGATTGATAATCGTTTATATTATTATTTTTTAGAATCGATAAACAAAAGTTAGTCAGGAAATGCGAAACATAGCGGCACCGTGAAATACGAACCCAGTTTGCAAATAGACCAGATTTGTTCATGACCACGACCGCTTTTAATATCGTACGGTTTTGGCGAATCTCGAACTTTGGTCACATAGGTACTGACAGAAGTGACAGAACAATAAAACAAAAATGGTAGATTATTAAGCCCTCATATGCCGCGCGCGGATCCGCGTACGAGGAAAATATTAGAAAAAAAATATCACGGCACATGAGAGGTTAAAGTCCGGTTTTCGTAAAGGTCCGTAAGACTTTATTCAGATATCCCTATTAATATTATTAAAGTGAAAACTGTCTGTCTGTTAGTGTTACCTCTTCACGCTTAGATCAAATGAGGCCCGGGGAAGGACATAGGCTAGTGTTGATCAATAATCACCATTCCACGCCGACGAAGTCGCGACCAGAAGCTAGTCAATTTATAACTCAGCATACAATGCCAAACACACAGACATACTACACAATTTCATCTACATAACATAATACATTCTGAGCAACATTTTCAACAATCTCTCTCTTCCAGGACCGCGTAGGCCGTCGCATCATCAGGACCTACCGCCAGAATCCAAGCAACGAATCCCTAGAATTCGGGAATGACGCCACATTTAAGGAGTTCGCTCTGTTCCTGACCAACCGGTCAGAGGAGCTTGCGGATGTGGTCAACAATGAGCACTGGCAACCCATCACTAGCCTGTGCCATCCGTGTCTCATCAAATATACTTTAGTTGGTGAGTTATAAGTTATTAATTATTATAATATTTCAATGTAAGCGTAGCGGTAAAGTCAGCTAAGTTAGCTTAGCCGCTCAGAGAGAGAATTTTTTGTCATGCAGATACGATACAATAAAGTTAAAAAAATGGAAATAGAATGGGATGGACGGAATTGGAAAAATTCACCGCTTCGGACAAGATTCAAACTGGCGACCTATTTGCACACCGGTCCTCTTCTCTTAACCAACTGAGACCGAAGAAGGTGCCAGAAGCGTGCGGATTTTTCCAATTAGCAAATGTAAGTTGTAAACGTAGATAATTGAATTCACTATAAGTAGGTACATATACACAACGCTCAGTGTTCTCTTAAGGTTTATTGGCTTTATGGCAATAAAGCCGATAAACCTTAAGATAATAAACAGGCATGTTTATTATCAAAACTGTCAAGTATTGATGATTTAGCTGTTAAATACTTTAATGTCACAAGTCACAAATAAGTGAACAAACTTTCCGAGGCGCATGCGTTAAACATGTAAATGAGACTTCAAGCCCACTTGCGAAGTAAATATTTGTAATTTGACACCCGGGGTCCCGTTGCCGAGACAATCATAACATTCATAACTGACACTTGTGAAAGTACAAAATGTGCATTGTCCACTGTCCTCGCAATGATGTCACGTGCTTTAATACGAAGTCCGATCCAGACGTAGTTACTAAGCTAAAAATATAGTATAATGACGCACTACTCACAGTACCTGTTTGATGTACTGATATATGTAAGACAGAATATATCCCAATTTGCACGCATTAACTTTCCGGGCAAACTGCTTCGAGCTGCAGGGCGTCTGAGAACAGTTCCCCGTCGCATGGCACTTTCAAGAAAGAACCCACGAGTAATCGGCCCTACTTACTACGAGCACCTACCTGCCGCTCTGAGAAATGAGCCGTGTGACGAAACATTTAAGCGCAAATTGAGAAACCTTTTGTTGGATAACCCTCTGTACTCTGTAAATGAGTACATGGAATTGAATTTGTAACAACATATGTAATTTTATTTATTATTAAATTGTAGATTTGTATTTTAAACATGACATTTTGTTCTTTTGTGATATTTTTATGTTTAAATTCGACATTTTAATGACAGTTACAAATTATTTATGTTGACATCGACTTTAATGTTAACTTGGTTTATATTCAATTGTTTGACATGTTTCTCTTTGTACATGACGATCCTTATTGGGAGACATAATTTTATTAATCTTAATATTTTTTATTTTTAAATATATAATGTAATTTTTGACGATCATGATGAGAAGATAAACATAATTTTGACGAATGTAGCAAATTTATAGTGTAATTTTCATCTTGAAATAAAAAAATCTAAATCTAAATCTATATATTTGTAACTGGAGAACTAATGACTTTGACCACGCGAACCCCTGTGATTCCGCTTATAGAAAAAAAGAAACAGAATAACAAAAAACATTTAATTACTAGTAAACATGCTCACGAAATTCCACGAGAATGGTTGACAAATATCCCCTGTGGAGGAGGATAGCTAGACATACAAAAGACAACAAGACAAAAATACAAAAGGCTTGTGCCCTAGCTGAAAAGAAGGCGTTTCGCGCTCGCTCGATCAATCAAATGATGCATTTTTTCTGACTAAAGACGGTATTTTATCTAGGTATTCCCTTTATTTTTTTTATGGTCCGCACAAATCTGCCCAAATATTTTTTAGCATTTTGTAATCGAAATTCTTCGAATACGATTTATTATCCTTTATCTCTTTATAACCATTGACAGTATTGACACCATTTTTTCACGCGTTTTTCGTAATCGCTCCTCTACTTGCGTCACACCCGACACACGACGTATTGCTTACCTGACCCTATATTCACATGTAAGCCTGCGACTCAGCAAAACCAATGTATTGTGACCTCGAGATACGTAATAATAATGCTTATTCGGAAGCCACACTTACAGTAGTTGCTAGGCAACCACTAGCGAATGTAGCGGTCGGTGAGCGATTTGAATATAGTGACCTTTCGATGTAAATCTCCGAATGCCTTGTTTACATTTTACGGGCAATGTTAAATATATGTTTACACGTTTGCACCTTATTCCATCGTAATAGGGCGTATAATGTGTACAAAGTTTTGAAGACGTATGTATAGGGTTAAAATTATTTTTATCCGTATTCTTTTACCGTTTGTCAATGATGCAAGTAGATGTGTGACCCAATTATCGCAGTCGCTTTGGTAATTAGTTTAAATTGAGTCCAATAGAGACGTTTATTTGGTCATTTTGAGAGACAAACAATGATAAATAAAGTAAGTAATAAATACTAATATGTATATAAAGCGGCCAAGTGCGAGTAGGACTCGCCCATGAAGGGTTCCGTAGCAGCAAGTAACATAATAAAATTGCGGTGTACGATTTATGAGTTTTATGACGTATTAAAAAAAACTACTTACTAGATCTCGTTCAAACCAATTTTAGGTGGATATATTTTTTTAGTTTTATCATAGGTACTCTTATTTTAGAAGTTACAGGGGGGGGCATTTTACCACTTTGGAAGTGTCTCTCGCGCAAACTATTCAGTTTAGAAAAAAATGATATTAGAAACCTCAATATCATTTTTGAAGACCTATCCATACTATCCATAGATATCCCACACGTATGGGTTTGAAGAAAAAAAATTTTGAGTTTCAGTTCTAAGTATGGGGAACCCCAAATTTTTTTTTTCTATTTTTGTGTGAAAATCTTAATGCGGTTCACAGAATACATCTACTTACCAAGTTTCAACAGTATAGTTCTTATAGTTTCGGAAAAAAGTGGCTGTGACATACGGACGGACAGACAGACAAATAGACATGACGAATCCATAAGGTTTTTTTGCCATTTGGCTACGGAACCCTAATAAGGGACGATTTCACAAAAAAAATAGACGAATCTACAAATGAGATGCTGTAATACCTACTTAATTTTACGGCAGTGCCTACACACGAACGGTTCTCAGCACTCTCAGTACCTGAAAATTACCTAGGCTCCCCGGATTATGTCAGGCTAAGTGACTAAAACCGTGGAATTATTACAGCGCGTACCCTTGAAACCTGATAACGTAGACATAATTAAAACAAGTTTGCATGTATATCATTACAAGCAAACATAAAAGAGCCCATTGTATGTTTACCAAACTGAAATCCTCACATCAAAAATAAAACCAATCCATGTCGAACAGAACTTGATTTACTACTTGCGGCGCGCGTCAACGGTACTGACGTAATATAGCCTCATGCCGTTGCTTAAAAAATAACTAGTCTTTACGACTTTACCATACGCTGTGACTATTATATATATATTATATTATAGCACGTTGTTCATCATCAAAATATATATTCATTAGAATATGTTGATAAAATAAGTCCGACGACGGTAGAATGGGGTTGGCCGGTGGAAGTTTTTAACAGATGGCGCCATCATAGCTTGCCCTGTCAATCCCTAGAATTGTGTCAAATTTTTGTTTTTTTAAAACCTTGGATGCCAGCCCAAATCTCATAGAAAAAGGGGCAATCTATGATGGCGCCATCTATGCAAACCTTTGACAGTTGCCAACCCCATTCCTAAAGCGTCCATGTAATTATTAGGAGAGAAGAATTGTAATCGGGTTTAATAAACTATTCAATGTATGTTTTAACAAATATCCATATGTTATCCAAGGCGAATTAAATCTATAGGTATTCATCAATTTAACCTCCTTAGTCCGCGTACAACCTTTTGTACATATTCCAAAATTTATTTTGAATTTTTATTGTGTAACTAAGGGTTTCAATTTCAAAAACATAACAATTGCTTTGCTCAGGAGGTTAAATAAAATAGGGTAAATGTACAGTCGGTAAAAAAATCGCATTTTTAAAAAAAACTAATCCCTTTTAAAATGAATTAGGTACTTATTGTATAAGTGTTCTTTCTTTTTATATATGTTTACTCGTATAGTCAACAGAATCATTTAAATTCTGCCAATGTATAGATAAGTTGCATGAAAGAGATCTGCTTTATGCAAATTGCAACTGGTGATGCTGACCCCATGACACCATTAAGAGCATAAAGACTTAATTCTTAATCCTTGCGTCGAGATCTGTTGATACTAATCAAGCCATTATTATTTAGTTACCTACCTATTTTACTTATGTATGTGAAAAAACTTCCTTATGTGTGTGTATCATTTGATATTTACTTGTCGCTTTTCGGTGAAGGAAAACATCGTGAGGAAACCGGACTAATCCCAATAAGGCTTAATTTACCCTCTGGGTTGGAAGGTGAGATGGCAGTCGCTTTCGTAAAAACTAGTGCCTACGCCTATTCTCGGAATTAGTTGCCAAGCGGACCCCAGGCTCCCATGAGCCGTGGCAAAATGCCGGGATAACGCGAGGAAGATGATGATGATGTATGTGAAAAAATGTTTATGATTCCGATAAGTTATTTACTTAAGTACTCAGTATTACCAAAATCATCTTTCTGATAACTTATTATCAAAGGTTTTGTTTACATTCACGTACTTGTAATTTTGTTGAGGGCAGTTTGTAATTATCTACACGCATTCTGGATTCTAGGTTTTAGGATATTTTCATGGTCTTAAAAGTGACCAAGCATATTTCTAGAATTATTTTAAAGAGTCCGTTCTTAATAAAAATTTCATTAGTTCAGTCTGTCTAGAGTAAATGTATAATTCTATATACGTATAATACTTCAAACACCGGTAAATGCGTGAGAATTCCTAAATGCTAGGAGATTTCTGAATATGTCTGTATATTCCAGTAGTTTGTAAGGTTATTTGACCTAGTCGTGTAATAGTAGACTATATAGGTACAATAAAGTATGTGCAACGAATAATTATATGTAATGTAGACAGGTATCTACAGTTAGACAGGTTATTTGCTGAACATACGCAACATACGTAACATACTTACTCACTAATTGTGTACAGAATGCCAAAAGCGATATTAATCAATATGGTTCATTCATATTTTAAAACCAGTAGCTTGAACTTATCAGTCATTATATTTAGGTACATAAATAAGGTTATAGCTACAAGAAGGCCAATTCAAACGTACATTTTGATGTCAAAATACGGTTATTTTATTATCATTTGCCCGTCCATCTCGCTCGTGCCAATACGTATACGATACGAACAAGTGCGAATGATAAAAACGGAATCATTTTGATATCACAACGTAAGTTCGAAATTGGCCCCAGAGGCAGAGAATTTTACGGAAAAATAGGTACCTAATGCTAGCGATTTCCTGTGATGAGATTTTTATTCGAACCACGTGTCTCTACGAAAAGTATCCGGACGACGAATTCCTGTTTTGTCAGTGACATCATCACATCACCACTAAATATCTCGGTTCATTCGTTAACGATAACGAGTATAACGACCAATCCCGACGCTATGGAGAATTTTTTTTTTGTTTTTTGGACTTTAGTTTCTCTAGCAAAAGGCAGTTCTAGGAAATTATTTTTTGTACATCTTCAAGGACCTAAGCCGTTACACCATCTACTTAACCGG
The DNA here is from genome assembly GCF_910591565.1 of Cydia splendana. Classification (NCBI taxonomy): domain Eukaryota; kingdom Metazoa; phylum Arthropoda; class Insecta; order Lepidoptera; family Tortricidae; genus Cydia; species Cydia splendana. Next base: position 5,089,028 of record NC_085964.1, read on the forward strand.
TTCGGTCGAGCAACGTCTATAGACGTAGGTATATATGCTTAACAACAACTTAATTAAAGGTGCTGGTTCGAAAGAGTAAAACACAATGATTAAGTCCTAACGTATTACAGATGTAGGTACTACTAGGTACTGCATAATTGTTTTCCATTATATTTTCGTGGAAACGTTAGTATTTGTCATGCTATTGGGTTGTTGCATAATATTTTTCCCAATTCTAAATTTTCTTGATATTTTCAGTAGACTCGGCAATATTCTAGATTAAATCTAGTATATACTCGTAGAAGTATGTTATCGAATCTTTCACGTAGGGTATATAAGCGCGGGTTTATTACAGGGATTTAGTTCAAATCGAAAAAAGCGAAGAAGCATTGCGGCGCGAGCTTGAGTTGCATCCGGATTCCACCAACAAGGATTTAGAGGAAAATCTAAAATATCACTACAGTACCATAGATCGCCATCTGCAATCGATGGGTTACCGTAAAGTTTTGTCAAGATGGATGCTTTGACCGATGCTCAACGTGCATTACGTGTCAACATTTGTGAAAGTCTGCTGCTGCGCCCCCAAAGAAAGAGCTTCCTGGAGTCGATCATCACTGGAGACGAGTCCTGGGTCTTGTACGAGAACGTTACACGAAAAGCCTTTTGGATGCCTTCCAATAAACGGTCACCTAAAAGCAGTCCGCATGGCCAGAAACTTCTCCTGTCAGTTTTCTGGGATTCGCAAGGAATGTTGTTTTGGGAGTTACTGGACCACCATCAGACTATCAATGCCGAAGCCTACATGAATCAACTACAGAAGTTGGCGAACGCTGTTAAAGAAAAAAGGCCAAAACGTCTCGAAGTATCATTACTTCATGATAATGCAAGACCACATACGGCGAAAATGACCTGTAAATTTCTAGAGGAGCTCGGTTGGACAACAATACCTCACCCACTTTTTCGGGCTTTGAAACAGCATCTTCGTGAAAAGAAATTCGAAAATTCCGGCGAACTAAAAATGACCTTGCCAACTACTTTGCCTCTCAGCCATTTTATTCTGGGCTAAGGGTATTGAAAATTTGCCTAGCAGATGGTTACATTTTCTAGATAATGATGGTGATTATATTGTCGATTAATTGTTTCAATAAATAAATATTACAAAAAAAAATTGTTTTATTTCAAAGTGGGAAAATAATTATGCAACAACCTTATACTACAGTCAACCTCAGTACTTTTTGTACCGAGACTGACTGAAGACACGTTCGTTTCGTACGTGAAAATACGATGGAAAATAATTATGTACTACATCTGTATTTGTTGTTATTTCCAGGTAAATACGAGACGTTGTTAGACGACTCGCTCCTCGCCCTCCACACCATCAACGCGGCCGAAGTGGAGTTCCCTCGCCTCGCCCGCACCTCCGGCACGGCCGATAAACTACGCAAGTACTTCTCACAGCTAGACTTGCCACTCATTAGGAAGCTGTACAAGTTGTACAAGTACGACTATAAAATATTCGATTACGATTTGGATAGTATAGTCGGGTTCGATTTAGGATAAGGTGAATTTACTCGTAGTCTAAGTGCAATGTGTCAAAATATTTGCTTATGTACAGTAAGCGCCCCAACTTGAAGAGTCTCACGAACCCTCCACCAAAAAGCCGCTGCCATAAAATCGAAGTTACGCTCTTATTAGGTGAAATAACGAGACGTTGTTAGACTACTCGCTCCTCGCCCTCCACACCATCAACGCAGCCCAAGTGGAGTTCCCTCGCCTCGCCCGCACCTCCGGCACGGCCTATAAACTACGCAAGTACTTCTCACAGCTAGACTTGCCACTCATTAGGAAGCTGTACAAGTTGTACAAGTACGACTATAAAATATTCGACTACGATTTGGATAGTATAGTCGGGTTTGATTTAGGGTAAGGTGAATTTAGTCGTAGTCTAAGTGCAATGTGTCAAAATCAAAATATTTGCTTATGTACAGTAAGCGCCCCAACTTAAAGAGTCTCACTAACCCTCCACCAAAAAGCCGCTTCCATAAAATCGAAGTTACGCTCTTATTAGGTAAAATAACGAGACGTTGTTAGACGACTCGCTCCTCGCACTCCACACCATCAACGCAGCCCAAGTGGAGTTCCCTCGCCTCGCCCGCACCTCCGGCACGGCCTATAAACTACGCAAGTACTTCTCACAGCTAGACTTGCCACTCATTAGGAAGCTGTACAAGTACGACTATAAAATATTCGACTACGATTTGGACAGTATAGTCGGGTTTGATTTAGGATAGTGAATTAGTTTATGTTTAATGGTTTAAGTGCAATGTGTCAAGTCTTACAAAATATTTGCTTATATAAGTACAATCTGTACAGGTACGACTATAAAGTAAGAAATGTCTCAGATTGATCTGAGGCTTTCTTATTCAATAATAATGATAATACATATTCTTTATTGTGCACCATACAGTTAAAAATACACAGAAAATTAAATGTAAATTAAAAGCTACTTATTTACTGACCGAGGTGTGTACACTATTTTTCTGTTCGACGGAGCTGGAAAACGGCAACTTCGTTTAGCGCAGCGGGCCGAAAGTTGTCGGCTTTTCGGCCGTAGGGCAGAAAAATATTGTTGATGGCTTTCATATATTAGTCAGGCTTGGTTTAGTATAGGTTGAAACCGTTCGTGTTTTTTGCATGGCTCTAAAACCTAACCTTATTAAGGAATCTGTACAAACTTTACAAATAAGTATATCTGTAATTAGCCTGCCAATTATAATTATCACCACAAAATGTCTATTGTTTATTTAATGTTATTCAATATGTAGTATTTAACTAATGGTACCTCTTTTTTAGGGTTCCGTACCCAAAGGGTAAAACGGGACCCTATTACTAAAGACTCCGCTGTCCGTCCGTCCGTCCGTTCGTCCGTCTGTCACCAGGCTGTATCTCACGAACCGTGATAGTTGAAATTTTCACAGATGATGTATTTCTGTTGCCGCTATAACAACAAATATTAAAAAGTACGGAACCCTCGGTGGGCGAGTCCGACTCGCACTTGTCCGGTTTTTCTCTATAGACAACAAACATGACAAATCAAGATAGTATTAATATGTGTGACAGTTTAGTTTTATATAGGCACTATAATGTTGTTACAATCTATAGGAAAACATTGAGGTAGAATGTCTCAGTTACACCCCTAGTGCTGGTAGATTTTATGATGGTATATGTCATTAAAATTTAGGGGTTATTAATTTTAAGCCCAATTGAATATAGGTAGTCTTATTTCCTAGTATTTATATTAACCTAACAACCCTCTGTTTGTATTCAAATGTTAAGAATTACCAGTTTATTATGTTCACTTTCTTTTCCTTGTCCATATATATAATTCGACATATATCAGATACGCATGAATACATCTAAATGTGTAGAATTAACATTCATAAACATATAATTTTTACATTTGAAACTGCATGTTGTATGCGTCACTTATGCAGCATCGATTGCATTCAATCATGCTTTTATTCAATCTGATCGATACAGTAGTCGAACGTTGCCAGCAATTAAAATCATTTTAGTTCATTAAGTAGTTGTCTAGTTGTACTTATAAGTTTGATTTGATTCTAAAGAGCTGGGGCCTATCTCACCACTTTAATTTTAAGTATGTTCACGTAATATATTTCGTAGGCAATGGCTCGCACATTTTTATAGTGTTGTAAAGTAACCAAAACATTTCGCTTCACGGCTGTGTTGCTACGTAATTAATGGAAGTAATTTAGTTATGATATTTTAAATATAGTAGTAGTATAATATACCGGGTGTGGCCTGTAACACGAGCAAATAATTAAAACATAGATTGTACTCCTCAAACGGTGCCACTTTTGTTCAACATCTTTTAAAAAATATGAAGTATTTAGACTCTCTATTTTTCATACAAAATAAATATTACCTTCAATGGACGCCATTGCCACGCCATATCATTGTGATTGACGTTGCTTGTCACGTCTTAAACATAACAAAATTCGCAATACATTGCGTCTTAGAATAAACTTTAAAGTGTATTAAAAATCAAACCACAAGTTATTTTTAAAAGTCGCTGAACAAATGTTGGTCAGTATGAGGAGTACAGCCTACAGTTAAATTTTTTGCTCATATTACAGGCCACACCCGGTATATTAAGAAAAAATACCGCATAAAATTCAGATAGGTATCTGAATTCTGAAACGATGTGTAGATATGTACTTTAAAATTATTTATGCCGTGCCGTACTTTAATTTTTGTAACCTTAATGTCCAAACTACTGATGTGCCGTCAGAAGTTTCCAAAATAGCGAAATTTCCACTCGGTGAAATTTAGGAAAGTTTTCATATGTTCGTCTAGGAATCGAAATTTTCCATTTCCAGAATGAATGTATCCTGTGAAATTTTCCTGTAATTTTCGAGTTTTTCCCCTTTTTTTAAAAACTTTCTACAACTTGTACAGATGTACATACCTGTGGTTGATTGTTATCGGCTGCTATTTAACTGATCACCAGATTTAGTAAAATTTAATACCAAAAAAATCTATTTTACCACCCTAAAATCATGAATGATCACCAAAATTATAACACCATTTTAATGTGAAATGATTACCAATTTTATTACATTTTACTATCCTTTTAAAGGAAATGACACCAAAATAATCATTATTAACCCAAAAATAGTCAATGATTACCAAATTTCAATCCCCATTTTAATGTGAAATGATAACCAAATTTTTAAATCTTGCTATCCTATTAAAGAAAATGACACCAAAATAATCATTGTAAACCCAAAAATAGTAAATGACCACCAAAATTAGAACTAAATCAATTTTTTAACAAGCAGATACGTCTGCGAGCGATATTCCAAATTTTATATTAAAGGAAAAAATGGAAAAAGTTACGCTTCCTTTTTAAAATTAGAACTCCATTTTAATGTAAAATCATAACCAAATTTTTAAATCTTGCTATCCTATTAAAGCAAATGGCTCCAAAATAATCATTGTAAACGCAAAAATAGTAAATGATCACAAAATTGTAACCACATTTTAATTAAAAATGTGCAATCATTTAATATATCGTTATCCTATTAAATTAATTAATCCACTTCGTCACCTTTTTCTAGTAGCATTTTATTTCTGTAACAGTCGCAGCTCTAACCTAACCTAACCCACTTTTCTAGTAGCATTTTGTTTCTGTAAGGGTCGCAGTTCAAACCTAACCTAACCCACTTTTCTAGTAGCATTTCTTTTCTGCAAGGGTCGCAGTTCAAACCTAACCTAACCCACTTTTCTAGTAGCATTTCGTTTCTGTATGGGTCGCAGTTCAAACCTAACCTAACCCACTTTTCTAGTAGCATTTCTTTTCTGTAAGGGTCGCAGTTCAAACCTAACCTAACCCACTTTTCTAGTAGCGTTTCGTATCTGTATGGTTAGCAGTTGAAACTTAACCTAACCTACTTTTCTAGTACCATTTCGTTTCTGTAAGGGTCGCAGTGCTAACCTAACCTAACCCACTTAACTGATAGCAGTTTAACTTACTTTTCCTTTTCTAGTAGCATAACGAAATGCTACTAGAAAAGTAGATTAGGTTAGGTAGGTATGCGGTGCGGTCTACGGGGGGTTGAGCGGAAGGGGCTAGTAATTTTGGCATCAGTTTACTTTATTTGGTAATATGTATAAATTTTTTGGTAATCATAGTGGTTTATTTAGGTGAAAATATCGCATTAATTTGGTCTTCAAGATTTGGTGATCATTCATGATTTTTGGTGATCATTCAATATATTTGGTATTTGAATACAATTTGAAGTGCAGTCGTAATTAAAGTGGTGGTACTTTTGTATTTTTAGGCCTTATTTATTTGGTGTTCAGTAATTTTTTTTGGTAAGCATGATTTTTTTATTTAGGGTACCAAAGTATTTTTTGGTGGTCATTATATTTGTAGCCATTGTTATCTGTAGGCCAAACCAAAATATTCAAATTGTAACACCGAACTTTGTCAGTTTTAGTCCATCTTTATTTATAGATATAAGTTTTCGCAGATATAAGTACACCTATGGTTGTATATATGTTGTTAAGTACATTTTACATCTCAATCGTAAACAAATATAATCTAGTCCAGAATTAGAACTAGGATGAACTTTACTTTAGCATACCATGAGAGTGGCGGGAAGTGGTTATTTTGTAAATATTATTAAACTAAATAATAATATAAGGTATTAATAGATCAATACAGTCTTCGTTAAATTACAACAGTGTATTTTATATTTAAAACTTTCGCGATTTGAACACATATTAACTCACATTTAGGTATAGACGGGTCTATCGTGAATTTATTTTATTACCTTTATTTACCGCCGTTTCGACACAGGTTTCACTGGTCGTGGTCGCAGCTAACAGTGTATTTTGTTGAATTGCAATACATTCCCAGAATCTGTTTAAACTAACTGCACCGGTTTGACAGCGGCAAAGTGTGACAGCGTCACACGTGATGACATATATTTATATGAATTTTACGTTAACCATACTTGCCAAGTCGGCTTAGACTGACCTTAGGGTGGTATTCAATCTGTCCAATATGTTGGTCCAATGTCATTGCGTCTCACTTTCTCATTAAGCAAAATATGAGACAAAAATACACATTAGACAAATAATTTGGACAGGTGGAATACCATCCTTAGACATGTTATTGAGTAAATTTAATTATGTATACTTAGTAAGATTAAATATTTTTCAGTGCCTCGAAGCATTACGCAAAAACTCTACCTACCGAGTTACTGATTAAGAGGTTCATATTGAATATAATATTAAATTAGGTTAAAAATATAAAATTATCTCGTAGTACATTGTAATTGTTATTGTTAACAAAAGTTATCTCTGTTTGCATATTGATGAAGCGTAAACTATGTATGGAAAGTTTGAGATATTTTCGGTGCTGTTTATATTTAATCCGTCATTTTTGACACTTTAAAAGCTTATCACTATCGCTTGGCATTGGGGCATTCCGATAATATAATGTAGGTTTAATATGATTTAATTAATAAGGAAAATAATGAATACCTACCTTAATAATTTTTATTCAACAGTTTCGATCTATCCAATGACGTAGTATCAAAGGCGGTTTCAGACTAGCGTTGAACTTTTGGCCTGTACGCGCCTACACGCGCTTAAAAGGCTAGTCTGAAACCACCCTAAAAGTAAAAAGGTTTCACTGTGGGTCAGGAATCAAGTTGTTCAATAGTACTTACAACTAAAGCCTGACCAGGAATATATGATCACGCGCCATATTGCGGAATTTCACAGTAACTAATTTTTCTATACTATTCTGAACTGTCACCCTATACATGATAATAAGAGCGCCCTCTTGACAATGATCATATGTGACGTTATCTATGAAAAGGTACCTTGTTGTCGATGGCGCTTACGCCATTATTAACGATGCTCCGATATAAATACAATGCCGCGCGACACTGTGCTTGTGCGACAATGACACGCTTGTCGACCATGACAATAAGGTCCCTTTTCATAGATAATGTCCCATATTACTGGTCAGGCTTTACATTGAAGTCTGCTGATTGACACACATCGAAAAATATTGCGCTCTCAACTAATTTGGTACCTAACTTTCTTAATATAATTTATCAATGGTATGCTCTTTGCACATCTGACCTTGCATTTGCTGATACACCTGTTATTGGACTCGTTTAAGTATTTCGTAACTGCACATGTGTGCTCTGGTTTATCTATTGCTTCGTGATGTAATATCGTACCTGTTTGTACAATTTTGATGGTAGGTATCTTTTGGGGATTTGATGATTTACCCCCTTATTTATAAACGCGCTACAAGCCTTAATTCGCTAATAATCGTTTGCCTTTGTCTGTCATTTTGACTTATGTATTTGTAAGAAAGGGATAAAACATAATTTAACTAAATCAGGCCCGTAAAGTTTTATGAATAAGGGGGTTAGATATTTTAGATCTAAGAATAACGTGAATTTTCGTTTAATAATGTATAATTTTTTTGAAATCATGCTGCCAAGTTTCAGTTTGTAGGTAAGTACAGTCAAGATATTAAATATTGTAACTTTTTTTTTTAGAAGCCAAAGGCTTAAGTGTTAAGTTAGGTATAGGCAAAAAAGTTAAGTTAGGTATGCCAGCGTGATAAATACCTATCACAATATTTATTCTACTGTTCCTTTAAAGAAGACGGTTGTTAAAAATGATTTTTTTTCTTCTAGTATCCACAACACAAGCCTTAATGAGCTTTCTGTGGGACTAGGTCGATCTGTGTAAAATTGACCTATAATATTTATTTATTTATAAACATGAATTTGATATTAGAAATTGAATTTATATAAGTATTGTGAATATCTGTAGAGTTGTAGTTCAGTACTACTGTGCAGTCAGCTGCTGAAGTAGCTAATCGGGCAAGGGTTTCACAATGATTTATTCACAACTTTATTGTTAGGAGAATAAGAGCGTTTGCAGATTAAATTAAAAAACTTTACCCGCTTAAGTAGATACTTCTCATGCTGACTATACTTTATGTTTGGTATAAAGTTGAAGTAAATGTGTAATATGAATTAATAGTATTTAGCTTATATAATTATCGTCTAATTGCTCATTAAATGGTGCTATGTGTTATTTATAATTGTAATTGCAATGTTTGTAATTTAAATATAGTTAATTGATCATTAGTGATACAACGGTGATAGACATTAATGATGTTATTATATATGTTAATTATTTTAATCGCGCACGAGACTGTGCGTAATGATATTGTAAATATTTTTTGATAAAATGTACATTCGGATTAAAAAATATTTTTACAATCGAAATAAAACAAACATTATATTAGATCATTTTTTAATTTTTTAAACCTCTCTTCCATGTTTTTTACAATTTGGTATTTGTGGTCACCACAATATTGGTCTTCTATGTATCAAATGATAAAATAATTCTCAATAAAAATTCTAGCGACACCGGTAATGACTATTTACAATAAGCAATTTAAATCATAGGTACATACGTAGGTATTTCACTAGTAACAGACACACATACAATTTCTAGAAATTTTCCACTATCTCCAATCAAACAAAGAATAAAGAAAATATATCTTGGCGGTCTCTCCCTACAGCTTTCAGAACCGCTGGTTCAAGCCAAAGATCTTTGCATATTATACTTTGGACTTCATGTATTTTATTTCGTTTTTTAACTTGTGTTGCTCTTAAACTTATTCTGTTCCTTACACTTAATTAAAATAATTTAATTAGTCTATGGTCTCAGGTGGTTTCTACCGATGACGTCAGCCGGCAGTTTGCAGTCCTTCCACGGCACAGAGCGGATCGTGAACGGACCGTCTCCAATTAATGTTACTGAAAATATCAGGCATGTTAATTTGTTATTGATTAGATTGACTGCGACTGGGGACTGGGCTGGTCATGTATAACCACGGAGTGGGTGCCCCACGAGTCAAACCGGGGATCGGGTAGACCTCGTCGGCGATGCCGATGGCGGGATAACTTGAACTCCTTTTTAAGAGACTGGCCAGACGTAGCTCAAAACCGGGACGAAGAGGGGGGGATGGAGGAAGATGGGGGAGGCCTTTGCCCAGCAGTGGGACACAATAGGCTCGCAATATATAATAAAATAATAGACTTAAATGCTATTTTAGAAACGAATTGACATGTTCCTTGCCAATTTAAAAGGCAAGATCTGCTATCGTACAGCAAGTTTTTAGGTATTCATTAGGGATGGCCTGACAGTGCTATAGCTTCGCGTCTCGCAGCTTTTTACCAGTCTCAGAGTGGCTCAGAGTAGAAACATTGCTACTCTTCTTCAATATTTTGTTAACGTTGGACATACGAACTTCAGAAGCCGTAGCCAAGTTGGCAATCGTCGATAAACGAACCGACAAAAACTAATTCTGGGAATGTATGGGACCCTGGGTTAAGTTAAGATTGTCTGCACCTCCAATTGCTTAAGCCGGCGGTCGGCAACCTACGGCCCGCGGGCCGCAAGCGGCTCGTGAAACTGTCACTTGCGGCCTGCGAGCCTCTCTGGCTATGTAATATTGAGAAACGACAATGTCTGATAAAGTCATAAATATTAACAAAGTGCGGCCCGCGTCAACTTACTCATCGTTAACTACGCTACTAAAACTACGCAAAAAAAGGTTGCCGACTATTATTTAAACGAACGGCAAATGTAGGTAATACTTAGGTACATAAGAAGGCAGCTGTATTGATCGAGTTACCTAGTTTACGTTATTTAATACTTACAGGTCATTTTAGCAGCTAACGTGATATTGTTTTTTCCATCATCGTACTTCAGTGGCCAGTTGTCATCGACAGAAGCAACGAACAACGTCGTCTGTGACTCTTGAATGTCTAGAGTTAGGCTGGCGCCGAGGTACTTTAGACCTGGAAGACAGAAATATAATATCTAATTATAACTTTAGAAATTGTCTCTCATTGTCTATGAGTAGGTATATCAAAGCCCAATTAACGCCACTTGCACCATCCCACTAACCCGGGGTCCGGGGTTAACCGATTAAACCGTTAACCCAGTATCAAATTGTACTGATAACCATGGTAACTCTAGGTTTAACCGGTTAATCCCGGGTTAGTGGGATGGTGCAAGTCGCCCTTAATGGTAAGCTACGTGCATAATTACATTGATGCATTTGATATGTCTAACGGGTAAGCAGATCTGATGTTCTTATCTTCTTATACTTCTAATAATTATAAGTGAATGGGTATAATCTTAGCTAAAGACCCTTCCAGATTATGAGGTACATATGTTAAATATTACCTCTTATCCTCAATCTTGTGGAATCAGGTGGCAACTGAGGCTTGTCGATGACCAGCCTATCGAGGTGTATGCTGACGCCGCCGAACCCAAACGCGAGCGCCTGCAGAAACCCGCCCATGCCCGTGAAGAAATTCGTTGCGCCGATATTGGGACGCCGGTTTTCGCTCCATACCTGGAAGATACGAAAAAAGGTAAGCTCATATTATCGACGAAGAAAGGCATTCTTGAAGTTTCTCGCCGCTTCAATTCTGATAGTTAATTACATGAAGTTTTGCTACCGAATATTTTTTTCGAAATCTATTAAGCTACTTTGTCTTAGGAAATTTTGCCTGTAACTTACGACTGACTAGCGTAAGCCTCGTAAAGTTTCGTTGAAAAATTTATCAAAGCCGTTTCTAATCAATTTCAGTTAAGTAATTTTCATTCATTTTATACGGCTCTCTCACATACTTACCTCATCTTGACAGCGTCGTGATTGGTATGTATTTTGAAACCCACTATACAGAGTGGCTTGATTCAACAAACGTACCTTGAAAGGCTCCCTCACGTAATCTTCATAGCTCTAGTTGAACATGGTCGCAGCCTTCCATACGTCCCCTTGTCGCAGAAGTAGTGCATGCATCCACAGACTTCATCTAATCTGACGCTTCGCTAACCTTAAAGGGTTCCCGCACGTAATCTTCATAGCTCTTGTTGAACATGGTCGCAGCCTTCCGTACGTCCCCTTGTCGCAGAAGCCCTATCGCGTGCATGCTCCACGTCATTGCCGGTCCACTTTCTCGCGTCATCGATTCGTAGTACGAAAGGTCGTTTGCTCGTGTTGTTCTGAAAGGAGATTCGGTTTAAACTGTGCTACCAGGTTAAAGCAGGTTCTTTTCGCCTCAGTTAAATTTGGGAAATATGGCCTTTCTTGAATGAAATTTTGAAATCCGTCTGGTCTGGATCAAAGTCAGTTGTTGGAAAAAAGTCTCGGAGAAAGCTCTCAAAAGCATTTGCCAGCTGTTCTTAAGAGGAAACACACACACAACAGCGTGTCAATCAATACGTACGTACTTCAAATATGAAGTACTATCTGACAAATTATGTTATATACCCTTACCTGTTCATGGGATATTGTAGTGGAAATCCCAGCAGCACAGCGTCTGCCTGTTTAATACTTTCTCCTCTTTTATAGCCCTCGTATTGCGGATGGTAGTCATGCTCTGGATCGTAGGGCAGAGCCAGACTCCAAGCGATGTCTGCCCACTTTTCTGCATGGTCTGTGATGAAGTAAGACTTGCAGAGACAAGAAACATATCTGGAAAGAGTGAGGTGAAGTTGCTCTTATCGACTTTACAAAAACCATGTACTAGTACTATCATATTCTCAGCTTTCTAGCAACAACTGCAAGGGAATCTAATATAGCGCCAAGAAAATGAGAGTTGTGAAATGTTATTCATTTTACCATAATTATGTACTTACTGAGCTAAATAAAGTGAGTAACCAGCAACGACATTAGTGAAAACTGAGTTTCTAACATCAGCGTGGTCTTCATCTGGCCCCATCACATCTGTAAAACGATTTTAAGGATTAATCCACAAACCACCTTGGTATTGAAGGACACTTATTACCTACGAGAGTGACTAATGGCCTTACTTGAAATATCGAAGAGCCCGGTGGTAAAGTTGATCACAGCCCGAGATGCCCAAAAGTCGGCGATGCGGGTCACGATGTCGCATCCGCCATGCTGAAAAATAAAAATTTATCTAATTTCTTCTGAGCATCTTGTCAGTGAAAACTCACGGCTATTTTGGTTTTAGTAGATTACCTATAGCAGCAGTATTTATCTTTATTTAAATCTTGCTCAGCTCAAGTCTCCTGCAATGACCTGGCTACCATTGGAGGAAACTCAGTCAAGTCACAGCTAGGCCAAGCACTAAAATTCAGCAGAAGGTAATGTAATAAAAACAAGACACACCTTCAACCAATGCTCGTCCCGTGTGACGGCGAGGTACTGTCGCGCTGCAAAAGCGATGCACCCCGACACATGCTGCTCAAACTCTGCCACTGCGGGGCAGCATGGCTGCGTCACTTCGCTGCCCGTGTACGCACTCTCCCATGGGTATCTGGAAAAAATATCAGTTTTGGGCTATTTAACCATCAGTTTTTAGTTACCTAGGTATCACTCTTGAACATGATGCTAGCTACAATTAAATAGTAGTTATAGGCATCATGTTGTTATTATGTTATACTCAAATGGTATTAAACTAGCAAAAAGCAGAGCTTTGTAAGGGCTCGCGGAGGTTTTCTACCTTAACGTACCGAACCGGTTGCTGTCCGGTACGCCTGTCTGTTACAGCTTTTACTTTGTCCTTTAAAAACGTGTCCAGACGACAAAATCAAATTGCCAATATCATCCACACGTAATATACAATTTCATAAGTGCATTACATCCTACACGGTCGCCCAGTACTTTTTGTAAGGAGCCCAACTGGCTTTCCTACATAATGTTGGGTCAGCGAGCCAATATTCTTGAATTTATTTTTGCGTCCACTCCACACAATTGATCGAAAAACTATCCCGTCTGGACACCTACTGGCGGTAATCACGCTGCTCCGCACATAAACTAACACACACAGTTCCACTAGGTACAGCCAGGGTCCAGCATCAGCTCTATCTTGGGTACTGCTCTTCCAAGTTCTCATTAAGACGTGTCAGATGACCAAAACAGCGTGTGCCTATGTTGCACCAAACCTGAGTTCCACTAGGTACAGCCAGGGTTTAGCATCAGCTCTATCTTGGGTACTAATCTCCTAAGTGCTCATCAAGACGAGTCGGATGGCCAAAACAGCGTGTGCCTATGTTGCAACAAACCTGAGTTCCACTAGGTACTGCCAGGGTTCAGCATGAGTTCTATCTTGGGTACTGTTCTCCCAAGTGCTCATCATGACGAGTCGGATGTCCAAAATAGCGTGTGTCTATGTTGCATCAAACCTGATCGAGTTCCACTAGGTTCAGCCAGGGTTCAGCATCAGCTCTATCTTGGGTACTACTTTCCTAAGTTCTCATCAAGACAAGTTGCATGACCAAAACAGCGTGTGCCTATGTTGTATAAAACCCGAGCTCCATTAGGCACTGTCAGGGTTCAGCATCAGCTATCTTGGGTACCTACTGAAAGTACTGATCTACCCAGTGATCATCATGACGAGTCGGATATCCAAAACAGCGTGTGTCTATGTATGTTGCATCAAACCCGAGCTCCACTAAGTACTGCCAGGGTTCGGCATCGGCTCTATCTTGGGTACTACTCTCCTAAGTGCTCATCAAGATGAGTCGGATGACCAAACCATAATGTGCCTTTGTCACACCAAACCTGAATTCCAATAGGTACTGCCAGGGTACTGGGTCATTTTGCTGAACTGCACGCCGACGTTTCGATTGGCGTGCAGTTCCCATACAAGTTGCAGTCGGGTTGTAGACGTTGTAGTCCGTCTGTATCGGCCCTAAGTCACTGAAGTTTGTATTAATTATGCTTATCGTTATTTATAATTTTATCAGTTCCAAGCAATAGTAACACTAAAGGCGCCATTCATTAATTACGTAAGACAATTTTTGCCAGCTTTTGACCCCCTCCCTCCCCTATGTAAGAAATAATAAGAATAGGCTGACCCCGTCCAGCTAACTCTGCACCGTGTTTGATAGCATAGAGTGTGGCAGTATTATTTTAAACGTCATAATTTCATAGAAATTTAAAAAAAATATCGCATCTTTGTGACCTTACTTAAGAACTATGAAAACCCCCTCCCACCCCCTTGTAAGAAAAAATAAGATATGTTCGACCCCCTCCACCCCAAAATCGTCTTACGTAATAAATGGATGGCGCCAAAACTGTATCTCGAACTAAAAATTACCCGATTTAAGTTTGCTAACACAACATGACTGATCATCACATCGTCAGCGTCACAAAACATCCCATACAACCATTTCCAGTCGCCGTTACGACGCGGTGTTGACACATCTTGTGTCGACACCGTCTGTTTCGGTCACAATTCCAGTCGCAGAGTCGTCGCCGTGTCGACACAGTTACCAGAAATGGGGAAGGGTCGACACATGACACAAAGTGACATAAAGTGTGGTCGCCGTGTGCACACATTGTTTCGGGTTTGCGACTACTTTATGCCAAAATCATTCGTTCATTCGTTCATTTTGTTCCTGTCAAATGGAAACTGTCAGATGGAAAAATACTTAAATAAAAATAGGTGACATTAATACGCCATCTCTAAAACGGATTACAAGACGTAATTATATATTGTTTGCATTTATATTACAATAGGACTTAAATTATTATGGGGAATTAAACTGCTCGAGTGATTTGATAAACTAAGTGTAATATAATCAACGCGCCACCACATTGTTTTAGTTTAGCCGGAAATGAAATTGTTTACTTCTCAGTGCCTGTGTTCATAACTATATTATTTGAAGCATTTTTAGTACTTCGATGCGTATACTATACTTAAATAACAGAAATAACGCTTTAAATACTACGAAACTTGTTAATTATGATGTATAAATATGGTTTAAGGCTGAGAAATATTGCAGTCACAAAGTAGTTGCAATGTTTCGACTTTGTGTCGACTCTGTGTTGACACATGACACGCGCTGTCAAAAGTAATAACAAAGTTACTGGTATGTTACTGGATTTGCAAAATGGCTCCTTGTGTTGATTTGTTTTCAGATATTCTCAAAGTGTAAAAATGCCGTGGTCAGAGATGGGCATTAATCGATTAACTGTTTATTCGACTAATTAATGGAATAAAAAAAGTTAATTCTCAAATTTTAATCGCGATTAGTTTAGTCGACCTAACATAGATTGAAATTGAATTAATCTGAATATTAATCGAATAAATTATCGATTAAATCTCGATTGAAAGTTGACAGGGGGCCATTTTTGTACGTAAAAATAATAGAAATGTCTTGCATGCAGATGGTAGCAAAACACTTTGTCATAAAAGTCGAGATGGGTGTCGATATATAGGTTTTAGGGACTGCCGATTTCGAAAATAATTACCATTTTGGTATCCGAAATGGCGGCCATGCACTGTGTCATAAAAGTCGTCATGGATGTCGTTTTATACGTTTTAGGGGGCCCCAATTTTGAAAATGATGACCATTTTGGAATCCAAAATGGCGGCCATGCACTATGCCATAAAAGTCGTCATGGGTGTCGTTTTATAGGTTTTAGGGGGCGCAGATTTCGAAAATGATGACCATTTTGGATTCCAAGATGGCGGCCATGCACTATGTCATAAAAGTCGTCATGGATGTCGTTTTATAGGTTTTAGGGGGCCCCGATTTAGAAAATAATGACCATTTTGAAATCCAAAATGGCGGCCATGCACTATGTCATAAAAGTCGTCATGGGTGTCGTTTTATAGGTTTTGGGGGGCGCAGATTTAGAAAATGATAACCATTTTGGATTCCAAAATGGCGGCCATGCACTATGTCATAAAAGTCGTCATGGGTGTCGTTTTATAGGTTTTAGGGGGCGCAGATTTCGAAAATGACGACCATTTTGGATTCCAAGATGGCGGCCATGCACTATGTCATAAAAGTCGTCATGTATGTCGTTTTATAGGTTTTAGGGGGCCGCGCTTTCGAAAATGATGACCATTTTGGAATCCAAAATGGCGGCCATGCACTATGTCATAAAAGTCGTCATGGGTGTCGTTTTATAGGTTTTGGGGGGCGCAGATTTCGAAAATGATAACATTTTCAATTTAAAAATGGCGGCAATGCACTATGTCATAAAAGTCGTCATGGATATCGTTTTATAGGTTTTAGGGGGCGCAGATTTCGAAAATGATGACTATTTTGGATTCCAAGATGCACTATGTAATAAAAGTCGTCATGGATGTCGTTTTATAGATTTTAGGGTGCGCAGATTTCGAAAATGATAACATTTTCAATTTCAAAATGGCGGCAATGCACTATGTCATAAAAGTCGTCATGGATATCGTTTTATAGGTTTTAGGGGGCGCAGATTTCGAAAATGATGACTATTTTGGATTCCACTTTTATGACAAAATACGTAGCCGCCATCTTGGATTATAAAATGATCATCGTTTTCGAATTCTGCACTCCCTAAAACCTATAAATCGACATCCGTGACGACGCAAGTTATCTTTATTTTCAGATCTAACAAATTGCTACAGAATACAAAGGACAAAAAAGAAGCGAGGAGGTAATGAAACAAGCAAAAATACAGATGATTCCTCGACGCAATTGGGTGATTCTTAAATTGTGTCCAGATTTTTTTTGTCATAAAAGTTTTTATTTTTCACATATTACTCTCACAAGTTCCGTGACATTTCGATCTTGTAATTTTTTAAGTAAATGTTTTTGTTTATCTATGAGGATCTCACTAGAATAGTATAATCAAGGTATGTTTATATTTGATGAATGAAATAGTAACGCAAAAAAAAAATATATTTGTGTCTTATATTCCTGCCGAAGACTTTTATTTTACCTTTTCCTTCTACACAAGTTTGGCCAAGTAATAAGAATTTAGGGCTCTCAATTTTATTTTGACTTCTACAACAGTAAAGCTACGAGGCCATGTTTGGTATCGTTTTCGTATAAATTCGCAGTACCAAATTTAGTTAAGGTATCACATTGACACCATTCCGAAGTAAAAACATATAAACTTATTAAAATACTTTCTTTTAAACTCCTCTTCACGCTTAAACTGCTGAACAGTTTTAATTTAAATTTGGTACACATATATTTTGAGTCCCGAGACAGGATATAATAAGTTATCACAAAAATCATCCTTTAAAGGTGTGAAATGAGGTGTAGGGGGGAATTCAGAATTGACTTCTTGAAGTTAATACTGTTTAAGTTTAGGTTTGAAGTCATGTTTTTTCATCATTTTTAACTAAATCAAAGATGTAGACCATCCCAAATTTCATATAAATCGGTTCAGCGGTTATTGATTTCCCGTACAAATTTCCACGCCACTTTTCACACCTTCAAAAGATGATTTTGGTTATAAGATCTATCCTATGTCCTGTTCCGGGACGCAAACTATTTCTATACCAAATTTCAACGAAATCGGTTCAGCGGTTAAGCGTCAAGAAGAGTTTCAAAAAAACCGGCCAAGTGCGAGTCGGACTCGCGTATTAAGGGTTCCGTACATTAAGTCCGACTCGCGTTTGACTGCACATTTCTAATAGGTTTTCCTGTCATCTATAGGTAAAGAACTATTTTGTGTATTCAGACGGACATACATACAGACGCACGAGTGATCCTATAAGGGTTCCGTTTTTTCCTTTTGAGGTACGGAACCCTAAAAAGATTTATTTTTATTTTGTGGAATCGTGTCAATGTGATATCTTAAATGGATTCAGCACCCCAGATTTATACGAAAACGATACCAAACACGGCCTAGCACCTTCACTGATATAGATATATCAAGATAAAATTGAGAGCCCTAAATAAACTTTCAAGAGCGGATATCTCAAAAACTATTCAACATATCGAAAAAATTGACTGAATAAACTTGTAACAAATTAAATTAACTTTCATTTTGTATAAGTGGCCATGTCGCTGAGATGCATAGTTTCCGAGATATAATCTAAAAACGGGAAAATGGGACCTTCAAAGCCCCCTCTCTCTCCCCCGCTCAAGGGCTACGGCCGGGGACTTTTGATATGTTCACCTCCTAACTTGTCAAACCGAGTTACGGAGTCAAAAATTGTGTTCCGAGCATTTCCCTCTACAACTTTTGGAGCATTCGTTGCCTGACCTAAGTAGCTTATTGAATTTCTTTAAAAACTTTTCTGTAAAAGGTTGACGGGTGTTGGGTGTTTATATGGTTTCGGTCGATTATTATCATTTGCATTGCTCATGATGACTTACTAGAATTACGAGCACACGAGACACTAATAGTAGTTTGACAAACCTTGGTTTTCAAGAGGTATTTTATATTGACATTTGCTGTCACAAATTTGCTGTCAGATTTAGTCGCAAACCGCACGCAAAGTGCACACAAATGTGTCGACACCTTGTTACGGAAAAGTGTAGACACGGCGACGACACTTTGTTTCGAAACAATTCTAGACACATTGTGTGGACTCTGTTACGACACATCTGACATTTAGTTACCACTTTGTGATTCTGCGACTGGAATGGTTATATGGGATACGAGTAAATTGACCTCCGCAGTAAATATACAGCAAGATTGATTGTTCTAGTAGGTATTCACAAAAAATTAATTGCTAAAATGGGAATCAAACCAAGTGAAGCGAGGTGGGTTGAATCCAAAATTGTACCCACTTTGGTATTCATCGTTGTTAATGGCGTAAGCGCCATCGACATTATTGAACTTGAAAACACCACATAGGTATCGTATTGTCTGAATACCCACAACACAAGCCTTCTTAAGTAGTCAATTTGTATAAGAATGTCCAATATTTATTTATTTATTTAGATATTACTAACGCCATCTGTTAGAGAAAGAAATAATTAACATTAGCACGAATGTTAATTCATCATTTTGCCAACAGATGGCGCTACTAGTAATACAAAGTGTTATTACTTTATTTTATTTTTTTAGGTTTATTAAATGATATTTTTATGTTTGATAACACATCTAGACATGAATTTAAATTACTATGTTAAATTTCAAACCTAACAGTGCAGTAGTTTTTCCGTAAAGTGTACCACAAGAATGCATAGTTCGTCGATTAGTGATAGGGCTCGCTTCGCTCGCCCTAATAAAACACAAGTGTCCACATTTGCATTTGATTGCACCATAACACTTTTCGTTACATTTAGGAAGCTTTTTTGACGATTTTTCATCCAATCCAGGTCCGATGGTAGAAAGATTACCTATGGCTGTTTTCAAACTAATACCTAAGTAGCTAAAATTTACTTAAGCATTTTTGCAGCCTTTTAGACGAAGGCTTTGCTGGAAAGATATTGGATACCTGTAACCCTTATGGCCAGTTTCATGTGCGAGGCGCTCGGCGACGGGAGCCGTGTCCAGCCGGTACTGCAGCAGCAGGTTCGCATATCGTGGGTACAGGAGCAGGATGGTCGGGAACATCCACGTTTCCGTGTCCCAGAAGTTGTGGCCTGTAATTTAATATGAACCATGAAATATATCGTTGAAATTATATTTAATAAATTTTATGAAACGTTCTAGGTTTTAGCTGACTTGATTATCATTTTGCCAAATTTCTTCCCCGAGAGCAAGACGGGAGGATATTTGCCGCCGTTATGATAACGACTTGGGAGAAAACGTTTACTTTATGACACCTTATCCTGTAATTATCATGCGATAATTGTGTCCATCGTATCACCTCTACGAACTAAACGAGTGGGTACTCTAACTATCGAGTGTTTGCCGAAGAATTATAAATATGTATTTAACTTATAATTAATTAAACTTAACTTTACAGTTTCACAGGTTCTGCTTTACCTTCATAGTCTTCAAATGTGCCGCCTCGAGAAAGGCCAGTGGGGCTGAGACCGAAAAACCGATCCTGAGGGTGGCTGGTGGACTCGGAAGGCAGCGCGCTCAGGAAATAGTACCAAATGCCGCTTACTATCTTCGACTGAAAAAAGTGAAAAGTAAGAAAATTAATATATTTGAAAGGTATAGGTAAAGTACTTTTAAGCAAAACGTTTCGTCAAAATCTTTTTATTTTTCAAAGTCAATTTAGAATACAAAAAACCTACCCCATCTTACGTATACCTACAGTCTAAGCCCTGGAAGCCTCGGTTCCCCCGCACCCCGGCACTAGATGACAGGGCACAATACATCGTAACACAACTTACCAACTGCAAGTTGCCCTCAATATCCATGCCCGCTTGTGCGTACAGCGCGTGCCACGCATCCACGTGCCTCTGGTACAGCGCCTTGGTGTCTTCCTGTAATACTATGCAGACTTTACTATTTGAGCTCTCTTTAATAACCATAGAAGTCTTTAATAACCATAGAACTTTCAAGTTCAAGCAATTTATTTTTGTACTAAACTTATTCCATCCATGGAACTCATTGATACTTTTGGGTATCCTTAACGTACATTCAAGTTTAAAAATATAATGGGGCATATTTTTGAGTAAGGTGTGTGCACCCATAGTCAAAAACGTCTAGAAGATGTGTGCACCATTACGCGAATTTTTTTGTTATCTGCATGACTGACCTGAATGCTCAAAAACCAATAGAAACAAAAGGAAACCATTTACACCAACCTTTAAGTAGCTCTTCTCTAGCGACAGTCCTGTTCTTATCCACAGTCATCGCAAACGTAAACACCTTGGACCCGTGCTGAGGAACAACCAAATGATCCGGCACTGACGTCCAATACACGCACACATTCACAGGCAGAGGCTGATACTCAAGGTCCTCTGATTCCCTGGTCTTCCCACAGCTAGACTTGATTGTTCGTCCGTGGAATACCTCGGGAACGGGGGGTTCGAAATTGATGTCATCACTGGTTTCGGAGCCTGGCATTAGTTTCACGGCAATCCATATGTCGCGATGTGTCAGGTTTGGATCTGAAAGAAGCGCCTGGTGAAATACAATAGCATGTGTCTTTTAGGTACCATTATTACTCTATACTGAGAAGGCGTTTCGTTGGCCGGCGCATAATCATTGATTCTTTAGAGCGGCTCAAATCATAGCGCCAAGAGCACTTATGAGTTGTTATGGCCTAATGGCATACACGGTTACACGGCCAACATAACCTTCATCCTTAAAATAATGAAGTCAGATTGCTAGTCAGCCGAAGCCGACACAATGTAGTTGATGAAAATTGTTGTTACTCACCGGCATAGGTCTTAGACGTAACTTCGATCTGATTAACAATGGCTCTAGTATAGAACCTATGCGCGAATATCCTCTGCGTTACCACGGACCGGTCCCTGTCAACTCTCACAGTAAACACGCCGTCTCTCGTGTTCAAACTATACACAGGGGCGAATGGTCGGTGAGTCAGCGTCGAGTTGAGTCGCACGTTCGCCCAAGCGGGGATCCGGGCTCTGTGGCTCTCGCCTTTGTGGCCATTGTAGAGGCCGTTGAGGTAGACGGTGTCGGAGAATATGTTGGTGGCTATGTGCCCGTTGCCGATGGAGGGCATGAAGCGGCCTTCTGATGGGAGGCTGTAAATAAATGAACGTGGTTTTACGATGATAAATGCAGCCGGATAACTTACTAGAATACGACTTGGACCAAGACAGGTTGCTTAAAATAAGTATTGTATTGTCGTTACCTTTTATTGTATTGTCCACAGAATAGGCCTTTTCTCAACTAGGTATGTTTGACCCTATTACAGGTTGCAAGATACTTTTGGCGTTGACTGTAACATGTTACTGTAAACTGTAATTCTACCCAACTGTAACATACTTACTGCCGTATTCGAACTTCAAGATATTCACAAGAGACGACACGTACTAGATCCATTCTAGATACGTTATAGTTTAGATATCAACTAGTTCTCTTTTGCAGCGCAATTCGGGCAACCAATGTCACTTTTACGTCAGATAGAGTAAGATATCTATTAGATGTGAATTGGATCTTTAAGTCATAATCCTGTGGAAATCGTTCAAGAGTATCTGCAGAATCGCGCAAATGTCAAATTTGACAGGTTAGATCTTAAACATATCGTTATCGTATCTTGGTGATGTCTAAAAGATATCTAATAGATGTCTATTTCAAAATCCGAATCGGGCCGTTACCTTCGATGTTACTGTAAACGGTAATTCTACCCATTAAGAATATTCTTAGAAGACATTATAAAATATAACTATAAATTAAATGTAGGTATTATTGACTATACAATTACGTGCATAGCTTAGTTAGCTACTATGCGAATCAAATACAGTTATTAGACCTAAGATTTGCGAAAGCTGCAGTTTACAGTAGAAAGCCGGAACGGTATGGGCGTTTGCCACGATTTTATTTAAAGGCGCCGCAAATAAAAATAAGTTTTTTTTTTAATCTGCAATACGTAATAAATGTGTGTGAAATATAAGTAATTAAACGGGACGACCCGGCAGATAAGCCCGAAAAAACTCTTTGTATTAATGTTATTATATTCATAATCCTGCACTTTTAGGTTAAACCGTCTAAACGCGCATAGTCCGATAAGACTACGCGTCCGATATACATATGTAGGTATATTTACAAAAAGCGATACTTATGTTTTTTTACACCTATGTAAAACAATTATAATGTAGCAGAGATCATTCTGATCTTGAACATATCTCTACTATGTATGTAAATGTAAAACTATAAGAGTGGTAGATACATTGTAGGTACTATCCGCTGTAATAAATAATATAATTTAAGCAATAATTTAGTTCATGTATAATATTATACAAAGCTCAAGTTATCATTTATGATATTCTTTCGATTTGTTTTATTTGTCAAATCTGGCAGTTAAAACAATTGATGACGGGGCGTCCCCAATACGTATAACTATGATAGGTAGTGTGTCGATATCAAGTTAGATATCACCTTGTCGGTAAATAAAATGTGACCCGCGGGAAGATGTAACTACGACTTGTACCTACTTATTGTTCTTGTTTACATTCTAATAAAAAATATTTGCAAAGCGAATTATCATGTAAAGTACAATTAATACTTATAACCAACGTCTTTTAGACGCAAAAGGTATCTTATTGTAAAAGCCCGAAAATTTTGCCTAAAGCATTAAGTATAGAATCATCCTTAAACATATAAATATGCGCATGACTGGATCTTCAAATAATAAAATAAAAACCGGCCAAGTGCGAGTCAGGCTCGCGTTTCTAGGGCTCTGTACATAAATGAAATGAAATGAAATGAAAATCTTTATTTCAGGCAACTAATGGCCCATACATAAATACCTTAAAACTAGCATACATATTATATAAAAATATATTTTATAACTAAACTTTAAAAAACTAAACACTACATATCACACAAAATAACATCATAAGTCCGACTCACGCTTGACTGCACATTTCTAATAGGTTTACTGCCATCTATAGGTAAAGAACTATTATGTGTATTTTTTTCAAAATTTTAGACCCAGTAGTTTCGGAGATAAAGGGGGGGGGGGGGGGGAATGGGAGAATTTCAACTTAATTGGTCCAGTAGTTTCCGAGAAAATAGGCTGTGACAGACGGACGGACAGACAGACAGACGCACGAGTGATCCTATAAGGGTTCCGTTTTTTCCTTTTGAGGTACGGAACCCTAAAAAGTAGTGCCTATCTATTTAATGAGCATATACATATTTTGGTTGGGAAGAAGGTCATAGGGCAAAAGCTATTTGGTATATGTACATCGCTCAGACACAGTCAGAAAGGAAGAGCTTCACTCCTGCTCTACCGACTTTCTGTAAGTATAGGTAGAGTAGATATGTGCACAAACGCCAGAGTTAAAGCGCTTGTAGAATCTTACCTGACAGACAGTCTTCGCCACATTGACTTCAAGTACTTTAAGTCTGTAGATTAGATTAGCCTCCCAGAACGTTTGAATGGTCATTTGGTGACTTGTAATAGCCTCACCTGTATTTGATGTCTGAGGGCCTACCGGTTCGACGTATTCTCTCTCTGTTGTACTTGTAAGTTCGTACGTAAGTGTGACAGGGAAGCAACACATCGAACGTGGTTCGCGGTAGGCCCTCTGAGCTACAAGTAGGGTTTCTGCTCGAGAATTCTCGAGGCGAGAAATCTCGAGAAATTTGTCTTTCGGCGAGGCGGGAAAAAAATACTCAATGCCTCGAGAACTCGAGAAATAAATGTCTTGTCATAAATAAAAAGAAAACACGCGTATAACACTTGATGTGTCTATAGTGTATTTTTTGGGTAGTTCAATAAATGTAAACAACGTTTTTTTTTACATTTTCCGGTAAGTACTTCAAACATTTATTAGTTAACCAATTAAATAAAAAACTGCCTTGATCCGTCGCCTATCGTCCTGGCTTCAGCTGATTTTCATGTTTTGAAACTTTTGAACTACTATTGTGTGTAAATAATTCGTCTCGTTTTAGGTTCATAACTATACTTCGTTTTTTTTTAACATTAGAAAAAAGGTAAACAATCTTAGTGTCTTTTTATTGAAAAACGCTATTAAAAAAATCGTTTATGTAAATGATCGTATATGATTAATAATTGTTACATATTTGCCGTGACATATTATTCATAGGTTTTTCAATAAAAAGAGACGTCAAGCGAACTGCTTATCTTATATATAATGCTAAAAAAACTAATTATGGGACCATTTAATAACAAATATTACAAAACTAGATACCTTTTGATAAATCTAATCATCTCTATATAAGTATTATCCTATTAGCAAAATAGCTCAATTTTGCCAGCTTCATTGTTAAGTTGAGTAAGTATTAAAATTACGTAGTAAAACTTCTGTAAGTTTGTCACATCGAGTTAAATTAATTGCCTAATAAAATACTATATTGCGGTTTGTATACATTTTGTTAAATAAAAATATCTAATGAAATATACTAAAGCATATCACATCGCTGCGCCGGCGCGCATGCCTGCACCTATAGTTTTTCTTGTTTGTTGTTGAATTTTTGATCATTTGTAGTAACAATAAAATTACCATTTGTTTGATTTTTGATCTAACCTACGACTCCTATGAGTCTAACTTGCAATAAAGCAAAAAAAAAACAGTGTTTTTTTAAACTTTCATAATTTCTCGAGATACTCGAGAAACTCGAGAAATCGTGGTCGAGAATTCCCGTGCCTCGAGAAATAAAAAAGGTCGAGAAACCAGAAACTCTAGCCACAAGAGTTAGACTAATCTAGGTTATTGCGGAAGTCTAGATGGGATCCTCCCATGTTATAAAAGTTTTCTGATGGAGATAAATGCGTCTAATACCTACTATAAACAGAGTAGAACGACAGTAGATGATATAGTCTGCAGACAAAATTACCCATCAACTCTTACTATAATTCGGTCTGTAGCGTATAAGTTAAGCTTATAGATTGGGTTCCAAAGTACTTTTGAATCTTAACATTAAGTATGTGTAGAAACTCATAATTTTTTTGTACCTTTGTCTAATTTTTTCTTAACATTCTCAGTTTCGTAACGAAAATTAACCGTAAAAAAATGCAAATTTTTATAGCTAGCATTCGTAACGAAACTGAGAAAATTAAGAAAACATCATCAATCATCATCTTTTCTTTGCTTCATCTTCAAGATTATAAATAAACAAAACGTAGTTTCACGTAATAGGGTATTTTCCTACTAGTCAAATCAGTTACTTTTTAACAACTGTCAAAACGATTTGCTACTATGGAATTTATATGAAACATTAAAACATCGTGACGTCACGGTAAACTCACCTACTTTTTATATTTCTATCCGATTTATTAAATAGAACTTGTGTTTAAAAATAACTCCTATCTGTGTTTTTCTAATAATTATCTGGTGCTTTATTTCATGCATGGTGTAAAATAATTTATTTTAAATACAGTATAATACCCTATGCATGGTCTATAACATAACTGAATTTGAGAAAATATATTTACCATCATTTACAATTTCAGTGCTAACCCATAATCATACGTTATTCTTTAATATAATAGGGTCATCATCATCATCTCAGCCTATACACGTCCCACTGCTGGGCACAGGCCTCCTCTCATGCGCGAGAGGGCTTGGGCTATAGTCCCCACGCTAGCCCAATGCGGATTGGGGACTTCACATACACCTTTGAATTTCTTCGCAGATGTATGCAGGTTTCCTCACGATGTTTTCCTTCACCGAAAAGCTAGTGGTAAATATCAAATGATATTTCGTACATAAGTTTCGAAAAACTCATTGGTACGAGCCAGGATTTGAACCCGCGACCTCGGGATTGAAAGTCAGCCGTCATATCCACTCGGCCACCGCTGCTTCCTCTGCTAATAGGGTATTATAATGTATTTAAAATATAGTACATTGTGCAACATGGGGCGTTAGTTAAATATTGCAAACGAGAGTAAGTTAAATCGCGACGGCTTGCCGGAGCGATTTATAGACTCGAGTTTGCAATATTATTACGCCCCGAGTTACACACAATGTTTTTCATCACACTTGCGATACAAAAATTAAGTATAAAGACAAAAAAACTGTTAATTATGGCACTAGAAACTTCATAACTCCCTAGGGAGAACGCTTTTTCTATAACTCCCGCTAAACCTGCGTGCAATTCCACATTTACTGAGCGAGTGTGATGAAAAATTATTTTACACCATGCATGAAATAAAGCACCAGATAATTAGTAGAAAAACACAGATAGGAGTTATTTTTAAACGCAAGTTCTATTTAATAAATCGGATAGAAATATAAAAAGTAGGTGAGTTGACCGTGACGTCACGATGTAATGTTTCATATAAATTCCATAATTAGCAAATCGTTTTGACAGTTCTAAAAAAGTAACTGATTTGACTAGTAGGAAAATACCCTATTATGTGACTTATTGTGGAGTGGCATCCATATTACGATTTCCACCGGTTTGTCTATTTTCATTCAGCCATTGCTGATTCAAACAGTTTAGTATTGGCAACTAAAGGAATACAAAAATACAAATTAAATACGAATATTTTTTTGACGCGCCGCCATAATATCTACATAGCAATTTTAAACGAACTCGATGCAAACTCTAAATAGGTATAAAATGATACGATAAATAAATTCCAGCACGTGACTCACTTTGTCCATCATCATTATAGGTATTCATTATCTTTGCTCATTTTAATGTGTTTACAGCCATTTTGATTCTAATGTCACATTACTTTAAGTGGACGAAGAGATTCAAATGTTCTTAATTTGACAATATTTCTTATAGCAACATTAAAGTAACTTGAAATATTAAAAACCGGCCAAGTGCGAGTCGGACTCGCGCACGAAGGGTTCCGTACCATTTAGGTACGCAAAAACCGGCAAAAAAATTACGTTTATTGTATGGGAGCCCCGCTTAAAAATTTATTATATTTTGTTTTAAGTATTTGTTGTTATTTATTTAGAAATTTAATTCAGGCAGCAAGGCCCATATTACAAATACCTTACAGACTAACATACCTACATATGTATTTTATAAACTTAAAACTAAACACTATTTAGTCGACAAAACGGCGTAGCTCCGTTGCATCGGCTGTTCTTGTGTCGGATTCGGCAGTTTGCCCCGGAACCCCCGAAACACGACACCTTTCGGCCAGAAGTCGGCGCACTCGATGGTCTCCTGCAGCGGTCGCGGCACGCGCACCACAAAAGAGTTGAAGTGCACGTAGTAACAACATAGCGGCATAGTTATAGTGGCAATAGAAATACATCATCTGTGAAACTTCAATCGCCTAGCTATCACGGTTCATGAGATACAGCCTGGTGACAGACAGACATACGGACAGACGGACAGACAGGCAGACAGACGGACAGACGGACAGCGGAGTCTTAGGCCCCTCGCCCACGGCGACTTTTTGTAAACGCGCGACAGCATCGCTACTAACGCGCGTTAGTCGCATTTGCAACGCGCTACAGAAGCGATGCCAACGTGCTACAGCATCGCTACTAACACGCTACATCATCGCTACTAACGCGCTACAGCATCGCTACTAACGCGCGTTATTCGTATTTGCAACGCGCTACAGCATCGCGACTGTATCGATGCAAACGCGCGACCGTGTCGGACGACATACATAGCTTTACTGAATCGCGTTTGCATCGCGACAGAAGCGCGACGGTATCGCGTTAGTATCGAGACAGAAGCGCGACGGTATTACGTTTGCATCGCGACAGAAGCGCGACGGTATCGATGCAAACGCGCGACCGTGTCGGACGACATACATAGCTTTACTGAATCGCGTTTGCATCGCGACAGAAGCGCGACGGTATCGCGTTAGTATCGAGACAGAAGCGCGACGGTATTACGTTTGCATCGCGACAGAAGCGCGACGGTATCGCGTTTGCATCGCGACTGGATCGTGTAATGTGGGCGAGGGCACACAGCTAGCGACCGCATCGCGACTGTATCTATGCGAAC
Source organism: Cydia splendana (assembly GCF_910591565.1). NCBI lineage: Eukaryota > Metazoa > Arthropoda > Insecta > Lepidoptera > Tortricidae > Cydia > Cydia splendana. The sequence goes on from NC_085964.1 coordinate 5,117,853, forward strand.
GCGCGACAGCATCGCTACGAAAAGTCGCCGTGGGCGAGGGGCCTTAGTAATAGGGTCCCGTTTTTACCCTTTGGGTACGGAACCCTAAAAACAGATTGCCTGCTATTGAAATTTATAAAGAAAGATAAAACATTTGCCGCTCAAGTTTTTTTTAATAATATTAAACAGTCTTTCAACTTTATTGGATTTTGCAAACTGTAAAAAAACCCTAATGTGTAGGTATTTTAATTTAAATTCTTAAAATTACTTGGGCCTGTGGCCACTCCCACTCAGGTAAGACTAGGGTCAACCGCTGGTCAATTTGTAATTAATTACATGCAAACGGGAGTACCTATCTTCGCAACACTGTACCGTCTGTACCTAATACTAGCTACTGGTACGTCTTTTTACTAAGAAAGAAACGAAAACTTAATAATGGCTTACTAAGCTTTACTTTTATGATTTTTTATATTTTTTGAAACCATGGGTTAAAAGTTATAGAGAAGGGGCTTTTACTTTCTTTTCTGAGCGATTATTTCCAAAAATTATCCACCAAATCAAAAAATGCTCCTTTTATGTATTCATTTTATTAGACCTAATCGGACTACATCCCATACCATGGAATTAAAGCAAATAACGTAATTCATCCCCTTTATTTTTATTTCACAATTTTTTCGGCGTAATTGGTTTAAGCATAACAAATGAGCTAACCCGCGGACGGATAGACATAGACAGGGCGAGACTATAAGGCTTCCTAGTTATTGACTAGGTACCTATATTTATACCATTTTTAAAGAGTAATGACTATCGAATTAACGTACCTATGAGTAGAAAAAATATACGGGTCCTCACTAACATCCTCTGCTTCCTCCGGGCCATCTTCCGCCATACTAGAGCCGGCGCCTTTCGTGGTCAATACTACCACCACTACCGCCGCTAAAGCCAAAACGCCCAGCATCGCCGCCACCTGCTTGTTACGCGCCAAAAAGCTCCACATCCAAACGTAAAAAACGCCACAGATTAGAAAAAAAAAACACTTGAATTAGCGACAGTTTGTTTTTAAATTACTTTTTTAATTTATCCAGGCGATGGACCGCGGAGCGCTCTCGTGTGTCACCGGCCGAGAGCGCAGCGATATTATGCGACCTGTATGACATGACACACTTTGATTCTATTAAAAAGATAACATAGTGTATTTAACAGGGTCGTCACTTATAACGGAACTGACATTATCCTGCGGCAATGAGGATGTTTGTATTATTCAAATACCAAAAAACCGCCCAATCCATTACATTGAGAAAATAATAAATCTATCTTAAAACTTTTTAGCGTAACATAAATTATGTTTTAGATTTCAAAATAGATTTCAAGCATTTTTATTTAATTCGTGCTATATCGAAACGTCTCTTTACAATTCGGCCTCCTCGCAGTATTTATGATGAATTTTAATGTTTGTATATTTATTTTTATTTATTTAGGTACAATACTACCTCTGAGTAAATACCTTCCAGCTCTAAATAAAGTTTTTTATTCAATAATGGCCTCTCCAAACATCACCGATAATCGCATGCATGATAGATTGTGGCATTTGGTCGATCGATTGACCTTGTTGCTCCAACTTCCAGCAATTGTCTAAAATCGCATGCCTTTTGTTGAAAGGTCTTTAGAAACCTTAAGGTGGCCTCATTTTATCTTATTGGTTTATTTTTGTCTACGCTCGACAACCCTCGTCGGTGTGGTCTCATCTAGCCACATAATCCAATTGTCGTTTCCTGATTGCATTAACTGGACCATCTTATTTGACCGGTGGTCGAAAATTGAACTAATTCATCTCCATATTAATTTTACAATTACGTATACACGACAGCGCCACACGTAACTGTTTGGGGGAGTTGGGAAGGAATTGTAAGAAATATTTATGCATATGGCAATGGAACGTGCTGAGATCAATGACCTGTTTAATTAGGTAGATACTCTTACGTTTAATTCGGCGATATCTTACACCAAACTACACTTAGGTAGTATTGTGATATTACAGCACCAGATATTCGCGTAATAATTTAGGGTATTTTTTTTAATTTATTTATTATTAAAAGAGAAGTTACAATAATTATTGTTACTTATCTGACAAACTGCATAGCAGTTTGTTAGCATAGAGTACCTATATGTACATTTACAGTATTTTAATACAAAGAGAAGTTATTTTAATTTATTGGACTTTATTTTGAGTACCACTAGGTACTTTCATTATGAACACTGATTTTACAGACTAATATTTAAGAATTTTTTTTCCAAATATTTTAGGATTAAAAAAAAAACTCCCAGTTTTTCGTATAAATAGCTGAAGTCAGAGAAACTACTTAGGTACTAGAGGTATTAATTATTATTTATTTAGTAGAAAGGTCTCTCCATTTTTTGGGTTAGATTAAGTGCCTCTCTACAAGATATATTTAATAATTATCTAGACTTTCCATATTTTAGATTAAGTATCATTTGAGTGTAAGGAGCTTCTTCATGGTATAGAATTTAGAGATTTTTCATTGTTCTCTGAGAAATAAGATGCCAATTGTTTGCTCCGTAGCGAACGATACGCTAATGTCTCTCTGTCGCACTAGTATGGAAGGGTGATAGAGTGAGTGAGTTTTCGTTTCGTTCCTATTCCAATATTGTTCTAATATCAGTTTGATGTTAGGTGCACGTTCGAATTGGCCTGCGACTCTAAAACAAATCAATTTGGAATAATAACAAGTGCGAGTCGGACTCGCCCACCCAGGGTTCCGTACTTTTTACTCTTTTTAGTATTTGTTGTTATAGCGGCAACAGAAATACATCATCTGTGAAAATTCCAACTGTCTAGCTAGAGTTAGATCAAGAAAAGTCTGCAGCGATTTTGATAGCCCACGCAGTGCAAGTGTTATTTTAAACGTCAAACTTCTATGAAATTATGATGTACCTATACCTACTTATAAATAACACTTGCACTGCGTGGGCCATCAAAATCGCTGCAGACTTTTCGTTGTCTAACTTTATCACGGTTCAGGAGATACAGCCTGGTGACAGACAGACGGACAGTGGAGTCAAAGTAATAGTAATAGGGTCCCGTTTTTACCCTTTGGAACCCTAAAAACTTTTTTTTTTTTTTTTTTTTTTTTATGAAATAGGAGGCAAACGAGCAGACGGATCACCTGATGGTAAGCGATTACCGCCGCCCATGGACACCCGCAACACCAGAAGGGTTGCAAGCGCGTTGCCGGCCTTTAAGATGGGAGTACGCTCTTTTCTTGAAGGTTTGTAGGTCGTATCGGTCCGGAAATACCGCTGGCGACAGTTCATTCCACAGTTTGGCTGTGCGAGGCAGGAAGTTTCTGGAGAAACGCACAGTTGAGGACTGCCAACCATCCAAGTGATGAAGATGGTAATGTTGTCGCGTAGGGCGATGGCGAAAAGAAGCGGCAGGGATTAATCCGAACAATTCCTCGGAGCACTCCCCGTTATACATGCGATAGAAAATGCAGAGCGAGGCTACATCTCTACGCAGCGCCAAGGAGTCAAGCCGTTCCGAAAGACGCTGGCAGTCAACAATTCGAGCCGCTCTTCGTTGGATGCGGTCCAGAGGGAGAAGCTGGTATTGGGGTGCCCCTGCCCACAGATGAGAGCAGTATTCCATGTGTGGGCGAACCTGCGCCTTATAAAGCTGTAGGCGCTGGGCCGGTGTGAAATACCGTCTCGATCTGTTGAGCACACCGAGCTTCTTGGAGGCTAATTTAGCCTTACCCTCTAGATGACCGCGGAACTGGACTTCACTCGAAATGTCGACACCAAGGATTCCGATACTGGCTGCGGCACTCAGGGGAGTGCTCTCAAAACGAGGTGACGCGACAAACTCTAACTTTTTTGCGGTAAACGCGCAAACCTGTGTCTTGCTAGGGTTAAAACGGACTAAGTTAAGTCGACCCCATTCAGAGACTTCCTTTAGGGAAGTCTCAATTTCAGACACAAGTTTGTTCCGGCTCTCGATGACGTTTTCCCGAGAAATATTGGTGCGGCCGGTGTAAAAGGCATCACCTGTACTATCATCAGCATAACAATGAATGCCGCTGATTTGCAGCATGTCATTGATATGCAGAAGGAATAGCGTGGGTGATAGCACACAGCCTTGGGGGACACCAGCATTCACAGACATGGGTTCTGAGCATTCACCGTCAACTACGACCTTTATGCTTCTGTCTGCTAGAAAGCTACTGACCCATACACATAATTTCTCGGGAAGCCCATAGGATGGTAGCTTCGAAAGAAGTGCTTTGTGCCAAACGCGATCGAAGGCCTTCGCAATATCCAAGCTAACAGCCAATGCTTCACCCTTTGTCTCGATCGCCTGTGCCCAACGATGTGTCAAGTAGACTAGAAGATCACCAGCCGAGCGGCCTCTACGGAAACCGTATTGTCGGTCACTAAGCAACTGGTGATCCTCTAGGTACCGAAGGAGCTGGCAGTTGATAATGGACTCCATTATCTTCGAGAAAAGGGAGGTTATAGCTATTGGCCTGTAGTTGGACGGGTTTGAGCGGTCGCCTTTTTTAGGGATCGGGTGCACCAAAGCTGACTTCCACGAGGTTGGGACTACGCCAGAAGTGTAAGAGAGCCGGAAAAGACGCGTTAAGACCGGTGCCAACTCAGGAGCACACATCTTCAGCACAATCGCAGGGATTCCATCAGGCCCACTCGACTTATGAGTGTCGAGGGAAAGAAGTGCTTTACGCACTGAGCTTTGGTTTAACCGGATATCCGGCATACAGCTCTCGCACCGCGGTATGGTCGGCGGCGCGTATCCCCCGTCATCCAAAGTCGAGTTGGACGCAAAGAGTTTACCCAGAAGGTCGGCTTTGTCTTTTGCGTCGTGGGCCAATGAATCATTTCCCATGTGCAGTGGCGGAAAAGATGGCGTGCAGAAATTTCCCTGGATAGCTTTGGCAAGAGACCAGAACGCACGAGTTCCCGAAGGGAGGCGCTCTAATTTCTCGCCAATTCTACCAATGTGCAGTGACTTTGCTCTGGCAATAACTCTTTTGAAGGACCTGGAGGCAAAGTTATACTCCTTTTTTAATGCGCTAGTCTTTACATCCCGTACTGTCGCTGCATCTACCCAGGCTTGGTAGCACTCTTGCTTTCGGCGAGAGGCCCTTTTGCAGAAGCGACCAAACCAAGGTTGGGATTTGCCACCAACAGGAACCACAGAGGATGGAATGAATAGCTCCATTCCCTGCAGCACAACGTCAGCAACAGAATCAGCAACGACATTGGGATCATCCGGCGTGAAGCAAACCTGCCTCCAAGGGTAGGATGCAAAGAAGGTACGCATCCCGTCCCAATCTGCTGACCTATAGTGCCACACCCGGCGGCTACAAGCAACTCGCCGACGCGGTGGGCACGCGAGTGGCACCGTACTCCGGATCAGGCAATGATCCGACGAACCAAGTGGGGCCTCAACGGAAACATGGTAGTCAACCGGATGAGAGGTCAGCAGAAGGTCCAACAGGGAAGGTTCCTGGCCTTCCACATCTGGGATTCGCGTAGGCGCAGTGACCAATTGTGTTAAGCCATATGCCAGAGCAAAGTTATAAACAGATCTGCCCGCATGATCAGTCTTGCTAGAGCCCAGCCATTCGGCGTTGTGGGCGTTGAAATCACCAAGTATAACGATCTCAGCGGATGGGATCTGTTGCTGCACAGAGTCTGCAGCCATTTGGATCTGCTCAATGAGTCGGTCAGTTTCGGCATCACCGCTATGGGACCTATATAGGCACGAATAGACACGGGGATGATCATCGTTGTCTATACGCAGCCATAAGGTGGAGAGGTCCCTACCTTCAAGATTGCGGAGGCGGCGAGAACTGATATCGTCTCTAACGTACACGCACACCCCAGCCCTAGGCGAAAAGGAGTGTTCCAGTCCGTACCCAGGGTAGGAGAGATAAGATGTGTCCGCTGGAGACGATATTTGCGTCTCGGTCAAAAAGAGCAAGGCCGGCTTAGCTGTCTCGAGGTGTAGATGGACAGCATTAAGATTGGAATGCAAACCCCTAATGTTGCAGAAGTCCACGGCCAGTGTGGCAAGGGGTGCCGAAGTTGCTTTGCTCTTGCCTCGGGCAGATGGCAGATGATTGAGCGCGGTTTTGCCCCCCCCAGAGTACGACGTGGGGCGGCCTCGGCGTCCACGCTCAGGCATAATATTACCTGAGCATGGAAGCCCAGTGAGGGGTTCTCCAGCGCTAGCGCAGCTGGTACCCTCCTGGGGTAGCCTCTTTAACTGCGACATCATCATTAAGAGAAGAAGGGGGGGGGGGGGGGTTGGAGCTCTGGGAACCTTACTCACCATCAGGAACACAGCACTACATACCTACAGAGTAAGCAGCAGTGCTATTATGGCTGTGGTCTTCTGTAAGGTGGAGGTACTCCCCCAGTTGGGCTGCTCCAGTTTCAAGCGTGATGACATTACGCTGTGCCCTACCTCTCTTGTTGGACGTAGTTTAAGGACATACCCGGGTCCGTACTACTCCTCTTGCCAACCCACGAAGCTCGTTATAATTCAGCTATCTAACAAACTGGAACATCACACCTATCACTGCCTGTGTTAATTCAAAATTGATCGATGTTCGATGGCGGCGCCGGCGCGTGTCTGCGCGAGCGCAGCCTGCGCACCAGACCGTCTAGTTACGCTCTGCTACCTCTGTTTCAATGAATTTCGACTGCCTAAACATTAATGTGTTTAAACTAGGGATGCCCCGAATAGAGGTTTTGGCCGAATACAGAATATTCGGCACCTCTCCCGGCCGAAGCGCCGAATATTCGGCATGACATGCTACCATTTTGAGTCACAATTATTATGAAAACTGTTCGCCAACAACGCACAACGTTAAAGATATGTTTTTTTGTTGAACAGAATTAATGTAGTTAGAGTCAATTAAATCAGACCCATGATAAAAAATATATTTTACAGTACATATATGGTCCTATTTTCCCGCACTAGTGCGTAACATAGCCATATGTGCGTAAGATAGCCATATGTACCCCAACTCGTGTCGATTTAAAACACTCCCTTCGGTCGTGTTTTAATTTATCGCCACTCGTTTTGAATTTCCTCTTTTCCGCACTTGTCTCGTAAATAACTATTTTGTATTCAACAAATGTTTAAAAAAGAGTCTTCGTACTTAAGAACTTTCCAAGAATACATTTTAAATATTAAATATACCTTGGTGATTTTTCTTTTTAGGTAGGTGCAACAGATATTCAGTCTTTGGCCGAATAGTAGGCATCATTCGGCCGAATACCGAATATTCGGCAAAGTGGCCGAATAGTCCGAATACCGAATAGTTGCCGAATATCCGTGGCATCTCTAGTTTAAACATAGGTAAACAACTTGTCCACTAACGACCTGGGGGCCGATTTTTTAATTTCGACCACTCGATTTCGTGTATTTTGTTAAATAGTATCTCCAATAGGTACTATGCATTTAAATTCTACTAATAGAATTGAAATCGAGTGGTCAATACCAATAGATTCCAAATTTCGATAGGTCGTATTTGAAAAATTAGCATTTCGCCGTTTTCCACCAAATTTCGAGTGACGAAATCGAGCGATCGTAATTCAAAAATCGGCCCCCTGTTCCGTAATTTGGACTGATGTGACTGATGATGATGATTCAGTGCGCAGACATGAAATTAATAAATTAATAATAATATTTCAAGTATTAATAAATCTGTTTAAAATGCCACGCCCGACGAAAACCTGTTATAAGTACTAATAGGGGAAATATGTGCAGAAATATATATGGAACAGTATGCACTTTTTCTCTCAGGCGACACCGCTTAGCACGATTGCTCATATTAACCTGGCGGCTTAGCACGGTCGCGTTTTTATCCCTTGTCACCATGCCTGTCACGTTCTAACAAGTATGTAAGTGCGAAAGGGACGCGCATAGTGATAGTCGATAAAAATGGAACCGTGCTGAGCCCGCTGATCTAATGCCCTATATACTAGCCACGAGATTAACTCTTCGCTACTCCCAAAAAGGGAGGGGGAAAGCGTCTCCGGCGGTCCTCCGTTCTCGGTTTTTATTCCTACTGCTGCTATCAGGTAAAGTTAGGTATCATTTTCGTATAAATTAGGGACGAGGTATTCTGTTGTGCTAACTCTGCAGCGATTTTGATAGCACAGACTGTGCAAGTGTTATTTTAAACGTCATATATTTTCTAAAAAAATATTCTTGTTTTGTATGAAAAGGTAAACAATTATTTCATTACAAGATACCTTGTCCCTAATTAATAATTAATGAGATTTAATATTTGGTATTTTATTATTATTAATTACTAGACGGGCCCGCAGCTCCGCTCGCGTAAATGAAATAAAGAGTGTGTCAACCCTGCCAGGGTTCATAACGGTGATAGGGATTTCTTATTTGTACCCGTTATTTGGATAACTTAATACGCAAAATATCTGAAAAAAAATTAAGTGATTTGATAAAAGGCAAAATTATACTTTTTCATCTACGTAGTTATTTATTTAAAACTCGTTTCAACATAAAATTATTATTTATTTTTATAAGCCTAATTGCAAAAACGTCGTTCCAGCGGTATTGGGCGTCTCCCATTTCGTTGTCCCAAGTACGCTCTCGTCACGGCACGATCCTCTCCCATTCTCTCTAAATGTCCGAGCCAATGTAAGCTTAGCCACTTTTGTCTCTCAGTATTCCACCAGTATATCGGAACACATCCTTATTTCTATGGCAACAGAGTTATATTACGATATTTGGCCGACTGCTGACTGTACGTTTGCTTATTTTCACCAGGTCGTTTCGCTCAAAAATATCTGAACATGCACTTAAATTTTACCTACCTACATTATAACTTGCTATCAACTTTAATTGTATTTTTGGCCCATCTCGGCAGCCCGGTCCCCGGACGAATTTGTTTGCCGAAGCTGTGAAAGTAAATCTGAATAACATAACTCAAAAAAAAATTTAAAACAACAAAATACAAATTACTATTGATATTGATAAGTCATTATCAGTCATTATATGGCATGTCACTCGTATGGGCATAAACTAAGGTAAAAGGTTGAGGTTGACAGCACTTTTTATTTTACTTCGAGTAAAAAAGGCCGAAATCACTGCATACCAACATAACACCATAATTTTGGTTATTTGAAGTTCGAAACGAAACCAACCGAGAGTTTCCGAAAATAGCCGATAGTCGTAAAATGAAGAATGTTATGAAAATTTCTTTTGCTTATTGTAAATTAAATACGCATCGAAAGCGATAGTTTTTATGCTCTAGTTATATTCTCATACTTAGATAATAGATTAGAACAGTTTTTTCTTATCATACGTGCGTCGTATTTGAGAAATGTGTCAAAAACTTTTTTAGAAATTTGTCGGGCGCCATCTCGCTTCTTCCCTCGTTTTTTATCCCGTTCTGGTTTTTCAATTTTATATATATGACTAGACGGGCCCGCAGCTCCGCTCGCGTAAATGAAATAAAGAGTTCGTCTTATGTTTAGTTAAATACCGACATTATTATGTATTCAACCCTGCCATGGTTTAAAACTGTGATAGGGATTTCTTATTTGTAGCCGTTATTTGGATAACTCAATTCGCAAATTTGTCAAAAGATGATGTGATTTGATAAAAGGCAAGATTGTATTTTTTCATCTACACGTCGTATTTATTTAAAACTTGTTTCAAGATAAAATTATTATTCGTTCTTATAAGCCTAGTTGCAAAAACGTTCATTAGATTAATTTTCGCCTTAAGACGAATATGGACGACCACCGCCCTTAAATCGCCTTTTCATACAAACATAGGTAGTCTAGTCCTCTCGGTCTTGCGATAGCTCTCGCCAGTCGCCATGGCCGAGGTTGAGCAGGTCTTGAGCAACTACGTCGTTTCAGTGGTACCTAGGACGTCCACTCGGGCGTCTCCCATTTTGTTGTCCCAAGTACCTGCGCTCTCTTCACGGCACGATCCTCTCCCATTCTCTCTGTGTCCGAGCCACCACTGAATTTAGCCGCTTTTGTCTCTCAATATTTCGCCACTATATCCGACCACATTCTTATTTCTATGGCAACAAAATTATATTACGATATTTGGCCGACTGCTGACTGTACATTTGCTTATTTTTATCAGGTCGCTCAATAACATCTGAACATGCACTTTAATCTACCTACATAACTTACTATCAACTTTGTATTTTTGGCCCATCTCAGCATTCTTAGCCCGTTCCCCGGACGAATGGCAATGTTTGCCGAAGCCAGTCAATCTAGTTTGCGAAGTCAATCTGAGTAATATAACTCAAAAATAAATTTAAAACAACAAAATACAAATTGATAATAATAATATAGTAATTACTTTGATTGATAAGAATGATAAGTCATATATGACATAAATCACTCGTATGGGCTCTATAGACTAAGGTTGAGGTTGGCAGCACTTTTTATTTTACTTCGTGTAAAAAAACTCAGAAATACCAGTATACCAACATGACAAACATAATTTAGTTTACTTTAACTTACGGATTATTTGGTCTAATCTGTAGCACCGCCAAACGAAAGATTGTTATGAAAATTTCTTTTCCTTATTGTAAATTAAATACGCATCGGAAGCGATAGTTTTTATGGTCTAGTTCTATTCCCATATGTTGATTTGAACAGGTTTTTCTTATCATACGTGCGTCGTATTCGAGAAACGTGTCAAAAACTTTTTTAGAAATTTGTAAGGCGCCATCTCGCTTCTTCCCTCGTTTTTTATCCCGTTCTGGTTTTTCAATTTTATATATATGATGATGATTACTTGGTATTTTTAGACCTTAGCGAACTCGGCGCCGTCGACTGGACAGAAACTGCTTTGGACAGACTAGCATGGCGGTCTTTGGTGTCGGAGGCCAAGATCCACTTCGGGTCGTTGCGCCACAGCAGTAATTAAGTAAGTAAAATTATGAATATAATATACCTAATGCTGTAATGCATGTTTTATGAATTTTTGCCCTTATTTGGTGCACATTTTTTGTTTTTATTTTTCTTTTTCTATCATATAAACTTGCACCCTATTTAAACTTTAAACTATTGCATAAAATCGATGTCAAAAATTTCAGCTTTATATTATTTTCAGTAGGTACCTACTTTAGAATATACACGTGTTTGAATATAATACATTTATTCAATAATATTCCATTCATTGATACCATATAAAACTCTAACTTACTAGTCTTACTTCGGAATATCATACAACCTAAACCACTGAAAATATTAATAGCGTGAGTTTCATCAACAAAATGTAGAAGTCAATAAACATTTAATACACACACCATTTAATTTTACAATACGTAATTTGTTAAGTATAAAAAAACAATTTTTTTAAAGTTCTTAAAATTACCTACTAAAAACGATTTCGCAATCTAACCCATCCTATTTCTTATTTAAAAAGTCACTGAAGGAACTAAGAACGTTCTAATTGTCGAGCAGTGAGATATGATTGCTCAAAAAACAATGTCATTATCCCGCATGCGCGGCGAAGCGAGGCGCCCTCGCTACCATCGCCAAGCCATCGCCTACACACCAGCATAACTTGAACTTCGAGTATCATAACAAGTGTAGGTCTCATCTCCATCTAGCCGTTTTCGGTCACGGCGACTGCCTTCTACCGCTCAGAGCGTCGCTGGCGCGCTCTCAAGCTGCGTACGGATTGCGCGTACATTGGCACGCGTAGTCGGTTGCGCGTGTCCTGGAACACCATGTCCGTACTTGCAGCTACGCGTACACTCTAGCGAGCCGCCATAGTCGGTTTTTGGTACAATGTACGCGTGGACTGCGTATCCCGACTACGCGTAACACAGGAACGCACTGTCCGTACGCAGCTTCAGGTGACTGACATTAAGCCAATTTTTGCAGCGAATGTGCGGCCACACTCGCTCCGACATCATAATCGTAAATTATGACTAAAGGTGGTCTGGCCTTTAGCTCGTCGCGTTTAGGGTTACCATACGTCCGGATTTGTCCGGACATGTCCGGATTTTTGCCCCTTTGTCCGGATTGCGGCCGGACTTGGCATGTGTCCGGATTTTTAGGAATGACCTTATAAAAATGCGCGTTAGGGGAGGGGACTACGGGATCGGGCGAAGGGAAAGGGAAAAGTAGATCCACGATACAGTACACCGCACAGAGCAGCGCGTCGCCGGGGCGTCCTTCAAGTTACGCCAAATCTCTGCTACAAGAAATGCCCGGATTTTTAGGGTGGTGTCCGGATTTTTATCAGAACATTTAATTCTTCCATATGGCAACCCTAGTCGCGTTTAGCGTCGAGTTCTGTGCGCCGCCCAGCTTCAAACTTCACCTGTGTCTGCACAATATGCCTCCAACGTGGAAGTGTAGGTAAAGTAAAGAGTCAGTGTATACTGGTTCTAGTATGGGTGGGAATGCAGGCGCAGCGAAGCGAGGCGCCCTCCCCGTTCCGCCGTTCGCGTCGGTCATACACCTTGCAAGACGATGAGCGAATGTTGGGGCCAATGTTGGCGGATGTGTGGTAAGGTTTAATTGGGGATCTTGGACTAGTCTGATTATTTAGGGTCACTTGCAATCTCAAATAGGGTATTTTGGGCGACGTGAGTCAGTAGTGAACTATAAACTTCAGTCAATAGTGACCATCGTCAAGGAAACATTTTAAAGGCATTCAATTACGTAGCGTATACTGTAGACTTGGGTCTTCTCTATTACATATGTCAATATTTTCTTATGTCCTGAATCCTGACTTACTCAAGTCAAAACTTTTTGAACTTCGTCGACCACTTTAGCACTGACTGCCAATCTCTTAGATATCCCGTCAGTATTTTTTACACAGCTTGGGTACGGCTGCTGTCGTCTCAATACAATTTTGCGTTTTAAGGTAAAAACACCAGAGCACCACTTATAACAATATTTATTACGGAATCACAAATATGAGAGTATAGGTCTTAGATAATATGCCACGCCGATCTATGCGCAAAACCGATCTACAAGATGGACGACACCTCTAGTGATGTGAAACACCGATCAATGACGATTCCGCCGTTTATTAGGTATTCATTGTATGGAGATGACAGCTGTCACCGTATCCAAGCTATGTGAAAAATACTATATACGATATTTTAGGGAAATAGAGTCCGTCTAAGTTAACATAAGCCACAGAGAAGAGGATATTAGGTAGTAGCGCCCAGAATGAAGCTAACATTCGAGAACTTTCCTAGAGTTAGACCAAAAAAAGTCTGCAGCGATTTTGATATCCCACGCAGTGCAAGTCTCAAATAATTTTATAGAAACTTGACGTTTAAAATAACACTTGCTGCAGACTTTTCTTGGTCTAACTCTAATCATTGAACCACTTAAAACCGTATCATCAACATGAAGCCTTAAACTAAGCCTCGTATGCGGCCTGTCAAATATGATCACTGAAAAAGTGACCTTGACATTTAAAACAATAGATTTAAATTCACACGCACGGATCCGTGTCTAAGCATACGAGGGGTTAACCAACATTGGCCCAAACATTGGCCATCGTCGTAAGTTCCTGTGATTAAACATAACAATCCGTGGCCGCTCATATAATAATAACTGTGGTCAAATGAGCGCATGCTCGCAATTAAACATGATTGATGCTACCGAGAGTTACCTAGAAAACACTTTTTTATTTAATTGTGCTTGCTTTCTGGCTGAAGTAACATGGAGAGAACGAATCGGTCGAGAGATAACGGGGTATCTAATTATTTATTTCATTTAAACTTTAGTCATTCAAAACTCATCATCTTCCTCGTGTTGTCCCGGCATTTTGCCACGGCTCATGGGAGCCTGCATGAGGTCCGCTTGGCAACTAATCCCAAGAATTGGCGTAGGCACTAGTTTTAGTAGTAGTCAGTCATTCAAAATTATCAGTCAAAATCCCTCTTTACTCGTCTTCTTTTTTTTTAGTAGGTACAAAGAATATGATAGAGTTTTAATTTAATGTTACTAGGTAGAAAACAAATCAAACTATTTTTATGAAAATGAGACCCAACCCAAACCGCCGTGGCCCGGGTGGCCGAGAAGTGTACGCATCTGCCGCGTATTGCAGAGGACGCTGGTTCAATCCCAGCCCTGACACTTTTTCTTTCGTAAGTATCTATTGCAGTTTGGAGTACCTACTTATAAATGGTCTATGGTTTGATATAAGTATTTAGGCAAAATATATGGCATTGGCTTTCTCTGCCGAGTTTTTTAATAATTATTGGACATTCTTACACAAATTGACTAAGTCCCACAACAGACAAACAGCATTTAAATGCAATAAATGAGATGCTTTAACAAATTCAAAGTTGTAGGCAATTTTTTTAGGTTAGTTTTAGCAGAGAAAGCTAGCCAAGAGAAACTGCCACTTCTCGGCCAAAACGAAACAATTGAGCATCTCGCATAATTACTTACAACCGCAATCTAAATTCAAAATTCGAATGCCGTTACCACCGGCCCGTTAGGCAAATTGCGGCGCCACAAGCTACGAGATATTAACAGGCTCGTTGCATCATGCATCACATGTGATACATAATTACATGAACACCACCGATTTTTATATTGGTGTCGAACTTTATTTTCGTCAGATTTCGATAGAATTTGGTGGATAGATAGGAAACACTCTTCACTGTATGTCCTAAAAAAATCAACCTCTAAATTATGAAAACGTATGGTATTTACGTAACTTAACCGAAAATTATATAGCTATTTATTCCTCCCATAATGAGGAACTCTTCAAACAAACCGAAATTTATCAACCAAATCTAGCGATAAATATAAAAAAATAAATCGGCCCTTGTTCGAGAACGGAGGCGTAGTGTTACTCTGATACAGTCTTAGCATTGATTCCTTGAGAGACATAAGGAAAATTAATTATTCCCATCTGTCGGCTCGGAGTAATTAACAATGGAGCCGCCATTAACAGGCGTTCCCCTCTGTCGAAAATAGGCGGCCAATGGTCAACCACATGTCAACCATATATATGGACTGACGTTTATCTGACATGACGTACCTATACATTTGATGTGCCCCTCCCCCGCAAAAAACGGCAGACTATTTTGTACCGAAAATTTTAGACATGGCGTCTCCGTTGGTTATATCCTCTAAGTCTGTCGGTGACGGTCACAGATGGAAATGATTTCTCTCATCTATACCCGTATCGGTCACGTGGGACAAAGAAAAATGTTAATATAGGTAGTCTAAAACTTTATTTCGATGAATCAAGTGCATATTGCAAAGGCACACCAAGTTACGTTGCGTTCATATGTATCATAGGTGATTCATGGGATATTCAACCTGTTAAGTGCGTAAAATACTGCTAGGTCTTAATAATTGTTCTGAAATATCACCTATTATTCACCAGGCATATAACGAAAGGGCCTAGAGTTAACAATATCGTTCTGATGAGGATTTAGGAGTGCGCTGGCGGGTCGTGGTAGTATATTAGATAAAGATCTCGATCTAATATCACTAAGATCTTAGATTATCTCTAATTCAGAATCAGCAGTTGATAATGATGCGCTTAAATTATGGTTACCTAGCAGGAGGAGTCAGGAGGAGAGGAGTATGTTTGACTTTTGAGAAGAGGACTTTGTACCTATAAGTCTAGCTCAAATATATATTATTTTACAGTAGGTAAGTACATATGGTGCTACTTTACCGCACTAGTGCGATAATTAGCACATTACCTAACTATGTCGAAAATTTAAAGGGTCATATGTACTGTAAAACGTTGTACTTACTGTAAACGTGGTAATTCGCAACTCCCTTCGGTCGTGTTTTAAAATTCGCCACTCGGTGCAAATTTCGCACTTGTATCGTAAAATAACTAAGGTAAACGTACTGGTGCTCGACGCGGTCCCAGTACATGTCATCTTGAAACTTAAGTCATTGTCAATAGAGGTAACAGCAAGGTGTCATCTATTGGGCATTAGCATGTCGAGCACTAGTACGTTTACCTTATTTATCAGTGCGAAAAAGATGTATCAGGTGAATTAAGAGTCACATGAACCCGCCGCCAAAAATCTTCCATACAATCGGAGGCCAGTAAAACTTTTGATCGGCTAAAATAAAATTTATATGTCAAACCTCTTTGCACGGCATTATGTACAATATTTGGCGTAGTCAAACTGCGCGCAGAAGGTACGGTTGGGTCGCTCGCGACACAATACACGTGGGGTCATTTTTAAGCTCTAGTCAGACTTCTATAGTTATCCTTTTAGAGGATATAACCATTAACAGGCAAACGGAGCAGCCATTAACAAGCGTTCCCCTCCGTCGAAAATAGGCGGCCAAAGGTCTTACACATTGTATGGACTGACGTTTATCTTACATGGCTATTTTTACGTTACGCATACATTTGACGTGCCCCTCCCGCGCAAAAATCGGCAGACAGTTTAGTACAGAAAATTACAGACAAGGCGTCTCCGTTTGGTTATATCCTCTTAGGTTATTCTGGTACGTTGACTCTAAGCTTATAGCAGGTGTCACAGTAACAACGGGCACAGTAACCTATCATAGCCGAAGATCGTAAACCACATAAAACAATTGAAGCTCGGCAGCTGCCACAAAACTGAGCAATCCTTAAGGACAAGCTTCCGGGAGCGATCAAATTAATATTCCAGGCAATTAAGGTCCGACCTCACTAGAACAGTGAACTCCTTATGTCTATGGTCAGAAGGATTATTTTGCGTTATCTGTGGAGTTTTGCTTGTAAGTTGGTATTGCACCTGTACGCCACGCTCCACGGAGCGCGACCGAGCGGCGAGGCGTGGCCGGATCCGAAGAAGCAGCTTGTAAATTGGAGACAGGGAAATAATAGACTGTCGATCTTCGTACAGTCACCATCAGATATTGGAGCGGCCAAGGTGCTCACATATATCTAAACACGCATCTAATGCTGGGGCGCCAGAGTGTGTGTTCAGATATTTATGGGCACCTAGGCCGACGATATCTGATAGCGACTGTAGGTACATGATCACCTTACTCCGTGGTTGTAGATGGCGCTTACCTAGGGCTTAGGCTAATTATATTTAATGTGTGGGTTGTGTCCGTTTAAGCCAGTGTTTTTCAAACTTTATGGCGTCACGGCCCTTTATGACCACTAAAATTTTTTTCGCGACCCCCAAACCCCGTTTCTACGTTTTTCTATCTGTGTTTGTATGTATGTATCTATGTGTCCCCTGGGGGTCGCGACCCACAGTTTGAAAAACACTGCTAGCTTAAACTTTAAGCTATATTTTTTCTATTATAACTATGTATCGACCTTGCAGCGACAAAGTGCGAAATCGTATAAGTATTTATATAAATTTGATTTGCAAATGAAAATTGGTGCAGAAGTGGGGTTAAATAGAAATGACAGAGAATGTCAGATCAGGACTATTAGTCAGGAGCTCCATATTCCTAAACTATTAATAGGAATTAAAAAAGTATGACGTCAAAGGTCGAAGTGCGTTGCAAAAGTTACTGAAACCATCTACGGCCAGAATGACGAAGAGTGCACGCTGTGTGATAGGTAAATACCAGCCCGTATAATTTAGTTGTCTCTGTTGCTTATAAATAAAATAGATTTGAAATCGGAACGTTTCGTAACGCTAGTGCTGCTACTGCTGGTTAAGACTCGAGTTCTTTGAAACCTCTGTTTTAAGTCGCGACTGGGTTTTTCCGACTCATATAATTAAAAAGTCAAAGAACGCTGGTGGCCTAGCGATAAGAGCATGCGACTTTCAATCCGGAGGTCGCGGGTTAAAATTCCGGCTCGTATCAATTCGTTTTCAACCGACGAAAAAAAAAAGGAGGAGGTTCTCAAGTCGACGCGTATATATATATTTTTTTTATGTATGACCACGCATAACTTTTTACAGAGATGTTCGATTTTGATAATTATTTTTTTATTGGAAAGGGGATACCCCGAAGTTGGTCCCATATAAATTTGGAAAAAAAATCCAACCTTAAGGGTAGGAAAATAGGGGATGATTGATTTTTTCACTCACCGATTGTAACGTATGACCACGCATAACCTTTTACAGAGTAGTCGTAATAATAATAAAAATTTGGAAAAAAATCCTACCCTAAGGGTGGGAAAATAGGGGTAATTTATTTATATTACAGAACAAAATAATAGTTAAAGTAGGATTATTAATATAACAGTTAATAGCTAAAGCAAGGTAGGTAGCTATTTTAAAAGTAATCAAAAATTAAGCATGTAATAATTTGTATAAATTATAGCCACAGAAAATTATAAAATAAAATCTTTTTAACAAAAAAAATAACCGCCGAAAAAAAACTAAAAGGAAATAAAGAAACCGGCACTAACACGAAGCGAGTCGACCAACAAAAACAATAGCACACTGAAAAGAAAAAAAAAAATTATTTTGTCTTCAATAACGCAAGTGAATACCTATGAACTATGTATATAAATACTTCTGAAATCAATCACACAAATCTGCGTATTTATATATTTACAATCTGTTATTTTTGGAGTCGGTGCAGGTGCTTCACTATTAAGGTGCTCAAGTTTGTTTGAGGCTGGCTTCTTTTCAGTGTGCTATTGTTTTTGTTGGTCGACTCGTTTCGTGTTAGTGCCGGTTTCTTTATTTCCTTTTAGTTTTTTTTCGGCGGTTATTTCGGAACTTATGTACCTACCAACGACACTTATCATTTGATATTCACCAGTCGGTTTTCGGTGAAGGAAAACATTGTGAGGAAACCCTCCCTGGGACTAATCCCAACAAGGCCTAGTTTCTCCTCTGGTTTGGAAGGTCAGACGGCAGTCGCTTTCGTAAAATAGTGCCTACGCCAATTCTCGGCATTAGTTGACAAGCGGACCGACAAGAAATTGTATAAAATAAATGAGGGCGCCACTTCCTACGTAACTGTCACATTTTTGACGTAAAATTATAAAGCCAAAAATTTAGTATGGAAATTTTTTGGTCCCAATTTATTTAATTTCTACTTATTTGTGTCGCACTTTACGTTATTTCGACTAGAACTGCATTAATCGACAGTACAGTCAGCAGCAGAAGTTGCTAAGCGGGCGAGGTGTTCAAATTTACCTTGACGCGCTCTTATTCTCTTAAAAATAAAGTCGCGTCAATATCATTTTGAACACCTCGCCCGCTTAGCAACTATTGCTGCTAACTGTACGTACTGGCTGTATAAAGATGTTTATTGACATGCCTATGTCAATAAACATCTTTACTAACTAACTAACACATTGCCATAGATAATGATGCTGCAGGAAGACGGACTCAGTTTTAGCTGCTCTGACGCAACACAAATTGAAGTTAATGGTGTAGTGGGCGAGTGTGAGTAATCGGTTACTCGTGTAATCGGGCAAACGTGTCAGGTGACACTTTTTTTACTAACGCTTGTGAATCGCTTAGTGGCATTTGTTTACTCTATTGTCTGAGAGATGGCGCTGCTAGCCGGCTACGTGCGGCGTGATATCTACATTGCGCTAACGTTTGTTTAAATTTTATCTTTGTTTTCGCTCTCTGATGCAACACAAACTAGAGTCAGACCGAGAAAAGTCTGCAGCGATTTTGATAGCCCACGCAGTGCAAGTGTCATTTTAAACGTCAAACTCCTATGAAATTATGACGTGTTTAAATAACACTTGCACTGCGTGGGGTATCAAAATCGCTGCAGAGTTTTCTCGGTCTGACTCTAAAGTCCATGATGGAGCATGGGCGAGTGTGAGTACCAGATGAATTGAGCTTGGTGTTACTTGTTTGAACGCGATTAAACTTCATTTATATCTCTCACTGCTGCTGCTATACATGTCTCACTGCTAAACACAAGCTCTCTATAGCTTCTTTAGCAATCATAGACCTTTCGAATGTGACATTTTCCCACTATCAAAATGAGGGCAGACTCGCAACATAAACCGACAATTGCTTGTGTATTCTGTTCTCAACAGGGGGTGTTTAATGTGCTGTCACTCACACCGAATCGTAACGGGAAGTCTTCCTTGGTCATTCCACAGATGAATTATTATTACATTTCCTGCTCAGAGTGCAGAGGCAGTCTCAAAAGCGAACCAAAGATATTTAACAATGTCGCACCTCTCTTGTCTTGATTAGATTCACATTACCCACTTTACAATTTTCCGGGCCATTTTCCCATCTTACCACTGATTCATGTTAAAAAAACTATTTCTAGAAAGGCATCAGACATGTACTTTCAACGCCATCGGACTCAAATTCAAGATTGTGCACAAAAGGGAAAAATAAATGTTTCCTCGGCTTAATCTAAGTATTGTTAAAGTCTAAAATATCTGTACGGATCAAAAGCCAAAAAGATTTAAACATTAACATAATTATATAGGTAGGCAATAAGGTCGTGTACACATATTTTCGAAGTTGACTGTACAAAAAGGTATTACAGTTGGGTGTAAGTCACACCCGGCTGTGAGTACAATATACAGTGTACAGACGCGCGCGCAGCGCTCGTTAGGCTCGTAATGAGGCGGCCATATTTACGACCCCACCTAACGCTTGTCGGGATTCGATCCACATTACCCACCTTGTAATTTACTGGATAAATAACGTTTATTATACTGCGACAACTTAACAACGGCCTCTGGCTTGCGCGTAGGTATTAGCTGATAAGTAGGTACATATTCCATCCCGGGTTAGAATCCCGGTAAAGGATGACTCACGCTAGACCGGGCCGGGGCCGGGCCGGAGGTTTCGGCGCTTCGTCTTCTATGGAAAGTACCACATGATCTACGATTATAGCCGTCATAGAAAATTACATGTCGGACACCTCGGCCCAGTCTAGTCAGTCATCCTTATAAGGAATTTTGAGTGTGTATTAAGAATATTTGTTCTCACTTCTCAGTCATGCATATTTCTTTGTATTTTAGTGTTTATCTATCTACATAATATATTATAATATGTTGTCGTCATAGTCTAGAGTTTTAGCTTGATATGTGTATTTTCATAAATATATGTTGCCGTTATCTTATCTCCGAATGATTTTAAGGCCTGTTATATCATTATACATATTTAGTGTCAATAAAGTCAATTTAGGTATTAATTTCTAAGCAATAGGCGAATTCCATGCTTCCATGACACATAGGAGAGCCCCGCTTGCACCTAATTGTCCTCATGGCCTAGACAAGACGACACTCGTTTGCAGAAAACGAAAAGAGACGCTAAACACTCTTCCATATTAGTGCGATAGGGACAGATATCGTTTCGTTTCTTTGCGAACGATTGACATATTGGCTAGAACCCCTAAGCTCTGCCGCTTCGAAATCGCTCATGCTTTATGTATGCAAACTGCATACGTACTTCTGTTAGTACGGCCAGCAACGATAATGCCTGTACATCATGTTTACCTGCTAGTAATTATGTTTTTACCTCACTTCATTTGCCTTTATTACCTGTCACGATACGCTCTATTAGGCTCAAGATAACGATTTATGGCTAAAAAACTTAAGAGGACATTATCGATAATGCACTCTAAATATTCTGCTTGTTAATCATCAAGTTGAGTGGATCATTTGTATACTTAATAGTCACGCGATTGCTCTGTGTTTCTCTGTAAAACTGAATCAGAGGTGAAAAATTTCTTAGAAGAAACTAAGATCTTCCAGAGAGTTGTGAAATTTAAGAGGCAGTGCTAGAACTGAAAGCACATCAGACATCAGAAAGTGCCTATGAATAGGGTTTCTGCTCGAGAATTCTCGAGGTGAGAAATCTCGAGAAATTTGTCCTAAGTCGAGAGGGGAAAAAAAACACTTTATGCCTCGAGAACTCGAGAAATAAATCTCATGTGATAAGTAAAAAGAAAACACGCGTATAGCACGTGATATGTCTAAAGTGTTATTCTTTAGGTAGTTAAATAAATGTAAACAATTTTTTTTTTTACATTTTCAGGTACTTAAAACATTTATTAGGTTAGGTTCATATTTATTAGGTTAGTTAACCAACTAAATAAAAACTGCCTTGATCTGTCCCCTATCCTATCGTTTTGGCTTCATAGCTGCTTTGTTACTGCACACCGTTGTATGGGGACCTTGCACTTTGAGACTATGCGCTGAAACTTGGCACAGTTGATTCTTAGCTGATCTTGAGCAGATACAGACCGGGAGCCGTCGAGAGCCACCTCTCATTTAGTGAGGGGGGAGGGGGAAAGTTCGACGCTGCCGCGCTTCACTTGGAGCAACATTTCTCTAAAACTATACCTATTAGGGAATGTAATATATCATTTTCGGATAAATTAAGGATGAGGAATCTAGTTTTGGAACAAAAACAATGCACTTTCTAACAAAAAAAAAGCATAAAGTAGAAAAGACTAAAAAACGTATTTTTGATTTTTTCATAATTACCAATTTTTTTTAAAGTGTAGCAGGAATCTGAAAACAAAAAATACAGTCGTAAAGCTACACTTATTACGTTTAAGAAAATATATAGTTTAATATACAAAACTGTTGATAAATGGGAGATAAAAAATAATATTAAGCGTGGGTCAGAGTGATCTCAATACAAAATATTATGAATGTGGGAAAGTTACTTATAATTTGTTCTACAATCGTTTATTTTTCTTGTTTTTCGTAAATAACTCGTAAACGGTAGCCCACAGCAAAAAAATATCTTTTACGTAAATAATCTGTTTCAGATTTCTTATAAAATAAGTACTACTGTTTTTCGGTACCATCAATATTAAAAAAAATATTGAAGGGAGAAAATAAATACTTAGGTCCCCTTTTTTAGTCATTCGTAAATAACTCGTAAACGAAGGCCAATAGCAAAAAAATTTTTAGTACATGAATAATTTACATAAAATTTCCTACAAAAAAGGTCATTCGAACTTTTTCGCTAGGATCAATATTAAAAACGATATTAAAGAGAGAAAATAAATTCTAAGGTCCCCTTTTTAAATATTGATCCTAGCGAAAAAGTTTGAATAACCTTTTTTGTAGAAAATTTTATGCTAATTATTCTTGTGTTAAAATATTTTTTGCTATTGGACATCCTTTACGAGTTATTTACGAATGACTAAAAAAGAGGACCTTAGTATTTATTTTCTCCCTTCAATATTTTTTTTAATATTGACCTTAGCGAAAAAAAGGAGCACTTATTTTATAAGAAATCTGAAACAGATTATTTACGTAAAAGATATTTTTTTGCTGTGGGCTACCGTTTACGAGTTATTTACGAAAAACTAAAAAATAAACGATTGTAGAACAAATTATAAGTAACTTTCCCACATTCATAATATTTTGTATTGAGATCACTCTGGCCCACGCTTAATATTATTTTTTATCTCCCATTTATCAACAGTTTTGTATAATAAACTATATATATTCTTAAACGTAATAAGTGTAGCTTTACAACTATATTTTTTGTTTTCAGATTCCTACTACACTTAAAAAAAAATTTGGTAATTATGAAAAAATCCAAGATACGTTTTTTTGTCTTTTCTACTTTATGTTTTTTTTTTGTTAGAAAGTGCATTGTTTTGGTTCCAAAAAAAAATTCCTCATCCTTAATTTAACCGAAAATGATATATCACATGCCCTAATAGGTACAGTTTTAGAGAAATGTTGCTCCAAGTGAAGCGCGGCGGCGTCGAACTTCCCCCCCTCCCCCCACTAAATGAGACGTGGCTCTCGAGGTCTCCCGGTCTGTATCTGCTCATGACCAGCTAAGAATCAACTGTGCCAAGTTTCAGCGCATAGTCACAAAGTGCAAGGTGTCGTGCACTAACAAACTAGCTATCAATCGATTTTCATGTTTTAAAACTTTTGAACTGTTATGACGTGACTTTTTATTAAAAACACGCTTTAAAAAAAATAATAACTACTACTTATGAAAGCAAAATAATGTAAACTATCGTATATGATTTGTAATTGTTACATATTTGCGGTGGTTTAATTTTCAAAAGTGTTTTTCGATAAAAAGACTCGTCAAAATCGCTTATCTTCATTCTAATGCTAAAAACGAATTATAGGGCCATGTAATAATAAATATACTTTATTGTTTTTTATGTGCTTTTGTATTTTACTTTTATATTCATGTTATAAACGACCTAACCTAAGATGTAAAATAAATAAAGGAAATAATAATATACTAAATTACTATTGATATATCAAATCATCCCGATATATTCCTATTAGCAAAATATCACAATTTTACCAGCTTCATTGTTACGTTGACTATTTCGTAGTAAAACTTCTGTAAGTTTGTCACATCGAGTTATATTTATTGACTTGAATATTACTTGAGTATTGTGGTTTGATTTCATTTTGTGAAATACCTACATAAATACACTATAGCATATCACATCGCCGGCGCGCACGCCTGCACCTATAGTTTTTTTTGTTTGTTGTTGAATTTTTGATTATTAAGTGCAATTTATGGTAACTAAAAATTTACCCTAAGTTTGATTATTGACCTCACCTACGATTCCTATGAGTCTGATTTGTAATAAAGCAAAAAAATGAAAATAACATAGTGTTTTTTGAAACTTTCAAAATTTTTCGAGATACTCGAGAAACTCGAGAAATCTTGGACGAGAATTCCCGTGCCTCGAGAATTTAAAAAGGTCGAGAAACCAGAAACCCTGTATCCGAATCAGAGAAAAAAAAATCCTCATCAGTAGCAAGATCACCCAGAGAGTTGCCAAATTTAGGATGCTGTGTTAGAACTGAAAGCTGCTGGCACAGAACATCGGAACGCGCTGCCTTAGAGCTTTTTGTCAAGCGGGATAGCCCTAAAGATGGGACGACGATCTGATCAAGATCAATGGAAAAGTCGCATTTCGTTGTCGTAGCACAAACGAATTGTTACCTTGGCTAGGTCCCGAGCAGTGGACGTCTTTCGGCTTATATGCCGAATTTTGCCTACGCTATTCATGCTTGAAACCAAAATTTGTAAGGTTCAAGCCCCAGAGTTTCTGTGAATTAACGTTTGAAATACGATTTGGAATTGACTCGAAGAAAATACTACAGAAACATCAAATAATCTTGTGTGAGGAGTCTTCAATCTGCTTTGCATGTGGACTAAAGGCAAAACACTCTTCTGGTACTATGAAATTAGAACTATGCCTTATGAGAGGTGTATACTTTTAAAGGTTTGTGACTCTAAACACGATTTTGTTTTGGATGCATTTGGATGAAGCGCCTATTTACGCTGCGTGTGGTGGTTCTAGTGCTCGACATGCTAATGCCCAATGGATGACACCATGCTGTCACCTCTATTGACAATGACTTAAGTTTTAAGATGACATGTACTGGGACCGCGTCGAGCACCAGTACCACCACCTTACATCAATAACAATACAATGTAATGTTGTCTTTTAACCGTAATAATTACCTAATTCGTTTTAACCATACTAATATTCTTTACTATTATGTTTTTCTTCCTTGACGTGTAAAATGACTTTACAAATAAATGAGTAGGTATGAGTATGAGTATAACATTTCTATAAAACATGGCGCTGTAAGTAGCGTCTGGTGTCAAGCGAATAACAAACACAGTAATATACTGATACATTTAAGATGCTACAAACCAGTAAATTGACATAAACAAACACGTGCCAATCCCAAAAGACACTAAACCAACGCAAGCGCACGAGTCTATTGTATTCGAGCTTTAGATTTACCACCGGCCATTATAGACAAGGCTGAGAGTAACCATTCCCAACGAGTCAGAGGAGTATTTGTTGGATCATGAAATAACTGCCTATCCGAAGACACTTTTTCTAGTAACAAACTTTTAGTTAGCTTGGGATGTTAGTTAGTAGGTAACTACGTTACTACATAGGTACCTATTAGAATCACTTCCTAATATTCAATGGATCCTTCACTTCACGTCGAATTCTAAGTAGTGCGTTTTGAGCAGTTCCTCTGTATTTGATTTTTTATAACACTGAATAAACCAGCATAAGCCGTATCTCTGATAACGCAAAGTTGTTACGAAACTTGAGGTAATTTTATATTGGAGGTATGTTGGGATAATACCGGATATGGGTCAAGAACGTAGGAAATTCATTTCCGTCAAAATAGGCTTTATTTCTTAATTTTGACAACAATGTGCAATTGTGCAAGACTCTATTTCATTGCGCTTCGGCCACCAGTGTCCCTCCGCCGCTCAGTGATGTTGGATGTGTGCTACGCGCCTTTAAAGAGAGCAAGGTAATTTTGGTCATTTTTCTGGCCATCCGGTCTTCACCCTGTAATTTATGTCGCGTATTGTGATAAAACCCCGGCTGTCAAACGATAAGCAGCTGATTTTGCTAGGTCCCTTGTAATTATTTTAATTTTAATGATATTTCATGTAATATTAAGCATTAAAAGTGTGAATCAAATAGTTTTAACATTAAGTTTTATGTATACATAATAAGTGAAGTGCTTTAGTGACGTTTACTAGTGTCTTGTAATATCTCAGATTTGTAGCCGTTACAGGTTATAAATTTGAAACCTGCTTTCGCCTTGGATTCCTTTCTGGGTTTTTTTTTTATCACTAATATTTACTAAGTGTGTTTATAATAAAGCGTTGATCATTGTACAGGGTTAGAACGCAGTGTAGATACAGTCAATCGTCACTATTTCACGTAAGTACGTACCTAAATATCACTTAGCTTGAGTGAGCGATTCCTTGTTTATTTTTGGGTTTAATTTCA
Organism: Cydia splendana; assembly: GCF_910591565.1. NCBI lineage: Eukaryota > Metazoa > Arthropoda > Insecta > Lepidoptera > Tortricidae > Cydia > Cydia splendana. The sequence goes on from NC_085964.1 coordinate 5,144,532, forward strand.
ATTGCAAAACTGTCTACAATGCTTACCCGCAGAGCAGCCGCAGCGGCTCGCCAGCAGGAGACTGATAAACTCCAACTTACCTTGCTGGAGTTGAAAATATCCAAGGAATCTTGTGCTCAATTGCTCAGTGAAAGGGAAGACAGTGAGAAGGAACTATTATTAGTACTTAATAGCAATGATAAGCTTAAAAAGGAACTTTGCTCATTAGAAACTGACTACAATAATGTAAATTCAGAGCGGGCCCGGCTTCAGGAGACGGTTGACAGGTTCACTGAGTGTAGTGCTGCGTATGAGCAGGCCCTGAAGGACATCAACTCATTGGAGAGAGCACTGCACGACGCCCACGAACAAATCTATGAGCTACAGGAGGCCCAACACAATGCAGCAGTGGCACACTCTCAGAGCTTGTTCGAAGAACTGGTCCGGCCCGACTCTCAGTTGGTTGCCGCACCAATTGAAAACCTTGTGGCCCCTACAAATTTAGCCTATGATACTACCACACCAAGGTTAGTAAATTGCAGCGGGAACAAACTAAAGAAATATATTAAATTAAATAGACTAATAAAAAAAAACCGAAACTTGTCAAAAATAAATAAATTGTTTTTTAAAAAATTGAGATTTTGTAAAATTAATGTTAATTTAGTGGATAAGTTAGATTTATATTCTGCCCAGTTAGAAAATAGTCAATTGCAATATGAAACCGACACACATTATTTTACGATTATTTAACGATTTGCATCATATTTCTAGAAGCTGACACGTACTGAGATCGAGAAAAAAAAATATATCGCGAGGACTCCCAATTGGTCCCAAATTCGTCCGGTATTACCCCAACATACCTTACCTAATTTGCCTCTGCTGGCGGATTGGCGTGCTAGAGTTTGTTTCACGGTAAAGTTTTCTTCCGCCTACAGACCACTTACCTAACTAATTTTTATCAAGATGCTAACTACTGCATCTGTAAACGGTACTACTTTTTAAAGGAAAAATTGAAAAATCGCCTTTTCGGAGAAACTTGGAACTTGTTTCGCTATGCCCTGCTAAGGACGAACCATTAGTGAGTAGGAGTTAGTTTTGCTGGGCATTTTCCGCAAATCGACCACCAGTGTGCCTATTTTGCGTGAAAAACGAGGTAGCGCTATTATAAATTGATATAGTTTTATAGAGATAGTCTTTGAAAGAAAACTGTTCCAATAGTAGTTAAGCTATAGCAACTGAATGATGCGATGTAGAGTCAGGTCAAAGTTTACTAATACATAGTGAACGCTTCATAAAACGGATTCTATGAGCGTAAGTCTGTGATTCCGCCATAACCATACGAAATATGGTATCTAATCTCACAAGCAATGTTCCCTATGAAAATTACGAACAATATTACCTACGGACAATATTGTTTTATGGCCCCGCCCACAGCTATGTGTTCTATTAAGACTGCGTGTTTTTGTGTACGTACTATGGATGTTACTCAGTAATGGGCCCCCCGAGTAGCCATTTGAATGGACAAATTGTATTCTTGTTTCTTAGTAAATAGGGAAATGTATGGGTAGTCGTAAATGTTTAACTACAATTATGTAGAGGAAGAGCTTACAATAACTAGGTAACTTACATGGGAGTGGTATGCCACACACAGCAGCAAGTGTTTTAGCCAAGTTTAGAAATCAAAAAAAGTGACACACCCATCTCAGGTGATATTCGTAACCATTGCCTGATATTTCATATCTGTTAAGATTATTTACTTGAGAGACACACAAATGATTAGTAGGTACAATCGGATCAGTCGATTCGACTACATTGTTTAACACACGACCAATTACATAGCTATAAATATATTTATAATAATATAGACTGCTAAAATACCTTATTTAAAATTTAAAATTATTTACGTATACAAGAATACAAACACGGTAAAAGCAAAACAAAACGAAACAATTTCAGGGTTCGTCCATAGTAAAACTTGTCCAGTATGCTTATAAGTACATATTCCATATGGTCAGACATAACATATAGATAGTGTGACTAACATGTGACTAATAGTTAGGGAGGCGAATAGGGGAATTTTCGGCAATACTCGAGCGTGGCAGTTTAAGATATGAGAGATACCTTAGACCTAATAGAACAACCTTGTAAAGTATTTAGCTCTATATGTAGTGACGCGCGCCTAGGATAGACGATCAGATTAGTAAAAAAAAATGGATAGTCTGAAATACTCGAGCGCCTCAGATTAAGATATTGGGGGTTGATTTTAGTGTTTAAAGACTAAATTTAACTAATCTGACGATAAGTCCTTGACGCCGCCGAGTTATAGGGTCGCGAACTTGTAAAAAAAAAACGTTAATCCGGCATTCTCGAGCGCGATTTTTTTATTTTTTATTTTGAAGAATATAATCTAAAACCTACTAAAAATACAAAATCTGCCGGTTTCCGCATGACCGGAAGTGTGGAGGAGCCATTTCGTCTTCCTAAGAACGCGTTGCGGCATATAAGTCGCGAACGATACATTTTACAAAAAAAAAGTTTAAATAAACAAAAAAGGTAATTTTATTGTCATTCTTAAATTCCCCGTTTTATCAAGGAGAAAGAAAGGAAAAAAAAAGAAACCAAAAAACCTTTTTCGGTCAGATTAAGAGAACCCACCAACATTTTTGTCAGATTAAAAAAATATGCTTTCAGGATACCGAGATAAACCTCCCCTATGAAAATCTGACGCGCTCGAGTATTTCAAAAAAACTTTTTTTTTTTGCATTTTCAAAAATTCATCGTAACTTATCGTCACGCCGAAATCGTCAGTTTTTTTAAAGGAAGCTTCCTTGGGGCCTACTTAACACCCCTTCCGAAAATCTGACGCGCTCGAGTAAATTTTTTTTTTTTGCATTTTTGACTACTTTATATGCCTACCCCCACCACGCAAACCGGCAGATTAGTATACCGTTGTTATCAGAGGCACTCGGGGCATACGTAGTATGAATATCTGACGCGCTCGAGAATGCCCAAGTAACTGTTTTTTTTAACATTTTTGAAAAACCGTACACGCCAAACCCACCGCTAAAATGGTTTTTGCCATACGAGCTTTTCTTTTCGAAATTATTTTATCTTTCGATTTTGATAGGTCTCGACGGCGCCGTTGAATTACGCCATTTAGCTACCTCGCCTCCCTAACTATAATAAAACAAAACAAATCAAAATATACTTAATGTGATTTCTTCCTAGTCGCACTTTAATTGTCTCGAGCTGCGTTTAATCCAACCGTAGAAGTGTGAGACGTTGGTGTAGACTCCCAGACTGCGCGACACCCGGATGTCTTTGTACGAGTACACCCCAACGATTATCAGTCGCCTAATTACGAGGCCGCTGCCTGTATCTCCACTGCGAACAAAAAATAACAAAAACGAATTATTCACATAACAGTTAAGCCTAAAGGGTGACTCACGGACTCACGTTAGACCGGGCCGTGTCCGGGCCAGAGCTTCCGGCGCATCGTTTTCTATGGAAAGTATCACGTGATCGCCTGTCATGATTCATCGATTCCGTCGCTTACTTTTCTATGAGATGACAAGGCCCGGTCTAACGTGAGTCATCCTTTATTCTCCGTATGGTTTTTATCAACAGTCCAACTTCACCACAACCAAGGACCGGAAAACCCCTCTTTACGCTTAATCCTATCAATTCGGTAACCCAATCGATTCGGTTACCGTATCATTCGGTAACCCTATCATACTGTTACCTGATTGTAATGGTAACCTTATTGAAACGGTAACCCTAACCTTTAACCGAGTTAATCTCAAAACCCCATCGCGATAGGGTTTTTGTTAAGGGTTTTTAACAGGTTTTCATTCAGTTATGGTAACCTTTATTATCGGTTGCTTACTGGTTTGCTACATTAAAGTAGTTTTAGTGATGTGCCGTCAGAACTAAACAAAATACTAAAAAATTTGTTTATTTTATTTACTTTATTTATATTTTGTTGATTTTATTGATTTTACTTATTAAATTTATTTAATTTAATTTATTTATTTAATTGATTTAATTTATTGAATTTGTTGAATTTGTTGAATTTATTTATTTATTTTATTTATTTTATTTATTTTATTTATTTTATTTATTTTATTTATTTTATTTATTTTATTTATTTTATTTATTTTATTTATTTTATTTATTTTATTTATTTTATTTATTTTATTTATTTTATTTATTTTATTTATTTTATTTATTTTATTTATTTTATTTATTTTATTTATTTTATTTATTTTATTTATTTTATTTATTTTATTTATTTTATTTATTTTATTTATTTTATTTATTTTATTTATTTTATTTATTTTATTTATTTTATTTATTTTATTTATTTTATTTATTTTATTTATTTTATTTATTTTATTTATTTTATTTATTTTATTTATTTTATTTATTTTATTTATTTTATTTATTTTATTTATTTTATTTATTTTATTTATTTTATTTATTTTATTTATTTTATTTATTTTATTTATTTTATTTATTTTATTTATTTTATTTATTTTATTTATTTTATTTATTTTATTTATTTTATTTATTTTATTTATTTTATTTATTTTATTTATTTTATTTATTTTATTTATTTTATTTATTTTATTTATTTTATTTATTTTATTTATTTTATTTATTTTATTTATTTTATTTATTTTATTTATTTTATTTATTTTATTTATTTTATTTATTTAATTTATTTTATTTATTTTATTTATTTCATTTATTTAATTTATTAAACTTATTTAATTTATTTATTTTAATTATTTTAGTTATAATATAATAATATAATAAGAACACACCACACAAGTAGGTATAAAGATAAACAAAGGAAAGGCAAAAAAAATTGTTTGTGCTGGAGGCTTCATAGACCGCCCATGCCAACCTCGGTTATTCAATAATAAGTTGAATTTAAGTGTGCGTAAAGATTACAATCGTTTGAACTGGTCAAAAACCTCATAATGAGGTAACTGAATAGACTGGGTTTTTATTTCGGTTACCGGTAACAGAGGTTAACTCGATCTGATACGGTTACCGAATCAAAGTGTTACCTTATTAAGCGGTTACCGTTATGGTAGGGGTTTTTATAAACACCTCTAAAATAACCCTATGAAAAACCCCGGTTAAGGTAACCGGTTCCTGTCCCTGACCACAACACTATACGTAGGCACAACCTTGTTTACTAAATAGCAGTAGCGGCGGCTTCATACTCGTACAACCCGATTCCCACCGGCTTGCCTAAAATTTATTGCTACATATATATCCATAATGAAAACACTACGTATTACCTTGGAATCGATAACACGATTTACTAAAGCTTCACTATTGATTAAATCAACTAATCATAGCGGGCGCGCGGGCGACTAAGTTTAAGCTTGAGTATTCATTCATGAGCCACCACACACATACGAAAACTCACGCACACGCTCATAAAGTTCGCTAAAGAAAGTCCGCGTATTTACGCATCAAAATAACACGGTTTTGTATCGAGTTATTCATTTAAATAAAAACCTTAAACGTAACAAGGTAAGGTTTATATTGGAAAAATGCACGCACACAGTCAATGTCCGCGAGTGGCGTAAGTGCTGCTTCATTTGAATTTAAACCTTAAATACAAATAGGTAAGATTTATATTGGAGTGTAATGTTTCACAATTTTGAATCGAGTCGCGTTTGCCGCTCGTGTGGTTAATGTTGCCGTACCAAAACATTGAATTGAATTAATGGGTAACATTTTTTTGTATTTTGCTATCATTAATTCCAAATTTTCAAAAAACCTTTAAAAAAAGAAATTATATTACAAAAACCAAGAATATTATGGAGTCGCAAGTTTAGTTAAGGTAATTTGATAACGAGGGTTTCTTCAAAGAAAGTACTGTTTATAAATTTGTAGTAATAGATTTTGGAAGTCGTGGGTCGTGGGTGAAAATGGAATAATATTATGACAACACTTCCGTTCCGGTTGTTGCCAAGATTTGTTGTTATTGTTGTTTTTATTAGAGTTTTATAGGTTTTAATGAGATTTTACTTAGTTTTGTGCATATATTTATACATAAAAACTAAAGCAGTGAATTTTTGAGTGTTATTAGTGTTGCGTATTGTTCGTGCAGGTGTTTCAAGGTCAGTCCTTGTTTTTAACAAGCTTTTATTAGGTCGATCTGTAAGTATGTAACTATGTAATGGAATCTAAAGTAACTAATTTAACCATCTTCCAAGGATCGTAGCGTCATGAAAATTGGCACCTGTATGTAGTTCTGATGACAATACAATAATATCATACTGTCGAACTGATCTGATGATGGAGACAGGAGGTCGCCATAAGAACTCTGTGATGAAACAACGCAACCTAATTGTGTTAGGGGTTTTTAGAATTGTCTCGATGAGTATTAGTTTTCTGTCGTAAGAAAAGTATAGTCAGCGATAAAATCTTGTACCAAAAATGAAATTTTTGCAAAAAACTTATTACTTAGGATTGTTAGGAATTTAGGAGTAGGAATCCGCTTTTGTCATACTCGACATACACACTGTTTATGTGACGTCAGTGATGACAAGTATGGCAAAGGTGGTTATAGACTAACTGCAAAAGAACGCACCCAAGGACACACCTAGCGCTTTACTTTACCTTCGCTTATCATGAGAAAATAAGTACATAATGTAGGTGTTTCATGTAGGTGTTTTTTTTTGCTCCGAGTTGTCTAGCGAAAAATTCCACGCGCCGCCACTGCTAAATAGTCCAAGTTCTGCATTGTGCCTGGCTCGGCCTCGGCCCCCGGCCCGTCCCCGGCCAAGTGGATGCGCATGTAGGATTCCTCCCTCCCTATGCGATGTAGGTCCTTTCTAAAGCACACAGAAAGAATTCAGAGAGGCCTACTTCCTCTAGATGTCAAACGAGACGTTCAGCTAAAATTCTCTCAAGCAGTTTATATACCATAGTGTAATAAATAATAGATTTAAGCAATATTGTAAGCGTCCTGAATAAATTTATTTTCTTTCTTTCTATACCTCGTCCAGTAGCAGATGGTTGAGCTAGAGGATGGTCCTCCTAGGGGATCAAGCAGACACTGTTTGCAGACATAGCAGACGCTTCAGGAAGTTCTTTTTCCCGTACGAAGACATTTGATGAAAAATTATTTGATCCACCCATAACTCTGCGACAGCAAACAGTAGTCCACACGTCACACCGTCTGGTTCTGAGGCTGTACGTCTCTAACAATGGTTTTATAGACCTAGGCTTATATTCTCGGAGCGAAAATTTACCTAGAAGGGAAATCACTACCATTTGCTTCCCCTCCGCAAATAGTTCCTTCGGGTAATTGGTATAAGACTTTATTGCATTGTTCTCGAGTCCACAATTTCTGGTATACGGTTTTTATCTGTTTTGTATCCTTGAATCTAATTTCCTGAGAAAGAAAATTACTACTTACTTAATAAGGTAGACTTTCGAGTGCTAGTTACCGTCCCAATCTCCCAATACATTTAATGCCACGTAATATTTACTTAGGTACATAAGTTTATTATTAGATGTCACCCTTCTATCACCGGCTAATGTCGTCATTAGTAACAGAGGTGACAGAAGGGTGACATCTATTGAGCATTAGCATGTCGAGCACTGGGACCTTAATCTATGTATATATTTATATGAAAATGTGGTTAAATATCATGACTTTAGTATTAACAAAGAGAATAAAGTCTATAGAGACGGATTGTCCAAGTAAATTATGTAGCCACTGTAAATTTACTGCCATCTTTCGACAGAACATAAAACTGTTAGAACGCCATTTGACTTTGATCCTTATTCTTTCACTGATATGTGTTAACTTATTAAATATTAATATTCACGCCATCTACTCGACTATAGGCCAAAGGTATAGTTCCATGTTTTCGAGCGATGGCGCCACAACCTTCAGCCTATGCTCGAGTAGATGGCGTGAATATTAATATTTAAAAAGTTAACACATATCAGTTAAAGAATAAGGATCAAAGTCAAATGGCGTTCAAACAGGTTTAATCTTCTGTCGAAAGATGGCAGTAAATGAACTGTAGCTACATAATTTACCATGACAGTAACTCTCTACTTCAAATCCTCTTTGGTATTAACTAGCGCCCGCCCCCGGCTTAACAAATTATACACTTAAACCTTCCTTAAGAATCACTCTACTGATAGGTGAAAACCGCATGAAAATCCGTTCAATGGTTTTTGAGTTTATCGCGAGCAAACACACAAACAGCGCGGCGGGGGACTTTTAGTGTAGTAAATGAAGCAAGTTGTTGTATGGAGATCCATGCATTAATTTCTCAGTCGATGAAATTTAGCTAGGTTATTGTATAGCATGAGCCGAGACTAACATATAAATATCCAAAAAAAAAGAACACTCCTAAGTTAGGTAAAACACAAATCTGATTATATATTGAACCGAGTAATTGCTCAGTCCAAAATTATTTTACAAAATAAGTTATTTGTATCAGTATGCGATACTAGAAAAAAATCTAAAAGTTTTGTCAAACATGAGAATATTTTTTTGTGATAATTCCTTTTTTTGCCGCTCATTTTCATCGGAAAATTGCTCTGTAATTTTTTTCTTCTTATATGATCATAGAATATAATTTGGCGCAGAGGGTAAGAAAATCCAAAAAAAATGCGTACCCAAATGTATGTATTATAGAACTATTAAAAACTGAGAGTGGAAATTTTTTAGATTTTCATTTTGTAGGTATAAAACGGCAATAAAATGGCATTCCAGTGAAAAAATTAGACTGAGCAATTTTCCGGTCCAAGACACGCCAAAAAATTATATTTTATTAATACTGGGATTTCTGCAAGGTTATTGTTTTGATATTTCATATATTGTTGCAATACGTTACATGAATATGTCCGGTGAAGAAAGTTTGAACGGAGCATTTTTCCGTAAAAAGTTATGACCGATTTAAGACTTTAGGTATTTACTTTAATTCTATTATTATTATTCTTTGGAAATTTATACAATACTTTTTATTTATTGATACTTTATCATACTGTAAAGTTTTTTCTGGCTGAGGAATTACTGCGGGGTCCACTACCTTTATTTACTACACTATTTGTTTTATAAGGTGTAGTGAAGCAGAACTAAATATTTCAAAAATAAATATAAATTAAATTGTTAATCAGAATACTCATCATCCATACGTACTTCGATTGCGCCCCATCCGACCAGTTCAGCTGTCTTTTCCTTCGGTGGACGCTCCATAAGTATCAATCTCTTCACATAATTTCTTAAATACAGGCTTTTTTTCAGTTTGCACAAAGCTATGTCGTGGCTCATGGTAAATACATTCCATTCGCTGTGGAGCTTGTATGCTTCGACGCGGTAAACATATCCTAGATACTTATCCACGTGACCAACGGTAGCTGTTATCTCGAAAAATCCATTAAACGTAAAACAATTCGCGGCAGTTATCAGTATATCTTGATTTAAAATAGATGAGCCACAGCCATAGGAGTCGTCGTAGCCCGTAAACAACAGAAATCCCGCCCAAGGAAAATATGTCAAATTTCGAACATAGTCACCCCCGACTATAAACCCTTCGCGTTTTCCCATTACACATTTAAAACTATATATCAAAACGAATAGTCTGACGGCCATTGTTACCTCAAATAATCTAGATTCATTGGTTGCTTATCAACCAACGAAGAGTTGAAAACTAATTAGTCGCGTGAATTGAAAATTGTGTAGGTACGCATGGTTAAGAAACTGTAATTACTCTTAAAGGATGACTCACACTAATAGACCAGGCCGTGCCCGGGCCGAGGCGTCCGACATGTCATTTTATATGACGGCTGATCGGTGATCACGTGGTGCTTTCTATAGAAAACGAAGCTCCGGATTCTCCGGAAGCTCCGGCCCGGCCACGGCCCGGTCTAAAGTGAGTCACGCGGTTAACACACTGTAGGTACCCCTATACGTCTACCACCAGTTTTGACATTGAAATAACGCTGATGTCTACTTAATTTACTTTCTGTACATCTCGCTTGCACTAATATGCGAGTACGAGCGAGATGCATAGAAAGTAAGTTACGTAGACGTGAGCGTATATGTCAACGTCAAAACTGATGGTAATAGACGTACTAGTGTAAATTTCATTCTAAAGCGTGACGTGACGTACGCGTTTGCGTTAAGTATCATTTTGTATGAGATTTTGAGTTTCCAAAACGTCCCGCTAGGCGTTCAAAATCCCATACAAAAATAGACATAGGTAACGTAAACGGTAAACGCAAACGCTCGTCACGCCATCGAATTAAATCTACACTAGGGGTTCTGAGGGCCTACCGCGAAAACCGAAATCCGCAAATTGCGGGGATCTTTCTCTTTCACTCCAATGAAGGCGTAATAAGACTGACAGAGAAAAATGCCCGCAATTTGCGAACTTCGATTTTCGCGGTTACAGCCCTGAGGGGTTTACGGCGAACCACGTACGACGTGTTGCCTCTATGTCGCACTTGTAAATTCATACATAAGTGTGACAGGGAGGCAACACTTCGAACGTGGTTCGCGGTAGGCCCTCTGGCTCCGTAGACAACATGTCAATCGCTAACGCTCCGTAGCGACCGAAAGGCAACTGTCATTGTCATACTAAATATGCAAGAGTGGTAGAACAAAGCAATTCGATGGCGATTGGCGAAGCGCAAGCGATTGTCACCTTGGCTAGGCCGCCCATGCGAATTCGTACATACAGTCGACGTCAAAGATATGTTTACACTTTTTGCTTTATTACAAAGGAGTAAGGTGCAAAAGTGTAAACATATTTTTGACGTCGACTGTACCTCGCTCCGATGCATGAGTGACAAGAACGTGACAGCACTATGATGACCCGCTCGCACACCGGAGCGGTCGGTGTGCGAGTCCGCATCCAATGTGAAGACTGCCTTAAGTTAATTGATTCTTGATTGTTACGAAAATTAAGCACTTCTTACACGTTTTATTTTATAAGTTACTTAGTTGATATAATACGTTATTTTACGATACTCTATGTAATTTTGCACCAACGGCACTTTCTATTTATGTTAAATGCTTGTGTTTTAAATAAGTAAGTACAATAAAATACAAAGTAGTAGCCACTCCGCTCTATTTATTATAAAATTTTGTAGCCATAATGTAAATTTTATAAAATAACTAGACGGGCCCGCAGCTCCGCTCGCGTAAATGAAATAAAGAATTTGTCTTATGTTTAGTTAAATACCGACATTATTATGTATCCCTGCCAGGGTTTATAATCCCTGCAAGTAGGTAGCCGTTATTTGGATAACTTAATTCGAAAATTTCTTATAACGTACGTAGGTATTTATTTAAAACTTGTTTTAACATAAAATTATTACTTATTGTTGTAAGCCTAGTTGCAAAAACGTTCATTAGATTACTTATTTTCCGCTTTAAGCCACGAATATGGACGACCACCACCCATAAATCGCCTTTTCATACAAACGTAGGTAGTCCCCATTTCCCTTTCTGGATCTTAACATTACTACGGCTAAGGTGACGCAACGATCCAAAGGACTCACCTGGCCTCCGATACCAGATCACGTCATGTTTCTTGCGATCTTGCGATAGCTCTCGCCATCGGGCGTCTCCCATTTTGTTGTCCCAAGTACGCTCGTCTCCCATTCTATAACTTTGTATTTTTGGCTCATCTCGGCAGCCCTTTCCCTGGACGAATGACAATGTTTGCCGAGCCATGAAAATCAATCTGAATAATAATAACTCATAAAGAAATTTAAAACAATAAAATACAAATTATTAACACGATAACCATACGATAATATTAATTTGATTGATATGTCATAAATGGCATAATTCACTCGTATGGGCTATGGAGTGGCTATGGACTAAGGTTGAGGTTGGCAGCACTTTTTATTTTACTTCGTGTAAAAAAACTCAGAAATACCTGTATACCAACATGACAAACATAATTTAGTTTACTTTAACTTACGGATTATTTGGTCTAATCTGTAGCACCGCCAAACGAAAGCAACCGAGAGTTCCCGAGAAATGGTCGAAGTCGTAAAATGAAGATTGTTATGAAAATTTCTTTTCCTTATTGTAAATTAAATACGCATCGAAAGCGATAGTTTTTATGTTCTAGTTTTATTCTCATATGTAGATACTAGATTTAAACAGTTTTTTTTTAGCATACGTGCGTTGTATTCGACATACGTGTCAAAAACTTTTTTAGCAATTTGTAAGGCGCCATCTCTCTTCTTCGCTAGTTTTTTATCCCGTTCTGGTTTTTCAATTTTATATATGTCGGACCCTGACACCAGAAAGACGTATTGCAGCGTTATAGTTCATTATTTTAGACGCCTTTATAAAATGGATTAGCAATGTTGAGCTACGTATTATTTGGTTGTAACAAAATAAATAAAGTTGTGTAGAGAGTAACTCCGTCTATTGGCGCATTGTTGAAATAAAGTTGCGTAGAGAGTAACGCCATCTATTGGCGTGTTGTTGAACTGAGATGACAGGTAGAAGGCTTTGGAACGTCGAGAGGTTTCTCTCGAGTGAGCGTAGGCACGAGTTGGCGTTTTTGTCGGTATGTTGGTAGACTGGTCGAGCAGGTTTGCCAACTTGACTGAGGCGGGAGCGGAGAGGCTCCGCCGCTGGTATTTCTTCTTGATCGGACCGCGCTAGAGATCGGACGTACTCGTTAGCCAACCTCGTGCCTAACTCGCTACGTTCCTGAAGGTTTATACCTGAAGGATTATTCTGATAGCTTATAGAATCCCGCGTTCTTTAACCATTTAGCAAAGTGTTTTATTTCAAGTGTTATTTTGATTTCTTATGTTTCATTAGAAGCTTACTTTTGTGAAATAAAGAAATGATGTGTTATGTGTTGTTTTAACTTGTTTTGAAAAGATTTGTCCCTCTGAGTTTGTTGCCGGTCCCATATAGGGCTAAATCTTCTCGGGTCAGATATGTAGGGTTGAAGCCGGCCTAGCTTGACTTGAATAAAGATTTAAACGGATTCTTTTACTTTCATATCGCTCCCTTGAGTTAAAAATAGCAATTAGTTCTTTTAAACATTTAGTACTGAAGTATAGTAGGCACTAGTATGGTTAACGAGTCCTAATGTTTATTTCATGCACTGGTAGCAATGGTAGCATACTGGTTTAGCTGTGAAGTAATACATCGAGATACTACCCCACGCGCCCACCGCCTTTAAGCCCCTCGATCTTCGACATCAGCAAGTGGGATGAATGCAAAGTTTGATGTATTGCTTACACAGCCACCTGGGAGCGTGGTGTATTTCTGGTGACCTACATTCTATAATCTGGACACGTGGTAATGGTAAGCTCACGTGTCTAACCTTGATTGAAAGGTGAGTGTAATTCATTGTTATTTGGTGAGAATTATTGTGAAATTGTGATTGAGGCAGTCGAGCATAGCGGTCGTTACGTGACGTCATCTCTGGGATCGTTACGTTTCTTTGTTGTTAATTTTTGTAATCCATTTAAATCGAAGCGATCTTGAGTTATTTTGATTTGAAATCCATACTGTTAATTAAAACCAAGTATTAGCTATCACGATGTGATATTATTTCATCGCTCACTTGTGAATCTACCCTCAATAATTGTTTTTTTATGAAGATACAATTAATTTTTATAATCCATTTAAATCTAAGTGATCTTGAATTATTTTGAAGTGAAATCCATGTTGTTAATTACAACCAAATATCGGCTAACACGACGTGATATTATTTCATCGCTCACTTGTGCTTCTACCCTCAAAAATATTTTTTTTTTTTTGAAAATACAATGCACCGTTAGAAATTGATCCTGTAATTCCTCCTGTAATCCTGTTTAGTAATTAGTAAAATTGCTACAAATTATTGCCCGTAATGCCGTGATAGATCACAAATCGTGCATACTATGAAAGCATGAGCTACGCATATGAAAATTAATGTTACAGTGTCCTGCAGCCAGAGCCGAGCGAACTTGCAGACACCATTACGCCCGTGACACAGAAGCAGCTGTGCAGTATCATCTGTGCTGGAGATTTGGAAATAAAAGGACAGGTTTCGTTCTAATTGTTTATAAGTGATTTTTATTTTGAGTGTAATGGCGAAGCATAACAGTCGAACGTAACTAATTAGCTGTCACTTTTTGTGTTGGCCATTTTACCGTGTTACTTATTTTTGGAACACATGTTTGTTTGTTCATAGAATGAAATAAAACGCACTCATTGAAGTTTAAATTTTATTCTGAGATTTTTGAAGTCCCGTATACATTGGAAACATGTTTTTTGTGTCTGCTACATTGCATTTAATAAACCTTTGAGTTTATCCTACTTACATGATAAACCTGATGCCGTGTTAATGATGATTTCAGTAACAGCCAGCTATGTTAAACTACATCGTGCATCTCGCCATCTGCCGCAGCAACGGCAACTGCAAGGCGGAAAGCATCAGCCTTCGTGCTTGGGTTGGACTTCACCACCACCTTTGACTGGGACGCGTGCATCATGCTTTATTAATCTGGTGAGCAGTTCCCATTTTGTTGGGATGATTTTGAGAGGATTTACTTCTGCATAGAAGTTTTGAGCGAGTTTCTGTTGTTAAAGCTAAAGTAGAAAGCTGAGTTTCTGTTGTTAAAGCTAAAGTAGAAAGCTATCTTTAGTGATTTTGATCAGTGATGTTCAGTTTCACTTGATCAGTTGACGCTGATAGTACCAATGGTTCTGAGTAACATGATTTAAAGAACCGTTTTTATTTTCTTTTTGGAATTCACTCTTAACATTGTTTTTGCTTTCGATGGACTGAAAGCTTGTACTTTCGAAGGACTGAAAGTACGCCCGATGGACTGGGCAATACTGTTTTGCTTTCGATGGACTGAAGGCACGCCCGATGGACTGGGCACTACTGTTTTGCTTTCGATGGACTGAAAGCTTGTACTTTCGAAGGACTGAAAGTACGCCCGATGGACTGGGCAATACTGTTTTGCTTTCGATGGACTGAAGGCACGCCCGATGGACTGGGCACTAATGTTTTGCTTTAGATGGACTGGGTATTGTTTAGTGACCGCATCAGAAGTGCCGGAGCATGTAAAAGGTGCACGTGGTCTGCTTTTTATGTGCAGAATGCTCTTTGCAAGGAGTAGCAATTACGCGGCTGAGATGGTTACTTCTGACGAGGGTCTGGTATCTGCCGAAGGACTGGCAATTCACCGAAGGACTGGTGTTGTTTTGTTAAAAATGAATTTCCGTTGATGTACTGTGTTCATATGAGTAAAATTGGCATTATTAAGTCAGAGTACTATTTATTTTAAGATCTCCTACAATGATTATTATCACATTTGACCAAAATATTTTTTTTTAATGCCAGATAATTTCCCCGTAAATTGATATTGATGACAATAGTAGTGATACTGTCGAGCAATGAATTAGAGCTGTTGTGATTTGTGTTTTTGATGTTTGAGATTGTTCTGTTTTCACATAAATTTGAGAGTATCCGCCAGATGGAGGCGATGATTAATGGAGTGTATCCGCTAGATAGCGGCGATGATTACTGATTATTTTTATTAAGTCGTTGCTCGATGGACTATTTTTGACTAGAGAAATGAGGATTGTTTAATGACTTTGAACTATGTTCTGGTTTGATTGATAACAAAGTTTGATTTTAATAGTAATTTGAGTGAGACCTAAATTGTGGGTCAGGAATGACCGAGCGATGAGATACTGTGCTGAGTATTTTGTTACAGAATCAAATGCATACACCCACACACGAGGACGTGTGTAGCGCAGGACGGCCGTGTCGGACCCTGACACCAGAAAGACGTATTGCAGCGTTATAGTTCATTATCAGGATGCTGATGAAGCTGCCCCGGTTCTGTAGCGCATCTGGTATGTTCGCGGAGGCGCACACGGACGGGTTCCACGCCATCATCCGCAAGAAAGTGGCCTCCTTGCTCAGTCGCGTTCGAAGCAGCAGCAACAGCATCCTGGGACTGTTTGCGTATAGGTTTGACTGCCCCATTTATAACAAATGGAGGCAAACAATGCTGGGGCTTGTGTAAAATATAGATATTAATTTATTTAGTTGTTATTTTAATTGTTATTAGTTTTTACTTTTTTGTATACTAACATAGAATAAGGCATTGTTACTAACAACTTTTATGGGCCACAGGTCTGAAATAAAGGAATATTTAATTTAATTTAATTTAATTATTTTAGACGCCTGTATAAAATCGATTAGCAATGTTGAGCTACGTATTATTTGGTTGTAACAAAATAAATAAAGTTGTGTAGAGAGTAACTCCGTCTATTGGCGCATTGTTGAAATAAAGTTGCGTAGAGAGTAACGCCATCTATTGGCGTGTTGTTGAACTGAGATGACAGGTAGAAGGCTTTGGAACGTCGAGAGGTTTCTCTCGAGTGAGCGTAGGCACGAGTTGGCGTTTTTGTCGGTATGTTGGTAGACTGGTCGAGCAGGTTTGCCAACTTGACTGAGGCGGGAGCGGAGAGGCTCCGCCGCTGGTATTTCTTCTTGATCGGACCGCGCTAGAGATCGGACGTACTCGTTAGCCAACCTCGTGCCTAACTCGCTACGTTCCTGAAGGTTTATACCTGAAGGATTATTCTGATAGCTTATAGAATCCCGCGTTCTTTAACCATTTAACTAAGTGTTTTATTTCAAGTGTTATTTTGATTTCTTATGTTTCATTAGAAGCTTACTTTTGTGAAATAAAGAAATGATGTGTTATGTGTTGTTTTAACTTGTTTTGAAAAGATTTGTCCCTCTGAGTTTGTTGCCGGTCCCATATAGGGCTAAATCTTCTCGGGTCAGATATGTAGGGTTGAAGCCGGCCTAGCTTGACTTGAATAAAGATTTAAACGGATTCTTTTACTTTCATATCGCTCCCTTGAGTTAAAAATAGCAATTAGTTCTTTTAAACATTTAGTACTGAAGTATAGTAGGCACTAGTATGGTTAACGAGTCCTAATGTTTATTTCATGCACTGGTAGCAATGGTAGCATACTGGTTTAGCTGTGAAGTAATACATCGAGATACTACGCCACGCGCCTACCGCTTTTAGGACCATCGGTATTCGACATATATATGATGATAAAACTGCATGGTAACGGCACCAATGATAAAACGCTTAACAGAACATTGGAGTATTTTTGATATTTCACTGGTAGGTACCTGTAAAATTTCTACCTCTGCGTGTTAAAATTTGAATGTAATTTGAATGTCCTTTTCGTTTTCTTTCTGTTTTCGACGTATTTAATGAAAGATCGCAACTGAAATAGGTGTCAACATTTTTATTTCCGCTTTTAAAGCATACCTACTCAAAATAATACATAATCTTAACTTGAGCAGCTCTATGACTCTTGTTTCTGGTAAAATGTGTAAAAACTGATGTAAAATAAATATTGTACAGGATTCGTGATGTGTTGCCGCGTTCATTATAAGGAGGTTCACCACAGGTGGGTCCTATTTATTGTTTTTTTTTACATAAAATTTGTCGACAGCCTACACCATGTTGACCCTGATGCAGACCTTAAGATAGGTCCTTAAGTATTAGTAAGTATTATTCTGAAGTTAGGTAATTGGTTCTATCGTGTTAAGAATATAAATCACCTTATATTACATGCATTTAGTGTATTGACGGATGCTATAAACTTGTATAATTGTGAAATAAGTACTTACAATAAAATATACATAATACAGTAAATTGTGTAACGCAATGAAATAAATTAACTTAATACTAATTACAGGTCCTTAACTACGCTTAACTATGTATTTTATTTACATAATAATTGTTTTGATTCGCGCACAATCCAATCGTAGTAGTAAGCGACGTCCGTATAGACCACTACGCTGCGAGAGATTTTCACGTTTTTGAAGGAAACCAGCCCAATGATTATATTGCTGTTAACTAGGAGACCACTGCCTGAGTCTCCTCTGCGGAAGAAGGAAAATAATAAGATCAATATGGGTAAGTGTGGATGCGGGATTAAGTGTCATTGTCATTGTCTTCACATTGTCAATAGCCTGTTTATCCATTGACTAGTGTTTATTACGACTTCATACATTTACGACTTGCTAAGTACGCAAGTGCTTATAGTAGGTCATGTATAATATATAAATAATTATTAATTGGCTTAATATGTCCAGTGGGACAAATTTAGCCAGTGTCTAGCTAAATTATAACGGGGATTGCTTGAGACGTCCGTCCTATCACTCGTTTGACTAATTTCATTAAGAATGTTGTCCGTTTTATTGGATTGTAGAATGTGTACCTATAAGCGTTTCATGCGCCGTTTACTTCGATTCTGTTCTCAAAGACATACAAATGATGGTTATATACATACCTAGAAGCAAAATTTCCTTTATCATTAAGTTCGCCTCCACAAATAGTGCCATGGGGTGCAGTTTTGACGACTTTTTTGCACGTGTTATATGTCCAAACCTTCTGTTTTGAATGTTTGAGCTGAACTGATTCTAAGTAGTCAATTTCCTAAAAAATATAATTTATGTTTTACAAACTAACTATGAATATACATAAAATCTTTTGTCATCATCGGACTCAGTCTATGCGGACAGAGAAAAGTCATAGAGTCAGTCCATGAAAAGTCTGCAGAGGATTTGATAGCCCACGCAGTGCACGTGTTATTTTAAACGTCAAACTTCTATGAAATTATGACGTATAAATGACACTTGCACTGCGTGGGCTATCAAATCCGCTGCAAACGTTTCTTGGTCCGACTCTAGAATGTATTGGTTCCCTTATGAGTTATGTTCCACGACTCTTTCCGCACAGACTCTACCTATTCTATTTTCAAAATAGTGAGCTAGTGTCTAATAAGTATAAAATAGTTAATATCAATAAATAATAATTGATGTAGGTAGGTACTTACTTCATACGCGCCCCAACCAGTCAAGACAGCTGTCTGTGTTCTCGGTGGCTGCCTCATCAGTAACACCCGCTTTACCGTCTCCCCTAGTGACAGTGGTTTCTCCAGTCCACACAACGCTATGTCGTGTGAGGTCCTGGAGGGCTGTTTCCATTTTTCATGCAGCCTGAATTTGGCGACACGATACAGTTCTCCTTGCTCAACTATAAATAAATCATCATCATCATCATCTCAGCCATAAGACGTCCACTGCTGAACATAGGCCTCCCCCTTTGGGGGGTGTATGCCATAATCGCCACGCTTGGCAGGCGGGTTGGCGATCGCAGTCGAGTACACCGAATTTGAGGGACGCTGCTGCCCGTCCACCGGTGGTCTTGGACGTAGTTTAAGGACATACCCGGGTCATAAATAAATAATACCGTAAAATGGTTCTAGTGTGCTCCCCTGTGGAGAATTACGAGTAGGTATGCTCCAATTCTGTAAAATGATTAAATTTTTAATATATTCGAATATCACCTATGTCTATGTTATTACCGAACATACTCAGAAAGTAAATATATATTGAATTGCTGTATTAGTCATCATCTCTTTTCTCTTTATTGCGCCTAATGGTAACATTCCATTTCTAACCGCAGCTGCACTACCAGTACTGAACGCGTCGCTGTCATTGTCAATTTCCATAGTAAAATGAACAGTATTGCAGCTGCAGTTGGAAATGGAATGTCATCATAATAATTAGGCGACGTTGCGTCACTAATTTAGTTATACTTATACATATGTACAAGGTTAGAGTTAAGATACCACAAACAATGGATATCTTTTGCTCCCTTATACCTTAAGATATTATAATCTTCCTCGCGTTATCCCGGCATTTTTGCCTAGCCTAAGGGTCCGCTTGACAACTAAGCAGCAGCAGAAAATATTTGAGCACAGTACGACCATTTTACGGTCAATAAATTTCGTTTATTTCGAACATCAGTCATAATTAAACACAATAAATTAAATTAAATACCTATCAGGCTACCCACAGAAGCTATTACTTCCTGAGGATTATCCAAACAGTGCGCGGCAGTTATTAAAATCACTTGGTTTAATATAGATGACCCGCATAAACTATAATCGTTGTCCAATAATTTTATCGCTAAAGAAGCGACATGAGGGTATTCTGTTATAGATTCAACATAATCACCACCGACTATAAAACCTTCGAGTCCTCCTTTTACAGATTTGAAAGTACATAGTAGAACGCAAACGCCTGTTGCCAATAATGCCATTATTACTACAAGAAAAGTTGTTTTCCAATTGGTTTGATTAAACAAGCAATCGTGTTTTGTCACAGATCATAGCCTATGGCGATTATGGTTAAATTAAAAATCAGCCTTTAATTTTAATGCGTTTAATTTCCCGTATAGTATTATAGTTTCGCCATGCCTATCTATCCGGCTGTTTAACAGCATTACCTAAACACCATTACTGCTAGGAAACTATAATAATAATAATAAGTCACGGGTATTAGACGGTCGGTGAAGGAGCGCTTTTTCAGTCGACTCACAAAAATCCTTAACAGTCTTTTGTCAGGAGGCAACAAAGTGCGCGCCTTCAACGCCTGGGTAATGCCCCTCCTCACATACTCCTTTGGCATACTAAGGTGGACTCAGACCGAGCTGGACGCCCTGGATCGGAGGGTCCGATCACTGCTCACCACACATCGCATGCTACACCCACGCTCGTCAGTTATGAGATTGTACATCCCACGGAAGTGTGGAGGCCGAGGCTTCCTAAACGCCAAGGATCTCCACAACCGCGAGGTGTACAACCTCAGGAATTATTTCCTTAACAACGAGTGCATCGATGATGGGTGTGCGAGTGGATGCATCGTGATGTGGTGGCAGTAGAGAGGAACCACACGCCGCTCTCATTGGCAAACGAGAATTGGCGCAAACCTGTTGTACTAAGTACTGCGGATCGCAAGGCGGCATGGGAGAGTAAGATACTACACGGGCGGTTCTACAAGGCCCTCACGGGACCCGATGTGGACCTGCTCGCGTCGGTGAACTGGTTACGATTCGGGGACCTATTCGGAGAAACCGAGGGTTTTGCCTGTGCAATTGCGGACGAAGTGATGATGACGAACAACTATCGGAAATATATCCTGAAGGACGGTACGGTCGACATTTGTCGGGCATGCCGCCGTCCCGGAGAGTCACTCAGGCATATAATTTCCGATTGTTCTCATCTTGCTAACGGTGAGTACTTGCACGGACATAATCTCGTAGCCAAGATTATTCATCAGCAACTTGCTCTTCTATACGGCCTTGTGGACCGCGAAGTACCGTACTACAAGTACTTACCTGCGCCTGTTCTCGAGAATGGTCGTGCCACGCTCTATTGGGATCGATCTATCATCACTGACAGGACTATTGTAGCCAATAAGCCTGACATCGTGATAATAGATCGATCGCAGCGTCGGGCCGTGCTCGTTGACATCACCATCCCCCATGATGAAAATCTCGTGAAAGCCGAGAAGGACAAGTCCAGTAAGTACCTAGACTTGGCTCACGAGATAACCGCTATGTGGGATGTTGATTCGACGATCATTGTCCCGATAGTGGTTTCAGTGAACGGTCTAATAGCGAAGAGTCTCGACCAACATCTTGAGAGACTCTCGCTAGGTGGTTGGATCAAGGGTCAGATGCAGAAGGCGGTGATCTTGGACACGGCGCGGATAGTTCGCCGGTTCCTCTCTCTGCGGCCCTGACCACTGGTAGTTTGGGCCTTGCCCCGCTGCTGGCGGCACCCTAGGTTAGGTTTTTTATAATATGTTTATACTTATTTTTTATTGATTTTTATGTGTCTTTGTATTTTACTTTTATATTCATGTTATAAATGACCTAGCCTAAGAAGAAAAATAAATAAAGACCATAATAAGTCATATGAATATTGAAAGTTTTAATCATGCCTACAAAGTGGTAATGTATATTTTTTTCCAAAAGATAATCTTTATTATTATTATTGTGGTGTTTTGGGCCTTTGAGTGTCGCATCGACCAGCATTGATCTATTGTGACGGCCCTTTAAAGTTCATTACTAATGCCCGTTGCATCCAGAAAGTTCCAGATTCTTTGGGCCGTAATGTTCTGTACTTCATAGGGTTGCACTACGTGTCGCCCTAGGTAGGTACTTCTTTTTGACATTAGTGGTCCACAAGAGCAGAGAATGTGCATTGCAGTCTCCTCTGACTCCTGACAGAACCTGCATGTCGCATCTTGTTTCTTCCCAATTTGAAACATATGTTTATTCAACTTACAGTATCCAGTCAGTATTCTGGTCACCGCGTAGGTTTTGTGCCTTTTGAGTCCTAAAAGCTCCTTAGCAGTTCTGCTGTTGAACCCTTTGATTAGAGCTTTCGAGTGTTCTTGTCCTTTAACGAACTTCCACCACTCGGTTGCTCTCGTTTTTTCTAACTTGCTGAGCAGAGAATATGCATCCCGTTTTGTGATTCCACAGAACGGTTCTGGGCCGACCAGGGGTGTGTCTGCGCCCTTTCTAGCAAGTTCGTCCGCTTCTTCGTTTCCGTTAATGTCGGAGTGCCCTGGTACCCATCTATGTGTGACCTTGTTGGAGTTAGCCAGTGCATTTAGGTTTGTTTTACAGTTCTGGACTAGTTTTGAGTTTGACTCAAGGGATTCTAGTGCCAGCAGAGCAGCCTGGCTGTCTGAGTTGATGTAGATATGCTGGTGTCTTAGGTTTCTATCCAGGTTGATCTCCGCACATTTGTTGATGGCGAAGACTTCTGCCTGGAAGATTGAGGCCTGTGTGCCCATGCTGACGCTAGCTCTGAGCTTAGGTCTCTCACCATAGATCCCACATCCTACATCATTGCCTTTTTTGGAACCATCTGTATACCAAACGTGGCTTCCCTCTTCGACGTACATTTGGTTGTTGATCCATTTGTCTCTAGGAGGTATTTCTACTGTGTACAGTTTGGTGAGATGACATTCGGTGTGCGTGTCATCAGTGGGCATGCTAAGGGTTCTATTTGCAAAGACCCAGGCCTTTAGATTGGCTAATGCCTGAGAGCGCCATTTTGGCCTGTTTAGCGTGCATATTCTGTAGACGCACTGCTTGGCCTCCTTTTGCACCTGCAGGTGGAGTGGTATGATGTCTAGCAGTGCATCTAGGGCCGCTCCCGGTGTCGAGGAGAAGGCGCCTGTTGCTGTTAAACAAGCCGTGCGTTGCAGGCTGTTTAGAGTGTCTATTGCTGTCTTTTGGTTGGTTTTGTTACACCAGACTGCGGAGGCGTAGGTGACAATTGGCCTCACTACCGCTGTGTATAACCACATAGCAATTTTGGGTCTTAAGCCCCATCTTGCTCCTGCCATTCGACAGCATGACCACATGGCCATTTTCGCTTTTTGCATAATGTTTCTCAGGTGAGGGTTCCAAGTTAACTTTTGGTCAAAAGTGACCCCTAGATACTTGACCTCTTCCGAGAACGGTATTATTTGTCCATTAAGTCTTGGTTTTATTAGTTTATCGAGCTTCCGTTTCCTTGTGAATGGTACTAGTACAGTCTTGCTCGGATTAATGGACAAGTCATTTTCTCTACACCATTTGAATATTGTGTTTAGAGCTCCTTGCATTAGGTTGGATATGGTGCTGAGGCAAGGGCCTTTGACGATAACTACAAGGTCGTCGGCATATCCTTGTGTGTCAAAGTCTTGGCCTGACATGATTGCAAGAAGTTGGTCCACTGCTAGGGTCCATAATAGTGGGGATAGAACGCCTCCTTGTGGGCACCCTCTAGTGGTATAAAATGCATGCTCTATATTATTCATGGTCAAAGTGGCTACTCTGTTCGAGAGCATGCTATGTACCCATCTGGTGGTGATTTCGTCTACTCCCTTTGATGTCATACCATTGAGTATGGTCTCTGTGGGCGTGTTGTCGAAAGCACCTTCAACATCAAGGAACGCACATAGAGCGGTTTGCTTTTCCTCTAGGGTTTTTTACACCTTGTCAACCAGGTCGAGTAGGGCAGTCTCCGTAGAAAAGATAATCTTCTCACCGCACATAAACTAGGGAGGATACTTTTCAATACTTAAGTGAGGATCTTGCTTATTATGCTATAGGACAGAGGATCAGACGATAAACATGATATGATGACAGTGAAGTTAAATAAAAGTGTACACATTTTTTTTCTTGTATATTCAATAAAAAGAGCATGCTAATCGTTCCGATGTGCGTACGATCCAATCGTAGTAGTATGGGACATCCGTGCAAATCACCAGACTGCGTGAGACGCTGACGTCTTTGTACGAGACCAGCCCAACGATTATTTTATTGTCAATTAGAAGCCCGCTGCCCGAGTCCCCTCTGTAAAAGAAAATATACTTTTTTAAGGAAAACTGCCATCAAACTGTCTTACAGTTTGGCAGTACTCTTATGTTTTGTCTTAATGAAATAAATGGTTAGTGCCTGATACTGTGCGTTCATGTCTTCATTTTTATAATAACAGCCACGCTACACTAACTTCTCCCGAGCGTCGGCGGCGTCTAGTCAACTCTATGGCTGCTGCTCGACGCAACGTTAACGCAAGTGCGCTGCGATGCCATTTTCCATAGCGCTAACTAGACGCCGACGCTCAAAAGACGCTAGTGTGGGGGTTGCCCTAAAATATTAGGCATTTTTTAAATAACTTGTAGCTAACATTAATAAATTATGAAAGGAAATTGACCAAGGCCGTCAGAGCCCAGGGCTGGAATCGAACCAGCGTCCTCTGCATTCGGGATAATAATATTTTAACCAGAACTAAGGCATACCTACCCACATTACTATACATACCTAGGTACAAAAAACAGAAAACAGAGGGTTGGATTTAAAAATATCGATCTAGGCGGAATAGGCCACTTTCGAGTTAGGTCACGTTGTGAGGACGTCACTTTCTGAGTACTGCGCTGCGCTTACAAAAATGTTAGAAACAAATTACTTGGAAGCAAAATGATCTCTCGCACGACTTTCGCCTCCACAAATAGTTCCTTCGGGCAGCTGACGTAAGATTTCCTTGCACTGTTTACGAGTCCACAGCTTCTGTTTTGTGTGCTTAAGCTGTATTGATTCAGTAAAGAACTTTTCCTGAAAATAAAGTACCTATATAAGATATTCGCAAACAAGTAATCAATTAAAAAAACATGACGGCGTAACTTTATGACTAAAAGACGGCGTAATTTTATGACTAAAAGACGGCGTAACTTTATGACTAAACAAAATGGCGACTATCGACGGATAGTCACCATTTTGTTTAGTTTTTACTGTCATATCTTTAGTGACATTCGGACAACTAAGAAAAATTTATTGACATAAGAATCATCAAAATTTACACACCTGTTTAGCCT
The DNA here is from genome assembly GCF_910591565.1 of Cydia splendana. Lineage (NCBI taxonomy): Eukaryota > Metazoa > Arthropoda > Insecta > Lepidoptera > Tortricidae > Cydia > Cydia splendana. The sequence continues at coordinate 5,169,812 of NC_085964.1, forward strand.
CTATACTCTATGTATCTTTAGGTTTTTAAATAAAAGTAAACAAATAATTTGTACATTTTCGGGTAGTTATAAAATTTATTGGTTAACCAACCAAATACAAAACCACCTGGATCTGTCACTGAACGACCTGACATTAACCTACAATATTTGATCATGTAATGTTTTCATCTACCCTCAACTGGCTTATTTGAGGGTAGATTTTGTTTACATTTATTTAAATACCTAAAGATACAGACTTTTATAGAGTGCCACAAAGAAACAGACATACATACATAGACATTGCGTCGACTAATAAAATATCCAGGGAAAAAACCATAAGATCCATTTGAAAAATGTGTCCCAATCTCAAGTCGTGCCTTTAACTTCAAAGGCGTAGAATATGCTTTGTAGGTCAGTTATCTATGTAACGAGACTGTTTTATATTAGATAGATATCATGCAAAAAGAGAGTGGCATCGTTGTTAACCGGGACTCTTCGGTTTTATGTTTTTTTTATGATGTGAAAAATATAAATAAACAAGTGCCTTACGTCGGTTGCGCCCCAACCAGCCAAGTCAGCTGTTCCTGCTATCGGTGGGTCCTTCATCAGCACCACTCTCTTCACTTTAGATCCTAATATGAGTGGTTTCTTCAGTTTACACAAAGCTATGTCGTTTTTATTTTTTTCTAAATCATCAGAATCCCACTGTTCGTGTAATCTGAAGCTTGCTATACGGTACAGCGTTCCATTCTCCCTATTCACGTTACCCACAGAGGCTGTACCTTTTGTAATGCCATCCAAACAGTGCGCAGCAGTGAGCAAAATCAATTGATTCAATATAGACGATCCACATATAAACTGTTGTTTCGATTTCGGGACTTCCAAATTCAAAAAAGCAACATGAGGGAATTTTTTTATAGATTCGACCTGGACACCCCCGACTATGAAACCCTCGTGTTTTCCCTTTACTAATTGAAGCATGTGTATTAAGATAAAAAGTCCTACTGCCGTCATTTCTTGACGTAAAGTATTCTTTCGAATGGCTTACGGATTAATCGTTAATTGTCACAGATCGTTGCCCGTAACAATCATTAGGTTAAATTAAAAAAAGGCCACGGAGGTGTACAGGAAACTGGCTCTAAAGCATGATATTTTTAATTTAGGGGCCCACTGATTAACAGTCCGCCGGACGGTATCGGCCTGTCAGTTGTTCGGAACTGTCAAAATTTTGTTCTAACTGACAGGCCGATACCGTCCGGCGGACTGTTAATCAGTGGGCCCCTGTCATGCGATTCTTCAATTTGTTTTTCATGAATAAATTGGTAATTTATAGATACATACAGGTCCGCGGGAGCCATTTTTAGACTCAAGAGCATTTTGCGGAATATTAGGCCTTAGGTGGTATTCGGGTGCAATGCAGCATCATTCAGTTGTAAAGTTACTACCTACTACAGCGTTGCCGTGGGCAAAATCGCTGTCAATTTCAATGATATAATATTTTTTAAGGAGAGTAGCAATTACATTGCCAATAACGCAGTAGCAGTAACAAATTTTCTTTAAGTCAAGATATGAGGTATGGAGGGTAGAAGAGATTTTGTTTTTTAGGGACTAAAATCTTTAGTAATAGAGTTAGACCCAGAAAAGTCTACAGGGATTTCGATAGCCCACGCAGTGCGTGTTATTTTACACGTCAAACTTCTATGAAATTATGACGTATAAATAACACTTGCACTGTGTGGGCTATCAAAATCGCTGCAGACTTTTCTTGGTCTGACTCTATGAGGTTGACGACAAATTTCAAAGTTAAACTACATAATACTATAATACCAGTATTATTTTATTTTTGTTTTTACTGTCAAGAGCACCTTAGGCGTTTCGCTGTGCGTTTAACCCAATCGTAGAAGTATGGGACGTCCGTGTAATAGATCACCAGACTGCGTGAGACGGAGGGGTCCTTGAAGGAGACTAGCCCGATGATTATTTTGTTGTCTACTAGGAGCCCGCTACCTGAGTCTCCTCTGTAGGAGAAAAAAAAGAGAAATTACTGTAAAATCTGTATATGCATAAGCACATTCTCTCTGACATCAGATGTAGTGCATCTACATACGAACGGTACAGAAAGTACTGAGGTTGACTGAAGTAGCATGACAAATACGAACGTTTCCGAGAAAATACGATGAAAAACAATTATGCACTACATCCGCTGACGTCTACGCAATTGACTTTCTAAACATCTCACTCGCACTAATATGCGAGCAAGTTACGTTCTCGCATAGACTAGGAATTAGGGCTTGCAATATCGGATGGTTTCCAATTCCGGAACTGATTTTCGATATTGGATTCCAATTCCGGAATTCCGGAACTGGTTCCGGAATTAGGGTTTATCATAATTTTATAAGATTTTTTAGTAAAAACAAAATACATCAGCGAAATTCTGATACTTTACGTTTATTAAAGTTAGTATTGTTTAAGAGAAATTTAATTTGAAGTAGGTACGTTTATTCATTATTTTACCACCTTATTAATATGGTTACTTTTATTCACTTCTATGATACGGGGTATTTATTTGGGGAAACCATAGTTGCTAGGAAACCATACGATGCATAAATTTATAAAATAGTTAGTTAAATATAACGGCTTCCTAATCTTCCTAACCTAGTCGGTAGTGGTGTTGTTTAAGCAATTGAAGGTCTAAGTTTGGCTTTTTTCTTCCTAGTTCCTAATTATGATTCAGAATATTATATATTATGTGCTTCTACAGGATCCGAAATCGTTGATAGAAAAAACCTCTTTCTCTCTGAATCGAAGATAAAAACTCCAAATATTTTGAAATTTCAATTCTAAAAATTCGTTTATATTTATTCAGACTATTTTAAGCAAGTACATGGCTTTGCTTTATATTTTTTTTTATTATGAGCCCATATTGTCCCTCTGCTTTAGCAAAAGGAAAAGTAAAACATATACTATATAGTTCATTGAATGACTAAGAACCACGTAATAACGACAAAAACTCCAGTATAGTGTAGTTTCTTAACAATTTTCAATAAGAAACGTATTAAAACCTAAAAAAAGTACTTAAATCCAATTCCGGAATTTTCGACATTCAGTGGTATCAATTCCGGAATTGTAATATCCGAAAATTTGTCCGAGATTCCGGAATTCCGAAATTCCGGAATTCCGGAATGCTAGGAATCCTCTAGACCGGCGGTCGGCAACCTGCGGCCCGCGGGCCGCATGCGGGTCGTGAAACTGTCACTTGCGGCCTGCTAGCCTCTCTGGCTATGTAATATTGAGAAACGACAATGTCTGATAAAGTCATAAATATTAACAAAGTGCGGCCCGCGTCAACTTACTCATCGTGAACTACGCTACTAAAACTACGCAAAAAAAGGTTGCCGACCGCTAACCTAGACCGAGTTTAGAGCAATTATTTCATGCAACCGATGATGCCAAAAATGAGGGGTGCACGGGACGAGGTGAGCGAAATCCCGTGCCGTGATTGTTCCGTTCAAAGACCCGGACGTCACACAAAGACACTTTCGACTCGAACATGGAGTAAAATTACCGTATGCGTGGCAGAGGGGGTAGCGCGACTATGCTAAGTCTGGAGGATGTTTTGTCTGTGCGTTCTCGATAGCGTTTATGACAGTGCCAAACTGATGGTAGCCGTGTAGGTAGGTAGGATAGGTACCTGTGTGTGTAGGTAGGTATTTAAATTTCGACAATAAAATACTAACAATACTAACATGATAATACTCTGAATATGCAACCCTAGTTGAACCTATGACCTATAGTCTGTATCTTTAGGTATTTAAATAAAAGTAAACAAACAACTCGTACATTTTCAGGTAGTTATAACATTTATTGGTTAACCAACCAAATACACCAAATACAAAACCGGGCCTGGATCAGTCACTGAACGACCTGACTTCAACCCATAGTCTAATAAAACATGGTCTTCTATTCCCAGAGTGACACAGGCCTACGTCACAACAACATGGCCGCTATATATAGCGCTATCGCATATTATCATATAGCGCTGTCGCATGATGACGTAGGCTTGTGTCAGTTAGGTGACCTAGAAAAGACGGGAATGGAGTACCAGGCGGAGTATATTATTATACCATGACTTCAACCTACATTATTTAGATCATGTAATGTTTTCATCTACCCTCAACTGGCTTATTTAAATACCTAAATATACAGAGTATAGGACGTTTCGCTCCTTCAATAACGTTGAAAACAATTTACTCGTAGTGAATTTACTTTGAAGCGTAATTTCCTCTTGCACGAGCTTCGCCCCCACAGATAGTTCCCTTGGGTGCACGGCTAAAGACTTTTCTGCACTGTTTATGATTCCACAGCTTCTGTCTTGTGTGTTTCAGCTGTATAGTGTCTGTGTAGTCATTTTCCTAAAGAATAAAAGAAATTAAATGAAAAATCTTTATTTCAGTACCCTTAAAACTAGTATACATATGTATTATAAAAAAATTATCTTAAAAACTACACACAAACACACGTTACACGTTACACGTTATGTTTCTGATAATTGCGATGCATTACACAACCTCGCAGTAGCATGGAGCCTACAAATGTATAGATAAGATGATTTTAAGGCACAGTATGTATAAGTTACTCTATCGTTTACTAGCTAGCTTAGTGCTGCACTCTGGCGGCAGAACATTGCAGTAAAACCCCCAATTGCAGGTCCTTAACAAATGTACACTTATATTTTATAATATGAATATCAATAAGTATTAAATACGTGCTTACCTCGGTCGCGCCCCATCCAGCCAAGTCAGCTACCCTAGCTTTCGGTGGGCGCTTTACCATCACCACTCTCTTCACCATATGTCCTAACGAAACCGGTTTCTTCAGCCTACACAAAGCTATGTCGTGGATAACTCTAACTGTATCCCAATGTTCGTGTTGCTTGAACTTCGCGACACGGTGGAGCCTTCCAATTTCCCTATTTACGTTACCCACAGAAGCTGTAGCTTTTACAGTATCATCCAAACAATGAGCGGCGGTTATCAAAATCCATTGGTTCAGTATAGATGACCCACATATGTATTCATACTCTGAATTAGCCTTGGACATAGTCAAAAAACCGGGCAAGTGCGAGTCGGACTCGCGCACGAAGGGTTCCGTACCATAATGCAAAAAAAAAAAAAACAAAAAAAAAGCAAAAAAAAAAACGGTCACCCATCCAAATACTGACCACTCCCGACGTTGCTTAACTTTGGTCAAAAATCACGTTTGTTGTATGGGAGCCCCATTTAAATCTTTATTTTATTCTGTTTTTAGTATTTGTTGTTATAGCGGCAACAGAAATACATCATCTGTGAAAATTTCAACCGTCTAGCTATCACGGTTCGTGAGATACAGCCTGGTGACAGACGGACGGACGGACAGCGAAGTCTTAGTAATAGGGTCCCGTTTTACCCTATGGGTACGGAACCCTAAAAAGCAACATGAGGGAATTTTGTTATAGCGTGAACATAATTACCCCCGACTATGAAGCCTTCCTGGTTCCCTAATACTAGTTTAAAGGTATATACAAAAACAAAAAGACCTATTGGCATCATTTCATGACTTTAAATGGTTTTCTAGTTTGCTTATCGATTTTTCGATGTCAGTCATGGATTATTTGCCTATAGCGATCATAATTTTAAATTAAAATTTTTTAACCGAAACATTAAGCGATTGTATTTAAGCGAGTGCAAATTAAAGTAGTTAAGTCTAAATAAGAATATACGCTACACTAAGCTAAAATAAATTTTATATATCCCATAAAACTACTTACCTTTAAAAACGTAATGTACGCTAATGCTGAAAAATCACAATAAAAACATGTTTTTTCTAGGAGAGGTCGTATAAAAGTTAAAATTGATGTATAGTAGACATGTCTACATTATATTTATATTCCCGTAACAAGGAATCATAGTTTCACCATATCTGTGTAGTAACCCCTGGAGCGCCCCAGAATTACCGTAGTATGGAACTCCTATACTAGTTACCAGCACACGTGTCTGTTTAGGGCGCTCCACGGGGTAAAGTAAGTTTTGCCACAAAAATCTGTAGGTGTACTCCAGCCTGCTTTTAAGACATTCATGAAGACGTATTCATATATGTAGCAGTTGCAATAGTCGTTATTATTCTAGATAACTTAGGATTATCTACAAAAGTTAGCAGGAAATCAGGAAGGTCCATACCTTCTTGAGCGAGTCTCATTTTATTTCAAGATACCTATCGAAATGGTGGCCTCACAATGGTGCGGTTTGCTGACAGCGGTTTTGCTCAAGGGGGTCCACTTTCCCGTTTTAAGTTGCTGTGACATAATAAAAAGTATTTAAAATGTTCCAGTAGGTAGGATTTTGTTTTGTGTAAGTAGTATGTCAGGCGGAAAAATTAAAAGACAGTTCTTTGATGATGCAAGTGAGTGAGAGTCTCAGCCTAACTAATTTTGAACATTTTGGTCAATTTAGAAACAGAAGGCTCAGCTAGTAAGTCAAAACCACCATAACATTTTCGTATGAAATGTTGCCAAGACGAGACCATATGGCTCGCACTGTCAAAAAGCCATCTCATCTCATGTAGATGTAGAGCCATCAAGCTTCTAACTCTACACACCCTAAAGCTACAAGAGCTAACTAACAAACTCTACCTACACCTTAGTCAAAATATGTACCTAGCTTGGTCGTTTCGTTACTACAAGAACTATTGTATAACAGAAAAGTAATGAAGAGGATTACATTGGTATGGGGTATCCAGTTGATAGTTTATAGTAGCTGAACAACAATTTCATATTTTTAATAAAAAGTATACCACATTTCAATGTTATTTTATTTTCCTTTTTGTACTGACATAACCTTTTCGGCAATATAGACATTAACAATAATCAAGAGCAGGTCAATCGTTTCGATGTGTTCATAATCCAATCGTAGAAATATGAGACGTCCGTGTAGATCACAAGACTGCGCGAAACGCTGGTGTCCTTGTAGGAGACCAGCCCAACGATTATTTTGTTGTCTACTAGGAGGCCGCTACCAGAGTCTCCGCTGTAGAAAGAAAATGGCGGCTATGTTTATAAACTAATTCCCAAAAACATAAAATGGTATATCTAAAAGCTAGGTAATTTACCTAGAAGCGAAATCTGCTTTTGCACGACTTTCACCTCCACAGATAGTTCCTTTGGGTGAATTGTGTAAGATTTTTCGGCACTGTTCATGAGTCCACAGCTTCTGTCTTGTGTGCTTAAGCATAACTGTATCAGAATAGTATTCTTCCTAAAAAAATCATTCTCTGAATTATTTTATATTATTTCATTGGGGAAGTGGGCAGGCGTTTGAGAGAGGGTGGTCATGACCCTCGCTCCGGGTCGTTCCTTATGCAAAGGTTGTCCATTGTAGTTCAACGTGGCAACGCGGCGAGCGTGATGGGCTCCTTTGCTTCTGGAGGGGCTCACAACGAATTTTGTGAATAGTTTTTGTGTTGTTAGTTGTTAGTTTACGTTAAGAAATTAGTAATTTTTGTAAGTAGATTGTAGGATTTGTATTGTATTGTATTTGACATCATTATTTTATAGTATTTAAAAATATAAAACGTGTAATTAAGGATAAACTCACGTCGGTTACGCCCCACCCAGCTAAGTCAGCTATTCTCGCTTTCGGAGGCTTTTTCATCAGCACCACCCGCTTCACCGTCGGTCCCAACGTTAATGGTTTCTTTAGTCTACACAGAGCTATGTCGTGATTAATGTTAACCGTATCCCACTTCTCGTGTTGTTGAAACTTTGCGACACGATACATCTTTCCCTTTTCCCTATCCACATTACCTACCGAGGCAGTCGCTATCCCGATGTTATCCAAACAGTGCGCGGCAGTTACCAAAACCAATTGATTTAATACTGAAGATCCACATATAAATTCATCGTCTGAGTCAGCTGCTTGCAAAGTCAGGAAAGCGACATGAGGGAATTTTCGTATGTTTTTAACATAATCGCCCCCGACGATAAATCCTTCCTCTTCTCCCAATATTAATCTAAAGCTAGATATTAAAACGAAAAGTCCTACAGCCATCATCTCTGTACGTGAAGTAATTGCTCAGTATGCTTATCGATTAATTATACTTCATTGCCTATAACGATCATTGATGTAAATTAAAATTTTGCTTTAGGTACCAAAATTAGGACGCGCAAGTTGAGGGTTCCGTATATAATTTTCTTAAATATGTTCGGAAATGTTTATCTTATTCTAGCAAGAATAAATGTCCATAATCTATTTTAGCTTAAAATAATATAAATTATTGTACTATTCCAGCGCGGGACGTGTAGTTCCATTATATAATACCGGATTAAGGAAAAACCATTATTGTATGTAAATACATTAACATTATTATAAACATTACAGGGCAAATATAATCAAACTTAGACTCGCGGTATCCCTGCGCTTGGGGGCGGCATGCGTGGCCCCACACCGTTGCCACTGCGGCACTGACGTGTCGAAGTTTGGAACCCACGGCCTCTCTTGCACCAAGAGCGCCGGCCGCATGGCACGCCACGCCAGTCTTAATGACATACTGCGCCGGGCCCTCGTCACCGTCGGAGCGCCGTCGGTTCTAGAACCGACGGGTCTAGCGCGTGACGATGGGAAGAGGCCAGATGGCATGACACTGGTGCCCTGGAAGCTGGGTCGACCCCTTGTCTGGGACGCCACGTGCGCGGACACGCTCGCGCCGTCCCATCTTCCAGGGACCTCTTCCAGGGCTGGTGCCGCTGCCGATGCGGCCGAGAATCTCAAGCGGCGCAAATATGCAGCCCTAGATACCGGCTGCATGTTTGAGCCGTTCGGGGTGGAGACGCTAGGGCCGTGGGGTCAAGGCGCTCACAGTGTGTATAAAGAGTTAGCCAAGCGCCTAATAGACACAACAGGTGACCGGAAGGCTGGAGCTTACCTCGCCCAACGCATTGGTGTTGCCGTACAGCGCGGTAACGCCGCCAGCCTTCTGGGCACCCTACCGGAGGGCACGGACCTGGGGCCAATTTTTTATTTGTAGGTTTTTTACTTTTTAGGTAGTTTTAGTTAATTAGTTTTTTTTTTTTGTCTTTCTTATTTTGCTTATATTTATATTTAAGTTTAGTTTTTAATTAGTTTTATGTTTAGATTATGTAGTATATTTTTAACGTTTGCCTAATAAAACGATAACATCAAACTTCTGTCTTGTAGACTTTTTTTTAACAAATAACATTTTAGGAATTTAATTTGTAATTTTAACCACCTTTGTTAAGGCCGCCGGAGGACGCTGGATGCGGGTCGCTTCCAACCGGTACGAATGGAGGTCCAAGGGGGAGGCCTATGTTCAGCAGTGGACGTTTTATGGCTGAGATGATGATGAACCACCTTTGTGTGTGTTTATTATATTTCACTAGAAAATGACACTAAAGCCACCTTCTAAAAAAAAATTGATATCGGTTCACGTGATAAAAAATTATCCCTGAAAAACCAACATAGCATTATTTAGATCTCGCAAATTAGTTACTCAATATGCTTATAGATGGCGCTGTACACAATTAGGTATGCTTACTATATTTGCCTGAAAAATAGAGTAGATTGAATGACAAGCCAAATCAGCTTGTTTTTAGGGCCCGGAGCTAAAACGGTACCCTTATAGTTTCGTAATGTCTGTCCGTCCGTACGACCGTCTGTCTGTCTGTATGTCACAGCCATTTTACTAGAAAAAAAAATCACAGATTTCGTGCCTCACACGACTATCGAGCACATTGGAAATGAATCTACGGAATTCGAAAAAATATTGTCGCTGAGCGACGAGAAAGTCTGGATAAGGAAAAAGTTACAAAATAAAACTACAACGTTGAATGATAATTATTTTATTCTTAGATTAACATAAGTATCCTGGACATAACGCATGTGAACAAACAAATTGCAAAATTTCCACAAGCGTATCGAAGTTTGAATAATTGTCGCCGTGGCGCATAAGTATAGGTACAATATTTAATTTTTCGATTAATAAGCAGGATATATTAATGTTCAAAGTACAAGAAAATTATTACACGGCAAATCCGTAGTCAACTCGAGAAGTGGTAGCCATATCGCCGTTATCGTCACTCGAGTCTTGATCGGCAGCGGCCCATTTGCTGCAAGATATGAAATTTTCTTGACAGCAGTTTGACGCGACGAGAGATGACCATAACAGCGTTTGTCTATGTTGCACCAAACCTGAGTTCCAATAGGTACTACCAGGGTTCAGCATCAGTTATCTTGGGTAATGCTCTACCATGTGATCATCATGACGAATCGGATGTCCAAAACAGCGCGTGCCTATGTTGCACCAAACCTGAGTTCCGCTAGGTACAACCAGGGTTCAGCATCAGCTCTATCTTGGGTACTACTCTCCTAAGTGCTCATCAAGACGAGTCGGATGACCAAAACAGCATGTGCCTATGTTGCAACAAACCTGAGTTCCTTTAGGTACAGCCAGGGTTCAGCATCAGCTCTATCTTGGGTACTACTCTCCTAAGTGCTCATCGAGACGAGTCCGATGACCAAAACAGCGTGTACTTATGTTGTATTAAACCCGAGCTCCACTAGGTACTGCCAGGGTTCAGCATCAGCTATCTGTTAGCAGCCGCCAGCAACATGCTGAGGTGAGACCATTTCGTGGCACTTTCTCTTTTTTATGTTTCTCTGTATAAGTTTGTATTTTGTGTTTGTCTGCCCCTGCCCCTGCCCCTGCCCCTGCCCCTGCCCCTGCCCCTGCCCCTGCCCCTGCCCCTGCCCCTGCCCCTGCCCCTGCCCCTGCCCCTGCCCCTGCCCCTGCCCCTGCCCCTGCCCCTGCCCCTGCCCCTACCCCTACCCCTACCTCTACCTCTACCTCTACCTCTATCTCTATCTCTATTTCTATTTCCACCACCACAAGAATGCATAGATTGTCGAATAGTGAACACGTTATCTACGCCCGTCTCAAACAGGATAGATAGAGTTAGACCAAGAAAAATCTGCAGCGATTTTGATAGCCCACGCAGTGCAAGTGTTATTCTGCCGTCATAATCCCGAGAATTCACAACAAACACCGATAACGAACTCTGCGAAACATGAAGTCATAAATGTCATGTGAAAAATGTCGTTCTGACTTTTTGACTATTTTACTCGTAAGGTTAGGCTACAGGGCAAACCCTTAACCCGATCGTCTTTGTTTTAGGCTCAAATTCTAGCTGACTAAATTGTCCAGAGCCGTTTTTCTCAAATTTTTGATATCATTCTTCGTTTCCAAATTATCGAGCACCAAAATCAAAAATTCGGAAAAAATTGAATTTTATTTTCACTATTTCGACCATAACTTTTTTCGGTTTTGACTTTCTCGAATAATTATTTTTGCACCTTACAGCTCTCGTGATTATGCGTCTTTTGAGCCTTTTTTTAATATCATATCTTCACAACTTTCCGAGATATAAGGGGATCGCACTTTTTCGTGAAATCGGACCCTATACTGGAGCGAACGAAAAGACATTTCCAATGTCAAAACATTATAAACGAATTTGTTTATTTGACTATAGGTAACACGAAATAGTACATTTCGATGCTAGTGCGGAAGGTATGTCATTACTTCACGAGTACCGAGATATCTTGCCACGAGCCGCAGGCGAGTGGGAAGACTCGGGACGAGTGAAGAATGACATTTCCGCACGTGTATCGAACGACGTTTTTTAATACAGTTGCGAAAAAATAAGTAAAACATTGTTAATCGTACACTAAACAAAAGTGGTAACAGTGACAGCTCGCTTAGACGTCGTCTTTAAGTATATTATATCTATGGGCGTTTGGCAGCTATTCCGTTCCATTCAGACACCTTATTAAGAACGGAATTTTCAATATTCAATATTAAAAAATAAACGTGTTATAATGATGAAGAGGTAAGTATTAAAATATGAAATATGTATATTTTTCATATTCTTACATTAACAGTAGGTTTTTATGCTGATTACGACGTTTAAAGGAAACTAATATTAACACTCATCAATAAGTAGTCGTGAATTGGAACAAGTATAAATTTAAAAAAATTGGAAAAGTAAAAAGCACTAGTTCGACATAACCAACTTTCCGCACGCTAAACAGCTACGTAAAGTAGCACTTTGTGAGCAACTGTATTAAAAATATTTTTTTCTATTCGGAAAGTTCACGTTTCATAATAGACTGATATAGCCGGGTGGAAAATTGCGTTTCGCACCCTAGGGTGGAAAGTAATTTGTATTTCGGGCTGACCGATAACAATCTTTATTTAAGCGTTCTCAAATAGCCTGATTAAAAAAAATTTCTACATTATAAATTATAAGTACTTATGGATCGGCAAGGTTTAACAATATAAATAGCATTTTTTACTAAATGTTATTTATTAAAACTTTAAATAAATACACCCACATCTTTGTTTCTTTATTCAGAGCATGATAATCGTCTCGATTCGACCAAAACCCAATCGTAGAAGTATGGAGCGTTCGTGTAGACCACCAGACTGCGCGACACTTCTGTGATTTTGTAGGAGACTATTCCGATGATTATTTTTTTGTTGATAACGAGGCCACTGCCAGAATCTCCACTGCCGAAAACAAATTATGGTTATTCGAAGATTTAGTAACAAATTACTCTATCCTGTTCTAGGTAATTAATGTAATTATCTGAATATAAAACTATGGAAATGGAACTTCTTTCCATTGTGCTACGCTGGGGCGCTCACTCCCTTTTCAAAGAGCTATCTTAAGGGGCCCACCGATTACCAGTTCGCCGGACGATATCAGCCTGTCAGTTGTTCGGAACTGTCACCTTTTGCGTTTAACTGACAGGCTGATGTCGTCCAGCGAACTGGTAATCTGTGGGTCCCTTAAAAGTGACGTACGGATGTCAACTGCAGTTGCATTATCTTAAAAAGAAGAGTGATCTTGAAAGTCACAATCACAGCAGTAATGCGGCAGTAAACATCTTAGCAACGCGCGCGGCCATCAGGACAATAGGGACCGTGCGCGTTGGAGGGTCTACCATCTTGTGGCCTAAATCGGAAACATATGTGCACATGTACATTGCCAAAGCAAGTGCTACCATCTACCGATCTCGTCGGTAGGTACGTTTCCTTGTGCATAACTAGTAGGTTCTGCAATCTTGTGGGCTACATTGGAAGCATAAACGACACATTTACGCCTAGCGCCAAAAATCTGATAGCTCCTATGCTGCCCCCTATAGTAGCATGCACGGGGCCTATAGTAATGCACCTGCAGTTGACATCTAAGGTTATGTTATGACGTTCTACTTGGATGGAGGTATTTAATGACGTAAAATATTATAAGCGTCGTACCTAGAAGCAAAATCTTTCTTTGATTTTTTCTCGCCGCCGCAAATAGTTCCTTCGGGTGCTTTGGGCAAGACTTTTCTGCACTCCTTAAGAGTCCACACCTTCTGCTTTGTATGCTTAAGTAGATCTGTTTCACTGTAGTAATCTTCCTAAGAAAGAAAATCGTGTATTATAACCATTTATGTATTTATATAATATGTATACAACTTCGCCTAGGTCGTTTTCGTTTTGTCCGATTTTTTTTCGCTTCTAACTTTTATGAAATTAAAAAATCCAAGTAAGTCAAACGAAGGGGCTATATGTTCAATACACAATAAGGTGTGTACAAATTTGTTACACAAAGTTAATATCTGGGAAGGAAAATGATGACCACACTTGTTTGAAGATGCGGCCGTCTACTACTTTTAAGTATGTGTATAATAGTGTTCCATATATCGTCGCGTGACAAGCAAAAGTCACTAAGTAGGTACCACCACAAGTTCATAGCCATAGTGTACCATATTAGTACTAAACTACTTTTTTTTAGTAATTAGTGACTGTTGCTTGTCACCTGACGATATAACACGTGTGAGGGTGACGTACGTCAGTTATGCCCCAACCAGCCACTTCTGCTGTTTTCGCTTGTGGAGGTTTCCGCATTAATATCACTCTCTTCACTGTCTTCCCGAATGACCACGGTTTCTTCAGCCTAGCTAATGCTATGTCATTAGTGACAGTTCTCCTTTCCCATTGTTTATGTTGCTTGTAGCGGTCAATGTGGTGTAGTTTTCCCTTCTGCCTATCTAAGCTTCCTGCAAGTGCTGTTACTTTCACGACGTCATCAAAACAGTGGGCGGCAGTTAACAAAATCTTTTGGTTCAATATGGACGATCCACAAAAACAATCATAACCGTCAGGTTTAGCTATCCACAAAATAGCGACATGAGGGAAATCTGTAACAGAATCAACATAATCACCTCCGACTATGTAACCTTCACGTTCCCCAATAACTAATTTCAAGCCACATATCATGCTTAATAGTCTTAATGCCATTATTTCTTGACGTAAAATAGTTGGCTAGCTTTGCTTGTCGATTAATCAGGGTTTTTCACGGCCCATTGCTAATAACTATTAAATTGGCATAAAATCATAAATTAAAAAAATTGGCCAAGGCCATGTCCTACCTTGCTTAGTGTAGGGTTCCATTCCATTGTTGGCCGTCCGTCACAATAGGTACCTAGGTATTTATTTAGATATTGCGTGCAACTTTTTACGTTAGGTAGGATTTATTTAGATATTACGTGCAAAACAAACAAAATATCATAAAGATTTTGAACTTTTTTAGCAATTATTTCCAACATCTTATGATCTTAAAACACAACGGGTTGCACTCCGGGAGTGCCGGCAGAAGTGAAAACTCAATGACATATTGTAACAGTTTTTCGATCAGGGGGCCGATTTTTGAATTTCGAGCGTTCGATTTCGTCACTCGAAAATCGGTGGAAAACAGTGAAATGCTAATTTTTGAAATACGAGCGATAGAAATTGGGAATCGAGTAGTATTGAGTTTTCAATTCTATTAGTAGAATTTAAATGCCGGGTACTGGAGATAGATATTATTGAACGAAATACACGAAATCGAGCGGTCGAAATTCAAAAATCGGCCCCCAGGTCACGTGTCCGTCTTACGAATTTTCAATCTGTCGAATCTGTCGGTCACGTGACCTGTCGCGAGTTTAACATTTTTTTCCCATCACAAAAAGTCCACAGCGCCGCTAAAGAAGTTTTCACTTCATAAATGGTTTTCTAGACCCTTACATAGTCTGATTGTTACTTTTAGGAACATGGATATGTATAGGTACCTACCTGCTGTCAGATTTTGTCGAATATGATTTCTAAACTAGTGGCTCTGTGAGCTGTAGACCTCGCGAGCAGAGTTTAAAACTGAATAAATGTATGGTTCCGTTGTTTTGAAGAATTTAGAGAATCTAATTTGACCATAAAAACTTAACTATCAATTGCTTACAAAATTCGGGAATTGGTTTAGATATGCGACCTGTAGAGTAGAACATATGGACATACGAAACAATTTTTGGCTAACAGGCCAATTCAAACTTACACTGATATCAGAAAGACATCTATCTAACTGATGTCATTTAGTTATCGTGCATTTCACTCGTTCTTGTCCGTACATGTATTGGCGCAAGCGAGACGCACGATGACTACTAAATAACATGATAAAAATATCATCCCGATGTCAGTGTACGGTCGATGCCCCTTAAGTATACACGTCGCCATACTAATTGTATACTCGTAGAAAAGTGGATAGAGTTAGACCAAGAAAAGTCTGCAGAGATTTTGACAGCACACGCAGTTCCAATGTTATTTGTGCCAGTGTCAAAATCTCTGCAGACTTTTCTTGGTCTAACTCTACTTATGTTAGGAAACCAACATTACCTTTGAATTAACCTGTAAACTGCAACTAAGAAGCTTCGTGCGCGAGTGTGGCCCATAATTTCCGAAAATCATTTTTTCTTCGAGGCAATTACTCCGTTCTCATATTTTGCGTTGCCCATAATTTCCCGAAATCATTCATTCTCGGTAGCAATTACTCCGTTCCCATATTTTCCCAATGGTTTTCTTCCGCA
Organism: Cydia splendana; assembly: GCF_910591565.1. Taxonomy (NCBI): domain Eukaryota; kingdom Metazoa; phylum Arthropoda; class Insecta; order Lepidoptera; family Tortricidae; genus Cydia; species Cydia splendana. The sequence goes on from NC_085964.1 coordinate 5,185,777, forward strand.
ATCGCCTATTTTTAATATTTTTAAATTAATCTTTTCCTTATAGGTTTCGTTCTTTTAAATATCTAGGATAATATTTTCTTGTTACTGTATGTTAATAGTGTAGTAATTATATTTGTTACTTGTAGGTATTTCACATACAACAAATATCAAAAACACTAAAATTAAAACATAATCTACAAAACTACAAGTAAAAAACCAAACGCTGTCAGCCAATAACTCTAACCTACCTATCTCTGGGAGCAGATTCGTTTTTAGGGTCATCAAAAAAAAATAACCCTAACCTACCTATCTCTGGGAGCAGTTTCGTTTTTAGGGTCATCAAAAAAAAAATAACCCTAACCTACCTATCTCTGGGAGCAGTTTCGTTTTTAGGGTCATCAAAAAAAATAACCCTAACCTACCTATTTGAAAAAAACCTGGTTATTTTTACCACTAGCATTAAAAAAAAGAGAAAATATGGAGATAGAGAATATTTAGTTAGTGAAAAAAAAACCTACTGGTTATTTTAACTACTGGGATTAAAAAGAAAAGGGAATAAATTGAGAAAAGGAAAATTTAGTTTATGAAAAAATGTACACGAAAAATTAAATAAAGCGAAGAAATTCCACTGGGAAAAAATGAAAACGGAGTAATTGCCTCGAAGAAAAAATGATTTGCGGAAATTATGGGCCATTTTAGCGAGGCGATCCAAATTAAAAGGCTCAAAGTCTAACTAACATTATTGTTAGTTAGACTTTGAGCCCGGGAAAGCGCAACGTACGAGCAACCTACAGCTAGTTCCCTGAGCCCAAGGTCGACCACTACCCTAGGCAATGTTAACCCCTGCGATTTATGGATGGTGACCGCCCATGCTATAACCGTAAGTGGAAATTGACTCCTGGAACAGCCATGCCCTTGAACTAAAATCGCTAAAAAAATTTTCAAACAAAAACTCAAACGAATACGCTTACCTCGCGCTTCGCGCTCGCTTGATCAATCAGCAATATGATGATTAAGTGCAAAACATAAATAAAAAAAATTGCATTTACTGGGGATCGAACCGGGTACCTATCCCATATCCTTGCTTGTAAGCGTCTTTCCAACTGCGCTATGATAGCATTTAGATGAGCTGACGAAATTTGGTTACTTATTCTCGAGTAAGAATTTAAATATCTAATCTAAAGAGAATAAAGTGTATAGGTGGCAGCACAGGAGCCGTCAGATCTTTGGCGCGAAGCGTAGATTATGTAGTTTATGATTCCGATGTAGCCCACGAGATGGCAGAACCTACTATGCACAAGGAAACGTACTTACGAGAACGGTAGATGGTAGCACTTGCTTTGGCAATGTACATGTGCACATATGTGCATAATGTACATCCGATTCAGGCCACAAGATGGCAGGCCCTCCAACGCGCACGGTCCCTATAGTGGGCGCGCGTGAACTATAGGGGGTAGCATAGGAGCCGTCAGATTTTTGGCGTGAGGCGTAAATGTGACGTTTATGCTTCCGATGTAGTCCACAAGATGACAGAACCTACTATGCATAAGGAAACGTACCTACAAGAACGGTAGTTGGTAGAACTTGTTTTGGCAATGTACATGTTTCCGATTCAGGCCACAAGATGGCAGACCCTCCAACGCGCACGGTCCCTATATGTAGTAGAGGGTTATTGTCATACTAAATTTTGTAGTCACAGTAAATTTACTGCCATCTTTCGATACAGGATTAAAATGAAAATGAAAAAAAAAAATCAATAAATGTATATATGTATGGATAAATGATTTTTTTTATTTTTAGAACGCCATATGATTTTGACCCATGTTCTTTTACTGATATGAGTAAAAATTGTTAAATATAAAATGGTGTCGCCATCTAGACGAGCATAGGCCAAAGGTATGGCGCCGTATATTCAAGAATCAAATTTTCTTTAAAGCGCAAAAAGCCATCATCTCTTGCAAAAAATAAACGAATGCGCTTAGCCCGCGCTTGATAAATAAAAAATACGATTTTTTTAATTTTTTAAAATAAAAAAATTAAATAAAAAACAACAATTGATACGAAATTTAAGTATAAAAAAATACAAAAAGTTGTGTAGCAGCATACAATTACTGGGGATGGAACCAGGGACCTCCCTATGCAAACAAAAAAGCGAACGTTTGCAAAATGCGCCATGATAGTTCTTACTAAAGCTGACGAAATTTAGCTACTCATTCTCAAGTAAAAACTAAATATCTAAATACCGCCGAAACCAGAGATACAAATTTTCTGAATTTTTGGCCATTTAATCTATAAACATATATCAAAAAGAAAAAACCCTTATGATATCGATACGACTATTTGTTTAGGCGACAGGTATCACGACTCCGCCATTTTTTAAAATTTCCAAAAACCGGATTGACAAAAAAATTTTATTTAGTCATAGAATCTGGTCACAAAATTTCATGAGAATCGGTTAAGAATTGCGACCTGTAGAGGAGAACATCCGGACATACGAAAGCAAAATGCCCGAGTCAAAACGTAGACCTTCGCTTCGCTTCGGTCAATAAGAGTTGGAAATAATAAAAAAATACATTTATCACACAAATAAATTCGAAACTAAGATCCATTTGCACCAACCATGGGTTGGCCACTAACCCGGAGTTAACCGTTAACACAGGGTTAAATTTTACCCTGGTAACTCCGGGTTTAACCGGTTAACCTCTAGTTGACTAATCCTGGATGGCGCAAGTGGCCCTGAGTGTCTTTTCAAAAGGGTTATATCTACTATAAACTTTTTTTGTGAAATCAACAATAATCGTCATTACAGTAATTCCCCGTTTAAATCGAAAGAGCCCCATGACCGCCTCGGCAATCCCATCCCCAAAATAACTTCTTACTTCATCAATAGCTGACAGATGACAGTCTTTATTTATCTGTTTCTTCATACATATTTGCTTGATTTAAAAATTTCTATTGATTTATTATAGATCAGGAAGGTTTAATATAAATAGCATTGTTTTACTTACTTTAATTTAATCATCATCATCTTAATCTTATTGGCCTGTAACCTCAATAAGATGATGGTTTAAACAGCGTCCATAAGACCGGCACTTCCGCAAATAACTAGCGCGAGAGCGGCAGCCGCGACCGCATAGCTGGCAGGAGAATGCCGTGCCCGATGACGAAGGTGGTGGTGGTGGTGGTTAATTTAATAAAACTATTATAAATAAACACACCAACAGTTTTCTTCTTTATTACTTAAGAGCATGCTAATCGTGTCGATTCGACAAAAATCCAGTCGTAGAAGTATGCGACGTCCGTGTAGACCAACAGACTGGTCGTAATTTCGGGGACTTTGAAGGAGGCAATCCCGATAATTATATTTTTGTTAACTATGAGGCCACTGCCGGAATCTCCACTGCGGAAAGAAAAATATGGTTACTCAAAGCTTATATTTATTTTCATCACACTTGACGTAAGCGGTGTTATAGTAGTATTAGTTTTTTTCAAAAACGGAAATGTATTTGTAACATATAACGGCAACAAACATCCGAAAAACAATATTTTGTTCAAATATAAACTTCATGCATGAATTAAGCTAATTTCATTATCACCCTCGTTTACAATATCTCACTTACCCCCCTCGTTGCACAATGTACAATTTATTATTATCATAAAAAAATGATGAAAATTATTACTATCCCGCCATTGCCTTTTAATCAATAAATACTAAATTAACTACCTAAGAAAATGCAAAATATACTAAAATATTTTGTTGTACTACACATGGATTATTTAAATCACAAATAGCAATTGGGTTACGTCCCATATTCGTGCGTATTGAAATTGAGAGAGCATAAGCCAATCAGTGTCAATCGTTCATACGTTGATAACCAAAACATTATTAGCCAAATATGACGAAAATATTAGAATTATTTCCTCGTATTTTGGTACTAAATTGATACACGACTTTATGATATAAAATATTATTAGTGACGTACTACGATGCGAAATTTTTCTTAATGTTTTTCCTGCCGCCGCAAATGGTTCCGTCGGGTGCGTCTTTCAAGACTTTTCTGCACTTTTTAAGAGTCCACAGCTTTTGTTTTGTGTACTTAAGTATATTGGAACCAATGATGGTTACTTCCTATGAAAAAAAAAGTGTAAATGACAACCGTTTAATTTTTTATTTATTTAAAAAACCAAACAGTCACATAAACATATCAAAAATGCAATACAAAAGATGTACCGCGACAAAAGACACAACAAAAAAGACCTGGAGGTTCATAAAAATTATATATATATTAACTGCTTGGGGTTCAGAAGGGTAAAGTTGGATAAAATAGAGTATTTTTGCACATACACAGCCGTTTTATGGAATCTGTGGGAACAGTAATAAGTGGGAGTTAAAAACATATTAAAGTGTGTTAAATATATACACCTACATTTTTCTTTCATTACATTCAAAATACTTAACAAACAGATAAGCTCTAGCTTTCCTGAAGGGCAACATTTAATATGGGATTATTTATTTGAATTTTTTTGGCATTTAATTTAATAAATAATGGTAGCAGAGGTCTCCCTTGAGCTATCGCTCTCAGCATGTTTTTTGGAGGCAAGAGCGCAGTCTATAGTAGATATTTTTTTTATGTAAGTATTTCTCCTGTACGTGCGACGTGCGCAATAGCGCAGGCGCGTCATAATGAAATAAAATTATCTCTTAAAATTTGTTTTAAGAAAGAAATGAAGGTAATCTGAAATCACTTATCGATGACTGGCTATCTCTCCCATATGTACAGTCGCCATCAGATATATCGGAGCAGCTAAGGCGCTCACAAATATCTGAACACGCCTATATTGTCAAGGCGTTAGCATGAGTGTTCAGATATTGTGAACACCTTGGCCGCTCCGATATATCTGATGGCGACTGAAGGGAGACGTACGTCAGTTGTTCCCCAACCAGCCACTTCCGCTACTTTAACTTTTGGCGGTGTCTTCATTAATATCACTCTCTTCACTGTCTCATCGAATGACAACGGTTTCTTCAGCCTAACTAAGGCTATGTCGTTACTGTCAGTGTTTATATCATATCGTTCGTGCGGCATGTATCTGTCCATGCGGTGTAGTTTTCCATTCCCCCTATCTAAGCTCCCCACAAATGCTGTTACTTTCACGACATCATCAAGCACACAGTGGGCAGCAGTTAACAAAATATATTGGTTCAATATGGACGATCCACAAAAATTGTCTCCCTCTCCCCCACTATGATATGTATATAAAGCAGCGACATGCGGGAAATCATTAACAGAATCAACATAATCACCTCCGACTATGAAACCTTCAAATTCCCCAATAACTAATTTCAAGCCACATATCATGATTAATAGTCTTACTGCCATTCTTTCTTGATGTAAAATAGTTGTCCAGCTTTGCTTGTCGATTAATCAACGTTTTTCACAGATCATTGCTTATAACGATTATTGGCATAAATTAAAAAAATGGCCAAGACCATGTCCGACCTTGATCGGTGTAGCGTTCCATTCCATTGTTGGCCGTCCGTCACAATAGGCAGATTATAAACGATTTTATAAATATTACGTGCAAAACAAGTAAAAGATCATGAGGGCTGGGTGGGGGAGGGGCAAGATTTTGAACTTTTTTAGCAATTATTTCCAACATAATATAATCTTAAAAATGGTTTTCTAGACCCTTATATAGTCTGATTTTTACTTTTAGGAACATGGATAATTGGATATGTATACTTGCTGTCAGATTTCTTGGAATATGATTTCTAAATAAGAGTTGGAAATAATAAAAAAATACATTTATCACACAAATAAATTCGAAACTAAGATCCACTTGCACCAACCATGGGTTGGCCACTAACCCGGAGTTAACCGTTAACACAGGGTTAAATTGTACCCTGGTAACTCCGGGTTTAACCGGTTAACCTCTAGTTATTGGCTAATCCTGGATGGCGCAAGTGGCCCTGAGTGTCTTTTCAAAAGGGTTTAAAATCTACTATAAACTTTTTTTGTGAAATCAACAATAATCGTCATTACAGTAATTCCCCGTTTAAATCGAAAGAGCCCCATGACCGCCTCGGCAATCCCATCCCCAGAATAACTTCTTACTTCATCAATAGCTGACAGATGACAATCTTTATTTATCTGTTTTTTCATACATATTTGCTTGATTTAAAAATTTATATTGATTTATTATAGATCAGGAAGGTTTAATATAAATAGTATTTTTTTACTTAATTTAATTTAATAAGACTATAAATATTACACCAATAGTTTTCTTCTGTATTAAGAGCATGCTAATCGTGTCGATTCGACCAAAATCCAGTCGTAGAAGTATGCGACGTCCGTGTAGACCAACAGACTGGTCGTAATTTCGGGGACTTTGAAGGAACCTACCCCGATAATTATATTTTTGTTAACTATGAGGCCACTGCCGGAATCACCACTGTCGAAAAAAAGAATGGTTAGGTAGGGGAGAGTGGGGTTAAACGTGCCGATTTTCATAAAATACAAATTTAATCTATGAAAACAGTATGAATAAGGTATGTTGCTTGCGCTATATTAAATAATGATTATTTGCCTTTCTGAATAGTGATATTATTTTGTGCATCGTTAAACTGTTTTTTTACCAGAATTTTTTTCATGAGATAGGTCGGAACGGAACAACTAACCCCGCTATGGGGCTGGTTGTTCCGTTGCTTAAAATTCTAACTTATTCGTCAAATATTTTAATCTCGGTTCACACACGCTAAAATAGTACTTTGCAGTTCGTCGAAATATGTGATTATTTTTTGTTACTATCAACAGTTAGTAAAAAAATCCAAAGCATAAATGGGATTTTCCGTGGGGCTAGTTGTACCCTCGTTTTTGATTTATTTTCCATAACTACTATTCTACTGTAATGGAAGGAACGAAAACGGCTCCTGCAATCGAATAGTGGTCTGACTTTTCGCGACAAACATCATACGAATCGCTCCATGGTTTACTTGCGTTCCTATTCCCATCGGAACAACTTACCCCCGGCACGTTTAACCCCGCTCTCCCTACTCAAAGATTATATTTATTTTCATCAAACTTGCTCGTAAACGGTGTATAACACACTACAATAAGTAGTAAATAATAGTTTTTTTAATCACGGAAATGTATTTGTAACATGATATAACGGCAACATGCATCCGAAAAAAATATATTTCGTTCAAATATAAACTTCATGCATGAGGCTAATTATCACCCTCGTTTACAATATCTCACTTACCCCCCTCGTTGCACAACGTATCTACTATTATTATCATAAAAAATATGTAAATGATTACTATGCCATTGCCAATTAATCAATAAATATTAGATTAAATACCTAAGAAAATGCTAAAAACACTAAAATATTTTGTTGTACTACGCATGATAATCACAAGTAGCAATTGGGTTACGTCCCATATTCGCGCGTATTGAAATAGAGCGAGCATAAGCCAAACAGTTGACAACGAAAACATTATCCAGCCAAATCTGATTAAAATATAACTTTATGATATAAAATATTATATAGTGACGTACTACGATGCGAAATTTTTCTTGGCGTTTTTCCTGCCGCCGCAGATGGTTCCGTCGGGTGCGTCTTTCAAGACTTTTCTGCACTTTTTAAGAGTCCACAGCTTTTGTTTTGTGTGCTTAAGTATATTTGAATCAATGTTGGTTACTTCCTAAGAAAAAAAAATGGTTGTCTGTAAAGTCAGTTTACGGACGATAATTTTGCGTGATAACGTCATAAGAAAACATTACCATTACATTACGCGACGCGACAGCGCATGGTTTGACTTACAATGTAAGTAAAACAAAGATCATGGTCTTTAAGGCGGGAAGTAAATGTCCTTTCTTTATACCACCTATCATCCTTAATAGTGTTTCACTCGAAAGAGTGACACAGTTCAAATATTTGGGACATTTGCTGACCGAAGACTTGAAGGATGATTTAGATATGGAGAGGGAGCGCAGGGCATTGTCAGTTAGAGCGAACATGCTAGCCCGCAGATTTGCTCGGTGTACAGGTGAAGTCAAAATCACTCTATTTAAGGCTTATTGTACATCATTGTACACGTCAAGTCTGTGGGTTAGATATACTCAGCGAGCTTACAATGCCTTGCGCATTCAATACAATAATGCGTTTAGGATGCTGTTGAGACTGTCGCGTTTCTGCAGCGCATCGTCCATGTTCGTCGAGGCGCGCACAGACGGTTTCAATGCCGTGTGGCGCAAGAAAACGGCCTCACTGCTTGACAGAGTGCGCAGGAGTACCAACAGCATTCTAAACATGATAGCTAATAAGCTAGATTGTCCTCTGTTATGGGCAATGGGTCAGCGGACAAAGTCACTTTTGTTTATAAATTATTAAATATTTTATTAGGTTACTGTTGTTACTAACATAAATTATAAGCAATAACTAACAAATGTATGGACCATATGTTGTCTTTAATAAAGAAATTTTAATTTAATTTAATTACGTAACGTTACCATGGAGATCTGTCCACAACGTGACACTTTTTTGTGCATGCTACCGGTTTCATCCATTTATAAGACGTTATCACGTCAAAAAGTGTAATTGACAACCGTTTAAAAAATTATACATAATATCAAAAGACGAATAAAGTCTAAGGAAAAAACGTGCCTCGGAATTCAAGCAAAAGTCATTCTCGAATAGATGGCGCACACACCTTTAGCCTATCCTCGGCTAGATGGCGTGACGACACCGTTTCATATTTAACAATTTTAAAACATAGATATCAGTGAATGAACATGGATCAAAATGATATAAAAATAATCAAATCATTTATCCATATATATAAATTTTTTGATAACTTTATACGTTTTCATTTTGAGTTTTAGTCGTGTGTCGATAGATGGCAGTAAATTTACAGTGACTACAAAATTTACAATGACAGGACCCCTCTATACTATCTATTGTTTTCGATAATATTAACTGCTCGGGGTTCAGAAGGGTAAAGATGGATAAAATAGAGTATTTTTGGATCATTTAAAATTGAATCAAAGTGTTCACACAGCCTTTTCATGGAATCTATTGAAACAGTCAGAATATGAATGTTAGGAGTTAAGGAATAGCCTTAATATTAGTAGTTCAAGCCTATTTTAATCGAAGCTTTCAAAAGTAAAGATAAATACATAAATAAATAAAAAAAATCTAATGAACCTTCAACGTATAATCGAAGCAGCGCCATGTTTTGTATATTGTGTAAACTACTTGGCCGACGTCAGAGATAGATATTAAAGTAGACTGCACTCTCGCCTCCAAAAAACATGCCAAGCTTTTAAACTCGAGGTAGATATTTGTCCCTTTCTTTCTTTAGGGCGACGACGAAGTGAAAATTGAATAAACGTTGCCATCGTTGCGACAGCTAAACAACATATGCTACTTTTTTAATAATTGTACAGGTCATTATTTTAAATTGCCATGCTGGTTTATTACTTTGCTTAAGAATATTAAGTAGTAATAAGTGGGAGTTAAAAACATATTAAACAGTATTAAATATATACACCTACATTCTTGGTTAACTACATTCAATATACTGGTTGTTAAGTATTTTAAGGTCTAGCTTTCCTGAACGGCAACATTTAAAATAGGATTATTTTTTGGAAAAGGGAATATTCTTAAGTGATTGATTAAACCTATAAAAATGGCATTTAATTTAATAAATATGGTCGTAGAGGTCTCCCTTGAGCTATCGCTCTCGGCACGTTTTTTGGAGGCAAGAACACAGTCTATAGATATTTTATGTATGTAGTTATCTCGCTTGTACTTAGGTCATACTGAAAATTCCTGGACTGGCCACTTAGAAAAAATAAGTCGTCATATATCACAATCCAGAAACTTTCAGTATGGCCCACGTACGTGCGACGTGCGCAATGGCGCAGGCGAGTCATAATTAAAAAAAAAAACGTCGACACTAACATCTATGTATCAGAAGGGAGACGTACGTCAGTTGTTCCCCAACCAGCCACTTCCGCTATTTTGACTTTTGGCGGTGTCTTCATTAATATCACTCTCTTCACTGTCTCCTCGAATGACAACGGTTTCTTCAGCCTAACTAAGGCAATATCATTACTGGCAGTGGTTATATCCCATCGTTCGTGCTGCAGGTAGCCGTCAATGCGGTGTAGTTTTCCATTCCGCCTATCTAAGCTCCCCACAAATGCTGTTACTTTCACGACATCATCAAGCACACAGTGGGCAGCAGTTAACAAAATCTTTTGGTTCAATATGGACGATCCACAAAAATTGTCTCCTTCTCCCCCACTATGATATGTATACAAAGCAGCGACATGAGGGAAATCATTAATAGAATCAACATAATCACCTCCGACTATAAAACCTTCATGTTTCCCAATAACAAATTTCAAGCCACATGTCATGATTAATAGTCTTACTGCCATTATTTCTTGATGTAAAATAGTTGTCCAGCTTTGCTTGACGATTAATCAATGATTTTCACAGATCATTGCTTATAACGATTATTGGATTAAATTTAAAACCGGCCAAAGGCATGTCAGTATGCTAAGTGTAGGGTTCCATTGTTGGTCGTTCGTCATATTATGCAGACCATAAAGGATTTTGTAACTTTTGTAGAATCATAGAGGAAGGCGGGGGCGGGACAAGTTTTTGAACCTTTTTTAGCAATTATTGCGTACCTATATACTTAATTATTAATATATGGGAGACCGAGCTTTGCTCGGAAAAGATTTAAAAACTCAAAAATGCGCTTTTTCCCAGAGATAAGACCTAGCTAGATTTTTCGCCCCCGAAAACCCCCATATAGCAAATTTCATCGAAATCGATAGAGCCGTTTCCGAGATCCCTGAAATATATATATAAATAAATAAATATACAAGAATTGCTCGTTTTAAGGTATAAGATGTAATAGCAATTTGTCTGTAACTCCGTATAAGATAAGCAAAGTCTACGGAAAAAACGCGCCTCGGAAATCAAGAAAAAGTTATTCTCGAATAGATGGCGCCACACCTTAATTTGGCCTATACTCGGGTAGATGGCGTCGGCGATACCGTTTGATATTTAACACATAGTGAAATAATATAAGTCAAAGTCATGGATGCATGAAACTCACTTGTATTATGTTAAGTAAGTAAAAATATATAATAAACAAAGAACCTTTAGCCTTAAAACTCAGTTTTTTTCTACTAGAAAGTCAAGGGCCTGATATAAATAGTAGTCTTCCTATAGTACCTATAATTAGTCTTTAACCTATTATATACATTGTAAACAACTGAAAAAAGTACTCCATAGCTTTGTTGCCATCAAATTATGAGTAGATATAGTAGAACAATTGACAAGTACATATATTATATTACATATAGGGCAGTAAAGTAAGAAATGACTCAGATCAAAATATAATTGTCAGCCAAAGCGAAGCCGAGTGATAGGAGGCTTTTATTATTTACTGCCCGAAGTTAGTAAGGTAAACGTACTGCTCGACGCGGTCCCAGTACATGTCATCTTGAAACTTAAGTTATTGTCAATAGAGGTGACAGCAAGGTGTCATCTATTGGGCATTAGCATGTCGAGCACTAGTACGTTTACCTTATACCTACTTATTAGCTTTCTGCTTGACGTAGCCGGAACTTTGTTTAGCTCAGCAGGCCGAAAGTCGACGCTTTCCAGCTGGAGGGTGGAATTACGATACAAGTGCGGAAAGTAGGAAATTCGCACGTGTATTGTACAACTTTTTACAGTAGGTACATATGGCCCTTTAAATTTTCGACATAGTTATGTAATGTGCTAATTATTGCTCTAGTGCGATAAAGTAGCATCTTTGATAAATAAGCAAATAAGTAGCATCATATGCACTGTAAAATGTATTTTCGTTTACTTATTTGAGTGCGCAGGTAAAGAATATTTAATTTCCTAATTTTGTATGTGGCAAAGACTATCCCGCAACCAAAACCACTTCATCGATTAGGAGTTTTTATTTATTAAGAGCAATTCAATTGTTTTGATACGCGCTTAACCCAATCGTAGTAATACGGGACGCTCGTGTAGACGACCAGGCTGCGGGAGATGCTGGTGTCCTTGTAGGAGACGAGGCCTACTATTATGTCCTTGTGTACTAGGAGGCCGCTGCCGGAGTCTCCCCTGCAGCAAAAAAAAAGCTTATTAGTCATGTCACAACGTGATCATGGAATAAAATCCAATTTAAGTAAATAAAAATAAATTTTGCACTAAGGGATGCAAATATGTGTATTTTTATTATTTATTTATTTTATTTATAAATACATTTACACGACATTACAGTGAACCAATACGTCGTGAAACCAACACTACATATAATGTTAATGTGTGTAATGTTAAATTAAACTGAATTTTAAGTAAATTGTACTCGGGGGCCATTAATTAATTAATTAAGTTTTCATCTTGTTTTGATACGACTTTGATAGTGTCATCAGTAAATTAATATATGACAGCGAAATGCCTCATAAGACGACTCCCGATTTCTTTTTGTGATGGTCATCAATCTCATCATTAAACGTTAGCCACTAATTACTCAAGGTCGAATCAAAATAAAATGAAAAGCATATTGAATTGTTAATACAGAATCGGCCCCAGCGTTAACAAAATATCCATATGAAATTATATAAGAAACCGTATTATGTTCGGATCGACATAACTATAATCATTAAGGGGCCTACAGATTGCCAGTTCGCCGGACGATAGCAGCCTGTCAGTTGCTCAGTTGTTCGGAACTTTTGCGATTAATTGACAGGCTGATATCTTCCGGCGAACTGGTAGTCTGTGGGCCCCTTTAGGCCAAGCAACCCCGGTCTCTTTATACATAATATATGATATGATGAAATTTCTACACATATATTTTATTAATTAATAATGGAGAAATACGAGTATGGTACATGTACTTACTTAGAAGCGAAATTTGCTTTGGCCTGACTTTGGCCACCGCAAATGGTTCCTCTGGGCGCATTGTGGAGGATCTTTTTACACTGCTGATGGGACCACAGTTTCTGTCTCGTGTGTTTGAGCATTATCGAGTTATCGTAGTCCTGCTCCTAAAATTATAATTAAGAGAAATATTTGTCAAATATTTGTTTCAAATATAATTTTATATAGAAATTTTGCCAAATTCTATTCGTCTTAAGGTGACATTCAGATGGCAACTGCAGCCTTTTCACAAGATTACTGTTCCGCTATTGCCGCTGCGGCCTTAACGCGTAACCCGTCACTGTCAATATCTTTGATAAAATTAGTGACCATCGTAGTTCGTAGACCTACTAGCACTTTAATCCAAGTTACCAAACTTAATCCAAGTCATTTGTGGCTTTTCATCAGAGAATCATCCTTATGATTCATGTGCAATGAGGACATTTGTATAAGAAATTTTGTTGGAATTTCAGATAAGAAAGACATTATTGCACTTATATACATATACTTATACACGATGATTTTTAATCGGTGATCAGGAACATTTTTTTCTAACTCAGTAATTGATGTAGATCACGTTGAAGTCGTAATTACATGGAAACAAACTTGTTTATTTTTATCATAATTTTAATGAGAGATTGAGATCTATTTTATCCTAAAATCCTCGTCACTCTACTAATCGGTATCTATGAGTTATTAGCCTCTTTACGCAAACTTAAAGGCAAATGATAATTTATGAGTCAGTTTGTCATTGTCATTGTCATATGCATAAACAAAGTCATAGATCCGTCAAATTTCCCGCCATATCGATGGCACTTGACGTATCGTAGTTACTTCATGTAGGATAACCATGTATTTAGTGGTTATTAGTTTTAATTATGTTGTAACTTTTAATTAATTAAACAATGAGATAATTGCGTGAGACCTAGGTCTAGCTAGCTAGGTAGGCTAGCCTAATAAGTTTAATTTGGACTAGATAATAATATTTTTCTACTCCTGATCGCCGATTAAAAATCATCGTGTATATGTAATCATAAGGACCATTACGTGATGCAAAGCCACATTTTATCGAGTGACAACGCACGTGTTAAGGATAGTGGCTTTTTTAAAGAGGCTTTAGCTACAAATGCAGAAGACGCTAGTTCAATCCCAGTCCTAGGTACTAGAGCCTTGGTGACTATTTTTACTTTTTGACATCAATTAGCTTAAAACCTTTCCTTACTTCGATTGCGCCCCACCCAGCCAAGTCAGCCATGTGAGTTTTTGGCGGATGTTTCATTAGCACCACTCTCTTCACCTTATTTCCCAATGTTAATGGCTTTGTTAGTCTACATAGACCTATGTCATGAGTGACTTGTACTGGATCCCATTGTTTGTGCTGCTCGAAGTTCTTGACTTTGTATAGGGCTCCCTTAAAATAAAATCTTTATCATTTACTAATTAATTTAAGAAGAACGACCACGTATTGACAAAAATCCATGTCTCGAGAAGATGTAGCGTAGATAGATTTAATATTCACATTTGTCTTTTCTGTACCCGGCGGTCCCGGCGATTGTAAATAACCTACATATCGCCACAATTTTATTCGTTTCAATGGAAATTAAGGTAGGGACATTTTATCTTTTTTCGTCTGTATATGATCCATACCGGCAGTGTTGGCCGAACGTTAGTTGCAATTAACCATTAACCAGTACAAATTGAACCGTAAACGGTAACGGACGGTTACAGTTGACGGTTCAATTTGTTCTGGTTAATGGTCAAGAATATTCAATTGCATTAACGTTTCGGCCAACACTGCATACCGGGAACAAACTAACGAGATATAATTATTTAAAATTCTTATATCTACATAATACATAAATAACAATATTAAACACATCAATGTAACATTTCGCAACCTGTTACTACATAGTAATAGACCAGGCGCAAATATCGTGTACCGGACTATAACTCGTAAAGTAGTTAAGGGCTATGTGTAATGAACCCTCGTGGTCGTCAGCTGCCGCGCCGTTGGTGGGTTGAGGACCGGCAGCCCTCCAAACACCAAAAAAAAACAACAAATTCTTCACAACAGGACAATACTGGGTATACAACCTTATCTCTATTAAGACTCCCAACAGACGCTGTAATTTTATGAATATCATCCAAACAGTGCGCGGCAGTCACCAATAGTACTTGGTTCAGTATAGATGACCCACAAATGTAACTCCCATCTGTTCCCGTTAACGTCAAAAAAGCGACATGAGGGAATTCTTTTATTGTCTCAACAACATCACCCCCGACAATAAAACCTTCCTCTTCTCCAATTACTGCTTTAATAAACCCAAATATTAGAAAGAGTCCAACTGCCATCGTTTCTTGAAGCAAATGAAGATTAGCTTATCGATTAATCATACTTCTGCTCGGATTATTGCCAATAACGAGGGTTAAATTAAAAATTATCGTCTGCAAAATTAGACTCATGTGTTAAAACTACTAATAACCTAAGAATATGTCTTAAGTTAAACGATACACAGGTTTTTCGTAATATCAGCCAAAATATAATATTGAACAAAATAACGACTTAACAAAACAGTGTTCCACGGTTCCACTTCACCATTTAATGGGTCGAAAACGTTCGAAGGTAAAACGGGTGTGTTTATCTGTGGATATTACAAAGGTTGAGGATTTCGAATATTTGGATACATTTTTCTAAGACTTTTATCATACAAATTTTAAGAACTAAAAAGTTTTAACATCCCTTTAAGGATAAAGTACGGAAATTCGACATTTATTCAAGATTTCCACTGAAAAGTTGTACATAATATAATGTAACTTAACTCACACTAAAAAAATCGCATCATCAGATCTTGACATGATTCTTAATAAGACTAACTTTACTGAAGTTAGCAAAGTAGGATCATTTTCCAGTACAATCAGGTACATGCAAAGTTCTAATTATGAGGTCTTAGGAAAAAAAAAGCATTCTATTTCAGGGCCGAGATTGTGTCATTTGTAAATTGGTGTCTCCAGAGTCCTCCATTTGACATTGACTTTATTTTATTAAAATTAGATACAGAGTACTATGACGCAAATAATAATGGCAGCTAAGACAAATGAGATCCAGATGCCCTGACTTCAGATTTCCATGTAAATAATGTTTTATTCATGCAACCCAAATTCTTTAGATTATTCTAGCTTCGTGTGGAACGCTGAAAATATGTAGCTATTCATGCTTTGCCAGCATTACGTTCATACGTAACAAGAAATTAAACTCTTCTCCATTGTTTTTTTTTTATTGATGTCATTATTGTGTTGTGTTAAGATCCCTGTGTACTTAATTAATATTTAGTAGTAGGTACCTATGCTTACTTTATAATTACTTAAGATGTCCGGTTGAATATATAGGTATACATATTGAAGGATCGTTCAGTCTAAGGTTTGTTTTTATGTAATAAATAGCGTTATCAGTTATCATATTGACCGATCCGATATCTGAAAGTACTCTTATCACGAGTTTGACACTGACATATTCGCTAGCGACTATGTAAACTAACTAGCGATTAATTACTCATGGTGTGGGTACAAGTGACCCTTGCAGAAATACAGATGCCAGACCCCTTGGAATCAAGTCCTTTTATTTTAAGGCACTTTATCCATTTTAATCGTGGTCGTATCCGACATCCGATACCTGATCGGACATATGAAAACGCTTTAAAGTGTGGCGTTTGCATAGAATTAAATGCATAAAGGCGTTCTCACATAAATCGTAAGTCTCGGGAATTATGACACAGACGCCGGCTATGCTGAGTTGCGTCACGCAACAATTGTGTTGGGAATCAAAATGCTCCGATTCGGTTCACCATACAAATTAAATCACTAACTTTAGACCGACTGAACCGATTTATTGAGTTCATTTGTTTTTGTAGTAGTAAGTCGTCTCGACTCTGGCGCAGGACCGGTCATTGTGGCACTCTTTGGGGGAGGCCTATGTCCAGCAGTGGACGATATGATGAATCGTCTCGATGAGTACGGACGTAGTGCATAATTATTTTCCATCGTATTTTCACGGAAACGTACGAACGTGTTTTGCTATTTCAGTCAGTCTCGGTAAAAAAATACTGAGGTTGACCGAAGTAGCATAACAGATACGAACGTTTCCGAGAAAATACGATGGAAAACAACTAACTACTCGTATTTTCAACTTGAACTATATAAGGGTGTTCTAAATATGTAATGACTGAGTAGGACATATGTAGGTACGGGGTTGAAAACATTTGACAGAAACTCGCTACAGAAACCTTTTAAATTTCTTATTTGAATGAAGAGCAAATCTGACCGAAAAAAACAGTTATTCCAGAGTATTTTCATTACTTTTCTCGAGAAAAGTTAAGGTAACTGTACCTCTCGCTGAATTTATATATAATCAAGACTGTGGGTACCGTGTTCCGACGAAGAAACGAGGTATACAGTCAAGAAATAGGGATTACATTATGAAACACGATTGTTCTTGTTTGTAATGCCTTAGTTTATGAACATTACAAATTACAAGCCAGAGGTTTCACATAGTTTATTATTTGAAGAGTTAGCAAGTAGATCACCTTTAGTACTAGGTACCTCTAGTTACATAAATCATGATGATGATGATCTTTAGTTAAACTATTATTAGCGTTAAGTATTTTGGTTTAATTTGATTAAACCTATATTTTCCCGTAATTTTGGCCTTAAAGAGATCGATAATCAAACATCCGATTCCCTTAGGGGTTAATTTCTATTTTCTACGATGAAAAGTATCAGTAGGTACTACTTATGTGTTAAAATTTAAACCCTGGCTAGTATCTAAACGTTTAGTCGAGACAACCTTTATGAGAACTAAAACAGAAAACTACCAAACTGTAAACTGTACATAACAAGAAATTGTGGTTGTAACAAACATTAATTACATAAACAGTTGCACGCGTATAATAAATTAAGTGTAGACGAGCACACAGGGCCAGTGAAAGCTAAACTACAGTAGAAGTACAGTTACAATATGCAGCTCGTACTTCAATGATTTATTCTTTCGGAAGATACGAGCAGTGAAGGCACGCACAAATCATGCCGGCGCGCGCCCAACGGCGGCTTTTAACGGATTATTCTCGGATTACCTAAGTATAGGAGGTCAGAATATTTCGATGAGAAGTGAATGACAAAAACAATCTCCTACTATTATTAATATAAATGCGAAAGTGACTCTGTTTGTCTATTCGTTCCCTCTTCACACTTAAATCGTTGAACTGACAAAGATGAAATTTGGTATAGAGATAGTTTGAGGTTGAGGCCCTCTAGGACATAAAATAGTAAAATCATCATCATTCTACGCAGACGAAGCCGCGGGCAGAAGCTAGAATAATTATATTGTTACAATTTATACCCGAAGGCAACATAATTTCAATAAGTACGAAACTACTGTATAAGTACAAAGAAAACTGCAATTTATGAATGTTCAAAACCTATTCGAACACCAGCGAACTAAAGGACCAAACTCCATATGAAAGTCCACACCATTCTATTAGGATATAATACGCACGTAACAATTATTAGCATCAAAATCGCGCTTGAGACGAAATTGGCATAGTTTCTGGCGCTAAAGGCCGTTATTTATTACCAACACTTACAAACAACAGGGCACCTTATGTCGTCTCTAAAAATCCAATGTAACATAGTTTATACGTACTTTACTTAGTAGAGTACGAGTATGTACGTAGTAGTAGAGTCTACTAACTTCTGCTTCGTTTTCGCGCGATGACGCATACCAAATTTCATCTAAATCGGTTCAGCAATTTAAGCGTGAAGATACCTAACAGAAAGAGTTCATTTCGAATTTGTTGATTTTCGCGGTAGGCCCTCAAAACAGGAGGAATGACGTGAAGTTTCCGAGGCCATCTACACTGGTTTGGCCAGGATCAAGAAAGCAACACAGTTGCGCATTTATATCTTTCTAGGAACAATAATACCTACCAATGCACAGCCTATTCAAGCCTAGCAAGGACTTGTGTATTCACCTCATACATAACTGCATTGTCTTCCCTACATGCTTCCCCCTCGGGAAAACGCAATGAATGGACGCACGCATTTGGGACGGAAAGGAAACACTTTCCAACCAGGAATGGAAAGTACTGCGTTCCTTGAGAATCAGTAAATGTTAAGTGCTTGCTGTATCCATTTTAGTTTTCGATTCCCATTGTGTTTCGGATGCAATATTTAGTGGGCACCAAATGTGTAAAACTAACATATTAGTTTGTGTAACCGGGTTAAGAATTTTATTGTTTTAAATTGTTACTTGACTTTAGGTTTAGTTTGTGAATCCGCGGTAGTAAAAGATTGGGTGCTTTACCAAACTCAGAAATATGTCAAGTGTCATTTGATTTCAGAAACAACAATAGTGTCTTTTTATTTTAAGAGATTTTTATTTAGAATTATTATCAGGGATCGTACATTTTCCAGCATTTTTGGTGCACGAAGTGTTGTTAACGGAATTGGTATAAATAATTTCAACCCTAATGATTAACTAGCGTTTATTACGTTGATATTAACCTTAATTTACCATTTCAGTTGAAATTATCTATACCAATTCCGTTAACACCACGCGAATCGATTTGGTGCAGCGGAGTGGTGTTAACGGAATTGGTATAAATAATTTCAACCCTAATGATTAATTAGCGCTAATTACGTTAATATTAACCTTAATTTACCATTTCAGTTGAAATTATCTATACCAATTCCGTTAACACCACTCTGCTGCACCAAAAAATGCTGGAAAATGCATGGTCTAATAAAACATGGTCTTCCATTCCCAGAGTGACACGGGCCTACGTCACAATAACATTGCCACTTTATTTCAACATAACATGTTACATGGGTACATTATACCTATGGTTAATAAGTTAAAATATTTCTTTATAATTTTATAATTTTCATTTATATGTATTTTAGCTTAAATTTTACAATAACACGTCATTTTTAATTACTCGTTAGCAATATCTTCCGATTCACGAAAGAAATTTCAGACTTTCGGGTAATTCTGTTTATACTACTGGCAACACAGGATAGCGCTGTGCACATTTGACAATTCGGATCTAGATAACTTCATGCCCTGACCGTCATCCTTGTCGAACGCGTGTTAATTGTTATTTCCTTCTCGCTCAGTGTCAGCAGTCGCAGTGTTTTCCAAACTTTTCACGTCGTAAGCTTGGTAATTAATGTGTAACTGTGAATTAGTTTTTTAAACGTTTGTCTTGTATAGATAAATAAAGTTTAATTTAATACATTAGATTTGTTTTATTTTACTATGTTTCTACATGAATAACTTAAAATTAATGCCGTTAAAATAATTTTCACCGTTGGTTAAAATTCTCCCACATTTCAAAGTTTGAGAACCTGTAAACAGCATGATGACGTAGGCGCGTGTCAGTTAGGTCATACGCGAATCTCGGAATGGAGTACCAGGCGGAGTATATTATTATACCATGGGAAAATGTACGATCACTGATTATTATACACTTATATCATCAGCAGATGGACAGTTGTCTTAACCCTTTATCCATACTAATATTATAAAGGCACAAGTGTATCTGTCTGCCTGTCTGTCTGTTACCTCTTCACGCTTAAGCCGCTGAACCGATTTAGTTGAAAGGGTAGCAGGATAGCCTTTGAAAAATTGCCCCCGGCGTTTTTGGGTCGAAACTATAATCAAACGACGCCCTTTGAAGAGGTAATACCCTGCACAAAGTTTCATCCCTCTGTTACCCCCTGGGGGTGAAAAAAACCCGATTAACCCCAAAACTGTTATATTTAGTTTTTCCTAAACTATGAAAGTGACGAATTTCTGATTTTGTACAAATATTAATGAGACTGAAAGTGTTTGATATTACAAAAATATAACTATCCTAACCATTTAAATTCTTGTAAAAAAATAAAAAAATAAAAATAATCATCCTGTATAACAAGTTCGACACTTGGTACACACACCATTTTTTTTTTAAATATGAACCATTTTATATTGTACATCATACAAAATTTTCATCGACGTAGCCCAGAAGGAACATTGCGAAATTAAAATGAATGTACTATTTAGTAGGCACTACTCATTATATTATATTAGAGGGTGGTTCACGTTAATATGGGATAAATTCAAACTCTAGCTAGAAGAAGCGACACCCTCTCATTTTGTTACACTTATTATGTTGACAAAATATGCCAAGTTTTGTAATCTTATCTCAACTACAAGGGGGTGCTCAAACACTTTGTATTTTACAAAGTTGTTTGAAATCCAAAATATAATTTATTATTATTAGATTTTTATGTAACTAGTAGTTTTCACATTATTTGAAAGTGTTATTTAAAAGTTATAAATTTAAATTCAATAAATCTTACTTTTGACAAAATCATAAAAAATAGAAATAACACTGTTTTTCTTCTTCAAAACTTATAAATCACATGTGCAAATAGTGTGAAAACAATAATAAATACTTTTTATCGGGTTTCATTCTAACATACAAAATTTCAAAGTGGTTGCCCCCAAACCCCCCCGTGTAGTTGAGATAAAGTTACGAAACTTGGTGTATATTATCAGCATTATAAGTGTAACAAAAATAAAGGGGTGCCCCGTCGGAAAATAAAAATAAATGTTTTTTGAACTGAACCACCTATATTAGGCTCTTAGTAGGAGTTAAATAAATAGTAGGGACCAAAGAGCCAATTCATATTAATTTCGCAATATTCTTTCTGGGCTAGGACGATGAAAATTTTGTATGATGTACAATATAAATTGGTTCATATTTGAAAAAAAAATGGTGTGTGTACCAAGAGTCAAACTTGTTATACAGAATGATTAATTTTTTTATTTTTTTATTTTTTACAGGAATTTAAATAGTCATTATTTTTCATATATAGCTTTTTGTACAAATTTTAAAATTCGTCACTTTCATAGTTTAGGAAAAAATAAATAAAACAGTTTTGGGGTTAATCGGGCTTTTTTCACCCCCAGGGGGTAACAGAGGGATGAAACTTTGTGCAGGGTATTATTACCTCTTCAAAAGGCATCGTTTGAGTCCCGGGAAGGATATAGGATAGTTTTTATGTCGGAAATCAACCCTGAAGAGAGTGCAAAGGGGGGTGGAATTGAAGGAGTTAATGAATTGCCTAATAATTGAAGAAATCAATGCGCGAATTGAATGATTGCTGTTAGTATTATCCAGGCGCTATACCTACTTTAGTTGCTGTCACTAATTCCACGCAGACGAAGTCGCGGGCAAAAGCTAGTCTAAAAATACAGGGTGGAAAGACAAGTCGGGCCCTGGAGGGAAACTACCTTAAATCCTTAAGCTGGCTCATTTTACTTAAAGGAGACATTCATTTATTTTAATAAAAAAGAAACAAAACTGCATTCAAAGCATTTTTGTTTTTTTCTTCAAATTGGCTTGTCTAAAAAAATCTTGAGTACTAAATATTACATTTTATGGATATTTTGTACGACAGACGAGTGTAAGACCTAATGTTTCTTGGAGAAATGTTATCATTAACATTAACTGTATCGACTTGTAGAATAAAATTGCGAGTTTTTATTTTTTGGAATTTTTAGTCGGTTAGAGTCCCGGGCGAGGCAAGCGAGTTTTAGAAAATCTTTGAATGCAGTTTTGTTTCTTTTTAAAAATAAAGGAATGTCTCCTTTAAGTAAAATGAGCCAGCTTAAGGATTTAAGGTAGTTTCCCTCCAGGGCCCGACTTATCTTTCCATCCTGTATATCGAACCCCATTTATTTCGTTGTAGAATGCCTTTTGGTTTCACGTATGACGACGTACCTAAACATTGTTGCCGCTGTCCAATAAAGTAAGAATACTTATTAAAGATGGACACTGCGTTTAATAAAGGTCAACAAGAGGTGTTTTAGGAAATGGACAACACTGATTAGCTGTCAACTCTAACGTTGTTGGCGTATCTAATCATTTACCTTCTCCATTTCATTTGTTATTCATTACCGAGTGGTGGCGAGTCCAACGTTCAAGCGGACCGTTATAGGTGCGTGAGTTTTTCAAGGTAACCGTTTCTCTAGGGGCGAAATATTGTTTGACATTATAAATTACATAGACGATAATCGTTATGCGCTTAAAGGTGTAAAACTGTTTACATCAGTTCGAAAAAGCAAATATGCCGTGGCAACATATACTTACCTATGGCAAAAAATCGTTTGTTACACGGGGATGCCCACCTAGACGGGTCTCTATTGTTTCCCATAAAGTTTTAAGTCATAATGTATTGTTTGTCCGAATTTTCGTTAGTCATAATTTGGTTTTTCTCGGAAACGTAACTTTTCAAGATTGCCATAAAACAAACCTAACCTAACCTTACCTTTATATAGGATTTTAACCTTACGAAAATCCTGAAAAGTTAACGGTTTATGACTTTCAATAATTATGTCAAACAATGGGATCCGCCACCTAGACTTAAATCATTATTTCGACCAACGAAGCTAAGTATGTCGTACGTATCGTTACACGAGATGATAAGTATAACGGGTGCTCAACGTACTAATACTAAATTCAGGTCCTTCGGGTCCCTTCCGAGTATTTTGTATATTTTTCGATATGCTATGCTAATAAGCGAAAATTTTGTACCAGCAACTACTTGACTGTTCAATTGATGTAGATGACCCTAACCGCTATGGAACTGGGGGTCACAGGTACAATTGGCTTGCATGAACCTCCGACTCGGTAAGCAATATGAATACAACTAACCTGCTTCCTTACACGCCTAAGCCCAAGGCGACCCCAACAAATAACGAATTAATCTTTGACACCGCACAGGGATTGGTAGCTATCGGTATAATAAATAGCCGCGTCACTGCTTTAGAGGCAGGAGTCGATAAATAACGTCTTATCGAGCCGAAGTGCAGACCGACTTGTTAACACGTGTCGTCGACGATCGATAAAAGCTGATCGATAGGGGCGAACGGCGCGAAAGTCGAGAGGTGCCCGTCGGGCGTAACGACGCTTTCTAGGTTTTCGATACGGCTGTTGATTGTCCTGCTGCTGTTTCTATTTTAACGCCTCCGCTTTGGCAAACAAATGGCTTAAGCAGATGTCCTACCTCCAGTAGAGGGCCGAGTCACCGAGATAAATAGCTTTAAAAAAAATCACAGATTTCGTGCCTCACACGACTAACGAGCACATTGGAAATGAATCTACGGAATTCGAAAAAATATTGTCGCTGAGCGACGAGAAAGTCTGGATAAGGCAAAAGTTACAAAATAAAACTACAACGTTGAATGATAATTATTTTATTCTTAGATTAACACAAGTAAAGTCAGACCAAGAATAGTCTGCAGCGGATTTGATAGCCCACGCAGTGAAAGTGTTATTTTAAACGTCAAACTTCTATGAAATTATGACGTATAAATGACACTTGCACTGCGTGGGCTATAAAATCCGCTGCAGACTTTTTTTGGTCCGACTCTATCCTGGACATAACGCATGTGAACAAACAAATTGCAAAATTTCCACACGCGTATCGAAGTTTGAATAATTGTCGCCGTGGCGCATAAGTATAGGTACATATTTCATTTTTCGATTAATAAGCAGGATATATTAATGTTCAAAGTACAAGAAAATTATTACACGGCAAATCCGTAGTCAACTCGAGAAGTGCTAGCCACATCGCCGTTATCGTCACTCGAGTCTTGATCGGCAGCGGCCCATTTGCTGCAAGATATGAAATTTTCTTGACAGCAGTTTGACGCAACGAGAGATGACCATAACAGCGTTCGTCTATGTTGCACCAAACCTGAGTTCCAATAGGTACTACCAGGGTTCAGCATCAGCTATCTTGGGTAATGCTCTACCATGTGATCATCATGACGAATCGGATGTCCAAAACAGCGCGTGCCTATGTTGCACCGAACCTGAGTTCCGCTAGGTACAACCAGGGTTCAGCATCAGCTCTATCTTGGGTACTACTCTCCTAAGTGCTCATCAAGACGAGTCGGATGACCAAAACAGCGTGTGCCTATGCAACAAACCTGAGTTCCTTTAGGTACTGCCAGGCTTCAGCATCAGGTCTATCTTGGGTACTACTCTCCTAAGTGCTCATCGAGACGAGTCCGATGACCAAAACAGCGTGTGCTTATGTTGTATTAAACCCGAGCTCCACTAGATACTGCCAGGGTTCAGCATCAGCTATCTGCTAGCAGCCGCCAGCAACATGCTGAGGTGAGACCATTTCGTTGGACTTTTTCTTTTTTATGTTTCTCTGTATAAGTTTTTATTATGTGTTTGTGCTCACGAATAAAATTATTTCTATATCTCTACCTCTACCTCTACCTCTACCTCTACCTCTACCTCTACCTCTACCTCTACCCTCTACCTCTACCTCTATCTCTATTTCTATTTCCACCACCACAAGAATGCATATTAGATTGTCGAATAGTGCGTTATCTACGCCCGTCTCAAACAGGATAGATAGAGTTAGACCAAGAAAAATCTGCAGCGATTTTGATAGCCCACGCAGTGCAAGTGTTATTCTGCCGTCATAATCCCGATAATTCACAACAAACACCGATAACGAACTCTGCGAAACATGAAGTCATAAATGTCATGTGAAAAATGTCGTTCTGACTGTTTGACTATTTTAAGGTTAGGCTACAGGGCAAACCCTTAACCCGATCGTCTTTGTTTTAGGCTCAAATTGTACCTGACTAAATTGTCCAGAGCCGTTTTTCTCAAATTTTTGATATCATTCTTCGTTTCCAAATTATCGCGCTCCAAAATCAAAAATTCGGAAAAAATTGAATTTTATTTTCACTATTTCGACCATAACTTTTTTCGTTTTTGACTTTCTCGAATAATTATTTTTGCACCTTACAGCTCTCGTGTTTGTGCGTCTTTTTTAATATCATATCTTCACAAATTTCCGAGATATAAGGGGATCGCACTTTTTCGTGAAATCGGACCCTATACTGGAGCGAATGAAAAGACATTTCCAATGTCAAAACCGTCTTCGGTTGACGCTGAACGCTGAGTAGGTAGTGTTTACAACGTTTTAGGTACTCAGTCGCCATCAACAATTTTACAAATAATCATGTCTAGTCAATTTAGTTAACTGAAGCCAAGGTAAATACTAGTACCAAAGACATATATAACTTCGTATAAGACGTATAAAGTCTAAGGAAAAAACGTGCCTCGGAATTCAAGTAAAAGTCATTCTCGAATAGATGTCGCACACACCTTTAGCCTATCCTCAGCTAGATGGCGTGACGACACCGTTTCATATTTAACAATTTTAACACATAGATATCAGTGAATGAACATGGATCAAAATGATATAAAAATAATAAAATCATTTATCCATATATATACATTATTTGATAACTTTATGCGTTTTCATTTTGAGTTTTAGTCGTGTGTCGATAGATGGCAGTAAATTTACAGTGACTACAAAATTTACAATGACAGGACCCCTCTATACTATCTATTATTTTTGCTAGTACGTAAGCAACAGTGTTAATTACTTTTCCGATTACCGATTCAGACGTTCGTTCGTCTTACGAGCAAGAGCGATAGAAAAACAAATAGACGAACGATCGATCTAAGTTGTTTGCAGTAAGCCCTCTGGTTCAATAGACTGTCTATATGTAATCGAGGGTAATAAGAGAGTTGTCGTGATAGGCGTGGCGTACAAATAGCTTTCCTATCGTTTATCGCCCATGTTGTTCCTTGATTTGTAATTACCAGCAGATTCGAACAGACGCACTTATCTTGCTGCCCGATGCTGATACATTATCAGGCGGTAGGCTTTTACTAGTAAAAGGCTAGGTTTACATTCCTAATTTGTGGTTATATATCATTTTGTTTGAGATGACTTATCCAATCACTTCGTACAATACGGCTAAGGATTGAAAAAACACCATATATGTGACGTTCCACGGGAAAAGGTACCTTATGAGGGTTTCTAGTTTCGGAGATATTAAATGTTTTGTAAAGAGGTGAAAAAATGCTCAATTTTTTTTTATTGTGTGATCTGAAACCTTAATGCGTAACGTTTGTTTACCTGTTTTTATTTTTGTTATAAGTTAGTTATAAGCCTAGTAATGTCGTCTCAGAGTTTAGTAGAAAAGGTACCTTATGGAAAAAAGATTGAAAATTCCCAAAAAAACTAGTCAATACGGGAAAAGAAGTTTGGTAGAGAACTGTATTAGCATTCTGCAAAACTAATTTGATAATTTCAGTTCTGGTTGGGGCGCCTCGCAAATATTATAACCGTACATAGACCGACATCACAAATCCAAGTAGACTGCTATTATACCAAAGTTACTCTCGTCAAGTCTTTCTTAACTAGAATAATCTTCATTTGGTTTGGTCGCATGCAGTAAATCAGCCATTGGTTTGCTGAAAAATGCCAATACCCGACGCATTACCTTATGGAATATCTGAGGTCATTGAACCTCAATGCCGCTTATCTTCAATAGCAACCGAAATATATTATTGATAAGAAATAGACGATTTATACCATCTTAACCCCAAAATATTATTAGTTTATCCTAACTGTTCCATCATCATCATGCCTCATCATGTAACTTGACCACAAGGTACCTTTTCATTACATACAAATTATTGGTCTTTTTTAAGATTATTATGACGAAGAACTAATTAAATTGGGGGCAGTTTAATGTAAATTAATATTTTCTATTCATAAAAGATAAACTATAATATGATTGATATTTTGTAGTGATGTATTATTAGATTTATTTCCATAAGGTACCTTTTCGTAAATGTATGGAGCAAATACTGTTATTGTTATGTAAGTTTAAAGTGGCATAAGGGGTTAAATATAGTATTTAGTTGGGGTTTTAGGATTTATTTCATTTGAATGACAGAATTTCTTTCATATGTGCTCAGAAAAATTGATTGTGTGTCACATTAAAAGTAAAAATATTCAATTTTGTGATTTTATATGAAAAAGTCAGAAAATACATTTTCACCTCTAAATCGGTATTGTTTTTTGCTTAAACTGTCTGTCAGTGTCGTTTTCTAATAGATAAAATTTAAATCTTGAGAGCTCATTGCAATCAATCGTGAAAATGAAATAAAACTTTATTTTCAAGAGATTGGTTAGTATACACATAAATCAGTCGATATCAAAAGTTTCTATTTGCATTACAGAACAAGTCGCAATATTTTTTTAATCTCAGATATATAAGGCATTATTATTTGTAGTCAACTATGTAACTTACTTCAGGAACATAGTTTTTTAGGCGGCTAAACTTAAAACTTCTCTATCGTAAAGTTGCTCATTTCACAACATTATTTTCAAAAAATCATATCTCTGTAACTACGCAACCTAGAAGGTTGATCTTTTGTGTTATCGATAGCTTATTTATTGTAGATTACTGGGGTATGCATAACTCCATACCCGCCATAAGGTACCTTTGACCGTGGGACGTCACATATATTTTATAAATGGTGGCGTTTGCTATCATCAAACATATACGGGGTGTGGCCTGTATTGTAATACGAGCAAAAATTTTAACTGTATAGGCTG
The DNA here is from genome assembly GCF_910591565.1 of Cydia splendana. Taxonomy (NCBI): domain Eukaryota; kingdom Metazoa; phylum Arthropoda; class Insecta; order Lepidoptera; family Tortricidae; genus Cydia; species Cydia splendana. The sequence continues at coordinate 5,214,268 of NC_085964.1, forward strand.
TACTCCTCATACTGACCATTTGTTCAGCGATTTTTAAAAATAACTTGTGGTTTGATTTTTAATACAGTTTAAAGTTTATTCTAAGACGCAATGTATTGCGAATTTTGTTATGTTTAAGGCATGACAAGCAACGTCAATCACAAATGATATGGCATGGCGATGGCGTCCATTGAAGATAATATTTATTTTGTATGAAAAATAGGAAGTCTGAATACTTCATAATTTTTAAAAGTTGTTGAACAAAAGTGTCACCCTTTGAGGAGTACAATCTATATGTTTTAATTATTTGCTCGTGTTACAGGCCACACCCGGTATATGTACTTAACTCCGTATAAGAAAAGTCTAAGAAAAAACGTACCTAGGAAACTAAAGAAAAAAATATGCTCGAATAGATGGCGTCATATATACCTTTGGCCTATACTCGTGTTAGGATTTAATATTTAACAATTTTAACACATATCAGTGAAAGAACATGGGTCAAAGTCATATGGCGTTCTAAAAATAATAAAAAATTAAAAGTAACTATCCATAATGTATATATTTTATTCATTTTATTTTTTAGTTTCAATCATTTGTTGAAAGATGGCAGTAAATACTGTGACAATAAGCCTTTCTATTAACTCTATTCTCTTTGCTATCATTATTAAAGAGAGTTCACTTATAGATGCAAAATATTATGTTACTTTCTAACTAAATTAGCTCTTTGTGTTGCTTTCAACTGAACACATAAAAGTATAGTTTTTGCGGTTTCCAAGTTGCAGCAAATAGATGATCGAAAACGTTCTATAGGTAACGGTTTCCGATAGACCTAGTTTAGTGGATTTATGAAATCGTTCGATTTCGATCGTGTAGAAAAACGAATCATTTTAGAACGAAAGTTTCGAGTCACGTCCAGCTTTTTGCCGGTTAGTAGGTCATTCATTATTTACCACCCCAATGCGATACTTTCTTAAAAATCAAAAAGTAAGCTTTAAATGAAATTAATCCAGTCGGCTTGAGACACAATTAAACGTTAGCCAGTTAGGTAGTACAGTTTGAGCAAGAGTTTATTCGACTTTAGGGCTGTCAAAGTATCCTATTGCCTTGGCCTTGCCCCAACCTTGGCTATACCTAGCCATCACACACGATGCGCTCATTAATCAACCCTACCGAAATGAACGAAAACGTGCGATATGGAACGCTATGGTTCTTAATTACCGCCAAAACCAGTTCGGTTTGACATCGGACCTTCTGTATTGACACCTTTATCTGTGGTGTGTTGTCATTGATTAATATTAATACAGTGTCACATCTAATTCATGAATGGAGGCTGTATGATCGAGTGCGCAAGCGCAGATGGACGAGCCATTGATGCCGTACATTATGTCCCCGTCTGATCAATCTTCGTGTCAGTATGAGACGATCGGAAATCACTTTTTCCTTTGCTATGCTTATTGGTAATATACTGGTTTAGTGGCCTGAGTTAGTGGTTCCGAGGAAATCTTGAGTGATGAAAAACATGAACGTGTTTAAGGTGCAGGAGTAACAAAGTTTTTAGTTCGAAGTCATTTCTGTCTTCTATGTTTTATTGGAAGTATGTGAGATACTTATTATTTTTCCCTGCATAGATGTATATTTTGACAGTAGTCGGAAGTGACGGTCTAAGGCAGCGGTCGGCAACCTTTTAGCAGCCAAGGGCCACATAGTAGTTAACGGAGGTGACGCGGGCCGTACTTTGTTAATATTTATGACTTTATGAGACATTGTCGTTTGTCACTATTACATACAAAATAGCCAAGGCGCCTCTCGGGCCGCAAGTGACAGGTTCGCGAGCCGCATGCGGCCCGCGGGCCGCAAGTTGCCGACCGCTGGTCTAAGCCAAGAAGTGCAAAACAACCATACATCCATTCAGCCATACACTCATTCACCCAAACACCATTCACCCATACACACATATACTTACCCATAAATACCAATTGTAATTGGTACGCATTTCACACTTTAAAATGCTGTGTCTCACTGAGTAGTCAAAATCGAATTAGTAAGAATTTCGCTCACTGTTTTTATGCAAAAAAGCACCCTCGTCCGAGCTGCTGAGATATTGTGCCGCTTTTACATGTCAATGGGTTTCAAGATAAGGTTTAAATTAAAGACCGACTAATATACATACGTCCATAGTCTAATAAAACATGGTCTTCCATTCCCAGAGTGACACGGGCCTACGTCACAACAACATGGCCGCTATATATAGCGCTATCGCATATTATCATATAGCGCTGTCGCATGATGACGTAGGCCCGTGTCAGTTAGGTGACCTAGAAAAGACGGGAATGGAGTACCAGGCGGAGTATATTATTATACCATGCATACGTCAATATGAAGTGGGGCCTATCCTATCTAAGGTCGCCTCCAGAATCTCGCGAACTAAATTGACATGAGTTTGACAAATAAAATGATACCAGGAATAGCAAAGAAATAATAGTCACGGTATACGTCGATAAAATGATATCGATAAGTAAGATATTGCACTTACTACCCATGTAATAATTGTTTAGGGGTCACAAACGATTTCGATTAATATGAACGTGACGAGAAAATGGTTGATTCGATTGTAATATTGTGATGTTACCGATCAAATCAGGAGGTGCGGATGCGAAATTGACAAATTTCAATGTTAGTATGCAGGTTTTGGGGCAAGTTGTTTATTTCAAGAGCTCGGATGTCGTCATAAATCTAAAATTGGTGATTTAATTTTGTATATGTAGCCGGTAGATGAGATTGATCCATTAATTTTTGACCTAATTGTCAACTTGAATGTCCACTTTAGGGACTGGTCTTTACAATCGAAGCAATAGGGATTACCGAGACGATTTAATTTTAGCGTCCACACCACACAAATTAAATGAGAAATTAATCACATTGTACGAAATATTTCCCCGTCTGGGCTGGCCTTATTTGTATTTTGAGCCAAAATCACTGTTTCTATGTTATCACCTAACTTGTTATCTTATCTTATCTTATTGTTTTCGGGGGCCCTTGCGGATACACTTCGACCCATAGGGATCTTTTGTGCAGTTACCCCCTAGAAGAGATCCGTCAACTACTCAAGAGCTTTTCCCACCATATCCATGTGTCGGATGATGGAGCTCATGGGTAGCGTTTTAAAGTCCTTTGGTTCCAGGTATCCTGCTCCAAAGTCCTTCATTCTTTGTCTGGCGAGGGCGTGACATTCACACATTAAGTGTCTTACTGTCTCTTCCTCTTCGCCACACATACGACAATCGGTGTTGTCAGAGTGTCCCATCTTGGCCAGAAATCCTTTGACCCCGTAATGGCCAGTAAACACCCCCGTTATGATTTGGAGTTGTCTTTTGCTAAGTTTCCAAAGCTTTTTGCTCCAGCCGGAGTCTATTCCTTGCATAAAGAGCTTTGCATGCTTTAGACCCGTCAGACTATCCCATTCTTCCTGGTGTTTGGTCTTGGTATGGTCTTTAATAGCCGTTGTGATGGTTCCCTGTGAGAGCCCCACGAATGGTTCCGGACCTATAAGGTTACTTACAGATCCGGCTCTGGCGAGTTCATCTGCATTTTCATTGCCTATGAATCCCTCGTGCCCTGGGATCCATACCAGTTGCACTCTGTTTTGCCTTCCAAGCTGGTTCAGGGCTTGGACGCCATTATATACCAGTCTAGAGTCCACTCTGGGAGCTTCGAGCGCTTTGAGAGCGGCCTGACTGTCGCTGAGTATATAGATATTCTTCCCTTGGGTTCGCCTAACTATATTCTCATGCACACAGGCAATTATAGCGAATGTCTCGGCTTGGAAGACAGTGGCGTAATTGCCCATGCTTATACTACTACTAAAGTCATTTGCATAAATGCCTGCCCCCGTACCAGATTCTGTCTTAGACCCATCTGTGTACCATATGATGTCGTTTTCATCAGAGATTGGTGCTTCAAGACCTTCGGTCCACTCAGCCCTTGTTGGAATTTTAACGTTAAAATTCTTATGGAACACAAACTTGGGTTGCATCTTATCGCAGCCCATGTTCGTAATCCTTTTCATGAAATTGTCACATTCCATGTTTGTGTGTTTGGTCTTTGGCTTGCTATCGCTCCAGAGGCCTGTTAGGGTCAACCTGTGTAGCGATTTCCGCGCCTCAGATTGTATCACTAGGTGTAGCGGCGAGAGGTCTAGCAGTACCTCCATCGCCGCTGTTGGCGTCGTTCTAAACGCGCCAGTAATAGCCATGCATGCCGTTCTTTGTATTTTCATAAGGGCATCCCTGCATGTGCTCTTTAGTGTCCTTGGCCACCATGCCAGGCATCCGTACAAGATGATTGGTCTTACCATCATGGTATAGATCCATCTTAGTACCTTTGGGTTTAGACCCCACGTTTTGCCATAAGCCGATCTACACATTCCAAACACTCTAAGTGCCTTGGTGGTTGTTAGTTCGACATGCTTTCTCCAGTTCAGCTCTTTATCTAGTGTAACGCCTAGATATTTCACTTCATTGGACATATCCAGTACCCTTCCATAAAGCTTCAGCTGCTTCATGCCATTAAGTGTCTTTTTCCTGGTAAACGGTATTACCACTGTTTTGCCTGGGTTTATGGAGAGTTGATGACAGTTGCACCATCTCTCCACTTGCTTCAGTGCTTTATTCATGATTTCCGATACTGTTCCCGGGAATTTCCCGTTTACAAGAATCACTAAATCATCCGCGTACCCTACCGTATGTATTGGGCCTTTGTTTAGTTCTTCCAACAGTGAGTTAACTACCAGACTCCAGAGAGTTGGTGAGAGAACCCCACCCTGTGGACAACCCTTCGTGGCCGTAGCTAATATTTCATCTCCCATAAGGGAGGATTTTATTAGTCGGCTATTTAGCATAGTACCAATCCATCTACAGATTGTTGGTTCTATGCCGTGTTTAGATGCTGCAATATTGATTGCCTGATACGTGGTGCGGTCAAATGCCCCCTCCACGTCTATAAAAGTGGCCAGACATAGTTCTTTGTTCTCTATCGCCTGTTCCGCTCTGGTTGTCACCAGGTGTAGTGCCGTTTCAGTCGATTTACCCGGCTGATACGCACACTGCAATTGGTGCAGCGGATGCCTCTTAAGAGGACCATCCCTTATGTGTCTGTCTACCAGTTTCTCCAGTATTTTGAGGAAAAACGATGACAGACTTATCGGCCTGTATGATTTGGCTTCTGTGTAATCTGCTTTGCCCGGTTTAGGCAAGTACGTTACCTTTACCATCCTCCACACACGCGGTACGTGTCCGAAGGCTATGCACGCTCTGTACAGTCTACCTAAGTGCGGTATTAGTACATTGGCGCCCTCTTGTAGTAGTATGGGGTAGATTCCATCTGGCCCCAGGGCTTTGTATGGTTGAAATGTGGATAGTGCCCATTGTATCTTATCGTGATCTACTACCTTTTTAGACGTGTCCCAGTTGTATCTGGTCGTGCTGATGGATTGTTCCATTGCACCGGTTCCATCGTCCGTTACGCTCTGATGTATTATCGAGCCTGGGAAGTGTGTGTCACACATAACTTTGAGGGTTTCTAGCCCCGTTTCAGTCATTCTTCCGTCACTTCTTCTAATGGAAGTGAGTGGAACTGACTTCGTTGCAGCTAGTGCCTTTGTAAGTCTCATGCCTTCCGGTATGGACCTGATTTGATCGCAATGGTTCATCCATGCTTTCCTTTTTGCTTTCCTCACAGCTTTGCTGTATTCCGTGAGTTTTCGCGCGTAATGCTCGAAGTCGTTGGTCCTTTTAGTATCATTGAAGACAGCCCTGGTTTCGTTCCGGAGTTTTGCAATCTCCGGGTTCCACCAGGGCACCTTCTTCGCCAGGATTTTCTTTTCCGGGCAGTTGTTTGTCCAAGCTGTATAGACAGCTTGTGCTATTCTGTCTGTTTCAAGTTCTATGTCAATAATAGAGTTTAACTTGCCTTTAGGGTCTCCCAGTTCCACCTCCAGGTCGCTTTTGAACGCTAACCAGTTGGTGTTCCTGGGATTCCGTTTGCGTATAGTTTCTAATTGGATTTTAGTCTTATACCTGAAGCATATATATCTGTGGTCCGATAAAGAAATCTCCCCAGAGACATGCCATGAGCTAATCTTATTACTCGCGTTGTTGGACGCTAGCGTTATATCAATAACCTCCCCCCGCCTTGCATTGACGAATGTCGGTTCATTGCCTTTATTTAATAGTTGTAAAGAAGAGCTTACCAGAAAATCCAGTACCTAAGTTGTTACTCTAGCTATAAGTTTTCCTAACAAATAAAACAAAACTAATAAAATAAAATATTTATTTAATTACAATATGATTATCCCAATATCCTTGTCTCTATTACTATAAAATTGCACAATTTCGAAATACCAAATAACATTTGTAAAATAACTTAACAAAATTACTTACTTAATTAAAGATTCATTTTAACTGACCGCGCAACAGTAGCGCCCCTAGCGGTGAATTCTCGCGATATTCGCTAATTCAAACTTTTTTGAAAATATCGATATGAACAGCACTGGCCAAACTGTGGTATTATTATTGCACATTGACCTGTCAGTTTAGTTCGCGAGATTCTGGAGGCAACTGTAGGGTTACCAGATACAAATTTAGAATTTCCTGACAAAATTCCTGATTTCCGAATATTTTTCCTGACATTCATATTTTTGACGACGACGGAGGGTGGGGGGGGGGGGGTCTAGCCGTTAGCGATGGCCACCCGATTGAGCCGATAGCCACGTTGTATTAAATTTATTATTTGTATTAATCTAAGTAAATAAAAAGGTACTTTATAAAAAAAAGTCTATCAATTCAAAAAAATCCTGACATTTTCGTGTTCCGTCCCCATTCCTGACAAAAGGCCAAAATTCCTGACATGTCAGGAAAATTCCTGTCATCTGGTAACCCTAGGCCTATCTGATCTAACTACATTATATTTAAATGACTCTTTAGTACAACCACAATCACGAATACCTTCACAAAATGTTCACGTATTTAATTACACAAACGGGTCTACCGCGATATAATTTCATTGTTTTTACCTTAAATTCCGACGTTTCAGCTGAGTTGCACCATGCAGCTGTGGTCACGGAAAGCCTACCGTCCCAGCAAATGTCAACGGAGATATAAATAAACACTACCCGAAATTAGCTGGGATTTTGCTTTCCGTGACCACAGCTCGTGCAACTCAGCTGAAACGTCGGAACTTAAGGTAAAAACAATGAAATTATATCGCGGTAGTTTGTGTAATTAAATATGTGTAAGTACAAAACGCGAGAGTTTAAAGTGTTAAATTTTCACGTGTTAGATAGTTGTGTATGTAATATGTATCTGCTTATTTATCGCATGGCATTACAGTTACTGGATTTAATTAATATTTACCTATCTAAAGATTGAGGTTTGCGCTGGTGTCTGTAGGGTTTGCACGACGGATCCGAAATGTATGGGAATATCCGCGGATCCGGATCCGGATCCGGATAATTTCATACATTTCGGATCCGGATTGCAAACCCTAGGTGTCTGGTTGCCGAGGCGTGTCTGCTGTAGGAGTAGCTATCATAGTCTATACTTATAATATTTATGGCATCAGTTTTATTTATTTATTGTTTCGTATAGAACCCTGCAAGCGCGATCCAGGCTAGTTCTTAACAAGTTTTTTATTATATTCGGAATAAAATAGTACGATGCACGGGCAAAAAACCGGCACGCTTCGCGGCTTTCTAGCATCCAGTAATAAGTGGCGCGCTGTAGGCATATTATTGAAGAAATCTCTCTGCGGTTATGTGCTAGTCCAACTGACGCGCTGTAGCGGAGCAAGGTAAGCGGCAAACAATCGCATTAATAGAATCAACGTCAATAGTAGCGGATGAAACAAGGTGCCAAAAGTGTATGTTACAGTCTAATTATTCTACATATAAAAACATATATTATCTCTTTCTGTTAGTTATATGCTGACTGTACAAGAAGTGTCACAAATAAATCCGTTTATACAGTTGAACCAAGCTAACTCTGCATGGCTTTTGCAATGACAAAGTCATAATTAATGTCAAATTTCTATGATAATATGACGTTTATAATGACATATTCGGTGTAGTTAGCTATTTAGACGGACTCTAGATCCCATATTATGTAGTGCTTCGACATGAACTTGTTATACTCCACAGCTCATTATATTTTTAACCCAAATCTTGGGGAGTAAATTCCTCTATGATATGTCAGCTGTCAACAATGACATTTAATGTTGAAAAAATGTCTCTCTTTACAGTTGATAAATCTTATGCATATATTTTGTTAACAGATCAAGATCATAATCAGTTATAACAATCAGAATAAGTCTCGTATCCTAGTTTAGTTTTTTATGGCATTACTCGTACGTACAGTCACATGCAATAATATGTTACTCTTCGAAGGCCGCAAAAATATGTGACACGCTCTTATGGCTCTACAAATAAGATCGCGTCAGATATTTTTGCGGCCTTCGTTGTGTAACATATTATTGCAGGTGACTGTACCTTACCAAAAAACGTAACATCACTTTACAAAGGGTAAATATAAACACGAATGGCAAAAAAAAACGTCCGCTAGTGACTCGCGGAGCTTGTTCGGCCGAATGCATTGCAATAGTACTTTCACGAATAAAATCATATAAACGCTAACGTATAGATGTCGCGGCTAATATGCATAGTAACACGAATTGTATAAGGTAAGGTGGGGTAAGACTATCACCGGGGCTAGACTAACACTTGTATTGAATCCTGAAACTGTTTGTCTTGCCCCGAGCAAAATAAACTATGTTAGTCATACCCCACCTTACCTTGAGCAGAATTTTATTATTCTACAAGTGCCTGCAAAAGTGCAAACCAATTTGTTACATAGAACTAGTACAAATACAATGTTTTTGAATTTTTTGGAAACAAAACACTAATAATCAATAGACAATATCTCAACCAACAGAATCGCAATTTAAAAGAGTAGGAAATTAGGTATATGTCCTATTCCAAAAAGTATCTTGTTTCTTGTTAAAAAATGACGAATCGCCCAACACTAGTGATGCCACTAAGAGACCACGGGACTGTAAATAACCCGTGAATTCTTCCAGTGCCATTGCCTGTGCATGGTGCGAGTTCTTCTTTCTTCTAGAATTCTTCTTGTTCCTTCTGTTCTTCAAGCAGCCATGTTTTCATTTGTTTTCGTGTGGTTTCTATCTGTCTCTTCAGTGCTGTTCTGTTTTAATAGGTAAATATTTATAAACTGAAATACCTATATGTCTTACAGTACCTATTATTATATTTAATAAAAATACAACACATACAAAATATTTAATAAGAATAATTTGATTTGTTCCCTTTAGTTAGCTAAATACTTACTTAATCCGTAGCTGGAGACTAACTAAGAACAGTAAAAATAAACACTACTCTCATAAGTTCCTAGTATCTGTAACTATCGGAAAAGAAGACACTCGATTCCTTTATCAAATACACAAAATATATAATTATATAATTGACACCTAATAAAATTGCTTACCTGACTTACAACATGAAACCGCCAATCCCGGCGAAGACCTGGAAACTTAGGACAAGGCCACCCGTATTCGCTGCGGGGACCTGCCCCAACAAATCTGTAATATTTATTTGTATGATGATACAGATATTTGTTCCTGAGTCATGTTTGTTGTCTATGTATTTAAGTATTTATATATTATATATATCGTTGTCTGAGCACCCACAACACAAGCCTTCTTGAGCTTACTGTGGGACTTAGTCAATCTGTGTAAGAATGTCCTGTAATATTTATTTATTACAACTATCTGTGTCATCACAGAAATAAATGCCCTTACTGGCAGGACCATCGGGACCCACTAGGCAAGACCGGTCGTCAAAAAGTCATTAAGTTACTTAATTCTATCATCTACTTACCAAAGTGACTTGTCGCAGTTACCCTGCGGCCGAATCGTGGTCGCACTTTTATCACTTGTCATGTCATGCGTCACTTCGCACTTACATACTTGTTAGAACGTGACAGGCATGATGACAGATAATAAAAAACTTGGAGGCAGTCCCTGAAAAGTTTGCAGCGGATTTGATATCCCACGCAGTGCACGTGTTATTTTAAACGTCAAACTTCTATGAAATTATGACGTATAAATGACACTTGCACTGCGTGGGCTATCAAATCCGCTGCAGACTGTTCTTGGTCCGAGTCTATCATCTTAGCCCTACTGATTAATGTATAAATATATCTGAAATATATTAACAGTGCTTAGTTAAAAGGTCAACGTTATAAATTCTATGAGTCCGTTCTGCATCTATAGATTGCATTTATAAATGGGCACGTGACGCCACGGTGACTGCGACCGACGACTCAGTTACTTAGCGATAGAGATGCGACAAACGTATTTTATCGATTTATTGATAGCAAAAACTTCGTTCCATTTGATTGAAATATCTATATCGGGAATCGTGGGCGTATCATTATTATTAGTAGGTATACATTATTAAATGCGATGGATGGTATGATTCAGCCGTTCTTCAATATATATTTACGTGCCTATATAGGTAATATTTGCGGTAAATTTTGAGAGAAATGAAAATCTTAAGCAATTTAATCACACCTCTCTGTTATATATTTTTTTCTTTCGAAAGCAATCGAGCAATGAGCAACAAATATTATTTAAGTTATTTGATGTCATTATTTTATACAATCTTATCCTTTGAGTCTATAAATGTATTCACAAAATTTTACCAGTTCGGCATAATCGAAAAAAAAGCAACCTTTTAACTGTAATAGGTACTGTAATACTTTTGACTGATGTATGCCAACGATATTTCCAGTAAATCTAACTACGAATAGTGCTTCAGAGCCAACTCTAGCCGATCATTAACTACATTAACCAACGCACGCGCACCACGGCAATTAAAATTAATGAAACCCAAGACTCGTACGTTATGTCTTTCTATTACCACCTGACGTAGATTCAGATACACCCATTTTATAAGAGGCATCTTGCAGGACGAAACGGCGAATACTACATAAAAGCCCAGGCACATAAGTCTGTCTTGAAAAGCGTGCCAATGTTAAAGCTAACTACACGGCTTAATTAAAATGAAACAGGTGTTAATGGTATTCTCATTAACATAGTAATTAAAATATTGCTCTGTGAATAGCAAGTGATGAAGGGGTATTTGAACATGTATTTTTATGGACATTAAAATTATAACAGAATTAATCAATCAACTTTCGCTTTAGAGGTACATATTAAAAGGTTCTTTCTAAGATACATAAATAAATCATTTATTCAGGCGAAATAAACCCTATTTGTACAGTTTATTCTTCTGGCAAACTGCAGGACAGTTTGTTAGCAGAGGGAACTCCCTTAAAATATAGATAGGTAAACTTAGCTTATTGCCTAATTAATTGTTAACTTAAGTGCATCTTATTGCTTATAGATATATAGATTGTAGAGTCATATGTAAACGAATAACACATAAATAGGATTGAGGTATTTATATTAGGTATTATTTTGTCAAATGAATTATTACAAATACAGATCAACGAGTGAAGTGTGTTATATGAAGTATTTTTTTATATAAAATGTATATTTCATACAATATCGTTGTATACACGACCAATTTCAGCCTCAAGAAAGCGTTTAGACTTTCACGCAATCTCAATTTACGACCAAAAAGAAGCATAAAAAACTTTACGCTTATTAACAGTGTCCAGATATGAAACTAATGCCGACTACTACTCGTAGAGTATCGCAAGATTTCATCTGCCGTGCCGGCACGCAACTAAAAAATATAGCGAATAGTCCATCAGATTATCAACCACCTGCTTGGGAAGGTTTGATTCACTGGCGTTTCCCGACAGATTTCATTATTGATCATTAGAAGTGAGTTTATAGTTAATGAAAATGTTTTTAATATTCGCAGACAACTTAATGATTAATAAGCAAAACTAAGAGTAAATCAACGAAAGGTATCCCTACGCGACAAACGTACCTACTCATATGTATTACAGTTTCTACAGGAAATTAAGTAGTTACTACTATTATAGCAGTTATTTGTTAATGTTACTGTAACATTAACAAATATAAGTATCTAATGTATTATTACACAGCAATGAATAAACAGTAGAAGGGAAAGGCCAATGGATGCTGCACCCACCACCCTGCGCTACCTATTCCAATGTTTATTACAGCATTCGGTAGCCCTCTAGTCGTACTAGGCTTTTTGAATAGCCTAAAGGCACTATCATAATCAGAGCCGTAACTAGCCGCCGTCCCACGAATGTTCCACAAGTAAATGCTAAAGTAAAACAGCTATCGCCCCATCTCGCCAGTAATTGGTCGGCTACCGATTCAATGTTTATTTAATAACACGCCCAGTTCCTCAATCGAGATCTGAGAAATGCATGCAAATTGATGGAGTTTTTCTTATGGAATGCCTAAGATAATAGATATGAATAAAAACAATATGGAGCGGAATGTGGTTACGGTTTGAAGGAACCGATGAGATAGACGATTATGATGGAAGAATATCAAGCATGTGCATTTACAGATTCCTATGTCGACTAGAAACGAATGCCGTTACAGATGTAGCCAATGGCAGGATATCGTTATGCTCAGCTGAAGCTAACGTAGCAATTTCTCCGTGCACGTACTGATAAATTCTCATAGGATATCATCAGAAAATAAAATCTAAATTAAAACAAGACCACGCTTTTGATCATAAACAATAAATAGTAAAGTTTACCTACTTAATCAAATAAACATTAACGATAAAGAACATTTATATACTTAGGAGAAAGATTAAGACACTATACAATTACTAGTTTAATGACATTCTCTCAATTGAAGGCGATCAATACCTTGCACTAAATCCGAATTAAACACAATGTTGATTAAAGCAATTTAAATCGATTTCATGGGAACTCGATCGGGCATTCCCAGCAGATTAGCTCCTCGCTCCCAACGAGCCGAGTGGGTTTCGCAAGCCCTAGTCATGCTGAGATTTAATGCTCTGCTTACGAAGAGCGACTCACGAACTAACCGCACGAGTCCTCGCCGTCGACGCGCGCGTTTACGTTTGTACAAACGCGCGATTGTAAAACGTCCTACAACGCAAACGCAAACGCGGTTATCTCACCGTTCTAGACTAACGAGCGGTGGGAAAAGAAAATTGTAAGTCAATTGAATAGCAATAACTAAGTGCGAATTTGCATTGTCCGAGGCGAGTTGTCTCTGATCGTTATAAATAGATCCTCGGCGGTAATAAATAAACGTTTCAGATAGCTTATCGTTAAGCGAACGGCGATAAATCTCGGAAGTATCTGGTATAAGAGTTTATTTATCTACTAGCACTATATTGGCGATCACTCATATCGTATTCCATGTGACGGTTATTAATACAAGATTTCGTGAGTAATTTGTGTGTCAGCGCACAGAGCCATGAATCTCATTACAATTTAACTGTCCACGACAACGTTTGTCACGACAGTAAAGTACCCACGTAAACCACCCCGCTTCCTGATATGCCTGTTAAGTTATATCTGAAGTTGGGCAATAAAGAGGCGTCGAATTCGCGCGCGCGCTGCGGGTGGGTGCCCGTACGCGATCCGCGTTTGAAATTAGAATTATCGCCTATTCATACGCACGACAGAGTTCTTCATTTAAATCTTGAGGTCTTTATTACTTGTATATCGAGTCACAAGCATCTTTTGATATATATGAAAGTGATAAACTGATAACTCGACCTTTCCCTTTATGGAAGATTTAGCATTTTGGACACATTTTAATGTTAAAGTGAGGCTAGTTTATGCAAGTAATTAAGTGGAAACTAAATTACTATCATGATCAAGAGTAAAATTAACCTATAAGGTCTACTGTTAAGTAACGCAAATGGCCATGTTTGCGGAAATCGTCTATTCAAATTCTCCCTAACAAGAAGGTATTTTGCAATGGGTGCTGGTAGCGACTCTGGATCGAATATCAGATTAAATCCTTTAGCAGTCGCTAAATTATAGTTTTGTATGAAATTGTTAAAATTTGACATTAAATTGAAAGACTTGACAGAAATTAAAGCAACACCCTCTGATGATCTACCTAAGTACCGTCACAGGAAAAACAAAAAGAAAACTGAAAATCTCACGAATGAGACATTATATTGGCCAATACTATGTATTAGAGGGAGACTAGCCACGGAAATAGGTATGCAATATATAGAGTAACGAAATCCCTCTAGTTAGTATGCCATACTATCATTATTAATTAATCTGGGCGCCTGGCAGCTGTCTAGCGGTGGGAGTGTGGGAGTGGATGGGCAACAAAGTGGTTGTAAAATCTATTGAAGGTGTGCAATTTATAGAGCTCTGTGTTTGGTGTGATATAATAGCTAATTATGTATTTAATTCAAATATAACAATGCCAGGCGTTTTATTTGGGGGAAAAGTAGTGCCAGGCGATGAAAATACACAATCATTTGTGCGCCTGCAGGAAGATCACGAGCAAATTGCACTCGCCTCACAATCTATGCGTAAAGCAATTGAGAGTACTTCCTGCAGGCGCACAAGTGATTGTGTATTTTCATCGCCTGGCACTACTTTTCCCCCAAATAAAACGCCTGGCATTGTTAAATTTGAATTAAATACATAATTAGCTATTATATCACACCAAACACAGAGCTCTATAAATTGCACACCTTCAATTGATTTTACAACCACTTTGTTGCCCATCCACTCCCACACCCACCGCTAGACAGCTGCCAGGCGCCCGGATTAATTAATAATGATAGTATGGATTTCGGGATTTCGTTGCTCTATAAATTGCATAACTATTGCCGTGGCTAGCTCTTAGACCAATGTCTATGATGTTAACGTCCGATATCTATGAGTAATGTTAATTCCAACGTGTTAATATCGACACATAGTCCACCCGGCCTAATGTTTTTTACCGCAACTTTTTATCGATACATTGTTTGTAGACTTGTTATTCCGAACCGTATATGTACAAAAAATAACAGTCGGACGTCATAGTCAAGTACACTGATTGGACGTGTCAATGTACCTGCATGGATATACCTACTTTAACAAGCTACTATGTACTATGTCAATAATATGCACGCGTATAGTCGAATGGCGTTATTCATAAACGCTTGTCAAGTCTAACAAGCCCTTGATAATCGTTTGTCGTTATCTACATTTTGACATTTGTGTTTGTTAGAAAGGAGCAACATTTAAAACCGTTTGCTGAAGTTTTATGAATAAGGGAGTTAATCTATTAGCGAGGAGTAGTGTCATTAAGGCTTTGGTTTTCTAACTTCCCTTATAGTTTAGATGCTCTTGATTCCAGAAAGATGACATTTCGCTGTGCCGTTAACCTATTTTAATATTTCAACAATATTCTAGATCAGAGATCTCCAAACATTACGACCACGACCAGGCTTTCCGCTATCCCGCTTCCTTTTAGGGTTTGTGTTCTTTCCGCCCTTTCCGCGGGTCAAAGCAACCTAGGGGCCCCGAAGCTTGGAGGCTTTATCTTCTATACGAGTATATCCTTATTGTCCACCCTTAAATAAACAAATCAAAGCTCAAATTTTAAAACACAGGTGTACCCCAAGGTAACTGTAAGAGATGAATGCCCGATACTGTTCCTCACAACTTCACGCCTAACTGGCTTACGTATTCGGTGTATCGCCGGTGGGTGGGCAGCGCCGGCTCTAATTAATTCCTGCCACCTGCGCGGCCTACGCGACCGATCGAACGCCAATTTCAAAAATGGAACGGCTGTGGTTTGTTTTTGAAGTTTGAGAAAACTGGCCGGTTTCAAAAAGGAAGAGTTTTAATTTTGTTTGTGAAGTTTTAGATAAATCTAATCAGAAGTTATTTAATAAAGAATTCATGGAAATTTGCATAGGTAAGTATATTTTGATCCTGCTCTGCTTAGTAATACGGACGGCTACATTGTAATATAAAGAATCTTGTTAACTTTTGTATTTGAATTAGCTTATGTTATGTATAATTTTTAATTTAGTGGTCCCGCTGTATGCTATATTTAATATAGCCCAAAAGGTAGAGCATAGCGCATGACAGGCGGGCGTGCGCTGTGTCGCATCATCGACTTAGCGCCATGCACTTGCACCATCCCACTAACCCGGGTTAACTGGTTAAACCTGGAGTTACCATGGTTACCAATACAATTTTACTCTGGGTTAACGGTTTAACCGCTTAACCCCGGTTTAGTGGGATGCTGCAAGTGGCTCTTAGTGTGGTATTCAAAATATAACATCAATCTTGAATCTATATTATGTTAGAAGTCCGAGATGTACTGCGAGATGTCAAATCGAAATCGGATTGAAGTTCCAATGTCCCTCCTAATTAATTCTCGGGCGAGGACACGGTACTGGCCAGTTACTTAACCAATTATTTAGCATTTTGGCTATAAACTAGTTAACTGTGAAATATAATATATACTTCACAGATATTGGTCCCGTTATATCCGCGATCCCGAGGGCGCCTGACGGGTGGGCGTCAACCTAATTAATACTCGACACATGGGCCTGAGTCCTACGCGTGAGGAATGATCAGGAGGCCCACTTTAACTTACAAAATGTCAACTTCGTTTTTTTTAACATCATCATTAAGCGCATGTATTATTGATAAGGTAAATTTGATAAGGCGCAGGTGGCCTAGCGGTAAGAGCGTGCGACTTTCAATCCGGAGGACGCGGGTTCAAACTCCGACTCGGACCTTAATGAGTTTTACGTAACAAATGTACGAAAAAAACATTTATTCAGACGAAATAAACCCTATTTTATAGTTTTTTTCTAGTGCCAAACTGCAATAAATATTATTTGTTTGATATTTACCAGTTGCTTTTCGGTGAAGGAAAACATTGTGAGGAAACAGGACTTATCCCAATAATGCCTAGTTTCCCCTCTGGGTTGGAAGGTCAGATGGCAGTCGCTTTCGTAAAAACTAATGGGTACGTACGTCAATTCTTGGGATTAGTTGTCAAGCGGACTCCAGGCTTCCATGAGCCGTGGTAATATGCCTGGATAACGCGAGGAAGAAGATTATTGATAAGGTAACTAGTATTTTTTTTTTCACTAATACTTGGAGGAACATCACAAGCCCTTTCATTTTATTCTATATGGTAATTATAATTATAAAATAACTTTTTCTTCTTTTAAAAAATGTCATTTTTACAAGATTAATATCAATAATGGTAGCCCTATGTGGTAGCATTGTCCATTTCACGCTGACGTAAGGCACCCATCCCTCATGATGAAAATAAACAATATTTTCCAAAAGATGTTGATGTCTGGCACAGAAACTTAACTCGGCAAAGACGACGCGCGACGCGCGTGTAAGACGGCTGAAAGGCTCATAATCCAATGTAAATTGAGCTATTCCATTATTTAACAGTACAAGCTGTTCGACGTGAATATATTTGGTTTTCAGCCGTCTCTGTCAATAGTTATGAGACTTGATTAGAAAATATCACTATCTTTATTATTCATGAATAGATATGCAAATGTACCTAAGCATGTGAGTTAGATCTGATTTAACCATATTGGAAAGTAAGGATTCCATCAGAGTCGAACGTATCATATTCATGGAATAAACTATATTAAGGGTTAATACAAGCGACAGACCTATCATTTTTGATGTTAAATAAATAGGAATTAATAATTGAATTTGACATGAATTGGAATTTTAACTAAATTTAACTGTTTAATTTTCGTTTTTATATATTTTTTTAATATTTTTATTTTGATTACATGTTAATTTACGATTAGTTTTGTTCTCTAGTTATTATTTATATATTATTTTATTGTATGTTTTGCATGTAGGCACTAACTCCCCTAAATGTAGGTACTTGTAATACTAACAATTTTATGGACCTATAGGCAGTCTGAAATAAATATTGAAATTAAAATAAATATATAAGTTATATACTTACCTAGAGGTCATTGAGGTCAATTTTCTAGATTTTTTTTTCCATGTAAAGCAAAAGTTAATGTGATTCCTTTTTATAAGCGCAAGCGTAGTAATAGCTATTGAACCTCAAAAGCTTCTGACATTCAACTTACAATATAAAACATCAGAAAACTTGTTCCCCGCGTATGTTTACAGCCTAATGGCACTCGAGATCACAAGCTATACCATAGACACGGACTGTACAACTCCACAGACAAGTTCTACAACTGGTTTGAATATTCATACATCACTAGTGGCAACGCCCGCGACACTATGCGATGACATAATGATTCGAAAAGATTTATTGTATCGATTCCGTATCGATTGTGGTTCCGATGCAGCTCTACGGGTTCCGATGTTAATGGGGTAATAACGATCGATTAACGCTGTTAGCTCGGTAATAGAATTGTTGGCAACGGTCTGACAGTTATGACACTTATATATTATGACTTATGATTGTGATGTGTCGATTTTCACACGATTATTTAACATCCCTTTGTTGGGAGATTAAAAAGATGAATCACCTAAGATATTGAAAGCATCTAGTTTAAATTTATTATTCGAAGTTGTTATTTTATATCTCTAAAGTCAATTTTTAAACCAGGTAGAGTCCGGCGAAGATAACTTTGCACCGTCTTGAACAGAACAAAGTGCGGAAGCGTCATTATAAACGTCATATTTTCATAGAAATTTGACATTAATATTGACATTCCCACAATTTGTCATTGCAAATGTTATGCAGGGTTAGCTTGGTCCGACTCTAATTGTTTTATTTCGGTGTTTTTAATATACACTGGATTTTAATATTTGCAACAGTAAGGTTTACATTAGAATGACAACTCATTAAAAATAAAAATAAAATCCAGTAACTAAAAAAAATAACTGTCATTTACGCGAGTAGTTTCTTGTTCCAAGTTCAAATGACCGGTTATGCGAAAACGCGGACGTGAGTCACAGGCGGGCACTATCCTACGATAATGACGGAACGAATTAAAAAAATATCATTCCATGATTGAAATGTTCTATTGAATAGGTACAACTGCTTTGCAATTTGGTTTTTGCCACGATTTTGAACCATGAAGTCATTAAAAGTGATATTTTTTTGGAAAATCATTTTAATTAGGTAATTTTATAGCAAAGCTACATCGTAACATGGTGGTAACATGATGAAAGAGGAACTGAGAGTTCGACAGATAGGTACTAAAACGAATCAATATCCTATTTTCAAACCTTAGATTTTAATGGGCCCAATCTTGGAGGTATATTTTCCCATTAGAGAAAATCGTTGAAATTAGATCATTTTGTTACAATAGTTATGCGTAATAGTATAGTTATACTGAGTATGTTTTGCAATGTTTTGGGTTTCATCTGTGAAAGTGTGAACCCTTTTTCTGAAATGTTCATATTACAAAGACCATCCATTAAAGGCAAAGGTTACAATAACAGCATTTCATTTAACAAAAACTAATAAATACCCGTAAATCACTTCATTTCATTAAGTTTCACGAATGGGATATTTCAATGATTGCCTATAACCGTTGGATTGGTTTGAGCTCGCATTGCCATCTTTGCTATGTACGCCTGAAAGCCCATTCATTCCAGTGATTAAAATTAATGATACACATACACAAATTTATTATCATAGCAACAGATGAGTTGGCAGGTCGCTGTGTGCAAACGCATTTTAATTACACAAGCTAAGTTGAACCCTAACTTGTAAGCCTTACGCTACGTCTTACGTAGGCGAACAACGCGCGAACGCGGCGCGGCGCGGCGCGGCGAAAGCGGCCGCCGCCGCGCCGCGCCGCGCCGCGCCGCCTGACATTCGCGTGCAAATCGCGCCGCACTGCGTTCGCAACGAGATCGCTTACGTAGGACACTTCTATGGGCATCAAAGGATTGATTTCGCCGCGCCGCGCCGCGCCGCGTTCGCGCGTTGTTCGCCTACGTAAGACGTAGCGTTAGAGTAGCATGTTTAAGAGTAAAGTCGTGGTAATATTTTCCCATAATTATCGGCAACTGAGGCAGTTGGCAGCTATTCCCACAGAGGACGGAAGCCATGACGAAACGCCGGGGGCGATGTGCAGTAATATCCTTTCTAGGATACTAAGGAACGCGGCAGGTTAACTGTTACGTAGTTTACGGAGTATTCAATAGGGTGGCACTATTTCCATTTTCCGTTCTGCATACCTACCTACATGCATGGGATAGTACAAAGTACAATACAAGTGCGAAAAATAGGAAATTTGCAACGAAATAAGAACATCAATAAATTAACTACCTACTGTTTTTTTTTTAATTTAGTTTGCTAGAGAGTGTCACTCCAGATGCTTACAGAGTACCAGTCAACAGAATCTGTCGATTACGGACAATAATCAGATCTGGAAATAACTTTACACTGGTTGGGCAGAGAATTACAGTCCGAGCACGAACTTCGCACATTTTGGAGCTGAGGGCCTACCGCGAAACACGTTTGATGTGTTGCCTCCCTGTCACACTTACGTACGAATTTACAAGTGCGACAGAGAGGCAACACGTCAACATGGTTCGCGGTAGGCCCTCAGGACTCTCAGGAGGGTGTGCACCGCATTTTTTTTTTAATTATTTATATGAAACCGTATAAATTAAATATCAGAAATGAATTTAGCATTCTTGATTTACCCTAAAATGATACCAAACTTGAGTACATAGCAAAACTTATTTTTTTTTAAATTTCGGGGGGCACCCCCCCCCTTTCTTAAGTCAAAATTTTGCATCAATAATTCGGTTGGCTCCCCTTCCTAAATCAATCTGTGAGTCAAAAGGAGCAACTCTGCAAAAGGAAATTCCATCATCATCAATTGCCGTAAATCGCACTTTTTTGACGTGAACGCCACGGACTATCTCCTCTAAAGCTCCTCAAAGCGTGTGCAGAGTATACACACTGTATACCCGCACTCTCGCACCAATAAGAATACACAGCATTGAAGTGACGGGTCCAACAGGCTCGCTTCCCGGACGCGAAACAAGTATTTTTTGCAACTCCACGTTTTACTGTTTCCATAACAACCGCTCATAAGTCATAACATCGCATTTCGCCATTGAGTCTGATATATAAATAAATAAATAAATATTTTAGGACATTTTTTACACAAATTGACTAAGCCCCACGGTAAGCTCAAGAAAGCTTGTGTTGTGGGTACTCAGACAACGATATATATAATATATAAATACTTAAATACATAGAAAACAACCATGATTCAGGAACAAATATCTGTATCATTATACAAATAAATGCCCTTACTAGCGGGCTCAGCACGGTTCCATTTTTAGGGTTCCGTACCCAAAGGGTAAAACGGGACCCTATTACTAAGACTTCGCTGTCCGTCCGTCCGTCCGTCTGTCACCAGGCTGTATCTCACGAACCGTGATAGCTAGACAGTTGAAATTTTCACAGATGATGTATTTCTGTTGCCGCTATAACAACAAATACTAAAAACAGAATAAAATAAAGATTTAAATGGGGCTCCCATACAACAAACGTGATTTTTGACCAAAGTTAAGCAACGTCGGGAGTGGTCAGTACTTGGATGGGTGACCGTTTTTTTTTTGCTTTTTTTTTGTTTTTTTTTTTTATATGGTACGGAACCCTTCGTGCGCGAGTCCGACTCGCACTTGCCCGAATTTTTATCGACTATCACTATGCGCGTCCCTTTCGCACTTACATACTTGTTAGAACGTGACAGGCATGGTGACAAGGGATAAAAACGCGACCGTGCTAAGCCGCCAGGATTCGAACCCGGGACCATCGGCTTCATAGGCAGGGTCACTACCCACTAGGCCAGACCGGTCGTCAATATAAGGATTTTATTAATTGTTATTGCCCATACGCGTGTTGTATTTTATTATATTTGTACAAGATTATTTTGGTAAGTACCTATATATAAACTGCTTTGTTGCAGACTCTTTGGAGTCTTTATTCTTATTTCTTATTATAAATTCAAAATTGTCTTAAAAACGAAACTGACACATTAGATTTCATTTGATTGGTCGTGTCAAATGCTGTGTTTTTCTGATCCTTGTAAATACTAAAATATAATTAAATGTACTCGCTCATTTTCGAAGGTAAAATCCCGCTTATCATTTTAATACAGTCCATCCCCATCCCACCTTTTTCATGCTTCCAGACTTTACGAGCCATCCACATTAAAAGTACTTATGGACTCGACACTTCAATTAAAGCTTGATCTCTGCAAAGCATCTC
Source organism: Cydia splendana (assembly GCF_910591565.1). Taxonomy (NCBI): domain Eukaryota; kingdom Metazoa; phylum Arthropoda; class Insecta; order Lepidoptera; family Tortricidae; genus Cydia; species Cydia splendana. Next base: position 5,236,495 of record NC_085964.1, read on the forward strand.
AACTTTAACATATTAACCTTTCCCAGGCTAGTCACATGTCTGCCAACTTGTAAACCCGAACCTAGGTACAACTTTTCTCCAAAAGTCTCTGATTTATGACCGGTCTCGTCGTTTTCACGTCACTACACATGATGTCGGGGTCACGGGTCATCACTACGTCGATATTTTTCTACCACTATTGAACGGTTGGCAGGCCTGACAGCAGCATGTGGGCGCACGCCTACGATTAAAAAGATAATATATTTTTAAATGTGTCTATGGGCAATGGGCTTAGGCTTTTCTTAATTCCTTTAATTTTCAATTCGTAGGTCAAAGGTTTCGTTAACAAGAATGTACGTAGGCGTTGTACAATTTGAATTAATTGACTGTTTTCAATAATCTGTCACACTTGACAGCATAGCATCAGGAAAAACACTGTTAAAAATTATCTCGACTCAATGCGTCGGAATCGTTTACGGAGAACATATCGTTTTACCACTTTAACAAATTCAAAGAAGGCAATAAAATTCGTCACTTGTAGGTATTACAAAATAATGCTTGCATGAGTAATATCTGTAGTCGTACGTAATACATCTGTAAAAGTGACATTGTGTCAAACCGGTCTTGTCATTCAAAGGGCGACGTAATCTTGGAAATTATGTGCATGACGGCCGCGAAAGCCGTGCCTTGAGATTACGGGACATATGGACTCGTGTATAATATTCAAAAGTCACTTTTGTCAACGTGTGTAAAGAATAATACATTGGTAATACTTGCTTAAACGTCTTTAAGTAATAAATTAACTTTAGCCCGTGCAGAGGCCCAGAAGATAGGTACTTCGTTCAAGCAAGGGTAAAAATCCTCGTCTTAGCGCTTTCCTGTACTTTCCGCTCAGCTACCCGAAACGACGACCATTTCGCTGGCCCAATATTACAGGGTTCTATGTGTTTCACTTTTATCGAACTGAAATTTGAACACTGTCATAGTGATATTAAGTCGAATTTCAACTATCTTGAAAATGTAACTTAGAACCCTGTAATATTGGTCCAGTGATTGGACCATTTGTATCTTCCTCCTCCTTGCTTCGTTCTCCTCAGTGCTGAGGGTCGTGACCTCCTAGTGGAGCACATGATTCCGGATTGCAGATTTCCAGCCTATCCAATCACTTGCGACTTCTAAGGCATCATGGACCTTCATGGATAGCCATGTAAAATTACCCTAAATTGACAGGCCGGTGATAAAAAAACTATACTACTATATTTATGGCACGCGATCAAGTAGCCGGTGGATTTTTTGCTGTCACACATGTTACAGTTAATTACTATAGGCTACCTCATTGGCAAACGAAAGTTGGCATCCGTTCGGAAACCGAATGGCACACGCCCGGACCAGTGCCGCCGGTCGACTCGCTCGTTTCTGAACGGAACATCCAATTTTGAACCACTACTCGTTCTGAAATCGATATGCGGTCGGGAAAATTGAGCTATCTGCGGACCGGTTGAATTAGCTCGTGGAATTGGTTGGCTCATTCTATTACCGATCGAGTTTACTTTAATAACGCTAATAAGAATTAGAGCACGTTATCCGCTTCTTGTTCCGCTGAACGAAATCTCAAGTTTAGACCTTTGGGCACCTACGAGTATTGAACAAAAAAGAGACTACTGCAGTGCTGCATCAAAAAAATGAAGCTTTGACATAAATAAACAATTATTGTGCTTAAAACTTATATACCAAATATTATGGAAAATAAGTTTTTACTTAGCAATTGATCATTTCAATTAAAGTACGTTTAAACACAAGTTTTTGCATACAGCGACACCTAGCGCGGATTCTACCGATCAATAACCTTAATAAATATGACCTCTTGCAATCTCACCGCAAACCGGAAAACATTCTTAACCCGAATGGATTTAATTGCTCGATGGTACAATGTATCAGATGAATCGATTAGGTCTCAACAGCCTCGCTATCGATTCAATTAGGCATGAATGGTTCCCTAGTTTATAGCTCGAGAGGTTCCCATGCGTGAGACAGTTATGCGTGCATGGAACTATGCGGGTCGTGGACTGATAATCGTACTTTGTTAGATATGCGGTTTTCATAATATCGAAATAAAGACCTATAGTCTGTTTTTAACCAAGCGCGAAAATCGATCTATTTACGAAATATCAGTTGATATTTACCAGTCGCTTTTCGGTGAAGGAAAACATCGTGAGGAAACCGGGCTAATTCCATAATGCCTAGTTTCCCCTCTGGGTTGGAAGGTCAGATGGCAGTCGCTTCCGTAAAAACTAGTGCCTACATCAATTCTTGGGATTATTTGTCAAGCGAACCCCAGGCTCCCATGAGCCGTGGCAAAATTCCGAGATAACGCGAGGAAGAAAAAGAAGAAGTCTTTTTTAACCCCCGACGCTAAAGTTTTTAATTTATAGTTATTTTAAATATGATGTGCTACGCCATTTAAGGTTTCCTATGGTTTTATGGAGTCAAATTCTATCGAGCATCAATGTTATCACTATTTGAACCAAACTAGCCAAGCTAAATGGTAATGATTTTGGTACGTAAATGAGGACACGAGTGAAACGCACCGTAGCTATTTGCACACTGGTTTATTGATAATAGGCCTACCGCGGGGGGGGCGCGGGCGCAGCCGCTACTAATCATACGTACTATCCCTCCACCTTTATTTAACAATACCTTAAAAGTATTTCTTAAAATCTAAATTAAGTCTAGCTTGCCGCGGTGACAAGGGTTTTAGGGCATTCGTGTCTTGAGGATCGGAGTTCCCGGGTTGTTGAGGTGGCTGGTCCTCCGGGGAGGAGTGGACACGTTGGCCATCCGCGTTCTCGGGGTGCTGAGAGCACTGACCCTCTGGGGATATATTATTACCCTCTTCCCCCTCTGCCGGATGAAAAGTGTCCAAGTCTTCGGGTTCCTCTGGCAGCGCCGGCAAAGTCGGCCTTGCGACTGGCTGGCTGACGCTTGTGGAGGCGACCGGGCCAGGCACGGGCAGGAATACGGTTGGCTCCTGTGTGCTCGGCAACATGTGTGTAGTGGGCACCATACATTCCGTAGTGGGTGAATTGGTTTGTTTCCCTTTGTATAAAACAATTTGGTTGATATGTTTTTTTATAACGTTACATGTTTCTTGATCTTCTATTAAATACAACCGTTGACCTAGTTTTTTTGTTATTTTTCCTCTTACCCAATGAAATTTGTTTTTATTAATATATTTCTTATATAATATCTGGTCCTCGATTTTAAAATCGGTTCTCTCTGTGCCGCCGTGATAATTAACCTGTGAGGACTGTTTATCTTTAACCGACGAGGCGAAGTTGGTGGACGAAGACGGCGGTGAGTTTACATTGGTTAATAAGTCTAATCTGGACTTTAACTTTTTACCAAAAACTAACTGCGCTGGTGAAGTACCAGTGGTCGAATGAATGGAATTTCTGTAGTCAAATAAATACTTCATTAGTTTACAGTTCATTTTAGCATTCGAAATATTTGACATAAGTACAGATTTTATTCCTTTTTTAATAACTTTTACATAAGTTTCGGCCTGGCCGTTGCTAGCTGGGTGGTACGGCGCGCTCGTTAAATGTGTTATTTTGTTAAGCGAACAGAATTGTTTAAAATCGTCTGAAGTAAACGCCGTGCCATTGTCACTGACTATACATTGCGGGGTACCGAATCGAGACATCACTTCGCAGAGCTTCTCAATAACACTATGCGTCGATGTGTTTGATTTCACATCGAAGCACTCGACCCATTTACTGTAAGCATCAACTATAACCAAATATGAGTGGTTATTTATTGGGCCGAGAAAATCGATATGCAATCTTTGAAACGCGTACTCAGGATACGGCCATGGCACTACTGTCACCCGCGGCGGAGAAGGACGTAGCTGAATGCATACGTTGCAAGAGCCGATGATCCTCTCAATTGCTTGGTCTACACCAGGAAACCAAAATTTCGAACGAATTTCCGATTTGCACTTAACTATTCCTAGATGGGAACTATGAACTTCTTGCAAAACTTGTTCCCTAAGCGATAACGGTATAACAATTTTGTGCCCTCTCATTACGCATCCGTTCTCTACTGATAATTCATTTCTGCATAAATGATACGGTTTTAAATGGTTATCGCTAACTTTTTTCGGCCAACCATTCCTAACAAAGTCACATACTTTGTGCAGCTGCATATCCTTTAACGTTCCATCCTCGTCGCCAAATTGGTACGTAAATGAGGACACGAGTGAAACGCACCGTAGCTATTTGCACACTGGTTTATTGATAATAGGCCTACCGCGGGGGGGCGCGGGCGCAGCCGCTACTAATCATACGTACTAGATTTCAAATTAGTAGTTTTACTTCGGTGAATGGCAAACATTCCACCAACAAAAACCCGATAAAGTATAGTAGCGATGAAAACGTTCCTAGAAGGTGCGTTTGCATGTTCTACCTTGATGTATCATCTACATTATATGTCTTGTGTTTGATAGCGATGTCAGAGCCAAGCACGGAGCATAATAAATATGATTAACATACTCGAAACTTCATAATGTTTGGCCTGTCACCGTCAGTCATTATATAGCTCTAGTGCAGAAATATAAGTTTTACCGCCATCATCCCACGTAACATTACGCCTGAGTGCTCATAAAGAGTGTTAACGAACTCATTTAGGAGTCAAAATGTTCGGTCAAACTCGAGCTCTTCGCGTGTCGGAGATATCAGACGAGGCTCGACATATTCCCGAGCAATAATGCTGAAAAACCAACGTAACTATCACCCAAGATCCTTTAGAAAATTACATGGAAACGGGGATCGCAGTTATATTGGTTCATGTGGAATAACATGTCGACTGCGGTCACGATGCGGACTGCACGCATCTAGACCCTTAATAATGTCACTGTCAACTGTAACATCGAACTTGGCACGTATGTAAAGTCATTAGCCCCCTTTGTTGTTAAATTTTAATACGTTCCCACGACAGAGCGTAATCACCAGTAACCGTAATAGGTTAAGTTTTGCGGGGAATTGAAATTCATAAAGAAACAAGTGAATGTCTAATTCGCGGTTTGAATGGTAAATCGAATTCGAATTGTCCGTTGCACTTTTGGTTCTCAGAATTCTCGGAGCTATAGGCAAATAGTTTGTAAAATATAGACCAGTTGAGGCCGCGTCTGTGACCGCGTTCACACGCTCGTGCGAAGATTAGAGTGGTTTCGTGGGGAGTGATTGATCGTCCGCGCGAACCGAGAATGAACGGATTATACCTTTTGTCTATGCGGTGTCTAGTTTGTCTTTGCCCTTTTGGGATGTTGAAACGTCATTTGAAAGCACAGTCACAGAATAACAGGACTGATGCACAGAAGATCCACTATCTAGGAAATCCGCTCCATACTTGATGTCGCGCTTGACGTATGGAGTCGCCCGCGATACGACAGCTCAAGTCATGCTAAGCAGTCTAATGTTAATTTGATGTTCAGCTGATGTTCATTTCTGATGTACTTATATATTTATACACGTGAAATATTCGCTTTATCCACGTTCCCCAGCCCTAAACCTATTGGCATGCACGGAGCAACGTGAAAACAGAGTGCAGCTAAACCGATTGTTTAAGTGACACCTGGCACAACACCGCCAAATTTCACAGTCAACGTTGGTTCAACGTCCGTGTTTACTTTGTTTTCGAATAAAATGTGCCCACGCATTTTTTAATGCATTTCGTAGTAAACATTAGTACCGAACGAGGAATAATTAAGTCTTCATAATATTCGGCTCTACGCCTACGCGTAATACTTATTTGTACAACATGACGTGGTCTGTACTAAAATAAACTAAGTTACGATGTCCGCCTCGCGATGGAAAAAAAAATATTAGGTACCTATATGTATGTAACTAATGACAAAATAGATCTAGCTACATCATTACCTGTTGTAATTATGTCTTGGGGCTATAAAGCAAATGACGACTGAACATTGTACACATTTAGGTATACATTGTCATGTTTAGACGTATGGGGTTTAAATTTTTTGCGCTTAATTATCGCATAACATCGTCCTGTACTTGCCGAGCTTGGTCCAATATATAACAAATAAATAATCAATATTCGGAGGATAAAGGATGGGTTCCTGTACAACAGTGTATCTGTTGTGCAAGTACTTCATCGATACAATGAACGAAGTTTTTATTTTTTCATCACTTGTGTTTCTGTTTCCTTTTTTCCTCGTCTTAAGTACTTATCATTTTCTCGAGAACTCGTAGTTATTGATTATTCTACACGGTTAATAATATAATTCACTACATTACGGTGCATCTTTCTGACCAAAGATAAATGCAGTCATCTGGTGCAAAGTTATTCTCTTTTAACATGTTGCTTTCACGGCTAACGTAATGTAATAAATCAATTTATAAAATCCATTAATAAAGAGTTAGCGGAACAGGCCGCGTAGCCAAGATGCCGATCGCTTACGCTCCGTAGCGATCGAAACGCAACTGTCACTGTCGCACCAATACGGAAGAGTGATAGAGAGACATAATGCTTTTCGTTGTCGAAGCGATAGCGATTGTAACCTTGGCTAGGCCGGCGTTCCATAGAGAGGCTCAAACGCATCGGCATTATAAAGTAAAAGAGTACCCTTATTCATAAACGTCTACTAAAGTTGACAAGCCAATAATAATCGTTTGTCCCTTTCCGACGTATTGGTATGATGGAAAGGGACAAACGATTATTATCGGCTTGTCAACTTTAGTAGACGTTTATGAATGATCTAAGGGGGTAAGAATATGTGTAAATCTATTAAACCTCTATATTTTTCTAATTTGTTGTTTTGAAATTTTGTACGGAGATAGCTTGAGTCCCGAGAAAGGACATAAGATAGTTTTTATCACAAAAATCATCTCTTAAGGGGGTGAAAAGGGGGGAGGAATTTACAATGGATACTATATGGAAGTACATATTCTACGCAGACAAAGTCGCGGGCAGGAGCATGTTATAAATGCGAAAGTAACTCTCTGTGTGATGTGTGTGCCTATCTATTTGTTACCTCATCACGTTTAATCCCCTGAATCGATTTAGATATGGTATGGAGATATTTTGAGTCCTAGAGAAGGCCATAGGATAGTTTTTATCACGAAAATGATCATTCCACGACGACAAAGCTAGATTTCATACAAGTCGCGGTTTATTCGATGTCTATTGACTTACATGTCTATGCTCTAAGATCGACATGAAGCCTCAGCTCCTATTTACACAGATGCGTCCCACGGGTCTCACGATTTCTCGCCTTCTCTCCCTATTGTCTCGCTCGTTCCCACGCGCCCCGCCAATGGGAAACCGACTTTAATTTTAATGGGTTAACGCTGATAATTAAAATGGCGAGGCGAGTAAACCCGAGTTCGAAATTAAAGGTCACTTCAGCGCGTGAAGCATCAATGTGCAAAGATATTGGGGAAAACTATCTAGAGAGGTAAAGCTTGAAACTACTTACACATGGGGCCGATTTTTGAATTTCGATCGCTCGATTTTGTCCGAAAATCGGTGGAAAACGGCAAAATGCTAATTTATGAAATACGAGCGATAGAAATTGGGAATCTAGTGGTATTGACCACTCGTTTTCAAATCTATCGGTAGAATTTAAATGCGTAGTAGTGGAGATATTATTGAACGAAATACACGAAATCGAGCGGTCGAATTTCAAAAATCGGACGCCAAGGCCTCTACTAAAATTGAGTCGATTATATGAGAGTCAATATATCAAGATCATTTACTATTAGATATGTAAGGGAGTTCGAGATCCATTTTTCATCTCCCGGCTATTTGATGGTTCAATAACCCAAGGTACAACCGCCATCTTGGAAAATGTAGGGTAGACCGAGGCGAATCGGGTCATTTTTTGTTTGACGGTCAATAAATACAATTTTTAAGGTGATACTGTTTTTATTAATATTCAGTTGGATAAATTATTTATTAATGAACAGAATCCAAGATTCAGACATAAAATCAAACTTAAATATGATTTATGAAAAATAAAATACGAAACCTCTTAAAAAATCCGATTCGCCCCATTTTAAGGGGTAAAACGGATCAAAAAAACTCTGTCATAAAATCTTAATTAATAATGCCAAATTAAGAATCACAAAGGTCAAATAATTGAGATCAACTATCATTGGTATCTTTAATGTTGCATTTGAGCATTATTTTTATTCCTCCTTTCTAGTTCAATTTTTTATCACGCCACCTACAGAAAGCGCAACATAATATCACTCCTATATGCTACTATATATTTTAACAATAAATCCAAAACATGCTAATGGCCATTTAGCAACAAAATCGAATAACTTAAATGAAAATAAACAAAAACTGTAAACTTTTGCAAACCAAAACATGAAAAATCACACATATCCGATTCACCCCATATGAGAAAATTAGTTGTTGGTAACAAAATACTGTACGTAGGGACAGCGGTTTCGTTAAAACCTTATTAGCAGCTGATTCATATTTTCTCCCGACCATTCCCCCTGATACCTCTTCTTTTTATACGTACGCACCATCTAAAACATGGGAACATAAAATAAGCCAAAAAAAACTTCCAAAAACCTTGTTTTATAATGTGATCCTAATCGCCCCCAATCAGATGATCCGAATAACCCCATATCATATGTTTGAATTATTTTCGCGTAACGGAAATATACCTTTAAATACAATAAAAACAAAATCAAATCAGGAAACACTATGCGCCATTAACAATAAGTAACAACAATTACAAACCTTTAGCCTTTTGCGTTTACTTTTATCACGGACTGTATTTGGACATTTTTTACATCGGCGGTAAAATCACAATGCACCTGTACGAGCGACTCATCGGGAAGTGTCACCGTGACCGACGCGTGAGTCTTTTCCAATGGCAGTAACTGTGGCGACATGCGTTAGGAACAGAGCGAACGCGGGACGCTGACTGACTGGCTGTAACTAACCGCGATCTTTCAAATTTTACAGAAATGCTTATTTTGATCCGATTTCCCCAGTGATCCGAATCGCCTCGGTCTACCCTACCTATTGCATTCTGAAGCAATTTCGCGTCTTACTTGAAATCTTTATAACTAGTTCATGATAAGAGTTACGTATAAAGTTGTACAATTGGTAATACCATCGATATCACGTTTAATCGGTCTATATTTAGTTCCCCGCAATCGATACGCTCTAGACAAACACGATTTCTTATAACCGCGTTTGTAGAGATCGCATCTCGTCCTATTGGACTAGTAATCGAAGAAATTGCGTCACATCCACTGAGACCGCAAAAAAAAACGTATTCTAAGAAGTCAATTAAAATGACTCCACATTGAATTACTTCTAATGAAATCAGTGCACTGAATTATTAACATATATTAACGTGCACAATGCATCATTTAAGTCGTTTCCAGGATTGTATATATGCACGGTATTCTATCGAAGAAGACGTTTACCTGATACAATCTTGTGGTGAAAGCAAATGAACTCGTACTAAGCAAATGCGAAGTAATTTTGTCATTACACATCTATGCCAAGATCGAATACGTAAACACATGTACGGAACGACTTTATACACGCCAAAGGTATTTCCCGAGGCGATAAAAGCGCTAACTATTAAGTAAAGTTCGAAAAGCAAACACTATCGGTGGAAACAACCGCGATTTGGAGCTGTATTGGTACGAGATAAGCAAACTCGGGCGGGAAAGTGCGACTTGTTTGTGTAGTGTAGTACAAATTGGTCGGGGACGACCGATGGAGCTCTCCCAGGCCGTTTGTTGCTGTTCACGGTGTACAAACGTTTGCTAAGGCTGCGGTGATCTAGCGGTATTAACTATGTAACGCTAGTGTGTACAAATCGAGATTTTGGGAGCACTAGTGTACCTAATATTGCCTTGAGATTTGTATAAAATGTGCGTAGTAACACACGTTGTCTTACACTATAATATTATATAATCAGTGCGGAAACAGAAGAGTCGTGGAATGTATTGGGGCCAGTGTTGTGAATAACGCTTATTTTTAGGCTTAAAGACTCGAGTCTTCAAGACTCGTAAGTCTTGAAGACTCGACTATATTTGAGAATTGTATTTATTTATTTTACTCGTATGGATGTAAGAAATCGTCTTTGCCGCCTTTGAGGTGTTAAGCCTCGAGAGTCTTAAGGGTTCGAGTCTTTAAGCCTCGAAATGAGCGTTATCCACAACACTAATTGGGGCCCAATACATTCCATGATTCTTCCATTTTAGAACAGACTCTATATTATACCACAAGAAGAAAATTTCAAATCCATATGACGTACGTTATCTAGGTACTAACTAATAAGTGCGTGTATTTTTTATTGCTGTGTTAGTCTAACGTAATTTAGTTATAAACCGTTTTGATGCAATAAAAGTTAGATGTGATTATACTTTCTATACCTAATCATCATAGCTTTCTATCATTTTATGTTGTCGCGATTTGAATGAGTCATGCAATTTCCCATGTCATATACTGTGTGTCTATACTTCTATAGGCACATGTACCTATACTGTACGGTCATATCATAACATAAACATAAAATAACACAGGTATACTCGTACGTCCTGGTGCTTTTCGAAAACAATGCGATATATGCGATGAATTGCAGATTTGATATTTCAATCTAGACTAGACAATGTACATAATGCAACTTTTGCCGAATTAACATAAAAAAAAATCCTATTTGTTGATCGCATAGAAATCCATGTAATAAATAATTTGTCTTTCATGTTTTTAAAACTTAAAAATATAGGACTACGTTTTGAGCGGTTTATACTGAAATAATTCAGAAACGAAACTTAAGTGTCCCTATTTACTAAGAGACACTTTTTGGTATTCTGCGTGACCCTTTTATTTCTTGTTACGGGAGAACTGACTGCAAAACCTAGCAAAGTGAACTAAAGTGAAAACCTATGTATTTTTTAATAGGTAGGTACTTACCGTTTAGGTTTAATAAGTTTGATGAATTACGTAGGTATAAGACCGTGGTTTCCATGTGACTCCGCGTCACAATTGCACGTATTTGCTCACATCACATCAGAAACGTTGGCCAGTGACGCGAGTAATCGGAGCTTTATTTGCCTTATCTACTTACTAGATACGCGTTCATATAATCTGAAACAAATATTGAACAATTAAATATCTGGAAATTTTATTAGTTATTTGAGCAGGACGGGGCAGAATCGTGATAGAATTGCATTTATTATAAATTAGGACTGACCTTTGCGGAACCAGCGATTGAGTTTCTCTTTATGCTACGCCCTCCACTTACTTTGTTACTAGGATTAAAACGAATATATTACGAGTAGGTACTAGTGGCTCTGTGAGCTGTAGACCTAGCGAGCAGAACTTAAAACTAATATATACGCCCTTTTGAAAAAAAAAACCAAATTGACAAAAAAGTAATATTTAATCATCGAGCCTGCTCAAAAATTTTACGAGAATCAATTCTCAAATTGCGACCTGTAGACTTGTAAAGGAGAACATCTAAAGATAAGTAAGCATTTTTGCCCAAACTAAAACGGAGACCTTCGCTAACGCTTCGGTCAATTATATCAAGTTCGTGATCTCAAGATCAACAATGCACCTAATTGAAGAAAAGCTGAAAATTAGTTGAAAAGTAACAATTTTATGGAAAATACTGGCGTTTTTTATATCAATCATGTTAGTAAATCTGAACTTATAACCTTATTATTAATACAGACTTGCTCCTCGAGCAAATCTATCCCTATATGGAGACAACATGAAAATTTCAATAAGCAAGGCTTTCAATTAATTTAATCTTACAGATCTAAAGGCACAGAGCAAGCATTCTGGTGGATCAAATATCAACGCAAAATATCGATATCTCGATTATGATCAGTTATGAAATAAGTCGTCATTATATTTGTTATTTATTTGATGAGTTTCGATCGTATTTGTTACATGCATTTACGTTCTCACTCCATGATATTGGCTATACATTGTGGCTAAATATGTACATAATTTCAAATAAATTACCCAGAGAGTCCTTAGAACTCGGTTCCCAGTCGTTTGAATACTTTGTAACATTTATGTAAGGTTTATCAGCTTCCCTTGACGAAGAGATATTAAACGTTTGCAGTTTACAACCGGTATTTTACACTCTATGTTTTTAGGTAGATACTATATTTTACTCAGTTGATGATTTTAATGAGAATGAAATCGAGAAATCGTTTATTGCCAGTTAGTATGTTATCTACTTTTTTCCGTTCCCGCAGGACATCGGTTCTACTTAATATCTACAAAGATCTATGAAAGCTGAAGATGTTGTGTGACAAGTGTTAAAAAAGATAAAGGAAGTTATGAAAAGGCACTGTGTCGTAGGTACAGTCATCTGTAAAAATATGGATGCACAAATCATCTCAAAAATATGTCCCATATCTCTTATGTCCAATCCTCAGCAATGGGGGAGCGATTAAGAAGAGAGATCTCTTATGTCAGCGAATTAAGAACTATGGGACATATTTTTGAATAAGTTGGCTACACCCATATTTTTACAGTTGATTGTACCTAATTTCTGAACCTATAAGAAGCGGACTTGATAGGGCCGATAGGCGATATGTACAATAGTACATATAAAGGTCCTGTGCAACAATAAATTTAAAAAAAGACTAGAAAGTCCGAAACCGACCAGCTGTATTCTAGTTAAAAATTTCACGGGCCTGCCAGTCACTATAATCCTCAATTATTTACTTAGGTCAGACGTCAGGTACGGTACGCAATGGTTCCCTAGTACATGATAGCTTGGCTTGGATTTTGACACAGAGCATCATGAAACCAGAAACAAACAGTCACTTCAACACACTTTCAACATCACCGATCACCGTAAATCATTACAATAATTCACAACGAGCCGTCTCAGTTCAGTTGTGTAGTAGACCTTTATAGTTCAAGCTGCAAAGTCAAAATATTTTTTTAACTTACTGTACCAACGCTACATGATGAGATACAAAAATGACCCCTGTGCAGGGAATATTCCAGACAGAAAAGGGGTCCACAAAATGGCGCGAGCAGTTGGCGCGCAGGTGTGCAGGCACATGTCACGACGCACGTGCCCGCTTTAACGACTAACGGAATTTGCGAGGCTTTTATGTGGGGGTAGCGTGTGGGGTTATAGGTATTGTTGACTTTTTACTAAGGGGTCAGAGGAAGTCACTAAAGGTCGGTACCGATACTGAAACGTCCAGCGGATAAGCTAATGGTTAGGTTAGGTTAATAACTGAGTAAGTAGCAGTCGATTGTGCAGGAAAAAGTACAGTTTGCAAGAGACAAGATTCTCCTATTCATCCAAATACATAGATCAAATTGAGAACGAAATGAGGACGATATAAAAACAGGACGTCCTGGATACATGACAGGATTTTACAGCATCTTATACCCTATCTATAGCATCATCAAATCATCATCGAAAGAACGACAAAATTCTGGAAGATCTTCACCACAACTGGTCATAATCTATTCTAATCTAACAGCTTCCTGTAATGTTAATCAAATCATCGTTCCAGCAGCTTAGGCGGGGCTATTACTCTATCTAATAGTAATATACATCAAATCAGTATTTCATAGCTCGTTAATTTAAACTAAACCGCATAATTAACTTTCTTCTGACTAACTGCAACTATTTCAATCTCTACCAATCCTTTAGCAGTAAAACAGTTTTTATTATAATTGCACCGAGATTTATAACTCCAACAACTGGAGCATTTACCATAAACATGCGAAAATACCATTTAAAGCATAATTAAGGTTAATTTATTGACGTGGTACAACTAATAACTCAAGTTGTGTGAGTGAAAAACTGGGAATACTAAACTAGTTGGAGTAGCTAGTCGATCAGGCTGTGTCTCCAGTTTCTTGTTGGTTGCGGTTTGCAAGTAAGTAATTCAATGAAGAGAAGCTTTGGTCGAACACTACCGAAAGTATAGTTTCGGCACAACCGAAAGTTTTGGCGGTGTCTTGGACCAAAACAAACCTTCGGCAGAATGACGACTTTTTATGCCGATACCTGCCGAAACCTAAACTTCGGGCGGACACTAGTCAAAATTTTTTTCTCCAATATGCTGGGATATGTTCTCCTTATCGTAGCATAGAAAAACTCAAATTAAAAAAACATGATTGTACTGTTTTAGCGGACTGGAAGTTGTACGAAAATCTGAATTGTTTTGTTACCAAACCTTGTATCGATGTAAGTAAACGATCAGTACACCAATCATTTCAAGCTATATTTAAAAACATACTAAAGGATAATTGTTTTTAACGTTTTTTAAAGTGAAGTTTCGATTCGAGTGATTCTCGATGCTTAAATAATTGATTATTTTACCGTATCCTCGCATGCTTGGAGAAAAACACCACTTTCGAGTTTTGTACAACAGGAATAAAAAAAAACTTTAAGTACCTACTTAAACTGTATTTAAATAATAAGATTAATAAGCCTGCCAGTTACAAAGTTTACTTTTCAATTGACCACCAATACCACCATAGATTACGTAATTTGAATAAATTAACAGGAATATATTGCCAATTTATCATTAAAAGCATTTATATTGCCAACTAAACTGTCATTGTCTTTCGATGAACCATAAAATCTTAAATATATGATGCCCACATATACGTTCATATATGTGGGCATCATTTATATTTAATATTGTTTTAACATCGCCATTAAAAAGTTGCAAACTTTAATACCTATTGTAAAATTTAAGGTGTCTGGGCTGGGCCCAAATCTCCATCGTCGCAAAATCGCTGTAAATTTATATGTAGGAACATATTATTCACATTTTTTGCCTTACTGCAAGAGTGGACGAGAACTTAGGAAAAATGTTTTTCCGAAAATCAAACCCAGCTAATATATAATATAAAAACAATATTTATATTCCTTTTATTTTAAATTTCATTACACACACATTGACAAGTACCTACCTCCAACCAAGTATATTCCTCTTTAAATAACATAGGGTTGTATAATACCTACTTTTGTACTTGATGTATCAAAATAATATTAAAAACAGATTGGATTTGAGCAGCTGGTGCCTCTTTGGGCCCGATTCGGATTTTGAAATAGACATCTATTAGACATCTTTTAGACATCACCAAGATACGATAACGATATGTTTAAGATCTAACCTGTCAAATTTGACATTTGCGCGATTCTGGAGAATCTGTTGAACAATTTCCACAGGATATGACTTAGAGATCTAATTCACATCTAATAGATATCTTACTCTATCTAACGTAAAAGTGACATTGGTTGCCCGAATTGCGCTGCAAAAGAGAACTAGTTGATATCTAAACTATAACGTATCTAGAATGGATCTAGTACGTGTCGTCTCTTGTGAATATCTTGAAGTTCGAATACGGCAGTTTACATATTTAATTACACAAACGGGTCTACCGCGATATAATTTCATTGTTTTTACCTTTAACTCCGACGTTTCAGCTTAGTTGCACCAGCTGTGGTCACGGAAAGACTGACGTCCCAACAAATGTCAACGGAGATATTAATAAAACACCACTAAACTACCCGAAATTAGTTTATAAAAATGTTCGGGGTAGACAAAGAAATTGCAGCTACCCGTTAAAGTTTAATGTTTATTGTCCACGGCACGAACGCAACACTCACAGTATCCGTACACTGGTCCGAAGATATATCCGCTGGTTTCAACATTTGAATCACTTTTTTTGTTGAAACCAGCAGTAATGATCACAGCGACTAGTCGGATAGTCGGCCAGATCATTAGTTTCGTCTAAGTTCGGTTCCGATGCACTCAATAAACAATCGTTTTACCCCTTTCGTCGCGCTATTTATCATATTATAAGGTTAATGCAGGCATTAACGCCCCCCTTAAGGCAATTTTAGAATCGATCATAGTTTTTAAGTATATAGGTTGCCATCTAATATACTTTTCCATTTTTATATGCTAATATTAGGTTTATAAAAGGTAATTACTAAGTTACCTGTACCTAAATAAAGGATTATGATATAAAAAATAATTTATAAAGTTACTGAGTCGATTGTTACTATCGCCGACCCATAATAATGGCTGTGAAGTTATTAACGATTTTTAAGCAGCTATTTCCGATCGTGATAAGAGAAGGTATGTGCCCAGCAGTGAGATGAGACGTATACCTATGTAAACCTAGTCTGGTATGGTGACATAGTGTCCATAGTGGATAATTATGAATTAACATTTTTATAGGGAGACTAAAATTTTCTATTTCCAATATGAACGAACATTTTCCGTAATTTTCTAGAAACTATCACGCTTTGCTTAGTTTGGGGTTGGGGATATTGATCTGTGTCAGTTTGAGTGTGTATTTATAATAATAGGTGCCTATCATGTCACAAAAGTAAATGAAATTATATATCTACCAACGGTAATAGCTTCTTATTATGGTTGCTATTACCGATTCCTATGAGTCGGTGATAAAATATCTGAGTACGAACTTAAAATGCATCACCGACTCATAAAAATTATATCATTTTTATTTAATTGACCATGTGACTACAAACCAGTATGTAATTATGTAACATAAAAAAATATAAGCACATACACGCAGTTTCAAGTACCTAATAAAAAGTTTTCCTTTGATGTTGTTACTACACAACATCGGTCCCCCAAAAATATCAACTGTGGTTAATTTTACAACGCTTAAATAAGAAAATTAGATAAAAACGTGTATGTCGGTAATAGATTTTTAGAAAGACTAATTGTTGGAGTTTAAACGGGTCCATATAAATACTTGTGTTGGTATGTTATAATAATATAAAAGAATGAAAAACTAAACATTACGTTGTGGCCGTTACCGACTTACGGATCGTTGATAGCTGCTACAACTAAAAGTGGTGACGCTATTACCGTCTAATTTAATTTTAAAATTTTATGGTTTTAAATGTCTTGTTTTTGATAAATTGTGATGTTAAAACAAAAATTAACAATTGTATGAATACATTTATTAATAAAAAGTAAAGAACAGTAGTCTATTATTTAAATAAATGTCTTAAACAGAAAAGTCACATTCTTACTTGAAAGTACAAGGGCCAGTATTACATAAGCTGCGTCCACGCCACCCGCGCCGTTATTTGTGTATTTAATCTTTTTTTCGAACTACCATCCAAAATAACGTTAAACTACCCGATACCCAAAGAACAAACGCTTGTGGAAGTTTACCTACCTACCACTGAAATATATCTGGCAACGACAACATATGTAATTACTTGAATAGATCGGTAATACCTGCAGATTTTCGATGGGGCGTTGATAGCTGCGTTTACCTTAGTTACGCTAAAAAATGAATAATAAAAAAAATTGAGGCTATATTTTATACGACAACCGGACATTCGGACACAAGAAAGCGACCACACGGTCGATAATTCGAACAAAAGTTTTCGTAACCACCCTAAATATGAATTTGGGTAAAATAGGTGAAAAGCTTATAGAAAATGGTTTGCTGTTTATTCCTTTTTGCCCTGTTTTTCTGTCACTTATAAAGTGCCGACTAATCGGCCATTTTTGCCGACTAGTCGCCGACTACAAATGAGGCCGGATAGTCGGCTTTCCCGTCTAGCCGGTGACTAGTCGGTATACATCCCTAATATTTTGATTTTCGCGGTAGGCCCTCAGAACAGACCGATATTGCAATAAAATTTAGTATTAATAATATTCAGTTTACGCTCTTTTTGTGTATTATTTAGTATTGATGAACAATAAAAGAACCTTGTATTTGTAGTGTATACAGCACTACATATACCTATATAGGTATCTCGTTTCTGAATTAACCTCAAAGTTGTAAAATTCCCGGGATATTGTACAGTTTTAACGCAAATGACCAGTTCCGCTGTATCGCGGTAGTAAAATTAGTCGAATTACACAAATTGCGACCGTTATCGACATATCTTAAAAGTTTAACGCTGCACCACACACTTCTAAGATCATAAACATTAATTTGAATTGAAAATGTAAGCGAGGTGACAAATTCAAAATCATAATTGCACTATAAACACTTGGTTCATAAAAAAGTTTTTTATAGCAGGACCCTGATTTCTGATATTAAGATGACACTGCTGCCACCTACGGGCAAATGCTTGCCAATATAACGTGTCGAATAAAATAACAAAATTAATAAAACACATCGAAATTGTAATATGAAAAGTAAATATTTTTGAAAATCACTTCCCGCTCATCTTGTTTTTCTTGAAACGAATTATTAAAAAAATATCTTACGTGAATTACTTTGGATAGTTTTACCAAGTTTACATGAAATATTTAAAAAAGCATAAGTGGCGTTTGACACAAGTGACTTCATTCATTATAAATCAATCACCTTTGATTAATCTAATTAAATATTTTTAAGTAAACACAAGTTATTTTTAGACGGAAAATTAATCCACATGCCCAATAATAATTGATGAATGACAATTAGCAATAAAACTCTTCATACAAACATCCCACCATAGACAATCGACTTGTTTTTTCTTCAATTACAAAGACATCGACCCCGAAGCGAGACCGGAATTTGAATATCGAATGTCGAGGCTTTGGGCGCCATTGTTAATTTACTTTTAATCTTTCCTTATTAACTTCTCTCTGGTACATTATAAATTTAATTTTGTGATGTGTTCCACTTGGAACCGGGAGTTGACATCAAATGACAATAACAATTTAAGTAATGCGGTGATTAATAATTTTGTGGTTAGATGTTGATGATATATTTGATATATTTATAAATTTGAATGTTTTTTTATCAAATGCATTGAATATATTATTGTTTATAATGTATTTGCTTTTTTCAAACTTAAGATATTCCATCTCCGCGAAAGCGTATTAGGTACTGGAAAATCTTCCTCATTAACATTAAACAGACATAAAATGTGACGTCCCACGGTCAAAGGTACCTTATGGCGGGTGGCGGGTAGTTATGCATACCCCAGTAATCTACAATAAATAAGCTATCGATAACACAAAAGATCAACCTTCTAGGTTGCGTAGTTACAGAGATATGATTTTTTGAAAATAATGTTGTGAAATTAGCAACTTTACGATAGAGAAGTTTTAAGTTTAGCCGCCTAAAAAACTATGTTCCTGAAGTAAGTTACATAGTTGACTACAAATAATAATACCTTATATATGTGAGATTAAAAAAATATTGCGACTTGTTCTGTAATGCAAATAGAAACTTTTGATATCGACTGATTTATGTGTATACTAGCCAATCTCTTGAAAATAAAGTTTTATTTCATTTTCACGATTGATTGCAATGAGCTCTCAAGATTTAAATTCTATCTATTAGAAAACGACACTGACAGACAGTTTAAGCAAAAAACAATACCGATTTAGAGGTGAAAATGTATTTTCTGACTTTTTCATATAAAATCACAAAATTGAATATTTTTACTTTTAATGTGACACACAATCAATTTTTCTGAGCACATATGAAAGAAATTCTGTCATTCAAATGAAATAAATCCTAAAACCCCAACTAAATACTATATTTAACCCCTTATGCCACTTTAAACTTACATAACAATAACAGTATTTGCTCCATACATTTACGAAAAGGTACCTTATGGAAATAAATCTAATAATACATCACTACAAAATATCAATCATATTACAGTTTATCTTTTATGAATAGAAAATATTAATTTACATTAAACTGCCCCAAATTTAATTAGTTCTTTGTCATAATAATCTTAAAAAAGACCAATAATTTGTATGTAATGAAAAGGTACCTTGTGATTAAGTTACATGATGAGGCATGATGATGATGGAACAGTTAGGATAAACTCATAGTATTTTGGGGTTAAGATGGTATAAATCGTCTATTTCTTATCAATAATATATTTCGGTTGCTATTGAAGATAAGCGGCATTGAGGTTCAATGACCTCAGATATTCCATAAGGTAATGCGTCGGGTATTGGCATTTTTCAGCAAACCAATGGCTGATTTACTGCATGCGACCAAACCAAATGAAGATTATTCTAGTTAAGAAAGACTTGACGAGAGTAACTTTGGTATAATAGCAGGCTACTTGGATTTGTGATGTCGGTCTATGTACGGTTATAATATTTGCGAGGCGCCCCAACCAGAACTGAAATTATCAAATTAGTTTTGCAGAATGCTAATACAGTTCTCTACCAAACTTCTTTTCCCGTATTGACTAGTTTTTTTGGGAATTTTCAATCTTTTTTCCATAAGGTACCTTTTCTACTAAACTCTGAGACGACATTACTAGGCTTATAACTAACTTATAACAAAAATAAAAACAGGTAAACAAACGTTACGCATTAAGGTTTCAGATCACACAATAAAAAAAAATTGAGCATTTTTTCACCTCTTTACAAAACATTTCATATCTCCGAAACTAGAAACCCTCATAAGGTACCTTTTCCCGTGGAACGTCACAAATAGATACCTATGTTATTAAACTAGAATCTATTCTAATACCTACTCTTTCCAATTAATATAAATTAACATTGCTAATCAAAGAATAAATAAATGCTGAACAGTAATTTAAAGTAGGTTCACAAATTACACCTACCGTTAATACTGACGCTTCAATTTCAATGAACTTTGGACGGACCATTAAAATGTGCTTATGAATACATGATGCAAACACTTTTGTAATAATATTTGATTGTAGTAGGTACATTTTTTACCAAACCACACTATTTTCCATTTGTTCTGACAAAATTATTTAAAATTTGTTTTTGAAATAGCCAATAGAATTCGCTAGCTCGGTACGGGTTTTCTGTTTGAGAACCCTTGTCTTTTAATTTAAAGTACCTAACTTAGAAATTCAATGACCAACCAATACCAATGAGTTTTTCGGAACTTATGTACGAAATATCATTTGATATTTACCACTAGCTTTTCGGTGAAGGAAAACATCGTGAGGAAACCTGCATACATCTGCGAAGAAATTCAAAGGTGTATGTGAAGTCCCCAATCCGCATTGGGCTAGCGTGGGGACTATAGCCCAAGCCCTCTCGCGCATGAGAGGAGGCCTGTGCCCAGCAGTGGGACGTATATAGGCTGAAATGATGAATGATGAACTTAGAAATTGATGGCGAGATATGTTATCAGCATATTTCTTACCTATTCTACATAATTATTATGCAATTTATTCCTATTTCACTAACCTAAAATAACACTCCGAGGACCTTGGACTTCGCTAACTTAACACTGCACCTCTCAATCACTTCAAGTTTATGTCAGTTTTCATTATTTCACTGTCCATTGCGGCACATGTTAGCACTACACAGTATCACCGACGAATGACTGCAGCGATGTACGAGCGGACTGGAAATGGGCACGGAGTTCGGAGGCGTGTGAAGAGCGCCGGAGTAGGGGCGGGCATCGTTGCGTGACAGCTAGAAACGTACCTGCGGTTGTAGACGTCATGGCAATTACCATGTTCCTCGTTTTACTAGACATTAATTCGAATAAATACTGTCAGCTTATAAAAATAGCAACCGGATTTTTACTAAAAAAGCGGTAGAAACTAACTAAACTTGTTTCGTAATGGGTGTATTATGGTAGATAGATAATGTTTGCCTATGGCTTTTCGAATTTCTTATCAGCTGTAGTTTAAATGTAGATTGTTTACGAGTCTACCAATATAAAAATGTGGATATTATTTAAATAAAACATTAAATGTTTTGGCTTCCAATATTTTTGTAAGATACCTAACAGTTTTTCGTGCAAATGTTGGAACAAAATACACGAAAGGAGCTAAAATACGAGCCCGCATTCCGTCCATTAAGATAACGTGGGGCCTCTTAAAATAAATGAAGGAGGTATTACAATAAAAATAATGCTTCCTTTTACTCACCAATAATGATCCATTGTCATATTTTCCATGTTCCATTGCACAATCTGTAACAACAAAATAACAATCAGTATTAAAACGAGTGTACAACTAAACTAATACACCATAATTTGACGTAAAACTCAAGTTAAACGTTTTAATTGACGTTATAAAATAATTGTTTATTCCCCAGGTATTTAAATTTCTTTTGTACCTTCCATAAATTCTTATTCGAATGTGACACAAACAATAACCAACAAACAAGATATGTACACGCAAAACAATACGTATTTTGCCTAACAAATTGTGATATCATATCATAAAGCGCTTCCTTTATAATGCATAGCGTGCGGTGCGGTACCGATTGTTCATAAATCCTTTGCTATGAAAGCATTGTCCCGGGGCGTAATGAGAGCCGATCAACGCTGATACCGTAAAATGCACAAAACTATAACTGTTATTTCTGTTTAGTAACTATTTAGATACCTACAATGGCTATGAACTCGGATTCAATAAATTTTAAGGACCGCTTGAACATTCAAATTTAATAGAGTCCCGTCTATCTAACTAAGCTAACTCTGCACCCACCGACTTGAACAGAACAAAGAGAATGACTGTCATTATAAACGTCATATTTTAATAGAAATTTGACATTAATGATGACATTGCCACACTTTCATTTCAAATTCCATGCAGAGAAGACCTTAGTTCGACTCTATGTTACTGGCATGGCAACACATAAAACGCCAAAAAAATGAAGAAAAATACAAATCGAGCAGGCCACTTGTAAAGCAAGATTTAAAAATAAATTAGAATTTCGAAAATGGAACACCGCCCGACGGCGGCGTGCTCGCCTTGCATCCGATGAATTTGCACCCTTTTTTTCTTAATTCAAAAACTGCAAGTTCTCGTGTGACCTTTCCATGGGCGCTTCCGAATGCGCCCGGGTTTTTGCACAAAAATGAATGGCGGACGAGGATAGAAATCTTTCTCACGGGTACCATGGAAAGAACGCGCTCCTGTATTGTAAACGCTTGGTTTGTTGACGCGCATGCAACGTATTTAGCACATTCCGTATTAGAATTTTAAATACGTACCTACAATTAAAATACTTTGTACCAAAAGTATATATAAGTAAAGTATATTTGGACTGCCGTGTGACGCTAAAAGTTTCTCAGCCAAAGTAATTTAATAGAGTTAAGTTTTGAAAAAGTAATAAAACGTTCTAATGCCTTGAAAATGTACCAAAACCGCAACGACCGACGCCGGCGGGGGAGGGGGAGGATAATTAGGCGGTGCGGGGAGGCCGGGTCGTTCACCGCTCTTCCGCGAAGCCTCCGGTTTGTCTATGCTCATCACTAGATGTCATCACTGCTTTATGTTATTGAGATAATGATGGACGCACATCAAACTATTATTTTTGATATACAAGTCCATCCTATTTTAATAAAAAAAAAGTAAAACTACACTCAGTTTGACTGTAAATAAATATATGTTATGCATAAATAGCCCGAATCAGGTACCTAATGCTGTAAAACATCAGAAAGTAAACAAAGCATATGAACAAGTGACAAAGGAAAATAATTTTATTCCTAATAAATGCATTAACTTTTTATGCCAGCTATGTACGCCGATGGATAAAATCATTAAAAATTAACGCAAGTCACGTTACCAACATAACACTATGGAAACAATTAAACAAGCATTGTAAATCATTCACTACGAGTTGAGTAACGCTATATAATATGAAGACTGATTGGCAATCACACATCGGGTGTCTTACAATAGCCGAATAAAAAGCCCAGTTTCAATCCGCTTGTAATTCTGTTTGATTATGATTGTACTCTGCTTATTAAGGCAATTATGAGAGAAGACGTACGGATAACATCTATTGTGGACGCCAATTAGCATACTGCCTGCACTGAAAACGTGGGAATGTCGGAATGGACGGTCGGTATGTTCGAAATTTAGAAGCCATTCTTTGCAGTGAGGATCAAATTACGATATTTTTTTTAAATGAGATTCCATAGTTGTTTTTTTTTTGAATTCTTGGTAAAACTTAGAAAATAATCAACGATAGATACAGAAAAATATCTAATTAGTATACAATGTATTTTACCGCGTTAAAATCAAAGACTGTATCAAAACATCAAGCTCTAAAAATACCTTTACAACATTTATAAATGATGTGACTATATCGTACGCCTTCCGGTCATTGAACGATCTCTATGATAATCCTCGTCAAAATCGTTAGATTCTCAGCCGTGAATACATTACCGACCATCGCAATTTGTCATAATATTTATCATCTTTTGTCGGCTGAACTTCATGTAGTAATTCATTCGGTCCGAATTGTAAAAGTATTTAAATCGTTTTGTAGCCTAGAGCTGACGTCTCCAGGCGCCTTCGTCCAAAAAGCTCGTCTTGCCCTTAATAACCGAAAATGTCTTCCGCGGGCACAACAGTAATGAATATATAATTGCGCTTCGTGGAAATATTTTGAGACCGTCACAAAAGTCACTCTAGGAATTATAATTACGCCTAAGATTACGGTGCAAAGAGTTTTTCAAATTCTTTACGTATTCACATGAATTATTCATCCAGAAAAGTATGTCATTGATCTTGGACGGAGACATTGCGTGTTTTTTAAATAGCAACACAGCTAGATGTTTAAAAAATCCTGGCCACAAATTTCCAATTCTTTTTTTTTGGTTGGCCGTGACTTGGGAACGAGAAAGCACGGACGCCTATTGGCCGACTGTCATTGCAGTAACGGTACACTGAATGGTAGTATGACTGTGCATGATTCGATCATAATTGAGATCCACTCTAAATGTAGGTGTAACTACACAATTTCCTTTTACAAGACGTCACGAACTTAGAATCGCTTCGGACTTAATAGCGTCGGTAGCTTTCAATTGAAATTTATATGACGGTACTCGAAATACAATTTAATATATTTTTGGAGAGTTCGCGGCGTTGATACAAAGTGTGTCACTCGAATTCAATGTTACTATACTTGGTCAAGCAGATCTTGTCAGTAGAAAAAGGCGGCAAATTTGAAAAATGTAGGCGCGAAGGGATATCGTCTCATAGAAAATTTGAATTTCGCGCCTTTTTCTACTGAAAAGATTTGCTTGACCATCTATATGTTCCATTTCCTATACCTACCTATATATTACATTCAATACTCCATTATAGAATATTGATCATTTTATAATGTACAGATAAGCCAAGCAAAAGTACTAAAACGTCATTGTTTAAATGAAAGTTACATGTGTTGTGCTGAGTAATCATATCACATCACAATATTCTTGACAGGTGCTACGGTGTTTCCTTACAATACAAACATCGCAAAGATTAATTTGATCCAGGCAGGGAAGTCACAATACATACCTACTCGTAACTAGACGGATATAAATTATTTTACTGCAATAATATAAATATGAGGAATCCTGCCTACGTTTGCAGGTTTGAAAGGTCAAACATTGCGAAAGGGAGTACCTAGGGTGAGCGAGCGAGCGAGAACATCGACCGAGCACACGTTTTATATACTTTCTTCTATTCGCTCTATTTATTTTGTATTACAATTTTAGCGACAAGTACCAAATAACGGCCCGATTCGAACTTTAAGATACGTCAGAAATTTGCTAAAGAATCGACATGGATCGGATATGTCAGTGTCAAAAGTAAAGTTTCTTCAAACAAAAACGTGACTTTTGACACTAACATATCCGATCCATATCGTACCTTTAGCAAATTTTTGACATATCTTAAAGTTCGATCAGGCCGTCAATCTATAGCATGAACATTAACTATGCCAAGTTTAAGGTAATTTTAACATGTCGTATTAAAATGAGAGCGTAACTCCAATTGTTTGACAGCGGATTTTCGGCGGCAGGTTCTTGTGACTCTTAATTGGGAGTATCTTCCCATTTCACGATATAAACCCCTAAACTTCTGCACTGTCACGTCATCCCGTATTCATGGGACTGCGCGCGCATCACGCCACATGCCTCGACCGATAAGGACCAATAAAATTGCCCCCGGACATACTAAAAGACATAAAAGGCGAATGCTAATGCCGTACACGAACTATTTTAGTTGGCACTGTAAATTTATAAGCCAACATTAACGAGTTGGAGTTATATTCGTGAGGTTTGAATAGAGAAGTCAACGGCCCTATTCTAGGTTTGTAGGAACTCGGTGCTATAAATAATATTAAAATAGATATATTATATCAACTTGGAGGATCTTAAAGTGCGATTTGATAACATATTACTAAAAATTTAAACCAGCACAAAATGAGAGAAATCATGTACCCGTAGGAGATCTATAAGTACATTAAAATGTTTGTCGACATAACAAATATGCAATCACTTCGCTCTAGCTGTTTAGTATTCAACCTTAATACTGCTATACTGATTTACTTGAGGTAGCGAGGCTACTGGCCGGCGACACAGAAAAGGTGGTCTGAAAAATGACTAACAGTGTCAGTGTCACAGCAAAATCGCGAAGAAATAGATCGCCTAATTCGCAAGAAACAGTAAAACCCTAGTAAAAACTCATAATTCAGTGCGTGTAAATAACGAGGAATCAGCAATCCACCCGCAGAGGCCTCTGCCAGCTGCAGACCACAAGACTGACGGTAAGCGCGCTCACCCTTTTGTACCTCAGTATAGTGTTACGATAGGAACTTACAGAAACTACAGTCCACATCCCTGGCTTTACGCCACACTAGCATTTGCACAAAGTTTCGCATATCTTTTGCGCAAAAAAGGTGAAGTGGCCAAGTATCAAACTACGAAAGTTGCCACTGTATATTTTTCGCAAGTATTAAGTAATTAAACAACTGAAGCTAGGGAGTAGCACATAATAACTAAAATTTAAAAAAATAAAGGTAATCACGGAATAAGCACGAACCGTGGAGTCGAGTGAGGAATAATCCGGCGCGGTTCCCACGCGGCGTGTCACAAATATTTTAATAACCGCCATTAGTTTAGACAAAATGGACACTTTCAATTAACTACTCTCCATCAATCTCTATGGAAATCTTAATTCAAAGTGGTATAGTACTTTTACACATTTATAAAGGATACAGTATATTTCCTAGGGTTAAACATTTTTTTATTTATTAACGGCCGATTTTTCGGTAACCACTTGTCCAATAACTATTCCAGCGATAAGGTATAAGAATGACATATGATAATCGTGTTATCAATGGAATGAATCCTATCCGTCTGTTTAACTGGGGACTGAAAAATCGGCTCTTAGATGATATGAGATTTTCTTTGCCTGATATCAGTTTAAATGTAAACCAACTTCACTCTGCCAAGATTTCCTATAAACATTTTGAGCTAGCACCTTTTTCTCTAATTCTAACACCATACTTAGTACTTGCCGCGGGAACGACACCTGCTGTTTCCCGGACCCGCCTGTTTTACTTTATAAAAAGGATGCAACAGACCTGATTCTCCTATTAAAATATACCCTATCGCGCAAACTAGTGTTTTTCCTTCCTTTATCTTACAGATCTGAGGCTGCCTGGGCTGGTCTTGCCTTGTTAAGTAATTAAGTCCTGGGAAGCAGAGGTGCGTATAATTTATACTGGGAACGCCTGGATATAGTGCTTGATTGATTGGTATTTTTATTGTCGTCTCCGGGATAATGTTGTATAACATTGTTGATACGTGCACGCTTCTGTTTTATCAAATACGATTGATTTTCGATAAGTTAAATGATAGTAGTAAGACTCTTTTCTTTAAAATTCCAAAAGTATTCCATCCGAAAGAACGCATACAGTTGTATGCTTTCTTCTTTATAAGTTGTTCGAAATATAATTTGCACCGATTTTTCGAATAACTTATAATAATATGTTGAATCGGTATTCAACGGTATATGTAGGTAAGAAATAAAGATGTAGAAACTATTTGTCAAGTGGGTGTTTTTCCAATAACCAAGATTAACTGCAAAATGGGGCACTTGAAAAGTTGTTTCCACTGTTTTTTTCTTATCTATTACATAAGCGACTTGCATACAATGTTTCATGCTTTCTTACGGTTAACTCGGAGCTTAAGAGCCAAACTAGAACACAGTTTCTAATGTGACAAAGATAATAATAATACCAATTTTAGATCTACTTAACATGACGCAGTGTATTTTAGAAATAATTAATAAACATAATGGCGCTCTAAAACAATATCTGTAGCGGTATGGCTGTGACAAAGTCAAGACTAATCAGTACGTTTTCAATTTAATTATCCTACGTATACAAACAAATCGTAAATAATGAAAGAATCGTAAAGCAAGCTTTACTATCAAAAATCATGTTTACGACTTATTTCACAGTTTAGCTTTAATGAAATAGTAGATTGTTGCGTTTGTGCAGAAAATGAGTTATTTGAACAGCAATCTTATTAATACGTAGCGCGGACATGACAAAATAATGAGTGCGTAAATATGTCACGGCACGAGGCAAAATATATAATTAAAGTGTCACAGGAGTGAAATAAACAATGGTTTCGTTTCTTATTCAACACAATAACATTATTTTATATTTGAGCAAATACCACAGTGTAATGTGTAGCGGGCAGTGTATCAAATTCATACGGCTATATCCTAACTGAAGCGATATACCCAAATACGCAACAATGCGATCGCGACAACGATCGTTCAGAAAGACATCTGTCCGAAAGTGGCTTTAATAGTCGTGAGACTAATTTTTTTTTCATAAATGTGGAGTGTGTAGATTAGTTACCTAAAATTATTCTTACCCTATATTTTTTGTTCCATTCGCGTTTTTCCCCATTTTGTTTTTTAACCATTCTTTTATTTTCTCAGTAGTTAATTTTATTACACGCGTATGTCCCAGTCGCTTTTTGTCCCAAAGAGTAATATTTCCGAGAACATTTCCTTCTTACCCTGAGTCGACGGAGCCCCGCGTAGCGGGGCTCCTATTTCTGGGCGGTTTGTCCTTCGGGCATCTGAAGCTACCTAACGAACCTAACCTACCTACCTATCGACTTAGTGTGACTATCGTGAAAACATTACACTTTGGGGATAAAAGCGACTGGGACATAAACCTGTATTCAAATTAACTACTGTAAAAATAAACGACTTGTTGAAAAGCATAATGGGGAAAAACGCGAATAGAACAAAAAATATAGGTAATACAAATTTTTGGGTAGCTAATCTAAACACTCGTGGTCCAGTGTCGCGGGTTCGAGCCCCGTCTGTGACAGTGAATTTTTCCGAATTTAATTTATTTCTACCTAAAAGATTTTATATTTTGGATATTTTTCAGGCTCTGATTCAAATGGTCTGTGATCGAAAGTCAAGTCAGTTCTACTTTTAGCAGATAACAAATTTTTGTACCTACGTTATTTGTATGTGGATGCATTGTATGGTCCCTCAGCGATAATTAATGCTACGAGTACAGGCGACGTCAAAAATATGTTTATGTTTACACTTTTGCACCTTACTCCTTTGTAGGTAATAAGGCAAAAAGTGTAAACATATCTTTGGCGACGACTGTATACATAACTAAGGGTGGTATTCCACCTGTCCAATTTCTTTGTCAATGTCAGTGCGTCTCACTCTCTTATTGAAGCAAAATGTGAGACGCAATAGGTACTTACACATTGGACATGTGGAATACCACCCTAAGATGTTATTTTAATCTTCAAGCCAAAGATGAAATCACTGCAAAAAACTTTGAATAAATGAAATTCTCAGTTGATAGTAAGCTTTTATTATTATTATTAGATATCAATGCGACAAGGAAGGCCTGTTACGTTTTTGTGTCTGCTAATTGAAAGAACTTATAGTTCTTGATAAACAAATTATGCTCATTTTATGCATACCGATAAAACTTTAAAGGCATGATCAGCATGAATATATTAGTAATCCAACCTTCTCTGAAAAGCTATTTAGCCATATTAGTAAGACTGCTCTTGTACTAACATAGTTTGCATCGGACTCGCACACTAAATTTCATATAAGATATAAGAATTTACTCAAATCACGTCTACTTATAGCCGTAAACTCGTATAATAATATAATACGAGATATAATAAATATCCTGCACTAGATATACTTTATACCCATATCAGTTCAACTACTCATCCAGAATTGTTTGCGATGCGCGATAAGTGCCTAACTTGCATTCATATGGTGCATTCAAATGAACCTATATACCTATGTATGAGCTAAAAGTCTCACGGCCTGATTCAAACTTTAAGATTGTTACATCAAAAATTTGCTAAAGATAGGTTCGACATGGATCGCTTATGTCAGTGTCCAAAAGTGACGTTACTACAAATAAAAACGTCAGTTTTGACAGTTTTGACACTGACATATCCGATTCATATCGTATCGTTAGCAAATTTTTGACGTATCTTAAAGTTCTAATCAGGCCGTCAGTTATTTAAAATAATGCTTGGGGGTTTATATTCAGCAGTTGATCTGGCCATATCAGCTGAATTGCTCTTGTAAACTTCTATTATAACCATAATAAGAATAACACTTCATACGGTGCATCAAAAATCATATAAGATTTCTAAGCGTTTAGTCAAATCGTGTCTACGCGTTCCTGAAGCTCCATAACAGTCGTATAATGGTAATGCGTAACCGAGGAGTACCTTTAAAGGTGTGATGAGTGATCTTATTAATATAAAAGAGCGTAAGCGGTGTAAGAAAACGTAGTGGATAATTCAGTTTATGTGAGAGTAAGTAGTGTTTTCGAATCACGATACGTACGCGGATATAGCCGTGGGAATCATAACTGAGCCATGCGAACTGTTTGTTTACTGATAACAAGTTGGAAAACTTTACCGTTTGTTTTATTAGCTGATACAGTTTCGATCTTTTCTTTACATCAAAAAGATATAAAGAAACGTAAGCATGGCTGAAAAAGTTGAAGTTCTTAACTTAGTCTGGCTATGCGATTACCGTCGCCTATGGAGACCCGTAACACCAGAGAGGTAATAAGTGCGTTGCCGGCCTTTATGATGGGTCATTTTCTTCAACTTTAACTCTACATTTTACACATATTAAAAGATATAATTTTTAAAACTTCTGTTTTCTCATAGAAATCAAATTTTCATTATAAATACCAATATTGCATTTTACATTATAAAAGTTTGGTTATACCTACCCGCAATGTTATAAACATTAAACAACAATTTATTATTTTCTCTAATAACTGGCAAAATGTTTTGAGCGAGGTAATTACAATTTCTAGCAATATCCTGTTAATTACCGTACAATTTTAAATTAGTGGTTCATTCTCACTATTTCACACATTAACTAGCTAACTAAGATTACAGATAAAATTAGCTTTTAACATGCTAGAATTAAATTTAACATATTATGCGCGCTCAAAGAATTCCGCGTCATATCAAAATTAAATTAGATACCAAATACTTGTAAATGAATTTAATCGCTGTAAAATGTTTTGCTATGCTTTTAGAGTCTGTGCGGAAAGAGAAGAGTTGCATAATGTATTGGATCCCATAATTTCACGACTCTTCTCTTTCCGCACAGACTCTACTTTTTGGGTAATTTTTTTTAACATTCTTAATAGTCCGTTTGACATTAGCTCAAATAGACAGCAATAACTATAGGTATAATATACTGTATTATATTTTCTACAAAATATTGCTAGTTAAAGTACTCATAGCAAGTATTAACTCAGTCATGCAATATTTTTACACGGTAAGTATTTAAAAAAACACAAGGCACTTTATTCCTGTCTAAAAATTATCCGTCACAACCACGTCACTACGTCATCACCTGTGTATTTTTTTCAAATGATGAATTTAATTTAAACACACATTGACACATACCTCAAAAATGTATGTAGCATTTTTGAGGTATCCTTTACGATTTATTTGTTAATGTAATGTGTTTAAATTAAATGTATAGTAAACATCTGTCAATTCTAATCCCGACGTAATCGTGGTGCACAAGACGTCACGACCCGGTGTAAATCACCGGCCACCATTCATAAAATACCAATGACAATACCAATTAAAGTTATGCAGTAAATTATATGCGAAAATGCGAGCGACCGACAATTAACTGCCTCCATTAATTATGTAAAACTAAAGTTAACACCAAAAAGGCCTAAGACCTTTGCAATGTAAATATACTTATTACTTTTCCAAGCCAAGAGCTCAAGTCAGCACAGAAAACGTGATCAAAACTGATAACAAAGAACTGAAAGGACAGATCCTTATCAGTTTCATATCCGTTACCATATCCTAGACTTCTAGATACTAAATTGGCCATGTTGTAGAGGTACTTTAGCGTTTCCCCCTGTAATTTGTTCGCGTATTGAATAAAATGTATAGAATTGTCCGTTCCAGCGCGGGCTATAATTCATCTCAGTAATAAACGATTTGTCGTCGACTCGTGCGGTGCGCTTTACCGTAATGCTTTTAGTATCTAGTCATTCTACCATAATATATGTATATTCACCTTTCACGGCAATAACATGCGTTTATTTATATAGATACGACTGAAAATAAGTCTGTCAAGTTCTGTTAAACAAAATTCATGGGAGTCGTTTTCTTTTTATTTTATAAGCGCGAAATTATACAACCGGTAGGACATGAAAGCAGTTGTGGCACCTGGTGATAACTTTTTTTGGTTTGGGACTAGGTAAGCTGCCTTTTCACTGAGGCGGAGATGAGAGGAGATCCGGGAAGAAATCAACCGATAGCATTGTGTGTAATCCAGCGGAGTAGAGAAGAAATGTGCATTACAAATAGGGTTGCCAACCGTACTATATTATGTAGTATTGTGCTATATTTTGGCTTGGCTCTCTGTACTATATACTTTTGGAAAAATATATAGTACGCTAAAATACTATATTTCCGATTAAACGTATATTACACTCATGTTTAGTATTTTATCTAAAAGTACTATATTTTTTTTAAATGTACTATTAGATAACTATTAGAGATTTTTGATGCCTTATTCTGGAAAATACTATATTCCACCAAAAAAAAGTTGGCAACCCTAGTGTAATGAATGCTATTGGTTGATCATCTCCTCGGTGGAATTTAGGGCCATATTTTTTCCCATCCCTACTGACCCAGTTGATGAAAAAACCTTTGGAAATCTTTACTCAAACATTTGGGTACTGTGCTTACAGCATTCAGAGCTCGATTTTCAAAAACTACTCGTATTATAGTACGATTAGAAACCATCCACGTGAAAGCCGGCTCATATAGTAATTACTTACACACGTGCATAAACGTTATTTATGTTCACCGTTTTCGAATAGAACTTGAATAAGTTTGTTGCTATGACTATTATGATGACAGTTAGTATTTGCGCATTTTATACGTCAGTTTGATATGCTGACGACATCCGGAAG
Organism: Cydia splendana; assembly: GCF_910591565.1. Lineage (NCBI taxonomy): Eukaryota > Metazoa > Arthropoda > Insecta > Lepidoptera > Tortricidae > Cydia > Cydia splendana. The sequence continues at coordinate 5,269,719 of NC_085964.1, forward strand.
GTTGCGAGTCACTTTAAAATATGACTTATGTCTAGGATCGGGATTAATAGCGTAGGAAAATTGAAAAGAGATATATAGGAGTCTAATTTATCCAATAGGAACCAAAGCTAACAAGAATTGAGGTGTTCATGTGTCAGGATTTCCCCTGACATGTCAGGATTTTTGGTCCTTTGTCAGGATTACAGGGGGACTTGGCAAGCATGTCAGCCTCAACTAATTACTAGAAGGTAGCTAAAAAGTTTGGAGTTAGGGCAGATGAAAGGTAAGGTTCTGCTCTAGCTACAGCATAATTATGATCAAGATGGTGACGGCGAAATCTTGTTGGAAAGAACGAGTGTTTAATATACCTATAGTTAAGTTTTAAAAAACTTCAATATACGTGTCAGGATTTTAGGGGGATGTCCGGACTTTTGTTAGGATACCTATTCCACTTTTTCACATGGCAATCCTAAATAGGAAGATCGAGAATCAACTTCTTGACGAGATGTTCTAGTACAAGGAATCAACTAACGGCCGTATTCGAACAATGAGGTACGTCAAATACTAGACATTGAAACGATATGGATTGGATATGTCAGTGTCAAACAAGTGTCAAAAGTGACGTTTTTGTTTGAAGAAACGTCAATTTTGACAGTTGTTTGACACTGACATATCCAATCCATATCGTTTCAATATCTAGTATTTGACGTATCTCATTGTTCGAATACGGCCGTAAGTCTCCATTACCTATTACTTTGACCATCGCTGAGACAGAACTCTTAACTACAAAGCGGCCGAGACTGGTAACAAATCACAACAAATTTATTTCTTTTATGTCTCTTTATCTTATCTTTTAACAACAGTTCGGCTATTAATAGAAAGATACCACAACTGATCATTGACAGATACTCACCGGAATGAGAGTTATCAAGATCTCTCAACGCCTTTGAAAATTGTGACCTTAATTGATTTTTAAGTACGCCTAACGATCACGTATTGGCTAATGCTTCTATACTCAAACTTATATGGAACTTTCTCTTATATGACTTAATGTTTTGTGGCTAATATTTGAAAAGGAAGGAGAATATTTGAAGCAAAAAACTTCGGCACCAAGATACAGATCTGCAGCAGACGGTGTACTTTAGCTTAAGCGTCTTATATACTCGTATTAACCGTTCCTACGGAATAATTATTGGGTAATGCTGACTGGCTTACTTACGATTAATAAAGGACATTTTATTTTAAGACTAAATGCTTAGGCATCACTTTCAACAAGGAACGCTCATAATATTAAAATGGGAGAGATTCGGACTAAGATCCACTACAAGGCTGGATATTAGCAGGGGCGACTATTTAATTTACCTCCATATGTCGAAATGCTACACCATACCGTGGGTCAGCATTTATGCTACCTATTATCGGCCATCAAAAAAACCGTATACCAATACATAGGCATATTTATTTACTGACATGTCGTAACATAAAGATAGGTTAAAATAACTGCAGTACTGCTACGTACGTACAGTACCTCAATAGCTCAAAAAACTATATCTCATCACTCAGACAATCACGAGCCAGACAAAAGGGCCGATACAGTTAGAAGTGCTATTGCAACAGTCCATCCGATGGACGACCGTGTCATTATTGGGCTTCAATTTAAAATAGATCTCCCCCGCTGAGGCCAGCTCTTCACGGATCAAACATAAAACAGGAAGGGAGAAGTTATCAAGGGTTCTTCGTTAACTGGTCAAGCTAAATCCCAAACATTTGTGGTGGCCGAGTAGTTTCTCCCAATTACATCGTCTCTAGCCGGCGATTGGCCGCGCCACGAGGAATCCGGCCTGTCGTGACTGTGATAAAAAAAACTGACGCAAATTGCCGATACGCCTCGTGCACTCAATTTCGTGCTCCGACTTCTAAAAGATTCGTCATATTTTCAACAACAATGCGAACAAACGAAACTGGTTTGAGCATTCGGATCGGCTAATAGAGTGCCAGCGGAGCGATTCCAGTAATTAATAGCAGCCTAAATCTGACGCTAATGGCTATTTAACGCGCGCGGAAAAAAGGAGAATCATTCATTTGTATGCCAACGGATCTTATTCAATTGTGTTGTTCTAATTGGCATTTTTTTGCGGAGATATATCACTGCGGCCGGTCGAAGCATTATGGCACTGACAGTGATCTTGCGGCGCATTTGTCTCGTTGAAAGGTTACGGGGCCGTCCGCATCCATTTGGAGTGGTCGGAGCGGCCGCAGCCCCGCCTCCGAGCGCTAGCCTCTAAATCTCGACCTCCCATAGCATTGCTATCTGGTATTGCAGTCTAACTTCTAAACTTGGCGTTTATCGGGCCATTTGTATAATGTAATGTCCTTACTTTAATAGAAACAGACTAAATCGTAATGTCATCACTAGTGTCTAATTTGTCATGAACAGCCAATGTAGATTGTGATCCGAGCTACAGCACAATATTCTGTAGCATGGTTTTATTGGGTTGATCTAGGGGAGTTGGATTGTATTCTGGGAGTGGTGGTTGATGATTTGATTGGGCTGGCAACAGCAGTCGGCTGCGATGCTTATCGACGATTCGCTCCGGCCGGGACGCGCGTGACGCTCCGGCGATTAGAAATCTCGTCTCGGATGCCTCCAACGAGATCCGAGGATTCTACGGATGCTTGGATTCAGTTGTTAATTAAGAATAAATTGCAAACTTTAGATAGTTATTGAATTCCTAGTTAGTCGAAGTAAGTTTCCAAGTAGGTATCTAGCCTGTCTTAGCCGATGATGAAGTTGGGAAGCATTCAACTTAGAACCAATTTCACTTCAAAGTACATATATGACATTGTCGTGCATAATAGGTGCAAATGGTTATTTAAAAATTTGCACCAAAACCAGCCCATGTTTAATCTTAGGTATCTATAGGTAAGTAACAGCAAGCAAGCTCTAATACATAATAATATACCTAAGCATTCACTGTAGGATAAACATAAATTTAGAGCCACAAAAACTGGCTTCAAAAACGTAGAATTCAGTGTTAATACAGAATTTTACATTGTCATGGAGGCATGATCAGCGGAGCGAGGCGGCGGGAAAAAACCAACCTATTCTCTTACCGTGCCTAATAGCGGGTTCAAGAACCGAGAGCCGAGCACGCGGCGGATGTGGCAGTTCCAGCCAACGCCAGTCTAGCCTTGAAAAACTATCATTATAATCCGATTTCTCTTCAAATGTAATCATAAACTCCTGCGCTTGTTCAACTTGCTTATAAACCAATGTTAGTAAATTTTGAGACAAGCTCTTGAGTGCACCAGCGAAATTATTGTTTCTATTTTAGCTTAAATGAGTTTCTTGTAGGTATTCTTTCAACTCATCATCTTCGACTGGTAACATCAAAATATACGTTACTTCCACTCGAACATGACCGTTAAAAAATAGTGGCTCGTTCCCATGTACTATTTAATCGATTAGCTACGACTCGAAACCAATTATTATCGATGCCCGTATCGGTTCTAGGATTCTTGTTTTATCGGATTTTATAGGATTAGTATTACAACCACAGTTCATTTTACTTTTTGGATTAGGCTTTACATTTTATGTTCACTAACATTGTAGGTAGATTCATTGCCCACTCCAGTGCATTACCTGTTTCTTGTCGAACACAATATGAGGCGGTTCTTACTCGACGGTAACCATGTTTTTGTTGGTTTTATCTCATAATTATTGCAGACTACCAATTACCTGCGGCGTGGCTCGTAATTTAAAGCCAATTTCGAGAGCCAATCAGAATTCCAACATTAAATGCTTACGACAAATGAGAGATAAGGTCGGCACTTTTAAATTGATCCGGTCAGAATGGGATTTTAGAGACACATTATCAAACCGCAACAAACGAAATACAAAAGAACAATGACCCAGATCCAGCAGATAACTATCTTCATGACGCATGAAATCGATAACAGGAGGTTTACAGTACACACGGACGCACTCGCCGCCGGTATCGAGCGGTGCTCACCGGACTACTGACAGCGGCACCGTACGTATGTGCCCGACTTTAACGTCCACTAATTGTATTAGAGCCCTTAGACGCTACTGAAAGGGCGCGCTCATTCAATGACCCAAACGTTACGACATCATGAGAAAATAAAAAATATTATACCTATTCAAACGGCGGCAGCTGCATCGGAACGGAACGGCAGATGCGCGTGAGCAGCCGACGCTGCTGTTACAGAAACTACAATAACGGCAGCCAGTTCCCAGGCACGAGTTAGCAAGGAGGAGAACTCACCGTGAGGTTGAGAGGTGGAGCCGAGGGCAGCGCTGGCACTCACAAATAGTACACGTGCACGAACGCCGCACGCACACCTGTCGCGGCCTGATCGGCCATTTCCATATATGATAGAGAATCGGTCGCGGGCGAGCCGCGCGCGCAGCGCGGCGCGCCGTGTTGGACTGACTGCCGACGCGCGCGCTACCTGCGCCCACCTGTCCCCTCCCCCCTACCACCAGAAACCGGATGGTACTCCAAAACAAAACGGCCAACAAAGGACGTGCCGCGAATGTTCGCGCCGATCCGTCCATGCGAGGGTCGCCGGGCCGGCTCGCCGGGGACCCCGTGTCTGTTTACTGCGACACCTGACTCACGCCGCCGAAGCCACGAGTGCCGATAATTTACGAGCCGATGATAAAACGCTCCTCGACGGTTCAATTGTTCCACGCGCCGAAGGAACAATCGTTACGCATTCGGAAGCAGGTTATGATAACGATGCTACAAGAATTGAGGTTACGTTTTCGAAAGAACCGAGCGCGTTGAATACGCTGACACTAACAGCGGGTTGTCAATTGTCATTGCTACTTGCTGAATGCGCTTAAATGGAAAAACCGATTGCTTAACTAAAAACTGATGAAGTTAGTTATGAACATAAACAATGATACAGCGGTGCCGAAGGCTCGCAACGCGGATTTGGGCACATTACAAACAGTTCCTGTGCTATTTGTCAACAGACGACGCACGCACGAGGCACGAACGCACTATCATGCAATAATGCGATAAGATATTGTACCTATCCAAATGAAATCAGAGATTTGATAATGTCGACAATAGGATGTGATCGAATTAGAGGCAAATTTTGACATTATTCATTGAGTTCTAAGGACAGAATCAGAAAGTTAAATATTACGGTAATTCGATGTTGTTACTCGTATGTAATTTCTCCTATTTAACATTTCTGAATATGCCTAATGTTTCAGTTACTACGAAACCCCTTCTTTTAGAACGTTTGTGTTTAGCAACCTACCAGCTGGTACCTATCTTATCGGCAGCAGTAAAAAACACTTTATTTAATTTCTGACTCATTGCCCTCATACAACAAAGTACCTACACGCGTACTGTACACAAACAAAGAAAACTAATTTAACGACTGAAACCTGAGTTAATACGTTTTACAATCTGAAATACTTAGGTTAGGTAGTGTAGGTCCATACATATTTATATAAAGCCATTTAGAGCGAATACAAATTCGTTCCAACCTCCGTGCCTGTTAAATTGAAATCTGGCACTATTGCTCATTTATTTCCTAGTAAAATACCTTTGTAAATGTTCACATGGAGTAAAGAGAAACGGCAATTCGATTTGGGCTGGCTCGATAACACGGCGCCGCGCTGATAACGGCTATCGTACGCTGAATTTTGTGCACTTTTCTTCACGTCAATTGCGTTACAGTTTCTTTTTATTTTATTAATATCAACTATGACCCATTTCTCTACGCTTATCTGATTTATACTGGAAATTTTAATACTAAATACAACAATCGTCTTCAATAATCGCTTTCGCGGCATGTTTAAACAAAAGTGACACGGTTGCAACAACTTGATACCTTATTAGAGTTATATTTTACGACGTGCTTTTGTATAATGGTGTTATTTTATTAACATTGATTATGACCTCAGAAACGAATACTTTATTTTCTGTAAACTCCAGCAAAACCTTTAGTAATAACTTATACATAATCAGGTATGTAGATCAGTCCAAGAACCTTCATACCTTCACGGCATTTCTCCTGTATATAATTTGTTTAAAAAATTCCGTCGATCAAGAAACGTATCGCATGGCCGGATGGGCGGGCGCATCCGACCCGACAAAAACCTAGACGCCAAGCCAGCGGAGGAAACTGGGAAATAACTTCATCCAGTCTGTTACTATTGGACACCAGAATAAAAGGCACTGTGTGGTCGAATGCTCTCTACATAATATATTATGAAACTTTTCCCAAACAACAAAAATAAGATCTGATCCCCAAAAAAGTTTTGACATAACTCCGAAAATGTTAGTTGTTTAAAATTTTACACTCCATTTGTACTCGTATTTCAAACAGTGGCTTCTTATTAGTTAGGCCTAATACGAAAAACAGCTTGAATAAAATAATGACTCGAAAGCTACCCAATTGATGATAACGGGGCATACGACAAAGGGGACACACTTAATTTCTCAAAATTATTAATTGTTATTTCAGCAGATGTTTCCAAGCTTCTGAATTAGGATGTAATTGGCATCAACATCAACGATTTATTTGCTGATGTTGGTGACTTTGCTTATAAAGCTGGAGGCTGGAGGTCTTGAGTTCGAGTTCTGGTAAGAGCATTTACTTGTTTGATAAGGATATCTGTCCCTGAGTTATGGTTGGTTTCTATGTCATTAACTATGTATCTATTGTCGTCCAGCACGCACAGATTGTACCATAATAATATTGACGTTTTTTTGTAACACACTTTGAAATATTTACAGCTACATTTTCCTCAACCACCCACAGCAACCAACAACATGACTACGCTCGATTTAACCGATCAAAGACTCAAAGATAATGTAACGGCAATATCATGATCGGGTCCATCCGCATTGTTCAAGATAATGTCAGATAAAGGTTCGACGGCCTCATCAGCGATCGACGGCCCAATCTATCAACATTGGACAACTTTACTGCTAACTGTTGCATACCTCAAATTACTAGAAGCTGCAATCGAAGATAGATTGAAAGGTATTACAGTAAGTATTTAAACCCTGTTAGGTCAAACACAGGTAGCCATTTGTGTCCCGATTAGTCTATAAGGAATACTTTACCTTAAGTTAGATTGATAGAGTAGTTTGGTAATAGTTTTGTGCGTTGTCGACTACTTTTCAATACAGGAATTTGTAGATACTGCGTGGAATTCTATATTTATTGTGCCATGAGATGGAATGGATGGCGTACCTCAAGTGATGAAAAAGCTCTACGTCTCGTCGACTCGTCCAAATGGGTCAAAGACGTTAAAGAAAACGGGCGCCTTTCCTGTGAACAAAATAAAACTTAACGATTTGGGTATTTACAACTGGTAAGAATTAGAAGGTTTTGAACGTCTTCACAGAGGGTCATGCTAAAGGTTTTTGACCCAAACGCCATATTTTGTTTACAGCATATTCAAAATATAAATTTTGAGATAAGTTTAATACTTTTATAAACTAAGTACCTACTTCGATAAATCCGGAACTAAAGAAGTATATTTTTTACCTCTACGATTAAAGCATAACAAACACACTGTGCCAGTAATTCCAGTAGCTAATAACTTCTCAACAATACATCAATAGAGTATAGTCCGGTTACTCTTGGGAATAAATACCGATATTGTCATACCTAATAGGGAAACGCGGAAACCTTATCTAGCGACAGCAGATATCGAATATGTTTAGCGAAAATGAATCACGGGCGCCGATGAAGTGCGTCAACGAATAGCGCAAATATCATAAATTACTTATTGATCAACTCTAGGTAGTTCACACTTGAGGCCTACCTATATTAGGTTTTAATAATTCTAAAGTCATTATCTTAGCTGTTGTCATCAATGTTAGTAGGTGTTATTCTTAAGTCTCCCTCTTTTCTTCCTTTTTAAATAACATCAGAGGGCTTCCATAACTAACTGTCCATAACTGACAAACATAACTAAGTGATATTTAAGAAATTCGCTATAGGTCCCCAGCTGACAATATAACTACCTACCTATTAAGTACATTGGTAATTTTTTAACTAATTTAATTATTGACGGTGAAATGCATAGTTTAGTTTAGGGTATGTAATTTTTGTAGCTGGTTGACATCAAGAAAATATTAGGAATAAGTACCTGTTTCTGCTAAATTAACTCCATATTTGTTATAAAGTGTCACATTGCCTCTTGACTTACTTACTCTTGCCCTATACACCGAACAGCAATCTGCAACTTACTATGACATTAATTAATATTTGTAGTTAGATTTACAAGTAAAACAGTATTGCGAGAGGTTATATTTATGGTCGTTTCTCAAAAAGTTGGCACCGCCACCTGTAAATAGGTTTATGTTAGAACTTTTTTTTCATTATGTATAATTTTTATATATAAAATTTTAACACATATTTAGAGAGACTTTTTACACAGAGGCCTAATACTTTGAAAAAGATTTAATAAATATTGATTAAGAAAAAAAATATTGTAACTACGTTTATCCGTTAACCTGCCGTGTCCCAACGCGAGGTACTGATGTTCCGAGCTATGAAAACCACACAAATGATTAACTTAATTTAACGTTATTACCGTATTTTATTAACATATATCCTTAACTTTTAAAGTATTGCTATCGCATAATAATATTATACTTATATTTTAAGTTATTCGGCTTCAAAGTTTGTCCAAGGCAATTCTTGACAGTCACCTGGCGCGTCACGTTCACGATGATTGTATAACCCCCATCGCACCTTTCACGTCTCACTCTGCACGAGCCGAAGCCGTCACTCATCAGCTATCACCTGGTAGGACGAAGACGTGGTTATTTTGCTTCGCAAATAAAACACAAACCACAAAGTATCGGAAATTGGAGTTTGTAATGGGTAAGTACTCTTTATCCTGGAGTCGATATCTTGCTAATTATGTAACCTATCGCATTACTATCACGATATGTAACGTAAACAATAGTTTAGTTTTATATGCCTAAGTATGGAGTTCATCAAGCTAATACATTTTGTGTATTCGCGATATAACTGCCATTTTCTCCATCACCTGCATATCGTCCACCTGGCTAAAACTGCCAGGTGGCTGAGATTTTGCGGCAGGTTAATGTCACTGATACCACAACTAATACTCGTAATTATATAATTATATAGCGGTTATATCGCTTTTGTGTGTTAATTTAGGAATAAAAACTATCCTGTCTGTTAAAGCTGCATATTATTGAAATTTGTGTACTTTTGTCTTAAGTCTCGTTAACCTGTCCAAAAAAGGCAGGTGAATGATGCAATGGCAGGTGAATGAAGCGTCATTCACTTGCCATATGACAGGTGATCGATAACTATTTAAAATCCACGTTACATATACTCAAACTAGATTTGTGACGTCCCACGGGAAAAGGTACCTTATGAGGGTTTTTAGTTATAGACATATATTAAAATGATTTGTAAAAAGGTGAATACATGCTCATTGGTCCCGATACAGATTGGTCCCGTTTTTGTCAAAACCCAGTTCTGATGATGGGATCCATGAAGAATCGAGGGAACTCCTCAACTCTTAAAGGCATACATATAGTGATTTTTGTGTTCTTATTTACAAATCAAGCATATACATTCACAAAAGTGACATTTGATGAAGTGGAACTGCTGATGAAGATCAGAACGGAACTCTTCAACGACGCATAGTTCACGTTTGGCGATTTGTCCTCTTCGTTATGTTTGTTAAGCAAATTAAGTTTTTGAGCCACATTTTTGTCAATCTCGAGTTACGATGATGGGATCCATGAGGAATCGAGGGAACTCCTCAAATCTTAAAGGCATGCGTATTGTGACTTTTGGATTTTCATCAGAAAATCAAGCATTTTCATTAAAAACTGTCGCATTTGATGAAGTGGAACTGCTGATGAAGATCAGAACGGAACTCTTCAACGACGCATAGTTCACGTTTGGCGATTTGTCCTCTTCGTTATGTTTGTTAAGCAAATTAAGTTTTTGAGCCACATTTTTGTCAATCTCGAGTTACGATGATGGGATCCATGAGGAATCGAGGGAACTCCTCAAATCTTAAAGGCATGCGTATTGTGACTTTTGGATTTTCATCAGAAAATCAAGCATTTTCATTAAAAACTGTCGCATTTGATGAAGTGGAACTGCTGATGATAATCAGAACAGATCTCTTCAACGACGCATAGTACACGTTTGGCGATTTAGATTTGGACTTGGATTGGGAATGGGGCTGGGACCCGGTCTCAGACTCGGGTCCGGACTCGGACCCGGACTCGGACCCGGACTCGGACCCGGACTCGGACCCGGACTCGGACCCGGACTCGGACCCGGACTCGGACCCGGACTGTGACTCGGACCCGAAGCTGGACTCAAACCCGGAGTCGGACCTGGACCTGGATCCCGGCTCTTATCTGAACCTGAACCCGGACCTGGACTTGGATCAGGACCTAGACCTAGACCTGGTCCTGGACCTGGTGTTGGACCCGGACCCGGACTCGGACTCGGACCCGGACCCAGGGCTATAACCGCGAAAATCGAAGTTTGCAAATTGCGGGTATTTTTCTCTGTCACTCTAATTACGCCTTCATTGGAGTAAAAGAGAAAGATCCCCGCAATTTGCGAATTTCGGTTTTGGCGGTAGCCCCTCAGACCTTGACCCGGTTCGGTTGAGAAATCGGTTTTTTTCTATTAAAAAATAATGTTATAAGTTATATAAGCCTAGTAATGTCGTCTCAAAGTTTAGCAAAATCCTCATCAAGACGTGTCGAATGACCAGAACAGCGTGTGTCTATGTTGCACCAAAACTGAGTTCCACTAGGTACTGCGAGGGTTCAGCATCAGCTCTATCTGGGGTACTGCTCTCTCAAGTGCTCATCAAGACGTGTTGGATGACCAAAACAGTGTGTGTCTATGTTGCACCAAACCTGAGTTCCACTAGGTGCTGCGAGGGTTCAGCATCAGCTCTATCTTGGGTACTGCTCTTCCAAGTGCTCATCAAGACGTGTTGGATGACCAAAACAGCATGTGTCTATGTTGCACCAAACCTGAGTTCCACTAGGTGCTGCGAGGGTTCAGCATCAGCTGTATCTTGGGTACTGCCCTCCCAAGTCCTCATCAAGACGTGTCGAATGACCAGAACAGCGTGTGTCTATGTTGCACCAAAACTGAGTTCCACTAGGTACTGCGAGGGTTCAGCATCAGCTCTATCTGGGGTACTGCTCTCTCAAGTGCTCATCAAGACGTGTTGGATGACCAAAACAGTGTGTGTCTATGTTGCACCAAACCTGAGTTCCACTAGGTGCTGCGAGGGTTCAGCATCAGCTCTATCTTGGGTACTGCCCTCCCAAGTCCTCATCAAAACGTGTCGAATGACCAAAACAGCGTGTGTCTATGTTGCACCAAACCTGAGTTCCACTAGGTGCTGCGAGGGTTCAGCATCAGCTGTATCTTGGGTACTGCCCTCCCAAGTCCTCATCAAGACGTGTCGAATGACCAAAACAGCGTGTGTCTATGTTGCACCAAACCTGAGTTCCACTAGGTACTGCGAGGGTTCAGCATCAGCTCTATCTTGGGTACTGCTCTTCCAAGTGCTCATCAAGACGTGTTGGATGACCGAAACAGCGTGTGTCTATGTTGCACCAAACCTGAGTTCCACTAGGTGCTGCGAGGGTTCAGCATCAGCTCGATCTTGGGTACTGCCCTCCCAAGTCCTCATCAAAACGTGTCAAATGACCAAAACAGCGTGTGTCTATGTTGCACCAAACCTGAGTTCCACTAGGTGCTGCGAGGGTTCAGCATCAGCTGTATCTTGGGTACTGCCCTCCCAAGTCCTCATCAAGACGTGTCGAATGACCAAAACAGCGTGTGTCTATGTTGCACCAAACCTGAGTTCCACTAGGTACTGCGAGGGTTCAGCATCAGCTCTATCTTGGGTACTGCTCTTCCAAGTGCTCATCAAGACGTGTTGGATGACCGAAACAGCGTGTGTCTATGTTGCACCAAACCTGAGTTCCACTAGGTGCTGCGAGGGTTCAGCATCAGCTCGATCTTGGGTACTGCCCTCCCAAGTCCTCATCAAAACGTGTCGAATGACCAAAACAGCGTGTGTCTATGTTGCACCAAACCTGAGTTCCACTAGGTGCTGCGAGGGTTCAGCATCAGCTGTATCTTGGGTACTGCCCTCCCAAGTCCTCATCAAGACGTGTCGAATGACCAAAACAGCGTGTGTCTATGTTGCACCAAACCTGAGTTCCACTAGGTACTGCGAGGGTTCAGCATCAGCTCTATCTTGGGTACTGCCCTCCCAAGTCCTCATGAAGACGTGTCGAATGACCAAAACAGCGTGTGTCTATGTTGCATCAAACCTGAGTTCCACTAGGTACTGCGATGGTCCAGCATCAGCTCTATCTTGAGTTCTGCTCTCCCAAGTGCTCACCAAGACGAGTTGGATGACCAAAACTGCATGTACCTATGTTGCACCAAACCTGAGTTCCACTAGGTACTGCGAGGGTGAATAGACAGTAAAATTGAATTTACTTATTCACAGAAACTTGTTGTTAAATTGGGAATCGAATCGAAGGAGAGGTGGGATCCAAAATTTTAATCATCATGGTGGACAATAAGGTCCCTTCTTACAGAAGATGACACATTTTTCGATTATTTTTAGAAGGCATTGAAAATGATGTGGTGGACAGGTGGATGACACTCATTACAGGTGAACGATGACAAGAAACCAGGTTAACGGCAACGGACACAGGTTAATGACGCCTCTCGATAACCTGTCAATATTTTCATTGGAATTTGTACTTATTTCTCGATAACCTGCTTCTACTATCGATAACCTGGAGACAAAATATCGTTCACCTGTCCTTGATATCATTAACCTGAATTTCAAACGCCTATATCTCCTAAACTAATTGAAGGAATTGCTTCCCTTCCACATTTTCTAATAGTTAAAGTTGCCTTTTAACGATCCCAATAAAAAAAAAAGCGAAAATGCAAAATTTTTGAAAAACGTTAACGTTAACCTGGCGGTGCCAACTTTTTGAGAAACGACCTTATACAGTATTAGCTCTGAAATGACAGTTACGTATTGGTCCCATTAAAGAACCGACTTCTGTATTGCGGGGTCCTTCTAAAAGTACTGCCCTGTCGCTTTCCTATAATTTAAGAGCTACTAAACCATTGGTAGAAAGTTATCGTGGTATTTTACATCAGAAGCTAAGCTGCAGTTGAGTGGAACTTGCAAATATGTAATATTTCTTAGTTGCAGTCTGCAACTGAGTGCCTAGTGGTTTGAATAATGTCAACTCATTAGAGCTATTTTGACCTAATGGTAATCACAATAAAGCCATCAGCCATATCATATTGTTGTACAAGTGACAAAGTACATAGTAATAAGTAGGTAGTGGTTGCTTTGTAAAGATGAGAATTGACACTTACTGTCCAAAAACGAATAAGTACCAGCACTTTAAATACACAAAGTACAAGCACTTAAAGCACCTAAGTACTGAGGCAAAAAGGGACAAGTAAAAAACAAATTCGTTAGCCCTACAAAAAAATACAAGTGGTGGCAAATGACCAATGACCTTAAGTGTAGTTTATTTAGAAACATTTTATTCAAGGGGTTAATAGGTACTTACTATACAACGCGTATTGATGTAACAAGAGCATTCAGTCACAAACGATGCATTGGAAACTCACTCTTAACGCAACGCTATTTGAATCTTAATTTAATCCGTATACGTTTTAATTTTTTTAAAGCCGTTTAAAATGAGTATGAACATTCTTCCATTGACATTTTCAAACACTCGTCTTATGGAGGGGGCAAAAAAGAACACCTTGCGTGTGGGGTGGGGTTGAAAGGCCAACGTTCGCAGCGCTGTAACGTGTGATACTGATAACGAATAACGAAGCGACATGTGCTGTAGAATTTGCAACGTCATCATTGAAATATAGAATAACTTTCCTAGAGAGAGATTTACCGATGTTTCAAATGCCAAATTTTCTTTTGGCCGAATGTGATTTTATTAACTATCGGGTTTTTAAAAGGGTCACCAATCTAATATCTAATCACATCAAAAGTTTAGAAAAATGTACTTACATAAAAAAAACCATCGGATAATTGAAACATCGGGCAAACATTTTTCAAAGTTCCGATATGATACCGCCGAAATTTAGTAAGCAATTAGGCAACTCAGTTTTAAATGTGTTAATGTTATCTCTCTTTGTATACAGGAGGCTATTATTAAAGTATCGATAGATGGCATGCACCACATGGTGCATATAGGGTCGCCGACCGTCCTTACCTCACGGCGGCCAAAGGCATCTGCCAGCGCCACCCGCCTCAGGCTGGTGCTATGCCATTTTTTGGTAGCCGCACCTTATTTGTCTCAATAATTCTTCTTATCTTTGTCATTTTAGCTATTCTCTTTGATAAGGTGGTATTTATAGGTACAAAACAAAAGTCAAACATCCGAAGGACAAGCACCACATGCATGCAGTGCGTCTGCAGACCACTACTGTCCCTTTGCGTTTTGTTATAGCTGTCAAACCAAATCTCTTTGGTCTATATAAACAACAAATTCTCTCGTTAGCACTAAGTTAGTTTGCGGCAGCAATCCCCTTAAAGACATAGTTGTGGACCTGATTGATCAAGAACTACCTAAATAAGCGTTTCAATTTTTAATGTTGGCCTATCTTATTTAGATAGATAGTGAACAGCCGGGATGCAGGCAGACCGAAAAAGAAATGGCGGGATGACTTGGACGAAATGAGGATAAAACACCAACAACAGAGTGGAGTGGAGAAAACGAGGGGAGAAATTTTTCTCAGCAAACTTTATTTAAGTAGAACAATGCCTTATCAACTTAGCTATCTTATTAACCTAATATGCAAACATATATGCGAGCCCAAGGTATTTTTGCTTACCTACTAGTATTAGGTTCAACGGCCGGCCTTATGACACCATCTGCCAGAACCACCCGCTTTAGGCGGTGGTGGTGCGTTGTGTTTTTATGGCGGGCTCACCTTGTTTGTGTGAATAACTAATTCTCTTGTTAACGCTTTATACTTATATCAAATTGCGGCAAGCTCTACAGGAAAATGTTGAATTATGCCTTATAGCCTGTTTATCAAAACTGTACTAAACCGGACTGTCTAAATTAAATACTCGTACTTGATAGTATTATGATTAAATTTCAATTTCAACTTCAACATTTATTCAGCAAATAAGCCACAAGGGCACTTTTACACGTCAACATTGAATTTACATACAAGTAAAAATAATAACAACACATCAACAATTTTATAAATAAAATACATACAACTAACTGCAACTACCAATTCAAACTAACTTATTTTTTCTTCAAATGTTCTTGAGCTCTCAGAGACCTCAAACATTGAGAGAGCGAATAAAAATGGGTTTAATAAACGACTACGCGAAGTCGAGGGCGATAGTCCTTTATGTCTTAATAGCCTGGTGGCTCGACAAAGTTCAGCACAGGCGCATCCCGCATCTGCGCCGACAGCTGCGCGCGCACGCGCCACTACGGTAATAATACAATACCTTCTTAGATTGTTTTTTTGGCTTGAAACTTTGTAGTGAGACCATTTATTAATGTAACTGTCAAATGCGCTCTTTTGCAGCCTGTAAATTTTAGCCGCTGCATGACACATAGGCCATTTTGATTAAAATTATAAATTTATAACTACACTACACTTTGCACTTGTTTTTTCAAATACCTATCCATTCATTATTCATTCCTTCAATTCCGTTACAGTCATACAAAGTCTTTAAAAGATGGTAACGGGATTGCAATAAAAATCTCGAGACACTTTTTTTTTCCTATTAAGATCGAAAGAGGTCGTGATTTTGAGTAGAAATAACATTCAAAATCCAAATTAAAAAAAGTGTAGTGTACAACTTTTAATAAAATGGCTCAAACCAAACTGACAAACTATTGAAACTTTACAAATTGGTCTCATATTGATTCTTTTCTCATTCGCAATCCATTTCGCATGTATTTATTGCAATATTTAACGAACTCCTGTTGTTTTTATAAGACCACTCTCTTTTTTAAAACGAAAAGTGTAATGGCGTGAGAAGCGTTGAAACTTGAAGCTTTCATCTGTCCATATGTCTTCCTGTGCCACCTAAACCCCGCAACGGCTTTTTGTTGATATTGATCATATTTTTTAAGAGTCACACAAACCCGCTGCCAAAAGGCGCTCCAATACTATCGAAGTTACACTCATTTTAAAACGACATTATTGAATGAGTCTGATGCTAGTTTTGGTTGGTAAAAATTGTTATACAAAGAAAATATAGAGCGAGTAGAGGCTTTGTAATATGTAAAATTAGTGCTTGTTCTAATTTCTCTGTACTTATTACAATTTCAATATATATTTCGACATATCCGATCCATATCGTATCTTTATCAAATTTTTGACGTATCTTAAAGTTCAAATCTTGAATGTTCATCTCAAAGTTCATGTAATTTCAGAATGGCATTTTAAACAAAATCAAATTAAAGATACCATAAGCAATAAGATGTAAGTTAACAATTAATTAGGCAATTAGCTAAGTCTACCCATCTATGTTTTAAGGGAGTTCCCTCTGCCAACAAACTGTCCTGCAGTTAACTAAAAAAACTGTACAAATAGGGTTTATTACGCCTGAATAAATGATTTATTTACTTTTTTTTAATAAGAGCGTAACTTATATTGTATCGCGGCGGCTACGTAATAGGTTGGTGTGACTCTTAATAGGTGGTCTTTATAGACCTAGGTTTCCAGGGTTATCTTCGACTACATATTAAAATGAAAGTCAACATGTAAACGTAAAACAATGTCGTGATGCCTGGTGCGTAAACATGGTAATTACACCCGCAAATCCACCGCTCGGAACCATATTCTAGTATCCGCTGGATGCACTAATAGTGCACTTAATTGCCTAATTAGTGCAATTGAGACCCTTTCGTGCACGCATGGCCTGGTGAATTAAAGATGCGGAGGAAAGTTACATTCAACGTTGCTATGAATGAGTGGCAGTATCTTTCAGAAGATTAGTTTGTAAATAAATAAATAATATTATAAATAAATATTAGGGACATTCTTAGTCTTACACAAATTGACTAAGTCTCACGGTAAGCTCAAGTAGGCTTGTGTTGTGGGTACCCAACAACGATATATGTACTCGTAATATACAAATACTTAAATACATAGGAAACATCCATGACTCAGGAACAAATATCTGTGCTCACCACACAAATAAATGCCCATACCGGGATTTGAACCCAGGACAATCGGCTTCACAGGCAGGGTCACTGCCCACTAAGCCCTAGGCCAGACCGGTCGTCATTCGTTATATTTCGGTATTAAGACGTACAGCCTACTTTACGATACATTAGATATAGAGATTTTTTTGTTTGAAAAAACGTCTTTTTTGACACTGACATATCCGATCCATGTCGTATCTTTAGCAAATTTTTGACATATCTTAAAGTTCGAATCGGGCAGGTATATAATTTCTAAATAGAGATGTTTCGTGAAAATCAATATATCACATGCACTAATGCAAGTTATATAGGTAAGTATACTTATAATTACGTTAGAGTCTGGCTAGCCAAATTTTGTTGACAGATATTTCCTGGTTGTATCACCAATAGTCTATGCTTTTAAAAAAAGTTAAAAGTCTTTTGTCAATTTATGTCATTCATTCAAATTGTTCGCGGTTTATAAGGCGTTAGTGTGGTACGCAAACTATTATTTACGCTCGTAAATAATTATGACAATGTGCGAAGTCGACGTGAAGCCTTTTATAACGAAAAACTGCAACTATTTTGATACTTTAAGTACTAGTTCTAACATTTCCCTACAACTTTGATAAAGTACGTGAATTTATTAATACCTGAATCACATAAACAGGACAAGTGTGTAATAAAACGGATAAACTTTTAGAAGTTCTGGAAAATATCAATAAAATCAAAACATTGGAACGTAAACTTATGTGTTTGTCGTTGACTATACTTTAAATAGTGGTAGAAATTATGTGAGCTGACTTTGAGTGCA
Organism: Cydia splendana; assembly: GCF_910591565.1. Lineage (NCBI taxonomy): Eukaryota > Metazoa > Arthropoda > Insecta > Lepidoptera > Tortricidae > Cydia > Cydia splendana. The sequence goes on from NC_085964.1 coordinate 5,287,779, forward strand.
CGTCAACGTATATTTAACTTATTTCCTTAGGTACCTTACGTGTGCACAGAAAATCAAAAATATTTTCTAGTATCAAAACTATAATTCCTACTACACAAAGTGTGACCAATTGACAATCCCAAGATTTTTTGAATTTCCCGCCAAAAAATTGTGTAATATTTCAGTAGCCAGACTCTAGTATATATTTTAAAACGTGCATAGTTTACCAGGTACCTTGATTCCAACGCTGTACTTACGTTAGTACATACATTACATGTGTATCTGTAATATCATAATGACATACGTACTACATATTTTTCGGCTACTGGCAGTTCATCAATTTCATCATGGTTGGTGAATAAACATGTATTTATGTAGGTGCTAATAATGGCAACATATGTAATAGATATGCAGGAAAGATGTGTATAAAGTTACTCCAATACACCTTAGATAGAGTTTTACCAAAATATGACGACCCTTAGCACTGAGGAAATCGACACAAGGAGGGAGATTCTTTCCGCCATCAGCATCCGCGATTTTGACGGCGAAAATCGCATATATCCGGCATTCATGTCGGCTTTAAAAATGTTTTATTGAATGCAGTATTTCGCATTCATGTGAAACAGGCCCGCAGGATGCTCGGAGCGGACGTACAAACAGTAATACCTATATGATTCAATCGATCGGCTGCCGGAAAGTGTGTACCAGTTGTAATACACGTAACACGCTTCTTGAGACAAACAGCTTAACTTATATAAAATATTAATGCAGTTACGACTTTTCCCCACTGAATAGTTAACCAAATTAGTGGTGTAATAGTTTAACGGGTTTTAGCGGAAGGATGGAGAACCTTACGGGAGTTGTGATAACGTTTAACACGTTCGCAGGCGCCACATAAAGTAGACAAGTCAAATTTTGTTTTAAAAGTAGTTACCAGTAGGTAAACTAAGGAAGCGTTTAAAATTCCACATGCTCTTAACCATGAAATTCTCTACATATTAGTATACGAAAACAATTAGGATTTTTCATTGGCTACCAATTAACTACGTATTTCTAGCTTCACGGAACGGGGTTTAATTGGAGCTAGAGTAGCTAGACGCCAACGTTTCTGTTGATGAACGCAATATATTAGTTATACTCTGGCTCACCCACCTTGTCAGTAGAAAAAGAAAAATATGTAGGGTTGACCTCCCATAGAAAATTTCAATTTCTCGCCTTTTTATACATTGTGAACGCACAGAATGAAAGAGACGTCATCTGTCTTGAAAAGAAAAATACACTCGTAGTTGTTTTGCCCAATTTATTTATAGGTAAATATAAATAAACTATGCAGTATTATCATAATTTTATATGGTTTCCCCTTCAACTTAAAAAGTCTTAAAAGAAAGCAAGATTTTGAAAAACCTCCGTCCAGAATTCGGGTTTACCAAAAACACAGCTTGCAGTCGTATTTAATCACGGCATGGGCAATCTTAAAATTATAAACCATTCTACATAATTAATACACACTCTATGCACGTTTTGATTACTTAAAAGCATCGATATGTCAAAGAGTGGTCTGTTCACTTTCATTAAAACTCTCAAGTAGCTTAGCCACTTTTAAGACCCAAAGTTCAGCAGATCGCATTAACACAACTATACAATTTTCTATAGGTTTAATGTCGCAAGGACGTACACAGGACGTTATTATTAAAAGATTAAAGTATAAATTTGATAAAACACTGTCGCGCTCCCGTAAAAAGTATACCAGTTTTTGGCCGACATTTTGTTCGAAAACTGGTATAAAAAGTGGACAACGTGACCCTTATTAAAGGTACATTACACCTCTGTCCGATGTTGAAAAAGTTTATTAAGTGTAAAGTAATCGGCGGCGTTCCGCGGTCCAATTATGCGCAAGAGGCCATATTTTACGCGGCAAAAAGTCGGCACGTATGTGACAAATCCGCCTCCACACGACATTAGTCACGTGCCAAATCAATTTGCGATCGATATTTTACTCTATTCGCACCTCTATTAGGCTATCTGTAATTTGTTACATACCTAATTTCTTCCCCCTTATTTGTAAAACTTGACAAAAGTAGTTTGAATTGCCCTTAAGACTCGACTGTGTTTTTAGATTCAATATAATTAATTAAGTCGAAACTCGAGTCCTTTTCCACTTATTAGAGACCCGAGTCTGTTGTAAAGATTTGAGACCTTTTCAGAGAACTCTAATTTTTTTACAAATAAGTAGGTATATTCAAAATGCCTACGCAACACAAAAACGCTTCTTTTCTTTATACTACTACTAGAATATAAGTAGGCATTTTATACCTTTAAGCGAGCAATACTTGTATAATTATTAATTTATATATTAATAATTATACAAGTATTGCTCGCTCGCCGGGGATCTCGGAAACGGTCGATGAAATCGTTTCGGGGGTTTTCAAGTACGAAAAATCGATCTAGCTAGGTCTTATCTCTAGGAAAACGCGCATTTTTGAGTTTGTAAATGTATTCCGAGCAAAGCTCGGTCTCCCTGATATTTTGGATAAAACCTACAAAATTGTTGACGGAGACATTAGTTGTTATTACTTATTACTTAACCGGCTTAGTTTTCTTACCAACTTTTTAGCAATTTGTAGGCCGTTTACGAATTAAATAGCTCTGTGTTTTACGCGTACATGTGACTCGTTAATAACCGACTCATATGTAAAAAGGTGCGCTTAATTATGCAAATTGGTTTAGTAGTTAAACCCTGAAAAGATGTTTATACTAATTACATGTTGTTCAAATAGCATATAATTAAGCTTAATAAATTACTCATAAATTTATAATTCTTTAGCACCTAAAAATAATATAACTGGCAATTGAAGAAAAGTGTCATCGTGCAAAATAGGCAATAGGCACAGCCTAGTGGCTAGTACACAGCAGGTGTCGCAGGTAATTTGTATTACTTGCATTAACATTTAACAGCAGTGTTTAACTAGAATAAATTTCTTTAACCATGTTTTTTTGTTTATAAGCTACATCGTTTCCCAACAGCCAAGATACCACATACGAAGCATATTTTAACCTCCTGAAACTAAATGTACATTACAATGTACATAATCGTGCAATCTAATTAGAACCTTACATGAACCAAATAAAGTAGCATTTCTTTTGTTTCATTGCTCTTTAAAACAAACGAAATTCGTTCCAATTTACTTATAGAATAAAGTTCAAATTAAAAATATGAAAATTTTATATGCTGGGTCTTACGAGGGTACTCTTTAGTATAGCCAACCAGCAGACCAAGAAGATGGCTGCATGTTCCTTTCTCAGATACACCCATTCACGTAATGTCAAGCGTCATGCTTCTAATGACTCCTCTACATGATGGCCCAGCGCTGGACCAGCGAGATGGCCATGCGATGGTTATGGTTCCTCTACACGATGGCCCAAGGCTGGACCAGCGAGATAGCCATGCGATGGTTGAGAGCACGCACTAAGGAATGGGCCACGTGTAGATGCGTATATATGCACCATCGCAGGCCCACTACCTTTGATGTGCGGACGAAAAACCGACACCGTGGCCATCCCATCGCCATCCCGCCGCGCCATAAGCCATCCGACATCACTACCCTACCCTCTCTACACGCTGGCCCATCTTAGTGGGTAATTCTGACGGCCCATCGTGTAGAGGAGCCATAAGCTTAATCTACTACTCTCCGAATAACGGCTTGTACGTTACGGGTACCGAGCAAGCTAAATTATAATTACTAACTCAAATAATGCTCCAAGCTTAGAGTAACGTAACGTAACCAGAGTAACCGCTGCATACAACCATGTTGTGACAGTCTAGCCGGAAACACTTGCCTTGAATTTATAGAACGACTAGACATTCGAATCCATTAGTTACTAATACCGATTTTAAATCAAATGAAGTACTCTAAAAGCGTGCTGGTTGCCTGTAGGTTGAAGGGACTACCTGTTAAAACATTATATCGAGAATGAAGCGATGAAATATAATCATAATGTAACGTGACAATGGTTGGAGACGTTTCTATAAAGTCGTCTCTAGAAAAGATGTAAATCTATAGCAACAATCTTTTGGACATGTCAAGTAGTTTTGTAATAATACTCCAGATAGGTCTTAATTAATATTTATATGTATAAACGACTCCGAATCTTATAAAATGGAGTCAAATTCTTCATTCGCAGATTCATAATACCTCGAGTTATTATCCCACTCTACATCAGTCCGCTTGCATCAGAGACAATGCGGCTTCGCCGTCTCGCACACACAGAATGGTTCTATGAAGCTGTTACTCTGGTTTCGTTCCTTACTCATGTGTACCAAGTGCGTTATGGCTGTCATGCTCTCAACAAAAACTTTCATAAACTAGTTTAACACAACCTCTATTTCGGTGCGAACTCGGTACCACTTCGAGACCATCTTAATGTGGAAGTGTTACACGAATCAAAATAATTTTTATCTCCAACCTGATCTCCTACTGCTATCCATTAATGTATCTTTTAATTAATGTTATTTGGTTGGTAATTAAAGAAAAAGTCAAAGGAGTCATCGCGCGTAATAAATAAGGAGTTTTGGCTTCATGTGAGTTCTGTTCCGTTGGCTATTGGGCACAACACAACAACAAAAGTTAATGTATAAATTGAGAAATAACTTGATGCATATATGTATATCTGAGTCCCGTTTTAGTGATACAAGGTTCACCGTATGAAATAGCATTCATAATTTAGCATTAGTTAAAAAAAGGAAAAACATCTAAATAACAAAAGGCTTGCAAGATTCGATTAATTATACTTTTACAAAGATTAATTAAGACCTGTAGACTACAATAAAAAGATACATCTTTATTCAACTACAACATGCAAGGTGCAAAGGTACAGTCTGCATAAAAGTAGCGGTTCAGACAACACATCAAAAGTATATTACATTCTGTAACAGATTAATTAAAAATGATGGACCATCACCATCACTGATGGTTCTATATGTAGAACGATTAAGACTGCAAAAGATATACTTTTGAACGTGAATTCTAGAGATTTATCTATATTTGGAAAAGTTTTCCGGAATATCAGATACTTTTGGCGTGTTATTTCATGCTGACTGTACTCAGTGCTGGCTCAACTTCCTCTCATGCGATCAACTAGATAATTAAATACGATATACAAAAACAAACCCTGGATAAAAATCAGCGACAAATTGTCCGAAACCCGATCCGGGCGCGTTTAATTTTAAATTAGTCGGTATAATTTGGAGTGCAATTTATTCTCGGGGCCGAGACCGGTAAATCTACGTGACGATGACGCTAATGACATTCTCCTTCCCGGGACCGAGTGGTACCTTGTCGCTCTTAAAGCCTGCGGTTTGCAACAACGGTGTTTCACGAGCTGAATCCGTAGCCGAGATGGTACATTGAGAAACGGGAAACCATGGCAATGAAGAACTTAGCGTACATAATACAGTGTTGTGAATAACGCTTATTTTTAGGCTTAAAGACTCGAGCCCTCAAGACTCGTAAGTCTTAAAGACTCGACTATATTTGAGAATTGTATTTATTTATTTTACGCGTATGGATGTAGAAATCGTCTTTGCCGCCTTTGAGGCGTTACTCCTCGAGAGTCTTAAGGGTTGGAGTCTTTAAGCCTCGAAATGAGCGTTATTCACAACACTAACTTAATATTAATAGATCATCATAAGCATAAAACAAGGCCAGTAACCGTGCGCAAATTTGAAGTCCCCGGGTTACTATATATTTTGTAGACAAAACTCTAAGCAAAATAATTCCTTTTGGAGACAGAACACTAAGAAAATAGTCATATAAGATAATGTTACTGAATAATTTATCTTAAGTCTCCCAATTAACATAGTTAATTAAAAATATTAAGCATAAACATATGTAAATGTAATTAATGCATGATCTCTACTTAAACTCATCTCAATTAAAATCTAAATAATACTTAATAGATTAAGAGTTTTGTTTGTAAACTTTCTTAAATCGTTGTGTGAAATAAACAGTTGAATTTTTTTTTATTACTTCACTACATCACCAATTCTGCATATTGCCTTCAAAGGGTTGTCGCTCCCAAAAAACTGCTTGCCTTACGAATTTAAGACAAAAGAGTTTCGTCTCATTCACTTAAACCTTTTTTAATTCGCCCGACACATGCAATCACCCAATTCCGATGCCGGCCGGTTGCATCACCTATTGTCGGTCGTTCACTTATTGTTTCCAAATTGACGATTTAGCCAATCCGAGCCTTATTCTCAAACACGAATTTCCGTATCAAAATAATTTCAGCATATTTTATCTATAGCTCGCTCGTTAATGAAACCCTATATGCGCGACCGTGATGCAATGATATTGATATTGAATTGGAAGATATTGGTATTTATACGTTTCAGAATGCTCTTGGATTGTTTCTGGTGTAACGGTGCGTCATTGACATTGAAATGCTTTTATTTCTTGCCGTCTTAATAAAATGTGAGTAGCCAAATTAAGTAAGTACATTTTTATTGCGGTGAAATTTGTTCAAGGGGTTATAATAATTTATTTTTAAGTTTTGAGAAAAACATAGGAGGTGGCGGTAAGAATAAAACCACTCCGTTAATATGGTTGCATTACGGGATTTCCTTACGGGATAAATAAATATATATTATAAGGACAATTTTACACAAATGTTATTTATTTTATTTTATTTTTATTTTTTAACTTTATTGCACTTAAAAAATAGTACAACAGGCGGACTTAATGCCGCTATAGGCATACCAGTCAACCATAGTGCAAACAAGAAAAGCGTCAAGCTGGGTGCAGTGAGAAATAAACAGAAAAAAAATCGACCACTACGACTATAACCATAGTGTAATTATAAAAAATCATCGAAGCAAGTCACTATTTGAATTTTGTATACTGCCACTATAGTTCTCAAGGAGCGATATTCACGGTGGCTAAAAAATAACTGCATTCCCGATGCCAGGGAGGTTTTGGGATTATACTGAGCAACTTTTACTATGGGACCAACCCCGAAATCGCAATTTTTTTTTTAAACACTGGAACAGGCGACGCTTCTAAGATTTTTATTTTCTTAGCTTTTAAGATTTTTACTATTGAATGTATGTATTTTAGTTTGTAAGGTATATCTATGGGCCTTATATAGTTGCCTGAAAATAAATAATATTTGATTTAATTTTAAAACGAGAGCTTAACTGCGATTGTATGGCGGCGCCTAGGTCCGTGTGACTCTTTGAGTCTATTACTAAAATCTGGTCCAGTGAAATATTGTCCCACATAATTCTTAGCGTGACACATGCCGGTGTTTACAGTAGACGAGGCCATTAAAACTACTGTTAAACTGTAGTTATATTATGTTTATCGTCACATCTCGCCTCGCTTGCGGTTGCCCTAAATGTCCGAATTATTCAACCACCGTGTAATGCCTGTACAGGCAGCAGCAGAGGCTAAGCCGGCGAGGTGCTCAAATTTTTAGGGTTCCGTGCCCAAAGGGTAAAAACGGGACCCTATTACTTTAGACTTCGCTGTCTGTCTGTCACCAGGCTGAATTTTTCACAGGTGATGTATTTCTGTTGCTGCTATAACAACAAATACTAAAAACAGAATAAAATAAATATTTAAGTGGGGCTCCCATACAACAAACGTGATTATTTTGCCGTTTTTTGCGTAATGGTACGGAACCCTTCGTGCGCGAGTCCGACTCGCACTTGGCCGGTTTTTTATGATATAGGACTTATAGGAGGCAAACGAGCAGACAAACGCTTGATGGTAAGCAATGACTGTTTCCCGCATTGACACCGGCAACACATGGGTTGCAAGTGCGTAGCCGGCCTTTATGATAAAAGTACACTCTTTTCTTAAAGGTTTGAAGGTCGTATTGGTCCGGAAATACCGCGGGCGACAGTTCATACCATAAAAATTAACTGAACATAACTTTATTGTCAAGCAAGACTTTAATGAGAATCTGTTTAGTTCATTGTGAATACATAAACCGTTTAGCTTACTTCTGCTGCTGACTGGATGCATGCATGAGGAGCGGTCAGAGGTGCCAAAGATTGGTATTACATAGTTATGTAGGGTAGTTACCCGAAAATGCTACTGTAACTAAAGCCTTGACAATGAGGCGTGTCTAGATACTTGTGAGCACTTTGGCCGCTCCGATACATCTGACGCCATCCATTTGGCATAAGCACACGCGCGCTGCCTACACATTAACGCGTTTTTGCTGCAGCTCGACCAAGTTCAGGGCCAATTGCTGAGCTCAGGCGCACACGGCGTTTGAATCTTTTATTTACTTGTAGGCATAGAGAAATATAAGTCAATTAAGAGTGTTAACTCCATATCCATACATCAGTTTTCTTACCAAAACGTGAGTTATTTCGTAGTCGACATCTCACGTCAAGTAGTGGAATTATCAGTACCGCTACTTGACACCAGAAGTCACAAGTATCGATTCTAACGAAAAATGTACTGCTAAAACAATTTACAACTAATATTAGAAAGCAGAAGGAGTTGAAAATAGAGTTCCGGTTAATCCGGTTATAATATTACCTAGCTGAAAATTGTTGATGAGCAGTAGTGTTCATTCGTCGCGACATCTATTGTCAACTAGCACTACTGTATGGAGTTACCACTCTTTGGGTGATTGTGCACTACAATGAATTTTACTGTCCGGCAGTCCGAGTTTTCATGGTCCGATATGCTTGTGCACTTGTCCGTCTTTTTACTCGCAGGTGCGGCGCAGTGGCATGAAACACACACCCCCCCCTAGCCCGCCCCCGCCCGGCCAAGTCATGAATAATACTAATTCCAGACGCAGTGCACAAGCATAAACACGTTTTTCATAGCTGTTATCTCGGACCGGATAAAAACTGTCCGGAATGGGGAAAAATAAAATGTCGGACGGTAAAATTACGTCTAGTGCACAAGCTACTATATACATTTAATGGCGTGCCATATCGGACCGTAAAAACTCGGACTGCCAGACAGTAAAATTCATTGTAGTGCACAATCGCCTTTTCTTTACTTATTATTCTATATGCTTGCATTAGGTATAAGTTGCTATAGCAATTTTAGTAGATAAATGAAGTAAAAACAAAACTCATCGGTCTCTTCTGTCTCCGTTAAGCTTAATATGACTGATTTCCATAAAAATAGAGCACGTGAATTTTTTTATTTTTTGTCAAAATTGTTAAGTAATTAAATGTCAATAAATTGTTAATTAAAAACTTAAGTAAAGTGAGTTATGTTATGTCTAGAATGTTACATACACATACATTATATGTTATATATGCTATGTTAAATGGAGTCTCGGGGCTTTGTCAGGTAATAATGAAGTGGTCACATACAGGTTAAATTTAACATGGAAGTTGAAATTAAATTATATTGTGTTTTTCTTTAAAGTCTCATTCAGCCAAGAACTTATTATTTGTAGGGACGGCCGAGGTACCTATAACGTACTGAAACTAGGTAGTTAAAGAATTAATGACGTCAAAAAAAAGACGAGCAATTCTTGTACATACATATATATATTTATATATTTCGGGGATCTCGGAAATGGCTCAATTTAGATGAAATTTGCTATATATGGAGGTTGTTGGGGGCGAAAAATCGATCGAGCTAGGTTTTATCTCTGGGAAAACGCACATTTTTGAGTTTTTATATGTTTTCCGAGCTTAGCTCGGTCTTCCAGGTACTTATATCTTTAAAAAAATATGTGCCTATTGCTCTAAAGAAAGAATTTATCGAACACCATTTATTTATACGGCGCCTATAAAACGCTAGTATTAAAATCTATTTTTTTCACGCTAATCCTAAAACCAAATCACTTAGAATTATGAAATAAACTAAAAAAAGTACTACAGTTGAACGCATCGACAAGAAAAATGGCGTCACGAATCGTTCGAAATCGGTTTAATTTTCGAATCCGTGCCGAAACTCTTTAGCAGCAAATGTGGCGTAAAAGATGAAATCGTGCGGTCGATGCACTTTCCCGCCAGAACTATAAAAACGACAAAAAAGTGCCGGCGATTGTCTCGTTAACAAATGACAACCAATGTAGCCACTGGAAGCCACTGTTTATAACTGTGAAGAAGATAACGGCAGTTTTAGGCGTTTCAGGGGATTAAACATAAGTACTACTTTGAGTAGGTACCTAAAGATCTTGTTTTAGATCTCGTCTTGAGACGTAGAAAATTTATGGTAGGTATTCTAAAGCAGTCTGATCTAGTCTAATAAAATTGTTTCTCTAGCTGCTATACAAATATCTTTAATAATCGATGGAAGGCAGCCAAGTGTAGCTAATTTTTTTTTCACCTCAGCAGCTCGAACAAGGGTACTTTGCTTCTTAAAAACAGTGAGCAAAATGCGATTTTGCTCACTGAGTGAGACAAAATGACATTCAAGTGACCTTTATAGTCAAATGTCATTTCAACTATTAAACTGCTGTCACTTTATTATTTCAGGTTTGGATATCACTTTGTCTCTTTTGTGCAGACGGTTATACAGAGTAGTTCTAGTATAGGTACTTACTATCTTGCTACTGACATGATTTGTCCAGCCAGATAGTTTAAAAAAAATGTGAACATCCAATTTTTTGTATTTAAAAAATTGAGCATACTAACGCGCATTTTAACCCAGTAGTAACACCTAAAGGCTTCATTATCGTCCGCCGGTAACATTTTCATCCTCTCAATCTTGCATAATTATTTCCAAGTAGTCTGCACTGAGTGATTCACTAGTAAACGGGTCAAGCAACAACATTTATTCCTGGACAATGAAATAAAACTCAAAACAGGTTGGTTATTAATTGCCCTGAAACGTTTCTCACGCCGCCCGGATTTTTGTGAGGTTCGAGCCGCTAGATAACATTTGGGTTTACGTTTTAGTCGTGGTTTTCAAATACCGGGGGCGTGGCGAGCGCGGCAAAAGCCAAAATGTAATGAAATGTGCAATTTATTCGAATGTTTGTGACGAAACACGACGCCATGGCCTTTCTACGGTTGATGACAAAACAGTGGTGCAAAGAGGAACCCGCATATTTAGAATTTTAGCTTATCGAGCGAGGCACTTTATTTACGTGTAGGTAGGTACATATGTATTATCTGGGGTCCCTTTGTTTCCCATAAAGTTTTAAGTCATAATGTATTGTTTGTCATATTATCATTAGTCATAAAACTGAAACCGTTAACTTTTCAGGATTTTCGTAAGGTTATTCTGTAGATAGGTTAGGTTAGGTTAGGTTTGTTTTATGGCAATCCTGAAAAGTTACGCGTTTCTGAGAAAAACCAATTATGACTAACGAAAATTCGGACAAACAATACATTATGACTTAAAACTATTTGGGAAACAATAGAGATTCGTATTATCTGTATGTAAAATTTACGTACCTACCTAAAAACGTATTTATTATCCCAATTTCATTGATCTTTTGTGTATTTAGAATACCCCCTTGAAAATATAAATTTCTCGGGATGTTTGTACGTTTAACTTGTATATGAAATATTTTGCCCATACAAAACAAGTGCTGTAAGGTTACTATGATAATGAAAATTTTGTACCATAATCTCTCTAAGTACTCAGCCCTAGAATAAGTGACTAAAATGTACAAGTCGAGCACAGTGTGATTTACTAATAATCAAAGTGGTAGTGCATCTATAGAATATTCCCACCGACTTGACCAATTTTCAGGCATCTGAAAAATTCCCCTTCAGATCTAAACGATCAGGAAAACCAAATTAGCTCCAACTACAATTATTTTTACGTGTCACCACAATTAGGTTTAAAATAGTAATATGTCAAAGCAATATGTAAAATAGTAATATCTATACCTTTGACATATGTATATTATTGTGTAAGGACTTACAGCGCCGACAATATTTTGTAATTGAACATCGAAGCACGCCGCCGGACAAAGATTCCGTGAGCGATGAGCGATCGCATTAGACGACAACCGACATTCCTTCAGCAATTGGCTTAGACACCTCTAGGGTTGGTACAAAAGGATTGGTAGGAATATTTTAATGTTTTGACGTATCAGTGTTGTACTCGTAGCGCTACTCCGTATCGTGTCAAGCCCACGCATAACAAGCTCTGTGTAGAGTATTGTCAATTTTTTTTTTGTGATTAGCGTTTAATAAACGGCCAAGCCATCGTTTTTAAACCAAAGTGTAGGGTTAGTAAAATCAGGATTTAGGGGCTTGGCTGTAGCTGAGATCTGATAATTGAAATCACAACAATGATTCTTTCCCATAACTATTTAATTAAAAAAAAATTAAGAAATAGTACGTAATGCTAATTTAAAAAAAACCGGCCAAGTGCGAGTCGGACTCGCGTTTCTAGGGTTCCGTACATAAGGCCGACTCACGCTTGACTGCACATTTCTAATAGGTTTTCCTGTCATCTACAAGTAAAGAACTATATTGTGTATTTTTGTCAAAATTTTAGACCCAGTAGTTTCGGAGATAAAGGGGGGGGGGGAATGGTCATTATTTGGCTATTTTCTTAAATAACTTCGAACCTATATATTTTAAAATTATAAAAGAAACATGTGCATCTTTGGGTCACTAATTTACATATGTGTACCAAATTTCAACTTAATTGGTCCAGTCGTTTCCGAGAAAATAGACTGTGACAGACGGATAGACAGACAGACGCACGAGTGATCCTATAAGGGTTCCGTTTTTTCCTTTTGAGGTACGGAACCCTAATAAGTACATGTTTATTTAGGTACCTACTCACTTTTACCTCATGTTATTATGACAAAATGGACTGTCATCGTTTTTCCCCACTTTCCCTCGAGTTGCTTATATAGCTGGTCAAGCAAATCTTGTCAGTAGAAAAAGGCGCGAAATTCAAATTTTCTATGGGACGATAACCCTTCGCGCCTACATTTTTTAAATTTGCCGCCTTTTTCTACTGACAAGATTTGCTTGACCATCTATATGTTACTGGCGGCATTTATAGTTAGTGCCAACCCTACCACAATAATTGTTTGCCTATCCAGGGAGTGTAAATGACATTCTTGTGGAGGTGTTTTTTGGTGGCGATTCCGAGCGGAACGGATGCGAGGTATTTCATCCGGACCGTTCCGTGGGCGACGTGATAAAGCATCTAATGAACTGTGGCTGTATAGGAATCCGTTCATGCTCGTTTGTGACCAGCGGACGTTGGCATTTTGGATTTTCACGACGTTTGAAAATGGAATTTAATTCAAGTTAGGTTTGTTTAGTTTCTACTTCGCCAGAAATTCAGCTGAAGATGACGAATATGCAACAGTAAAATATAGCTTTAAAGTTGTCCTATTAGAACCTTTATTTCTCATCTACAAGAGACTGAATTCTTATTACAAACATCAAATTCAAAGAGAATTTTGTAGGTCTTAGTAAACCGAAATAAATTAAATTAATAGCGAATGAATGTAGGTACTTAGTACTTATGTACCTATTAATTTCTAGCAATAAAAACTTGGAAAAAATGAAATGATATAAATACTCACTTGGGTCCAGGTACTCAAAGAGAAAGCATCGTAACGGTTTGGTCAGATCAGCGTACCTCCAAGTACTACCTCCGTTGCTGTATTAGTCATAGATTAAAAATACGAAAATAATTTTACATGGCTCGTGTGTCTTGGAAAGACGCAGTAAACTGTACCATGATGTCCATGATCATCATACCTATACATATCGATAACGAGTATCCGCCAGCATCGCACGTCACCAATGCAATCAATGGCAAATCACTTATCTGCAAGTTCCCAGCACTTTCTCGAGGAAAGCAAATTGTCCTCCCACGGTGGCCGCACGTCGGACAATCTTCAAATCACATTCGGACGTCAATATTGCAAGCGTGCCGGTTCTATGTAGGTACACTCAGTCGAGAAAACCGCGGTATATTTCATAGTCAGGTATTTTTATTTTATTTTATTTTATTTTATTCATTTTAGGGATAACAAACAGCTATACAATACAGTGTTACATTTAGTAGTAGAATTAAAATTAACTTAATGCATAACCAACGACATTATCCACGGATTACAACAAAATTATGCAATGGTTGGCACAAAAAAGGGAAACTGATAATTATTTGATGTACATTGTAGGTACCTACTTATTTAAACAGGTCAAAATTATGTGCTAAGTTAGGGACGTCATGCCTTATAAATATAACAAATATGTAATGAAAAAGTTTGCTTAGGTCAGATGCAGATACAAAGCTTTAACTTAAACTAAATTAAACTTAAACTAAATTAACTAAACCTAAATTTCACTTAGGAGTTTTAAAGGAATCTAAGATAGCATATTTAAACTTAATCTAAGGTATATTAAAGAAAGACTTAATATATCTACAATACTACATACCTACCCAAGTAGCATGGAAGTGTCGGCAACATCAATATAGCAGCCAATTAAGAACTTAGAGTGATTTAAGGGACGTATAAGAGTGTCAGAAAAGATTTAAGCTGTATAAAAGGTACTTTACAGACATTATACAGCTCTAGCTGTATAAAATCATTATAAAGGATTCTGCGGAAGCATGGGGTGCTTTATCAGAATATAAAAAATCTACTATAAAACTAAAAGTGTTGTGAGAGACTACAAGCTAATTCTATCGTAAAAGCTGTATACAGGCTGTATTGTAGTAACACTTGGCACTTTTAGCTGTACAAATGTATCTGTCAACCCCGTTTTAAAGCTATTTCTTATGGCGTAATCTTACTCTCCTATAAGAATAGTAGTTGTATAACTTCTGTCTGTAAGGGTATTATAAAACCAAATGAATAAATGGCAGCTATAGTACAGCTTTTTTCTGTATTACTGATAGAGTCGCTTATAACAATCTTTTGGCGTAATTTTACACTCGTATAAGTATAGTAGTGTAATGATTTCTGAAAATAAGTGTATTATAAATCTAAAGGAATATATGACAGTTACAGTACAGGTTTTTTATTTGTTATACGGATCTCTAAAGAAAATTATAACTTATGTACGGAGAACCGAAATACAGCCAAACGAATACAAATATTCTATTATAAAGCTGTTTTAATTACAAAAGCTGTAAAAGACACTCCATTTATTACACAGTACAGCTACTAAGATTATAATGCTCTCCAACTATCCTGTAGGCTGTTTAAAAATTGTCGCCTTTTTACAATAAAAAAAAAACGTATTTGTAAATATAATTAAAGAAATACTTGCAAATATTTAGCAGACTAACGCCGTGTTATGATTACCAGCTAAAATAAATTGTTTAGCCTTAGAATTAATATTTATAAATATTTTTGATACTCTAACCTTAAAAACAAACAGTAACTTTACCGATTTTTGATATTTTCCTTAGGGTTTCTCTTTGTTATTTTGCATGCGCGTAAATATTTTGCCAGAAAAGATACACAGGTTCACAATAAATAATAATCCGCACTTATCAATAATGTAATATTCCATTCAAGTCCTGTATAATATTTACTTTTACTTTTACCATCCACTATAACACTTTATTGTCGCCATTACTATATTACGAATGAACAAGATTAAGACAGTTTAGTTTGTTAAATGATTATTATTCTCTTATAACTCATTTAAAACTTATATTCTTATATCGTACTTATAAGAGATTATCTGTAGTGTTAAGGTTTCCTGTTACACCGAAATATAGCTGTAATGCAGTTATTATGAAGCTTATGTATTGGTTATACAGCTACTCTACAGCTCTAATAACGCCAAAGGCTGTATAATTTGGGCCCTTTTTTTACTTATAAGGGCTGTATAAGCGCTTATACAGCCTTTGTACAGCCTAACTGTACAGCTTATAGTATACAAATAAACTTTAATACAGCTTATATACAGCTTGCAATGCTACTTGGGTAGTACCTAAGTTTTTGAAACCACTTATTTGTTTTAAGTTCAAAAGCTACTTCCCAAAAGGCTTCGCCAGAAAATTTCAATATTTTGCTTATACAAATTGTAAGTGATAGGCTTGTATCACGGTACTTATTTTCGGTAGGTACCCTCCCTTGTTAATATGTATTTGAATACAACTATTATACAGGAGACGTGAGCAGGACTAACACTGCGCATATCGTTCATTATAAGCAACTGTTTCGTATCAGTATTAGTGAGGTTAACGTTAATTTTCTAGTCGTGTTGAAAGAAAAGTTATTAATTTTTTTACGACATGCGTGGTCACCCGAAAATTAGAATACTAAACTACCGACATTTTGTGTCAAATTGAATGTCATTACTGTCATCACGGTCTGGCTACTTTTGAAAACTCGTATCTCACTCAAGTTTGACAGTTTATTTTCTTCGTAATCAAAATGCCATTACGGTTAAAAAGGTTTTATGTTTATTCATTAGGTCCTGTAGGATGATCATGATTGTTGAGAATTAAATTTGCCCTCATCAAAAAGTTAAAAAATAGGAAAAAGTGTTGTTGTTTCTCCTAAATACGACGGTGATCGATCAATTATCAGTTACTGAGTGTGCAGGACTAATCCTGCTCACGTCTCATGAATCATCCTGTATACACGTAGAGACGGACGAAGGTAACACGGACATTCACAGAAATTTGACATTAATATGGTGTAATTCTTCAAATACATTATAACTCGGGAAAGCGGATTTCCTTTAGAACTTTTGGTTTACAATCGCTTATAAATGCCACTTTTGTTATAATGCGGCTAACTGTACACCTCGTACATTAAGATAAATAATTCTCACGCGTCATGTAATATAACTGTAGATGTTCTACTAGTAGCCGTTCTAATGATTTTTTTTATCATTAACTTTTATTTCCCACCGTTCACCGCCATTAACGTCCCGTATATAATAAGGATCCTGAACGAATTTTTAGTATTTTTTAGTAATTTTTTGCATTTTTTCGGAAAAGATTTATTATTTTAAGCACAACCGAGGTTTGAACCTACGATTTTTGACCACCACAAACGTATGAAAGGTTACTATAACATTTTAAAAAGTTCAATTGCAATATACGTATCCTGGACCCAAAATTATGCCACAAAACATGCACAAGGGTTAGCAAGACACAAAGATATTTTTGAAAAAACTTCGGCAAGAATTAATAAGAAACATCTTCGTGACAAAATGTGTTAATGAGTCAAAAGAATAACGTATTATTTCTGAAGAAAAATTCTTCTACACTCAAACTAGTACTAGGGTAATTGGTTCCCTGTTAGAAACTGAGGGCTTACCGTGAAAAACGAAAATCGAAATTTCGTTTTAAAGGCATGGATGTAAGTAAAAAGAGGTAGATATGGTACCAGGCGCACGATCGTGAGCCATCAAATATAGGTTCCGGAACCTATATTTAGTTAGTCGTATGGGTGACGCCAACCTGTCAAGTTGTCAAAATCGTTGGATCAAATTTTAGTTTTGTCAACTATGAACGTCACACGTCTACATATTTATGTTTAAAGGTAATCACTCTGTACCAGTAACTTATTAGAAGTTGCTATAATACTTACCTACCTATACCACAACGGACTATATTATTTTGTCATGATGTACTAAAACCGCGACATCCATGGATGTCTTCATGATCGCAGATCTCCAGGGAATGCCGTGCTGACAGAGTCGTATTTAGAGTGCACCTACGTAAGGCCAGTAAACCATAACAAGTGCTCATGGCAAAATTAAAATTTTAATGACTTAATGTCATATACCGTAATGAAATAATGGTTTAAACGTTGTTTTTAGGGTTCCGTAGTTAATTAGGAACCCTTATCATATAGTTTCGCCATGTACGTCGTCTGTCTGTCTGTCTTCACTTCTATGATTCGTTACGTGTCTCTTTCGAACTCATAAATTGTTCATATACGTGATAGCCTTCCCTTTTGCACACATCAATTATTATTATCTTGAGGCACAAGCGTTATTCTAGCTCTGTGATTAATACTAGCGATTAGGTAGAGCAACGCTTGGTGGTATGGTGGTGGTAAATAATAGCAAAATTACAATGCAAAATTAACTTACTTGTAGAAATTCACGAAAACTGCAGAAGCTGAACAGTAACCTCGTCGGCACATATAATTGAGAAATTATTTTTTAATCGTTGCACTAACTTTATTATTATTCACAAAATAAATTCAAAGCAAATAATACATTTTACAATACAATTTTCTTGTAATTATAACCAGTGACACTGGGGACAAATGGATTATTTTCTTATGCCAAAGTTTGTTTATTTCATGCCAGTGTTAAAGGGGAATTAGACAAAAAAGTCGTCATTGTCGTCAATTCATATTGTCGTCATATTCCGTATCATCCATTTATAGAGCTTACTCCTATGCCGAAAACCTTGCACAATTGTCCAAACTTTTGTATGGAGTGACATGGCTATTTGTACGTTACGTAGAAATCATGTAGAAATAGGAATACATTTGACGTCCCCTCCCCTGCAAAAATCGGCAGACTGTTTTGTACAGAAAAATTACAGCCATGACGTCTCCAGTTACTAAATGCTCTAAGATATGGAGGTAAGGAATCATACAGCAGTACAATATACATTACTTCTCAATGGGAAGAATTTTGTATGCAAATTGAATTTTTGAACTTCAAACTTTGACAGGAGGAGATAGGAACTTCTCACTTTTTTCATTGTTTATTCATTTATTTAAGTACTAAAGAAGATAAGATGTAAATGAAGTAGATATGTATTTTAGGTACCTACTTAAATAATTTAGCCGCTCATTGCTTAGAAAAGAATGATAGCATAGGTTGAGAACCGGCTGCGGACGCTCACGGTATTCCTGCACAAATGTGGAGGACATCGAGCACATCATTCAGTTACTGTCCACTTAGAAATACGACGGAAACCCTGCAGAAACGTTTACCTTCGATTGTGACGTAATCCAATGGATACATAACTTTAAAATATCTTTTTAAACGACTGAACGATGATGCCATACAAAAAAAAATAGGAAAATTGTACCATTCTAGGGGACCATTACATTCGCACGCGGTCGAATGCTGATAGCGACCCTGCGGCACCCTATCTAAGGCGGAGTCGGCACTCGTTGGTGGTTTTAGACGGTAGTCCTCCACTGGTTAGTCTGTCATCCCCTCTGGTTCCCCCGGACCAGGTGGCATGCGTACAAACGCATTTCCCCAACGTAAAAAAAGGACCACTACATGATGTGAAGTCCGTCCCTGGTATCGGCGCGCGCGCTGTGATCTATGAATGGGCTGCGGTCGTGGCGGGAAGCTGGCCAGCGTTACAGCATTACTCAGTACCGAATTGTTAAGTGCCGAGAAATAGCTTCATGGGAAATCACAATTTAGATTCTTGCGGCGGTCGTTTGAAGACTTCCTCTAAGGACGCTCTAGTAGGCCTAGCACATTATTCGGTAAGGTGCATTCACACCGCAGTTAAGTTTTGTGAAGCAACTGTGTCCTGGAACAAAATGTGGATAAAGTGAGTTAAGCTATGTAGGTAGGTACCTACTTAGTGCCATCTTTCATTGCTCTTTGCAATTTTGACAACAATTACATCAACAAAGGAAGGAATTAAGTATAGGTTTTATTCTATTCTAAAAGTCACGAACTCAAACAGCCTACCAAAACGCAGCGGCAGCGGCAATTCGATTCGAATCGACGCTCGCAGCCCAGCTCTAAGTTCATCGACCCGCGCAATACCTACTCACGTTGCCTAGGTTTTTTGTTCATTCCACCAAACCAGCTCCACTTGTTTTATACCTACCACAACCCAATATTTTGACAATTAAGATGCTATCTTAATTTAAAATTATGCAACGAGTAATAAAACCATCGACGAGATTTAAATCCAGTATTGCACTATAGACCACACGGGAGAGCCTAAGTGAAATAACAACTTTGGAAACATGTTTTTAATGGCTCTTTACACGTAAAATGATATTATTTCCCTGAGAAAGCATAAAGCGCCAACAGAGTTGTACGGTTGTACAGAGATCAAATATATAACCATTTTATCTTTATTAGGCCATAAAATTAAGATAACTGGACGTGCATGGGAAACCTCCATTTATTCTTGTCCCGCAGTAATGTTATCCCGGATTTGGTGGTCATAAATTAAAACATTTAAGTAAGGTTTGCAAATTGCAACTTTGCAAGAAGTGCGAACTTTCTCAAGAAATCATAGATTTTGAAGATACAACGATTGAAGACAAAGATTTTCACGTTTCACGATATGCCTAGGAATTTCACCATCAGCCTGATCTTACGATCGGCCGCCGACATCTATTAAGAAGCTGATTTGACATTTTAAATGCATAAACACAAACAATACTAAAATAATGATTACTTTTAAATCTAGGACTTCCCAAGGATCTTCTTTGAAAACTAATCTAAGATTTTCAGCACGCAAATGACTGGTGCACTTTGACCGTCTGTCTTTCTTGTCATAGTAACTACGACACTAGAATATTAGGTTGTTGTAAATGACGGTAGGGATGAAAGACAATTAAAGCATGACCATCTCAAGTCCGCTGATATTGATCATATTAGTAAACTAAACAATAGTTTAGAACAGTCATAAGTAATTTCAACGAGTCACGAAGACTTACCAGCATCATAAAGACCTTTAGATGGCAAGATAACGATAATTACCACCGCCTGCTCACTCCAGCTCCCATCATAATCGTGGCAGAACCATCCCCATTTCCATGCTCACAGATACCATCTAAATTTCGTACCTACAGGTAATTTATTTAATTATTAGACATTGTTTCCTCGCGCGTGCGTGGTCGAGCCGTGACGATAACATGATGCTATCTCTTTCACATACTCTGAAAAGGTTATATAAATCTATAAAACAGATATATGACTTATCACCTTCTGCTTTAGAGAGTCAGGTGCTGTCTTCGTTACAAATCCGCTCCTTACTTTCACGTCTTCATATCTCTAATAACGGGTTATGAAAAATTTACCTTGTTCTATTAACATTAGGGTTTGTTTTCTAATGCAGTTAATGATGATACGATGTTGTTTAAACTAAAAATGGAAATGCTCTTTACGAAGTGCTATAACTTCTATTGGCGCCAATAGAAATTACAAAATGTATGATCACGATCACGACGTATAGTGCTAGTGCTGAGTGCTGATACTAATACATTATTAAGGTTTATCCACTTGCTTCGAAGCCCAATAGAAGGTTGAAAAAACTGGCCAAGTAGGAGTAGGACTCGCGCACGAAGGGTTCCGTACCATTTTCGCAAAAAACGACAAAATAATCACGTTTATTGTATGGGAGCCCCATTTAAATTATGACGGCAACAGAATTAGGTACATCAAATACAAAATTTCAACTGCCTAGCTATCACGGTATTCACGGTACATGAGATACAGCCTGGTGAGACACAGACGGACAGCGGAGTCTTAGTAATAGGGTCCCGTTTTTACCCTTTGGGTACGGAACCCTCCATTATGCTTGGCATGGCTGTGGAACACGCACTTGGCCGGTTTTCTTGTGGTGTTATATATTAATTTTGTTAGGTGTAACAAAGTAATTAGTACAGGATTTTGCATTGAATACATCTAATTTTCCATGACCGGCGCGGCGGAGTGTCCCAATAGTACATTGTGTATTAAGGGCGGGAAATAAGAAATTACGAACGAGTGTCAATTTTAAGCCCGACGCGAAGCGAGGGCTTAAAATGTTCACGAGTTCGGAATTTCTTTACCGCCCGTGGCACACACAATGTTTTTCATCACACTTGTAAGGAAAAAAAGGAGAATTAATAAAAACAAACTTCTGTATAAAACACTTTTCCGCCCTAGGGCGAAAATTTCAATTTCCCGCCCGCAAGCCCTACGTGTAAATAAGTGTTTTTCATCACACTTGCTCGGAAAAGATTTTTTCCGCCCTAGGGCGAAAAATTCAATTTCCCGCCCGCAAGCCCTACGTGTAAATACATCTTTTCCGAGCAAGTGTGATGAAAAAAATATTGAGGGATCGCGTTTGGATTGTACGGGGCTAGTAGGTACAAATGAACCTTTTTCTTGATCGGCCTATGGGCCCGATTCGGATTTTGAAATAGACATCTATTAGACATCACCAAGATACGATAACGATATGATATGTTTAAGATCTAACCTGTCAAATTTGACATTTGCGCGATTCTGGAGATACTGTTGAACGATTTCCACAGGATATGAGTGATATGACTTAGAGATCCAATTCACATCTAATAGATATCTTACTCTATCTAACGTAAAAGTAACATTGGTTGCCCGAATTGCGCTACAAAAGAGAACTAGTTGATATCTAAATTATAACGTATCTAGAATGGATCTAGTACGTGTCGTCTCTTAATTGTGAATATCTTGAAGTTCGTATACGGCATACACCTACATACGTAAGTATCCTAAATAATTAGGTTCCTGTCATTACTAGATTTGATCACATGCAATTGTCGTGTCTTGGTAAAAGTGCATTGTCAAGTATTTTATATGCAATACAGCATAAGTAAAAATTATGCTTTTATCGTAAAACTACATAATATATTATATTAGGTATTATGAGAGTAGCTGCTAAGTACGAAGTACAAAGATTCGATTATGCTGATATTGAACTATTTAGGTACCTTCTGATCACATGTAACGATTATTTAGTACAAGTAAAAACATGCTATGTACGCGTTAATCGACTTGTTGAAAAGGGACCTAAAAAGATGTAAGTCATAAAAATTGCTTCTTTATAAATACAACATTTATTTACATACAATATATATACAGTGGTACTACTAAACGAAATTAATAGAAATAAATCTGATAAAATGATTTTTGATGGATTTTTCAGTTTGATGGATTTTTAATTTCAACATATCTCATGCTTCACGGATTCAGCATATCTATATTACTACGGTATATTCACCTACAAGTACAGTACGGTTACCATCAGTTTGTCACTGACATAAACGCCGTCGAGAACGTAATTTACTTTCTATACATCTCGCTCGCACTCGCATATTAGTGCAAACGGGATGTATAGAAAGTAAATTACGTTACATTTTTACTGTTCTATAGAAGTTCAGCAACTGTAGATACAACGACTGTCTTAAGTTGCTATATGGTTGGCTATTGCGCGCCTCGTCTAACTCGTCTAAGGTTCAGTTAATGGTTTTCTCAAGTGAAACTACAAAGACGGCAACACCACAAACTACCAATCCAGAATATTCGTCCCGTGACCAACTAGGCCTGCTATTCACAATGCTTACCGTACCCACACACCAGTCGTCAGATTCTCATGATTTTGGTAGCTGTAGCTACCAGTTGTGAAAAATTATTAAATATAAAACGTATGTTCTTTTACACCGTTACGAGGTTACGTCCGTTACTCACACTCAATACAATTACCTTTCCTTTTTGCTCTGAACAAATAATTACGTTCCCATACAACCATTTCCAGTCGCCGTTACGACGCGGTGTTGACACATCTTGTGTCGACACCGTCTGTTTCGGTCACAATTCCAGTCGCAGAGTCGTCGCCGTGTCGACACAGTTACCAGAAATGGGGAAGGGTCGACACATGACACAAAGTGACATAAAGTGTGGTCGCCGTGTGCACACATTGTTTCGGGTTTGCGACTACTTTATGCCAAAATCATTCGTTCATTCGTTCATTTTGTTCCTGTCAAATGGAAACTGTCAGATGGAAAAATACTTAAATAAAAATAAGTGACATTAATACGCCATCTCTAAAACGGATTACAAGGCGTAATTATATATTGTTTGCATTAATATTACAATAGGACTTAAATTATTATGGGGAATTAAACTGCTCGAGTGATTTGATAAACTAAGTGTAATATAATCAACGCGCCACCACATTGTTTTAGTTTAGCCGGAAATGAAATTGTTTACTTCTCGGTGCCTGTGTTCATAACTATGTTATTTGAAGCATTTTTAGTACTTCGATGCGTATACTATACTTAAATAACAGAAATAACGCTTTACATACTACGAAACTTGTTAATTATGATGTATAAATATGGTTTAAGGCTGAGAAATATTGCAGTCACAAAGTAGTTGCAATGTTTCGACTTTGTGTCGACTCTGTGTTGACACATGACACGCGCTGTCAAAAGTAATAACAAAGTTACTGGTATGTTACTGGATTTGCAAAATGGCTCCTTGTGTTGATTTGTTTTCAGATATTCTCTAAAGTGTAAAAATTCCGTGGTCAGAGATGGGCATTAATCGATTAACTGTTTATTCGACTAATTAATGGAATAAAAAAAGTTAATTCTCAAATTTTAATCGCGATTAGTTTAGTCGACCTAACATAGATTGAAATTGAATTAATCTGAATATTAATCGAATAAATTATCGATTAAATCTCGATTGAAAGTTGATAGGGGGCCATTTTTGTACGTAAAAATAATAGAAATGTCTTGCATGCAGATGGTAGCAAAACACTTTGTCATAAAAGTCGAGATGGGTGTCGATATATAGGTTTTAGGGAGTGCCGATTTCGAAAATAATGACCATTTTGGAATCCGAAATGGCGGCCATGCACTGTGTCATAAAAGTCGTCATGGATGTCGTTTTATACGTTTTAGGGGGCCCCAATTTTGAAAATGATGACCATTTTGGAATCCAAAATGGCGGCTATGCACTATGCCATAAAAGTCGTCATGGGTGTCGTTTTATAGGTTTTAGGGGGCGCAGATTTCGAAAATGTTGACCATTTTGGATTCCAAGATGGCGGCCATGCACTATGTCATAAAAGTCGTCATGGATGTCGTTTTATAGGTTTTAGGGGGCCCCGATTTAGAAAATGATGACCATTTTGAAATCCAAAATGGCGGCCATGCACTATGCCATAAAAGTCGTCATGGGTGTCGTTTTATAGGTTTTAGGGGGCGCAGATTTCGAAAATGATGACCATTTTGGATTCCAAGATAGCGGCCATGCACTATGTCATAAAAGTCGTCATGGATGTCGTTTTATAGGTTTTAGGGGGCGCAGATTTCGAAAATGATGACCATTTTGAAATCCAAAATGGCGGCCATGCACTATGTCATAAAAGTCGTCATGGGTTTCGTTTTATAGGTTTTGGGGGGCGCAGATTTAGAAAATGATAACCATTTTGGATTCCACTTTTATGACAAAATACGTAGCCGCCATCTTGGATTATAAAATGATCATCGTTTTCGAATTCTGCACTCCCTGAAACCTATAATTCGACATCCGTGACGACGCAAGTTATCTTTATTTTCAGATCTAACAAATTGCTACAGAATACAAAGGACAAAAAAGAAGCGAGGAGGTAATGAAACAAGCAAATATACAGATGATTCCTCGACGCAATTGGGTGATTCTTAAATTGTGTCCAGATTTTTTTTGTCATAAAAGTTTTTATTTTTCACATATTACTCTCACAAATTCCGTGACATTTCGACCTTGTAATTTTTTAAGTAAATGTTTTTGTTTATCTATGAGGATCTCACTAGAATAGTATAATCAAGGTATGTTTATATTTGATGAATGAAATAGTAACGCAAAAAAAATATATATTTGTGTCTTATATTCCTGCCGAAGACTTTTATTTTACCTTTTCCTTCTACACAAGTTTGGCCAAGTAATAAGAATTTAGGGCTCTCAATTTTATTTTGACTTCTACAACAGTAAAGCTACGAGGCCATGTTTGGTATCGTTTTCGTATAAATTCGCAGTACCAAATTTAGTTAAGGTATCACATTGACACCATTCCGAAGTAAAAACATATAAACTTATTAAAATACTTTCTTTTAAACTCCTCTTCACGCTTAAACTGCTGAACAGTTTTAATTTAAATTTGGTACACATATATTTTGAGTCCCGAGACAGGATATAATAAGTTATCTCAAAAATCATCCTTTAAAGGTGTGAAATGAGGTGTAGGGGGGAATTCAGAATTGACTTCTTGAAGTTAATACTGTTTAAGTTTAGGTTTGAAGTCATGTTTTTTCATCATTTTTAACTAAATCAAAGATGTAGACCATCCCAAATTTCATATAAATCGGTTCAGCGGTTATTGATTTCCCGTACAAATTTCCACGCCACTTTTCACACCTTCAAAAGATGATTTTGGTTATAAGATCTATCCTATGTCCTGTTCCGGGACGCAAACTATTTCTATACCAAATTTCAACGAAATCGGTTCAGCGGTTAAGCGTCAAGAAGAATTTCAAAAAACCGGCCAAGTGCGAGTCGGACTCGCGTATTAAGGGTTCCGTACATTAAGTCCGACTCGCGCTTGACTGCACATTTCTAATAGGTTTTCCTGTCGTCTATAGGTAAAGAACTATTTTGTGTATTCAGACGGACATACATACAGACGCACGAGTGATCCTATAAGGGTTCCGTTTTTTTTCCTTTTGAGGTACGGAACCCTAAAAAGATTTATTTTTATTTTGTGGAATGGTGTCAATGTGATATCTTAAATGGATTCAGCACCCCAGATTTATACGAAAACGATACCAAACACGGCCTAGCACCTTCACTGATATAGATATATCAAGATAAAATTGAGAGCCCTAAATAAACTTTCAAGAGCGGATATCTCAAAAACTATTCAACATATCGAAAAAATTGACTGAATAAACTTGTAACAAATTAAATTAACTTTCATTTTGTATAAGTGGCCATGTCGCTGAGATGCATAGTTTCCGAGATATAATCGAAAAACGGGAAAATGGGACCTTCAAAGCCCCCTCTCTCCCCCCCGCTCAAGGGCTATGGCCGGGGACTTTTGATATGTTCACCTCCTAACTTGTCAAACCGAGTTACGGAGTCAAAAATTGTGTTCCGAGCATTTCCCTCTACAACTTTTAGAGCATTCGTTGCCTGACCTAAGTAGCTTATTGAATTTCTTTAAAAACTTTTCTGTAAAAGGTTGACGGGTGTTGGGTGTTTATATGGTTTCGGTCGATTATTATCATTTGCATTGCCCATGATGACTTACTAGAATTACGAGCACACGAGACACTAATAGTAGTTTGACAAACCTTGGTTTTCAAGAGGTATTTTATATTGACATTTGCTGTCACAAATTTGCTGTCAGATTTAGTCTCAAACCGCACGCAAAGTGCACACAAATGTGTCGACACCTTGTTACGGAAAAGTGTAGACACGGCGACGACACTTTGTTTCGAAACAATTCTAGACACATTGTGTGGACTCTGTTACGACACATCTGACATTTAGTTACCACTTTGTGATTCTGCGACTGGAATGGTTATATGGGTTGTCACTATCATTGTTGAAGTCTAGGATAAATATTTCGTACATCTGTGAAATTTAATTAGGTAGGTACCTACTAATACAGGATAGAGCAAGGGAAGAGCTAGCAGACAAATCAAAATAATCTCGGCTAGTAATGGTTGACATCATGAACAAAACAATTACCTCTCGGTGCCGCTGTTCATTTGTTTCGGTATTGTTTTACCGCACCAGTGCGTTGATTCGAGTCGTGGCCGTGGCCGTGCACAATCAGGCTTCCGATTCAGCCCATCACCGATTTCTGATAGTCACTTGTTTGTGCTTAGTGGTAATTTAACGTTTGTACCTACGTACTTGAAGGAAACACGGAAAACTGAAGTGGCCTAGAATTTAATAGGAATTCGTGACGTCATCTGATATAAAGTTATTTAACTAGAGAATCCTTAAACAGTTTGGGTCAGATGACGAAAATCGTTATGGCAATTAATTAAAGATTTTAATGGTAAAGTATGCGTGGTACTTCGTAACCACCACGCAACTACTTTAGTAGGTAGCTCAGAATTGGGATAAAATTTAAAATGATGTTTTTAACCAAATACAAACGGACCCAGACAAGTCTTCAACTAGTCTGTAATTATAATTAATTAACCATGAAAACTTCTTTACCAAAAGGCTCAGGTACGTGTTGGTTTGGTAGGACGTGTGGACGCGTTCTAGTCATTGGCAAGGAATCGATCGATATTATAAACTTTCTGTGACAACTGTGGCTTTGGTAAGAATTCGCGTCCCCGAAATAGTTAAGTATTGTTACACAAATCGACATGACACTGACAAATAAATAGAAAGCCATACAAGTCCCGGTTGATATTAAAACATTCAATGGCTTGTTTTTCCGATAAACATCCTATTTTAAAAGGCGAATACGGACTATTCTAACGTCGATTACAATACTATTAGGAATCTGCCCGACCACGCCGGAAACCTGCGGTCAGTCCATCCATTCACAAACATTCCATCTTCCTATTATAATTTTACCTTCATATTCGTAACAGCAACGCATAGTTGGTCTTCTGATATATACTGGTCTAGCTGTTTTGTACAGCGTCAGTATTTAAGTGACCACTACCTGAATGTCTTCCACTGATGGTCCATTTAGCTTAGTAGCAGTTCTAGCCGCAGGATTATTATTTCCATCGCTCACAGAATACTTACCTTGGACCAGCAGTCCAGTGTGAGTATGATATCCATTTACACAAGATCTTACTTTAAACTGGTCTAAAAGACATAAAAATGAAGGGTTCAACCAGAAATCGTGCAATTTTATGCCTGACTTTTAGAAAATTGGAAGGTCAATCAAGTCAGTTAATCAAGTCAGTTGGAAGGCTACAGCTAGGTCGTCTAGTATTAACGAGTTTATTTTATTGGCTCTAACTAACTTTTAAGGGTACAAATGTACAATTAGGGTACATTATAGGGCATTTATTACACTAAAATTAATAGGTACCTTTAATTCTAATTCCTCTGAAAGTCTGAAACTGATACGTTTCTATTTAATAGTAGGTTCCTTAGTAAAAGGCTGCCTATTATAGGCATTATAGCCCATGAATGTATTTCTGCAATCCAAAAGATATAAATAATAATCTTATTCTAGAAATAAAACATAATGCGTATGGTGTCTCAAGTTTTCACGCTACTATGCGCAAGAGAGGTACCTTAACCTACCTATGTTAGCAGCCCGCCGCGCCGTTGCGCACTGCGCACCAGCGGCAGCGCCCTACTAGCAGTCGTCGAAGATCGATTTGACTCTCCATTTGTGAGGTATTGGTTGTCAAAAAAATTGTATGGACCATGGTCTAATAAAACATGGTCTTCCATTCCCAGAGTGACACGCGATTACGTCACAATAACATTGCCACTTTATTTCAACATAACATGTTACATGGGTACATTATACCTATGGTTAATAAGTTAAAATATTTCTTTATAATTTTATAATTTTCATTTATATGTATTTTAGCTTAAATTTTACAATAACACGTCATTTTTAATTACTCGTTAGCAATATCTTCCGATTCACGAAAGAAATTTCAGACTTTCGGGTAATTCTGTTTATACTACTGCCAACACAGGATAGCGCTGAGGACATTTGACAATTCGGATCTAGATAACTTCATGCCCTGACCGTCATCCTTGTCGAACGCGTGTTAATTGTTATTTCCTTCTCGCTCAGTGTCAGCAGTCGCAGAGTTTTCCAAACTTTTCACGTCGTAAGCTTGGTAATTAATGTTTTGTTACGAAAATGGTTGGCTGTTCTATTCGGAACTGTAAGAGTAGGAGTAAAAAGGGCAGTATAATCAGATTTTATACGTTTCCGAATAATGAATCCGTAGCCAATGAATGGCTTCGCTATTGTGGACTGAAAACAATATGTAAAAATGGTATGTATACGTAATTATCGACAATAATTACTATTAATGATAAAATTTTATGTTCTATGTTTGCTTGTTAACGCAAGCAGCCCCCCTAAGAAATTAAAACGAAAATTGCTTAAAGTGTCGAACACCGTTTATTGATTAACTGTGAATTAGTTTTTCAAACGTTTGTCTTGTATAGATAAATAAAGTTTAATTTAATATATTAGATTTGTTTTATTTTACTATGTTTCTACATGAATAACTTAAAATTAATGCCGTTAAAATAATTTTCACCGTTGGTTAAAATTCTCCCACATTTCAAAGTTTGAGAACCTGTAAACAGCATGATGACGTAGGCGCGTGTCAGTTAGGTCATACGCGAATCTCGGAATGGAGTACCAGGCGGAGTATATTATTATACCATGGTATGGACCAGTGTCTCAAAACTGGGTTAAATAATAATTATTATAGGCATTAATTCAATTATGAGGGACATGTTACTTACTTAGGTACTTTTTACCCTACTATGAGATTAAATTGAATTTAGTTTATTTGAAAATGTATATTAATCATTTATTTTATTTACATATTATTTCTTAATTTTCATTCTTATATTTTGACATGTATTCTATAAGTTAGTTAATGTTTAAGTAATATTTAAATTTATTTTTTAATTTGTATGTTTCAAAGCTTCTATGAGTCATGTTGCGTGAATTAAATAAATACATACAATACAAAAAGTAATGTAAGGCTTGAAACTTCGATCAAAAACTGTACAAACTTACAGTTAAGTCCTAAATCACAGAGCCTCCGCCGCGTCACGCGTCGCTTCCCGGGCATGGACCCCGGCGACACTTTTTTAGACAATCCACCGAAAAAGTCAAAACGAATAAAAAGCCACCGCTTACGAAATCACGAAAACTCGTGTCGTCAAAATTACCCTCGGAAACCATCTCGGTTGCCGCCGTTTTTGTCGACGTTGTGCTCTAAGCCGGCATAATAGAAAGAAAATTAGCTTCTGCCGATAGATAGAAGTATGTTTGCGCGCGTACGCCGTCGGCAAAGAATAAATTGCTCCAAGTGTCAGCTAAACTCATAGTTCGGATGCAATTTGTTTTCTACAAAGGGCTTATTATTAAAGGCATAATTTGGACGACTGGCAGGAAAGTATGTCGAACGCTATACTTTCTTTTGCATTGTTGATATAATACCTAGCTATCTCTGAATGCATTTATTTGCTTTTATTATACTTGGCTTCATTTGAAAGTATTCCTTTTGAAACGTAGAAATAATTGGAACGTTTGGCAGCGGTACTGCCGCATTAGGTAGGTATACCACCATAGAAATATAAGTGGGTGTACCACCTTAAAAAGAGGATCATTAGGTCGATCTGTTTTCTGTGGGCTTTCGGCTCAGCGAACAACAAAACAGCACATCTTAATGACACCTATGCCTTTTAAGTACCGATGTAGTGCATAAATCTTTTTCCGTTGTATTTTCTCGCAAACATTCGTATTTGTCATGCTACTTCAGTCACCTGTTCTGCGGTTGACTGAAATAATATGAAACGTTCGTACATTTTCGTGAAAATACGATGGAAAAAGATTATGTAATTTTTTTGGTGATAACTAACTTAAAAAATGTACAACCGATGTTCTTTAAATTTAAACGCATAGTTAGATATAGAAGAGAAGAACATATTATTGCGGATTTCGAAGTAATTTTTATATGCACACTAGGGATCCGCCTTATTTATTTATTATACACCTAAACCTTCCTCAGGAATCACTCTATTGATAGGTAAAAACCGGATGAAAATCCGTGCAGTAGTTTTTGAGTTTATCGCGAACATACAAACACACAAACAGACAGACGCGGCGGGAGACTGTTTTATAAGGTTCATGTAGTGATATTATTTAAACGTTTTTATAAATTTACCCTAAAAGTCACTGCTGGACCTGCGCTGATTGCAACAAAATATGCCTTTATTCGTTGAACCTTTTCTTAACTTGTAGTACGTACAACCAACGGGATTTCTAAACCTTCTTCAGCAAGACTAATCCGCGGCAATTTTTGTAATGACATGTTGCGGCGGTCGCTTGCCGGTCATTAGCCACACCACGGTAGCCAAATTATACATAATAACTAATAAAATACATAAACAATCCGGTATTTAGTTTGAGAACCGATTTGTTAACACCAGCAGAAACCAGTTAGGTTAGTTGTAAACAATTTTGAAAGTTCTGAAATAAATACTCAGATAGATTTCTAACAGAAGCAAGCAGAAATCAACTAAAAAAACCGCTTGTTGGTTTGCTAATTATTGGTTTTCATTTCAAAATATATAAATTACCATCAATAAAATTTTAATATTCATTATTTATCCAATACCTTAGTATGTACTCTTTTTACTACCATAGAAAATTGCTACTAACTGGTTATAACATACACTACATACAGACACTATGCAATGCTAGCATCACAGCATCGTAGTTTTAGTGAGTAGAGAGACAGGGGTTCAGCAGCATGGAATATAATACGCAAAACGTGTGGTGCCTTGATTGTGCCGTCTAAAATAATCTAGCTCTATCTAGCTTGTGTCCACCGCTCGGCCTACTGAAAGGCGGGGTCGGCCTAACTGAAAAATCTCTCACTGAAAGGTGGGCGCCGCGCTGCCGCTTCATGCCTGTTCTATGCGAATCGCGGCCTCTTTTGCAAGAACTCGAAGATTACTCTCAAAATTATTGACAAATTGTGCAGATATAGCGAAACTATAACTCTATTCCCTGTTTACACACGCAGTAATCTTAGTAAATGTGCGCTCTGAAAACGCTCTAAAACTTAGAATAGAAAAATCTGTTCAAGTTACCCAATCCCCAGAACATACCGTAAACCGGGGATACTTTGATCAATTTTAGAGTTTGGGACCAGTTTTTGACGATCCTAATATACGTAGAAATATGAAATAAAAATATAATAATCGGTTTTTTCTCTTCTTTCAGCCTGCCAAATAAAAAAAAATTAGGACTTATAATTTTTTCAGAAAAAAATAAAAACAACGTGATCAAAGTTATATTGAGAATGGGGTTACTTTGAAACCACTACTTTTTTTGCTGACAATCTAAAGTAGACCCGCTAATAAGCCCGTAAAAAATAAAAAAATAAAAATTTGTTAAGTACTTTTTAAGTTATATATATTTTTAAGGTGTGGGGTTACTTTGATAACATACCAAATGATACAAATTAATAACTTTAAGCGCTTATTAGATCATTTACTATAAATAACGTAGGGGTTTAACTTATCATCGCACTTAGCAACAGATTTTTGAATTGCAAGCTTTTCCGTTTCAGTAAATTTGGTATGTGCCTTTGATATGTTGCCTTTATACTTATTGTATAAAGTTCTATATAAAATATTGTATGCTTTCCATGGCGCACGAATAGATTTTAAGCCCGCCACTATTTTTTCAAGTGCATCATTGAGTTGATCTTCTTGGTATTTTTTGTAGTCTCGATTTTTTTTTGTAATCTCTGGCATTGTTTCTATAAAAGAATATGCATTATTATTTATTGTAGAATTAATACCCTGGTGGGCTGGTGGCCTCATGCACGTATGATAAAAAACCTAAATCAAAGCCGCAGGATAAAATATAGCCAATTTCCACCCAGAAAGTTAATTCCATACAATAAAAAAGAATGTTTTAAATCAGATAAGCAGTTCCGAAGATCAACTCCTACATACAAACTTATAATTTTACATCCTCTTCCTCTTGCACTGACTCAAACGATACTTATTTATTATATAACTATTGAAAAATATACATTAAAAAATCGTAAGCTGCCAAAATAATTCATGGTGTTACTTTAATATTTTGATCAATTTCACCACGTATAAGTGACCAAAGACACCCCGACCCATGGATTCCCCGGCTACGTGCGCATGTGTAGGTTGTCGAATTCGGGTATTTTTTTATAAACTCACGAATAAACACTGATTAACCTAAGACACTATAAAATTACATGTTTAATACATTTGGCACAAATACAGTCAAAGTTTTTCAACCAAGAAAACCAGGTAGAAAAGCGTACCCGCCATTAATATTTTTTTTCTACACGAAATATTAATAATTACACTCGCATCCGATTACTACGCGGTTAAGCAACTATCAGTATTGCCAAAAAAGAAAAAATAACTGCGAAGGTATTTTTCAATTCGTTAAAACAAGCACTTTAGTAGCGGAGGGAAGTTGTTATCAAAGTCGACCCGCAAATCAAAGTAACCCCGGTTTACGGTACCATGCATTCTCTAGTCCAGCCATACTCTAAGTGCGTTCCGCGGAACCCTAGGGTTCCGCGACGCCCCTGCAGGGGTTCCGCAAGAATTTAGAGTCTTTTGCATTGTTGATATAATACCTAGCTATCTCTGAATGCATTTATTTGCTTTTATTATACTTGGCTTCATTTGAAAGTATTCCTTTTGAAACGTAGAAATAATTGGAACGTTTGGCAGCGGTACTGCCGCATTAGGTAGGTATACCACCATAGAAATATAAGTGGGTGTACCACCTTAAAAAGAGGATCATTAGGTCGATCTGTTTTCTGTGGGCTTTCGGCTCAGCGAACAACAAAACAGCACATCTTAATGACACCTATGCCTTTTTAGTACCGATGTAGTGCATAAATCTTTTTCCATTGTATTTTCTCGCAAACATTCGTATTTGTCATGCTACTTCAGTCACCTGTTCTGCGGTTGACTGAAATAATATGAAACGTTCGTACATTTTCGTGAAAATACGATGGAAAAAGATTATGTAATTTTTTTGGTGATAACTAACTTAAAAAATGTACAACCGATGTTCTTTAAATTTAAACGCATAGTTAGATATAGAAGAGAAGAACATATTATTGCGGATTTCGAAGTAATTTTTATATGCACACTAGGGATCCGCCTTATTTATTTATTATACACCTAAACCTTCCTCAGGAATCACTCTATTGATAGGTAAAAACCGGATGAAAATCCGTGCAGTAGTTTTTGAGTTTATCGCGAACATACAAACACACAAACAGACAGACGCGGCGGGAGACTGTTTTATAAGGTTCATGTAGTGATATTATTTAAACGTTTTTATAAATTTACCCTAAAAGTCACTGCTGGACCTGCGCTGATTGCAACAAAATATGCCTTTATTCGTTGAACCTTTTCTTAACTTGTAGTACGTACAACCAACGGGATTTCTAAACCTTCTTCAGCCAGACTAATCCGCGGCAATTTTTGTAATGACATGTTGCGGCGGTCGCTTGCCGGTCATTAGCCACACCACGGTAGCCAAATTATACATAATAACTAATAAAATAAATTAAACAATCCGGTATTTAATTTGAGAACCGATTTGTTGACACCACCAGAAACCAGTTATATCTAGGTTTGTTTTGAAACAATTTTGAAAGTTCTGAAATAAATACTCAGATAGATTTCTAACAGAAGCAAGCAGAAATCAACTAAAAAAACCGCTTGTTGGTTTGCTAATTATTGGTTTTCATTTCAAAATATATAAATTACCATCAATAAAATTTTAATATTCATTATTTATCCAATACCTTAGTACTCTTTTTACTACCATAGAAAATTGCTACTAACTGGTTGTAACATACATACACTATTATGAATATTACAATACCTATGAGAAACAAAACAACCTCCCTATTGTTCGTTGATGTGTAGTCTGTCAGAAAGCAGGCATTTCTGGATATTGTGTCCGCAAATGAGTTACATAAAAGTAACTTTACACGAATGTATAATAACGGTTCTGGATAGTCGTTAATTGATTCGTTGATCGATTTATGTTTTAGCATCGTAGTTTTAGTGAGTAGAGAGACAGGGGTTCAGCAGCATGGAATATAATACGCAAAACGTGTGGTGCCTTGATTGTGCCGTCTAAAATAATCTAGCTCTATCTAGCTTGTGTCCACCGCTCGGCCTACTGAAAGGCGGGGTCGGCCTAACTGAAAAATCTCTCACTGAAAGGCGGGCGCCGCGCTGCCGCTTCATGCCTGTTCTATGCGAATCGCGGCCGCTTTTGCAAGAACTCGAAGATTACTCTCAAAATTATTGACAAATTGTGCAGATATAGCGAAACTATAACTCTGTTCCCTGTTTACACACGCAGTAATCTTAGTAAATGTGCGCTCTGAAAACGCTCTAAAACTTAGAATAGAACACTTAAAATCTGTTCAAGTTACCCAATCCCCAGAACATACCATGCATTCTCTAGTCCAGCCATACTCTAAGTGCGTTCCGCGGAACCCTAGGGTTCCGCGACGCCCCTGCAGGGGTTCCGCAAGAATTTAGAGCACTATGCTTTAGTCCCTCGAAAAATTTTACTATGCCGCCCCCGCCATTGTAGGGTTCTATCAAGTATTTCGCTTTCCAAAAGGGTTCCGTCAAAAACAAAGATTGAGAACCGCTGCTCTAGTCTGAATTAAGCACGCTCACGGGCGGTATAAATTAGACGCCGACGGTCATCCACCGTCACGGCCGACCGCGGCCGCAGCCGCCACGAGTCTTGAACTTTACAGCGCTTTGAATTCAACGGAAACTTTTGAAGTATCTGTCGAGTTACGTGTTGAATTTAATAATTGTTTATTTTATCATACATGTACCAAGGTACTTTTTTCTTTCTCTTGCTTATAAAAGCTATGTCATGAGTAAGCTGCATTAAAATGGAACTTTATGCTCTAGTGCATCATATTTTAAATCAGTTATTAACTTGTCAATAGAGTCCAAAGTCTGCCATATAACCACTGGGCATGGTGGAAGGCTTTCGTCCAAGCACGCGGGGGTGTGCGCGTAGGTATAAATACGAATTTATTTACACCCTTAAATATTTAATATTTCTTTATATTTGCCATGCAATCAAAGTGAAATGGCCAAGGCAGATCATAAAGGTTTTCTAAACAATCTTTGAATGTGGTTTTCTTAAGTATCTCTGTCTTTTAACCCCCGTAATTCCTAAGAACAGACTTTAGCTGTCTCTTATATTATAGGTTTATGATTTTATCCCACTATTCCGTTTAGATTCAACGACCTGTAGCCGAAGCAAAGACTACAAAGCGAATTAATTTGCCCTTTTTCATAGATAATAAAATATTAAATTTCCTTATAAAAAACACATTTCTTTGGTAGAAATGGCAGGCAGACCCGGGTGTCATTGGCACTGACAGCAAAAAGGCCCTGAAATGCCAACAACCTCGTTGTTCCATCATCAACGAGTGAATTGCCTCAAACGACCAGTAAAAGTTGAACTATGAGATGTGCATCTTACTTATATGACGTAGATAGATACCACCACACCATCACTTCATCAGAAACATCATAGAAGGCATAGGCGTACCCACGGTGGGGCAAGGTGGGGCAATTGCCCCACCCTGGTCTGTGGTCTGACGAGAAGCTAAAAAAATTTAGGAACAATTAAGGCACGTAACCCTACTTCTACCCCACCCTTTAAAAAATGCTGGGTACGCCCATGATAGAAGGGGAAATAAATGGAAGGAGAGGGAGGGGAAGACCAAGGAAAAGTTATATGAGCCAAGTCAAGGGCTCGTAGGAGCTGTACCAGGACACTAAAGGGCTGGCTTCGGATCGACCAAGGTGGGGACAACTTCATCATGCTGCACCGGCAAGCCCAGCTCTTAAATTGAATGATGATGATGTAGATAATATGTATAAGTACCGCGGATCGGAGCGTACCCTGTGGGCTCCAAAACAATTAAGATTGCAACTGGGATGAACGTGAAGATAGGACAAATACAACTGATGCCTTAAATCAGCTGATCGAATCAACGAAATGCCGCATATGACCAGTTATATCCAATGATGGTAACCGAGACAAGAGCGCATAGTCAAACATAGTTTATTAATAGGACGGAGATAATCTACATACAAACATGCAACTGATATGATTCAAGTTCTATTGACAATTTCGATGAAGGTAAGAAAAAGAGTAGATACCTAAACTACAAAGGCAAAAGAAGGAAAAGTTTCAAAAGTGAGATCTTGCACAAAGTGACATAAATGCAAACTGCAGAGACTCCCAAAGAGAAAGTATTACTGAGATCGAACCACTGATACAAGGATTAAAATTGGGTAAGACCTGATCAGACCGCTGGCTACGTTTAGGTCTTGTTCAGTAAGAGACTTGGTAAGTTGTTGTAATACCGATGGCGTCACGGCGCGGGCGCACATTATGCACCCTCTTTAATTAGCCTGCTTTATGGCGGCCGTCATTAAGACCAGCTAATTGAGGGCTTTGGAAACTTCAAGCCTTTCTAATGCCAAGTTTGAGGATAGGAAAAATATTGTTCCTTTCGTACTTCATTCATCAATTAAAGGTTCACCAGAAAGCAGTAATGTTTATGATCGTGTCGTGGACCACGCTATGTTCGTAGCCGATGACACGGGGAAACCCATATGCAGTGAAAAGCGCCTACGAACAGAGAACCCGCCTAGCGGATTGATGGCAGTAGATGTGTAATGTTTAAGAGTCACACACAGAAATTAGACCGAGTAGAAGTTTCAGGTATAAAACTTCTACTCACTCTATTTTCTTTGCATAACAATTTTTAGCCTTATTTTCAACATGCTTATGTTGTTAGATCGAAAGTAAGCCGATGGGAATGGAGTTGCCCCACGATTTCAAGAGCCAGTACCAGTGATTATTTTATTTTGAGACTATTGAGCACGAAACATTCGAAAATAAGCATGAAAAATTAACTGTCTGTAATTTTACCTATTTGATTGGCCACATTATTTTACCATATCGCTGCCCCAATATTGCAGGGTTCTATGTTTCACTTTTATCGAACTGAAGTTTGAACATTGTCATAGTGACATTAAGTCGAATTTCAACTATCTTGAAAATGTAACATAGAACCCTGTAATATTGGGGCAGCGATATGGCGTTACGGCCCAATTTGTCAATCACTGACAAACTCGCACCATTCCCCCACAATAATTTTCCATTTCTAATACATATATAAAATCCAAGTGCGGCGGAGGCGTCGACCGCCACGCGCCGCCGCGTGCGCAGCCACCGTGGCAAAATGTAAGGTGCGCGTCCTAGCAGGTGATGTTCCATCACAGTGCTCGGGCGAGACCAAAGTTCCGTTGAACCGTTATAAGAGGGTACTGGGGGCCGAGATGAAAATCTTTGATAGAAAACGCCAATCAAAACTTTGATAATGAATGGAAATAGTCACGTGACTTTTCGTAGCATCTGTCATCCCGATACATTTGGCATTTGTCGATGTACGTCATCTTGACTAGGCACCCACGTTCGTGAAAGGTCGGCAACACGCTTGTGACGACCCTGAAGCTCCATGCGTCCATAACTTATTGAAACCATTCTTAACCACACGTGCTGTGACAGTGTCTGTCACCGTTAAAGCGTCCGCAAAATTTTATTGTATGGGAATTTTCATAGTTCTCTGTTGAGTGATGTTGACTGGCCCTAAGTATAAAAAAGTTCCTATTACGCTGGATAGCATGAGATCTTACCTCGCGTGCACCAGGGGAGCGTGAACGCAGGTGCACCGTCACCTGCTTATGGGACTGTTATGACATTTGCCAACGGTTAACGATGATCTAGAAATGTCTAGAATGTTAATCGGTACTATTACGTGATAGTAAAGATGGGTGGTTGTAAAGTCGGCTGCAGCGCACAATAACCTAAGAGCTTTTGAGTAAAACATAACTACGCAACGGCGGTACAGTTAGCATATGACAGCTTAACAAAAATATACGGAACAATTTTATTAAAATGTTGCAGATACATTTGAGCGCGAACTGTCCATATGTATCTCTATTCGGAGAAGTATTTGGCGGTAGCAGATACTTTTGGCGCGTTGTCTCATACGCTACTATTGATGCTGACTGTACAAGTGTACATATTATATGTACACAGGCGCATTCAAGATGTTTTTAATCGCTTTTTGTTAGAAATGTGCTTCGTTAAACGTTCTCAAACATCTTATTTAGTACCTATACCTACCAAGTAACATACACTTTCATAAAATAGGCACAAAGTATGATTAATATTATACTAATTTGAAATGCAAACCAACTACACTAATTACAAATTTGGTCTCTGAACCCCTTTTTCATCTATACCTCTCTTCTTCTTCTTCTTCCTAGCCTTATCACATTTACTTGGGATCGGCTCTCCGTATATGGCGTCGCCACGAGCGTCTATCCTCGGTCGGTCTCTGGTGGTATTCTTTCATCTATACCAGGAGCCAGAAATTTATGCTTACGACTTTCTATCAGGTACTTTAAAGACGATTTGCCTACTCAATCACCATGATTATGGGCTTGTTTACGCGCTTCAGTAGGTACTGTAAGCTGCAGTAAATCCTAGAAATTATACAAAGTAGCTTCATGGTTCAATGCGGTGGTATATTAGTGGTCGTGGTTATAAATTGGCGGATGTTCTAAGCTTCTGGTTGGTGGAGACAACGTTGGGAAAGTGAGGATTGTTTAGGATGTCCGAATTGGTTTAGAACAATAGCTTTGTGCTTTAAATTAGACTTCCTATACCTACGTCCATTATTGGGCGTCCATTAGTGCATTGTAAAAAAGAAAATACTTACAAGATAATACGCATAAATATCTACTTTTTTTTTATACCACATCGGTGGCAAACAAGCTTACGGCCCGCCTGCCCGCCCGGCCTTTTTTTGTACTTATCTTAAAGTTTAACGTTCCTTAGGTAAAATGTTAATTTTAGAAAAATGAAATACCTAATCTATTTCCTTTTCATAGGTACCGAATCATTCAGCACCTAACCTTGCTGTCATAAACGAAAAAGCGAGCCAAATAAGCTAAAGCTTGCCCAACGAACACTTTTAAAGTGTAGTAACGTAGGTTCAGCCAGCAGAGTTTTTGAAAAATCATAACGCTTTTTAGGGTTCCGTACCTCAAAAGGAAAAAAACGGAACCCTTATAGGATCACTCGTGCGTCTGTCTGTCCGTCCGTCTGTCCGTCTGTCACAGCCTATTTGCTCCGAAACTACTGGACCAATTAAGTTGAAATTTAGTACACATATGTAAGTCTATGACCCAAAGACGGACATATATAACGTCAACAAATGAATTTTAAACATATATAGGGACTACTTTTGGGGGTAAATGAGAAAATTAAAAAACAAAATTTTTGCAAACTATATCGTGTTACATATCAAACGAAAGGGCTCATTGTGAGAATCTCAAATATATTTTTTTATAAATTTAGGATAAAACATTTAGAAGTTATTCAAGAAAATAGATAAAAAATGACCTTTCCCCCCCCCATCCCTCTATCTCCAAAACTATAAAAAAATTCACAAAAATAGTTCTTTACCTAAAGATGACAGGAAAATCTATTAGAAATCTAGAGTCAAGCGTGAATCGGATTTAAGAACAAAAATGCGGTTAGGCTTTTTTAGGGACACAGCCGCAATGGTTTAAGTGAAACGTGCTGTAGACAGCTATTGCGAAGGCCCTAGGCCGATAGCCGCATAAGATCGAAGGCTCGAAGCGTCCTGATGATTTAGGTTCGAGCGTGAGTCGGACTGAAGACAAAAAATGCGACTAGGCTGTATCTGGCACACAGCCGCAATGGTATTTGTACTACTAATTGATTAGGTTTTCTACTATTGTTACGAGTTAAAAAAAGCACTATAGGTATTACCTCTCTTCGGTCTTCGCTTTTAAAACACTTGCGGAAGTTGTAGGAAGCGCGAACCCGTCGGACGCTCCGAGCATGCAGCCCTACGCGGAGCTCGGCCTTCAGTCTTCGCATTAGGCACTTGTACTATAATCTTCCTATTCAAGCTACTTTGCATAGTTGCAGAGATATAAGCCACCGCGCCGTAACACGTCATGTTACATCTGGTTTTTGATCTGACCCATTCGGGTTTTTCAAGACGTTTCACTCACGTCACGTTTCACGTACAAAAAAAAATTGTTAAAAATTGTGTGATGTACGGAACCTTGAAACGCGAGTCCGACTCGCACTTGACCAGTTTTTTAGATCACAATACAGTTAGGTAGGTACCAATATTTTAATTAAGTAGATCTTGAGGCCTTTCTCAAGTAACTTCATCGATTCGGAACCTGATTTATTGACTTTTGCGCGATAGAAAAAATCACGAACATAGGTCTAGAACGCGCTCTAAAAATTTGTATCAATTTTTGCACATAAGTTAAAAATAGAAAACTTGCGTCTATAATAATGCGCAGTTTTGGGAAGCGGGGCAGCTTGGTACACCTTTTTTTGAAATCGATTTTAGGCCCCAAAATGAAATCAAAATACATTTTTTTTGTACTTAGTAGATGACAAATTTACTAAGGTATACAAAGTGTATCATTTTTTGTTAAATTTATGGCCAGTAAAAGAGATATATGGATTTTAACAAAAAATGGGATTTGTTCAATTGTGCCCCACCTGCAGGGCACTTTGATACATTACATGGGACACTTTGATACATCATTTTGGGGTACTTTGGCACGTGAATCAAAGTGCCCGGTAAGTGTTTCAAACTGCCCCCCAGAGCACACTTTACAGATCAACTCAGTTAGCTGACCATCAGTAAACTTTTTAAACATTATAAAACGTCTATTAAGTGCGGTGCTATTAGAACATACTACAGTTAGTAAGCAGCAGGTGCACTAACTCTACAAAAAACAACTTTTAATGAAATCAGTGTCGTTTTTGACAAAAAGCTACTTTGGTTGTTTTAACTTTTCTTTGTTAATTTTCTTTCTCTTTGTACGTTCGCACTATAGGTACAGTAAAAAAACTTTTAACAAAAAAACAGGCAGGGGCACTTAGATACACTAGAGGGGCACTTTGATATTTTCAAAACTGCCCCAATCTTTATTGTACCAAAGTACCCCAATGGTCAAATTAATTAAAAATAATTTATTAAAAATATACTATTAAGTATTGCTTTAAAATAATAAGCTAATCCTATTATTGAATAAACGTACTAAGCGCTCATTATGATGTTCATGCGGTAAAGTCTAAAATTTCGCACCACGATCGATAAAAAAATCATAATTTATTTACTATGCGACCGCGGAAACACGTTTTCACGCACCAAGCGGCAACGGCTGTCAGGAGAGATGTGCCGCTGCCGAAGCTCGTACCTCACTCACACATACAAAGCCACGTTTTAGTGTTGCAGAAGGTGAACATAAGTTTTTAGTTAAGGAATTAGTGTGGGTGTTCAAAACTGCCCCTTGTGCCTATCTACCCCGCTTCCCCCTAAATCTTCCAAAAAATTAAAATTCAAAAACATTACATCCGTGATCCCGAGCACGCACAGCCATCTCGCTTACGCTTCAACTCAGTGAGAGTGAAAGAAAAACCTGAACCCACGGGACCTTAACGCCACGCCTGCAACTGCAAGTCACTTATTGTCACCTTAATACCCAGTTGTGAGAACCAACGTTACGTCGATTCCGAATCACCGAGGCGTCAGGGAAAATAGAAAAAACCTATCGTTTTGTGGGCAGCGGCATCACGATTTCACGGGCTCGGTAATGGCAGCCATTAGACGACTAACGACACGGAAAATGGACGACGACCCGCCACGGTTCCGATTGCGGCTTCGTAAATGTAGCATAACATAGTTTTGGTCTAGGTCTGTGCATTTGGAGGCAACTAGCGGCGCGCGCATTCGTAAAATTACCTTTAATCCCGAACTACTCAAAATATTTTGATCCAAAAGCATCGTTAAACCAGAATGGTTTGACGCGATACTCCATTCCGCAGTACTTAAATAATTGGGTACATTCCTCTACTTAAAAATAAATTAATTATTTCACACCGTGCACGAAATAAAGCACCAGATCATTAACATAGATAGCAGTTATTTTTAAACACAATTTCTATTTAATCAATCGGATGGAAGTATAAAAAGTAGGTGAGTTGACTGTGACGTCACTACACACGTTTTCATATAAATTCCATATTAGCAAATCGTTTTGACAGTTCTAAAAAAGAAGCTGATTTGACTAGTTCTAGAGAAGAGCAATAAGTACTAGAGAAATAGACTTAATATGCTGAGATCTCTACAATGAATGTGTCCAGATATATAGATGATTTTATATAGAGTGAAAAATTAATGACGATACGTGCTTAGCTATATACAAAAGTAACGCTAAACCAACAACGAACAATTCTGTATGGTACCTGAGGGCCTACCGCGAACCACGTTCGACGTGTTGCCTCCCTGTCACACTTACGTACTAATTTACAAGTGCGACACAGAGGCAACACGTCGAACGTGGTTCGCGGTAGGCCCTCTGCTTCTGTAAATTCTGTAATAGTTAGGTGTATTTATGAGCAGGCGCCGCCGGAAAGGCTTTGAACACTTCGACTTATATTAGCATACTTATTTGTATGT
The DNA here is from genome assembly GCF_910591565.1 of Cydia splendana. Classification (NCBI taxonomy): domain Eukaryota; kingdom Metazoa; phylum Arthropoda; class Insecta; order Lepidoptera; family Tortricidae; genus Cydia; species Cydia splendana. The sequence continues at coordinate 5,331,819 of NC_085964.1, forward strand.
AAATTACGAGCCACACCTCCTTTTTACTTCAGCTAACATAATCACGATAAAATCCACTCCGTTAAACCATTATCTAACTAATCCGTTACCCATAATGTTCGTTCCTACACGTAGAACAGTAACCTACAACACAGATAAGGCCATAAACGCATAAACTAGTGGCTCTGTGAGCTGTAGACCTCGCGAGCAGAGCTTGAAATAACATGGTGCTAAGAGCTTTAAATACACCGTGTTTTTTTTGATTTCCGTTAATTTCAAGGGTGCATTCCTGAGCTTAAATCAAGTAACTTTCTCAAAGACACCGATGTTCTAATTAAGTCCATTTCGGAGATAATCCATAATTTATTTTTTTACTATAAGGCCTCTACAAGCGTGTACACTTGCCTTAGGGCCGGCTTACATAATATATTGATTAGTGTTTAGAATGAGTTCATACATTTGCTACTAAACTTAAGTACAATCTCGGTCGATTGATGTACGAAATGACATTGATATGTCACAGATTTCAATTGTTTGGTTGAGTTAAATGTAATGCCCGTGTTACAACAACGCTATATGCTACATTTAATTACTTTTTAAACAAAAAAAAAAAACAAAAAAGAAAACAAAAAAATTTTTTTTTTTTAAATTAACTATGCCATTTAGTTCTTATAAACGTACTTAACTATACCCCGAAGTTAACGGAATTCAATAAAAACACGGTGTATAGTAAATTAAAGAAAAACAATACGAAATTTATGTGTAAAAAAATACAAAAAGTTATAATATCCCAGCATACAATTACTGAGGATCGAACCCAGACCCTCTGTGCAAACAGAAAAAGCGAACGTTTACAAACTGAGCCAAATAGTTCTTAGATGGGTTGACGAAATTTAGCTACTCCTTCTCAAATTAAAATTAGTTTAAATTAAATATCTAAATACCGCCTAAACCAGCGATAATTTTTTTCTGCATTTTTTGCTATTAACTCTGTAAACATGTCTCAAAAAGAAAAAAAGTCTTATGATATCGATACGACTATTTGTTTAGGCGCCAGGTATCACGACTCCGCCATTTTTAAAAAATTCCAAAAACCGGATTGACAAAAAAATTTTATTTAGTCATAAAATTCGGTCACAAAATTTCACGAGAATCGGTTAAGAATTGCGACCTGTAGAGGAGAACATCCGGACATACGAAAGCAAAATGCCCGAGTCAAAACGTAGACCTTCGCTTCGCTTCGGTCAATTATGGCAGATACATCTCATTCCGGCAATTAACTCTGTATATCTATTTTCTAAACAAGAACGGAACCAGTGCTCCGCGGACGGGAAAGATAAAAAGGCACAAAACCGTTGGAAAGCATTGCGATTGCCTCTTAGTGCTTCGGATAGGGTTGCCGCATGCTATGGCTATCGTAATCGGGGGTTAAGAAATTCGAAGTCTTCGAACAGCGGGTCTACTTCGGACACTAGTAGGTATAGGTAGGTACCACAGATATGAAATTGAATCTGTTGTAGGTACTTACTTGTTTTTGCGCTTATTTATGAAATATAATATACAGGATGATTCATGAGACGTGAGCAGGACTAATCCTGCACACTCAGTAACTGATAATTGATCGATCACCATCGTATTTAGGCGAAATAACAACACTTTTTCCTATTTTTTTACTTTTTGGTGAGGGCAAATTTAATTCTCAACAATCATGGTCACCCTACAGGACCTAATTAATAAACATAAAACCTCTTTAACCGTAATGACATTTTGATTACGAAGAAAATAAACTGTCAAACTTGAGTGAGATACGAGTTTTCAAAAGTAACCAGACCGTGATGACAGTAATGACATTCAATTTGACACAGAATATCGGTAGTTTAGTATTCTAATTTTAGGGTAACCATGCATGTAGAAAAAAAAATAACTTTTTTTTTCAACACGACTAGAAAATTAACGTTAACCTCACTAATACTAATACGAAACAGTTGCTTATAATGAACGATATGCGCAGTGTTAGTCCTGCTCACGTCTCCTGAATCACCCTGTATACGAGTATATGATTTTGTACTGGAATTCAAGCGTTGAAATTATTTTTCCTAACTGTAGTGCTTAGGGTGTTCCACCTGCCTACCACCACCACCTGGATGGGTGGAATACCACTCTAACGCATGCAGCGAGAAATTCTAATTTAGAATTTTGAGCGTAAGGGGATCTTATAAAACCTTGATCTTGTCACTTGTGTAGGCATATGCATACCTATAACTTTTCACCTTAGCCATAAGAACATGTACGACCCCGGCCCCACCCTTTTGCCGTGACCATTAAACTATTTTTTAAACATTTTATATTACCAAAACCTCGAGTAAACTCGTGTAACAAGCCTTATTATGGAAAGTGTAAATGTTTTATGTTTATTTTTAGGGTTCCGTACCCAAAGGGTAAAACGGGACCCTATTACTAAGACTTCGCTGTCCGTCCGTCCGTCCGTCCGTCTGTCACCAGGCTGTATCTCACGAACCGTGATAGCTAGACAATTGAAATTTTCACAGATGATGTATTTCTGTTGCCGCTATAACAACAAATACTAAAAACGGAATAAAATAAAGATTTAAATGGGGCTCCCATACAACAAACGTGATTTTTGACCAAAGTTAAGCAACGTCGGGAGTGGTCAGTACTTGGATGGGTGACCGTTTTTTTTTTCGTTTTTTTTTTTGCATTATGGTACGGAACCCTTCGTGCGCGAGTCCGACTCGCACTTGCCCGGTTTTTTCAAACAGTTTTTTGTCGTTGGCATCGTGGTGCCCGCCGCACTTGGCACAACCCTGCGACCCAGTTCTGGGTTGCATCAAGATCTAGTTCTGTTACGAGATTATAGTACTTACCTCCTTATAGAATCTCAATTATCACTCTACGCAATCTCAATATAGATAAATATTTAGTAAAATGATATTTCAATTTTGTTTTTATTGTGTAACATTTTCATAAAGTAAATGCGCTGCTTTTGATGACGCCATCTATAGTGTAAATAACATTATTTGCGGTATTTGACACATTATGACTGACGTATATATTATAGAGATGTAACTAACGCAAATCGATTGTCACAGCAAGCGATTACGATTGGATGGCACGTAGACTGAGGTATCGAATTGTGACGTATAATGAATTTTTATTTGAGATTTAAATAAAGCTAGAATTATATGGTTTTCCCGCAAGCTACCGGTCGGTCGGTGTATTTAATACACCGACCGAGTAGGTCGCACCCATTATCAAAATTGAAACTAACTGGGGATCTATTTTAAAGTTTATTTATGTTATTTCTGTGTCAAATTTGTTGTCTGTTAAGGGCGGGTTGCACCAAACCACCTGCTAACGTAAGCACGGTTCGCTAAATTTTAACGCTGACGTGGGGGTCTTAACGATTGCTAAATAAAATGCGTTGCACCAACTATAAAATAACAGGACGTTAAAATTACTAATCGGTAATCGTATTGCCGTATTATGAACGCATTCCTACCAAAAATTTTATGGTAGAATTTTTATTTTATATAGCAACCCAGTCATAAATGCCAAACTGAGTTGTCAAAATTCTCAAAGAGAAAAGTTTTGTAGGCGCGACCTACACATTCTTTGCAGATTTAAAATCTAAATATTCAACAATATAAGCCATTCCTGAATATATTTATGGTTATATATTAAAAACACTCTAAAGTGAAATGTCTGACTACGATTGTTGAATGGCCTAGCTAAAGTCGGAATCAAACAAGGAGCGACATTGCCCGGTAAGTTATCTTATTAGTTTAATGCTTATAGCTGCTTCCTACTTCCAGTCCTTTCAGAGCCCTAAGCACAAGCATGCACAAGTGATTACTTGCGCTAACTACGCTATCTACAACTATGAAGCAAAGACGATATTTAGGGAAAAAATTCCAATTATATTGTTGACAAAATAATGCATAACTGTTAGTAGCAGGCATTTGAGTTACTTTTGTACTTTAATTTAAAACTGCTTGGTCTAAGCATTAGTTGCCAAGCGGACCCCAGGCTCCCATGAGCCGTGGAAAATGCCGGGACAAACGCGAGGAATATGATGACTTATAATAATATCATGTTGCTTTCTTTTCAGGTTAGATTGACACCATATGATATGGAATACAAGATAAAAGTTACACACAAGTGAATGAATTCAAGAAATCAACAAATTATACAATTAAATTAACCGGAAGAAACTTGTTACAAAAAATAAAGTACAATTAGAAATATTATCTGAATTTCAATTTTGACAAGAAAATATATTGCTAGTTACCTTATCTACTTTGTTTTCCATTTCATACTACTATCCTTTTTAGGTACTTAAGCAGTTTAGTGACCAATGGAGGTAAAGGGTTACCCGGAGAGTAGATAAAGAACTTATTTATTTTACAATTATATTTAAGGAGGTACCTACCTATCAGTTATTATATTTTCAGTCATACAGGTAACTTGGTTATTAACTATTTTATTTTCTTCGGGTGTAGATAAATAATTAAAAAGCCAGTATGGAGGGAAAACAAATAAAATAAAATAATTCAGACCGAGGGCCTTTTCTTGTGACAAATTCAGGGCTATTTAGGTACCTATGTTAGGTTTAAATGTTATGTATATAGGGACTTGAGGTAGGTTAATCAGTAGGTACTGTACTGGAACATTATTTCCAATACATGGCTAGGGTTAAATATATTTCAATGTATGACTGGTTGAACACAAATTCAGGTGACAAGAAAACAAGCCATATTATATTTTATTTGACCCAGGTATTGGTAGTTGTATTAAAGTTTTATAAATGTTGCTTTGTATTTTTAAAGTCACTGCAAATGTTTTTTGACTATAGTGGAAGAGCCCTACTTACAGAATACCTTGAATTTTGTCAATAGATATGCTTGTCAGATGCAGATAGGGGTATTGTTCCTTTCTGCATCTGACAAGCATATTATAAGTTCCTTTAAAACAACTCAGTTGTTCTCATGTATGTTCCATATTTCCAGAATAATTACTCTACTAAGCTTGACAGCCAGTATCGCCTTGGCACGGTAATATATATTTTAGCTTTTTTTATTACTTAGGAAAGCGGCATCCCTCGGGCATTTATTTTTATTTTATGCTAAAGCAGCGGTCGGCAACTTGCGGCCCACGAGCCTCCATGGCTATTTTGTATGTAATATTGACAAACGTCAATGTCTGATAAAGACATAAATATTAACAAAGTGCGGCCCGCGACTACTTTGTTAACAAATACAATATAAAAGTTAAACTTAGTTAGTTAGTTAACTACTATGTGGCCCTTGGCTGCTAAAAGGTTGCCGACCGCTGTGCTAAAGGATGCTTTGCCATACTATGTTGATAATGGGTGCGGGATCCTATTAGAAGCAACACAAATTGCACTTGTAGTTGTAATTGCAATTCAAATATAGATAGCTCCAAAAATAATATTATTTTAGTTTAATGCCTACTTGGAAAGTTGTTGTTAGGGTTATGAATAAGATTATGTTGTAAAAGCAAATAAAACCCAAGTAAGTAGGAGTTGAAGTATTATAATCACTTTTGCATTACACATTTTTGTCACTTTATTATAACCTATTAGTTATGCCAACTAGTCTGGAATTGTCCCAATACATTCCACACTTCACAAAACTTCACTTGCCATACTTCACAAAATACTTGATTTTATATTTCGCAATTTGTTTTATGTACGTTTATAGTTCTAAACATAGTTCACTTCTATAGCGGGTTACGATTTTCAGAGGCAGACTTGTAGATGGCTATAGGTGCCATCTCGCTGTTTTCGAATATCATAGTTCGTCCGTGGTGGATTTGTCCAAAGGATTTATCATTTTTATCTTGATTCCAATAATCAGAAGCCTTTAATTGGTTTTAATTACCATCCTGGCGACAAGTAGTAGTGCCGACATTATATGCCGTCGAGTTTCATCTGATGGGACGTATTTGTTAACCTGTGATAACGTCAATCTGGTCTTAACTCCAACTTTGAGTCATTTTGCACGCAATTTAAACTTAAAACACGCACATTTCTTTTAAACTATAAATGAATTAATGTATTTATGAAAGACGGATCGTCTCCCAATTATAATGACTTTTAGAGCCATTCATGTCAACTGTCACACGTTTTTGCGTTTACAAACTCCACATTTCATTGTTATTAACATTTTTTAATAATTAGAATAACATATTTCCTAAAATTATTGAAAAATCAAATATAAATTCATGAAATACGGACAAATTCAATAAACTGCCGCCATTTTTATCAGGCGGTAAAATCGTTAACCAGTGGTCTACGACCGGTTAAGGGCAGCGTAACTTTTTAACAGACGTTAGGCGTGGTGCAACCCAAATATGCAGTTAGCGTTCGTTAGCGCCATCTTTAGCCATGATCAGCACATCAAATGGGCACGGTGCAACCCGCCCTAAGTGACGATAAATATATCCATATTTACAGTTAATTATCCACCTTTTCCTTATTTTTATTAAAAGAAAAATGAAAAATTCATATCAATTTACTTAGACGACTACCGATTCATAACGGTGGTGTCCGGCCAACCCTAAAATTAAAAAAAAAAAGACGTAGAACGTAAACGTTCGCAGTGCAGTTGTTTTCCTTTGTGATTTCGATGTGCAAAACATTTTACGTAGTATTGCTGTTGTGAGTGACAGACGTCAAATACCGCAAATAATGTTATTTACACTATACCATGCGCTATGTAAACTAAATAAATTAAGTACAGTCTGGGGTCGTTGTTCTAAGATGTTGTTGTTGTTTGATCTTGATATCGCGATTCAAGATTTTTACTACGCCGAACAGCGCCATCTAGCACGTGATTCATAAACTATACAATTAATGCTCTACTGTGGGGTCACGTGGGGTTCCCAAGAAAAATCTTGATAGCGCGATTCAGGATTTCTAGTCCACACCTCCACAGAACAGCGCCATCTAACATGCAACTTGTAGATATCATGAATAATACAGTAATGCGGCTTACGCTGAGCGCAGCCAGATAGGACGAAAAGAGGCTTAGAAAAAGAAAACAGCTACATTGTGTAAAAATATTTAATTTAAAATGGTTCAACGATAAAATTATATACAGGCTTATGATACAGCTAATATACACTATATAACAGATATACACGTATTTACAAGTTTGTTTTCCTAAATTTGGACCTCACAGTCACAGTGCTTGGTTTGGTTGTGACAATTGATGTACAGTACAGTCAGGAGATTAAACACAGAATTAATATCTATGGAAATCAAATCGTCAGGTGACAACCAAAACTCACTAATTACAAGTTAAAATTTTGATAATTTTTATTTTGCTGTAAGTGAGCTTTGTTTGTTATCTGACGAAATGTAAGTTATACAATTTTATATAACAAGATGGGTTCAAGGAGGGTCAGTGAGGGTCTAATTCCAGTCATTAACCTCTGACGCTCGGCCCACGCGGAACAACATTTCAATTATATGGCAATAACAAATGAATACAATCAATAATCACAATGTGGGTGTATACAATACTGCATCTATCCTCCTAAGTCCTGACGTCCTTTTAAAAGGACTGTAATGGAAAAAAATAAGGTTCCGAATGCAAAACTGCACTTGAGATACTCTGATGTAATTTAACTCTGATGTGAGACCCAGGGCTATTTTTGAGCGTTTTAATTTGGAACTTTCTTAAATTTCTAGAATTGAATGTGTACTTGTACAAGTACGTGGGGTCTCGCTAGGTTAATTTACGTTAAAACACTAACTACAATGCTTATAATATAATTTACATTATTTACAAAAATTATGACTATTTACACAAGTTCAAATTTAAAATGCTTATGTTAGATAAAATTGCAGGTTAAAAAATGGAATTAGGATTAGGAAGTTCGATAAATTATAAAGTGGGCATACATTGCATTAGTAAATTTATAACAAATCCGAAATTTAAATGACTTCCTTGATACACTATGGCGTTAAAAATGATAATCTGCTAGAGTCGGACCACGCTACATGGCATAAATATGACGTTTATAATGACACTACCTCACTTTGTCGCTGCAGATTTAACTTAGACAGACTCTATTAACATAATACTTACAACTCTGTACTTTTAAAACACCCACAGCCATGAACATTTTTAATTTAAACATGAAGGTAAACAAACCTATCGTCGGTACACCATACTACTAAAACTATGTGCTAACGTTCGGTACCAATAAATGGTTTGTTTACCCTAGTAGACATTTTTTTATCAATACAGGCGGCTCAAACGACGAGTAACAGAAATAAACTTTTTTTCACTTATTCGACACACATATTTGCTATAAGAATAACACTCCAAGGCTCAAGAACCAGTCTGTTATGAACCTTGAATGTTCTTATTATTTACATTAATGTTTAATGGACTTCAATTAATCTCAACGAATTTCATCATGTAAATATGATGTTTAACAAAATGTTTTAACTTCTAGACATTTACAAGCTCTAACCTGGAAATCGTAATTCAAGACCAAAAAAGTAAGACAATGTTGCCACTGCAATAATTTGTTTGTAAAATAGCAAATTCCTTTTTATAAATAAACACGCTAAGATAATTTATTAATTGGTAATTTTACTCCTACGATTTAAAAAAGTACTTTTGTTTACTTATTTTTACATAAATACAAGACGCGCTAGTAAAAAGTGGCTACATTGTCTTACTTTTTTCGGTCTTGAATTACGATTTACAGTTTAGCTGTATTATTCTAAGAGCATAAAGGACAAACAATTTTGTTGATTCACTCAGGAAATTGATTATGCTTTCAACGACAACTACTGATCAAGAACCATTTCATCCTAAGAGTATACAATATAAATATATTACTTTTAGTGTAAGATGGTTCATTCATTTAGTGTCCTACAAAAATCGGACACAATTTTATAATAGCGCTTAGGCCTTATTGCAGATTTGTATATAAATAATATAAATAAAAATACAAGACGATTCCACATAATTACGAATTGTGATGCTATTAGTAAAATATCTACAATAAATAATAATGCCTTTTCATTTTCTAATATTAAACTAGCAACAAGTAAATGACAATTTGCACTTAGGCCAACACACATACAATTGATCTTCAACACGTTAACGGATAATTCATTAACTTTATCCTTCCAAGGCCCACCATACAAAAAATAATGCCATTTGAATTTGAAATCAATTGTGAAGGAGATACGGTTAAATTTGCAACTTGGTTCCAATTGAAAATGGTTTAAATCACATTAAATTAATTAGTCCTGCGAGTAGGACCTTGGGCTTACGAGGATATTGCAAATAAAATCCACTGATGATCAGTTTTAAGGTGTTAGCAATTTTCTTAAATAAAACTTTGTTGCGATCAACTATACTCTCATTATTGCTTATAAAACATTCCTTGATTCACATACTATGTTAAAACCCTATTTAGATACTGACCGTATTACTTATTTTAACAGAAGGGGCACCAGCGACACAAATAGAAACATCTTAAAACGTAGTAAAAGTTGACAAGACTTGTGACATCTACGTTCAATAATCACAAATCTTGCAGGGGTCCCTTTCTCAAAAGCTTGTAACTGGATGTCACTTTTTGACAGCTTTTGTTATAAAGGGACTTCCACTTGTATTACAACTTACAAGCTTTTAAGAAACGGGCGCCTGGCAGGATGGATACAACATTATTTTCACACTTGTTTTTACAATCAGAGCAAATATAGTTTGCTATCCTCCTTAGGACTTTGCTACAACATAGTTCGCTCTATAGGAACAGTGCCCATCTGCCACCTGATAACCTAAACCGGAACGGCGCCAACAAACACAACAGTGGGCTCCTATGCTGTGTAAAGTTCACTTACGCTCCTATTCCGGTTCTACTAACACTTCCTATCCGCCGCTCCCATGAAAGGCACTATGCCTTCAGAACCGTCTCATTCCCTCTCTTTTCGCCCTCGAATTGGATGGTCACGCTACAGTTCACTCATTCCGGTACAAACCACCATAATATCATAAGCTACTGCCTATCCATGGAGGTACCAGCCTCCAAAACTGACCATCTCAACTGCCTATCCATGGAGGTACCAGCCTCCAAAACTGACCATCTCATTCTATCTTACTTTCCTATTCACTCAGCGACGCCTACCCGTCGCTGTGCTCGTCCTAGCTGTCGTGGTCGGGTTCTATCTTGCCTGCAGGCCGGATCATGACCAGCTGCTTATCGTCTTCACCCTCGGGATGGATGGTTTCTATGGTGAGCATCATCTTCTCGTCGCAACTGTCGTCGCCGGAGTCCGAGTACATGGATTGCGTTGAGGTGGCTACCTCCTGGAATGGTAAGGATGGAAATTTATAGCTAGGGATATTTAAAGAAAATCCTGTTTCCTAAGATGTTCTAGAGAAATGTTAAGAACGAGAGAATTAGTCTGTTGTGAGATTGGGTTGTCTTTTGTGCAATAAATATTATAGAAACAAAGCTTGGTTTGACAGTTTCAATGAGAGGTGATTAAAATGGTGGAGTGGAGTATAAGCCACTTAGCATTGGTTATCAATGATTCTATCAATAATAAGATTTATCATAAACGATTTTTTTTTTACATTTTTAGTATTGACCTTTACCATAAAGGACCATAGAGGCCTTTGCCCAGCAGTGGGACACTCAAATAGGATAGGAAAAAAAGTATTGGCAAAAAGGTAATTAGTAGGTTTTCATTCAGTTTGTTAACGTGATAGTTGTAAATGCTAATGCTTACCGTGATGCGATTCTTGGTATGTATGCGGACATGCTTGGCGAGGTGGTCAGAGCGCATGAACCGCTTGCTGCACTCGGGGCACTCGAAGCGTTTTTCGCCGGTGTGCGTCCGTCTATGCCGTTGTAATTCGTCTGACCGTGTGAACCTGGAAATGGTTTATGCAATTTACTAGTACTCCACATTTCCGAACTAAAAAGCGTTTAACAAGACACTCCAGTTTCGCTATCACCATACACGCGCGTATCTAAAAATCAACGCAAGCCGCGCTTCTCATTCCAACACTATAGTGTTGTTGAGTTTTTGTATACTACTTGAACCCATAAACCAAAGAAACTTTTATTTGCCATTTAGTAAAGATCGTAGGACTTTAATGCAACTGACGTGAACCGTTAGCATTTCAACTGCTAGCGCTGCCACTTTTACCGACTTCAGTTTGAGAGCCCCAATGTGTAATGATCGCGAGTCGTTTCACACACTCCATCTAGTCAAAGAAGTAAAATCTAATACCTTTAAACGAGCAATTCTTGTTTATATATATATCTCGGAACGATTTCGATGAAATTTGCTATATAGGGGTTTTCGGGGTCGAAAAATCGATCTAGCTAGTACTTATCTCTGGGAAAATAAGCATTTTTTAGTTTTTATATATTTTCCGAGCAAAGCTCGGTCTCCCAGATATTGGTAACACTATAACCACAGAATAAGTAATAGTACTACCATACAGAAAAGAAACTTCCTACAAAACCGAAGTTTGACAGCGGTTCAGGGATGAATTATGCAGTCCCTTTCTAATGGCACTATCCCTTTCGGCTAATTAGGGTTGTCAAAATTCAAGTAATTATGTTATCTGTTGTTGTGCACGCAACGGGACGTCAAGTTGTGCCAACCCTAATAATTGCTCGGAGCAATGCTGAGCCGAACGGAGCCGAGAATGCCCGAACGCTCAAGTTTCTTAACCCTGACTATACCTCTTTCCACAGAAGAGCCAATTGCAGAGGAAGGGCCGCTCGCCGGTGTGCCAGCGGAGGTGAGCGCGTAGATGTGAAGTCTTGCCGTACACCTTGTTGCAGCCCGCTATGTGGCATACGTGTTGCTTCTTGCGGTCTACTAGCCGGCTGTATGAGGAAAACATAATTTAATATAATTTGTGAGATTGAACAGAGAGAAGAGTTTTATGACGTAATTATACAAATATAATACTTAACTAAAATTATCCTGTTATTGAAACAACAAATTTTAAAATGCAGAGCGATTTTATGTTGGTGTAATCTGTGTAATTCATAATTCAAATGGAAAATTAGCAATGCCCTTTTGTTTTAAACAAAATCTTTACTCCATCACAACTTTTATCACAACAGACAAAAATGAGGAACTTGTACCAAAAACACTGTTAATTATTTATTCAGCAGGAATTGAAAGCAAAACAGTATTAAAAAATGAATAATATAAACTACATACCTACAATAAAACTACCTACAATAAACTACCTATAATAAAAATTATTAAACACCTTCATATTCGACAGCTGGTATATAAAATTGACTGCAACATATTTTTACATAGATAAATTCATAAAAACACTCACTTCTCTCCTTGATCACAGTTGGGACATGTACAGGCAACCCGCTTCATCATCCTCTTGCCACTGGGACTGGCCGCTCTCTGCTTCCCATTCTCACACTCGGTACCCGAAGTGTTGCCGCTGTTGCTGTTGTTACTGTTGTTGCTATTGTTGCCAACTGTGACTATCTGCCACTTGCCCGGCTCGTTGGGGTCTTGTTGGATTTGCTGGCCTGCAATCAAGGATGAACTTTTAAGTTTTATTTTTAGGCCTTTGCCCAGCAGTGGGACACAGTAGGGTTTCAATAATAATAAATTTCACTTATTTTCAAATTCAAATAGAATTAGAAGATATATTTATTTCAAAAATTAATATTACAGGAGAGTAGGGAATGCAAATTGGTTATTTTTTGTATGGAAATAACCGCGGTTTCGGTTAATAACTGATAATTTCCATACAAAAAATAACCGATTTGCATTCCCTACAGGAGAGGCAGTACAGTGATCCCCACACTAGGCTCAGCCTGTGACGTGGGGATCTTAGCGAAATACGGAGTACTGACATATCGTGGCTATTATTTTACCGGCTATTTTTTATTTCATAGTAGGATTAACTCAAAGCTCCACTTGCACCATCACACTAACCTGGGGTTTTCCGGTTAAACTGTTAACCCAGTGTCAAATTGTACTGGTAACCATGGTAACTCCAGGCTTAACTGGTTAACCCTGATTTAGTGAATGGTGCAAGTGGCCCTAAGAATCCCAGACATAATCCAATTGTGGTAAAAAAATTCATACTTTTTGTATGGTTTGATGGAGTTTAAGACATAGGCACAAATCACGATAATGACAATGAAGATAATGCATGGACAAAAAGTAATAGTCCCACTCTTCCTCTTTAGCTGGCATTTTTAAGTCATACCCACAATAAATGCCATATTCATCTTTATGGCAAAGGTAATAAAAATTAATGACTAAATACCGCATGATGATTACATGTAAGCTTACAACACTATTTACCAAATAAAATTGACTTAAAATTACACAGTCTAACCTAAAAATGATTGCTACCAGTAAGAATTAAACATTTCTAAAAGCAACCCACTACTTCTCCTTCTTGACACAAATATCTCTTAAATACAAACCTGCACAAAACTATACTTAACCAATAATAATAACACACCAAACAACATGTGATATAGCTTAACTCCCCTATCTTTACTCATAGAACTTTAAGTAGTAAGTGAATTCGTTAGTTTACATCCTACAACACATTATTAAACAATTTACCATTATCGCCAGTGAGTGGATCGTCTTCGCCGGACAAAGGCTCATCCTTTGGTTCAATTTTAACTTCATCTAATTCTGCTGGCCACATTGTTTTAACTATAAATTAAAGTTGCAGATTTAACGTAATATAAATATTGAACTAATAAAAATACAACAGTTTTTAATCAAATAAATTACGCTTAAATTTGGAACACGCAGAAACAAAAACTATGTTGACGTTGACTGCGTCGGTCTGACAGACGCTAGCTTGACAGTTACTCAGTGTTGCCATACGAAAAATTTTACGTAACCTTGTATGACATTTTTTTGTAATGTTGGCTAAATTGGTGCAGCCTTGAATCTATATAACCTTATTGTTTGTGAATAAAATTAGAATAGTTTTTTTTTTATCTGAAGTAACGGACGAAATACTAAACTAAAAAAAACTCCACAGAGTCCAAACATATGAATGGAGGGATAAAAAGGAAACACCCTTCGAGCAACACCGGCTTCCGACACATCGGAAGGGAGGGGCCCAAGCGATATCTCACCGTACAAATCTTTCTGCCATTTTTCGCGGGGGGAAAGGTGCACACAGTCGCACTTCTCACACACTTACATACAAAATCCAATCTGTAATTACGACACAAATACATAGAAAATGACACACGTCAAAGACAAATCTTGCAAACCTCGATCTCTTTTTGTGTACGGACGAGTGACAAGTGTCACAACACGCACACTAACACATTTTCGTTGAAGTATGTTATTGTATTCTGAGAGATGAAAAGTCGGATTTGTCGCTCGACCGATCCGCAATTTGTACTGAGCGAGCAAAATCGATAAATCCAACAATTACATGAGACTAAAATTTAATAATTGTGTTTAAATGTAATTAAACGTATGATATGTAAAAAAAATATTACATGTGAAATGTAACACTTTCTTTTTGTAAATTTGATGTCCCCGACCTCTTTTTATAACAAAAAACCGAGCAAACAGGCATATTTGTGCAGCAGTGTTCACGCGCGCGTCTGGACTCGGTCTAGTGAAAAATCCAAGTGCAACTAGTTTTATTACCCGCGCTAGATTAGATTGACGCGCTAATCTTGTACCTCGGCAGAGGGGAAATAGTGCGAATGCCGCCTCCCTTCCGTGTTGCTCGAAGGGAAACACCTCATAAAAATAGAGAAATGGAAACTTGATTATTTCTGACAGTATACTTCTGAGAGATTTGTGTTCTTATAAAAAAATAATCAGGAGGATTAAATCTATATCATACTAAAATTCGAGATGACCGTTCTGGCCTAGTGGGTAGTGACCCTGCCTATGAAGCCGATGGTCCCGGGTTGGAATCCTGGTAGCTATGGTAAGGGTATTTATTTGTGTAATGAACACAGATATTTGTTCCCGAGTCATGGGTGTTTTCTATAGTACATTATAGGAGAGGACGGAAAACCGCTAAAAGATGGACGAGTGCGTTTGAGGGCCGACACGTTAGTGGAGGCCCTCAAATAATACGAGTCCATCTTTAGCGTTTCCGGCCGAGGCCTTACATAGTGCTTTTCACGACTACTGCGAGGAAATAAGAAAACATTTGCATAACTATAAGTACTAGCCCGCGATTTCTCTGGTAGCTAATTACTAACCACTGCCTGTGCTGTCTCTTGAATTTCGGTAGGCGTCAGCGTAAGAATATAATTTTCTTCACTAGATGAACTCATTTTTATAGCGAGCGTAGATACGTGTTTCTTGTATTTTTAGTCAAACACAATTTACACTATCCAATTCATTAAGTATTTTCAGATCCCGCCTTTTCTACTTTTTTTATTACTTTTGAGAGTCGTTTTTCTGTTATTTGCTTCAAACCCACTCTAAACTTAGAAGCGTTTTTGTTAAAAAAAAACACAAACAGCTACAAAAGTAAAAAACGCCTTAAGCGTGAACTGAATGGATAATTGTTAAAAAAAAATGAACTGAATGGTTTTGACATTTCTTTTTTTTTAAACAAGAAAGTGGTCCTATAAATAACGTAAGTTTATTTTTGAAGGAAAAAGTTGCGCCAAAAAAGACCTTTTATTGATTTTTATGTTTTTTAACTGATACTCATTGCTGTAGCGAACCGTCACCAATGACAGATGATAATAACAATGAAACATTGTAGTAGTGGTGGTTCAAGTGCTACAGCTATTGCCTACTTTCCAGCTTGGTTTTAGATCATCTATTGCCATATTTCCGAACAGTGGCGTGAAAAGTATATAAGTATAATTATATTATATTTATAGTTGTCTGAGTACCCACAACACAAGCCTTTTTCTTCTTGAGCTTACCGTGGGGCTTACTGAATTTGTGTAAGAAATTTCCTATAATATTTATATTATTTATTTCACGACATTACCTAAATCTAAGGTTTCCGATACCGTTGAAGACAAAACGCCTAAACTACTTACCAATGACAGGCTGCGGTTGAGGCTGAGCCTGGGGTAACTGTGCGATTTGCACGCCGGGCAAGCCCAGCGCTGGGACTAGCTGCACAGCTCCGCCGATGCCGCCCACGCCCAACGTTGGCATCTGTGCAAATCATTTCTAATTAGTTCAATTGAATAAGTCTCGAGTTGTTAAAAGTTGTATAGCAACAAAATTTAATATTGGAAGGGAAGAGGGACTAGATTTTCTCAGCTCGTTAATGGTGAATAATGTTTTATGAAAGGTCTACAGGGCATCAAGGGTGAGGTTCATTTCAATGTTCCAGTGACCGTTTAGTTTAGGTGTTTTTTTTTTGTGAATTTAAGGACTGCTCAGCCTGCAAACCTACAGCTCTTAGTTCCCAGTCGGAAACGAGGCTTCCGACCAATGTGAATTTGGTAGTTTCCGACCGTGATGATTGGGCGTTCGGAACAGAAAGCTTGATTGGTCACCGTGTAGTAAATATAAGGTTTTCTGAACCTTGGATTAACCTGTAGGCACATTTCGTCTGCGTTCTGTAGTCCTCTGTATGTTAGATCTACTGGATCAAGTGTCTCTTAAGAACGCTACAGCTATTCTTCAAGGGGTTCTCTCATCCCCTAGTACCTGAACGACATTAGGACGCACGTTGCTAGTGGCGGGTATGACTGTGACCTGCTGGCCGGCAGGCGTGCTGGTTATGATGGTCTGCGATGGTTGTTGCTGGATGGCTGTGGTGTCGCCCTGCATGGGGTTCTGTACGGCCTTTATACGTTACCAGGGTCCGAGCAGCGTGGGATAAGGTGTGAAGTTTAGATAGATTTTAAATTTGAAATAAGAATTAAGAAGTTACGCTCACCTTTTCTGCCATAAGCGTAAATAGTTAAACGCAGTACAATTCCTTCCTTGAAAAGAGAGCTATAGTCTGTCAAGCCATTTCCGTCAGTTGAAATGAAAGAAGCGGTAAGTTTAAATAATTTAGGCTCGAAGGCCGGTGGCCTATTTTTGCAAGTATAACTTTCTATGTATCTTGTATGGGAGGGACTTTTTGATGACGGGTACGTGTAACTCTAACTATGGACTTCTGTGTAGTTATGTCATTTAACCACATAACTAAATAAACAATAATGTTTTTACCTGTAGCGTTATGGTTCCTGGCGTTTGCCCGGCACTGGCGGTGGCTTGTGTTGCTCCGTTTTGCTGCTAAAAAAACAGTACATTATGATGTGACCTAGTCAGTTCATACGAATTCATTATGCGAACGCCAATAATATCGGGAGTCCTCGTATATGTTTCATCAGTTACACGCTTCCAAATACGTTAACCCGCATGATAATTACCTACAATGTAGGACTACTCTCGCGATGGTTTTTGACATTCGCAGTTATCCAAGTCGTGTCAGTTTTTTGACGAATATCACTGACAAACCTCAAACATTTTGCGTAGTCTACATATTCGTGCAATCACACATCCTTTCGCAAACCCACTCACGCTCCGCATTCGCGAATCCGACAGCCTCTCACATGTGTGCAAATCTCCGCACAAATTACAAATTCTCGTACGAGCGTCAGTGTCTCGAATTAGGTAAGGGTGACGAAATACATAATAAAGTGAGCCAATCTCCCAAACAAGTTTGAACAAGATCGGCTCACTTTATATTTCGTCAACTTTAATTTGAGTGTTGTAGTTACCTGAACATTGGCCAGCGACGCGATTTGAATCTGCTGAATCTGTCCCGATGGCGTGAGCACGTTCGCTACTTGCGGCTGCGCTTGCATCTAAAGGAATTGATAATGATACATATTAGGATACCATGTAAGTAAAAGTTTGCTTATCAAAACAGACAAGACAGAAAATAGAATCCGAAAAAAAATTGTATCTATTAAAAAACTTAGTAAAAGCGAAGAGAATTTGAAATAGAGGAATGTTGTCAAAGTAAATTATGTAGTCAGTACATTTACTGCCATCTTTTGACACAAATGATTAAATCTCCTCGAGCGATGGCGCCATACCTTTGGCATACTCTCGAGTAAATGGCGATACTTTTTGATATTTAACAAATTGAACACATTATATTAGTGCAAAAATAAGGATGAAAGTCGAACGGAGTTCTAAAAGTTACTGACTACATAATTTACTTTGACAATATTCCTCTAATCTAAATTTTCTTTGATAAAATAACTCGCTCAAGTTGAAAAATGAAAATTGTTCGTTTTTTTTTAAATTGAAATCATTGAATAAAGTTTTGAACAATTTTACATTGTTGTTAAATAAAAAGAGATGATGATGGTTTCTCCAGCCGGTAGACTCACACCACACGATGTCTTAGTTAAAAGTTGGTAAAAAGAAATCATGACGTAGATTTAGGGGATAATTATGAATGACTTACTTGTTGCAGCTGCGGTATGATCTGCAGATGCTGCGGCGCGTGCACGGGCAGGTGCACGGTCTGGTACACGGTGTGCCCGTTGGCCACGCTCACCGGCACCTGCACCGGCACCATGCCCATGCCCACGCCGCCCACGCCGCCGCGGACCGCTACCCCGCCACCTGCTGATATGACGAACATTGTAGGGTGGCGAGAAAAGACTCACCCCCTTATTCATAAAACTTTATGGGCCTGATTTAGTTCAATTATATTTTATCCCTTTCTTACAAATACGTTAAGTCAAAATGACAGATAAAGACAAACGATTTATAGTTAATTCAGGTCAGTAACGCGTGCTGCTTAACGCCATCAATCGGTTGACAAGGTTGCGCAACGATTTTCTAGTAAGACGTATAGTCTGACAAAAAAGAGTAGAAATTAAAAAGTGGCAATACTGTAGTGTCGTCCCTTTCAAATCAATATATATATATATATATAAGAAAACGGGACGACACTACAGTATTGCCACTTTTTAATTTCTAATCTTTTTTGTCAGACTATACCTACGGTCTGTTTTATATTCCTGTGAATAAAATGACAGATGACAGATCCATTGACCATTTTACTACAGTCGGACCAAGCTAACTCAGCATGGCATTTGCAAAGACAAAGTGTGACAATGTCATTATTAATGTAAATTTTCTATGAAAATATTACGTTTGTAATGACACTCCCTCGCTTTGTTCTGTTCAAGATGGTGCAAAGTTAGCTTAGGGGGTTCTAGTCTCTACACCATCTGGGCAGATGGTAGATTGTAAGGCAGTAAATTGGCCCAGACATTATAGACAATCTGTATCTGGAATAAAAATGGCGTTCACCGCACTGACACAGGCTCTCTAAAGATATATTCAGTCCTTAAAACAGCTACTATTTTATATCAAACCTTCAAAAATAAATTACAATACAAGCCACGCTCTGTTAAAACAAAAAATACACAGGTGTTTATAAAAGATACCTTTGACCATATTGGTTTTCTATTTTCAAGATTTATTAAAAGTCAAAGTGCAAAGAAAACATAACAGTTTATCAGCCAACGTGAGGTACAGATCTGATGTAGTGCATAATTGTTTTCCATCGTATTTTCTCGGAAACGTTCGTATTTGTCATGCTACTTCAGTCAACCTCAGTACTTTTTGTGCCAAGACTGTGCGAAATAGCAAGACACGTTCGTACGTTTCCGTGAGAAAACGATGGAAATAAGCACTACATCTCGCTGCCCCAATATTACAGGGTTCTATGTTTCACTTTTATCGAACTGAAATTTGAACATTGTCATAGTGACATCAAGTCGAATTTCAACTATCTTGAAAATGTAACATAGAACCCTGTAATATTGGAGAAGCTATCTGTATACATGTTTTTCTTTACATTCTCTGCAGCTCTATATGGACTAGGTAAACTATAAATTTACCATTCAAATTTTATAAAGTTATAGCAAATAAATACAATAGTGGTCTAACACCGTGTTTTACTAAAGCCGTGATGGTAATATATAACGATGATGTGCATGATTGTGAAGGAAATGATTACACCAAGCAAAGAAACCATAACAGTGAAACAATATGTAAGCTTGGGAGATAGAATAGTATTAGATAACGTTAGGGTGGAAACAACTTCTCACAAGGTGTATAGTCATTTAGTCAACATAAAACTACAAGCCCTCACGGTAAATGTATTTTTCTTGTGACCATAAATTCGAGTTGTTCTTATTTATATGATATATTAATTGTTGGTTCAAAACGTCAGCACATTTTTATTAGTACCCTAATATTCTCATAATAATCTTATGCAATGTACTCCTAAATTCTCATTTTTAACAACATACTTTGTGATAAATACTTCCACAAAGATTGTTTTTTAATGTTTATTCTACGAGGTGAATATGTACTAGGAAATATGTAGTCATAGTGAAACACTTTTGTTGTTGGGCCCACCCCAAAGTTGCGAAAAAATTTGAGATCAGACAAAGCACGAACACGTGTATGGAACAGCCATTTTTTGCGATTTTGGGGTTGGCCGCATAGTGAACGTTGTTCATTTTGAGATTCATACTCCTACAAAGTATGGGCAAGTGTTTACAAAACCTGTGTAAAGCAATGTGGTTGTTCAAAAGTTGTTCCCACCCTATTAGATTACAAACCTTGCTGCTGCGGACTGCCCTCCTTCTCTTTCTTGTCTGGCGCGCTACACGGTATCGATATGGTCTGGCTGGTCGGCACCTGACTAGTCGGTATCGATAAGCCCTGCACTAGGTTGGCGCCGGGTATCGATATCATTTGGTTGCCGAGCGCGGATAACGGTATCGATATGTTAGTGCCCGGTATCGTCACGGTGGCCTGTTGCTCTGTTAGCGGGGGGGTGGCAACACTGATTAGTATGGTGGTTGTTGAAGCTGCATGCACATGCTAGATAGAACAGTAGGGGAATGAGTGCCTAGACGGTGCCCTCATCCATCACTTAAGTTTCAGTATTTCTAAACTTTTTTAAATTTATCAGATGGTTCGGACACCGAGGCGAATCGAATCGAATCGCAATAATTCGCCTCCTATATTTTCTATGCAACTGCGTCCATTGACGACCGGCCGCGGTGCGCCGATTCTTGTGTAGGAGGCGAATTATTGCAATTCGATTCGATTCGCCTCGGCGAGTCTAGTGGACGCCAGCCTTCATACCGCTCCTCTCAGATGAGTTTCAATATCGATTGGTATTCGCACTATTTTAATTAATTATTATAGACACTTTGGATGAGGGTACAGTCAGGATCTTTGCTCAAAAATACACCTCGACAGTTGGAGGTATGGAAGAAATGTATAGCGTGTACATAATTATTTGTGAAATGTGCGAGTGATGGTAACTAAAATTAAATATATATAAGCAAACATAATTTTCTTATTATAGTATATATTAATACAGTTGCTAATAACACAGAGTATATTAGGGATAAGAATTTAATAATGTTAAATTATGTTTTAAAATTTTCACAAATAAAATGGTAAGCCATACATTTCATTATGTATACGACTGATAGTTCGAACGTAGGGTATGATAACTACATGATACATGATCCAAACCATTTAATGTCTGATAACTGGTGAAGTATTTACATTGATGACGTACAGTCTGAACTATTAAAAGGCGAAGCTTATGAAATGAAATAAGACAGCAATCCCAAAGCAAAGGTCGAGTTGTGAGTGTTATAAGCTTAGGACTTATGATGATAATATCATTCATTCATTCATTCATTGTCTTTTAATAAATAAATTCTTGTAAGTCAGAATTTCCATACAAACTTGTAAACGTCATGAAATAACTATAAGTGAAACATTATTTATTAAATGATATCCCCCATTAAGAAATACATACATCGTTACGGTTACCATCAGTTTGTCACTGACATAAACGCCGTCGAGAACGTAATTTACTTTCTATACATCTCGCTCGCACTCGCATATTAGTGCAAACGGGACGTATAGAAAGTAAATTACGTTCTCGACGGCGTTTATGTCACTGACAAACTGATGGTAACCGTACTTGTGTGTTAACTACGCCACTTTTATACATAAACTGTATTAAATTGACCAGGTTCAAATTTTACAGCAGGCAACTTAATTCCATATACATATTAATATGATCTATACTAGCCAATCCAACTTTCAACTGCCAAATTAGGTAGCTGATTAATTAACTGAATTGTTAGTTTAGTATTAGGGATATGAAAACAGAGCTAAGACTTTCGCTAGGTACGTAGTTTATTAGCTTGCAACGAAAAGAGTAAGACAAAAGTATAAAATTTTAATTTATGGGATGTTATCAAGTTTGTAAGGTAACTCCAACTTATACTAGATATTTAACAATGAGCTAATTGTCAAATCTTACCCGTGGGCAGGTGCATGACGTTCTGCAGGAAGCCGGCGGGCAGCACCGGCGTCCTCACGAGCTGCCCGTTCACGAGGCTCACTTGGCCCATGCCGGAGAAGTTCTGCAATGGAAGTTGGTTGACATTTATTCAACTAACTATTTTGGCTCAGCGATCCAAAGAGATCGGGCTGTCAAGAGGGCGTTCTTGGGACGACCTACTGGTAGACGTCCGGTGGGTCGGCCCATGTATCGCTGGGAAGACAGTGTGACGGCGGAACTGCTTCAGCTTCGCGTCAGTAACTGGCAGGAACTTGCGCAGGATCGGGACAGGTGGCACGCTCTCGTTTCGGGGGGTGACATTTATTCAAGTGTGTTCATTTAATAAATATGTATATGCAATTGGTTAAATGTGTTATCTAATATACTGTGTCTATTGTTACAGTTTTTTTTGTCAGCTAAGGTTGTAAGTTTAGCATTCAGGACATCCACGTCTAAAGGTAAAGGTGGTCTACCACACTGCACGAAGGCTGCGACTTCGCTATTAAGAGGTCCAAAACCAGATCAATGTCTATTGCATCAAGCAAGTGGTGTTGACCGACTTTAAGGTGTTGGTCTTGGCACAGATGTAGTACATAATTATTTTCCATCGTATTTTCACGAAAACGTACGAACGTGTCATGCTTTTTCAGTCAGTCTCTGTACAAAATGTTCTGAGGTTGACTGAAGTAGCATGACAAATACGAACGTTTCGAGAAAATAGGATGGAAACAATTATGCACTACATCTGTATCTGGTGGGCGTCGTATGGTTTAAAGGTACACCTGCCATGTTGGAAGCATTGGAAACTCAACATTATTTATGTAGTGACCCGTACGCTGAGCGTAGTGTCAAGCAGAGATCGACGCCTAACGGCTCGGTCATGACATCGCGCGGCGGCGTCAGCGGAAAGCGGCAGCCATAGATTAAAACGGGACACAGCGATCGGGTCTTTCGTTCCCACCTACGGTTGCCGCCGCCGCCGATCGCGCAAAGTCGTAGCCGGGCCGTAACGACGTAGGTTGCAGAAATACAAGTATGTCGAGCATATCAGTACAAGTTAGTTACCAACCTGCGAGTGCTGCGCGGGTATGAAGAGCGCGTCCTGGCCGTCGACGGTGACGGCCTGCATGGGCTGCACGCCGCCGCCCACCAGGCAGCCGCCGTACACGCCGCCTTGTTGCTGCAAACAGAACCGAACGTAAACCCACTAATACCACCTCACGGATCCATACAACAAGGCTCGGAACCGGTTTTTTTGTAAAACCCGAAATAGCTCAATATTTTTAATTATTTTATGCTCTTTACGTAGGACTCAATCATGTATTTAGGAAACAACTTCGTATTATTAAATTGTCCCATTAAAAACTAAATAATAAACCAAAGAACGAAAAAGAACGTAATAATACTGGTATTTTTGTATGAAGAAAAAACCGGTTCCGAGCCTTGCCATACAAATACTGCCTTGTGGGGCAGCAGTTACCAAAGCAACTTGGTCAATGAAAACGTGGCTCGTCCGAGGTGTCGCACCTGCGCGTGCGATTACTTCGGCCGAGGCTCATCTACATCTACACAGACCAAGCTGCTTTGCGCGACAATTTCCTCACAAGGCAGATCGTTTTGTGTGAACCCGCCATGTAACTCGTTTGACGCGTACCATCGCCCACACTGTTAACTGTCCATCGGTGGACCTTATGCCTTTTGTAATAAGGTCCACCGATGTACAGTTAAGAGTGTTGCTGTTTGTAGATATATGGTATACCATATCAGGCCCGCTAAAGTATACCTATTCATGCTAAGATAACCTGCTAATACTAGTTCTCATTCTAACATAATATAATGCTGATTGTAAATTACCTGTAATAGCTGTGGATGTATCTGCAGCAACTGTTGCGGAGTGTTCTGGTAGGTGGCGCCCTCGCCGTTCGAAACCACTCCACCGCCAAGCAGAGACTGTAGCTGCTGCATTGATATAACCTAAAATTATACAATAGTACATTGTAGGAGAGGACGGAAAACTGCTAAAAGATGGACGAGTCGTTTGCGGGCCGACACGTTAGTGGAGGCCCTCTAATAATACGAGTCCATCTTTAGCGTTTCCGGCCGAGGCATTACATAGTGCTTTTCACGACTACTGCGAGGAAATAAGATAACATTTGCATAACTATTAAGTACTATCCCGCGATTTCTCTGGTAGCAAATTACTAGCCACTGCCTGTGCTGTCTCTTGAATTTCGGTAGGCGTCAGCGTAAGAATATCATTTTCTTCACTAACTCATTTTTATAGCGAGCGTTGATACGTGTTTCTTGTATTTTTTAATCAAATACAATTTACACTATCCAATTCGGTACGTATTTTCAGATCCCGCCTTTTTTACTTTTTTCATCACTTTTAAGAGGCGTTTTTCTGTTATTTGCTTCAAACCGACTCTAAACTTAGAAGCGTTTTTGTTAAAAAAAAACACAAACAGCTTCAAAAGTAAAAAACGCCTTAAGCGTGAACTGAATGGATGATTGTTAAAAAAAATTAACTGAATGGTTTTGACATTTCTTTTTTTTAAACAAGAAATTGGTCCTATACACAAAACAAAGAAGTAATAGAAGTGAAACGTACATCTATAGCGTGTGGCATGATTAAGCCTTATTGTACTCAGTTTCACCACAGACTATTGTCAGTCGTGTGTCAATTCAGTATGGCGCTTTTGAGATGTCAGATATGAAAACGATTCCAGGAAAAATTAGAAATAATTACAAATATGCCGCGCTGCTCCATTTTGGAGTGTAAAAACGCTAGCCGAACAATAAATGTTAGATATGGAGGCATTTCATATCATCGGTAAGTATTATTTCAAGTAATATTTCAATATTTTTTACATTTTCGGTTTCCGCAAGGATTTTTGGATTGTTTAGTGCAAAAATCAAATTTATGTAAATGAGATAAGGTTGATATCTACTTAGCGTCAAAGTCATGTACGGGTGCGCTATTCAGCCACAGTGCGAGGACCATATCTAAAATGTTATCGATGTCGATGTTCGTATAAATACACAGTTCGATTTTTTTTATGTTCATACATGTTCTTAATAATTTATTTTTGTTTTGCCTCTGGATGATCATATCGAAAAAGTCGTCGCTTATGCACATTTTATATTATGTACAAAATATGTTCTTACTTATTTATTGCTATTCAATGGATTATTTGATTTAAAGTTTTTCTTATAGTATTGCATCCATGGATACATATTTGTCAATTTTGTATATTAAATACGAGTAGGTAAGGTGTCAGTTTTAAGCTGTCACATAATTTTACTGCCGGGTATTTGCTGGCCAGTCTAAAGCTCGCTCCACACTCTTGGACAAATCTTAAAGCGGTCTTCACATTCGACCTTTGACTAGACTTTTGACACTTGTTTGACCCATATCGTTTCAATATTTAGTATTTGACGTATCTCATTGTTCGAATACAGCTGTAAAGTCTCCTCTCGGAGTTGGACGGCCAGATGACAGTCTCTTTTGTACAGAAGAGTGCATAAGCCAATTCTTGTGATAAGTTTCCAAGCAGACCCCAGGCTCCGTGCCTGACGCGGGCCGGCTCACGGGCCGTGGCAAATAGCCGGAACAACGCTAGGAACAAGGAAGATGATGGTTGCGCGACATGTAGCACGTAACTGAGGACGCGGACATCACGCGGGGTGTGCTAAGGAGTAACAGTTTTTATTATATACTCGCTTACAGTTATATGCGTGGTTGGTGGCTTGATTACTTTCAATACGAGCATTTTTTTATTAAAAAGTAAGTAGGTACCTAATCGTCGCCAGAAAATATAGTAATACATATGTATAAAAAACCTGAGTAGTTTACGTGTACACTAATCTTTAAGAGCGCTCTTACAAGAAAAGTCGAAATAATGCAAAATTGATGATACTAGTCGACGAAATTCAGGACTTTGCGCTCATTATTAGAAACAATGAGTACTTGTTCCAGTAAAAGCGTCTTCTTATCTTTATAAATATCGTTGTAAATATTAGAAAAAGGACTTATTAAATTAGTAATGATTTTTTTTCTGATGGTCGTTTCCGAAAAACCCCGTGAAGCACTGAATGGCGAGCTCTTATTTGGAAATGTTGAGAATTTTACTCTGCTAAACCTGGCTATTTTGTATTACTAATACCCTGTACTTTAGGCATATCAAACTATATTTTTCCTACATACCTTTGAGAAAGAGAAAATCAAAGTAAAACGAACTCGATTTTCTCTCCGAAACAAGTGTCAATTCCTACGAAAATCTACTTAATATCGAAGTCATTTTCATACTCAAGCAATCTGCAACGTTTGCTTATACTGTTGGTATACATTAGTGTTTATGAAATTCTACTATAATTTTTTGGCAATTTTTTGAAAACTACTCTATATTACCGATGACGCGCGCTGCGCCAGCTCAGTAGAGATGGGCGAAATGTGTCAGTAGAAAGAAAAGAGTGATATATATCTTTCTATCACTGGGATATGTATCACTCTTTTATATCTTTATATCCGTATATATCAGTTGTCCCGCTCGCAACTGTATCGGCACTTGCTGACTATGCGTCATCTTATGAATGTGTGTGTGAGAGAGAGAGTAGTAGTAGTAGCGAGCGAGAAATACTACACTTACTATATCTACTTCTCGCGGAATATTTAGCGAATGACGCGTCCGAACCCGCCCGAACGACCGCTGTCGCTCTTTCGTGTTACTTCGGCCGACGCGCGACCGAGACATCGCTTATCGCTTTAGTAATTTGTTGCTGAGGGAGTGAGACCTGTACGGATATACTGATACATTCGGATTCGTAAAGACAAGAAGAGTGATTCATGAAAAGAGAAAGATATATATCTTTTTTATCTATCACTCCTGAGTTACCCATCTCTACAGCTCAGTGCCGCGGCAGAGCTTGTAGAGGCAGGACGTGTGTCGGTCGGCTCCGCACATTTTCAACGGCGACGACGAGGTTTTTTATCATTGTGTGCGGCGGGCGCCGTGTAAAACGCTATACTGTGTGCGTGTAAACCGCAACGAGAGACTTTGATCCTAGCACTGTTTTTATAGTATTATAATTTATAATGGTACAGTTTAATAAACTACCGGACAGGATTAAAAATATTTGAAACGACCTGACATTCTATATGTATTTATTTGACTCAAGATAGTACTCAGGGTCTGATGATGGAGCCGGAAGGTGGTCACCGGTACCAATCAACCATGCAACTAAACCACTTCGTGTTTAGGCTCGTTTTATTCATCTCAACAAGATCTTTGACACAAGATAGTACTCAGGGTCTGATGATGGAGCCGGAAGGTGGTCACCGGTACCAATCAACCATGCAACTAAACCAATTCGTGTTTGGGCTCGTTTGATTCGGCTCAACAAGATCTTTGACTTAAGATAGTACTCAGGGTCTGATGATGGAGCCGGAAGGTGGTCACCAGTACCAATCAACAATGCAACTAAACCACTTCGTGTTTAGGCTCGTTTTATTCGTCTCAACAAGATCTTTGACTTAAGATAGTACTCAGGGTCTGATGATGGAGCCGGAAGGTGGTCACCGGTACCAATCAACCATGCAACTAAACCACTTCGTGTTTGGGCTCGTTTGATTCGTCTCAACAAGATCTTTGGCACAAGATAATACTCAGGGTCTGATGATGGAGCCGGAAGGTGGTCACCGGTACCAATCAACCATGCAACTAAACCACTTCGTGTTTAGGCTCGTTTGATTCGTCTCAACAAGATCTTTGACACAAGATAGTACTCAGGGTCTGATGATGGAGCCGGCAGGTGGTCACCGGTACCAATCAACCATGCCACTAAACCACTTCGTGTTTAGGCTCGTTTTATTCGTCTCAACAAGATCTTTGACTTAAGATAGTACTCAGGGTCTGATGATGGAGCCGGAAGGTGGTCACCGGTACCAATCAACCATGCAACTAAACCACTTCGTGTTTAGGCTCGTTTGATTCGTCTCAACAAGACCTTGGACACAAGATAGTACTCAGGATCTGATGATGGAGCTGGAAGGTGGCCACGGGTACCAGTCTACCATGTAACTGAACCACTTCGTGTTTGGGCTCGTTTGATTTGTCGCAACAAGATCTTTGACACAAGGTAGTACTGAGGGTCTGATGATGGATCCGGAAGGTGGTGACCGGTACCAATCAACCATGCAACTAAACCACTTCGTGTTTAGGCTCGTTTGATTCGTCTCAACAAGATCTTTGACACAAGATAGTACTCAGGGTCTGATGATGGAGCCGGCAGGTGGTCACCGGTACCAATCAACCATGCCACTAAACCACTTCGTGTTTAGGCTCGTTTTATTCGTCTCAACAAGATCTTTGACTTAAGATAGTACTCAGGGTCTGATGATGGAGCCGGAAGGTGGTCACCGGTACCAATCAACCATGCAACTAAACCACTTCGTGTTTAGGCTCGTTTGATTCGTCTCAACAAGACCTTGGACACAAGATAGTACTCAGGATCTGATGATGGAGCTGGAAGGTGGCCACGGGTACCAGTCTACCATGTAACTGAACCACTTCGTGTTTGGGCTCGTTTGATTTGTCGCAACAAGATCTTTGACACAAGGTAGTACTGAGGGTCTGATGATGGATCCGGAAGGTGGTGACCGGTACCAATCAACCATGCAACTAAACCACTTCGTGTTTGGCTTCGTTCGATTCGTCGCAACAAGATCTTTGACACAAGTTAGTACTCAGGGTCTGATGATGGAGCTGGACTGTGGCCACGGGTATCAGTCTACCATGTAACTGAACCACTTCGTGTTTGGGCTCGTTTGATTTGTCGCAACAAGATGTTTGACACAAGGTAGTACTGAGGGTCTGATGATGGATCCGGAAGGTGGTCACCGGTACCAATCAACCATGCAACTAAACCACTTCGTGTTTGGCTTCGTTCGATTCGTCGCAACAAGATCTTTGACACAAGTTAGTACTCAGGGTCTGATGATGGAGCTGGACTGTGGCCACGGGTACCAGTCTACCATGTAACTGAACTACTTCGTGTTTGGGCTCGTTTGATTCGTCACAATAAGATGTTTGACACAAGATACTACTCAGGGTCTGATGATGGAGCTGATGATGATAGACAGGTACCCGTCGCCACCTTCGCGCTCCATCATCAGACCCTGAGTACTACCTTGTGTCAAAGATCTTGTTGAGATGAATAAAACGTGCCTAAACACGAAGTGGTTTTGTTGCATGGTTGATTGGTACCGGTGACCACCTTCCGGCTCCAACATCAGACCCTGAGTACTATCTTGTGTCAAAGATCTTGTTGAAACGAATAAAACGAGCCTAAACACGAAGTGGTTTAGTTGCATGGTTGATTGCTACCGGTGACCACCTTCCAGCTCCATCATCAGTCTCTGAGTATCACCTAGTGTCAAAGATCTTGTTGAGACGAATCAAACGAGCCCAAACACGAAGTTGTTTAGTTACATGATAGACTGGTACCCGTGGCCACCTTCCAGCTCCATCATCAGACCCTGTGTATCTTCAGTGTCAAAGATCTTGTTGAGACGAATCAAACGAGCCTAATCATGTTACTACATGGTTGATTGGTATCCGTGACCACCTTAATCATCATCAGATCCTCAGTACCAGTTCGTTTTTAAACCCTCGTTGATACAAACTTTACAACCTATAGGTACCAAATGCAATGACGAAACATGTAAATAAGCGAGTAGGTACCTATAATTTCTTTCGAGTAATATACCTTCATAAGTACGAGTATGGGGCTATTCATAAATTACGTCGTTTCAAATGGGAGGAGTGGGGGGGGGGTCTGGACATCGGATGATGGTAACATGACGTAGGAGGAAACAGATTCATCCGAAGCTTGATTTTTGGATGATTTGAGGGGTGGGGAAGGTCAAAAATCGTCAAAAATAGATGACGTAATTTATGAACAGCCCCTATGTACATTTGCATTGCATTTAGTATTTTCGTACTTACCAAATAACAGTTTTAGAACTTTAAAAGTTAAGTACAGTTAGTGTTGTTATGGTTGATTTCAATATGCTTCGCGAAGGATCAAGAATGTTTAATCCATCATTGTAGTGCGAGTGTGGTAGAAGGGATCGGCATACTGAGCTCGCACGGCCTGCCGCAGCGCGTAAAATACCTAAACTCGCTCAACGCCGAAATGTAATAGCGCTCTTAATAAGCGTTTATCGATATCACACCGAATCATGCACATCCCTATCGCATGTGTCAACCTCATAGTCGAATATTTTATCCTATCGCATTCACTCTTGGAAAAGCCATGCAAGTGTAAAGCAATAGAGCATAAATGTCAATTTACAAAAATAAAAATCGTAGTGCATTTTCGACATAGTTTTCTTTGCTGTAAAGTTCAAATTATTGAGATGGGCGAGGGCTCATAATCCTTTTCGAAATAAGAAAAATATGGCCAATTTTTGTGACAGCGTTTTGGCGACATAGGTTTCCATACTAATCCAGGCACATGCCGTTTCCCGTCAGAGCGCGGCGCGCTCATTCTTTCTTCCGTGGTCCTATAAATAACCTAATATTATTTTTGAAGGAAAAAGTTGCACCAAAAAAGACCTTTTATTGATTTTTATGTTTTAAATGATACTTATTGCTGTAGCGAACCGTCATCAATGACAGATGATGATAACAATGAAACATTGTAGTAGTGGTGGTTCAGGTGCTACAGCTATTGCCTACTTTCCAGCTTGGTTTTAGACCATCTATTGCCACATTTCCGAACAGTGGCGTGAAAATAATATTGTTATATGTTGAATTCTCTACATAGAGAATATATTGTTTTTTTTTTTACTGTCCCATTCAATGAAACATATTTTGTTACAATAACTGGTGAAACACATTGTACAGTCAACAACAGAGCTATGAATACAGGCAAAGTGTCAAAAATATGTATACAGTACTTTATTGCCTGTATATTAAGGTCGTGTATACATATTTTTGGCACTTTGCCTGTATTCATAGCTCTGTTGTTGACTGTACCACTTGTACCAGCATGCTTATAGTAGCAGTTATCTCATAGTTAGTCAGGTTTGTAACTTCCTTGAAAACCACAGTATGTAGTAGTAGTAAACCCAAGATATGTAACCAATGACAGGAAAAATATATAAATAAATAAATAAAATAAAATAAAATAGCCTTTTATTTCTTGCAATTATGACATTTTAGAATAGTTTTTAAAGTTAATATTTAGCAAGAACCCCGTCTTCGCAGGTGAAGGCCTCCTCCAGAGTTTTCCACTCATCTCTATCTTGAGCTATTTGCATCCAGTTTTGACCAGCGATATTTTTTATTTCGTCTTCCCATCTAGTCACAGGTTTTCCTATACCCCGTTTTCCTAGTGGCCCTTTCCATGACGTCACATTTTTGGGACAGGAAAAATATAATCCTTCCTAATAATTACTTAATTCAAACGAACCTAACCCAAGGAAACAGAATTACCGGAAACTTACAATCGTCAATCTTGACAGATTGGCGATTGTAAGTTTCCGATTAAAGTGTATCGATGTTTTTATGAAACAAAGCATAATATACTTAGAGCATACCTGAGGTTGTTGAACTTGAATGCCATTGGGGACGGTATTCGCCGCGTTCGCGATGGCCGCCGATAATTCATTTCCCTGAAAAATAAGTTCCTCCGTTAGAATTTCAAAAAAGTCTCTTTTAACATAATTGTGTATTCCGGTTGAGCTCAAACGTAATATGAATATACGGTATGCAGAATCTGATTTATACACTGAAGAAAACTTCGTCCTTTATGTTTATTGAGCCCACGTTACTCGGTAAGCAAATAAACTCCCTACCAAAAAAATTGTTTGCAACTTCATACACCAGTGCCCTGTTTATCAAAAGCTTGTAACTTGTAATACAAGTGGAAGTCCCTTTCTAACAAAAGTTGTCAAAAAGGGACTTCCACTTGTATTACAAGTTACTAAGAGTACTAGTAAGCTTTTGATAAACAGGGCACAGAGGGCCTACCGCGAACCACGTTCGACGTGTTGCGTCCCTGTCACACTTACGTTCAAATTTACAAGTGCGACAGGGAGGCAACACGTCGAACGTGGTTCGCGGTAGGCCCTCTGGTATATCGATACTCGTCGAAGCTTAAAGAACCCTGTTGCCACCGCAGCTGAGTTGTTACAGGCAGCGAGTGCGCACGCATGAACAGTTCACTCGTGCAGTCACCATCAGATAATTGGAGAAGCCAAAGTGGTCAAAAATAATACCTCGGCCACATACTCGACGAGTGGCATGTGGGAAGTAGCGAGGGAAGTAGTCAGAGGCGTAGTGTGGCCGCGCTAGTCGCCATCGGCCGCCATACTTCCCATACCACTCGTCGAGTGTGTGGTCAAGGTATACCTGATTATGCATTTAACGTCTTGATAGTAGAGGCTTTGTTCAGATATTTGTCTACCGTGCAGTACCTTTGCCTCTCCAATATATCTATCTGATGGCGACTATCCGCAAGTTCTAAACACACATAATTTGGCTCTGTTGGCAACCCTATTAATAAAAAATAAAAATAAAAAATAAAAAGCGCTATGTGACGTAAGCGCCAGACGCCATATGATACCTTTTGCCGTGGAACGTCACATATTGTTGATTGATATTGGTAGAAACAATAAACAACTCACAGAGAGCCCCTGAGCACGAAGCTGCTGCACGACGGCGGAGCTGATGACTCGCAGCTGCGGTTGCTGCTGTAGGTATTGCTGCTGGATTGCTGCAAGAGTGGCAGCTTCGCTCTGCACCTGGAATCAAAGCAATATGCAACTTATTCTCTGTCTTCTACTGCCTCTCCAAGTGAGGGTTGACAGCCAGCTTTGAATATTTCTCCAGATCTTTGGCAAGGTTAAAAAGCTTACGATTCCGATTCCGGTCCATTCCAGGATGTTACGCAGCCATGTTTTTCTACGACCAGAACGTCTTTTTCCAGACACTTTTCCACTTATTATCAAATCTAATCAATTTTATATATATTTTTGTCTGATATGTTGCCTTACAATTAGTGGAGTTTTAGATCCTAGACATGATAAATACTAATATTTGCGAAATAAATGTGATAGAGATAAGCAGATATGGCTAAGAATTTAAGTACTGTTTAACATTTTGATTGCCTAATATCTACTACATATAATATTATACTACAGAATAGAACTGTCATTCAAGCACAAAATTGCTAAACACATTATAAATGAATCCTTCCATAATTATGCCAATATACTTTTGCGTCTGCGTGTACAAAGCCCGATGGATTGGGTAGTAGATCTGACAATCAGTCTGAAAATTTTAGTATCAGACCGGTTTAACATGAGTTGCGTTCTCGCGCGTGAGTCCATACTTAAAGTCGCGCTAGAACGCAACTCATGCTAGCAGGTCTGAGATTTTGTACAGCCTGGCAAAAAAGAGTAGAAATTAAAAAGTGGCAACACTGTAGTGTTGTCCCTTTCAAATCAATTTATGAGAACGGGACGACACTACAGTGTTGCCACTTTTTAATTTCTACCCTTTTTTGCCAGGCTGTAGAGTTAACAAACAGAATTTAGTTTCAAGTACCTACCCAAACATGGCCGTCACATTTTGCAGTATTATAATAATTATATTCGGTACCTGTTGCTGTATCAACTGCTGCTGTTGCTGCTGCGCTTGTTGCTGCGCTTGTTGTTGGGCCTGTTGAGCCTGTTGTTGGGCTTGCTGCTGCGCCTGTTGTGCCTGTTGTTGGGCTTGCTGCTGCGCCTGTTGAGCCTGTTGTTGGGCTTGTTGTTGTTGCGTTTGTTGTTGTGGGCCTGGAAAGTTAATGGTAGAATTAGTAACTTATAACTATAACGAACTAGATTTACTTAGTCATCTCCTCTAGCCTCTAGTTACCGAGAAGTTTATAATAAGGCCTTCTTCTATTCCATTATACTCGTATTCTGAATCTTTATTTTGCGCTTACTTAATAGTTAGCCTGATATATTGACTAGATCATCACCATCAGTCTACCTACTGTATCTTCTAAAGCCCAAAGCCCTACCTATAGTACTTATTCAGTTCAATGAAATTTAAATCATATTCAATTTGGAACAGAGTCGCATTTGTTTAGTTTCGTTCAATTTTCAAACCAAACCAAAATCAACTCTATTCCCTGCACTATAGGTTCAAGGTTCAGTGGCAAATTCTGGATTTTTCATTTGTATGGCTGGGTATTATAGCTTCATGTCAAAGAGTTAAAACTTACTGAAATGTTGTTGCTCCTTCTGTTCCTGTTCTGGCCCCATGTTGGCGCCGAGACGGCTGCACGTGGCTGCCAGCAGCGCTAGGGGCGACTGTGGGCCGCTTCCCTCCTGCCATACCAAATATGTATACATTTATTACTAATGTTATAAGGCAGCACCATGCTCCAGTGTTAAATGACCAATTTTATACCTTATTGCATAGGAATAAAGTCCACCATGTAATAACGTGGGAAATTATAATTATAGGTGAATTAGAGCCAAACACACTAGACAGACTGATCAAGTTAGCTATGAAATTTCCGTTTAAAGATTTAACAATGATAGATGGTTTTGTGCAACTGACCCAATTTTTTTTTATTTAAGATGCTTTATTGAAAGCCTGATAGGTATAGAAATATATGATGGTTAAATAAAATAAGTCAGAATGATATTGTATAGATAGAGACCAGGGACCGTTACCGGTATAACTAAAAATCAAAATATCTCATAGCTTTCACATTATTTCTTTGATATTATAGAATAGTATTTAGGTAAGGATAACGATTGATCAGATTAGCTACATTAAGTGCAAAAATATACATAAACAACCCAGATACCGAAATTGAATACCGGTTAATTTGTATGAAAAATATACCGGTAATCGGTCCCTGATTAGAGACTGCTAAGGCCGACCCACAGTGTGAACAAAGTTACTTGCACACAAGTAAGTACATTTATCTATTATTTAAAAGTACAGGCCTTAAATGTAATCAAGAGTATAAAGAGGAATGAAAATGGGTCACTTTCTATAGGTATTTCTATAGAAAGTAACCTGTTAAAATTGAATGAGCTTATGACTATGATGCAAAATAAATTTAACCCACCAAAGTATATCCTGGATGGTAAGCTACAGTGAATAGGAAAATATTAGCATTAAAATATGGTTAGCGTGTTATAAATATAATAATTACTATGCAGATGAATTAGTATTATATTAAAGCGAACATGAAATAGGAAGATACAATAAATAACATAGTTTGATAGAGGCCACATATATTAGCAGAAGTAAGGACTAATGTAGTTACACTTAGTGACCACTTATTGTTAGGATAAAATATTTTTTTAGTTGTTTCTTCATGTGATTGATACACAGATATCTTAGATATTATTGTATGAGCATTCAATTTATGATGTACATTACATTTGTGAATTTAAAACAGACAAAGTATGTGTGGCTATTGTGGCTAATCAAATTTACATATTCATCACTAAGACTGAATAGCCATTAAATTGTAAATAATTTAACAAATATAACAGTAATGAAACAGTGTTTTCTTGAGACAGTTAAGACACTTTCTGTAGCGGTAGATGACCATTAGCATCAGACAGTTACCTTAGTATTAATATCTCTTATCTCAACAACATAATGTTTTCAATCGCTCAATCAAGAATTTTATTCAGTATATAGGTACTACACTGAATAAAATTGCTAAAACCTATAATATTTAAGTCTTATTACCAGTCAGTAAGGAAGCTATTTAGATAAAAAGTTTATCTGAAATAATTTTTACTATCTATCAGATCAAATAACAAGCGCATGAGACGGGTAATGGGAAAAGGAAGCAAGCTTGATGGTTCCATTGTGCAAGAGCTGGGTACTTTTTTAACCTAGTTGGTTATCTACTATCAATCTTAATGATTGCAAACTAACTATGCCTGCTTGTGGCTCTGCCAATGTAGATTCTGACCCGTGTCATTTACCTTTGCCACCAAGGGAAAATGAAAAAATAATTAAGTAGGCTATGTCCATCTCCAGGGATTAAGCTTTCTACATATTACTAGTTCATTCAAAATCAGTAAAAAGACAGTTAATAATTTGTTTTATATTTATTATCTTACCTACATGTTGATGTTGCTTAATCAACAAAATAAAATATGAAAGTAATTAAATAAAAAAAGGGCTCTAAGAGATTTAAGTAACATATTTGATAGTGAGTATTTGTTGTCAACCAGTTTAGCTTGTTAATTGGTTATTTTTAATAAGTTGTAGTCTATTTTGATGCATAATGTATTCACTGGGACAGCTCTAATGTGCCAGCCAGACTTGGTCCTAGGTGAAAAGCCTCTAGAGCATCTATTATATTCAATGCACAGTCAGACTAGCTCTATATTGGGAAAGTGTTATGATTTCTAAAGTAAAAGTAAAGGTTTCCCTCCAACTCTTAAATTTCAGTATACTATGTTTAGGGGTTACTTTAATGTTTTTTTAAGTTCTTATGAAAATGAGGTATTGAATTAAAAGTTTCAAGTAAAATATTTTTGAGTTAAAACTAGTTAGTGCAAATTAGGCTATCAACTAATTAGCACAAATTTGCGATCGAACCGGCTTCATTAATGAGTAATGAGTGTACCGCTTCATAAAGTACTTTATTCGAACATTATATTTTAGCGGAGCGGACATATATATCGACATAACTTACTAAACAGATAGCCGCTCAAGCACAATGAGTGCTAAAAGGCGTGAACTAAAGGGGGAAAATGACACTGGGA
Source organism: Cydia splendana (assembly GCF_910591565.1). Lineage (NCBI taxonomy): Eukaryota > Metazoa > Arthropoda > Insecta > Lepidoptera > Tortricidae > Cydia > Cydia splendana. Next base: position 5,369,007 of record NC_085964.1, read on the forward strand.
ACCCTTTGTAGTACAAATGTAGGCTCAATTTTTTTCTGTAACGGTTGTTCAGATAAAACCAAAACTAAAATACCTACTAAGTTTATTTTAACACACACTTACCATGTATTGCAGAACTGGTGCTGCAACCATTTTCACTTAAGTAATGACACCATGGATGTTAAATAAAATAATTTAAGCGGGTGAAGATTTAAATTTTGAACAAACTTTAATTTTCGCCAAATTAACATGAATAATATGACAGATGTCCGTTATTGCACAGATTAAGAAAAAAATTGAAAAAACAAACAACAAATGCATTAATCATAGACAAATCATTCGTTCAACTACGTTCGTTTTTTTATTATCTTCAGTAATAAAACTTCCGGTAGTAACAACTTCACAAGTACAAAAAAACGTGTTATTGACTGACACTTGAGAGATTTTTGATGAACGCGTAGTTACGAAATAAGTTTTGCTGAATACTTCAAGGAAGTTCAAAAGTTCCAACTGTTCAGTGTATACATCGCAGTAGTTGAAGTCGACACGCCTTTTCCTAACGAGTGCCGGGAGTCGTCGCACGCAAGGCCGCCGCCGCCCTTTGATCCACCCACCTCAAATCGCGTGACTGATTTTATGCAGTTGTTGAAGAGGTTATCTGAGACGTATTGAATATGCTGTGATCATTAATATATCCTACGCTCAGGATTGTACGTAAGACGTATCAAAATCTTTGATCAAGTTTAACAATAAATCAATCAACATGTTTTATTTTAAAAATGGCGACATCCGCGACCTTCATTGCAAGAGTGAGTACAATCAAAATGTTAATTCTATTGACAGTTTTACAATGCTCTTATCACGTAACTAGTTTGTTATTGTTGGTGTTAAATTGTAAATGGGTGGGAAGCGGAACTGGAGGAGGACGCTGATGCTATTTCGGCAAGGGAGTTGCTTGCAAAGCGGTCACAACCTCCTGCGTGTGGCCTGGCGGGCCCCACACGCCAGGGGCCGCACTCGCCCCGCCCTCCCCCTGCGCCGACACGAGACCGCTGCCCGCTGGCGTCCGTTTTGTTACACAATAATACTACGTCCTTTCACTTCAAACAATTTACCTTGCCTGTTTTATCCTCGTTTATGTATTCCACCTCCACTTTAGTAGGCTCAGACGACATTATCCACTTGACACTTGCAAAATAATATTTTTCTTTGTTCGCGAACGGAACGCACCATCCTCACGACCGGCCGCCAAAATGCGGCGAGCGTACTGACGAGCATAGGCGAAACCGCTCGGCAAACTTCGGAGATCCGCCTCCTATCGCGGTCGGATTTATTTCAGTTTTAAATGTTTTTCAGGGATGACGTTTCTTCTTGAGGGTATGAAAGTTGCCGAAACTCACCAATAATTATATTTACTTACAATTTGATACCTGAAAAGTTTCACTGGGCATTAAAATCAAGTATAAGTCTTATTTTGTGCTTGTCGGTCGTTATCTCTGTCCCTTTCTATCGAGGACAGGTCTCGATTATTGGTAGGCAGCAGCTGCGCCTCTCTCCTCCTCCCCGTCGCGGGTGCGGCGCCGCCGCCCGATAATAATAATTGAAAGTAGGAAGGACGTAATAATGGGTGTATAACCTCGCGCCCGCGGCCTCCTTGGGCGGGCAAAAAATGCACACATGTCGTGCCGCTTGGCGCGCCAGCCGTGTCTGGTAACGAGACGTGGTCTGTAAACAAACGATAAGGGTACACGAGGTACTCTGTTGCATTTGCAAGTCTTTGTTCACATGACTCCACGTAGTAACTCACATTACGACATGCTCATGTTTGAGCAACTTTTATCGTATTCGAGCAAGTACCCTTGGTAAGTGAATTACCAACAAGAAGGATATGTCAGTCATGTGGCCTTATAGTTTGACCTACAAAGGAAGAACACAATTACCTGTGCAATCAGGCATCTAGTTATCATTTCTCAATACATATGTGTGATATGTGTAAACAAATCATAACGGGCTGCTGGTACCTATTTAGTATTTTTGTTGGTTATTAGACTAATTATTGCTATGACCGCTTTGTTCGTGCAGATAGATATTACTTATATTACTTACTGAACATAATTATTTCGTTTAATAACTATAGTTTCTTCTATAGGGTACTACCTACTCTTAGGTTGCCTGAAAGTGATAATATGCGGAATGCATTGAAAAGTTATGTAAATAAGCTCACAAGGCCGAAGCACTGTAAAGAGCGATAAATTTGCTTAATTATTGAGCTGCCCAATGTGTGGTAGTCTCAAACTAGTTGGAAGCGAGAGTGAAAGTCGCGCCACATTTTGTCAAGCATCAGCCGCGTCGCCCCGAGTCCATTATGCACGAATGAGCAGCCGCCCCGAGAGAACGTGTGCGGCTTAATTATCTCTTCCCACGAAAAAGTATTCTCAACCTTAAATCAAGAGCAACAAGGCTCACTTTACTCTGTGAGAATATCTCGGACAACGATTACCGACTTGGTAGAGCTGTTATCCAACATTAAATCGTATTACAGTCTGATAAGGCTCATTGCTGTAGGTTTTTAATTTATAACCCGTTGTTAATTTTACTTAGTTCTATTATGGGTGTAGGCACTTCGACGCGACGCGTGGTGGTATTTCATGCGACAGAAGCGTGACGTGATGCTGTTTGCGCTAACTAATTATTCGATGAACTATTAAAAACAGCTCTATTGATTCACGAATTATGGGATTATAATTTAATTTTAAGTTATAACATACTCATAGATTTTGTAAGTCGATGCCAAAATATACTTAAAATAATGATAGGTCCCTGTAAAGTTAGAATTTACGCCTCCTACGCCAATCCCTTTATCAGAATGCCAGCGGCGCAAGAACATTCATTCATGCTCTTGCACTGGGTTTCGAAAAGGACAACTCAAGAACGAGTTTCTGCGTGCCTAACTTATCTCGAAAGATTGTAATCAAGATTGATAGTTTCCTCTTGAGGATGTAAGCGTAAAATTATGTCCTTGTAAACCTATTTCAATAATGCAGGGTTTTAGGAGTTTACAAATTTGGCTTGAAGAAGTAGCTCTAGGCATTGATATGATGTGCTTTATAGTGGGTACATACCTAGTAAAGTCTTGGATGTAAGTACGTGTTTATCACCTATTCTACCCTGCAGTTAATTTCCTGTGTTTTGAGGGCGAAGGTCCTTCTATTGGTAAAATGTAAATCAGAATGATAGTACTCCCTAATTTTTACATTATTTTTACCTTTACGGTCTTTTACTGTATATGTAGCGTTTCGTTTTTAGTTTTGTCCGATCGACTTACTTAACAGCGTCCTTAAGAAAACAAAACAATTGTTAGTTTGCCCGCAAAACACACTAGTTAAAAAAGTCCTTAAAACTATCTTGAAAGTAAATAAGGTCTGGCACTGGCAGCCAGAACCAGCTAGAATGACCAACCAACATGTAGCCGTCTGAAAAATGTTTGATGTGTCTCATCACACATACAAAGATTGCAAACAGAAGAAAGAAATGAGCTAGAATCAAAGAAATGAGCTCTTATACGTACTCGGACGACGCTCACTAATTACGGTAATATGTTATGATGGAATAAGAGAATCAACTGAAAAAAGAAGTTAGATCTTACTTCACGTAAAAACTTTTGCAAGGATGTTACACCTTATCTTCAGGAATACCGTCATCTGAGATTTACAGTTTTTGTTTACGATTATAAACTCACTTATGAGTATTATGATAAAGATCTATTCATAGGTTTAGTATGTTTAGCATATGCTTAATAGGCCAGTGGTCGATACCACTCTACCTACTTGTTAAGGACATTACACCAGAAAATCCCTTTCTTCTCTCCGTGTATAGTGTTATCAATGCATGTAGTAGTTATTTTTGAACACTGCAAATAGTGAAAAAGTCGAGATCTATTACAACTACCGGAAACGAATAGATGGTCTATTAATGCCACTGAATTAAACTTTGCATTAACCAATATTTTGATTCACAACACGATATTTTTATATGCATTTATATAACGTCCAGAGCATTATGAATTATTGTTACTCCCTAACAACAAACTATAGGGGACTATTCAATAGACCTATGGGGTTGACATCGCCAAATGGGTGTGGAGAAAAAGTGCTACTAATCAATTGTTCACGACTGTCAAATTATAGTCAGGACTACCAATGACCAAATGATTGTTGCATCATTATCAACCACCTGAGGGTTGCTGAGTGTCCGGTAGGCTTACGTGCTAGCGGAAGTGGAAGTGACGGTGGGCGGTCCGAACCGCCCGCGCCACCCGCCCCCCGTACCCGGACACGCCCTAGCTCTCACGATGCATCTCGCACTAATTAAAATATTAACCTAAACAAATTGGTTCCATACATGTAATTGGGCTCATGTGTCGTCAGGGCAGGTATTGAAGAAGGGCGAAGGCGAACTCACCGCAACGAGCCCTCTCGAGTGTCTTGTTCGACGTACGATGCGATTAATCATGGTGCTTACATCCGGGATAGCAGCCTTTTATTTTTCCAATGAGGTGACGACGGTTTTATACTTTTATAGTATCTTATTGGGTAATAGTAAGTCATACCTATGTTTGATTGAAGACTTCGAAGGTGAATTATTTTAGGTACTTAGTACCTACTGTCAATTCAATTAAGTAATAAATTAAGTATATTTGGGGTGTGGTGTTTCATTAACGTAATTGTTAAGAAACCTCGAACGATACTTTAAGTGTGAATGCTGTCAACAATCATGTATTCAACTCAACAACTCAAGTCAACTTCAACATGATTTAAGGTAATAAATTAATAATGTAGGTTGGTCGGACACTGAGGTCGATAGTTGAAGGGATGGCTTTTGTCAGATTATTTCATCTTAGATAGTTTTGATTCCATTTGACCAATTTTTAATTTCTAGGGAAGGGGTTATTTCACAGTCGTGTTTTCTATTGTTAAAAATCTTGGTTATCACTTATGACAAAACCTAGTACAGTATTTTCCACATAGCTTGCATAGCTTAGTACGGTGCCAGCTGGCATCACAAGACATATTTTTCGTTTTAAGACTTAAGGTTATACATTGAATGGAGATGAAAGCTGTCACCGTACCCAAGCTGTGTGAAAAATACTATAGTACTTCGTTGACAAAGTATCGTCGTTAAAAACCTATTTATTTTTTACTAACATGTTTGTACCAAGCGTAAAAGTCGGTACGAATGTTTTACGCCAGGTACTAGTTTGTTGGCAAAAGGTGTGTGAGTAATTAGTTTGATTAATGGTATGAGTATAAATAAATGTTAACTGCTCCCAACAAACAAACCAATTTAGTATCATTCAAACCTATCAACATTTGTATTTGTACTAAAAAGCCATGGACCATGGATCCTCCCTTTGATCACTCCACTCGCCCTAATACTATTGTTTGCCCGTCAATCCCTCATCTCTTCACGCTGCGTAGCGGCCCCCTTCTGTGATCATTATTTAAAATTCGCAAGAACGCAAAAGACGCTCCCACCCACCGCCCGCCCGCGACAGCACGCCGCGGGGGCGTAACCGCCGCCCTACGTCGTGCAGCCCACGCGTCATCATAACTTTTTCCCGCCAATTTCCTTCAACAGATTTCTGAAGAAAGTATAATTACCAGACCGTGTATTTTCTTTATAATCAGCACTGAAATTTTATATTCTAAGAGCATTCAATTTGGAAAATCTAATAATAAAATTACGATCAGGGCCATGTTGCATAACAAACTACAACTAATATTACAAGCGGAACTCCTTTTTTAATTAGTGAAATTAGAAAAGGAGTTCCGCTTGTAATATTAGTTGTAGTTTGTTATGCAACATGGCCCTGGTCTGAATCGTAATGAATTGCCACAAGCACTACTATTATTTTGTCGAGCCAGAGAAAATTAATAGGATAGTGAATATTATTCATAAGAATAAACGATTCCACTTCGTTTACTGAAAGCGTGAATAACCTTGTAAAAGTGAATTTAACGATTCAGCTTATACAGCGCCATCTGTTTAAACTAGTGTGAACGGCGTAGGTGTATCTAGTTTGAATTCAAGCATTGCTAGTAAACCAATTGTGATGTAGATGGTAGCAGTATGGCGATACATTTAGTTTGATAGGCTGTCGCTAGATGTCTTTACATGCAATAAAAAAAATTAAATGGTGACAATGGAAACGCTGAGCGTGGTGTTACACCTGTACAATTTCTTTCTCAAATTCCATTGCGTCTCACTCTCTCATTAAGCAAAATGTGAGACGCAATACACATTGGACAAAGAAATTGGATAGATGGAATACCATCCTGAAACATGGCAGTAAATATAGCGCGACAAACTAATTTGTCAGTAGGAATTTTTCATTTTTAAAGGAGTACTCTTGGCGCATAGGTACATTTATTTTAATTTTCCTACTTTATTCATTAGAATAGATACATATATGTATATGAAACGAGGCAACCATTCGAGGTATCACATTTTATTGTGGTAAAGCGCACTATACTAATTGATATTAAGTACGTCGTGAATGTTGACTTTGACATAACACACCTCCGGCATGAATTTTTAGAAATTTATCCTTTTATAGTGATTAGTTGATTACTTCTTTAGCCTTCTTCATTTATCTGACTTGTAAGTAAGTAGGTACGTACTTACATTTAATGGACAGTAAATTTAAAATGCACCACCTGGCAACGAAAGTGATAGATACTTGATGCCCTTGATGGGCAAAATTGTTGCCACATAAGTTGAAATAAAAATAGCATAAGTATCTATATATTACAGGATAAGAATAACGTAACATAATGGGTATATCTATTTATAACATAATAATTAATTAATTATTATTAATTTAATAGGTATGGCATATCTGGGAAAATTAACAAATTATACAAATGCTTGATTCAAAATTGATTTATTAAATTGCACATTTTATAATACATAAAGATCTTGTTCAAATTGTTTATAATATAACTTAACTTATTTTAGTACACTAATTCATAAGCTATTTGTGGCTATATAAAATGTAACAATGTTTTTTTGCCTGTATATGGTTATAAAATAAAGTTTTCATTGAAGTAAAGTAAAAATTTAGAAAATAAGAGCACCTGAATAAAAATATGACATTGATAACAATATTTTTTCCATCTTTAGTTGTTATTTTTATCATATACCTATGTAAATAAATTAACTCATAAAAGAGTTTAGGTATGATTTGTTATTGCTGAAGAAGTATTCACATGGTTAAAAAAGGCTTGAAACAGTCAAAAAAATCCTAGAGAAATATAAAGAATTTCTAATGGCCTACAGCTAATACTACAATAGGTTGTCTTTGTAAAGAAAATTATATTTGTGTGTAAGTACCTACTTAAATAATGATCTCCGTTGCAAATGCTTTAAGCTACAATCAAATATTCGAGTACAGCACATAATGCAAGCTAAATATAAATTAATTGTTGGTCTAACCAAAGAACTAATTTTAAAGAGTAGTGCATGGGTTGTTTGGGATTTCTAATAATACTTAAGACTGGGTTAGGGTAGATACGCCTTGGATCTGTAACAAAAAAAAAAACCTTAGTGCTTTGGGCATTTAAATAAAAAAGAACACGAAATCTACTGCAGTCTGTACCTATACGCATGATTTCAGGATTATGGCCGCAATAGGGTACCTGACTCGTTACAACAGTCATTGGTTAGTCAAATTTGTCAAAAATAAATACATGTAGGTACTTACGATATGAACATTTACAATCCGCCGCCGCTCCTGTCGACCGTGATCATTTTCTTCAGCATTTCCTTTTCGTGATGTTCCTCTTCCATCTCGGCCATGCGCGCGAAACGGGAGTAGGCCACGTGGCCGGATTTGATGGCCGACATCATCTGTCGTTCAATTAAGGATTAGTACAGGGCTATATTTGAACACTTTGTATAGTTTCAAAAATCCCGATGATTCGCTTAAATCTGTGCCTATAGTAGATTAGGTAAAAACTAGGAGAATCAATGTTTATGAAATATATCTTCGAAACAGGCGAGCTATCCATATTTCCTAGTCAATAGCACCCTAGTACCGAACAGTCGTACAGGAGACACTGGTCCTTTAAACGGATCATCTGTATTTTTAATACATTGTATAATTTCTCTAGTATGAGAATTTTTGAACTTGCCACCTTTTTTTGAGTATAAAACTGTTTGGCAGATTATATAAAACTAGTAGGTATCAACATTTGAATACGAGTAATGGGTTCAAAAGCTCGTTACAAATGACAAAACGTTTTCGAATGTCCCCTGATATTTGTAAACTTTGGCATTTAATTAATTAAAATTACAAAAAATTTTGAATCGCTAATTTGATCCAGTTTTTTCTAATGGCGTTATATAACACAAATAATAGAAGGATCTGTCAAAGGAATGTTATGCAGTGAGCAAATGACAGTTTTACAACCCATTTACGATATTACGTGTCCATAAACGTTCAAATAAATTGAAAGTTTTATCATGAGATAAATGTTGTTTTCAATAGGTGTAATATAAAAACAATAGTTCTTTCCATTTAAAACAAGTTATATATAACTCTAGTTATGTCAAGCACAACTTGTAATAATTATTTCTTAAGTTAGAATTATTAGAACCTCGGTGTAAAATGGAAATTGTTAGTTCATAACATGATTGTTAATATTGCTAGGTTACTAAACATTGCATGCAGTTGTGGTAGTTCATGCAGTGTGATAAAGACACGGCAAGCGACATAGCAGTAGCAAGAAAGAAAACCACGACCGTTTAGAAACTTTAGAAGAAGTAGACAAACGATATGTTATAAAATAAATAGTCCACACCGTGCAAGATCAATCATATTTAAAAAATACTGCTAGAAAACATTGCACTTGTATAAAAAAGTTTTTAGTCTAGCTAGGCCTTTGTCGATGGAATACGAAGCGCAGTCGAGAGATTGCTTTTTCAATTAATTATCCAAACGAAAGCTGTGGATATATTCATTCTGCTTTGAATAATGAAATTTTATTGCGGATGCCCAGAATTATATTCGCAAAGGTTTACGTTACGTATACGTCGTACAAAATGCCTGTAGTTTCGTGCGTCGTGCTATTTATATCATACAAAATTAAGCAAAATAAATCCAAATTAATAGCAAATAAAAACGGTCTGCAAGGCCTAGCAAAAAGATCATTCAAAACACTCTAGATATGGACCTGTAAGTATTCGTCGAGCTCGACTTGGCCGTTCATGTTAGTGTCGATCTCTTTCAGAATTTCGTGCAACTGTTCCCCGGTGACTTCCTCGCCGCCCGCCTGTGGAAATGCTCCGGAATCAAGCAACATGGACATGAGAAGCGAAAACCATGCTATACGGAACTTGTTTATTTGCCACATCATGGTCAAAGGATAGACGATTGCAGAACATGAAGGAATCATCCAGGATTTCAAGATGGTGCATCTTTTTCAAAGGTTTGATTACTCGTAAAAACTGATAAAATTGTTTGTTTATTAGTTGATTTTGCACCACAGGTTTTGAGACTTTACCGTAGTTTAGCCTCGCGCCTTATTACCACGCTCTCTCCAAAATTATCTCGTGAGTTTACTGACTAGTAGTTAATCTTTGCATGGAGATTTTATTGTCTTTTGAGCGCAATCAAATACGAGTTCCATATAATACAGTTCAGCATTATTTTACACTATCTGTGAAAAATATTCCCAACGACGACACAGACATATATCCTCTACAGTATATTTCTCCCTTCTACCTGCAGGTAGTCCTGTATTTCCATCTGCCCGTGGGATGTCAGATCTATCTCGGACAGAAGAGCGCTTAGTTCAGCGTCGGACGGCTTCAAACCCATAGTCTATAACATTTGTGGTTAGAAAATTTAAAAGTGGTCTTACTTCGGTCAATAGGTACCAATGTTTTAAGACCAAAACAAACGTACTCCCTTAATAATTACTGGGCAGAAAACCTCGTGAATTATCTTGTCATTCTTAACTAATATTTTCAGGTCGTTCTAAAATTACGAAATGACTTCTCAAGTTCTCAAATTAAATCAAATCAGAAGTAATTTCGTTGAACGAAATTCAATCACTTTTTATAACACTTTTTAAAACAATTTGTAAGGATTTCAAAAATTTTAAAAGAATGATTACTTACTTATTAATTGCATTAGACAGAAACTATTAACATTTTGAATCCTTCAAGGAAATTCCGTTAATAATAATGAACCCTATCACGTTACCTTAAGACTCCTCCTAATGTCGTTGATAGACACGTATCCCTTCCTATCGGCGTCAATGATCTGGAACCGCTTGATGTACGTCTGGATCTCGTCCTTGCTGAGATTTATGGGGATCTTGTCTCGACTGGCGCGGTTAACGAGTTGACCCATCTCGTTGGATAAGAATTCGTTGGCTTCTTTGATTTGCCTCTGAAAGTGTTTAATTGTAATCAATATTACGACACTACGTGACGACCAGTCTGGCCTAGTGGGTAGTGACCCTGCCTGTGAAGCCGATGGTCCTGGGTTCGAATCCCAGTAAGGGCATTTATTTGTGTGATGACACAGATATTTGTTCCTGAGTCATGGTTATTTTCTATGTATTTAAGTACATATTTATATATTATATATATCGTTGTCCGAGTACCCACAACACAAGCCTTCTTGAGCTTACTGTGGGACTTAGTCAATCTGTGTAAGAATGTCCTGTAATATTTATTTTATTTAATATTCTAGTTTTTTCTAGAAATGTATAAATATTCAAAGTTTTTGTGCAAAGTTAATACAAAACGGGGTGGGAAGAGGTGACCCAAACTTCCCAGGTGAAAAACAAGTGGAAGAATATAAGCCCGAATAGCGAATATCGAGCCCTACACACCAATAGAGTGCAACAGTAAGAAAAAAGAAGAAGGCACAAAGTATATCGGTATGTATAATGGACTCCACTTCAAATTACTAGAATTAGACTCTACTACACACATAATTAAGTATTTATGAACTGAAGTCAGAACTAGTGGTGTTGTTGTTACATTAATATAGAAATGTTGATACAAACGCAGAAAAACAGAATCAAAATGTTGAGAATGGTATGTATAGAGAGTCGGTCGTCACGAATACAAACAAAATCATCAGACTCAAACTCGACCCAAACAATTCTATCTCTTATGTGCGTTAACTACATGATAATGACGGCAGAAAGAGGAATCACTTTCATTTCAAAGTAGGATACCTTTGAGATTTCTGCATGATGTCCGCAACCACTGCAGGTGACAACTCTATGGTTGCTTGTACGAGGAACGTGAGCCGTAGATTTAATGCATGATGAAGGTAGAGAGAAACCATTCAAACCTACTAAAAATTATGGTTATCCTACCTTCTCGTTTTTACGGCACTTGAGCACCTCCTGCATTATGTGGTAATGCATCTACGGTCGCTAGTACTTTAAGGAACGCGAGCCGTAGATTTAAAACACACATGTGACACATGTTGATGAAGAGAGAGAAACCGCCTAAAAATATTATTTTTACGGGTACCCTACCTTTTTCTCGTCGTTGCTCCATTTGAGTTCCTCCTGCATGATGTCGGCTACAACTGGTAACGCCTCTACGGCCGCCTGTACGTTGAGGAACGCGAGCCGTAGACGTCTTGCGAGCATGTCCACGCAAGTACACGCGTACTCGCGGACACCATATCTGGAACACGGACGTTTAGTATGTAGCGAGATGAAAACTTAGAAAAGCTGGACTATTCCGAAAAGTGGAAGGACTCGATTCGTTCAAAAGATGATGCTTTTATCAACACTCATTCAAGATTCCGTTTATATGAGGTTCTACATGGTGCCCATCAATTGAAATTCTGCATACACCTACTACTGTCGGCCGAATGTGAATGGACTCTCATTATGGCTTTGGTTTTACGGTCGCTTGTACGTTGAGGAACGTGGCCGTAGACACCTTATAATGTGTATGGGGATTCGCGAAAGAATATGAAAATTATTTCTAACCTGATTTCAGCATCAATGTAAGGGAATTCTGGATGAATTTTCTTGCCGATGATAGGCCATCTCTTGCCGGTCATGGAAGCCATCTTAGCAACAGCAAACGCTCTGTCACCGTATGACTTGGCCAAGTGTTGTGCTACCTGAAACAAATGTAAAAACGGTACATATCAATTTGAACCGATTATTAAAATTTGCTATACGACAGAAGTTACATCTACGTAACGCCTCGCTCTGCGTACTTGATTCCGCTATTACCTCCATCTCCAGGCCGAAATCTTGTACTAATCTAATGTACATGGTCGGGGTCCAGCCGTGGGCGCCTTCGAGGAGGAATCCGTCGGTCTGGCACTCGCGGAACAGCGGCTTTAGGTTGGCGCCTGAAATACAACGGGTTTTGTGAGTTATGGTATTTTGAATCGCGATCACAAGAGTTGACACCAGTTAATAAGTAGTTACCTATTTTATAATGGGAATTCGAAAAGAAACTTCAAATAGGCACTGATTTCCCTTTAGATTTAAGAGTTACTGTCTTGTAGAAGAGTTACTGTATTATAGAATTTACGGACAGCAGAACTGCAGCGTGTTTAACTATTAGTATAAGAAGATATTAATTTGTGATAATTTTCTAGAAGATACTGAAAGTACAACGTAACTCATAAAGCTGTATTTTCGAGTTAATTTTGTGCCCGAAAGAGCTAATGAAATCTCAAATTGGATTTTAACACTGGAAAATATCCGTATTTGAGTCTTATCACTCACTTTCAATAGCAGCGTCAATGGTCTCAGCCGCCATAGCACGGTACGTGGTCCACTTGCCACCCGCAATAGTGACGAGGCCGGACTTGGATACGTGCACGATGTGATTACGGGCCAGGGACTGTGTGTCCTCCTTGTTGGGATCGGAGACTAGGGGTCTGATGCCGGACCATGCTGAGAGTACATCGCCGCGACGGACTGAAATTAAAAGCCAGTCCAGTATAAGCCTATCTGCAGTATCTGCAGCGGTTAAACCCTAAATTCTAGAAAGTTTTAAGCGCACATTGTGGATCTCCCTGTGGAGCGTAAGGTTATAAATGCCTTGACAATTTAGAGCATTAAGGTTTAATGCCTTCATGTCATAAGCTTAACCTGAAGTTTTATACTTGTAAATATAAAAACGGGAATACCTAAACCTTGATAACAAGTCAGAAGAAAAAAAAAGGTTATATTAAAAACGGGGTTCTACAACAACCAAAAGCTGCTAAATACAAACCTTCAACATCAGGATTGAGATAGTTTTTGACTTCAGTGAGGATGAACAGAATCTCGTCTTCCGTCGGCTTGGGGTTGTGCGTGACCTTGCAGGGCATGTCGGTGGTTCCCGCGATTGTTCCTTTCAGCCACGGCAGGAAGAAAATAACGCGACCGTCAGATGTGGCCGGGTCTAGAAGACCCATATGTTCGGGGCTGAAAAGTTTTTGTTAGACTTTTTCGTCAAGATTTCGATCATACACAGTTGAAGTAAGCTTGCTCCACAAATATAACTATCACTCTTATTTTTAACTTTCATATGTATTACCTGTAATAACCAGGCAAGACAATGTGAACTCCGCTGGACGGACAACAGATCTCTTTAACCGTGGGCTCGTCCATCTTGCGGATACTGTCGGTGAAGGGGCCGGTCGCGTTGATGATGCACTTTGCTTTCACATCCCATTCCTTGCCGGTAATCTCATCCTGGAATTAATTGGCAGCAAAATTTAATACATGTATAAACAAATTCGTTTCGCGAGCGTTTGTTGGGGAACATATAAGATAACAGTTTCGGCCAGCAGTATTTCGATACGTTATTTTAACTTTTGTTTTAAGTTCTAGCTACAAACTATTTGCATTTAAGATAAGAACGATTTTTAGACCTAAATAACTTTTGATGTTACCTCTAGGGTTTACTCGATACCTATTCTCATCCGTGATTAAAAATAATGATTTACCTTAACCCTAGCACCGCTGAGTTTTCCTCCAGTCTTGTGCAGTTTGGTGACACTGACGTGATTAACGATTGTGGCCCCATGGCGAGCTGCAGTCAGCGCGATGGCCAGATTCATTCGAGCGTCGTCTTGTTGGCCTGAAAAAATAGCATTAATGTACTGATCGAGAGCAAACTGACATTGGCTATGCTTATCTACAAAGTGAAGTATTTGGCGGATGAAGTCCAACGTATCACAGCCTGGCTGTGGCATTTAACCGAATTTTAATTGCATGGCGGTTAAATTCACAGGTCGATATGGGATTTCATTAATTGATGACTCTAAAAGGTTTAAAAACTTGGAAAGAAAACTTAACTACTCACCATCATAATATACGATGCCACCGCAGAGATTATCAGATTTTAACATGGGGAACAGTTCCAATGTGTTCTTTTTGGACAGATAATAGGAGCTCTTCACGTTCCTGTCGCCAGCTACCACATCATACATTTTGATACCGAACCAGTAGTAGGGTACTTGCCACCATCTGGAAAACAAAAGCATTGGGCTATTCAAAACTAATATGCCAAAGAAAGGCAACTTTCATTCAACTATCACAGCAGATGGTCAGAATTTTCAAACAAATAAAGGGATACTAAAAGACACGTAACAAATTGTTAGTTGAAGTAGATAGCACTGTACGATACGACCCCGCAGTAGCTCGGTCGATTATATATAAAAGGTTATACTAACTTGTAAACCGGTAACAAAATCGGTAGTGGCCTGGTCAAATGCGGCGCCACTTCTAACATATTAGCTCTCTCGTGAAGCGCTTCCTTAACCATCTTGTACTGGTCGTAGTCGAGCTGCATGATAGCTTTCTGCAGGTATCTGACACCGCCATGGATGAGTTTGGTGCTGCGGCTGGAGGTGCCGCTGGCGAAGTCGTCGGCTTCGACGAGGGCTGTACGGAGCCCTGAAATTGAGATGAAGCCTTAAGTACGACTGTGGAATAAAATAATTTGGCCAACCTTAGCTTGGTATTACAGTTACACTGTACAGTCACCTGCAATAATATGTTACTCTTCGAAGGCCGCAAAAATATCTGACACGCTCTTATGGCTCTACAAAATAAGATTGTGTCAGATATTTTTGCGGCCTTCGTTGTGTAACATATTATTGCAGGTGACTGTACATACTATTATTTTATTTTTTTTATTTATTTTTTTATTTTATTTATTTGGAGAACCAACAGCTATGACAATACCATAGAAATTATAGTGGATACAGAAAGCCAATTATAGGAACTCACAGGTAGTAACACAATACTAAACTAACAGGTACTACTTATACTAAGGTTACGCACTATCGCAAGCACATATGTGAACAAAGCCAACACAAATTATATCTAGTAAAGATAAATGGAAAGTAACAAAGATACTAATTAATAAGTAACAAAATGAGGAATATTAAAGTAAAAATATTAATAATACATTTGTAGGTATTTAAGAAGGCGACAACACGCTCACTCAATAGACTCGAAATATCTCTGCACTACATTACGTCTCACGTTAGGGATTCTACAGTTGAATATATCAATATCAAATTCTTTAGACAACTCGTTAAGGTTACGACTGGCGCGCGTTAAAAAACTATTCTGTCTGTATTTGGAAGATGCATTTTTGATTGCTAATGGGGGATGATACCTTTTAGAACGAGAGGGGGTTTTGAAACACAGTTTACTTAGCAACTCGGGGCAATCGATTACACCATTAGTAATACTTATTAGGTAGCTAATATCGGCTACTTCACGGCGTTTTTGTAAAGGGACAAGGTGATGGTGCTTACATATTTTAAGATAGTTGGAAGAACTGTAGGGATATTTTAATTTAAAGCAAAGGTGTTTTACGAATTTTTGTTGAATGCGTTCGATTCTGTCTATATATGTATGGTAGCAAGGGTTCCAGACCTGAGAGGCATATTCTAACTTACTTCTAACATATGAACAATAAAGCACTTTAAGCGTCTTAGCCTGAGTGAAGTGAATAGAATTGCGCATTATAAAACCTAGTGCTTTATAAGCGCCACTAATAATGCTATTGATGTGATTATCAAAAATCAGTTTTGAGTCGTGCATGACACCTAAATCTCTCATACATGATACTTTGTGAAGAGTTTGGCCCTTTAAGGGATAGTTAGTGTCGATTAAGTTACGTTGGCGTGAGAAGGTCATTGTAAAACATTTAGAGGGATTCAAATCTAATCTGTACAATTGGCAGTAATCGTCAAGGCGTGCAAGGTCAGACTGAAGTAATATAGAGTCAGCAGCAGATTTTATCTTTAAGAAAACCTTCATGTCATCGGCGAAACATAGAAGCTTAGAATGCAGGAGACATTTGTCAATATCATTAATAAATATATTAAAGAGCAATGGCCCTAGTAATGACCCTTGCGGTACCCCACTAGGAACAGTGACCCAGCCAGACATATAATTATTTACCACAACAGCCTGGGTCCTATTCTCGATATAGGATATAAACCATCGCAGTAAATCCCCACTTATCCCGATGTTATTCAGCTTAGATATTAATAAACTGTGGTCAATACGATCGAAACATTTGCTGTAATCAGTATATATTACATCAACTTGGGACCCACTGTCCATAGCTTCAGTAACATAATCGTTCAATAGAATAAGATTAGATACTGTAGATCTACGTCGGAAAAACCCGTGTTGATTAGCACTAAAATAGTTACTTAAAGAATTATAGACTTGTTCAAACACAATTTTTTCAAGCACTTTTGATATAATACATAGTTTGGAAATGGGCCTGTAATTCGCAATATCAGTTTTGGGTCCTTTTTTATGTAATATATTATTATCAAACTACACACATCAAATCAGATCAGAGAGAGAGAGTCAGTTATTGACAGACTGACAGTGGCCTCAGTAATATGGATAACTAGATGAAAACCCGGCTTCGCTCGGGTAAAATAAATAATAGTAATAGGTAATACTCATTTTGAATTAAGTAATTATTTACTTTTAGACTTCATACCTTCATTAAGGCGGTTACAAACCTATCTCATCTCAGAAAACTTTAAATCCGTAACATACAATCATAACTCGAAAAATTTACTATTCCGATAATTATATCTAAAAACAAATATGTAATTAAAAAAACCTAATCCGCTTTTCTGGTAGCAGTTCGGTTCTGTAAGGATCACAGTTCTAACCTGACCCACTTTTCTGGTCGCAGATCGGTTCTGTGAAGGCCGCATTTATAACCTAGCCCACTTTACAATCTCAAAAGAGGGAACCCTTTTGTACCTACCCTTCATGGCACTAAAGTGAAAGTATGGAAATTATCACTACTATTTCATTCTTTAATATTAATGCCTATCCGTTAATATTAAATTCGTTTACAAAAAAAAACTGAATAAGTGCGAGTCGGACTCACCCATCAAGAACGGAACACTTTTTAATATTTGTTGTTATAGCGGCAACAGAAATACATCATGTGTGAAAATTTCAACTGTCTAGCTATCACGGTTCATGAGATACAGCCTGGTGACAGAGGGACAGTGGAGTAAACTGAAATAAAGGTTCCGTCACACCGGCGCGATTTCAGAGCCGGGCCTGAGCGTTTTATATGAAAAAGCGGCGCGCCCCGCTCACGCGCCGCACGCGAAACGCGCCTGTGTGACGGAGCCTGAAATGTCAAACCGGGCAAGTGCTCGCGCACGAAGGGTTCCATACTTTTTAGTATTTGTTGTTATAGCGGTAACAGAAATACATCATCTGTGAAAATTTCAACTGCCTAGGCCTATCACGGTTCATGAGATACAGCCTGGTGACAGACAGACAGACAGACAGACAGACGGACAATGAAGTAAAACTGAAATAAATGTCATACCTACTAAGAAAAACCGGCCAAGTGTGAGTCGGAATCGCTAATAGGTTCCCGTTTTTTAGTTACCCTTCAGGTACGGAACCCTAGTATGAGTGTAATAGATTTGTAACCGGTCAGCAATGTGAGTCCCTTGGAGAAGCAGAGGTCTAGTCTAAACCCCCACTTACCATCGGCATTAACAGCCTTGTATTCTTGTTTGCCACCAACATGTCATATTAAAACATATTAATAAAAATTTACTCGGTCAACAATGTGAGTCCCTTGGAGAAGCAGAGGTCTAATCTAAACTCCCACTTACCATCGGCATTAACAGCCTTGTATTCTTGTTTGCCACCAACATGTCATATTAAAACATATTAATAAAAATTTACTCGGTCAACAATGTGAGTCCCTTGGAGAATCAGAGGTCTAGTCTAAACTCCCACTTACCATCGGCATTAACAGCCTTGTATGAGTTGTATGCTTGTTTGCCACCAACATGCCATGTTAAAACATATTAATAAAAATTTACTCGGTCAGCAATGTGAGTCCCTTGGAGAAGCATAGGTCTAGTCTAAACTCCCACTTACCATCGGCATTAACAGCCTTGTATGCTTGTTTGCCACCAACATGTCATATTAAAACATATTAATAAAAATTTACTCGGTCAGCAATGTGAGTCCCTTGGAGAAGCAGAGGTCTAGTCTAAACTCCCACTTACCATTGGCATTAACAGCCTTGTATGCTTGTTTGCCACCAACATGTCATATTAAAACATATTAATAAAAATTTACTCGGTCAGCAATGTGAGTCCCTTGGAGAAGCAGAGGTCTAGTCTAAACTCCCACTTACCATGGGCATTAACAGCCTTGTATGCTTGTTTGCCACCAACATGTCATATTAAAACATATTAATAAAAATTTACTCATTTCATCAGTCATATCCAGCCTAGCATTGCATTGGCCCCGCTTAAATATTTCTTTAATTTGTTTTTAGTATTTGTTGTTATAGCGGCAACAGAAATACATCATTTGTGAAAATTGAAACTGTCTAGTTAATCTAGTTATCACGGTTCATGAGATCTTGAGATACAGCCTGGTGACAGACAGACGGACAGCAGAGTCTTAATATTTAATAGGGTCCCGTTTTTACCCTATGGGTACGCAACCCTAAAAAGTGACCAAGGCCTCCAGTGCCCTAGGCTGGAATCAAAGCAGCGTCCTCTGCTATTGCAGCAGGTGCCTGTGCCATTCTGCCACCGGGCCACCCACGGCGGCATAGGTCGAATTTTTCCAAGGATACTTATGCACTACTTACTGAAGGTTTATGGAGCCTCGCCATCCCTAAGCCTAAATTAAATATTTTCTGAAAATAATTTGTTTTGATCTAATAACATATTGGAGTCCTCGTAATAGGGGTCCCGTTTTTACCCTTTGGCTACAGAACCCTAAAAATCAACCTTGTTTTGGTACTATGTACTATGCTTCACTATGACTCTGAAATTTTAGCAGGAATTAATATTTTTTTTGTTGTCACCTGTCAATTTAGAATAGAATAGAATAGAATAGCCTTTATTGACCAAAAAATTAAATTTCAGCACATATTACATTTAAATAAATTCACATTTCATTTATATCAATTAGTTTCAATATTTTTTCCTTAGTAACTTTATTAAATAATTTTTATGTCATTGCTTTTTAATAATTATTTCAGTCTGCCTTCTTGGCATAGGCCTCCCCCAGCTCTCTCCACAGCTCTCTATCCCTTGCCGTCCCTATCCAATTAGGTCCCGCATGCTTCTTTATGTCATCCGACCACCTCATTATTGGTCTCCCTTCTCTCCTTTTTCCATCTCTAGGATACCATTCCGCTTCCTCTCTATCCCACTTATCTTTACCTTCCCTTGCCATATGTCCAGCCCAACCTGTTGCAGTCAAAAGTGTGAACTGGCCAAAGAACTTTTAACCGACAAAAACAGGCAAAACTGCTTTGACTGAGCATGTTAGTCAAAAGTAGTTTTACCTGAAAATCATACCTATTTCTGGCAGCAGTTTCGTTTTTAGGGCGTAGCAAAAAAAAAATAACCCTAACCTACCTATCTCTGGGAACAGTTTCGTTTTTTGGGCGTAGCAAAAAAATAACCCTAACCTACCTATCTCTGCGAGTACTTTTGACTGATAGTAACAGTCACAACACAATTACTATTAACCAATGATTTTCAGGTATAACTACTTTTGACCAACATGCTCAGTCAAAAGCAGTTTTGCCTGTTTTTGTCGGTTAAAAGTTCTTTTGACCAGTTCACACTTTTGACTGCGACATATATACTATCTATATATCTTATTATATTTAATCTTATATTCAACTTACATTGACTCCGGAGATAACTTATTAGCTTTATGCAGTTGACTTTCCAATTCACCGATACACCTCAAATTTGATTCATAGTCTAAAGCACAGTTATTAAATATGTCCACAATACACTGTAGCTTTTTGCACTGTTTCACACTGGCAATGTACTTAATTAGAGTGTGTTACAGTCAGCTGGCACTTAACTCAAAGTTTCTTTGAACAACGTCATTTTCATCTCGCTCACTTATTAGTTTATCACAGCTGCTTCAAGGTTGCTTTCACTTGCATTTCCAGGTAGCTAGTAGTGCCTTGACATGTAAGAATATTTGGAATCATTCTGAAATATTAAAATACAACTGAGAGACCGATGTTTATACTAAACACAATACACCCATGGAACGCTTTGAAGTTCAAATCTCGTTACGTTACGATGGCGTTTGCACTTTGCACTATGTTCGGTGACTATTTTTTATTGTTAACACACACAATACACTATTTAACAGGTTTTTATCACGTCTGGAGTACCGGATAAAGTATTTTCGAATAACAGCCGTCGTTGACGTCTAGGCAGTGTTGCTATCGTCTTAAAAGCCGTAACAGACTATCGCACGTTCTGGCTTAAAAACTAATTTATGTAATAATTATACCGGTATACATATCCATATGAAACGAAACTTAATGCAAATAATAACCATTATACATACCGGAAAGTCATCAAATAAACAGTAATATTCGTCTTGCTTTTTATTAAAAAAAAAACGACCAACCTAACTTGTAAGCATGTTTGCAGTTTCTAAACGCAACGCATAGCTGTCAAATGTCAACCAACAAATTGAGCCTTTAGTATCACTGAAATATGAAACCTATGGAAGTGAAACGTCAACGAAAAATGCGTGCCAGTGTGACGTCATCCGGCCGCTAAACATGGCGGTTTTAGTGCTGCCCAAAAGATTTTTACTGTTACTAGGTTTTATCGATACGTCGATAACTTTTGAACGTTCTCGGCTCATTTTATTTAAAATATGAATGAATAATGAATATGTATGAATTATTTGTGGAATTTATATTTTAATAGTAAGTAAGTAAGTAAATATTCTTGATGAGTATATTGTTATGTGAAAAGATACTTTGAGTAAGATGTGTAAAATCTAAGACAATTTCGTGCTTCGAATTTAACAGGTAAACCGAGATGACGCTGTTCAACTGCATATATATTGCGATTTTTGCGGTAACTCTGATTTTCAAAAGTTG
The DNA here is from genome assembly GCF_910591565.1 of Cydia splendana. Lineage (NCBI taxonomy): Eukaryota > Metazoa > Arthropoda > Insecta > Lepidoptera > Tortricidae > Cydia > Cydia splendana. Next base: position 5,390,454 of record NC_085964.1, read on the forward strand.
ACGTTTGACAACTCAGTGACCGCAAAACACATGGCGCAGTACAGCGCCATCTGTTTTGGATGTCAGAATAAGTGTACGTGTTTTTCTTAGACTTTACCTCTCTATTACAATCAATTTTGTTGTGTTGTTAACCCTAAAGTCCGTAACACATGGTAACACACTACCGCACCGCACCTCGACCTTGGTGCGCCGTACCTACAAGTGAGAGCGATACAAATTCAAACTTATCAAGCGACGGGTGAAAAAAACAAAACACTTTCAGAACATTTATTTAATTACAAAAATAAGGAATGACTTCCGCTCTTCAACTTCTTCAACATTTATTTAGCAAATAGGCCAAAAGGGCACTTGTGCACGTCAACATTGAATTTACATACAAGCAATAATAATAACAATACATCAACAATTTTATAAAATACAACTAACTGCAACTACCAGTCCAAACTAACATATTACAATTACTTATTGATGTACCTATATGGTCTCTTAATGTCGAATTACATTAAAAAAAACTATACTTAGTAATAATATAAAAAAAGCCCGCAGGGCAGCTTGTGGAGTAACGACCCCACGGACCCGAGTGCTCCCGAGAGTCCGTCAGGGTCTCCGTCTCCAACCACTTTTTCTTTTTATGTTCATTTCTTGGTACTTAACCTGTAAAACATGTTTTTATTATTTAATTAAGATAATTTAGTTGGTTTTAAGCGGGGTAGCATGATAAAATAAGAAAATATAAATAAACAATCATAATAAATCGATATCAAAGTCGATAAATAAAGTACAACCCTAGCTAAAATGTTTACATTATTTAAGCGTAAAAATATAGTTAAATAAGTCAAATCACTTCATGATCTATAACTGCACATAAGAACCTTGCTATTTATAATGTGAAACATCCTTAAAATTCCCAGGAACATTAACAATAACCAATATTTTTAATGTAAATTATAGCGTACCTGTGTAAGGTTAAAGATGGCTGTTTTGGTGTTTTTCTTATGCAGCACCCTAATACACTACACACTGGCATATTCGCGACGTAATTGTTCACATTTGGCTTCAATTATTTTCAAACAGAAGCAAAATACTGAAAGATAATTAATAATTTTCATTTTCACCACGACTTTTTGACAGGACAAGTACCGGCTGAACTGACTGACAATGACATTTAGGCCGCTAAACATGGCGGATTTTCGGCCGCATTAGTATTTACGTATTTTCATGAACCACTTTATGTACGTACCGAAATACTGTCATCCTTTTTTGCTGTGGGTGACAGTGCTGAGTAAAAACGAGATAGATAGATATTTATGTTTGTGCCGTCAAAATGGGTGCTATTTGTATAAGCAATTGTACGTATAGAACAATATGTCTTGTCCCTATTATACAGGTCTATGTTTAGTATTGTTTGTCGAAATTTTTTCACTTTTAAATGCAAAATACGCGACAATACGAATTTTGCGGATATATGTTCTCGATTCAAAAGTGATATTTTTTCAAGCTCTTTCGATTGAGCATAATTTAATTTGTTTCTACCGTCAAAGCCGCTCGCGTTTATATATAAGGATAGTCAAATGATGTGTGGTAGCATTTGGTATTCTGTAAAATGAGAAAGATAACTAATATCTGTTGCCCTACAAACACGCCTCTCTAAGTGGCCCCTCTAATGATGACTGATGACCATCCTAAATATACTTACGTTCTGAACTGACCACGGATCTGGCTCATTGTTATTGCATTCACATAAGTCTATATTTATATTTATATTAACAATACGACACATACGACCTTGCTATCTTAGGTCAAGGTGAACTTGCCTATGCGAACAACAACAGACCGCGCATAGAGACCTAAAACATGTTTGTGGTCCTATTAAACGCCTTATAAGCAAGTAATTTATTCGACTATCCACAGTCCACACATCCGGCATATTGCATTCACAAACTGCTAGTTTAGCATATTGACGTGAAGAACACCAAAAGAGTAGAACGTAACGTACGAGAGTAGAAAAGTAAAACGGTTTATGATCCTAACCTCTTGTGCAAGCGTCCAAAGCGCAGCCGACACCAGTGGCGCCTCCTCCGACGATAAGCACATCGTATGTATGTCCCCCTTGTAAGCTGGTGACCTGTTCAGCTCGGGACGGCAGCGGTCTCTTCTTGCGTTCAGTCTTGGCCGAAACCGTCGATGGCTTGTACCAAATCTGGAATGGAATGCCCGGTAGGTATATTTGTTGTTATTGTTTACAAATTGATTGCGGACACGTGGCTGTCTGGCAGCAATAATGTTTACTTATCTAATTATGAACTATAAATGGGTATTCGTATGTGTCAGGCTTTATCGCGGTAATTTAAACAAAATTTGGATTTCCAAAAAAATGCATTGTGTCTGAAATAAGTTTCCAGAAAAAGAAATGGGTACTATAATAACAACACATGCTATATTTATAAAAATATTACCTAAATGAAGTAGCTTCTTAGTTCTTAGCGACACGAGTGACGACCGCCTATTGTTATAGTTACAAATTTTCTGTGTATTTTTTATTTCTTAAATTTAATTTTAGGTTATTACCCCGACTTATTACTGTTACGACAAAGAGTACCTACTTAATAAAGCAAATAAATATACACAACACGTGATTAATTAAAAGAACCTACATTACTTCGTAATAATATTATTAAATCATTAATAATTTAATATTCACTACTACACACACACACGATACTATATGTATACCTACACAGGTTCTATGAAACATTAATTGAAGGACGTTATATTAAAACAATATACCTACTGTGTTAATTATTTAACTAAACTGTCTTAAAAGCCGTAACAGACTACCGCGTTAAGGACGCAGCTATGAGTTAGAGCGAGAAAGATATATTTTGACCGCACCAAGGTCGCGGTGCGGTGCGGTAGTCTGTTACGGATATAATGTCGAGCCGTCGAGAGACGACCGGTCTGGCCTAGTGGGTAGTGACCCTGCCTATGAAGCCGATGGTCCCGGGTTCGAATTCTGGTAAGGGCATTTATTTGTATGATGATGCAGATATTTGTTCCTGAGTCATGGTTGTTTTCTATGTATTTAAGTATTTATATATTATATATATCGTTGTCTGAGTACCCACAACACAAGCTTTCTTGAGCTTACCGTGGGGCTTAGTCAATTTGCGTAAAAATGTCCTATAATATTAAAAAAAAAAAAATGTATGCATAGTAGGTACCTATTCATTTGCACGTTTTATGTTTACTTAAAGTTAAGTATCATATCTTCAAGTCTTATATGAATAATATCTATAACCCTTCAAGTGGCGCCAGCGAAAACGCGAAAAGTAGTCAAGTGGCGGGGCCCCGGTGGGTGGTCAGCGCAGATTAAGAAAATTTTACAAAATCGTCGATCTAAGCTTTTCTATGTTTGAAAGTATATTAAATCACATATTGTTAGAATCAGCCTTATATAGGCTATTTGAATAAAGCAATTAAATTATTCTAATGTTTATACATTTGACCAGACCTAATCAAACTCCGGAAGAATGACAGTTTTCCAGCTTCCTTGTTAAAAATGACTACCACCCATGGTCTAATAAAACATGGTCTTCCATTCCCAGAGTGACACGGGCCTACGTCACAATAACATTGCCACTTTATTTCAACATACATGTTACATGGGTACATTATACCTATGGTTAATAAGTTAAAATATTTCTTTATAATTTTCATTTATATGTATTTTAGCTTAAATTTTACAATAACACGTCATTTTTAATTACTCGTTAGCAATATCTTCCGATTCACGAAAGAAATTTCAGACTTTCGGGTAATTCTGTTTATACTACTGGCAACACAGGATAGCGCTGTGCACATTTGACAATTCGGATCTAGATAACTTCATGCCCTGACCGTCATCCTTGTCGAACGCGTGTTAATTGTTATTTCCTTCTCGCTCAGTGTCAGCAGTCGCAGTGTTTTCCAAACTTTTCACGTCGTAAGCTTGGTAATTAATGTGTAACTGTGAATTCGTTTTTTAAACGTTTGTCTTGTATAGATAAATAAAGTTTAATTTAATACATTAGATTTGTTTTATTTTACTATGTTTCTATATGAATAACTTAAAATTAATGCCGTTAAAATAATTTTCACCGTTGGTTAAAATTCTCCCACATTTCAAAGTTTGAGAACCTGTAAACAGCATGATGACGTAGGCGCGTGTCAGTTAGGTCATACGCGAATCTCGGAATGGAGTACCAGGCGGAGTATATTATTATACCATGCTACCACCATAAAACTTATTGATCATTGGAGGTAATTGCTATTTAATTATCAAAGGAAGACTTTTATCTTTAAGATTAAATCAATAAAAGAGACGTAAGATACAATTTCTTTTACAAAACAACCTCTTAAAAAACGAGACTGACCTCGGACTAGGCGGTCGCTCCCGGATCAATGGTCCTCACCAACAAATTTTATACCAAGTGTTTTTGTGTTTCTTACGGTATGCTATCCTTCTCTAACTCGCTACCTAATTTTGGGCACTAGAAGAGCGTAAATATACTTAAATGCGTTCAATTTCACCTCTAAATACGTCAACACCTCATTAACCACTCACTGGTGGATGACAGTTTACTGGTTTTCGCATCGACCATTCACGGGTTGACCGCCACTTGAAGGGATAAGAGTCTCAATTATTATATTCTCATCCGAAACAGTTCTTCAAGGTTAAGTCAAGGATAGATATTCTTGAAACAAAATGAAATTTTTCTCAAAAATGGACGGCAAAGTCGACTTTGCCGTTTAAAAAATAGGTTGCGAAGCGCGTAGTTTATGGTCAGTCAAAAATTAAAAAGTTAAAAACATTGCAGTCTCGATTTTGGGACTGCAATGTTGCATACAAATTCCATTATTTGTCGAGTTCCAAACTTTTTAAAAGTTGAAATGGCCATATCAAATGAAGGCACAGGCCCATTAAACAGCCAAACAGATGATTAGTACCGCGACTATTTAGCTGTCTCAAATAGGTTGGCGTATTTTCGGCAGAAAAATACACTTCTATTTTTTTTATTAAAAAAATAAAAAGGCGGCAAAGCTAATTTTTTCAATTGTTTCTACTTTTTTCTGTGAAAATATATACGTAAGAAAGTTGCTTTTGTAAAATATTTCTATGATATTTATATTTCTTGCACCATTTTTGAGAAAAGCACTATATATGACTCGGCTGGAAGGCTACTTGCTGGCTTCGGATTCAATTAAACGGACTCCCAAGGTCGTCCGTTTAAAACGAATCCTCAGCCTGCAAGTAGCTACTTCCGAGCCTCGACAATAATGTACTATTGTAGGTCTCGGTACTAAATTAACATAAATGTAAGTGACCTTCAGACATATTTCACAACCATTACATTAAAAAAAATGCGTCAACATAGATAAGCATAATTAAGATACTGGCTCTATTTCGGTTGCTACTCGAGCGTTATCTTTAGTTGCGAGGGTTTCCTCGTTACTTACGGCGGGTGAGTCATCTGCGGAGAGAGCCCATGCTGCTAGTGCTGCGCCGGCAACACCCGTGGCGCCCCCAACAAGTAATCTTCTTCGTGACATTACTGAAATTCAAAAGACTTTAATTTTAGCCGTTGTCAAAGTAGCTGGGCGTAGTGATGGACGATTGGGCATATGCCCAAGGTGGAAATTTTCCCTTTTATGAAAATGAGTAGTAGTAGTATGAAAAGGAGTAGTTCATTTGTCAAATATTTGTTAGATGTTTACGGTACTTGGAGATAGAGATTATAATTACTATTTGTTAAATTTATTATATTATTTTTAGTGTCATATAGTAGTTTACATTTCATTTGAATGTATTACTAGCCTTTAGTATAATTCGGTGATATTTTAGTTTGGTTTAAAATGTAAGTAACCCCCCCTTTATACGTTAGAGTGGTATTCCATCTGTCCAATGAGTATACATCTCACATTTTGCTTTAATGATAGACTGAGACGCAATGACATTGGACAGGTGGAATACCACCCTTATATACTTACGGAAAATTTTTAATGCCGTAGGCAGGTATCTAAGTAGTTATACGTATTGGTATATGTAATCTAGATAACGGCGAATAGTGTAAACTAGGAAATAGTGATATTCACGTAAATATCACGCGTACATTGCGTGTTCACGTCTATCTAGCGTGATACGAGGAAATATAAAGCACTATGTCCCATGCACTATTTATGCAGGCTTACATCATAATATGGGGTGATACAACTGAGGAATCACCTCACACTGCATGACATATCTGTAATTATCGTAATTGTAACCAAATGCCTGAATCACGTAAGGTCAACGTACCTAATACTTGTAGGTAGATACGTAGTTTACGTTTAAGCCAAGAATTCGAGGGAGAGTTATTTTGGGACTTTTGTAGCAGCTTTTTAGCGCGTGATTGTTATGCAAATTTGCGATAAAAAATATTTACTAAGGACAAAAACTACCAATAGGTACCTACTTTTTATTCATTGTCGCAAACTTGTGCGGAAATGTCGAACTTATGTTTTTAAGAGTTGCGAATTGAGACACCCGGCATAGATTTTTCATACATCATTGCCGGCCTAAGGCTTTAATAGGCTCGTTTATTGTTAGCTGTCCCATAATGATCAGACTAGTAGGTAAGACCATCCCCTGTTCCCGGTCTTTTTAGTACTTACTTAATGTTTTACTTTATTAAGATAGGTACACTTAAAAGATTTACGTCAATCTGTAAACCGTTATAAAGGTTTCAAATACTTTAGGAGTAAAAGATTTAAAGATATGATAAGTCTTTATCAAGTGCCTAGATTGAATCTATTCATTAGAGGGATTATCACTTCCGACTTGTCTGTCTATACCGGTCCCCCTGATAACGCTCAAGGCCGCATCACATATTGTACGTGCTCACCTAATAATATCCGCAAATTACATTGTAGTGCAGTAATGCGTGTTCGCAGCTACTTAGGTCGCCTGATTTTAGCCAAAATACAATGTCGTTGGCCGCATAACAGAGTTCGATCTAATCGGAGATAGGTGAATGTTGGCAGGCGTTCGACGTTCGTCGCATTCAGTTCCAATTTTATTTGAGACAACCACGAGTTTACATGCCATCAGTACGTACTTTATTATATACTCTTCGTTCAATACATAGCGTTTATACCACGCCGGTAGCCAGAACTAAAATAGCCTGTGAGCTTGCGAAATAATGACTGCGGTACGGTTTAATAGAGACGGACGCGTGAAGTCAGGTGACACTTGCACTACTTGCAGGGAATATAAACGAATTGTCTCTTACTTAACTGCAAAGGCGCGGTTGCACAAGTATATTCACTGTGTTTCTTTTATTTTATGTGCAGTATCAATGTACTTTCTCCCGAAGGACTAATAAAACTCTTTAGAAATGTATTAATTTCGTATTGAATAGTTTAAGTCACCGCAAGACGAAAAATGTGTGCTGTATGTAGGAATAACGTTGCCAAAATTTTTGTAGTAGACTAAGAAAATGTAGAGATTTAAAGTTTAGGATTACAACTTTTAAATGATATAAAATGGTATCCCCTCGTGTCTACCAGTCATCTTTAGGGCAAACAGCGACACAATTAAACCGACCTAAAGGGTCCTTGCCAATGCAGCCCTAATCAGCGTACTGTAAGGTGTAGGTAGGGATAATTAGTTAACTGATACGACGACGATACCTACCTTCTTTAACACTAAACAAAGATTTTATTAATATTTTATAGGTAGGTACCTATACTATTTCTTTTTCAGTGACTGAATGCTGCAAAATATTTGAAACTTCGGCATCTGTATGTAGGTAACATCAAATAAAGTATGCGGTAAATACATAATTTAACGTTTCATTTAAATTATTAATAATGGCGGAAATTATAAATGATTGGTAGTTGGAGATAAGTACCCAATCAGTAGGTACCTACACTATATGCCTAGATTGCCTAGCTAGTGCAAACTAAGCGGAAGGAGGAAGCGTTTGCCATCGGTACTATTGTTGAATATTATGTTGCTGTATTAAGACAATAACTCAGTAATATTCATTTAACACGCAATATTGCTATGCTGATAAATCTAATCAATCTCTAAGTATGATCAAAGAAATAAAACTTGTTATAGGTAACTCCATATAATGGATTAAAGGCCTTGAGTTGCAACGCCAAGTAGGATGATGTCATGTGAGGCAGCATAGGCTTTTATTTCACTCTGAGATATTCTCTTGCAAAAAAACAAGTCATTGGATCTTAAATAATTTCATGAGAAAATGTGGAAGTTCCTATAAGTATTTCAGTCAAGTTATATATAGATACATAAAGTAAATTTAGCTGAATGGAAAAACCCTAAAATATTTAAAAATGTGCAAGAAAAGATTGACATCGCGAATACCAATACACTTAAACGCGATCTTTCCGTTATTAAATTAATATTTGCTATACTGATAAAGTTAAAATTAATATGAACTAGTTTTAAACTCACCTTTAGCAATTTAATTGTATGAAGGAAAACTACGTAGAAAACATTTAACGAATGTTATATAGAAGAAACAATTTAACAAGGACAACAAGGTTACCGTATTCGAAAAGGGATAATTTTGTATGAACACTACAAAATCCCCTTATTAAATTCACTTTATTTTGTATGTTATGTAATTTAACATTACACTGAGGGTAATGTTACGAGGATGTTGTTTTAGTTTAACTAGCACTTATTAGCTAATCGTGAATGACATTCATGCGCGACCGGGCGTTGGACGCCCCAGCCCGGTTTAGCCGACTGACCGTATTTTCGTTCGATCTCGAGCTGAAGCGTGACTCATTCCCCTTTTGACATAATCGCAGGCAGTTTGGTACAGCACTAACTTCACTGCCAAGGCCAAGCGACATCTATAGGCGAACTTCAACAATAACTAATGAGTTGTTAACGCCATCTAGTGACAAACTAGAAAGTGGTGACTTTCTTGTGTCAACTGTCAAGTCATAGTTTGAAATAAATAAGTTCATACGGAGCTAACACAGCTAGTTAACTTTTAATTACATTAAGCGCCGCGCCCGCGGTGTAATCATCGTGGTTTACTTGCTCATTATCGGATTCACAAAATTCAAGAAGTAACATGTAGCTTAATCACCTACCTAAATTATTTATATGACATATTTTTTATCCAAGTGGTCGTTTTCATTGTGTTTTTTGGGTGAGAAAAAAAAGACAAATGTAAAGTTTTCGTATTTTTGCAAATAAAAAAAAAATTAATGAAATCACACTTTTAGTTACATAGCATGTTTTATTCTACATTTCATCAGCTTTCACAGGACACCTCATTTTAAAAAATCTGATAATAACTTGCCGAGTAACAATCTAAACTTTGAAACCCGGGACCGCCATCTTTGTGACGTCACAGTTAACCCCTCCACGGTCTTAGAAAGTGACGAGTTCTTATTTCGTACTCAGTAAACTCTACCGAACACAACGATACCACTCGTCGGTAGGATCACAGAATAATTAATAGTACAGTCACATCAAACAGTGTATAAGGTCCTTGGGCCGCTGTACTATTAAAGCAGCATTAAAGTTACCGTTAATATGCCATTTAACGTGTAAGTTATTTTTAATTTTAACTCGTGTATCTTGGGAGTTTTCAGAAAATAACAAAACTGATAGTGATTAACTACTTTTCTTAACTAATCAGTAATCACACTTATTGGGGGTAACCCTACTTTCAGAAAACTTCTATCTTCACTAGTGATAGCGATTAAATAAGAAGCAAATTAATGATACCTAAGTACATGTATTTAATAATAAAATCTTATAAGTAGATTTGAACAAACTTCTAATAATGGTACCGATATGAAACTGCTTACTTTGTGCATGTGCTACCTAAATTAAATTATTCAGTGTTAAATTTTCATGTAAGTAGGTACTTATTTTTTAAGATCAAATAGTATGTGTAAACAACATCAAATCAAACACAAAAATATTTTGGTACTTACTCCTTATGCTTTCAGAACTTGCAAGAATCTACAGCGAGGGCCATCTAAGAAGCTTTTATTTACAATCGAGAACAATTTTGAAAACTTAAAACATGTCAAAACCTCTAGTTTGATTGCTGAGGAGGAAGAAGTGCTTCATGAGGGTATTGTTGCCAATATGGTTAATGTATGCCTGCTATTTGGTCAGGATAATCTAAACTTCAATCCAGGAGACAAAAATTCCGTGTATATATTTGTCAAGATTGCAGCTAAAATAATAAATTCAGCCAACCATAACACAATTATATTGAAAGTAACATGCAATGAACTCAATTATTCAAAGCAAATTACTTGTACTGAACAGTGGTTAGAATATATACTTATTGGTAAACACGAGGTGATTCTACCAAAGGAACAGTTTATAGTTTCAACTGATTTAGAAATAAATGTAAACATAATTAAGAAAGAACCAGTTACTTTTGGCAAAGCTTTATGATGATACAATCTTGACGGACTTTCAACTGAGCACTGCAGAAGGTAGTGTAGCGGTACACAAAGCATGCCTGGCTGATGCTCAGAGTGATGTATTTAAAACAATGTTTAATGGGCCTTGGAAAGACACTTCAAATGGTGGTGTGGGATTAGCAGTTACTTTGAGCAGTCTACAGCAATTCAAGGACTGTTTATTTGGGCAAGCTGCCTGATGAAAAAGAAGACCTGCAATCTTTGCTGCTTCTATCTTCATTATACTTCATGGAATCTCTAAAGTCTGAATGCATTTGGAAGTTGATGGAACTGGTCAACCCAGAAAATTTGTACAGCCTTCTGAAATTTGCTTGTATAAACAATATACCAGATTTGTCATTTGCTATGCTTCTGCAAGTTCCTGATGATGTTATTCATAAAACTTATGAATTGAGGAAAACTAACCGGCCTATGGATAAACAGATATGTGCACAAGAAGACAAAGAACATCATACCAGTTAATTAAGTGGTAGGTATGGTCTTGTAGTCTCTCTTGCTCATTTTCTTACGTATGTTCCCTGTAATAATTGTAAAAGTTATTATTTAGAGAAGTATTTAGTAAATCCCTCTCATAAATATTTGAACAATCTTGTTTTTTTTTTTCATATTTTATGCTAGTTTCTACAAATGAAGATAAAGAATTTCGCAGCTATCATGAAATTATATTTACTTATAACAATACAAGCAGATAAAAACAAGACTACATTTAAGTTTACATATATATTTATGATTGAAATGGGGGATTTATCATTGAATACCATCATACTCATAAAAAAATGTTATTGCATATAGTAGCAAAGAATTTTTAGGAAATCAGCCTGTTCTTAAATCAGAACTCGTTGCATCATTACAAATTATTTATTGAGACGAAATTGCAGTCACACATTGATCTTAACTTTAGATTACTTCTCCTTCTTCTCAGAGGACAGAGAGTTGTATAACTTATTTACTTCGTTGAGTACGAGGTTTTGGACAACTGTTCCATTGGTGTCAATGAAGTTAGCGAAGGACTTGTTGACGGAGGCTTCACGGAACTTGCCATTGGTGTCGCGGAGCACCAGGATCAAGTTGTATTTGTCGTCATGTCTGGAAAAAAATAATTGTAAGGTGATGCTTTAGTTTAGGAACTAAAAAAATTACTTACTTTTTTGGCCAATTAAGAACAAGTCACACAAGGGTTTTGTCTCTATACATTATTTTAAGGCCCTAATGGAATAGACCGTATGTTGATCTGGTTATCAAATATTATCTTCAATTTCTTTAGGAGACTATAAATGCTGCAATATTATCTCAATAGAGCATACCTAATTACCTATACTATAATACGAAGAATGTATTAAACATAATTAGTATAATTAAAAAATTTTATACAGCTATAATAAATATATATACTTACTTCTTCACATATGAGCTGGCTTCCCACACTCTGGTGTTGTTCCCAACTTTCTCCTTGGCAACAACAAATATGCCCTTCTCTTTGAAAGTTGTGTACAGGGTCAGAATGCCCATTAGCACAAAGTAGGAAGACACACAAATGATTAGCACCAGTCTGAAAATTACAAATAAAATATTGATTCATTTGTTGATGTTGTAAATTCTTCATAAAGAAAATAACAATACTTTGATACATTTGTTATTTGTATTCATGCTGAGAAATTGAGGTTTAATAGCTTTTTGGATGTGTACCACTATTGACATTAAATAATACATTTTCTAAAATAGTGAATTATAAAAATCACACCTTGACTGGGGGAAGGGGTATAAATAGTCCCAGAGCAGGGCATACAGGGCAACACCAACAGCGAGTGCACAGAGGAACAGGCGGCCATCAATTAGGGCAAAGCTCTCTTTACATTTCAGATCTCCAGTTAACACCTGCAAACATTAAAAAAAAACAACTGAGCAAGACCAAAGGTTTAGCTTGGTAAATGCTTTTGTAGGCTGTGCTGTCTGGCTGTTCTCTATACAGGGTGTCCCTAGCCATTGGACAAAGCCGAAATGTACATATGCATTAGGATATTTAGAACCAGTATACAAAGTAGGTATCATAACAATCGGTGTAGGTAGCGGTTACGAAGAAATTAACAAATTACGATTTTTTTACTTTGGAGCAACCTGTATATGTTAGTAGCTCCTGAGTTTGCTCCTGAGGTAATAAATAGTATGAAACCTTCTTCAACCGTTTTGATTATCCTTTTTATTTATGACAATAATATTCTGACTTTTGACAAATGTCATCGTCACCGCATATTTTCAAACAAATTGTCAAAAGCAGTGCCAATGATTAATACAGAATGTTTCTTTTTGATGTAGATTATAGGAAATAACTTTTGTTTGATAATTTATTTTTTTATCTTTTGTTCTAATTAAAAAAATATTACCGTTAGAGCATTTCTGAGAAGTAACCCTACGTGAGATTTCAGGGTTTGTCCAATGGCTAAGGTCACCTGTATAAATAAATAAAATAAAAAGCCTTTTATTTCGTTGCAGATTACAAAAACTTAAAAACAAAAAAAGTTAAATCTAATAAGTTAGTAATTCATTTTGTTAGTAATAGAGTTATTAGTGATTTAAAATTTATTTTTTATTCAAATGTTGGTATTATTTGATACAATTTTAATACAATTTTAATCTGCAAGAACCCCTCTGCAGGTGAAGGCCTCCTCCAAAGATAGCCAGTCCTCTCTAGATTGGGCTACTTGAATCCAGTTGGGGCCGGCTGTTTTTTCCAGCTCGTCTTCCCATCTATCTACCGGTCTTCCTTCCCTTCTTTTGCCTTGAGGACCTGCCCATGTAGTCACCCTTTTAGTCCATCTCTGGTCTTGTATGCGTGCCACATGTCCGGCCCACTTCCATTTCAATGATTGAGCGTGTATCAATCCATCCTTTGCCTTCGTGATATGTCTTATTTTTGTGTGTCTTATTTTTTGTATTTTTTTAATATTCATCATACTGCGCTCTATACCCCTTTGGCAAGAAATAATTTTGTCCTTTATTTTTTTGTTGAACTTCCACGTTTGGCAAGCATACGTTAAGCACGGTATAAGGCATGAGTTTAGTACCTTAGTTTTAATATTAGTTGGCAAGCTGCTTTTGAATATCTCCTTTAGTGCCCAGTATTTGTTCCACGTTAACTGTGTTCTACGTTCCACTTCTTGGTAGTTACTATTTTGGTCAAAGCTAATTTGTCTACCCAGGTATATGTATCTGTCTGTATACTCGAGCGGCTCACTACACTCACTATCAGCGTATATTGTCCTCTTTGTGCTGTTAGTCATCAACATTGTTTTTGACAGGTTCATTTCTAAGCCTACTCTTTTACTAGCTTCATTAAGTGACTCTATCATATACTGAATATCTAGTCCTGTATCCGATAGGAGTACCAAGTCATCTGCAAATCTTAGGTGGTTTAGATAGGCTTCTTTGATCTTAATACCCCGACCCTTCCAATTGAGCTGACTGATAATCGATTCCAGTGTTGCTATAAACAGCAGTGGTGATAGAGGGTCGCCCTGTCTTACTCCTCTACTGACCGGAAACCAAGGCCCAGGTGTCTCTAGTTTTACTCTACTCCTGCTGTTTTTGTATATACTCTTGATTATACAAATGTATTGATTTTCTACTTCTTGAGCTTTTAGAGTTCTCCATATGCTTTCATGTGATACGCAATCGAAAGCTTTTTGGTAATCAATAAATGCGATGTAGAGTGGTCTATTTCTCTCTCGGTATTTTTCTATGACAAGATCGATTGTATGTATATGGTCAACAGTTGAGTAACCTCTTCTAAATCCGGCTTGTTCGATAGGTTGATGCGTCTCTAGTGTAGAGTTTAATCTCTTGTATATTATTGAAGAGAAGAGCTTGTAGATTGTAGGTAGCAGGCTTATTGGTCTGTAATTCCCTATGTCATTTGGGTCGCCTTTTTTGTAAATGAGAATAATGTCAGATTGAGACCATTGGGTGGGTGTTTCTCCAGTTTTAATAATGAGGTTGAACAGTTCAGTTAGGTGGGCCGTAAGAGTTGTTGATCCAGTTTTCAGTATTTCGTTTGTGATGCCGTCTGAGCCTGGGCTTTTATCCGCCTTTAGAGCTTTTATTGCATTTGATACTTCCGTTTTTGTAATCTGAGGTACAGGTGAATTGTTGTCGTCTTGGGTTGGACATGGGTCTCCGCTTTCATCTGAGATCGGTCACCTGTATATTTATATCGAACTCTTGTTGATTCACAGTTTGGAATATTTTTTAATGGCAGTGCCTGTTCAGTCTACAGCTCACAGAGTCACTAGTTTATCTTCTAAAATTAATACTGTGTACCAAACAATGAGAATTTGTATGTAGAGCTATTCAAACCATTTTGGCTAGGCTAACACAACCTCACTTCTTGGAAATCGTCTAAGAAAATATTTAAAAAGTAAGATTCAATTTAAAATAATACAGTACCTCTCTGACCGCATCATCAATAGCATTTTTCGCCGCAGCACCATCCCATTTGTTGATTTTTACTACCTGCAAGCAAGTTAAAAAATTTATGTATGTATATTTATATATACTTCAAGTACAGATAAATTAAATAACCAGCACGTGCCTTTCTAGCGGACATCGTTAGTTATTAACATACCTATAAGGCGCAACATTATTTCTCATATTCAAAGCACCGTGGATTTAGTTAAGGAAGGGAAAACATGACGTGTCCCCGGGAAAGATGCAAAATCAAGTGAACCAAACGAAAACGTAACGAGATTTTATATTTATAACATTACCTCTGGTGTTTCAGTCATGTTGATTTGATTTAAGAAAAAATATCTTAAAGAAAGTTTGATATTATAACAATTTTCTCCGAAAAAACGGCGTTTCGACACGACTGCGAGTCAGTGTCGGTCGATTTGTTTGACGTTTAGTGAAGTGAAAGTGAAGAGCTTATGAAGAGCTGAGAGCTGAACTGAAGAATGTTTGAGTCTATGGTTTGAGTGAATGATTGGTAAATGACAAATTTACTTTTACAGCTTGGCAAAAAAGAGTAGAAATTAAAAAGTGGCAACACGGTAGTGTCGTCCCTTTCAAAACCAATCAATATAAGAAAACGGGACGACACTACAGTGCTGCCACTTTTTAATTTCTACTCTTTTTTGCCAAGCTGAAATCAAAGCAATCTGGAAACAAAAAAAATATTAGTGATAAAATTGATAACAAAGCACATTCAATTATTTAAAAATTAAGCGATCAATAAAATATATATGAAACAACAAAATGATTTAAGCTCTTCGCAAGAACAACACTAACTTCAACATCTTCAACGTTTTGTTTGGTTTTTACAACACTAACTCTCGATGGCTGCCATAATTAAAAAAAATAGTTAATGAACTGAGAAAATATAACTCGCTTCGCTGATTTATTTTATACATATACTTATTTGATGTATTACGAGCAGTAATAGTAGTGCTATTTACATAATTCCAATGACTTTAAAGAATATTGCTAGATTAAGAAAGTAATGGTATGTGCTCATGATTTCATAAAACATACTGATATACCTATTGAAACCGGTGGTTATGATACCAAAATTTCATTACATTATACTAACATGTCGTACATGATCTCATTGTCTCTCAAAAAACCATTTCAAGGTGTCTGTATTGGTTCGACCGTAAATAGTATACGTACCATGTGGCGTTGACAGGCATCTTGAAACAATAACGATCGAAAGAGGTCATTGTATTCGTTTTTCACTTCTACAGGTTGATTGTCACCGTGCTGAGCAAGGGGCACGATGGCAAGGCGAAAGAAGGCAGCAGCAAAGCCCGCGACGCGGCGGATGCCTCGGCGGGGAAAGGCAGCGGCTGCGGCCGCGGCCGTGGAAGGCGAGTCGTCCGCCGTTGAGCCTCCTCCTGAAAAGCCCTCCGAGCTAGAGCCGCCTGTCGAACCAACACCCGTTGAACCGACGCCCGTCACTGACTCCCAACCATCTGTCTCCCAAGACTCGCAAACTAATCAGACACCAAAACCAACAGTACCCACTGTCGTAGTTCACAAGAAATTCGGCAAATATCGCTGCCTCTTCAACAACGAGGATTCATTTACTAGAAGATATGACTTAGGAAGTGATAGTGAAACTAACAGTAGTGTCGAAATCAGGGTTGTTGACCCCTGTGCTAGCTCAGAATCTGATTCAAATACAGCAGCAGATACACAGACAGAAAACTGTGGTGTAGTGACAAATTTTAGTTCTTTGAACAATGTCAATCACCAGATAAACATAAATAACACAAATATGTCAGCAGCAATACAAACAAATTCTGTACTTCCGATAGCAAATGAAATACCAATGCCAAGTGAAGCCCCTTTGACTGAACTACCTCTAACTTCTGAAATACCTCTACCTATTGAACCGCCTATAGCTTCCGAAGAACCTGTACTATATAAGACATCTGAGCATAGTGAAATGTTATCTGAATCAACACCAATTGGGGAAAACGAAAATTTACTAGCTGGCATCTCATTGCCGTCTGAAATTCCCCTACCAGTAGGACCACCAAGTTCATCAGAACCTTTTGTAATTGAACCATCTTTGACTTCAGAAATTCCATTTCCTGCAGAGCCGACTCAAGCTAGCATACCATATCCATCAGATTCAGATGCAATACCAGGCTTGATATTGGCGACGGGAGTTCCTCTACCAGTTGGCATTCCACTGTTGAATGATATACCAATGCCTGAAGCACCAGCAACTGACAGCACTTTGAATCATGTACCGGAAGCAGCTACCTTAGAAACAGCCTTAGAAACAAATACAGAAGTAACATATAATCAGACTGATGAATATCCAAATACAGTAAATAAAGAGAACATGAACCTAGACATTCCAGGTGAACAGGAACCAATGGAGTATGGTGCTGATGATGAAGAGCTCATAACCATTGTTCAGATTGTTGAAGATGACAACCAAGAGCTGTACTACAACATCAAGATGGACAGTCCAGATGACACAACAGAAAAGAAAGAACAGGATGGAGAGTTTCAAAAACACTTTGAAAAACTCAACATTACTGCTCATAATGCTGTTTCTATGGACTGTTCTCAACCTGGGTCTAAAGTACAAATGCCTGAGCACTTATCTAGACCAGACCCAAGTCTAACTCCCAGCTCCATTGTATCTGATGACAGTAACTCTTCAAGAGTTGCTGAAACAGCTGTAAATGCAACTGAGTCAACAGAATCTTCCCCTACGGGAGTTAGACGCTCAAATAGAATAAAGACTATTAGTAGTCAAAAACAAAAATCAAAAGGCTATGGATTAGTAAAGACTCCATTAAAGAAAGCTTTAATCACGCAAACAAAGCTTAAGCTTGAAGAGAACAACTCAGATAGTCAGGAAAAATCAGGAGATACAGCAACTAGCATTGCTCCCAATTCTCCTTCATTCCCAGTGCCTTCAGATCTGCCTGTCAAAGTGAAATCAAGATGGCGTCGGTCCAGTGAGCTAGAAATGGGCGCCAATTCTCCAGCAAACTCACCATTGGCTAGCCCTAGTCTGCCTCAACGGTTGCAACCAGTACCTGAAGCTCAAAACCCAGAAGACCAAACACACACATTAACTAAAGAAGCATATGACAAAATTATAGATGAGAGAATGAGACAATTTCAGCACTTGGATGAGAATGAGTATTTGTGTGAGCGAATGATCAGTAAGGATACAAAGAAGATGATTTGCGACTGTTTTATGACCAAAGAGGAGATTGAGAGGGGAGAGCTAGGCTGTGGAGAAGACTGTCTTAATAGACTGCTTATGATTGAATGGTAAAGTATTAAAAAAATTACAATTATATCATATATTTTTTCTATTAATTTAGTAGGTAAGCCTTTTTCTATTGATGCATAGCTTCATTCAGTGCAGTGCAAGTCGAGAGCTAACCAATTCATTTAAGATTTTAGCATTGTACAACATTACAAATCATAAGTTAAAGTTTAAGACAAGGATATAATAATATATTCAGACTCTGTTGTTGCAACTGCTAACTTTGAGTGTTTTTTGTACTTTTATAATTTTTAAACAGTAATTGCTACTTTTAACACAATATTTTATTTTTTCAGTAACTCCCGATGTCCTGTGGGCGACCGGTGTACAAACAGAAGGTTCGAGAAGCGAGAGAATGGGGCGCTGAAAGTGTTCTACGCTGACAAGAAGGGTTGCGGTGTGGAGGCCGCTGATGACATTACGGCGTAAGTGATATTTCTGACTGCTTACGCGAATGTTGGTTGACTTAAGGTATTGTATATTGGTCTCTGGTTGGTGGCGTAAGGCATTGTATGGGAAAGCAATATTTTTGTGGCTTCAGCTATGCACAGTATACGGCGTCAACCAGAGACAAAACCTTAGGCAATTGTTTTCTAAGCTGCAAAGCTTACTGTGATATTGAATATTGATATCTACCAATTAGAATACTTTATATCTTTATCTTCACTTTTTGTATAAGTGAAGATTAAAATATAAACTAGGTATTTTAGTACCTAGGTTAAGTGTAATTGCAGCGGCGAACTTATGACATTTCTATTATTTTATTCTATTAAGCCCTTTTATGGCTTTCATTCTCTCTCATCAGCTCTTGCCATTGGGTTCTGTCGTGGGCCACTCTTCTCCAGTTCGGGCCCGCTGTGAGTTTGAGTTCATCCTCCTATGACATTTAGATTTTCTTATGTTAATAGGAATAGTAGTAAAACATTTTATTGCTAACAAACAGAAAAAGTAACGAATGTGTACAAAGGAGAATGTACATTCAGACATAGGTACTCTATGACTATGAGTAACCACTGTTGAAAATCTCTTATACAATGAAACTCTCGTAGTTTAAAAAACCCTTGTATCATGCTCCTTTTTTATCATCGACGTACAACTAGTTCGTGTTGAAAGACAATAACCCCCTCGTTCATAATACTTAGCAAATCTCTGTTAAACGTTATCTCTTTCTGACAAACGCATATGTTAAAATGTCAGATCGTGATACTGAAACATCAAACAATTATTAACGGCATGTTATACGTACATTAGGCGGATGCTTATGAATAACGCTACAAGTGTTACAGAGCTGTCGTTTGATGTAAATGAATAAACACTTCACAGAACCCTTTAGTTTAAAGATGATTTTATCAGATAATATAAGGAATAAAGAATGCATACTAATTCTAAAGAAATCTGTTTAGTAGTTTTACAGATGACAAGTACCTACAGAGTTAGTATTGATTATGCATTTATTTCGTTGACTTTTTCGCCATCATACGAACTTGAGCGGACTAGATGCTCACAAATACCTGGGGCCTGTTTCTCAAAAGCTTGTAAGTTGTAATACAAGTGGAAATCCCTTTCTAGCAAAAGCTGTCAAAAAGGGACTTCCACTTGTATTACAAGTTACAAGCTTTTGATAAACGGGGCACTGCTTGTATTACCTACAAGTTACAAGCTTTTGAGAAACCTGAACACAATTATACTATATTGAACCATGGAGATAATTAACTACTAAAATCTCCTGTTACCACTTTATATGGTCCAGTCACTCGCAATATATTGTGCAGCGTGCAACAAAGCGCCTAAAATATATGACAAATTTCGTCTACAGTCTATATAGCAATTATTTGTGTAAGAGTGCTGGTTAAACACTAAAGAGCATAATTTTAAATGTGCCCTTCATGTCACTTAATTTTCGGGTACCATCAAGTCCACTCCCACACACTGGCTTCCAACATTATGCCATGCAGCCCCACCGCACCTGCGAAGGAAGTGTGCACTAAAAAGGGAAGTTGCAAAGATTAGAGTCCGCTGCCTCATTACCCATTCATGTGGAGTATTGTGGAGTTCTGTTACCCGCCACCTCAGCGCCTAAAGTCCCGAAACCCTTCATTTGTTGCTGCCCAGCAACTCCAGGGCTTCAACAGTCTCGAGGCATGGAAAGCCGAATGGGCGGCTGCAAATGCAGACTCACTTAGGAATCGTGGACCCCACGCGCCAGCTTCCAGGGTTCGATCTTCCCCGAAAACTATGGTGTCGCCTTAACAGGCTCAGAACGGGGCATGGGCGCTGTAATTATTTCCTTAACAAGTGGGGATGGAAAGATTCAGCCTTGTGTGAATGCGGCAAGGACATCCAAATCATAGAACACATCATCGAACGCTGCCCTCTGCACTCATACTCTGGAGCTAGAGAAGACCTGCTGCCATTCACACCCGATTCAGCAGCGTGGCTACCCTCAACCCTGTTTAAATGTTGACTTAGAATTGTATTAGTTTTGACCCGTTTAATTATATATTAGGGATAGGCATTACATGATCACACACGTTATTTTCTCTTACAGAGGCGAATTCCTCATGGAATACGTAGGCGAAGTGCTAGACTACGACCAATTCTACAAGCGCGCACAGACCTATTCTGATGAGAACAACCTTCACCACTACTTCATGTCCCTAAAAGGAGACACGGTCATCGACGCGACGATGAAAGGCAACATATCCCGGTTCATCAACCATTCCTGCGACCCGAACGCTGAAACGCAGAAGTGGACCGTGAACGGGGAGCTCAGAATAGGGTTCTTCAGTAAGAGAGATATCGGCGTTGGGGAGGAGATCACGTTTGATTACCAGTTCAAACGGTTTGGGTGAGTTTTTATTAATAACAAGTGTAGATGACGCAGTTATTGATCATTTTATTATTATTTGTAAAGGTAGGCAGTTGAAATAACTGATAATGCCTGTATTTTTGTTTGTATGTAAGTATATATTACGCACCTTGGAATGGAAATAATTTCGGAATATGCATATGTTTTGTGATGACGAAAATGACGATTACAATATAGTCATTACTTTTCAGTCATAACTGTTTTGTTTTTCTTTAAGGTTAGGGTAAAACTTGCTATTTTATACCGAAACCATTTGAGCTTCGGGTTAGGTACGTGTGGGGCAGGCGTGTTTTTAATCCTTTTTTAATCCAGGATTTTACTTTAGAATTCTTCGATTCGGATCACTTCGGATTCAATGTACGCCCTCGCCGCAAACTTTACTTTGCTTCTACGACTGATAGTTTCCAAATACTTATGGAAATAACTTAGTAATCTCGTAAAATTGCCTAGGTATGGGATTTTCCCAAAATGATATTTTGTGGAACTATACAGAGGCTTCGATATAACTTTTTAGAACATTTCTCAGTCCATCCAATAAAACAGCTTACATCAAATACAGTGTACAATTTGTGCCTATTCCAGTAGAGGTGTTTATGCGGAAGTTTGAGAATGTGTTGTTCTGCAGAAAAGAGGCGCAGCGCTGCTACTGCGGGGCCGACGCCTGTCGCGGGTGGATCGGCGCTGAACCCGACTCAGACGACGAAGATGAAGAGGTACAAACTACACGTATTCAATGTTTAGCGCGGTAACGATGTTCGTTTAGTTAGACTTATCTGACGGCGGCGACTGGCTTGACGTAAAGATGTAGTTGTAAGGAAAGAAAGCTGCTACTGCGGGGCCGACGCCTGCCGCGGGTGGATCGGCGCTGAACCCGACTCAGACGACGAAGATGAAGAGGTACAAACTACACGTATTCAATGTTTTGCGCGTTAACGATGTTCTTTTATACATATCTATCGGCGGTGATTGGCTTGATGTAGTGTAAGGAACGAAAGCTGTTACTGCGGGGTCGACGCCTGTCGCGGCTGGTTCGGCGCTGAACCCGGACGAATATGAAGAGGTATAACAGAGAGAGTTTTAACAGTATATTAAACTCTTAATGTCGTTTATACTTTGCCGCTGTGGGTAGGACAGAGAGCGGATGTGTAAAAGTCGCTGTTTATGCCGTAGCAACATGCATGGCAGTGGCAGAAGTCTCAGTTCCACCTCCTTATTCCTCGCGTTATCCCGGCATTTTGCCACGGCTCATGGGAGCCTGGGGTCCGCTTGACAATGAATCCTAGGCATTGGCGTGGGCACTAGTTTTTACGAAAGCGACTGCCATCTGACCTTCCAACCCAGAGGGTAAACTAGGCCTTATTGGGATTAGTCCGTTTTCCTTACGATGTTTTCCTTCACCGAAAAGCGACTGGTAAATATCAAATGATATTTCGTACATAAGTTGCGAAAAACTCATTGGTACGAGCCGGGGTTTGAACCCGCGACCTCCGAATTGAAAGTCGCACGCTCTTATCGCTAGGCCACCAGCGCTTGTTCCATGATCGTATATAATGTCAGCGGCGACCGCGATTGCGTATCTACAATCTACAACCCAATTCAGTCCTTTATATTTAGCTGACATGTTTATAGAAAACCTTATATTTCAAATAAGCCATAATCCCCAGGAGGAGGAAGACGACGTGTCAACAACGAAGGTTCCAGAAGCGGTGTCGGTGGAGGCGCCGGCCGCCGTGCTGGAGGCGCCGCGCCCGCGCCCGCGCCGGCCCCGCCGCGACCGCGTCTACAAGCCCAACCAAGAACTGGTGCAGGATGCCGACGTGAGTTATACGTAGCCTAAAGATAATAATGGCGGCCATTTACAACGTTTTCATTGTGTGGCCGATAACATTATAATGGAAGCAGATTCAACTTAGCATGTTGACCTGAATTATACTAAACTTGACTGAGATATTTGACTTATTGCATTTGAAATAAATAGTGTACATAATATATGGATTATTTGTATCGGAAGCAGATTTAACTGGGTAAAAACTTACATTCGATTTCGTGCTAAACACCGCCGTGATTTTCTCGCATTGTATTGGTTTAGCGTTATCTAGGTTGCAGGACTTGCAGGTCAAAGTTCCACTCGCATGGAAAAAGTAGCCGCCGTTTCGAACTTGTTACTTATATGACCGATTGCATTAGTTATGTTTCGATCTGTCAGTTTTATTACTCGTACTCTTCGAGCAACACCGGCTTCCGACACATCGGAAGGGAGGGGCCCAAGCGATATCTCACCGTACAAATCTTTCTGCCATTTTTCGCGGGGGGAAAGGTGCACACAGTCGCACTTCTTACACACTTACATACAAAATCCAATCTGTAATGACGACACAAATACATAGAAAATGACACACGTCAAAGACAAATCTTGCAAACCTCGATCTCTTTTTGTGTACGGACGAGTGACAAGTGTCACAACACGCACACTAACACATTTTCGTTGAAGTATGTTATTGTATTCTGAGAGATGAGAAGTCGGATTTGTCGCTCGACCGATCCGCAATTTGTACTGAGCGAGCAAAATCGATAAATCCAACAATTACATGAGACTAAAATATAATAATTGTGTTTGAATGTAATTAAACGTATGATATGTAAAAAAAAATATTACATGTGAAATGTAACACTTTCTTTTTGTAAATTTGATGTCCTCGACCTCTTTTTATAACAAAAAACCGAGCAAACAGGCATTTTTGTGCAGCAGTGTTCACGCGCGCGTCTGGACTCGGTCTAGTGAAAAATCCAAGTGCAACTAGTTTTATTACCCGCGCTAGATTAGATTGACGCGCTAATCTTGTACCTCGGCAGAGGGGAAATAGTGCGAATGCCGCCTCCCTTCCGTGTTGCTCGAAGCTCGTACTGAACAATACGTTAATATTTTCTAACCTATTTTTTTTCTCAGATTGAAGAAGACCTGGAAGCGTTGCACCGCACCGGGGTGAAGAACCAGAGCCACACGCTGCGCCTGTCGCGTACAGTCGTCCGCGCAAAGACACGCCGTGCGCAGGTCGCACTACTGCGGCTGCTACGCGACGCGGACCTGCCGTGTCGCCGCCTGTTCCTCGACTACCGCGGCCTGAGGCTGCTGGCGCCCTGGTGTACCGACGCTCCCATGGACTTCAGGTTACTCTTGTTTTTTATCACTACTAGCGAAAGCCAACTTGGCAAAATACTATTTTATTTTGATGCTGATTGTACATAAAAGTTCTTTGCAAAATTGGATTGATATGCTATACCTTGTCTAAATAAAAACCGGGCAAGTGCGAGTCGGACTCGCGCACGAAGGGTTCCGTACCATAATGAAAAAAAAACGGAAAAAAATGCAAAAAAAAAAACGGTCACCCATCCAAGTACTGACCACGCCCGACGTTGCTTAACTTTGGTCAAAATCACGTTTGTTGTATGGGAGCCCCATTTAAATCTTTATTTTATTCTGTTTTTAGTATTTGTTGTTATAGCGGCAACAGAAATACATCATCTGTGAAAATTTCAACTGTCTAGCTATCACGGTTCGTGAGATACAGCCTGGTGACAGACAAACGGACGGACGGACGGACGGACGGACAGCGAAGTCTTAGTAATAGGGTCCCGTTTTACCTTTTGGGTACGGAACCCTAAAAAAACACATATTCACTTGACGCTGCAGCTGTTTGTCCTGGTCTTCGTATTACACTTCTACATAATGCAGACCTGCTGTGGTACGACCGGTTACCGTAAAGTTAGAGTAATATCGTAAGGGCCAGAGCACAGCGTGCGTATGCGTAGTCTCTCATAAGGATCTGCATATTTCACAGGCCTTAATGCGTCGTCAATTGATATTTTCAATGCTTTTACGCAGTAACAAAAGCCAAGAGATGATTAACATATTGTGTTTATTTTGTTCAGACTCGAGATGCTACAGACAGTGGATCGGCTGCCAATAACGAACAAGACCATGGTCTCTGAGAGCCGATTCTTCACCATTGTCGAGCGCTGGCTCAGCGACACTCCCACTCCTGATGTCTTCATTGATGAATCCACAGGTAAGGCAACGTACAAATAAGTTTGGGGAAGGCGATTGCCAATTTGATTGTCTGTATTGCATTGTAGAATTTAGTATAGAAAAAAAAGTTACCGTGATCGAGAAAGCCATCTACAATTGCCGTGATTGGCTGTGACCGGCTGTTGATTTCGATATAAAGAAAGTACCATCATCGAGAGATTTCGAGAGTGCCATCAACGTTTAATTTTTACCGGTCTTCACCGTTATTTAGGTACTTTTAGTAATTTCAAGTGGTTGTGCAGATTAGTGGATTAAAGAGCCAATAATTGATAGAATGTCTGCATATCACATACAATAGTAATATGTTTCTGATGTGGATTACCCTTCTTGTGCCCAATTTACTTCTCTGCTTTTATAATCACATTTTCTGCTTACAGGTTTGCCAGTAGAACTGACCAACAAACCGCAAGACGACAGTACAGATGTCAGCTCAGTGTTGGAAAACTTGGAAAAAGTCAAAGATCTATGTAGTCAGTTACTGGAAAGATGGTCCAGCTTAAAGGTATGTATATCTTGCTGAAAATTTTACCCATTTTCTTGTCAATGTATATAGAAAGAGACATAACTTTTTACTTTCTTTGTGTTTTTTCGTACTTTTATGCTTTATTGGGTGCAACCGAAGTTGTTAAGTTACATTTTTTTTTTCATTTGCTAAGTAAAGGGTTAAGTTATTAAATAAATAAATAAATATTATAGGACATTCTTACACAGATTGACTAAGTCCCACAGTAAGCTTAAGAAGGCTTGTGTAGTGGGTACTCAGAGAACGATATATATAATATATACTCGTAAATACTTAAATACATAGAAAACAACCATGACTCGGGAAAAAATATCTGTGTCATCACACAAATAAATGCCCTTACTGGGATTCGAACCCAGGACCATCGGCTTCACAGGCAGGGTCACTACCTACTAGGCCAGACCGGTCGTCAAATATAATATTAATAAGTAAAGTAACAATAGTTACTGTAAATGTGTAGCTGAAGTAAATATCCCTATACGTGTAAACTTTTAACTTGACAGCGGAACTAAAACAAACATTATTTACAGGAGGCCTTCAAAATACCCAAAAAGGAGCGCATTCAACAAATGAAAGAGCACGAACGCCAAGCCAACGTCGAGCGACGCGCCGCAGACTCGAGCGGTTCCCGCGACCGCGACCGCGAGCGGCGGGACGAACGCGACCGCGACCGTGAGCGCGAACGCGACCGAGACCGCGAGAGGGACCGCGAGCGGGAACGTGAAAGAGAGAGGGATCGGTATGTATTTTGATATAAATTAAAAAGTGTGTGCAACTAAACATGCCGCCGATTCCAGGGGTTCTCGCAAGCGTGAACTTGAAAGAGAGGAAGATCGGTATGTTTATTTTAAGTTTTCTTGATATAAAATAAAAATATTCAATATATAAAAGAGCACGAACGCCAAGCCAACGTCGAGCGCCGCGCCGCCGACTCCAGCGGTTCCCGCGACCGCGACCGTGAGGGAACGTGAAAAAGAGAGAGACCGGTATGTTTAAGTTTTCTTGGTGTACATTAAGGGTCCTTTCCACCAAACCGTCTATCATCGTTAAAAATTTGCAGTTTTATTTAATGGCAAATTTTATAGTTCTCTGCTGAAGTAAGGTGTTAGTATTATAGCTATTAAAAAAGACAAAAGTTCGATTATCTCGAAAACCACGAAACTTTTACTAGACCTAGCGCATTTTCTGGACCAGTCTAAGGTGCCCTGTCGGTGGTTAGAAGCTTATCCATTAATTATTGGGCATCCTGTATAAATTGCAATACATTTTTAATTTCTCGGAATTCAATTACTTTCTACTGAAGAAATCAGTTTTGTAAAATCAGTCAATCGTGTTTCATAAAAGATATTTTTTTAGGTATCGGGAACGAGAGCGTGACAGAGACAGGGAAAGGGATGAACGGGACAGAAGAAAAAGGAGAACCAGTCCAGACGCTAGGAGAAGTATAAGGTAAGATCATGGTAACATAATTACATGTTGCCCACTTTACAATGCTATAGTAGGTTGTCCCTAAATTCGTTTAGGATGACTGCTACTTTTGAAGCTTTTTAAACGGCGTCCGATGTCAGCATATTGATTAATTTTATGTGGATTAAGGAAACATTTCTACCTACAGTGGAGCCCGCTTAAATACGATTTGCCACCATCGTGTACAGGGCGCTGCAACTCTTTATAATATATTTTTTCTTTTCACGGTTATTACGTTTTCTTGGTTAGATGAGCGTTTTCAAAGAATTATCTTCTGCGTGTTTTACTATATTTTGTAGGAATGGTTCTTACATTCTTAATATAATTTTTTGGCTTACAAATTCCCCAATAAGTCGAATGCTCAAGAATATTAAAATAACTAAGTTAATAATGTCGTCACAGGAGCAGTCGAGTGTTAGCCACAGTACCGCCAATGAGCAAAGAAGAACGGCGGCGAGCTTTTGCCGAAGCGGCCGCCGCGGCCGAGGACTCACGCCGACAACGGGAACAGCACTATGCTCACTACTGGCCCGAGCAGGCCTTCCCACAGGTAACAACATGATAACGTGCACTCTAGTCTTACTGTGATGGGTGTGATAGTGTCAATGAGCAAAGAAGAACGGCGACGAGCGTTCGCCGAAGCGGCCGCCGCGGCCGAGGACTCACGCCGACAACGGGAACAGTACTATGCGCACTACTGGCCCGAGCAGGCCTTCCCACAGGTAACAACATGATAACGTGCACTCTAGTCTTGCTGTGATGGGTGTGATACTGTCAATGAGCAAAGAAGAACGGCGGCGAGCGTTCGCCGAAGCGGCCGCCGCGGCCGAGGACTCACGCCGACAACGGGAACAGCACTATGCTCACTACTGGCCCGAGCAGGCCTTCCCACAGGTAACAACATGATAACGTGCACTCTAGTCTTGCTGTGATGGGTGTGATACTGTCAATGAGCAAAGAAGAACGGCGACGAGCGTTCGCCGAAGCGGCCGCCGCGGCCGAGGACTCACGCCGACAACGGGAACAGCACTATGCTCACTACTGGCCCGAGCAGGCCTTCCCACAGGTAACAACATGATAACGTGCACTCTAGTCTTACTGTGATGGGTGTGATAGTGTCAATGAGCAAAGAAGAACGGCGACGAGCGTTCGCCGAAGCGGCCGCCGCGGCCGAGGACTCACGCCGACAACGGGAACAGTACTATGCGCACTACTGGCCCGAGCAGGCCTTCCCACAGGTAACAACATGATAACGTGCACTCTAGTCTTGCTGTGATGGGTGTGATACTGTCAATGAGCAAAGAAGAACGGCGGCGAGCGTTCGCCGAAGCGGCCGCCGCGGCCGAGGACTCACGCCGACAACGGGAACAGCACTATGCTCACTACTGGCCCGAGCAGGCCTTCCCACAGGTAACAACATGATAACGTGCACTCTAGTCTTGCTGTGATGGGTGTGATACTGTCAATGAGCAAAGAAGAACGGCGGCGAGCGTTCGCCGAAGCGGCCGCCGCGGCCGAGGACTCGCGCCGACAACGGGAACAGCACTATGCTCACTACTGGCCCGAGCAGGCCTTCCCTCAGGTAACCGCTACCTATACCCTAGATAGCCTTACGGTGTCGGTTCTATGTAAAGATGGGAGTGTTAAAGTAGCCGCAGGCCTTCTCACATGTTAGAGTTTAGGAGTTAGGCGAAGCAGGATTACTGTGTGTATTTTCATTTGCCTAAAATTAGAAAATGGTATATTCCATTTTCCAAGTCCCTATGAAGTAAAATGCTATTCTAAATGTTTCTCATTTAACTCTAAAATTATGCG
This sequence comes from Cydia splendana, assembly GCF_910591565.1. Taxonomy (NCBI): domain Eukaryota; kingdom Metazoa; phylum Arthropoda; class Insecta; order Lepidoptera; family Tortricidae; genus Cydia; species Cydia splendana. Next base: position 5,419,516 of record NC_085964.1, read on the forward strand.
GTGCAACTTAATATTACAGTAGCAGATTCTGTTTGCCTGCTTACTGTATTTCTTCAAACATATAACATAAAATAATATAATTTCAGATGTTCCCACCCGGAATGATGGGCGCACCGCCCAACATGCTCCCGGGCATGCCGCCGGGAATGCCCCCGGGGATGGGCGGGATGCCGCCGGGGATGCCCGGGATGCCCGGGATGGTCCCGGGCATGGACGTGCCCGCGGAGTGGCTGGGGCCGGCGGGCGAGTTCCAGGGCCCGCCGGGCTTCTGTCCGCCGTTTGGAGGCCCGCAGCAGTTCTGCATGCCGCAACCTAAGTAAGTTACATTATTACCTAGTGTATGTCACCACGTAAAAATATTACGTACTGTCACAGAATAACTAATAGTACTACCGTACAGAAAATTCACTCCTTCAGTCAGATTTAGGTATAAAATTATACCTATACACGAACCGTGAATCTTCTTTGCGCGAGCGCCACGTGACACGACTATCGTGCGGTCGAGCGGCAGCCCACTGCCATACGCCTGCCCTGCCCGGGAGGTGCGCCGGCCAAATGTACCTAAACTGCGTAGTGACACCCCCCTGGTACTGTTATGAATCCACCCTTTAATTATGTATCAAGCAGAAACGTCCGTGAACGATGCTATTAACCCTTTACCAGGCTAAGGGATATACATATATTTCCCACATACGGCACTTCAAACATGTGTTCTATTTTCGATGAGTAGGACTGACATTCGATTGTCATTTTTGAAATGTCAGCCTGGTAAAGGGTTAAGCTTAGAAACAAATTAAAAGTGGAAAAATTCACTGTCTTAGCTAGCTTACTAGCCCAGTGCTCTGCCATCTGAGCTACCAAGACCTTACCCAATACAGCGAATATTTCCACCATATACGAACCTTAGGAAGGCCCTAACGACATCTACCGAAAGAATACCGTATGATCCTCTCGGTACTAAATGGCTGAGTAAGCCTAACATCAGCACATCGCCTCCCTTCCCTCGCCTCTACAGCGAGCATGACCTCAGTCAGTTCCCTGTCGGCTTCCAAACACACCGCGTCTTGCCAATTTCGTACCGTTACCCCTGGCCTTAAAGAACAACATGTTAATCTACTTTAAGCCATATTTTTTTTAATGGCTTTCACATTTTCCATAATTTTATGTATTATTATTGGTGGCAGCTTGAGGGATTTTCCGAAAAACCTAAAAACTATGCGGTGAAAAGTGATAGTGAAGTGTAACAACATTTCAAAATTTGTAAAGTGGGCTAAATCGAAAATAATCTCGATAATTAGGTTAAATCGTCAATTAATGGCCACCGGTTAATAACTGGCCACCTTATACTAAAAATGAATTCTGTTCACCTATAAACTGAATTCATTTTAGTATAAGGTTTCGATAACTGGCCGCCCTTCAATAACTAGCCACTTTAGACTAAAATGAATTCTATTTAACGGTGAATAGAATTCATTTTTAGTATAACCTCTAGCGATCCACCATAAGGAACATTGACAATCGAATTCGAATCAACGGTATTAGAAAATAGAGTTCAATTTGTTTTGTATTAAAATCGAATGAAACAAAATAAAAGCAAAAACCCGCGGTTTTAAAATAAAAACAACTCTGTTTCATTTCATTAAGATTTAGATTTCATTGGAGGTAATTTGTACTAGTATTGGACTTAGGACATTGAAACCCAAGAGGATAAGGTGGCCAGTTATTAAACAGTGGCCAGTAATTGACAAATTACCCTATGCTTCCTGTGTGTATGTAAGTTATTTTTAAACGCTTTATTGACAATTAATAGAATTAACTTAAATAACATAAATACATATAAACTAACTAATATACTAAAACTACAAATAAATACAGCACAATACATTAATTTGTCAAAATAGATAAAAAATCTAAAATAAACCACCCTGAATCGTACCTGGCTCAAAGGTCCCCATTTTCCCGCTGCGTTTCCCCGCTGACCTGCAATGGAAACCTGCTGAACCAAATACGACCCAGAGCGAGGACCGCAGCCCCTCTCGCGCAAATGACGCCTTTATTCTTTAAAGAAAGTGCGAACCTCTGACCCCCAAGGCCCTGCCGTCTCGATAGCCACCGGCACAATGTGAGAATAGAATAGAGAATGTTTATTTGTGACAAAAAGAAAGAAATAAAACAACAAGTAACACAATAACACAGTCACGAAATGGTCCCGACTCAGCAGGTGCTAGCCTGGCTAGGCTAGCGCTGGTCTTCCGTCGGGGCCATGATCTTATACATCTAAATTATAAAAAGAACATATTATGACTACAATAATGTTATACAATAAAAATTGGAAGAGACAAAAGGCAGTAAGTACTTAGGTACGCGTTAGGAGTACTTAAATGTAGCTTGTCTCAAGTTTGAGGCACTCTTCGTTAAATTGGTGTTTGACATCTGAAATGTCATACGAGGATTCCAGCGCGGAATACTTCGCGTGCTTAGCGCTTGCCGCGGACTCCGCAGCTGAGCCAGCACAGCTTGTGGTTTTTTAAACTGGAAGTCTGACGTCATTATTATGACTGTGTATAGCCCAACAACTTTGTATTTGACTCTGAGATAGTGTCGCTACAAACAGCTTACATAACATATGGCAATAATGTGTGTAGGTACAAACAGCAACACTCCTAACTGTACATCGGTGGACCTTATTACAATAGGGATAAGGTCCACCGACGTACAGTTAACAGTGTGGGTGATGGTACGTCATGAATAGTCGGCAGCAGTGTATTGGCTTCGTGTTATAGTTGTATAATGTAATGTCAAAACACTGTTTTCATAGAATCGAACCCTTATAATAATATATATTCGTTTAACCTTTTGAACGCCACAGACGACAATTGAAGTCAACGCAAAACCGTAACAACGACGCCAAAGACGACATTTGACGTCGATCGTTTTTTATGAAAATTACTGAAAAACACCCCACTTTTAGGTTGGCATTATTTATTCACAAAACTAAATTTTACCCCCGTGGCGTCAGTGGCACGGCAAATGGATGCGCCGTTTGGCGTTCAAAAGGATAATAAAACGTTGAAAAAATTAAATGTTAATTCTACGCGTCTTACGGGATACAAGCTGCGCGAGTCTACGGGCACCGCATCTCAATTCCAAACTGCGAGACCGTTTCTCCATTTCTCCAAAATCCGCGAGTAGACGGACATCGAATATTCTATTTTCAAAACGCTGTCTAAGAATGGTATTCTACCTGTCCAATTTCTTGGTTCAAACTGATTGCGTCGCACTCTCTCATTATTAAGCAAAACGTGAGACAAAATACACATTGGACCAAGATATTGGACAGATGGAATACCACCCTAATGGGAGTCCTGTTACTAATCCTACAAAATCGGGTATACGGGCACCGTACTACTATTATCTTACGGGATAGTTATGCTGCAACCAATAAGATGTACGGACCAGGTCAAAAATGCAGTGGATGGGTTGGCACACGAATGTGCCAGAAAGGCGGCCAACAGAGAAAAATGGCGGCGTGTTGTGAAGCTCGTCACCATCCGATAGTGACCACGACCAGACGACCACTCTGTCAACAGTGAAATGACTAACAAGATCCTACAAGTTCACCGAGAGTCTACAGTTCCTGAGTTCCTGATGTGTTTGCTGAAATGGCATATTCATATGCTTTTTTAATCCTGCTGAGTACTTTCTATTTTTACACGACTGCCCAAAAAAAGGAGTGTATTTTCAAAAGTGATCAATGCCATTCGTGAAAGTGTTCATGTGCGTCAATTATCAATTCATAACATCTCTTATCTGTAACATAACACCGTCCGCCTACGCGATGATTTTGCCCACTGTAAGTTACTTGGAAATAATTAGAGATAAAGCTCGCTATTGCAAATTAGAACAATTTTAGTAGTTGTAAAGATGCTTTAATAAGTAATAACTTTTATATTTGAAAAATTGACAAAATTTTATTCCACTACGTCATGACATGACCTATTTGAAATTGAAACCGAAGTTCGGTCGTTATCTTATAAACCTGATGATTGTAAAAATAAACTTTTGCATAAACTTAATAAGAAAAAGTGGATTTATGTGATTATTCAAAAATCAATATGAGATGTAGAATGCTAAAATAATTCTAGCATATACGAAATTGATATTCAAGATACTGGTTTATTAACATTACCTAATAAATGGACCATTTCTAATATACCTAAGGTTATGGGAGCTGACTGGCCAAAATTCTATCGACAAGGAAATTCTCCTTAGGAAATGGCGCTGGATAGGTCACGTGTTGCGAAGACCAGACAATCACCTGTCCAAACAAGGTCTGACTTGGAAAACCTCTGGAAAAAGAAGACCCGGTCGTCCACCTGGAGGCGCACAGTCAACAAAGAGGTGGCATCCGCTGGCCTCGACTGGAAGAAACTCGAAGAGACAGCGCAGGATCGACAACAGTGGAGAACCCTTCTGAGAGCCCTATGTCCCTGATGAGGGATAACAGGATACCATCATCATCATCAATAAATGTACATCATACTTACTATAAAAACATACAATGGTTTCTAAAAATAGTATAAACTTAATCTAGTTTAAGTGTTGTAGGAGGTTGGGAACCGTTTGCGAGATAGAGGCTTGGATCCCCGCTCCGGGTCATTCCTGGTGGAGAGGTTGTCTATCGCGATTCAGCGCGGTAATGCGGCGAGCGTTTTGGGCACCTTTGCGCCTGGGATGACGCGGGGTGGGATATTTGACTGACTACTGACTGCTTTGTTTTTGACTTGTTGATTTTTTTTTTGTGTTATGTGATTTGTAGACAATGTAGTATGTAATTATGGGATGTTTTTTATACCTAATTAATGTAATTTTGGTGTAATATTTGTAATTGTTTTTTTAATTGTAATTTTGGTTATTTTATTGCTTGTAAAAATATGACATGTAAAAGTGATATGATACGATTTTAATAAATTATCTAACGTTTAAGTGTTAGAAAATATATTCTTTTTAAAATGGCTTTTGCGTTTTCCTTATAACAGTACCTACATAGAAACGAGAAAGTATATGTCCAGCTTGTAACACAAATAAGTCAATTATTATACGGTGAAAGTCAAAAATGAATTCCTGACTTCAGAACAAAGCTGCCTTATCTAAAGTAGTGTTCATCATCTTCACACATTTGCGTTCATAATACGAATATCACTTTTTTTGGGTACCGTACTCAAGCGCCATCTATTGAAAGTGATATTATGATGGCAAAACTTCTTAAGGCTCCTACACACTATACCGGCGGCCCGGCCGGCGGGCATGCCGCCAACAAACCCGGCGGGTATTGTAAACTTAGCTTTTACGTGGTATGTGTATGGACTTTAGAAACTTGTACCTCAAAAAAAAACGCATAAAAAAGTAATGATATGTTGAAATATCTGTGATTTTGCCCATGTGCTTTAGCGAATACCTTTTTTATGTTAAAAGCGGCATACGGGTGCTCGAGTCACCTACTGGGAAGAGGTAATCATCCACGGATATATGTAACACCCTAACACCACATGCTTCCATTAGAGAACTCTTTTGGCATTTCGTTGAACCCTTGTATGTCAGAGGCGATTTAGAAGCATTATGCGACAGCATTTCATGACATATTCATAGTCTAGTCGACAAGTTAAAATGGTGGAAAATAGTGATACTGCTCCTAAAAATACGTGTACCTAACTACCTAGATAGAGTTCAAAACTTATGAGTAGTTGATTGGAAATTTTCTCCTTGTTAAGAATTTTTTTTTTCTTAAATAGTCTATAAGATATTGGCGAAAAACGAAATACCTTTTATTTCATGTTTAATTGTTTAATTACTTAAAAAAAAATGTGGTACTAATCACTTCAAATACATTTTTGTAGAGTTAATTCCGAATCCAACGAGGTATCACACGTATTTTTAAGAGAAATATCTCTTTTTTCCACCATTTTGAAGTCGACTATCAATGAGTAAGACATTTTCGATTGTATTTCCGAACAGTCAGTCCGGATAAGGGTTAATTCGCATTTGTGTTTCTATCAATGTCGTTACTTTCAATTGTGATAAATTATTTATAGCAAACTGTTAATTTTTCAGTATAATGGGCATGGGCGGGTATGGGATGCCCGGCTTCATGTTCGGGCAGCAGATGCCGCCCAACGCCTTCCCGGCCACACCGCAAACTGAACCCATGATGCCAGTAAGTCGAATTAATTATGCAAGCTTAACATTTTAATTTATTTTATTTAGCATATTAGTTGGTCCTACTGCTGGGCAAAGGCCTCCCCTCTTTTCCGCCACTCGGCTCTGTGTAATACTTTAGCTTTAAATTAAATTTTCACAATTTTCGTAGACAACAAAATAGAGGGTTTTTTTTAGTTCTGGCATTTTTGGTGAGGTGAATGTACTGAACATACTGAACACCGCCAACGTCGAGAAAAAATTAATCGTCTTATAATAAAAACCGGGCAAGTGCGAGTCGGACTCGCGCACCAAGGGTTCCGTACCATAATGCAAAAAACAATGCAAAAAAAAACGGTCACCCATCCAAGTACTGACCACGCCCGACGTTGCTTAACTTTGGTCAAAAATCACGTTTGTTGTATGGGAGCCCCATTTAAATCTTTATTTTATTCTGTTTTTAGTATTTGTTGTTATAGCGGCAACAGAAATACATCATCTGTGAAAATTTCAACCGTCTAGCTATCACGGTTCGTGAGATACAGCCTGGTGACAGACAGACGGACGGACGGACGGACGGTCGGATGGACGGACGGACGGACGGACGGACAGCGAAGTCTTAGTAATAGGGTCCCGTTTTACCCTTTGGGTACGGAACCCTAAAAAAGAAATATGACCGTCCTGTAAAAATACGAAATCATTCTTATTGATCAATAAGAATGATTTCGTGTTCGGTATCGTAGGAAAGTCATTCAGTATGATTTACGTAATCACCTCCCGAAATATGGCAGGTAAATATTGATATAGCGATCGATTGAGTAGATCAACAAAGAACGAGCTTCGCAAGGAAAACCCCTCGAAAATCAGCTGTTTATGCAGCTGTGCCTCGTGTCCTATGTACAGTCAACTGTAAAAATATGGGTGCATAAATAATTTTAAAAATATGTCCCATAGCTCATATGTCAGCGACGATGGGACATATTTTTGAATAAGTTGGCTACACCCATATTTTTACAGTTGACTGTACAGCCTGCAATTCTATTCGCTTAGCACCTTCGTATACACTTTTCTCTGCAGCTGACTGTACTTTGGCCGCGCTTACGTTGGCTTCGGAGTTGCTTTCCTCGATGGTTCCTCGCGAAAGGTCGTTCTTTGTAGACCTGCCGTATGATATCAAAAGACAAGGAAAGATAATGATTTATGTTGCATACTTATCAGCAGGTAGCCGAGCAACCGCCTGAGGAAGTGATCCTGCCGTCGCACTGGCGCTCGGCGCTGGACGCGCGCGGGCGCACCTACTACTACCACGTGAAGCTGCGCCAGCCGCAGTGGCTGCCGCCGCCGCCGCCCACAACCAATGGAGGTATACAAAAATATAAACTTGTCTTTTTAAAATCTTATTTAATAAAAATTGTCTTGGGCGGGATCAACTAAAAGTGTACCTAATTGAGAACATTGGTCAAAATCTGGAAGTTTTTTTTATATTTAACACATTCAGGGCCAAGAACCCGACTGTCGGGTACACTGTTCATAGCGACTACGCGCTCCATGCGGCAAAGATGTGGCTACGCGCTACGAGCGTAATCCGTAGCACTTAGTGGCAATGAATGTGTTAAAGCCCTCATATTTGCCCGGAAACGACGAGAATTGTCTGTTAGTAGTTTTATCCAAGAACGAAACATAAATAATTAAAAACTGAACGGACCTCTTCAAAGTTCAAAAACTACCGAATGGTATTTACATTTGCAAAGTTAACAAATATTAACATTAAAAATGTATTGGCAGACGACAGTTCATCAGAGGAGGAAGCCGAGATACCCGCCGACACGCCGGCCGTGAGGCGGCCCGGCAAGGTGGTCGAAGGAGTCAACGGAATCATTTATGAAGGTACACTTTTTATCGGCATTGTTACAGCAAACCTATTCAACCCGCATATTTCGTCAGACATTTCGTTGAGGCTCGATAGGAGCATTCGATAGGGGCTGTCCCGTACATACGCATTTTATTTCCTGTGTTGCGACTTTTTTTTCGGCATTTAAAGCAGGCGCATATTTTTGACCATTTGTAATAGAAAAGGAAACTCTTATACCTGCAAATCTTCAGAAAAATCGCGTTTGTATGGGACAAACGGTAGACAATTTCATGGAATGCTCCGATAGTATGAACTTTGAACAGTCGGAACTATATTTGCGGGTCATTCGCTTGAAAGTAGAAAGTAGATTAACTGGATCTGGCATGAAAGGTGGGGAAAGTGACTGAACAGGATAGTCTTATGTATCTTTCAGTAGGAGTAGCAGCGAAAGAGCTATTATTGTTTGCCCTTGTCACAGTCTCACATTTTATTTGTTCCCCACCTTAAATTTAGTATGGATTATGGTGGGCAACAAATAAATTCGACCAATCATAGTGTCGCATTGCATATGTTTTGTCCCTCATGGAGGCACGCGTATACCACTTCTATAGGATCCTACCTTCTATGAGATAAACAAAAGAATAAAATTACCATGCAGCGCACTCGCTATAGATGGTACTCCAGTAGACGATCTTTGTAATGGATGGAAATATGATTGATGACTAAAATGACATGAGATTTGTTTATACATATATTGCAGTGGTTAAAGAGAATCCTCACAACGGCTTGATTCCCGATCACGCGCTGGTGAGCGTCAAGCCGAGGAAGCGGCGCCCGGGGCTGGTCTCTGAGCGGCCCATCAGTGTAAGTACCTATTTTACTTTTTATTTCACAGGAAAACTATAGAATACACTACGTGAAAGTTACGTTATGACAGCTACTTGACAAAGTCCATAAGTGAAACTTTTGATAAACTATAACTAGACTACGGATTTTTTACTTAGGAACTTCATATTTTTTGGATGTACCTAGTTTTGTACAAAACTACTCATCGTCATCTTCCTCGCGTTGCCCTGGCTTTTTGCCACGGCTCATCGAAGCCTGGGGTCCGCTTGGCAAGTAATCCCAAGAATTGGCATAGGCATTAGTTTTTGCGAAAGCGACTGCCATCTGACCTTCCAACCCAGAGGGTAAACAAAACTGTTTGATAAACACACAGGCCGTAATCACAGAATAAGTAATAGTACTAGCGTACAGAAAGGAAACTTCCTACAAAACCGAAGTTTGACAGCGGTTCAGGGTCGAATCATGCCGCACTATCCTATATATATAAAAATCAAGCCATTATCTGTGGTCGTGCACGCAAAGGGACGTCAAGTTGTGTCAACCCTAATAATTGCTCGGAGCAATGCTGAGCCGAACGGAGCCGGGTTTGCCCGAAGTCAGGAGTTTCGCACCCCTGCCGTAATGAAATTTGTTTGTTTGGTTCGCTTGACAGCCCCGAACGGAGGAGGACAAGCTAGCCGGGAGACTAGAGGTGAAGCGCTACAAGCAGACTAAGGAGAAGCTCCGGCGGCGCCGCGAGAAGTTGCTGCACAAGGTGCGCCAGCTGGCGCAGCGGTCCAGGAAACCCAACGTCGACGAACTCAAGGTATGAGCCAAAACGAACAACAACATACCGGCATCTCACCGGCAGATAGATGGCGCTGATCGCCGTCCACTCCCCGCCGCTAAGTCGCGTTCAGTTTTATGATGGGGCCGTGTCGTACAGCTGCGTTCGTGACCCGCAAATGGTCTCACCGGATGATCAGCGCTGACTTTTGGGTTAGCATTATGCTGAGGCGGTATAGTAGTTTATGTGACTGCTACATAATGAAAGGCATTAAAATACGAGTGTGGGTTTATGAAACGAATGAAATGAGTTTCATAATAGTATCACACGAGTGTTTTAATGCCTAATTATGTACAGTTACATACACTGCTTTATCTACACACATATTATAAACTTTCTATGATATATTCACTAACCTCATATTACACCCGACATTGGGGCACTTTGCTCTCTGGCGGAACTCGCGGATATGAGATGGCGTCTCCGAAATATATTTATCGCACATTTTACACGAAACTTTTGTTATAGTTAGGTACTTTAAAAACAACAAAACAAATTATTGTTTACTTACAAACTAATTCAAAGATAAACTGTACGTCAAATGGCGGCAAATGAAAACTTTTTTCACGCACGCCACGCATCCGTAGTTTTTTTTTAATTCAAAGACAAACTAGAGTCGGGGTCGATTACTATATCGTCCGATACCAACTTACATGCGAGATTTGTCAATATTGTATGCAATTGTCATTTGATTTCGAATAAAACGTCATCTCGACTGATATTAGAATAGGGGTCAAATCAATTTGCTTTTTTTTCCAGAGATGTTCGAAATTTGAATGCATTACCAAATCGATTTTGATATAGTAATGAAGCTATTACCACATTTTCACAGATAAGAAATTTGCTGTAACAAAACAGTTTATCGTAATGTGGGCCATTATTTACGGATTTTGAAGGCATCATAGAGAGTTTATGATATGTGTGTAGATAAAACTATTTATTTATTTTATGTTTAACTTTCTTTGTTGTTCTGTACTTGTGTATGTTATAGTTTATCACGAATAAGTGCGATGAAAATAGCGATGAAAAAAAAATGCTACAACGCATTGTAAACAATGATTGCTACGTAATCGGATCGGAGGCTTTAGAGACCAATTTAGGTTAAAAATCTAGTGACAACCCTGGTTTTCGAGCGCCTACATTAAAGGGTGGCAACATGCCCTTTAAAAGAACCTTGACAAATAGTAATAGTTTTTGTTCTTTGCTAATAGTTACGTGTCTGCGGCCTGTACGGATATGATGGTCGTTCTTGTCTACGTGACAGCGTGATAAAAACAGCGTCCGTCACTTTCAATCGCGATCTGTCAAAAAGTGACGGAAATTTGGTAACGTGGATAAAGCCATCCATAATAGGCCTGTTGATAATTTTTTCCGTCTTTCGTCTTATCAAAGACATATGTAACTCCGTATAAGATGAATAAAGTCTAAGGAAAAAACGTGCCTCGGAAGTCAAGAAAAAGTCATTCTCGGACAGATGGCGCATACACCTTTGGCCTATCCTCGGCTAGATGGCGGTGACGACACCGTTTCATATTTAACAATTTTAACACATAGGTATAGGTAAACCAGAACTTTGGGAGTATTGTCAAGAGGGCGCTCGTTTTCAATTTTATATAGCAACAATTTGTATAGTGGGGACAATGGAAATTGGCAGATGATTTTTGTTTTATTCCGACAACTTTAATAAGTGCGAAGTTTGATGTTTGGATATTTCTTCGGTTTTTACGCTATAAAATTCGTGAATTTTACGACGTATGACACATAAATCAAAATCATCGAAATCTATTTTCTTTTTTTGTTTTCTTTTTTTTAATTTTAATTCCGCCCTTCGCCCTTCGCTAGCAATCCGTGATGCCGATGCATGCGATACACCTAATACACAAATCAAATTATTACAAGACATCAACCAAATCGTGACGACCTGACTATAGTGACATTTGTCCATAAGTTTGAAACTTACCCGTCAATTCAGGTGCTAATTTCGTTATGTTTTCTAATGGAAGAAATTTCTCTCCCGCACGTTTTTTCCCAATAAATAACTATATACACTATTTACAACTTTTTTCTCTGTAAAATCTTAAAATTTCGGCATGATTATTGCAGTCTAATAATAATTCACACGAAACTAGACAAAGCAATGTTTACATTGTCAATATTGACAACTATCATAGAGGGTAGATGTTGTCTATTATTAAAATTGTTGCCATTGCTAGAAATTAGTACCAACAAATTTCCGTAACATGGCGCACCCTCAATAGATCCTGGTTCACCTATATCAGTGAATGAACATGGGTCAAAATGATATAAAAATAATAAAATCATTTATCCAATCATTAACCATTTATTTGATAGTTTTATACGTTTTCATTTTGAGTTTTGGTCGTGTGTCGATAGATGGCAGTAGATTTACTGTGACTACAAAATTTACTATGACAGGACCCCTCTATACTATCTATTCTCTTTGGTCTTATATTTTGTCACAGTACGGAATTCATATGTGATATGGACTCTGTCGCTATTCGATATAGCAGATCTATCGGTCATCTATTTTATCAGATTTTGTAAAAAGCAATATGCTAGAAAAAATAAGTTTACGCAATTTACTTTCTAATATCACCCAGATCGTGGACCTCGCCGAATCCGAATCAGACTCCGAAGCCTCAGTTGAAGAGACCGAGCCAGCGCCGGTACCGGTACCGATACCGGTGGCCGTGGTCGAGCCCGAACCCGTACCCGTACCCGTACCGGTTCCATCTCCCCCCGTGGACGCCGAGGAAGCCGCGAGGAAACTCAAGGAACAGTTCCGGAGTAGCATGGCGAGGGTTATGGTGCACCATCTTAACCCGTACCGGCATTCGGACGCGCCCGCTGGTCGAATTACTTGCACGGCTGACTTCAAACATCTGGCTAGAAAGGTAGGCTTGATTCATCTTTCCCTGTCGAAAAGTAAGCTTACTTACCTCTTTCGATATCATTTTTTAGCAGAAAACTCACTAAAGTCAGTGCTGAAAGATGGGTCTTCTGCACCCTTTCTCTCTCTCTCTTCAACTAGTCCATCGGTGGATCTAGCGATTACTGGCGATACTGTTCTAGCATTCTAAAGTTCAATGACATAATATAATTTCTGTGATCGATTTTAAATTTGTATAATTGGGTACTTTCCTCTACTTAAAATAAATTATTTCACACCGTGCACGAAATAAAGCACCAGATCATTATTAGAAAAACATAGATAGCAGTTTTCTATTTAATAAATCGGATGGAATGTATAATAAGTAGGTGAGTTGACCGTGACGTCACTACACACGTTTTCATATAAATTCCATATTAGCAAATCGTTTTGACAGTTCTAAAGCTGATTCGACTAGTAGGAAAGTAGCCAATTTCAACAATGCTTTGCTGTGTAGTTTTGGATTGCGCTTTCTAAGGTGTTCCAAATTGTGCCTATAGATTTTTGTATAATCATGTTTATGTTATGGTAGAGATAGAGTTCGGAAGTAAGTCGGTAATGAACGAAACATAACCTAAAATTTCCTTCCTTCCCCAGCTAACCCACTTCGTGATGCTAAAGGAACTCAAGCACTGCCGCTCCGTGGACGAGCTGGTGGTGACGGACTCGGTGCGCTCCAAGGCCAAGGAGTTCGTGCGGAAGTACATGGCCAAGTTCGGCAAGGTGTACCGCCGCCCCGCCGAGGAGGCCGACTAGCGCAAGCAGGGGCCCAGGGCCCCGGGAATAAACCGGACTACTATAAGCGCGGTACTGTAAGCGCCACTTGCACCATCCCACTAACCCGGGGTTAAGCGGTTAAACCGTTAACCCAGTGTCAAATTGTACTGGTAACCATGATAACTCCAAGTTTAACCGATTAATCCCGGTTTAAGTGAATGGTGCAAGTGACCCTAAGTGGCCTAGACTTTGCCTTAGAGCGTAGCCATGATTTGATACTTCTTTAGAGAAAAAAAACCGCGAGCGGTGCATTAGGCTTCAATACCAAGTTCATCAAGTACGTGGTAATGTTTGGCATGGTATATTCACTCTAGGTCACCCTGCTGATAAGGCAGATTTGCACTTTGCGGGGTGCGGTCCCCAGGTGTATACTAGTGTATACTAAAAGTAAACTGCAGTACTTAGCACTTTTATAATTTGCTCTATAGCAACAATATATCTGTCAGAGGTTTACGCGTTACAATTCTTGTTGAACCCAAGTGAGCCTTTTGTTGATGATATTGATAACTGAAATTACGACTGGTGCGGAACAAAGTTATGCGAAAAATGTTTCTGAAGGAAACTGGTGTGATGTTGTGTAAATTGGTATTCGAAGACTGGACTTATAGAAAGATAAATGTTACTCCAATACTTTTAGTAAAGAGAATGAACTAATGTAATTAGTCGAGATTTGAAATGAGTTTTATCTTGACATACGGAACAATAAGCTGATGTATCATTTTTACTGAGCTCTACAGCTTAGCAAAAAAAAAGTGGCAACACTGTAGTGTCGTCCCGTTTTCTTATATAATTTAGTTTGAAAGGGACGACATTACAGTGTTGCCACTTTTTAATTTCTACTCTTTTTTTGCCAAGCTGTATACAGTTGAACTTTTAGCGTAGTGGGACAGGAATTCGTGGCGTTATGAAAGCATATAAGTACTGATAGCAAAGGTCTTAACCAATTATCAATGGACCTTACGTCTTCGGTATAAGGTTTACTATAGTACTCCTCGGATTATTCAATGTTTAGCGGTGATTGGACTTGTCATCCGCTAAAATGTTCTGACTCCATGAATTTTTGTTTGACTTCGCGCATAGTTCATTTGTTTGAGGTAATACAAAGTTATGATTCTCCAGTGGCGATTTTTGTGCGAAAATGCTAATCACTGATTTATTAGTTATTTTTAAACGAAAACTATGTAAAAAGATTAATCTGACTTATATTAGGTAAAATAAAAATATATGAATTTTCCTCGTGGCTGCATATTTGATGCACGTTTGAACTGATTCAAATCCAAATCGCGTCGTCTATTCTAAATATACATAGCGAAATTATAATGATCTTTACGTTAGTTCCTAATTTTAAATGCGAAATTTTTACACTGTTCGATCTACTATAAAAATAATGAATAATCCTAATTTTATATTATTTTAATATTCTAGCGGACAGTGTACAATGGGATGATTGTAGGCTAACCCCCTTATTAAAACTTTACGGTCCTGATTTAAGTAGTTAAATTATGTTTTATCCCTTTCTTACAATTACATAAGTCAAAATGACAGATAAAGACAAATGATTATTAGCTAATTGAGGTTTGTAGCGCGTTTATGAATAAGGGGGTAAATGTTTTGATTGGAGTTAAAAACAACAGATTAGGATTATTATAAATAATTGATGGGAATAGTATTGTAATCGTTAATCAATATTTATGGATTGATTATGAAAGACCCAAAAAGAACAAATAAATATACCACTGCAAGCGACTGATCTACTTGCAAGTGTAGTAGATATCATTTATTAACCCTTTAACGCCTATCGTGCGCGACGTGCCTTGACGGAATGATCAAAGGTTGATGAGCTGAAGCCGGTACGTCAGTTGACGGTTAAAGGGTTAAATAAAAAATCTAGCCAAAATATCTGAATAGAAATCTATTCTTAGATTTTCTTTCAACCAACGAATTAAATCTGAAGTTTTGAGTTAACACAATTATGTTTAGCTCAATAACATAAGATGTTATTAAACAGACAGGTGTCCTCTCGATAGATATCGCATTGGGCGCCAAATTGTAAATAAAACGATAAGTCACTCCTCATTTTCCTAAGTGTAGTAGTATTTAGTTAAGAGTAGATTCTAAGCGTGTCTAATTCATGATTGTGCTCGCTAGAGCGTGTAACCAGTGAAATGAGTTATTCTGGTATACGCAGTTTCAGCGAGTGATGTACTTTCGTATATAAAATGCAATTGAATGTACAAATGTGCAAGTTACGGAAAATTTCCAAAAAGTTCGAAAGGTTCTCGGAAATTTCAGAAAAAATATTCAAAACAAAGGAATCGGAAATGAAATATTTCGATTCTCATACAGTCTCAGAAGTTTCCGAAATTTTTCCATGTGGAAATTTCGCAATCATGGAAAGTTTCCGACAGCGCATCAGTAATTGAAGGTATTTATCACAATGATCTCTAGTTCGACTGGGATGCCTAGGATTATTCAAATATGATAACTACTCGAATATGAGATACCCGCATGTAATATTTTCCAAGTACATACACAGTATTATATGAGTTTTGTGAATGAGTTAACAATAGTGGCCGAATGACACAGTAATAGATAAGAAATTCATATTATTTTAAGGGAAATATCTATTTTTTCTTTTTATTTTCTAGAGAAAAGGGAGATAATTGTGTGACATGTTTGGAAACAATCCTGGATCTTTTTGCTAGCGGAAATGACTGAATGTTATATAGAAATGTGTTAAAGAACTGACTTGTAGGTACCTATATCACCGGAAGAGTCGCAAATCTTAGTCATTTTAGACGTAAACCAATTATGTGATCGTTTTTTTTGTTTATTCTTTTTTCTTATTTTTATTTTCCGATTTGAAAATTAAGTATGTGTTAATGAGTAAAGTATATTTTGAGTAATCATCATCATCAGCCCGTTGCAGGACCGCTGGAGTAAGCGTGTTCGGGAGTGGAGACCGCGTCTGGGCAAACGTAGCGTGGGACGCCCTCTGGCCAGATGACGGGATGACTTGCACAGGAGGGCCGGCAGCGACTGGATGCATAAAGCGGCAGACCGGGCTCTGTGGCGTACCTTGGGAGAGGCCTATGTCCAGCAGTGGACTGCAACGGGCTGATGATATTCTGAGTAAATATCTGAAATGATTTTAGTAAGTTATTTTGGGAGAATGATATGTGAACACCAAAAGCGTATGTTGGAGAAGTGGGTTTTAGTTAACTTTAAACATCACTGTTTTGTTGCTCTTAGACGCTTTTAAGTCTATGCAAACTTTGTTTAAAATAAGCAGTCGTATAAAGGTTATATAAAGCTTACTTTTTCAGAAGGAAAGTGACGAAAAACCGTTGTCAGCTGAAGGTAATTCCCATCCGTTCTGTAGAAATGTAAATTCTTTAAGAAATAAGGTTCAAATTCGGAGAGAAATTATTCGTTCTTTAGAATTAATGGGAAGTGACCTTTAGTAGAGGAGTGCTGTAAATATTGTAAATAAAACACTTATTGCTAAACGCTTGTTCAAGTTGATAGAGTGACAATTTTTATTTTTATCTCTAGTACGTATGGCTTGCTGATTTTATTATTTTGATGTGGCGATGAGATCGAGGCCGAAAGAACAAATAAAATGTTATCTTTTAATATTGTGTTGTTTTCTTTGACGCCGGGCTGATTCATTCCTTAAGTTTGTCGAGCACCGACTTGCAGGTTTTGGCGTGGTCTGAGAACTTTTTACAGGTGTCATCTTGCTTCCATTTGTCACACTCCTGCAAAAAATATTGTTTGTTTACATTTTCGACGCCATGGACTTGATATAAAGTCAGTACATTCAGTGCCCCCCACGACATCGCCATTTATATCAAGTCGTGGCTTTGGTCAGGTTTGTTTGCGTCCAATTTGTTGCTTGGCCAATTTGTTACGGTAGTACTATTAGTTATTCTGTGGCTTGGCGTTGATGACACTTATTTACTTCATTGCCATGGCGGTGAAAAGGTCAAGTAGCTTTACAAGGGTGCAAGTCGTGTCAAAATATAACTGTGAGTGTAGTTTAAAATGTAGAAGCTTGCGCGTTGCGAGGGTTTCAAGGCATAGGCATACAAAGTTTGTAGTCCGATCAAAACATATTTTTGCAATATAAAAGTACTATCATCATATAAATCAAACAACAAACAACTTATTTACATACAACATGAAACTAATTCATTCGGAACACGCCATCATTACATTTAAAAGGACAAAAAGAACAACGCGCGGATGGCACCATTATACACATTTAAGTCCATATTGTATGATATAAACATGAATCATTATTATTTCCTCCATGCAGGTGATAAACATCGGATTGTTTATCGTGCCCTGATCATAAAAATAACTTACGCTTACAATTTTATACCCAACTTATTTTAGATTTAACTTTGATCTATAACAATATAAACCACTGCTGTAACTATTATGAATTATGATGCCTAATAAAATAGTCACCCAGGGGGACACAAGATCGGCCATATCTGTGATTTCTGGACTTATTAACTTACCCCTGCAAAGTCCACTTACCGTGGAAAAAAGATGCAAAGATAATTATGCATAAATAAAAACTCACCACAAGAGCATTAATGTAGCTGCATATCTGGAACCTTATGAGTGGACAGGCCTCCTTCGGAGGGTAATCTTCGTACTTCCCTTCCAGACACTCTGTCCGCACCCGATCGACCATAGCCTTACTTTCCGGACGTTTTTGCTTTATCTTCTCTAGGAGATCTATGGTTTTCTTCTCGTCTAGAGTGTCGCCGTTTAATAGATCGGACTTTCTTAAAACACATTTGGCGTTTTCACACTGAAAATTGCATGGTCGATGTAATGAACATTTATATATAAAGTGCCTCGTTATCGTTATACATATTTAATATTTATGAACGGTGTTACAAATCGTGTCTCTTGTAGTGTTATTTTCTATATTTAATCAGTCATGAGCTTAAAAAAAAAAAAGGTTTTTTCGTTATTGACTAAGTACCCAATGTATTTCTAACAGCTGATTAGAATATTTACAATCAAACTCCAGAAGCAAAATGCGTGGTAGGTACCTAATACCTAGTAGTACTACCAACTATACCCTAGGCACCAGGCTATAGTACAGTCAACTGTAAAAATATGGGTGTAGACAACTTACTCAAAAATATGTCCCATAGTTCTTAATTCACTGACATTAGAGTTATGGGACATGGGACATATTTTTGAGATGATTTTTACACCCATATTTTTACAGTTGACTGTACCTAGCTAAGGTATAGTACTTTGGTAGGTAATAAAACTAACCACTTTTGTTGCTCCTGCCTTTCCCAATTGTGTCGGTTACTAAGGCTATGTCTTACCTCCCATTCGTCACCGGTTTTGCAGGATTCGAAATGTTCTTTATTTTCTAAATCCGCAATTTCACAGCAATTTTGTTCTATGTTCTGGCGAAGGAAAGCACAATACAAATTACAATGTCTGCAAGATTTGAACAAGTCACTATAGCCATGTAGGTCGCATTGCCAACATCGGGAAAAAAGTATTAATCAGTTCTCTACTATACTGGGTACAGTTATCATCAAAAATATCTGTAGTAACTATATAGAGTGCTCTATAATATCCGATCATAAATCAACTATGCCAGCCATTTATAGAGGCTGGATTTTATTAAATGGAGCAATGGGGGCAGATAGCACAGCTACCTGTTCTCGTGCTGCTACGCGAAAATTGTCCTCGGAGATCTTCCCTAACTTTTGATGCAGTACCTGACGATGTCAATGCATTTACAGATTTTGGAAAAATGTGCAGTCAGCGTCGATATCGTCAATTTTGAAATAAAAATGCCAATCAATGCTATTTATATCCAGGATTAAAGTTAAAAAAAAAATACCCTAGTTGTGAACGCTAGAACGCACAAGTATTATTTGTTAGGTACAAACCTCGGGTTTAAACAGTTCCAAGCACGACGTGACGTCATCGTCTCCTGCTGCGACCATCTATTAACACAAAGGTTTCATTATATTCAGTAATGCCATTTCAATTGACTCCGATTAAGGTCACTGTGTCAGGCTGACTTCATCTGGCTAATCTGGCTTTGGCTAGTTCCACGCCTTTTGTGCTTGTGCCTAAAAGATTTCTGACAATTGACCTGAACTGAACGTAAAAACCTTTTCATAAAGGTTTCTCAATGTAAATAGGAGGAAAGCTAACTTTTTGTATTTTCGGGTCGGTAATGTAGTACCTATATAGTAAAACTAATAAAGTATTTATGTAAAACACAGCTTATTAGGTAGGTAGGTTGGGTATTATACTCTGTATCTTTAGGTATTTAAATAAAAGTAAACAAAATCTACCCTCAAATAGCACCTTAAGCCAGTTGAGGGTAGATGAAAACATTACATGATCAAATAATGCAGGTTAAAGTCAGATCGTTCAGTGACAGATCCATGCGGTTTTGTATATGGTTGGTAAATGTTATAACTACCTGAAAATGTACTATTTGTTTGTTTACTTCAATTTAAATACCTAAAGATAGGTACAGACTATAGGTACCTGGATTTGTTGCGCTGGTATGAATTGCGTCTAAGATATGATTTCTTTACCCTGGCTAACATAAGTTGGACTTATAATATATGTCAAAATATTTCTTTGCCTTTTTTTTTCTTTAACCTTTTCGACGCCGTGTCAAACACAAAAGCTGTCACGCGGACGCCACGTCACCGAAGTGTCAAAACTCCATTGTTGAAGTTGAAATTGAACTTTATGCATAATGCACGTAGGTCTATGTTGCTCTGTGGTCTGTGACCGATTAATCAGTCTTTGGCGTTGAACCTGCGGTGCGGATATATCGTTCAATGGCGTCCAAAAGGTTAATATTTTCCCCCGATGAGTTGTGAGACTTGTGAGCGAGGGTGCTCTCACTGGGCGCTCATTTTAAACAATGGGTTATTCACTTATTTCTATCACCCCTTGACACTAGAATACCACCGCTAAATAGGTAACAGTTATAAGATAGGTAACGCAGAATCTCAGTGGCGAAGAAAGCCCCCCTCCGGGCCTGTAGCTACCTACAGGCCCGGTATAGTTTTTTCGATAATTATCATAATTTAAGAAAATAGCTTAGGTATTAGCCGCAGTGGTGATTGGTGTAGGTAGAAATACCTGCATGCATTCTTCCTTAATCCTCGAAAAACCATTAATGGGCGAAGCGTAAGGACCTATATATTCTAGACATTCCTAGAGCATTTAAGGTGTTAAACAATCTTTTGAGTTCAGGCAAATACGGTTGCTAGATAGGCAAAGTATACCTGCATGAATGAGTAGATCTTTTTTTATGTGGCTAAAGGTAAGTATCAAATCATGTAGTTATTTGACATTAAATACTTACATGAATTGTAGCAAAGAACAAGGCAAAAATGTAGTAAACCATGTTAGCGTCACAAACAAACTGCTGGGCCGCGCCAGCCGTTCGGATATTTTATATCGCGCCAACAAAAGGCTTGTTTCCTGTGCAGAAGTAATCATCTCATACTTACATCGGTATACAACATTATCATCATTATACATTTCATGATCGAATTTTTTTTCGAACTGTTGTAAACTATCGTTATTTCATTTTGTTACAATGTTATGGTTTATTTACAAGGTACGTAATGAGCATGGCGAAGTATGCTGCTGTCGGTACAAGTTTTTATGGACCAATTGTTATGTATCTACCAGTAGCGGCGGCTTCATACAACCCGATTCCCACCGGCTTGCCTAAAATGTATTGCTACATATGTATCCATAACGAAAACACTACGTATTACCTTGTAATCGATAACACGATTTACTAAAGCTTCACTATTGATTAAATTTCAACTAATCATAGCGGGCGCGCGGGCGACTAAGTTTAAGCTTGAGTATTCATTCATGAGCCACCACACACATACGAAAACTCACGCACACGCTCATAAAGTTCGCTAAAGAAAGTCCGCGTATTTACGCATCAAAATAACACGGTTTTGTATCGAGTTATTCATTCATTAATACCAAATTTTCAAAAAACCTTTAAAAAAAGAAATTTTATTACAAAATCTAAGAATATTATGGAGTCGCAAGTTTAGTTAAGGTAATTTGATAACGAGGGTTTCTTCAAAGAAAGTACTGTTTATAAATTTGTAGTAATAGGTTTTGGAAGTCCGTAGGTCGTGGGTGAAAATGGAATAATATTATGACAACACTTCCGTTCCGGTTATTGCCAAGATTTGTTGTTATTGTTGTTTTTATTAGAGTTTTATAGGTTTTAATGAGATTTTACTTAGTTGTGTGCATATATTTATATATAAAGACTAAATCAGTGAATTTTTGAGTGTTATTAGTGTTGCGTATTGTTCGTGCAGGTGTTTCAAGGTCAGTCCTTGTTTTTATTAGGTCGATCTGTATGTAACTAATGTAATGGAATCTAAGGTAACTAATTTAAACACCTTCCAAGGATCGTAGCGTCATGAAAATTGGCAGCTGTATGTAGTTCTGCTGACAATACAATAATATCATACTGTCGAACTGATCTGATGATGGAGACAGGAGGTCGCCATAAGAACTCTGTGATGGAACAACGCAACCTAATTGTGTTAGGGGTTCTTAGAATTGTCTCGATGAGTATTAGTTGTCTGTCGTAAGAAAAGTATAGTCAGCGATAAAAGCTTGTACCAAAAATGAAATTTTTGCAAAAAACTTATTAGTTAGGATTGTTAGGAATTTAGGAGTAGGAATCCGCTTTTGTCATACACGACATACACTGTTTATGTGACGTCAGTGATGACAAGTATGGCAAAGGTGGTTATACACTAACTGCAAAAGAACGAACTCAAGGACACACCTAGCGCTTTACTTTACCTTCGCTTATCATGAAAAAATAAGTACATAATGTAGGTGTTTCATGTAGGTGTTTTTTTTTTGCTCCGAGTTGTCTAGAGAAAAATTCCACACGCCGCCACTGGTATCTACAGACCTTTATGTAAGCAATATTGCCTACTCAAGTAAGTTGATTTTTCCTAAATTAGTGCGGTTACTGGCTCTGAATTATCTCTTCGACCGCTTCCCAAAAGGCATGACTAAATATCCTAAATATGTACGCGGTTTTGTGTGCGGCTTCTAAATTGGACGTCTTGGTACATCTGCTGGTACAGTCAACTGTAAAAATATGGGTGTACAAATCATCTCAAAAATATGTCCCATAACTCTTATGTCAGAATTAACAACTATGGGACATATTTTTGAGTAAGTTGTCTACACCCATATTTTTACAGTTGACTGTGCTAATGAATTCTTTCTTACTGTGTAACAAACAGCGGAAGATCACGAATCATGACCGGTTCCGGGCTGTCTTAACTAACCTGCGCTTGGGTCCGAAATAGCCTGAGTCGAATCGGCTCCCTTTACTTTTTTTGTAATGTTTCAAATCACCTATCGCAATGTAATGCAATTTTTTTTAAAGTACAAATCACCTATGTCAGTGGTCGGCAACCTTTTTTTGCGTAGTTTTAATAGCGTAGTTAACGATGAGTAAGTTGACGCGGGCCGCACTTTGTTAATATTTATGACTTTATCAGTCATTGTCGTTTCTCAATATTACATAGCCAGAGAGGCTTGCAGGCCGCAAGTGACAGTTTCACGAGCCACATGCGGCCCGCGGGCCGCAGGTTGCCGACCGCCGACCTATGTACTTAATGCAATTTTTTTTAAGTGCAAAAAGCAATGTTCATTGTTAAATTCCTGTAGTCTCATGCATGCACGATACGTGGGTGGAATTAGATAGGTACACGTTTTTATAACTCGAAAAGGGCGTATACTTACTATAAATACACAGTACGAGTATATTACATTTTAACACGATTACATCAACACACGGGGAATAACTTCAACTAAGTAGGTACTTAGTATTATTTTTATACTTAGTTTAGGTACTTATATTATATGTAGTGGCCCCAGTAGTTTACAGTTATTTGCTCCTTGCCCCTACGGCTACCTGTGTGTACCTAGGTGTACGCAAAGAGAATTAAATCACTACGTTTTAGGTGTACGAGTGCCTGGCTATATATACAGGGTGATTTCGGGGTCGTGGAGCAAGAGAGCCAGACATCATACAGAATCCAAAGATGAGCCTAATGATGTTGTTAATTATTGTTTATCACCAATAATGATGATTATTTTCCAGATGACAAGTAGGAAAAAACATTTTTGCATACAATTTGGTGACCCTACTCAATGTGACGTCTTAATTGTCGCTTTCCATACAGCGTATGTCAAAAGTCATAGGGTGACCATAATTACTTAGTATAACATTAATTTTACTTGAGAAATAAGAATAATTCAAGTAATTATCTTTTAATCAAATACTACCATATGATAATGTGGATCATTTACAGAGACAGAAAAAGTGGTTCTGGATCACGACCCCGAAATCACCCTGTATATGCTAAGATTATAGAGTCTTACATTCGCTCAGGATTTAAGATAAACACTCGCATAAAAAACTCTCTTGTTGCACAAAAAACTGCATAACTGTTATGATTTAGGTATTTTTTCTTATTAAGCACCTACTCGTAAAAATAAAAAAAAACTAATCTGAGTAGAAAGAGACATTTGTTCTTGTAATAGGGTTAGAGTTAGACCAAGAAAAGTCTGCAACGATTTTGATAGCACACGCAGTGCAAGTGTCGTTTATATGTCATATTTAAATTCATAGAAGGTTGACGTTTAAAATAACACTTGCACTGGGTGTGCTATCAAAATCGTTGCAGACTTGTCTGGATCTGACTCTAGAAACATTTGTAGCAAAGAAATGAATATGTTTTTAATTTTACGCATTTAATTCATAGTTTTTTTCTATTTAACTTCAGTGATTTATTGATGGTCTTAACACATGTAAATACCTATAAGATTAATTTATAAGGTTCGATAAAAATAATACAGTATAATGAGTAACATAAAAAGATTAAAAACTAAATTTAAAAACTAAATTTAAAAACTAAAATTAAAAACTACCTAAAATTAAAAACTAACTAAAATTAAAAACTACCTAAAATTAGAAACTAAACTAATCTAAACTAAAGTAAATCTAAAAAAGGCCCCCGCGGCATTGGGGGTCATCCATTAATTACGTCACACGAATTTCTAGGTTTTTTGACCCCTCCCCCCCCTTGTCACATTTGGTCACATTTGGCAAACCCCTCCCCCCTAGTGTGACGTCACATTTTTTCTACGAAATCGCCAAATCGAATTAAGTAAGTACCTAAGTATTATTAATATTTTATCAAAATATTTTTGACGATATAAATATTAGTAATGTTATAACCCAAAACTGCTTAGAAAAGAAAATTAAAAGAATAAAAACGATTATCGTTTTAAAAACTTGTTATTTAAATGTACAGCGAATAAAATAATTTAAAAAAAAATTTCGGTTACTGATGAAGTTAAAGTGACGTCACAAAGTTTGTGTCTCCCCCCTCCCCCATGTCACAATATGTCACATTTTCTTGACCCCCTCCCTCCCCCTAAACGTGTGACGTAATTAATGGATGACCCCTTGTGCCAATGATGCTGGCAGCATTCCCTCGCTGAATGGCAATACTAATGCGTTGCGAGAGAAAGCTGCCAGCTCTCTGGTCACCGGTGGTATCGGCCAGCTTTTTCGACAGTTAAATAATAACTTAATAGGTTGTCCAACTAATTTACTCAGTAAGTACTTTATTTACAGTTTTTACTAAGTACCTAATTCTGTGGCCCTGGTGAAAAAGGGTACAAGTCACGCGCAGCTTAGGTGTAAAAGGGCATAAGTGTTACGTGGAACTTAGGCCCTTTTACAACTGCGCTGCCTGAGACTTGTACCCTTGTTCACTAGGGCCACAGCTATATACATAGTATTTAAAAACAGTAGGTATTTTGTTTTTATTACTTACATTAACAAAATTACATAGGTATAAGGAGCTGTTCAATATTTCCAATTATATAACGTGTGCTGCTGTCTCCAGAACTCATCCCCGTTCCCTTGTGACCTCAGCGGCTCCGGCTCCTCAACCTGCTGGGTCCACTGCTTTAAAATGTATGGGTCGGCAAATTGGCCTATATGACCAATAAGGACAAGCAATATACCCATGGATAGCTTATTCTAAGTTCTAAAACTTTTACTATGGCAGGTAGTCCGAAATCTTTGTGTGAAAAAAGTTATCGCCGCAAAAATAGTGTGAGTTGAAACGTGACTGTATAGTTTTTTTTCGATACTAGGTAAGTTCCTTTGTCGCAGATCATAAAGGTTCTGTTATTGTGGATGATTTTGTGTCACGATGTTTTAGTTTTTTATTAGTTTTCTTATGTTTTATTTGTGTCATAAAACTTTTTTAAAACAGAGATTTGACAAGTCTCGCCATACAAAGAATGGAGTATATAAAAAAACCTATCCAATGGTATGTCGCTTTTCTTATTGGTTCATAGGCCAGTGTCCATACTCGTACAAATCTGCCTATCCTCTGTAAGCATTTTCAGCTTAATACAAAAAAACTTCTCCGAAATTCTAGTTTCCTACTTAAATTTTATAACGTCTGCTGCTGCTTCCAGAACTCCTCCCTGTTCTCCAGGAAACGCGATCGGCGCCTCCTCACAGTCTCCTGTGTCACAATATCGTTATTTCTATCCACTCCAGTGACATACTTAGGATATACAATTACATACATAGCTATAACTATGTCCACTACTTCCATCTATCTTCTACTATCTTATCTTCAATCGTCATACTATTCATATTAAATTACCTAAGCTTTTTCAGCTAATACAACATAAACATCAACCTAAGCTTAGTTTCCTACTTAAATTTTATAACGACTGCTGCTGCCTCCAGAATTCCTCCCTGTTCTCGAGGAACATCAGCGCTTCCTCAGTCTGCTGAGTCACAATATTGTTCTTCCTGTCCGCGAAGACCAGGTCGGGATTCTCCAAAAGATTCTCTAGGTACCTACAGCTTGTGTCATAATCTCATAAGCTATTCACTTCTCTACTACACCTACATATTAAATGAAGCCTTTTCAGCAAAATATAAAGAATACCTCAACGTAAGCCTACTTTCCTACTTAAATTTTATAACGTCTGCTGCTGCCTCCAGAACTCTTCCCTGTTCTCCAGAAACCTCAGTGCCTCTTCAGCCTGCTGGGTCACTATGTTGTTCTTCCTGTCCGCGATGGCTAAGTCGGGGTTCTTCAGAAGATTTTCTAAGTAAAGCTTGTCGGACATGAGCTGACCGAGGACCGGCCGGGCGGACTTGGAGCGAGTCCGCTTGGTTGGCTTCTTCGCTGGTTTCACGCCGCCTATTGTATTTTCTATGGCCTCCTGAAATAATATTATTATTTTAAGCTAGCACAATTGCTGAGCAATTATCAACTGAGTGTTTTCTAAGTTCCTTATTTCAGAATTTTTGATTTTTGTTGTGACAGGATTCTTGGAATGGGTATTTACCTATGAAGAGTTTAAGTCACTCATAATAACGTTCATAGGTCCACGATCCTGGTTCTATATAAATAAATGTAGTATTGTATCATGATTAGGCTTCTTGGCTAAGCTGGTATTGGTATACTTTGTAAGGTGTTTAGTACAGGCTGGACAATTTATTGTTCCAAGGTTGTTAGTTGAGTTCTGGATAGATACAAGCTCTGATACATAAAATGAAAAAAAAAGTTGTCTGCCTTGTGAAGCCACATCTTCGGTCTTACATCTTGGATAGTATGACTATTATATTTATATGTCTTTCCCATCACGGAACAATGGTGTTCCGGACCTTTGGGAGGCGTGCGCGGAGCCGAAGCCAACACGTAGAGGCCCTTTTGACACTTTAATGAAATGTAAGGGGTACACCGAGCGGATGCTGCCCTTATGGGACGCACGCAGAGGCAGCACCTGCCAGGGTGTAAGGGCTATTGAGAGTTGATGGAATCTAAAATGAACTAGGTTATTGGGTGAAAACGATGGACTAAGTACTGAGCTATGGGGTAAAAAACCGGACGCCTGCCTAATAAAACGGTATGCAATTTTATTTCCGGCAGACGGTGACTCGCCCTCACAAGATGGGCCCCCACAAAAAGCGACATCTAGGATGGCTCAAGGGCAACACCGGTGTGAGCGGCTCAGGGGTGTCGAGAGGTGTGCGCCGCTTTCTACCCAGTGGCGGTTAACAGCCACTGTGCCAACTCGCGTCTTATGCATATTTCACTTCCACCCCTGGAGCTTATAGCTCTAACGACTCCACTCTGGCCGGCCGGCTAAGGCAAGCCAGAGGCAGAGAATCCTGTCCCACCCACCCTCCTTGCGGGTAACAGAACTCCCCAGGAGCACTCGGGTACGTGAGGTCGCTAATCCCCAACAGCTCGCCACAGGCTGCCCTGCGTTGACTGATTGCACTGGTAAAACCAGCGGGCGATGGGGTCGTCACATCCCTACCCTATATTTATATAATTATTATATATAGTATAATTTTTACTGCCTTACCTGCGCCTTCTGCACTCCCAGCCTAAAGTCGTTTAGGTCAGGCCTCGCACGCAAGCCCCTGTGGTAATGCACCAGGCTCATCTCAAACTCCCCGCAATAGTACAGCGCCTCAGCCTTGTGAAGTAGCGCCTTCCCGTGCTTGGGGTCTAAAGCCAGTGCGGTTTCGGCGTCTGCTAGTGCGGCCTTAGGCTCGCCGAGAAGGAGGTGGCATTTGCTGCGCGCGACGTAGGCTGCCTTCTCTTCTGGAGCTAGTTCTATTGCCTGTGAGAAAACATAAATCACATTATGGTGTTGAAAAACATTATGGTATCCTCTTACCACTCATGGCCTTTAAAACCGTAATAACGACTTAATAAAGGACGTAGATTATGATGTCAAAATCTTCTTCAAAAACAATTAGGATTTTGGGTGTTGGAATTATATGATGAAGAATTTTAACAAGCGCTTGTGAAACGGGCCCTTGATATAAGTAAGTACCTTGTTAACAAAATTAATAGCGGTCCTAAATCTTTCCCTAGTCATTTCCGCTCTGGCCAGGGCCAGCAAAGTTCCAGCATCAGCTTCCACGGGCAATTGTAATGCGCTGCTTCTGTCCGCTTTGTCTTTCATGCTCAGCGACTGCTTGATATCCCTAGAACCCATCACTACGGCAGCAGCTCGGTCTTTGTCGGTATACACTTCTTCTTCTCGCCTTCGTCTCTCACCCTTCTGTTTGCGTTTAGCGCTCTTTTTCCTCGGTTTGAGGGAATCTTTCCTTTCCTTCGCTGAATGCTTTTCTTCTTCGACGACTTCATTGCTCTTGTCAGCGGATTGCGGGGCTCTCTTGCTGATAGATGCTTTTGGGGTGGTGTCTTCTTCTTCCTCATCTGTTATGCCGACTCGGACAAAGCTCGCGAGAAAGTCAGCGTCTTTGGCTGGTCCGAGGATGGACCTGGCTAGGGCCTTTGCGTTATCGTCGCTGTCCATTTTGTTTACGTAACGCGGAGTGTGTGAAGAGGCGACGGTATTGACGCCTGAGCTGTCGTTACCATAGCTACTGAATGTGTTTTCGCACCCACTTCGCTCGCTAGTGGGTCTCACGAGAGCCCGCAGCGAGCACGTATGACGGTCTAAGCTTTCAGCTAGGTACGTTATGATGTTTTACGAGTAGGTAATAAAATCTAACTTTCATGGGGCATTAGGTACACATACGATTGTATGAGGACGCATTAAAAGAATTATAAAATAAATGTAGGTATAAAGTTGTTATTACCATCGCAAACGGCCATAAATGTCGTAAAAATACACCTAATATTTAATTTATATACAGGGTCCTTTTGGTATCACTGATTAAATTCAGACGGGTGAATATGTAGGTCATACTGAATAACATTTACTATGGAGCCAACCCCAAAATCGAGAAAACAAGTTTTAACTCTAAAATAATTTTGAATAATTAGTGGAAACTAGTTTCGCCAAGGCACTTTGAGAAAACTAGTTTTCACCAAAGAAGTTTGCAAAAACTAGTGACAAAGACATATGTAACTCCGTATAAGATGAATAAAGTCTAAGAAAAAAACGTGCCTCGGAAATCAAGAAAAAGTCATTCTCGGATAGATGGCGCACACACCTTTGGCCTATGGTCGGCTAGATGGCGTTGACGACACCGTTTCATATTTAACAATTTTAACAAATAGGTATCAGTGAATAAACATGGGTCAAAATGATATAAAAATAATAAAATCATTTATCCATATATATAATTTTTTTCGATAGTTTCATTACGAACGATACGTTTTCATTTTGAGTTTTAGTCGTGTGTCGATAGATGGCAGTAAATTTACTGTGACTACAAAATTTACTATGACAGGACCCCTCTATACTATCTATTCTCTTTGCTAGTGAAAATGCGTTTTCACCAAGGCTAACAGTTAGAACAAAATTTTGACAGTTCCGAACAACTGAAAGGCCGATACCGTCCGGCGGACTGTTAATCAGGGGGCTCCTTAAGATACGAAAAACTAGGTTTACTCGGAAAAACGCGTTTTCACTTAAAACGGGTCTTTCGGTAACAACCATCTATTAATTACAAACCGACTAAAGTATTTTTTTAACGACCTCAATAAATGGGAGGATTTCAATTCTTCGGGTTCTTTTAAATATTGTTACCTTATTTTAAACTGGTCTGTAAGAACTGTCGTAGCGGTATTTGTAGGCCTCCGCGAGGTTGCTGGTAATACTCGTCGGCCTCCAGTCGGTAGCTTTGGCTTGTCTCACATGCTGTTTGTAGATTGTGTGTATCTACAATATTTTGTACCTTGTTTAGAGACGTGAGCGCTCTAGTATAGTATCCGTTCTTTAGGTGTCCAGAGGACTCGTCACGATATTTTTTGGCCTCTACGGGGTTACTTGTAGGCAGCTCTGGTTCCTTCCCACGCCCCATTCTGCTGGTTTCTGAAATATTATTAAATACTAAATTAATAGGAATGGTGATACATGTTGAATTTTATAATGCAATAAGTTTATACCTATTATTTCAAAGACAGGAAAAGATCAAGACAACAACGAATTAATGTACATTATTGAATACATGTCGATAGTAGGTAGAATTAGAAGACTAATTAGTGTAATTTATCACTAATTGTAATGACTGAAATTGATAAAGAAAGGTACCTGTAGGTACATTGGTACCCACTTGTTAGGGCTTGTGCACAAATCACGCGAGGTTCGATAAGGGGAGGGGGGGTCACGAAAAAAATCACGTTAGATCACGTAGGGGGAGGGGGGTATAAGGAAACCTCACGTGTATTTTTCTACAGTGAACGAAACTAAGAGAAAAAACCTACCACATGAGTAGATACTTTTTCTCGGTTTCGTTAAACATAAATCTTCACTCTGCACTTCAAAATAGCGAGTATATTTAACGAAAATAAAAAAATAAACAAGATTTTCTATATAAAATACTACTTATCTTAAAATTAGGTCAAATGAAAAAAAAACAAAAAAATACACGTGAGGTTGTGTGGGGGGAGGGGGGTTAGCCAAAAACCCACAAAACAAAGAAGTAATAGAAGTGAAACGTACATCTATAGCGTGTGGCATGATTAAGCCTTATTGTACTCAGTTTCACCACAGACTATTGTCAGTCGTGTGTCAATTCAGTATGGCGCTTTTGAGATGTCAGATGTGAAAACGATTCCAGGAAAAATTAGAAATAATTACAAATATGCCGCGCTGCTCCATTTTGGAGTGTAAAAACGCTAGCCGAACAATAAATGTTAGGGAGGCATTTCATATCATCGGTAAGTATTATTTCAAGTAATATTTCAATATTTTTTACATTTTCGGTTTCCGCAAGGATTTTTGGATTGTTTAGTGCAAAAATCAAATTTATGTAAATGAGATAAGGTTGATATCTACTTAGCGTCAAAGTCATGTACGGGTGCGCTATTCAGCCACAGTGCGAGGACCATATCAAAAATGTTATCGATGTCGATGTTCGTATAAATACACAGTTCGATTTTTTTTATGTTCATACATGTTCTTAATAATTTATTTTTGTTTTGCCTCTGGATGATCATATCGAAAAAGTCGTCGCTTATGCACATTTTATATTATGTACAAAATATGTTCTTACTTATTTATTGCTATTCAATGGATTATTTGATTTAAAGTTTTTCTTATAGTATTGCATCCATGGATACATATTTGTCAATTTTGTATATTAAATACGAGTAGGTAAGGTGTCAGTTTTAAGCTGTCACATAATTTTACTGCCGGGTATTTGCTGGCCAGTCTAAAGCTCGGTCCACACTCTTGGACAAATCTTAAAGCGGTCTTCACATTCGACCTTTGACTAGACTTTTGACACTTGTTTGACCCATATCGTTTCAATATTTAGTATTTGACGTATCTCATTGTTCGAATACGGCTGTAAAGTCTCCTCTCGGAGTTGGACGGCCAGATGACAGTCTCTTTTGTACAAAAGAGTGCATAAGCCAATTCTTGTGATAAGTTTCCAAGCAGACCCCAGGCTCCGTGCCTAAGGGGCTACCGCGAAAACCGAAATTCGCAAATTGCGGGGATCTTTCTCTCTTACTCCAATGAAGGCGTAATAAGAGTGACAGAGAAAAATGCCCGCAATTTGCGAACTTCGATTTTCGCGGTTATAGCCCTGACGCGGGCCGGCTCACGGGCCGTGGCAAATAGCCGGAACAACGCTAGGAAGAAGGAAGATGATGGTTGCGCGACATGTAGCACGTAACTGAGGACGCGGACATCACGCGGGGTGTGCTAAGGAGTAACAGTTTTTATTATATACTCGCTTACAGTTATATGCGTGGTTGGTGGCTTGATTACTTTCAATACGAGCATTTTTTTATTAAAAAGTAAGTAGGTACCTAATCGTCGCCAGAAAATATAGTAATACATATGTATAAAAAACCTGAGTAGTTTACGTGTACACTAATCTAATAAGCGTTTATCGATATCACACCGAATCATGCACATCCCTATCGCATGTGTCAACCTCATAGTCGAATATTTTATCCTATCGCATTCACTCTTGGAAAAGCCATGCAAGTGTAAAAGCAATAGAGCATAAATGTCAATTTACAAAAATAAAAATCGTAGTGCATTTTCGACATAATTTTCTTTGCTGTAAAGTTCAAATTATTGAGATGGGCGAGGGCTCATAATCCTTTTCGAAATAAGAAAAATATGGCCAATTTTTGTGACAGCGTTTTGGCGACATAGGTTTCCATACTAATCCAGGCACATGCCGTTTCCCGTCAGAGCGCGGCGCGCTCATTCTTTCTTCCGTGCAAAAACCTCACCAAATATCACCAAGGGGGAGGGGGGAGGGTCAAAAAGTAGCGGAAAACACCTCGCGTGATTTGTGCACAACCCCTTATTCACTTTCTTTCTAATAAAACTAGTGCCATAGCGATTGCCAGAGCTTCTAATATTGAAACAATATGCTTATAAGTAGTTTTACATTACATAATTGTGCCTACAATAATTTGGTAAAGTGCCCACCCACCCTTTCCAAACATGGAGAATAAAATATTACGGATTCGGCAAATGTTAGCTGAAGGTAGTTCCACTTCCACGACATGTATTGGATAAAGTACCTCGTTTTACCCGTCAGATGTTGACAAATCGTTTCATAAGTCGCTAAACTTAAAGGGATCCGTACCGTTGTTCCTTCGAACCATAACAGATGTGTAACCTAAATAAACAATTCGTTTTGTTAAAATTGTATCTAAAAATAAATACTTAAATAATAAGTTTCATTGCGTTTATCGCGTGATAAAACACTGACACACTTTCAGATCGTCCTTTCTGCAGTGGCGTATTTTGAAATTTGGCGCCCCGGGCCAATACGTTTCGCCGCCCCAGAAATCAAGGAAGAATAACAAAATGCAATCCGCCAGGGGCGGCATGGCGCGGATGGCCCTAGGGTAAATACGCCCCTGCCTTTCTGTCACCACATGCTAGAAGGACATTTGAATCGCTTTTAACTTCAAACTCGGGTAAATCCATCTGTCAGATTAAGCGATTTTGGTATTAAGAAAAGGTAATAGGGTAGATATTTGCTGAGAGGGTCGAATGGATTTACCCGAGTTTGAAGTTAAGCGACATATTTCACCTTGTCAGTTTCGTATCATCAAGCGCAATTTCAGCATTTTGGGGGCCGATTTATGAATTTCGAGCGTTCGATTTCGTTACTCGAAAATCGGTGGAAAACAGCGAAATGCAAATTTTTGAAATACGAGCGATAGACATTGGGAATCGAGTGGTATTGACCACTCGTTTTCAATTCTTTAAATGTCGGGTTTTATTAGTACAATTTAAATGCCGGGTACTGAAGATATTATTGAACGAAATACACGAAATCGAGCGGTCGAAATTCAAAAATCGGCCCCCTGGGCCGTATTGCATAACAAACTACAACTGATATTACAAGCGGAACTCCTTTTCTAATTTCACTTATTAAAAAGGAGTTCCGCTTGTAATATTAGATGTAGTTTGTTATGCAATACGGCCTGCCCCCGTAGCACGGTCGCGTTTTTATCGCTTGTCACCATGCCTGTCACGTTCTAACAATTATGTAAGTGCGAAAGGGACGCGCATAGTGATAGGCGATAAAAATGGAACCATGCTGCGCCCCTGGTCGGAGATTTTTGCTATCCCTGTCCGCAATAACAGCTAGAAATTGGAGAACGCGTTTGAATTTGGAATTTGTTGTGCGATAATACGGTAAACAACAAACGGCTACTTTGATTATCTGTATTGTTTCTCGTTAGTTAGACGTTACTAGTAGGTAGATTAATGATCTTGCGTTTAACCGTACGAACATGTAACTATTACTTATCAGTAGATTCGCGTGCCAAGATTTGGCAGTTGTAGGCAATGAGTAGTGAGCCGTCTTTCTAAGAAATATTACCTATGTTGAAGCATTAGGTAACCTATGTTGTTTTCCTTTTTTCATGCCTCATCCATAAAGTGGGTCACTGAGTCACATCTTTCAAAAGGTAATTTGAAATGAACTTGTGTAACCTATCAGTCGCATCAATCAGGCAAAAATATGTGACATATTTTATAAACATAATCAAATCCTATACGACTCCCAATATCCGGCCTCGACGGCAACAAATGTAATCACCTTTGGTCCCATATTCCCGACTACTGACGATTACTCGCCACTGCGACCCATTATTAAGTACGACCTCTGATTGCGATTTCACGCGCGAATATCGAGGAAGCGAAATTAATCCCCGCTTGCCTCTCTCTCCTCCATGCCAAGTGTCCAGCTCAGCGATAACCCGCCCGCTTTCTCCCCCAATTCAATAAAAAAAAAATATTTTAGGGACTTTATGATGCTTTTAATATACCGTATAGGAAATACAGTTCGGACAAGCCTATCGAGCTGAATTTGAGACTATTTCACCGACTCTTTGGTACGATTTAAAGTAACAACAGGTTAATAGGCTGCCAAAATATGTTATCTAAGTATCCTCTTTATGACTGTTCAATTGAGCAGCTGCGGAATAAATGTGGTGAATTTTTATTTTTACATAAAAACGATTTTTCACCCCACGTTTTGGAATCCCTTCAATTTCCGATGCAAGCGTAATGACGGAGACAGCTAGAATAATAAGCTTAAAACCAAAGCCTAACGGACATTCATGGCGTTGATCCATCGCTATTAGAGTGGGTCGATAGAAACACTCCATGATAGTTATATTAGATGTCAAAGTCATAGTTTTCGTAAGTAGCATGCCATATTCTCTAAAAGGCCACCATGCACAGATCCTAAACTTTTTTTTTTACGAAAAGAAATGCTTAGACTATGTCCAGATGTTTAGCTATACGAATCATGTGTAATTACATAGTACGATTTTTTTTGTGTGATATTGTCTTGTTCGCAAACCGCAAATTTTCTTGTAGTATTTGTCAGCAGTCGTAATTGTTACTCGAGAGGATTGGGTAAATTTTGTCCAAACCATATGCTTTACGTCGAGGTCCCTGGACGAAATGTGCCTTATTAAAGCTATAATGTGTAATTTTGAAATAAAAATATAATACAATAAAAATGGCTAAGTAAAGTTGTCCCTAGAATTAACGATACAGTCTTTATTTATAAAGGCCCGTGCATAAGGAAACGAGATCCCATTAGCCGTCCTTCAGCTCATCCCGTCAACTGCCTTATATCCATCTACAGCCCCTTCTGCACTTCCAACGATGTAGACGGTGGTTTGCCACCAAACCACATTGCGCCCCGACTGCGGCTAGGGCAATCTTGGACCGTCAGAAGTTCGGTTGGTTATCGTGTAGGTAAGGGATTCAAAAATGAGCGCATTCATTACGGATCTTGAGGTCAAAGCTATACTGGTTTTCGGTCTACGACGAGAATGAGTCATGATCAGATAACTTAAATGATGCCTGTTAGTAGTGAATCGTTTTCGTGCGCAGCGACGGTTTACCGGTTATCGTTTCATCGCTGACAGCCAATGGATGCATTCGGCTTCTAGTTTCAGGACCTCTATTTGTCATGCGTTAGATACTGAACGAAATGTTTATCATATTACCTAGTTAGTTTAATCATTATAGATAGGTACAAATAGTGTATTTAAGGATGACTCACGTTAGACCGGGCAATGTCCGGGCCGGAGCTTCCGGCGGCGCTTACTTTTCTATGACATGACAGGCGATCACGTGATGCTTTCCAGACAAAACGATGCGCCGGAAGCTCCGGCCCGGAGACGGCCCGGTCTAACGTGAGTCATCCTTTTACTTAGAAACTTTTACCGACATTGGTGTTTAAAAATGTTATGGTGATTCCCACATTTACCATTGATTATCCAGAGTGGGAGAATAAACGGCTCACTAGATATACTTAACTCAAATCAAATTAATTTAGGAGCATATATTCTTGTTCGAATTCTGCAACCTCATTAGGTATATGCATCTAGTATAGTCATTATCTATTAACTACTAACTTCTAGGTACGTGTACGGCTGTACCTGTATGCTAGGTAGGTACAATCACCTGCAATAATAGGTAATTACTAATTATGTTACTCTTCGAAGGCCCCAAAAAATTGTGACACGCTCTTATGGCTCTACAAATAAGATCATGTCAGATATATTTGCGGCCTTCGTTGTGTAACATATTATTGCAGGTGACTGTACCTACAAAATTATAAATTACGTAAGTATCTCGTGCTCGGGGCAAGGGGTGGGGGTGGAACGCCATAACTTTGGCTTCGGTACGGCGCTCATTACCATCGCATTATTCATGCAAGCCCGCTATGAAATACGACATGATCTTCATAATGCAGTAAACAGTTGGCGCATCGCGAATTTAAATAAAATTTTACTTTAATTTTATTCTGTATGCTTATCCGGTAATAATAATTAAACATAAGCTATTTTTTTCGAGACTTTTTAGACTGCTGGCTAAATATTATAAAACTATTCCGGAACAATCAGATAGTGTTCCGGATATTTGAGAGGAATAGGCGTGCACGGTACCTAACAGAGCAGCTGAGGCCAACACATAGAGACACCCATTTGACAATTAATTGAGATGTTAGGACACAGAGGGGATATACCTACCCTTGCCCGAGTCATGGGACTAGTATTTGAGTTACCGGTGCCTTAACATAGTTCGTTATGATTTTTTGTGTGCTGCGCCTGTCAATTTCCTTTATAGGAGAGGAGGGCATACAAGGCTCCGCGTAAGAGTCAGTGTGGCACTGCGGAGCCGGATACGTATTTTGCTTCTGGTCTGCGGCTGCCACGCCGAATAAGGCGCTTTACGTATCACGCCTGCATGATTCCACAACTGCAGACGATGTGGTGGAATATGTTTATGTTTACGCCATTATAATATATGCACTTGCTCGTTCGTGGTGCGCGTACCGTTGCCGCTGCTGGAACACGTCGCCAGCGCGGACTTCTGGCCGAGGGGTATATTTCGACGGTTCCGTGGGAATCTGCCGAATCTTACACCAGAACGTAGATGACAAAGCAAAAAACTTTTGTTTCGCCAATGTTATTTTTAGTTTTGAAGATTATAATTATTATATGTAGGCATGTTAGTCTGCAATCTATGGGGCTTTGTTGCCTGACAGTGACAATACCTGATTCTTTTTTAAATTTTATTTGAAAATGAGTGCTGTTCGTTACCGCATTACTGTCGCGATTTGAGAGTTCAATCCGTCACTCCTTTCTGCTGCAGTCTTCTTTCGAAAGTCACCTTGTATCACTGCGGGTACTCCACTATCAGAATAACAGATTCGGTTAACGATTAGGGTAATAGGGTAATAGCGAAGTGATATATCTATATCGAAGCTAGGATTGCATGACACGCGACCCCACGCTGTCGTGACTCGGCGACCACAAAAATAATCAAATTAGGGATTATTTTCCTGTGAAGTATTTTATGACATCCGTTCGTTGATTTTTATGAATGTTTTGTGGAGTTTTATGCAGTAACATCTGACTTGCTAACGATGTATAACATACGACTTAAAATTACATATCTCTACTTTTAAATTTTAATATATATTTAATTTAAAAAAAAACCGGTCTGTTTTTTGTCTGTTACCTCGAATCTTCACGCTTAAACCGCTGATCCGATTTAGCCGCGGGCAGAAGTTAGTATTATATATAAGAAACTTGCCCCAAATTATTAACTTCTAAATAATAGGAAAAGTTTCGCATGTCTGGCGAAAGAGTAGGTAAATAATCTACCAAGCATAATTAGTACAGTCCTCATCGAAAAAGTGCCGTAGTATTTCAGCGTTCTCCCGGCTTTTTGATACGGCTCATGAGAGTTTGGGGTCCGCGTGGCATAATGCCATATATTATACAAGCAAATATTTAAACTGAAGTAGGTAAAGTATTAATTATCCTTATACCGAACTGTGAGTACGTTTTTTATACTTTCGATCATTCTTAAATTGTATAAAAATTCTAACTCGAGAATTTACGCGCTGGATTATATTACCAGATTATTATGCAGATCATACGTGACAACAATAAAATTTTTATGTTAAATAAAACTTACCTAAGACGATATTAATCCAAATCAATGAATAGCATGAAATTAATAGTTTCTTCTCAGTTTGCTGCTACACATTTAATTAATAATTAAAATTGCCACTTTAAAAAATGCTAAAAGATGCGCTGCCGCGGGGGTTGATTTCAGACTGAGCAACTAGTGGAAAAGTTCTGGCTTACCAACCCTAATGAAAAGGGGATATTTACACTATGCGGCGACCTCATTTAAGACAATTCGAGCATAAAGAACTAACAAACCTTCCTATGGAATTAAAAATAGTCTATAACTTAATCCTTTTATGTTTCTGTAATAGGTAGATATGATGAGTTAGACCAAGATAAGTCTGCAAAGATTTTGATAGCACACGCAGTGCAAGTGTTATTTTATACGTCATAATTTCACAGAAGTTTGACGTTTAACCTTTTGGACGCCAATGACCGATATATCCGCACCGCAGGTTCAACGCCAAAGACTGATTAATCGGTCACAGACCACAGAACAACATAGACCTACGTGCATATGCATAAAGTTCAATTTCAGTTTTGACACTTCGGTGACGTGGCGTCCGCGTGACATCTTTTGTGTTTGACACGGCGTCGAAAAGGTTAAAATAACACTTGCACTGCGTGTGCTATCATAATCGTTGCAGACTTTTCTTGGTCTAATTCTACCTAATTAATTTCATTATTTGAAAAAATTTATAAACTTACCTAGTACTTACTTCCTTAATATCATGATAATTAGTGCAGAAATGAGAATTGTCTTGGACAGAGTACCGAATTTATCACAGTTTTGCCAACAACTACCTATACATACATGACGTAATTTTATAAAAACCTAAATGCCCATTACCGTGTAACTCTAATGATATGTTGACAATTTCATTGTTGATTTTAATACTTGACAGGATTACCATATTATAGCTAAAAACTATAATTTATTTAAATGGGCTTAACAATACCTACAAACCATGTCTGCATACCTAAGTGACTTTTAAAAGGCACCTTGATTGACCGGAAATGTACTACAAATACCTTTTCATTAGTCACGGTAAGTGCAAAGGATAATGGTGTCGATGACGACTTCCGACCTACCTCGTTCGCTCACAAGGTGACACCGTGTAGTCGATCGTGCCGCGTGTTCTAATGGCTCGGCCACGACATTGCGCGACTTGCGACGGCGGCGGCGGCAACCATAGGTGGGAACGAAAGGTCCGATGGCTGTGTCTCGGGCTAAAGGGCCCTCTACGACCCAATCTGAGAAGGACGTGCCGTGAGTCATAAAAGGCCCTTCACGACATGCGATCCGTAAATAACAACTGAATTATAGCCACCCATTAGTCGGTATCGAACTACCCAAAACAAATAAAAAATTATATCTGCCAAGTCTACTAAATGACAGTTTTCATTTTACTTTTGCTGTACATTATTACTTCGGCGATTCGCAAAATGAATTTTGTCACGCATTTATTTTATTTACGTTACTTTATTACTTGGTTTTTGAGTTTAATACGAAAACAAAAATACTAGTACCTAACCAGCCTAGTGTAGTTTTCATCCAGTCCTGTTAAAGTCGTTTTGAACCGCTCTATTTGACGGAGTACATTACTGTCGTGAATGCACGCAAGCGATGGCACAATACTGTAATTAATGGCAGACTAGACAATCCACTGTGCATACCAAAATAAAATTATTGATCGTTACTCCACAGCATTAAGGCCTATTTTTGTCTGAGCACTGTAGTAATTTAGGGGAAGGAGGAATTGATCAAAGGCAGTGGTTTACTAAATTACGAAGGCTAAAGGGCAATTTTCGATAGTAGTCGTACACTGTCGATATTTATGTCATAATGGATTTATGGAATCTGTTATGTAAGTTATAACCTCTCTTAATATTGGCAAATAACTCGCCCACGCATTCCTCATTTATTACATTGTCCCCTTATTTTTTATGGCAATCGGTTTTGTTATATATAAGTATTTGAAATTAGGAAATATTGACATACCTTTTACTTACATTAAATCAAACTTTTATTGGTAAAATAGAAGTATTTTCATACATTCATAGATCATTTTATATTTGGCTATACATTATCTCCACAACCAATGTTAAGAACTGGATCTGGATCGAAAGGATCATTTTATATGCCACAGTAATGTTAAGCGAAAATTAAACAACAAATTGATGCTAGACACTCTTTATTAGATCATCATAGACATTTAGTAAAAACATTCAATCAGCCAAAACGTTTGTTTTTTCCTTACCTAGAATTGTTTCTTCACTTATTTTTGCTCAAGAAGTCAAGTATAAACATTATTAAATAAATAAATACAAACCTTATTCGCCAAAACGTCAAATGACTCTATTTTTAAAAATCCTTGACTAGAATCTAACATCTAGGTATACGTCATACGTATTTTCTTT
The DNA here is from genome assembly GCF_910591565.1 of Cydia splendana. NCBI lineage: Eukaryota > Metazoa > Arthropoda > Insecta > Lepidoptera > Tortricidae > Cydia > Cydia splendana. The sequence continues at coordinate 5,460,453 of NC_085964.1, forward strand.
TAATACCATAGACATTCTTAATCTAAGATAAATATTAAAGTCATACAGAAGGAATTTGAGCTTCCATATTAAAACAAGAGCACTATATTTAACACAGATTGTAGTACAATGAAAGAAAAAAGGATGTTTCTATTTTTCTAAAAATATATAAGCCAAGTAAAATGGCGCCCAACGTGGGGCTTTTAGAAACATTAGATTTTAAATACTTAATTAAAGGAATCACAGATTTAGTATAAATTAGATACCGTTTGATAGACGTAGAATAATTTGACACTGATTACTTATTCTAAAACATTAAAATACTGCTTCATTAAAATATGGCGAAGTTTTATAATGATAAAACATTCCACATAACACGATATCCTTTATAGGTCGGCTTAATGTTTATAGTCCTCATAGCCAGCCATAGCCTAGCTTCACGATTATTCCTCGAGAATCCTGCTCGATTCGATTAATCCGACGAGAAAACGATTTTCGGCACGGGACCTCGCAGACGGGCTACTACTGTTGTATCGTCTTCGTGACTTTCAGATGATTCTCCGCAATTCAGTGTCTGGATAAGGCAAATATTTAATGTTATAAATTATAATTAATCTTATAATAGCATATTACAGTACATTACTATAATACCCATCACGTATAACAACTATTGGAAAACTCATTCAACTGAAAAAAAATCAAATTGAAACTGGTTGTCCAATGGCTGTTACGACTCATATGCATGTTAGCCACTCCCTATTTCTATCGTCCTTGCCTGTTAGAGCATGATAAACTGACCTTGTTTTCTGAGACTACGGAAAGTTTTCTTCTGGACAGTGCACTGGCAGCTCGTAGCCTCCTTACTTCCACCCCCGCGGTTAATCCTCCACCCGTGCCACCGCTCTCGCTTGACTTTTTGGACAGGCTCGAGTTCCGACGCCTTCTTAGGCCAGTTTCCTCGTTGATGCTGGCTGACTTCCTTGCCTGTGAAAAGTGTGAATGTCTCATCAAGTGTCTAATACCATTGCAGGCAAGGGTCTACTTCTAGAGTCAAGGAGAAAGATCTTTGTCTAGCAATAAGAAAAACACAGAGCTCAAAGAGTAGCCAGATATTACTGGCAGTGCGCTTGCTTGCTTGCTAGAACCAATGGCGGCTGGGCAATATTCTTGTGTTACAAATCTCAAGGCCTATGTCCAGCATCGTCTGAGATGATAATGAAAGCATGCATGGGTTTTTAAAAACATACCAGCCTTGTGGCGTTCTGGCGTATAATCCACGCCACGTGACCTGAGACGTTATGAAGTAAGGATGATGTACCTGTCGCTCGGCCATGCGCTGTTGAGCGTGTCTCGCGGCGTTCTGGCGGATGATCTGGTCAGCACGCCGTCGGAGCACGAGCGCCGCCTCCTTGTGGTGGAGTAAAGCGCCGTATAGATCGTTGCGGGACAATGCGAATAGGTTCGAGTAGCCACGTGACCTGTTAGATTATGGAGTTAAAATCTTCTATTTCAGATAAGTCTTTAAATTGTCAAAAAGGTCTTAGACGATAGATGGCTAATATTTAAGTGCAGTGAAAAGTTTCTGTTAAATAAAATATTATATTGATCCACATTGCGAATAACTTTAACTAAAACTGGCGCCCAACATGGGGCCAGTAAGAAAAAGCACAACATTGATATTTTTGTGGTAGGTATTATTTGCCTTAAGTATTTCTAACCTTTTTAGAACCTAAACTTGCTCTCCATTATAAATTGGAACTGCCCAAAACTCACCTGACTGTAGCTGTTCGACGTCTCATCCCATCAATGCCGAGTAAACTGATCTCTCCGAAAACACAACCTTCGCCGAGTGTAGCCAGTACTTCGTTTTCATCAGGTGACATTACCTGTTTACAAACATATAAAATGGTATAGTTTCGCAGACAACTGACGCAGATCCACCACTCAAGGCATCTTATACATGTTACACTCAAGAGAATCTTTAATTTACGCTAGTTAAGTGAGAAGGAGACAAAAACAGAGACACTCACGTAGCACTGTCCAGATTTGATAATATACATCTGGTGGCCGACATCCCCACGACGCACGATCACGTCTCCAGGCAGGAAGGATACGGGTCGCAGCTTCAAAACCAGGTCACGCAGTAAAGAATCTGAGCAGTCACGGAATAGTTCCACCTGTTTAAATTTATTGCTTATAAAATATCATATTTATTAGCGTCTTTTTATACATCTAAATCTGTAATAGAGCTTCTATAATCTCCCCTTTCTTTGTCCAAATATAATTCGTTAATAGCATTACCGTAGGTGTACAAAAGCTTATATGTTAAAATTAGATAAACAAAGCAGTTACCTTGCTCAACGTTGACATGTGCACTTCTAGAGCAACATCCTGTTTCATGTTGTGCGGTAGTGTGTTCAATATGTTTGACTCGTCTATAAACAGAAACATTACGAGTATAATGAGTAATTGATTCATATTTCACAATTTACTAAAATTTCAAAATTGGGAGCCAACAGGAAAAAGTTTGTAAGTAGAATATTTATATACCCTATTTTACATGAAAAATATAGTTTTTAGAACAATCCAGCACCTTATCCGTAAATAAAGGTACTGGTGGTAAAGTCAAGTTCAGAACAGATCAGCAAAACATTGTTTGTAATTGGGTTCTTCTCAATCCCCAAGCTCAAATATAAATAATTTCTCACCGAAGCATCGTTGTTCGTTCCACGTGTAGTTGAACCAGCAAGTCACACGCTGCTGAAGAGACGCGGGCATGTTCAGCTTTCGAAGGTATCGGGTGCACCCATCCACCCTCTTACGGTAATCCGTCTGAAAAAAAAAAAAAATGGTATGTAACTATTTCTTTTTATACCTACTTACTTAATTTTTTTACAAATTTTCGTGGATAGATTTATGCTGTGGCCAGTAAACTGTAACACATAATAGGTAGTAGTTTGTAAGTTTAACTTCTCAATTATTCAGAGACCAAGGGTAATACGTAAAGGGTTAACGGCTTTAATAAGACAGACTAGATATGCTGCTATGCGGGTTGAAGCGGCTGATGAATTGCAAATGCACCAATTGGCTTTATTTGACAAGGTTAAAACATGTTGAGCGAAAGAAAAGTACTTAAAAACAAATGAAACTTTAAAAGCTGAAAAATTTCATGGACATATTATGAATAAATTCTGGGTGGTGACGTTTCTCCAAACAAAAACGTGACGTTTGACACTGACATATCTAAACCATATCATATCTAGCGGTCATATTTGACTTATCTTAAAGTTCGAATCGGGCCGTAGTCTATCTATTCGTACATATAAAGAATAGAAGTAAAAAAATTACACCACAACAAATACGTAATACATAAATAAATGTTTGTAACTGACCCGGGCTCTAGTAGCGGTGGCAATGATGTCTCGGATCTGGCCAATGAGCAGCGCGAATACAAACACACCCATCAGCCAAGCAACAGTCATGAACATGTATTCTCCAGGGTTCTCTGGCTTCGGGTTCTTTCCTGAAAATTATAGTATGTCTTATTAACAAATTAGTTCGAAACTTTCTCCTCATTGGGTAAGTATAGTATATTATTAGGTCATAATTTTTTTTAACATAAAAATGTCCAAATATGCAAATTACCACATTTATAATTAATTAATTATAATCTCTGGCATGGCATGATAAATTAATCGAGAAAAAGGTAATGCTCAATCTATGTATCTATATATATCCAGTACATGTAACCATTATAACCCGTTGTAAGCAAATCCCTACAGCCACAGCCCTACACACTCACGCCCATATCTGCTTAGACTCATTTTTATTTACCAGCAAAATATAAGTCATCATAGTGCATGTAACTCATACTAATCATATTTACCTATAGAAGTGGCAGTTTTGGTGGCAAAGTAGAAGCACCGTATGTAAGCATTGCCTTGCCCGTCATACACCCAGTTATTGATGCCGAGGCCCTCGTAGGCGCTCATGGTGTAGTACGCGCACGCATTCAGGTGGATCAGGTAAAATATGTACACCAGGGTCTTGCCGATGCGGACCTAGTGATACCAAATAGTTCATCTTAATTTCAATACCAGTGTGAGAAATTAAGGATATCAAGGATATAACTCTTATTTGTCAGAAACGGTATACATTTTTTAAGTAAATTTTAAGGGTTTGTACCACCAATGTGGAATATAACAGAATAGACACTTAATTTCAAATAAGTACTTAGAGTTTTTAGGTACTTTTGGGTCTCAAAACCGCCTCCGATACTATCACCTTTTATAAATTAACTTTTTTCTGTGTGCTTATAAGGAATCAATTGCAATATTTATTCCTTTCATATGATGTAAAATTTAATGAAAATTGCAGATTTTACAACTATAAAAGTATATTCTTAGTATTCTTACTGACCACATATGGTGATGACAGCACTCTGTCGACAGCTATATTAAACTCCCAGAAGGTTTGCAGTTTCAGCAGCCGAGGAAAGCGCAAGATGACCATGTGCGTCCCAAAGTATAAGTACAGGAAATCAAGCGGAGTAAGGGAGATTATGTCGAACTGAAATAATAGAAGCAGATTTCAATGACGATAACGCCCTTTATATTGATGACCGATTATGTGGCTTTTGCTACTGTAACCCTACGGTCGGTGTTGCAGATGCTAGATGGTCACATCACTATAGCGTGGCCATCTGACAAATGAGCATCGCGGCATTGCTAGCGGCGTTCGTAGTGGAGTTACCCAAGCTATGTCGGTCTTCTGTGTCTAATATATTAAATACTTACTTTATTTGATCGATGATGATTGGTGTATTTATGAAAAGATAAAAACTTTTATCTATTATCAGCAATGCAAAAAGGAATTCAAGATTACATTTGATATTGCCAACGCTGCAGTGCGAAATGAGTAGCAGTTGTTGTCCATTAAAGATGACCGTAAATTGTATAAGTAATAAGAGCAAACCGAATATATTTCAGGAGATTACATAATACATGACTTCTAGCTTTACAATTCAGTGAAATACAAAAAAATACGCACCTTATATTGTATTTTCTTCCTATAATTCCTCCTAGTCTCCCCAGGGTCATCTACCCAGAACCCTTCATGCAGATACATGAGTCTGGGCTTGATAAACGCCACGTCTAGCAAGTAGACCAGATCGCAGAAGTAGTCGGCCATCATCCAGTGGACGGTGTTCTCTTTGGTTTGGTAAGGGAATGTAGCTCGTAGGACGATGCACCAAGCGTTGTAACAGTAGCAGAATGTTACCAGGAGAAGCCAGGAGATGTAGAGTCGTCCTGGGGACATTTGAGATCGGTCAAATTGAAAATTATTATACCTAAGTACATTTAAACTCAATCGCTTTTTGACTGATGGTGGCTCTGCAATTAGTGTCCTTGACATGTCATCTAACTAGTGAACTGATCCCGTATGATAACAAAGTGTTTAATGTCCAAACATTGGGGAACATCTTAATCCTGGGAATGCATAAGTAGATACGACTCAGAAGCATGTTTATGTTGTTGACTTAAAATAAGTATGAAATTTTAGCACCTGTAAGCTAATCTTGAATTCCTTAGATAAACACAACCTAGGTTTATGGGTGAAAACCATTACCAAATAGCAAGAAAATCCTGCTTTGTTTGTCCCTAGTCTTTACCTTGAGGATCGATAGTCACGAAGGGGTCGCAGCAGTCAGGCAGCTTGAAGAAGCCCTTGCATTTCTTGGCGCGGGACGGCGAGGATGGCACCGGGCTTTGTGGAGTTTCTACGGTAGGCGCCTTCTTCTCTGGATGATTCCTGAAGACGTAACAAAGTTTTCAATTGTTTTAATTATAAAACAAGTAGGTTCAACTATATAATTAAAAATGCAATTTTTCCGTAAAACCTGGCCTTTTTATTTCAAATACCTAGTTTTGTACAATGTCTGTCATTAAACATTAGATGTGCTAATAACTCCTTACGAGTACAAACGGTATTAGACTAATATTATTAGTGTGTTGCCATGGTAACCTACGATTTCACAGTTCATGGACTAATATTATTAGTGCAATGTCGTTCGAGAAATGGGCCCCAGTCCAGTGTAATAGGGTCCATAAAAATCGATTTTTCTAACGGTTTGTTAGATACAATCTATAAGTATGGAGGCAAAGAGCAGTAAGTTAACTGATGATGTTCTCCTGACCGATTTCGGCCACAGTGTAGCGACTGTGTGCTCTGGAGTAGGCAATTTTTAACTCGTGTTATTAGAGTGTAGCTGATCCACTCTCTGGTGCGCTCTTTGGTGGCTCACGTACCTTATCTTCTTGCTAAATACTCGAGCGCATTTTGGGCACGTCAGCACATCACCTATATAGTATTGAAAAAATCGTAGGTAGTACTTGCCATTTAGGAGGCTCTCCAATAATTTCAGAACGCTTGAAGTCCTTCAGTTCAGTCTCGTCATCTTCAAAGATGACGGTGTTGCCCTTGTACTCGTGCGGGGGGCTTGATGGGAACAGGCGGACTTTTTTCGGTGGCAATAAAATTCTGAAAACATTTTTTTATTGTAAGTACAAGTACATGTCAAAGTTCACCGATGAGAAATAAAACATTTAATAAAACCAAACACTACTACGCGTCGCAATATAAACCATTAGCACTCCTTACCCTTTGCACTGAGCGTTCAATTCGCGAACCTCTGTCTTCGTATCGTTGTTAGAATTAGTGTGTGTAATGCTGAAAAAGACACCAACTGATTATCTCAAGAATTTCTATTAACAAGTAAGGACTTCTCCTTGCTAAGGAGAATAATGGTCAAATAATAGAGTCTTCTTCTTCCTCGCGTTATCCCGGCATTTTGCCACGGCTCATAGGAGCCTGGGGTCCGCTTGACAACTAATCCCGAGAATTGACGTATGCACTAGTTTTTACGAAAGCGACTGCCATCTGACCGAAACCGAAACGCAAATGGTAAATATCGGATTATATTTCGTACATAAATTCCGAAAAACTCCTTGGTAGGTACGAGCCGGGGTTTGAACCTGCGACCTCCGGATTGGAAGTCGCACTGTCTCTCCTTAATTTAATAACGTTAAGTTTATTTTAACGCGATCTAGATTTCCTTTATCTTTAGTATTCAGTCTTTAGGTATACCTCGCGCGTCTAATGACCCTTATAATGACAGTTCATTTTTATATATTTTTAGGGTTCCATACCCAAAGGGTAATATAAAAGTATGGCAGTGAAGATGAACCCCCTTATCCATAAAACTTTACGGGCCTGATTTTGTTAAATTATGTTTTATCCCTTTCTTACAAATACATAGGTCAAAATGACAGATAAGGACAAATGATTATTAGCTGATTGGGGTTTGTAGCGCGTTTATGAAAGGGGGTTAGACTAAACTAAAAGACCTAGACTGTTCATGTTATTGGCACATAACCATTGGTGAAAGCTAAATCTATTGCAATCTCAACTTACGGCACATGAACTGGAGAAGCCTCAGGGGTGCACCACGAACCGTATGGCTTGGGCGGACCCACATGGTTCTGGACTGGCTTCGTGGGCTCGGATGGATGGACCGTGTGCTGTAAAAAGACATACAGAATGATTAGTGTATCCATAAGAGGGTAAACAGGGTTTGCCCTACGTAGACAAAGATTATAATTTTCCAGTGTTGTATGTTGTTGTCGTTTTTAATTCCCTAAAATAAAAAAAATCCCTAAAATAAAAAGAAGCCATTTTTAGGTCAATAAAAGTTTATTTTTATATGTGGCACGTTGATTTATATACTTGAAAATTGTTCCGGTAGTATGAACTTTAGTTTTTCAGTGATAATCTGTCGTTTCATTTCATATATTCAACGATAAACACAAAATAATCCCAGCTCACTATATGCCGTAAAGTTGAAAATAAACGAGATGATGAAAATATTATGTTATTTGTCGTTTTTTTTTTCAAATTTAATTTCCAAAATATTGATCCTAGAAGAAAAATTGTGAGGACCAAACTTGTAGAGAATCAAATTTCCTACAGTTTTTGTCCTTACGGTTTTACTGTAAAATCAAAAATGGGCGAGTTATTCAAGAAAAACCGTTTTTCGAATATACACAGGAGCCTGATTCAGTCTATTTTTTGAATTTACACTCCCAGTGACCCTCCCGAGGGACCAACAAAAAAAAATCCTGAACTAAGAGGTAAAAATAAGAAATTTTCGAAAAAATGGATTCCGCTTATAGAGGTCCCAAAATTCCACTTATAGAGGAAATTCGTTGCCAAGGGACTGGAACCGAGAACTTGGTTTTCCACTAACCCAGGTTCCACTTATCCAGTTTCCACTGTATATCCACAGTCGTAGAGTATGATACAACCTTTCTTATGTATTCCATATTATTCGTAAGAATAGATAAGCACAGGCTATTTATTGTTTACGCCCGTACCCTAACGGGCTTAAACGACTAATAACTGTAGCAATTAATATCGTCGTAAACCGGTCAAAGCCTCGCTGCAGGGGCTCTATAGTCTAGTGCCCACTAAACGTCCTTCTTACTTATACAGGGTATTCTAGTTCGTTCTAATACGACAATTAAACCAGACCGCATAGCATCTGTGTTGTCGCGCGCGATATGTCAAATGCGACTTTTAAAGTATCGAGTGAGCGAACGACAGCGCAAGTCATGCTAAGCTGTCAGGAGGCTTATTCTGTTTGTCATAATGGGTAACGAATTTGTTAATCTGTCAACTGTTAATAGCTAGTTTGTTAGTGCACGACACCTTGCACTTTGTGACTATGCGCTGAAACTTGGCACAGTTGATTCTTAGCTGGTCATGAGCAGATACAGACCGGGAGACCTCGAGAGCCACGTCTCATTTAGTGGGAGGGAGGGGGGGAAGTTCGACGCCGCCGCGCTTGACTTGGAGCAACATTTCTCTAAAACTGTACCTATTAGGGCATGTAATATATCATTTTCGAATAAATTAAGGATGAGGAATCTAGTTTTGGAACAAAAACAATGCACTTTCTAACAAAAAAAAAGCGTAAAGTAGAAAAGACTAAAAAACGTATTTTTGATTTTTTCATAATTACCAATTTTTTTTTAAAGTGTAGCAGGAATCTGAAAACAAAAAATACAATCGTAAAGCTACACTTATTACGTTTAAGAAAATATATAGTTTATTATACAAAACTGTTGATAAATGGGAGATAAAAAATAATATTAAGCGTGGGTCAGAGTGATCTCAATAGAAAATATTATGAATGTGGGAAAGTTACCTATAATTTGTTCTACAATCGTTTATTTTTCTTGTTTTTCGTAAATAACTCGTAAACGGTAGCCCACAGCAAAAAAATATCTGTTACGTAAATAATCTGTTTCAGATTTCTTATAAAATAAGTGCTACTTTTTATCGCTACCATCAATATAAAAAAAATATTGAAGGGAGAAAATAAATACTTAGGTCCCCTTTTTTAGTCATTCGTAAATAACTCGTAAACGATCGCCAATAGCAAAAAATTTTTTAGTACATGAATAATTAGCATAAAATTTCCTACAAAAAAGGTTATTCAAACTTTTTCGCTAGGATCAATATTTAAAAAGGGGACCTTAGAATTTATTTTCTCTCTTTAATATCGTTTTTAATATTGATTCTAGCGAAAAAGTTTGAATGACCTTTTTTGTAGGAAATTTTATGTAAATTATTCCTGTACTAAAAATTTTTTTGCTATTGGCCATCGTTTACGAGTTATTTACGAATGACTAAAAAAGGGGACCTAAGTATTTATTTTCTCCCTTCAATATCTTTTTTAATATTGATGGTAGCGAAAAAAAGTAGCACTTATTTTATAAGAAATCTGAAACAGATTATTTACGTAAAAGATATGTTTTTTCTGTGGGCTACCGTTTACGAGTTATTTACGAAAAACAAGAAAAATAAACGATTGTAGAACAAATTATAGGTAACTTTCCCACATTCATAATATTTTGTATTGAGATCACTCTGACCCACGCTTAATATTATTTTTTATGTCCCATTTATCAACAGTTTTGTATAATAAACTATATATTTTCTTAAACGTAATAAGTGTAGCTTTACGATTGTATTTTTTGTTTCTAGATTCCTGCTACACTTTAAAAAAAAATTGGTAATTATGAAAAAATCAAAAATACGTTTTTTAGTCTTTTCTACTTTATGCTTTTTTTTTGTTAAAAAGTGCTTTGTTTTTGTTCCAAAACTAGATTCCTCGTCCTTAATTTATCCGAAAATGATATATTACATGCCCTAATAGGTATAGTTTTAGAGAAATATTGCTCCAAGTGAAGCGCGGCAGCGTCGAACTTTTCCCCTCCCCCCCCCCACTAAATGAGAGGTGGCTCTCGACGGCTCTCGGTCTGTATCTGCTCAAGACCAGCTAACAATCAACTGTGCCAAGTTTCAGCGCATAGTCTCAAAGTGCAAGGTCCCCATACAACGGTGTGCAGTAACAAACCAGCTATAATAGAGGCATTCTTCAACCAGAAATGATTTTAACATTATTGATTAGATATAATATAAGGATTTGTATCGTAGTTGTAGGAATCTAAAACCGTAAGACACACACTGTGGGTACGGGTACCTATACATATATTAAGTTACTAGTTGTATTAAGCCTTATACAGCTATGTTTATAATATATGAGTAGCGAGTACTAAACGGCCGCGACGACCTAATTTTACGTCGTTTTTATTGAAGTCGTAAACAATAGAATTATTAGTACCTATTCCACCCCACTATGGCTGTAAGCTGTCCCTTTTAGCCGATTGATTTCAGACACCCTACGCTAGTTGACGTTTAGTGCCCATATACATCATTATTCCACCCTAAAACATTATGTAAACAAACACAATGTTTGAAAAACTTTAACCCTTTAGTCCGTAGCGGCATCATACTTAAAACAAAAACGCATCTGTATTATAAGATTTATAAGAATTACGGTTCGAAATCAAATGACTAGAAAGGAATGGTAAATGGTTAGCGCCACTTGCACCATCCCACTAATCCGGGGTTAAGCAGTTAAACCTTTAACCCAGTGACAAATTGTACTGGTTATCATGGTAGCTCCCGGTTTAACCGGTTAACCCCGGGTTAGTGAATGGTGTAAGTGGCCCTTAAGGGTTAAACCCGATTACACGAAGGTCAGTCGTAGAATCCATTGCTACTAGAATATATTCATTTTAAGGTACCATCACTATTTGTTAGAAGTACTCTCAGACCTCGCATTTCACCCCTATTCGTAATTCCGAAGACCAGCACAATGACACTTGTCAGTAGTCCACTATACATCGCACTTAACCACATTAATAATATTATTTTACATAATCCTACTCTTGACTTATTCTCACAAACAGAACCGAAATTCCTAGCCACGGCAGCCCGCTATCTAGAGTCAATATCTACGCCCACAACTATTAATATTAATTAGGTAAATTTAGTGATAAGTCTATTATAATTAGTTTTAAGTACATATGTTTGTAACCCATAACTTGCATGTTTGGTTTAACTGTCAATGTAAAGTTGGTTAAATAAATAAATAAATAAATAAATAAATAAGAAACGTCTTGACGTTGACGGACGTTGGATGTACGGACCTACATTGGAAAGTACTTACAGTAAACTTACGAGCTGCAAAATTGCACTGATATATTATAAATGAATTTCATAATAGTATTTTATACAATCGTGATATTATAATAGAGAGTTTTTCAGTCGAGTAAGTACCGTGTTTAGGCAACGAAGCTTGCTGAGTTGCCTAAGTAAGGTACGAGATTGAAAAGCTTGATTATATCACTATTGTATACAATACTTTTTCTACGAGTCAACAAAAATAATACTTTAAACTAGTAGAATCATACAAACAAACCAAACCAAAAGTATACAGCTAAGATTCGCAAGCAGCTGCAATACTTTCATACTGGTACGCGCCCCGGCCGCGGCCCGGCGGGCTGGTCAACGACACCTTCTCGTAACTCATGAGGCCCTGGTACTTGCTCCGCGCTAAATTCAATTTTTAAACAGTTGTTTTCTCGATTTTGGCCACCGTAGCCTATGGAGACTAACAAGCAACACTAAGTGGTTTTCGTAGTCTATGGATGTTGCTATATTAAGGGTGTCACATGCGTGTTTCTGACCTATGAACCAATTGTTTGTACTATACAACCTAAAATAAATAATTAAATTGAGCTATGGTTTTGTTTCGTCCTCTTGATCGCGGCGAGCTGTGATTGGTCAATTTCATTATAGTTGACTAAACTGTATCGAAATGAATATTATAGTTGAGTTGGGAGCCCATACATTAAAAATACCCAATTGCAGTTTGGTATAAGAAATCTTAATTCAAGAATTACAGTCGACGAGTAGAAAAAGTGGTCTTGCAATGCGGCTGGGTATTCCAACCCAAATACCTATTATTATGCTAACATATTATGTTAGTCGCTATAGAACAGCTATTAGTCATCGATGTCATGCCTCCTTGCATCTGACGATATTTATAATATACCGTCATCATTGGCCTTTGTGTCTATTACAGACGATTTTATGGTGTAACACCGGAGAGACACCGTTTGGAGTGACTTTTCCACGGACATTACTGTGTGATTATTTTCTACCTGTTTTAGAACCTGTTTTTTGTTTTAGTTTCCAAATCTTAAATCAAAAGGTAAACATGGAAATTACAGGATCACTCGTGTGTCTGTCACGGCAGAATTTTCTTAGAAAACATAAGCTAATATAGCCTATTCTATAGGATCTAGTCAACGACACATAGGGACAGAGGGCCTACCGCGAACCACGTTTAACGTGTTGCCTCCCTGTCACACTTACGTACGAATTTATAAGTGCGACAAAGAGGCAACACTTCGGACGTGGTTCGCGGTAGGCCCTCAGATAATGCCAGCCCTGTTCCCAGACATTTGTCCGTTTTTTTCCAGAACCAGTATAATTGCCTGCAGGTACAAAAACTAACTATCTCTGTACCAGGACCAGGTTGTTTAGCGGTCATAAAGCGTTGGTAATGAAGAATTGTTTACGCCCGCAAAGGGAAAGCACTTAGCGGCACTCGGTATTCAAATCACACGGAGGCTAATTCGAACGCCCTTGAGGCGTCGATTGAAACGCGCCAGTGAGCTGGTGTTCGTACATATACATAACTATAACAGTGACTACTTTTTTACCTGGCTATAGAATGGAAAAAGTACCCATTTTGCGAGTGGCTACCGTAAAATGGGGTGAGTAGGTGCAAAACTGACATTCAAACCTCGATAACATTTTATTTTTACATATGCAAACTGATATGAATGGTGTATATAATAAGTGTTCCGGACGTTTTTATTTTTTATTTTATTTTGGGTAGTTCCATTTCATAACTTTGACGATAAACAGGAAATCCCACCTCACCCCGTAGTCCCTCGTAGGTATTTGGGGTGTTGGGTAAGTTGGGTTTTCATACAAAACTGATTTTGGAAGATTGTTGGATAATTTTTGCCGTCAAAGGCCGTCAAAGCCCTACCATCAATCATTGGTCTACCATGACAGTGTTGGCCAAACACCGTAATGAAGTAAATTAGCCCAAAGCCTAATAGACCATTACCTCAGAGTGATTAATTGCTAATTACTTAGTTTATTTACTCGAAAAACACTATTCGATAATGTATCTTGGTTAGTGGATGATTAGACAGTTTTAAGTCATTCATATGACATCGTGAAGGTTAAAATAGTAAAAAAGCGGGGTGAAGAAAAATTGCAGTCAAATAAAAACGACAAAATCGTAAAATATTAAGCAATTTGTCGAGGAACTTTTTAAAATTTTATAGTTATGGTGGTTTGCTTATTGACTTAATAGTACCTAACTCATGCATTTCCTCGAAGAAAACACCATTACGTAAAGTGGAACTGCTGATGATCATAAAATAATGGCTTGTTAAATGGTTTTGTAAGAGCGGTTTTATTTTGTTAATAGTAGTTTATGTGACTGCTACATAATGAAAGGCATTAAAATACGAGTGTGGGTTTATGAAACGAATGAAATGAGTTTCATAATAGTATCACACGAGTGTTTTAATGCCTCATTATGTACAGTTACATACACTGCTTTATCTACACACATATTATAAACTTTCTATGATATATTCACTAACCTCATATTACAACCGACATTGGGGCACTTTCCTCTCTGGCGGAACTCGCGGATATGAGATGGCGTCTCCGAAAAGTCCGAAATATCTTTATCGCACATTTTACACGAAACTTTTGTTATAGTTACTTTAAAAACAACATAACAAATTATTTTTTACTACAAACTAATTAAAAGATAAACTGTACGTCAAATGGCGGCAAATGAAAACTTTTTTCACGCATGTCACGCATCCGTAGTTTTTTTTTAATTCAGAGACAAACTAGAGTCGGGGTCGATTACCATATCGTCCGATACCAACTTACAAGCGAGATTTGTCAATATTGTATGCAATTGACATTTGATTTCGAATAAAACGTCATCTCGACTGATATTAGAATAGGGGTCAAATCAAATTGCTTTTTTTTCAGAGATGTTCGAAATTTAAATTTCATTACCAAATCGATTTTGATATAGTAATGAAGCTATTACCACATTTTCACAGATAAGAAATTTGCTGTAACAAAACAGTTTATCGTAATGTGGGCCATTATTTACGGATTTTGAAGGCATCATAGAGAGTTTATGATATGTGTGTAGATAAAGATTATTAAACGCTAATAGGTAAGTAATTTTTAACCAATGCAAGCTGCATGAGACGTGTAACACAATTTGTATTAAGTAATAGCGTGAGATCCGTCGTTTGAGATCATGCATCTGTTGGAAATCAAATCACTCACTCGCGTTTCTTAAGACATTGTAAATTTCCCGCATTGTAATTTCAATAGGTACCTATGTCTGAGTCTTACGGATGATCTCTTTCCGTCGACCTTCCTAGTAGGTAACCATCAGTCGTTCGAGGTAATGTCTTTTCGGGCAATGTGACCGAAAACTCCAGGATCCTTCGCAAGTAGGTGGTGGAGTCTCGCTTTTGCGTTGACCTCTCTTAAAAGTATAAGTAGATGCTTTGGTTCGAAATTTGAAGCATCTTTCGCCAGCACCATATCACGAAGGCGTCAATTCGATCAACTTTAACAAGGCCCTTTTCGGCGTTAAGTTAGTTGAAACTAATTATTCGACAATATGTCTGATGACGTGATGACCATGACCTAATTATTATTTGGCATGTGATTCGGTGTCCATGTTCGTTAATTGGCTGCGGTTAATTTTGACATTAGGCATATTGTCAGGGACACGGTTGTCGAGCCCGGAAAATGATCATTTTTATTGAGATATACCTACTAAAACCATAAAGCAAGTATTTTATTAAAGAATTATTTTCCCCAATCAAAATGTGTGAAGCTTACGATTTTTTCCTTGTGGAACATTTAGCAAATTTTGAAAAATCTCCATCGGTGCATCAGTAAGGTAAAACATTTTGAGAACCCTTTTTTTCCATGTGTAACTTAAATAATTATATATTTTCGATTATTAATATGTGATCCAATACATACTACGACTCTTCTCTTTCCGAACAGACTCTAATCCTTTTCAAATTCAAACATAAACGTGTCGCACGAAATGGTTTAAGTTTCCACAGAGAATACTTACCACATCAACTTTTATTTCCATAATTTTTCGCCAGTAACCAAAGACATTAAACACACAGTTTAATTAACTAGTCACTTTTATAAAAGTATTTATACTTTGCACATTTCTCTATGCCAAAAGGTTCGAAAAAAAGTTGTTAATGGTAGTTTTTCCCGCGTATTACCGCACGTGCGATCCGGCCGGAAGTTTTCGTACCACTGTTTTCGATTGAAACTTGAAGCTAGTTTCATTCGGCCAACACAACAACAGGCGTGGACCGCCTGTTGAATCGAATTAAGTGGAAAGTAAATTTTATTGCTTAATAAATACCTACCAGTGTCACTTTCAGATAGGGTTGGAAAACGATTTACTCCGAGAAGTGTCTACTTTGGAACGAAGTGGATTTCAGTGAAAATCTGTACCTAGGTGTCCTTAGTATCGGTTTTACGTCTTCAGCATTATTTAGCACTTGTTTCTCTACATTTTAAAATTTACCTGTAGAGTAGATATCTATTATGGGAGTTTATGACATTGCAAATCTTAGTTGCGTCTCTAGTGTCGCTGATAAGGACCATAGACGTCGTTTTAGGGTTTCATACCAAAAGGGTACAAAAAGAACCCTTATGGTGCGACTCTGTCCGTCCGTTTGTCTGTCTCGAAAATTGCTTAAGCTGCGATTTGAAATTTGGAATAGTTATGAAAATGGCTAACCCAGACACATTAAAAGAGTTCTATTTTAATATTACATATTTTTATTAACTATTGGAAAAAGCCTATTTTAATACGACGAGAGGGAAAAACTTCAAACTCTAGTTACTAAATAGGTCCAACGGGATGTCATAGATAGAGCTTAAATTGAACATTACAAAACAGTTTTTATTATTTTTTTATCGAAAAAGTCCAAATATAAAAGTATTTTTACAAAAAATACCATCTTTCCAATAGCGAGTGTGGGTTTATGAAACGAATGAAATGAGTTTCATAAAAGAATCACACGAGTATACATTTTAATGCCTGATTATGTACAGTTATCCCTTATCTTGGCAAGGCTCAAAATATTTAAAATTTTAATATTTTTTTAGTTTTTTGTCACCTATTGACCATACACAACTATTAAAAAATGATGAAAAAATCCAGGGTATTCCAATTTTGGAAAATCATATGTATCATATTTAATACAACGCCAATCCCTCGACAAACTCAGGAGTAATTCTCAAAAAAGTGGCATCTTAACCTGTCATCGAGTTTTTGAATTGAATGTATGTTTATTTGCTCTTTTTCATATGAAACAAAAACGTATCTGGATAAACAAAAACAATGTTTATCGTGGTCAAGTCATTTTTATTTAAATTTAAGACTTATTTTTATAAAAAATAAAGAGTGGCACTTTTCACTGTAACCTGTCTTGTCCAAAAGCATCGCTCTTCCAGTTTTAGTTCTTTAGATATTATAAGCACCAATTTATGTAAATAAAATATCATGCTATATAATAACATAAACAATACCTTTTAAAATGTACATTGCACGGGCCTTATATTTTTTTTTTACAACAATATTCTCGTACGAAGTTTGTCCAAGGATATTTTCACTGTAACCTGTACATCCGCGGTATTGCATCTGACTCATACACAGAACATTTTATTTAAATCATAACTATGGCAAAATATTAGGTAAGTATCAAGCTAACCACCGTAGGATATCATCATGACCCAAGTGTCGTAGTTTCGTAGAGACAAGTGGTTAAAGGCAGGAATCTGGGGTTTGTAACGGAATGTTATCTGTAACTTGTCTCAATTATTTTAAGAATTTGGTATGGGGCCTAATGTAATAATATCAATTAATTTAATATTGTATGAAGGTTTATTCATCTATGCTAAAAGTGAGACTTTTGTATTATTATCCGTTCAAGAGAAAAAATAAAAAAGAATGTATTTTTCACTGTAACGTGCTTAACTTTAACATGTGTTCAATGTATAGGTTATTGTAAGTCTTGAAAATAACTTCTTCATTTTCCGTTCCCTTTTGAAAATTTGGGGTACTTGATGAAGTAAAACATATTTTTCATTCTTAAAAGTAAAAAAAAATACAAAAAAATATCATTAACTTTAACCTGTGGATGCCATTTTCTTGAGAATCACTCTAGAGATGCTTATTTTTAGAAGAAAAATGTGTATCATAATCAAAATAAAACATGTAATGCAACAAAAATAATCATTAATTGTTATTAAACCGCAATATAAAGCAATATGACATATTTGAAACATGTATTTCAACCCCCCACAAGTATAAAAAAAATCAAAATTAAAACAAATCATGTACCACCACCTATTTTGACGACAACTTGCCAATGTATTAAATGTAATACACATGTTCTTTTATGAGTTCTTGGCAATGTATCAAATATGATATGTAACAGTTTTATGTAAATATTCTATGTGTTGAATGTTTTTAAATACGACCACTATGTAAATCCTAATACACTAACAGATAGTAAGTGCATTAAAATGGAGATTATGCAAAAATATATACTAATCTAAGAAATAAGTGCAAAACTTACAGTACGGAACGAGATCTGTTGTTTCCGCGGCGCCATGTTGATAATTAATAATTAATTTACGATGACACTTGTATGTATTATTTTTTGCTATAATAAAGGAGGGTAGATCGACATATTTATAGCAGAATTATTTTGTTAAGTAATAATGTGAACCTGCTAGATTTTTTAATGTTTCATGTATCACGGGTGTTACAATGCCCATATAAGCTTCAACAAAACAAACTAATTTTATACTTACAAACAAGTATAGGATACACGTGCAAATAGGTAATTCGCGTGTTTTAAAATTCGCCACTCGTTGCGAATTTCCTATTTTTCCCACTTGTATCGTAAATAACTATAGTTTGTTACAACATGACTGTATACGTATTCACAAATTCACTTCTTAGGTAAGTATGTGATAGACACGATTACCAAGCAATATTTTTGTCTCTGAAAAGTGCATAATCTGCCCAAATTCCTTTGTAAAGATTCAATACAAAATAAGTGAAATGCACTCACTAAGAAAATTGTAATCATGTCATACTTCGTAATTTTAATTTAGTTGAAAGCTACAACTGCGTCACATCCCATAACCTACTCGTACACGCGACAGGTACTTTAACTGGAGTATTGACGGAGATTTATTTCCTTTCCGACCGCGACCTTGACATTGACCAAGACTTTGAACCACATATACCTATATCATAGTAAGCACAAAACAATGCATCATCACTAATAAAGTGTTGCCTCGTTACCTTCCATATTTCTATGCAAACCTTTTACTATTTAGAATGTGAAAATAATTAATTAGAGCAAAACTTACCCGCTGAAGTCGAAATCGCAGCCCCATCACCATCTTGTTCACAATCAAGTCACTAAGAGTGTAGAATTAATTAATTTTATTTATCATCGTCACGGTAAAATAGGAACCAAATCAAAGACTTGCCGACATCATATCACTTGTCAATTTTATTGCCGTGAACGATTTTTGACTGGACTAAATTGAAAATACACCTAGTGAACTGTACTTGCGAGGATTGGACACACATTTTGATTTGTTCGCATTACCACGATGTATGGGGCGAGATGTAAATATTTGCGTGCGACCAATTTATGATAATCAGCGTTTTCAGCGCTTTTCAGTAGCAAGAAAATCTCACCGATACAATTTTAGGATCCTTTAAGTTAAGTAGGTACCTTATACCAGTTTATTCTTAGTCCGTTATGAACTTATGATAGTTGCGATATTGTTTTATTATTTTATTAACAATTTACGAACACTTTTCTCCGAATACCTATAATAAATTTAAACTGTACAACATAGTTACGTGTTATTTTTGGGTTAAAATTATTCGTTCAACATTGATGTTCAGTCTCAATGTTTACAGCAACTTGTTATATCTGATTGAAGCGCTGCAGGGGGTTAATTTGCTGGAAAATCGAAGATGCGCGCGCACAGAATTCCCACCAACGCGTCGATAAAACAGATGGAGACTTGCCGATTTTAATAAAAGTCGGTCCGGCCCCGGCCTAAATCGACCCAACGATACCGACGCGATCTTATAAACGATACCGATATTACGACTTTACGATAAAATTACGACATTTCCAACAGAATATTGAAATACTGACTAATAAATAAGTGGTTCAAAGATAAAATGTGATGTAAATAGTAGACAATTACTTAAATTTTAAGATAAAATGGATACAGGTTAGTTCAGCTTTTCTTTTTTCGTTCGTTTGAATTAGTGCTCGTACAAGTATCAGGCTGATTAGAAACGTCAAACGAAATGTACCGGTACCATTTATTTCTGTTCTTTCTTAGAATATAATTCTTTTTTTTTATTTCTTTGATAGATGATGACCCCTTTCTTTGCATTTAAGATTTAAAAGCCCGAAAGCAAGTAAGTTTGGAGCAGTTAAAAGGTCTTTTAGAGTACCTGAATGAACATCAAGACTTGGCTAAAGGGTTGACCAGGGGTCGCAGAGGGAAACTCCACTCCGTGAAGTTATGGAATGTTTGTGCCAAGAAACTAAATGTTATCGGGGAAGGTGCTGTGAAAGATGGCAAAGGATGGTCTAAGGTGTGTAATATTTTAGGTATTTTCATGATATCCATAATAACTATACTTAATAGTATGTAAATTATGTAAATAGGTCCCTCAAATTAGTTTTCCACTTTTGTAATTATTTAGATTACTTACTCCGCTGGCTCAGCAAGCCAAAATGAGACTTGGCCTCCGACACAAGACAGCGCCACTTTTCTACTTCTTTTTTTCTTTTCATTTTTCTTTTCTTTTTTTTCCTTTATTTTCTTTTTCTTTTCTTTTTGTTCTCCTTTTTTTCTAGTTTTTTTTCTCTTATTTAGATTACGCCCTTGGATAAATATCCCGCCCGTTTCGAATTAACAAAATAACGAAAGCGTAAATTCGGGCGACTCGTAGGCCACCTTGGCTCCATGTTTTCAAAATAAAGACTCTTGAAGGTAATTTTTATCCACATTATGTAAAAAAATAATTATCAAACTTCAGTATTGGTGTGACTGGAAATACAGAGTCCGTCGCCGGGCCCTCGAGCTGAAGGCGGCCCGGGAGAATAACAAGCCACCGCCTGATGGAGTGGCCAGCCTCAGCCAGATGGAGGAAACCATCCTGGAGATCATCGGAGAGAGCGTGGTCTCTGGCGTGGTGATCAAGAGCGACCCTTTAGCTGAAGCTAGCGTTAGTACATGATATTCAATTCTCTTCTGCCCTCGACTTCTTATACTTAGAACTAGTATTTCCATATCCCCCTTCTATAATACATTTCACCCCTGAAAAACGAGTGAATCAGGGTAAATTAGACTTGATTACAGTGAAAAAGAAGAATCGGGCGCAGAAGAACAGCTGACATCATGTAATGTGATGTCCCTGGGTTCCAATGCACTTTAACGCTTTTTTAATAGTTTTCAGATGAAGAAGAATCGTATATGGCTGACAATAGCGAGGAAGCACCTATAAATTATGGTAAGTATTTTTATTTTTACATTATCTTCCTGTACTTACCTACCTAAAGTAGTCTAAAGTATTTACCTAATGATTGTGTCATTAGGTAAATGCTCATGTTTTGTCATTTTCCCCCAATTTATTGCCATTCAAAGTGTTATGTTAAGGATTAAACAAAGAAATGAAAAGACTCAGGGAGCACCTTCTGACTACCACACTTAATAATTAGGATTTCTTGACAACCTATACTCTTCTTCACAATTTTTTGCTGATTTTGGGCCGATTTTAATTTTTTTGTGGATTTTTTAAATCAGATTTCGATAAAATTTGGTGCAAAGATTATTCCCATATTCAGTAGAATATAAGCCCAATTTTTACCTTATGCCCTAAAAAATCTCACGGATAATTAGAAATTTCTCATTCTTTACAGGACTAGTTGTGATTTCGTATTAATTCCGCCCAGAATGACCCCTCATTCTCTTCAAACCAGCAAATTTTTTATCCAAATCTAACAAAAAACAATGCGACAAATATAATAATAATCGGCCCATTTGCTGATTTAGATGCAAGAGGCCTAAGCCTCACACATTTTTTTATTTGTCAAATAGGTATCTATAATCTGAGTAGCCTGTATAAAAAAAGTTGCAATGTCACCTGAAAGTAACCATAAGTACTCTTGTTTCTCCCAAAGGCGTTACGAAGACCAGACGAGGCAAAAAGAGACGGCATTCATCCCAAAATATATCTGATGCCGACGACGAGGTCGGGACCAGTAGCCCTCACCTTGAGAGGAAACAAAAGAAATTGAAGACTGACAATGAATCTGGTACGTACAATATTTTTTCTATTTTTATTTATAAATATAATTTTTAACACTCACTGCTCCCAAAATGTGTCGGACACCATTGTTCCATGAGACAAAAAATATTTTATTAATGACTTTATTATTGGTGATCGTAGTTTTTTTTTTAAATTATCTAACGTAGTTATATTTTTATTTATTTATAAAAATCTTTCTTTTTCAACCGACGAAAAAAACGGAGGAGGTTCTTCAACCGACGAAAAAAAAAACGGAGGAGGTTCTCAAGTCGACGCGTATATTTTTTTTTTCTTTTATGTATGACCACGCATAACTTTTTACAGAGATGTTCGATTTTGATAATTATTTTTTTTAGATGAAGATGAAAGTGCCTCGGAGTTGATTCGCCTGGAAAGGGAAAAACTTGAATATACTAAACAATTTCTCGAAACTACTCGAGAAATATCTAGCCACGTGGGAAAACTTGTAAACGTAATGACTAGAATTAAAGATTTTCTTCTAATGAACCATAGAGGGGAATAAATTAATAATACAATGAAAAATAATATAAGAATAAATACAAAAAGGATCTCTCCGGCGGGGAATCGAACCCCGGTCTCCCGCGTGACAGGCGGGGATACTTACCACTATACTACCGAAGACTTAACCGTGAAGTTGAAAAAGTGTATTGTGTTACAAAATGGTTTATGATTTATTCACGTGATCTTAATATTCGTACAGTGAAGACTTGAAGAGTATGAAGTTTGACGACCTTATTTTTGTATGATAAGGAGATTGCAATTGAAGAAAATAAATGGAATAAAAAGTCAATTAGTATATTATTTAGGCCCACTTGCTCCATCCCACTAACCCGGGATTAAGCAGTTAAACCGTTAAGCTTAGTGTCAAATTGTACTAGTAACTTTGGCAACTCCAGGTTTAACTGGTTAACCCCGGGTTAGTGGAATGGTGCAAGTGGGCCTTAGATAACAAAAATATCGTCTTTTATTTATTGAAGTTCATTAACATCATATGTGGCGTTTTCAACCAAACGGGTACTTATTGTCGGTTATCAATTCAAAGGGTGGTATTCCACCTGTACAATTTCTTTGTCCAATGTCATGGCGTCTCACTCTCTCATTGTAGCAAAATGTGAGACGCAATACACATTAGACAAAAATATTGGTCAGATGGAATACCACCCTAAGACGCTATTTCCATAAGGCCCACTTGCACCATTCCACTAACCCGTGGTAAACCGGTTAAACCTGGAGTTACTATGGTTACCAGTACAATTTGACACTGGGTTAACGGTATAACTGCTTAACCCCCGGGTTACTAGGATTGTACAAGACCTAGATTAGGAATAAAGGTGAATTTTGTAAGCCACTATTTATTTTAGAAAAACCCTTAAAAACTTCACACATGAAACTACTTTGTATACAATATATGTACCATCGCCCACACTGTTAACTGTACATCGGTGGACCTTATGCCTTTTGTAATAAGGTCCACTGATGTATAGTCAGGAGTGTTGCTGTGTGTACTATGTAGGGATACCCAAACTCTACTGTATAGGTATACACACATACATAAGTATCCTCATCGAAGGAGTGGGTAGTATACCTGTACGCTGAATGTGATGTAATGTTTGTGATTTTGTGGGCACTCAGGCCTCAAGTAGTTAGTAACTTAGTTTACGTGCACAGTCTAACGGGTTCTCAAACTTTTCTGTAATTTCCGGTAAAAACTAAAAATGATGTTCCTTTTAAGACTTGCATCGTCCGTCCTGTGGCGCCCTCATTGGGGAATTGTATTTTCTAAAAAAACAATTAATTTCTGTATAAATCAGTATTTTAATATTGTTGTCCTAATATTGGTACTTAACCTAGTTTTGAGATGGAGAAGCCCCCCCTCTCTAAATTCTAAGTTCCAAACAAGTGCTTCAGTAGGGGCCCTCGGTCTCTAAATCCGGGCCTAATTGTTGTCCTACTGATTCCCTACCCCTACCCTAACTTTTGGTCTTTTTCACATAGTTTTGTTTTGCTTATTTTTTTGCTTTATTAACTAAACGGCAAATGGTGACCACATTGTTCCGTTTACGAGCCAACAAAAGCCTTAATGAGCTTACTGTGGGACTAGGTACACCGATTTGTGTAATAATGTCATATAATATTCTTCTTCTACCTAGCGTTATCCCGGCCTTTGCCAGGGTCCGCTTTCCTATTTGCGCGATCCTGATGGGCGTCGTCTCGTGTGAGCCCGTTCACATAATAATATTATATGACATTGTTAATATTTATTAAGTAGGTATCTAAGTTTGAGAGCAGCAGATAGACGCGATTACAGCGCACAGTTCAGCAGTTCACAAAGATAACTCAGATATTGGCCATACTCCGCAGTTTGACAGAAATGCCCGCACGGGGCCGATCTCGTGTTTAGATTAAGTAGTTAGTTTAATTTAAACTTTACTTTACCAAAATGGAGCTATTTTATTTGTTATTAGTAATATTTATGGTCAGCAGGTGAGTGCAATTTTACGTTAATACACATTGGAACTAATTTGTATCTAAATTTGTCATGCACGTACAATTTATTATTAACGGGTAGCAATTATAATTTTTTAAATTGTTTTCTATATGTTGCATAAACATACTAATTTGGAATATCCAAGATTGATTATTTGCACTTAATTTTACCATTATCTCGCTAAAATATTCACAAGTAGGTACCTACATATTGTA
This sequence comes from Cydia splendana, assembly GCF_910591565.1. NCBI lineage: Eukaryota > Metazoa > Arthropoda > Insecta > Lepidoptera > Tortricidae > Cydia > Cydia splendana. Next base: position 5,485,165 of record NC_085964.1, read on the forward strand.
CCTACATATTGATATGTAGGTCCTCTATTGTAGTAATGTATGTATATTGATTTTCTTTTTTTTTCTTTGGGGCAGTAGGTGTTGTTTGGGTTGTGCACAAGCTAGTAGTTCATAAAAGCCACTAAATGGGAGTGGACCTTGGTAAGTATATGATAAAAATGTAGGTAGGTACCTACTTATCTATATAATATAGTTCGGGATTCCGGCCAACTGTAACCTTCGACTGTAATCTTTTATGGCATAGGTACTTCCTTAATAACGTTCAATTACCAATTTAATTTAATTACAATTATGGCGTAGGTACCTTTATTTTCAAATGTTTAAAATCAGTCATGGATTAAGTAGGTATTACCTACATACATACACACAACAGCGACTCTAATCAACTATTGCGCTTTCCAGTACCTGTGGGAAAGTAGTTAAACATGACGAAAACATCCACGCTACGAACGAGATAAGTAAAGATGATTCAGTTCCAAACATCACAACTACTGAAGCGCTAACCAATAACTTACAAAACAATATAGAGGAACCTATTCCCAAGACAGATGACCCCGTGAACACAACCGATGCTCAAGCTAATAAGGATGCACTTGAAAAGGCTTTTGACGAAGATTTTCTAATCATCACACGAGTTGGTAAAGAAGAAAACTCCGTGTCAACCACCGAAAAGCCTGCGAAGGATCCTCTTGAAAACGTCGTCGATGAAGAAGACTCTCTCATTATTATCAGGAAAAACGATATCGCTAAAAAAGATAACCTAATTCTAACAAGTACCGAAAAATCTACTAAAGATCCATACGGAAACGCCCTTGACGTGGATTTCCTGAACATAATAAACGATTATGAAGAGACACAGTCAAGTGAAGCACCTGAAGCTAAAGTCGATAATGGCACAGCCTTGCTTCTGACGGCTTTTATAAAAGACGGGCTTATAGCTGAGGCGCGGAACGCTTGTCGAGTAGACCCAGATTTGTTCTTAGGGTTCGAGAGTTACAGTGGTTTCCTGACAGTAGACGAGGAGTTGAAGTCTCACTTATTCTTCTGGTATTTCCCGGTGCCTGACAAGCCTGTGAATGAAACGCCGTGGATCGTGTGGTTACAAGGAGGGCCCGGAGCATCTAGCATGGCGGGGCTCTTTGACGAAGTAGGACCTTTCACTGTTAGTCAGTTTGGAACATTAAAAAGTAAGTATCGTAATGGCATATGTATCTACTTTAAAAATTCTCATATACATTGGATTAGTATCAAAGTAGATATTACATAGATGACTACAACCGCAGTATTGCATTGGTATCATGCTACAAAATTCAAATGGATGTAAAGGCTTCTACAGACCTTGTAACAAATGGCATGCTATTTTAGATAATTGCTGGGCTGGGCTAAGTAGGAGCAAAGAACTTAATCGATCGATCAAATGCAGCAATGTATTGCAAACCGCATGTGATTGTCGGCGACATTTGTAGAGGCCAATAGTGGCTTTAGTTAATACCACTTTATAGGCTAACCCCCTTATTCATAAAACTACGGGCCTGATTTAGTTAAATTATGTTTTATCCCTTTCTTACAAATGCATAAGTCAAAACGACAGATAAGGACAGACGATTATTAGCTAATTGAGGTTTGTAGCGCGTTTATGAATAAGGGGGGTATACTGTGAAATAGAGCAAAGAGTGGATAAACAGAACCTAATACTAGCACCAGAAACCAAGACCTGCAAGCACGATACATAGTTTTAAGCCTTATAATTGTAAAAAGCATTTGACAAGATATTTCACTCTCTTAAAAAATATTTTAAGTTTAAAGCATACTACAATTCCTAAAGGTTAACCATTGACAATGCTATTTATTTCAGAGAACCGCTACAGCTGGATCCATAACCACTCTCTCCTGTTCATCGACAACCCGGTGGGCACCGGTTACAGTTTCACGGAGAGCAAGGAAGGTTATGCGAAGGACTTAGAAACGGTATTGACATTGTTTTTTAATATTTACACAAAATATTATTGAAGTGAAAACTTCTTTAGCGGCGCTGTGCACTTTTTGTGATGGGCAAAAATGTTAAACTCGCGACAGGTAACGTGTCCGTAAGACGTAAGATTCGTAAGACGGACACGTGACCTGATCGAAAAACTGTTACAATGTCATTGAGTTTTCACTTCTGCCGGCAGTCCCGGGGTGCAACCCGTTGTTTTTTTTTTATTTTAATAGGAGTTATAGAAACAAATTCACGATTTACGACGAACTTACGACCTTGCGGAATACCAGTCCGATCGCTCTTAATCAACTGAGCTACCGAAACGACGAATCCCGAAGCGGTGAATTTATAATAAATATAAAATAAAAATATATAACTATAGTATACAAACAAAATAGCATAGATGTTTTCAAAACAATTATTTTAATTTAGAAATAACGATTCCAGTACACGACCCACCTCCATATGGCGATGAAGCAGTTCATGCAAATCTTCCCCGAGCTACAAGCACCGCCACTGTTCGTGGCCGGTGAATCATATGCCGGCAAGTATGTCCCGGCGCTAGCCCACAGGATCCATAGGCACAGGGACAGCTTACCGCACTTCAATTTACAGGTTAGATAATATCACTCGAGAAATTCATTTATTTACATAAATAAATGACTCTATATATCACTCTTATATAAGTAAACGTAGAGGAAAATGAGAGGCCCCCAATAAGATCCATTTAGTGAAGACTCAGAGGTGTATTATATAGACGCCTTTTTTAACGTGCGTAGCATGCCACTTGCCACGCATAATGAAATATTTAAGTAATTTACCTAAATTTTTCTCGAACTAGCTTTGTCATCGATTAACCGTATCGTACGCGTGACAACCCTATAAAGTTATTTACATTTTAAATTGACACATGTCATGTCATTCAATAGCATCTACTTGCTAGGGTTGAAACATACAGATTTTTACAATAATGTTTAACAAACTGTATCTCAAAAACGGTTAGAGATATTAAAGTGACTAATAGGTGAAAAATAAAGTATGTACGTCGTAGCCTAAGCAATTCCCCGTTTGCGTAATTAAGACCTTCGTTCTGTTCCACCCAATATATGACGAGCATCTAAGCAAAATGAGTCTAAAGGTGTTACTATTTTTTATCCAAATTAGTTAAATTGGGTGACTGGTCTCGACTAATACCAATGCTCACCACTACCTAATTAACTTGGCCAAATTAGGCCTAAAAATTAATTTATAATTCCGAATATCCACAGGGTGTGATGCTGGGCAACGCAATGGTAGACCCAGAAGAAATCGCGCATATAGCAGATGCTTTCGAGTACTTTGGGCTGATTGACCAGACGCAAGTGGAAATCATCAGACCGCTGGTGGAAGGCTTCCAGGACGACATCGCTCAGAACAGGAGCGGTCCCGCTAAGATGGTATGTGTGCAAGCTATTATTTTCGGGGTTTCATACACCACTGAGGACGATTTTACAACGGAAATACATTTTAATTTTCATTCCAAATATTTAGGACAGGATCAGAAGACCTTTATTAGGTATAACCGTGGTTTAATATGTTACGATAAGATTCCAATCTGCATCCGCTTACTCCAGTGATAGATAAGTAATTCAGACTCCAATTTTGCACTCCGACCTACTCTGAAATATTTAGGAGAATCTTTCCAGGCTTTCCAACTGCCATTACGAAGCTTCTTTGCTCAGATTTTCAGTAATCAGCTATCAGTCATTTATTGTTTTCATAGGTACATAAAGTATACAAATATTGACCCTGCTTTCATCTTGTTTACAGAAATGGGTCAACCTCGTATCAGCTCTCCTCCTAATGTCCCATCAAAAGCACGCGTACAACTTCCTCCGAGACAGTATCTCCGGCGGGAAATACACGGAAATGTTGGACAAGTCCGACGTGAAGAGAGCCCTCCACGTCGGGGACATTCGGTTCAGTCGTGTCAATGTGACCGTGAATATTGAGTTGGCTCCGGAATTCCTTAGCAGCACGAAATCGATGCTGGAGGAGTTGTTGGATCATTATAGGGTGTTGGTGTATTGGTAAGTCATTGTATCAATTTAATTGCCTCTTATTGGTAACTAAATTAAGGTGTATGGCAATGGTGTGTGGTAACCCCGAATCACCCTCGAACGTTATTTCAAAAATGGGTCCTGATATCATTATATCCATTAGTCTTAGAGGTGATTTTGAAGCTTGAAACCTCTTAGATCCTTAACTTATTTATACGACATGATTCCTAAGTTCTCGATGCTCTCTTTTCCTTAAGGCCTCGGGCTTTTTTTTATTTAACCCTCTGCCCATGGGAATGGTCATGAGGTGTTTGGATTTGGATCGATCGAATATAACGAAAACCAAAGTCTCAATAGGTAAATTAAGATTTTATTTTTTAGACCATGTTTTCTCAACAGTGGGCAGTTAGACCAGATGCTGCCTTGTCTGCAAACCTCCAAGAACGCTCGGACATGGAAGTGGAATGGCACTGAGGAGTTTCTGGAAGCCGCGCGGTACCCCTTCATATTCAACGGCAGAAACGCTGGGTAAATAACGTAGTTTTGTTGGTGGAAGAATGTTAGTTTACATCTCGAGTAGGTATTACCATATCACAGCTAGGGAATCAAATGATTGCGCCTTCCTTAAAATACCGGACAACTCGGACAAGCATGAATAACGATGCTAAATAATTAACATAATACTTACCCTTTTATAACCTCTTCACGTACCTAGTTTTAATTTCAAGCGTAATTCTCTCTACATCTCCATTTATTAGAATTGGACGGATATTTGACAATAATAGGTCACGAAACATTATGCCTAATTGCGGTGTAACTAGTCAGACTGTGCTTCAATTACTGTCAATAAGAGCAGTCGTGAGTCGTGAGCCAATAGCGTAAGAAAATTGATTGATGCATCAAGTATGCCGAGTTTCCAAGGGTGCCTCATCATCTTCCTCGCGTTATCCCGGCATTTTGCCACGGCTCATGGTAGCCTGGGGTCCGCTTGACAACTAATCCCAAGAATTGACGCAGGCACTAGTTTTTACGAAAACGACTGCCATCTGACCTTCCAACCCGGAGGGAAAACTAGGCCTTAATAGGATTAGTCCGGTTTCCTCACGATGTTTTCGTTCACCGAAAAGGGATGGAAGGGGTTTCCAAGGGTGCCTAATGTTGTATAATTATTTCTCAGCTACCACAAGACCGGGGGCCACCTGACAGAAGTAGTGTTCCGCGGCGCAGGGCACATGGTCCCTCAGGACGTGCCCGCGCCATCGCAGGCCCTCGTCACTCGCTTCACCCACGGCGTCCCACTCGGTCCGCGCAACATGCAGTACGAAGCGACCTTGCTAACCATGCAGAAGTATTTGCGCAATGGAACAACGAGTAATGTTACTAATACCGATGTTTTCGTATATCTATAATAAATGATTTGTTTTAATTTGTACCTTCAGTTTCACCCCTTCAAGTAATTAAATAAGATCTCCCCTCGTTAATCTAATCGTTATCGTTTCGCATTGCCTGATTGTTGATGTGCTCGGACAGTTTGACGGCCTCCTAGCCTATAGTCGATAGTGACCCTGCCTACGAAACAGGAGGTCCCGGGTTCGAATCCTGGTAAGGGCATTTATTTGTGTGTTTATCACAAATATTTGTTTCTGAGTTATGGATGTTTTCTTTGTATACCTAATACCTATAAGTATTTATATAGCATTATATATTATATAATTATATCGTCGTCTAGTACCCACAACACAAGCCTTATTGAGCTTACCGTGGGACTAGATTAAACAGATTAAACTGTGTAAAATTGTCATATAAAAAAAAAGAAAAAAAAAGTTTGGAACTCTTCTCAAAGTCATCTTCGATCTATTTAATGCTTACTGTACCTATTATACAGAATGCGTGGATTGCCTAGCTAGAATAATGTGCCATATACATTCCAAGCGACATTTCACACCGCTTTCTATATGAAGGTCCAGTTATTTAACAACTATTATGCAATACAAACCACAAACAAAAATTATTTTTTAAGCGTACCTATATGTAGTCAAGGAGTCAAGGACTTTCAACGTTGAGCTATTCAGGACTTAGAGGATATAACCAACGGAGACGCCATGTCTAAAATTTTCGGTACAAAATAGTCTGCCGTTTTTTGCGGGGGAGGGGCACATCAAATGTATAGGTACGTCATGTCAGATAACCGTCAGTCCATACATATGGTTGACAAGTTGTTGACCATTGGCCGCCTATTTTCGACAGAGGGGAACGCCTGTTAATGGCGGCTCCATTGTTAATTACTCCGAGATTCAGGATGTGAAGTGATTTATATTGGAGACTTGATAGTGTAAGTATAGAACCAAATTAGCTTGAGCCCCAAAGGGGTCATCCATTAATTACATCACACGTTTAGTGGGAGGGGGGGGGGGGGGGGAAGGATGTGACATGTTGTGACAGGGGGGAGGGGGTAGTCATAAGCTTTGTGACGTCACTTTAACTTATTCAATTCTACTTTTCAAAAATATTTTGAAAAAATATTAATAATAGGTACAACCTACATAATTCGATTTGCCGATTTCGTTTAAAAAAATGTGATGTCACACCGGGGAGGGAGGGGTTTGCCAAATGTGACCAAACTAGAAATTCGTGTGATGTATTTAATGGATGACCCCAAATGACTCAACTATTATAGATAGACCGTGACCTCTAGATATTGATCTTTATTACGATGCTTCGTTTATTATTACTACGACGATGTTATGGTTTCAGACAAGTTTTGACTCGACCTCGACAATCGTTTTCTGATTGGCGTGTGCATCTTACGCACCACTTTCACTTCATTTCGCATATCAATCGCAATCAGCTTCGATCTTCGAGGTCGTATCAAAATGAGATCAAAACCGTAACAAGTTTTTAAATTTGAATCGGGCTCAGTAGTACCGCCTTTTAGATATGACCTATAGTCTAATATAACATGGTCTTCTCTTCCCAGAGTGACACAAGCCTAACGTCACAATTACATTGCCACTTTATATGACGTAGCCTTGTGTCAGTCACGTGGTCGGAAGAGAGTACCAGGCGGAGTATATTATTATACCATGGATATGACCTATAGAACCTATAGAAACTTAGTCTCACGTCAAATATCAACATTGGTGCTATTATTTATTTCTACTAGAAGCCTCATCGCCTCAGGTAAGTCAGGTATTTCGGATACCAAGATAAAAGTTACACTGGTCCACCCGATTCAATGCTCGATAACCGATAAGAATACACATACGACGTATGAGTCAGCCATGCTGACGTTGTTTACCAACGAATGCCAGACAAATTGTCAGTGTGCGCTGAGTCGAGCTATGAGGCGATTGCGTGTTCGCGTGCGTGTGAAACTAGCATAAATGCTATATTTAACCAGTGCACAAAACAAAGAAACTATAGACTCTGAGCCATAAAAAGAAAGTACAACATGATTATAAGGACTGGGATAGTCGTTTTATGTGTAAGGTGAGGTTATGTTCGCATATGTTTGAAATGTGAATGTTTACAAGTGCTGGCGACTGGCGTTCCTAATGCCGGCATTGCCGTAACGGTCCGTACGCTTGATAAAGTTTAGTACGTATTCTATAAATTTTAATAGTGATATGCCTATTTAGACAGTAATTACGTGGCATTACTAGTTATATTTTATTTGTCAGGTACGATTCTCAGCAAATCCGGTAGGTGTTTAACAATTTTTTGTTGTGGACGAATGTAAACAAGGTTTGACCTTCAATACAAAAAATGGATACAAAGAAGAGATTAGATTGTGAATGTTAGACGTTAATTATAAATTATAAGCGCTGTGTTAACCTAGAGAGAATCCTTACTTAATAAATCGGAGTTACTAAATAGACATAGACGTACCTACCTACCTAGATATTAAAATCTATAAACGGTGGACTGCCTAAGTGAATCGGTTTCACTCATTTACTTAACGCCCTCCATTAGGGAGTGTTTTAAATCGATACGAGTTGCGAATTACCTATTCGCACATGTATCGTACAACGTTTTACAGTACATATGACCCTTTAAATATTCGTCATAGTTGCGTAATGTGCTAATTATCGCACTAGTGTAATATCTACTGTAAAATTTGTTTTCATTTCTCATGCTCTGAAAGAGGGGTCATTGTTGTTCTAAAAGGTGTGCAGAAAATTATACGTTTCTGCACTAGACTAGAGCATTTTACGTTCCAAGTACGACTTTATTAATTTTTTTAGGATGAGCAATTGAAATTTGGGTATAAATGGATTTGTTATACAATTTCCATTCTGATATTAGACTCCCCATTCCATAAATACTTTTGCCTAAATTGTGCCTAAAAGTACCCTCAAAAATACCTCACCTCACCACGGTTTTTTGACCCCCCCCCCCCCCCCCTCCTTGTCACACTTGGTCACATTTGGCAAACCCCTCCCCCCTGGTGTGACATCACATTTTTTCAACGAAATCGGCAAATCGAATTAAGTATTATTATTTTTTTGTCAAAATATTAGTAAATTTATAACCCAAAACTGATTATGAAAAAAAAATTAAACTAATAAAAACGATTACCGTTCCAAAAACTTGTTTTTGAACTGTACAGTAAATAAAATGATTAAAATAAAATTTTGGTTATACTGATGAAGTTAAAGTGACGTCACAAAGTTTGTGACTTCCCTCTCCCCCTTGTCACAACATGTCACATTTTCTTGAACGGCAAACTACCTCGGCAGAAATGAGTGCCTTTTCATCCCTTGGTTAACAATCTATTATTTACATATGCAACTGAATGGTGTATATAATAAGTGTTCTGGACGTTTGTATTTTAGTTTTTATTTTATTTTGGGTAGTCCCATTTCATAACTTTGACGATAAACAGGAAATCCCACTTATTACTTATTAATACATTATTTTTGTAGCAGTAGCCTTAAAATCCCATCTCACCCCCCTTTCATGCCTTCTCTCCCCATTCATAAGTTTCATAACCCAACTCTCGCCGCGAACCCTACTCACCCCATTTTACGGTACATAAGGACGGATCCCAGTGTAAGTCAAAATTTGTCCAATTTCAGCATCACCATAGCAGCGAATACTCCGATCAACGCCACGCCGGCTTTGATGCTATCCCCATTTATCAAACAAAATCGCCTCCAGGAAGCAAGAAACGCATCTTCAGTCAACAGCACACTCTTCCTGAATATCACGAGCCATGCCGGATTCCTTACGGTTGACTCGTCGTATAATTCCAACATGTTCTTTTGGTACTTTCCCGTGGCAGGGAAACCTGTTAATGAGACGCCATGGATAATTTGGTTGCAAGGAGGACCAGGCGCCAGCAGCTTGGCTGGGCTGTTCGATGAAATAGGCCCGTTTCAGTATGATAGTGCGCAGTTGAAACGTAAGTATGAGATCATTCTAAGATGCGGTAATTTCTACCTGTTATTTGATTCAACCATGCAAGATAATGCCACAATACGACAATAAATGTAATATGTTGTGTAATTGATTACAATTACTGTTCGATAATACGGCAAGAGGCAGGAAAAGGGGAGTGAAAGGGTATATTGAAATATATCGATCTGCAATGGTTAATTTTCCGAACTACTTTTAATGCAATAATTACGAAGGACAGATAGTATGAGAATGGCGAGAGGTTAAAGACTATCAAAGTTATCTTTAGACTGTTTTCTCAAGTTAGTGCCTGGGTATATTGATTCGATAATGGGTTGGACAACGACTCTATTGTTCTAAGATTTATACGTAGGTGTAACGGTGTCTCTATTTTAATGAGGAATTTTACATACTTAGTTGTTTTGTCATCATCGGCTTAGGGAAAACGACCAACGTTGTAAAAAATCTATTGTTGAGCGGAGAAGCAAATTATCCAATGGCTGTTGACATATAACGCCTCACTATAAAATGACTTCCTTGTTCACACACTGTAAACAAAACAGCACGTTTACAAGTTTTTGGAAGTCACAGTCAGAAAGGAAGAACAGAAGAGCGGAGCCAAGCTCTTCTGTTCTTCCTTTCTGACTGTGACTTCGAATTTCGAATACATTTTTCTAGACATCATGACGAATCTAATGAGGTATCACACGTATTTTTAGGAGTAGTATTTTTATTTTTCACCGTTTTCAGGATCTCGAACAGGCTAATGGTCTTCCCCACATTGAGTTTAATTTGACATTTGTAGAGGTACTACCATTCCCTGTCACTTGCAAGCACAGACAATACATCCTCCAGCCAGACTGAGCATAGTAGCTCTACCCCCTCTGCCACAATATACGGTAGTTTTACTCCATTTTCGAGTCGAAAGTGTCTTTCTGTGACGTCCGTGTCTTTGAACGGACCAATCACGGCACGGGACCTCGCTCACCTCGTCCCCCGCACCCCAGTATTTTTGGCAGCATCGGTTTCATGAAATAATTGCTCTAAACTCCGTCTAGAGGATTCCTAGTCTATGCTTGCAAGTCCTCAATGTCACTATAGAGCTCCGCTTGTTTGTAGGACGCCAGTGGTCATGGGGCAACAACTACTCGCTGCTGTTCGTGGACAACCCGGTGGGTGCCGGATTCAGTTTCACCGACAAGCAAGACGGATTCGTGAAGGATATGGAAACGGTCAGAAGTTTTTATATAGGCTGTTAGACTGAGTACCACACACCATCTTAATTCTTAACCTAACCCCTAAAGCACCGGTCGGCAACCTGCGGCCCGCGGGCCGCATGCGGCTCGCGAAACTGTCACTTGCAGCCCGAGAGGCGCCTTTGGCTATTTTGTATGTAATAGTGACAAACGACAATGTCTCATAAAGTCATAAATATTAACAAAGTACGGCCGGCGTCACCTCCGTTAACTACTATTGGCCCTTGGGCCTTGGCTGCTAAAAGGTTGCCGACCGCTGCCCTAAAGTAACGGCTATGTAAAATAATTATTGAATGTTTTACATTCCAGTGCTCCAAGTATCTCTACAACGCACTACAGCAGTTCCTGACGATCTTTCCTGAGCTAAGAACTGCGCCGCTGTACATCGCTGGGGAGTCCTACGCCGGCCGCTACGTGCCGGCCTTCGGGTACAAGATCTTGGAGGAGCAGCCTACGGGCAACGCGTCTATCAATTTGAAGGTAGGACTATTGGTCTCACCCCCGTTTCTAGCAGCCACGATATTTCCTGACGAACTGCACCGCTTTACATCGCTTACATCGCCAGCCTTCGGTTACAAGATCTTAGAGGAGTTTCAGCCTAAAGGCAACGCGTCTATCAATTTGCAGTCTTCAACAATAATCCCTTACAATCTTTACTGGTGGTGAGGACTACGGTGTTTTTTGTTGGGGTATCTTACACGAGCCGCACGTGCCTGACTTCGCGTAAGTACATTATTTTAGCGGAGAAGCCTGCACTTCTGTAGGCAACGCATCTAATATCAATTTGATTTCATTACCACTTCTGCTTTCAATACATATAGTAGTTTAAATATAAATTAAAGGTACTTAAGTATCAAGTTTGTATTATTTAACATTTACAATATAACAAATAGTAGAGTTAAAGAAAAACTACGTGTTTTTGTCACGTTTTAGGCAACATAACTACTTAGGACTGCTATTCTAACCTCAACTGTGGGCGTAGAAACATGCAACAACACATTTATTAATCGGTCTTTGTAAATTTACGTTACAGGGTCTCACGATGGGCAACCCAATCATCGATCGCATTGACGCCGCGAACATCTCGTCGGTGTACTACCACTGGGGTTTACTGGACACACAAGGCTTGCTCGCTGTCAAACCACTACAGGATAAATACAGCCAGGCCGTAGAGCAGAACAACCTGCAAGAAGCTTGGGACGTGAGTTTTTTTTTAATATTAATTCCTGATATAATGATATCTCGTGGGTCCACTTGAGTCTTCTTGACACACAAGACTTGCTCGCCGTCAAGACACTGTAGGATAGTCAGGCGGTGGAACAGAACAACCTGCACCTACCCTTAGCACCATTAATTGCCCCTACAAACTATTTGGCCACTATAAATAAAAGCTGGAGATGATAACGTTTCTGAGAATGTTTATACAAATTTACTAATTTTACAGCTCCGCGATCAACTCAACCAGTTATTGGTAGACATCTCCCAACAACCCAACCACTTCAACCTGCTGAACGAATCAGGCAATCTTCGCTCATTCACTGGCTTCATAGATCAGCCTCACATAAAGGAAGCTCTTCACGTCGGTACCATACAGTTTACGTTCAACAATGGATCGGTGGACGATGCTCTGATGAAGGATTTCCTTGGACCTATTAGACCGAAGCTGGAAAATCTTTTAGAACATTATAAGATTATGGTTTACTGGTGAGTACTTTAGAGATGCGTTATTTATGCAATGAGTCGTGGATGATCAGAATTTAACTAAATTCAGTAATCAGTAATCAGTAATATCGGCATCCATCGGGCTCCTTACCACTCCAGCGATGAGTGACAGATTAAAACCACACCCTCTGCGGGTTTTGCGCTCTAATAAATTATGGCGCAATCACACTTGGTCGTTTACGGCAAAAGTATTTCTCTTTGTTCGCGGCATGAAAACAATGCTGGTTGCCTGGCAACGTCATGACTTAATTCCGCGACGGCATTAGGTGAACGACCCAGAGTTATGGTACCATTACTTCAGACGTGTTTTATAACGAGTCCATAAGGACTGACGACTCCTTTATTAAGAGCATTAAGATTCCATAAGGAATCTTAATGCTCTTAATGCTCTTGTCTTATTATTGCAATTGATATCTGAAAGCGAAGTAGTAGTAGTAGTTACAGTAGTTGTATGTATGTAGTCACTGCTGTGTCGGGCACAGTGGTTGTCGACTTGCGGAAAATGCCCAGAAAAGTGACCGTTGCTCTGAGAAGAACAGTTTGAAGATTGCCGCTTATCAGTAGATCAATCTAAACTGTTCCTTTGAGAAACACTCACTTCTTTGCTTCATTGTACACACGACGTCAATCAATGTGTTATGGAGGTGTTATGTTCACACATCCATGCTTGTTCCAGCGGTCAACTGGACCTGACTGCGCCGTGCGAGCTGGCAGCGGACTCTCGGCGCAAGCGCTGGCACTGGAGTCATCGCGACGACTTCCTCAAGGCCCCGCGACGGCCCTGGACGGTTAATGGAACGTTGGCTGGGTTAGTAACATTGAAATGAAAACTTCTACTAACCGCATTTCTATATTACTTACTTATTCAGTACTTTACAAATTTTATCGTGAGTAAAACGTAAACTTAGTAAACTATAGAAAAATTGTTCTAATTTTACTTATTTTAATAAGTTATTATACTACCGTATTTGAAGTGAGAATCAATTTTTATGTAGGTTATGAAATCAATCGATTCGATGATCGAAAATCTAATCGAAATCGAAAAATTAGAGTAAAATGTAAAAATATATTTATTAAATTTTATAATGTCGAAAAACAATTATTATATCAATTCTCTTTATTTTATTATGCAAACAAAAGGGAAATATCGGAATTAAAGATCCGCGAAGGCTGGAGGTGCGATATGCTTTTGATATTTTATGATTTCTTTTGAACGCGCGACCTCCAACCACCAATGAGTTTTTCGGAACTTATGGTACGAAATATCATTTGATATTTATTTCTTTTGACATGAAATTGGTCGGAATCAATGGAGACATGAAGTAACCTTGAAACAGAAACCCAAACTACGTGTAATACGTAAATACCCCTTAGAAACGTAGAAACGTTCATGAAACTGCCTATACTGAAAAAATAAAAACGGAAAGCACAATATGACTCAGGCCATTTCGTTTCAGCTACATAAAAGAGGGCGGCGGTTTAACCGAGGTTCTGGTCCGCGGAGTAGGGCTGGTTCCCCTCGACGCTCCTGCAGCTTCGTACGCACTGCTCCAACACTTCATACGAGACGACGACCTACCTATACCCCCCGACTTCAAAGATAAACCGGAATATACGCCGCCGTATGTCGATAATCAACCTACAAATCAGCCGACGCTAAGAAACAACGCACTTATAGCGTCAGTAGTACTAAATGTGCTCCTTATAGTCTGCCTTATTAGTGGTGTTGTCGTATATATGAGATTTAAGAGAAGAAGCGAGGCATATTTCTACAGCACCGTGGAGGACTCTATATCTGATGGTATTTTAACCATGGCGTGACAGCTGCTTGTTTTTATTATTGTTTTATTATAATTTTAATTACTGATTAATGTTGCCAAAAAAGTTATCGTCAAGAGATCCTCTTTGTTATTTCTAAATTTTATAAAATTATTGTAATGTTGTTTTTATTGCTTTGTTTTATTTTTCATCACAAAATAAATCCAGATATGACACACAAACCACGGTACATAAAAATCACAGATAACTTCAACTCGTTTACAAAATAAGTAATTCAAATTTATCTTATTTATTTATCTTGGTGCCTCGACCAGGATCTGAAGTTAATATGAACGCCTGCGGACCAGAACCAAGGTAAAACTATTCCAGATATAATTTACTAAGTACCATTCCTACTACTACAACTTTAATTCCTTATTCTTACCTATACGACAGCGTAGCCCTTCAAGTGGCAGATATTAATTGTCAAAAATTTAACTTTCTGTCAGTTACATATATATTTATGTTTCAAATAGATATTCCTGCTGTGGGAGTTTGCCAAACGAAGGAGTACTTAGTCGTGAAATACATATAAATGCGAGAACATAAAAATAGCCTCAATTAATGAAGAGATAGAATAAAATGTGATCGAAAAACCTGTCATCCGTCTTTTCAGCTACGTCAAGCAGGGCGGCGGTCTAACAGAAGTTCTGGTACGTGCATCAGGCCACCTGGTACCCAGAGACGCACCTGCCCAGGCTTACCAGCTTATCAACTCCTTCATCAGTCAGAACGCAACATCTTGGTACTACACGGATAAAGCCGAGTACACTCCGATGACTGTTGAAAAAGATCCATTAGGAGCGTTAGGTTTGAAAATGGAAGGACGAAATGGAATGTTGGCGACTAGCATTGTGATTAATGTGATTTTATTGTTTACTTTAATTGTATTTTTGGCGTTTTATATTAAATGGAAATGGCAGAGAGAGCATAGTGAGCGTGATAGAGTTTATTATAGTCCGCTTCTAACGTCTGATATCTGAATGTTGCAATTACTGCATTTCAATATTTTTTAATTTTATTTAGCTACTTAAAAACTAAGTTTGACGATACCTTTCCATTAATTACGTAGAATTTCATGTGTAGTTTTAAAATCTCGCGCTTGAAACTCTTGAAAGTCTCTAGTTAACGTAATACCTATATTATCGTAAATGATGCGATGTCACGCGTATTCCTTGAGGTAATAGAATATTTGTTTTTTTTTAACATTTTAAATACCTATAACAAATACAAAGGGAGCGTCCATTAATTATGTGAGGGGTTTTTGAGGATTTTTAGGAGGCACAATCAGCATTTAAAATGCATTTGACATTAAGTAAGTTAGATATTTGTTTTTTATACTCAATTGCTAACTAGGTACGATGTGTAAGGAGCTGAGAGGATTATGGGTCATACTGTGAGTGTGATCACTTTATAATACGATTAATGAACAACGAATGTTAAAGTGCCATATTTACATAACCAATACTTATTTAATTTAAAAAATGCATAATTTATCATTTAAAAAAATATGAAATCATGTATGTTGGTACATGTAGTAAATAAAATAAGTAGTACGTAATACTTAGGTACCTAATACATATTTCACACTATAATTGTATTAACACCAAGATATATTATTATTTTACATAATGGTAGTTAATAAACTGTTGTCTACCTCAAATTATCTTTTCACGAATATTTTATAATAAACAACTGCCTTGTAATTTAATTAGGGTTATTGAATTTTTTTTTTTTTTTTTTTTTTTTTTTTTATCGCTAACAAGAGACTTTATTGAGACAAAAAATACAAACTAAACAATAATAAAACTAAACTACATGGAATATAAAACTTAAAATAATCATATAAATAGACTTATAAATGAACTTATAAATGAACTTATAAATGAACTTATAAATGAACTTATAAATGAACTTATAAATAAACTTATAAATAAAAAATGCTCCCTAGGTCGCTGTCATGAGTTATGGTGCCCAGTAGGCTGGCAGCGTTACCTCGTTGGATGGCCAGACTTAGTCTCTGGCCGAAGTAGCTGCCAGCCCTCTGGTCACCAGACGCATCTATAAGGCGCTCGGAAATTTCTTTATATAAAGACTTCGCACTGGGCCCTTTGATATTCGAAGTCGGTATTATTAATAATACATATTTAAGTATTATTGTTGTGAGACTTGTGACTCTTATGAGTCACAAATTAGGTTTATTTTTTACAAGTTTTTATTTTTAGTTTCACCTGTCCCGTTGTCTGTCGGTCTGTAATCAAATCTTGCAAGTTAAATTTGATCCACTTCCCGGTTTCCGTATGAGCTGAAATTTTGCATGCATGTATAAATCGGATGACAATGCAATATTATGGTACCATCGAGCTGATCTGATAATGGAGACAGGTGGTGGCCATAGGAACTCTGTGATGAAACAACGCAACCTAATTGTGTTATGGCTCCTCTACACGATGGGCCAACGCCGGCCACTCCAAGGGACGCAGCCATGCGGTAGAATGAGATAGCAATATCACTTGCTCCCTCTAACGCATAAATGCGTCCCTTGGATTGGCTGGCGTTGGCCCATCGTGTAGAGGAGCCATTAGGGGTTTATAGAATTGTCTCGATGAGTATTAATTGTCTGTCGTAAGAAAAGTACAGTCAGCGATAAAAGCTTGTACCAAAAATGATTTTTTTGCCAAAAACTTATTGTAAAATTATGATCACTGTTTTTTCATCGTTGTATTAAGAAATAAGTCGTCAGAAGGAAGAGAGTAGCGTCTTTGTTGAAGAGAGTGCGCGCGGCAGCCCCAACACCATCCTGAGCATATTCGGCTATTCGCTGAGCGCTTGGACTGCCCCATGACAAAACACTGGGTAGAAATCATCACTGGCCAAACAAAGTGATGATTTTTACCTAGTGTCGCTAATAATAAGGCGTAATTTGTATTGTATGTATAATAAATGTTTGTAGCGTACCTAGATTGTTAATGTATTTAATTTTTAATTTTTTATCAATGTTTTATGTAGTTATTTTGTTTTGTACTTAAATGTAATATGGGTTTTTAGGACCTGAAATATTTTTTTAACGTAACAAATACATAATAATAAGTAATACAAGTGTCAACGCATGCATTTTTGTTTATTTGTTCGAAAAAGAAAAACGAGACTTACCTACCAACGCACCTACCTACAATAGGAATTAAACGTACCCAAGACAGAAACTCAAACCCCGTGTTGGAGTTGAAAAAGCCCCTTGAAATAGTATTTTATGCAACGCTCCACTCGCCTTTTTTGACCCGTCTTATACAACGGTTGGATAAAATAATTAGACAAGCTTCGGCAGGTTTTTTAACCCCCGACGCACTTAATATGTTTGACGCCAATGTCTGTCTGTCTGTGGCATTAGCTCTCCAACGGATGGGCCGATACCGATGCGGTTTTTTATATGAAAGGGAGTTTTCTTGCGGTGCCAGCAGTTTAAAGAGTTTCAGCTCTTTTCCAAAATGATGTGAGGCATTTTTGGCATAAAATATTTATTTATTTAAGTAGGTATTTAAAAATCATTAAATAACTATAAAACTTAAAAAATGAAAAACCCGTTACGCAAAAAGCCTAAGCATAAAAAAGCAACCTTTAAGAAGTAAAAAAAAAACCTAACCATCTTTATAGATTTGTTTGTTGAGATTTAAAGTTGCGGCGGGGTATCGCTAAGTAACTTTAAAATATCCATTGAACTTAATAGTGGTACCCCGCCGCGACGACTAACAAAAATCGGGCAAGTGCGAGTCGGACTCGCGCACGAAGGGTTCCGTACCATATAATAAATAAAAAAAAAAAAGCAAAAAAAAACGGACGGACGGACGGACGGACGGACGGACGGACGGACGGACGGACGGATGGACGGACGGACGGACGGACGGACAGCGAAGTCTAAGTAATAGGGTCCCGTTTTTTACCCTTTGGGTACGGAACCCTAAAAATCTATAAACATAATTATTTTTGAAGTGAAAACTTCTTTAGCGGCGCTGTGCACTTTTTGAGGTGGGGAATAAATGATAAACTCGAGACAGCGTAAGGCGTAACGCGTAAGGCGTCTCTCCTCTCTTTCTACCGCACGGCGAAAATGTATGCCTGAACCTGATGCTGTTTCATGTAGGCGGCGCAGGGCGCTTGCGTGACTTATGTTATGTGTGACGGACAATGTCATTGTTTTTTTTATTTAAATGCCATCTAGTGAGTTTCCCTCAAACTGGTATTAATATAACGGTAGTACCAGTAGTACTCACACCGATGTGCTTAGGGGTTTCAAGTAATGCGACGATACAACGCTAGATGGCGTTAACCTCAATTATACATAGTGCTGCAGACATTTGGCACTATATGGCCCTGTTATTAATATTTTGAGTTACAATGTCGTTGAGTTTTCACTTCTGCCGGCACTCCCGGAGTTCCCGGCACACGTTGTTTTTTTTTTTACTTTTTAATGATTGTTTCTTATGCTATGTAGGTATATTCTACTTTTTAATTTTTCCCACTAAGGGGTCATCCATTAATTACGTCACACGAATTTCTAGGTTTTTTGACCACTCCCCCCCTCCTTGTCACACTTGGTCACATTTGGCAAACCCCTCCCCCCTAGTGTGACGTCACATTTTTTCTACGAAATCGCCAAATCGAATTAAGTAAGTAGGGTGTATTCGGGTATTGCCGAGTGTGGGATAATTCCGAAATTCAGATGAAAATCACCCTTAATTCCATCATAATAAAAGTCTCTTTTCGGAATTATCCGACAGTTTTCGACATTCGGAATTACCCGAGTAAACCTTACCTAAGTATTATTAATATTTTATCAAAATATTTTTGACGATATAAATATTAGTAATTTTATAACCCAAAACTGCTTAGGAAAGAAAATTATACGAATAAAAACGATTATCGTTTTAAAAACTTGTTATTTAAATGTACAGCGAATAAAATAATTAAAATAAACTTTCGGTTACTGATGAATTTAAAGTGACGTCACAAAGTTTGTGTCTCACCCCTCCCCCATGTCACAATATGTCACATTTTCTTGACCCCCTCCCTCCCCCTACACGTGTGATGTAATTAATGGATGACCCCTAATGACTTATGTTACAATTTACAGCTGAGGAAAGTAAGGTAAGCCTAGAAACGGTTTCATAACGCCGACGAAGGACTTCAGTCACTTTGGTTACCAGTAGGTATCTACTTACTTTCTAGATTTTATGATTCTAAAGCAAAACCAATTGCATTAATTTGCTAATGATTAACGAAGAAGAAGTGATAACCAAGAATTACTTTCAACGGTTTTTAACGGATAATAAATTTGAAAATATTTCCCATGTACAATATAGGTACCTACCTAAGTACCAACCAATCTACGTACATAAAAAATCGCAATTTATCACCAACGGCTTATCCCACTTTAACGACCGTGGGAACATAGTATGCTCTTCATTGTGTCATTATTAACGTAATACCTAAGGTTTTTATGGTCGTACATTTTGTTCGGGCGGCTGAGCTCCTGGTCGAAATACGTGGTAAGAATACGAATGGTGGATGTATGGACACCGATGGTTTACACTACAAACCTACTCGTAAATATTAGGGGTGCGCCGAACATTCGTTAAGTAACTAATCGATAAGGTGGTAGAGTGCTGTTGCTCGACGCGGTCCCAGTACATGTCATCTTGAAACTTAAGTCATTGTCAATAGAGGTGACAGCAGGTTGTCATCTATTGGTCATTAGCATGTCGAGCACTAGTACCACCACCTCACTCGGAATATTGGATTGTTTATTTATTTTTTAAGATAATATCTTTAGTTGTTACAAAAAATGTACAGTCACCACACGGGATTGTTATGCGATTTAGGGTTCTTGCTAAATTGGAAATTCTATAGCGTAAGTATTGAACAACCAATTTAGCTAGGACCCTAAATGGCGCAACAATCGCGGAGCGGGATGGTACATAGGTATATACAATATTTTAGTAAAACACAAATATTTAGGAAAGAGAGATATTTTGAGTCTTGACTTTTTTTTTCAGAAAATGGGAAAATCATTTACTTACAAACTAGATATATACAGTTACAGTGGTACTACTATTTTAACGATGGGGATTCCATTGGTTCTTGAACCACGGTCTGCTACGAAAAGTCCCAGGCCTATAGGTACGTAAGTAGGTACATATAGTGCACTACCTTATTTATGTTAGGTAGTAAATTAATTATATGAAACCGCTATTATTAACTTTCAATTTTGAAGTGGTCAATTAGGGATTTAAAGTAGGACCAAATTAGTTAGTCCCACCGAATTTTCCCGGCTCTAAATTTAAACCGATATTGGTCAAATGTTAATAACTTATTTATGAAAACTAAATGAAATAAATAAAAACAAACATGATAAAACTTACTACTAAATAGGGTAATTCGCCAGTAACTTAGTTTAGGGCGGCCAGTTACTAAAGTTGGCCAGTTACTAAAGTTGGCCAGTTACTAAAGTTGGCCAGTTACTAAAATTGGTCAGTTACTAAAATTGGTCAGTTACTAGCGAATTACCCTACTTAACGTATAGGTAAAAAAATTTGGCCTAAATCGCCGTCAACGGGCAGGGTGTCCAGTGGCCTATTTTATAAAGCTACAAGTTACAATTTACAAGCGGAAGTCTCTTTCTAACCCTATGTGTTAGAACGAGACTTCCGCTTGTAAATTGTAACTTGTAGCTTTATAAAATAGGCCACTGAAGGCTGGCCGTATTTCCTCGCTGTATACTCGATATAAAATAATGCGCTGTGCGAAATACTGGTCAGCCCTCTGGTCGCCCGAGGCTTCTATTAGGCGCGTCGATAAGTCTTTATATAATGTTAATTAATATTTGTCGAAGTATTTGGCGCATCACTACTAAATATAGAGCAAATCACGGCGTGGAGGAATCTATCGCGAATCGCGAGCGGGCGTGGGAGCGGCTTTATGCTAAACAGGTCGTTGGTACCCCGCGAGCGTACCTGTTCATCGGCCCTGTACAGCATGTTCTCATTTTAGTAGTACCATTTATTAGTAAAATTCAATTACATAGGCAAAACAACGTTAGAATTAAGTAATTTAAAATTAAATAAATTAGGAGCTATAAATACAGTATAAAATTAGATTAACCTATGTAAATAACCCAATCATGAAAAAAAATGCCCTGTCCAACAGTTCGGCCTGCAGCATGGACCCCATCACTGGCGGCGTTGCCTCTCTGTACCTACCGCAAGGGCGATATGTACCTACCATAAATATATTAAAAAAAAATATTTAAGTACCAACATGTAAATGGGTCAATTTTCAAATTGTCATTTTTTGCTGTCCCACGGCTAAAACTCGAAGTCCATAGGACTAAAACAATACACTCTTTTTGTTTGGGCAGTCGTGTAAAAAGACTGGGTATGTATATATTTTCATTCAATCTATTATAAGCTTAAAAAAAATGTAAAACTGTACCTTAAATATTATTTGTTTCTGACAAAATCGCATTTGAAGTTTCAAAAACGGCGAAATTTGCCGTTTTTCGCGTGTCCCAGTGGCGACATAGCCCAATAAAAAAAAACATAACTTTGGATGTACGCAACGTATTATGAATAACTTTGTATTTTTATAAAGAGCATTTTCTAGAGAATTCATTTAATCCGTTCGATAAATTAATGCGTTATTTAATAAAACAAGGGAAGCCTTTTTATCGTTGTCCGCGCGGCACTTGTTTTGTCATGACTTAAAGATACCCCCCAAAATCTTATTTGTCTATTGAATAACGGTTAGATTAAATTTATGACGCAATAGTGCGGTTAGTTGGGCGTCGATTACATTGAATGTGGACGCGGAAACAGTTTAATTTATATAAAAACAGGTAAGAATCTCTTTCGATATATTTTGGTACGACTACAACAACATTTGTATGGACGCTTAATATGTTGGTACACAGTATAAAAATGTGTATTTTATAATAATAGTTACAAATATAGTGTTAAGATATATAGTAAAATATATAAGTGAATCGGTTGTATTGTGTAGGAAATTTCGCAAAAAAATATTATTGGCGACATTTGTATGGCGACATTTATACGGCTATTTTGACTGCACAAATGTCGACTGTGGCATACAAATGTCGACATAGTGGCATACAATTGTCGAAAAGGTGCCATACAAATGTCGCTAGGCTCTTATAAATGCCACAAAAATAATAAATAGTGCCATAAAACATTAGATACTGCCATACAATATCGAAAAAATGCCATATACATGTCAAAAGCGCCTTATAAATGGCTAAATAGTGCCATACAAATGTCAATTTTTAAACGTCCATATCTAACGAACTATAACAAGTAGAGTGGTGCCTCGTACAGTATATTTTTTTTGTTAAGAACCCTTCCTGAAACTTTGACTATAAATCAGATTTTCCAAAAATAAAAAATTGCCATACAAATGTCGAAAAAACACCCTCTTCAAAAATTTATCCAAATCTAGGTTTAATAAATACCTACAATTAGTAGGTAGGTAGGTACCTACTTATTAAAAATTAACATGATACGACCGCGTCGTCACGACCATTTCAGGTCAAAAAATAAATTTAATTGCATTGCGATAACTCTTATACCTATTATACTTAAAAAATAAATATTATTAAATATTACTTTGTGCTTTTCAATAAGGATATGAAAAAAATTACCTATCTATTCCTACTAAAATTATAAAAGCGATTGTAATAAATTAGTGAGAGTAGGTATATGTTGATAACATAATGGTATGTTAGATTTTTTAGATTCATTTTATTTAATTTACGAATTTAATTAGGTAATCGATATAATTGTGTTTACTGGCAAAAATGATACCTATTTCATGGCAGACTGTTTATAAACTGCCGACTATATCGGAGTTGCTCATAGCTTCTAGTGTCCCGACACAGGCAGTTGGATATTTAATGTAAGCACTTTATATTTTCTTTACTTAGCCAATATTATATTACTAATAAGTACATTATATTTATTTCAATTAGGTACAATTTAGTATAGGAAATCTAGGTAAGTTTCATGACTATTTTTTATTCGTTTACTTCCTTTTGTGTCGTCGTACATGACTAAGTAAAATCCAAGGATTTTTATAGACCAATGTCTTAATAAATGTTCATTGTTCGTGTCTGGGATTTCTTTAATTACAATAAATACTACGAGCTTAATTGTGCTTATTTTAGGACTAAGTCGATTTTCTTATAATTATTTAACATTTTTTTTTAATAAATAAAATAAACAAAAAATAAAATCGGTTTATTTTAGTGGAAAAACCTTACATCCTATGTTAGTACTTAACTTACCTACATAAAAACACTTATAGGTAATACCTATATACATATTGTATTTCAACATTCACCATCTTCTGGTGGTCTGCCTACACTTCAACATTTACCTAATAACTGGAAATCCTTATAAATTAATTTAACCACGCAAAAATTACCAATACTTTTTCAAATCACATTCATTTTAATAACCTCAACACAAAATCAATTTAATCATTCGTAAACAACTTTTCCGGATCAGCCTGTACATCCGCGCGAGATAATAATCCAAGTTCAAGGCGCACCGCGCCGGGGTACAAGATTCCACCCGCTAGGCGCCCGCTACCATTCCACCGCGGATGCTAGGACGAACCTGGTGCCTGGTTCCACGGAAACAACTGAAGATCAGCCAGTGAACACTGGCCGCTAAGAAAATCTCGACCGTTGTGATACTCACTGGCCATCGAGAAAAACAAGTGACTGCAAAAGTGGGGGAAGTTTCAGGCAGACTAGCTGTGACCGTGGGAAAAATGTTGCTAATTTGGGCTTTAACCTTAGTGTGAGTATTTTTTGATATACCTATCTATCTCTATATTATTTCTACAGGACACTTGCACTCCTCCTACTCAAAGTGGAGTGAAAAATTTCATCACCATGAACCATGAAACATACATACCTACATAGAAAAATAAAGCGAAAAACAATTTCTATAAAATTTTTGTATAGCTCCTAACTCTTGTTATAATTAAAAAATCGAAACAAATCAAGCATAGGCATCCAGAGAGGCATAGGCAACGTAGTCCCACGTTCAGTATGGATAGCAGCGCTCACGTTACGTGACTTGGTCCCCTTTCATCTTATATATATTTTCCTATACATACTTACAGCAGATGTGGGCTTCAGTACCAACTAACGAATATTTCCAATAATCTCCAAAACAGATCGACCGATTTAGTTGCGGTAGGTATATTTTCTACAGGGTTTTTTAATTTTAAAGTTACAATTATCCATGTCCGGTGGCAAAGATGCATCAACCAGTCTGGTACAAAGCACTGGAAAACTAACAACCTTTCTTTACCTTTTAGTTGCGCAGCGTCATGTTCCGATCGGTTCTCCTTACCCGAGCTGCCTCCTGGCGAGGCACCGGACCGTATCCTCAAGTTCATGGAGGATACGTACAAGACCGGCCGAGGCAAGTCCGCGTCCGAGGCGGGGGAGCCTCTGCTCCTCACCCCGCTCATTGAGCAGAATAAGCTGGAGGAGGCTAGAGAGGCGGCGAAGGTTGACTCCGATTACATACTTCCTGACATGGACAGCTATGCTGGGTATTTGACAGTAAGGAAGTATTGCGAATAAGATTATTTAAACAGTAGAGAGTTGGTAACTCTTAATTTGATTAAAAAAAATACAAACTGTCATTTCTAGATACCTAAAATTTTATGAGATGCACTCAATCTTTTAATCTTGTCACTTGCTGTTTCACGAAGCCCAGATAGGCAAAAGCGCCACTAGCGCGCCATTCGCTTGCCCATGCTTTCCCTAAGTAGTGGGTACAGTTCTGCAGAGAACGGACGTAAGTATGAAAGCGCATTTCAATCACCATGTGTTTTATTGTAGGTGAACAAAGAGTACAACGCGAACCTCTGGTTCTGGTATTTCCCGGTAACCGACAAGAAGGTGGAAGAGACTCCCTGGATCATCTGGCTGCAAGGCGGCCCTGGTGTGTCCTCGCTGTACGGGCTGTTCACCGAAATCGGACCGTTTGTCGTCAATGAAGACGGCAATTTGGAAGGTAACTACCGCAACGTTTGCCGTCAGCACACCGAAATCAAATTGGTCGCATAATGTAGGTACTCTAGATACATGTAGGTAACTCTGGACAGTTTGGAGGGTTTTTATTTACTATATTGAGACGCGTATTTGACACCTGACTCACCTGAATTTTGGTAGCGAAGTATGTACTTACTGTAGTGAGCTACACTGGTGGTAACTTCCTACCATCACCTGGGTTGACCGCTTATTTTATTTGTTACATTGTGGTACAAAAAGTATAAAAAGAAAGTTTAAATTATTTTTCACCACTCCAGCTCGGAAAGGCTTACTTTGCACTTCAAAAACTGATAGCAAAGTTGCATTTTATTTACATGTGAGGCAAAATAATCAAATGCAAATTTTGAGTTGTTTTCTTATGTTTGCTCGTAGAATTAACTTTTAAATTATGATTTAGGATAAATATTTAATATTAATTTGGATTAGATTTGGTTTGAGTTTGTTTGATAATTTACATTTAATATTTGCTTCGGGTTGATGTGGTGAAAAATTTTGTGTTTTACTCGGGGGCAAATTTTGTTTAACCCTCGTGCTTTGAAACCCTCGCAACGCTCAAGATTCCATTTTTCGAATACTTAGCACGAGCGGTTAAACAACTTTGCCCCCTTGTAAAACAAATAACTATTATTTACTAAATCTTTCTCGCAGAATCGATTTTATTTTTATAATATTTTGCAATTTTTATCTGTCTTTGGTAATCTGAAATGTAATGTGTTCGGTTCTCACTTTACATAATTTTATTTGTTTCTTACATACGCAAGCAAACCCTATTGCGAATAGGGTAAATCCGCTGGAAATTAAACGTTCATAATACCTATCTAATTAAAACATAGTAAAAACCAACTGCGTAATTAATATGCAAATTATAGCCTGTAAATGTGTCATCCACAATAACTTACGCTCCTAAAATTAATCTAAAATGATGACGCATAATAAGTGCAGCAACAATTTAATAGGGGGTGGAAACCTAACATAGATTTAAAAGGATAACTTTGTTTTTTTTTTAATATATCATTCAAAATAATTCGACTCCACAATGTAGGTGTACTTCCTGGCTCCAATTGCACCACGGTGACAGGTGCGACAATTGTAAAATATCACTGTTGCTGACGTCACAGGCATCCATGGGCTACGGTTACCGCTTACCATCGGGCGGGCCGTATTCCTGTTTGCCACCATCATTGTTTTATTAAAAAAAACTTTATTATATCGGAAAAAAACAGATATTTCTCTTGCTAAGTTTATAACAATCCTGTTCGCACCAGTGTGTTAAGATCGTCGAACCATTATGACATTTTAAATTTTGTAGCATTGACCCCGTTATGTTTAGTGATCAAATATAGGTATGTTATTAAGTCACATTAGGTATATAAATAGTATATGAGTATACTAGAGCAATATGAATAAATAAATATTTAAGTTACTTATTTTCACAAACCTGATGAGTTACCTACCTATAAGAGTGTAATTTAAAAGACTACTTTTTATAACTATCATACTTATGTGCCTACCTATACCTACTTAATAGACATGTTTGATTTATTACAGAACTAAAATATTCTTGGGGCAAGAACCACTCGCTGCTGTTCATAGACAACCCCGTCGGTACAGGCTTCAGTTTTACTTCGGATGATCGAGGATATGCCACCAATCAAACCACGGTAATGATTGAATAATTTTACGGTTTAGACAATGTTATTCAATGTTAGTATGTCTCACAACAGTTTAAATTCGATCACGGTAATGATATTTTTAACACAGCTTTATTCGCCCGAAAAAACCATTCAATTTCAAAGTGATTACAAAAATTATGAAAACGCATTCAATCGAAGCGAAAGCAGGACTTCGAGGTGATGGGTTACCGTAGGTAGGTACCTTCTGTAAATTTACAAGAAAGGTGGGCATTGGGCATTTGGTCGCCACCGCCACGTCACCAGATGAAACTTGCTTGGGTTAAATAGAACCCCTTTCCTTCGGTGCACTCTACAATCCCTCTATTATCTATTGAAAATTGTACAGGGTAGTAAAATTTTCCTTTACTTTCATGAATTAAATAAAACTATTAGCATTATCAGACAAAAGCGACGTAGCTTAATCATTTAGCTTTAGTTTTAAAGGTAAATTTGAACTTAAGTACCTAAACCTAAACTTCAACCTGTGTGAAAATTTTAGATCGGCGAGAACTTGTACACAGCACTGCAACAGTTCCTGACATTGTTCCCCGAGTTGAGGAAGGCGCCACTGACGATCGCCGGTGAATCGTACGCTGGCAAGCACATCCCGTCCATAGGCATTCAGATCCTGTGGAACAGGGACAGGGACCAAGACCAGCCCATCAATCTACAGGTAATCTACGGGCAGTGGGGAGACACTCCTGACTTCGGTCGAAATCGGCTCCGTTCGGCTCAGCATTGCTCCGAGCAATTATTAGGGTTGGCACCACTTGACTTCCTTTTGCGTGTACGACCACAGATGAGATAATCACTTGAATTTTGACAACCCTAAATTGCCGAAAGGGATAGTGCCATATATTAGAAAGGGATAGCATGATTCGACCCTGAACCGCTGTCAAACTTCGGGTTTATAGGAAGTGTCCTTTCTGTACGGTAGTACTATTATTTCTTCTGTGCTACAGGGTCAGAAGATCGGAATATCACCTTGAGAGTGTGGGGACTAGGAAATAAATGAAAGCAAAGACGGCAACTGACGCGCGCGGCTACAGCCCAATATTAATCTTCGTGCATTCCTCCATAGGTTCACGATAATGATAATATATGGACGACGAAGAGGTGTGGACTGTGGAAGAAAGAAAGACTGCGAGTATAATGACCTTAGCTAACAGTTATCCAAAGCAATAAATGTGACGTTCCACGGGTAAAGGTACCTTATGGCGTTCGGCACTTACGTCGCGTAGCGCCGCATTAGTATTGGAGCGTCTTTAATAATAGCCTGAGCCCCAACCGCCATAAGGTACCTTTACCAGTGGAACGTCACAAATAGGCTTACGTAGCGTATTAGTCCGGTGGCCAGCTGCATGAAACAAACCTCATCAAAAAATAGAATATACCTCTACCCTGTAGAGGTACCTGACATTTAGTAGCTTCCAACGCACTTGGTCGGCCTAGGCTTAACCTGGCAGATTTTGTACAAATGGCAAAAACGTTGGACAAAAATTCATCAAAAAAAACCTCATCGAAAAATAGAATGAAACTTGTATGGTAGGATACCTGACCTTGAGGACAGTAAAAAAAAATTGGTCGGCCTCACCTTAGCCTAGCAGTTTTTGCAGTCCGACCAGATTTATTGGGTCACGTGAGAGCTACAATTTACCTCATCGAAAAATAGAATGAAACAAACGGATTATAATAGCTAAAATAAGCCTGTTGACGTATGTCTTGGTCGGCCTCACCTTAACCTGGCAGTTTTTGCAGTCCGACCAAATTTATAAAAAAATCATCGAAAATTTTTTTATCGAAAAATCCTATGAAACTGGTATGATACGATGGCTGCCTTTGAGGACAGTAAAAAAAAGTGGTCGGCCAAATCCTGTGTTGGCAGGTTCCTGTGTCCGACCAATTTTGTGGTACCACGTGAGAGCTACAATTTTACCTCATCGAAAAATAGAATGAAACAAACGGATTATAATAGCTAAAATAAGCCTGTTGACGCATGTCTTGGTCGGCCTCACCTTAACCTGGCAGTTTTTGCAGTCCGACCAAATTTATAAAAAAATCATCGAAAAATTTTTTATCGAAAAATCCTATGAAACTGGTATGATACGATGGCTGCCTTTGAGGACAGTAAAAAAAAAGTGGTCGGCCAAATCCTGTGTTGGCAGGTTCCTGTGTCCGTCCAATTCTGTGGTACCACGTGAGAGCTACAATTTACCTCATCGAAAAATACAATGTAACAAACGGATTATAATACCTAAAATAAACCTGTTGACGTATGGCTTGGTCGGCCTCACCGTAGCCTGGCAGTTTTTGCAGTCCGACCAAATTTGTGGTAACACGTGACAGCTACAATTTACCTCATCGAAAATAGGATGAAAAAAAAAACGGATTATAATAGCTAAAATAAACCTGTTGACGTATGGCTTGTTACGGACGGCTTTCATAAATTCAATGTGGCAGTGTGCGGCAGAATCCACTTGCATCAAATTTGATGCAACACATTGTGGCTGGACATTAAGAGATGAAATGTATAAGATCAAATGGTTTGAAGGACACATAACGCCTTTGCGAGTCGAAGAAATAACAATAGATAAGTCGGGAGTCTGGGGAAAATTCGTCAGACTTCGACTCCGAAGATGATTATGATTAACAGTAATTATTAACAATAAAAGGGTTATTCCCACTAGTTACCACCAAGTTCTTATCAGTGGTAACTACTGGGAATTATTTTCCCACCTTTTACCACTGGTAACTACTGGGAAAAAAAAATCCTAGTAGTTACCACCAACTCGGTTTGGTGGTACCTACTGGGAATTTTTATTCCCAGTAGTTACCACTGGTAAAATGTAGGAATTTCTTTTCTACAAACCGAGCTTCGAAGGAGAAATGCTACAGTTGATGGAAAAAAGGCTGATTTGATGCAAAGATAATCACTTAATATATGTGAGGTTATCTTGTGTATTTTACCGTTTATTAAAATTTTGGAAGGCTCACGTGCAGTTTTTCCTCTTATATTACAAGTGTTCGATTGAAAACTAAGCTTTGGTGTATACCTGGATCACCTGCATGTACAAGAAGGCGTTTCATATACGCCCGCCCATCAGATAGGTACACAAAGTCATGATGCGTATGGAATACAGCATGTGTGGCCAAGCCATTATGCCCTAAATTATGTACTACTTCGTTAAAACTTAGTTTACCTGTGTATTTACTCTTTCCAAAATATTTATCTTCCTTAAAATGCAGCCCACACAAACGGTCTTTGTCATTTGCTTTAGTTTTTGGTACTCAAAGCTTTTTCTCACCGATTTATGCATATCGGGTCCTTGGGAAAAAAGGGAGATCCTATAGGTATATTTCCACAATTTATCGCACACTATTGCAGTATTGTGGAGAAAAAAAAACATACAACCGAATTGATAACCTCCTCCTTTGGGATTTGGAAGTCGGTTAAAAAAGGAGAATGTTTACAATTTATTGGAAACAATGTATGTGATTTGACAGTGACAGCAACTCCACTATGGAGGTGCCACCTGGCGTGATAAAATGTCAGTTAGGCCTCCTCATTCTATCTGAAGTGGAAAAGTAGGATATACGATTCAAAACTTGTCAACAATCGATGAAAACCTTTTTATTTTTGACATCTGTGAGACATCATCTCAACGTAAGTGTTACTCTGAAACCACGTCAGTAGTTAGAAAACGTTATTTAGATATTAGATAGATTTATGAATAAAATTTGAACTGAATGTTTTCTTTTTTTTTAAAGCCCTCTAAGACCTCCATGGACTCATTTACTTATGACTTTTTTCAGTTAGCATTATTAAGTTATGTTCAAGCTGCGAAGAAACCATATTTTCAATATAGAAATTATTATTCTTTATAAATGTGGTCGGACTGCAAAAACTGCCTGGCTAAGGTGAGGCCGACCAAGACATACGTCAACAGGCTTATTTTAGCTATTATAATCCGTTTGTTTCATTCTATTTTTCGATGAGGTAAATTGTAGCTCTCACGTGGTACCACAGAATTGGTCGGACACAGGAACCTGCCAACACAGGATTTGGCCGACCACTTTTTTTTTACTGTCCTCAAAGGCAGCCATCGTACCATACCAGTTTCATACGATTTTTCGATAAAAAATTTTTGATGATTTTTTTATAAATTTGGTCGGACTGCAAAAACTGCCAGGTTAAGGTGAGGCCGACCAAGACATACGTCAACAGGCTTATTTTAGCTATTATAATCCGTTTGTTTCATTCTATTTTTCGATGAGGTAAATTGTAGCTCTCACGTGACCCAATAAATCTGGTCGGACTGCAAAAACTGCCAGGCTAAGGTGAGGCCGACCACTTTTTTTTTACTGTCCTCAAGGTCAGGTATACTACCATACAAGTTTCATTCTATTTTTCGATGAGGTTTTTTTTGTTGAATTTTTGTCCAACGTTTTTGCCATTTGTACAAAATCTGCCAGGTTAAGCCTAGGCCGACCAAGTGCGTTGGAAGCTACTAAATGTCAGGTACCTCTACAGGGTAGGTATATTCTATTTTTTGATGGGGTTTGTTTCATGCAGCCGGCCACCGGACTATATTGTAGTACCTAAGCATTCGTTACCAATTTGGCATGTCTTAAAAGTCGGTTTTGTCAACTAAATGAGGCATTAACCTTCAGAGAATGAAGCTGCAAAATATTCTTAGATACAAAAGTAAATATCTTCAAAAGACATTTTGGCTAACTGTGGCGTTTTACACTAATGATTATGGTTTTACAAATCGGTACTTAAGTTATTTTAATAAGACCATTCCATTAGGATAGAGTTTTTTAGACATAAAGGTCGTAACCTACCTTATAAACCGTAAAAGACGTAGGTAACCGATCATTCAATATTCAGGGTCCAGCGCTACATCATGCGCAAAATCGTGGTCGACAACGTCAACTCTAAGCGACAACGACAACTTGTCATTTGATAATGTAACCATCTTGTCCCCAGGGTCTAGCCATCGGCAACGGTTTCATCGACCCCCTGTCGCTGCAACGTTATAGTTACTTCGTGCGCGAGGTCGGCCTAGTGGACGATAACGTCGCCGACTCCATGCGACACTTGGAGCTGGCCGTCACCCAGTTCATTAACAACGGGGAGATGGTTAAAGCTTATGCGGTAAGAGATAGAGTTCAAATTGGAACAGAAAATAATATAACGACTTATACGATTTTTAAACCCAATTTAAAAAATAATAACAAATCAAAAACGAAAATAAGATTCAAACCTAAATACCAGTAAGTCATCTAGAATCTAGTACAATTAAGTACGAATTAAGCACCAACTTACGCGCTTCATTTCAACCTACGCCGATTAAACCCTAAGTGCGTCATGATTGTTGTGCCCACAGTGCCAAAAACGTTTATAAATGGCCTACGTTTTATCAAGATATTCAAGATGTTGGCGTGTGTGTGATATTTTTGCATGACATGATATGACAAATGCGTCTAAAGGTTAGAGTCTGTTCGGAAAGAGAAGAGTCGTGGAATGTATTGGGCCATTACATACCACGACTCTTCTCTTTCCGAACAGACTCTACTTGGCGATTAAATGCTGGCTCACTTGATGTAACTTTTTTTCCAGTATTACAACTATCTGCTAACCACATTCCTCCGCGAATCCCAACTGGACAATCTGTACAACTTCCTTCAAACCGACATCGGCCTCGGCGGTCCTCACATAGAATACCTCGAGCGTAACGAAGTGCGCCGCGCTCTGCACGTCGGCAACACCAACTTCACGTCGGTCGGCGTGGTGTACAGGAAGCTGGTGCCGGACTTCATGAACAGCGCTAGGACGTGGCTTGAGGAGCTGCTGGAGAACTACAGGGTCATGCTTTATAAGTAAGATTCGCTTATCCCACTTTGTTGTAGTACCTATCCTGCGTATAAATGTAAGAGTGATAGAAAGGCAGATAATCCCCTAGAGTCTGTGCCGTAGAGAAGAGTCGTAGAATATTAGGGAAACCAATACATTCTATCGGCGCGATTCGGGAAATGAATTAGAGATTCACTAGATAAGAAAGTAAAGATATGTGACGTTCCACGGCAAAAGGTACCTTATGGCGGTTAGCACTTACGCTATTATTAACGCCGCTCCAATATTGTTGCGGCCACCAAAAGGTACCTTTTCCCGTGGAACGTCACATATTTTTACTATTTCATATCTAGTGAACCTCTAATTAATTTCCCGAATCGCGACGTATGACTCTTCTCTTTACGCATAGACTACCAATTGTTGATGTTGAAGATAGGTTACTTCAATTTCAGTGGGCATCTCGACATCATAGTGGCGTACCATCCGTCGGTGAACACGTACAACTCCCTCAACTTCTCCGGTACGAAAACCTACAAGACAGCAAAGCGCAACCCTTGGTACCACGACGACAAACTCGCTGGGTAAGATTTAACAGGCAAAACATGAAAACTGTGCCCTATAGAGACCTGAGGAAATGGGCGGGTATGGAAGGCCAAGGACACATTTCCATTTTTGTTTGGAGTGCCATTTCCTTCCTGAGCTGTCTGACCAGCCGTTTAGCGACTACAAGTCCTATCATCCTATTTTAAGCTCCTTCTACAAGGCAATCCAGCCAAGGTGATCCAATCAATCCAGCCAGCCGTGTGGACGGTGGTTTACCACCAAACTCAAGATAGCCGTGGTACACCGGAAGCTGCACTTATCCTAAAATTTGTATTGTTCTCGGCCCATTCAGATCATTGATACGACTGAAGAATTTCAAGCCCCATTCAGTAGGTACATATGAATATGACACTAAAATATCGCGTCCGTAGTTGCAATATACCCATCAATTTCTCTTTATCGCTATCAAATTTTGACTAGACTACCTAACCCTTGTACTCTTCTTTCAGATACGTAAAAATCGCCGGAAACCTGACTGAAGTGATGGTCCTAGGGGCAGGACACATGGTGCCCGCTGACAAGCCGGCGCCAGCGCTTGGTCTGATCTCGGCCTTCGCCCGCGGCCTGTCTTTGGACGATGACACGGGGAACCTCGTCAACATAGATAGAAAGTCTTTGCGGACCCGCCAACTCCCAGTGCAATAGTCATATCGAGTCATATCTTTTGTAAAAGTGTTAATAAATCAATAAGAAATAAGAGATGGAAGTTTTGTCTTTTTAACACCGACTGGCACCCCTACTCATTGGATCCACTCGGATCTTAAACCTCAAAGTTCCATGACATTACCTTGACACCAGTCCCTTTCCAATTAACAGAGTTTTCAATTAAGATGGCCAGGGCCGTCTTAAACTATGCTGGGGCCCCTGGGCACATAAGAATTTGGGGCCCTTTTGGAAAGTAAAGAAAGAGAATTAAACTAACATTTGTCTACTATGATGTTCTATTTATTATGGGTAGTCAAATATACTATTACTGTCTGTCCTGTCCCCTGAGGATGGCGGCCCTGGGCACGGGCCCCGTGTGCCCTTATTATGGTAAAGACGGTACTGAAGATGGCCTACCCCATCTCGCAAGAGAGATAATGTCGTGTCGCACTTGACTCGTGCTAAACCTACAGAATCGATTTGGAGATTTAAGGGTAGGATGACTCAAGGGGTAGGAAGACCCAATATGGGTTATGCAGTGAGTGCGAGAAAGTTAGGTCGAATTTGTTATCATATGAACGATAGATAACGCCGTTTTTTGCTAGCGTGTTGGTAAATAATGTGGTGAAGTAATGACCCTACATTTACTAATAGCCATGAATTCTCTTTGCTAATATGATCTGCCATACCGTCAGTAAAAAAATGGGTAAAGGCTGTCCTTATGTAGAGAATTTGAAGTTTAGCCCAATGGTTGACTGGTAGAGAATGCCTCAAGGCGTTAAGTCCGCCAATTGTACCTACTCTTTTTTAGGGTTCCGTACCCAAAGGGTAAAACGGGATCCTATTACTAAGACTCCGCTGTCCGTCCGTCCGTCCGTCCGTCCGTCCGTCCGACCGTCCGACCGTCCGTCTGTCACCAGGCTGTATCTCAAGAACCGTGATAGCTAGACAGTTGAAATTTTCACAGATGATGTATTTCTATTGCCGCTATAACAACAAATACTAAAAAGTACGGAACCCTTGGTGGGCGAGTACGACTCGCACTTGTCCGGTTTTTTGTAAAATTGTGCAATGAAGTTTAAATAAAATTAATTAATTTCCCGCCTTTTTCTACTGACAAACTTGTTTGACCGGCTATAGTTTGGTCAGGGACTGCAAAAGGGACTGTCTCATTTCAGACATAGAATTTCATACTGGCTTTGTCTTGCGCATTAGCGCAATTAGAAATAAATATGTCACAATATTTTTCCGTTTCACTCAAAAAGCGTGTTGGAATATGTAACAAAAACAAATAAACCGAAACTATAGTCTGGCAAACCCAACTTGTCAGTAAATAAAAGAATGAGAACAAAAAAAACTAAACTCATCCCTTTCTTTTTGGCGCTAGTATTAACTAGCGCCAAAAGCTTATTTTATTTACTGACAAGTTGGGTTTGCCAGACTATAGTTTCGGTTTATTTGTTTTTGTTACATATTCCAACACGCTTTTTGAGTGAAACGGAAAAATATTGTGACATATTTATTTCTACGACTAGCAACACTCACTGTGGTGACGTTTTCCAGGACCGTGCCGTGTAAAGATCTCAGAAAAATCGACAGAAGAAGGAAAAACAATACTTTTCTACAAATATTTTGTGTGTCGAACGTAAAGATTGATTATGTGGACTGTAATAACGCGTATCATTGCAATTTAATTAGTCTTTTGATGTGATAGTAAAGGAATAACATCTCATCATGATCACGACAGCTTCATTATTCGTTTGCGCATTATCGCTTTTGACATGTGTAAAAGCGTTTTATTTACCCGGCTTAGCCCCGGTAAATTACTGCAGTAAAACCGGCGAGGATAACGCAAACACTTGCAAAGTAAGTACAAATAATGCATGTGAAATTCGGTGCATACGCCCAGGATGTTTTGGCCGTATAAACCGTCACCGCATTGACAATTTCATGTTGCGATTTATTACTTTTTACTGTGAAATTCGCGATAAGGTATAAATAGCGGTACTAATTGTGCCCTAACATCTATAATTGTAATACCAAATTACCATTTACAAAAGAATCTTGTTGTAAAACATGTTAAATGATATGAAACTTTGATTGATGATTTGTGTATTTGTTTCAGAATGAAATCCCATTGTATGTGAACAGATTAAACACAGAAGAGTCAGTGATACCATTTGAATATCACCACTTTGATTTCTGCACAACAGATGAAACTCAATCCCCGGTTGAGAATCTTGGACAAGTTGTGTTCGGGGAGCGAATTAGGCCAAGTCCGTACAAGCTGAATTTTATGGAAAATGTGGATTGTGCAGCTGTGTGTACAAAGACTTACAAGGGATCTAACCCGGAGTCGCTAAAGAAGTTGAACTTGTTGAAGATGGGTATGGCGCTGTATTATCAGCATCATTGGATACTGGACAATATGCCGGTGACCTGGTGCTACTTGGTGGATAAGGAGAAGACTTATTGCAGCACTGGCTTCCCTATGGGATGCCAAGTCAGGAGGGATTTGGTAAGATAGCTTCATATAAGATTTTTTGTGATTCCAGAGAAGATTTGTAACTTTACAACATTATACTTCTCATGGGGGTGTCCCTAAAGGAATTCCTGGGGGAGTCTAATAAGATTACATTCTTCAAATCAAAAATATTATGTTGTTATAGAAACTTAATGTGTCATACAAACAAAGCAGATCATACAAACTTGTACTGATAAGTAAGTTGTAATGAGATCTGGTTGTTTTTGTTACAATGAAAGGACCTTTAGGTACATTTTAAAATATAAATAAATAGGGAAATACCCATACAACCATTTCCAGTCGCCGTTACGACGCGGTGTTGACACATCTTGTGTCGACACCATCTGTTTCGGTCACAATTCCAGTCGCAGAGTCGTCGCCGTGTCGACACAGTTACCAGAAATGGGGAAGGGTCGACACATGACACAAAGTGACATAAAGTGTGGTCGCCGTGTGCACACATTGTTTCGGGTTTGCGACTACTTTATGCCAAAATCATTCGTTCATTCGTTCATTTTGTTCCTGTCAAATGGAAACTGTCAGATGGAAAAATACTTAAATAAAAATAAGTGACATTAATACGCCATCTCTTAAACGGATTACAAGACGTAATTATATATTGTTTGCATTTATATTACAACATGACTTAAATTATTATGGGGAATTAAACTGCTCGAGTGATTTGATAAACTAAGTGTAATATAATCAACGCGCCACCACATTGTTTTAGTTTAGCCGGAAATGAAATTGTTTACTTCTCAGTGCCTGTGTTCATAACTATATTATTTGAAGCATTTTTAATACTTCGATGCGTATACTATACTTAAATAACAGAAATAACGCTTTACATACTACGAAACTTGTTAATTATGATGTATAAATATGGTTCAAGGCTGAGAAATATTGCAGTCACAAATGTTTCGACTTTGTGTCGACTCTGTGTTGACACATGACACGCGCTGTCAAAAGTAATAACAAAGTTACTGGTATGTTACTGGATTTGCAAAATGGCTCCTTGTGTTGATTTGTTTTCAGATATTCTCAAAGTGTAAAAATGCCGTGGTCAGAGATGGGCATTAATCGATTAACTGTTTATTCGACTAATTAATGGAATAAAAAAAGCTAATTCTCAAATTTTAATCGCGATTAGTTTAGTCGACCTAACATAGATTGAAATTGAATTAATCTGAATATTAATCGAATAAATTATCGATTAAATCTCGATTGAAAGTTGACAGGGGGCCATTTTTGTACGTAAAAATAATAGAAATGTCTTGCATGCAGATGGTAGCAAAACACTTTGTCATAAAAGTCGAGATGGGTGTCGATATATAGGTTTTAGGGAGTGCCGATTTCGAAAATAATGACCATTTTGGAATCCGAAATGGCGGCCATGCACTGTGTCATAAAAGTCGTCATGGATGTCGTTTTATACGTTTTAGGGGGCCCCAATTTTGAAAAAGATGACCATTTTGGAATCCAAAATGGCGGCCATGCACTATGCCATAAAAGTCGTCATGGGTGTCGTTTTATAGGTTTTAGGGGGCGCAGATTTCGAAAATGATAACCATTTTGGATTCCAAGATGGCGGTCATGCACTATGTCATAAAAGTCGTCATGGATGTCGTTTTATAGGTTTTAGGGGGCCCCGATTTAGAAAATGATGACCATTTTGAAATCCAAAATGGCGGCCATGCACTATGTCATAAAAGTCGTCATGGGTGTCGTTTTATAGGTTTTGGGGGGCGCAGATTTAGAAAATGATAACCATTTTGTATTCCAAAATGGCGGCCATGCACTATGTCATAAAAGTCGTCATGGGTGTCGTTTTATAGGTTTTAGGGGGCGCAGATTTCGAAAATGATGACCATTTTGGATTCCAAGATGGCGGCCATGCACTATGTCATAAAAGTCGTCATGTATGTCGTTTTATAGGTTTTAGGGGGCCCCGCTTTCGAAAATGATGACCATTTTGGAATCCAAAATGGCGGCCATGCACTGTCATAAAAGTCGTCATGGGTGTCGTTTTATAGGTTTTGGGGGGCGCAGATTTCGAAAATGATGACTATTTTGGATTCCACTTTTATGACAAAATCCGTAGCCGCCATCTTGGATTATAAAATGATCATCGTTTTCGAATTCTGCACTCCCTAAAACCTATAAATCGACATCCGTGACGACGCAAGTTATCTTTATTTTCAGATCTAACAAATTGCTACAGAATACAAAGGACAAAAAAGAAGCGAGGAGGTAATGAAACATGCAAAAATACAGATGATTCCTCGATGCAATTGGGTGATTCTTAAATTGTGTCCAGATTTTTTTTGTCATAAAAGTTTATATTTTTCACATATTACTAAATCTATGGCAAAAGTTATAATATTGCAATGGATTCCATCGCATGTAGGTATAAGTGGCAATGAGACAGCTGATGCATTAGCAAAACAGGCATGCAGCGATGGCATTGAATTTCGCTTGAAACATTATATGGGGGCAATAATGACTGTTTACATTTAGTCAAATTAAAGTGTCGCGAATTGTGGAAGGAATATTTCGACGAGAGATCTAGGGACAAAGGTATTTGGTATAAGACAATACAGCCACAACCCTTTAATTCTCCTTGGATTGATAATAGTGTGTTGTGTAGGCAGGATCTAGTTTTATTATTGAGATTGCGCTCTGGACACATTCCATTGAATAAGTTCGCCTACCTCATGCGTAAAGTGAATTCGGAATTATGCACCTTATGTAATCGCGTCGAGGATGTGTATCATATTTTAATGGAGTGTGTCCGAAATGAGCGACTTAGAAGACAGATATTTCATGACAATGACAGTTCCATTGGGTTATGTAATACCTACCTTTCGAACCCCATGTCTGAGGTTGTTGAAAAGGTACTAAATATTGTTAAGTGCGGTCTGAGGGACAGAAATGTGTGATGTAATTAAACTAGATGTAGCTATTTACTTTCTTGAAATTGAATTAATCTGAATATTAATCGAATAAATTATCGATTAAATCTCGATTGAAAGTTGACAGGGGGCCATTTTTGTACGTAAAAATAATAGAAATGTCTTGCATGCAGATGGTAGCAAAACACTTTGTCATAAAAGTCGAGATGGGTGTCGATATATAGGTTTTAGGGAGTGCCGATTTCGAAAATAATGACCATTTTGGAATCCGAAATGGCGGCCATGCACTGTGTCATAAAAGTCGTCATGGATGTCGTTTTATACGTTTTAGGGGGCCCCATCGTCCCCATCATCGGGGATCTAGGGACAAAGGTATTTGGTATAAGACAATACAGCCACAACCCTTTAATTCTCCTTGGATTGATAATAGTGTGTTGTGTAGGCAGGATCTAGTTTTATTATTGAGATTGCGCTCTGGACACATTCCATTGAATAAGTTCGCCTACCTCATGCGTAAAGTGAATTCGGAATTATGCACCTTATGTAATCGCGTCGAGGATGTGTATCATATTTTAATGGAGTGTGTCCGAAATGAGCGACTTAGAAGACAGATATTTCATGACAATGACAGTTCCATTGGGTTATGTAATACCTACCTTTCGAACCCCATGTCTGAGGTTGTTGAAAAGGTACTAAATATTGTTAAGTGCGGTCTGAGGGACAGAAATGTGTGATGTAATTAAACTAGATGTAGCTATTTACTTTCTTTTAACTTTGTTAATTAAGTCTGTTTTTTATGGGGTGACATATTCGTTCAATCGAAAAAGCCCCTTAAAAAAGGAAAAAAAAAAAAAAGTTCCGTGACATTTCGACCTTGTAATTTTTTAAGTAAATGTTTTTGTTTATCTATGAGGATCTCACTAGAATAGTATAATCAAGGTATGTTTATATTTGATGAATGAAATAGTAACGCAAAAAAAAAATATATTTGTGTCTTATATTCCTGCCGAAGACTTTTATTTTACCTTTTCCTTCTACACAAGTTTGGCCAAGTAATAAGAATTTAGGGCACTCAATTTTATTTTCACTTCTACAACAGTAAAGCTACGAGGCCATGTTTTGGTATCGTTTTCGTATAAATTCGCAGTACCAAATTTAGTTAAGGTATCACATTGACACCATTCCGAAGTAAAAACATATAAACTTATTAAAATACTTTCTTTTAAACTCCTCTTCACGCTTAAACTGCTGAACAGTTTTAATTTAAATTTAGTACACATATATTTTGAGTCCCGAGACAGGATATAATAAGTTATCTCAAAAATCACCCTTTAAAGGTGTGAAATGAGGTGTAGGGGGGAATTCAGAATTGACTTCTTGAAGTTAATACTGTTTAAGTTTTTTTTTTTTTTTATTGAATACTTGGGGGACTTTATTGAGACAAAAAATACAAACTAAACAATAATAAAACTAAACTACATGGAATATAAAACTTAAAATAATCATATAAATAGACTTATAAATGAACATAAATGAACTTATAAGTAAACTTATAAATAAAAAATGCTCCCTAGGTCGCTGTCATGAGTTATGGTGCCCAGTAGGCTGGCAGCGTTACCTCGTTGGATGGCCAGACTTAGTCTCTGGCCGAAGTAGCTGCCAGCCCCCTGGTCACCAGACGCATCTATAAGGCGCTCGGAAATTTCTTTATATAAAGACTTCGCACTGGGCCCCCACGGACCCAGAGTTTCGACTCCGAACGGTGCAAATATGTAGCCCTCGCCGAGGACAGCATATTTGCGCCGCTTGTTTAGTTCTGCTGTTGTGGCCGCAGCCCCCGCCTTGACGGAGGTCGCCTGTAGGTGGGACGGCGCGAGCGTGTCAACGCAGGTGGCGTCCCACACAAGCGTCCTCCCCAGCTTCCACGGAATGAGTGACATCCCTGTTTAAGTTTAGGTTTGAAGTCATGTTTTTTCATCATTTTTAACTAAATCAAAGATGTAGACCATCCCAAATTTCATATAAATCGGTTCAGCGGTTATTGATTTCCCGTACAAATTTCCACGCCACTTTTCACACCTTCAAAAGATGATTTTGGTTATAAGATCTATCCTATGTCCTGTTCCGGGACGCAAACTATTTCTATACCAAATTTCAACGAAATCGGTTCAGCGGTTAAGCGTCAAGAAGAGTTTCAAAAAAACCGGCCAAGTGCGAGTCGGACTCGCGTATTAAGGGTTCCGTACATTAAGTCCGACTCGCGCTTGACTGCACATTTCTAATAGGTTTTCCTGTCATCTATAGGTAAAGAACTATTTTGTGTATTCAGACGGACATACATACAGCCGCACGAGTGATCCTATAAGGGTTCCGTTTTTTCCTTTTGAGGTACGGAACCCTAAAAAGATTTATTTTTATTTTGTGGAATGGTGTCAATGTGATATCTTAAATGGATTCAGCACCCCAGATTTATACGAAAACGATACCAAACACGGCCTAGCACCTTCACTGATATAGATATATCAAGATAAAATTGAGAGCCCTAAATAAACTTTCAAGAGCGGATATCTCAAAAACTATTCAACATATCGAAAAAATTGACGGAATAAACTTGTAACAAATTAAATTACCTTTCATTTTATATAAGTGGCCATGTCGCTGAGATGCATAGTTTCCGAGATATAATCGAAAAACGGGAAAATGGGACCTTCAAAGCCCCCTCTCTCCCCCTCGCTCAAGGGCTACGGCCGGGGACTTTTGATATGTTCACCTCCTAACTTGTCAAACCGAGTTACGGAGTCAAAAAATTGTGTTCCGAGCATTTCCCTCTACAACTTTTGGCGCATTCGTTGCCTGACCTAAGTAGCTTATTGAATTTCTTTAAAAACTTTTCTGTAAAAGGTTGACGGGTGTTGGGTGTTTATATGGTTTCGGTCGATTATTATCATTTGCATTGCCCATGATGACTTACTAGAATTACGAGCACACGAGACACTAATAGTAGTTTGACAAACCTTGGTTTTCAAGAGGTATTTTATATTGACATTTGCTGTCACAAATTTGCTGTCAGATTTAGTCGCAAACCGCACGCAAAGTGCACACAAATGTGTCGACACCTTGTTACGGAAAAGTGTAGACACGGCGACGACACTT
Source organism: Cydia splendana (assembly GCF_910591565.1). NCBI lineage: Eukaryota > Metazoa > Arthropoda > Insecta > Lepidoptera > Tortricidae > Cydia > Cydia splendana. The sequence goes on from NC_085964.1 coordinate 5,527,882, forward strand.
TGTTTCGAAACAATTCTAGACACATTGTGTGGACTCTGTTACGACACATCTGACATTTAGTTACCACTTTGTGATTCTGCGACTGGAATGGTTATATGGGTACCCACTTGTTTGTATGACTGTGCTCAACTCAGTATTCATATTAAAATGTAATTGATATTGGTATCATACTCTTAGCAGCACATTTAGAAGGTGTTTCATTTGTTATATTTTCATTTATGGTACTGGGTCATATCGGCATAGTTATCAAAATATAGAATAAACAATATTAAATTCTCACATCAGTTAACAAAACTGAATCTATATTGGTTGTTGCTTCAATGACTAATGGTTTTATTCTGTGCATAATTATGTATGATTACCAATCTTAACTATAACTATCCATGAAATACAAATAAAATAACTAACAAATTGTTAATCCATTTTTTACTGTAAAAATAAACACCAATTCATTGATCACTTGGTTAAGGAATGTGTATAATCTACCATTTGTTTGGTTGCTTTCAGTACAAAACATGTGGCCATGTTTGTGGGATTAACACAACTTGTGGCATTTTAGTAAACAATAGTTTGGTGTTGTTATCATTTCTACAATTGGACTCTCTATTGCATAACTTGTGCTATTGTAGATGCCAAAGGATCGTTCCGATGAGGCCATAAATCTTTAGGCCGACCCCGCCCCTTTTACTACCTGCTTGTAGGGATGCGTGTCGCAGCCTTCGAATATTATGGATGGTGGTATTTATAATTTATAATAGATAATAGTCAGTTTATGTTTATCTCAGTGGTTATGTTAGTTTTGAACTCATTGTATTAAAAAAATATGCTAATAATTTATAACTTTGTAATAAATACCATAAAAAGAAATAACATAATAAATATCAATGAATAAAAACTTAAACAATAAACATAGTTTTCGTCATCGGAACTGTCGGTATCACTGTCATCTTGTAAATTTATTACCAGACGGTTCGAAAATATTAATGAAGCCATCGGTACTATAATAAATGCAGATGTATAATACTGTTTCATCGAGCAAGCGTAATTCATCGATAAGCAATATCGACTTTAGCCGCATCCTTGTTGACAGCTCAGTTTATTACCCTATCGGAATGATTGTTTGGCGTCTATTATAGTGTGTTACAGCACTGTGACTGTACCTATGCTACAGGCATAGGTACAGTCACCTGCAATAGTATGTTACACAACAAAGGCTGCAAAAATATCTGACACAATCTTATTTGTAGAGCCATAAGAGCGGAGGTACATAGTGTGGTTTTCATATAAAATTCTTTGTGTCAATTTCGCATAAGATGACTTCGCTTATAGTGACAAATCGCTTACTATGACCTATAAATCCTATTTTTATGAAATTATGTCCGGTTATACTGACACTTTCGCAGCATACGGTGGTTTTCGTGGCCGTCCCCGCGTCTTTCCCTGCGAGGACGTTTGGTGCGTGAGTGGCGTTTAAGTTGTTTGATTCTCGGTGAAAGTTGATAATTGGTACAAGGTTAACAAACCTCATCTCTCACACAGGAATTTGAGATTAATATGGAAAAATTAACAAAAATAAGATTTTAATCAACAATACTTTATTATGACATCCGCTTAGTATGACGTGTTTGTCACTTCCCTTCGATGTCATTATAAGCGGATTCTACTGTATATCAGCAAGTAAAATCTTAATCTATTCGTTTAAAACTAATCCATTGCATAATTTAGGTTGAATATTGCTTGAAGCTCTGAGCCCAGGGTAATTTCTATACATATCTAATTTCTTTTGACACATTTTTGATAAAGTGTCCTTGCATTTCAATGATATTTCTGGTGGATTGGGAGTGGGACTCAGGGGGGCGTTTTCAGAAATAAATATTGAAATTCTTTCACAACTGGACGTTCTTGGGCTCATTCTACTCAGAATCGACAGCATTCTCCATCCCACCATTAAAAAAAATGTCCCAAAATGTCCATTCCATTACGTCACGTTATAGTATGAAAAAAAATTTCACTTGTATGTGCGTGACGTAGTGGAATGTACAATTTTCATACAAATTTTTGGGACATTTTATTTTATCATCAGAATTGAATATGCTAGTGATTCTGAGTTGAAAGAACCCAAAAACACCAGGATCTGTGAGAATCGGGTTTTCGATATTTATTTCTGATAACGCCCAGGGACCTCCAGGGACCATTACCAGACCTCAAATATATCATCAAAATATCCAAACACTTCATCATAAATATGTCCAAATAAATAAGGAGGACAATAATACTGTGATAATAACCCCCCAGCTTTCGTATAAGGTGATTTCCACTTTAACTGTAAATTAATAAATTTAAATCCAGGACACATGTACACCGATCGTAGCGACTAATCAAGCCCCGGTCGGCGCATACTTCCTGTTCAACCACGTGGACATCGAGATAACGTACCACAGCGGCGCCGAGGAGGAGTGGGGCGTCGGCTTCGGCGAGAATGGCGGCAGGATTATCTCGGCTAAGGTAAACTAGCTCTGTGAGCTGTAAACGCGAACCGTGACACTGCTATCTTGAATTCAGGACACATGCACACTACTATCAGTAGCGACCAATCAGGCTCTGGTCAGCGCGTATTTCCTGTTCAACCACGTGGACATTGAGATAACGTACCACAGCGGCGCTGAGGAGGAGTGGGGCGTCGGCTTCGGCGAGAATGGCGGCAGTATTATCTCGGCTAAGGTAAACTTGTGGCTCTGTGAGCTGCAGACCTCAACCCCCTTGGCTTTGCCATATCAAAACTAAATTTTGGATAAACAGTGAAATGAATGTTAGATATAGGGGTTATTGTCGTAATTAGAATTTCGTACCAAAAAGGTAAAAAAAAACCCCTTATGGTGCGACTCTGCCTGTTCGTGTCTGTCACATCGCTAAATATCTCGAGAACTAGGTACTTAAGCTATCTATTTAAAAATTTGTAATAGTTATGTATTATACGAATCTAACTCAGACGTATAGAAAGTGTTATTTAAATTGTTTCTATATTTTAAAATGTTTTGTCCCTTAAAATGTTTTAAAAATTATATTGCATCACAGATCAAACCAGCCAGCATCCGGCACACGAACACCGAAAAGCTCGACTGCAATGCTCGAACTCCCCTCGAAATACCCAACATGCTCACCGGAGACGAGACCTTCTCCATCACCTACTCCTACAGAGTCACATTCCACCGGAATAACACCATCAAATGGTCATCCAGATGGGACTACATCCTCGAATCGATGCCGCATACGAATATTCAGTGGTTCTCCATATTGAACTCGCTGGTTATAGTGCTCTTCCTTAGTGGAATGGTTGCTATGATTTTGTTGAGGACTCTTCATAAGGATATTGCGAGATATAATCAGATGGAGTGCGGAGAGGATGCTCAGGTAAGAAACTGTTAATTCAATAATATATAGGTAGGCAGTGACATGTTACTTATTGAAAATAATACCTTTGGAAAGAAGGATAAAGTTAATTATGTATTTGACAATGGTAAAGGAAGGAAGTAGAATAAAAAATATTTTTTATATCAGTATGAGTTGGGTATTTTTAGAGTTGATATTATAAGTTATCATAATGAATGACAGAATGTATAGATTACCAAATAAACCCTAACGACAAAACGTTAACAAGATCCAAGAGCAACACCTAAAAACCATGCATTTTTTTCCTCTATAAAGTACCTTTCATTCCATTGTATTGTAAACTTTATTTTGATGAAACAAAATTGCATGAGTCTTGCCAAGTTTTGGCGTGTGGGCGGCTCTGAGGATAAAAGTGTCAGCACCAAATTTATACCATCCTACGTTACTCTCAAACGATGAACAAATTACGTAATAAGTATTTCCTGTTGTCCTACAGGAAGAGTTTGGTTGGAAACTGGTGCACGGAGATGTGTTTCGGCCGCCGCGGCGGGGAATGCTGCTGGCTGTCTTCCTGGGATCCGGGGCGCAGGTAAAACAAATGAAGATATACATGACAGTCATATTACATAAATACTGACAACATACTGCCTAAGCGATTAAGACACAATACAATCTAAAAAAAATTTAATTCAATCTAATAGCGATTTGGAAATGTTTAATTGTATTGGTAACCACCATTACACAGTTGACCCAGTCCGCTGGGCGAGATTTTATCGCTACTCTGGTAATTGGCGATTGGGCCGCGATAACGCTCCAACACACATATTAAATTTGGGGAAAACGTATTAAGCGCCATTTGATTAATTTAACTATTAAGTAGTTTTGAGTTTTGATAAGTTAATCAGCAGGAAATGATAGACTGTATACTGTAATAGAGGAAGTAATATAGAATATTTTTTCGAAGTGTTAATTCAGAGGAAAGCGAAGGAATATTAGATCCAATACAGAATCCCAAGTCTAAGGAGGACAAACTACACATATATTATGCCATAAGTTTGAAATGCAATAATATAGGTATAGGTATTGACGTACTTTAAATAATTTCCAGTGGAGTATATGTAGATTTCAATTTGATTCATAAACCTACACCATAGTTATGAATCAACAACGCCCTATGCCTTATCACTGTTGTAGTTGCAGAGACAACTGTGATTTTAATGCTATTTTTAACTTCGAAGACATATATTATAGTCTTGTGTTACAAGCACAAAACCGTTCCCGTATTTCCCTGATACAGTTTATACTTTCTGAACGAAATGTGACCAGGGACATACGGTCAGACAAACAAACCCGCAGTACCTATTACTTTCGCTATTATTTAACCCTTAAATTGGCAGAAAATGTAGAAGGATCTGAGTTCAAATCAAACCTCCTGAGTAGTTGTGCAAAGGTTATGTACTTCCTGTGTCCCGTTGCCAATTATATAGTTAATATCAAAATATCCTGAGCATCAATATTTCCAGGTGTTCGGCATGACCTTGGTGACCCTCGCATTCGCATGCCTCGGTTTCCTGTCGCCCGCCAACCGCGGCGCCCTGATGACGTGCGCGCTGGTTGCTTGGGTGTTGCTAGGAGCGGCCGCTGGTTATGTCAGCGCGCGTATCTACAAGAGCTTCGGCGGACGGCGGTGGAAGAGCAACATACTGCTCACTTCGATGGTGTGCCCTGGGTGAGTTACTGTCTCGGCATGACCTTGGTGACCTTAGCGTTCGCGTGCCTCGGTTTCCTGTCGCTCGCCAACCGTGGCGCCCTGATGACGTGCGCGCTGGTTGCCTGGGTGTTGCTAGGAGCGGCCGCTGGTTATGACAGCGCGCTTACCTACAAGACCTTCGGCGGACGGCGGTGGAAGAGCTAAACTAAAGTAGCATTTCTTTTGTAACATTGCTTTCTCAAACAAACGAAATTCATCCCAATTTATTATACAACAAGGGTCAAATTAAAAGAGGGCAAAAATATGGTTAGTGAAACATGAATATAAATTCACTAATTCATTCTTTATTTCACTTTCCATGGCCATTTGGCATTAATAAAGAAGATTAAGTGATATTGATTATGATTGGGCAAATGCAATTTAGCGTATTATTAACATTGCAATCTTGTTCTTTTCAGCGTGGTGTTCTCCCTGTTCTTCATAATGAACCTGGTTCTCTGGGGCAAAGGCTCATCGGCGGCCATTCCATTTTCGACCCTATTGGCGCTGCTGGCTCTGTGGTTCGGAGTGTCTGTGCCGCTAACATTCATCGGCGCTTACTTCGGCTTTAGGAAGAGGGTGAGCCATTTTTTACTCTATTACTATTGACATAAGAATCAAGTGCTCATCCGCGGCTATTCCATTCTCGACCCTATTGGTGCTACTGGCTCTGTGGTTCGGCGTCTCCGTGCCGCTAACATTCATCGGCGCTTACTTCGGCTTTAGGAAGAGGGTGAGCCATTTTTTACTCTATTACTATTGACATAAGAATCAAGTGCTCATCCGCGGCTATTCCATTCTCGACCCTATTGGTGCTACTGGCTCTGTGGTTCGGCGTCTCCGTGCCGCTAACATTCATCGGCGCTTACTTCGGCTTTAGGAAGAGGGCGAGCCATTTTTTACTCTATTTCTATTGACATAAGAATCAAGTGCTCATCCGCGGCTATTCCATTCTCGACCCTATTGGTGCTACTGGCTCTGTGGTTCGGCGTCTCCGTGCCGCTAACATTCATCGGCGCTTACTTCGGCTTTAGGAAGAGGGTGAGCCATTTTTTACTCTATTACTATTGACATAAGAATCAAGTGCTCATCCGCGGCTATTCCATTCTCGACCCTATTGGTGCTACTGGCTCTGTGGTTCGGCGTCTCCGTGCCGCTAACATTCATCGGCGCTTACTTCGGCTTTAGGAAGAGGGTGAGCCATTTTTTACTCTATTACTATTGACATAAGAATCAAGTGCTCATCCGCGGCTATTCCATTCTCGACCCTATTGGTGCTACTGGCTCTGTGGTTCGGCGTCTCCGTGCCGCTAACATTCATCGGCGCTTACTTCGGCTTTAGGAAGAGGGTGAGGCATTTTTTACTCTATTACTATGGACATAAGAACCAAGTGCTCATCGGTTGCGATTTCATTCGCGTCCCTATTGGCGCTACTAGCTCTGTAGTTCGGAGTGTCTGTGCCGCTAACTTTCATTGGGGCTTACTTCGGCTTTAGGAAGCGGGTAAGGCATTTTCGACTCTATTGCCTTTGATATAAGAAGCTAGTGCTCTGACGGAGGCTATTACAAATTATAAGTACAGGGATGTTTAGTTTGTGAGGATATTTTTTTTTTATTTGCGTATCATAAATTCATAAAGCGCCACATGTGTCACAAGAATATCATACTTGGGATCAGGGATGTTGCGGATGCAGATTTCTTGCCATCCGCGGATACGGATGCGGATATTTTAAGGCTCACATCCGCGGATGCGGATGTCGAGATTAGGTACTTAAAAAACATCAAACATGACATTTTTAGTAATTTTTATTTAAAAAAACGAAACTGTTAGTATTTGAGCAAGAATATAGGTGCGTTATATTTAATAAACAGTAACTTGGCCGACTTTTCTGGATCTAGACGATTTCGTTATAGGTAATGACGAAATTACCTAGCACTTACGCCGCCGCTAAGACGTTCCTGTACCGACTTCCTCGACATCCGCATCCGCATAAGCTCCGCATCGATTTCATGCGGATGCGGATGTAGATGCGGATGTTCCGCGGATGCGGATGCGAATATTCGGAACATCCCTGCTTGGGATCGTATTTTATTAATATTGCACTTAATTCTTTCTAGATCCTGGACCACCCTGTGCGCACCAACCAGATCCCCCGACAGATCCCTGAGCAGTCTCTCTACACGCAAGCAGTGCCCGGCGTTGTTATGGGCGGTGTGCTGCCGTTCGGCTGCATCTTCATACAACTGTTCTTCATTCTCAACTCTCTGTGGTCTAGCCAGGTAAAAACACTCAAACCAACCCTGAACTCCCGAAAAAAGGCTGTCCTATAGAATATCCGTTATAAAGTCCGTCAACATCTAAACTTCAGTGTATTAATGAAACAGACATTATTTGTGACGTCCCACGGGTAAAGGTACCTTATGGCGGTTGGCGCTTACGCATTTATGGCGGTTGGCGCTTACGCATTAACGCCGCCGCCATAAGGTACCTTTTCCCGTGGAACGTCACATTTTTTTGCGGCCCCTAAATTAAACCAAAGTTCAATTTGACCACACATTCACCTCGTAATATAGCTTTCGTTAAAGAAAACCTGTATTCGAATGAGAATACGACGATGCCTAATAGCTTTTTTATCTACTACAGATTTTTGTGAACGCCAAATTATTTACCGATAATTATTATAGTTCGTTTTTTTAGCATTAGAAATAAGGTAACAATCTTGATGTCTTTTTATTGAAAAACACAGTTTAAAAATAAGTCACGGCAAATATGTAACAATTATGAATCTAATATGATCATTTATATGCTTCTGCTTTCATAAGAAATAGTTACTGATTTTTAAAAAGAGTTTTTCAATTAAAAGACATGTCAAGATCGCTTACCTTCTTTCGCGCTTTTCTTCTTTATAGATTGAACAATATAACTATTTAACTAATCACACTTCCATCTTTCCAGATGTACTACATGTTCGGCTTCCTATTCCTCGTGTTCGTGATCCTCGTGATCACATGCTCCGAGACAACCATCCTGCTCTGCTACTTCCACCTCTGCGCCGAGGACTACCACTGGTGGTGGCGCGCCTTCTTATCCTCAGGCTCCACCGCTGGTTACCTCTTCGTCTACTGCTGTCATTACTTCGTCACCAAACTGAACATAGAAGACGCCGCCTCCACTTTCCTCTACTTCGGTTACACGCTGATAATGGTATTCTTATTCTTCCTTTTAACGGGCACTATAGGATTCATGGCCTGCTTCTGGTTCGTGAGGAAGATTTACAGTGTAGTTAAGGTAGATTAGATGGACTCTGTATGCCCCGTGTCTCAGATGTTTGGGATGTGTAAGGATTTTAATTCATCAGTGTATAGTTGGATTTACAAATGTGCTGGTTGCGCAATTTCAAGTTGAAAAGTGTTCGGAAAAATTAGGATTCATTTTGGAGACGGAAAATTTCGATTCTCATACAGAAATTTGAGAAGTTTTTGATATTTTGGAAACTCTGACGGCACATCAGTAGATGGATTTATGTATGTTCAAACAAAAGATGTTAAGTAATAAACATCAAATTTCAACGTCATCAAGGTTGAAAGTATGCTGAACATTTTTTTGGCCTGTAAGTCGACGTCGAAGATATGTTTACCCTTTTAAATCGTATTCAGTTGTGATGAAGTGAAAAATGTATACATATCTTTAACGTCTATACTATTGAGGGCGTTTCTGCAGATACTTATATCCGATAGCGGAGAGTACACATAATAAACGAATGTAACATACAGTCAAAAGGAATATGTAAAGTATTGCATGAACTTAAAGCGTCCTTATGATGAAGTATAGTTGCTATGGGATCATCGGGATCTCAAAATTGAGTGAATGTACATTCTATTTGCTGATTTGACAAATTAATGTTTAATTCTAACAATTTCCTGCAGTAATCGGTTATTGGTACACAACAGTGAATAATGAAAACGATATTAGGGATAAAAAATAATGAAAAGGTTGATGTGAGCAATAAGTAATTGTTAATTGAGATTTTGCAGAATGATACAGATTTAAAGAGTTTATACATACATACATACATACATTTCATATTCAGTTAAATTCCAATACAGCTGCATAACTGCAATCTTACCTTGTCAAAGTAACATGGTCAACTGAAGTAGTTATATTATGTTAGAAAGTATGACAAAACTAACTCTTTAATTTTTCCCTGGTCATACTGCAAAATGTCAGAAGTGAGGTCTCTTCAAAAGATTGTTCATACATTAGAGTAGGTATAAGTACTTGTGATACCAGTTATCCGTACCTATAACGATTTAGACTGCTTGACTTACATTTATAAATATATAAGTGTCTTTTATTTGTCGTCCGGTACGTGATTATTTAAAATGTCGATTCCTGTATTTTTTATTTTATTTGGTGTAGTCTATCCGACTAAAACAAAAAAAAATGCGCTCTACATTCTATGTCACTAATTACACTAGTCTTCTTGTATGTTTTAGAGTCCAGCTGCGTCAATCTGGATATAAATAATTGGGCAACACCTCTATAAGCGTCACTTTTTAACAGAAGGTTGCCAAATTATTTAATTGCATATACTAACCTAACCGGACTTTTAACCCTTTGACCGGTAAAGAAGTCAACTAAAGCGCGTAATGCTCGAAGGTGGCTATTGGGATATCAAACTATGCTTATTCGACAGGTTTCTCGGTTCCTTTTTTGCCTTTAATGTTGAAACAAAGTTCGAGGTCTACTACTGCTGCACTGTTGTACTCTACCAGTCCTTTTGGATGTACATATATTTTGATTTTGTATAAACTTTTAAGAATGATGTACTTCAATTTGTTTGCAATCAATTTCACATTACCCTTATGTATATGCTTATTTGTTGTATTAGCACGCAATCTACGTGTTATTTATAGCACGCAGTCGTCATAAATTTTATATTCCTTGTATACCAGTTACTTGAGCAACGGGTACGTACTTTCTATTTCTTTCATGGAGCCAAAATTTTAATGACACTACCAACTTTAGCTTTTTAACTTAGTAAATCGGACTCAAGAAGAACGAAACTTACCACAGTCAATGCACGTTTATTTCTCGACAATATTTTTAAGATCCTGCTCATGCATGATTGTTGTTTATCTTAAGATTTTATTTATTGCTTTTCAGTTGCATTGTGTTCGCGTAATTTAACTGTAAAAAAGGAAAAGGATGGATAGATAGAAATAAATATAATGAATAAGTACTTATAGCATATCTAAAATTATTACAGAAAATTCTGCAAAAAGAAATTAGATGCGTAGTCTGTCACTTATTTGTAGTCGGGAAAATATAAAAAAAGGTTGAGAAGTGCTCCTTGATCTATGTAGTCGTGTGCAAAAAATACATACAATTTACATATAGACAGACACTTTACCTCCACATAAATAAGAAGCACTTCTTGAAATCTTGAGCTATACTATTTTGGAAATCAAATTTGGATAAAGTATTAGATATAATTTAGTAACCTTTATTTTATTTATGTCGCGTTATCATCGGTGTGTTTACAAATATTGTCAATAAATGTAATTAATCAATTATGTTTTTAAAACTATGCTTAGTTAACCGAAAAAGTTGAAGTAAACAATAAAATTGACTATTTTATAAAAAAATATTTTTATTTGCTATACCTTTATAAATAAGTAACATGCCACATAAAAATAACAAAGACAAACTCAATCACTGCAGCTGCTTTCAGACAAATCTGCCTTGTCTTTTGGCAAAATGGGCTTCCTTTTCTTGGGTTTACGTTTACGGTCTATTGTGGTCTTCCTGAAGATCTCAATAGCTTTCATTTTATTTTCAAGCAGATGCTGTTTATCTTTCTCTCTTTGTGGAATAATCTCTTGATATCTATCAGTCTTTGGTACGTTGATTTCTATGCCCGTTTCGCCATCTTTAACTTCAACTACTTTGACAACTTGGTTAGAATCTTCTACTTGTTTTTTCTTTTGTTTTAGTTTAGAAGGTCCGGCTTCATTTTCCGTTGAAGTTCTAACAAGTTTCTTTCGTTTCTTAGTAGTTTTTACATTTCCTCCATCAGTAGGATTTGCGTCGGCATTTTGTCCTTCCGGACCCATTTTCTGCACCGCTGCCTTAACTCTCTTACTCATTTGATCCTCCAATGTTTGGAATTCTATTCTCCTTTTGAAATAATCATGAACCGTCTTTTGATTCTTCCTATCTTTCATTCTTGCTAGCACAGGTTTGATAATCTCATCAAATTTCTGTTGAGACCATCCAAACTTGCTTTTTGCATAGTCTCTTAACACAGTTATGTCTAAGTCGCCCCATGTAAATTTGTCTTCACTTTTCTCGACATTCGGCTCCATATATGCTTGAACAACCTAAAAATAAATTGAGTGGCCAATAAAACTATGATTGGCCTTAAGATATGTAGAAGCTATACGCAATTTATCATTGAATCAGACTGATTTATTGAATATCGATCGAATTTAAATAAAAGATAAATCTACTTTATTAGCAATTGCAAGAAGTCTGAAGCACTTAGTAAAACTGTCAAGCCTGGTTGTTTAGGTAGTCTAACTACGTAACTTACTCGAATACTAGGAAAGTCCTCTGACAGAATAACATTTCTCAGTTTCTTCTTCAAACTTGTGTTATCAGTCCTCTTTCCTGCTTTAACCCAAAGTTTAAATTCTTTCAAGCCATCCAACAACTTGGCGTATCGGACTTGTTTGGATGTTTCTGAAAGCACTTGCTTCTTGTTGAAAGGGAAGGAGGCTAGAATTTCCATGGCTGTCACTGGACCAACGCCGGCCACTCCTGTTGTGTAGTCACTCCCGACCAAGAGCGCCAGCAATATCAACTGCTCCCGGTTTAAATCTGCAAAATAAAACATGTTTTAACCCTTCAGAACCCAGTTATCAGGTATTTATGTATGACCAAACTGTATGCAAAAATGTTTTTTTCTACATGTCATTTGAAAAATAATAATTTGGTGATAAACAATAATTAACAACATCATTACTCATTAGGCTCATACTCGCCCTGCGACTAGTATTCAGACGTTTTTACAACTGTGGGATGAAGATAAGGTTTTATACTTACTGAACGATTTCTCTATCCTTTCAGAGACATACTGCAAGACATGTTTCTTTTGATTGAAGAAATTCTTATAAACTGTTTGCCCTCCAAATAGCCAAATATCACTATCGTCGGTAATAGTACCATCTGTCAATTTGACACTCTCTAGAAATGCACACTGAGCTTCAGCCTCCATTGGCGCTACAATGTACGGAATACCGAAAATTTGCAATAATTCTTGGGCCTCTTTTGTCATTTGTTCAGTGATATTTCTTCCTATGCGATCCAGTCTGCCTTTTTCTTGGTTCAAATATTGTTCCTCACTTCGAATCTCTTCTACCATTGAGTTCAGTTGTTCAGTAGTTAAAGGTTCTTTTGGCTGTTTATTTGTTTCTACTGGTTTATCGTTATTAACATGTTCTTGGTTAGACTCCTCATTGTTAGTGTCAATGGTGTCGTTTTTGTGAACGCTTTCAATATTGACTACCCCATCATCCTTTTGTTTCTCTGGTTGAATAACCAAGGATGATTCTGTTATTATTGGTTCAGAGACAGGATTAGATACATACTTTTCATTTTCTGTACAAACTTGATCCTTTATTATATTCTCCTTAAAATAATGTTTGGCAGCTATGCTGACTTCGTTGTCATTTTGTTTGTTTGGTCGTGCTCTGGCTGATGATTCCTTTATTACTTTCGTGTTTGCATTAGATACCTCAACACATTCTAATGACATTTGTATGGCTTTCTGTAGTTCATCGTCTTCATCTGTAGATAGATCGTTTTCTTCATTCTTTACTTGTTCCGTCGCTTTTTTTTGCTGAGCGGTATTATCTTTTGGTATTAGTCTAGGTTGGGCTTTAATCGTATAGTCAGTCGGTGGTTCATTTTTTTGTACAATATTTTCTAAAGTATTGATTAAAGGTTTTTTAAAGCTATTGGAATTTACAATGGGTGAAAAAACATCTGCAAAAATATCTTCTTCATCATTTGGAATGTCATCCACTTTTAGCGTAAGTTCTACGATAGGCTTGCGTGACTTATCTTCTAGTTCAGGTACTTCTTCAAACTCATCATCGGTATCACTAGACTCTAGATCCTTAGCATTATCACTCTCTTTCATGGTATTCACTGTTTGTTTTATTGCTTCAGGTACTACTTCAAATTCGCCAACGCTACTAGACTCTAAATCACTAACTTTAAAACTTTTGTCTGTTTCCTTTTCTTCAATAGGCTGTTCAACATCAGAGTCTAAAGATATTAAATCTGGCTCAGTATTTTCAACAAACATAACTGATGCTTGAGTAGATTCTACATTTTCATCTCTTTCATCCAGTGTATCTTCTATCTGCTTTTCATACCCAATACTCTTTCTATCTGCATTTTCATAATGAATTATTTCTGGTCGTGATTCTTCATCACTAGAAGATAGTTCTACATTATCAGCAATTATTGACTTTTCACTATTAATTTCTTTTAATATTTGGTCTACTTCTGGTGCCTTCGATTTAGTTTTTCCACTTTTCGGTCGATGAGTAACAATTTTTTCAATGGCATTATGTGTGTAATCACTATATTGCATAATGTACGCTTTTGCGGTGGACAAGTCTGGCTGTTCTAGTTCATCTTCAGAATCGCTCATATCAGAGTAATCTGTGTCTGTTAAAACTGAGGTCCAAGAGTCATCAGTCTTAGATTGACATCCACTTGTATTGGGTTCATCAGCACATTCTAAAGACATTTGAATGGCCTTTTGCAGATCATCTTCCAATTCATCATGCTTACCTGGCTTTTCTGTGGGTAGAGATTCTTTTGTGCTTGTCTGTGGTTTATTATCTGCTTCTTTCCTTTCTTTGGCCTTTGCCAACGCTTCTCTAACATTATTAATGAGTAAATACCTAGTGTTATTATTAGACGCGATGCGTCGAGTAGGTAAGCTCTCTATCTTCGTGTCAATGCCTTCTTCATTCAGCAAAGATTCTAATTCATTCATTGACATTCCAATATCTCCCATTTCTTTTTCTGTTTCTTCTATACATTCTTGGACCTTTCTCCTTTTCAGTAATCTCTGCATCTAAAATAATACCAAATTAATAACCTAACCCTAACTTAACCATTACATACACTATGCTACTGAGTAGTAGTATACACTATAATCATGGGACCTACATTCTATACAAAAATTCTATTCTGATAATTAAAGGTGCAAAGCAATAAAACAAACAAATATTCAAGTAGTATTTTCCTGATATGCGAATATAACAATAGTATAATTTTACTTACTTGGAAATCAGAAAAGTTGTCACTTTTCTTTGGCAGTGTGTGAAGTTTGCCCCATGAGTTCATTTTTCTTGTTTCCTTCAATTCAATAAGCAGATCATACTTTTCTTTTGTTGGCAAATTCTTGAAGCTGTCGGACTGAAGGTCCACAGAGTGTAAATCCACAATGGAGCCACTTGATGTGTCTTCATCATCTGATGACCTAGAAAAATATAATGTATGTTGAGTTGTCTATAAATTTCAAGTCCACAAGTTGGATCTCATGATAAAGTTCTACAAAATGTTTATAATCAAAAGACACTCAACAATATTTGAAAATGCAGGGTGTATTATCACTTTTTTTAAACACCTTGAATATAGAACCAAGTTCAGATATTAGTGAGCATCAATTTTGCTTTAATAATTCTAATGGTAACTGTACAAGCAGAAACTTAAATGTCTAATTGTGGACCTTATCATGTAGAAATAAGGTTTACATATACTTTTTTAAATAATAACAACTTAAATCTATCATTACAGGTTTTATCAAATGCGATAGATAAGCAACAAACAACAATATGGTCAGTTCTATAACAGTTATTGTTATTGATACTTACTCTGACTCAGATTCCTCTTTCTGTGGCAAGGCTGGCAACTTGAACAAGTCATCTTGTTCTTTATTGACTGGATTAGTCCTCTTAGTCGGAGATATCTGCTTGCCCAACAAGCTGCCAAGTGCAGTTTTCTTGCTGAGTAGAATGGCTAACTCTCTTTTTAGGCGCTCTGACTCAGAATGGTACTTGTTTTTACTATCTTGTCGTTTTGCCTAAAACATTTAATTCATGATATGAACATAAACAATACAATATTGCAATGTGAGTTGGTATAATATGCATTCAAAATGTTTAAAGATCTATATTGACCCTTGGGACGCCTAGTGCCATATCCGTACCAGTCCTGTCAACTGCCGGAGGGTCTTCAATTTTTGTACCCGTCAACTGCCTAGTCCCAGATCTGTACAAAGTGTCTCAACTGCCTTGTGCCTTATCAGTCACCAAATTTATTGTATTATATTTTTACAATTTTGAGATCTAAACACTTACAAATAGAGTTTTATATCATTTGCACAATATCACTTTTTTTTGATCGCGGCAGTTGACGGGTACAAAAATTGAAGACCCTCCGGCAGTTGAGGGGGATGGGACGGATCCGGCACTAGGCATTTGACGGGTACAAGTACGTTTGTCGGTTCGGCGTTCCAGGGGTTAAAGAAAACCAAGTATTGAAAACTTACAATAGTTTCTTTTTTCAGTTCTGGAAAGGCACCATCAAAAACAAATATAGGTTTGATTCTAAAATAGAGCAGCTTGCAGAGACGTTGGAAGAGACCTATGAGATGGGCATTTGGTAAAGGTGCTCCCTTGGCATCTTGATAACCTTTCACAACCTGATGCAACCATATTGAGATATCTGTGAGAAAATTGTGTTATTTAATTGATAATCTATCCAATCGTTTGAGATCATTTCTGTGTCGGTAATTAAACAAAATGATCATACCCACAGCGAGTACTTTGTTCTCCAAAGTCTCGACTGGTACCGGCTTCCCCGCGGGCTCAACCAGCCGCCACAGACCGGTGACTCCCATCGCACGCGATTAAATTCCACAACACACTTTTTGTTTCATAAACATACTCAACTAACAAATACATGAATTAGGATACATAACATAGGTCGTTTCCCACGGAATCTCCGGTCAATCGTCGGTCTCTTCCTCACACATCGCAACCTTTTCGCTTCGTGAACTCCGTGTATTTATCACACACACAGTTGCAATTGAAATGTTAGCTACTGGCGCATCACGTTCATAAATATGTGTTTGGTTCACTACAACGTATCAAATGTTTTACTACGCTGAGACGCCCACTCTTTCCCACACTTTATTTTCTCACGCCCCATGCGTAACCCCACATCCTATCCTATGACCGACAGACCGGCTGACAGTTCAGTCGGCGCTCCGCGGTCCGCGATTCGGCCGGCCCTCTGCTATCATTCCGGTGATTCGTTTGTGCGCGTGCAGTCAACACCGACAACACGCTTGCACCCCGCATTATTTAGTCTATGGTCATTTGACAGTTCACAATGTTCACATTTCTGGCGTTGTCGAATTTATCACGAGATAAACACAAGTTTTATTAACTTTTTTTACTAATTATTGTCTGGATATTCATTAAAAAAAGATCACAACAAGTCAAAATTCGCATATGGGGTGGAATTATTAATTTACAAATCGTGGAATGTTGGCTCTACTGTCCGAAAATTCTGACTCGGAACAGGTGTTTTTGAAAGAAATGTGTTGCAGTTCCCAGCGTTATTAATTTTTAGTGTCGTGAATAATAAAAAAGTGTATCGATCCGCGTCGGCCGGATCGCACGGTCGCTCGTTATTTTGGCTCGGAAGGACTGGACGTCGTTTGGCGTTCGTAAACAACTGATAGATATAAAGAAGGACGCCACTCTGTCTCCGAGAATCATTCACATGATGAGGTGGTTCAGGCCGACGGCCGAGAGGTCCAGCTAGGGGCTATGGTGCAGCATCTGAGCGAGCAGTGGGTGATGACCGCGGGCGACCGGTGAGGTGGCGCCGTGGCGAGGATGCCGCACCAGTTCGGCGCGGGCCTGGGCGGCGCGGTGGGCGCGGCGGGGGGCGGGTCGCCGCCGCCGCAGCACGGCGCGCTGTTCCCGCGGTACGCGAGCGCGGCGGGCCCCGGCGCCGGCGCCTACCGCCCCGAGGAGCGCCGCCTCACGCGCGAGGCAATGGAGCGCTACCTGCGAGACCGCGCCGACATGATCGTCGTTATACTGCACGCTAAAGTCGCGCAGAAGTCCTATGGCAATGAGAAAAGGTTTTTCTGCCCACCACCCTGTATATACCTATTTGGTGATGGCTGGCGGCTGCGGCGTGAGCGCATGCTGCGCGAAGGTGAGACGGAGCAGGCGGCCCAGCTCTGCGCCTTCATAGGCATAGGAAACTCTGACCAAGACATGCAACAGCTTGATCTGAACAATGGGAAACAGTACTGTGCAGCTAAAACCCTGTACATATCAGACTCTGACAAGCGAAAGCACTTTATGCTATCAGTTAAGATGTTTTATGGAAACGGACATGACATTGGTATATTTAATAGTAAGAGAATAAAAGTAATATCTAAGCCTTCTAAGAAGAAGCAGTCATTAAAGAATGCAGACTTATGTATTGCGAGTGGTACGAAGGTAGCTTTATTCAATCGTCTAAGGTCACAGACAGTGTCAACTAGATATCTGCATGTAGAGAATGGGAACTTCCATGCGTCGTCCACACAGTGGGGAGCGTTCACGATTCACCTGCTGGATGACAATGAGAGTGAATCTGAGGAATTTGCAGTGCGAGACGGTTATGTACACTATGGGTCCACTGTGAAGCTTGTCTGCTCTGTGACAGGCATGGCTTTGCCTAGGCTAATAATACGAAAGGTAAGTTGACACCACTTAATATTTTATTTTCATAAGTGTAGACTCAGATCTATGATGTTACTCTACTTATAATACATTGTAAATTGTCTCAAATCACATCATTGTAAACAAAAATGACCTTGTAAACTTAACGTAACACGATTTATAGTGTTTTTGTAAGTTTCACAATTCTTGCTTTATCAAATGATGATACAAAACCTAAGTATAAAAGTTAAATGGGGTAAGTATAATCAAAGCCGATAATATATATTTTTCATTAATTGTATGCTGCATAATATATCATCCTACTCAGTTCAATCAGTTCACCATAAATCATTTTCGGGCAGAAAAATATAAGCCATTGGCCGCTCCGATATATCTGATGGTGACTGTACCTAGAACCTCTTTTAAGGAATACCCTAAAATTCCATCAAATTACTTACAAATTGCAGCAAATTACTGAGGTACAGTTAAAAGATATACTTGGGGTCAAGCAGATCTTGTTAGTAGAAAAAGGCGGCAAATTTGAAAAATGTAGGCGCGAAGGGATATCGTCTCATAGAAAATTTGAATTTCGCGCCTTTTTCTACTGACAAGAAAAAAACAGGAAACTTAGGTACTTATGCCCTATCCAATCTGCAATCTGGTTTTTGTAATGAAAAAAAAAAACATACAATAAAACGAAATTAAAATCTGTTCGGAAAGAGATGAGTTGTGGAATGTATTGGGCCCCATACATTCCACGGCTGTTCTCTTTCCGCACAGACTCTAATTAAATTGATTTATTGACAGCGTTTTACACAAAAATAAAACGCTAATTAAATAACTTACCATATTCGGAACCTAATAATAATATTGAGAATGGCAACACTGCGTAGTCGGTCGTATTGTCCTTTTCTAGCATATACGTCCTTCTCTCTCCCACACTCCCACCACTCAGGCAGGTTGCTTTGACAGTTAAACAAGGGAAATTTTCAAGTCATTGTCTCAAAATTATTCATATTTACACCAGGCAGGATTAAAACTTTAGGTTCCGAATATGGTAAGTTATTTAATTAGCGTTTTATTTTTGTGTAAAACGCTGTCATTAAACAACTGTACCGATATTCGGAACCTAATAATAATATTGAGACGTGTTTGTTATCGCCTGGTGGTGGAAAGACGCCAAGCCAATGTGATTATACATGTAGTTATTATGTATATGTAATATTATTATATTACGAGTGTTTAATTAATTATGTACACCCTTTATTGTGAGGAGAGAGGTAGTTAGTAAAGCATACATTTTGATATAAAATTATATTATAATACTAACTTTACATTTTATATATGTACTTAATGTAGGTCCTTATACATTTTCAAAGAGGATAAGTGTGTCACCACAAGGGTGCTATACTTAATTATATGTATGTGAAACTAGGTAAAAGAAAATGAGATTTTAAGTCAGTCTACTCTTCAAGGAGCATACAGCATCTGTGATAAGGAGTGATGTAATAAAAATATGAAGAGATAAGAATTATTTATAAAGTACTCGAGTAGTTTTTATTTATAACTCCCAATTATTAACAAATTTGATAATAATTATCTAGTAAAGTAAGCAGTTGCAGGAATATAACAAGGACAAGACCTTTCTTATTTCCAAAATCTCTCGGGATTAAGTAGACGAATATTGTACATATTCGTTATATCACTATCACTACCCACAAAGTTAGTATTGGGTACCTACTTACTAAAATGTCATAGGGAATTACTGAATTCCTTTCATGACTGTGAGCCAATGTGAGCTACATACTTGGTTATAGCTATAAAATGCATTTAATCCTTTGTACGATTTACTAACGCGAACGCGAGCTAATGTACCTAAACAAACCTTACTTAAAATTGTGAAGGTTACTTTGAGAGCTTAAGCCATAACATAACACTCATGTTGGCACGACTAGTAATGATAATGACGCTTTTTGGTGCTCTTGGCGTTCAAATGGTTAATATAGAAATGCCACAGAACCTTATCAATGATATTTGTATAGGTGCAGGCTCATTCTGATTATATTCATGTTAAGCTATCATCAAGTGACCCAAATTGTACTCATTAATTTCTATATATGCAGTAAGTTTACCTTATCTGGTGCCTACTAGTAGACATAAGCTTGATTGGTTCTGAACGCTTAAGTGGCTTAATTTATGTAAAGCATTTATAGACATTGCATAGTTCTGAATATTCAGTTTCCTCTTTCCAGTGTGTAAATTATTAAGAATAAGGTACTTAATTCGAAACCTTAGCTCATCGCATGTGTTTTAACCAAAATGCAGATTTGTGTGTTTATTTAGTGATTTTACATTATTTGCAAAAACTGTGCGGAACCATGGGGTCCCCGACCTTTTGCCGGGCACCCGTGGGCCCAAAGCCAACAGTGCAGAGGCCCTTTAAGAGGGACCTATTTCATCCAATGCTAGAGTCAACACTTTGTCGAATTTATTTGATATTTATGTATACTTATCCTCCTTATGAACTAAGGATAACTGTAACTTTTTGATATCAAATATACGCAGAATTGTCAATTATTTTATATTCTGAAAACATAATATTACTGGATTTGGGCCAGTGTGCTTTTGTATAATATATCTCTGGCCTACGATATAGGCTAGTCTATTAACATCCCGCCTCCTGGAAGGCAGTATACAGACTTCTTAGATATATATTCACGGTAGCGCTAAGTGTGTGGACCTAGTTTTCCGACACTTGACTGCATGAGATTATTGTGAACATTTTTTCAGGTCTCGAGCAAGAAGGGTACCTAGATAGGTTGAGGTCCTTAAATTGTGGATTTGGTAGGAGCAAGACACAGACGGGGTGTAAATTAATTAATCCACCATGTTTCAAGAGATTTTTGTTCATTGATGCCTTCAGGTTACACTGTACAGACAGACTAACACTTTGGCAGAGTTTTGCTAACATATAATAAATGACTGCATTTGTTTGGGTGTACATGTTCCACATCAAAGACATATTTATATATTTCAATCTATTTTTGAAAAGTTCGCGTTTCAAAATAGCTTCGCCTTTTCGCAAGGCGTGCTCCTGTTTCCCTATTTTATTGTGCAAAGCGAACAGTATCACAATGTTATAATTATGTATAAATTGAGAACTAGAGGGTTATGCCCTAGACGTGACCGCCCAGAAGTTGTGCTAGAACCGTTCGTGCAAACCATTCAGTCACTGTTTTTAAAAAAACCTTTTTGTAGTGGGTACATTCCACGGTCTTAAATTTGTTAAACTTGCAGTATCAAACTATGACAAGTCATGATAAGTGAATTATGTGTGATATGTGATAACAGTATCTAGTCCGTGCATAGAAGCACTTGCCCTTGAGGTTAGGGCATGGGTAGTTTAAAATAAACTTAATCCGTGCAGACCGTGCATAGGAGCACTTACGATACAGGTGGTTTAAAACTTCCTAGGTCACAATACAGACACAAGGTGTAAAATACATAATTGATAAACGCCCGTCAGGCCAGTTTTGTATATTTTATTTCAAACATGCTTGTGCAGCACCGCCAGCACATGATAATTTTCCTATACCATGGCAGTCAGGGATATAATAGTTAAATAGGTAGGTAACCTTGGTCATGTCGTGTACAAAGGTAGGTACTCGTAAACATGTTAACTGAAAGCAAAGCAAATATAACGCCATATAGCTCGAGGCAAATATAATTTATGCAACTGTGAGCTGCTCTTACATTGAGATCATATGTATTTATTTCTAGTCTGCCTTAGCAGGCCTAGACTTCAAAGGTTTTTTAGATATTCATAGGGCCGTTAATCGGACCCTTTGTACACCTTGAGCAGGCTGTTTGTTTCACACCATGAGTAATATAATTTAAATTATATTGTAAACATAGCTTATTTCAGAATGGAACCGTAAGCACTGTCGTGAGCTTACATAGTCTGATTAAATTAGAGTCCACAGATTGTCTGGACCTTGGTGGATTGACCACTCCTTATTCTAATTATCAATTTTCTGCCTGGGCTTAAAATCGAAATTAGGTGACTAAATCTCTTAGTATTCTCTATGCCGCCCAAGTTATGAGGCTAAGCGTCTCCAGACCACAATTTTATATTAGGGTGCAAAGATTTTTTCATCTTTAAAATAAAAATGAGTCGAGATAGGCCTGGAATCTTAGGTTATTTTATACCTTATAATTTTAGAAATGTAATGTAAATGGAAAGCAGTTTTCACTTTTACCACAGTTAATTAGCCCAATTTTGGGCTTAGCCAATAGGGTGTTTGGGACCCTTTTAGAATAGATTGGTAAACAAAAATGAAAACTAATAACAAAGCCTATTTCGACTGATTTTGTTAGAACCCTTTTTACTTTCTCTAAAAGGAGATATTTACAAATTCATTTTTGTAATATTTTTCTGATTGTGGCTTACTTGCTCGCATGTGTTATGACCATATCATTTATATTTCTGTGAATATGTCTGACATGCCTTGCGCAGGCTTACATAGGTTATAATATTATCATCAATAACTTGACGTCAGTTTGTGAATGAATCAAAGATTCTTTGGCACACCTTACGCAGGTGGAGACATGGCAGCCTTGCGCAGGCTTAGATAGGTACCTTTACTTATTACTTTATGATAGGTACATAATATATTGGTTTCATCACAAATAACTTGACGTTAGTTTGTGAACGAATAAAAGATTTTCTTAGGCACACCTTACGCAGGTGGAACCATAACAGACGTAGGTTTAAGAATATCATTCAAATCGAATACCCTGAGTTTATGGGTAATATTCCCTTAGTTGCGGGTTCCTTGCTCGACAAGGTGAAAGGCTTTATGCAGGCTTTTACAGGCACTTTTAGAAAGTGTCATTCACGGTGACGCGCAGATTTGCCAAAACTAAACTTTAACTCTTCAGTTAACTAATATAATTTGACAATATGAACCATGCGTCTTCGTCAATGAATCAATCTAAAGATTCCCGTATCGTTAATGCCAAGTGTACTATTTATGTAGGTAGGTAGGTAGGCTTAAGAATTGACCCTCTTGTATGTAGTTACGTAACGAATTAATAATCAAGTTATTCAAATCCAATATAACACAAGCACATATAGCAACTACATGCAAGAGTTATTTTCCTTAACCTTTTAAGCTGTAAGTACCTGCTAAGTTATTTATTTAAGTAGGTACCTACATTTTAACCTACCTACATTTTAACAATTTTTTCAAAATTAAATATCTAGTTGGAGAGATATAAGTTGGTAGATCAAGAGTGAAATACTTCACGATTTCGCATGCCATTCTTGCGCAGAGCCATGCTAATCTCTCTCTATGTCTAGTCAGATTTAAGTTTATGTACTGCCGAAGTACTCACTTTCCACAAAAATAAATGCAATGTTTGCGATGTAGGTTTGTTCGTTACCTTGTGTCCCTCAGAGCGGAAATAGAAGCCCCGCGAAGGCGGGGCTTCGTCGACTCCTAAGTGGGTACACTTATTTATCAGCAATTTAATTCACAAAAAAATAATTTTGCAATATTATATTAACCCGGAACGGGATAAAAAGACAAATTGCTGATAGATACTTGGGCAGATAAAAGCTACACGTCTATAAACTTCTACCTCAATACATTGGTTCTACTTAACACGTATTAACTATCCGATCCTTTCGTATTCGAAAACACAAATCACTTGAAAACTGAAGGGTATGCCTCCACACATCACCATTTAAGTATTATAATTTCAACCGTTATTATACACACACAAAGATTTAAACTAACAAGACTCGGAAGAGACTTAATGTAGGTATAAAATTAAATTCTAATGGTGACACGTGCACGCTTTACCAGCTCGATGTGTTTTCTAACATATGTGTTTTAGTATTTTCATTGGCATAGCCACGGTGCGCGCAGGAGCCTTTGAAAACACTTGCACATCACTATTCCGGATCGTTTTTATTTGCTAGATAGTTTATCGGACAACTAAATTTAAATATTTATTTCGAACGGCAAAAACCGTTAGAAACTGTTTTTCAATATAGTCAGCTAAACTGGGGTACAAATTCAAAAACTCACCAGCAGTTTAGCTTCACGACCTTCCAGATGGAAAAACAACAAGCCAATGACTTGAAAATTTCCCTTGTTTAACTGTCAAAGCAACCTGCCTGAGTGGTGGGAGTGTGGGAGAGAGAAGGACGTATATGCTAGAAAAGGACAATACGACCGACTACGCAGTGTTGCCATTCTCAATATTATTATTAGGTTCCGAATATCGGTACAGTTGTTTAATTTTCTTTTAAACTAAATGAAACTTTTTGAATTTTACTGTAGAAGGACTTAGGTACTGCTTGTTTTATTTATTTAAATACTTTTCAATTCGTGACATCCTGCTTAGCACCTACCAACCGCAACAATCCTAACTGAACTGACCATGGGTGGACCTTATGTCCATGCAATAAGGTTTATGTATTGTCAACTAACAGTGTGGACGATTATATGGTAGTTATAGGTACATATTTCAAATAAAGTTTGAATGGTGTAAGCGTTGGGTGTAAGTACCTATTATAATCCTAGTGAAATACACATTTTCAATAGATATTGCGTACATGTAAAATATATACTATATCAGCTAAAGGAATTAAATAAGTAGGTGAAAGTTATTTTCGTTGTCTCATTCATAGATATCCTCGTAAGGCCCAAGGTCCTACCTATAGTCCTTATGCAGTTCGATGAAATTTAAATCATATCCAATTGGAACAGAGTTGCATTTGTTTTGCGTCATTCAATTTTTATACAAAGCAAAATCAACTCTATTTCTTACAGTATAGGTTCAAATTGCAGTGGCAAATTTTGGATTATTTATTTGTATGGCTGGGCCTTATGAGGATAAAAAATACAGGTAGGTATATTAATATTTTTAATAGTGAAACTTAATACGCGATTAAGTCAGTTGGGAGACACTCCTGACCTCGGGCAAACTCGGCTGCTTTCGGCTCAGTATTGCTCCGAGCAATTATTAGGGTTGACACAACTTGACGTCCCTTTACTAGTACTTATTCTGTTTCTGTGATTAAGTCCTGTTGTGCAATTTAATAATGTTTAAAAATCGTGAAAGTTTAAATCAGTATTTATTTTATTAGGTACTCCCTGTCTAGAAGCATACATAAAGTAGCACCCTTTATGAACGTGATTGTGTGATTAAGAATCTAAAACAATTCAATCCATATTAAATAGGTACACAAATAAACGATATGCAACGTCTGCCTATCAACTTTACTCTAAGTACTTACACGATAGTCATTAGAGATCCTATCACGCTTTTGATAAAATCTGCAAACATAAGTAATGAATCACGTTGCATGAACTTTTCTGCAAGACTGCGCAATTTAGCGGCTTATTAGCAAGCTACATCCATAAATAGGTACATATAGTTAGAAACAGACGCAGCTATGCGGGTGTGGCGTTCAAAATGATCTGAGCACGACTTTTTGTTAAATTATCACTTTTTTGCGTAGTTTCAGGGGGCCGATTTTTGAATTTCGACCACTCGATTTCGTGTATTTCGTTAAACAATATCTCCACTACTAGGCATTTAAATTCTACTAATAGAATTTAAATCGAGTGGTCAATACCAATAGATTCCAAACTTCGATCGCTCGTATTTCAAAAATTTGCATTTCGCCGTTTTCCACCGATTTTCGAGTGACGAAATCGAGCGACCGAAATTCAAAAATCGGCCCCCAGACCAGAGAAAATTGACCAATAATATTAGTAATAGTAGTAAAACACTTTATTGTACAAAAATCTAAACAAAACAGGAAAAATAACATTCGTCATTAGTACAAAGCCGAACTTATCCCTTTAAGGGATCTCTTCCAGTTATCATTTAACAGTATAACTTAATTAACAGTATGAAATTTATTTATTCCTATAACTTCTGCCTGTGACTTCATCTGCGTGGAATGATGTACTAAATTACCCTGTCTTTAATTAATTTACCTTTCTTTCTTTCTTTATTATGTCCTTTCTCGGGCCTCAAACATCTCCATACCAAATTTCATCTAAATCCGTTCAGTGGTTTAAGCGTGAAGACAGCTAGACAGAGTTACTTCCGCGTTTATAATATTAAGGGCGTGTGCAGATCATTTTGACTACATCACCCGCCTAGTTACTTCTGCTCCTGACTCTATAATTGTCTACACTAAGTAATTTCTATTTGCAACTTTTAAAGATTAAAGGAAAACTCGGGGTCCTACGCTATTTCAAATAAGCAATTCTGTAAAAAATATTTAAAGAAAAAAATAAGACTGTTTACTGTAGTAGTCAACCTATATTTCTTTTGTTTAGTTATTGTTATCATAAACTGGATCGTATATATATATATTTATAGCATTGCGCATATATTATTTAATCTGTCTTTAATTAGGGCTTGTGCACAAATCACGCGAGGTTCGATTGGGGGAGGCGGGGTCACGAAAAAATCACGGTCAAAATCAAAGTAGCCGAAAACACCTCGCGTGATTTGTGCACAACCCCTTATCTAATCCTGTGTCATCATCAAATCTTGGAAATTAAAGTTTCTCAGTCGCTCTTGCATAATCAAGAGAGTCGGTCCAAGCGTGGTCCAAGCTCACTAGAGACACACTTTGCAATGGCAAGTTCTTCCAAGTCAGCATAAAGTTTTACCCCGTCGTTTCAGACGTTATTCATTAAAAAAAAACTTTCAATCAGAGGCATTGAATTTAGCGTTCTTTATAACTATTCCAAATTTGAAATTGATTGCGACAGATTCGCATCATCATAAACTCCTTTGTTACCTTTTGGTACGAAACCCCAAAAAGAACTATATAATCGGAAATATAAGTAGAAGTTACAATTACAATACTAAAATAACAGGATCTTGTTATTTATTTTTTTATTTTATTTTATTTATTTTATTTTATTTTGTTATATTTGAGGAGTATCGATAGTTTACATATAGGATAGGAATAAGAGTAGGTATTCGTATATTCTTTATTTTATTTTATTTATTTTATTTTATTTTGTTATATTTGAGGAGTATCGATAGTTTACATATAGGATAGGAATAAGAGTAGGTATTCGTATATTCCGCTATGGGTAACGTATAATGCCATCACCAACACACTTGGCTTTTGGCCACTTTCGTTCACGATATGATTTGCGGGCAATGTTACCTGACCAAGCCGATGCGCCGTAATGATGGTAGCCAAAGATCTTCTTTTTTACGAAAGCGACTGCCATCTGACCTTCCAACCCAGAGGAGAAACTAGGCCTTATCGGGATTAGTCCGGTTTCCTCACGAGGTTTTCCTTCACCGAAAAGCAACTGGTAAATATCAAATGATATGTCGTACATAAGTTCCGAAAAACTCATTGGTAAGAGCCGGTGTTCAAATCCGCGACCTCCGGATTGAAAGTCGCACGCTCTTACCGTTAGGCCACCAGCGCAATGATATTAGCCAAAGATGTCGCCTTTCAACTTTATCTTTTTGTCCTACAGGTAGACAAGCAGATGGCCCTCCTAGAGGCCGACGACCCGGTCTCCCAGCTCCACAAATGCGCGTTCTACATGAAGGACACAGAGCGCATGTATCTGTGTCTATCACAAGAGCGAATCATACAGTTCCAAGCCACGCCGTGCCCTAAAGAGCCCAATAAGGAGATGATCAATGATGGGGCTTGTTGGACTATTATATCCACGGATAAAGCGGAGTACCAGTTCTATGAAGGCATGGGACCCGTCAGGTGAGTTCTGTACTATAGACATGGCCTTCAGAAAGGACATCACGATGACCATGAATGGAATCTGAGGGCCTACCGCGAAAATCGAATATCAAAATTTCGTTATCTGCCTCTATCAATCGATACTCGAGTGATAGAAAGGCAGATAAAGAAATATCGATTTTCTTTCACGGTAGACCTACTGAACATACATGGAGGTCAAATCGGTAGCTTTTAAGGTCCTCCTATCATTGGTCTATCGTTTGATTCCTACTGAACGCGACACCCTGTATACTAACTTGCGGGTGTTAAATGCTGTGGAACTGCAATAAGTCGGGCAAACATTATCTATCCCTTTAAAATATGACGATCGCATTAGCAACGCTGCATTACAGCTCATCTGCTGCGTACACGCATTGTCGCTGACGCACAGGGTTGCCAAGCGTATAAAAATATCGTACAGAAATAAAATAGAATTACAGATAACTTTCTCCAAACCGTTTGGAACCATCGCAACATCGTAGAAATGGTTTCAATATCTGACTACTTTAAAAAAAAATTATACGACAGTTTGTACAAAAACGTGCATTTTGTATGCTTTTGACAGTCACGTTGCAATAGGTACTATCGCGTTGAATGACGATCCCTATGACAGTTCATTTTTAAAACGACGTGGACACTTTTTCGATAAAATTCACTTTTACAGCTCGCTGTTCGATATGTTTCCTGTGTACAATAAATTTAAACCATTTTTACGACAATTCGTTTGCACTCGCCTTGTAACCGGCAACCATGCGGCCACATGCGTCCCGATGTTCCCATGCCTAATTACGAAAACACCGCGTTCTCCCACGCTCCGTATAGTATTTAGATTACAGCTGTATCAATAATGTGCGATAACTGCCTGTCAATAAGAATGATTGGCGGAATTCAATAACTTACTTCCCTCTTCCTGTTGTTAACTGAGTGATTGTTCCTGGTATAAATTTAAACTTGATATGTAGGTATAAACGTTAATAAAGTAACAGACGTTAATATCAAATCATCCTAATAGGTTGGCAAGATCCGTCCATATTGATTCCTACCAACCGTAGGTATGGGTCTCACGGATGTCCATACAAACAAATTATTTACAGGATAATAAGATTGTTTTATTTGTTGTATTCATGAACACTCTAGACAATTATTAACTTGTTATAAGAAAACTGTTCTATAAAGTAAAGGGACTAGTTGTTCGACGAAATGATAGAAAATGTCTGTTGAACTAAAGCAGTGGTGGGCAAAGTACGGCCCGCGGGCCAGCTCTGGCCCGCGAATGGATTTTATCTGGCCCGCCGCCGGTCCTATGAAATAATTAGTATATTATATGTCATTGGCCCACGATTATCGCAAATCAAAATAAATTCTGGCCCTCCTCTTAAATTTCTTAAACTTTCTGGCCCCCCAATGAGAAAGTTTGCCCACCACTGAACTAAAGGAACTTTATTCTATGACAATGGCAGCACTTACCTGGACGCCATGGTGTTCGTATAAAGGTCCATCGAGCCTCGTCTTGAGGTCTTTTTTAGAACATAGGTCAAGACCTATGTTCTAAAAAAGAACACATTCTTTTATGTGCTTTCTGTCCAGGCGGCGTAGCACGGTCGCGTTTTTATCCCTTGTCACCATGCCTGTCACGTTCTAACAAGTATGTAAGTGCGAAAGGGACGCGCATAGTGATAGAGGATAAAAATGGAACCGTGCTGCGCCCACAGAAGGCTTTAGCCAAGAAGATAATCGTACATCCGCGACAAACGCAAAACGAAAAGTAAAAATGTACCGGGATGACAGATGCGACGAAAAGTCACGACGTGACTCTTTCCATACGTTAATTAATAATTAAGTTATAATCAACAATCAGCGGTGGTGCCCGAGTAGATATGACGTCCGACTTTCAGTCCGGAGGTCGCGGGTTCAAATCCTAATAGCTCGTACCAATGACTTTTTCGGAACTTATGTACGAAATATCATTTGATATTTACCACTAGCTTTTCGGTGAAGGAAAACATCCTGAGGAAACCTGCATACATCTGCGAAGAAATTCAAAGGTGTACGTGAAGTCCCCAATCCGCATTGGGCTAGCGTGGGGACTATAGCTCAAGCCTTCCTGCGCATGAGAGGAGGCCTGTGCCCAGCAGTGGGACGTATATGGGCTGAATTTTTTTTTTATATAATCAACAATTTGTCAGCGTGACTAGTCCCCCAGGAATTTCGAAAGAGTATTTATTAAAAACATTAGTCACATTAGATAGAGTAGAATCCTGAAGTTTCTTAAAAAAAATCTTAAGTACATAAAAAGTCGAAAAGTTGCTTGCAACTTTATTGCAATGCGGATCAATGAGATGCCAGTATGTAGGTATGCATCAAGTTCACGCACCGTCTCAATGGGGCTTAAGCGTTATCGACTTTATCCCAATGCTCCTAGTAGTTAATATGATATTATAAATTTACAAATCTTAACTGCTAGTAGTTTTCTCAAATTATCTATCAATTTAACGCCTTGGTATTAAAGGCGTGTTCAGTTATTTATAGGTTATTGGCTTTTCTGATATATCTGATAGCAACTGTACAGATTTATAGAGGTATTGTTATAATTATAGTCATTCGTATGCAGAAATGTAGGGGAAACTCGATGTAGGTAAATTAAACAAAGTGTGGGAATAAATACATGTACCGTTTCCAAAGATGGTGCGACTGATAGGTAGTTGTTAAACTTTTACACTGTCAACACAACACCTCTATGGGGCTGTCCATAAATTACGTCATCGATTTTTGACGATTTTTGACCCCCCCCCCCCCCCCCTAAAATCATCCAAAAATCATGCTTCGAATGACCCAGTTTCCTCCTACATCATGCTACCGTCATCCGATGTCCAGACCCCCCCCCCCCCCCCTAATTTGAAATGACGTAATTTATGAATAGCCCCTATGCAGCAAAAATTTGTGATAGGTGTCACAAGTTACTTTCCCAATTAAGAGCCCATCAACGTGCACACTAGCGCCACAGCTAAATAATCGTAATTATTTTAATTTAACGAAAGATATTGAAAAAAGGGGGCCGGTACGTACTGTATTGTGTATTTAAGTACCTTTTGAATACATAAAACTAGTTTTTATGTTGCTGGATTCGTCAATCTTTGCGTCCAAAGTTAAAACGGCCGTTTTTGTTTTGAGTTCCTAGATCGACGAATCCAGCAACATAAAAACTAGTTTGATGTATTCAAAAGTTACTTAAATACACAATACAGTACGTAGCGGCCCCCTTTTTTCCATATATTTCGTTAAATGTAAATAATCACGATTATTTAGCTGTGGCGCTATGCTAGGGACAAATCCGATGAAAACACTACCGCTTCAACAGTCAGATATTGATTATGGGCGCTTTATCCATGCGTTAGCTCATGGTTTGGGGAAGGTACATTTACCGAAGTGCTTTGCATGGGCAATGGACTTGTAATACCAACACCAACCTCCAATTACTAACATATAGGTATCTTCCAACAGGTCCCCAGTGACACCGGTACCCCTCGTCCACTCCCTCAACCTCAACGGCGGCGGCGACGTCGCCATGTTAGAACTGGCCGGCGACAACTTCACACCATCGCTACAAGTGTGGTTCGGAGACGTGGAAGCGGAGACGATGTACCGCTGTGCGGAGTCCATGCTGTGTGTGGTGCCGGATATATCGCAGTTCAGGGGGCAGTGGCTCTGGGTGCGGCAGCCTACGCAGGTGAGAACTGTCTCTTTCTCTCGTACCTCTCACTCCCTCAACGAAGTCGCCATGTTAGAACTGGCCGGCGACAACTTCACACCATCGCTACAAGTGTGGTTCGGAGACGTGGAAGCGGAGACGATGTACCGCTGTGCGGAGTCTATGCTGTGTGTGGTGCCGGATATATCGCAGTTTAGGGGGCAGTGGCTCTGGGTGCGGCAGCCTACGCAGGTGAGAACTGTCTCTTTCTCTCGTACCTCTCGCTCCCTCATCCTCAATGGCGGCGGCGACGTCGCCATGCTAGAGCTGGCCGGCGACAACTTCATACCATCGCTACAAGTGTGGTTCGGAGACGTGGAAGCGGAGACGATGTACCGCTGTGCGGAGTCCATGCTGTGTGTGGTGCCGGATATATCGCAGTTCAGGGGGCAGTGGCTGTGGGTGGGGCAGCCTACGCAGGTAAGCTATATAACAGTCACCAGTAAAAACAGTTTACTCGTTTAGTCCTTAAAATCTCTACTCAAAAGTGTATTGAGGAGGCAGTAGGAGGAAGTGTAGGAGGTTTAGGTCTTTATCTTACACTTCTGGATCACTATTTAAGACAGTAACACTCGTCAACCTCTTTAAAACTTCAAACTACACTAAGGGGCATTACCTATGGGTTCGGTAGCCTACGCAAGTGAGAACTAGTTGTCTCTTTTCAACTGCCAGAAGTACAAGGCAAGTTAAATAGATGTGAAGATATGTGATACCAAAAAAATAAAACTACAAAATGTCCATGGACTACTAATGCGCATTCAAAAGTACTGAAGTCATTAGGTATACCAATTATTATCTTTTGATATAGGTATTATCGTAAGTGTCAATTAGAATTATTCTCTTTTTCCTTTGTCTAATAATAATAACAGTAATTAATGGCAATATAATTGCCATCAGTCATCACAGCTTCAGAACAAAGACGTAGCTATACAATTTAATGACTACCGTTCAAGTTAAAAGTTTTTTAAAAGATTAAATAAAATAATGTCCGACCACGTTTCGGTTTCGGCCGACAGTTCGGTTTCTGCCAAAATACTGCCGAACCTTTCGGCCGCGTCGAAACTGTGTCTTCGGTAGTGTCCGACCAAAGTTTCGGTTTCGGAACAAAACCGAACCTTCGATAAGTTTCGGCGACCACGCTAAGTTTGCATGGAGTTGCCACTTTTGCCAGTGACAATGTATGGCCGGTTTCAAAATATCAAATTATTATTGAAGATTGAAGAATCAAAAACGCCTCTCTAAGTTCCAATATATAAACATTCCGAAATATAGTATAACGGTTTACACTAACTTTGTTGTTTATTTATTTTTACTTTGTTTACTTGAATAAAGATGATTAGTTGCCTTCAAACGCGATAGCCTCTAGACTAGCCATTACTGCTCTTTTACAATTATAAACTCTACCTGAACGTAATAAGGTTGTAAATGTATTGTAGCCGACCCTTCCCGCGACTATTAGCGATAATACAGTGTTTACAGGCGGTAATGTCGACGTCACGGGATCGAGTTCCCACGGGTGACGCTCGGTCATAATCGAGGGTGACGGATAATGACAACGCAACCGAAGATTGAGGCTGGTTTAGGCATGGTTGTATTTATATTGCTAATTGATAAATGAGAGTTTTCCAAAAAAAAAATTACATTTCATTCATGTCTTCAAAATATTGACTTCTTGGGCTCATTTTACTCAGAATCATTTGTACATCTAAATTTAGCATGCCAATGTTATCTGAGTGATGTAGCCGGCCCTTCTGGCGACTATTAAGTCTAATACAGTGTTGCCAACGTCACGGGATCGAGTTCCCACGGGTGACGCTCGACGGTGACTGAGGACTTAGAGGATATAACCAACGGAGACGCCATGTCTAAAATTTTCGGTACAAAATAGTCTGCCGTTTTTTGCGGGGGAGGGGCACATCAAATCAGATAAACGTCATGTCAGATAAACGTCAGTCCATACATATGGTTGACATGTGGTTGACCATTGGCCGCCTATTGTCGACAGAGGGGAACGCCTGTTAATGGCGGCTCCATTGTTAATTACTCCGAGACTGACGATGACGATTTGACATATTAGGGTCGCTTTAGACATGGATAATATTTACTTTGCTGGATGAAAATACTGCAAAAAAACATGTAAAAACAGTGGACGTAAGAGTACAAGATTGTAAGCTGTCTAATTAGGGCTTCCAATACCGGGATCCCGGGATCCCAAAATACCGGGATCCCGTCATACCGGGATCCCGTCTGTTTAAACGCATTTTTCAATACCGGTATTTTTTAATGCAATACCGGGATCCCGGTATTTTCAAAAACAAGGAAAATGTGCCGATTATAACGTTTAAAATCCATTAAAATGATCAAATTCGGCTGTATCAAGAAAATACTTGCCCATTTAATTAAAGAATATCATTTAATTGAAACAAGATCTGTGCATATATGCGTTAGATAAATATTTGGTGACGAATTCGGATGTTCAGGATATGATATTAATATAATTAGTTCTTAAATTATATCAAAAAGTAGAAAGAAATTAATTGTAGAATGGCAAACGAATTTTTGGTGGCAAATTTGAATACATATTGGCTGGTTTATTAGGTTGAACTAAAAATGTGACTGGTGAAGTCAACAAGGCGGATAAAATGATTGCCAACCTGGAGGGTGAAATGATAATTATTGCAGATGACGATATTGTTGAATATCCTAAGCTAAGGACATACATATCTGGTGTTAGTGTGAGCCTTTTTTTAATAAAACTCAAAAAATTTAAGCGATTCATAGTCAATACCGGGATCCCGGGATCCCGGTATTGATGAAGACAGTTTCGGTATTAATACCGGTATTGAAAGAAGTCCGGTATTTGGAAGCCCTATGTCTAATGTTATCATGCTAAATTTAGCCATGGATAAAGCGGATTTTACTATAGTTTAGCTACTAGTATGGGAGTATTGTTTTTGTAGTTGGACCATTAATAGTTTATCGTATACGGAACAAATGACAGGGACCGAGCACAATTTACCGATTCACAGACTACCTGTTACTTGGATTAACCATTTCGTGTCTGAGGATCTACCGCGAAAATCGAAATTTCGTTAACTGCCTCTCTTTCGCTCTTGCCTATTCGAGCGATAAAGAGGCAGATAAAGAAATTTCGTCAAACGGGGTTTACTAACTGGTGTTGTGATTCTAAATGTGCGTGACTTAACGAATAATAAATCAAATAAGTAATTTACAGTGTAAAAACGCAATGGTCACTTTAATAAATGCTAGAAGGTGAGGCGTGACGCACTTGCCATATTTCTGTGTTAGTGTATTAGGTATGTATACCGGCAATAAGTCGTGTAGGTTACTTCGTAATCTTCGTATTAGAGTAATTTGAAAGTTCTAAATATTTTGTAATATTGAATTTCATCCTTTCTATGCGCTGTATGTAGGCCTAAGTGATATTCTTATGTCTCAAAAATATGTTTTTTTTATTACTTGTTACTTTTCCAGCATATCATAACACTTGTCTCTGTCTACTTCAGGTGCCCGTGTCCCTCGTCCGCAACGATGGCATCATCTACGCCACGGGTCTCACGTTCACGTACACGCCCGAGCCCGGCCCGCGGCCCGCCTGCACGCCCGTCGACGACGTCATGCGCCCCGAGGCCGCCGCCACGGCCTGGCATCACGAGCCGCACGCGGGGCATCCTGCGCATCCGGCCCATGCGCTGCAATAAGAAATGATTGCCCCTTGCGACGGCTGCGCGATGAACTCGGTACGTGGAATAAGGCACCGTCACAATGGATCGGCTGCATGACCTGCGACACGGCCATCCTGACTGAGTGCGACCCGTGGTGTACGACACCAACCAAAGAATCAAGATAGAATTCTCGATTCGGTGAGTGAATTGCGAACATTATAAAGTCCATTCCAGCTGTTTTGTTATATTTGGTAAACAATTAAAATGCACATAATCAGTCTTAAACACTCGCATGGTTTACAGGGTTAGCACGCGATTCGTAGCGATGTTGAGCGAATGACAGCTATCAGCGTTATATATACACCGTTAACGTCAAAATGTGCTGCAACTCGCAATTCGCGAGCTATTTTAGCGAACAAAATGTATTTTAATTTATAAAATTGTTTACCAAGTACAACGTATAAGTGATGTAATATTGGATGGACCGTAGTTAGTTTCGATAGTGCCTAGAAAGCTTTATTATTGATACGGAGTGCCACGTCGAACGCTTCGCCGACTGTGAAACGACGTGCCTCTTTTGTAAACGTGTTTTTATTAATTATTATCGAGATTATCACACCAAAATGATATGTTAAGCTCAGATTATTTCTGTGAGACTCGGTCGAGCTATTACTATAATCTACTAACAGTGCGTCAGATGTTACCACATGTTAAAGAGACATCAAGACCTGAACTATGTCTAACATCTCAGATACTGTAAGTAGTGATGTCATAATAAGGACAAAGCTAGCGAGACCGCTCGTTAAACCTAGTAATTGGGACGTTTAGAGTGATTAAGATATTTTCTCGCAGCTAATATGCAAGACAACTTTGTCGCTTGTCAATAAGACGCCACTGGCAAACATTGCAATTAGAAATCACCCTTCTTGACTTGACAACCGACAAATTGTTACATTTGCCTGAGAACACAGTCTATCTGTCTGTGAACTATATCTCGCTGACATCAATGTGTTCAGCCTCTCACTTTTACACTCTTCTTCTTATAGAAAGACATTTCGAAAGACTTGTCAACTGTATATTATCGTGTAAACCAAGCTTGCATTAAGCCAATGAAATAGCCGCTTGTATATGGAAGTTAGTTCCTACACTGGCATTTAACATTTGCCAATATAAAATTAATGTACGTATCGAAACGTGGAAGATCTCTCTGCTCTTAGATTTGTTTCTTCGGGGCCAAATAGCTGTAATCCATGACAAGTCATTCAGTATGTTGTAACGATTTTGATTAGTATTACATAATTTTAACTTGTGTTGACGGTTATATGTGATGGGATTTTAAACGCGCACGCTTAAAAACTTTATAGATAACGAAATAACGCGACGCCAAATAAGTTCGGTTAGGTTAATTTATACTGTCTCTTTGCACAATTTGTTTCTTTCAAAAATAGACAAATCAACTATAGAATCGAATTCAAGTAGAAAATATGTCGTCGAGCAGTTTCAGAACAACTAACTATAGATGGTCAAGCAAATCTTGTCAGTAGAAAAAGGCGCGAAATTCATATTTTCTATGAGACGATATCCCTTCGCGCCTACATTTTTCAAATTTGCCGCCTTTTTCTACTGACAAGATCTGCTTGACCAAATATATTTAGATTGTCAAACCACAAAATTAAATAATTGATAATCCAGTTGCCACAATTCGTATGACGCCGCATTTCAACAACATTTTGCTTCTGTGTGAGCTACTGTAGTTGTTTTGTCTATGACTCAAGTCAATTCTAACTTCACTTTAGTTACTGCTAAGATGCTTTAATAAAAGATTGTTGTAGACAACCTCAAAGACGCCGGAGTTGCAATATTTGTCATTAGTGCACCGAATATCTCATTTTACGGCAACCGCTAGTTATAGAATGCTCTAAGATTACTTGTATTAGATTTTAATTGTAATCAGTTTGATAAAATTATTTGCACACGCCCAAGGGCTCGCAGCAAGCTGATATGGCATATTGTATAATAAATTAACCGAGACTTTAAAGAACAAATAGATAGTTAAGCTAGTTTTAGTACATAGTACAGTTTCGTATTGTTGAAAAACACAAATTGAAATTATATTTATTTTTAATCCAATTTAATTTTGTAGGAAACTTGTGTGGAAAAAATCTGATTCGATGTTTATTATAAGCAAAAGTGTGATTTCCAACATTCCATTCGGAACGTGTAATATTGAAGTACAAAAAATAACAATATTTTTGTAGCACAACATTTGATTATCGAGATAATTTTATGGAATTGGTCGTACAGTATTACAAATACGTTAGAGTTAGAGATTGGTATAATTAAATAAATACGCAGTAATTACGTCAATTTGTATGAGATGGTCGATTGTCTTTTTAAAATGTTGTTTACTCGTGAGTTTTTATCATTTTACATTTGGTAATTATATATTTGAAAATTCGTGTTTAAACGAACTGCTCGTGTATAATAAGTACCCACTATGAATCGAAGCGGTGGATTTGAAATATGAATATTTTTAATAAAACTGAATTTAAATAAAAAGCTAAATTTTTTATTGTCTACCACACATGGTCCGCTAGCCGCGCTTTGAGTTCCCACGTACTTGTAGGAGCACTAAGACATTAATTCTTATTGTCTAATTAAAGCTAAGGTCAAGTAATTATGAATCGGCGTTAATCGAGGAATCAGTGCTCGGTGTGGGAACGTCTTCAAAAAACTCTTCACATGATAATAACGTCTTCCCCTACATACCGTTCCGCTCCGCTGGGACTGACCTCAGATAATTATCATAAGTTTATACCCATTCGCCATTGTTCGCTGAGATTCAGAATAACTCGTACACTAATATTTATAAGAACGCTAGTTTCCGGGGTTCGTTAGGCAGCTAAAGAGCCTGAAGGCGGGAGTCATTTAGCTATTATGCCGCGGTAATTTCTAGTGAAGCGATGAATAGAAAATTGCCTTGAAATTGCTGGTTACAATGTAGCAGATAGATTAGTTAGTTAGCAATTTGTACCCCTTTAAAAAAAATGTGTTATTTTATTATTTAAATAAAATAAAAAATATATAAATAATTTAGCCGCGTATACGTCCCACTGCTGGGCACAGGCCTCCTCTCAAGCACGGGAGGGTGCCTGAAAAGAAAATAACAATTTTAATAAAAAATCAAATTCTCAGTTCAGTTTAGATTTACAAAAATTTATATTTAAAATTTTATACGAGTAAGGAATAATGTCTGATTTTTGAAAAATAAGGTATTTTTAACCCTTTGAACGGCGTCACCGTGAATCTTGACGGAATGCACAAAGGTTGATATCGGGTCATAGCCGCGCGCGTCTTTTGACGTCTTTGCGGGTCAATATTTTTATGCTAATATAATCTGAAGTTTACGTTCAAGGTGCCATTTACCAAATGATTTTAAATTGACGAAATGGTTTATGACCCGATCATTTGATTTGTTGTGTCTAAAAGTTTGTCGGTTAAGAAACTTATTTGTATAGTGTTTCTTGGGAGACCTTCAGCTTTACTCTAAGTTATATACTACTGACTGGGTAAATGCCTAATGCGAGAGTAAAGTCTACATATCGATGGTTCGATATGCTGAAATTTAATCAAAGATAAGATAAAGGGCGCGCCTTCGTGGGATACACTCTCTGTGGAAGGCATAATTCATTCACAACACCATCAGGCCTATAACAATGACCATAGCGACAACTGGTTTCCCAACAAGTCGCCATGCTACCATGCAATCAGTGACGCCCAGTGACGTCACACAAGAGATGCGTGGACATAATCGATCATTCAGAAAGAAATCCGCGCAAAAACTCCCACAGGTCGCTCATTATCAGATAATAACTAAGTGGCGGACTTTCCTGCATCCTGCTACATAACTAATCATTTCCTCGACTTAATTGTCTGAGATAAGATAGGGTATAAACCTTTATGACTTGATAATGTCCGGTTTCAGATTTTCCGCCGTCATGATCTTAATGTTTGCTTCGTCAAACCTTTATGTTCTAAGTTTAGCTACGATCCCCTTCCGTTCATAAGTTTCATTACGGTCGTATTTTAAGCAGATTTTTTCTTCAGATAGGTTAAGTATTTTATAATAAAATAATACCAAATAAATCAAACACAAATGTAGGTAACTAAGTTGGCGACAGTATTATCTGATGAAATCAGTTCAGAAATGGAAATCATAAGCGAGAGCTATAGACCGACTAACACAAGTGGCTGAGGTTGCCAGAGATACAGTAGTGGTGGAGGAAGGGCAAGGTTGATAAGGTGCCCACAGACCCTACGAAGTCAACCACATTCAGGTTGAGGTAAATAATTGTAATTTGAGCCCTTTACAAAGACTAACAAGGGTCCTTCCAATAGAAAGAACGACAAGCAACGTGCAACACTTTGAAAGAAGACCATCCTTTACCCTCATCAATATCACTTCAAACTGCATTGTTTTCTTATTCACTTGTTTCTTTAGACACAAAAACTTCGCAACTAAACCTACCAGTCTTTTCTTAAAGCGCCAACACCATGTTCTCATATTAATTACAACCTCGCATGGCGTGACTGCATCGATTATTGTCATCGGTGACGTGCAAGAAGCAGTGACGCCAGAACGAGCACGTAACCATTCATTCATGGCCTGAAAAAACGCATCCTGCTGCATGATTGTCGGGGAAAACGGGCAATTATCGGGCAAAAACTGAAAAATACCAGGATGTTCATGTGACAAAAACTGAGAAGACTGCAGGATGATTAAATAACAGAAAAAATTACAGCTGAGGCTTTAACTGTACCTATTATTTCAGATGTTAATATCTGAAGAGGGATGTGGGAATGTTTTGTGGTAAACAAATAAGCAAGTCTGACATCTTTGAATTTTGGACGGGTTTAGAGGAATTTCTTCAGGCGAACACTTCGGCTGTGGATTGAGGTTTTTTGAGCGACTGCAGTGTGGGATTCTTCATTAAAGGAGTTAAGGGCTTAAGTATTGAAAGCATTACAATAGCTACTCTATAAATTAGGAACCTACGTTGTAATTTTCCACATGATTGTCTCCAATCATGACGTGGGGTACCTTTTTGGTCACTAACTTGGCAAAAAGAAAAATACTCAATCCCGGAACAGAATGTTGGTCATTTACCTTACTAATTAAGTACGTTACGCCGCCGGGGGCTGTGAGAAAGCCGAGCAATGTGTACACAATTGACTCATTGTCTGTGCTTTTTACATTCTGCCAGGTTGATCTATGGAGCCGAGATATGCAGAGTGTGGGAACAGCGGGCTGCTCGTGTTTTCCGACATGTCATCTCCGACCGTGGGAAGGAAGCGCCCAACATCGAATTAGCAATTAAAATATTTTATATTCGTTTGTTTCAGAAGTTAGATTAGCGTATGATCACGCGATAACAATTATGTCGGGGTAATTTGATTGAACAAAAGGCATCATAATTGGTAGGTAACTAACAGTCGTAATTTCGTTCATAATTCGTGAGTATTGCGAAAGTAGAAAAATAAATTTGGCTTATTTGACGTGTAATGTGTACCGCCACCTGTGCGCATTGCTATTTGGAAGAAAGTTTACCTGGTATTCCATG
Organism: Cydia splendana; assembly: GCF_910591565.1. Classification (NCBI taxonomy): domain Eukaryota; kingdom Metazoa; phylum Arthropoda; class Insecta; order Lepidoptera; family Tortricidae; genus Cydia; species Cydia splendana. The sequence goes on from NC_085964.1 coordinate 5,568,695, forward strand.
GTATCTGACCTCTCACTCCTTCAGGATACACCTGAAGAGCGCTAAGAGGACAAGTGATGTTAATAGGATTGACCACTCGGTCTGGGTGTGACAGAAACTGAAAAGACAGCAGGGTGTTTAAACAGGAACCGTTACCGGTATAACTAAAAATCAAAATATCTAATAGGATTCACAATATTTCTTTGATATTAAAGAATAGTATTTAGGTAAGCATAATGATTGATCACATTTGCTAATGTAGGGGATTAATAGCAAAAATTTAGGTACATAAACAACCGTGATACCGAAATTGAATACTGGTTAATTTGTATGAAAAATATACCGGTATTCGATCCCTGGTTTAAAAACCCAGGACCGGATTAACCATGTCGGGGCCACATCGCAAGTGCCAGGCAAGAGTGATCTTCTCCAAACAGGAACGTGGGCCACAGGGTGGGTGTCTTACACTAGAAAAACACTTTAGCCAGGCTAATCCGTAAATGTCAAGCGATCTTTCCGTGAAGGGAAGATTAATGTTGATTGCCGTTATTTCCTTCAGACTTGAATAAGAAATCATTGTTATATCAGCAATTACATCTCCATGATGCAAACACGTAGGTAACCTATTGTTGCATTAGATCATCTCGTTTGACGGAAGCTGCTAGAGGAAGCACTTAATATGGTAGTGTCGAGACTGTCAAGATATGTGGCCAGAGCCTCTACCATCAGTTTTGACATTGACATAACGCTCACGTCTACGTAAATTACTTTCTGTACATCTCGCTTGCACTAATATGCGAGTACGAGCGAGATGCATAGAAAGTAAGTTACGTAAACGTGAGCGTATATGTCAATGTTAAAACTGATGGTAGACGTACTGGATGTTATATGTGAGAATGTTTCCGCGATCACTTGTTGTACATTCGCCATCAGATATATCGGAGCGGCCGAGGTGTTCATAAATACCTGAACACACAGTCCTTCGCCGTGTTCAGATATCTGTGAGCACTTTGGGCGCTCCGATATAGATATCTGAAGGCGACTGTACATATGTGTAAGTATGCGCAGAAACGCTAGCTGTAAGTAATAATTATAAGCAAAAACCAGGACAAAGGTGTAACTAAGTAGGGGAGCAAGCAATAGTATTAAGTAAAAATATAGATATGCACCTACATAATAAACTACGGTTATAGTAGGCTGGATGATAGGGAATTCCTCTTGGCATTAAGTCCGGTAAGGTTTTCTTTTGTGCAATATTAAAAAAGTTTACTGAACTTTTAATGCTTGATCATGCTAGCTAGCTGCTTAAATCGTAATGAAGGACCTGTGATGATTTACTGATGCTGAGCTTGCTTACTCTTCAATTTTTATTGCCTGGTGCTTGCGCGAATGAGATGAAGTTACGTGGTGGATCGAGATCGGTCCAACTGTGCGCCATGATGTTTCTAGGTGTCCGGCAACCTGTTCCGAGGGAAAAATCAACCTAACGGCAGATCATCACATTAGGTAGGGGAAGTCCGGGTATAGTGAATGAACACCTTAAGCTTTGACTTGACATAACAGAAAAAATTTACAAGGAAGAAATGAAAAAAGTGTCAATAATAAGTCCTTATTTAATAAACTTTTGATTTAAAACAACACTAGCCTCCAATGTTTAATAATAGCTGCAATTTTGAACAAAACGTAAAAAAAGATATTTTATCCGCTTTGCCCAGGGTGCCGGGCAAAGTGAAACAGGCCTCCGGGCAAAGCAAATATCACTCATAAAATCTTAGTGAACTTAATAACTAAGTGAAAATTAATCAACATAAGATCATTTCATTAATATTAATTAGAAAAAGCTGTCACAAGTAACTTTTGATATATTTTCACTAATTTCATAAGCATAAAAGTCTTCACGGCATCTCTGAAGACATTTTAACACAGCGAATCCACGTTTTCATTGCCATTTCCATGACGTCTGTTAGCCAGGAGCCATGATCGATCTTTTTTTGATATTTATATACCATCTGTAACAAAATATTATCATAAAAAAAATTACCTAATAAATTCAACGTGAACACGCTATCCGCTTTGCCCGATCCACTTTGCCCATTCAGTCAGTTAAAGAAATTAAGAATTTTAAAAAAATAACCGTTGGATTGTTTTAAAAGAAATGCATTGTAAAAGGAAGATACTTTAATAAGCAATAGAAGCATCTTGAATTAAAATTCGAGGTAATTACTATGACAAAATAACATACAATGTACTTACCATTCAAAATCGAATATTTTGCACTAAAAACACATTTTGACTCGTCACCGACGACGCTCGCAGCGACCGCTCCCTGTGACGCTTGCCGCTCATAGAGCGAAGGATCCTGAACATCATACAGGCGCGTGGTGCGACAAAGTCGAATAGTTTAGGATTGGGAGCCCGAATTCGCTTTACCTGGGGTGTTCGCTTTACCCGACCTTCCCCTACATAATGAAAGCACCGACGGTGGCTCCGTAAAAAAATAAATCTTCGAAAAGGGGCGGGTTGCCAAAAAAGTTTGAGGGTGCTCTAGACCCCCCCAAAGGTAGACAAAGGTTTATATGGTCAATCAAGTTAATATAGCCAATTGGCCATCGAGAGTGAAATAGTGCAAGCGTTGATTATTTATTACAGTTAAGAATTATATACGTGTCATTTATCTTTCTAATTTTAGCGCTGTAACCAGGAAGGCAATTTCTTTAATGACACTTTGATTGCTCGACTATAGGTAGGTATGCGGCCATTGTTTGCTCCGAAGAATTCATTGAGGATTTTTAATTAAATACACGCTCGGTATAGATTGGCGTGTTACGTCTGCTATATATAGTTATATAAATAGTGTAATTTAGACTTTCTTAGTACATAATTAAGTTCCACCTATATACCTAATTGTGGCCCTTTAAGCAATACTTAAGGCGTACCAAGTAATGGGACTTCAGCATGAAACAACGGTTATTGCAGTGAAAACTTATCGTGTAAGCGGGTTCTTTTCTTGCAGGATGCTGAAAACGTCGTCTAGTGTTATGTATGTTGATTGCTTTGTGTGAACATTTTTATGAAGTAGGTACCTTTCCCTTCGCGTAGCCTCAATTCCTAATTAACTACATCAGAGCCACGAAAGGTTAAATTAAAGAAATTTATTCCAGTTATAATACCCGGTTGAGTGAACACTGGTCTAACAAACAAAAGAATGTCAGTCACCGTCATTTGGGCCGACCCTCGTCACCAAAAATTGCGCACTTTAGGATGAGAAATCAGACACGAAATTGCTGTAAACACTCATATTCTTGATGGTAGATAAATGACTTCCTGCTACACAACAGCGCGTCATTATTCTGCCAGAATAGGCTGTGCCGTGAGAAAATCCCACGACTTTATTACGGATATATATATTTTTTGTTCCAATTAACAGTTTTTCTATTAGCCCGCTTTTTCTTTAATTGTTAGAATGTGTGCTGCCTCTCGGTTCCATTTCAATTGTGTGAGTGGTGCTGGTGAATGTGTATCACTGGACTTGTTAAACTAATCAATTATTCGTATCTGCGGTTCTTTCTGAACGTACATAATAGTATACGAGGGGCGTTCAAAATATTCTCGGTATTGATATCTTACAACCTCTTCTTAAATTTCTTTCGTTACTGGCCGCTAAGGTTTATTCATTGACATTAAAAAAAAATATAATTGGAACCGAGATGTTCTTTTGTTTTTCTGCAATTGCTGAACAAACATGAACATCATGTGCGAATTGACCATGTTAACTAAATTAGAACATCAATGCGTCATAAGATTCTCGACAAAACAGGGTAAAAATCAAAAAACCATAAAAGAGGAAATGGATTGTGTTTACCGTGAGTCTGCTCCTTCTTTATCTACCATTCAAAAGTGGTCAAGCGAATTTAAACGTGGAAGGGAGAGTATTGAAGATGACCCTAGACCTGGTCGGCCTGTAGTAGCTACTTCACAAGAAAATATTGATAAAGTGGAAAAACTTATATTGGAAGATGGTCGAGTGAAGGTAAAATCTATAGCTCAAGTAACCAATCTTTCTATTGGTATCGTACATGATATTATCCATGACCATCTTAATATGTCAAAAGTAAGTGCAAGATGGGTTCCGCGAATGCTGACTCGGCTTCAAAAAGACATGCGTGTAGCGTGTTGTTCCGATGTTATTGACCTGTGCGGTGAAAATCCTAATGAGGTGCTGCAAAGAATAGTTACTGGAGATGAAACCTGGGTTCATCATTATGACCCAGAGAGTAAACAAGAGTCCATGCAGTGGCACATTAAGGGTTCAGCTCATCCCAAAAAGTTCAAGGTCGTCCCTTCAGCTGGCAAGGTCATGGCCACGATATTTTGGGATTGTAAAGGAATATTACTAATCGATTATAAAGAAAAAGGTGTAAATATCACACGACAGTACTACGCTAACATTCTACGTCAATTAAAGGATGCAATCAAAGAAAAGAGGCGAGGAAAGTTAACCAAAGGTGTTCTGCTTCTGTGTGACAACGCCCCCGTCCATACTGCTCATATTGCCAAGGCAGCTATTGTTGAATGTGGGTTTGAAACTGTTACTCACCCACCGTATAGTCCGGACTTAGCCCCCAGCGACTTCTTTTTGTTCCCCAATCTTAAAAAGGATCTGCGTGGATTTTTTTTTCTGACGATGAAGCATTGAAGGCTGCAGTGGAGGAGCATTTTTACACCAAAGATAAAAAATATTTTTATGAGGGATTAAAAAAATAATTGATCGATCTTTTAAGGGGATTAACATAGGGGGGGAGTATATTGAAAAATAAAAATATCAAACTTTTCGTACTTGTTTGTTTTCATTCTCATACCGAGAATATTTTGAACACCCCTCGTATATGTCGTAGGCCGATCGTAATGTTCCTGTGTAATGTTTTGACGATAGTCACATCAAACCAATATATAGGTAGGATAGGTTCGTTAGGTTGCTTCAGATGCCCGAAGGGCAAACTGCCCAGGAATAGGAGCCCCGCGGGGCTCCGTCGACTCAGGGAACGAGTCAAAGATTTTCACGTTTCACGATATGCCTAGGAATTTCACGATATGCCTGATCTTACGATCGGCCGCCGACATCTATGCAACGAAGACTAGAGGTGGAGAAGGATCAGGGTGTCTATCAAAAGGTGCCTAAAGGCCAGGAAGCTTCACTTACTTTTATATCTATCCTTTTGGGTACCACCGCTATTAGTTTTCAAATTAGCTTACCACCTCTCCCTTTAGTTAACTACAACGTTATTGTAGTGTAGACAATAGCGTAAATTTTAAAAAGGTTGAGTGGTGGTGTCTCTCCTATAGACACGCCCTATGGTGTGACATAGTCATAGCACCCGCTCCTATTTGCGAATGCCTATGAGCGTTCTCCATGACAACTATAGTCGTTTTGGGCCTTACGAGCACACTTCATGATATAGGTAGGTATACCTTTGTGTTAAGTGGTTAAAAACAATATTTAAACTAGAGATGCAACGGATAGTTGTTTGGCCGGATACCGGATACCGGATATTCGGCCTGAGCATCGGCCGAATATCCGGTATCCGGCCGCCGAATATTCGGCCAGCGAAACTATACCTACATTTCGGTTTTTCAGGTGCGTATTCTGCAGGTTTGACCTGTTTCCTAGTAAACGTTCGCGCGGACTCATTTCTAGGTTCGAATACAGTGCGCGTGCAAGTCAGTAGAATGATTAAATTGTTTTAAAATAATAAACAAGTACGATTATGACCGTGTCTGTTTCTTAAATCCAATTTGTTTACTCCGAAATCAAGCAATGTTACTATCCGGTATCCGGCCGGATAGTAGGTCACTATCCGGTATCCGGCCGGATAGTAAAATAATGGCCGGATAGGCCGGATACCGGATAGTAACCGGATATCCGGTGCATCTCTAATTTAAACCATCTAGTGTGCTTAGCACAGGAGTGCCGCGATAGTATCTCACACGTAAGACTCTACACGGCTTTTTCTAACTGTATTATATAATTAGAGAGATATGGGTAAAGTAAAGTAAATTTTATTTGTAGAACACAGGTGATATAGGTCTTAAGTAAAAAATAGGTAATAATTACAGAACTCTGTGTTTTGCCTATTGGGTAAAGGCGATAGATAGCGCGGGCGAGATATGTAGCTTGTAGCAGAACAGATACCTGGTACCTACACAATAGGCAAGTACCTACCAACTCAAAAGTAAATAGGTAGGTAGGTATAACAACTAGTTGTAAATGTGAACGGTTAAACTGTAATCACGGCACATGCTTTGTGCTGTTGTGTCTAATTTGCGGTAATTTTAGACGTTTTTGTATGGACACGAAACATGCGATTGCCGTAACTACTTGTACCCTCGATTCAAACTTACCTAATCGCGTCGGCTCGTAGCTTAATAGTACACGATATTAGCTATTGGTTGCGCAGAAATAATGTCGCGTAATAAGATTACGATTTTTTAGTATCTTTTTCTACACCTTTAGCTTTTTAGGACCATTTTTTATAGGTAGGAGAGTAGGTAGATACGGCTGCCTGCGATGTTGTCAACTTTTCATCGGTATGGTGCATATGATTTTTTTACTTGCCGATTTGGTGTGTCGCACTGCTGGGCAACGCCTCTCCCCTTCATTTAAGTACCGGCAATTTCATAAATATGTATAGTTACATTTCTTCAAATGTACGTACGAGTCGGTGTAGGAAAACATAGTGAGGAAACTGGATTAATCCTAGAAAGACCTAAATATACAGTCGCTTTCTAAAAAGCAATGCATGCGGCCTGCGATGTCTTGGTATTAGGATATTAGGATGCCAAAAGCAGACCCCGGGTTCCTTAAGGATGTAACCGGAAAAACGCTGAGATCTGAGATGGAGGAATTGTGTTCAGTAATAGGATAATATGTTGCTATCCGAGTAATCTCTAATAAGACTAAGGCATAGACGGCAATTAGGAATAATACAAAACCAAATATACGAAATAAAACGCATTGATGATTGTGACTCATGTTTATACCACTCACAAATGCAACATTTTTGACTAAAGCGAATAAACAAACAGAAGAATTGTCTTCGTACTCATGGCATGATATTGACAATTTAACACAATACTTATAACAACATTTCGAATCCGATAGTACGCAGCAACCTTTGTTGACCGCCACGACTATTTTATATAACATGCAATAGTAGACTTTATTAAAACGTGTTAAGGTTAATTTTATGCTGTAACCTTTGTCGTCTATGGACGACCGTGGCGGTCAAAAGGAACGTTTTTACGGACCACGGCTTCGAAATGGCAACTTTAGATACTTAACCGACTAATTACATTGCCTACAACTTCATTTGGAATATATCTATTTAAAATAAAGGTTAATTTATTTAATTATAAAATGTATAAAAGAACTCTCGGTTACGTCAAGCAAGGCATTTGATTAACAAACATACGTAATATGGGTTTATTAATTTACCTAAAGTTATCTACCAAGTAACCAATATAAATACGATATAACAGATCTTTATTTTCTAAAAGCTACATTAAGTTGATTACGCGACTTCCAGTCATAAAAAAGTACACACAAAGTACGAATAAAATAGTAAACAAATTTGTTGATTTACCTCCAAATAACTCTATGAGTGTTAGGTAAGATAGGAAGATATTCAGTAGGTACTAAAGGTTATTCAGACAAACACAGTTAATACAATATATGCAAGGTGAATTAAAAGAATTGGATAATGTTCTGTCCTAAGCTTATTGCCTGAGTCGAAGCAAAATCGAAAATTAGATGTTGATGTGTGTAGATTAGGTACCTATCCTCAACCCGAACAAAACTCCGGTAAATATGCTACATATCTACCTGTAGGTAATAGAACAATAGGTATAATATATGATTTTTCATGGATTCGTTAGTATTACCATAGAAACCTAATCTTCCAAGAAAAACAGTCATACAAAAATAAATTATGGACGGATACGACTTAATTACAATCCTCCTGACAAGGTTTCATATTTAATTGCTATACTTAATGAATTGAATTGCTATTGTTATTAACTTTGTGCAACTACCTTTATTTCTCGGTAGAAATTACCGCTTTCCTTACACTACACCTAACCAATTCGTAAGATGTTTACAGTTCACAATACGATCCGATCGATGTACCTAAAACTATTATACCATGCAAAACTTTCTTATATGTACCAACATACACAATATTTATAAGCATTATAATATCCACATCCTTTGATTAAATGCACCTAACTAGAAAACACGCACCGATAAAAGTTCATAAAGTTTATAGTTTCCGAAAGTTAAAATAGTTCCGAACATTCGCGCGCATTTAAGCATAGACAACCATTCGTTCACTAGAATATTGGATTTTTATTAAGCACCCTACACACGTCCTTACTTGATGGTCCGGCAAGGGATACCACTATCTCAGAAAGAAAAGTGGAAAAGAGTTACATATGTACTGCTATCCTGTTCAATCAAACAGTTGCGTTCCCTGATGACCTTGAAAGGGCTGCAGGAAGGATGTGAGTTAGGTGTAGCTTCAGAAAGAAGTTCAATCCCGCCTTAGCATATGTGGAACAAAACCGTTTCACTTGACACGCATAGACCGTTGCTTGTTCATGTTGGTGAGCATAAGGGAGATGTATGATGTTAGGAGGTCGTCCATCTTGTAACCGAGAGATGTCTCGCAGAGAAGCTTGGAGCCGCGAACGAGGTTGCCTATGGTCATGTGGAAGTACGTGTTCCCGGATGACCAATTTGATATCCTGGTGAATGGGTGTGTCACTAGGATGTCCTGAAATAGAAAACATACAATTAATATCTTTGTTTTTGGGACGTTTATTCAGATAATCGGTTATGGTAAATTTTTTCTCAGTTTCACAGCTGTATCAGAAAATCAGTAAATCGAGTAAAGTACAAGCAAGTAAAAGCTTGCTTCATTCACTGTGTCACAATCCTGATTGATCATCGGTCTAATTGATGAAGAAGTAATTATAACCGTAGACAACCGACATCGTTAATGAACGCATGCCCATCAGAGTAATAGATAACAATTAAGTAGGTAAGGTAGGTAGGTAGGTCTGTCTTGCCTAGGACATATTACGATAACTATAGGTTAGAATTAATTTAAGTCGGTCGTGATAAACTGCAGTCTTTCTATAATTAGGTAGTACCTTCCAGGTAATAAGAATGCGAAAGAGACCGAATGAATATGATAGAGGTAACTTCGCTAGATTAACGATCTATCTATTCACAACTTCCATAGGTGCAAAGCTGCGGGCGAACGGTGCACGGTGTAGGTATTTTAGTTTTTCTGAATTATGTAGTTCCCGATCCGCCGGATTCTTGTTACGTCCGATTGTGACGCCCTAAAGTAAATCCGGCGAAACAGGAATCCGGCAAAACAAGATACCTACTGGGGAGTCGGGAACAAATCGTTTAAAAAAAAGTGAAGAACTGCGCTTACCTTAGACTGCGGGTGGATCAAACTGACGCCATGCTTGTTAATGGCGATGAGCAGCAGCTCCGGATAATTGGGCTCGGTCGTCTGTTTGACCTCGAAGAACGCGGAGCCGAAGGTCGGCCACCGGTATATGACCTTGAGGAACGTGATCTTGGCGTCTTCAGGGGTCATGCCAGCGTCCTGGTTGTAAGAGGCCACTATGGCGCGTTTCCAGTCGGCAGAGCTTTGCAGCTTTATTAAGTCTGCTGGTATCAACTCGCGGAGCATTTGTCTGGAATGTAAAGGTGATTATGAGACACTACAACATTGAGTTTCCCAAAAATCCTGTCTAGCTTTTCTTGAGCATGTAACACGAGCGATCTACGCAGTTCAAGTAAAGGCGGGGGATAATACACTAGATCTTGCTTTTGTATATAACACCGCGGCTATAGCGAATATTTATATAAGAGAAGGAAGTGAGAGAGGATCATTCGCCAAGCAGACATGGTCAAGTACTATAGTCCGGTCAATTATCAAAACAAAGTCAAGCAGTTTCTGGAGAAAATGATAAGGTGTACTAACGGTATCGCCTGAAGTTCCTGCTTGTTTTCCCCGAAGCGGGCGCGGTAGGCTAGCGCAGCCAGCCGCGCGGCCTCCTCGCGCCCGCAGCGGTGGTAGCCGCGCAGCAGCTTGGGTAGCTCCTGGTGGAAATGGAAGATCACGTCCGCCGCGCGGTCCTTGCCTGGCACCGTATTCGTCCATAGCTTCTTCATGAAGAACACCTGAGGAAGTACGGATTTTTGTTGTTATTGCGCCTGTATTGGGTTCACGCAGAATCATACGAAAATTTTACGTGACACACATTAGATAGTTACGTAAGATTTAATTTCTCTAGCCTGTTTCCTTCAACTACTGTAAGATGATGCCATGTACATTGATTTCTTTGTGTAATTTTTGTTGATTTCTCGGAATTTGATCAGGATTTCATGATAAATCATATCGATATTTTTGTTAAAGCATGTAGTGTAGTAAATAAAGGTAGTGGACCCCGCAGTAATTCCTCAGCCAGAAAAAACTTTACAGTATGATAAAGTATCAATAAATAAAAAGTATTGTATAAATTTCCAAAGAATAATAATAATAGAATTAAAGTAAATACCTAAAGTCTTAAATCGTTAATAACTTTTTACGGAAAAATGCTCCGTTCAAACTTTCTTCACCGGACATATTCATGTAACGTATTGAAACAATATATGAAATATCAAAAAAATAACCTTGCAGAAATCCCAGTATTAATAAAATATAATTTTTTGGCGTGTCTTGGACCGGAAAATTGCTCAGTCTAATTTTTTCACTGGAATGCCATTTTATTGCCGTTTTATACCTACAAAATGAAAATCTAAAAATTTTCCGCTCTCAGTTTTTAATAGTTCTATAATACATACATTTGGGTACGCATTTTTTTTGGATTTTCTTACCCACTGCGCCAAATTATATTCTATGATCATATAAGAAGAAAAAAATGACAGAGCAATTTTCCGATGAAAATGAGCGGCAAAAAAAGGAATTATCATAAAAAAATATTCTCATGTTTCACAAAACTTTTAGATTTTTTTCTAGTATTACATACTGATACAAATAACTTATTTTGTAAAATAATTTTGGACTGAGCAATTACTCGGTTCAATATATGATCAGATTTGTGTTTTTACCTAACTTAGGAGTGTTTTTTTTTTGGATATTTATATGTTAGTCTCGGCTCATGCTATACAATAACCTAGCTAAATTTCATCGACTGAGAAATTAATGCATGGGTCTCCATACAACAACTTGCTTCATTTACTATACTAATGGGTTAGGTAAATTATAATTACGGATTCACTGATAATGACGCAAACTTATTTTGCTATCTGCTACAGATATCAAACTTATAGGACTTGGTTATATTATTCGTTATATTGATTATGCACCTGATAAGTGAATTGTGGTGTGATGCCGTCTCGGGTAGGGCGCGCTTTCTTGATCCAGTCCGTGAGGTGTCGCACGAAGTCAAAGAAGAAATCTCCCTCCGGCACCGAGATCACCTTATCAGCTATCTTAACGAACAAACTAAAGCCTTCACTAGATCTGAGATTCAGTCTCTGTGCGATATTCTGACAGAAGTCTTTCGCCCGCGTTGACGAGTCTACTTCAAACGCTTCGTCCGTATCGTCGGGGAAGTAAACCTTATGGAATATCTGAGTAGTCTTATGTTGAATGGCTTCTACTTCCACTTGGTGCGGAGGATATTTTCTTTGTCCGTTTCTTAAAGTCTTCTGAAGTCTTTGGAGTGAGTCTTGAGCAATTGGATACCTTCTAGTCCTAAGGAACAGTGTCAGCTCTCGGAGCAGTCCCTGGCTACACGCGAACAAGCCTGTGGCGAGCCACATCAATTCCCAACCTCTTTCTTCAGACATTCTGTTCCTATTGTCAGTCAATTGTTTCATTATTTGGCAGTATATTTCATCTCGTAATATCTCATGCTTCAGGGGGCCGTCGAAAATATGGTCAGTATATTCATTCCCAATTCGAGGCCGTTTTGAAGGCAAATCTCCCATATACTTTAGGATAGCGGTAAACGCGAAGCAAGCTTCTTCGGCGAGCTCCTCTTTGGCCTGCAATTTCTTTAACAACGGTTGTTTAATAGGCTCCCTCGAATGTCGCCATAATTCTTCGGTGCCTCCTCTCTTTGCAGTTGATAGGGTAAGTGCTTTGGAGACCGTGCGTTTTGGTGGCAATCTGAAATGGTCCATGGCGTATTCTATTAACGTGTGAGGTTTATCTTTTGTTTCAGTTCCGTTTAGCGTCGCGGTCGGCACTCGGCGCCCATGTGACGCACCTTCCATGCAGAACAATGCTAGTATGTCAGGCGGTGGTTTGGTCAGAGCAGGCAACACATACACTGTTTCTGCTGGGAAGTCGCCCCGTTCCACAGTCCTCTCACACCGGCCGATACACCAACCATTGTTCAGTACAGACTCGCCAGTGCTGTCCTCTTCTAGAATAATCAGATCCCCTTTTTGGAATGTTAAGAAACTGGAACCTTCGCCAGGAGCCTTATAGTCTTGCAATGCTATCACAAATTTAGACCTCTTCTTCAGACCTTCTAAGAAGTACACCACTAAATCCCGAATATCTTCTGCATTTGGGCTTTGGAATGTGAACTCTTCTCCTCGGACTGTAGACAAACTAAATGTTTGAGTAAACACTTTATTTGTCTTTTGACTTGCCACTGTGGTAATTTCCGGAAACGATAATTCTAATAACACTTGCTCCTGGTCATCTACCACGTATACGCCTGTCCAATTTACAGCAATAATGACATCATTTTTGGGTAAATTCGGGCCAGAATTTCTGTAAGCCTCATAAAATCTAGAAAATAACAGTGGCCACTTAAACTTCGCGTAACTAACAACGTCTTCTTTCACTCTGTACGTAGGAACCTTCTCTTTCACATAATAACTTTTCTTATAAGCCTGCACTACTAAAGCACCCCATCGGTCCACGGCTTTTTCAACTCCTGTTAGACAATAATCCGGTATGTAGTTAGGTAACAATGTGTATAACCTTTCAGTGTTCATATCTTGGCCATACTCAATGTAATATTGCTGAGCTGCAATCATTGCTAAGTCTTCTTCTTTGTCACACCTGTACTCGCCGAATTTAACACCTCTGACAACTTGTTGATAAATGAGATTCGTGGCCACTTGGTCTTCAGTGGGGTCGTGCCAGGGTGCGAATATTTCTTTCCTAAAGAACAATCTCCATGGTGCATTTCTTTCTTGTGCGCCTTGTTCTTTGGCGTATTGCTCGCATTGAGAAATCGCATCCATTACGTGGTCACCTCCACTTCCCAGTGAACTAACTTTATCGAACAGAGCAATGTAGAGAGAAAAACCAAACTGGTCTTTCAAGGCAATCTTATCAGACAACTGATTGCACAATTCTCTGGCTGTTGTTGCGGAGTCGGCTAACAAGGTTTTTGTATTACCGTCCATAAACGTAATTGGCAACATTATAGGTTTTTTAGATTTTGTAGCTTGAAGTTCTAACCACGAAGGCGGTTGGTTTCGTGTACCATTGTTGAACGTTCTCTTAAGACGATCTTCGCAGTAAGGTGCATATCCGGGTGGGCCTTCTCTGATAAAAGCTCTGAGATAGTTCACGAATTTCTCACTTGGAGCGAAGCATCCCACACACAAGGAAAGTAAGATCCAGCCTCTTGCGTGAGACGATTTTGACGGATTATTCGTCAATTGTTTGCATATTTGGCAGTAAATCTCGTCTCGCAGTTCCGCGCGCAGGATTCCGTGGCCTATAATGAAGTGAAGTTTTTCTAAGTTAGACGTGGGACGCGATTCTAGCCAAGACTGGTAGCTGTCTGCCGTATATTCTTCATCCTGCAATAATGAAAAAACATTTTATTGGTTTTTCCTGACAGGCAGATATTTTCCAAACTTCAGATTATTATCCTTACCTGTAATTTTCGTCTGACATCTTCGCCAAGCTTGTTCTTTCGCTTTAGCGTTAGCGACACCAACTTGTGTCTGATGGACCTTGGCTTCTGTTTGTTGAGGTAGGCGTCAGGGTCGACGCCCATCATTTGCGCCTCCTGGAACTCTTTGGACCTGATAAAGTTCCTGCCGAGCGTCGCAGTCACTTTGGACATTACTGACGTGTTGTCTCTGTCCATAGTGTGGTATCTGGGTTCTGGGAGATCACCCGTAAAGCGTAGAATGGTGATCCATAACGCTTGGGCAGCCTGAAAAAATATTGGTTGTTAATTTTGGAGTTATTAGGAGGGAAGAAACTTCGTTCATATTAATTATCTAAGTTGCTTACCAATTGATCTCCCTGCGTGTGTAGTGGTAATAAGGGATGCTTCAGCGGTTTTCTCGAATATTGGTGAGTAACATTTCCTTGGAAATATGTAGCTGCAAACTTTTGGAATTTGAATTCGGAGAGATCCTCTTCGTCTTCTGATGTTGTTTGCATTGGTGTCACCATCTATAATCACGAACAAAATAATTAAATCTTAGCTATATAGCCAGGTATATAAAATCTATCAATTGTCTATACATGCTCTTGGTATAATAAATATTGCATCGAATGTTGGGGACGATAGTTATCACCTCAACCCATAAAAACATTTAAATTAATCATAAAAACATTTAAATTAATTATTGTACGTTCCAGAGCGCAAATTTTATACATCTGGACCTCATATTACTGCTTATAAAGACATAATATACTGCCTGCAATTCATCACAATGAAAGGCTTGTTTACCTCTTGCTGGTCCGCTCTTTGTTGCGGCAGGTCACTGAACATCGAAGTATCCTTCGGCGCCGGCGCCTCGCTGCTGGAGTCTGGCAGGAAGTCGAACATGGCTTCCACCAGCTTGCTGTCATCCACCGGTTCGTCCTGCTTCCTCGTCGCCTCCTGCACGAGCGCCCGCTTCGCCTCCAGCTGTCGCTTCTCTTCCAGGGCTAGTTCAGCATCGCGCCGTTCCAACTCATACATGCGTTCCTGTAGAACAGTTAACCTGAATGTAGCAAGTTGTGCTTGCGTTGCCAACATACTTGACTTAACACTGCGACTTTCGACTAAAGACTATTTAGAAAATTGGATTGAAGAATGCAAGTCAATTAATAAGATTTATATCCAACCACAGCGTACTATAATTATCACCGGTTTTTAATTACATCTTTAAAGATCGTTTAAGATTTTTTATTTGTTTTATAAATATTTCTAAAACACACATAGTAAAAGTCCCCGAAGTCATCGCGAGCGCGCTTGAAACAGGAAACCATAATCGAGTTTACACTTTCGCGATTTAAAAATCGCACACGACCGGCATTCAGCAATGTGTAGTTTATATTGCTCCTGCCGTCTTAGGTTACGAAGTGGTTCAACTGGACAGTATTATACAACCAACCGTGTGTGATAATTGCACAACTGGACTGTTATTAAGTACTTAGAGCTGAAAGAACTTATAGTCGCTTCAAGGCAGGCAGGCTAGTTTATATATCTCGAGACCCGTAGCTATAATGCGAAATCGAAGATCTTACTTATGCTGGTTCTTTAAAGCGATGAGTTTAGCAAACATTGTGTAAGTAATAGCCCTGTATGCTTGATTGATCGCCGTCGGTGTCAGCCGCGCGAATATTTGACCATAAAGTGATATAATTGTAGAGTGGCGTAAAACTGTGTAACGACTCTGCTCACGATTTAACTGCCAATTAGATTATACCTATCATACCTATGTAGGTAGGATGGTATGTAGGCAGGTAATCATACGTATGTTGGAAGAGGAAGTCACTGAATCGTGTAAAACACAGCGTTTTGTTTTTAGTAGGAGACTGTAACTACCTGGAAAATTTCAAAAGTAAGTAGCTTTAGCTCTTACTACCGTGATACTTCCCAATTAGTTCCGAATTGCTAGTACCTAGTTTGATAACCTTTAAATTAACACTGAATTTTTATGACGGCGAGCAGATACCTATCTATTGAAAATGGTTCCTACCATGGCGAGTAGGTACCGTTTACCTTACTCACCAAAATCATTAAAGTATAATATTAGGTACCTACCTGAAACGCAGCAGTAGGTACACACGCAACCCAATATAATATAGAAGCAAATATTGAAAAAATAATAATCGACAGCACATTATTTGTTCACTGTTCGCGGTAGCACCAAAATTTATGAGCCCAATAAGACATCCTCCTGATTTCGAAATTTTGATAATCTTTCGAGATAAGAAAATTAAAAAACCGCGGCGATTTTGTTTATATTGTTATCTTGCATGTTTGATTGATCATTCAATCAGCGTCGATAAAAAATAAGTAAGTAATATCTAAATGTAGATTTAATCAATTTCACTAATGAGCGTTTAACTACGGTTTTACTTGATATTTGGTTGTCTGTGCATCTATCTTCTTGAATTTAGGTACACATATTTCTTGTATCTACAAATTGAACAGTAAAAGTAAACATTTTTCACAATTCTGGTTAGTGAATTTATTTATAATTACTATAATTAGGTTATGTAGCATTAGCAGTTCGAAGGTGATAATTTAATTAAAAAATAAGTTTAAATAACAGTATAACCGTTTAACTAATCCGCATAATATAATTATATTTAGTTGTTTAATATTTACTAGATACGTACATAATATACATATTCATACTGATAATCAAATTAATACACACTCAAATAACATAAAAATGTAATTAAGAATAGGAAATAACCACTAACCACCTAGCATATCTACGTGATAGCACTAATGGAACCATCTAGATTGCAGCTAATTTTAAAAACGACTGAAATGCAAATAAGCTTGATTGTAAAGATAAAAATCGAGGAGTTTTATCTTATTATACATCAGAGATATCTACCTATTACCTAAAATTTGGTGCCAAGTAAGATAGAGCATGATGGTCAAGCTGCTTGTAGCGAGATATTGTTAAAATTACTTAAATAAAATGGTTTCGTCATTCAAATCTAAGCAGGGGCGTATTTACCCTAGGGCCATCCGGGCCATGGCCCGGGGCGCCAACCCCCGGGGGCGGCATATGCCGCCCCTGGCGGATTGCATTTTGTTTTTCTTCCTTGACTTCAGGGGCGGCGAAACGTATTGGCCCGGGGCGCCAAATTTCAAAATACGCCCCTGAATCTAAGACACGGGTGTTTGACTGAATTGCTGCCACCGATCTAGAATGACCCATACGCCTAAAAATAATTGAAATATGCAAAAGGGAAGCCATCAGGTACATACATGAACTTTTCATGAGTGCGAAAGAGGCAGACTACAAATGAAAAAACGTGACTACTTCTGAGCCGGCTTGAATGTTAAAAACATAATATGTATAAGTACATAATATTATGAAAAATACGACATCCTGCATTTAGGATATATAGGTACGGTAATTTCTTGGAAACGAGAGTTCTTGCTGAGATGTGACGGTCTTCCCGACACAATTTGGCTTGTTTAATATTATGAGATACAATGCCGACTCCGAAAGTGCATGCACTTTGATCAATTTTTATCATTAACGGAATTCTTATCAAGTACCTACGTTAAGGACATGACGACAATGGAATACGTCACAATAGGAATATCTTATGTGACGCTGCAGATTTTTCGGCAAGTCCTTTTATTTTCAGGAAATTACTTGCATTAAGATTGATTGCAATTTAAATACCTATTCATAAATATTCACTTCAATAGAGATAATAACTCTATGATTATTTCCGGAGACAATGAATGAGTACCTAAGCAATACTTTACTGAAATGCACCTGATAAGTAAAATGTAAGCCTAGGTTTATAAGCAATGTTACTATAAAGTAAGTACTACCCCTTGATGTTACTTTATATTTATCCACATCTGAATATTTTTGCTATCAAATTTAACACCATTGATAGAACTTTTCGTCTATACCTAGTTGATTGTTTAACTAAGATTGAGCCCCTATTAGATATGTAGTCAATTACAGCATAAGTCGTGACTAAAATGATATTATCTTTCAATAAATTAGCGAAAGCGATTACCTATAATCCCTAAACAAGTGATCTGATGACAGTGATGACTACGTAAGTGTTGCTCGGTGATAACCTATCTGATTGCAAATTCAATTGTTTCATAGAAAAAGTCTTAGCAATAGCACGAATTTCATATTTCACGTTTGTACCACCAGCTGCGATCGGTACAAATATAAATGCCGCACTTGGCTACGTAACACAGCGTGATAAAGATGGTGTTTGTTTTTTTTGCTTTGTTATAATGGCGTGGTGTCCAAACGTTTACTTTACCGCTTTTACTTTACCAATACCGCCACGTCTCATTAATAGCCTCATAGCCTAATCGGTGTGGCTGCCTACGAAGTTGAAAGTCCTGATGGGTTGAAATTTCGGTGAGGGCATTTATATGTGTGTTCATCATGGATGTTTGTTCCTTATCATCATTTAGTAGGTACCCACAAAAAAATCCTTAAGGCCAGAGGACACCGGTTGCGTATGCATAGACTGCACATGCGCTAAATAGTTGGAGCCGTGCACGGTGCACGCATACGTAACGCAAGCGATGTGCAGTCTCTCATAAGGATCTGTAAATTACAACGTGCACGTGCACGCATACGCACACACATCAAGTGCGCACCTAGGCCTTTATCGAGCTTACTGTGGGACTATTGTGCAAGATTGCCCCATCATATTTATTTTTTATGTGCAGACAGGATGGTGTGAAAGTATCCCTTACCCGATAGTTCTGCTCGGCGATCTCCTTGGCGCGCGTGTTGCCCTGGTGCTGGAGCCGCTGCTCCTCAATGCGACGCAGCCGCAGCGCCTCGGTGTGCTCGCGCGCATCCTTGCGCAGCCGATTGTAGCGTCGCATGGCGATGAGACGACGCACGTGGCTCTGGATCTTCACGATCGCCCACATCTTGTGGCCGTATGAACGGCGGACGAGGTAGCCGCGGGCTGCTGCCTGCAATTTAGAGTTAGTTTGTAAGTGATTTCGATGTCAGTGTGAAAGACTAAAACAGCATTACTGTCGAGTAAAAATACAATCAAATCATAAAATATGAGTTGGTTTTGCTAGGGACTCAAAAGTAACATTTAGGTAAAGCAACACTTAAATAAGTAGTTATTATGTAAATCCAAAGCCGTTTCTATCCAGTCGACGGCGCCAAGTTAGCTAAGGTCTTTCTGCACTTCGTCTCTCCAGCGGTACCTAGGGCGTCCAGACGGCTTTGGACAGAGTAGCATGGCGGTCTTTGGTGTCGGAGGCCAAGATCCACTTCGGGTCGTTGCGCCACAGCAGTAAGTAAGTATGTAAGTATTATGTAAATGTATGTATAAGGTAATCCTAAATATTGTTGACATTATTTTTATTATTTTTGAGATTTAGACTGACCTGCAAAGACACGATATGGCCACGAAGATGCCTGAACCTGTGCGCCAGCACTCTGGCTCGGATCAAGGCTTGCAGTCTGGCATAACCCACTTTCATCTTGTTGTACCGCAGTCTCTGCAGCTTGCCTCGCCAGTGACGCTGGATCAGAATGGCCGCTGCCCTCATCTTCAGGAAGCGGCGTCGGTACACCCACCCACGAATAGACCTCTGAAGTATTAAGATCTTTCGTGTAAGTACCCTATCTCTCTCTTGTTCCAAGAACAAATCGTGGGCGTCCTTCAAAAACACTTTGGTATGACCTAGTTGATAATCTGATTTGCCGAGAACAGATGCGCAGATTTTCGCTGTTGCCATTCTGCAGTCAGTTTTGTGTGCGGGAGGAACTCCAGATATTAGGAATCTGTATCTTTCCACGAACTCTTTGAAACTGTGTCGAATTGGGTATCCAGCTCTTCGGATTCTTATCGTTTCCATCATCCCGGAGTATCTTAGCTGTCTGCAGCACAGCCCTCGGTCGAACAACATCGGCTTTTTAAATTCGTTTGGCTTTATACACCGAATGAAGAATGGCTGGCAGGTCCCTAACGTCCTCATCAGTAAGTCCAACGACTTCTTGAACTGCGTTGATAGTGTCGGAGTTCGCTTTCTGGTTTCGGATCCCATTACTATGTCATCTTGGAAAATGGTTTGCAAGAATTTGTTGGTTGACACGTGAATGAGCTGTAAAAGGTCAGCACTGAACGTGTCTCGATTCTTTTCTAAAAATCCTCTAGTGTCATAAAATACGACACCAGCGAAGTGGTTGAGCCCGAAACTCGTATTAATATCCGATTTTGGTTTCAAATAGTTCCTATGCAGTCCATGCGTTTTATGTAGTTTGGCTAACATAGTTTGGTCAGTGCCTTTTGGGAATTTTGATTCCTCATCTATTAAAGCCATAATGTTCAATTGTTTAAGAGCTATTAAATCTAGCGCGTCTTGGTTGTCAACGAATTCTATATGCTGCCAGTTGATTCCTTCATGATTGTATTCTTCTTGTTCAAGTTTGAAGATGTGCCGCACGAAAAATTGTTGCAGGTTTTCGTTGGCAAAATTAATGCAGAATTGTTCAAAACTGTTTTGATCGAAATTCTCGAATCCGAATATATCTAAAACGCCAATAGCAGTTCGCGTCGTGGCTTTGGGTTTGTATATAGCTGCGTTGATTTTCTTTACAATGGTGACAAAAAGTCTTCCATAGATTCCTTTTACAAAGGCATCTCTAATATCCACTGATTGGATTTTACTTAACGTAGAAACAACTGTCTCTCCGTGTGCAAAGAGTGTTTTTCTTGTGAGAGCCTGAATTAACGACTGCGTGGGCACTCCTAGAAGATTGGCAACTCTTTTCACATTTACTTGCTCAATAATTTCTGTGGCATCTAAATTGTCTACAACTGTTGCTTCATATTTAATGTTTCCGCAGTGAAGCACTGCAGCTAGTAGTTTCAGAATTTCCCATATTTCTGGTTCAGTAAAGAGTAACACCTTCATAGCTGACCGTATATCAGCGAATTCGGCGGCATCGTCTCTGCCTTCACATGTGAAACTGCCACCCTGAAACGAAACATTATTTTAGTAAAGGAGTCATTTTGTAACAATTATTCTCAATACTTTCATTTATTTACCATAGATAGGTATCTATAATCCTTTGGTTCTCCCAGCTCCAATTTCTTCTTCTCTTCCTTAGACAGACCAGCTAGTAAACAGTAGAACACATGATAGTTCCTCTCATCAGTTCCCTGGGATACAATCCTGGACTTCTCCAATAAGTATTGCTCTATTTTGGCGCCCTCAATGACCCCACCGCTGTTGAAATGTATGTCGATGTATTTTCCAAAGCGGGAGGAGTTGTCGTTCCTGACTGTTTTCGCGTTACCGAAGGCTTCTAGAATTGGGTTAGCTTCTAAGATCTGGAAAATAAATAGGAAAATATAAGTCGTGTATACAGTCGTTGTATGTCTATGTAAGTAAATAAAACAATCAATGTTGGTTTTAACGGCCTCGTAGTCGGTATAGTGACCCTGCCTTTTTTTTTTATTATTATTCTCTTTATTCAATTAGGGTCTTAGGTTAGGGTTTTACAATGTGAGTATAAAAGTAAAATATAAAAACACTTACAAAACATAACAAAAATATATAAACACATTATAAAAAACCTAACCTAGGGTGCCGCCGGCAGCGGGGCAGGGTCCAAGCTGCCGGTGGTCAGGGCCGCAGAGTGAGGAATCGACGTACTATACGCGCCGTGTCCAAAATTACCGCCTTCTGCATCTGACCCTTGATCCAACCACCCAGCGAGAGTCTCTCTAGGTGTTGGTCGAGACTCTTCGCTATGAGACCGTTCGCTGACACGACTATAGGAACAATGATCGTCGAGTCAACATCCCACATAGCGGTTATCTCGTGGGCTAAGTCTAGGTACTTGCTGGACTTGTCCTTCTCGGCCTTCACGAGATTCTCATCATGGGGGATGGTGACGTCGACGAGCACGGTCCGGCGCTGCGATCGATCTATCAGCACGATGTCAGGCTTATTGGCTACAATAGTCCTGTCAGTGATGATAGATCGATCCCAATAGAGCGTGGCACAACCATTTTCGAGAACTGGCGCAGGTGAGTACTTGTAGTACGGCACTTCGCGGTCCACAAGGCCGTATAGGAGGGCAAGCTGCTGGTGAATAATTCTGGCTACGAGGTTATGTCTGTGCAAGTACTCGCCGTTAGCAAGATGAGAACAACCGGAGATAATATGCCTGAGTGACTCTCCGGGACGGCGGCATGCCCGACAAATGTCGACCGTACCGTCCTTCAGGATATATCTCCGGTAGTTATTCGTCATGATAACTTCGTCCGCAATTGCACAGGCAAAACCCTCGGTTTCTCCGAAGAGGTCCCCGAATCGTAGCCAGTTCACCGACGCGGGTAGGTCTACATCGGGTCCCATGAGGGCCTTGTAGAACCGCCCGTGTAGCTGCTTATCCTTCCATACCGCCCTGCGGTCCTCGGTGCTTAGTACTACAGGTTTGCGCCAGTTCTCGTTCGCCAAGGAGAGCGGCGTGAGGCCCTTGTCAGCTGCCACCACATCACGATGCATCCCACACTCGTTGTTGAGGAAATAATTCCTGAGATTGTACACCTCACGGTTGTGGAGATTTTTGGCGTTTAGAAAGCCGCGACCTCCACATTTCCGTGGGATGTACAATCTCATAACAGACGAGCGTGGGTGCAACATACGGTGTGTGGTGAGCAGCTGTCGGACCCTCCGATCCAGGGCATCCAGCTCGGTCTGAGTCCACCTTAGTATGCCAAAGGAGTATGTGAGTAGAGGCATTACCCAGGCGTTGAAGGCGCGCACTTTGTTGCCTCCTGACAAAAGACTGTTGAGTACTTTTGTGAGCCGACTGAAAAAGCGCTCCTTCACCGACCGTCTAATACCTTCTTCCTCAATACCCAACGACTGTGACATACCAAAAGGTATTTATAGGTTTCTGATTCAGAGATGGATCTGAAAGACATTGTCTCAGAAAGTTGTAAATTTGTTGAATTTACAACTTTCCCCCGCTGTACATGCATAACCGCACATTTATCGACACCAAACTCCATGTTGATGGCATTACTGAAGACTTCGGTAGTTTTCAGTAGCTCCACCAAGTTTTGGCTATTTGGTGCAAATAATTTGAGATCATCCATGTACAGAAGGTGAGAAATGACTTCACCCCCTCTCCGAAGCCGGCAACCTAGTTCTAAATCCTTCAGCAAGGTACTGAGAGGATTCAGAGCTAGGCAGAACCACAGAGGACTCAGACTATCACCCTGAAATATTCCTCGCTCAATCCTTATAAAATCCTGCGGGCCAGGGCTCTCATCCCCGCCTCCTGGTTGACGAAGGACTGTGGTCCATTGCCTCATACACGCGCTTAGAAAGGCTCTTAAAGCTGTATCAACTTTATACAGCTCTAAGACCCTCTCCAGCCATGAGTGAGGCACCGAATCATAGGCCTTCTTGTAGTCAATCCAGGCTGCTGAGAGGGCCCCCCTGTTCCGCCGGATTTGTTGGCAGATGGTCATGTCTATGAGGAGGAGCTCTTTAGTACCACGGGACCCAACCCTACATCCATTTTGAGCAGAGGCCAAAATATTGTTTGCGACAATGTGCGCGTTGATTTTTGCTCTCAAAATGGATGTAAGGAGCTTGTAGAGTGTAGGCAAACATGTGATGGGTCTGTAGTTCTTCGCTTCCGTGGTACTACCGGACTTATAGAGCAGGAAGGTGACACCAGTTGTTAAGGAAGGTGGGGGAGAACCAAGCTCGAGGGCTTGTTGAAATTGTGCTGCCAAGCAGGAGTGTGAGCATCGGAACCATTTTAGCCAGAAGTTGTGCAATCCATCCGGCCCAGGACTTTTCCAGTTCTGGGCCGTGCGAATGGCACAACTTACGTCATCGGGGCTGATGGTGACTGCCCCCATAGGTTCGATGGACGCGCACTCACGCTCGACAACACTCATCCAACTCCCCTCGGTGTGTCCGACAGGCACTGACCAGATGCTACGCCAGAAGTCATTCATGACAGTAGCATCCGGTGGCTGCGAGTCGGACGCACGAGGGTTGGTTTCCTCCCACTTTCGGTACATCTTCCTTTGGTCACTCTGGAAAAGACGGTTCTGCTGGAATCGGTCCACACGCTCTCTGTAGCGGCGAATACGGTTTGCCCATGCATAGACTTTCTGCTTTAGAAAGTCGATGCGCTCCGTAATGTTGGCCATGTAGTCGCGGGGCCTAATATCCGTCCCCGCGAATGCCTGGTTTACAAAGCGCATTACTCGGGGGCGATTGTTGCCCCCCCTGAAGCAGATCAGCTTTGCGATAAGAGTCCTAAAAGAGCTGATACGTCGCTCGATCCGTATTTGCCATGCGGGGGCACCCCCGGCGGTCCTAGGTGCACGTTCAGAGTCCGGAAACTTGACTCGTGCAACACGGCACGCCGCGATGGCTCCGCAATACATGATCGCGTGCGTATCATCTAAATCTTTACTAGTCCGCAAATATGGCTCTAGTAAAGCGTTTAGGGCTCCCATTAGCGCTAGATTGTGTCTATTCATAGGCAAACGTGGTAATCGTGGCCTAGTATTGGGTGTGGAGCGATACTGCGTACCTAATCGCCTCATCCAAAGTCCTCCTCAGTTGCTCATTGGCTGTACTACTCACACTCTGCGCGAACTCCTCCTCGTCGGCACAGAGATCTACCCGCGGCGCCTCCGGTGCCTGGTCGGGTGCCGGCACCGGATCCGGCGATGTGGCGGGCGGGTCTCGCACCGAGGTGGAGGCTGCGCGAGCAGAGAGAGCCTCCAGGCGAAGCCGATCAAGTGTCGAGTCATCCAACCGCTTTAGCCGCTGGATGACTCGCACCTGATCCGATAGCCGTTGCGCAGTCACGTCGATGGTTGGTTATTATTATTATTATTATTTTTTTACGTTGGGGAAATGCGTTTACGCATGCCACCTGGTCAGGGGGAACCAGGGAGAATGATGGACTAACCAGTGGAGGACTACCGTCTAAAACCACCAACGAGTGCCAACTCCGCTTTAGATGGGGTGCCGCAGGGTCGCTATCAGCATAGTGACCCTGCCTGCGAAGCAGGAGGTCCCGGGTTCAAATGCTGGAAAGGACATTTATTTGTGTTTTCGCCACAGATATTTGTTCCTGAGTTATGAATGTTTATGTTATGTCGTTCCAGAGAACATAAGCCTTATTGAGCTTACTGTGTCCTAGGTCTATTTGTGTAAGATGGTCCCATAATATTTAATTATTTATTTGTGTTATTGTTACAATTGAACAGACCTGTTGCTCAATCCAAGAGTGTTTCCCACTGATAGCAGCCAGATACTGCAAAATCAGCTTCGTAGACTCCGTCTTCCCCGCACCAGACTCCCCACTGATGACGATGCACTGGTCCTGCCCGTATCTGCGCATGTGCGCGTACGCATTGTCGCCGATCGCGAATATGTGCGGCGGCAGCTCTCCGATCTTGCGCTCTTTGTACAACTTGATCTGGTCCGCTGTGTAGATGGGCAGGATTTGGTAGGGGTTCACTGCTACTAATATTGACCCCGTGTATGTCTGTAATGTAAATGTAAAATTCTCACTTTTATTGTAGAGGTAAGTACCTACATAATTGGTTAGTCCATCTAAATAAAATGTGACCTTAGTTATATGATATGAAATATTGTGAATTTGGAACTTCAAATTAATATTATGATATCATTTCGAGAAGTTCAAGAACGCTAGAAAATAAATCAAATGCTTATGTAACAGTGCTAATACTTAGCATTATAGCAATGCTAGAAAAAAATGTGAATAGCATTTGGAATGAATGGAATGGTACCTAGTTTATCCTCGATCATTATTAATCAGTGCTATTTTTATAGCTGCATCATTTCAATTGTCTCTACAAGTATGAAATGCTTGTGATTCTTTATACGATTTATTGTTTATAAAAAGGCTGTAAGAATTCGCGATGGAAAGTAAGTAAATATTTAAGTACCTACTTTATGGAGTCGCGCATAGCTAAGTGGATAATAAGTAATAAGACTAGGCGACGGGTGACTCATCAATATCAGCCATTGATGAGAATACAATGGCTTCGTTAAACTTCGTTCATAAAGAATGCATTAAAAATAAAGAATTAGAAACCAAGTTTTTTCATTCTGGTGTTTGATTTGATTGACTTTGCACAAAAGGTTCTTTCTGTATCTATTTATTTTTGGGACTGGAAATGGAATTGATATTCCATGCATTTGGGCTGTTCTTATCGTCGTGCACGCCAAACGCCGTTTAAAGACGAAAACGTAGCGTTTAGGTACATAAATCTGATAATCATTGTAAGTATAATGTCCAGTTACGAGTAGGTATAGGTAACATGGTTCTTTAATAGTTAAGTAGTTCTGGTTCATGCAATCTCCCAGCGGGATCATACATGGTTGATTTGACACCATTGCTTTGCCCGTCATTATTGCACAAGCCTAATTTAAGCTCTTCAAAGACAACATAATAGCAATAGTTACTTACATAAATGAGATTCTCATTGTATATTAATACGCAGGTTCATCAGTATCCCCGCTTCATGCAGATCTCCCAGCGAGATCATGTACTCCACACCATGCACGGAGGTGGCGTGCATGGCCTTGATTCTCCTCTCCGGTGGCAGCCATTGCTCCTGGCGGTCTTCGCACAAGCCAGAGCTCTTAAAGGTAAAAGCTACTTACATAAATGAGATTCTCGTTGTACCTAATAAGCAGGTTCCTCAGTATCCCCGCTTCATGCAGATCTCCCAGCGAGATCATGTCCTCCACACCATGCACGGAGGTGGCGTGCATGGCCTTGATTCCCCTCTCCGGCGGCAGCCATTGCTCCTGCCGGTCTTCGCACAAGCCAGAGCTCTTAAAGGTAAAAGCTACTTACATAAATGAGATTCTCGTTGTATCTAATAAGCAGGTTCCTCAGTATCCCCGCTTCATGCAGATCTCCCAGCGAGATCATGTCCTCCACACCATGCACGGAGGTGGCGTGCATGGCCTTGATTCTCCTCTCCGGCGGCAGCCATTGCTCCTGGCCGTCGTCGTCTCGCACGCGGATGCGCCGGCCCTCGGCCGCGAGCACGCGCGCGCCGATGGCGACGTCGAACTCGCGACTTGACACCGGCTCGATCCATATGTAGTCACCCTGGAAGTTAACAATCTTACATTAGCTTAACCTCTTTATTCTCACCATTAATGTTTAAGTAGGTACCTCTATGTGAAAATGAGGGGTTTTGGAGTTGAGAAGGAGAACTCACGACAGAAGTCACGTCACGACTACTAACAGAAATCCTACCTACCTCTACGCCTACATACGCAGTTTAAATACCTACTGACATCAATGTAATTTTTCTCACTTCAGACAACAAATTTTTCATCACACTCGCTCAGTAAATGTGGAATTGATGCACGCAGGTTTAGCGGGAGTTATAGAAAAAGCGTTGTCCCTAGGGAGTTATGAAGTTTCTAGTGCCATAATTAACAGTTTTTTGTCTTTATACTTAATTTTTGTATCGCAAGTGTGATGAAAAACATTGTGTGTAACTTGGGGCGTAATAATATTGCAAACTCGAGTCTATAAATCGCTCCGGCAAGCCGTCGCGATTTATCTTACTCTCGTTTACAATATTCAACTTACGCCCCATCATGTTGCACAATTACTGCATATGCTGAAATACAATGAATCTCTCGTCAAGGAAGGAGTTGGTTCATTTTCAAGGGCTTAAGTAATGTAACTAAACTACCTAACGAGCAAATCTTAAATTGTTCTGGCAAATTCAGATGCCTAAGAATAAACTTATCCCTAAAAACTGATTTTAAAAATTTGGGTAGGTAGGTACCAAAACTACCACGACATTCTACTTTTTTGCTAAAATGTATTAAGTTGGGGCTTAGAAATTATTTGAGATTGTAAAGCTGTGCAACTGTGCATTTCCAGTAGTTTATTTGACACATAACGTGTTATTTGACTCCAAATTATATTCATTAAGGCACCGTATTGTCTGTTTTGTAATGCGATCCAGCGTACGTGACCAATCACGCCGTACGTGGAAGCACATCTTTAATCACATCGGCTACTGCGTGCGGCTTATCGTCCAAACTATCATCTTGCATCAAAATGTCGGTGTCATTCAACTCATCGGGGCTCACAAAAACATCAAATAAATATCGGCACGTCTTCAGAGCTGTTACAATGTTAAGCACACGTCTTAAACTGACCATTATAAACCGACATATACCTACTGGTAACGGTTATGTACAATCGGAGGTACCAATTACACTGGTGAATAGAAGTAGGTGAAGACGGGGTAATGGTTGCGTGCTTGCATGTTTATCACAGACAAATGGCCGGAACTTATTCCAAGACAATTGTTTAAATTTAATAGAAAGTTCTCCGAGATAAACATCAGTCAGGTACTCGGTAGATCTGTTGGGGTCGGCTCGTGAAAGTTAATCCGCGATATCGAATTTCAAATAATATTTGTATAGATTGGTATGTAAATAAGACGTAAGGCCGATCGAGCGTAAACGTGTAATTTTAACAACCATATACCTACGTCAGAATTATTCAAATTGAATGTAATTATCAGCTCAATGGTCAATAGATTATAGGAGCACATTCGCAATTTTCGCAAACAATTTCTCGTAGGTCGTTAAATATTGTCGCGTTGTCGCGAATCACGGTGATAAAACTAACGCTATTAAATCCTTGTTTATTTACCTACTAGTATATCACATAAAGTTATTAATACGCCAGCTATAAATTTAGTTTTAACCACTCACGTGTATTCTGACAGTTTATTTTATTCGCCCATCAGTTTCACACGCCGAGCATTTCAAATTACCTACCTCAAAAGCCCAGCAGGTCTCCATTGCCACACATAACTCATCACAACTCAACTTTCTCACCGAGTTAATTAAATACCGCACTACACGTACCCGACCATAGTTAACTATGATTATAAATGACACTAACAATATATTCCAGATGAGTTTATCACAAAAACTGACCTGGGTTTTAGTTCTAACCGCTTACAGAAGTAGGCGAGACGAAACCTCAATCGAACCATTATAGGTAATCTCATTACTAAACGTCGAAAAATATTGTAAGTAGCATTTTAATTTAAGAGTTGGGCAAAAAGTTTTTTTTTGTGAAGACAATGCCAAGGAAGGCGATCTATTAATTTACGGCTCATGTTAGTGCAATTATGAGAATCTTTTTTTTAAATAATGTTTCTACCTCACACGATCACAAGCTCTTTCGATCTTAATATGACAAAATGTGTTTCAAAATTGGACAAATGTAGATACATATATGAAGTTGAAGTATGGTTTAACGTAAGTATATAGGTAAAGTGTTTTAAATTTCACCCTGTACAATGGAAAAAAAACTTGGTATTTCTTTATTATAATTAGGTACAATAAAATTTGACTAATCGGAAAAACTGGCGGCATCGGCAAGGAGTTTTTGGACTATTACCTACACTATTACAAGTCTCGGGGTCTAATTATAATGGTTCGTTAAAGTACGAACTCGCCTGCGCTCTGTAAGCAACGTAAACACACGACCTTCTTCTCGACAAGGTCGGTTATGATTGATTCAATCGGGTTAAGTTATCGTTCACGTTAGTTCGGAGCAATGAATGGAGATAGGTGAATGGGTATCGTTTCTTACAAACAATCCAAGTTTGCTAAAACAATTGGCGGATGTTTATTTGAATGCAGGTGGAAATCTTTTGTTTCCGATTGAGCGGCCGTTCACTGTGATGAAAGACGGATTGTGAAATTGTTCAAATTGTCCCAAGTAGTTGTAACTGTAACTGAGATGTAGTTGTAGGTACCTGAGCTCAATCATAAGAAGAGGTAAATAAACAGAGTAATTGTTTATGTAAACAGTCAACAGTATAAGTTAGATAGCGTGCTAAGATGCATTACATTTATATGTAGGTACCTAGTATTTCACGGTAGTATAAATAACCTTTTTAGGGTTCCGCACCCAAAGGGTAAAACGGAACCCTATTACTAAGACTCCGCTGTCCGTCCGTCCGTCCGTCCGTCTGTCACCAGGCTGTATCTCACGAACCGTGATAGCTAGACAGTTGAAATTTTCACAGATGATGTATTTCTTTGCCGCTATAACAACAAATACTAAAAACAGAATAAAATAAAGATTTAAGTGGGGCTCCCATACAACAAACGTGATTTTTGACCGAAGTTAAGCAACGTCGGGCGGGGTCAGTACTTGGATGGGTGACCGTTTTTTTTGCCGTTTTTTGCATTATGGTACGGAACCCTTCGTGCGCGAGTCCGACTCGCACTTGCCCGGTTTTTTACTTATTTCGAGAAATGAGGTAAGTAATTACGTAGGTACTATTTATTTATAACATTTAGGTATGTAAGACACTGTCAGTGAACAAATCTTTACAAAACTGTGAACGCAAGCACAACAAGCTAAAAACTGTCGTGCTTTGACTGACATTACACTGTAAAACATATATTATATCATTTTCTCAGCCGCGATGGGTGCGGGTTCTCTGAACCAGTTTTGTCATCCACTTGGAATTACGAACGCGACAACTAATGGCCATGTTATAAATTCCGAGTGCCAATCCAGCCGTGTTTTTGGGACTTTCGATACCGGTCGCACCGGCCGTGTGCAGCTTACAGAACATATCTACTTTCTAAATAAAAGTTCATTAGGCGACATGCAGCTAAAACAAGTAGGTATGTAATAGCTGTTTGTTATGAAATAAATGTAGTCATTGATGCAAGGATAATGAAATGAATAAAGATACATGTTATGCTTCTCTCGAGCTAGGGCCCGAACTTAGAAACGTACTGGAACTACACTTGCATACCATATTACACGACACCTAAATAACGAGGCTACAAAATGTTACAATGTAAACATATTTCAGAAATCTTAACATAATAACACAATGCGTTGTTTTTACTCGTAAATTGTTAAAGATATTTCACATTTTTACAGAGCAATCTTTGCCCCAGTTAACTTTTGGTTATTAATGTTTAATCTTTATCTTGTAAATTTTCTTTTAATTTAAATACCTAACTATAGAGATTTCATCATTATTAAAAGCAGATTTTTTACTGACTTTTTAAGGTACTTATAACCCTTAAAAAGTCAGTAAAAAATCTGCTTGTTGTTGTTTTACTCTCACAATATGTGTATTTTTTTAGTGTGTTGTAGCCCTTGTAGCTTAATTTTTTTTATTAACACGTTAATGGTTTTTTCTGACTCTACCTTTACTCTACTTCATAGAAATCACATACTTACACGTCTCAAAATTCCAAGTCATCGCACAGATGTGTACACTTGTAACGTCAAAATGTACAGTTAACGACTGCTTAAAAAGTAGCATACTTACCTTGAAACTAACTGTTCAAATATTTGCCCGATTACTTTGGAAAGAAAATTTTAAGTTCTAGTGACACTTATATAATGTTTACTATTTATTAAATTGTGCGCAAAGCATACGTTTCGATATTTTGTTTGTATCACTGTTTACGGATTACTTTACATTTAGGTCGGAAAGTTATTTAATTTACAAAACCAAAATTACAGATTATTACAAAAGCCTTGCGTTAAACAATGCAGTCTAAAAGCGGTGCCGGTCACTCCTTGGTGCCCGCCCACCCGGCACTCCATCTCATTCGGCCTTTATTCGGCCGGACCATAAAATGGCACTTCCATTTATGAAATTGAAACGTGAAAGGAGGTAAGTGTACTATTGTACTATTTAATGTACTTACTATGTATAATTTCATATAACTTATGTAACGTAATGCTGCATGCACTGTTAACTATTAAGCGTTAAATATTTAAGTAATTTTATGATCTATGAACTCAATGTAATAATAACCTTTACCTTGTCAATGCCTCCCGGAGCCTTAAGCTCCAGAGGTATAAGCTCCGAATAATCAAAGTACCTAATTGTAATAAGTGGTGAACGGTGTTGGTCACACATACTGTATATAGTGTTAAAAATACTTTTTCACCTCAGCAGCTCGAACAAGGGTACTTTGCTTCTTAAAAACAGTGAGCAAAATGCGATTTTGCTCACTGAGTCATTTTGTCTCACTCAGTGAGCAAAATCGCATTTTGACAAAATGACATTCAAGTGACCTTTATAGTCAAATGTCATTTCAACATGCGGGGTCTAATACAAGTTCGATATACTTGGGTTCTATTATCTCTGTCCCTCTAGGTATGTTCTCACTGCTTAGGGTGAAACATTTTGTGTACTACACGAGATCAAAGTTATTTACATCTCGTGCGCTTTTGAATCCCTTACTACGCTCAAGATTCTAAATTAGATTCACTCGCTACGCTCGTGAATCCATTATAGAATCTTTCGCTTGCACGGGACTCAAAATAAGCACTCGAAGAAATATCAAACTTTGATCTCTTGTTGTACAAATAACTATTTCACCTCAGCAGCTCGAACAAGGGTACTTTGCTTCTTAAAAACAGTGAGCAAAATGCGATTTTGCTCACTGAGTCATTTTGTCTCACTCAGTGAGCAAAATCGTATTTTGCTCACTGAGGGTGTCTCACTCAGTGAGCAAAATTCGATTTTGCTCACTGAGTGAGACAAAATGACATTCAAGTGACCTTTATAGTCAAATGTCATTTCAACATGCGGGGTCTAATACAAGTTCGATATACTTGGGTTCTATTATCTCTGTCCCTCTAGGTATGTTCTCACTGCTTAGGGTGAAAAATTTTGTGTACTACACGAGATCAAAGTTATTTACATCTCGTGCGCTTTTGAATCCCTTACTACGCTCAAGATTCTAAATTAGATTCACTCGCTACGCTCGTAAATCTATCATAGAATCTTTCGCTTGCACGGGACTCAAAATAAGCACTCGAAGAAATATCAAACTTTGATCACTTGTTGTACAAATAACTAATAATTACTTACCTAAGCATGAAACCATCGATACTGAATTAACTGATTGAGAAAGTAGGTATTATGAACTATTATCTGACCATATTTATGTCCCATGTCTAAGAACTACACCAAGCTATAAATAATCAGTCAAAGTTCATCGGCGAATAGTTAAAGGGCCATTTCTACTGATAACATAAATAAACAAACAATATAAATCGTTAAACACCGTCAACTCTATAAAATCAACCATTTCTACAACATAACTTGTAACACTTTTATGCCGTTTCGAAGTGATCAAACAGCCTATGTATAATGTTATGGGAAAAGAAACCTCCGGCCGCACCGCTTGACCGCATAATTTGCTTTCAAGTTCAAGGCTTGCTGTAGTACTCTAGGTGTAGAAGGTGCAGTCTCATTAACTAAGTTACATAGCGATGTTGCCGAACGAGAAATGTTCCTACTAGGTACCTACCTACCTACCTACCTACTTAACATACTGTGAGACACTATTCCCTTAGTCCAGTCCCTACCTACTCATAAACTTATAGCCGATAATATTTGTATCACTTTCATTAACATACCTAAGTATGGTGAATTTTACTAGTTTGATAAGCAATATTTGAAGATCAAGCCATATATAGATGGGATGAATTTATTAGGGAAAGTTAGCTAGTTAACTTATGGCTAAATTTGCTGTGAGGCTACATTCATGTTTTTCCTAAGAAGTATAACTGCATTTAGTAATTTTTGGAAAAATTTAGGTAAGTACATACAGCCAATAATTATTATCTACATTCGCATTTGCCAAAAAGTTTATTGTTTTTAATTATCTACTTTTAGACTACAGTAAAGCTATTTATATTGACATACTTACATATTAATAATTTACAAAACATCAATCGCAGGTCTTGGAGTGGTCAGTACCTAGCTATATCTTTGTGTTTGTATCGGTTTGGCAACACCACATTCCATCTGCAGCCTTTGGCCATTCACCTCAAACACACTATCTAAAGTTTACATTCTTAACTATTAGGGCAATCAAATTAGATCCAAAAAAGTGTTTTGAGGTATTAATTCCCTGCAAGCTGGAAATCGTTTTAATACCTTCACTTGGTCCTAAATGCGTGTAATCCGAGTTTGCGCAATCCCAGGAGGTGTGCATAAATTTTGGGAGCCTTAGAAGTTGGATTTTTGTATATAAATGAGTACTTATGAACTAGAATTTCGAATTGTGATACTTAAGTAGGTACAAACTTCTTATTTGTTTTTAATAAACAGTCAGTTGTTTTCATTGAGCTGCTGAGGTGAAATAAATAAGCAAACGTAAAATAATGTTATTAAAATACGCACTTACAAACATACGTGGACACTTTAACAAAGGTGGAACAACTTGTAAAGTCTTTGATACCCGCATTAGTCGTATAAGGAAAGGAGAAACAAATCTCTCAATTTCAGTGGTTCCACCTTTACGGCTAACAACTTTCGCACGTTCCTATAAGTACACATATATATAAAAATTACAACACACCGGATTCTCAAAGACCGTTCGAGTAGTTAGTAATTATAGTACCTAGGAGCAACGTAAGAATAAATTATCAAGTATCGATTCTTACGTTATACCTACTCCAACTAAATAAGTCTCCAATATTTTTGTGAATAACCGGTAGATATATAGGTACTTTTTACTTACTACTGTTAAAAAAAACAGTATAAGTAATTAAGTATTTGATCCACAAGAGACAACACAGGCAGCAGAAAAAATTAACGAGGACTTAGATATTATATATCGATGGGCAGTTAATAACAACTTAGTTGTTAACCCTACGAAATCCAAATTTTTAGTCATAGGAACCAAGCATCAGTGTGATCGTGTCGCAAGCCATAACCCTAATATAATCATTAACGGACAGGCGGTCGATAAAGTACACTCCGCGAAAAATGTGGGCCTGTTAGTTGACGAGGAATTGCGTTACATCGAGCACATCAATGCTAAAATTAGAAATGCGTTCTATAGACTGAAAATTCTATATGACATAAGGAACCATTTAACTGAGCCAGTCAGGTTAATGTTGGTGGAATCACTTGTCCTGTCACAGTTCAATTACTGTGATGCAGTGTACGGGCCAAGAATATTTGCCAAAACTGCCCAAGCTATACAAAGAGTACAGAATGCGTGCACGCGATTCTGCTTCTCGGTGCCGAAGAGAGCCCACATCTCACCGGATCTTAATGAGAACTGTATACTTAAAATGGCGGGCAGAAGAGTATTGCACTTAGCCTGTCTTATAAAAAAATTCACAGATTTCGTGCCTCACACGACTATCGAGCACATTGGAAATGAATCTACGGAATTCGAAAAAATATTGTCGCTGAGCGACGAGAAAGTCTGGATAAGGAAAAAGTTACAAAATAAAACTGCAACGTTGAATGATAATTATTTTATTCTTAGACTAACACAAGTATCCTGGACATAACGCATGTGAACAAACAAATTGCAAAATTTCCACACGCGTATCCAAGTTTGAATAATTGTCGCCGTGGCGCATAAGTATAGGTACATATTTCATTTTTCGATTAATAAGCAGGATATATTAATGTTCAAAGTACAAGAAAATTATTACACGGCAAATCCGTAGTCAACTCGAGAAGTGGTGATCAGCAGCGGCGCCAGCGGCCCATTTGCTGCAAGATGAAATTTTCTTGACAGCAGTTTGACGCGACGAGAGATGACCATAACAGCGTTTGTCTATGTTGCACCAAACCTGAGTTCCAATAGGTACTACCAGGGTTCAGCATCAGCTATCTTGGGTAATGCTCATCATGACGAATCGGGTGTCCAAAACAGCGTGTGCCTATGTTGCACCAAACCTGAGTTCCGCTAGGTACAACCAGGGTTCAGCATCAGCTCTATCTTGGGTACTACTCTCCTAAGTGCTCATCGAGACGAGTCCGATGACCAAAACAGCATGTGTATGTTGTATTAAACCCGAGCTCCACTAGGTACTGCCAGGGTTCTAGCATCAGCTATCTGCTAGCAGTCGCCAGCAACATGCTGAGGTGCGACCATTTCGTGGCACTTTTTCTTTTTTATGTTTCTCTGTATAAGTTTTTATTTTGTGTTTCTCGCTCTCGCTCTCGCTCTCGCTCTCGCTCTCGCTCTCGCTCTCGCTCTCGCTCTCGCTCTCGCTCTCGCTCTCGCTCTCGCTCTCGCTCTCGCTCTCGCTCTCGCTCTCGCTCTCCCTCTCCCTCTCCCTCTCCCTCTCCCTCTCCCTCTCCCTCTCCCTCTCCCTCTCCCTCTCCCTCTCCCTCTCCCTCTCCCTCTCCCTCTCCCTCTCCCTCTCCCTCTCCCTCTCCCTCTCCCTCTCCCTCTCCCTCTCCCTCTCCCTCTCCCTCTCCCTCTCCCTCGCGATTTTGAAAGCCCACGCAGTGCAAGTGTTATTCTGCCGTCATAATCCCGATAATTCACAACAAACACCGATAACGAACTCTGCGAAACATGAAGTCATAAATGTCCTGTGAAAAATGTCGTTCTACTTTTTGACTATTTTAAGGTTAGGCTACAGGGCAAACCCTTAACCCGATCGTCTTTGTTTTAGGCTCAAATTGTAGCTGACTAAATTGTCCAGAGCCGTTTTTCTCAAATTTTTGATATCATTCTTCGTTTCCAAATTATCGAGCACCAAAATCAAAAATTCGGAAAAAATTGAATTTTATTTTCACTATTTCGACCATAACTTTTTTTGTTTTTGACTTTCTCGAATAATTATTTTTGCACCTTACAGCTCTCGTGATTATGCGTCTTTTGAGCCTATTTTTTAATATCATATCTTCACAACTTTCCGAGATATAAGGGGATCGCACTTTTTCGTGAAATCGGACCGTATACTGGAGCGAACGAAAAGACATTTCCAATGTCAAAAAACTGTAACAACCAAGAAACCAGACTACCTTTATGAAAAAATTAACTGGTTAAAGGATGAGCACCATTTGAACACCCGCAGTAAAATACAAAATAAATTCTCTTTACCGCACCACAAAACTGTTGGGTATAGAGGGAGCTTTAAATTCTCAGCAGCCAAAATCTGGAATGATCTGCCTCCACCTCTAAGAAATAATGTGTCCCAAAATACTTTTAAAACTAAACTGAAATCTATATTACTCTATAAACAGAAGAATACTTAAGCACCCTTGAAACATTTATTGAATAGTACCTAAGAGTAATTTTTCATGTCTTGTCCTAGCTAATAGTTTTATTTTTTATTTTATTTTTTTTCCCTCGCCTTTTTCTCATGCCATCGCCATTTGCTAAGTTAACTTAGATTTAGTTATTAGTAGATTTCATAAAAACACTTGTTTTATATTTTTTATTATATTTTAATATCTTATATATAATTAGGGGTGAACTGAAAACCAGCGCTGTGACAGCTAGTCTGTAACACAGCAAATGCTGAGTCCATCCCTATTGTCACACTATTGGTTGTTTATAAGTTATAACATAAGTAAGATCGAGTATATTAGACTTAAGAAATTAATGTCAAACTATGTTAATTTAATTGTTGCTAGTTCAACATGTATTTTTGTTTATTTTACTTTTTTACCCGACTACGGCAACGCAAAAGGAGGGTTATGATTTTGACCGGTATGTTTGTGGGTATGTATGTATGTATGTTCATCTGTTCCCTCATAACTTCTAAAGTACTCATTTAAATTTGACAAATGACGTGTCATTCGAATCGTCTTACTCGTCCGCTGGTTATAAGCTATATGACGTCACAAAAAAATGAACACGGCGCCCTCTAGAGGTCATGAAGTCACGAACCAAAAAAATAAAAATAAGTAATGATGACGTGTTGTATATCATATGAAAGAGCTCAATTAGCACATTTCAAATATATACATATTGTTAGCTTTTGCACCCGGCTTTGCTTGCATGCACCCGATAAAACATTAATTTATCTGGTAGGTAATTCGAACTACGAATCTACAATCGCTCTGGATTCTATCTATCCGCGTGTTACGCGACTACGGCGATACAAGAAGGATTTTTCAAAAAAAATTAGTTTGGCCGCTATATACATGGTGTTTTTTAATGACCTGCAATATTTTATAACGTAAATAGGTATAGAAGTCCAGATCAGCAAATTTTTTTACGAGATCGGGTTTGGTCCCATGGTAAAAGTTGCTTAGTAATCTTAGTATATTCACCTCGTTAAAATTCGCAGTGGTCAGGCGAAGCATACTGAAACGTACCTATGTGACGCACCGCACTCGGTCCAAAAGGCGACACTAAAAGGATCAGGCGTAGCCCGATGTACGTGGCGCGCCGTACGCGGTCAAAAGCCGGGCGCCTTCGGCAACCTCTACTAAACGAGTCGGGCGTAGCCCGACGTACGAGG
This sequence comes from Cydia splendana, assembly GCF_910591565.1. Taxonomy (NCBI): domain Eukaryota; kingdom Metazoa; phylum Arthropoda; class Insecta; order Lepidoptera; family Tortricidae; genus Cydia; species Cydia splendana. Next base: position 5,607,033 of record NC_085964.1, read on the forward strand.
CTCGCTGTACGCGTCCAAAGCCAGGCGCCTTCGGCGCCCTCATACTAAAAGAGTCGGGCGTAGCCCGACGTACGAAGCACGATGTACGCGTTCCAAAGCCGGGCGCCTTCGGCGCCCTCATACCAAAAGAGTCGGGCGTAGCCCGACGTACGAAGCACGATGTACGCGTTCCAAAGCCGGGCGCCTTCGGCGCCCTCATACTAAAAGAGTCGGTCGTAGCCCGACGTACGAGGCTCGCTTTACGCGTTCCAAAGCCGGGCGCCTTCAGCGCCCTCATACTAAAAGAGTCGGGCGTAGCCCGACGTACGAAGCACGATGTACGCGTTCCAAAGCCGGGCGCCTTCGGCGCCCTCATACTAAAAGAGTCGGGCGTAGCCCGACGTACGAGGCTCACTGTACGCGTTCCAAAGCCGGGCGCCTTCGGCGCCCTTATACTAAAAGAGTCGGGCGTAGCCCGACGTACGAAGCACGATGTACGCGTTCCAAAGCCGGGCGCCTTCGGCGCCCTCATACTAAAAAAGTCGGGCGTAGCCCGGCGTACGAGGCTCGCTGTACGCGTTCCAAAGACGGGCGCCTTCGGCGCCCTCATACTAAAAGAGTCGGGCGTAGCCCGACGTACGAGGCACGATATACGCCTTCCAAATCCGGGCGCCTTCGGCGCCCTCATACTAAAAGAGTCGGGCGTAGCCCGACGTACCAGGCTCGCTGTACGCGTTCCAAAGCCAGGCGCCGAAAGCGCCTTCATAACAAAGGTTGTCGGGCGTAGCCCGACATATGCGGCACTCTGCGTGCATTTCTGTGCTGAGGACGCCCTCGCAAAAGTAATATAAAGTGACTTCAAATATTATTGTAAGTAACGAAATCCTGACCCCAAAATGAATTAAATAAAAAATAAGTTCAAAAACTAAAACCCGACTACTGCAAATCGCGCTCTAAAAAGTATGAAACAAGATAGAATTCTTATCTGAAATTATCATATAGGAAAATTATATAGAGTGCGATTTGCAGTAGTCGGGTTTTAGTTTTTGAACTTATTTTTTTATCGTCTTTGTTTTCTTGTATGTGTGTGGCAATAAATAATTCTTATTCTTATTCTTATTCTAAGTAGTTCTCACCCTGGTAACGATCACCATGGCGACGGCATGTGATCACCGGTCCGATCTGAAACAGAAAAATATTGTTTACAAACAGCTCAGACTTTTGAAATACATGACAAGTTTAACAATTTCTAACTCAATTTTATTCACCATTTATAAAAAAATACAGCTGACTGCCTGCACGAGCATATTACCTACTTAACAGCAAGTATTTATATCAATTTGAAAACTCGTTTAATTGTACTACATAAAGTACACATTGGAACTAGTTTCCCTCCATGTGAACATACGAGGTATGTTAAGTGACGGTTATGACCCGATTGCATCAGCAGTTGCACGGAGGTGGACGCAACTGAATGACCGTAATGCATGTTTCCGCGCTCGATTATGTCACTCTAATAATAATAACTAACGCTTGGCTGTTTATGGGTTTTTTAATGATTTAGCTAATAAATGTTAGCAAAGATTACGGCACCTTTATGAAGTGTTCCCATGCAGTGGTAAAAGTTGAGAAAAAAAAATCTCTGTGGTTTCCACTGGTATAACTAAATAGTTATACTATATATAACTATAATAACTCCTCACTACGTGTGTAGTGTTATGAATAGGTAGGTACCTACAAATATCCTACCCTACCCTACCCACACATCTGGAATTAAAATTAAAACTTACGCTTATTATTGTACTTTATAGATCTGTGGCCGTACCAGACAGGACGTAGGTATGCTTTTTTTCAGTTCACCATCATGGTGATATACTCTTATCAGACGATATTTCTCATGCCTGGGTGCTTAGCCAACATGCCAATCGTTAACGCTCCGCAGCGTAGCGTAGTTATCATCTCTATCGAACACTTCCATATTAGTGCGACAGTCACAGTTGCGTTTCGGTCGCTACGGATCGATCGGATAAACGATTGGAATGTTGGGTACGCACTCTGGGCATCAAACCACGAGCTCCTGTTTAGAAGCCGCAAGTCTATAACCGCTCGGCTACCCGCTTACCTACTTATTGTCAGTTTTACGAGCACTGAAAACTGCTGAAACGTCTCTTTAGTTTACAAATGAAGTACGATCATGTTTACACAGATTCACAAGGAAATATAAATTTCAGCAGGAACACCTGACGGATCATTTAGAAGTAAATAGCTGCTAATGAATGGTCGTCGTATTTTACCTATAAATAATGTATGCACGAATTCACGATCAACATGACGTTTGATGAATATGCTAATGACGTTTCAACGTTCTTGTAACTTAGTTTGTAACATGCCCACATTTCTATTTGATTATAAATCAAAAAATCTACAACACATCAATGTCTATGTCGATTTGACAAGACTATGAACATTTTTTTCAATTACGTGCATGCACTTTTGACGTTCCGGCAAGCACGCATGAAATGGATGCTGTTAAGCAATAATGTGTCAACCCACATAAATTTTTCAATAAGATGTCAACTCAAAAAATTGGCGCTTAAAGTTGACATTTTATTGCAAAATGGATGTGGGATGACTCATTTTTGCCAGCCAAATGTGCTATGAATGCTAAATTCTTGAAATATATATGCAAAAAAATCAAAATACCTACATATATATTTTGAATTTTTTGCTATTTACTTTAATTGGGAATAATTTACTATTAATTAAGTCCGCATAACTGGATAGTTATGACAAAACGGAATAAACTAGTTACCTAGTTATTTAACGTGCATCAATATTTTATTAACATCTTGGATGAAAGGATCTACTAACCTACTTATTTAAAAATTGCATACTTTAATTTCCATTTCAGAACGAATTAAACTACAGTTCCTTGCCTATAAAATTCATTTTTCGTCAGGAACTCGAAGCTTATACAGAAACGTAAAATATGATTAGATTAAGGTACTACAGTATCAGTCGTATGAAAGTGAGTGAGAAAATGATGATATTCCCGAAATTTAGGTAAGTAATTATCAACAAACCTATTAAGTCTGTCAATATTTAGTTTATAAATATGCTTCCTGAAGACTCATTAGTAAGCCGCTACGTTTTGCGCTACGCTACAATTTAAGAAATTAACTGCGCCACTTCTCGCCTATCGGTCCAACTATTTTCACTTCACGCGTAGCCATTTCTGCCTCTTCTGGTCCGCAGCTAGGTATACTTAACTCCTAATTGCTAACGCCTAGATGCCTAACGGCACCCGCTGCTCTGGATTGAGTTTTATGCTCGGTGCTATACTGCTTAATTAATTATGAGTAATGTTTACTTTATAAGACTTCACCACATCTTTATCTAAATCGCTAAGCGCCGGACAAGCTTCAGCGCTACTGGGGAAATAGTTTTGCTGGATATGTTTTGGAAACTAAATATGTATTTTTAAAATCGTATATTTTTACCTTGAATATTACATAATAGATAATTGCCGCGTTTATATTGTATGTAATGTAACTAATGTATTCAAAACGGCTTCACATACTATTGTTAATTTATTTACATTTTTATAGTAGGTATCTAATAAGCCGAACACGATAGATTCTAAAGTGCTAACAGGATCTTTAATGGACATAACCACTTTTTTGTTAAATATAATGCAATATGACGTCTTCTTGTCTGTACTATTTATTTATTCTTATATTTTTAACAAAATTCCGTTAAATATATAACGTATACTGTAGTTATATTATATATAGAACAAAAACACTTGCTAGAATATCGTCGGTGCGAATAAAAAAAATATATAACGTATACTGTAGTTATATTATATATAGAACAAAAACACTTGCTAGAATATCGTCGGTGCGAATAAAAAAATCGCCATGTATTTTTCAGCTACTATTCAGGAGACAAAAAAAACTGTTTATTTTCCTGTTTGTAATATATTTGTCGCACCTGTATTTTTTTTTCTGGTAAGTAGATCAATGGTTTTTACACATTGATACTTACTTATGAAGAAAATAAACAGTTTATTTCGTAAATTTTTACAATATTAATTATTTTAACCAGGATATTGCTACATAGCGACCAGAATTACCGTAGTATGGGACTCCTATACTAGTTACCAGCACACGTGTTTGTTTAGGGCGCTCCACGGGTTAACAAGAATGGTCTGGTTATGTTTACAAAGTGTCCTGTCGTCACATATACAACAAGACAAACACAAATAATACAACAAGCTAACCAGATTCTGGTTACCAGTACCAGGTTTTTTTTTCAGTGCATCCACCTTTTCCTCGGTTTTCCTCTCCCGTTTTGGTTCACTTAAATCCGTCATGTGTAAAGTTTACACATAGCTATTTGATTCCAAAGTAACGGAACGTAGCACGAAAAATGATACATAGCGGATTTTAGGCTCAATAAATCGCCATGTGCAACATTATCGCCATCACCGTCGACGGAAAACAAGGCATTTAATTTCGTTATGTGCTAAAAAAATCACATAAGTAGCAATTATTTTGTACAAATTTTGTTAGTTATTTTCAAAACTAATAAAGATATTAAAAAATATATTGATATAGGTCGACGGGAAATTGAAAAAGAAATTAAAATATGCCAAAATAAAAAAATCGTAAAAAATCACATAGCGATTTTTTTATTCGCACCGACGATATGTAACATAATCACCAAAAAACAAGTAGGTGACCAAAACTTGCGCCATTCAGGAAAATTATTGTAACTTAAAAAGATTCAGTTTTCACCGCTTTTCCCGCAACGTTTCAATTAGAAACACTCGATTCACCTACCGGCCACGGGGACTGAACTCTCCGATATTTCGCAACTTGCCCATTGTTTCTGATACGATGCTCTTATTGTACCACTCCTGCGCATCCAATACAGCCGCTCACCAATTGTAAATTAATAGCCCTTACTGCTTTTTTGCGTTATAGAGTTTTGTTCGCAGGTGAGTACGGCTTTATTGAGATGAAGGTCGGAATCCCAGTTTTGTTTTGTTTTGTTTGTAAAGAGTTTTTAATAAAATATTTCTGCGTAACTGAGTACTGGTTTAGGACCGGTTTGTGGGGAATCTTAAATTGCTTACAGTGTAATTGTTGGACTATATCCTGCAAAATATAGTTATGTACCTACCATATCTTAATATCATTTATTTTATAATCCTTCGAAGCCGGATCTGTCTTTGCGCGTAGGCGGTGGTCTACACTTGTATATCCTTCCTTCCAAAAGCGTATGTACAAATCCAAAAATAATCCTTCAACTTAAGTACTATTTAAACATCACGTATTTCAAAGGATTCAAAACAGAAACGTGCGTATTGTTCGACACTCATACCATAACGTTTTACACTTAACGAACCTTCCTGAAACAGGAATAATAACAAAGGACTCCGGCGTTGCCGTCATTGGAGTGGAATTTTAAAACCTCCAGGTGCTAAATGCGGCATTGTTTTAAGGTAAGATTTTGCCGTTTAAGCTTTTCACACTCGTGTTCAAAGGGCAGTAATCTTTTTACGGCGACAAAGCCATGAGAGGTCTAATGAAGAGAGTCAATATATGTATGTATATTCAAAGTAAAATTGTGAATGGGCACTTATACTGGGTTATACACGGTGTTTTTTTAAAGTCCGTTAATTTCAAGGGTGCATTTCTGAACTTAAATTAAATATATACCTATTCAGATATAAAATATTGAGAGATAAATACCATTTTTGTTCTGCAGAAGCGGGCTATTCGAGCAATATATAAATTGAACCATAGAGACTCACTTAGAGATAAATTCAAGGAAATTGACATAATCTGCCGTATTCGAACTTCAAGATATTCACAAGAGACGACACGTACTAGATCCATTCTAGATACGTTATAGTTTAGATATCAACTAGTTCTCTTTTGCAGCGCAATTCGGGCAACCAATGTCACTTTTACGTTAGATAGAGTAAGATATCTATTAGATGTGAATTGGATCTCTTAGTCATATCCTGTGGAAATCGTTCAACAGTATCTCCAGAATCGCGTAAATGTCGACAGGTTAGATCTTAAACATATCGTTATCGTATCTTGGTGATGTCTAAAAGATGTCTAATAGATGTCAATGACAGTGCACTGTCAATATATTTATGAGAATATTCAGTATGTAAAACACTGATTTAAACTTTCACGATTATTAAACATTATCAAACTCAAAAGTGGCAACCCAGACGAAAGGCAACGCGGAAACGTCCTGATGTCTCCAGACAGCCGGCATTTTTGCCGTATGTAAAAGGGGTAACGGATAAAGTTGGCACAGTACTTGGAAAGTACTCTATAAAGACGGTGTACACACCTTTATCCAAAGTAGCAGGGAGCCTAAGGTCACCGAAGGACGTTATTCCGTTCCAGTCACCTGGCGTTTATAAAATAGATTGCAGTTGTGGTAGTTCCTATATCGGAGAAACTAAGCGCACCATAGCAGAAAGAGTTAAGGAACATATCGCAGCTGTCAAAAATCGTCAGGTCAACAAGTCTGCGGTGGCTGAGCATTTGCTGGAGTCAGGACCAAACCACTGGATTGAGCTGCATAACCCTAAAATCCTCTCCACGGATCGCCATTTCTACAGTAGAAAAGTGCGGGAAGCCATTGAAATCAAAAAACATTGCAATTTTAATCGGGACGAGGGTTTTAAGATCTCATCCACATGGAATCCAGTCATTAGTAAATGTAAGCGGAAACGAATATCGACAGTCGATAAATCGAATATCGTTAGTGTTGTGTGTCGACAGAGTGACATCCCTAGTGCGCAAAACGTTCAAACTGATAAACAAGACCAAGTGCGGGTAGTTCGAAAAACTCGCGCGGCTAGAAGATGTTGATGGCAACTTGAGCCAGTCTTCTCCGAGACCACGGGGACAACGCCGTCCTCGAAACGTCGGAGGTAAATCTTAAAACTTAAATACGCGATTAAGTCCCGTTGTGCAGTTTGATAATATTCAGTATGTACATAAAAATATTGTTAATTTTAGGAAAAATTGTGACATTCATAATATTAATACCAGAAATAAACATAAGCTCGCAGTGCCCTTCACACGGCTCCATAAAATTAAAAAATCATTCATGGGTAAGTAATTGTGTAAGATTTTATAATAAACTTCCAAACCATATTACTGAATTATCTATTAATAAATTTAAGAATTACGTAAAGCGTAAACTTATTTCTAAAGCTTATTATACCACACAAGACTACATGAGTGATAAAACAACGTGGGATTAATTGTGACTCGAAATGGATAATTCAATGTATGTACTTCTTTGTTATGTTTTATTGACATCTGTTATTGACATTTAGATTTTATTCTAGAAACATTCTAGACTAAATTTGATCTGTATAATAATCCAATTTATTCAATATGACTATGGAATAATATTAACATCATTAAATTGCTCTGATAATTAGCTTAACATAATACCTATATTATTATGTAAAACGTTCATAAGTGCTTGTTACTAGGCCTACATGAATAAAGTATATTTGACTTTGACTTTGAATAACTTTCTCAAAGACACCAACCAGTATTCTAATTAACTACATTTTTGAGATTATGTTTAGTATGAGTTTACATTTGCTACTAAACGCAAGTGCTATCTGACTATCTCGGATGATCGATATTTGAAATGCCATAGTTTTCAATTGTTTTGTGTATTTAAATATAATTTCCGTGTCACAACAACAACGGCATTTCACTTTTTACGAAAACTAAAAAAAAAAAAATAACTAAGTAGGTATGCCATTCAGTCCATACCCCGAAGTTAATGCAGATAACAGACAGTAAACTTTATTTGGAAGTACGTTACCTATTTTTGCGACAGATTACTTTTGATAGCAATTCTAAAGGGTCTAGCAGGCTAAGCGAACAAGAAGTGCCCCCAACGACGGATTTGGTCATTCTTTCAGGTGGTGTACTGGCAGGTCGCGCATTTTTGAGTTTTTTTATGTTTAGAGCCGTTTCCGAGATCCTTGTTCGATAATGTTTTTTTTTTGACATGACGCACGAAGATTTATGCAAATATTTTTATATGTGTATATAGTGGGTATTAGTGGCTACTCATGCATATTTTTTTTGTAGATGTACCTCCGCGAATAGTATAAAAAATAATGAGAAGAAAAATAAAATGTTTTTTTTTATAATGAAGTATAAGGACATGATGAAGGTTAAATATATTCATTTTGTAGTCTATTTTATTGTTGTCAAATATAATTTTGTTTGGTTAATCTAACTTGAACGGTTTACAAAATATGACACTTTCAATGATACACTGATGATTTTACATTATCCTGAATAACTCGAAAACAAAAGAAGATCGAGGACTGATATTAAGCATAGAGATTTCTTAGGACCTGCCAGTACACCACCTGAAAGAATGACCAAATCCGTCGTTGGGGGCACTTCTTGTTCGCTTAGCCTGCTAGACCCTTTAAACCTATCGAAATCACTTTTACATTATACTTTGTAGAGTTCATTTTGTACAACTTCTGAACTATTCAAAACGAACTTTGATCTTTACTTGATGGAATATCTCTGTTGCTCGTTCTTGCTCTGTCAATTAGCTTCAGATATTATCTACTGCCGTTACACAAACGGTTACTTAAAATACGTCTCTGACTGTACAAGATTGAGAGTACAGAGTAACGTTTTCGTATCGCGAACATGATCGTCGCGCGGGTCGCAACGCACGCGCAGTGGAACTGATCGCTCCGGAAGTTCTTTATTTACACGTTTTAAACGTAAAGACGCATTTCCATATGAATTTATTGGTGACATACGTCATTTTAATTTAGGGAAGGTATCTCGGCCATTCATCTCGCCACACCTGCCGGAATTCGGGGCAATGATCGATCCGTATCTATGATTAACTATTAATGTGAGAACATTATGCTACTTTAATTTTCTTTCTAGTTGTAGGTTTCGTCAATTCAATAATCTCATTATCTACGCAATTAAAATTGGTCTAAGTACACAATGATGTATAAAGTTATGATTAAGTTAAAAAATGAAATATCTTCGCTGTATGCGTCTTTCGCTCGTGCAAGTCGTGCATTTAAGCCAGAATAGTAAGATTATGTTTTGTATAGATTTAATCTAAACCAATCTTAAATCTGTCAAATCCCAAGGAAGCACGGAGCGAGAATAAATGCCGATGCGTGACCCAACATATCCGGTAAAAACCTGAATTCATCAGCGTTACGCATCCTAAGCGGTTTATAATCGCCCGTCAATACACTCGGCGTAGCGCAATAATGGAATCGGTTTAGTATACATTATTAAGCGGCCATTGTCTTCGGATTATGACCGGCCAATATGTAAACAAACATTTGTGTTAATCCGCGAGTTCCCACACTACACTCCCAGGTCGGATTGTTTAAAGAATTGCCGCCAGGTATGTTTCTACAGATGAGTTCTTGAAGAACGTCCCGCTATGTAACGGCGGGCATGCGACAAGCGGCTCTACATAATATAGGTACCTATGGGTATGAGTTTGCTGCACAGCTACTTAAGTTTTTAGAACAAAATGGGTGTCTGTGCATAACAATTGCAATGAAATCAGTTACTGCATTTAAAGTTATGTCAACTACAAAATTTAACACATTAACAACATGTCTTAATGTAAAAAACTATCTAGCGCAACCATTTTTCAAACCACGAACTGTTCATCGTGATGAGACCAATAAATCTTAGGTTGTTTAGATGAGATGCAATCGAGGCCACACAATCACACAACATAGATGTAGCGAATGAAACTATTAAACATTCGTAGACACTTACAAAAGAAACCCTTCAAAACTAGGTCATGCCTCTACTCTGTGAACTACGTGGCTATCCATTGATCAGATGAGACAGTTACAGCAAACCCACTAAAATATAAACGACGATCTTACGTCTCTTAGCAGAAGGTTTACAATTGTTTGACCAGATACAACTTGGCTGGTATTCCTATACAAATATCTTGATAGCTGACGCCATCTCTTGAATAATAAACGTAGAGACTATCACGAGAGCAGTGCTAGATGAACTTATCTTATCTGCCATCCTTGGCTGCCACATTGTCCTCAACTATGTGATGAAATCACTTAATCGCTTTGAGTTCCAGTTTTTTTTTGCTCTAACTATCATAGATAGTTTTGATAATGTAATTGTTTTAACAGCTTTACTACCTAACACTTAATAAAGTTTTCTGACAGAGAAATATTAATAAACAGAAATAAATTGATGTATCTGATTGATAAGTACGAGTACATATTGATTCGATTAGGATTGTGAAAGTCCGCTAAGCGAGCCAAGTATGGAATAGATATTGGAACCAGATGTACGTAGTAAGCACTTGTTCAATCCACTTTTAGAATAGCAAGAAAGATTCTAGGTAAAAATGTTTCACATTGCATTGAGGAGGAACTGGCTATCCGCATGCCACATGATTTTGTAATATTTATGATTTAATAAGATTAAGTTTTAATCATTGGTTTTTTTTTTTGACAAAAATAATAGGTAACAATCAGGCCGATAATAGTCATTAATCTTATTTAACTTAATTAATTAGGTAGGTACGTAACTAATTTAACAGTAATTGCTTACTTGAAGAAGTCCAGATCTTAGTTACTTATTAGGACCAACCACGCCACGCCGGAACAACGTGTGTGCAATAGAATAGGATTTTGCCTTCCTGTCCTACCCTTTGTCACAATAACAGCTAACCGGTGTAGCCGATATCTTTATATTTTATCACAATTTGTATGGGAGCGAGTTCCAATCCGTCAACTAGAAGGTAAAAGTTAGGTGCCGCAAAACTTCGAAATTGGAAAATCTCTGCTGTCGGTTTAATGAAGGTGACAGAGATGAAGACACACTTATTTGTAGATAATGGCATGACTTTCAATTGCATAGAATTTCCTATTCTGCGGCGCAGCTATGTGTTTACCGCCGTGACCCTCCACCTGCCGGTCGCGGCTCAATGAGGCTTCCGTCCGGTTCACGCCCACCGTGCCCTTTGGTACAATACCCTTTCATTTCTAATGTTGAAGACATCCAATCGATACAATCCAATAAAGTGGCCTTATGGGTTTTTAGCACCTAATACGTATCTAGTAGGAACTTAAAATTTTACACAAACTGCATTGGCTTTTTTTTACCCGCCCCTGGAAGTTTGAATCCTTATTATTAGGTACCTAATACGTATGTTTCTCCATAGTATTAAAGTATTACTACATCTGATCTGGTTTTAACCTTTTCGACGCCATGTCAAACACAAAAGCTGTCACGCGGACGCCACGTCACCGAAGTGTCAAAACTGAAATTGAATTTATGCATATGCACGTAGGTCTATGTTGCTCTGTGGTCTGTGACCGATTAATCAGTCTTTGGCGTTGAACCTGCGGTGCGGATATATCGGTCATTGGCGTCCAAAAGGTTAATGAATCAGGATTCCTTTTTATGGTCTGGATTACTAAGACATAAAAAGAAGGAGGTCCTATCTATGCACAATAAGTTTTCAATGTCTATTTACCTATTTAAAACGCTACATTGTGCTTCTATGACAGGTAAACAGCTCATCAGAAAATTCAATGTAATTGTTATGTGGCCATTGAGTATAAAATGAAGCGCACTTATATTTTGGACATTGATTATATTATACTTATACACACACACCTTACCATTCCTTACCCGACCATAATAAAATGGGTAGGTATTTGAATAAAGGTTGACCCCTGCGTTTGCGCAGGGCAACGACACGCCTCAACGACGATCGATTATTTTATTACGAGCGAGTCAGCTGTTCCACGACTTATTGGAACTAACGGTAAAAAATAAGGAAAAATGTTAAGTGTCGGTATAAATGCGACCGCAAATGAAGATCCCATAGGTAGGTATCCCATAGTTTAAAGTTCCTATGCCAAATTTATTTTTAAGGGTGGCCGCGTGATTTTGTTCATATTATAGTAACGCATTTGTAAAGCATCAGACATGAGCGTGTTTGATAAGTAGTTTGACTAGTGCGTAATTCATAGCAAGTGCAGAAACAGCAGCATTCTATCACGTCGCGAGTGCCTCCACTTCCTGGCTGCTTACTGAACACACCCGCTCATACGTTTAGTACCTTTTAAAACTGATCGTTATTATTAATACAGCTTATCCTAGGATTTCAAATTGCCTATACATATGTACTTACATACAAGGTAGCTAAAAAATAGGTAACTACATTCCCGTTGCCAGGGAGGTTTTGGGATTATACTGAGCAACTTTTACTATGGGACCAACCCCGAAATCACGAAAAAAAATTTACCCTCCCATAGAAAATGGACCAGCCAAATATATAGCCAGGTATATATACATATATTACATATGTGTCAATTAATTATTAAATAAAATTGTCTTTGCAAGCTATAGTGACAGACAAATAGTATGTATAGTTTCAATACAAAAATCTAAATCTCCTGAACAATGCCAATTAGGTAAATTTATCTGAGAAAGAACTAGATAAATCGACTTAATTACTTAATCTACCTTGTCTGTGATCGTGAATAATTGTACCTGCGAGATATGATGTCAATACCATTCTAATCTCTTCCATTCTTCCTTCGCCCGCTGTGAACTGTAGGTAGTATGATATATGTATAATAGATAATGTCTGTGCGTATAATAATGACCCCCTGACGAAGAAGTAATTAATAAGTAATGTGTAGAGTCAATGAATACAATATTTTTTTTGTAAATAAATGGACTTTATTTGAAACAAAGCACCTCTATATTTGTTTGTGCCTTTTTATTAGCAGATTTGTACAAGTACCTTACAATACATTACAATTATCGTAGCTGTGTTCCTGCCATTAGCTATTTTCGACTTCGACAATATTTGATTCATAATTAATTTAGAATTCCTCATGAACTAGTAAGTATAGTAATAAGTAGATACCTATTGCGTACAACAGCCGGTACATAGAGAAAATTTATTATGTAATCATTACAATACACGAGAATGTAACAAATCGATGCGTACCTACATCGTTGATAAGGCTTCTTGCATTGACCCCACTGTAAGAATATGAGCAGAGCCGTAAGTAGATTAGTTGGTAGTTACTTTGCTTTTGCAAAATGCTTCCAATAGTTACTACACGTAGTTTTAAATTAAGTATTTGGAGATACGATACCTAATTGAAAAATTTTGAATAAATACAAAAAATCTAACTACTTACCCAAGTAGTTTACATAGGTTTAATTCTTGATAAAATTACCTTCCCCTTTGTTCTGTTTAACCGGTAGAACAAATCTCCTGGATCCAGGATATTAGGGCTCAAAATCAGAACATTATTGTACAAGCATTAGCCTCCCAAGTCCCAGAAGTTTAGTTTAGCTTTTGAATTTGGAATCTTGTCTTATTTAATAAAAGTTTATAAGTATTAAGTTTTGGGAAAAGGTCTTTAAAAAGGCCTTTGGGACTCAGGAAGATAGAATAAAAATAAAGGATCATTTGGGCACGAGTATGCCTGTCAGTGGAAGTGTCAAACTTATCACACGTAATAGCTGCATAGGTATTATTGCAAGCAACAACGAATTTATTGCACCTTTCAGAAGTTTCTATTGGGGGACTAGAAATTTTAGAAAGTGCGACCTTCGCGACGTGACTACCTCTTCCCCTAATAGCATTTTCTTGTAGGGATTTTGTTGGGCCTTTGTTTACGTATTAGTTGGGCAACCGTTATATTTGGCCGTACGATTTGCTGGAGGGCCCTCGACAAAGGCCCTCCCGAAGATTCCCAACAGAGGGCCATAAGAGTAATTTTTTCGTTGGGCCTATTTAAATAAATCATACAATTATTCAACGGTGGTGGTTTTGGTTGGGCCGTGGTTGGGCCTATACACATTTGTTTGATGGTTGGTTAATTGTTACATTTGGCCGTACGATTTGCTGGAGGGCCCTCGACAAAGGCCCTCCCGAAGATTCCCAACAGAGGGCCATTAGAGTAATTTTTTCGTTGGGCCTATTTAAATAAATCATACAATTATTCAACGGTGGTGGTTTTGGTTGGGCCGTGGTTGGGCCTATACACATTTGTTTGATGGTTGGTTAATTGTTACATTTGGCCGTATGGCTTGCTGTAGGGCCAACTGCAAAAAAATAAAAAAGGGCAATTTTTTCGTTGTGCTTCTGTTTGCAAATTCAACAATTACCCAACGGCAACCAGGTAGGTCGGTAGGTAGTCGTGCACCAGGTTGAAGGCCCAACACAGCTTGTCCCACAAAGGGCCAACATTGTAACTTTAACGTTGGGCCTTGTGTAGGATTCTTACAATACTACCGTAGGTAAATAGTTGTGTAATTTATAGTGTGCCTACAGTCTAATTATGTAATGGGCTTTTGTTTACGAGTCCTACAGTTACCCTACGTTAAGTAAGTGGTTGTGTAATACGACGTTGGGCCTTTGCTGATAAATATTACAATTACACTACGGTAGGCATTGGTTGTATCCACATGAAGGCCCTAGGCTAGGCAGCAGTTGTTGTTAATCTTCTCTGTATCGTTCCAATTTTAGTATATGTACTGCCGAAGCAAGTACACTTACTATACACTCTAATTTGTATATATACCAACCGCACTTCGAAACTTCGTAAGCGAGATTTTTTAAATTTATGTATAAATTTTATAGTTATAGCTATTAGATTTATAAGTTACTTTTAAAAAATATTATGATTATATCCGGAATAATCGAGAAAATAACTATAACTTCGATGTTTGGAGACAGTAACGCCATCTAGTGACGCCACAAGCAAACTCAACTGGTATTGTTGGGCATCAGTACCACAGCCAATGTTGGTAAATGCGATATTCGTGCTCACTGGGCCAACGAATGTTATCGTTGTTTAGCCACCGGTACCAAAATACACAAAGGCCCATTGATAGGCGTCAGTGCCACAGCCAATGTTGGTAAATACGACATTTGTCATCATTGGGCCATCGGATGATATCTTTGACTAGCCAACGTTACCAAAATACACAAAGGCCCATTGTTGGGCATCCGTGCCACAGCCAATGTTGGTAAATGCGGTATTCGTCACCATTGGGCCAACGAATGTTATCGTTGTTTAGCGAACGGTAGCAAAATACACAAAGGCCCATTGTTGGGCCTCAATGCTACAGCCAATGTTGGTAAATGCGATATTTGTCGTCATTGGGCCATCGCATGATATCGTTGATTAGCCAACGTTACCAAAATAAACAAAGGCCCATTGTTGGGCATCAGTGCCACAGTCAATGTTGGTAAATGCGATATTTGTCATCATTGGGCCATCGGATGATATCGTTGATTAGCCAACGTTACCAAAATACACAAAGGCCTATTGTTGGGCATCAATGCTACAGTCAATGTTGGTAAATACGATATTTGTCGTCATTGGGCCATCGGATGATATCGTTGATTAGCCAACGTAACCAAAATAAACAAAGGCCCATTGTTGGGCATCAGTGCCACAGTCAATGTTGGTAAATGCGATATTTGTCATCATTGGGCCATCGGATGATATCGTTGATTAGCCAACGTTACCAAAATACACAAAGGCCTATTGTTGGGCATCAATGCTACAGTCAATGTTGGTAAATGCGATATTTGTCGTCATTGGGCCATCGGATGATATCGTTGGTTAGCCAACGTTACCAAAATAAACAAAGGCCCGTTGTTGGGCATCAATGCTACAGCCAATGTTGGTAAATGTGATATTTGTCGTCATTGGGCCATCGGATGATATCGTTGATTAGCCAACGTTACCAAAATAAACAAAGGCCCATTGTTGGGCATTAGTGCCACAGCCAATGTTGGTAAATGCGATTTTTGTCATCATTGGGCCATCAGATGATATCGTTGATTAGCCAACGTTACCAAAATACACAAAGGCCCATTGTTGGGCATCAATGCTACAGCCAATGTTGGTAAATGCGATATTTGTCGTCATTGGGCCATCGGATGATATCGTCGATTAGCCAACGTTACCAAAATAAACAAAGGCCCATTGTTGGGTATCAGTGCCACAGCCAATGTTGGTAAATGCGATATTTGTCATCATTGGGCCATCGGATGATATCGTTGATTAGCCAACGTTACCAAAATACACAAAGGCCCATTGTTGGGCATCAATGCTACAGCCAATGTTGGTAAATGCGATATTTGTCGTCATTGGGCCATCGGATGATATCGTCGATTAGCCAACGTTACCAAAATAAACAAAGGCCCATTGTTGGGTATCAGTGCCACAGCCAATGTTAGTAAATGCGATATTTGTCATCATTGGGCCATCGGATGATATCGTTGATTAGCCAACGTTACCAAAATACACAAAGGCCCATTGTTGGGCATCAATGCTACAGCCAATGTTGGTAAATGCGATATTTATCGTCATTGGGCCATCGGATGATATCGTTGATTAGCCAAGGTTACCAAAATAAACAAAGGCCCATTGTTGGGCATTAGTGCCACAGCCAATGTTGGTAAATGCGATTTTTGTCATCATTGGGCCATCAGATGATATCGTTGATTAGCCAACGTTACCAAAATACACAAAGGCCCATTGTTGGGCATCAATGCTACAGCCAATGTTGGTAAATGCGATATTTGTCGTCATTGGGCCATCGGATGATATCGTCGATTAGCCAACGTTACCAAAATAAACAAAGGCCCATTGTTGGGTATCAGTGCCACAGCCAATGTTGGTAAATGCGATATTTGTCATCATTGGGCCATCGGATGATATCGTTGATTAGCCAACGTTACCAAAATACACAAAGGCCCATTGTTGGGCATCAATGCTACAGCCAATGTTGGTAAATGCGATATTTATCGTCATTGGGCCATCGGATGATATCGTCGATTAGCCAACGTTACCAAAATAAACAAAGGCCCATTGTTGGGTATCAGTGCCACAGCCAATGTTGGTAAATGCGATATTTGTCATCATTGGGCCATCGGATGATATCCTTGTCTAGCCAACGTTACCTAAATACACAAAGGCCCATTGTTGGGCATCCGTGCCACAGCCAATGTTGGTTAATGCGGTATTCGTCACCATTGGGCCAACGAATGTTATCGTTGTTTAGCGAACGGTAGCAAAATACACAAAGGCCCATTGTTGGGCATCACTGCCACTGCCAATGTTGGTAAATGCGATATATGTCATCATTGGGCCAACGAATATTATCGTTGTTTAGCCAACGGTACCAAAATACACAAAGGCCCATTGTTGGGCATCTGTGCCACAGCGAATGTTGGTAAATGCGATGGTGGGCCAATACAAAATTAATGTTGGCTACGGAACGAACCTCATCCCAACGTTTTCCCTACCGTTGGCACCGTGGGCCCCAACGAAAATGCTACTAGGGTCATTACTTCATTTAACGAATGGCGTACCTACATATATTATGCAATACATCACACTTGTTAGGGTAAATAATTATCGTCTTACTATATGCTTATTGCGAAACTTTACATAAATAAAAAGCTTGGTTTCTCTTAAAACAAGTTACCTACAGGCAGCCAATATATTGTAACCAGCTGTAGTGTCAGGCAAAGCTTCAAACAGTTCTTATGATTGATTTTGTTACGTGAGCGCCCCCTTCCAAACCAAATAACCATCCATATTTGTCAGACTAAATAAAGCAATTTATTTATAAGACCAAAAGTCGCATTTTTGCAGTTTTCATCCTATTCATTACTTACACTTAGTACTCTCGATGAATTCATTAATAAAAGTACCTAATTTCATAACTTGACGTATCTATATGACAAGCAATGTAATTCCCCACGTTACGGACAGTATCTTATAACGGTTATAGCTATAAGTCTATTATTGATCTCGAAACAATAGGTACCTTAACAAAACACTAAGCACTAGGGCGTATCTATGCGTGCAGCAGGTGGTTCCACTCAAAAACAATAGCATTAATACCCTGACCTAGCACGCGCTGCGACCCTCAGTGAAAGTGCTCATGGATTGTAATTCAAGCCATGGCGTCGGTTTCGCCACGTTTTTAGGACATATTCCGAACGCAAGTGTTTCCTGTGCCCTTTAAAACGCCGCTCAAATGTTAATGGCGGGACGGTCTGAGCTTGTGGCAAAAACGTTACACGCTAGGAATTAACCACATTCGTGTGTGAAATTGAGACGGTCAGTGATCGATAGCACATGAATTAAACAATGTATTTTTACGTCTGTCTGGTTTTATTTTTGTGAGTAATTGTGTTGCGAATGACTTTTATGAAAATCTACAAGTTCTACAACCACAAATCAAACATGACAAGTAAAACAAAATCTATATCATTATAGTTAGCTAAAATTAAGAACATTGCGACGTTTTATACTTAAGTTGATAGCCTATCTATATCCTTAAAACTTTATTTAACTACGGAACTATAACTTGTTAGATTATCTTCCTAACAATTGTCACGATAATGGTATGGTAATCGATAGGCAGTTGATGCTTTTTTTAGAGCGACGTAAACAATGCCGAGGCATTCGACCCCGCATTTAGTTTGCATCTTTTGTTTTGTTTAAACTTTCGCTTTATCACGCTTAAGACTGAGTTAACGATAAGAAAGTAGAAACATCTAAACATTTTACGATTACTAATTGCGCTTCTGCTCATGATGTCCATAAATATATAAATTTAGATAGGTAGGTAATACTTACCTACTTTATCAATTATCAATAACAGCACATTTATTGATGGACGAAAGAAAAATGAGTAGGTTATCATGTACGTAGATATGTTTTATTAATGAAAAACTACGCACTATGATCCAAATCATGTGTACAGTAAAAATATGGGATAACTCTTATGTCAGTGAATTAAGAACTATGGGACATATTTTTGAGTAAGTTGTCACTGTAGACAACTTACTCAAAAATGTCAGTGAATTAAGAACTATGGGACATATTTTTGAGTAAGTTGTCACTGTAGACAACTTACTCAAAAATATGTCCCATAGTTCTTAATTCACTGACATAAGAGTTCATCATCATCATCATCATCTCAGCCATAAGACGTCCACTGCTGAACATAGGCCTCCCCCTTGGACCTCCATACGTGCCGGTTGGAAGCGACCCGCATCCAGCGTCTTCCGGCGACCTTAACAAGATCAAGACATAAGAGTTATGGGACATATTTTTGAGATGATGTGTACACCCATATTTTTACAGTTGACTGTACATATATACTTGTCAGCCTATATGTTCAGTTTTCGTCGGTTTAATTAGCACTATTACTGCAAACATTTAATGCGCGTGGTAATTAAATCCTTTTTAAAAGCATTAAAGCTAAACATACACATTCAACTGTAAATATTTTGAATGGGAATGTCCGGTGCAGACAGAAGTGGTGATTATGTCAGTCATCCGCGTCCATGCTCGCAGCTTGTCATCATCTACACCACGCACGGACGGATCTCTACAGATAAGTAGTAGGTATTTTAAATCTTTCAACAGTTTCCTGTTGTGAAATTTTCTAAATATGTAGGTAATCGATTTTAAAACAACCTAACCTACGAGTATGGGCAATAGCTAACAGCTTGTGAGCATACAATTAATGGTTTTATCACACAGGATAATTTAACAGTAAATGGTAATCGCTTTATGCGAATAAGTAGGTATTATATCATAAATTCATAAAATTTGGCTTTATAACCCTAAGGAGAGAAACCAGATTGCTGTGTATGAGTATGACCCAAAAAAACGTGTTAAAATAAAAATAAAATACACTTAATCCTGGAGCACTTTTTTCTTAGAATTAATGCTACGATTTTGTCCTCCGCATTACCAGATTTGTTTTCAATGCTTAAGTATTGGAAATAATGTCAATTAGAGCATAAACTTAGTTAATGGAGCAAAAATACACAAATTTCCTACCCCCCTTAAATTAATTATCTTAAGCGATTCATCACTTTATTTTTTAGCCTCCGCTTGTTTTTCTACCAATACATTCAGTCAGCATCAAAAGCAGTTAAATGTTTATACCAAAAGAAGTAGATATTATGTATAGGTATTTCTTATTTTCTATATGTAGAAGTTTGTAACTGATACCTTTGCTGATACTTTAGAAGGCGAACTGTAGGGATATACTCGTACCTATCTGCATGTACTATTTGGAAAAGTATTTCAGTGTGGCAGATTCTTTTTGTGCCTTATTTCATCCGCTACTATTCTGACTGTACATAGCTGCCACATCATACCAGTTTTTCGAGCCAAGTCATCATTTATAAGTGATCATTTAGTTTTCAATAAAGATATGTCAAATTATTTAAAGCATAATTGTCTATACAAAAGACTTCAACGACGTCTTCTACTTAAATCATAATGGCTGAAATAAATATAATAAATTAATTCTGCGATGTTTTTAAATGTTGACATCTTATTGCAAAATTTAAAAAAAAAATATTTTAAACCAACAGCCCCAACAGGTATCATATTTATGAAATCTGCATACTTACGCCTCCAGAGCAAATGATGCTCGGGGTCTGGAGCCTGTTTAATTTTTTAACGTCAAAATATACCTACTTAAATCAATTATGAAAATCTAAGAACTGGTTTCCATCTATTTATGTATCCGCTTTGATGTTAAGGATTAATAAAGATACCTATTCTATTAAATTTGATCTTTAAGCCGGTCTAGGGTTTGCACGACGGATCCGAAATGTATGGGAAGATCCGCGGATCATTCATATATATTCATACATTTCGGATAATAATATATCGACGGCTACCGTAAGCCACCGACAGATATCTTAGAGTAATATAGCTAAGCACCACACACGACAACGACACCAAAATATACATCGCTCTTTATCTATAGCACCTTACCTATCATTATTGGTTTTATAGATGTAAACTATGCGCGATGTTCTCACTAAAACATAGGTACCCAATAAAAAATATGATTTATTTAGTATGTAAAACTAACAAACCTACAAGCTTGCGTTCTTAATAGGAATTAACCATACACGAATAAGGTAAATAAATATATAATTTGGAGATTAAAGAATATAAAGAACATAATAGAATGTTCTACTAGGTATAATACTTAACAAAGAAGCAAATAGTTGAGTTAGAGGGTCATCGATAATTTCGAAACATTCGGCGTTCGCACATACGAGTATACCTACCTACGTGACGTACCGCAGCGCGAAGTGCAAACACCGCGTTTTCCTCCAATACAACAATAGTCCGTGGAGACCATGTGTTTACTACTTTCCATGGGAACCGAATCCCATTGTTGACAACGAGAGCGACCAAAACTTAAGCTTTGCATGTAACTGCCTTTCATATACATATTCAAATCAAGACATATAAAAACTGAACTTATGCCTATATTCATATTTAAACGAAGACCAGAAATCGAGTTTTTATTTATTTACAACCGGTTATCAGTCAGACAAGAAGCCGTACATTGGACTAAGAAAATTAACGATTCCAATAAGACTCTTTTACCACTTAGCAATTTAGAACGTAAAGAATTTAACATATTTGCCGTCGCTTAACTTTCTTCCGCAACGGTAAACTAGCGCCTAATTCCATAAAATTTTAACTAACAAATGATTGAGCGCGATAAATTAATTTAGCCGCTTTCTTCGTATTTTACTAAGTAAACGTTAATTATTAGCTGACTAGTGTCAGTCACGCGGAGTAAACGTAAGTGAAGACTAGGTGTTAAGACTGAGTAAACAAGGGCACGGCGACGTGGAACATAAATCTCGCGATCATCTCAAAAGTGGAGCGCTATGCGCGTGCGACTATGGAATTCAAATCAATCAGACCCAACGGTACCGTTAGATAATCGCGTACAGCTTCAGTCACCTGATCACACAAACACAGATAGGTCACAGTGTCACGTAGGTATTTACCGTTAAGATCCGTGAGGGTGGCGGGCTAGGGGCTGCGAGGCATGTCACACACTAGGGTCACGGGCACTTTGTCACTGGCACTGCACGTCACAGATCCTTCGCATGTCGCGCACGGGCCGCGTCGGGAGCGCTCGGCCCAGCCAAATGCGGCAGACCGTGAATCTTAACCTACCTGTGGAGCTTGCGTGTCGCAGCACCCACCGGACCGGGGCGACTGCTTTACCGACCGAGCCTGCCGCCATATTTGATATACACACAACTCATAACACTCTCCTGAGCGATATTCGTCAAGAACATTAAAATTACTCACCTTAATTTAACATTATACTACTAATTACATTTTGAGACCGCTATTTTCAAATCAAAAAATATAGTTTTCTGTAATGAACTCACCGTCAAAGCCTTAAACTGCATTACCGACGCTCTTTACTGCCATCTAGCGTTCCACCATACAACTATTTAACTCTTTAGAAGGCTATATATATATAGGCATCGTTAACTCGGTCTTAACTTTTTATTAACTTTAATTTCCCTATTTATATATGTCCGTTAGATATAATTTTTGCAAAGAACATAGTAGTCACAATCACCAGATTATTTTTAGTTCTTTCTTTAATCAAAACCATGAATCAGTTAATGGGATTCGTTGTCTTGCCTCAGCAAGTAGCTCGCTTCACCTGTTAGTTAACTCAGTAGAGTTAGATCGTTGTTAAATTGATGCCGGTGTGTTATCACAGGTGGCGCCACTAGTACTTCAAAAGCCTTTAACTTAATCAATCTAATCAATCTGGCGGTCGTGGATTCGACTTATAATTTGTCCTAATCTAATACATAATGAGTTCGGAGCTATGAGCATAATGTCGTTTGATATCTACCACCAGCTTTATGGTGAAGGCTTTTGGGCGGCTTTTTCCGGACCGTCCATGTGAGCTGTAGACTTCACGAACCCCCAAAAAATTCGAAAACTGAATCGACTAAAAAATGTTACTTAATTCTTGAGCTTGCTCACAAAATATCACGGGAATCGGTTGAGAAATGCGACCTGGAAAAGAGAACATCGGGACATACGAATTAATTTTTTTCCAAGCTGAAACGGAGACCTTCGCTATTGCTCGGTCAATAAATATGCATACACCAGCATATTGCCATAAAAATTAGCAAGGACGCATAAAATAATTTCGGGAAATTGGTCACATCAACCTCTAGACCTTGACTGTTCACTGACTTGGTCCTTCGAACCGGATACATTTAAAAATGTTTATCAAAGACATATATGATTGTAAAAACTTGTAAAGTCTAAGAAAAGAGCGTGCTTCTGTTTGACAGCTAAAGTAGATGGCACATTAGGTGCCATAAGTTTTGTGGTAACAGGGTGGTCAAACGTCAACTTTTGACAACCAGAGTTACCGCTTACCGCATAATGTACGGAGCCGTTCGATCTGTGTACATACAGCTATCAAATAGGGATGATGACACATGTTGAATTTTATAACAAAACCTAGTAAAATAGATAGCTAATGAGCAATTTATCACAATAATGTGGATATTAAAATAATATATGGAAATAATACAAAAATACAGGACCAGAAAGTTCCAAAATTTAAGTTTTTTTTTACTTCCAAGAAGGAAATAAGTAAGGATACCATTCGATTCCTTAAATTTTATCCAAAAAAGATTGTATAGCAACTATGTACATAAACGCAATATTTCACCGACAAAAACGCAATTATCTTGTTTTTTCCATACAGTCCATACTTCAAGATGGACTCTCAGTGACCTTGACGTCACGGTCACTTATCGTTTTGTTAGGGGCGTTTCGCGAGTGAAGTACGATTGTCAGACTTTGACTATCATTTCTGACCTGTACAAAAATATTACAGGAAACTTCTATACCTATAACAAATGTAATTCCTAAAAACCGGCCAAGTGCGAGTCGAACTCTTGCCCCAAAAGGTGTCCCACATAAGGCTTAATACGTATGCGGTAAAGGGTTGTCGGACTCACGCTTGACTGCATGTTATAAGTTTCCTGTAGTCTGTATATAGGTAAAGAATTACTTTTTTTGTTTTCAACGATAACTATAATCAATAATAGCAAACTTTCTTTTTTTCATATAGGTACCCCCCAAAACTGACGTTTATTTTTTTTCGTTACCTATCCGTCTTTAGGTCACAGATTTGTATATTATATCAGTCACCAAATTTCAACTGTTTGGCCTAGTAGATTCTATAAGGGTTCCGTTTTTATCACTTTGAGGTACGGAGCCCTAAAAATTAACCTTACATTCGTACGATGACTGGAAAACCCACTGTGAAATATGCGTTAATATTCTTGTATAATAAAATCATAATATGAGAAATTTGATACTTCAAATATTTATACAGTTGAAGAATTTTAATTAACGCATTCTTACCTTTCAAAACAATATTCAATTATTTAAATGAGATTGATTAAAATGGACAGACGTGTGAATAGTAATTTGATATATTGCGTACTTAAGAGCGTTTTCAAATTGTCCGATCCGATACCGGATGTCGGATACGACTACAAAGAAGCAAAAAATGTGTAAAAAAAGATCATTCTATATTTTTTATACATTTAAATATTGATTGTTGTTCAATAGAAAGCGTTAAGGCAAAAATAAAAGGACTTGATACCATATTAGGGCATTTCTAGCAAAAACATCCGATATCGGATCGGGCAATGTGAAAACGCTCTAAAAACCAAGACGATCACTTCGAACTGCCAAAGACGGATTAAAATATTGGGGCAAATTCCTAATTTGGGAAAATTATGCTTCTACTCCAGACAAAAAAATAGAGTCTTCGTTCCTCAAATGTCCGCCTTCATCAAACACCTCAGTGAAGCTATTGCTGACCGCTGGAACAGATCCCTAAGTGTCGTAATGGGCTGGCTTAGATCAAAAACAACAATCACAATTTCGATAATCAGAGCTACAAGCATGTGCATACGCGGTACGCGGCACAGATTTAAATCCACAAAAAAAATCCTAGGCTTTGACGACGGGGCAGCTCTACCGCAGCCCTAGCCCTAACCCACCACTCCCAACCAACTCGCTTCATATATGTATTTTGTATTTCCTTATTTCAATTTAAATAAACTTGTTGTTGCCCTCGTTTATTCTTATAAAATAAAAAATATAGTGTTTTACGCACTTTGCCTGCTTCGAATGGGACGCTTGGGTAAGTAGTTGTAACTAGGGAAAACAATCGATTTATTTTATTAAATATTTTGATTAGTTATTTTTATAGATAGTAAAGTCCTCTTCTAAATTTTGCGTATGTTTTTTTAATATACCTAATGAAAACTCGATCATTTCAAGCGGGAATCTAAATAGGCATTAAATTAGCTTAGTCACCATCAGGTAGGTAGGTATACACTATACAATATAACAAAACATACCAACAGAGTAATATTTATGTTAAGTTCCGGCTAGTAAGCAATGTAGACTTGTAGAGCGGCACTTTGAAAGGTATCGCAAGAAAAATGTAGTATTTACACTTATGCATCTTAAATGACGGCCATTAAGACATACTGAGATCATAAATTATACTACTCGTAAGCAACATTGTAGGTAGCGGAATTAAGTGCTATTTGTCTTTTTGTGCTGTGTGTGTTGAGGGTAAGGTGATCATTAAAGTTAGAGCAACACGCAAAGTTTAAGTTACTAGCTTTTGCCCCGTGATGATGAAACATTCCGTTATGAATGACCTCAATACCCCTTGAAAAAAATCTAGTGCATTTCTGAAACCTAATTAAGTACATACTCTATGTTCTATTAGAGGTTCAAATTTTCTAGATATCTAAGGATTGCAATCCCTGTCAATTATAAATCATAACGTAGACTACGTTGCGGGCGCTTTTTTGTGGATACTTTACACTTTGTCGGGTGGAAGATGAAAGACATGTGACATTTTCTAAAAAATGTAAGATAATGAAATTACTTACATTTTTACTTATTTTTTTACTGTAATTACTTTGAACTACATAACATAACATTTCCTGGGCATTTGAGACGAGATATGCTCAGAGCAATGTGTGATTTTTGGTTAAATTTTGTATCGATCTAATGTTAAGGTTTCATAAAACATAATATGTAACATAAATTTAAAGAAAATACCACAAATTCTAAATCTCAGATATATTATAGGTACCTAAATTCAAAAGAAACTGATTTCCACGAGCCAGATTTTTATGATAAGGCACGCTAAATAAAGGACTACCTACCTTCCATACATGCCTTAAAAAACTCCACCTTTTTCTCATAATATTAGCCGCAAAGTACCTATCTATTTATAGTAGGTACTTATTCTGATGACTAACATAATAGTATGTTACAACTCTAACATTATAACATGCAATTACAAGAGAATCTATTTCAATTGAAGGCTAGATAAATCGACACAGCTTTTACTTGAACAAATCAACTCGCCTTTTCGCTCGATAACAGTCCTATTTTTACATTTCATTGTTCTCAAATGTGGACTTACATTCGATTGACGTAAGGTTGTTTTTGAAATTGCACATTAGGTTAAGATACGAGCTTGAGAAAATAGGAGGATAGTCAAGATCCGACCCGGATCAACTCTTTAATAGTCACGGCGTGAACTCGTAGCATCAATATTTAGTTAGGAATGCGCGCAAAAACGCCAGTTCCGTAATATTTCGGCCAGAAGAGGATTTGAAATAGCTCCTCTAACAAGATGCGCACGATATATGCTTGCTGTTATTATATTATAAAACATTGTTATTAACTCGATAAACGGATGTGCTCCAAATACTCGATCAGGTGGGTTCTACACGATGAATCATTTTCCGACAAAAAAAAAACTAATGACCATTAAAACCCGATGCTACTAGATGTTAATTCCTGCGATAGTACTTAAGGCCCACTTGCACCACCCCACTAACTCGGGGTTAAGCAGTTAAACCGTTAACCCAGTGTTAAATTGTACTGGTAACCATGGTAACTCCAGGTTTAACCGGTTAACCCCGGATTAGTGGAATGGTGCAAGTGGCGCTAAGGAAATCAACATTACTGTCCGTTGACCTAAGTCATAGACCTATGAAATTTGGCAAGTAATATCGTCTTACACTACAAGTACTTACCTACAGGAAAAATTTGAAAATTATAAATTAGTAAAAAATAAAAAATGGTTTTTGTACGGAACCCTCGGTGGGCGAGTCCGACTCGCACTTTTCCGGTTTTCTTATTTATACTTGGTATTTAAATGATATTAGATCACGATGATGGCAAGTTGACAAGCAATATAGCTACGCAATTTGTGTGGAGTCAAGGTATGTGCTGAAAGGTGAATTTTAAAATTACCAAAGTTAATCAATATTTAAGCATTTTAAGCAAACAAGTTATCACGGGAAGTACCTACGGATGTCGGACATGTGATACACCTGGATCAGTTGAGATTAATGGTTAAAAAAATATGTATCATCATTAATTGCGAGTAATTCTAGTAGACAGTTTTGTGACCTTAGAGTAGGGTTGCCATACGTCCCGGTACGCCGGGACAAGTCCCGGTTTGAAGCATGGTGTCCCGGTCGATAAGCAAATTGTCCCGTTTTAAAGATCATAGTAACTATACTTGGTCAAGCAAATCTTGTCAGTAGAAAAAGGCGCGAAATTCAAATTTTCTACGGGACGATAAACCTTCGCGCCTACATTTTTCAAATTTGCCGCCTTTTTCTACTGACAATATTTGCTTGGCCATCTATATTTACTTAGTAGGGGGCTGGACTTGGTAAATATACATATACCAACAGTCCAACAATAAACACGACTAGTCTAACTAACTAGCTAGGCTAATCGTACGTAGATAGAACGATGTAAGCGCTGACTAGGGCTTCCAATACCGGGATCCCGGGATCCCGAAATACCGGGATCCCGTCTGTTTAAACGCATTTTTCAATACCGGTATTTTTTAATGCAATACCGGGATCCCGGTATTTTCAAAAACAAGGAAAATGTGCCGATTATAACGTTTAAAATCCATTAAAATGATTCAATTCGGCTGTATCAAGAAGATTACTTGCCCATTTAATTAAAGAAGATCATTTAATTGAAACAAGATCTGTGCATATGCGTTAGATAAATATTGGTGGTGAATTCTGATGTTCAGGATATGATATTAATATAATTAGTTCTTAAAATTATATCAAAAAGTAGAAAGAAATGAGCAAGGAATTGTAGTATGGCAAACGAATTTTCGGTGGCAAATTTGAATATAAGTTGGCTGGTTTATTAGATTGAACTAAAAATGAGATTGGTGAAGTCAACAAGGCGGATAAAATGATTGCCAACCTGGTGGGTGAAATGATAATTATTGCAGATGGCGATTATTGTTTAATATCCTAAGCTAAGGACATACATATCTGTATCTGGTGTTACAGTGAGCCTTTTTTAAATAAAATTCAAAAAAATTAAGCGATTCATAGTCAATACCGGGATCCCGGGATCCCGGTATTGATGAAGACAGTTTCGGTATTAATACCGGTATTGGAAGAAGTCCGGTATTTGGAAGCCCTAGCGCTGACACTTGTCCGTTCACTTTTTACGAATTTACGTTAACAGTGTCAACACATTTCTACTCGAGAAACTGAAAACGGTGAAAAATAGAGATACTACTCCTAAAAATACGCGTGATACCTCATTACTTTCATTAGATTCGTAATGTTGTCTAGAAAAATGTATTGGATGCGTTTATTAGCACACAAAAAATATCAAAAGTTATTAAACAAAAAAAGGGGGAAAAAGTAGATATTTCTTATTTCCCCAACATCTCAAAAAGTATACATATTTAAGAAACCAAATTAATATTAAAAAAGTGGAGGATATTTTCTATTAAAAAAGTCTATACTTGCAGAACTCTATCTCCATCATTTATACTTTTTAGGGTTACGTACCCAAAGGGTAAAAACGGGACCCTATTATTACTAAGACTCCACTGTCCGTCCGTCCGTCCGTCCGTCTGTCACCAGGCTGTATCTCATGAACCGTGATAGCTAGGCAGTTGAAATTTTCACAGATGATGTATTTCTGTTGCCGCTATAACAACAAATACTAAAAAGTACGGAACCCTCGGTGGGCGAGTCCGACTCGCACTTGTCCGGTTTTTATTAAACGCTGAACACAACCCTCCGCGCCTCATTTCAACGCGCGCGGCGTAAAAAAGCGAGTAGGTACGTAACATTTTAAAGGTATTAAATATTGACTAAAAAATTTGAAAAAAAAAAATGGTGTATGTGTTTTAAACATGTCAGAAAATGTAATACTTGTAAAAATTTATCTTAAAGTTATTTTTTTAACAAGTTCGTACTTCCTTCTTTATTGAAAACTGCACAAAAATGGTAAAATAACTATCATATTTTTTTTCACTTTCTAAAGCCCTTCTCAGATACATGCGTAATAAGATCAAAATAAGTTTTAGAATAACATTGATAAACGAAACGAAACGATCAACAAAAAACGAAAAATCAAGGTAAAATGGTAAAATAAAAAATAATATAACGTGCATTTTCCGCTTTGTACCGAAAAGCGAGTACAAACAGAGAACCCGACTGGCTACTGGCTGGTTACTGGCAAAGGCTGGTTTTGTGTTTAGGCAAGGGCTAAACCTTTTAAGTTACCTATTGTTGTAATAAAAGTTCCTTTTTTTCTACATTTACTACTTTTTAGGGTTTCGTAGTCACCTAGAAACCCTTATAGTTTCGCCATGTCTGTCTGTCTTTTTTGGGGTAGGTACCTCCCATACAAAATGCTTTTTTTTTAATTTTTTTTTGCTTTGTCCCAATAGTGTGGGGTATCGTTGGATAGGTCTTTCAAAACGAAAAAAAAAATTAACATAAACCATTCTTCATAAACCATTTTTTGATATAGTAAATATTTACGGTTATAATCGCTCCGAAAAAAAAAATGTGTCCCCCCCACTCTAACTTTTGAACAATGGGTCCAAACAAAAGCATAATAAATACTTTCAATGAAAACTATAGCGAACATGATTGGTTCAGTCGGTTTTGAGTTATTGCAAAAAAACTTATTTTCTTAGTAAAAGTGGAGTACTTATGCTTGTAATGTACTTACATGATACTTACCTACTATTAGTCCCCATTTGGCCTATTTTGACAGAATGGAAACTACGAAACCCTACAATGAGCATGGCCCGACATGCTCTTGGCCGATTATTCTTTAAATGTCCCGGTCTGAGTCCCCACACTTATGGCAACCCTACCTTAGAGACCTCGCACTACCTGGGTGATTCGTAGGAAATTGTTACAGCGTTTTTATTGTACAGTTCTAACACGAGCGAATTGTCACCACGATTATCCTGCACGCCAAACCCCCTCCCACAGGTCCAGAACTGATAGTTTTTTGTTCAAGCAAGCATTCTATCCCACGTGTACCTACTTAATATAACAACCGTGTTACATTTACTTGTCGTGTAATTTACCGAGTGGGAACGTAGAGTCTTCGTTTCAGTTTGAGCAAAAATGATATGTCTTGCCGACCTTTTCGGGTCACGTTTCACAACTAAGGGTGGTATTACACCTATCCAATTTCTTTGTCCAATGTTTACTGCGTCTCACATTTTGCTTTAATGAGAGAGTGAGACGCACTGACGCAAATTGGACACATGGAATACCACCCTAACTGTTATGGAAGGTTGTGTAGTTTTATTGTCGATACAGTTTTAGGAAATTCATCAAACGGTGAGCCATGGAGGTCTACTGCTCACAAGAGCCACTAGTTACCTGAACTTGACTAGGTATTACTAGGTAGAGTACCTAGTACCTAGATAACAACTGCTGTCGGAGTGGTCATCGTTTGAAACACTTTAAGAATGACCTATCTATGAATCATCACGTGACCAATCATTAGATATTAATTACATACTCGATTAGGATTTGATCTAAATCACCGATTTGCAATATATATCATTCACATGTGCATTGCCACATGAGTCACGACGCGTTATTCAATTTGCATATAAGGAATTCTGATTGAAATGATATGAAGTTATTAAATAAGTAACCGGTCAAGTGCATGGGTAGGGTTGCCATTGCATTTTGGGATTCCGTAGTTAAAGTAGGTACTACAAATGGAAGTATTTCCTGCAAACAGAATAAAACAGACACTTTGTTAAATTGGCCATAAAATCAAAAGAACCAAGCGAATTCGAAAATCACCCATGAAGTTACACTACTACATAGAAAGAAGAACCTGAATGCTCTATGTTAACACGTATCATAAGACATGTAGTGCATAATTGTTTTGCATCGAATTTTCACGGAAACGTTCGTATTTGTCATGCTACTTCAGTAAACCTCATTACTTTTTGTACCGAGACTTACTGAACTAGCAAGACACGTTCGTACGTTTCCGTGAAAATACGATGGAAAATAATTTTGCACTAGACTAGATCTGTATAATGACTTGATGTTTATCACGTTCTGTCATAAATAAAATTCAGTTGCCATTACAATAATATACATAGAGCTTCGAGCAACACCGGCTTCCGAATAGAGTGTGCGGAAATAGAAGAGTTGTAGAATGTTTTGGACCCCATACATTTCACGACTCTTCTCTCTCCGCACAGGCTCTAATACAAGTGCTCTTTTCTGCAACTTTCTTACAAAAGAACAAAAAAAAAACGGCAATTGGGCTATCATGGCCCGAAGCGAAGCACGCAGCCCAAGACAGAACGAGATGGCGACGCACTGTGGACGCCACCTGCCCCTACTGGTACTAGGGGGACATAGGACTTTAAGTCAAGCAGAAGACACTGGTTCGCTCCCAGCCCCAGCGCTCCAGGCCAGTGGCCAGACACTGGAGCCCTTGTTCAATTTTTTCTTTCGTACTTATAAATTATGGTGTCTATTTCAGATTATATGATACTGTTATATGACTACAAGTAGGTAAGTACTTGAATTTAAGCGTTATTTTTAAATTCGTTGGTGCAGTTTGACTCACAGTTGTTTAAATTTAAGCGCTGTGTTTCCCCAATTAATTTGAATAGGCATTTTTTATCGTAGAAAGAATTCCCGAGCTAGGAAATTCCATCAAAGCACTTGCGATGAACGATTTGTTTATTAATTAAAGCGTAACGGATCTTTAAAAAGCTTCAGATTGGGTTTTTATACGCTGCGGTACCTACCTAATCAATGCATTGTCTTGGAGTTTTGGTAGGTATTTCCTTTTAAATAGCGGTAAGATTTTTCCTGATAATATTTGTTTTCTTAATTAATATGTTCAATAAAAACTGTATTTAACTATAAATTATGACGGTTACAAAAAATAGATAAAATTAACCGTCAGTTTAGTTTTATTATCGGGGGATAATTTCGTCATTATTAAGATGGGTACCTACAGTCACCTGCTATAGTATGTTACACAACGAAGGCCGCAAAAATATCTGCCACGATCTTTTTTGTAGAGCCATAAGAGCGTGTCACATATATTTGCGGTCTTCGAAGAGTAGTATATTATTGCAGGTGACTATACATTTTTTTTTTCATCACACTTACTCGTAATGGGTGTTTGTTACCGGGCGCTGCACAGTGAGGGAGTACCTAATATTTTTTTAAATGATGTCTTTAAATCATTATTATAAACCTACTATTCTAATTCATTCGCTCAGCGAGGGCTAAGAAAAGATTAGTAACCCTTTTTTCCTGATGAACCATAAACAAATATCCGTTCCGTTTGGAGTTACCTACTTAAAAACAGACCATTTATTATAATATAAGAGATCAAAAATCAAAAGTACCTACTTAGTCATTATGCGCTATGAAAAAACTGTTTGTACCCTCTTAACTTACTTTGGCCATTTTTCTAGTTTGTATCCATAAAATGGTAGTTCCTACATCCGCTTGGGAGTCTAGAGTCAATGTCAACTGTCGGACAGTACATAAATGTACAATTTATGTAGGTACTAATCAATTAAAAATTACAACTTCTCGTATTCGCGTTGTTTTTCCTAGGCCTAACCTTGTACTTGTAGGTAGAGCTGTATTTCCCTTAAGAGAAGGATTAAACGACACAAAATAAAGGTTGTAAGCAGACAATTAAGTATAATATTAATAAAACATAACGATGCATCTTGTTAATATTCATAACGTAAACCCTAAAATTAAAATCATTATAACTGATTGGCTTTTTTCATAATTTTAAAATGCAAACATACCTAGTCGATGGCAGGCAATGCTCCCAAAAAAATAAGCCTCTACTTTAGTCAAGTTATGTAGGTATATCAATTATATCAAACACGTAATAGGGACCTATAGGTAGTGTAGGTATACTTGTGTACGTAGGTATTAGACCGTATCCCTATCACTCCTTCTTTTTTTTAATATTTAGTACATATGTTTTATTCCTATACTTACCTACAGTATTACGAGTTTTAAGATACTACATATTAACTAATAGAAGAAACAATGTCCACTAATAAAATTTCCGTATTAATTTTTCGTACCAAAAATGTAAAAAAAAACCTTATGGCGCGACTTTGCAAACGTTTGCAAACCCTATCGTTTATATACTTAGGTACCTAATGTACACACTCAAGTAGGTATGTTTTGAGACTACGAAACCACCAACCCCCATCTTCGAACAATCAGCATCTTATTTATTTCTAAAGCCGCTAGAAGTATGTTGCATATGAATGTAGGCAATGTAGCGCACCAACCGGATCTACACATGCTGCACGTGTGCAGTCCCTATTCGCACCTTCCACACAACAATGGCACATGCACTAGTGTTGACATAGACGAGTGACTTTTTCGTCCTAAGTTTCTCAACTCTACAAACTTCAAGCCCAGTTTCAAGCTTCTGAAGTCCCGTAACTTCAACTTTATATGTTAATTAATATAACTCTACATTTAAGAAGAGATTGCCTAAGAAATAAAAAGGCTACAAATATAATGACCACCAAAAAATACTTTGGTACCCTAAATAAAAAAATCATGCTTACCAAAAAAAATTACTGATCACCAAAAAAATAAGGCCTAAAAATACAAAAGTACCACCATTTTAATTACGACTGCACTTCAAATTGTATTCAAATACCAAATATATTGAATGATCACCAAAAATCATTAATGATCACCAAATCTTGAAGACCAAATTAATGCGATATTTTCACCTAAATAAACCACTATGATTACCAAAAAATGTATACATATTACCACATAAAGTAAACTGATGCCAAAATTACTAGCCCCTCCCGCTCAACCCCCCGTAGCCCGCACCGCATACCTAGTATACCTACCTAACCTAATCTACTTTTCTAGTAGCATTTCGTTATGCTACTAGAAAAGTAAGTTACACTGCTATCAGTTAAGTGGGTTAGGTTAGGTTAGCACTGCGACCCTTACAGAAACGAAATCGTACTAGAAAAGTAGGTTAGGTTTAGTTTCAACTGCTACCCATACAGATACGAAACGCTACTAGAAAAGTGGGTTAGGTTAGGTTTGAACTACGACCCTTACAGAAAAGAAATGCTACTAGAAAAGTGGGTTAGGTTAGGTTTGAACTGCGACCCATACAGAAATGAAATGCTACTAGAAAAGTGGGTTAGGTTAGGTTTGAACTGCGACCCTTGCAGAAAAGAAATGCTAGGTACTAGAAAAGTGGGTTAGGTTAGGTTTGAACTGCGACCCTTACAGAAACAAAATGCTACTAGAAAAGTGGGTTAGGTTAGG
This sequence comes from Cydia splendana, assembly GCF_910591565.1. Classification (NCBI taxonomy): domain Eukaryota; kingdom Metazoa; phylum Arthropoda; class Insecta; order Lepidoptera; family Tortricidae; genus Cydia; species Cydia splendana. Next base: position 5,641,704 of record NC_085964.1, read on the forward strand.
TTAGAACTGCGACTGTTACAGAAATAAAATGCTACTAGAAAAAGGTGACGAAGTGGATTAATTAATTTAATAGGATAACGATATATTATTAAATATTTGCATATTTTTAATTAAAATGTGGTTAAATATATTGTGATCATTTACTATTTTTGCGTTTACAATGATTATTTTGGAGTCATTTGCTTTAGTAGGATAGCAAGATTTAAAAATTTGGTTATCATTTTACATTAAAATGGAGTTCTTATTTTGGTGGTCATTTACTATTTTTGGGTTTACAATGATTATTTTGGTGTCATTTTCTTTAATAGGATAGCAAGATGTAAAAATTTGGTTATCATTTCACATTAAAATGGGGTTTGAAATTTGGTAATCATGAACTATTTTTGGGTTAATAATGATTAGTTTGGTGTCATTTCCTTTAAAAGGATAGTAAAATGTAATAAAATTGGTAATCATTTCACATTAAAATGGTGTTATAATTTTGGTGATCATTCATGATTTTAGGGTGGTAAAATAGATTTTTTTGGTATTAAATTTTACTAAATCTGGTGATCAGTTAAATAGCAGCCAAATAAAAACGTGTGTCAATTTTTATGTAATTAATATACATGCATGCAGACATGCCTTTTTTCGAACTTTTAATTCCCCCATTACCAAAAAATCAACTATTACCTAACCCTTTTTATGAATTAGCAAAAACGCTGAAATAGTTTACTAACTTTTCCATGAGGAATGTGTATACGGAATATTAAACTTCTTGTTAATTACATGTTTTCCATACAAACTTTCAACCCTCAATTTTCCGACTTTAAGGGGCAAATTTCGAAATACCGTGAAAGTGATTTTCATATATTTGATAAAGCGTGACTTAAAATCACACGACCTCTTAACAAAATCACACCGCAAATTCTTCGGTCTGCTACATAAAATCTCTTTGCACCATTCTCTGTTCTCTGTTTAGCCCTATAATGGTTGACGGGTCCACCATTTTTACATTGTTGTATGTTTGTGTTTGAATCGTTTTCTGTGTGTTAGTTTAGATTCCGCTGACCAAGCACTTTGCTGAACAGTTTTATACGGTACCCACTCAACAAAGACCTACTTGAGCTTAAAACTACCGTTACTTATGTACTTATCAGTCTTATCACCTAATCAAATCAGGAACATTGACTTTCAATAGGCAAGCTGTGCTGTCAACAGCTTACTTAGCTGTGTTGTTATTGGCGCTTATGTATTGATGCAAGAGAACCAGTACAATTAGGACCGTGAGATCATAACAACCTTGCGTAATTAGAGATGACACTAATAATGGTAGATCTAAGGATGTATGCTCGGTTATTAGTGATGGGAGCAGCTTAAAGCAACTCATCTCGATCTCGCCTCATGTGACCCCCGTCGCGTAACGGTCAAGCGCCGTGGATGCGGAACTAAGCTCGAGGCTGTAGGTATTATAATTATGATAATTGAGGTAAGATAATGATCGAGTAATCGATTACAATTAGAGGAGCTATAGTGCCCCCCGCGGCGGTGCCATCGATATCGCGTCCCTTACATAACTCGGTGAGACCTTTGGCCTGCTGAGGCGCCATGGTCGTTTTAATATGCGATCAGGATGTTCATCAAGGTGTAAGTCCTTAAAGGTCATCTATTTTCATGGCAGAATTAGAGCGAATTTGAACTAAAATATGGAAAATTAAGCACACAGAATTGGATTACAGAGTTGTTTGTGATTACTTAATTGATGATCATATTTTTTATCGCGAATGACGCGTTTACTAATTGCCTCACGTATTTTTTACACCTTTGCATGCACCTCCGTAAACAATAACAACGGACACATCCTTTTGCGTAGAAACATCCTCAATGTCAAATACCATAGTGTGCGATTACCTTACGTTACTACATAAATGTTATTATTATCTGATGCATGCCGATGGAGCCTCATTCGTATGCCTGCGCGATTCTCAGAGATTCCGCCTCGGTACCGAGTAAGTATTACGTATTTGCGTTTCGACACGTTCCGTCTTTTTTTACTTATTTTTTATATCAGTTTCCCACGGGTGCTATCGTGGCAACCGCAGCATAGTAATTGTGCTATTCAATGGATATAAATAAAATGGATCTTGTCCACCTTCTGACTCGAGATGTGAATGGAGATTTAGTATGCGGGAAAACAAGACATCCTGCTTAGCGTCGACCCTTATACGGATCCGCGTGTTAATTACATTAACACAGCTTCATCGGTACATATTTTTATCATTGTTACGTAATGAGAAGTTAAAGTTCATGGCCAAGTTCACTAGCAGCAGAGGCGTTGGACAAACATGGCGTGTCTAGATTCCTAACTCGGAGGCTGCATCCGGGCCGTGATCCGCAGGGATCGGGTTACCGCGGGGGCGTGCGAATGTCAAGGAACCCCGGCGCGGGCGCCGAGCCGTCAGTCGCAGACCCGCCGTCGACATGTCTGCCCGCGCGCGAGCCTCGCGAGCCATCTGCCGGCTCACCGCGATCTTTGCGGTCGCGGTCGCCGCGAAATGCGATAGTAAGCATAACACTTCAATTTTACCTATCATTGTAACATACAAATAACTTCACCGTACTAATAAAATGATAATTTGTTTCAGTCAGTGGAGATATTTCGTGCAACAGAGATGGGCTTTACGCAGACTATGACACGGATTGTCGGGAGTACGTGAGGTGCTCCGGCGGCTCAGCGACCGGCCGCTACACGTGTGGTCCTGGGCGTGCTTTCAGCGAGGTGGCCGGCGCATGTGTGTCCCGAAGGCAGCAACCCTGTGTGCGTCGCGGCTGCGCCCCAGGAGATACCCTCGCGTACGCTACACCCGACACTGCCTGCCGGCATTACTACCGCTGCGAGAACGGAACCGCCGTAGAACACGCCTGCCCTTCGGGCGCGTGGTTTGACTTGGGGCGTCAGGCTTGCACTCGCGGTGCTGGAACATGCTACGAGCCGTTATGCGCAGGCTTACCCGACGGTGATTATCCGGACTCGTCACATGATTGTAGCCGCACATTGCGCTGCCGCGGGGCTGAACTACGAGCGGTCCTTTCATGCGGGGGACCGTGCGACCCTACGGCCACTTGTCCGCCTCCGCGCTCAGCCGCAATACCTCTGCCAGCCGGTGATGCAGACTTCTGCTCGGACGAGACATGCTCCTCTCTCTGTCAGCACGCAGAAGACGGTGCGTATGCAGACCGCTCGACTGGCTGCCGAGAATACTTTGTGTGCGAGGAGCGGCGCGTTATTCGCCGCGGAGTGTGCGAACCTGGACTGCTATTCGCCGGTGGCCATGGCACTTCTGGAGGATGTTTACCAGCAGATCAAACAGAGTGTCGTCCTCCCGCTCGCAGCCCATGCTATAATCGCCCCGACGGTCGTCATCGAGACTGGCGCGACTGTTCATCTTGGTACGAGTGCCGGCGAGAGCGCGTGGTTTCACGCGGCTCGTGCGGCGGTGGACTCGTCTTCGATGGGACGAACTGCGTGCCACCGGACACCTTTACGTGCGAAGGTCCCACGCCGGCGGGCGAGTGCGAGCTGCGCCCAAGCGGCACATACCAGGATTTAGAATCCAATTGCACTCGTTATTTCCACTGCGAGGGACAGCTCCGTACGATGATGTCCTGCGCGCCGGGCCTGGTGTTCGACGGCGCGCGCTGCCGCGGCGGCTCGGCCTGGCGCGACTGTCCGAGCCTGGCCACGGACGGGTGCTACGGGCGCGCGGACGGCCGCTACCGCGCACGCGGCGCGGGTTGCCGCGGGTACTACGCGTGCACGGGGGGCGAGAAGGCCGCGTACGCGTGCCCCGCGGGCAGCGCGTTCGATGGCGATGCGTGCGTGCCGGCGCCGCGCGCGCGCTGCAGCGACGATGACTTCTCCTGCAGCGGCCTGGCTGATGGATACCATGCCGACCTCGAAACTAATTGCAACAGGTATGTACTAGTACCTATGGTAATTTTAATCCTCCTGTAATAAATACTTACGGCAACCGGCTAATCGAATAGGTATCGAATACATTCCTTAATGCTCCATTACTGTTTATTTTTATATGGGTCGTAAACAATGTGTCGTAAAAACAACAGTGTCACTAAATGGCGTTTTTACATCACCTCGTGTCTTTTGTAATTCTAACAAATGTAATTTTTATGAAACTGCTAGGTAAGTATTTTGTAACACGGTTTAAATACAAGGTTCCGTGACTAAAATTTACAAAACAAATATAATTAAAGTATTTTATAGTAACAGTCTTGTCAACTTCAGCAATATACCTGTATATAAACAGTCGACAATGAACTAAGATTCAAAAATTTATAGATTATCTGTAAAGTTCAATAAACATTAGCAAATGACAATTCATAATAACATTTTGTGTAACTAACTGTAACTGAAAATAATAATTTCATCGAAATAATTTAGTTAATACAATAATAGGTTATTCGTAAAGGACGTCCCACCAAACAGCCAATCAACGCTAAAGTATCTATCTATATCTATATCAAAACTAATAATCTTCCAGCTACTTCTACTGCGAAGGCGGCGACCGCCTCGCAACACTCACCTGCCTCGGCGGCAAGATCTTCGACGGCCGAGCCTGCGTTGACCCCATCCACCACGACTGCGGCGCGCCTCGCCGAGCCACCCTCGAGAATGGAGGCAGCCGCTGCGAAAAAGATGGCTTCTTCGTGCAACCAGGAACGGAGTGCAAGAGCTACTACTTCTGTGTGACGGGGGAAAGGACGTACTTAACCTGTCCTTCGCAGCAAGTGTTTAACGGGCAAGTGTGCGTGCCAAGCTCTCAGTACTCCTGCCCTGGATGAGCGGGCAGCTTCCAACCGGTGGTCCGAACCGAAAGATCTTAACCAAGACCACGATTACTAGGATGTTGTTGTAGAATTGTAGAGCCAAAATCATCTTAACGATAGGATAACGAAGGAAGAGAGAATACTACCTACTTCATCGGTCTGATCTAAACCTTATATAAGTCTATAACAATCGAAGTGGTCATGTATTGATAAAGGTTAGGAACCACATGGAAGGAAAGAGATGAATATAGCGCTACGAGCGAGGGAGATAAGTACCTGACTGATATTTATATAGATTAGGAGGCTGTGAATATTTAGTACCATAGTCTTTCACTCATTTAGGTATAGTGGCATCTACCTCTAGTTCACATATTTTACTCTAGTTAGGGTGGTATTTATGTATTATTATGTCTAATTTCTTTGTCCAATGTGTATTGCGTCTCACATTTTGCTTTAATGTGAGAGTGAGATGCACTGACATTGGACAAAGATATTGGACAGGTGGAATACCATTCTTAACCCATTAAAGGCTACGTCAGTACATTTTTTGTAACATGTATTTTTAATACAGTACAGGACAAGACAGATTCGTAAGAATGTATTAACACGTAGTTTAGTTTACGTAATTAAATTATAAAATAAATAAGTAACACGTCTGTACTTAATTTTACCGTATATCATGCCTTCTAAAAACCCCATGCTTACTTCTGCGCAGCAGCTCTTTTTAAGGGCGTCCGCGAGCTGGCGCGGATGCACGGAGCAGGTGAGGACCATTGGACCATTCGACTAACCCGGGGTTAAGAGGTTAAACCGTTAATCCAGTGTCAAATTGTACTGGTAACCATGGTAACTCCAGGTTTAACCGGTTAACCCCGGCTTAGTGGAATGGTGCAAGTGGCACTTAATCAAAGAAGCGCCTTCCGCAATAACTTTTTGAGATTTTAATCACATCGAAACTTTTGGTTTAATGCAACATTAGCGTGTTAAAGGTTGACATAAATAAACGCATAGTTTATCTATATTTTTATTGGCATAAAAACTTTAAAGCGACCTAAGTATACATGTTAATTACACAGTGACTATCTTACAGTATGACTTTACAAACACAAAGTATGTAAGCTTTGCGAATAAAAAAATAAAATCTATTAAAACGACTTAAAATAACGCACCTTTTTATACATGATATATATTTTTCGTGGCCTTGAAAACAAAAGGCAAATATAATATTTATAACAATTTAGTGAACGCTTATAACAAAAAGCGAAACTAGAATAAAATCAAAATGTTCAGACAATAAACATTGTCCAAGATTAATAAATATGTATTTATATACTCTGGTCACAGTAATATGATAAAGTGCCTTGCTAATATATATCTTACTGCGTTGATATAAGAACTTTGGCAATAATCATATATCATATTACTGTGATCCTTCTAGTGCTTAACTATTGTTAACATTTGGCAATACACATTAAAAGCATGACATTTCTATACAATTTGTATATTTAATTTACGTATGTAACAAGCGACCTTGTTCACAATTGTTTCCTAAAAAAATAAGTATTTATACATTTATATGAAAAACATTGAAAGATTCACACGAAAAGTTTGAATATATAGATGCTTTTGTACACAAAATTTACTATAAATTATTTCTCAATTGGTCCACACCGAAAACAAGTGCATCAGTGCATAATGCTGTTAGTAGGAATTCCAAAAAACGACGTTCCGTTAGTAAGTAAAGCTTTTTTAACTCTAGCAGGGTCGAAACAGTTTGATAACTAGAAACATATTTCTCCACTAAATACTTAGTACGAAATTCCGCAAAGTAACGTCCGATTGAATAATTAATTTACGTGCGTATTTCATCCTTCGATGGCGTTGTAGATAAACAAATGCTCTCATACCAATATAAAGAAATATAATCCAATTATTTTATCCTACACGGGGCAAAAGGAATACATACCTATATTTATTCCTTTTGCCTAGGTTGTGGCAATTGCTCGCTGTGTTACTTCTGTACGTATCTATTCTGTGGTAAAAAAGAGAAAATATAGACATATAGGAACTGTCCAAACATTACTACAAAACACCCCAGCGAGCAAGAGTGAACGATTATAGGTAACGGAGCTATGCTGATTCTACAAGTGGATTTATTGTCCAAAGAATAGGCCCCCCATCCACAGATTGACCAATAAACAGTAAATACATATTATTATAGCTACCTTGTTAAATTTAAAAATAAGCGAACACCTCATTGCAAATATTTCAATTACATACCTACTTATTTTAAAGTGTTTGGGGGACCTTAGTGTTAATACCGCACTTATTTACGAATTCATAAAACCAGCACCGTACAAGATGTGTTTAATGTCAGATGGACCTTCCCTTTATCCGACAGTACACAACAAGAGTATAATGGTAGTATTTAGAGATGCAACGGATAGTTGTTTCGCCGGCCTGACCATCGGCCGAATATTCGGCCGGCGGAACTATACCTTCATTTCGGTTTTTCAGGTGCGCATTATGCAGGGTTGACCTGTTTCCTAGTGAACGTTCCCGCCGTTCTAGGATCGAAATGAGTGCGCGTGCAAGTCAGTTGAATGTTTACATTGTTTTAAAATAATAAACGAGTACGATTATGACCGTGATTGTTTCTTAAATCCAAATTGTTTACTCCGAAATCAAGCAATGTTACTATCTGGTATCCGGCTGGATAGTAGGTCACTATCCGTAATCCGGCCGGATACTAAAATAATGGCCGGATAGGCCGGATACCGGATAGTAACCGAATATCCGGTGCATCTCTGGTAGTATTCCATCTGTCCAAAATCTTGACCAATGTGAATTTGCGTCACACGTTTTGCTTAACGAGAGAGTGAGACGCGATGACATTGGACAATGAAACTGGACAGGTGAAATACCATCCTCAGCCCCAACTGACCTAAAGAAATAATTTTGACAAGCGACATCTTTGGCATATCCTTTCGTACATGTTCAGAAATTTAAAAAACGGACGCAATTCTTGACGTTATCGTAGCATTTACTTAATATGAACCTAAGTATAATTCACGAAATTTGAAGTGTACTGAATGAAATGAACTGAAAGATGACATTCTGATTTTATTTACTCATTCAATTGTGTCGCTTAACTTAAACTCGGATAAATCCATTCGACCCTCTCAGCAATATCAAAAAGAATAGATAGTATAGAGGGGTCCTGTCATTGTAAATTTTGTAGTCACTGTAAATTTACTGCCATCTATCGACACACGACTAAAACTCAAAATGAAAACGTATAAAGTTATCAAAAAATGTATATATATGGATAAATGATTTTATTATTTTTATATCATTTTGATCCATGTTCATTCACTGATATCTATGTGTTAAACTTGTTAAATATGAAACGGTGTCGTCACGCCATCTAGCCGAGGATAGGCTAAAGGTGTGTGCGGCATCTATTCGAGAATGACTTTTACTTGAATTCCGAGGCACGTTTTTTCCTTAGACTTTATTCGTCTTATACGAAGTTACATATGTCTTTGGCAATATCTACCATATTATATTTTCTTAATACCAAAATCGCATATCTGACAGATGGATTTACCCGAGTTTGAAGTTATGCTACTCAATTGATACATAGGATAATAGACTTGTACAATATAAATCCACGTTGCCCCCACACCCAATTACCTCAATACTTAGTAATCGTAAAAACTGTGCCAAAATTAAGTGAACATTATTTAATGTTAAAGTAAAACTCGTAAATATATATTCTTTAGTATAATCAATTTTAATAATACTTAAAATTTAATAACATTTTTTTCTTAAACAAGTTTAGTTACATTAGTGACTTTATTACGAATACGAATTTTGAAAAATTAAATATAACTTATATAATCTCATGCCTCCTTCCTATGCTCAATATCAATGAAATCGGTACACTTTTGAATAAGTGTCTACGTGGTAGTTAAACCCCGCTGCGAGAATAGCGGCAGTAGCTGCGTCTCTCTCGGTTGTCGTGATAAGTTGCTATGTCTGTAAAACACTATTTAGTTTTAGATTTTAAAGAAGTTTGACGTTTAAAATAACACTTGCACCGTCTGGGAGTGGGCCATCAAAATCGCTGCCATCTTAGCTTGGTCTGACTCTAGCAATGCAAATCTCAGTGTACCTAATTTTATAAAGCCGCGTGCACATGACATGATAATTATTAACATAAAGTAAAACCGCGTTTACCAACGCATATATATTTTAATTCGGCCACAGCCTCTTGTGGAAAGCAGTCATTCGTGTAATAATAATAAATTATACAGCGTGGCACAAAAAAACGTTGACAATTATTTTTTAGTGCTACATGTTGTTGATAATTTTATTGACAAAACTAAAGGATGATAATCAAATTTTGAATATTTGATTGTATTGTAATCATAAGTTTTAATGCTATTTTGTATAAAAACGATTTTAAAGTTTTACGTTAAGATAAAAAAAACCCTAAAAATTATATGTCAACGTATTTTCGGGCCAGCCTGTGCATATATGTAGTGTTATGCTTCTAATGAACAAAACCTTAAAAAATACTTTATAATAATGAATAAAAGAAATCCGTCTTTTCATTTCTTTATAATCTTTTAAATGATAGATGTCTCTATAATTTATGATAAATATTGATATATTTAGACATGTAAACCCATACACATAATCGAGCATACCGTAAAAGTATAAAACTTTGCCCACCGCGTCACAGTTCAGTAAAAGCGAAAAAACTTAAAAGTAGTTACGGATACTTTTAAGTTATTTCGATATTATAGATCTTCAGAAAGTGTATCTGTAACCAAGTACTTTTAAGTTATTTCGATATTACAGATCTTCAGAAAGTGTATCTGTAACCAAGTACTTACTTTTAAGTTATTTCGATATTACAGATCTTCAGAAAGTGTATCTGTAACCAAGTACTTACTTTTAAGTTATTTCGATATTACAGATCTTCAGAAAGTGTATCTGTAACCAAGTACTTTTAAGTTATTTCGATATTACAGATCTTCAGAAAGTGTATCTGTAACCAAGTACTTTTAAGTTATTTCGATATTACAGATCTTCAGAAAGTGTATCTGTAACCAAGTACTTTTAAGTTATTTCGATATTACAGATCTTCAGAAAGTGTATCTGTAACCAAGTACTTTTAAGTTATTTCGATATTACAGATCTTCAGAAAGTGTATCTGTAACCAAGTACTTTTAAGTTATTTCGATATTACAGATCTTCAGAAAGTGTATCTGTAACCAAGTACTTTTAAGTTATTTCGATATTACAGATCTTCAGAAAGTGTATTTGTAACCAAGTACTTTTAAGTTATTTCGCTTTTACTGTACTGTGACGAGGTGGGCAAAGTTATGTTAAGGGCAAAGTTTTATACTTTTACGGTACATCCCATGAACGCATGATCACGCACGTTCTGGTCACATGTTATCATACAACATACTTGCCTTCTCCGCTATACCTACTCAGAAAATAAATATTTAAGATTTTTTTTTTAGATTATGATTGTCCTCCTCCTATGATTAAGTCGTCAAGTGACACAAAATCTCACTTATTGCAAAAACACAAATAAATAAAAACAACTTTGTTTTAATAGCTATTACTTTTTACTGTACTATGACTGATTTTTTTTTATGATATAAAAGGCAAACGAGCATACGAATCGTCTAATAGTAGTAAACAATTACCGTCACACATGGACACCCACAACACCAGAGGGGTTGCAAGTGCGTTGCCGGTCATTAAGATGGGAGGACGCTCTTTTCTTTTTTTTTATTAGTAATTAGAGAGTTTAGGTTGTCACCAGTCGAAAATTTGTGTACACAATGTATTATTGTTATAGAAATAAATGACATGAATGAATTGTAAGGTCAATGTGGCGATTTCCGTCATAGGGACTATTCCGTCACTAGCGTTTTTCTCGAACAACGAACAACATTGATAATTTCGTCGACAAAGCAGCGATTACTTTTAGTTTCAGCAATCAAAAGCAAATGGTTTGTTTTTTCCTACTATTGTTAATAACATAAAATAAAACAAATATACGGCATAGCCAGTACCGTCTTTACCATAAGGGCACACGGGGCCCGTGCCCAGGGCCCCCATCCTCAGGGGGCCCCGAAGGACAGACAGTAACAGTATATTTGCTTACTCATAATAAATAGAAGATCATAGTAGAAACATGTTACTTTAATTCGCTTTCTTTACTTTCCAAAATTCCCAAATTCTTATGTTGGGCACATCTTCCTCTTATGTGCCCAAGGGCCCCAGCATATTTTAAGGCAGCCCTGGGCATAGCACCTATGACGGAATTAGCTACATTGACCTTATGTATCTTATCTGTTTGCTGTATGGATTACTAACGGGATCGCAGCACACGCAGCCGGTGTGCACAGGCCTTTATACTTATAGAAGGGACAGTGACTTTTTCCAAAAGAGACAATGGGATATTTTGCGAGTCAGTCATTACACTCATTACGTGCCTTAACCGTTTTTGTAGAAATCAAAATAATGTAAATTTTATTCATATTAAGGAACTAAACAATGGAAACCACGCCTAAAACATTTCTGCATAAGGAAATACCGGTTTTTTGTCATCTCGAATCTCGGTCGGTCAGTAACTGCGGTCAAACGACGATGATCAAGCGATTCTATAAGATACACGGATTTCAATCGTATTTAAGTAACGGTTAAGGTTCAGGTTAGGTTGCCCCTCAAATTCTGGGTGGTAGTGTTAGTTGCTAATGTCAATACCTACATGGGTTATAATCAATCTAAATTTTACCTTAGTTCCACAAACTATAGTTACACATGCTCACATCGACAATCTTATAGAATATACAGTAAAACAAATACAATAATACACAGTAAATATAAATGTAAATATAATATACAGTATTTTTTTACATTTAGCGTTTGCGTCAAATCCGGTAGTTCTGATTTATTACAGACTTGTTTATGATGTTGGCCCAATGAATAATCCAAGTTTGAGACCTCGAGCGCTTTGACAAAAATCTAAAAAACCGCGAAAATATCGATTGTTTTTAGATTTGGGCGATTATAATCCTAAAGAACTAGTTTCTGATAGTACCTTCTCAAGACGTTTATAAAGAAGACTAAACTTGCTATTCAAAATAAACATTTGTGTTTTATTTTATGACCCACTCACAAAATATCGCAAGATGTCTGTTTTTAGTAAATCTCAAACAAAGCTAATAGGCCTATTATTAAAAAAAACCCACGCAAAGTATTTGGTAAACGATCCCTTTTTAAGCCCCTAACGTACTACACATATCGTGACTACTTTGAAAAAAAAAATTGTATCTTGTTCTGCCAATCAAAAGAAAAATGGTGTAACGGCCTCCTAGCCTAGTCGGTAGTGACCCTGCTTACGAAGCTGGAGGTCCCGGGTTCGAATCCTGGTAAGGGCATTTATTTGTGTGTTTATCACAAATATTTGTACCTGAGTTATGGATGTTTTCTATGTATATAAGTATCATATATACCTATGTATTATATATATCGTCGTCTAGTACCCGCAACACAAGCCTTATTGAGCTTACTGTGAGACTAGGTCGATCTGTGTAAAATTGTCCTGTAATATTTAATATTTATATTTATTTAATATTTAACTATGTATAGGATGCATACAGAGTTACTGCGTTTTAACTTTGAGTAGCAGTGCGAGATAAGAGACTTTTTTTAAAGTAGTGACGATATATGAACTGTCACAGGTATATGAACCAGTAAAATGTAGTAAGGTAATGAACGAAGGAGGACAAATAGATGAAGATGTTAAAATCTTTCGTATTAGAGATCCATCAAGTTGACTCTAAAACCTATTTTATATATATTTTTAATACAAATACAAACGAATGTATCCAAATAAGCTTATCTTCACACTTCATTTGAAAGTTAACCTTATTAAAAGAGACTTAAGTTTCAATTTAGAACAGAAACAGTTTAGAAAAAAGTTGTTAGTAATCAAATTATCTCTGAAAGGGAAAGGATCAGTCTTAGTAGTAGGCTGGATAAAACTCATTGAAACGTTCGTTGGACCATTTATAAGATATATTTTAAAAACAATTATTCCAATAAACAATTCCATAAATAATTAATTCATAATTTCTAGAAGGTAAATATTTAATATCCCTTCGAACGGCGCTAGTGTAGCGTTTATCGTGTCTCTTTCGCACTTGACTGGTTGGAAAGAGAACGACAAACTGAGAACTAGCCCTGGGTTGATTCGCTAGTGATCACACCCGATATACATGCGCTATCGGCCATTTTATTTTAAGTTGTAAGTACACGACTTTTTTTTAATTTTGACGTTTATATGTTATTGCTACTTATACTCTATATATTTAGGTATTTAAATAAAAGTAAACAAAATCTACCCTCAAATGGCTCCTTAAGCCAGTTGAGGGTAGTTGAAGACATTACATGATCAAATAGGTAGGTTAAAGTCAGGTCGTTCAGTGACTGATCCAGGCGGTTTTGTATTTGGTTGGTTGGTTAATCAATAAATGTTATAACTACCCGAAAATTTACAAATTGTTTGTTTACTTTTTTTAATACCTAAAGAAACAGAGTGGATAATCACAAGCCCATTCGATCCTAATAGGAGACAAAAAATGTCCCAAGATTTTTCCCATCCCGTTACCATTTTTCATAGACTTTGTGGGAAGGTGACGGAATGGAAAGATCGATAAAATGTATGGAAATTTTGAGAAACTTTTTCTCTTATAAGGATCGAAGCAGCTCGTTATTCTGACTAGAAATAACATGAAAACACAATTAAAAAAAGGGTAATAAATGTGCAACTGGAAATAAAATGGCCCCTATATCCATAAACTACACTATTTAATCGATTTTTACAATCGAAGTAACCATCTGCCTATGAACACTTAATATACATGATATTAATTACATGGGCCTGTTTCACGAAATTTTGTATTAATAGTTACAACCTTTCATGACACAGGCCCCAATTCTTAAGCACTGGATGAAAATGTGGTGGAAAGTATGAAAAATATACATATATTAATTAATATTAATGGAACGACAACTTCATATCTAACCACGACTCTATTGTCAGATGCATAAGAGATTTTTTTACATCGTATAAGAAAAGGCCATACCGCCACCACTATTTTCACTGGCTACAGATACAGGGCCCTATCTTACAAAGTTACAAATTTTCAGGTAGTCCGAAACTAGACTTGCAAAATTGTAACATTTGGCGTAAAATAGGGCCCTGTTGTTTTCACTTCTCTCGACAAGAGCGGGACGAATGAGAGACTATCTCGCTCACACAGGTGTAACAACTTATCAGAAACTCTCAGTATATGATTTAGTTTTCAGTTTAGCAAATTTGATCTTTATAAGGATTGAACAAGCGTGGTTAGTTCATAAATTCGCTAGCTAGACTATGTGCAATGCAATTATGATCTTAACTCTAGGTCTTAAAGTTCAGATTACAATGGACTGCTTGTTAATGAATCAGTCGCTTTATGTCGAGTTATAAAAACCCATTATTTCCTATGAATGAAGGTTTGATCGCTCAGTATCCGTATCGTAAATACTCGCGATTAGTAATTGATTATGACGCCATCTATGTAGCGTTGTGTAAAACCTTCACCGATTATGTCACAATAAATCGATAATTATTGATAATTAGAGAAGGACGTTTCATGTTGCGACTTTTCAACCGATCCATAGTCATAAGCTGCCGTTTGACATTTAACACTTACTGTGCGACTCTGGCAGTAATTATATTAGTAAGTTTTCATTAGTGTTCGACCGAAGTTCCGGTTTCGGCAGGTTTTGGCATAAATCTTGTTTCAGCCGGTTCGGTTTCGGCATAAAAATAATATTTGAAACCAGAGCAAAACCAAGCCTTCGATTTAGCAAAAAAAATCTGGGTTCCATCGGACACGTTACTAGTTTTCCGTTAGAATAATTTCTTTCATATCCGGAAAATCGCGTACTAACCATAGCCAAATTTACAAATGTATAGGATAAATAGAAAAAAAAAACTATGGATCGGTTGCCAAAATCCAAATGTATCTCTTCAAGAGCGTTACTGCGATAAAGTTTATCTATCTCCATCTCTATCACTTGCAATCCAGCGATAGAAACGGGGATGAACGAATTTCGACTTTCAGTGTATACGGTTAGAGTTCAGAGTTGCGACTCACGGCTACTGGTCGCTGGGGCCGGCGCGCGGCGAGGGCGCTAGCAGTGCTGACACGTCCCACACCTTGATGACGCGGTCCTGTAAGATAATAATTAATATAGTTTGACCCCGTGGCCTATTTCAAACACAGAGAGAGAATCACACTGTCTTTGTCTTACGTTAGTACTAGCAACCAAAAGAAAGGGATGAGTATAATTTTCCTGGTTCTTACTGACTGACAAGTTGTGTTTGGAGACTATAGTACTACTATCTTCCTTCCTCGCGTTATCCCGGTATTTTGCCACGGCTCATGGGAGCCTGGGGCCGCTTGACAACTAATCCCATGATTTGACGTAGCCACTAGTTTTTACGAAAGCGACTGCCATCTGACCTTCCAACCCAGAGGGAAAACTAGGCCTGATTGGAATTAGTCCGGTTTCCTCACGATGTTTTCCTTCACCGAAAAGCGACTGGTAAATATCAAATGATATTTCGTACATAAGTTCCGAAAAACTCATTGGTACGAGCCGGGGTTTGAACCCGCGACCTCCGGATTGAAAGTCGCACGCTGTTACCGCTAGGCCACCAGCGCTTTTTAGTAGTACTATGAGTCCATAAAATAACACATTTCGCACGGGGCAATTTATCCGTCTATATACTCGATACGCTATAGTTTACTTTGATTGCTAGGTTGTCTAATAGCATATACGTAAATTGGTATGTGTGGACCACTCTCTGGTGTATATATGATTAATCAAAAAATAATAATTCCTATGCTTATTATGGGATAGTAAAATTATAATACAATTAATTTATCCAAACTAATTTTCAAGCCAATTCTACTGATTCTGGCTAATATATTTAAGTGGAGCTCCCATACAACAAACGTATTTTTTATTGCCGTTTTTTGCGTAATGGTACGGAACTCTTCGTGCGCGAGTTCGACTCGTACTTGGCCGGTTTATTCTATTACTTACCTTGCCCGCCGTCACCATGCGCCCAGTCGCCTCGTCCACGAACAACGATGCCACGGCGTGTTTCATATCATGGAAAGATGCTAGCGACTCGCGACTGCAACAGAGGCAGAATTTAAATTAAAACATTTCTCCTGGAAATACTATCACAAATTAAATCATATATGAGCACTGTGAGAAGCAATGAATCAAGTCAATAGTGCTAACTGGTGTCAACGATGTTACGGAAAGCAAAAATTGCAAAGGACCCACCAATAGGGTATTTGACTACTAGTCAAATCAGTATCTTTTTTCGAACTGTCAAAACATTTTTTCTACTATGGAATTTATATGAAACACTAGCATGTGACGTCACAATCAAATTACCTACTCTTTATAGTTTTATACGGGTTTAAAAATAGAATTGGTGTCTAAAAATAACTGCTGTCTACGTTTGTCTAACAATGTTCTGGTGCTTTATTTCATGCATGGTGTAAAAATAACATACAGTCAAATACCCTATTGTGCCTTTATTCATATATGTAGTTCGATACCATTGTGTCTGCTATAAACACATTTCCAATTTTAGCGACGGAGCATTTATTCTAAATCATCACCATCTGTGTCTAAAAGTACTCACGGTTCATGTCGTAATGTCTCGTAGCAGGCGGTGCAGACGCGCTGCGGGAACTCGAAGCCCATGACGGGTAGGGGCAGGCGGTGCGGGGAGCAAGTCGCGCATACAGCTGCGCCGCACCAGCGGCAGTGGTGCTGTCTCAGTCCTGTAACAACATAGAACAATCAATAAAGCTCACTTTTATCCATGACTTCGGATTTAGTGTAAAAGAAGTCACTGGCGAAGACTGAGTTCACCACTTTGCATGGATACTTTGAATAGGTCATGATGCCCTTGTGACTTGCACCTCCGTGATTTGTATTGTGATTTCCATCTTAAACACCATGTAATGAGATTATCTAGATTTTCGACGAACTGACGAAACTCCTTCCAACTTAAAATAAACTTTTCCGACGGTCAGACCTTCAGAAGCGACCTTAGGTGTCTAATGGCGTAATGATTATTACGTTCATGCACTTGCTGCGTTACGATATGGAATAATATAATGGGGTAATGTGAGCTAACCTAGTTGTTTCTTCTCCATCATGGCGCGCACGTTCCATATGAAGGGCGCGCGGCACAGCTGGCACAGGTCCGCCTCGCGCCACGCCGGCGTCTCGCGCCGCCGCACGCCCATCTCCCACACGCCCAGCGCGCCGTCCTCGCCGCCCGACACGAGGCGGGTGCAGCTGCCGACGTACCAGAGACCCGTCACTTTGTTGCTGTAAGGCAAAAATCACTAATATATATGAAAGAAACTACGGGTCGTGAGCGGTTAAATCTCCACCACTCCAGCCTCTTTTAAAATCTATGCGGGTGTCACCTTAATGGCGATATCGAGTCTGAAGACTTTGAAGGTCATTGAATTGACTCTGCGTCGTGTCATTGTAAACCTTGTCGTAATGCACGAAACTTGATATTGGGCGGTAGCTGAGTACGTCATTCAATGTTTCTGGCAGTCAAACTGTTAAGGAACAGTCGCCCCGAACAGTCTAATTTTATTGGAAGTTTTCAAATTTTCTGCCTGGTTACTAACCTAACCTAGCCAGGGGTTTGTTATGCAATAGGCCCCAGGCTGTCAGTTGTAATTAGCCGGGTCCACATAGAGCGAGCATACGCGCGAGGCAATTTCCTCGTGCACAAAACGGCCAGTGTAGACGTGCCTCGGCCGTGGCGGCGCGGCGAGGAAATTGCCTCGCGCGTATGCTCGCTCTATATGGAGCCACAGAATAAATAATAGTACTAGGTACAGAAGACTCACTCTCTAACAAAACGCGTCTGTTACAGATATGGCCGCTAGGTGGCGACAGCGCCACGCGCGGCTTGGCTTTCCCCAAAATTCGGGCGGAATGGATGTACTTTTAGCTACCTGTAGCAAAGCGACGAAATCGCGGAGTGAGCCACGCCTGGTGGAGCCGGCTATTAGTGCAAACGAACCTAAGTCAATTATGAATCAATTAACGAACTCACCTATGCCTTTGTAATTAGTTGATTAACTAAACTGTCCACTTACCTGTGCCCCTGTAATTCATAGGCCGTGCCCTTCTGCCCGCCGATGTCCCACACGATAATGGTCTGGTCGAACGAACCGCTGAAGAGGAGTTGCGGCTGCGGCGCCCAGTTCAACACGCGCACAGACCTGTTGGCAATACCAAAAGTCAATATCACATTTCATAAGGATTTCCCTATTAAGAATTATTCTTTTACGGAGTTCGTGTGTCAAGAATATCACTTTAGATCGCTCCATGTAGAACGAACCTGTTTCATCATCATCATCATCATAACTTAAGAGCTTTGCTCTTGTCGGTGGAGTAATCGCCAATCATTTCTTTCTTGTGCCAGTCTTTTAATTTCCTCATACGACGCATTATTTTTTATTTGGCTGAGATAAGTAATAACTAACGGACTTAATCGCGTATTTAAGTTTTAAGATTTACCTCCGACGTTTCGAGGACGGCGTTGTCCCCGTGGTCTCGGAGACCTATAACCTGTTTAGTACTTGAATTTGTATGACTTAGCAAAGCAACTTTATCTTACCCGGTGTGTCCTTTAAGTGTAGTGACGAGCGTGGCGCCATTGTTGTCTAGCTTCAACATCGTTATCTGCCCGCTGTAGTCGCCTACGAACGCGTACTTCGATTGGGAGTCGAACCTGCATACTGCTCAGGAATTTATTTCTATAGATTTTTAACATAACAAAACTATGATGTACCATACCTATTAATGAAAATGTTATGTTTTTGCAATTTTGGATCGAAAACATATTTAGTTTTGGATTTAAAATACCAAAAACTCAACCTTTACAGTTTCGTAACATGGCCACCTGCTTGTGGCTTAGTTCAGTGACTATTAGTGCTACAATTGCTACAGTACAGTTGAAGGGATGTTTACAAAAACAACATAACTGCTTAGAGTGGTTGACACTTTTTTAAGAACATTCTTAATCATTTCAGGTGTCAACCAGTGTAGTCAGTTATGTTATTTTTGTAAACATCCCTTCAGTTGTAATGTAACATAAATACAAATATAAATCACACCCACATACTATGAGGCAAATCAATAGATATGTCTTTCAGAAACAATATAGGTCTTGAAAAATCGATTAGGGATCCATTTGCGAAATAGTTTTAAGCTTATGCAAAGGCGTCTAAAATAAATATCAACCGTTAGTAAAACGTCCTCCTAGCCTAGTCCGTAGTGACCCTGCCTACGAAGCAGGAGGTCCCCGGTACGGGCATTTATTTGTGTGTATATCACAAATATTTGTTCCTGAGTTATGGATGTTTTCTATGTATATAAGTATTTATATATACCTATGTATTATATATATCGTTGTCTAGTGCCCAAAAAACAAGCCTTATTGAGCTTACTGTGGGACTAGGTTGTTCTGTGTAAAATTGTCCTATAATATTTATAAAAAACCGGGCAAGTGCGAGTCGGACTCGCGCACGAAGGGTTCCGTACCATAATGCAAAAAACGCAAAAAAAAAACGGTCACCCATCCAAGTACTGACCCCGCCCGACGTTGCTTAACTTCGGTCAAAAATCACGTTTGTTGTATGGGAACCCACTTAAATCTTTATTTTATTCTGTTTTTAGTATTTGTTGTTATAGCGGCAACAGAAATACATCATCTGTGAAAATTTCAACTGTCTAGCTATCATGGTTCGTGAGATACAGCCTGGTGACAGACGGACGGACGGACGGACGGACGGACAGCGGAGTCTTTAGTAATAGGGTCCCGTTTTACCCTTTCGGTACGGAACCCTAAAAAAGAGTAAAGGATACTGTAACGCGGTGCACCACGCCTCGAACGAGTACCCGCCGATCCTGCGTCCGGTCTCGCTGCAGTGGTACGAGAACAGCTTGTCGCGGCTCACCGACAGCACCCACTCGCAACTCAGTGAGAACTGCACGCCGGTCACGCGCGCCGTGTGCGCTAAATACTCGCGAGTCTGCAAACGAAACGAAACTCACTACCGTTCGTTTTTTTTTGCATTTGAAAAAAGGTAACCAATCTTGACATGTCTTTTTATTGAAAAATAAGTCACGGCAAATATGTAACAATTATGTATGAATCATATAATTTTTTATTTTTTTTTTGCTTTCATAAGTAATAGTTACTGATTTTAATAAAACGTTTTTCAATTAAAAGACACGTGAAGATCGCGTAGTCTTTTTATAATGCTAAAAATTTTGGTTTGAAATGAGTGCGCGTGCAAGTGAGTGTAATGTTTAAATTGTTTTAAAATAATAAACGGCTACGATTATGACCGTGACTTTTTCTTAGATCCAATTTGCTTACTCCGAAATCAAGCAATGTTACTATCTGGTATCCGGCCGGATAGTAGGTCACTATCCGGTATCCGGCCGGATATTAAAATAATGGCTGGATAGGCCGGATACTGGATAGTAACAGAATATCGGGTGCATCTCTAATGCTGATCTTATTAGAAATTGAGAAAAGTACAGTTAACTCAAATATAGTCTTATTTTTCATTAAAATCTAAAAATAAAATAATTTATTATGTCTCAACAAACTATTCAAAATATAAAATCATCACCAGAGATTATAAATTCATATCATCCATATACAGTACAGTCACTGGATTAATAATGAAGGACCTATATTTAAACAATATTGGCCAGACTTATACCAACCATACCATACTACACTTACAGGATTAATCCTATTACAATCTGTAGCTAGTGTGAACTCCGAGACGGTTCCATTCTCCTGGCCAATGAACAGCTGACGGGTCTCAGGTGTGTAGAACATGGACGTACAGCCGGAGGGCATATACTGGCAGATACTGGGCCAGTACTGCCCTGAGTCTCTTTTTAGCCATACTCTGACTGTCCTGAAATAAAAAAAAAATAAAAAAAATTAGGAAGTAAAACAGTTGGTTTGTGAAAAATATTGTGGTTTTATTATAATTTTAGCCCTCCAATTGACTGAGATGGTTTATAAGGTGCTTGCACAGTAGGTCACTAGAATTCCTAATTCCCTTAGCTTGAGACTAAGTCCAGTTTAACAACCTATGTTATTTTTACCTAATGTGTATACATACTACATACCCGTTGCACAAAGCCAAACCTCAAAGGTACACAGTACACTACAGTTAACCCAATTAACTTCTCATGTATCATCATTTAAGTGCTAAACCTAAACAACTGATTATACTAACTGCTATGTTTACACTATAGAAATTGTAAACATATCATATTACAGCCAACAGCAGCTAAGTTAACATCAGTATATTTGGTTCAATCTTTCTTTTAATAATACATAATAAGTACATATCTAAGTATACTTCAAAAATGTAATTAAAGTGACACCACCCGTAACATGAATAACAAGCCATACAAGGAATCAATTAACATAATCCTAAGAAATTTATCACATCTGAAATGCTCAAGGTTTCATGGATGAATGGGCTTCGTTCAGGGGCCAGACATATTGTATGTGTTGTATCAAAGATCAATTTGATACCGATTACAAACAGATGGTTTAGAGATAAAACAGAATAGTTGACAACTTTGGGGGTATATTTAACGTAAAATTACAACAACGTAGGCGAAAAGTATCCACCTGAAAATCAGGCAGCACTATCTAAGAGGGACATGGGCTAATTAAAATAAGCTAAAACTCTCACTTATCGTCGCAAACGCTAATTACTCCATCCTCGCCAGGAATAACAACCGCTGCGTTGACATCGTCTGTACATCCTTCCAATTTACTCAATAGGGCCGGTTTCTTCGTTGTTGAAAACCTGTCGTTAGGAGTCCTGGGTGCGGGCTTGATTTCAGCAGCCATTATAAATTATATTAAACAACAAATAAATACGAATTTCTATCCACCTCTTTACACAGAAAGAATAACGTCATTATATTTTGACATTCCGGTTTAGGGGTGCTATTCTTGGAACGAAAAAATATCTCTGGGATTAGTTTAAATAAAAAAATAAACGCCGCTTTTCCTGAAAAGCACGTCATTACATAGTTTTAAATTTACAAAAAATAATTACATTTGAGAAAATACAATATTGTCTTCTTATAATAAATTATTTGTGTGCTTAAATTTTATGTACCAGTTTGAGAGTTTAGAGAATAACTCCCCTCGTGCAGTCGTTCCTTTTCACGCAAAATGTATTTTCAAAACATAATTTTTTAACATTTTAAATGGTTTTTAAAAATGCCATCCCTTTTGTATTCAAGTAAATTTTAATTGTTACCTTGCTAAAACAATAAATATCAGTAATCGGTCATACAAAATATTTTTTTACTACGGAACATTGAAAATTGACCTCTCGATGACATTGACGCTGTGACGTATCGGTGACGCATTTGCTGAAACTGACGTTTTATTAAGAATGTTGCCATAAAATTCCGTTTTCATGAAGATTCAAGAAATTTTGGCAAATATCTGCCTTTATTTGATATGAAGCTTTAATGTATTGATAGGTTTAAAAAGTAGTGCACAAGATAGTTTAAATATAGTAATGAACCACTATTATCAAAGGAACAATATACTAATTAATCAAGTTGCGATTGCTTGGTATTGCTTCACTTGCGATTATCAGTATTTTGGGAAGGTTACCCTATCAAACATATGATATTTCGCAATTTTTTGGGTCCGTCCGTATGTCCGTAATCTAATCTTGCCTTGCCGTGATAAGCGCAGCGCTGGAACCCGGCTTGTAGCGCTAACGCCAGTTATTGCTGTGTCGCTCCACGTGCCATACAAACGCCGTAAAAATGGCTCACGCGCTAAAGAATTTATCGGTTCAAGTGCTTAAAACCAACAATGTTGAAGCCATCGGCGCGGCTGCAGCGAGAGCCAGGTAAAGTGTACCTCGCCGGCACCACCCGGTTATTTACGTAATACACCAATAGTTATAGTTAAAGATCTGCATGTCTACTGAGCTAGGACAAGACAAGTAGTATATATTGTAGATATACAATATGACCTTGTGTTAGGTTATTTTTCTATTTAAACTGTTTTCTTACTAGAAAACTAGGTACTAATAAGAACGTATCCCTACTCTATTTTCGGTTTTCAGTCGTACCCATCATTTAGGGACTAGCTGGACTACATCTGCAATTCTGCATTGAAAAAGACCGCAATGCAGTTGGGACCTTTAAGATAATATAACACCTGTAATGCTGCAGTCACTACAGCACTTAAATTAGACTATTAAACTTAATTGTATTTATTTTAATAACATGCCTTGTAGTTCTCTGATTCAATTTTTTTTTCTTTAATCAATCTATACAAATAGTTGTTTAAGATTTTAATATTGAGTGTATTTACAGTGTGCAAAATTTAATGGTGGGTATAATAAATACCTATGGAGAATGACTGATGAAAAGTGTAATTTTTAAGTTTTAAAAATATGTATATAATATCTAGTTAAAATACACTAAAAATATGACTAAAATAAAAAGAGGAAAGAATGAACTATAAGGTTAAAGGTTATAATTCAAAGAGTAATATAATATATGTATAATTACAGTGTAAGTACACCTACAGTATTGCAAACAAAAAATAAAAACAGTGCTATTCTTCTTCTTATTGTGTGATTATCCTATCCCAGGGGGTAGCTTTGGAGGTCTTTAATTGAGTTTATTGAGTCATCTGTAGGGTTTCAAATGGGTCATTCCTCAGCAAGAGTAACACAAATCACCATTTTATTGAAATTGAACACACTTAATTTTATGACACAAATTTAAGCATTAATTTATCTCTAGACATATGTCAGGATAACCTGGATTGATATTTAAATTTGCATCTTTAATAAGAAACAATGAAGAAGGAATGACTCACAATAATTTTACCCATATAAGAGTACATAGCATGCAGACTTTAGGCCAAGCCCTCTCGAGTATGAGAGGAGGCCTGTGCCCAGCAGTGGGATGTATGTGTGTGTGTGTGTGTACATGTAGGCTGAATTATATATATAAGAGTAAAACATTAAAAACATGTGGTGGTGTGGTCCTGTTTGCTTGTTAGACCGCATCAGTCCATCTCCACCTAATAAGTTTACTAATGTTTTAAGTTCTACAGCCACTGGTGGAGCCAAGTGCAGATGGGTCCGCCGGACGTGATCCTGGGCATCACGGAGGCCTACAAGCGAGACACTGACAGCAGGAAGGTGAATCTCGGTGTCGGGGCGTACCGCGATGACAACGGACAGCCCTTTGTGCTGCCCTCCGTTAAGAAAGTAAGTTGATATGAAGTGTAGCCTTTCTTTCTATTTGTTTACTCATGTTTCAACATCGAGATGCACCTACAAAAGGCTATAGCCGCAATGACACTACCACATTGAATCTAAGCTTTGTCCCTTCGGCATTTGTCCCTGTAATGCTAATGTGATACATCTGGAATTGCAACCACTTGTCTTCTTATAAAGAATAATTTTTGGCATTGTGCTATTTGTGCTGTTCATATCAAAAGTTAATATTGTCTTACTCAGCTGTGTACAAAAAAATTGTTAAGGTACTTAATCCTTAAACCACATTCACCAATCTCAATTTTTACATGTATTAAGTAAAACCAATCTCATTTTGTCAACAGGCCGAGGAAGTGCTCTACGGCAAAGGCCTGAACCACGAATACGCGCCAATCGGCGGCGAGGCGAGCTACACGGACGCCGTGGCTAAGCTAGCCTTCGGTGACAACAGCCCCGTCTTGGCTGACAAATCCAATGCCACCGTACAGGTAGGTCACCTAGTTCAACAGCAAGCGCAACAGCCCTATGTTGGCCAAAAAGTCCTTGGTCTCCTATCAAATCTAGTTCATCTACATTAAGTGTCTCCAAACAGATCTGAGCCCTGAGCCTGCCAATCTGGCCCGCGAAAAGGAAACAGGGCTGATCCTACGGTCAGCCCCAATCGGGTCAACAGGAGATCGCTGATGTACTTCAATGTAGTACCTACACTTTTACTACACTTGTACTATTTGCCTCACAATCCTATACCCCAGATGGCGAGCTGTTGGACATATTCAGTGCACTGTAAGATATGACGCCGCAGTTCAAATCTTGTCTTTAGTAACACAGCCATATCGTAATCTTAAAGGAAAACGGATTAATGCACAAAACTACAAACTTCAAAGCTAACTCCAATATGTTTATTTATAAACAGACCCTGTCCGGAACCGGCGCCCTACGGCTCGGCTTCGAGTTCCTCATCAAACACTACGGCGACAAGGAAGTGTGGATGCCGAACCCCACGTGGGGCAACCACCCCCAGATCTGCAACACCCTCAAGATCAACCACAAGAAGTACCGCTACTACGACCCTAAGACCTGCGGGTTGGACTTCCAGGGGGCCCTTGAAGATATCAACGTGAGTAGATGTTATTTAAAAACATGTTTAAGGATGACAAAAAAAATGAAAGTAAGAAATTTAATAGGCTCTTAAACGTGGGCCGCGGAACGCAAGCTCCGAGCGTCGACACTGGACGCTTACGCTAACCGCCATACAAACGTTTGACGTCAGCGTCGAGCGTGCACGCACAGAGTGTGCGTTTCGTGGCCGAAACGCACCAATACATCTGGCTCTGCCGTTCAAGAGGTCAGATAAATTTCTCAGATCTATACCATCTAGAATGGGTTTTGCACTAGAATACCACAGGCAGGAATATTTCCAGACTGAAAGAACTACCAACGAATCACCCCATACTGAGTTTGACTGACCGAATTCTTCTCGGTTTTTATGTTTCGCTGCTCCAAGGAGGTAATAATGCCATTCTAGCTGGTAAAAAATTCAAAACCCAATAAAGATAGCCAGATAGCCTTGACCTTGGACGAAACTATTTCACGTTTAAAAATACACAAGAACTAAAAATATATTCTTCCTGCGATATTGCATCAAAGCTACTTGTAGACACCAAATCAAAACATAAAAACATCTTGCTATTTTATCATGTACCTAGCAACTGCTTGTAGGCTCCGTGAAACCGATTCAGTCCGGTTTTGATAAAGACCACGGCACCCATTCAAGGCCATGGCGTGATAATGATAAATATGATAATAGAATCGACGGTGGGTCTTGCATAATACTTTAATATTGCCATATCCACTTATATCACTGATAACGGGAGCGTCATCAAATTCCGTTTATTAAAAGTCGAGCTTCCGAGATTTTCTTTTAATAACGGTCAAATTCAAATGACTACTAACCAAAAAAGGTTTACTACCTTTTCAAAAACGCCGGACTCTCGCAATATTTGGCGATCAACGTTCCAAGTGTTTTAGTAGTAGTAGTAGTAGTAATCACTTTATAACGTTTTGTCTATTTGCAAAACATTTGTATGCCCAATAGAATTTCATTAGAAGATTGATTGCACGGGAGTGACCTCGCTCCATAACTACGTGAGTTACAGAAGTATGTCAACCGCAGCGATCTAATTGCATTCGAAGTGCTCACATGTTAAAAGGTGCAGTTGCTCATAGACAGAACATTAGCACTCAGCACTGTCTCTTTATGCTGACCATTGGGTACAAGTTTATAATTTTCTCATCTACAAAATATATCAACTATTTTAAAGAAATAAGAAGGCTGTCTTTCAATAATTGTCTTTTCGAAACTGTTTACTTGTGAAATCTGTTTTTGATGAAGCAAGTAAAACTGCTGAAATCCATTCCAAATGCACGTACTCTTTGTTCTTCGTCTTCAAAACCGCTGTAAACATGTTTATAAATAGCACCTATTTGATAATAAGATAGTGAAGTGTACCTATTTTTGCCTATCCTCAAAGCAATAATGAATTGAATACGCGTATTGAGTACGCGGTTTCGGATATATTCAAATAAAATGTAGTCGTGTTTTTCAAACGTGCCGCTGTGTTTTTGCCGCAAGAATTAAGTTTTTTTGTGGCTTTCAGAAAATCCCCGACGGCTCGGTCATCCTGCTCCACGCGTGCGCCCACAACCCCACCGGCGTCGACCCCAACAAAGAGCAATGGAAAGAGCTTTCTCAGGTGAGTGTTCTACATACTACTGACTTCTTGGATTGCTATTGAAGGGCTGTGTAATCATGCTTTGACACATTAAACCTTTGAACGCCACGCCGATGATGCGCGGCGCGTCATTGTGAACTCTGTTGGAATATATAAAGGAAGGAGGTTGATACTCGTATTGGGATGTACCACGCGCGTCATTTTTAATCTTTATCGGTCAAAGGGTTAAAGACTCCTAGTGCAAGTCGATAACAAATCTCGAAAACAAGTGTATTAAGGGGCCCACTGATTAACAGTCCGCCGGACGGTATCGGCCTGTCAGTTGTTCGGAACTGTCAAAATTTTGTTCTGACTGACAGGCCGATACCGTCCGGCGGACTGTTAATCAGTGGGCCCCTTTATGGCAACAGATGTCAACTATTTACAACGTATTGACTAAGATCGTTCAACAATTACGTCAGTTCAGTAAACAGCCCAAAAGTATTAACAACGCTTTTTGGAGCATACAAATATACCTCAACACATATGTGTTTTTTCAAATGTTGCTTGTAAAGCCGTTTTCTCGTTGATATATGAAAACGACACTTATAAAAATGGTTCAATTTCTTTATTTGTATTGATCATACAATCACACTTTTAAACACATCGTACATACAGCTGACACTGAGTTGATAAGGAGTTCAAGGGCCTATATCTTGTTTATTGTTCAAAGCACCCATTCTCTTCTTATATGTATAATATTCCACTAACTATAATTATGTATAAGAAGAGAATACAGATACATAAAATACGTAGCGATTGTTACTTATCCGTATCTAGTTCTGACTGTTCTGACTTCTGAGTAATCAAGATACAAAAAACATCGAGAGACGCGAGTTTAAAAAGTATTTCTATATTCAAAAATTCAAAATATATTTACTTATTTCAAGAAATTAATATTAACGATTATACTAGTGGCTCTGTGAGCTGTAGACCTCGCGAGCAGAGTTTAAAACTGAATAAATGTATGGTTCCGTTGTTTTGAAGAATTTAGAGAATCTAATTTGACCATAAAAACTTAACTATCAATTGCTTACAAAATTCGGGAATTGGTTTAGATATGCGACCTGTAGAGTAGAACATATGGACATACGAAACAATTTTTGGCTAACAGGCCAATTCAAACTTACACTGATATCAGAAATAAGACATCTAACTGATGTCATTTAGTTATCGTGCATTTCACTCGTTCTTGTCCGTACATGTATTGGCGCAAGCGAGACGCACGATGACTACTAATTTACTAAATAACATGATAAAAATATCATCCCGATGTCAGTGTACGGTCGATGCCCCTTAAGTATACATGTCGCCATACTAATTGTATAGAAAAGTGGATAGAGTTAGACCAAGAAAAGTCTGCAGAGATTTTGACAGCACACGCAGTGCCAATGTTATTTGTGCCAGTGTCAAAATCTCTGCAGACTTTTCTTGGTCTAACTCTACCTATGTTAGGAAACCAACATTACCTTTGAATTAACCTGTAAACTGCAACTAAGAAGCTTCGTGCGCGAGCGTGGCCCATAATTTCCGAAAATCATTTTTTCTTCGAGGCAATTACTCCGTTCTTATATTTTGCGTTGTCCATAATTTCCCGAAATCATTCATTCTCGGTAGCAATTACTCCGTTCCCATATTTTCCCAATGGTTTTCTTCCGCAATCGCCTATTTTTAATATTTTTAAATTAATCTTTTCCTTATAGTTTTCGTTCTTTTAAATATCTAGGATAACATTTTCTTGTTACTGTATGTTAATAGTGTAGTAATTATATTTGTTACTTGTAGGTATTTCACATACAACAAATATCAAAAAAACTAAAATTAAAACATAATCTAAAAAACTACAAGTAAAAAACCAAACGCTGTCAGCCAATAACTCTAACCATATCTATCTCTGGGAGCAGATTCGTTTTTAGGGTCATCAAAAAAAAAAATAACCCTAACCTACCTATCTCTGGGAGCAGTTTCGTTTTTAGGGTCATCAAAAAAAAAATAACCCTAACCTACCTATCTCTGGGAGCAGTTTCGTTTATAGGGTCATCAAAAAAAATAACCCTAACCTACCTATTTGAAAAAAACCTGGTTATTTTTAACACTAGCATTTAAAAAAAGAGAAAATATGGAGATAGAGAATAATTAGTTAGTGAAAAAAAAACCTACTGGTTATTTTAACTACTACTGGGATTAAAAAGAAAAAGGGAATAAATTGAGAAAAGGAAAATTTAGTTTATGAAAAAATGTACACGAAAAATTAAATAAAGCGAAGAAATTCCACTGGGAAAAAATGAGAACGGAGTAATTGCCTCGAAGAAAAAATGATTTGCGGAAATTATGGGCCATTTTAGCGAGGTGATCCAAATTAAAAGGCTCAAAGTCTAACTAACATTATTGTCTAACTAACATTATTGTTAGTTAGACTTTGAGCCCGGGAAAGCGCAACGTACGAGCAACCTACAGCTAGTTCTAGCCCTAGGCAATGTTAACCCCTGCGATTTATGGATGGCGACCGCCCATGCTATAAACGTAAGTGGAAATTGACTCCTGGAACAGCCATGCCCTTGAACTAAAACCGCTAAAAAATGTTCAAACAAAAACTCAAACGAATACGCTTACCTCGCGCTTCGCGCTCGCTTGATCAATCAGCAATACGATGTTTTAGTGCAAAAAATAAATTAAAAAAATTGCATTTATTGGGGATCGAACCGGGTACCTATTCCCATATCCTTGCTTGTAAGCGTCTTTCCAACTGCGCTATGATAGCATTTAGATGAGCTGACGAAATTTGGTTACTTATTCTCGAGTAAGAATTTAAATATCTAATCTAAAGAGAATAAAGTGTATAGGGGACGTGCATGAACTATAGGGGGCAGCACAGGAGCCGTCAGATCTTTGGCGCGAAGCGTAGATGTGTAGTTTATGATTCCGATGTAGCCCACGAGATGGCAGAACCTACTATGTACAAGGAAACGTACTTACGAGAACGGTAGATAGTAGCACTTGCTTTGGCAATGTACATGTGCACATATGTTTCCGATTCAGGCCACAAGATGGCAGGCCCTCCAACGCGCACGGTCCCTATAGTGGGCGTGCGTGAACTATAGGGGGTAGCATAGGAGCCGTCAGATTTTTGGCGTGAGGCGTAAATGTGACGTTTATGCTTCCGATGTAGCCCACAAGATGACAGAACCTACTATGCATAAGGAAACGTACCTACAAGAACGGTAGATGGTAGAACTTGTTTTGGCAATGTACATGTTTCCGATTCAGGCCACAAGATGGCAGACCCTCCAACGCGCACGGTCCCTATATGTATTAGAGGGTTATTGTCATACTAAATTTTGTAGTCACAGTAAATTTACTGCCATCTTTCGATACAGGATTAAAATGAAAATGAAAAAAAAAATCAATAAATGTATATATGTATGGATAAATGATTTTTTTTATTTTTAGAACGCCATATGATTTTGACCCATGTTCTTTTACTGATATGAGTAAAAATTGTTAAATATAAAATGGTGTCGCCATCTAGACGAGCATAGGCCAAAGGTATGGCGCCGTATATTCAAGAATCAAATTTTCTTTAAAGCGCAAAAAGCCATCATCTGTTGCAAAAAATAAACGAATGCGCTTAGCCCGCGCTTGATAAATAAAAAATACGATTTTTTTCATTTTTTCAAAAAAAAAATAAAAAAAAAAACAACAATTGATACGAAATTTAAGTATAAAAAAATACAAAAAGTTATGTAGCAGCATACAATTACTGGGGATGGAACCAGGGACCTCCCTATGAAAACAAAAAAGCGAACGTTTGCAAAATGCGCCATGATAGTTCTTACTAAAGCTGACGAAATTTAGCTACTCATTCTCAAGTAAAAACTAAATATCTAAATACCGCCGAAACCAGTGATACAAATTTTCTGAATTTTTGGCCATTTAATCTATAAACATATATCAAAAAGAAAAAACTCTTATGATATCGATACGACTATTTGTTTAGGCGCCAGGTATCACGACTCCGCCATTTTTAAAAATTTCCAAAAACCGGATTGACAAAAAAAAAATATTTAGTCATAGAATCTGGTCACAAAATTTCATGAGAATCGGTTAAGAATTACGACCTGTAGAGGAGAACATCCGGAAATACAAAACTAAATATCTAAATACCGCCTAAACCAGCGATATTTTTTTTCTGCATTTTTTGCTATTAACTCTGTAAACATGTCTCAAAAAGAAAAAACTCTTATGATATCGATACGACTATTTGTTTAGGCGCCAGGTATCACGACTCCGCCATTTTTAAAAATTTCCAAAAACCGGATTGACAAAAAAATTTTATTCAGTCATAAAATTCGGTCACAAAATTTCACGAGAATCGGTTAAGAATTGCGACCTGTAGAGGAGAACATCCGGACATACGAAAGCAAAATGCCCGAGTCAAAACGTAGACCTTCGCTTCGCTTCGGTCAACCATAGATCGGGATGTTTGACAATGATAACGTCCAGTATAACTTATCTAATTTCTTTATTAATAGTACAGTCAAGTGTCAAAATATGGGTGCATATAACTTACTCAAAAATAGGTCCCATAGTTCTTAATTCGCTGACATAAGAGCTATGAGACATATTTTTGAGTATGATTTGTGCACCCATACTTCTACACTTGACTGTACATTACATACTGTATGGTGTATGCCAGCGGTCGGCAACAAGCGGCCTGCGAACCTCTCACTTGCGGCCCGCGAGCCTCCCTGGCTACTTTGTATGTAATATTTACAAACGACAATGTCTGATAAAGTCATAAATATTAACAAAGTGCGGCCCGCGTCAACTTCGGTAACTACTATTTGGCCCTTGGCTGCTAAAAGGTTGCCGACCGCTGGTGTATGCCATGAATTCATTATAAGATGTAAACTGTTTTGAAAAAGAAAGTCCCTTGAGTTTAGTGCTTATTTCTTCTTGAGGCAGAGGTGTAGGGTTGTTATAGTTTTTTTTTGACAATTCATAAGTGGGTACCTATATTGTAACGCGCCAAAATGAAGAATAAATGATCTTCATCTTTTATGTTTAACGAAAACGCAATTATCTAATTGAACCTTATTCTTATGAGATTCTTCTATCCTCATCTATCTATTCCCTCTATTCCCCAGCCTCCTCCCTACCTATTAGATCAATTTTTTATATTCCCTCGTTTCTTATAATTTATTGTAAATATCCAGCTGATCAAGAAGAAGCACCTGTTCCCGTTCTTCGACATGGCGTACCAGGGCTTCGCGACGGGCGACGTGAACAACGACGCCTTCGCCGTGCGTCAGTTCGTGCAGGACGGACACCAGGTCATGCTGGCACAGAGCTTCGCTAAGAACATGGGTGAGTTACTAACGCCATCTAGTGAATAAACCGAGGAACGACGTGAACAACGATGCCTTCGCCGTGCGCCAGTTCGTGCAGGACGGCCACCAGGTCATACTGGCACAGAGCTTCGCTAAGAACATGGGTGAGTTGCTAGCGCCATCTAGTGAATAAACCGAGGAACGACGTGAACAACGACGCTTTCGCAGTCCGTCAGATCGTGCAGGACGGACACCAGGGGCCGATTGCATAACAAACTACAACTAATATTACAAGCGGAACTCCTTTTCTAATTTCACTTATTAAATAAGGAGTTCCGCTTGTAATATTAGTTGTAGTTTGTTATGCAATCGGCCCCAGGTCATGATGGCTCAGAGCTTCGCTAAGAACATGGGTGAGTCCACATTAGGCCTTGTGCACAAATCACGCGAGGTTCGATAGGAGGTGGGGGGTCACGAAAAAATCACGACAGATCACGTTGGGGGAGGGGGGGCTGTAAGGAGCCCTCAAAAAGTAGCCGAAAACACCTCGCATGATTTGTGTACAACCCCTTACTACTAGCGCCATCTAGCTACTTTCACGATGGAAGTGTATTGAGGGGGTGCCACCTAATGGCCTACGAGTAAAACGAAAACTTATACTGGACATAAGCTTTCATGGATATTATGCATATAAGGCGCTGCTGCCGCCTATTTCACGCACGCTACCTTGGACGTTAGAGGGTCTCTCTCTACACAGTCAATGCGCCTAATCCTACCATCTCCATCTTTCGTGATCTGTCTTTTATTTTGCAGCCCTCAACATTTATACATATACAATGAGTATTACATACTTGAAGTAGCTTGCCCATTATAAGTTATACTGATGTTTGATAGGTATCGTAAGATATCTGCCTAGCAATGTATTACATATATTACTACTTATGCAATAGCTATAAAGTTATAGCAAACTTACATAACCCATGGTTGTTTATCACTTTTATCAGTTGTTTTATGGAGTCTTAATTAAGGTTATCGTACATCGTTATTCTATGGAAAAATCACCATATTTTCGACCCATTGATAATTCGATCGATCAGTGATAATTTAGGTAATAATAGCTTCTAATGGAAAATACCATCTTCTGATAAAATGAAGTGGCATAGATTAAATAAGTCTGTCTTGACAAGCGATTGAAGATGCGATCCTGACCTATTCTTGCATGCATAGATAAAATGTTTAAATGTCATAATATGATTTAATAATTTAAGCCATTGCATTGATAATTTAAATAGTTGAATAAGAAGAAAAATGTAGTCAGATGCTCTGGTAAGCCTGTTCCGCGGTGGAAAAAGGCGGCAAATTTGAAAACGCTAAGCGCAAAGGGTTGTTCAATGTTCACAAATAAAAAAATTGATTTTCGCGCCATTTTCTGGATTTGACAAAATTAATTTTCCAGAGCATAGTTAAGGGTGTGGTATTCCATCTATCCACCAATATCATTGCGTCTCACTCTCTTGCAGACTGTGAGACAAAATACACATTGGACAGGTGGAATACCACCCTAAAATACTCCAGAAAATGAAAATTACAGTTGGCAGTAAATAATAAAATAAATGTTTATAAATAAAATATAGAAACTATGTATTTCTAATTTCAGGCTTATACGGCGAGCGAGCCGGCGCCTTGACCATTTGTTGTGGCGACGAGAACACCGCCAAAATCATAATGTCCCAGCTCAAGATCATGATCCGCGTCATGTACTCCAACCCACCGCTGTACGGCGCCCGCATCGTGCAGACAATCCTTAACGACCAGAAACTCAAGGATCTCTGGTCAGTACCTTATCATTTGTTGTGGCGACGAGAACACCGCCAAGATCATCATGTCCCAGCTCAAGATCATGATCCGCGTCATGTACTCCAACCCGCCGCTGTACGGCGCCCGCATCGTGCAGACAATCCTTAATAACGACCAGAAACTCAAGGATCTGTGGTCAGTACCATACCTTTTGCCTGAGATAGTCACATTTATCTTCTTAAGTCCTGAATGAGGTTGGCACTGTCAAAGGTTTGCATAAATGGCGCCATCATAGCTTGCCCGTTTTTCTGAGATTTGGCTTAAAAAGCAGGCATCCAGGGCATTAAAAAAACAAAAATTTGATACAATTCTAGGAATTGACATCTGCTAAATACTTCAATTCAACCGGCTAACCCCATTTGTCGGCTCAAAATTGGCATTAACTTTTAAATTTGGAATTGAATTTTCGTTCTCTTTGCCGACCTGATATCGCGTTCGTGGGACTCGAGGGTTATTAATTCATACATCGGATTCTAGGGGGCAAATTGTATGACGGGATCCCTATCCGTCATACAATTTGCCCCCTAGAATCCGATGTGTTATTATACAGTCGTATAATTTCCAGTCTATTTTTTGAGATAGGATAAGTATGTACAGCTGAGCATTTTTATATCATGGGTGAATAAACCTAAGAATATTTAAGCTTAGAAACCTAGCCAGCCAAAAGCGATCTTCACTTTTGCTCTTACTTTGAAACTGCAATGTGTCATCAGTCTGACCACGTATATTAGTTAGTACTACATTAGAGGCTTTATTATTCTAAGCCTATAGGCGCTTATCACACTGGATGCGATTCGCACGTCGGCCTACGAATCTTGGCCATACACGTTTCTAAGCAGTTTTCTTCCGTAATTCCAGGTTGAAGGACGTAAAGCTGATGGCCGACCGCATCATCACGATGCGCAAGGAGCTCCGCAAGGGCGTTGAAGGCGCCGGCTCCAAGCTGCCCTGGCAACACGTCACCGACCAGATCGGCATGTTCTGCTTCACCGGCCTCAAGCCCGAACAGGTATTTATAAATTGAAATTATACTTAGTCAAACAAATCTTGTCAGTAGCAAAAGGCGGCAAATTTGAAAAATCGCGGGTTAGCAACACTGTTTTCGAATAATTTCAAAATCGCGTGTCATTTGATCTATGTTTTATCTGTGGAATGTGGATCGTGAATGACAGCCATCATGTTTGTTTACATTCTGAATCTTTGTCAACTCAAGAGAAATTTTTGCTGTCACCATTAAATACCAATGTATTAAATAAGATTGTGCATGATTATGATAATTACTACATGTTTTGGTTATTGTACATTGCTGCTTTTCTTAGCGCAATACTGCTATTTGAGTGTTGCCCTACTTCACTTTGCTGTACATTAAATATATATTATAGGACAATTTTACACCTAGTCCCACAGTACGCTCAATAAGGCTTGTGTTGTGGGTACTAGACGACGATGTATATAATATAGACACATATAAATACAGCCCTGCAGTTTGGCAGAAGAAAAAAATCTGTATAATAGGGTTTATATCATCTGAATAAATGATTTATTTATTTATTTATTTATTTTTTTACAACAAATATTTGTGATGAACACACAAATAAATGCCCATACCAGGATTCGAACCCGGGACCTCCTGCTTCGTAGGCAGGGTCATTACCGACTCGGCTAGGACGCCGTTGCTACTGACATACTTTGCTTGACAGACTATAGATGTCATATACGAAAGAAAAAAATACCAAGGGGCCGGATGGAATGACGCTGCTGAGAGTCACTATAAGCTCGCGCTACGGCTTGCTATCCTCAGAAACATCTGTTGCTCAGTCTAACGCTCGGTGCTCGAGGGTTATTTCCAGAAGTAACAATCGTTAGAGTTGTTATTCAGCTGATACCAGCGGTAACAGGTAGAAATAGCCCACTTTCAATAACCCGTTGCCTTTAATGCACAGGATGCTCGCTCGGCGTATGGTTGCATTATTCGCTTTTCTTATACGAATCTTGAGTTGATTTGATTTTCGTCTTGCTAATCGAGCAGGTATGACATCCTAATTAGTAATTACCTAATATTAAAATATTCGTACAGAAAAACATGAGAGAAACATCAAGAGAAACTGAGTTTGCACCAAAAACAAAACTTCAATTCTCGCAGTGGCGTCCGTCTTAGGGCTTCACCACTATGAGTATAAGCTTATTTAGTCCCTCAGTAGTTTGGCAGACAAATTGGCCTAAAATCCTAACCGCTACCTTTCGTCCTCTAGGTGGAGAAGCTGACGAGCGACCACCACATCTACCTCACCAAGGACGGGCGCATCTCCGTCGCCGGCCTCTCCAACAAGAACGTGCACTACGTCGCCGAGGCCATCCACAAAGTTACCTCCTAAACATATCACCGACCACCTGCCTTTACTTACAGTGCTCACAAATATAGGTTACACTAACTCAGGAGCGAATAGAGGTAGGGCGCAGCATAGAAGCCGCTTGTAATATCAGTGTCAAGTCCTTTTGAGTCCCGGGGACGCCATATCGGGCCCGGAATGACAATCAAATTTCACTTCTAATGTTATATGCCTAAGGGAGCTTTTTGGCTGGCAAATTAAGTCCCCTCAGACTCTGCTAAAGTTTCCGATTTAGACAAGATGTCAGAACCTCTAACGCTTAAGGAACTTAAACTTTAGTTCCTTTGTTTGTTTTTTAGACAATAAAGTGGCATATCATCCAACGTGCACTTACTTGACTGAAATCAAATTTTATTAATGTAACTTATATATGTGTAAGTGCTGTAATGAGGTCCGAATAGGTAGTGCGATATTATGTACATAATAAGTGAACAGTGAAATGTGAAACGCGATAATGATTACTTTGAAATTCGTGGTTGTGGTAGTTTGTAATAGTTGTTATCAACCGGTATCGAGGAAAAGGTCCCCAGTTTGAGAACCGATGCTGTAGTTGAATTTCACGAAACGTTGCAAATGTATAATCTATTTAGGGCCGTAGCTGTAGGGGGAAGGAGGTCATTATATCTTAAATTCAACTCTGGCTACGGCCCTGAATTTATTTAAATCATTATTGCACTATATCTCAGAGATGTCATTATGATATATATATAATACTTTTTTTTACAAATACATAAAATGGCACTAAATATTTTCGGCAACCTTTGCTATTATACTACTGAACTGTATACAGTACCGAGAGAACACAGTATTTATTCATATATTTTGGATTAATTTTTGAGATTTCTAGGACACTCGAGTATAACTTGAATGTTACTCTATTATTTTAATTTGTATGTTGTTTAAAAATATAAAAAACTAAAATTATATCTGTTTTATTTTGATTTCCAGATATTTATATTTAAAATAAGATAGAAATAGAATCAATGGGATTGTATACTTTGAATACCTAGAAACTTGTTATAAAAGTACGTATTTTTTGCTTACTTTAGATTTAAATATGGACTATGGAGTGCCCATTTTTAGGTAGACGGATATGAAACGACATAATTATGATTAAAGTTTTATTGTTAAAATAAGTAGATAAAATAAACTTGATGCCAAAAACACAGAAATTGTATTAACGTTGCGTTGATTCTACGACGGAAGTAAAATTAAAATATATGCGGAATATGTACAGCCGGTAAACTAATTAACGTCTTAAGCTAGTTTAAAAACGGATGCAGGTCAATCGTTAACATTGTAATTTACATACATATAAAACACGAATCTTACCAATTCTACACTTAAACGTGC
Source organism: Cydia splendana (assembly GCF_910591565.1). Lineage (NCBI taxonomy): Eukaryota > Metazoa > Arthropoda > Insecta > Lepidoptera > Tortricidae > Cydia > Cydia splendana. Next base: position 5,679,749 of record NC_085964.1, read on the forward strand.
TACTTGTTCCTTTTAGGAAATTGCTTATTATATAATTTTGGGAACACAATTTTATCCACAATTTGATTGTTTTCAGACAATCTTAAGCATATTCACCTGCATCGACATCAAAAAGTTGATGTGAACCTATACGCTAGTCTAACTCAGTAGGACATACGCACATACACGCCTATATAACGCGAGCTCCGTACAATTCTATTATTATGATACAAATACACTAATACATTCTACGTTGACAGTAGTCAATGATATTTCGTTATTACAGGTAATTATATGTACAAAATTTGTCATACCTAGAACAAACTAGGATCTAATCATGGCACAATTTCTTAGAATGTCTACATTCTGTTGAAATTCCGAAATATGTACCGTTTTATCAGCCTCCGATAACCGACAGGCGGACAGACTAACAGCTAGCTTACAAACGAATGGTTAAATAAGTAATTGAGTGGCCATCGTTACATATAAACCGAAACATACGATGCTATATGTACAAAAATTTTGGTTGCCTTAACCTATATTGGTCTACAATACATTTTTACTATTAGTCTCGTCTACACAGGACGAGCCGCCTCGCGAGGAAATTGCCGCGCGAAGCAGATCGGTCGGTAGAGACGTACCTCGCCTGAGGCATTGCGACCGTGAATGCGTTTGCTTCGCCCGAGGCACGTATCCACCGACCGAGCTGCTTCGCGCGGCAATTTCCTCGCGCGGCAACTCGTTCTATGTGGATCCTATTTAGGTAGTGAGCTGACTTCAGACGACACGACGACGTTATGTTATTGCACGAACGGTACAAGATTAAATAAATAAAACATCCACTTAAAATATACCTTACAACATACGTTTACTGATATTATGAATATTATCTTAGGATCTTGAAAGATTCTATATAACATAGAACCATTTTGCACCAATACCCTGCACAAATACAGCTAGAGTAAATAATATTACGTATTTACAAAATATAAATGTAATATTTAATATTACAGTTGCCTCATCACCTGCCGTTTGAAATCAGCCGTGGATATAAATATAGTTTTCAAGGGCTCATAATTTAACTGCAACAACTATGGTATAAAGGGGAACAATAAACTCATAAATACTATATGTAGGAACACCAAAAACATACATGTACAAAGTTAAAAGACCAGCCTATTTTATGCAGGAGGTTGTTAAGTGTTGTGGTATGTATCAGGCAAGAAAAACAAATGACGCATCCACCTTTTTTTGGCAGGTTTATTATGTGCGACTCACACCGAGCGCGGGCCGAGCCGGAGCGCACCTTACTTGATGCCTCTCGCATGAACTTTATGAGAATCGTACATTATGGTGCGAGTGCTTTATCTCAGGAATTGGGAAATCTCTGTAAAGTCACTTAGCTTACATGAGACAGACAAAACACATAATGTTTGTGAGCAGAAATGAACTTTTACCGTCCATATAAAGTAACCGGTCTATTCACGTAAATGTTAACGGCTCGGCCACGAGCGATCGGACCTTTCGTTCCCACCTATGGTTGCCGCCGCCGCCATCGCCAGTCGCGCAATGTCGTGGCCGAGCCAGCGATTTACACCACTCTTTAGGGATACAATGCTTTTATCGTGTTTCATGTCATCCGTCACTCTCGCATTTACATGCTTGTTAAAAATGAAGTTTATAGAGTTGGACCAAGCTAACTCTGCACGGCATTTACAATGGCATCATTATTGTCAAATTGATATGAAAATATGACATTGATAATGATACTTTCTCACTTAGTTCTATTGAAGTCGGTGCAAATTAGCTTAGACAGATTCTATATGATGGACATCATTTTACGAAGCTTGAGAATCGACCAAAGGCTCGCACTTATAGGCGCCTACTTATATCTTTGATGGAGCTTTACATTAGCGACACACACTATGTACAAGATTATCACAAACTATAAAATAATTCATAACATTAATTTATACTTATTTATTCTTAAACAAGGATGAATTTAGGATGGCTTGTACGTACAGTGCTTACATAATCTTACTCCGAGTGCATGTACATAAGTAAACCGTTTTATAACTTTCCTAGTTGAGGAGTCTTCGTACTATATCTTGGTTAAACTCTAATTTGTTATTGGCAGATGGGTTTTAATGTTTGATTTTCTACCTTAATTTTAGAAACTGAAATAGATGTCATTATGTTAAAGAAAAAGTGACCAAGCCCACCGGTGGCCGAGGCCGGAATTGAACCGTCGTCTTCAGCTTACGCGGTTATTTCCTGACCATTAGACCACCCGGTAACGGCGGTCAATATTTAATAATTTGATTTGTTCCCTAGTTGCTTAGTTTTTTAGGGTTCCGTACCCAAAGGGTAAAAACGGGACCTATTACTAAGACTGCGCTGTCCGTCTGTCTGTCACCAGGCTGTATCTCATGAACTGTGATAGCTAGGCAGTTGAAATTTTCACAGATGTATTTCTGTAGCCGCTATAACGACAAATACTTAAAACAGAATATAATAAATATTTCAGTGGGGCTGCCATACAACAAACGTGATTTTTATCCCGTTTTTTGCGTAATGGTACGGAACCCTTCGTGCGCGAGTCCGACTCGCACTTGGTCGCTTTTTTAATCATAAAGTGTAGGTAGGTAATATTACAAGAATCATACTATTCATACTATTAAGCAAAGTTGTTAAGTTAGAAAATCAAATGCAATAAAAACCTTAATTTTGTTTTAACCTTTTGACCGCCGCAGTCGGCTGTGGCCGTCGTCGGAAAGTCTTGTCAACGACGTCTACAGCCGAAGGCTTCGCCAATGTAATAGCGACTTACGCGGGATTCCGTAAACTTCAATTTCGCTTAAATTATCGCGATCGCCTGGCGTCCGGATCACGGCATATTCCTTCGCCGTCTGGCGTTCAAAAGGTTAAAGCAAAAATTATCTGCCTGTTGAAACAGATATTTTTTGTATCACAACGTGCAACTGTTTAAAATTAATAACACGTAAATTTAAAAACATTTGTGCAACCGGGCACATGGGCAAAGAAATACATTTTATTACGAGGTTTTTTCAGTTTATTTTATTATTATATTCACATAGTAATCGATTTTAGATACATGTGCTAAGTTGTTTTTTAATCAGACCAATGGGCGTAAATGAAAATCATCTCGCTGTAATAAAAGTAAGTATAAACAACAGTTATATAATTTTCATATTGACAGTTATTAAGTCTAGGGATGTTGCGGATGCAGATTTTTTGACATCCGCGGAGGCGGATGCGGATATTTAAAGTCTCACATCCGCGGATGCGGATGCGGATGTCAAGATTTGGTACTTAAAAAATTACATTTTTAGCAATTTTTATTAAAAAAATACGAAACGAATAGTATTTGAGCAAGAATATAGGGGCGTTTTATTTAATAAACAGTAACTTGGCCGGCTTTTCGGGATCTAGACGATTTCGTTATATATAATGAGTAATAATGACGAAATTACCTAGCACTTACGCCGCCGGCGCCGCCGCTAATACGTTCCTGTTACCGACTTGGTCGACATCCGCATTATGCGGATGCTCCGCATCGATTTCATGCGGATGTTCCGCGGATGCGGATGCGAATATCCGCAACATCCCTATAGTAACACTCAAGCTCGAGCCCTTGAAGGTAGGAACTTGAAATTTAATATTTCCACCACACCAGCTCGTAAAACCTTTCTTTAATCGTCAAAAACTGATAAGATAGTTGCATTTTATCCGTATGGTGGTGGTGAAAATTTTTGGAATATTTCGCTTGCTCGGATATCAATATTAGCACAAGGGGTTAAACAACAACTTTGCCCCCTTGTAAAACAAATAACTATTAAATGTTGTACTATAAAGGATAATTTGTTGACATTCAACCCATAACACGGTGATAGTTTTGACGAATCCTAAGCAGCCAAAATTTGTATTAAAATATACAATCAAACGAGAATCTCGAAATATACAACCACATAGGGAACGTACGATATCAGGGCATTTGTATTGCAAACAATTTAATTAATAAGGGCGTCTTATTCTTCCCTGGGGTGCGGGATTGCCAGTGCCACTAGTAACCGCTAGAGCCTGGTGGTATAAATTAGCAATTTCCTAACCGTCTGGCTAAGTTTTATTCTCCGTAAACGTGTTAGTGTTAATAGGAGAGGTCCGAAACTTCTCTCAAATATCACAGGTATTAACTAACACCTTATCTTGCTTTTTTATTTCAAGTGATGCCTATATAGCATTTTTTGCCTAAGTAGCAATATTTTTATGCCTCATCCAAATGACTCAACAATTTTGAGATTATACTAATTTCATAGTTACGAAGACCGCTGGCGCGCATTTTTTCCAATATTTATTCAATTACTGACCACAATCGATCTTCATTTACCGCGTAAGTTAATGAAGTAAAAAGATTTCATGTAAATTATTTTGTATACCAATTAATTTATGTAAATAGCTCTAGAGTAGGCAATTTGAATAAACATTTTACCTACCTTATTTGCAACTACATATAGTGGATAATAATAAGTTGATTTCAGAGCGCACTATGAAGCATTTACGAAGACTCGGAAACACCTCTTTACTCGAAAATATGACGCTAGCTTACCCCTGTTGCTCAACTTTGGTTGATATTGTAATTTACCATGAGTAAATAAACGTACACGCAACTGTACGGGATCTAATAAGTGATCTGTGATTCAGGGTTATTGGCGAAAATCAGTCGTTTCATGCAGTGCGATACTATGTATACATACTTGAGTAATATATATTTTATCTATAAACATTAACAGATAATTATGTATATAGTTCACTCCAAAAATATACCAACACGAGTATATCAAATATAGTAGCGGTTGATATATTTCTGAAAAATTACCGTTAAATGCAAGGGCTATCAAACAATCCAAAATGTAATAAGAACAAGTGCGTAACTCATTCCTTTAAAAGGCTGTACATTATCGAAATGAGATTTGAACTCGAATCATTTCGAATTACTTAGCCTCTTCATTCCAAGGGAATTGACGAGTAATACATTCTCACAAAATAGACCGGCCAAAACTGTCAATGATTTCACAGAATAAATTACAAAAAAAACGTCATACAAAGTTTACCCCTCGCCTATCACTTCACATCACATTATATGTCTTAAAAGTGTCTGTTTCACTGTTTGTTGTCGGTCGGGCTCGGCTCGTCGTCGGCCATGATGCTTTCCTCTAGATACGGGAACTCGTCGAGACTCATATCGTTGGTACTGATAGCGGTGCTGAATACGTCGATGCGCTTGTGGCGCGACCGCGCTTCGGCGACTTTCTCCGACAACTTTTCTTTGGCGACGGTGAGAGCATCCGCCTCCGCTGGGTTCTTCGCCGCGCTTTTAGATTTGAGCGCGAACGACGAGTCGTTGCTCGATGAACCCTCGTCTTGGAGCTGGCTGAGTAACGTTCGAGTTGCTTTTGACATCGCGCTAGAACTATACATTTCGCTCCTTTCCCCTAAAAAATAAAAAAAAATAAAAATAAACAATTTTGACTAGCGGAACGAAACGATCAGTTTTATACGGTATCGAAATTCAGTGAAAATAAAATAGCAAACATGTGTACAATGTCGATTACCAATTTTTTTTTACCTCTTTCGGTATTTTCGGAGGTCTGCAATAGTCTGCATATTAAATAAAATTGAAAAAGTAGCCGTAATAAATTAATCTGATATCTTACCACTGGGCGTCGCCCGTTGTATCGTCTCTTGCGAGTGCTTCGCCTTAGCCTTCCGGTTGTCGACCATGTACTCGCTGTCACTGTCGCTAGACATGCCCAGGTCCAGGTGTAGAGAGTTCAGTTTGTCTTCCTCATCCTTCCCTTTTCTCGACACCGTGTCGAGTTCCATCTCCCAGTCGGTAACGCTCGAAGAATCCTTCACGCCTTCAGAATCTTTGTTAAAGTTAGGTTTGGTGTCTTCATCTTTTATAATGGCCAAACCTGATTCTTCCATAGGTACGATGTCGCCTATACTTTCCGACGCAGAATCTATGCTCGCGTTGCACGTGTCCTCTGACATTTGGGAATCGAACATAACAGGTGTGTCCTGAGTTATCGCCTGGGATTTTTTGTTTTCGTCGGAAAGGCGAGCCGCGCTGCCTCGACTGTCTAAGATCTCCGACATAGTTGTCGTCCGGCCTGATTGATCATTGTTTAACTCTAGAACGATCACGTTTCCCGGACACTTGCTCGCTTCCGCCTGCTCTGGCTTGGAGGCTTGTAACAGCTGGTTCACGTTCTTACCCATGATTATTTTTGACATGTCGTTACCGTTTTTTGTAAACGATAAAGCTTTACCTATCGTCGCGCCTTTTTGAACGACGATGACGCTGCCTTTTGCGCTCGCGGGTCTTACGATAGGGTTAGAGATTTTGGTGGTGGACACTGGGGTGAGTCCTTTCACAGGGACAATGTCGGCCAAATTGGCGGTTTTGATGGTCTCCGCGCCTACTACCTTGGTGACTGGTGCTGGAGTACTGACCGCACTGGCTGGTTTCGACACGACAGTGACGGCAGGCGATTTAGTGGCTTGAGTGAGCGATTGGGAACTGACCGGGACCAACTTCATACCAGTCGGAATCCCTTTGAAATGCAAGAGCGGCAGCTGGACCTCCGACCCCGCTTTCGTTCGCGACTTGGCGGGTAACACGACCATCTTTTGACCGGGTTTTTGGTTGAGGACAAAGGTTTTGGCGGAGACTTTCAAGTCGGTGGCGGGGATGCCTTTAGGCGTAAACGTTTCCGTACGCGGCGCAACCGGTGCCGAATCCTTACTCGGGGTGCGCATAGCGGACGACGTTATGATTATCTTAGAATTCAAATTCTTATGGTCTGGAGGTTTGGATACTATGATCATCTTATCAGACATGGGTGCAGGCGTCGTCTGTTTGGTAACGGGCCCTATCAGCTTGGTAGTGACGATTTTTCCAGCCGGATTAATCGCCTTTTGAGTAGAGCTCGCTGCGACGACCACCTGACGGTTCGAGAGGACTTTGATTCCCTCTGGTTTCTGTAGGATTTTCATTTCTGGTGGTTTCTTATCGGGCGGCGGCTCCGGCCGGCGGCCCTTTAGTAGGAGTTGGTGAGGTTTGGGCACGCCGTGTTTGGACACCGGGGTTTGGGCTTGGAGGGAGGCGGGGTCGGGGCTGTCGGACACGCCCAGTTCGTGCGGGACTGTAGCCGGCTGGGTCAGTAGCGCCATAGTCGGGGAGTCCGTGAGCATGCCAGGTGAGGAGAGCACTTTGGGCTTGAGTTCATCCATGTAGTCCGGCTTGGTTTTGCCGCCGAGTACTGACTGAGCATAGGTAGCCTGGAAAGTGCCTGGTGGTCCAGCATAGTCGGGCGGGTAACGCTTGCCGGGGGAGCCGGGGATCTCCTGTGCCTTCTTGGGCTGGCGCTGGCCGGGAGCCTTCTGCTTGTGCGCGCGGTGTTTGTGGGCCCGCGGTTGGTGTGGGTGACTTGATTTACTTGTGGACACTTTGCTCACTTGGTTGTAGGAGTGTTTTGATTGCCCCGATGATTTACCTGAGGAAATAATAATGTCAGTCAATTTACCAATACATGTAGGAAGAAATTTAAATTCCCTAACGTTTATTATAATTAAAATTTCCATTCTCTAACTAAACTTTGTAATACATTTCCTAAATGAAGTAAGAAGTTGAAATAATTTACAAAAAAATTAATTACTTGTAGCAGGCTGTGAATATTTTGAGTAAATCTGTGACAGATTAAGATGTTTCTGATTCGTGTTAGCTGGGATGTTCCTCATATTTTTCACCGGTGTTGTGGCATCATCTGGTATTGAACCACCCTCAGGTATTTTTCTTTTTCGGTTGACAAGTTCAGTCTCCCAAAGCTGAAAAGAAGTCAAATTATAGTGAAGTTATAAAAGCTAATTTCAAGTTTTAAAATATAAAAAATAGTTTTATAAGAGATTTAGAGAATTGCTTTTATTTACTTTTGAAGTTTGATCTTCCATGGCAATAGGAGGGTATAGCATCTCATCCATCATGTCATTTGTCTGCAGTGCCCCCTCTGCCGTTTCTCCCTCCGGGTCCGGCATCTCCTCTTCACTAGATTTAGGAGCCACCAGCTTCTCAGCTTCTAATTTCTTCAAGATTTCTTTGTTTTCCTCCTTGATGGCTTCCGCTGCTCTATCCGCAATCTCTGTGTAGGCGGTCTGTGGAATGCCGCGAGGCATCAGGGGCACTCTTCTTCTGCCTTCGCTGATCCATCCTAATCCTGTGTTTGGACCTGTTAACCTGAAAAAAAAGATAAATAGACAACATTGTAGAAATTTTTGAAACTTTCTAACAAGTGAACATAAGTTACAACTTTTTTAGTCTTTAAAATAATATTACACAGAATTTGATTTAAGGTTTCCGTTGTAAAGTATACTTGAAAGATTTTTTTAATGATAAATTGATAATTAATATGCAAGTTTAAAGTTTTAACCTCTATCATCCCACAGTCACTCTAATTGACCGATTGATTGAGTGAAACGAAACTAAGGTCTCCGTTTAAGCTTCTGTCCGGATGTTCTCCTCTACAGGTTGCATTTCTCAACCGATTCTTGTGAAATTTTGCGAGCAGGTTCAATAAATTGTATTTAAAAAATTTTTGTTCATTTTTTTTTTAATGGCGAAGCTGTACGCTACGGGTTCACGAGGTCTAGAGCTCCAATGAAAATAGAATCATTATTAAATGGAACAGAGTCGCTTTTGTTTATTTTAGTTTGATTTTAAACAAATTCAACTCTATTTTCTAATGCCATTGATTTTAATTTGACTGCCAATTATTCTTGTCAGATGGGCTGGAGGTTAAATACTTTTTTGAAAAATTCTAACATAAGTATTTTTACCTTTACCTTACTTACCTAACAAGAACCTATTATTATTTTCTTTTACACCAAATTCAAGGTTTGAAATTCAAATATACTTGTTGATAATTTTCAAATAATTATCACTTCAATGAAGTAATTATTTAACATGGAAATGCCCTCTAAAAATAAAAGTCGAATTGAATGAATAGGCAAATAAATACATGATTTATGATTTATGAATAATAATGCCACGTCACCACTTTAAGTCCACTACCAGGTGGCCCCCTAAATTTTTAAGTATGTTGCACCAATTATATTGAATTGATTTTTCGCATGGTAGTAGCTAATAGTATTTGCAGTTTATGTGATTTTTTCCATAGGTGTACCTTTACAATTACTTGTTGAAAAGAGCTGTCAAAAAATTCTCTGACATTTTAATCATTATTTTATCAGGGAATTAAATATTTTTAAAATCTGAGTTATACTCCTACTCATTCTTTGTAGCTATGATTTGGTTTGATTGCTCTACCTTATATAGTTCAGGAGAAAAACGACTTTGAAAAATGTGTCCATAAAATGACGTTTTTGACATTATCTCGGTGACGGTTCAAGATAGGGGGCTGAAAGTTAAGATGTTTCTATATTATAAGATAGCCAACAAATGACATTATAAAAATCCGATATTCGTCACAGGGGCCACTTCTCCTTCCTTAGCCTGCTAGACCCTTTGTGCCTTTGGATATTTCTCAAACTATAAGGCTTTTTTCCATTGCTCAATTCAATAACAACATAATCTTGTACAGTAAACAGTTTAATTGGTAGATAGGCTCCATGATAACTTCACGAGTTATCACTAGACATTCTAGATTGCAAAAACTCTCAGTCTTTTTCGCTGCATAACATTTTTGACGACCCAAATGTAAAATAAAGGCATGTTTTTTCATTGAAGAAATATTTATATTAAAAGGAAAATTTAGGAAACTTTAATATTTTTGTATCAATATTGATACATTCCTGTTCCAAAATAGAAGTGTCCATCACATTTTCCAGAAATTTATGAGAAAGCTTTTAACTTTTAGGATTATTCTCACAACTATCTGTAATTATAACAATTAAAAAATACCACCAATGGTCTGGTATCTCTTATTAATTGGTAATATTTATTTCAGTATCTAGATACATCACACATCTATAAGGCTACATACTGTAATAAGTAAAAATTAAAACCAAAAAATAAGCTTGAGATTGACTGGATATCCAAGAAAATTTTTATTTGACCTAAACCTAAACTACCCACAGTTTTTAATGTAATCATGTTCTATGAACAGTGTATGTGTATGTGGCATACTAAAGAATGTATGGCTTTCCACTAAAACTGAATATTCTTATATAACACATTGAAATACTACAGGTATTATATATTATATAAGTAAATTTATATTTAAGTCTCGGTTTAAATTTGTAATGGGAATGACTGATAAGAAATCAATAAAATATAAAATAAACATTTATAATGAAGTCATAATTCATTCTATACTTGATAATATGTGTAACAAACTATTCTGAGTAATTAAAAGTTACTTAGATTTTAAAATATAAAAAATCAATTATTATATAAATACTATAAATAATCACAACAATATATCTGTTAACAATACAAATAATACATTTCCAAATATCTAGTTTAAAATTCTTACTTGATTTAATTTATAACATCAAAAGTTTTTCAATATTATAAAGTGACATTTAAAATTAGGTTACCTGTCAAATTTCAAATCTTTACTATTTAATATTTTCACCATAAAACTCAATTAAAACAGTGGTAAATGCCCAACATGATCACCCTCTGTTCATATGAATGTCAAAAACTAAAGCATCTATGAGGCCAAGACAACCACAAAGACTCAAAATCATTCCAATAAAAATCAGTATTTCTCACTGTAAAATGATGTAAATGTATTGTTTCTGATCATTGTGCCTACAATTTCAATAAAGGTTCATGATAGCTTCTACCCACAGCCATCTTTGACACAGTACAATGGTGTATAAAAATAAACTATAAAGCTAAAAAATACACCAAATATTAACTTACTGATGTGCAATAGTAGCCAACAACTCGTCATTAGAGACGCGTCGCGCCTCCGCGCTGTGACGATCGCTGCTAATATGCAAAACGGCGCGCAGTTCCTCAAGCAACTTTTTTCTGTTGTCTTCCAAAGCCCCTTGTGCTCTAAACACACTGATCATATTCGAGTAGGCTTCCAATTCTACAAACAAAGGAACGTACTGATTTATAATTACAGAAACTCACGTACATTTCACGTTATAAAAGCTTTTAACATACGCTCACAGTCAAAGAAAATGTTAGGAGGGAAAATGAATGCCATTTATAAGACTAAAATATATATACCAAGTCTGCGAAGCGTTCGACGACATTCGTCGTGCGTCATGTTTAGAAGCATTGGCCACATTATTGGGCCGTTTTATTAAACACTGTTAATCCACTGTTTGATTATAATAATATAACCATATTTTAAGAAATTCTCAATTGGCAAATATCCATACTGTTTACTTCACTTCAAACGACAATTTCGTTCATTTTGACACTTCAAGCAAGTAGATGCGAAATAATAACGGATGGCTTGCATCTTGTCTATGGTTTTTGGGGATACCAGCAGAGCGCTCCAATTTCCTCAGAATAAGTATTGACTTTTTAGTTAGAAAGCTTTATAAAATCTTGAAGCATTATTTTTGTTAAAGGAGTTTTAATTGCTGTTCTTAGGTATTCAAACTATTTACTAGTGACTAAATAAAAAAAAGAAGGAAATAATATGTCATGCATATATTGTGTCAATGTCGTATGTGAAAATAAAATAACGTTTCATATATGTGCTATATTTTAATGAATCTTCTCGTAGTGATATCAATCTCCAAAACTGTGTCCCAAGGCGGACTCCACAGACGCTCTGCATACACGCATGTGTAAAACAACATCAGGTTATCGGTCCCACCTACTAAAATGGAGAATATCGCTAAAATACAAATTGGTTTGTTGGAAGGGAAACTAAATTGGGATACTTGGAAATATAAAGCCATAAGTCTACTACGAACCGTCCCTCACGCGCTGGAAGTAGTGGAAGGCTCATTCAAAAAACCCACAGAACCCGAAAGTCCGACAGATGCAGATGCAGTGACCACGTACAAGACAGAACTAGCGCGTTTTGTAAAAGCTGACGCGACTGCTCTGCTGATCGTAACTACCAATATGAAAGAAGAGACACTTCGAAAGGTCATGAGGTACACGAATGCAAGAGACGTATGGCTTGAGCTACATAGACTATTCGACGGCACGGACGAAGACAAGTCCTACAATCTATGTATGAGCTTCTTTGGCTTTAAAAAAGATCCGGCAGATGACATAGCTACACACATGTCAAAATTGAAAAATATTTGGACGCAGCTCAATCAGGAGATAAGTAAGGATAAAACCAGTGAGCTTCCAGATCTGCTACTACTTTGCAAGATTCTCGATACGCTTGACGAAACCTACTTTTCCTTCAGAAGCAGCTGGCTGTTATTGCCTAAATCTGAACGAACAATCGAAAGCCTTACAAGCCATTTATGTGCATTTGAACGAGCTCTTCAGAGTAACAACGTACTTCAACAGGAAGCTCTCATTTCAAATTCCGGCACTACGTCTACTGCAGAGAAGAAGGACAGAAAGTTGAAATGCAACTACTGCCAAGCTATCGGCCATCGAGTGAGAAACTGTCAGAAGTGGATCAAAGACGGCAAGCCTCCGAAAAACAGTAATCCGCAAGCAACACCTTCCTCCTCTAAATCCGCAAACATGATCCTGTTGTCTATCGATAGCACAGAAGTATTTTCAATTGTTCCCGACATCGAAAACTGGTACGTGGATAACGGCGCCACGAGCCACGTGACAAACCGGGCTGATTTATTCCAAACCTTCAAATGCTTTGACAATATCCACACTGTAACAACGGCTGATGGCAAATCGATTCGTGCTAAAGGCAAAGGTTCAGTAATTATCGAAGCAAATGTAAGAGGGAAGCTACAACGAGCAACCCTTCAAGATGTTTGGTACGTTCCAGCCATATCGAAGAATTTATTCTCAGTACTAGCACTCCACGACAAAATTCCAAATAGCAAATTCGTATCGACGACAAAAGAATGCACCGTCTATGCCAACGGCGAAGCGTGCTTAATAGGAAGACGTGAGAAAGAAGGTGGATTGTACAAATTAGATGCAAAAGTTGTACATCCTGAGAACCCCGCTGAAGTCTTTGCAACGTCCAATACTATGCAACTATACCACGAGAGGTTCGCACACCAAAACAAAAGGCATGTGAGGGCTACAGTCAAGCGTGAACTGGACATAGACCTCCCTCTTGACAAGGAGTTGTGCGAGGGTTGCATATATGGGAAAGCTCATAGACTTAAATTCGGTACGAGAACTCGAGCTACCGCGCCAGGAGAACTCGTACACACCGACGTTTGCGGACCATTTCAACCAAGCTTTTCAAAACTCCAGTACTACGTGTTGTTCAAAGACGACTATACAGGCTATCGTATGGTATACTTCCTAAGATACAAGTCAGAGGTTAAGGATAAGCTCGCCTTAATGCTAGCTCAGACGAAGAATGAAGGACATGCCGTAAAATGCCTGCTCAGCGACAACGGTGGCGAATTTGACAACAAGTCCATTAGAGATATACTAGACTCCCATGGAATTCGACAACGACTGGTAATGCCTTACACTCCCGAGCAGAACGGTGTAAGCGAACGTGAAAATCGCACCTTGGTTGAAACAGCGAGATCCATGATGTACGCGCACGAATCTATGCCACAAGAAGTTTGGGCAGAACTGATAAACACGGCCGCGTACATTCTCAATAGAACAGGTCCGACAAACAACAAAGACAAGTCACCGTACGAACTTTGGACTGGAAAAAAACCGACTGTCAAACATCTGCGTATCATAGGATGCAATGCTTACGTCCACGTTCCAAAGCAGAAACGGAAAAAGATGAACAAAAAAGCCATAAAAGGACGACTTGTCGGCTACGATGAAGATGGCTACCGGGTATGGATTACTGACGGAAAAAGTAACAAGCTCGTCCGTTCACGTGATGTCACTTTCGACGAAAGACCGCTTCCTAACAATGATGTTCACCCAGCTTGTGTAAACAACGACACAAATACGAGGGAGTACACAATAAGACTGCCGATGGGTAACCACAACATCAACGAGGAACCGGTTCCACTTCCCGAAGCGCATCATAATCCATTACCAGACGAACCCGAGGGAGACTTCGAAGATGCTGTCTCTAGCGATCATGAACTTGACCTTGAGGGAGAAAATTTGGAACCCGAACCAGTCCAAGAAGATCAAGTACATGTACCCGAGCTCGAACCTCACGATGATACTGAAGCAGTCGACTACGACGCCGAACCGCCGCGTTACGATTTGCGCAATCGCAACGAAATACGACGACCTGAAAGACATAATGACTACGTATGTATTACAGAAACGTACCCGTCGGATTTCGCTGATGCCATGGATCGTGATGACAGTGAAGAATGGCGAAAAGCGATGCACAGTGAAATGCAGTCACTGAAGGATCTTAACGTGTGGACGGCATGTTATCTACCGAAAGGGAGAAAAGCGCTTCCTTGCAAATGGGTCCTGCGAACAAAAAGGAACCCAGACGGCTCTATCGACAAATACAAAGCACGGCTAGTTGTGAAGGGCTTCAGACAAAGAAAAGGAATCGACTACGATCAGACCTTCAGTCCTGTCACACGCCTAGCGACTGTCAGAGCATTATTGAGTGTCAGCGCTCAAGAGAACATGCATTTAGTATAATTTGATGTTGCTACTGCGTTCCTCAACGGAAAGCTTGAAGAGGAAATATACATGCAACAACCCGAAGGCTTTAGCGACGGAACGCCTAAGGTCTGGAAGCTTAACAGAAGCTTATACGGCTTAAAACAGGCTCCAAGATGTTGGAACTCGTGTTTTGAAAGCATTTTACTTGATATGGGCTTCAAGCAATGCGAGGCAGATTGTTGTCTATACAGTAAAGAAACAGATGGCAAGAAAATATTGATCACGTTGTACGTCGATGACGGATTAGTGGCCGCAAGTGATGAAGACTTAGCGCAATCGTTTCTTAATGATTTACGGAAACGTTTGAAGATCACGACGAAGCCCGCATCGTATTACCTGGGGCTACAAATCGAAAGAGAGAAGGATGGCTCTGTCTTCATTAATCAAGAAGCCTATGCAAAGAAAATACTGGAGCGTTTTGGGATGTCAGAATGCAACCCTGTCACGACACCCATCGAGAAGGAAACCACGACTATTCAGTCAGGGAAAGTCGAATCCGAAAGCGTGAAGTATCCGTACAGAGAAGCCGTCGGTGCTTTAGCTTATTTAATGGTCGGAACACGTCCTGACATTGCATTTGCAGTGGGTGTTGCCTCCCGAAAATTAGAATCCCCCTCCAAGGAAGACTGGCTTGGTGTAAAAAGGATTTTGCGTTACATCAAAGGAACGTCTGCCTATGGAATTAGGTATGGACAGCATAAACCAGGAATACTCGAAGCATTCAGCGATGCTGACCATGGAGGCGATCGAGAGACCAGCCGATCTACTACAGGCGTGGCTTGTCGCTATGCAGGAGGTGTCATATCTTGGCTCAGTCAACGACAAGCGTCGGTTGCTATCTCTACTACCGAAGCAGAGCTGGTAGCAGCCAGTGAAGCAGCCAGAGAGCTGGTATGGCTGACCAGAGTAATGCAGGAGTTAACTGAACTGAAACATATTCCTGCGCTATATGTTGACAATGAAGCAGCAGTTCGCTTGGCACATAACCCAGAATTTCACAAGCGAACAAAGCACATTCGTATTCGGCATTTCTACGTTCGAGAGCAAGTTGCTGAAGGTGCAATGGAAGTCAAGAGAATTGGCACTGCAGATCAGCCAGCTGATATTTTAACCAAAGGACTACCGCGGCCAAGATTCTCTTTCCTTTGCCATGCCCTTGGAATAGTTTTGTATAAGGGAAAGTGTTAAAGGAGTTTTAATAGCTGTTCTTAGGTATTCAAACTATTTACTAGTGACTAAATAAAAAAAAGAAGGAAATAATATGTCATGCATATATTGTGTCAATGTCGTATGTGAAAATAAAATAACGTTTCATATATGTGCTATATTTTAATGAATCTTCTCGTAGTGATATCAATCTCCAAAACTGTGTCCCAAGGCGGACTCCACAGACGCTCTGCATACACGCATGTGTAAAACAACATCAATTTTTACGAGTGTACTATTATTTTTGTTTCATATGTACGTTTGCAATTCACAATCCAGTGTCAAAATACACTATACTAAACTATATTTTCAACAGTGATTGTTTGATACATAGAAACGAAATACCAAAGGAAATTAGCTTTAATTAACGAGAAGTATGCATGAGATAAATTAGACATATAGGATAGATATTAGGTTTCTAAAACACGTATGTCAATATCATAGACAATATGTAGAAGGCAAAAGGAGATTATATGTCATTCTCCCGCTCTATGATTTCTTCGTTCGGGTCCAGGATGTAGTCGTTAAGATGTTGAGGCATTTTCTTAGACCTCGTAGATCTACGGAAGATCCGTGAAGGCGAAGCGTCTTGTGGTGGAGTACTGTAGATCTCTTGGTCATAATTAAGTGTACCTGCATCAACAGGATTTTCTTGTTCTTCGTCTAATGTGGGAATATCAGATCCTCCATCAGTAGCCGTTCCGTCAGGTATAGAGCCTTCATCATCCGATAAGGGAAGAGGCGCTAAGTGTCTGTTAGATACGGTAGACTCCTGGCCATTACGTCGTCGTACATACGAGTAGTTCGGATTACTGTGTAATAACTCGACTTCTTCGACGTAGGGGTCTGTTTTCGATCGAACAAATTTCTTAAGTAAGAAAATGAAGGAGAGCCTGTTTAATTTTCTTAAATAATTTAATGTAATCGTGATTAGAATAATAAGAAATTTTAAGTTTAAATTAACATACATACGCCACCATAGCATTAGAAACTGTGACGAAGATAACAAAAATTTGATAGCGTGCCTTTAAAGGTAAATTTAAAATTACGTTTATACTATGTCTAAAATATAGGTTCTAACTGTTATGGCCTCCAAATGAAATATATTTTACAGTACATATGGTCCTATTTTCCCGCACTAGTGCGTAAAATAGCACTTTTTGTGCGTATGTAAAAAGTTTAAAGGGCCATATGTACTGTAAAACGTTGTACGATACACGTGCGAATAGGTAATTCGCATTTTCTCTTTTCCGCACTTGTATCGTAAATAACTATTTTAAACGATTGCCGTGAGCGTGACATCTCCGTTTAGCTTTTCACGTTTATCCTCATGAATATATGAGTCTAATTCATACTTATTTCTGCTTCTTCCTGAAATATGAATTAATAAACAAGCACACACCACTTAAGTACTCTATTTAAATATTAGATTTTTTTATAACATTGTGAAAAACCAGTCCTAGCTAATAAAGTAAATTAATGACAATCCCTGTTCTGCAACATGATGAGAATGCAAAAGATACTTAACCTTGTAATAGTCAATTTGAGAGCCTGCCGCGAAATAAAAAATCGAAATTTCGTGTTTCGTGTTTAGCCCTCTGATATTAATAGCACAGTTTATAAGTTTTTTAATATCGACAAATCTATAGTTATTGTAGTACTAAGTTTTGCCCCGGACGCTGGTGGATGACGGCCTTTAGCAGGAATTAGGGTGATTTGAAATTAAAGTGAAGAATTAAGCATAGTTATTCCAGTAATTTCATAACAAAATATTGGGAAATTGTCGTTACATTGCCACACTGGCTAATGCCAACCATAGACAAGTTGGCGTTTGTAAAATTAACGTTTGTGAAGTCTGCTAATAGTAAGCAATTTATGAGAACCTAACCTATAGCTGGTCAAGCAGATCTTGTCAGTAGAAAAAGGCGGCAAATTTGAAAAATGTAGGCGCGAAGCTTAGAGGATATAACCAACGGAGACGCCATGTCTATAATTTTCGGTACAAAATAGTCTGCCGTTTTTTGCGGGGGAGGGGCACATCAAATGTATAGGTACGTCATGTCAGATAAACGTCAGTCCATACATATAGTTGACATGAGGTTGACCATTGGCCGCCTATTTTCGACAGAGGGGAACGCCTGTTAATGGCGGCTCCATTGTTAGTTACTCCGAGGCGCGAAGGGATATCGTCTCATATAACATTTGAATTTCGCGCCTTTTTCTACTGACAAGATTTTCTTGACCATCTATATTTATGAAGGTCTTATTTGTAATAATCTAGAGTGTGAGATATAAAATGGAGAAATAGTATTATAATTTAAATTGATTTCAAATTATACTTGGTCAAGCAAATCTTGTCAGTAGCAAAAGGCGGCAAATTTGAAAAATCACGGGTTAGCAACACTTTTCGAATTCCTTTTCGCGTGTTATCTGTGGAATGTGGATCGTGAACATGAATCTAGTATTAAACTGGATTGGGCATGAGTGGTGGGGATAACTGACAGAACGGGATAGTCTTACGTATCTTTCAGTAGGAGTAGCAGAGAAAGCGCTGTCTCAAATATTTTTTGTTCCCCACCTTTTTTTAGTATGGATAATGGTGGGCAACAAATAAATTCGACCAATCACAGTGTCACATTGTAGTATCTTTTGTCCCTCACGGAGGCACGCGTATACCACTTCTATACGATCCTACCTTCTATGATCGTGAATGACAGCCACATAGAATGGCTCCGTTACACGATGGGCCAGCGCCGGCCACTCCAAGGGACGCAGCCATGCGGTAGAATGAAATAGCAATATCACTTGCTCCCTCTAACGCATAAATGCGTCCCTTGGAGTGGCCGGCGCTGGCCCATCGTGTAGAGGAGCCAGAAGGTAGGATCCTATAGAAGTGGTATACGCGTGCCTCCGTGAGGGACAAAACATACGCAATGCGACACTATGATTGGTCTAATTTATTTGTTGCCCACCATAATCCATACTAAACGGTGGGGAACAAATAAAATGTGAGACTGACAAGGACAAACAATAATAGCTCTTTCGCTGCTACTCCTACTGAAAGATATACTTGGTCAAGCAAATCTTCTCAGTAGCAAAAGGCGCGAAATTCAAATTTTCTTTGAGACGATAATCCTTATCGCCTACATTTTTTAAATTTGCCGCCTTTTTCTGCTGACAAGATTTGCTTGACCAAATATACATGATGTTCGGTCTCTTCCCCCCATCTTTCATGCCAGATCCAGTTATGATGGTCAAGCAAATCTTGTCAGTAGAAAAAGGCGCGAAATTCAAATTTTCTATGAGACGATATCCCTTCGCGCCTACAGTTTTCAAATTTGCCGCCTTTTTCTACTGAAAAGATTTGCTTGACCATCTATACTAGATTCATGGGCTCAACAGACTTTATAATTATTTCGTATGTTGGTCACCATGTTTTTGATATAATACTTATGTTAAGTTAAAATTTATCGTTGATTTATACAGTCTTACATCAGTGTTATTAACATTATCTGTGGTGGTTATTATGTGTCAAAAGTCCAACGTTTTCTGGGTTTGATTTGGTTTATTTTGATGTGAACTAGAGTTGGTGCCTCATAATATTATTTCTTGTTGTTTTTGTTATTTATACATGATGTCCGATGTAGACGAGATTATTGATTACATAAAGTCATTGAAGAAAGGCTTCGATAAAGATTTGTTTCAAAGTAAGATCGATGAATTGGCCCATGCAGTTGACACAGTTGGTTTGGAATATGAAGATTTTCACACATTGTTTAAAGTTTGGCTAAATTTAACAATACGTAAGTAACCATTTTATATTCTCGACATCCAACAATAATATTTGTAACAACACGATATAAAACTTGCATTACACAGGAATTATCATGCAAATAGTCCCACTTTAATTATTTCTTTCTACCATAGGGTGGTATTCCGCCTGTTCAATGTCATTGCGTCTCACTCTCTCATTAAGCAAAACGTGAGACGCAATACACATTGGACCACCCTGAATACCACCCTAAATGTTGCCTTTACCTCCAACACCTTACTTATGAATAACATTGAGTAAATTGTAAATTTCAGCCATAACTAAATGGGTCAGCATCGGTGTGTGTCTTGTACCTCAGAACAGTGTGACTGAGCAAACTGTGGACTATGCTCTACGATGGCTGTTGGCGAATGCACAAGATCAGACCAACTTCTCCAGGATAGCTTTCCTTCTAGATTGGCTTACAGGTAACTTCTCTATTAGAAGTATTAGAACAAATAAATTATTTTCAGAAAATATTTTAATTTGTTTTTATTTCAAGTAGAAACACTACTATATAAATTATAAACTGAAATAAATGTCATATACTAAGAAAAAGTGACCAAGGCCTCCAGTGCCCCAGGCTGGAATTGAACCAGCGTCCTCTGCTATCACACCAATAAACCAATATGCTGCAGGCACCTGCTGCGATAGCAGAGGATGCTGGTTCGATTCCAGCCTGGGGCACTGGAGGCCTTGGTCACTTTTTCTTAGTATATGACATTTATTTCAGGTAAGTTCTGGTTTTTACTACAGTGTATTTGCAATCATTTTAAATGTTTCTTTTGTTAAAAATATGTGTTGCAATAAAAGATTAGTTTGATCAAATACTTATAAACAATGAATTCTGAAAGTATTCTTTATCATAATAAATGTGGTTTCAATACTTTTCACAGCTGCTATGGATTGTGAGTCTGTAGACATTGCAGCTCTAGACTGTGGATATGAAGTTTTTTTTTCTTTCCTGACCTCTGAAGTGCTTGTAAGTTTTTTTTTCATTTTTTTCAGTTATATTTATGTTAGATTTTATTTAAAATAGCCCTACTTGTATAAATAATAATAAAAGTTAATTAGTGTAAGTCATAGTTTTTTTATGTTAAATTGAGATAGAATTATTTCAATTATATGTTCCTAAATTATACTTCAAACTTAGTTTTAAACATAGAGGGTCCTCTTCAGTGTTGGCCGAAAGTTAATGTAAATTGAAAATGTTGGCCATTAACCATTATAAATTGAACCTTAAACCGTAACGGACGATTACAGTTTACAATTCAATTTATAATGGTTAATGGCCAACATTTTCAATTTTCATTAACTTTCGGCCAACACTGGTCCTCTTGAAACCCTAATAGTATAAAACGAACAATATGAGTTACAAATAGTGGAAGGTTGGGACAATCACCATTTTTTATGATGCAAGGAGGTTGCATTTTAAAAAAGGTTGAACACTTTGAAAAAAAAAAATGTATAACTTCCAGGCAGCCCATGTGCTGAAGTTGGTATACACACTGACAAAGCCAACAGATGTCACTAGAACAAGGGTGTTGGAGCTGTTTGATTGTGCCAAGAAGAGAGAAAGTAAAAAGGTAATTAGTAAGGAGTTTGTTAACCAATCATCCATTGTATTAAATGCCCTCACCAACCCTGCTTCGTAGGCCGGTTCAATACTGACTTGGCTAGGAGGCTACTAAAGAGGAGGAGACCTAAATATGATGTATCGATTCTTGTAGCATTTGGTACAGTCAACGGTAAAAATATGGGTGTAGACAACTTACTCAAAAATATGTCCCATAGTTCTTAATTCACTGACTTAAAGAGTTATGGGACATATTTTTGAGATGATTTGTACACCCATATTTTTACCGTTGACTGTACCAGTTGCTCTTTCATGAAATAAAATATCCTGAGGAAACACAACTAATCCCTATAATAATATAAACTAATTGGGATAGAAGGTCAGATGGCAGTTTTTGTCTGAAGAATTAATTCCTGTGCCAATTTTTGGGATCAAAATGCCAAAAGCAAACTCTGAATATTAAACTGGGAAAGTTCTTTGGCTGCTCTTGTAAGTTTTTTGACATGTAACCATCAACCTTTATCCTTGATTGTCTTCTTTCCAGAGCATGTGTAGGCAGCTGCAAGTGTTACTCGGCTTGTTCAAGTCATATAAGCCTGAGTGTGTGCCAGAAGATATCCCTGCTGTGCCCGTCCACACCACATTCAAGAGCAACATCACCCTTCTGACCAGGTTTAAGAAATGGCAGGTAATAACTTTAAATAATTTCAGGATATTTTAAGGGTTCCGTACACAAAGGGTAAAAACGGGACAATATTACTAGTGTCCGACCGAAACATGTTTTTTTGCCGAAACCGAAACCGAAACCGAATGTTCGGCTTTGGCTCTAGTTTCGGCCGAAACCGAAACCGAAACCGAACCTTTTGTAGACTTGTTAAAATTGTTGAAAAAATGTTATAAAACCGCCTTTACACACATATTATAGGGCTGTCAACACCCAATGTCCTTGAAATTGATGTTACTTGAGCAGTTTTGTAAGAAATTTACTAGAGTTAGACCAAGATAATTCTGCAACGATTTTGATAACACACGCAGTGCAAGTGTTATTTTAAACGTCAAAACTTCTATGAAATTATGACGTAAGTATAAATAACATTTGCACTAGTTGCACTGCGTATGCTATCAAAATAATTGCAGAATTTTCTTGGTCTAACTCTATTCATTCACCAGTCAAATCAACATGTAGATACAGGGTCAACCAAAAACGCGAGCGCAGCGAGCGCGAATTTTTTGTTGACAATATCGCAAGGCCGGGTACCGATCTTCACCTGGGCCTAAACGTCCGAAGTGCCCCAGTGAGGCGAACTTTCATGCGAAGTCAAAGTCGTGCTTCAGGCTTCAGGATAAGTAGTTGAGCACAGACTCCAACCAATGTCCATTGTATTAAAAGCGAGATATTTCCTTGAGCGCTGGTGGCCTAGCGGTAAGAGCGTGCGACTTTTAATCCGAAGGTCGCAAGGTACAAACCCCGGCTAGTACGAGTGAGTTTTTCGGAACTTATATACGAAAAATCATTTGATATTTACTATTTGCTTTTCGGTGAAGGAAAAACAGTGAGGAAGCCGGACTAGTGCCGATAAGGCCTAGTTTACTCTCTGGGTTCAAAGGTCAGTCTGATGGCAGTCGCTTTCGTAAAAACTAGTGCCTACGCCAATTCTTGGGATTAGTTATCAATTGGACCCCAGGCTCCCATGAGCCGTGGCAAAAATTCCGGGATTACCTAGGCGAGGAAGATGATGAGTTTTCTTATTATTCCTTTGCCCTGGCCCAGTAACATGCGACAGTGTGCTATCTCATTTACTCCGATACAATTAGACAGTGTGCGCGTTATAGGTATTAACAGCCTCTTAAGACTGCGTCGACCGTCTAGTGGCGCCCTCATTAGTGGAATTGTGTTTTATAATAAACCAATTAATTTCTGTACCTATACATGAATCAGTATATATGTAGGTACATATTAATATTGTTGTCCTACTTATTCCCCAATTTTTGGTCTTTGTCACATAGTTTAGTTTCATAGTACGAAGTACCATTTCGTAAGTTTCGGCCGGGCCGAAAGGTTCGGCTGTTTTTTGGCCGAAACCGAAACTACAGCCGAAACATGATTTTTTGGCCGAAACTGGCCGAAACCGAAACCGAAACCGAAACCGAACCTTCGGTCGGACACTAAATATTACTAAGACTTCGCTGTCCATCTGTCTGACTGTCACCAGGCTGTATCTCATGAACCGTGATAGCTAGGCAGTTGAAATTTTCACAGATGCTGTATTTCTGTTGCTGCTATAACAACGAATACTAAAAACAGAATAAAATAAATATTTAAGTGGGGTTCCCATACAACAGACGTGATTTTTTTGCCGTTTTTTGCGTAATGATACGGAACCCTTCGTGCGCGAGTGCGACTCGCATTTGGCCGGTTTTTTATAGATTCTAGCTTCTAGCTATTATATTTTATAAATGCTGGAGTAATTAAATATTTACTAAGTCTCTAAGTGCTGTTGGAGAGGGAATAGGACCACTGCCTAAGGATTTGCGCTGCGCTGTGCACTTTTTGTGATGGGTAAAAAATGTTAAACTCGCGACAGGTCACGTGACCGTAAGATTCAAGACGTAAGACGGACACGTGACCTGATCGAAAAACTGTTACAATCAATGTCATTGAGATTCCACTTCTGCCGTGCTCCTGGAGTGCAACCCGTTGTTTTTATCTGAGGCCTGTCTGTCATAAATGGGGGTTCAGCGAATGTTCTCTTAACCCTATGATCGCCAAAGACGTCAACTGACGCGCGGCTACAGCCCAATGTCAACCTTCATACCTTCTGAGTAGTTTCACTCCATTTATTTCAGCATTATAAGCATTACAGTGTCATACCAAAACCCACGATAACGTGCCGCACACAACAGCCGTGGCGTTCTAAGGGTAATCATATGTTCCTTGTGCGGAAAAGTGGTAGATTGATAGAGTTAGACCAAGAAAAGTTTGCAGCGATTTTTATAGCCTACGCAGTGCAAGTGTTATTTATACGTCATAATTTCATAGAAGTTTGACGTTTAAAATAACACTTGCACTGTGTGGGCTATCAAAATCTCTGCAGACTTTTCTGGGTCTAACTCTAGTCGCTTTCTTGTCGCCGGTCGAGCAACTGCCTTAGAAAAAAGCTAAATGTACAGTCGACGTCAAAAATAGGTTTACATTTTTCGCCTTATTACAAAGGAGTAAGGTGCAAAAGTGTAAACATATTTTTGGCGTCGACTGTACACCTGCACTGCCCTCTGTAAAGATTTGTCCTAATTTTTTAAGAGTATTTTTTTTTGTTTTAGGAACAAAGAAATGACGAGGGAACTCAAAGTCTACATTTAAGGTGGACAAATCCCATGCTGGTAAACATTTATTTCTAATTTTTTTTCTCATACTTATTTTTTATTTATATTTATATGAGCCTAGAGTGCCCCACACCTGGGCAAAGCCCTTTCTCCTCCCTTTCCGCGTATCCCGGTCTTGACCCGTCTCCCATCAGTTCCTATTGTAGGCGTCAAGGTCATCTCGCCAACGCCGTCGAGGTTTGCCTCGATCCCGGGTTTGTTGTGGGACCCAATTGGTTGTTATTTTAGCACACAAGTGAAATTGCTCATACTTACTGAGTTTAATTATCTCTCTATAAATATTTTTTTACTATATAACACTTTAAACTCTCGCGTTTTGTACACGATACAAACATAATTTAATTACACAAACGGGGCTACCGACATGACATTTGCTGGGATGTCAGTCTTTCCGTGACCACAGCTGGTGCAACTCAGCTGAAACGTCGGAATTAAAGGTAAAAATAATGAAATTATATC
This sequence comes from Cydia splendana, assembly GCF_910591565.1. Classification (NCBI taxonomy): domain Eukaryota; kingdom Metazoa; phylum Arthropoda; class Insecta; order Lepidoptera; family Tortricidae; genus Cydia; species Cydia splendana. The sequence continues at coordinate 5,704,955 of NC_085964.1, forward strand.
GCGGTAGACCCGTTTGTGTAATTAAATATGTATTTTTTTACTGTTTTAGGGAGGAAACGGCAAGAAGGGTGAATCACTGGTACCTAATATAGAATTTATAAATATTGGATCACAACAGTACCAAGACAAAGAGCCTCAAAAGAACTATCTTGATTTCACTGAGTAAGTGCAATATAGTCTACCTATTACTAATATACAGGGCGTTTTTTGAACAACATAAAAACTAGTTTGTTGTATTCAAAAGGTACTTAAATACACAATACAGTACGTAGCGGCCCCCCTTTTTAAATACCTGTCGTAAAATTTATTTAAATAATCACGATTAATTAGCAGTGGCGCTAGTGTGCACGTTGATGGGCTCTTAAGTGAGGCATGACTTCAAAGTGACGTAGACTGCCTTGTCAGCTAACTTGATATGACGTTAATTGTCAAGAGGCTGACTTCCCCTTTGTCTTTACCTCTCCACCTAGTTTCATCCTGCTAATATTACATATTTATTCCACAGCCCGGTATCACTCCTTCAGTACAGCGTGCATCGCTCAGTATCGCGCCCGGCGAGATTACGAGCACTCCTGCGCAACAACACAGGAGTCATGCTACTGGCTCTCAGCGACGCACGCACGCAGGCCGCGCTCCACCACGACCTGCACTACATGCTCACTGGCTGTAAGTATACCTTAAGTTATAAATAGCTTTTTCACTTCTCATGCTCAAAAAGTGCACCTTTATGTCGTGCGTAGACGACATAAAATCGCATTTTATGCTCTAGAGCTGCTTTCGGCAACCTGCGGCCCGCGGGCCGCATGCGGCTCGCGAAACTGTCACTTGCGGCCCGAGAGGCGCCTTGGCTATTTTGTATGTAATGTCACAAACAACAATGTCTCATAAAGTCATAAATATTACCAAAGTATGGCCCGCGTCACCTCCGTTAACTACTATGTGGCCCTTTGCTGCTAAAAGGTTGCCGACCGCTGCTCTAGAGCATAAAAGTAAAATTTTCTTCTAAGACTAAGGTAATCGGTCTCAACAGCCAAACAGTTAAAACATATTGCACAATTTTACTGAGCAATAAAATTGTGTAGATGACAAAACTTGTTATATTATTTTATTTTTGCTACAATTTATTAGAAATCCGTATTTTCTGTCATTAAATTTAGTAAATCACATAAAATAGGAGTCGATTATCGTTCAAAAATGCTCCGAAATGTTTGACTTGGCAGAAAACCAAGCGTCTGAAACTCTGATCACATGTTGAAAATTAAAAAAAAAAAATTAATACGTTATTTGGCGGGAATTGATTATGTATTATGTTCTTTCGCTTTACGACAATTTCGTGGTGAAAATTGCCGTGAAAAATATAATTTATTTTCCTCGCAATCGAAGTGAAAAGCAGAGTGTACAACAAGGGCATAAATGTCCATTTTTACCCTCGTCTACTATTTTGGTCTTCGCTTCGCTCTTCTTCTTTCTTTCCATCCTGTTACCCCCTGCTGGGGTGTAGGGCTCGAATCTTTTTCTTCCACTGACTCCGGTCCTGGGCAGCTTGGGTAGCCTCCTCCCACCCCATCCCCAATACACCCAGCTCTTGCTCCACAGAACGGCGCCAAGTAGATTTAGGGCGACCATGTTTCCGTTTGCCGGGCATCTTCCAGGTCAGGGCCACTTTGGATAGGTGGGTGTCAGGTTTCCTGAGGATATGCCCAACCCAATGCCATTTCCGCGTCTGGATCTCCTTGTGTACGGGTGCTTGTCCGGTTATTCTCCATAAGTGAGCGTTTGTGATCCAGTTAGGCCAAAAGATACGTAGGATTTGCCTTAAGCATTTGTTCACAAACACTTGGAGTTTTGTCATTAGGTCTTTGCGGACAAACCAGGTTTCGCACCCGTACAGTAGCACGGCCTTTACATTCGAGTTGAAGATCCTCACTTTAGTTCTTCTCGTTAGGATAGAGGAGTTCCACACAGGTTTAAGCTGGCTGAATGCAGCTCGGGCTTTGTTTATTCGAGTTTCAATGTCAGCTTCCGTTCCTCCACTCTGGTCGACAATACTGCCCAAATAGCAAAAGCTCGCCACTTGTTCGATCTGGTTTCCCTTAATCAGCAGCGGAGTTGAATCGGTGGTATTCTGGCGCATTTCCTTTGTTTTCTTGTAGTTAATGCGCAATCCTTCCTTTTCAGCCTCCTCTGCTAGATCTTCCGCCTTGTCTTGGAGTTGCTCACGCGTGGTTGCTATAAGACAGAGGTCATCTGCAAAGTCGATATCCTCGAGGTCTTTTTCAGATGTCCAAGGCAAGCCTCTTCGACCTTTGCTGGTAACCCTGCACATCACGTCGTCGAGCACCATCAAAAATAGCAGTGGGGAGAGCAAACAACCCTGTTTGACGCCTGCTGTGACATCTATACTCTCAGTGAGTTTACCCTTGTGGAGCACTCTACACGACGATCCATGGTAGAGTGCTTTGATAATGTTGATCAGCTTATCTGGCACACCGTTAAGCTTCAGAACCCTCCATATGCTTGCCCATTTTACCCTATCGAATGCTTTTTCAAAGTCCACTAATAGGGTAAAAACCTCACACTGCATCTCCTGACATTGTTCTAGGACCATTCGCAAGAGGTTGATCTGGTCCGCACATGAACGCCCCGGCCTAAATCCTGCCTGTTCTTCTCTGAGCTTGCTGTCAATCACTTTTGCCATCCTCGAGAGTAAGATCTTGCACAGCACTTTAGAGCAAATGGGTAGCAGATTTATACCCCTCCAGTTAGAGCATTGGGATAGGTCTCCTTTTTTGGGTAGTTTTATAATAATGCCTTCCTTCCATGATGTTGGTACCTGCTCTTGCTCCCAAATGCGCGTCAGTAGTGGCTCGAGAATTTCACCGGTGAGATTTACATCCACTTTCAGAGCTTCCGCCGTGATCCCATCGTTACCGGGTGCCTTGCCAGATTTTAACGTAGTAACTGCTTTGATGATCTCGCTTATGCTCGGAGGGTCTTCATCAATATCGGGCAGAATCTGGCTATGTACGACTGTAGTCTCCAAAGAAGTCGGGGCCCTAAACACCTCAGCGAAATGCTCTCGCCATGTACAAAGCTGCTGCTCCAGAGTTACCTGTAACTTTCCGGCTGCGTCCTTCAGTGGTTTGTCAGCGATAGGCTTATTGCAGAGAGTCCTTGCAGACTTATACAACTCCCCCATATTTCCTGAGTACGCAGCCAGCTCCGCCTTTTGTGCTATCGCTTCCGTCCAAGTACGTTTGTCTTTTTTGAGGTTGCGCTTGATTTTTGACTCGCATAAGTAGTACTCGTACGCTAGCTCTTCCTTAATTTCTACGGACTGCGCGGAGTTAATTCGTTGTTTCTTTTCGTGCCTTGCCTGGATCATATCCCAAGTGGTTCCTGAGATCCACTGCTTCTTTGGCTTTCGCTCGTATCCGAGCACAACCTCGCAACTTTTCCGAAAAGCGTCTCTAACGGAGTTCCAATGTTCTTCCAGGGCAACCTGAGTTTCACTTATATTCTCGCCACGCGCGCGGAGTTCGTTTTGAAAACGTAACCTTGTGGGGGATTTTTGGAGCTCCTCGATATTGAACCTGCGATTTGCTGACTTAAAGCTCTGCTGGATGCTTGCCACTTTAAGTTTGATTTTGGCGACAACTAGGTGGTGATCACTGTTTATGTCAGCCCCTCGTTTATTTCGGACATCTAGAAGAGATCTTCTCCACTTTCGGCTTATCATAACATGATCGATTTGGTTCTCCGTGCGACGATTAGGTGAGACCCATGTCACTTTGTGGCATTTCTTGTGTGGGAATATAGATCCTCCTACTATTAAGTCATTTTGGCAACAAAGATCTATGAGCCTATCACCGTTTTCAGTTCGGTGTCCCTCCGCGTGCTTGCCTATCCACGGTTCAATATTCGAGTTGCTCTTTCCTATTTGGGCATTGAAGTCTCCCATACATATAACAATATCTTGGCGCTTTGTTTTCTGTAGTGTGGCCTGGAGTTGGCTGTAGAACTTGTCCTTCGTTCTTGCGTCCGCTGCATTTGTTGGCGCGTAACACTGTATAACCGTGATGTTTCTTACTTTTGAGTGAAAACGAGCTGTTATAATGCGGTCCGAAACAGGATGCCATTCTAACAAGCTATTCTTTGCTTTGTCGGTCATTAGGAATCCTACGCCATATTCGTGTTTCTCAGTGACATCTTTGCCGGAATAGACAAATGTCATCCCATCCACCAGCTGCTCCCCAAACCCCTTCCATCTGGTCTCTGAAATGCCTAGAATCTCAAGCTTATAGTTACGCATGACTTTGGTAAGTTGGTGTAGGCGACTTTCTTCTTTCAAGGTTCTTACATTCCAGCAACCAATCATTGTCCATTGTTTCATGCCGAAGGTTGTTAGAGTTTTATCAGTCCGGTTTCTATTGATTCGAGTTTCAGTAATAAAAATGGATTCGGGCATACAGGTTATTAGCCCATAGTGCCCTAGGCTGATGGCAGGGCTGCTGCCTCAAAGCGTACCGCCACGCTTGATTTGTACCAGAGTTTGCTCTCCTCTCATTCGTTTATTGGTTATTTAGACCAAAAGGCCGATGAATGCCTCCTCCAGTGAACTGGGTGTATGGTTATACCGCCACGGCTCGGTCGCCAGAGCCTCGTTTGTTATCCAGCAGGGAGCACCACGGAAGCAGATTTGCCTCCGCCGCCATCCGGCGCGTGCAGGTGAGGTTGACATTAGGGCAAGCTAGATGTTGATGCTGTTCTCCCCTTACTCCCCTTCGCTTCGCTCAGACCAAAAAATTGCCTCGGGTAAAAATGGGTCACTTTATGCCCTTGTTGTACAATCTACTATTGCCTGCGACTTCGTCTGCGTGGAATTAGAGTAGGTATAGCGCCTGGATAATGCTAATAGCAATCATTCAATTCGCGCATTGCTTACTTCAATTATTAGGCAATGCATTAACTCTTTCAATTCCACCCCCCGTTTGCACTCTCTTCAGGGATGATTTCCGACATAAAAACTATCCTATGTCCTTCCCCGGGACTCAAACTATCTCTATACCAAATTTCAACTAAATCGATCCAGTAGCTTAACACATTCAATACCACTAAGTGCTACGGGTTACGCTCGTAGCGCGTAGCCACGGTTTCGTCGTATGTAGCGCGTAGTCGCTACGAACAGTGTACCCGACAGTCGGGTTCTTGGTGTTGAATGTGTTAAGCGTGAAGAGGTAACAGACAGACAGACAGACAGACACTTTCGCATTTATAATATTATTAGTATAATGGATATTATTTGCGCATATTGTTAGAGTAAGACAGATATAGTAAGAGTGCATCACGCTCTAATCGCTCAACTACTACCTGCACTACATACCACTGGCTGTAAGTACATCTTAAGATATAGAGTGGAATTCTGGCAAGGAGAAATGTTGCAAAAATTAACTTCAAAATGTTGCAGCGGTTAAAGAGCTCACCAATATCTGAATGCGCTTATCACATCGACAGGGTTGGGCAGTATTTCAATTACATGTATTTGAAATACGTACTTGAAATACATTTTAGTATTTTGTATTTGTATTTCAAATATTACCTGGAAAAGTATTTTGTATTTGGTATTTGAAATACTGCAGTCACATGTATTTTGTATTTTGTATTTCAAATACTTCAAGCTTCAAAATACATTTCTACAAAATACATTTTATTAAATTCTATGATCCTAAAATGGAACGTTTTTTTAAATATAATGTACGTCTTGTACGAGGGCAAATAGGTACAATGCGCGAGCTATTCTGCGCGGAACTTTTAGTCAACAGCCAGGGGATAGGGTCATTGCAGTAGTTTCCGTCCATGCTCTAGTTTTAGACCACTTGACAGATTAGCAAATAATATATTTCATTTTTAATTTACTATTTGCGAAATAACATTTTTATATGTAGACAGATAGGTATATTGTTTAGCTAAGGATTCAAATCAGTCCAAATTTGTGCAGCAATGTAGGTTTATATTCAAATTTCGTCAAGTGGACGAAAACTAGAGCTGGACGAAAACAAGCGCAATGACCCTATAAGTTTTTAGGAAAGGATATTCGTTAAAAAAACTAAATGATTAAACAAAAAAAAAAATTAAAAGTATTTTGTATTTGAAATACCTACATTATTTTAAAACACTGTAATTTGTATTTTGTATTTCAAATACCAGTCACCAAATACAAACGTATTTGGTATTTCAAATACTTTTAAACATGTATTTTGTAATTTGTATTTGAAATACGTGGAAGATAGTATTTTTCCCAACCCTGCACATCGACATAGGTACGTGATGTCTACTTGACGGTGATATCTATGTTAATTTTCGACGAAAAGTCATACGCGTTTCTCATTGTTTATTGCGCATTGCCATGTCAAGAACGAATCAATATGAACCAAAAGAATATCAGTTGATATTTAAATGGTTTCTATTGTCATCAATGGGTGGTCTTAATTTGTCCCAATAGGTACCTACTTATTGTTCAGAGATAATTTAATAAAAGTTTACTGTTACTTAATTTGAACCAGTATCTAGATATTTCTGCTACAAATGTATGTTCTCTGCGTAGGTTTTCTGGATGCATCGCCACACAGCGAGTTGGAAAAGCGTGACGCACTGCACTGCGTAGCTGTACTACAACGCACTTTATGCCAACCGATACGGGCTGCTTCGGCTTTCTTAGCGCATTTTCTGCCTCTCTGGGATGAGACTCACTACTTTAACGAGGTAATCTTTACTATTATTTAATTCTACAAATAGTGAGATAGAGAAGTGAGTACTGCGTGGCTGTATACTCAGCATCAAATAGATAATAACCGCCCAAGGTCCCAGGTAGTAGACTACTTAATTCAGTTGGATGAAATTGAAATCATATTTAATTGGAATAAAGTTGCATTTGTTTTGTTTCGTTCAGTTTTCAAATAAAGGAAAATCAACTCTATTACTTGCACTATAGGTTCAAATTGCAGTGGATTTCTCATTTGTATGGCTGGGCTTTAGGAGGATAATGACGGCCAAAGTGGCCAAATATATCGTAAACATACCTTTGTTACTATGTTTATTTGGACAGGGTAGAATGGTGCTGAAAGCCATTGAAAGGTTTGCAGGTTATAAGGTCCATTTCGCCTTGCTTACTCAAAAATCAAAGGCCCAGATCAAGATAGTCGTAGTAGTCGTAGTCTCATTACGTAAGGCTTTATGTGATCGTACGGCGTAGGTGTAAGGTATCACATTTGCTCGTAAAAGGTGTTATTACACGTAGGCGATGCGGTCCGTAAATCCTATGTTTCGATCTAGGGCTGTAATGTATTTTTTCATCACACTTGTTAGGCGATGCGGTGCGTAAATCCTAAATTTCGACCTATGGCTGTAGTGCAGTGTATGTGCGAAATTAGGCAGAAGCTTTATTTATTTCCCTTTATTTTTCCTCACCTCACAAGTGTGATGAAAAACACCGTATGTGCCACAGGTGGGACATTAATTACGAACTCGTGTTAATAAAGCCCTCGCCTTCGGGCTTCAATTCATACTCGTTCGTAAATTCTTGTTTACCGTCCTTAATAAGTAGTAAGGGGGTATACATATACACGTATAAGCCTATAAAAATCTTTACTTCTACCTAATTCCTAAGATTATACCAACTTCGCTGTAAAATTTGTGAAATCTTATACTCTTTCGTTGTGCAGTTTATTAACTATAAAAAACTGACTTTTGGGCTTCTAAATCCTGGTTCGCTCGGTACACGTCATCACGAGTTTCTTGCGGCTATGTCAAGTGCTGATGTGGATATTATGGCCATATGTGAAACCTGGCTGAGAGAAGGACAGGAACTACGCGCCCCGGCGCCACCTGGCTACCGGCTACGGCACGTGCCGCGCGACGCTGCGAGCGGTCGCGCGCGGGGCGGCGGCGTAGGTATGTACCTCCGGCGCGGCATTACCGCGCGGCGGCTCCAGCAAGCACCCTGTTACACCACGGGTTGAGCAGATGTGGCTCAGCCTCAATTATAATGGTCTTAAACTAGCTGTAGGTACTGCATATCGCCCCCCATGGTTAGACGTTGACACATTTCTGGATGCTCTTAGTGATTCCCTGTCCTCATTTGCGATGTTTGACTATATTATTCTATTAGACGATTTCAATATCAATATTCTAAATGGGCAAGAATCAAACTCAAAGAAGCTTATCAACTTTTTTAATTGCATGCATATGACACAGTACGTAACTTCACTGAACCCAACACACTTCACTGAACATAGTGAGAGTCTTATAGATGTTATATGTTACACAATTATTACATACATTATTACAATAAGGCTGTCTCTAATGTGTCCGTTACCCACATCCCTGACCTAAGCAGTCACGCATTCATCACCTGCCAAGTAGATATCAAAAAAGTAAAACCACCCCCGAAATTGTTTGTATATACCTAGGCCAATTAAAAATATTGATATTGACAATTTTAATAACACTATTAATATTATTCGGTGGGAAGAACTGGTCAAGGGCAGCGTTGACGATATGGTGACACAGTTTAACTCCTGCTTAATGAATGTTTTTGATATATATGCGCCCTTAAAAAAAGTTCACATTAAATCGAGCACTTACCCATGGATTACTTCTAATATCAGAGAGATGATGCGATTAAGAGACCTAGCGCATTCCAAATATCGTGACACTAAACTAGATAGCCACAAACAGTATTATAAAGATCTCAAAAAGTTAGTAAACATATCACTTTACCACGAGCAATCTGCATACTTCCAGTATCACATAAACAGAAATATCAATGACCCCAAGAAACTTTGGAAAAATATTAAAAATAACCTAGTAGACTTCAAGTCAAAGGAATTAGAACTACCCTCACATCTCACAGATCCTAACTCTATTAATACTCACTTTCTAAATATACCCGGTAACGATACAGTGGACGTATCTTATATAACTTTTCTCGAGTCCAATCGATATGGCCCTGCGGTGTTTAACCTAAAAACTGTCAATGAAACTTTGGTGGCTAAGATTATTAAATCGATATCAACTAATGCTGCTTGGGCCGACGGTCTATCCTTGGACATGTTGATAATGTCACTCCCAAGAACATTAACCATAATCACGAACATAGTTAATAAATCAATTGAAACAAATGTTTTTCCTGAACCGTGGAAAGTAGCGATAGTTAAACCTATTCCTAAAACGCCGCACCCCGCCGATTACAATGACCTGAGACCAATCAGTATACTACCGCTCCTATCTAAAATACTGGAGAAGGCCCATTAAGACAATCTGGCTTTAGAAAAGGGCATAGCACCTCCACTGCCCTTCTTGATGTGGTAGATGAACTTTTGTCCTCACAAGATGTAGGCGAAGGAACAATATTAGTCCTTCTGGATTTCTCTCGTGCCTTTGACTGCATTAACACATCTACTTTACTATCTAAACTAGCATACTATGGTTTCAGCAATAACTCGATAAAGTGGTTCGCAAGCTATATGAGTAACAGGTCACAATTTGTTCAAGTGCAAGGCGCAGACGGCTTAACTGTAGCATCAGGATTACTTCCAGTATATAGAGGGGTGCCGCAGGGCTCTATTCTTGGCCCAGTGTTGTATAGTCTCTACAGTGCGGATATCGTACATAATATAAGACATTGTAAATTCCATATCTATGCCGATGACATACAGCTTTTCGTATCATTCAAACCAGAAGATACGCAGCGAGCTGTCGATAGACTAAATGAAGATCTGCACCGCATTGACCGCTGGTCAGAAATGAATAGTCTAGTTCTCAATTCGACAAAATCCAAGTTCCTCGTTTTGGGCTCAAAAAAACAAGTTAACCGAATTACAGCTGCAAATCCGCAAGTTAATATTTCAGGCAAATATGTGGAGATGGTATCGGAAGCCCGCAACCTAGGCCTGCTTATGGACAGCTCTCTGCACTTCGAAAACCACATCTTAGAAACTGTAAGGAACTGTTTCTATAGACTAACAGTCCTTTACAGAGTTCGTAATTATCTTAGTGTAGATATGCGTGTAAAATTGTGCGATACACTCATCCTGTCCAAACTTAATTACGCGGATACGGTATATGGTGATTGCCTACTCTTTCGTACCAAGAAAGTCGTACAACGGTTACAAAACGCCTGCACACGCTTTTGTTTCCCAATACCCCCACGGTCACATATTACTCCGTTTTTAAACATGAACAAACTCTTAAATATGAATGGTCGACGTACCCTACATTTTGCCACGCTTTTATTTGGTATCTGCAATAGTAAAAAATCCATATATTTGCATGATAAGCTGGTCTTCTATCAGCGTCGTATCAGGCGTAATCCCCGACTGATTAGCCCAAGGCACAATACCGCAGCATTTCGTGGCAGTTTTCGTTATGCTGCCACGAAGTGCTGGAATAACCTTCCGCCACCTATTTGGGAGAGCATTACTGTTAGTGGGTTCAAGTCTAAACTGAAAAAAACATCTATTGGCTCAACAAGGTATTGCTGCCTAAGGGCATCATTTTCTAAAATATTGGTATTATAAAAGTCAACAAAAACTCAAAGTCGATTCCTAGTTAACCGCCGTATAATAAAATCATATGTATAATATTTTTGTAATACTTATATAAGTATTGGTATTTAATATCTTAAACACATTACTTAATCTGACAACAAACTACTCCTACTACTGACACACAAGTCGCGCAGTATGCTGTCCCGCACCGCACACCTCGCTGGCTCCACAGAAAATCAGCGCCGTTGGCAACGCTTAGTCGTGCCAACTGCATTACTGAGTGGAGACCATTTCAGCCTCACATCTTTATCTTTAATGTCTCTTTGTGTTTTGTATACTTCTTGTTTCACATTTTATGTTATTTTTAGTTATGCATTTTGTAATGGAATCATGTGTTGCCTGAATAAATATTTTTTCTCAAACATGCAATGAAATATTGATGTTATGTTCCTTATAATAGGCTGCGAAGTATGACGTTTCAGGTGCGGCTAGGACAAAAGGTCGTTAATGGAATTTCATACACATCTTGCAGGCCTAGGCCGGCAAAGTCCTCTTTTTTAATTTTCATTTCACAGATATTTGTGACACAGCATCGTGGCATTCATCCATTAAAAAATACTAGAGGCAGCATTTGCTTTATGGTTCGTAATGACACTCTGCCACTACGCCTATAAAAAAAAAAACAAAATAATGTTTGCTATAATTTGCAGTTTTATTTGTATAAAATCAACATGAACTTAATAAATAATACATTCTATAATTTTAAATTATAAATTTAACTACACAAATAAAAACATTTAAAATATTTCATCTAAACGTTAGCGGTAAAAAGGTCTACTCAAACACGCGTAGTTATATTTTTTAAATTGTTATGGAGGTAAAGTTGAAAAATATTCATTCTGTTTTATTGGATTTATGGTGCGTTGTTGATTTTTTGACTTTAATATGAGTTCCGACGAAATAATGAAATTAATATTAATTGTAATCGTAGGTGTTGGAATTGGCAGCGTAAGCAGAATTGATTTTAATAACTTGCTGCCTCTGCCGCCAAGTCAAAGACGAAGTATGTATATGGTTGCTTATGGCAATTTTATTATTTGAGAAACTCAGAAAAATGGCTTTCAGTTTATTAGAAACAGTTTTGTGGCATATTTTAAATGAATGTAACTACAAATTCGTCAACACTGTGGAAATTATACTTATTTACTCCATGCATAAAGCAACGATGTATGTGAAACATGATATCAACATGAAAGACTATGTAAACTTATGTGACGAAAACGACAGTCAGACGGATACAAGGCGAAAAAATCAAAGATACATGAAAATATACGGGTAGTAAAAATACACGACTCGTGTAAAACATACGCGTGATAATGATATAGGTACGTGTTGGTTATATTTTGGGTGTAGTTTACTTTTAGTTTTTTGTATAAATAAAACTTGGTCGTGGATTTTTTATTTTATTTATTTCATTGCATGTTTGAGAAAAGCACTATACATACCTCGGCGGGAAATGGGGTTGCCCGCGCTCAGACCTATTCGGCCTCGCTTCGCTCGGCCGTCTATATGTCTTCGGCCGGCAACCCCTTTCGTCCCGGCCTCTGTAGTAATGTACTATTCTACTCTATTCTATTCTATTCTATTAATACACAACGTATTATATCATTGTACCAGCGTTCCTTAGCCACGTACCATATAGAAAACCTTACTGTTGGTTAGATCTTGGAGCTGCTGGAATGGGTCTCGGCGGACCCGGAGCTGCTGCCGCTGGTGCTGGAGCCCGTGGCGCGCGCGCACCACCACGCGCCGCCCGCGCGCCGCGCCGCCGTGCTGGGCGCGCTCCACACCCTCTACACCAACCTGGTGCGTACCGTGTGCAGACGTAATATCGGTTTGACCTGATGACGCTCCACGCTTCAAACTTCTATGTAACCAGCCCATGTCGCGGAGCCGAAGCGAAACCAATGATGGTTTAATTGACAGATTCCGCGTTCATAAATGTTATAATTATAATACACTGTGGCTACATTATTAGCTACGCGTCGCTTTACAATCACATTTACCTACTGACATGATAGATATACCTGAATACCATTATGTTTAGGCTGGACTGCTCCAAATATATTTAGATCTATAGATTTACCTATAACTCTTTTCCCAATCATGCAGCTGTTAGGCAGCTATTTGAGGGTTAGATAACGTAAACAATTTGCATGATAAAAGGCATGAAAATACCATCACTCTTCCTTGTAATCTGAGTAAACGTGGGCATACAATAGCATATTACTTACAGGTTTACTCAAGTACCCGTAGAAGACAGCACTTCGTGTGTAGCGCGATGCCGCGCGACATTTATAAGGACGCGCTGAGCTACGTAGCTTCTACTATAAGCACCATGTGTGGCAGAGCTCTACAAGTTGACCCAGGTACAGCACTAATTACTATTCGCTAAGAATTGGGTGTAATCTGTAAGATTTTGCGTATTTGCTTCCCTGTAGATCTAGCACAGGAGCCTCCTGAGGAGGAGGAGGAGCCTGGCTGCCCGACTTTTTCTAACTGTATTAATTGGAAAGGGATGAGTGCCGCTTCTTTGCTTACAAGAATATCGGAATGAGGACAATAAACGCGTAAAGCTTAACGTAGATGGCTCTGCAATCATTAAAAAACATACAAAACTGGGTCATTATTGTCTTCCAACTTAGCCATCGAATCCTAAGCTAGATTAGAACATACAATGACACTGTACAAAGAAATTGGACAGTTGGAATACCATCCACAGTTACAGATTTGACCGCATTGTTATTCCGATCCTAAACAAGCTCTTCTTTCGCAGAGGACCACCTTGCACTATACAGCTGCGTGTCCGGCGCGCTCCGTGCGGCGCGCGCGCAGCTGGTGCTCGGCGCACCCTCGCTGCCCGCGCCGCCGCCGCTGGCCGCGCTGGCGCTGCCGCTGCTGACCGTCTCCGCCGACCTGCTGGACAAGGTGGCCGCGCTCATCCTGACGTGAGTTCAGTTTTTCAGTTCTATCACATCATATTTAACCCTGACTCTTCGTAATAAGGTTCAAAATTAAAAAAAAAAAATACTTTAGGTGCTTGCATCTCGTTTGAGGTTTAAATACCGGAAGTTTTGGGGCTCGCCACCTATTAAGAGGATGTTATTATGTATTTGAGTCGATCAACTATTTCTTGTTGTTATTTTGTCCCATCAGCCAGGAGACAATAGTAGCATAGTTTCTTAGAAGAGCTGCTGTACCATTTTCTACAAACGTGCTTAGTAGATGTCCCATTATGGAAAGGCCTTATAGCTACCAAAAAATTCAAGTTTGGTTCATTTAAATACGAAATAACTAGTATTTTAAGAGTGACCCAGGAGACCGTACCCATGGCAACTAGTGACAAGAAAAAGTTGATTCACCCATTTGTGCTCTTACCGTGTAACATTATCTATATATTTCATCCTTCACCATGCCATGAATCATGATAGTATTCATACTATATACCAACACTATAACTAACCATATGTGGACCTTATGGCTTTGCAATAAGGGCTACGAATTCTCAGTTAACAGTGTGAAAAATGATATCTTTTAGGTTAAATATTAGAAAATACAGTATCATGTCATCATTGTAATACAGCCTCATATATTTTTCTTGCTTAATGCCTATGAAATTACTATAAGATTAAACTTTGCCTGGTTTATGCTATACGTTCCTAAACTACACCTATACTCAATCAAATCAAACAACATAAGAGCGAAGTCTTTACCTTGTGCCTGTATCTTCGCTTAGCGAACGCGCTTAACGTCGTAGTTATTATGAATTTAAACAGATGGCGTTATTGCAGTCTACTAATATTAACTCTTATCCGACGGGTACATTTTGCCGAATAATCTTGTTCATAAATTATTATTAGTCGTATGGTACCGTTCTATGCTTTATCATTGTATTTAATAATTGGTGGCTGCTACTCATCTTAATTTTCACTGATCACCGTGAAAACAATTTGAACAAAAAATGTTCAAATTGTTTTCTCACGATTTTGTAAGTAATATTTATGTTTCCATTTTTATATTGAATAGTTTCAATTATATTAACGATAAGTTTCATTCATTATAGTTTGATCCATACAACGTTTTACCATCATCAACCTATACTTATATGTTCCACTTTCACTTCTCATAAGGGTAAAAGGTGATCTCGATTTGACAAGTCTTGGACATCTCGCTCGCGTATGTTGCTAAATTGCAAAATGGATTGAAACGAATAATGTATCAAATCAACATTGTATTTCTATTTGTAATTGGAATGCGCCTGATGGAGGAAATAAAATATTTAGATACTAAATATTTAATAAAGAATTCCGCCTCAGGCGAACTTTTTTTCAAAGCATTTCCTCTGGTAAAATTACTGTTCTTTCAGATACAAGGAAATAATGTTCGCAATGCAATCTAACAAGGAGAACAGGAGAGATCAAAGCTACATCGAACAAAAGAGGACGCTCAAAGGGTACACTTCTGACATCGTGCGTTGCCTGGTGGACGAAGCCAGCTTCTCAGGCGGGCAGAGCGGTCTGGTCTTCCAACGATTACACCCTCAAGTCGTTCGGAAACTGACCGAGTACATACCAGAATCAGATTCAGCATTGAGCATAAGAAACCATCTAGCCTTCGCTCCGTACACGTACATACAAATATCTGACTCCGGTTTCGCTGACAATGAACTGTGGTTTGATACGGTCATAAAGAAGGAGTTTACGCATTTATCTACGTTATTAAACATGCTTGGCTGGGGTAGAAAAATGGTTGATTAACGATTTTGAACCTTATGTGTTAGGTTAAGTTGGAATTGGCTTTAAACATAGTGTTTTAGTGTAAAGTTTGGACGTAAGTTAGCCTAGATTGTTAAGTACTTGCCTCGGCGTGCCTTGTTTAAGTTGTACGAGTAGTATAAGACAGCTTTCAGAACCAACTCTACTTATAGTGTAAACCTAACTATGTGTTGTGTAACATCGCGTTGTTTTAAACGTGGCAAATGTAATTTGTAATACAGTGCATTAGAAGAAATATAAGCATAAACAATTTGAAAGATTCATGGTTAACCACAAAATCTTATATGAATGAAGGCAAATGCTAGGCCATATGAGTCGCTTAACTTCAAACTCGGGTAAATCCATCTGTCAGATTATGCGATTATAGTATTAAGAGAAGGTAATAGAGTAGATATTTGCTGAGAGGGTCGAATGGATTTACCCGAGTTTGAAGTTAAGCGACACATATGGCCTTGCCATTTTAAACGTACAATGCTCAGAGCTTTAACTAAGGAATAGTTAGACTGAGAAACTGAAACAATTTTAGGCAGATAATATGGAGCCATACGCAATTACGCACACACGTCGGACAAGTCGGGTGTCCCACCGACGCAATTCGCTGTGATTCTAATTCTAACCCGTCATGCCTATAAGATTTTAGGGGAAGAGTTGTTTAGAAATGTACGTAAATCAAACATATCTCTGGAAACAATAAAGGATCAGTTGGAAACAAATTTTAACATTCGACCTGCAAAAAAATATCACAAAAGTACTCATTTGTACCGAAAACAAAAGGGTGAACATCTTTTGACCGGTACTCTGCCCTGCTAAGCCAAGTAGCGGCATCGGCATCTCAAATAAAAATTTAATGCAAACATATACCTTACATTCTTTATCTGAAAATTCAATTTTCAACGTCATTTGTTTTTGAGATGCCGCTAATCGGCTTAGGAGGGCAGTACTGTATTTAGAAATTGCTTCTTGATATCGATCTACTTCAGTTGATATTGAAATTATTGAATTAATCCCTAACACTGGTGCATTTTCCCCCGTCAAACTGATGTATGAAAATAACGTTAACTATGTTATGATTACTATTGATGAAAGCTCTTGTGTACTGTGTCCAAATGTATTATGTATTTACAATATCATAGTTCACAGCTAAGTAATGAATGTAATCAGCGGGAAGCCTGTGTACGTTTGATTAACGACGTAATCAAATTAGAGTAATCATCAAAGACATTATTGTAAACCATCCATTCATGTGTGTAAAACAGATTCCTGATGACAATAGAACATAATTATTGATTTTGGTAGACAATAAATGTTTAAATGTGACAATATTGTGAATCTATTTTGTAGATAATAAATATTTTTTATCTAAAACGGATTTTATTTCAAGTCTCCTCAACGTCCTCTTGTTCGAAGCACTTAATTGATTCGGAACAGCGAGCGTCCTTTGTCCGTGAGCTGAAGCGGCGAGGGCTGTTTTCAGAGGTTGGAAAAATATTTGAGTGTCCTTAATTTACCGGGATTGATTAAATTATCCGGCCCGTCCATCGCTTTTCAATCCGCCGAGAGAAAGAAAACAAGGAATCAAAATAAGCCCGAGAGGTGCTCGGGCCCATTAATTACTCCCTAAAAATGCTGCGACCCTCCGCCACGCGGCGGGCACAAATTAATACAATATCATGATGTATTATGTATCGTATCGCACGGGTACTCTATTGAGCTCTGTCCTGCGTAGGGTGACCAAGCCGGATCGCCTGTTGTACTTCAGTTTGTACGCTCGGCAGGGA
The DNA here is from genome assembly GCF_910591565.1 of Cydia splendana. NCBI lineage: Eukaryota > Metazoa > Arthropoda > Insecta > Lepidoptera > Tortricidae > Cydia > Cydia splendana. Next base: position 5,722,115 of record NC_085964.1, read on the forward strand.
CACTTTATATTATTTCTTTAAAGGGCCGTTCTTTTACGAGTTTCCGTAATATTTATTGAAAAGGAAATTATCAATAGAGTATTGTTAGGTTGGAGACTCTTACAAAAGGAGTAATTTGTGCAAGTTGGTAAAAAGCTTTCCCTTTTCTTTTTTCTTCAACGCGTAAATAATACGTCAAAAGAAGCGTACAATTTCCAATAAACTTTTCTCCAAAGTTAACTATTGCAGAGATGTATTACAATGTATCCCTCCTCTTTGTATTTGATTTAACTGCGAAATTGTGCAGTCTATCAACGTAGGTTCCATAAATAGTAGGTATCTACCTGTTGTCTAAAATTATTATATTCTGGTTCTGAATCAAATAAACGATGAGGGTAGAAATTATGAAGCTTAAACCATTATTAAATGGATTCAATTAAATATTAATTTAAGTTTTCTACAGCTTCATAATTTACTTAATCGTTTAAGCTCCAGAGACGGCAGGTACGACTGTGCTAGGACGACCCTATACTCTGTATCTTTAGGTACTTAAATAAAAGCAAACAAATAATTTGCACATTTTTGGGTAGTTATAATATTTATTGATTAACCAACCAAATACAAAACCACCTGGATCTGGCACTGAACGACCTGACTTTAACCTACATTATTTGATCATGTAATGTTTTCATTGGCTCAACTGGCTTAAGAAGCCATTTGAGGGTAGATTTTGTTTATTCTTTTTTAAATACCTAAAGATACAAACATATACAGCCAGCAACCAGCAACAATAGTTAGCTCATGAAACAATGATCAAAAAGTAACTGCTACTCGTACTTATCCAGGAATTCTTTTTCAAGTAGGGATATATCTACGATTCGTGATCTCAAGTATCTGACACAGTTTAATAAAATTGTTCTTCATAGGTATGGGGACTTATCTTTTTGTTAAGCTATTAGAACGGTAGATATTTTTGACGCGTAGTCTGATCCGTTAATTTTGATGCCGACTGTACGACTACAACAACGACTTGTCATTGCGCAAATTTCACTGATGCGAATACGTGAATACGTATGGGACGTAAGTACGTACGTTGGAGGTGTCAATCTACTGTCAATACCTCCAAAGTTTGACAATTGAAATCCGAATGATGAACTCGCGTCATTCGGACAACTTTATATATTTCCCGTTTTCTCTTGCAACTAGCGCTCATTTATTTTTCGCGGTCCGCTCGAAAGCATAAATTATGGACATCGTGGCCGGAGTCTGCACGTAGTGGGGCGCGGGCGGGGTGGCCACCCCTCGCCTCAATGAGAAATGTTTCAGGGCGCTTTGTTCCCTCATGCCCCTTTTTGCGAGCGACATCTTCAAGGATACTGTGTTAATCGGACCCCGCGATACTTTTTACGAATTACGTCAACAGAAGTCGTCAGGAAAAACTGTTTTTGCCGGCAGATTCGTCTTTTGCCTTTGATTGTCCTTTGTCTGTTAGAGGTCGTGTAACTTTTATTCAGCCGAGCTTAGATTTACGTTTTTTACGGATCGTCGGTACGCATTTAACGTTTTAAAAGGTTTTTTGGTCTACTTAATAGCATAGTCTTGTTTTCTGTTGTCGGGTTACAGTGATGATGGTATACCTTAGTCAGAGGATTTGATCATTTTTAATTGAACTTTATCTAAGGGTGGTATTCCATCTGTCCAATATATTTCACTTTCACTCTCTCATTAAGCAAAATGTAAGACAAAATACACATTGGACAAAGAAATTGGGCAGGTGGAATACCACCCTTACGAATATGTAGTACTTGTCTATAAGTAAGCGTGCGTCGATTTTCATAAGATTACCTATTGACGTGTTTATGACATCGGTTACACGCTAATTCTGGCGTCAGTTCAGTCCATCCGTCCATTCGAGTTTTGACTGATGCCAGAATGATGGAAAATGGACCCGGTTAGACGATCAGCCCAGACTGACAACAGACTGATAAAGTTACGACACAGTCGCCGTTTGGACACAGAACGCAACACAGTCATTTAGTCTTGTCTAATATGGTGACTGACGCGAGAATGACACATACAGGTTACACGATCAGTCTCTTATCAGTTTTCTGTCATTCACAATGGACTGACGAATATTATCTAAAAATTTAAATTTTCATCAGTCCAGACCATCAGTCCATCAGTCCGCGTGTTACACGATAATTCTCCCGTCAGTCTGACCAGACTGATGGACTGAACTGACGCCAGAATTAGCGTGTAACCGATGTCTATGAACTCCTATAAACCTGTGTGGTGAATGATACCTGTCTCTGGCACGGAACGAACACACCGGAAAAAATATTTAGAAATATACGGGAAATGTAGCGAGCGTGAGGCATAAATTACATTTTTACCGCATTTCCCTTATACCTACTTACCTACCTACTCGTGTATTGATTCGAAAATTATGTAGATCGAGATCGGTGTCCCATAATATCTCAATAGGCGTATTGAGACGGAAACATCTGCCGAAAAGACCTTGACGCGAAGAAAAGTCTGAAAACGCTCTTCATTTTTCTAGCGATGTCATATAATTATATAATAAGAAAACAAACATTTCGTACATCTTAATATTATTTATTTATTTCTTTATTTAGAAACAAACAGTCTCTTATAGTAATAAATTATTACAGTAAACGGTTATTAGACTTATAGACCTACAGTTTCCTTAATAAGAATATATAAACCATACAACTTATATAAGTAGTACTAAAACTAAATGGAATTTCAAAGTTGAAATTAAATTAAAGTTACTAAAATACTCAATGGAATTTCGAATTTGGAATGAAAAAGAAGTTACAAAAATACTCGTGCATCCTAACGAAAACGGATAAATTTTAATAACAAACAAAAAGTGCACTTAGAGTTATAAACTATCTAATTAAAGCCTATTAATACACTTCAAGGTCAGTCGTTTGAAACTATATAACTTTTCATTGAAAATATCTAAATTCTGAAATTTATCATCGTACGTCCTGCATGCTCTTCTAATGAAACCGTTTCTCGCGTATGAAGTTCGGCTACGAGGAATATAAAAGAGGTTCTTCTTTCTACATGCTCGCTCACAACGACGGGGTACTCTAAAGGAAAGAGATTTTAACAACTCAGGGGCGTCGATAATGTTGTTTATGATTTTATAAAGAATTATAGCATCAGTGCGTTCACGACGCAAGCACAAGGATGAAATATTATATCTCTTCATAGCGGTAGAGTAATCTATGTATTTATTTCCAGTGCGATAATCAATTGTTTTTACAAACTTTTTTTGCACTTTCTCAATTCTATCGCTATGGATTTTATATAGCGGATTCCACACCGCGCTAGCGAATTCCAACCGACTACGGACATAACTATTATACAATATCTTATAAGTCGAAGGTCTCCTGAAATCTTTACCTACGCGCAGGATGAAACCCAACTGTTTAAAAGATTTATTTAAGATATTGTCAATGTGGGGCACAAAGGTAAGCTTTGAGTCCATGATTACGCCGAGGTCACGAATCTGGTTTACACGGGTTAGCTCTTTATTGCAGAGATCATACTTGAAATTAATATTTGTCCTTTTTCTACTAAAGCTAATAACAAAACATTTTCCTGGGTTTAAGAAAAGATTATTTACATAACAGAAAGTCTGGAAATTATGTAAATCGTTTTGCAATAAATTACAATCGTCTGGATTTCGTATGACTCTGAAAATTTTCGTGTCGTCGGCGTATAAAAGCATGTTTGAATTCTTGATACATTCCGTGATATCGTTTATATACAGTACAAATAATAAAGGCCCCAGGTGGGAACCTTGTGGAACACCAGAGCTGATGGACCTATAATGAGAAATATGCCCTCTCACAGCTACAGCCTGCGAACGATTTTCTACATAAGACTTTATCCAACGGTAAAGGTCCCCGTGTATACCAAAATGCCACAACTTTAGAAGTAAGCGCTCATGACAGACCTTGTCGAAAGCTTTGGCAAAATCGGTATACACAGCAACCACCTGACAGTTGTTATCTAATGCAGTTAATATGGCTTCTGTGTAAGATAGAAGATTCGATTCAACACTACGACCACTAAGAAAACCATGTTGGTTTGGGATGATATGACGTCGCATAGCAATAGAAAGCTGATCACTAACAATCTTCTCTAAAATTTTCCCAAACTGACACAATTTTGATATAGGGCGATATTTCTCTATGTCCGAGCTAACTTCACCTTTTGGTACTGGGGTAACTAATGCCTGTTTCCATAATGATGGTACACACCCCTCCCTGATAGATTTCTCAAAAAGTAAAGTAATCGGCAATGTTAAGCTAGAGGAGCAATTTCTAATTATGATGGGAGGTATACCGTCAGGACCAGCGCCCTTATTAATATTTATACGCTTAAGATATTTATTAACAAGGTCTTTAGTTATAAAAATAGTGTCCATGTCAAACACTGTGTCATTAACAGGTGGAAGATTATTCAGGTCAACATAACTAACAGTTGGTTTTTCGAAAACTGAGTGGAAATGTTGATTGAAAAGATCACATATTTGTGTACCATTTGAGGCTGTCATACCCTTATAGTGCATAAGCTGTGGGAGACCACTTTTAACAAAAACCGATTTTATATACGTCCAAAAGAATTTAGGGTGACTGCTAATTTTGGCTTCAGTATTGTTTATATAATTTCTGTAATAAATTGGTTCCAATTTTAAAATTCTTTTTCTTAGAGTTTTAAAAGTGTCGAAATCTAAGGGATTACCAAAAGTCTTCCACAGCCTATGATATTTCTTTTTCTCATTCAGAAGTTTTCTAAAAGATCTAGTATACCAAGGGGGCTTAGAACACGAACACTATTATGCTGTGGTACCGTGTTGATTACGCAACCTTCATATATTCTCGTGATAACGAAATACGGCAGAGTCACGGCTCCCGGAGGGTTGTTTTTGTGGGTAAAAATATGCGCAACTGGTAACAATTGATAGGGGACTGCGAAGGGTGCAATAGTTCATATCTCGCTTGGAACTAGGGTGACCAGGCGTTACTGGCGGCGCGTCGAATCGGTTAGGCAAGCCGGTGCTTTTTTGTTTTTTAGACATGTAGGATAGGTAACAGTTTTGAATGATTCATGGTTAGTTTCACTAGACGTATATCGACCGGGATATGGACCATGATTACCTTTTGTATTGTACAAGATGCATGTACCTAACTGCGTCGAAATATCGGGAGGTCGAAAACAATACAAAAGGTAATCAAATCACGGTCCATATCCCGGTCGATATAAGTCTAATGTAGGATAGGTGCTTAGTTGTTCAGGAATAGCCCGATGGGAATAGAGTTGTATAGACGCCCCGCCAAAGACAGGCGTCAGGATTTTCTGGAAATGTCAAGAATATTATGTAATTTAAAATCAGGATATTTGTGACCACTCGATGAAAAACTCAAGAAATTTTCACAATTTCACTAAGAATCCATAGCGGTTTTAGATTAGAACGTATAATTAAGCTCCTGTATTATTTTAAATCACAATTAAACATTGTATTTTTTTAATGGCTGTATATTCTGTGATATTGATACTGGAACATGCAGTGAAACGTAAGATGCTTAACGAATAGTAGTGTAGTAAATGAAGCAAGTTGTTGTATGGAGACCCATGCATTAATTTCTCAGTCGATGAAATTTAGCTTGGTTATTGTATAGTATGAGCCGAGACTAACATTATAAATATCCAAAAAAAACACTCCTAAGTTAGGTAAAAACACAAATCTGATTATATATTGAACCGAGTAATTCCTCAGTCCAAAATTATTTTACAAAATAAGTTATTTGTATCAGTATGTGATACTAGAAAAAAATCTAAAAGTTTTGTCAAACATGAGAATATTTTTTTATGATACTTCCTTTTTTTGACGCTCATTTTCATCGGAAAATTGCTCTGTCATTTTTTTCTTCTTATATGATCTTAGAATATAATTTGGCGCAGTGGGTAAAAAAATCAAAAAAAAATGCGTATCGAAATGTATGTATTATAGAACTATTAAAAACTGAGAGTGGAAAATTTTTAGATTTTCATTTTGTAGGTATAAAACGGCAATAAAATGGCATTCCAGTGAAAAAATTAGACAGCAATTTTCCGGTCCAAGACACGCCAAAAAATTTTATTTTATTAATACTGGTATTTCTGCTGGGATATTTTTTTGATATTTCATATATTGTTGCAATACGTTACATGGATATGTCTGGTGAAGAAAGTTTGAACGGAGTATTTCTCCGTAAAAAGATATTAACTATTTAAGACTTTAGGTATTTACTTTAATTCTATTATTATTATTATTTGGAAATTTATACAATACTTTTTATTTATTGATACTTTATCATACTGTAAAGTTTTTTCTGGCTGAGGAATTACTGCGGGGTCAACTACCTTTATTTACTACACTATAGAATGATGCTTAACAACTAAAACACTCATTAAATAATTCGTGTAATTTAAAAATTGGTACAGTTATAGCTTGTGGTTATATTAGTTATAGCTCATTAAATTGTTGACATGTCAGGAAAGTTTTCCAAGAATCAGGATTTGGTCAGAACCTATTAAACTTGTACCTGGTAAGCTGGTAACCCTACAAGAAACCCTTTGCGACCCCGCTTTCCTTTTATCCCTACTCAAAAAACGCTCTGAGTGTTGTGTTTTCGCTCGGCGAGGTAACTACTGCTCCCATTTTTTTGTTATCACATTTTTGCTTGGAGCGGGGTGAATACGTAATGTTCTGACCAATGTGAGGATACGGCGATCACTTTCATTTCTGTTCACTATTCAATAGTTCTTTATTGTAACTTTTTTATGATATACAGTGGAACGGCGGAACCTCGATAGCACGAATCTCAAGGGAAACGCCAAAAACTTCGTGTTAACGAGGTTTCGTCTTATCGAGGGCATCGACTTAGGGAGGTTCTTATAGGTTTTTGTTCGTCTTAAAGAGGTTTCGAGTTACAGAGGTAAAACGCTTGAAAATTTTGTGTTAGAAAGGTAATTATAGAAACGCAGAAAGTACAGTCTTTATTGTCTGTTTCGAGTTACAGATGTTTGTTAGTAAATAACTTGAGTTATAAAGGTGGTAGAACAATACGGCTATTTTTTCGAGTTGTAGAGGTCAAATTTCATTTTTCGAGTTATAGAGGTCAAAAATGTACTGAATAGTCGTGAAGGGAATCGCTGCTTACTTCGTCTTAATGAGGTTGAATAATTCGAGTTATGTAGGGTTTGGGCTCTGAAGGCAAGGGAATAGCATTTTATTTCGTGTTAATGAGGATTTCGCCTTATCGAGGTACGAGTTAGCGAGGTTCCACTGTAGTAGGCAAACGAGCAGACATATCGCCTGATGGTAAGCAATTACCGTCGCCCATGGCTCCCTGCAACACCAGAGGGGTTCCAAGTGCGTTGCTGGCTTTAAGATGGGGGTATGCTCTTTTCTTGAAGGTTTGAAGGTCGTATCTGTGCGGGATAACCGCGGGCGATAATTTAATCCACAGTTTAGCTGTGTGAGGCAGGAATTTTCTGGACGAACGAATATAGTTGCCAACTATTTAAGCGTGTAGAGCGATGGCGGAAAGAAGCAAATATATAGGTACCTACAAAATGGTGGAAAGAAGAAGAATAGAAGAATATAGATATACCACACATACGCCATGATTCCGAAGTAGGTGCATACTCTTATTCGGTAGATTTTAACCGCGATGCTGTATGTAAATGCTTGAACCGAGTCCGTTCTATTCCTATGTAAAAAGATTTGCGCGCGTGAGACCTTTGCCACTTTAGGTCCTATACTAATACCTATTAAAAATTGCCTACGGGCACAATATCGCGGTGCACGATATTTAGTTTAGACCTCCTTAAATTGAACAAAACGGCTTGTAACATATGTTCTTAATGTTGGAGATTTTAGTTATCAGCGCCCCAAGACTGCGAGTTCATATAGCCATTGACCCCATTCCTTCCGACCCGCTTGCTTGCGAGCTTGGCCCGAAACTATTTGTGAATGTTTAATGTCTCTGTATTTAATACCTACTGAAATAATTTTAGTCAAAACTAAAATGAAGTTATTGTGTTCCATCTTGTCCTTTTACACTTACTTATTTAAGAAACTTTTTAGACTTATTTGTATCTCCAATATTAATTGTGTGTAAATTGCGTTATTGTATACATTTCTACATACATATAGGTTTCCATTTTCTCCAATTTCAACGGGGTCCGCTTAACAATTCGAAATAAATAAGAGTTTTACTTATTGCCAAACTAAAACAGAATAATATAAAAAAACAAGGGAAATAACAAGGATGACATATGATATAAAAATTATAAAGGGAATAAATACGACGATAAATAAGGAGGACTGTTTTTAACCTTTTGAACGCCACAGACGGCAATTGACGTCAACGCAAAATCGTGACAACGACGCCAAAGACGGCATTTGACGTCGATAGTTTTTTGATGTAAATCTACTGAAAAACACCCCACTTTTAGGTTGGCATTACTTATTCACAAAACTAAATTTTAGCCCCGTGGCGTCAGTGGCACGGCAAATGGATGCGCCGTTTGGCGTTCAAAAGGTTAAAGAGCTTTATCTCTTCGAGACAAAAATTTAGTTAGGGTTATGATACTTAGGTATGATAAGAACGAAAATATTACCTATAGTACCTAGGTAATAATTTAGGGTTCCTATGAACCATGTCTACGCAGCTTATCTTCGGGAGCGGACAGGAGCGATTTCTTTTACGAGGACTGTTTAGCTACACGTACATATTTAAACAGTCCGAATGTCAAAGCCCTTCTAAACCTCCGAGATCTGCAAACACGGGCGTTGAATCGTGTTAGTGTAGGCGAGAGCGGCTGCTGTCTGTACCGAATCGATAAAATTCGGGTCCGGGCCCCCGTCCGTAACCATGGCAACGGGAGAGGGGACACCACCCGCCTTCTCCAGAACACCGATGTTGACTCTAGACGGATAGGGTAAGAGGCTTATTAATGGATTTATGTTATTTCACTGTTACCTATAAAATAACGCAAAAAACGGTTTATCTTCGATTAACGTCAGGTAAGAAATGAATTAGTAATTAGCCTTAAAAATGTGTAAAAAATCGTGTATTGTTTTGCGTTGTATAGCATTGTTCGAGGCATTTTTGTATAAATTTCGAAAAAAGAATGGGGACTACATAGAGTCATATTTTGTGTAAGGGTAACTTAGTGAATCTTACAATTTTTTTTGCTGAGTTACGAATAAGAATAGTGGAAAATGTATTCTAATTTTTATCACTTTTGAACATTAGGTACTTAGCATACCTATAGTACTTCACAGAATGGGACGTCGTTCCTAACAACCAACATTAATTTAAATTAAATCGGATATCAAATAATTTAAGGAAGGTCTGTGAAAAGTGCCGAGCTCTGTAAATAACAGTGGAGCGTGTCGGCCATGTTGCCAGACCGCGTGACGCCATTTCAAATTGAGTGCGTTCACGTCTGAGCCCTTCTAACATTATTTTCATCCTGAATCACACTTAGTGATGGGCTAAAGGAATAACTTTTCTTGGGAATATTCACCTATGTTCATCCATGTGTCTGCATGGAATACAAAAGAAAACACGACACATACAATTAGAGTTTTGTGTTTTTTTAACGATATCAGAGATTACGAATATTGACATTTTACTTTGGGCTCGAGTAGACGAACAATCAAAATATTGTCATTGAAAAAAATGGATATCTGTGTTTCGTTTTGTTAAGACGAGTTTCCAGACCGATTAGGTATTATGCATTGATTTAAATTTCTAATGAAATACTAGTTTAATAATGTAAGACGGTACTTACCTATTGTTTGGATTTGTTGTATACCTACTCGTATATTGGAAATACCACAAATCAATCTAAGTAATTAAGGAAACTTTTTAAAAATGTAGCACTAAATATGTGTAGGCAAAATGAAAATTTCCCTATATTTGCTTGAGTTCGGCACATCACTAATCAAACTGGCTGTGCGGAGTCTTAATGTAGGATGTATTGAATCGAAACGAACTTCGGATCACTGAACATGGCTTACCCGAAACGCTGGAATTTGACGATATGGCATCTGTTCCTTTAATGTTATTCCATTTTAGCTAGGCTCATAATTTATTGTGTCGAAATTTAAACCCCTATCCCATATTTCAGCCAGGATTTTCTTCGACAGATTTAAAACGAAATGTGTAAGGTATTCATAACTTGATTGAGCAGCCAATTTATATTTCAGAAGGTACAAATAATAGTATCGTTCCAATTAAGCCTCGTAATTGGAGAAATTAACGAACCCATTTCAATTAAAACTTATTCGGGAATACACCTTAATTATAAGAATTAATTTCCCTATCAAATCTTTTAATTAGGAGATGTACACATGGTCCTTTGAATGGTTCGTATCTCGTTCGAATATCGAGTTGGTTAGGACATCAAAGGGACGCAATATGCAATAAGGTAAGTAGCCGGGAGCGTATCAGTGTCGCCCTCGTGGGTCCCCGGGTAAGGGTTACCAGTAAAAGTCCTTACAAATCCTTGATTTTTGTAACAAATTCCTGACATTTATACCTACTATCCTGACGAGTATTTGTAAAAAAGGGCTTCTTGTATATCCAACGTTAAATACCGTAAAATGGGGTGAGTAGGTGCAAAACTGACATTCAAACGTCGATAACATTTTATTTTTACATATGCAAACTGAATGGTGTATATAATAAGTGTTCTGGACGTTTGTATTTTAGTTTTTATTTTATTTTGGGTAGTTCCATTTCATAACTTTGACGATAAACAGGAAATCCCACCTCACCCCGTAGTCCCTTGTATTTGGGGTGAGTTGGGTTTTCATACAAAGGTGATTTTGGAAGATTGTTGGATCGATTTTTTTTATTATGAGTATTACTATAGCTCCATTTGAAGTTGGAATACATTATTTTTGTAGCAGTAGCCTTAAAATCCCATCTCACCCCCCTTTCATACCTTCTCTCCCCATTCATAACCCAACTCTCCCCGCGAAACCTACTCACCCCATTTTACGGTACACTTGTTTACTGTCAACAAATGCGTAATTGCGAGTAAACTAATTGGATTCGTGATAATTGGATTCATGCTTACAGCTAAATTTTATTTTGCTTTGGAAAGAAATTTAAAAGATATATATTTTTTTAAACTATGACGCAGTAATGTTGACTTCAATTACCAGAACTTTTTTTATACCACATCGGTGGCAAACAAGCATACGACCCGCCTGATGGTAAGCAGTCACCGTAGCCTATGGACGCTTGGGCAGACATCCTGTTTTTAATGAAACTAGCTTATCTATCAAAAAAACCTGTGTCATTTCTGTAATAATATGTGGCTGGTAAATTATTTGGACGGTTGGTAACCCTACCGTCTTGCGCCTACCTAGGGCTTGGAATGAGGGCAAAAACGCCTGAAATGTAAGAAAACACCCTGTCATGTGGCCACCCTACTCAGGGCCGAAGCCGGTGCCCCGGGCGCCGGCTCAGTGCCGGGACGAGGGTGTACAAACTTTCGCCTTTAATATTTCTCGGCTTGGGATTACTTAACGATACATAAATGGCATTTTAAAATGCGTCAATAATATAACTTTTGGATTGGACATTATCGGTACATTGTTCACAAAGGGCGCTTTAAAAGTTTTTGAGCTATAAGTAAGTGGTTATGTTACTCCAAATTGCATGGCATGTTTAGTTTAGGTAGTTATTTAATGTCGGCCATGTGATCCAACCCGGTTGTGGCAAAAATGTAGTTAGGTTCCTAGGCAAACTTTTTTTATAAGTTCCTAATAAAGCATAGTTACAGGCCCAGTTGGGTGGTTACTAACTATGCTTTATTAGGAACTTATTAAAAATGTTTGCCTAGACACCTAACTACATTTTTGCATGTAGGTACATCGAGCAACAGTCCATGGACACATTATAAATGAAATTCATTAACACCAACATTGCCGGCGACCCGCTAGGCGGGTTCTCTATTTGTAGGTGCTTTTCGCTACATGCGGTGTTTCCCTTGATATCCGCTACGCTCGTAGCGCGTAGCTCTCGCTGGCGCTGAATGTGTTAATGTTGTGAAAAAAAAAAAACATTCGTATTAACACATTCACTGCCAAGGACACTTATGTGTGTTCATTTTGCACTGGACACAGGGCGGCCGGCAGCAAAAGTGTTAACGGCATTTACTGAAACGGTTGAAGCAGGAATAGAAGTTTTTATCTTAAATAAACCGGCGTGTTACTTTGAATAAGGGTTCACAAATATGTATTACAATTTCTGTTCCGTACCCAAAGGGTAAAACGGGACCCTAATTACTAAGACGCCACTGTCTGTCTGTCTATCTGTCACCAGGCTGTATCTCATAAAGCGTGATAGCTAGACAGTTGAAATTTTCACAGATGATGTATTTCTGTTGCCGCTATAACAAAAAATAATAAAAAGTAGGCGACCTTCGGTAGGCGAGTCCGACTCTTGTCCGGTTTTTTGTATATCCTATTAAGTCATACTAAATCCATGTAAATGCTAGTACTTAATGAATAAAAAACATCATTTATTCCAACATAAAATAGTCACGTACGCGTCGTGCGCGTACCTTATTTATGAATTAAAATGAGAAATGGCATTGCAGGTTGTCTCTAGAATTGATTAATCAACGTCGTTGCAGAGCGGCATGGTTAAATTTTCCCCATTGTCCCGATTGAGCGACGAAAGCGGTGGGACGCGTACCATAAATTTCGGCCTGGTCCTAACTGAGCGACAAATACGGCAATGCGATGCGATGTTTAACGTGGATTTCAAAGATTTTCACCACACCAGCTCGTAAAAGGCTTTCTTTAAGCATGACTCACGCTAGACCTAACCGGGGCCGGGCCGGAGCTTCCGTTGTTCCGTTAGTTTTCTATGGAAAGTACCACGTGATCACCGATCAACCGTCATAAAAAATGACATGTCGGACACCTCGGCCCGGGCCTGACCCGGTCTAGCGTGAGTCATATTTATTCTTTAAAAACTGCTGAGAAAGTTGCATTTTATCCATAAAAGTGGCAAAGTAAAATGATGTTTTTGAGTTGTTTCCGAATTGATTTATAAGTGTTGATTTTGAATGATAAATATTTAATAACGATATTTGAAATACTTTGTGTTTCACTCAGAAGTAAAGTTTGTTTAACCCTCGTGCCTTGAATCCCTCGCAACGCTCACGATTCCACTTTTCGAACCAAGAGCGTAGCGAGTTTTGGAATCTTTCCCTTTCTCGGGTATCAACATTAGCACGAGGGGTTAAACAACAATTTTGCTTTATATATGATTATAGGTAAGGTGGTGGTACTAGTGCTCGACATGCTAATGCCCAATAGACATTAACGTATATATATCTATGGACGGGCCTTACAGGCACTAAAATGGTACTAGTTTAGCGGTGTGACTCACGAATTCCAGCCAATCGTGCCGTCTAACGCAACTAGTTGCGACCAATAGCGCGCGTGATGCGACCTCATCAACCAATCGCGCGCGTGATGCGAACTCATCAACCAATCGCGTTGTACCGGTGTCACACTGCTGTACAGTCAACGGTAAAAATATGGGTGTGCAAATCATTTCAAAAATATGTCCCATAACTCTTATGTCAGTGAAGTAAGAACTATGGGACATATTTTTGAGTAAGTTGTCTACACCCATATTTTTACCGTTGACTGTACTGGCCCCTGTCATGCCTCATTATTATTGTCCGTAAAGCCAGTCCCAGATATCTATGTCAATGCCAATAGATGACACCCTCCTGTCACCTCTATTGACAATGACTTAAGTTTCAAGTTACATGTACCTACTGGGACCGCGTCGAGCACCAGTACCACCACCTTAGTAGGGACGTGATTGGTAGTCTCTCAGTTAGGACAGGGCCTGATAGAGAATTCCCGGGCGAAGTATTAGTTCTTTTGTCTAGCGGGCAATAAAGGCGCCTGCAAATGTGCTGCATTAATACAGGTGCCAGCGTCTGGCGGTCGTGGTTTATTTTCAGCCCATACTACGCCCCGCGCATTGGGTGACCAGGCGAGGCGTATACACTTTACCAGACTTGTCAGAAATATTGGCCTGGCGTCTATTTCACCAACGTCACAATTGACATTCTGCTACTGGCAATTTCGTGTACATTTCTGGATCGGTAATGTATCCTTCTTGGACCACTAATATTATCAATGTCAGACGACAAGACGATGTATGCGTGGTGATATAGGGACCATTTTTCATATATTCCAGAAATAGTACTGAGTTATACAAGGTGTGCCATGGTCAAGCATAGCTTACAGAAATGGAAAAAAAGTTATTTTCAATTGAATTACATCTTACAACTTACGTGAAATGAATAAATATTTATGGATTTTTAGAGTAGCGGAAAAGTTTGCAATTATCAATAAAATCAGGAATTTTTCAAGGACTTTTCCAATTTTGCACCTGGCAACCTCAGCGGAGCGCGCTCTTATTCCTGAGGCTGCCTTTTAATTATTTTCTTTAATGAAACTTCGTCGCCAGGAAACCTTTGTCCTTTGTGAGCATAATAGAATTCTAATTCTAACAATTACTGAATAAAACGTGTAACATGTTTTCTATCTTGTCGTTATAGCTCTGCTTTGTTCGTTAATGAGCACGCTCGGATTTGCAAAGGGTTTACAATGTTCCATCGTTGGCGTTACTGTTGCCAATTTATTTTTTGACGAGCTCAGGATTTTCTTTGAGTATACGGTATACATAGCTATTATTATAGATTCCTGAAGATGATCATTAAGGGGTTCTCAACTTCTCAGTTGCTGAGAATAATGTGAAAAACGGATAAAAACTAGACGTCTTTGGTTATTGTCTTTACGATGAATACGATTATAATAATTGTTTAAATTGCACTTTGCGTTGGTGTTTCACGTATTATGTAGAACTTTTTTCCCAATCAGTTCATCTGCTTGGTGCCCAATTGGTGCCACAAACAAACAGTTGCTGGCATCAAAATTGTAGCAACCAATCAAAACCAAAATATTACTAATATTACAAATAATAATTATTCATATTACTAATTCGCGGATTAGCAAAGTAATATTTTGGTTTTAATTAATATGGATTCCCGCAAAGTAACGCCTGAATTCACTATTGTAGCAACCTTTATTTGCAAAGGCTTGTAAAGGCTTTTAACATTGAGCGTCTATAGTTGTATTAATCTTTATTCAAAATCCATATGTGCTATGTATGTACCAGTATATCCAGGCCCGCCCTTGACCCTGTATATTATATTATAATAACCTCACTTTGTTTTCCAAGAAACCCTCACTGAAACGGCCAGTCCCCACAGAACCCATATAAAGTCAGTCCGATCACGCGGTCCTCTTACCATTCGCGTAAGCGCCATCTTGCGTAAATACGATGTGATGCGATGTTCAATTGTTCGAATACTATCGCAGCCGACGCGTCATTTACATTTATTATGGTTTTGCTTTACTGTGATAGCTCGTTTTGGTTGTGTTATGGCTGATCACTTGCGAACGGATCATTTAGCAAATAATAGTGTGATGGGGATCGTTTATTTATAACAATATTTATGTTGTCCTAGGGTAGTGGTTCCTGGTTCGAACTTAGAAAACTTAAAAAGGATGGTCAATTAAACCTTTGTGAAAATTAAACTCACGCTGAAAAAATATTTTGTATTAGATGTCCGTTATAACTACCTACTATGAAAACCGGGATGTTCCGAACAGTAGTTAAATGTAAATGACCGTATCAGTTTGAAATCGCAAATTTCTGACTGTTAAAAAAACTTTCCACTCTAGGACGGCAAAAGCTATTTTGTCACCCGGCTATCCCCATATAAAAAGTCAACTTACCGAAAAGGAAAACTGAATTTTTCTAAAAACTATCAGGAATACTTTTTTAAAGCTTGTTGGGTTATTGGGGCACACGGTGTATACCTAAAATATACTAAAGTAATAAAGCTTATCTGGAATGCAATTACTCTGAAAGTCCCCTTTCGACTCTCCACATGCTTTTCCACTTATTACGAGTTGAATTTGCGTAAAAGTAATGTAATAATCTGTGATAGGGGGTTAATTTCGTTATTAATCTGTGCTTTCCCTTCCAATTTGATATTTGACAAAATCCCAGCAACTCGTATCAAATAGGTATAAAGTCGGTCCATTAAAAGTCTGCAGCGGATTTGATAGCCCACGCAGTGCAAGTGTCATTTATACGTCATAATTTCATAGAAGTTTGACGTTTAAAATAACACTTGCACTGCGAGGGCTATCAAATCCGCTGCAGACTATTCTTGGTCTGACTCTATCTCTGGAGGCGTATTCTGATTGTAATAACAGGTTGTGAATTTGATCTGAATTTAATTTTGTTATGGATATGATCTGCCAGTGTCAGAAGTGACGTTTCTTCAACCAGAAACATATCCCAGATCATTGAATAATTTTACAGTTTAGGCTCCTTGTTTTAAGTCACTCGCAAACACAAGTGAGTCTAAAATCAAATTCATAACCTGTTATTACTATTAGATTAATCCGAATATGCTTGCTGGATGACATACAAAAGGAAATATTGGAATTCAAGACATAGATACTGAAAGAACTGCGATGGATCTTTAACGAAGCTCTGTTCACCGGTGAAATACCAGAAGAGTGGCAGAATAGCATGGTCACATTATTTCACAAGAAAGGCGCCAAGACAAGTCTTAAGAATTACCGCCCTATTGCCCTCCTAAGCCAAGTGTACAAAGTATTCTCACGAGTTGTCACATCGAGAATATCACGAAGATTGGACGAATACCAGCCTAAAGAGCAGGCGGGCTTTAGGAGCGGTTTTAGTACAGTCGATCATATTTTCACAGTAAGGCAAGTGATACAAAAGTCACTTGAGTACAATATACCACTTTACCTTGCCTTCGTGGATTATGAGAAGGCGTTCGATACGGTGGAGCATTGGGCAGTTTTTGACTCCTTAAAACGTTGCCGAATAGACTACAGATACATCCAGCTGTTGAAAAACCTTTACCGCTCAGCGACAATGACAGTGCAAATTCAAGGCTCCAAAACCTCAATACCACTCGGAAGAGGAGTGCGTCAAGGTGACGTAATATCTCTAAAACTTTTCACAAATGCACTAGAAGATGTATTTAAACACTGTAACTGGGACGGCAGAGGTATCAAGATAGATGGAGAGTACTTAAACCACCTACGCTTTGCTGACGACATTGTTTTACTCGCAGAGACACCTGAAGATCTCGAACACATGCTCAATGATCTAAGCCAGGCATCGATGCGAGTTGGTCTAAAAATGAATATGGAGAAAACAAAGTGGATGAGCACCGCTGAAAAGGCAACCATTTCATTGGAAGGCAAAACGATGGAGAGAGTAAGCGATTACGTATATTTGGGCCAGAAAATAACGCTTGACGGTAACCCTTTGGATGCCGAAATTAGTAGGCGCATTCAATTGGGTTGGGGCGCATTTGGAAAGCTAGGCGATGTTTTCAAGTCCAAAATCCCACAGTCACTGAAAACCAGGGTCTACAACCAATGCGTCCTCCCAGTGATGATGACTTACGCATGCGAGACATGGACGTTGACCGTCGGAAGGGTGCGCCAGCTAAAAGTGGCACAGAGAGCCACGGAGCGCGCGATGCTCGGGATCTCCCTGCGAGACAGAATTCGGAATGAGAACATTCGCCAACGCACGAGAGTTACCGACATCGCCAAAAGAATTGCGCAACTGAAGTGGGAATGGGCCGGCCATATCTGCCGCAGGGATGACGATCGATGGGGCCAGCGAGTGCTGTTCTGGAGACCTCGACTGGGAAGCCGGAGGGACGGAAAACCACGAGCCAGATGGTCGGACGACATTAGAAAGACGGCAGGGCCGACCTGGCATAGAACCGCCGCATACAGAACAACATGGAAATCCATGAAAGAGGCATATGTTCAGCAGTGGACGCAAATATGCTGAGAAGAGAAGAAGAGATATGAAAAATTCAAGGCCCTTTTCAGATAGGCGGTTTTCTGCGCGTATAAGCTCGTTTTGATACCCGCCCCGCGCATTATAACGCTACACTCTCGAACCTGTGCGTGAATGGTGGTGTCTGTTGTCGCGCTGATATTATAAGTGCGTTATTTGTCATACGAGTTATCTCGCCCTCGACTCGACCTCGCTCGAATATATGCAATTATAAAATGTTAGCTAGTCTAAGTTTAAAAAAAGTAGTTAGTTGAAAATCGCTCCCTAATATAGTCTCCTCGCCTACTCGGTCCCACTAAAATTTCTATACATTTACTGGCTGTGCATACCCAATGGCGTTTCTCGCCAGCGGCGCAGTGGAGGTCTCGTATACAATCGAACGTTTCTCAAATGTGTTGACTTTGCTCTCCTTTAGCGGCAGCGTCACAAACCGTTTTCGTATATGTAGGTACATTACACCGACCGGACGACGATATTATTTGTATCACTTCGTCCCTTATTTATTTGATAGTATATAGCTATATTGCTATATGTGCGCGTAAAAAAAGGCCACGGAACGTGACCCGGGCTTGTTCTTATCGCTGACCGCCTAAAAATAGAGTTATTAGATGGACCAGTACAATGTGACCTATAGACACTTAACACACGTTACAACATTTAATACTGGTTTCCCCAGGGTGTCTTTCTTAGACGTTTGGAATGTGACAACCCCAGGACGAGGGCAACAAGGGCATGAATCTTATAGGTGATTTATCGAGCAGCGGTCGCCCGAGAGCTACGTGCGACCGCTATCGCTGTTATGGTTTGCCCGAGGAAATGTAGGCGAACGCGGCAAAACAGAAAACTTGGGAGCGGCCAACCCAGTTTTTAAAATACAGCTAACTAATATTATCGTATGAAGTACATATCACACAGTGCAGTTATTATCAGGTTATAAAGATCAATGAATGTTCTTGATGATTGCATTAATTGCGGTGTACATACAGACTTAAATAATGAAGTAAGTTAAAAATTATATTCCTTACTACCGGCACTGCGATGATAACATGCCGTTAATAGATTATCGACTAACCTGCTTTAGTTTTTAAAAGCTGGACATTACAAAGGATCAAATCGTTTTTAAATCAGTTTAATATCCTAATTATTTCAGGGCAAATGCCACAAACGATAATATCTTATAACACTTTAAACTCTCGCGTTTTGTACACATAATTATGATAATATCTTAATTTAGTATGCCCCCCATAAAGATGAGTAGGTACGTAAACCATCTAAATTTTTGACAACACTTAAATGTTTCCAAAAACGTTTTTTTGTTTCCGTTTCCCTTTTCAGTGTATCCCCTCTTTCAAACGGCTCCTTATACAAAGAGGTTAAATAAAACTAATGGAGGATGTGATAATATGAATTGGTTTGCGTAGTCCCGGAAATTGCCGCCGGGGCAAACATTACGCCATCTTGTTACAGGGATTTATACACTCAACGTATACTATTAGATTATTACTCATTTATTCAGTACCTATTTAAATAGATATTATACATAGTGCCAATATTTGCATATTGAATGTATGCGCGACAATAGCGCCCCGTGATGGTTATATTATAACCGCGAATGTTTAAATTTTATTCGGGTAGAGCGCAATCATCGCTTTTGGTTCCCAACCGCACTTTGCAGAATGTCAATAATACTGTTAAGGTAGGTACTTTATTTTCGTGTCAACTCATGTGTTTGATGATTTTATTTTAGACCGCGGGCCAGGAGCAAATATCGTCAGTCATCGTCTCCCGCTTGATACTTTGTCAGATGATAGTTTAGATGCTATCATGAATTAAAAAAATAGTCAGCCGGTTGTATCGCGGTGGAAAGACCGTCAGTTTATCATGTCCGCAAATAAGGCGTTTATTGAAATGCCTGATGAAATCCTACATGCAAAGTTTCATGATTTAGTAATTACTATAATAAAAAGGTACAGCGCTTATTTTTTACATGTTTATGCAAATGCAAGTAGCTGACGGTCTTTCTACCGCTATACAACCGGCTGACGGTTGTTTTTATTTATAATAACATCTAAACTATCTTCTGACAAAGTATCAAACGGGAGGCGATGACAAAATTTATTTTAATTTTTTACATGTTTCGGTGGGTGCCATTCCTCAACCCACCAAAGTAGCGCCAGCTGACGTCCATGAGGAATCATCATACATAGCCGTTAATCAATATACGAGTTATCGCCCGGGAGGCGATTGGTCATGAAATCTGTTCGTGGCTCGCGGCCCATTTTGTTTAATTTCCGCTACTTAAGGGTTGCCTGAAAGTAATCGCGTTATACGTACCTACCGATAAAAGGGCCTTTTTTGTTCTTGTTACCCACTGTTTTAATTATGGTTAAGGCGCTATATCGGCAGGTAATCAAGAGTTCGGCTCCTAACTTTTCTCGTGGGCTTTGATCTATTGGTACCGAAATTGAAAAAAGACAATTTATTTAAATTTTTACTTTATAATGGAATGGCATGTACACCAAACGAAATTATTTATTTGAGAAACATCTAAGACAGTCTCCTAATGGCTACAAGTAGGTACAAAGAGATTAATCAACAAAAGCACAATTTTCCCGATATAAACCGGGGCTTTGTCTCAGAATCTTTTACACGCTTCTTTAATATCGCGAGCCGGTAATCAATCTTAATAATGAGTTTGCAGGAGAAGGATCGCATAGAGAACAGTACTTGCCGCTAGATGGAGCAGCAAGGCCGACGGGTTACTCGTATTTAGCATATTTTGAGAAAATATGCATCAAAATTCCTTTATTTTCTATACTAGGTAATAATAGTAATAATCTGCTAATAATATAGATGCAAATATGACCAAGCGAGTTGCGATCTTACATTTTTTTGAAGTGAAAACTTCTTTAGCGGCGCTGAGCACTTTTTGAGGTGGGGAAAAAACGATAAACTCGAGACAGCGTAACGCGTAACGCGCTGACGTCATGTGTGACGGACAATGTTATTCACCAAAGAACTTTAGTCATAACGTATCATAATCAGGTCAATTATTTAAAACTGGACTTTTATATTAAGCAATAAAGCTCAATATTCTAATCTTGTACGGGCTGAAATACGAGGATCTCACAGTTACATTCTAACTTTATATCACTCCAATATAATTCAATAAAGCTACATCTTGATGAAATCGCTAATAAAAGTGAACTCTAGTACTGGTGAATAAAACTCAAAATATCATTACCAAATAAAATATATTTTTCATATCTCATGCTCTGAAAGTTGGTCGTTGTTGTTCTAAAAGGTGCGCAGAAAGTGATACGTTTATGCTCTAGCGCAGAAAAGTGGTGTACTCCACTTTTCCCCCGTCCCACGAACAACTGGGTGGAAACAAAATGGAAAAATAGTGTCTTTATTTCCTCGCCTGGAACAATTGGTAATTGTTTAATTTTACTAATCCCACGTTGATCCTTTTTTTATAAAAAATATGTAGGTAAATTGTTAAAAACAAATTATTCTTGATTTCTTTCGTTGAATTCTATTTACTCGATTTCATAATGCGGGAACCAAAATGAATGCACCAAAAATATTTTTTTAAACCTTACACTTGCGTAAATGAGCAAAGGCAGAATCTTATACAGCCACAGTAAAACTTTTGTACGATATTAAATTGGTTTTTAAAGTTATTTAGCACTATATTCATGAAAATAAAATAAAATACAAGATAAAAAATTCTTATATTATTAATTAAATTGTTATTTAATATTTAAAATACTTTTATTATGTTATTACCTGGTGCGGCGCACCAAGGTCGCGGTGCGGTCCGGTAGTCTATTGCGGCTTTTAGAACGAAAAAGTATAAAATTAAAAAATAAGAGGCAATCCCGCTGATTTTCATATTATAATGAACAAATAATTTAAAAATTACTGCAGTTTGTTAAAAAATGTGTGTTTTCGTAAATATTTCAATCTAAATGATTTTCGCTAGGGATTATTAATCTCCACACATGTAAAGTCTCCGATTGCAAGTAAGTCCAAGGAAAAAAATTATGGCCGTAGGTCTATTAGGTACTTCAATTACTGATTTTGCTAAATTGCCTTGTCTTGTTTGGTTTCCTCGCATTCGATATGAAAAGTAGAGTGTTTAACTCGGGTGAAAGGCACCATTTCCGTCTCGGATTATTGGCGCTCTCACTGCGTTCGAGCGCCAAACTACCTCGACAGAAATGGGTACCTTTCAACCCTTGGTTAACAATCTACTATAGATGCGAGGTCTGCAAGGTAACTTTACAATCTCTATTCGAATTTTAAACAATTAACGCTACAAATTTAAGCAGCTCACTGGCCAGCAATTTCGGAACTAAAGTTTTTCAACAGAAAGGAGGATGGGTCAATTATACATAGTGCTGCAGACATTTTGGACTAGTCATTGAGTTTTCACTTCTGTCGGCACTCCCGGAGTGCAACCCGTTGTTTTTTTTTATACTGTACGTTCATATTACGAGTTAACCCCTCACTGCAGTTATACAACTCTGGCATAACAATATCTAAAATCATCTGAAATTATTATTCAACATGACTCCCTTAAAATTGTTTGTTCCGATTTCTTTTGTGTTGATCACATACCCAAAATGCAGCGTTAAATTTATCCATCTTAGCTTATCACGGTCGATTCATCTCCGAAACACAGCTTCACTGAATTACTTATACGGCGAGCAGCTGCTGAAAACGCTATTTCATCCTGGGATCCTGGGAAATGTGCACATAACGCCGTTTATTGGCTAGATCCATTATTTTTTAAGTACGCCGCGAGCTGTTTTTACGGAGATTAATGTGTTTTAGCAGGAATAATCGATTATCTAACTAGAGTATGACGACTTGCTGACGAGTATTTGTAATTACTTGTATAAGAAGTTAAATATGCTCAACACTAGAAAATTATTTTGTAGTGTAGATACTTTAAAGCGGTTGCTTTAGAATTCTAAAGGGGCCCACTGGTTACCAGTCCGCTGGACGATATCGGCCTGTCAGCTTAACGCAAAATTTGAAAGCTCCGAACAACTGACAGGCTGATATCGTCCGGCGAACTGGTAATCAGTGGGCCCCTTTAAGAACAAGAGCCTTATGAGTATGAACTCATTACCTAAAGAAAAATTCGAATCAATTATGCGAGACTTTGCGCTTATTATTAAGTCTTCAGTCTTTTGCGACTTAAATCGAATCTTTTAGAGTACCTATTATTGGAACTTGACACAAAAGGACTCGACTCGAATCGTAATAAAACACCCAGTCATACTTTTTTAGCTGTCTATATAATGTTCTATCTACCTATACAAGAGTAACGAAAATGGTGGGTATTGAAAAATGTATGCTTCTCTCAGTTTACAATGGTTACGCATGAATAAGCGGCGCGTAGAGGCAGAATGGTGCCTGTCAGTGATTTCCATTGGTAGCGCAACCGCGAGTGAGCTCAGTTCTTGGACGGACCATTTCAGCGTGATCTCTAGACCCGTAACAATCATACGCAAGCTGGGACTACTCTTTTACTGGTTTCCTCGAGCGATCAACTCTATAAGCAAGTAGAAACTCCCTCGAGCGGTCCAAGGCGTGCTGCCGAGAAATATTCAATCAAGTTTATAGTCCCAATTCTTCGCAGCCTCCGACAGCTTTATCTCCGCCCGACGATTTTCAAGCCTCATTTAGCCCAAACAGCCGATAGTGCTTGCACAGGATAAAAAAAGAGATATGTAGCTTGTGGACGTACCATATTACCCAAAATTTCCCGAATGGCTCAAATGCGTAACTTTGTTCCGTCGTCGGCATTATTTCGAAAGTCAGTAGGTAAGGTACCTATATGTAGTACCATCTTCGATTAGTTTGAGATTATTTAGATAATCATTATTATCTTTATTTCTTTTTCTTCTTAAGTTAGGTTGTTTATAACATGAATATAAAAGTAAAATACAAAAGCACATAAAAAAACAATGAAAAATACATATAAACACATTATAATAAACCTAACCTAGGGTGCCGCCAGCAGCGGGGCTGGGCCCAAGCACCCGGTGGTCAGGGCCGCAGAGTGAGGAACCGACGTACTATACGCGCCGTGTCCAAAATTACCGCCTTCTTCATCTGATCCTTGATCCAAACACCTAGCGTGCACCGAGAGTCTCTCTAGGTGTTGGTCGAGACTCTTCGCTATGAGACCGTTCGATGACACGACTATCGGAACAATGATCGTCGAGTCAACATCCCACATAATCATTATTATTATTTATTCGTAGGTCTTTTCCATATTTTTATATGCATATTGCAAAAAACCTAAACACATAACATACAAACACATAAAAACAATAAAAATACATATAAACACACTATTATTATTTATTGTTAATTTCTAGGCTAATTCAATTAGGATTTATTTTCGAAAGTTCGACTGCACTTGGTAGTCTTGCGGTAAGAGGTGCGACTTTCAACCCAGAGGTCGCGAGCTAAACCCTGGCTCGTACGAATGTGTTGATCGGAACTTATGTAGCTACGTTATATCATTAGATATTTACCAGTCGTTTTTCGGTAAAGAAAAATATTGTGAGGAAACCCAATAAGGCTTAGAGGAAGGTGACATGAGAGGAGGCTGTATTCGGGTATTATTAGATCATTTCGAATTTAGATGTTTATTCGTCATGACAAACCTTGCTCGTGTAGGTTGATAATCGTCGTGTGCTAACAGGAACACACTTATCTGACCATTGATAGACTTTATCTCGTAGCAATAAGGTTCACTAGTGTTTAAAACTGTTTCAACAATGATACATGGCAAGACAGGCCTTCATATACGCCATTAGGACGGTCCTTTGTGCCCGCATCCGGCGGAAACCCGCAAGAACTCCGTCTCAGTAATAAATGGCTGGGAATTATTTTCACGTGAAGACATATATTATAATAAAGCTGCGTGATGTATGTGAGAGCACCGAGCATGGCCCGGAAATAATGAGCACCCCCATACAGCTGAGCTGATCCGTTATTCCATACGTGGGCGTGGGCGAGTTGAATCGTAGTATACCAGTATAATGTGACCTCTGGGTCTAGATCCTTGAAGCTTATTCGGATTATAATATCTAGTTATAAATTTGATCTCAATTTCTTTTTTTGATATGATCTATCAGCTGTCAAAAGTTCAAAAAGAACCTCCAAGCTTCTCCTTAGTAAAGTATATTTAATTAGATTGAACGATGAAAGAATGAATGATTCTGTTATTTTTTTGAAGAGGCACAAGCTCCGAAAGAGCTGCGGTCTGCCGGTCCGACTAAACCGACCTTTGTGAGAATATCCCCAAAAAACGAAAAGCGATCAATCTGGTTCATATGACCTACCGACTCGCACTGCTCGGCTATAAGCAATTTGAATTTGGCACCCCTGCTTACAGTCTGTATGCAGGGAAAGTTAGTTATATTATATGTGAAGCTGATTGTACTCTATCACATCACACACTGTGCTAGCGACCGAAGAATTTGGAGATATCGGTACAAGTATGAGCTCGTATTCATTGAAAGAGTTCTCTAGTTTACAGTTTATGAGACGAACGCTAGGTATAGCAAAGGTAGGCGTTGGTAATAACATCCCTGATACATTACATAGAACAAAAGACGAGCGTGTCGAAGGAGTGATAATGAGCCGCCATTAATTACGAAGCACACACGTAACACTATCCTGGAAATAGGTGAACATCGTAGGATGTTAAACAGAATATTATTAACATTAACACCGCATGAAAACCCGTTCAGTGTTTTTTGAGTTTATTGCGAACATACAGACAGACGCGGCGGGGGACTTTGTTTTATAAGGTGTAGTGATTAATGTTTTGATTACTATAAATAGTTTAACATTTACTCTTACCCTTCAGGGCAAAGTACTAACCGTTTAACATTTGATTGACAGACTTTTACTCTCCAGGGCAAAGTTGGATGGTTTCACGGTATCGGTACTCTATTTTTAGATACCAGGAAAAGCTTATTGTAAGCCGGTATCTCACTCACTCATCACTTTACCTGCTTCCGGCCCAATATCTATTTTCCCTGTGGCCACGTGTAACACACCAACTATCCGTCAATGAAAGAGTATATTGGGGTATTAATGTTAATTATATCTTGCATTAATACCCCTCTTATCACGTCGTTCTTCTGTATTATTTGAATTACGTCAATGGAAGCGAGAGTTGGAGGCTATAGTAAATTCGATCCATTCTGCTTGTTATGCCCTTAGAAGCCTCAGAGATGTGTTAGATCTAGATCAACTCAAAATTGTTTATTATGCCCTAGTAGAGTCAAGATTGCGGTATAGCATAAGGTTTTGGGGAAATAGTTTTTTATATAATATAAACGGAGCCTTGATTGCCCAGAAAAGAGCAATTCGAGCAATGGTACACATTCCTACTCTGGGTTCATATAGAGAGTATTTTCAAAAACTGGGTATTCTCACGGGTCCCAGCTTGTACGTCCTCATTCTTCTTACCCAGTTTGTGAAAGACGTTGCTAAAGTTTGTACAGTTGAAGAAAAGTAGTCTCGCCTAGGACAAAAAACATAAAGCACAGTTTCATTCCAAAGCTTCAGGTGGCTAAACATTGTGCAAGATATCAGGCAGTCACTCTATTTAATAAGCTCCCTACTGACCTTAAAGTCATTACGGACTGGTTTTTATTTAAGCGTAAGTTGAAGTCGTTCTTATTGACTAGATGCTCCTATAGTATTGAGGAAATATATGATAGGTCCTAACATAAGGTATTTATACTATTTATAATTGTTATTTAGTATTAGTATAAATGGTTTATTGTTGTTATTTATAAAATGTATTTAATGTGATTTCTGACACAATGATTGTATTGTTTAAGAATAAAATAAATGAAATTACCTATGCCCTATGGTAACACATTTGTTCAATAACTGAGGGGAGTCTAACATGCTACCCGACAAGCCGGCTCCGATATCCACCGGATAAGATAATAGACGAATAATAAACGACCCTTATGCTACTGCGACATTTAATATCAGCAATTCTGCTGACGAAGCTATGCCGCGGCTGCATTAGGCTTTCCTGTGGAGGCTGCAGGCTGACGTTAGAATAATCAGTCATCATTATGCCATGGAGATTATTTGATGGATGTTAGGCTCATATCGTGTACCTATTCTAATTAATGGCGTGAGAGTTAGCGATTCGTGTTCTTAACTTGGCGTATTATATACCTACTGCCTGATTCGAACTTTAAGATACGTCAATTAATAGATCTAGAAACGATATGGATTAGATACCTATGTCGAATATGTTCGAATTGGGCCGATAGAGTCCATGTAATTTCTTTTAATACATTTTAATTTCAGTTAAATTTAGTGAGTAGATTCAAGAAATAAATATAACTATTTTGGTCGATTCAGTTATTGGGAATCTTCTGTTCTGTTCTGAAAATGGCGGTGCCATGGGAGTTCGCGAGGTCTACTGCAGCTCACAGCCATTTGTTGATTTATTTCATACTTTTTTTGCAGTAATATTTCGAAAACCTCCATCGGTTACCTAATTATCATTTCAAAAGTACTGATATCCATTACATTATCCCTCCTTTGCCCGCTATCCCTCCTTTTTGCTGCAAGGCGCTCAGTATGCCATAATCTTTCAAAGTTATTCATATATTTCATAAAATTTATATAGGTCCTACATTTCCCTATAACTATATACTTTTCGCTCTAGCAACTGATCCCTAGAACTTTCCCGTGATTCGGCCCGGCTTAACGGCGTGTCAGGGACAGCTTTTATTATTAAATCACTGCCTACGGCCTGCCGGTGGGCAGACAGTTACAATGGAATTAACCTGCCTACATGTCAGCTGCGTTTGTACCAACGGTATATAATAAATAAACGTTAAACACATGAACTGAAACACAATAAGTATTCTTTGATAACACCCTGTTTTGTAAGAATTTATATTTTCACGTTTTCCACACATTTCATAATTTTTTTCCTCATCTTCTTTTTGACCCCCATTAGATCTAATATATAGGTAAACAATAATTTCGAATTTACATGATGTGGTATAATGTCTTTCAAAATAGGTATAATTCAAATTTCGCCTCCCAGTGTCGCTTAATAACAGAAGAAAATAAGCTAACCTATTTAGACAAGTAATACCACCTAAATATTTGCTTGTTCTAGAAATATCCTTTGACGGCCTCCTGAAAATGATATGAATGAAGACAAAGGTCTCGGTTTTGTGACAATTGAGACTACTATCGAAAGTAAAATAGGTTGCGGCTGGCAATGGTACCTACCCATATAACTAATAATACAGTCAAGCAACTCGGATCCCTACTAAATTTTGAACGCTTACTAAACATCCTAACCACAACACAACTTGGAGAACGTAGGGCACTTATTGGACGTGTTTGCGGCGCATTCTGTGCGAACTGTCTAAAACTCGTCTCCGGCAGAAACCGCCGCGAGCGACGGCCGGATGCCGGTTAATTATTCCACCAATTACAACATCCGACGCTCAAAATAATGTGATGTCAGTACCAACAGATATTGATTTAGTCGGAGACGCCGCGCGCTACGTGGTAATGTAATATATTATATGCACCGAACACTGGTCAAATATCAAGTTCTACAGCGCATGCATGTTGCCCGGGGCTCGCTCGCGGTCCGGATGTTACTATTGGCAACCGCGCAGCTCCCGGCTGCGTTCGAACACGCCATCATAAATACAAATTACATGGAAATACGATCTAAACTCGCTTGTCTAACAACGAAAAGTTGAGATGTTACATAAATAAAAGTGGGTTGCATCACCTGGGCACCTGAATTCAGTCCCGGGAGGGAGCTAGACTCGCCTTGCTTTGTTCTCTGCAAATAAGTACGTCCACCATTTGGGCGATGCACACGACGTTGACGTGCACTAATTACTCCGCCAGTGCCGCCCTTTAAAACCTATTTATACCTAGCTACGGACATCAGAGGGATCCAATATCGGTCTCTAATTAATGTAAGATATAGGTAGTGCTAGGTACTATAGTCCCTAATTGGACAGACGGACACAGACTCAGAGGTGGGGTGACTAATTTCCGAAAGGGTTAATCCGAATGGCGGACGACAAAAGACGGGAGGCTTAAAAGAGTAGTTAGAAGGAACAATTTGAATAGATATAAAAAGTCGTAGATAGTCAAACTATTGACTTAACTGAAGCGATTAGACACTGCCGTTTGACTTTTGCGACCTTTCTTGCCTTTTTATAGGGTCGCTGTGACGTTATCGCTTATATTTCTTCAATAAAAAAAAAACCTATGCCTATGCGAATCATGTAGTTGTATAAATATGCGAGCTTTCATAGCAATTTGGGGCTAGATACCGTTAAAAGCTTTCTGCACATTTTATATTTGATATACATTACAATTCAATAGATTTGTTCAACTGTCGCAGTGTTTCTATGAATTTTTCATACGAACCCGTTTGCTCACGAATCTGTAGATAAGCTTGAATATATTTCATGCAGTTTGGCGAAACGCCGGAAAATACAATTGCTTTCTTTTACCGCCACTTTTAAATCGTTGATGAAAATTTGCCAAGATTTCATGGCCGCTAAACGGCCCCGTAATGTGTAATAACAATTTATTGGTTGCACAAGTATCAAGGAAGCTAGCTTATTTAATTTTAAAATGCCGTTCTGCTTCGTAGAATGTAGGGAAGGCTTAATATCGCACGCAATGTGGAGTATGTTAAGCAAAAGCAAGAATGCTGTGGACAATGGGGTCGAGAATTTCGCTTCATTGTTGCTGCGAGATTTACTACAAATAAGTGACATTCTTATTTACAGGAAAACTTCTCTTTATTATGTCTAAATTAATTTAATAATAAGGACATCTTGCTAAGTGACTTTTAAGACCATCCCTTATAGGTTAGCGTAATGCTTCTGCATATAGAACGGGATTAAAGTTTTATAATTTACGAGTAGGTCTGCTAGGTCTCAAGTAAGTTTGAACGACTTTTGGGTAGGTACTTTTACGTAGCCAGTTGCAGAGAAATCTGACCTCGTTTGCAATAAGTTTGTATGCAGACAAGTGAGGTTTCTTTGCAGTTGACTAAAGTATTATGGTATAATGAAGACAGACTTAAAATAGCATGCCACATTTAGTGTCTATTATGCTAGTTGTTCGAACAAATGTCGGGAATAGTGAACTGAATATAAGCCGTACATTTAGATACTAGAGTTACAGGCAGTTACATTCTACAGTAAAACAAAACTCATCAAATGTTATTCCCACTAAGACTTTATTCTCGTATTTGCATATGACGTATGAAAATTATATCCAGACCGCATTAGTTGCGTGCGCTCGCTCCAACTGAATAGCCACAAATGAGAGCGGAAAATTCTGATATTAACATTAAATTTTATTTTAAAAGGCTGCTGGGTCACCTATGATGTATAACCTAGTATAAATATTGGGTAATGTTGGCATTGTATACCGTAAACCGGTTGTTTGTGATTTTTAATAATAAAACATACTAACACCTGTAAACTGACATGCACAATCTGACAATAAATGATTAAGGATGACTCACGAGACCGGGCCGTGTCCGGGCCGGAGCTCACGGCGCTTACTTTTCTATGACATGACAGGTGATCACGTGATGCTTTCCATAGAAAACGATGCGCCGGAAGCTCCGGTCCGTGTACGGCCCGGTCTAACGTGAGTCATCCTCTATTTAGTTACTGATTAATGTTTTTTTGCCAAAACATTTTGTTTCGGAGACATGGTGGGTCGCGTCTCGCGAGGTCTACAGCTCACAAAAAACATCAATTGAATTAGTATTATATTGGAATTGAATCCTCATGACCGAACCCGTCGCTGAAAGCAGCTCAGGCTGCACGGTGCACATACACACACTAATTTTAATTGGCGCCCCGTGCACCGGTGCATGTGTTGATTATTGCAGTCAACGGCGTAATTATGATCACTGACTGTACCGATGAATATTAATTTCAGAGTTATGTGCTGGTATTTACATGTTATATGATTTGCACAGCGATTTACATTTATGTGATTAATAAAGTGTATTCATCCTTAATACCAAAGAGAATAGATAGTATAGAGGGGTCCTGTCATAGTAAATTTTGTAGTCACAGTAAATTTACTGCCATCTATCGACACATGACTAAAACTCAAAATGAAAACGTATAAAATTATCAAAAAAATGTATATATATGGATAAATGATTTTATTATTTTATATCATTTTGACCCATGTTCATTCACTGATATCTATGTGTTAAAATTGTTAAATATGAAACGGTGTCGTCACGCCATCTAGCCGAGCATAGGCTAAAGGTGTGTGCGCCATCTATTCGAGAATGACTTTTTCTTGATTTCCGAGGCACGTTTTTTCCTTAGACTTTATTCATCTTATACGAAGTTACATATGTCTTTGTTAATGCTGATTGTCAAGTGTAACAAGTTCTGCTGCTCATAATTTTCGTTACAAAGTAGTTTCTTTAATGTTATATTCCTCGAAGCGCTGGTGGCCTAGCTGTAAAGGGGCCCACTGATTAACAGTCCGCCGGACGGTATCGGCCTGTCAGTTAGAACAAAATGTTGACAGTTCCCAACAACTGACAGGCCGATACCGTCCGGTGGACTGTTAATCAGTGGGCCCCTTAAGAGCGTGCGACTTTCAACCGGAGATCGCGGGTTCAAACCCCGGCTCGTACCAATGAGTTTTCGGAACTTGTGTATGAAATATCAGTTGATATTTACCAGTCGCTTTTCGGTGAAGGAAAACATCGTGAGGAAACCGGGTTAATCCCAATAAGACCTAGTTTTCCCTCGGAGTTGGAAGGTCAGATGGCAGTCGCTTCCGTAAAAACTAGTGCCTACGTCAAATCTTGGGATTAGTTGTCAAGTGGGGTCCCCCAGGCTCCCATGAGCTGTGGCAAAATGCCGGGATAACGCGAGGAAGAAGATATTCCTCTAAGCACCATCCCACTAACCCAGGGTTAACCTGTTAAACCGTTAACCCAGTGTCAAATTAGTACTGGTAACCATGGTAACTCCAGGTTAAACCCCGTAAGGGGCTGTCCATAAATTACGTCATCGATTTTTGACGATTTTCCTGTCATCCAAAAATCATGCTTCGAATGACCCCGTTTCCTCCTACGTCATGCTACCATTATCCGATGTCCAGACCCCCCCTAATTTGAAATGACGTAATTTATGAATAGCCCCTAAGTCCAAGTAAGTAAATCCCGGGTTAGTGAATGGTGCAAGGGGCCCTAAGCCGCTTTCATAAAAATAATGTAGGTACCTATTTACCGATATTCACCAAAACGCATACGTACAGTCGCCATCAGATATATCGGAGCGGCCAAGGTGTTCACAATATCTGAACACGCGCTCTAACGCCCTGACAAT
Organism: Cydia splendana; assembly: GCF_910591565.1. Taxonomy (NCBI): domain Eukaryota; kingdom Metazoa; phylum Arthropoda; class Insecta; order Lepidoptera; family Tortricidae; genus Cydia; species Cydia splendana. Next base: position 5,754,615 of record NC_085964.1, read on the forward strand.
AGAGGCGTGTTCCGATATTTGTGAGCACCTTGGCCGCTCCGATATATCTGATGGCGACTGTACCGCTAGTACGATTATACCTCGTACACTAATTGAAAACTTTTCCTGTTACTCAATAGATTTTTTTCTTTGGCTGGGAGACTGCGGAGTTCTTGATAGTTTTTAGGGTTCCGTACCCAAAGGAAACGGGACCCTATTATTAAGATTCCACTGTCTGTCTGTCTGTCACCAGGCTGTATCTCATGAACCGTGATACTAGCTATAGTTGAAATTTTCAAAGATGATGTATTTCTGTTGCAGCTGTAACAGCTAATATAAAAAATTTGAACTCTCGGTGGGCGAGTCCGACTCGCACTTGTCAGTTTTTTCCCTTAGGGATATAACTTTGTAGTTCGTTAGCCGTAATTAGAAAATTGGGTGCTATAATAGACTAGGACATCAAAGGTCGAATGTGTTTTGTAGAGTATTCTTTAACACATTCATTGCCACTAAGTGCTACGGGTTACGCTCGTAGCGCGTAGCCACGGTTTCGCCGTATGTAGCGCGTAGTCGCTACGAACTGTGTACCCGACAGTCGGGTTCTTGGGCCTGAATGTGTTAAACTACAGAATACTCTACAGTATTTTGTAGTTTAAAGCTGGACGGACCAAAACATTTAGGTTAAAAAACAGCTCTGTTCCATACTTCAGCTGCATTTTTTAACCTTTTGAATTCCACAGACGGCAATTGACGTCAACGCAAAATCGTGAAAACGACGCCAAAGACGGCATTTGACGTCGATCGTTTTTTGATGAAAATCTAGTGAAAAACTTTTGGGTTGGCATTATTTATTCACAAAACTAAATTTTAACCCCGTGGCGTCAGTGGCACGGCAAATAGATGCGCCGTTTGGCGTTCAAAAGGTTAAAAAGTTTGATAAATCTTGTTTACTTATTTTTCATGAAGATTCAACACTTTCAGTTACGTATTCAATTCACGTTCATTCGGATCTTAGTGACTAATACCGTATTTACGTCACAAAAAGACATTAGTCACAAAGCCGAGGTTAATCCAGGCGAGTGGCCAAAGTCGGTCCAATTAGTCGTGTGTTGGAAATTGGAATCCCTAATGTTTTATCTGTCTAGTTCGGGTCCTTGTCAGATAATGCTAATCACTGAGAATCTCAAAGTTTCACCTATAAAGGTGGGTAAAATCGTATCTAAATGCGCTTATTTTTTACTGAAAATGCATTTTCACTAATAAAAACTAGTTTTCTGTATCGCCTTACAAAAAACGCGTCTTCACTTGGGATTATTCAGTCAAAACTAGTTTTCCCAAAGTCTAACAACATATTCAGGGCCAAGAACCCGACAGTCGGGTACACTGTTCGTAGCGACTACGCGCTCCATATGGCGAAAACGTCGCTACGCGCTACGAGCGTAACCCGTAGCACTTAGTGGCAATGAATGTGTTAAAACTAGTTTTCTGTATCGCCTTAGAAAAAACGCGTCAGCACTTGGGATTATTCATGAAGTCAAAACTAGTTTTCCCAAAGTCCCTTGGTTAAAACGAATCATTATGAATATCATGATTCGTACCTAATAAAATCAATGAATTGGCCTTCCTTAAACGTATACCCCCTTATCACGCGACAGGTAAACAATGCATCTACTTGTTGATTAGTTCGCAAGTTCCACAGTTCGGGAATAACAAGCGCTGCTACGCCGTAGCTACGTCTACGAGCCGCAGCCGTCTACGAACAGCGAACTGAATAGTTCTTCAGTGAATTATAAAACTTTAAAACTTGAGCTACGTGTATTCCTATTGGTTGCGCGTGTGTAGATAAGTTGAATTGTTGGGCGGACCATTTTAACGTGATCTTGAGATCAGTAACAATTTTGCGTAAAGAAAGAGAGCACTTATACTGGTCCGATTGAGCTCGAGTCTCGCCCGGGCTCGTCAGACCATTGAGATGACATCCCGGCAATGAGACATTTTATGTGAACGCCTTTCTCTAAGGATTCTAAAAAATGTTGACGAGGTTTTATTCGCAGTAATATAAAAATATGTGCAAAGTAGCTTATTTATTTGAACGTTCTTATTAAACGTTGTCAGTTCACGTATTTGTCGGTTACTTCATGCAATAATTTATGATTTTTCCTACTCAGATTTTTTAATATCAAATTATACTTGGAGAAAAGAAAAAAATGTTGCTCAAGGACAAAAATTTACCGTTATTAAATATCATTCGAAGCGAATAATTTTTCCTTCCAAAAAATACAAGGTACATTAAACATAATGAAATCACCGTTTTGTGAGTACCTACTTCGATGTAAACACGTTTCATATTTCCCGTGTTCCGAATTTTGCTTGCAATTTGTTCCGCACCGCCGGACGTCAAGAGATGTATGAATGCAAGGTATTTTCGCGTTGCATGTCACCCTCCGCACAACGACGTATAATACACCCAGTTGGCGTATTTTAAAGACCTTTTACTGCACAGTACTTTCCACGGATCGTAGATTGAACTAGAAGCCGCAAGCTCCCTTAATGTGATGAAAATCAAGTGTGGCAGTTATGCCTATGGCGTCACGAGAGCTTTTTACGAATGAAAACAAGTGATTTTCAACATTTATTGAAATTCTAAAACTACATAATTTAAGGAGCAATGTGGCAGTTTCTATCTACAAAAAGACACGTGAAGTATGAGCTGCGTCTAATTGAAAACATGGTCTGTGGTACTTTCCCTCGGATGCCGACGTCCAAAGGAAATGTAATAATGGGGAATGCTCGGGCACGCGCTGCGTTTTATGAGGCATATTACATCGAAAATGTGTCATTCCGTGCTCTCGGAGAAATTGAGAATTTCGCTACATACCTGTCTGCTGAAAGGCTTCTACAATTTGTGGCAGTTCGAATAGTCTGGACATTGAATGGTGGTGGTGGTGGTGGAGGGGTTGATGGCAACATTTATGTAATAAATTCTTTGAAAATATAATTCATTCAATGCCGACATATCCTTTTTATAAGATGATTTTTACTATGGCGGTCGCTAATCGATATAAAAATTGTTTTTTTTTTTATAAATCTCTTAAATTATACTTAGGGCATGAATACTATAGGGGTAGATGATGTAGGATGGCAGTCTGAAACTAATATATGGTAGATTGTTTCGTTTCATAATATACTGGAAAAAATTGTCAATGGTCGCAAAACAAGCAAGCAGATGGGAATCGAATACAATAGAAATGCATGCCTATTCACAAATCGTAAGTTCGCCAATTAACTCTCATTTTCATTTTACGACGTTAAATCTTGTCGCTACTCGGCTCTACTCGTCATATATATACGCCACGCATATTATAAGGTGACCTACATGAGATTTATATGTAGTTGGATGTTGGTTTAATAATCTTTCAGATATAAGTTGATAACGAGAACGGATTCTGTTCATTTCCTTTAATATAAGGCTCTTGGCGCGTGCCGCGGCGGCAGGGCGCGGGTTTAGGCCCGTTTTCCCATCGATGAACGTTTGCCTCAGATAACCAGTAAAAGTGAGGCCTAGAAATTCGTAACGACTATGTGTGATCGGAGGTCCTGCGTACACTGGATTTGTGATACGATCGGTAAGCGTCTTGAAGGCCTGCCTACCTAAACATTACCGTAATTATGTTTACACTGAGCGCGGCGCGCGCGCCGGTTACCGCCCGTGACTTAGCCGATATTAAATCCCCCTTTGGGCCTTCAGCTATAAAACCAAACGAAGCTTCAATAAAAAATCAAATTAAACCAGATTTTGCATCATAACCCAATAAAAACACCCGCACGAAAACTCCACAAGGAGACTAATAGAGCCATAATCTCCTGCTGAATATAGTAAACGAATCGAATCGAATGATCCCCTCGGTCGGAGATTACATCAAACTCATCAAAGCGGTCTCACCTAGCGCGGTCTCGAACAAAAAACTTGTTCGGGGCTTGAGGGCAGGCTGTGCTGCCATCTCGCGCGTTGCTAGGAGACGCGCCGATCAATACAGCCTCCGCCGGGCCGCCTAATTACCCCGTCCCCCGCGCCGCCGCCCGCCCGCTCTCCGCCCCGCCACCTCGCAGATTTAAATATCGAATGATAGAATTCACATTCAAATGTTTTTCACTTCTTTGTTTGAATATTTATTCTGATGATAGCCTTTGTTATTTGAGTGGCCGCGTCAACCTTTTTGTTCCTTTGTTCGTGACGTTATCAAAATGGGTTTACAACTGAAATTACGATATTAGGTTTTGATGTGGTATTATAAAATAATTATGGTTTTGATTCTATTGGCAATGAAATCAATCATAGATTTTATCATAATTCAGATGATACTAATTGTGAATTGTAACAGTGTCATATAGTGAATTTATAGATAGGTATATAATTTTTTAACTAAACCAGGTTTTATTTAATAATAATAAGTTAATGGTTACCTTTGATGACCATTCTATAAAAGAAAGGGTCCATAACTATAAAAAGTTTACGTACGGACCCTAGAATTAGGAAGTTTTATGAATTTGTCCGCCCGAGGAGTAACTAAATTTAACAGAGATGCCTAATTTTGAAAATATAGTTTACTTCCAAAAAGCATTCAGTTTTATAATTCATAAAAATCTAGTAGAGTTAGACCAAAAAAATCTATGAAAGTATGACGTATAGATTAACACTTGCACTGCGTGGGCTATCAAAATCGCTGCAGACTTTTCTTGGCCTAACTCTACTTACGTAATTTGAATGCTTCAAATTTGTACCTGACAAGTATTTTCAGGAAAAACATTACTTATCGAGTTATCGTTCAGTTTTAGGAACTATCAGTACATAACATAACTCGCCTGATCTATATTCGTAACAGAATAAGGTTGAAGGTTGAAAATTAGATAAAGAGATATTTCAAGCATGTTACAACCTCGTATCCTTAGTGCTGCATAAGTAGTATCAAAGACAATCCGACCATTTCTTTTACTTTTTGATTGTGTCTTGTTCGATACATAGGCAATCGTAGTTAATGTTGAATCAATATCAAATTCTGTTGAAATCTTTAAAGTTTGAATATCAGGCCTATTCGGATTTCGAGATAATCACAAGATCTTGAGACGATTTAGAGATCAACTAGATCTACATTAGATATCGACTAAATGTGACTTGGATATCTAAGTCATAACTTGTCGAATTCGTTCAAGAGGACCTCCAGAATCGCGGAAACGTCAAATTTGACATATCTATCTTACAAATATCTTTAAATTATCCGTATCGTAACTTGTTGAAGTCTAATAGAAATCTAATTCATTTTCCGAATCGAGCCGTTTGTCTCTGGTGTGCATTTGTAGGTGAATATAAATATCCATTACAAAAAGTATGCAGCAGGGAGAATAGGATCATAACATAGATTTTCAATCTATCTCTATTCAAGCACACTCTGAATTTTTTGTGCTACCCCCTTATTAAAACGTTTACTAAAGTTGACAAGCTGATAATAATCGTTTGTCCCTTTCCGACGTATTGGTATGATGGAAAGGGACAAACGATTATTATCGGCTTGTCACCTTTAGTAAACGTTTATGAATAAGGGGGGTTTACAGGTAACACACAAGTAAGTAGTAAGTTTTAGCTAAGTAAAAGATTATTTTATAATAATGCAAGAATAGTTATTTGTACAACAAGAGATCAAAGTTTGATATTTCTTCGAGTGCTTATTTTGAGTCCCGTGCAAGCGAAAGATTCTATAATAGATTCACGAGCGTAGCGAGTGAATCTAATTTAGAATCTTGAGCGTAGTAAGGGATTCAAAAGCGCACGAGATGTAAATAACTTTGATCTCGTGTAGTACACAAAATTTTTCACCCTAAGCAGTGAGAACATACCTAGAGGGACAGAGATAATAGAACCCAAGTATATCGAACTTGTATTAGACCCCGCATGTTGAAATGACATTTGACTATAAAGGACACTTGAATGTCATTTTGTCTCACTCAGTGAGCAAAATCGCATTTTGCTCACTGAATAAGACACACTCAGTGAGCAAAATGCGATTTTGCTCACTGAGTGAGACAAAATGACTCAGTGAGCAAAATCGCATTTTGCTCACTGTTTTTAAGAAGCAAAGTACTCTTGTTCGAGCTGCTGAGGTGAAAAATTATTATCAAGATAAATGAAGACATAGACTTGTATGTCAGGATATCTAACATAGCCTTCCGAACTGTTGTTCGGATTTTAATATGAGGTGGCAGGAAAATTTGATCACATCTGTTGATGTGATCAAATTTTCCTGCCACCTCATATTAAAATTCACGAAACAAAAGTACACCAGGAAGCTCTCATGGCTCCAAGCTACTTAACGGGCAAAGTTATTTTCGATAGCATTAAAAGTCCTGAAAGAACTTTGGAACAGGTGAATCCCCTATACTCGCAGCAGGTGCGGATAATGTATGCCGCATATCGGCGCCATCTTGAAATATTGGAATATGATATCGCTGCGCTGCGACCTAGTGCTTTCATTCAATTTGCCTGGGGCTTCGCTTTGAGGTTTATCTTGCAAGAATTGTGCTTTTCCGGGTCTAGAGAATGCACAGACTCAAGTTTATACATATATTCTTTATTCAATTTGTATAGCAAAATTTTCAACATTTTGTTGTCATTTATGTCTTCTTTATTTTTTTAATCAGCAATGGTTGTTAGTTCTCCACTAAGATAGAACAGTTGTTACATTATCAAGCTTTTGAACACATTTTCTTTACAAAATTGAAAAACAAAATTACCTTCTTATCCTGCTATTTGCAGGTTGGTTTTTTGTCGGTTTACTATAACTCTATCAACTACTGTTATTGTGCAGATATGCTGATCTGGTTAGTGTGTAAATGATCACTAACTCCAATAATTTACTCCTTTGTCATACCTTAATATCCAGACAATATAGTAATCCCGACACAATCAACAAATTTGCATCACAAGTTCAAGTCGGCACGTTTACTGACTATCATATAGGTACACCACCATCGCTTACAGGTGTGTTGACACGGAAAACCGACTTTATTTCAAAGTGTTAAGAATAATTTTTGCGTCGTCGGGTCCTTACAGAGCCCTTTATGAGTGAACCAGCCCGTGACGTCAGTGGATCGACCGGGTCCAGATTGTATAAGCCACTGAGTCATTAAATACAACCGGAGGCATTAACTCGTTTTATTGCGTTATTTGTTTAAGTGTCAAAGTTGTATTTATTGTTACGATATTTTATGTTTACTGCTTATTTTACCCAATTTCAAAAGCGTTTATTTCCTTTAATTAGTGTGTTTAAAAGAAAAAAATATGTGAGGGAAAATTTTCAATTACCTACTCAAAAATTATTCTCTGAAATACCTACCTGCCATTCCGGAATTTTTTAAATTATTCGAAAGTTACCCCCGAAAGGTCGCAATTTTTGTCAGGACTAAAATTCGATGATTTACGATTTAGAAAATTATATTAATGATGGAATTCTTTAGATAGCACACATTGTTTCTGGAAAGCTTTATAATAAATTAAATCATATTATCCTAAAGTTACTTTATAATTGTTGAATGTATTATTTGAACCATACATGCGACAAATTCCTTAAATCTCCTGTTTGATTTTGACTGTTGCATAATGAAATAAAAAATATTTTAGGTACTTACAAGATAGAAATAATGTAAAATTGTAATGTCCAAATTTAGTTTACACGGTAGGTAAATTAGGTGTCATTATATAATTCAATTCTATAGAAGTAGAGACTAGCGCCAGACCCGCTCTTTCATTTCATCTCGTTACTACTAGAGACTAGAGGCCGCCCAACGCAGAGCTACGAGTAAATCGTTGCATATTTTATAGCCGTTCTACCTACAACCGAATTTGAGTCAAATTTTTCACGCTTCTAAAATAAAATAACACAACTTGTTATTATTAGATTAGACAGTTCGACTCAGTCATTCAGCCAGCATTTTGTGAGCGTCATCATCGGATAGACACGTAATCCCATAAAAACCTACCTAGATTGATCTGAAAAAGAATTAGGTACGACTAACTGGTCGACAACTTTTTTGCAAACCTAAAATAATGTTGTGTGTGTACCTATTTGTGTGTGTACACAACGATATTTAGGCGAAAAGATGATGTGAATTTTGAGCTATTTTGAGAGTTAAAATTTAAAGGATATGTGATATGACGTTGATGTTGACATGCCAAAAACAAGTGGAAACATATGTTACAGATATATCTAAATGCTCACTAATTATGCGCTAACATGGAAAATATCAGACACTATGTAGAGATTTACCCTCCAACATCGCCGCATCTCGCACCCCATGGCTCTTACATAAAGTAATCGGCTTGCCGATTTATTTTGATTTGAATAGAATCTTCTATACGAAAACGTATCCGACAAGACGAAAACTTAAAAGCTTCTAAATAATTTCATACAAGAAAGTTAATTAACATTTGCAGTTTCTATTGAACTTCACTTAAAGTACACTTATTAATATCTGTCACGAACGGAACTTGTTTAAAGTTAAATTATTGCCTAACGCATTACTTAATAAATATAATATAATTCTAAATCGTATCTACGTTATAAGTTCTAATCTTGTACCTAGTTATTCTCATTGTGTTATTGTGGATTTGAGGTTATTTCTGTTAGTATGTCACGTCCGGACTGTTTTTTTTTAATGCGACGTTGTCGTCCTATGGTTTATCGTCTTTCGACCACTCCATTTTACCTTCCGTTATTTCTTTATTTAAAACCCACAGATCATAACTAGTTTCAACTATCAGGAACCCAAAAAAGTCGGGTTCTTGTATTTTTGTCAGTCTGCAAGGCATGACAAGCACATGTGTCAATCTCCTTCATACCAATTTCCGAACGTAAAATACATCCTGTGCAAGAGTTATGATGCTCATTTATTATGAATCGAAAATTCCGAATGACCAGGTTCATTTTATTGCACAGCATATACTATTCAGGCTATACCCTGCGGAGAGATAAGCACCACACATAAAACCGTGTAACGACCGCCATTTTGCAACTGAAGGCCGCCGTTCTCCAATACCGTAATGAATAAAGTTACTATTGTAAAAAGTTCGGTGAGAACATTTTTATGACGGCAATCAATCGCGTAAACAAATGCTTGCGTTGGCGGTGATCGTAACTCTGAAATTAGTGGATTTCTAATCACAAAAGTGTTTGGGCCCAATTTGACTCGAGAACGTCAAGGAAGGTTATGTAATGTGTAATGTATTTACCTATAATCGTTGCTATAATATACAGGGTTACTTTTTTACCAGTACAATAAATCAACATACGTAATTGTTGCCAATAATAAAAAATACCAGCATTCTTTGTTACTACTATTTGGGAACAAAAAAACAAAAATACCAATGCCCGAACTTATCCGCTAAAGTACTAGAAAATGTGGATGCCTTACGCATCAATTAGCAAACGCACGAACTGGCAACTGTTTGTTTACGTCATCGCGCGCGATTTAGCGAGCGGCGGCGGCACACGTATTGACATAAAAAAATACTACTTGATCCCAATTCTTCCTTCATACTTGCACGGGCTTAGGACCGTCAAAATGAAGATGTTGCTTTGTGTGAAGTATGACAAAAGGTCTCGAAATCTGATAAAATTACGAAGTAAGTCTGCAACATTTTTCATTGAGGCGTATTTAAAAAATTGGAATCAACTATGTACAATGATTGAAATCTACCCTACATACCTAATTAATGGAGTCCATTTCTCGTACTAATTCACATACTTAAGTAAATGTTCAAAATGCTGTCCGTGGTTTTGTAAACAAAGCCGTGCCCGTTTTTGTGCGTTTGCTTCGATTCTTTCCAAGTAATTTTCACGTTTAATTTCGTCAAACGCACTGTCTTATCGGTCAAAGGGTTGCACTTTGCATTCGCAGTTTCCCGGATGCTTTGTTGTTGATGGTTATTTGTAAGATAAGTGAGAGTTAAATAAAACGGGAACAAATAACACAAACGTATTTTTGAAGGAAATCAAGAAGTGACGTGACAACACATGTCAGTAAGAACAGAAAAATAAAACCTATCTAATGAGGTTGCGTTCTTAGTCTCCAACAGTTGTCAAATCGTGCGCCGCCGGCCGCTCGCCCCGCCCCGCCCCTTTTATCTCATACCGTTGACACCTTGTAATTAGTGCAACCAGAAGTTACTAAATTGGTGAAGGCTAAATTAATTGATGAGAAATAAAAAAAAAAAAAATTTTTATTTGTGCAATGTGATCTATTATCGATACCAATGATGTGGTAAAATTTATTGTACCGGTAAAAAAGTAACCCTGTATATCCAATCTATACAGTTAGCTTTGTGAGAATTCGTGACGTCACGACCGAACTACCAGATTTCCAATTACAATTTCAGTCTGTGTTCAAAAAAAATTGTTTAGTTCTGACATAACCATCTATTCTTAAAGCAGAGAGCTATGGTAGCCATATAGCGTGCAAAACCTTTGAACCTATAAATGTAGGTTTTTTTCTATCCCTACCAGACTACTCCTTCATAGTTTACCGACGAATTTTCATCAAAACATTAACACGATAAGCATTTCAGGCTTTCCCATTTCGTAAAGGTAGACAATATGAGCGAAAAAATAAAAGGCGAGCTAAATTCGGTTAAATCATTGTCATGCAAAACGCGGCGCGGCAGAGGCAGCGGGCGTCAAACGCGTAGGTACAGACAGGTAAAACGTGCCTTCTGCTCTCCGTGCCCTGGGTTACCAGGGTTGGGCTTAAAAACTGCGTAAATTCGACGTAGACTCACATGATGTTTGTAAATGTAATACAGAAGAAAAATATTATCAATAATATGGTCAGAAGTTAGCACTCGAAAAACGCATGGCCTGCTTTCCATTTTCTCTTGTTTATTCTCATACAAAGTTGGAAGAAATTACTTCTTAGCGATAATACCGCCTGTTGTTACCTAGATTCTAACTGTATTTCATTTTCTGTGTATTTCTAACTATATGGTGCACAGTAATAGTTATTTACCTACTTACAAGTGTAAAGCGCTGAGAGTACCTTCAGATATGTTGCATTTCAGTAAAAATACTGCTGACTTTTACCAATTTACCAATTCCGACTTTTAAATGACCAATTATTAAATTACCAAACAAATCAGGAGAAATACTGATGTATGTTAACCCTAATTATACCTGCCAGGATCCTTTTGTAGTCAAAACGTCCAATAATAGTCCTTATTAAATACATGCATATAACATCTTATTCAGCTTTCTTGTCATGCACAGGGATGCGATACTCCACTGTATATCAGCCCTCCTAACTCCTTTTATTTTCGCATCATGGACTTCTGTAAGACTTATCTTACGAAGTTATTGCTAAATTGCTTGAAGAACTTGGGAGTGGTTTCATAGCATGATTTTTCGTATTTCAACGATCTTTGTAGTTGTTGTACTATTCTGTACACTTTAGTGTAAGTAGGTATATATAGGTACATACAAACGAAAATATCGATTAATATACACTTATGCATGCGTTCAAACCATGTATCAAACATGATCTTCCACCGCTCCTCTGTGACACTGGCGCAGGCTTCATCCCATGCACTCAATAGCTCGTCATCAGTCGCAAACCGTCGTCCTTTTAACTGGCTCTTAATCAGCGGGAAGAGACCAAAATCGCACGGTGCAAGGTCGGGGCTATAAGACGGGTGGTCCAGCACAGCAAGCCCCGATTGCTCCAAAAACTCCTGAGTTCTGATCGCTCGATGAGCAGGAGCGTTATCATGGTGGAAGTGCCAACTGCCCAGATGAGGGACCCAGAGAGAACATAACTTTTTAACTTTTAGGTCTTGGTGTAAAATTGAATTAAGTGTTGAGGCACTAATGTGGAGAATCTCCTCAATCTGTCTGCACATAACTCGCCTATTAATAGTTATCAGTTTTCTAACTGCGTCTATGTTTTTTTGGGTCCTGCTTGTAATGGGTCGGCCCGGTCTTTCGTCGTCGTCTAAATTATGGTTGCCTATTTGAATTTCCTTGTACCACCTGAATACGGTAGAAAGGGAAGGGCACTCTTTACCAAAGACACCAAACATTTCCTCGTGGCACTCTTGGTAAGATAATCCACATTTGAAATTATAATATTAAATCACTCTGTATTCGCGATTACCGAGACAAGCCATTTTCACAATTGTTTCGATCTATTTACCGAATATCACTGCTGGCAGTCTCAACAAATACATCATGTAAGAACTTGTAATTACTGGCAGATAACCATACGCTCAGTCATACATGTCAAAGCTTGTTAGATTCCTTCCATTGCAAGACTTATGGAACAGCCTACGTACTTAAGAAGAACTTAATTAGTTTCTTTTCTTCGTTTTCTCGACTTATGGCTTCTAGACCGCAATTTCCAACTTTCTATTGTTTTCTTACTTTATCCTTGTTTTGTACCTAGTTTATTGTTCAAGTTTGTTCGAGTTTATTGATCAGAATTTTCATCTGGATTGTTGGTACTGTAGTACATAACCTTTAACACAATCAGGGCTGTCAGAAGCAGTGCCAGCCTTGTGATTCTGGTTGCCTAGCGAAGAAAGGTCAGGGAAAACTTGAGAAAATGATTGAATTTGTGATCTCGAGATCCATAACACAATATGCATACGGTCAATGTGCTGAAGACCGACATATACAATTTCTGGTTGGGAAGACCGTCATATATAAAGAACTCTCGTATTTGTATACGTACTTCGCTCAGACACAGAAAGGTTCTTCGCTCCTTCTGCTCTACCGACCTTCTATGTGGAGTTGTGTTGAAACACAGGAGTTAGAAAGGACGAAGATTTTAGAGTTTATTGTAAGAGAAAATCTTTCACATGGCTACTCGCATGTCGCTGATCGACGCCGGTTGGATATCGCTTTAAGTAGCCAGCTACATAAGTTACGTTACATTCGTGACTGGCCTGTCTACATGCCCCTACTAAGTTCGCGTCGCCCATGCTCGGTACACAATTGGAACATTACCGTTGACCACGCTGCGCCCGGAGGGCCGGATGCAGTTTTATGTCCGCTCCGACACCCTCTATTTTATCTAAACTAGGTACTTTTATGACGACGTACCTACTACTATATTTACTTCGATGGCTATGAAATAATGCTACTAGATATAAAAAAAAGTTCTTACTCATAGAAGTGTAAACAGTCAGCAGTCAATTAAAAATATAGGTACTCGTATATTAAGTGTAGATCCAATGTAAATATTTAGGTATCTTAATGCGTTGCATAGTTTTTGTTACTGTAGTTTTTATTACGTATTCCGTAATCATAACTGCTTTTCCTTAATATCTTTGTGTAGTATAAAGTAGTAAGTATTAAGTAGCTAATTGTAACAAAGTGCCTAGGTGATAAGTTAAAATTAGGGAATACAATCTCGCACCAAGATTGATGATTCGAGATCTCGCATTTCAATAATTAGATAATACAGCTACAATATTTTGGTCGATTCAGATATAGGTTTTTTTTCCAAATTTTGGAATCATGGGGGTTTGCGAGTTCTACAGCTCACAGGGTCACTAGTATTGTAACCATTTAACTTAGTAACGTGTAGTTCAGAATGTTACTTAGTGACAGTACTACAACTAGGTATAGCTACTCTGTTCGATGTAAGAATCCCTCGGCAATCCAATTATATCGACGTTTGCTCTCAAAGGCGCTGAAGGCACCGCTTCCGCGCCGCTGCGTGCCAGCTAACGAGCTCTGTGGCAAGTCCCGGAATAGGTACAACCACTTTAGTAAAATTTAATAATATGATAGTTTGAATATTTCCATAGTATTTTCTTTACCAATCCTTTGGTAAGGTAGTCCGACCCACGACGAGAAAATGATGACCTATTTTTTTTTCACAAGAAATGTAGCCGGCTGTACTTGTACGATATTTGTTTTATTTATTTTTATTGAAAAGCAAATAGCGTAGTTGTTAGCTTTAGCTACGAGTATACCCGCATGCACCGCACGGTACACTTGGTCGATATGTTTTATTTCTACCTCATTGAACATTTCAGAAAAGCTGCGCTTCTATTTCACTCGAGAAAGTGGCAGGTGTTGTGGCTACGATATAACTAAGTAGTTTTGTGATGAGTGGCGATGTCACGGACCAACTAACAACTTTCGTAACACCAATGTCTAATTCAAAATTTAGAATATTTTGCCGATAAAGCAAGCAGATATGTGTTAGAACTAAAAAAAATGCCTTAGCTAACGCATAAATACATCCCTTATGTCACAACATCATGATCGAGCTTTAATCAAATTATCTATTGTACCTAACAAATATATTAGTTGCTGTAATTGTTTAATGAACATCAAGTAGGTACGAAATTTAGTCTGAAAAGCGTCAAAAGAAACCTTTTCCTTGCCTACTTTTTTTATTAAATCTTAACACATGAAAGTACTCAATCAGATACCTAACTACATGCGGAACCCTCTGACCGACCCATCATCATTCGCTTGCCCTTATCCCATTCATTTGGGGTCGGCGCAGCATGTCTTTTTCTTCCATACCTCTCTCTCGCCCGTCATCTCATCATTCACTTGCGTTCGCTTCATATCATCTCTCACACAGTCCATCCACCCTTTTCTCGGTCTTCCTCTCCCATTACTTCCCTCCACATTCATTCGTAATACCTTTTTCGTCACATGACTTTCATCCCTCCGCATCACATGCCCGTACCACGCTAGGCGATTCGCTCTTACTTTTTCTACTATAGGTGCAACTTTTAGGCTTCCTCTTATATACTCATTCCTTATCCTATCCATTCTTGTCACACCACACATCCATCTTAACATTCTCATCTCCGCTACATGCAACCTCTTTTCATCCGTCACCTTTAGGGCCCAACACTCCGATCCATACATGACGACAGGTCTTATGATGGTTTTATAAATTTTACCCTTCAATCGAAGAGGCATTCGGGCGTCGCAAATGGTTCCCGTGACCTGTCGCCATTTCATCCATCCTGTGCTAATCCGGTTTTTCACATCACGGTCAATATCGCCATCGCACTGTACCAGCGAACCGAGGTACTTGAAGTCGGAGCAGACCGGCAACGTAACGCCATCGAGTTCCATGGCAGCGAAACTGGAGAGACCGCCGAAATCGCAGAACATATGCTCAGTTTTAGATCTGCTGATCTTCAGGCCAACATTCTCCAGCTTATGCCGCCATTTCTCAAGTCTGCTCTGTACCTCGAGTCCGTCTTCACCCACAAGCACAATGTCATCAGCGAAAAGCATACACCAGGGTGCCTCCTCCTGTATGTCCGACGACAGAGCGTCCATAATAAGCAGGAAGAGGTAAGGACTTAAGGCCGATCCCTGGTGCAAGCCTACCGTGACACTGAACCTGTCGGTGGTGCCAGCAGCTGACCGGACGCGTGTACAACATTGGTTGTACATTGACCGAATTAGCTCCACATACTTCCCAGGCACGCTTTTCTCTTTCAAAGCCCACCACAAAACCTCTCGGGGTACTCGATCGTATGCCTTTTCAAGGTCCACAAACACCATATGCAAGTTCTTTTTTGCACGTCTGTATTTTTCGCACAGTTGGCGAAGTGCAAAAATGGCGTCTGTTGTACCTCTCCCTGGCATAAACCCAAATTGGTTTTGTGTTATATCACTCTCGTGTCTCAGGCGTCTCTCTATCACTTTTTCCCATATTTTCATGCTATGTGACATGAGCTTTATTCCTCTATAGTTGTTGCATTCCTGTACATCCCCTTTGTTTTTAAAAATGGGCACCAGCAAACTGTCGCACCATTCGTCGGGAATAGTTTCTTCATGCAACAACTTATTGAAGAACAAAGTCAACCACTTACATCCATCCTCACGCAATAACTTCCATACTTCTCCTGGTATATCATCTGGTCCTACTGATTTTCCATTTTTCATACTTCTCACAGCCGCTCTTACTTCATCCATATATATTTCTCTCACTGCACCCATATTTATCGGTTTATGATCCAGTACTCTACTCCAATCATTCTCTTCATTCATCAACCTTTCAAAGTAGCCTTTCCAACGTTCTCTTATGCCTTCATCTTTCGTTAGCACCCTTCCTGCATCATCTTTCACACATTTTATATAAGATACATCACGGGAAGTCCTTTCTCTCGCTTTGGCAAGGCGGTACAGCTGCTTTTCGCCTTGAGGACTATTTAAGGAGTTATACAATTTGTCCTGTGCTGTTGTTCTGGCTATAGCAACTGCACGTTTTGCCATCTTCTTACATTCCATATACTTCGTTCTTTTTATTGCCTCCTCAGTTTCTTGTCCAGCTTTAACCTTTTGCCATTCTCTAAATGCTTGTTTCTTTTGCTTTAGTATTTCCTGCACCTCCTCATTCCACCACCAAGTTTCCTTGTCTATGATGCCTTTGCCTTTCGATTCTCCCAAGACATCTTTCGCTACTCTCCTTATACAGTTTGCCATTTCTTTCCAACATTCGTTCCCATTCAATCCTTCCATATCTTTCATCTCTATCATTTTATCTATCACCCGTTCTTTGAGTTTTTTGGCACATTCATACTTCTCTAGCATTTTCCATCGTATCTTTGGTGGAAGCCGTTCTTTTCTTTTAAGTATATGGACTTTTATGTTGAGATCGATTACAAGCAGCCTATGCTGCGAAGTAAGATGTTCTCCTGGTATGATTTTAATGTCCTTGATACATCCCTCTGACCGACCCGTTTCTTTTTATTTACGCTACACTTTATTACGACGCAAGCCATGAAAGAGGACGCCCTCGCGTCAAAGGCAATGAAACGGACTCTTAAATAGACCCTGCGCTGGTGCCTGGATACCCGTTGCCTACCAAAGACATGTATAAAGACTATCAGTGACGGCGCGTTAAATTAAATAACTTGTTGGGCAAATAGCTGTAAATTTTGTTTGTGTGTTTTTTCCGAGATACCTCTGTAGAATACTTATGCTCAAATTGGGTAAGCCGAGTTTAGCTGGACGCTCCGCTACTAAGTTTCCATAGAATGTTGAATTTTTTTAGTTGAAGATGACGTCACATTACCGAATTCACCACAAGCGAACACACAAGATCTCAAAACTTCGGCGCTCACAAAATCCGTTTACCTATAGGTATTTAATTATTCACAAAGATTGCCAATGGCCGCTTTGTTGTTTTATTGGTCTCTTGTTACTTATTGGTCTCTTGTTACTTATTGGTCTCTACTCTAATACTACGAAGTACCTGATAGTGCTCGAGCGCTCATATGCGAAGTATTTGAGAAGCAGACAGAGCGTAAACGTAATGGAGTGCAGAAAAGCATTTTCTTTGATGCAAACATTCCTTGCGAGATTTCTAGAGTGAAATGTCTTTCAATATTGGAAACTAGGTATTCCCTGATACCTAAAGATGTGAATTTAGTTAATTTAACTAATGTCACTAATGTGTTGCATATTATGTAAGTAATAGGAGTTGTTAAATAGATCTGTTGCTGGAGACCATCGGAATTGTTAAAGTTTATAGTTCGGTAGAATAGACGACTCGTGTGTTAAATATATATGGAACATACGTAATAGTATAATATAGTTATTTAAATTGTACTGACTGAAAATTACACAATTCAACCGCACTAAGGTTGATTTGTTTTATGCCCAGTACCGCCACCAGTGAGAAGAGAGACTAAGAAATAGACATGATATCTCACTCCTACGACTGAGCCGACCGACACCTATTATCTCGTAAAGGATGACTCACGTTAGACCGGGCCGTGTCCGGGCCGGAGCTTCCGGCGCTTACTTCTCTATGACAGATGACAGGTGATCACGTGATGATTTCCATAGAAAACGAAGCTCTGGAAGCTCCGGCCCGGACAAGGCCCGGTTTAACGTGAGTCATACTTAATCCACCAAGTCGCGTGGGTTAAAGTAATACCTATAATTACTTATCTATGTACAGTTCTCCACAGTCAATAGTACTACAAATATTCAATTTCACACATCGCAAACACGTTCACGAAAGACGGTTCAATCGCAAAGCTTCTAAAACACTCTATTGACTCAGCGACCGTCTAATGCATTATACTTTACTAGTTATATAGATAAGCGCAGATGAAAGTGCGCTCAACATCAGCACAATATTTTTCACGCTTAGCGCTCTTTCTAATGGCTCCTTCAAAGGCGCCCGCGGAAGCTGTCAAACGTTATTTTGCTCGCCGTCCTCGCCTCGTAAATTGGCTTCAGCTCCCTTTAAAAACAAATAAGAACGAGCAGAAATGGGTTTTGCCGCGCTCTTTATGATTGCGAGTTTACTAAAGCGTTAGAGAACTTTATTTGGATTCCGTTATGATGTTTAGTTAGATATTTATTTGGAGAATGATTTGAATGATTACATTGTTTGGACTTGATTATTTTTCTTGACGGTTAAAATACACGTACCTAGTAGATTTTAAGACCCCCGACTGAAAAGTTTGAGCTAATTTCGTAGCGCCACGCCGTAGCCCGTAGCAGTTAATTCACTACACAACTCAAACAGGCCAATTCGAACGTACATCAATCAATACATGTGCGGACAAAAGTACGATAAAATGACATTTATGTACATAGATGTCGGTTCCCTAACATAAGTACCTATCCACTTTTCTATACAATTAGTATGGCAACTTGGGTACTTAAGTTGGGGCACCGACCGTACGTTCGAATTGGCCTGATAGGATTTATTTATTCAACTTGAAACAGAAATAAATACTCTATAGGTTTGAAAATGTGCCGTGATAGTGACGAATCGCTCCGTTGGCTTAGCGACCCCAAAATTAATCTAGAGACCTCGGCCTTTTTTCATCTTATTGTTCCTCACTTTCCATTCTTACGATATTGTAAACCCAGCGTGTTTGTTCTCTTCTCCCATATGATATTACCACCACAAATGGCTCCGCTACCAGATCTTCTACTTCCATGGTTAAGTTTAGTAAAGCGCAGAATAAGTTATTGCAATGTATATTGCTTCTTATATTACAAGTTATTGGTTGTATACTGTGTTTGTAAGTTTTCCAGTTGCTGTTTATTACAAAATAGTTACGCTTTCATAATAGAAAAGCTTTTGAAGTTGAAGAAATTTTTTCCCAGAAGTTTCTTTGAATGTGCAGTCGCTACGATCGCAGACATCAAAAGGTGAGAGTTTCATAGAAATTCTACAGAAGTACGTTATTGAAAGAGGTCGCGCACAGACTCATAATATTGTAATGTAGGTAAGTACGAGTAAGTCGTTTTATTTAGTTGCCCCGCCTCGCAGGTATTCCTTATGACGCAAACCAAGTATTACCAGTACGCCGCAAATGATTCGTTTCGAATGTTTTGAAAGTGGCGAAACTTTTAGGCGACACGGGACAACGATGCGGAGATGAAATTGTAGGTATTCGTACTTTGTTCCGTTATTGTTCAGGCGTGTTTACTGTGATACGGAGACAATATCCTATTTCAAAATATATTTAAATTATTTGGACGTTTTCTATCTTATTTAATAATATTCCCAGCGTCGCGGCAACGAATTCATGACATTATTATTCACTTACAATTTAAATAATTAAGCGCTATAAGTAGAAGCTGAACATTCATTTACGCCTGTCTTTTGTTTTCTGAAAAAGCGTTATTTTAATCAGCTACTGGTTGCCAGCGGCGAAGCTGCTGTTACTTCAATTATGTACAATAAATTCCTTTTGTTTTTCATGACTTTCATGAGATACAACATGAATAAATAAATAAATATTATAGGACATTTTTACACAGATTGACTAAGCCCCACGGTAAGCTCAAGAAGGCTTGTGTTGTGGGACTTGTGGGTACTCAGACAACGATATATATAATATATAAATACATAAATACATAGAAAACAACCATTACTCAGGAACAAATATCTGTATCATCATACAAATAAATGCCCTTACCAGGATTCGAACCCGGGACCATCGGCTTCATAGGCAGGGTCACTGCCCACTAGGCCAGACCGGTCGTCAATGAATAATTGGGAAAACACGACAAAAGGCTGCCATCATCCAGTACTAATGATAATTGATAACTCGCTAAAACTTTGCAACATTGAAGGCCCTTGGACAGCTAATTAGAATTCGTACGAGTAACAAGATCGAATAATTTAGCTGCTAAGTTTTAAGTGATATTGAACCATTGTTAGAATTGTTACGCTTTGGCGCCGCATTGTTGCCAAACCCCTGTCACAGTACCCTGAGATCAAGAGGCGGACCTTTATTTTTTGAAGAATTCGCACTGAGTATGGTTATGTCCCGGACCAAAGAATATAATACTCACTAGGAGAAGAACGGTAACTCCATACAAAAAAATGTCCCCAACCGTTTATACGTTTATACTAGTGGCGCCGTCTTTGTGTACCAATGGAACTAAAGTTGACAACCGGTTTAGCCTGGCGGGTATTGGTAGGTAGTAATTCTGTTTATGAACATATTTGTTATCTTCATATCACGAAATATATGAAAGATGCAAGTATTACCCCTTGTTTGTGGTATTATCAATTGATTTAAATAAAAGGCATATTTATGTTTATAACATTGTATTATTTTATTTATTAAAAAAATGTTTTACATATAGAAATATACACTGAAAATTAAACCCTGACAACTTAATAAAAAAATAGACATTAATAAAGCGCATTCACAAGGTTTTCAGTATAATACAAATAACTTTAGGCATGCCTACCTATTACACTTTACACACACAGATACACTACACTTTACACACGGCATTTTACACAGATTTCCAACTTGTATTACATTTCTTCACGGTTAATTAATACGCTTTCCAGATGCGTTATGACGCGGTTCCTTCTGAACCCACTAAAGCTGTGAATTTCACTCAAATATGTATCTTCAACAGCCGTTGCTTCGCATTTAGCACATTTTCTATGTGCATTGCTGTAATCCATGTAGGTACAGACTTACAGAGTCTTAAGTGGCAGTACCGCTACGTTGTATTTATTAATTAAAGATTTAATAAATAAAATTTTCGTTATGAACTTTAACCACAGCAGTTGGACAGAGTCATTGACAATAGTACATTATTGTCGAGGCTCGGAAGTAGCTACTTGCAGGCTGAGGATTCGTTTTAAACGGACGACCTTGGGAGTCCGTTTAATTGAATCCGAAGCCAGCAAGTAGCCTTCCAGCCGAGTCATATATAGTGCTTTTCTCAAAAATGGTGCAAGAAATATAAATATCATAGAAATATTTTACAAAAGCAACTTTCTTACGTATATATTTTCACAGAAAAAAGTAGAAACAATTGAAAAAATTAGCTTTGACGCCTTTTTATTTTTTTAATAAAAAAATAGAAGTGTATTTTTCTGCCGAAAATACGCCAACCTATTTGAGACAGCTAAATAGTCGCGGTACTAATCATCTGTTTGGCTGTTTAATGGGCCTGTGCCTTCATTTGATATGGCCATTTCAACTTTTAAAAAGTTTGGAACTCGACAAATAATGGAATTTGTATGCAACATTGCAGTCCCAAAATCGAGACTGCAATGTTTTTAACTTTTTAATTTTTGACTGACCATAAACTACGCGCTTCGCAACCTATTTTTTAAACGGCAAAGTCGACTTTGCCGTCCATTTTTGAGAAAATATATTTTTTATTATGGTGGGTAGACGTGTACCTACCCTCCATATATTTTATGAACATTGATGCAGTTGGAAGCAAATATTCATAATAAAACTTAATCGCGTGTAATTAAGTTTTAAGTGTTTTAAGTCCCGTTTTATGATTAATAATGTAAAAAAATCGTGAAAATTTAAATCTTAGTTGGGAGCAATGTTGCTGTAGAAAAATGTTTTTATTTTGATAACTTTTTCTAGGAGGCCAAAGCACACATAGAAGCTTCAGGCGCACACATGCGCAATTATAAGGGGACATAACTTTCTTAGGAAGTGAACAGGCTTTGTCCCGGACTGACCAAGGAGAAAATGTAAAATTCGAGAAAACGTAGGTAGTGCCCTTGCGATTCGCTTGGCTCGTCTTGACGGGAGCACTGCCGTTCCCCCAGATGTTACAATAAATTAACAGATTTAAATTGACGAGTGATAAGCAGTTTGAATTTGTGATGTCTCCATTGAACTTGTTATGATTACTTCATAAACTTTTCTTCGGGTAGTTACACAAATCCGTTTTGACATTTAGCTGGAACTTCAGTTATCCGCGGCAACGAGCACTGTCTACACTGGTTTTAACCTGCGTCGAAACGTTGGACGGAAATAAAGGTAAACTAAATAAATTCGCCTAAGTAGATCCGTTAAAATTGTGATTAAAAATTGTTTTAATAATTAGGTATTATCCGACAAAACTACATAGTTGCCAAAACCGACTTGACACCTTGAGACCAAGAGACTAACCGATCCCGTCTAACCCGAGTACCCGTGTGATGAAGCAGAGAAGACGACAGTTTTCGCAACTTGAATTCAGGCTATTTTCTTTCGTGTTATCCGTGGGCTTTATACTGTAGGTGAGAGTTTAAAAAAAAAATATGTACATTTCATTCATGTCTTCAAAATATTGACTTCTTGGGTTCATTTCACTCAGAATCATTTTTACATTCACGCCCCATACATGAAAAAATGTGTCCCAAGATTTCCTTTCCAGATCGTCACATTTTGGTATGAAAAGTTTTTTTATTTGTATGAACGTGACGCACTGGAAAAATATTTTTTCATACAAAATTTTGGGACACTTTTTGATGTATGAGGTACATATTTATTTAATAAATACCAGAAACCTATCTAAAGTCCTTGGTCTTTACAATCCACTAAGACTTTGCAACATCGAAGCAGGCCCTCAGACGTCCACTCGTCGAAACAAGATATTTGTCTAACGAACTGTTAACTTTACGAGTACTTCTTACCCTAAGCATTGTTTGAATAGTTACATTCTGGCGAAGCTACATAGTTGCCAAAACCGCCTTGTGGTCAAGGGGCTGTCGCTAACCGATGCCCGTCTTACCAAACATATTTAAACTACTTGCAACATCACACATTTAACACATCACATGTTACCTACTCAGTAATACGATTTAATATTATACTAGCAAAATAATAATAGACTACGGTGTAAGGTGTATAGTCAAGGGTAAAAGTGTGGGCACAACTTACTCAAAAATACGTACCATAGTTCTTAATTCGCCGACATAAGAGCTATGGGACATATTTTTGAGTAAGATGTGTGCATCCATATTTTTACACGTGACTTTACAGAAATGAGATAAGTAACTATTAAATACGAGATCACTTTCGAGAAAGTATGTAACTATGTAGTAACGTTCTAACTAAATAGCTGGTATAGTTACCGGTGAATACTGGCCCCGGGTTGCAATCAAACCTTACTCATTTTCCAATGTTCGCTTGAGCTAGAATACCGCATAAATATGTAAACTGGATAACAATGAAATGTGCCTTGCAACAATGCAATAACGAAGCTAAAACCTAACCACCTAACCGCGTTGGGTCGAAATATATATATTTATTATTTTACAAATGGGACCCTGAATTCAAAAAATGGTTCCTGGGGAGCGGAAACCCCTAATACTTTTGGAGTGCATATCCAACGACTTTCCACACTTGTGCAAATCTTGGCACCCTTTCAGATACCTACCATAATTTCTAGACCCCCATAAACTTGACCTGTTACAAATGTTTTAGGTGATAAGTATATCTCTTTTTTTGTTTGCGCATGTCGTATTCGGTACGAATAACTACATGTTTATAGAAAATGATGAAACTGCCCATAGGAAATAGTATGGAACGCTCATTTGTTTTCTGCATACAAAATGTATGGCGTAGTATTTTTTAAAGTAAAAAAAAAACACATAAAAGAGAGTGAGTGGGTAAAATCAATTTTAGTTGAAACCTCGTCTGTCACCTACGTGGGTAGGTGTACTA
This sequence comes from Cydia splendana, assembly GCF_910591565.1. NCBI lineage: Eukaryota > Metazoa > Arthropoda > Insecta > Lepidoptera > Tortricidae > Cydia > Cydia splendana. The sequence goes on from NC_085964.1 coordinate 5,778,580, forward strand.
AAGAGGTACGCCTTTTCTTTTAGGCTAACATACAGCCATGTGTTTAGATATGAATGCATATTATACCTACATTATAATGTCTCGACCGGTACGGGATGAAAAATAATAATCGACTCATTTTCGATGAGCAAAACTACTTTTAAAAGAAGGATGTAAAGTAGTCCATCGTCTAGGTTTTCAGGTATACAGTAATGCAGAAAATCATTTCCATAATCTTATCTGTCCTTTTGCTGCCGCCGTCCGAGAGATGAGATCTAATTTGAAACCCGAGCAGATGTGCTTTACGGGACTCATAATCTCTGTCAGGAGATAAAGGAACTTTCGGTGAATTATTGTGCTTATTCAAAGGATATTACTTACTTCTCGTAACGTTTGTTACCAACGCGATAAATTCTACTGGACAAATTACCAATATTTCCGTCCGTGTTTATTTTTCAATAGCTTCGTGGTACAATTACGTTTAGGTACTGCCTACTTCTTAAATTGTTCGCATGAGCTTACTCTGCATAAGCACAGAATAAATAATAGTACTAGGTACAGAAGACTCACTCTCTAACAAAACGCGTCTGTTACGATCAGCACAGATATGGCCGCTAGGTGGCGACAGCGCCACGCGCGGCTTATGGCTTTCCCCAAAATTGGGGCGGAACGGATGTACTTTTAGCTACCTGTAGCAAAGCGACGAAATCGCGGAGTGAGCCACGCCTGGCATAAGTATTAAGGTGAACTATATTTTTTGTGTTTGGCAATGTCTTTTGTCTCCCACAAAATGCGTACTGTGCGCGAGTCCCTCAATTTTATGCTATTCGAATCTGACAGGCGCATAGACACCAATACTTCGTCGAATCAAATTTTTACACGCTTTTACATAGTTATCCTTTGTATATTTTCGGTTCGTTGGAAACGTGTCTATGAGTTATTGATAAAGTAGAAGTGGTCAGAACCTACATATCACTCCTTGATAGGACTCCTTGGTACGGTTTGGTTGATACCAAAGAAAAAGTTTCATCTTTTATGTGACAGTCCTACTAACTCAATAGTCTTCTCTAAAGATTCAATGCACTTATAATTTATCTGAGCCATACATACTAAAGCTCTATGTACATCTACTTTAGTTAATAATGAAGCTAAACTCATATATTATGCTCTTCCATTTTGCACAACGTCTCCCTCCTTAAACTTTAAGACGTGCGTTATCTACTTTCAAAGTATTGAAGCGCATCAATCTACGAAAACTTGGCTTAAAATGTAGGTACGTACAGGCGAGAACTCTTCACCATATCCCCATTCACCGAACTACAAGTTTGACAGTTTTGCTGAATACCCACTGTTGAAAAACTAACCCCAACGGAGGGGGTTGGGAGTTGGTCCCAGAGGGGGCTTAAGCGCCCGGAGCGTGAGGGGCCAACTTTGAGATATCGCGTTGCCCACATATTTATATGTTTGGTACGCTGTGGTTGTTAAGCTTCTGTGAGTTTTGTGCGGTGCTTGTATTTACGTTGATACTAAAATAGAAAAGTTATGGTGCAAGTATATAAAACTTCGATCAAAATAGAAATATCGCATTCAATTTCGTAAGTGTTATTCTAATAGGGGTGAAATTGCTTACGACGATGTTTTACGACGAAGAAACCCACTCACTGTATGACTTCATGACTGAATTTCATGGAATAGGTTACTCAAGCTCAAGTCTACCTGCTCAAGACAAGAGTTATTGATAAATGGTTGTTAATGCCTGCGTAACCTGCGTTTATCAATTTCAACCAAATAATTAACATTTTGTCAGTATAATATATCTAGAGTAGGACCAAGAAAAGTCTGCAGCGGATTTGATAGCCCACGCAGTGTAAGTGTTATTTATACGTCATAATTTCATAGAAGTTTGACGTTTAAAATAACACGTGCACTTGTCTCTAGTTAGGCAATTGAAATTATAGATTTATACAGGTTAACCCAAAAATACGTTGTTTTACCGCGGCATATTGTTGATAATTTTAACATACGTTTGTGTATCAAATATAAAGGAGAATAATTTTAAGATAATACGTATTGTTTTAGTTAAATGATTGTTGTTTTAATTTTTACATTTTGTAAAAATAATATATTTTTTAGATAAAAGTACATTACTTTTGGGCTAACCTGTAACATAAGTTCATTGGGCCCCTTGGCTTTTATTTTCATTTCCTTTTTTCGCGATACTACAATTATTAAATTATAAAAGAACCAAGTCCACTGGTCAGCTCTTCACATATTACCTACACATACGGGTATACTATGCATCGTACAGTATGTTTAAAGTGGCACAATCAGCGCGAAGCAGGCACTCGGACGTCCGAGCACCCGTCGTCGCGACCCGCCGCTTCCTTCAAGCTACTGCACTTGCATGCAATTTCATGCAGCTTACATTTCCATGCAACTACTGCAAAGGTCTTCATTAATGCGAAATAGAGCGGTTTTAGTTTTAGGTGTTATTTTGTCTTACCTGTATCTTCTCTTCTTCACTTATCTAATTACACGAGGTTCTTCCGCCTTCCGCCCGTGCATGTGGTATACCTAAGCATTCGTCTGCGAAGAGAATATGATTTGGAAATATTGTTACCGCAGTTCTACGTACATAAATACATCTATTTATCCATCCATCATCCATGGTCCATCGACCATATTAGAACAACTTACGGTCACCAGACTTTGGCGTGTCCAATACTATCGTACTTACTACGTTGTGACTTTCTTTCTTTCTGACTATAATTACCGTAGGTCTACCTCTACCGCTTAATATTTTGTATGTGCTGGTCAAAAATCGTTCATCATTCCTTGATTTTATATAAAAATTGCTTTCTGCCGTTCCTGGTGCGAAGCCTATTTTCATTGATATTGAAGGTATTGTAAGTAGAAGATACGAGTATTTACGCGAATGACGTTTGAGGTTCTTTTTTTGAGACAGGCGATCTAAAAACACTCAGTTATTTTTATAGTCATTAAATTTAGAGGCTGACTTTGCTCTATAATTTATTAACATAAAGAAACAATGGCTAACTTGATTGCCTACTTATTTTTCTCAATACTAACTCAGCACGTTTGTACTGTATCTATCACAACTTCACAAAACACCATTGCACTGGTACGGATTCTTTCTGTTGGGCGAGTGGCATGGCCTGTAATATTTTGTGTTTTTATGAGGTTTAGGTTTTTCAAATTCCTATCATCTTTGTTTGCTAACAGTTGATTGTGATATTGCGTACCTTTAGGACTTTACAGCTTGACGCTAACCACATTTAAGCATCGGTTATCCTTTTGAAATGCTTGAAATAATGAAACCATTGTAAAGTTTAAAATATTTATTGAACGTATAGTTACACTAATATTAAGTACTTAAGAAATAATTTAAAATAAATCTCAAATCATCAACAGGTTTGGCATACATGTAGGTAGGTGACTGCGGTCCCATATAAACCTCTTCAACATTTTTTTTATTTGTGAGGCTAAATAAATAATCTAGAGCCTAAACTAACTTAAGAGATCAAAACTTAAATCAGGTAACGACAAAAAATATAAGGTACTTAATGTCTTATAATTATACAATAAATATTTCGTTTTTAATTTAAAGAACAATGTTTAAAAAGTTAGTCTGATCTGTAATTATCTTTTTTCCACTAATATCACCAATCACCGATTATCACATTAGTCGATACCTGCGCCGCCGAAGTACGGCTGCGCGCGTATTTGGATTGAACGAACGAGCTATGATACAATCAAGATATTTATGAGGAACAATAATTTCACTTGTAGATTCACATGGGTACTAAAATATATACTGATATTTATTTTCTTATTTCACGCTTGATTTGTCTTGCATTACGTATTACGAGTATGCCTATTTGTCCTGACTGAATAATTTTCGGCTAAGAACTGTTACTAGAGTTCGATTTAATAAAAAGTTCGCTTAAACAATCCACGTTATCATTCCAAAGGATATTTGATAACTTAACTAGCTTTCCTTAATAGTTCGCTGGACCCTTATCTATATCATTAAGTCATGCTTGGCATGTGAGATTTTTAACAATCCTTTCCCGTTCCATTAACCCTTCTAAACCTACACAACACCTCTATATCTTGATATGTTCCACAAATATACATTTCCCTTATTATCACAGCCCTTAACTTAGCAAGATAAAATTTACTATTAAATAACAGAATTTTAAACTATAAATTAAGAATTAACGGATGGTTTGATTCCATTAAAACGATAAGTACAATCATAGCATTAAAAATAAGTAGTATCTAGCGCACGTAGAGCCAGAAACCTTTTTGCATATCCAAATGTTCGCACCTATCACGGTTCAAACGCACCCACGTACCGAGCAATAGAATTACTAAATAACTTCATAGCTACAGTCCAAAACGCAGACATATTCGCAGACAAGTGGCCGTCCCTACAACGTAGTATCAGGATTTTTTTAAACTCTACCTATGTTATTTAATATCAGATTCTTTTTTTTATCTCTATGTAACTTAGTAATACATAATATGTATGTTCAATTATAAAGATAAGTGTGTAATACAATAAGTGTACCTACTAATTTTATGATACTGACTGATACTGACAACATATATGTACCTAATTAACAGTATAAGTGCCTTGGCTTGAGCTGTAAACTTATACATAGTGTTTGAATAAAGAATAAAGAATAAATAAAGAACACGGTTTTGTTAAATATCTACCATAGGTGTCTTGTAAAACTTTCCTCTATTTTTGAGCTTTGTTAATTTGTTCCCTACATTTAATTAAAAATAGATTTTTATAAACTCCCCTCTTGGTTTTTTCATTAGTCAAATCTTTGGCCATGGTTTGCAATGCTTTAATTTCTTGGCCATGGCACTATACATTGGTTTGAGCGGCATAGTAACGTCTCCGTATTACCTTGAAGGTTCTTATAGTTTACAGTTTTTCAGACGAGGTCTTTCTATTGTATATGAATAATGTCATCGTAAACCACTAATCATGAGAACTGAACCATGAAGTGATAGAATTGGTCGAAGTTCACCGGCTCCAGTTCAAAGTCCTTTTCCGATTTGTGCATCAGCTCGGGATTCCTTTTAAGGAAATTCCTGACCCAGTCCTCGCCGGCCATTCTCGAGTTGGTATCGAAGGGATGATTCAAGTGGTTGTCTTCAGCATATTGGTACGCGAGCTCCCTGATGTCTCGGCGAGATACGCCCATGAAGTACTGCTCCATACTCTTGATGTAGCCAACTAAATCTTTCTCTTGGCTTTCCGTGAAAACGCGCCTGTAGTGGCCCATGATGGGCTTGGGGTCGTCGGGCTGCTGGTACCGTATCTTGCTGGCGCGCCGCTGTAGGGTCGAGCGCGGTATGTGGAACGTCCTGGCGGCCAGTTTGTACCCCATCTTCCCTGACACTACAGCTGCTACAGCCCTCGCCATGTCGGCTTCGTTCCAAGACTGGCGGCCGCTCATTCTTTCGTATTTCCTCACCATTTCACTCTGTAATAAAAAAAAATTGACACAATTATTTAAACATGTTCATAGGTGTTCATGTAAACATGTCAACCTAATCATTTCAATGCTACATAATCGGTTAATGACGTAAAAACCATAGCCACATTGAATTGAATTGCGGAAAAATATAACGAGGAAAGAACATTACAGATGCGGAGCAATACCTACAAGAACAAGTGGTTTCATAATGTCGCTAGCCCAGTGGCAGTGCTAAGTTGTAACGTGAATCTTTGGCCACAGTATGTGTGTCAATGTCGCGCGCGGGGCTACACGGGTGACCACTATCGGGCGCTTCAAGTGGGCGAGGATTGCCAACCTACAGGCTTGCGCCGTTTACCGCGAACAGCTTGATGACAGTACGTCACGCTTGTGACTGGTAGCGTCATGATACGACCTACCTAACTAAACTACCTACTCGTATAATTGTACTGAATAGGTGACACAGTACGGTCGTACTGTGTCAGTGGGTCCACTTGATACGATTCTGGAGAATCTGATGGAACTGAATAATAACGGGTTTTAGGACGAGAAGTTAAATATCCTCTTTCCCCCCTTCTAAAACAAATAATTATTGTAGGTTCTTATGACGTATACAAACTACCCGTGCTTTGGTCATGTTCAATCTGACTTATTTTTGAAAGCGAACCAGTGAATTTTGTAGTGTTCTATTATTTTGGCATATACGTTATTCATTTACCTAAATTATAAGTGCAGTATTGAAGTGTATTGATTGAGTCGCAACAGACGGTAAGCGCGTCTCTCAATGTTCGGCGAAGGGTAACCGCGACCTACCGGTTTTGTGGACCACGTTCAATGCCAACTCGAGGTGAAAAATATACACAACCCGGGCCTCAGCGTCAATTACGAATACAGTAAACGAATGAGTAAATAGATCCATTCCATTCTACATGTTTACTTGATGTATAATGTTGATGTGTATGTTTCAAAATAAGTAGAAAATAAAAACATTTTTCATGCGTCACTTGAAAACCACATACAACAAACTCATAACGAAAGTTAAATTATAATACTTTAAAATGCCAAAAGTAAAATACGTTACTCTCGTTAATACGAGTACAGTAGTTAGTCATTATCATTAGACATAATATTCTTAATACTGAATTCTTACTTGAAATCTACCGTTTTACAACTCAAACTCATATAAAGATGATAATTTAGGTTCAATCAAGGCAAGAAAGTAATGTAAACTGGAGCGGGTGCGGTGCATTTGGTAACACGGTGAGAGGAAAAGCCGACGATCTCCTTTCGATTTTATCGTTTTGGTCCCGTGCCCTAAATGACGCTCGGCCACGACATTGAGCGACTTGCGACGGCGGCAGCGACAACCATATAGGTGGGAACGAAAGGTCCGATCGCTGTGTCTCACTCCAACCTATGGTTATCGCTGCCACCGTCGCAAGTCGCTCAGTGTCGTGCCCTAAATGAAGCATATGCAATAAAAGCGCCGGCGCCGGTGAAGGCGAGCGGATGATACTGCAACGCCTATCTGTTCACGTATGTGTTGCTAACCATGCATAAATGCACTGCAACAAAACTTTATTACAACTACAGCGGGTTACACGTATAAACAAAACGAGTAAACATTCTATTTAGTGATAGTGAAACGTTGCGGTTGCGTTGAAGTTCTACTCGCTGAATTGCACTGCAGATTGTGAGCACGGCTGCGATAAAGTATGGCGTGTTTTTCCAGCGCGATAACTCGGGAAACGCCGAGGCCCCTTGTACATATGTAGGTAGGTATGCGTACTGTGCACGCACGCCTCAATACCTTATACTTACCCGTATTAGGTACCTGATTTGGTAAAGAATTAACTTACATATTCAAACGACCGATTCGATTAACACAATACCTTTAGTAATGACGTCGTTTGGCCGAATCATTAGTAAATAAGTTAGTTTAGCACTAAACGGGAAATACCATTCAATAATGATCGGTCGTCCTTGATCAACCGCGTCGTTTACCTTTATCTATCAAAAAGAAATACGTCGTCATCGGTCAGCTGTTTGCGTCCGCTCCGTCAAACGCGTCTATCAACACAAGCCCTTACCAAGTCGTTTTTACTACGCGACTTTACGAAATAATTTTGTATCCATTGCGGGCCAATCCTATGAACAGCCTTGTTAGACGCTGCGCCCTATGAATGAGCGGAGCAATGGAAAGCGTACGCAGAATACGAATCGTCTTGGAAACGTTATCGTACGAAAACGCGGTAAAGGTACGAGCACGGCGTGAGGCGAGGTTAGTGTGACGCGTGACTTGCAAGGTCCCCGCTGCAATGCACGATGCGCCAAGGTTGACTCGCTCTTCGATACAAGAAAACTACGGTCCAATTAACAATAAAAAGTGCAATTACATACTAATAATAGATATGTGTGACGTTAGGTGGGATCGCTGCACCCTGATATCAGAGCCGGGAGGAGAAATCTGCAACGGCTTGTCACCTCGGTGCATCGGTCGCTGCAGTTGGACAATAACTTTCCTAGCGCATATGTGACGTGTAGATTAGGAAAGCATGCGAGGCGGGGAGATAGATAGGTTCTCAAATACTCACCGTCTGTTTGTTCGGGAGCGCGTAGGCAGCCGGCAGGGGGGGTGGAGTGGTGGGCGAGACTGGCGCTGGGTGGCTGCAGCGGTACGTGCGACCAGGCGGGCGGCGCGCGCGGCACTGGCGCGGGGCCCGTCTTGCCCCGCCGCCGGCCCTGGCCGTGACGTCATCTGGCCAGGGCCCGACTACGCACAGACTATTTTTGTCCGCACCTAATTATTTAGATCCTTCCTTTGTTCAGCTGAGTACTTACCTCACTGAAAAGAAAATTTTATATTATTATATATACCTACCTGTTGATTCTGTATATAGGCATATGCAAGCATACATAGTTTAACATTTATGTAAAAAAACAATTTTAATTACCTACCAATATCCAACATTACTGCTCTGCAATTAAGGTACCAATATCTTGACTCCATTAACTATGTATAACAAGGCTTATATTAGTATAATACTGCATTAATTCTACTTATGCAATTGCCTTAATCAAATCAACAAGTAAATTTAACATGACATTATTATAATGCACAGTCTGTAAATTCAATAATAAACGACTTGCAATTCAATGTGCAATGACGCAATAATGTAAAACAATAACTGACACACAATTTTACTTTATAATTTATAAGATCTTGCGTTTTTAGTCGGTGCCTATTTACCTAGCTTCTAATCTTTTGCAAAATTATCTATCTATGTTGCGTGACATAGAACTTATCAGCTTATCATTTTGTTTCTAGTTTGCCAGCTCATCTTTCAATATTTAGTGAAATATTGTATCCTAGTGTATCATATTATATATATATGTAAACAAATAAATAAATAAATAAATATTGGGGACATCTTACACAGATCAAACCTAGCCCCAAACTAAGCAAAGCTTGTACTATGGGTACTAGTCGACGATATACATACTTGTATAGATAAATACATACTTATATACATAGAAAACAACCATGACTCAGGAACAAATATTAGTGTTCATCACACAAATAAATGCCCTTACTGGGATTCGAACCCAGGACCATCGGCTTAGCAGACAGGGTCACTATCCACTAGACCAGACCGGTCGTTAAAGGGCATATATTCAATATGGTGTTCTGATTCGGAAAAATTAGAAGAATTTTTTTTTTGACCCTAAAAACAATTTTTTTTATGGGCGAGGTCGTCCAAGTCGGCCAACCCTCCATACAAAGGCCAGAATTTATTCGCTTCAAAAAATTTCTCTTCTACTTTTTCCTAATCAGAACACGATACCGAATGTGCCCTTAAGCGGATCCTCACTTTTTTGTTACTTGCTGTATGTATCATATTTGATATTTGGCACAATAATAAAATACCTAAGTAGGTACTTAACTTACACTGAAAAGTTCCCATACTTACCTATTCTTTTTATTTTTATGCAGACCTAATTTAATGCAGGCGCAAGTACTTCAACATACTGGCAACCGCGTCGCCGGAGGAAAACCCACGTAGTATGTGAAAATACATGTCACAAAGTCTATAAACAAAGGGACGGTATATACAAGTAAGTACAGGCTTTGGCCGGGGGCCAACACGTTAATCGCTGAGTGACAACGGAGATGCCCGTCAGACTAAACTGTGGCCAAAATTGCAGCGGCGGACGGGGTGACTCATGGGTTTGTTACCCGTGTAGAAATGGGCCGCGCAAGCGGGTCAGAACATGCGTAATCGTGAATTCCCATGCCGGAATTTAGGTATTAATCCCTTATCTAACTGACTACAGCACATATATTGTCCTGGTCCTGGTATATCTCAGGCGGAATATGTAGTAAAAGTACTTACAGAAAATTTGTTAAACATTGCCTGACTTGAAAAAATTGTGATTTGTTAAATTGCTACCAAGCAGCTAACTTAAATACGTAGGTATATGTAATCCCTAATAATGGACACCTCTTCCCCATTATTCGGAATATACAGTTTTTTGGTTTATTTCCATCCCCGCCCTGCGTGACCGCCGCCATACATGAGGTGGGAACATATGGGAATGATTCATAATGAATACACATTATGGGGACAAATGGGGATATGAGCAGGTACTCGGTGTAACCCAGGAAAAGTTTGGCTTACTTGTAGTAAGCTTAATGGCATCGTTCGCAGACGTTTCTGCTTGGGTACTTGAAGTAGGAAAGTAAAGTAAAAGTAAAAATTATTTATTGACCAAGAAGAATTGTTTAAATACAAAATAAAATGTTTGAATTATTTGAATAAGTTTACCTCATTTAGTGATACTGCTACCCATTGGTGTATAAATTATAAACTGAAATACCTACATGTGAAATAAAAAAGGCAAGTCTTGGTAGGCGAAAACAAAAGGATATAATATCACTTTTTCTTTAGTATATGACATTTATTTCAGTTTAGAGTCACTGGTAAGCGGTACACTCAAGGGCTATTAAATTTAATTTAATGAGCGTTGTTGACAATTCGTAAATCTGTACACTCCTATTAAATGTTACCTTAGTGTCTAAACTAAGCAAAACCTTGCCATAGAATTTATTCCACAGTCGAAGGATTCGCGGGAGAAAACGATGATTTTTAATTACGCATAGTTATTACAGAGTCACGCTTGTGCAGTCGACGTCAAAGATATTTTACACTTTTGCACTTCACTCCTTTGTGATAAGGCGAAAAATGTACCAAAATATATCTTTGACGCCGACGGAACGGTACAGATATGATGGTAGTTAGGAGTCTATACGTGACAGCGTGATAATGTATGTCTCTAAGCTTTCAATAAGGTGGTGTTAAGACTGTTAAGATGAAAGTTGACTACCGTTTTTAAAAGTATACAAACGTAGTCCCATTTTTCTCTCTGGATATTAAGTTATTAACATTATAGAAAATATTTTCCTGCAATTTGATGTAAATTAAGTAGAGGCCGATTTTTTAATTATTATAGGAGATAGGAGCTTTTAAAGAACTTTACAGTACATATGGCCCTACTTTCCCGCACTAGTGCGGGAAAGAGCACTTTCCGTGCGTATGTCAAAAGTTTAAAGGGCCATATGTACTGTTAAACGTTGTACGATACACGTGCGAATAGGTAATTCGCAACTCGTGTCGATTTAAAACACTCCCTTCGGTCGTGTTTTAATTTATCGCCACTCGTTTCGAATTTTCTCTTTTCCGCACTTGTATCGTAAATAACTATTAGATACAGTCATAGATGTAAGTAAATTGAGGTAGATATGGTACCAGGCGCACGATTGTGAGCCATTAAATATAGGTTCCGGAACCTATATTTAGTTAGGCGTATGGGTGACGCCAACCTGTCAAGCTGTCAAAATCGTTGGATCAATTTTTAATTTTGTCAACTATGAACGTCACACGTCTACATAAATAAAAGGTCATTGGATACAGTACATATGGTACTACTTTACCGCCCTAGAGCGCACAATACGTGCCTATGTCGAAAATTTAAAGGACCATATGTACTGTAAAACGTACAATACACGTGCGACAAGGTAATTCGTACTATTATGCTGGAATTTGTTTTTTGCTCCTGACCTTTACAGTAATCAAAAAATCTAAAAAAGTCATACGGAGGGGCATAGCTATGGTCATTATACAATAAATTGTGTATGAATATTATCCATAAACTCATTATCCAGGAAGGAAAGTGGGGACTACGTTTTTATGGAGAAGCGGTCGTCCTCTATCCTCTTAAAAAGCGAAACTTATTTTTATCTCGTGGATAAAGCCATCCATAATGCACCTGCTGGTTCTTAACCGAGCGCTCTCGGGATCAATGGAACACCTTGTGGAAAGTACACCTTATGACACCGGACCGCGTTGAGACATTGATAAAATTAATTATAAATGCGGTATCTACACGCACACAGTATTACTGGAGGTCATTACCTATGCAAAATGATAACGCTCAATCCGCTAATTATCGGCGTAGTCACGAATTTGAGCTGCATGGATGCACGCTTTTCATTTACTACTATTGCAATTATTTGAAATAGTTATTTGTTTTACAAGGGGGCAAAGTTGTTGTTTAACCGCTCGTGCTAATATTTATACCCGAGCAAGCGAAAAAATCTTGAGCGTTGCGAGGGTTTCGAAAGCACGAGGGTTAAACAAAATTTGCCCCCGAGTGAAACACAAAATTTTTCACCACACCAACCCGAAGCAAATATTAAATGTAAAATATCAAACAAAATCAAACCAAATGTATGTTATTAAATATTTATCATCCAAAATCATCATTTAAAAGTCAATTCTAACCAGCAAACATAAGAAAACGACTCATAATTTGCATTTGCCTCACATGTGAATAAAATGCAACTTTGCTATCAGTTTTTGAAGTGCAAAGTAAGCCTTTCTGAGCTGGTGTGGTGAAAATACATACTTATATATGGAGGCCGAAGACTAAGAGCTTGATTATAACCCTTTTCCCTTTTTACTACTTTACTTACTACGTACTTTTTACTGTATTTTTCTCGGTATGCCCGGGGGAATACCTATTCTCATACTGCATGGGAATAACAATTCCCTATGCACATATTCGGGACAGGCACATCACTTCCATTACGACTCACTTTACGTGTGCGGTTTTCTCTGGGGAATTTTATAGAGTGGCCTTACTAAAACCCAACCGAGTAACATGCAGGTCCATACTATATGAAGCTATAGACGAAATTGATTTAAGCCTTTATAAGGCAGAGGGAATATGTTTCCCACCTGATTTTGAACTTTATTTCAAAGTGATAGGGTTCAATTTTGCATAATTCCTGACACTCTTATGCCTTATAAAGGGTTTAATAAACAATTTTATAGAATCTCATACCTGAAGGTTACATTTTATTTGTACAACAGACGGGGTTTAATCTGGAGGCGTAGGTATTGAGTTATACAAGCGATTTCGTTTCGATATTACTCTTACAAGTACCTATTACACTATTGACGTGAGTGACAGTGATCGTTAATGAGTGTGTAATATCAAATTAACTTTAAATCTTATACGCCTACCAATTCTAATCAATAGGTTAAATTAATGGCTATTAGGAAAATAAATGTCCTGCACAAAATACCTAAAATTATTCAGAGTTAAAAATTCTGTATTCTACTTACATGAGTTACATGTGGTAAAAATTGCTATGACTGAGAAAATAGCTGCACCAATTTGATAAAAACTAAATGCTTGTGATAAAATAACGTTCTACTAATGTAGGTTCATAAAAATAAACAATTGTACCTATTTTATTAATGTGACACTGATCTCCCTTTTGTGAAGTTTTATAATTTTTCCACAATCCAGCCGCGTATTTTCGTCTAGCGACAATCCCAAAGTAAATAAGTACTTAGTACAGAAAGTAGCGATCTAAATTTTAAACTAATTATATTACGTTTTGAACAGTATAAAACAAGCTTTGAAAATTAGGTCTTATTTTTTTATCGAAGGCTTTATATTACCCTTTATCAATCAAAACCTTGTGACAGAACTTATGACCTGACTAAGTACCTATTTATAATCTCGGTTAATAGGTATCATTAACCGAGGGGAAGGTAAATGGACGCTTTTATTCATTTAATCATTATGTCCCATTTGAAGTGGGTAGGTTATATGTTATTGCGGTGCTATCAAAATAGCCAAAGCAGCAAAGGTGTACTCAAAATGTGTAACGATTAAATTGTAAGTGCGAAGTGCGTGCATGATAGATAGAAACTAAGAGCATCGACGATTTGGAAAAAAAACCGGCCAAGTTTGAGTCTGATTCGCGCACGAAGGGTTCCGTAACATTACGCAAAAAACGGCCAAAAAATCAAGTTTGTAGTATGGGAGCATTGGGAGCCCCACTTAAATATTTGTTTTATTCTGTTTTTAGTATTTGTTGTTATAGCGGCAACAGAAATACATCATCTGTGAAAATTTCAACTGTCTAGCTATCACGGTTCATGAGATACAGCCTGGTGACAGACAGACTTAGTAATAGAGTCCCATTTTTACCCTTTGTGTACGAAACCCTAAAAATGATAATATTATATGGCTCGAATTTTTAGCCATACTAATTAGTAAGCATGACTTTGATCTCCTGATCTCGTTAACGTTCAGTAGTGAAGAATTTCGAAATCACAGCACACTGACCCTTGTGAGTGTTGTTAGAAAAACAGCTCGGTAAATGTTAACGGGGTTTTACAAATTTCAAATAATCAATCATTTATTTGTCTTTAAATGTGGTACAATTGTAAAAAAAATATTAGGCACACCCTGCCTTAGCAAGAATAGGCATAGAAATAGTGAGAAGTACGAGTAACTGCACGCAAGTAAAAGAATAAACTTAATATAAAAATATAAATCATAGGAATGTTAATTGTTTCGTAGCTTACTTAGTTAACCCTTTGACTGATAAGCAAGAGGGGCATGAGGTCATTTAACATGTATATGGTTTTGAACTGGTTCTGATAGGACCCTGACGATCATCTTGGTGAGTCGCGCCATAGAGAAATATAGTACTAAGAATAGAGTGCTCACGCCATACATCAGTTTTGGTACCATAACCACTATTATTTTCGCAGTCGACATCTAGCATCGAGTAGCGGAACTATCACTAGTATCAGTACCGCTACTTGATACTAGAGAGCGTAACTACGTTTCTACGGAGAACCGAGCTTGCTGGGGGCTCTTAAGTGTTTTAGTTTACGCTTTTAATTCATGTTTTCAAGTAGGTAGGTATATATGAAAGCTAAGTGCCAACATTTTTTGCGTGTGCGTAACGTTTTTCAATGCCTATGCCAAATGGTGGTATAAAGGAAAAGGCTTATTATTAACCAGGCAACTAAAATATTAAGCAGGAACTTTCATTGGGCATATAATAATATAATTTGGCTGTGCATTAATTTTTTAGCGCCAAAAAAAATATATTAGCCTCAAATATAAGCATCATATTATTAAAAAACTGGCAGCAAAATCAAGCCACCCAAAAAAAATCTAGGGAACTTAAAGTGATAGGTTGGCGACTAAAATAATAAATTGGCAACTAATATTGTAAAGCGATCATAAAATTTAGTTGTTTATACTATTTATATGTTTACACAAAACACCTCAAATTAATTTACCAATACGTAATGGTCAGTTTACTTATAGTCGAAATTTCTAATCATGAAATGCCTAATGGCCATTATACCATTAGATCTTTAAATTTTTAATTACTAATTTCAATAGTTGCAACTGTGTTCTGCTAATAAATTAATAGATAGCCGTTTTCTTTTTAAAATGTGCTTCATAAATGGTCGCCAATATAATAATTCTGTTGCCAATTAAATACTTGGTACCTGCCTAAAAATAATCAAAAGCTGTAATGGCATTAAAATACAACTCATATTGATATATTTTAAGGCTCCGTTTTTGACGCCAAACTATTAATTTAGTACTTACCCATTTCTATTTTTTTAAACTACCCAAATTCGATTAATTAGTTGACCGGTTAAATACGTGCCAAAGGAAAACAATTACATTAATAGCTGGCTGGCATTTAACCAAAACGTATATTGATAAGAAGGGACAATCACAACATGTCCTAGGCTGATACGCGTTATCTTAATCACGTACCTAGTGTAACCCACGTACGCGCAGGAACCTCGTTTGTTGGGGTATTACGACATGAGGCTGACCGACATTTGTTTTCCAAACTTAGCATTTGTTAAATACCTACTTAGGTATGCTAAATCGCGATTACTTTAGGTACTAAACTGTAAATCAGACTAGGTAAAAATACATGCGCGGTGGTTTTCTAGTGTTTGTAATTCATAACAAACATGTTAGTAATGCGGGGTCCTTTGTAATGTTCTAATAGGTAGGTAGGTACTGAACTTGATGCATATAATCGTGTCATCTGTAGCTGTGTAAAACCAACACTGCGCGCTCATATACATAATATGTACTTATAGTGCGCTCGTTTAACCCTTAAATGCATAGTGTTGCCAAATGTCTACAAAGCATTAAACAGCTCACAGATTAAAAAAAAAGGCTTACGTTCTTGAACGCACCTTTATACCAAACCTCAAGTAGTAGGGTGATGATTTAAGGGTTAAATTTACGCAATATTTTTAATTTATGGAAATTACATTCGTTTGAAGACGAAAAGTCGGAAAGCTTGGAAAAATCCAGTAGTTGATAATTTTTAGTATGCGATTTTGAACGGTGTTTTAGGGGTTTGTAATTATTTTATATTTAAAAATTTTATCATAGGTATATCACAAATAGTGTACCTTTCAAATGGTAGTAAAAAAATCATATATCTATTACTGAAAATTACATATTTACATAAATATGATTTAGCCAATTCAACTTCTAACACTAATTTCGCAGTGAAAATCGAAGTTATATTTTTTTAGAGTTCCGTACCCAAAAGGTAAAACGGGACCCTATTACTAAGACTTCGCTGTCCGTCCGTCCGTCCGTCTGTCTGTCACCAGGCTGTATCTCACGAACCGTGATAGCTAGACAGTTGAAATTTTCACAGATGATTTATTTCTGTTGCCGCTATAACAAAAAATACATAAAACAGAATATAATAAATATTTCAGTGGGGCTGCCATACAACAAACGTGATTTTTATCCCGTTTTTTGCGTAATAGTACGGAAACCTTCGTGCGCGAGTCCGACTCGCACTTGGCCGCTTTTTTAATTATAAAGTGTGGGTAGATAATATTCATCATCATCATTATCATATCAGCCAGAGGACGTCCACTGCTGGACATAGGTCTTCCCCAAAGAGTGCCACAATGACCGGTCTTGCGCCACCCGCATCCAGCGGAAGAATCATACTATTAAAGTTGTTAAGTTAGAAAATCAAATGCATAAAAACCTTAATTTTGTTATAACCTTTTGACCGCCGCAGTTGGCTGTGGCCGTCATCGCAAAGTCTTGCCAACGATATCTAGAGCCGACAGCTTCGCCAATGTAATAGTATATAGTATATAAATAAAGATTTAAATGGGGCTCCCATACAACAAACGTGATTTTTGACCAAAGTTAAGCGACGTCGGGCGTGGTCAGTATTTGGATGGATGACTGTTTTTTTTTTGCATTTTTTTCCGTTTTTTTTTTAATTATGGTACGGAACCCTTCGTGCGCGAGTCCGACTCGCACTTGCCCGGTTTTTATTTTACTATTTTTCCTAGAATCGGCAAACAATTATGTGATACCTATATTAATTTCGGGCAAAAAGAAAAAATCATGCATTTTAGGGTTAAGTTATCGAATTGTATGTACTCCAGTTGTTTTGCCTAAATAAAGACGTATCTGAAAATATCAAACACAAATTAAATTTTACACGTTATTAACACAAACTAGAACAACACTAAATAATAGAACGTCGATAGCAAAGCTAGCAATTAGGGCGTCAACTGGAAGTCTTCGGAACCGTAGTATTAGTCCGCTCTTGGCATTCACCGCGTGCCTTATGATCGGTTAGAACACATAATGGCTCCGGCAGTGAACGCGAGGAGTTGGACATATCTTCGCTCTTCTTTCTTCATTTCTTCGCTTCTCTTTTCTTTTATGTTCCTTCATGTGGTTTAGCATATTTGGCGAGTAGAAAAATAAAAGATTGTTGCATAAGCAGTTAACTTGTCATGGAATGATCTAAGCTCCATAGGATAGGTTTTAATATGACGATTTAATGACAAGTTGCGTTTCAACCAACCGGATATTATATGTACCTTTTTCACTTTATGTTTCTTGTTATTGTTGTGTCTTTCTTTTGATGTCTTCGCTACGTCACTCATTTGTCTGTACGATACACCTTCCCTAAAGTAATTGCAATCGGGATCAATAATCAATTGACAAAATTTATTTTGTAAGTTATGTTGGCTATCATAATTAAATAATTTAAGACTTAAAATCGCAACGAGTAACTAATGCACTCTCTGTTATTTAGTACATAACATCTAAAAATAGCTAATACTGGTTGTTGGTTTAAGCGTAAGTGCTTGAAGAGGTACCTATTGTTGGCTGCAAAAAAATTACACATTGACGTGACCCTAGTCGTTTTTGCATAAATACGATGTCTTTTGAAACACTTATTAAATATACAAGAGGTTATACTTAGTGTGGACTTAGTCGTACCTTCACATATTTTAGAAATGTGTATTTATCGTTTATTTTATAATGAAACTCCTTCACTTTGATCTATTCAAGTCTAGATCTATAGCTATTGTCATCAAATCTGCCAGGTAAGATATACTTACCCCACACCTATTAGCGTCTCCCAAGCGCAGGGACCGGCCCGCTATCCCTTATGAAGGGTTTTGTATGGGTTTTGATAATGATAACTCGATAAGGCTTAAATCATCATACCCTTTGCCCGACAAAACCTTTTCATTTTACTTTTAAAGCCCTTATCTAAGCGCTAACCTGCTTAAGTGGTATCCAAATACCCTTATCATCCGCTCACCAATATAAGTATACCTATTGCTTATAAATCTTATAATGGTTAGCCTTAAGTAAGGGTATCTTTAGCATATACCTAAGCGTGCTAATTTAAACCATTTACAAAGTTCCGAAAGTAACTACATTCTCTTATTATAAGAGTGAACTGTAGTTAGGTACTAATATAATTCGTGATCAATGTCTATTCGATTTTAGCTGTGTAAGTTTAGTGTTCAACGGGAATTTACATTATTTTGGGATAACCTAACATGTGGACAGTATGATTGAACCGAAACGATTGAACCCGACGGTTTACTGTCATCATTCGATTCCACAATTTAATAAAAACGCTACGCGATTGCCTTATTAGTCTTATGATGGTAATTTTGTATAAACTAATTACAATTTTAGGTAGATATTTAAGACACGGATTTATTGCATTGGTTGAAATTTACATCCTAACGAACGAACGATTCTTTAATTCTGTATGTACATGCAAGTGGAACAAAACAGGTAATTAATGTGGGAATATTCATAAGTAAAATTAATATTTTTTTCCAGATAAAATATTACTTCATTATTAACTTAGGACATGCAGTTCTTACTTTTTATTTGCATGAAATCCGTAGTATTTTGGTATATTTTTGACCTACGTACGTACCTGTTTAAATAAATTAATTGCTATGTTACCAATCAATACCAATCATTTATTCTCATATTAGACATTTTATAGGTTTTAAGATACACTATCGTAACCTAGTTTGCGTATGTAACAGCGCCATCTTTTAGGAAATTTGGATCAAACTAAACAGTACCAAGTACCGACGTTACGTAGCTTATGTTAAATCTTAATTTCGTAAGTTATGTGGCAATGAATCCAACTATCGGTTTTATTAACTTAGTACCTACACCATTTAATGACTAAACCATTCTCGTTATCTATGAAATATTCTCGAACTCGGTTTATTACGACAAATATTTCTGTAACGTATTTGCTATAGTATTTTAAGTAGGCGCATGAAAATTATGTTCTGAATATGATACCTACTCAGTACCGTCTTTACCATAACGGCACACGGGCCCGTGCCCAGGGCCCCCAACTTCAGGGGGCCCCGAAGGACAGACAGTAACACTATATTTGATTACTCATAATAAATAGAAGATCACAGTAAAAAAAAAATGTTTAATTTGCTTTCTTTACTTTCCAAAAGGGCCCCAAATTCTTATGTGCCCAAGGGCCCCAGCCTTAGAGCATTTTATAACTGGAGTCGCCTTTAAGAGCTTACCCCTCTGCCGAAAAACTTGCACAATTGTGCAAACTTTTGTATGGACTGACATGGCTATTTGTACGTTACGTACAAATCATGTAGAAATAGCAATACATTTGACGTCCCCTCCCCCGCAAAAATCGGCAGACTGTTTCGTAAAGAAAATGACAGCGATGACATCTCCAGTTACTACTAAATGCTCTAAGGCCCCAGCATAGTTTAAGACGGCCCTATACCTACTATATAATATAAGCCTTGTTTTTATTTCTCGAATATTTCAATGCCAGTTCTATTACCACAATTTGCCTTTTTAGTACAAAATCGGTAGAAAAATAAGATAACGTAGTAATTGGCCAATCGAACCGTCATTTATAGCCCATACATTATTATGTTGTTACAAAAACACAGCTTAAGTTTTTATAATAATTTGCGCCTCGCAACATAATAATAGGCGCTAGGTGGTTGGATCAAGGGCCAGATGCAGAAGGCGGTGATCTTGGAATTCTTGGACACGGCGCGGATAGTCCGCCGGTTCCTCCCTCTGTAGCCCTGACCACCGGCAGCTTGGGCCTTGCCCCGCTGCCGGCGGCACCCTAGGTTAGGTTTTTTTATAATGTGTTTATATAAGTATATGTATTTTTTATTGTTTTTTATGTGTTTTTATATTTTATTTTTATATGCATATTGTAATAAACCTAAACTGAGAGTCTAAATGAATAAAGGAGAAGAATATTAATAATATTACTTTTTTCATGACAAGATTGTTTTCAGCTTGACCTATTTTCGAATCTAAATTCTAAAGTGGGTAATACAAATTCCTTCCGAAGGTAGCATGCACCGAATAAATTTACTTCAAGCTACATAATACGTAACTATTTCTTTTGCATCTGATTTGATCTGAGATAGCTTTTCAATGAAAGACGTAGGTACTTACTTAAACATTTACGTAGGTATAAATACACACCGTATATTGTACCTACATATGTATAGTTTCGTCATGTTCGTCTCTCTTCGTGTTTGTCGTACGTAGGTAATAAAAGTTTTGGAAATTATGAGGTGAATATTGATGTAATTCGGAATTTTCAGTACTTAATCATCGACAGGTTACAAATCATTCGACAGGTTTTAAAAAATAACTTTTTGATTAAGTGAACATTTGTGGAAATATTGAAACTTGCGCACAGCGCTTTATCTTTGTCTAGATGTGGTTTACTTCGTTCCAGTTTGTTCAGTTTGTTGGCACATTAATTTAATTATTAATCTAAATGAGATTTAAATTTGCTTACGTGTTGCTTGATCTTTTACCCCACCTGTCTCACTCCGATATAAATAGGTGCTTGTAAGTGCACGCTTTAAAATCTATCTTATCAGTTCGAGTACTTTACCAACTTAATTTGATTTAATATTACCTACCTACAGTGCATCTTGTTCATTCTTATTGGTGCGCGCGAGATGTACTACGAGTAACTTCAATTCAATATCAAATGAAATTACCTTACATGAGCATCATGAATAGGTCATTTCAAAATAAAATTTAATGGTTTTATGATTATTTTCAGCTTCTCAAAAACCTAAACTATGTACATAATTTCCAACGACACAATAACACGGTTTACCCTTAATAGACACCATAAATATAAATCAAAGTCAGAATCAGTTAACAGCTGAGCTGGAATGCTCGTCCAGGGCCGAGGCCGGTGACCTTGCCCTTGACTTCTTGCCTTGGTAACTCACTACAAAACACACACTTCTTTACTACCACAACATTTTAGGTTAGGTCAAATTAGATCTATTTTTACTACAAAAACATTTAAAAAGCTTGCTTTTTAATGTTTTTTTTTTACAAAAAAATTGTTTTATTTAATCCTATCTACAATGATTCACTTTCTCACGGATAACATAAGGGCAACTTTTGAAACTTACAATAAAACCAGTTTGTTGCCCTAGTTAAGTTGAAAACGAACAAAATACATGCGTACTGAACAACTAAGTTCAGTATATGCTGCCCGATTCGAACTTTAAGGTACGTCAAATATTACGTCTAGATACGATATGGATATGCCAGTGTCAAAGTGCCTTTTTTGTTTGAAGAAACGTCACTTTTGACACTGACATATCATCACGTCACATCATGACATATAATCCATATCGTATCTAGACGTAATATTTGAAGTATCTTAAAGTTCGAATCGGGCCGATAGTCAGGCGACAACCACAACTCATTAATTGCAATTAACCATATTTTGTTACTAGCACGGTTCAGTATGGCTCTTAAGTTGTGATAACATTAGTAAGTTTTGGTTGTCATCTGACGATATTTACTAAATGGAAAGCGATTTGGTAGCTATGTATTTTTCGAGTATCATTTCAGGTCCTGCTTTCAGGGAGTTTAAGTTCCGCACTAAAAATATGACGTCACATCGTTGATAAATTACCTAGGTTTCTTATGGTGCCCATGCATTACTGTGCATTAAGTGGCCTACCGTAAGTCCTTGAAATCATACGGAAACGCCATTAAAATTAAAAAGGTTCGTGCTTAATCCGAAGGTCGTCCTGGGTGGTAATACCAAGGAGTTTTTCAGAACTTAGGTTATATCTAAGTGTGGAATGTCATTAAATTATTACCGTCAGTTTTTTGGCATACGAGTAAGAAATAATTACATGCGAAGGAGTGGAAACAAGTGAGTAGGTAAGTAGGTGCCTAACGTTAATTTGAGTATAAAAGTATACGATTTAATTTTATACCGTAACGAGGCAAACTCATCTAATAATGCTCACAACTTTGCCCTTCCTAATTTTGGATACTACTGCATTAAAAATGAAATCAACAAAAAACGTGAATACGTGGCCAAAGAGACGTCCTAAAAGCACGTTCAAACCATCCACAAGTCGTTGACCTCTGCGATTTTAGGAATAATAATAGACCAAATATAAAATTTTGATAGCGGCGGCTAGATGCGGGGCTAGCATAGATCGGGGGAGCATTGTGCGCGCACAATAGCGCAGCTGCGCAAGGGGTCGCCGGCGCAGAGACCCGGACTGAACCTAAACATCGTAAGTCTGTTAGAATTAGAACATACTTACGATATTTTAGAATATACGGCACATTAGTTGCAGTGTAGTTAGGTGAGAAAAATATAGATGACAATAGCTCCCTGTGTCTGCTTTTTTGGAAATTAATTATTGTGGAAGGTTATCTAAAACACAGTCACTGTCAGTTACAATGTTGATTGGTTTTCAGAACTAATTGATATTCTGGTTCTACTCTAGTGAGGGCAGCTCATTTACTACGAAACTAATATTTAGTTTAAGACTATTTGATTCACAGAGCTTTACCAGCTGTAACAGAGCTGTCTTAGGTATTTAATAGTATTATGACCAGGAAATAGTCATCGCTGAAAAGTTGTATCTTCCAACTACAAATAGGATTAGCAATGACAACTTAAATATATTTTTTTGAGAAGTTCTAATTTCAAACTGTTATAGTGCATTATTAATCAACCGGCAAGTTCGCGGAACCGTCCCCCACACAACGCACTGTCGTCGCCGCCGCGGCGGCAATCGGCCATCGATCCACCGCTAATTTGATAACGCGTTACTTACGTGTATCGCTTGCACATACTCGACTATGATATACATACGTTTGACGTTACTATTATATACTACTACTATATATTACTACAATAGACTAAATAATGACGTAAAACCGAAGCTAACAGTGACTAAGTTTTACATTACGATGGTATTCCACCTGTCCAATCTATTGGTCCTATGTGCATTGCATCACTCTTTCATTAAGCAAAATGTGAGACGCAAATACTCATTGGACCAAGAAATTGGACAGGTGGAATACCTCCTTTACATAGGTAGCATTAAACACATTTTAAAATAAATACCTTAGCCTTAGTACAAGTATAAGATTGATTAGATATGTAGTCCAGGAGAAATAAATTGTACTCGTTTAATAGTTCTTCGTAATTACTCCATTAATAGTTCTACAACGATGCGCCTGATGTTATGGGACTCGACTTTTTGCCTTTTTACATTGTAATATGTACAGTTTATGAAATGAACACCAAAACCACTGATAAAGGCCCCTGTACATATTGGGCCAACGCTGGCCAGTCCAAGAGACGCAGCCAAGCGGTAGAATGAGATAGCAATATCACTTGCTCCCTCTAACGCATAAATGCGTCCCCAGACTGGCCCACGCTGGCCCAATATGTGCCTTAACGATTAGTTAATCGTGTCGTAGAAAATAGTGTGGAGAAAATAGAGTAGGTACCCAATTAATCTTAACAACTCTTAATCTTAATTTAATCTCTTAATCTTCATTTTTTCTCTTTTTCTTAACAACTCACATTAATTGGGTACCTACTCTATTTCCTGAAATCTCCTTAATACAGTATAATAATATGTTTGCGCACTCGGGACTACGTGGCCCACTACTCTGCCCACTCCACTTACGCAAACAACACTCACGTTTCGTGTAGCTTTTGTGAATAGACTGCCCTACGACAACAAACCCGGCCAACCTTACTTGACAACCACTTTGAATTCGTTGACTTCACTTTATTAGCTCATGCAAGACTCAAATTCAAAGTTTCAACACACAATGTCATGTTTGAAATGTGATTTTTTCTAATTTAAACTTTGAGCATATCCAAAGAGAAAGATAAATAAAGTTGATGTAGCGTTATTATAATTACGATACTTAACTACCATTACGTGCTGACATAAATATCAAACTTGTTAATACAATGGGAAGAATTAGTTACTTTAGAATGCTTGTTTACAATTTCCTAGGTATGGTAGTCGTGGGGATAATAGAGCTACCATAGATCCGTCATAGATTTAGAAGGAAGTTTCTGTATGTTGTGTCGTCCAAAGTAGATTGAAACTGATTGTAACCGAGTATAACACAAACAGGCTTCACATTAATCGCTGATGTAACTGATATCCCGGCATAAATGGTCGGCAATCGATACAATAGA
Source organism: Cydia splendana (assembly GCF_910591565.1). Lineage (NCBI taxonomy): Eukaryota > Metazoa > Arthropoda > Insecta > Lepidoptera > Tortricidae > Cydia > Cydia splendana. The sequence goes on from NC_085964.1 coordinate 5,803,330, forward strand.
ACGCATTTTACTATAGCTATACAACTCCGTGGGTAACTACCTAACGTCATATATTATAGTATACTATACTTATATCTAATCGCCACGTTGCCACGTAACACGTTGTCGATATTAGTTTCAACATAACATACATACTAACTGGAAAGTCTCGAGGTACGCTTAAGAAAGTATGAATAATGAATTCTACCTCACGCCACGTAAAATGACTCTTCGTTAAAAGTTAAAAAATAAAATGACGCGGATTGACACAACCACTGTTTGTAAGTTGTACAATTTAGATATCTGTCAGATTTGAAACGATTTCATTACGATAAATAGGTTTTAGCGCGGTGAAGGTTGTTTGTTACGAGAATAGCACCAACTGGTAGTGTCATTCATGCCTCGCGTGCGTTGCCCTGCGGGGTGACGCCGTGTATACCTTTAGCCTTGCCAGGCAAATACAGGCAGGAAATATATCTCAATGCGTCGGCAACAGGCATGGAGAGGTACCATCGATCGCGATCAGCTGTGGTGGCGAACGGCTCGGTAACAACCTTGTACATAACTTAAAAGGTTTGAGATTAGAAAAAATCACTAAGACACAATATCACAACTAGTAGTTTAGCGTAGTGACTACCGATTATACTGTTCTAAGGCCTCATTCTATTGCTAGATTAATACAATATTTAGAATTGGTTACAGCTGTCTAATAACAATAATGCATTATCATTTTCGCGGAGGTTTGTGACGTAAATCTAATAAATCGAAAATCCACCGCTGTCGCGTCAAGCATGCAACACCGCTTATGTGAATGATAATCGCAGCACGTTCGACAATCATAACGTGTACTAGACTACCTGATATGGTTGTTAATCCTGGATAAATCATAAATAATTATATTATAAATATCATCCGGCCGTTGAAGTGTTCAGTCGTACTAGTAGCGAGAAAGGTAGGACTATTAAGCAGATATTCCTAGGCAAAATTCCACAATAATCGTAGGTATTATATAAAGAGATACCAAAATTGTACCTACCACTTTTCAAAGATTTTTAGCACTACACTGAAAGGGAAGTATGAGTAACTAGGGGTTCCTTGTTCACTACTAATCCCTCAAAACATTAAAAAGTGTCTTAATAGACATATCTTAACATTCAGATTAAGGCAAATCTTACACTACGAATTTACGGGTTTTCATGGATTACGTGAAAGGCAATCACGGCATGTTTGACAATCATAGCGCGCGGCTACCTGATTGATCGCTGTACACTCTCCATGGTGAAAGAATGTAAACACTGGCCAATTACCCGCCCTCGAGGGGAGCTGACCGACACCGACACACTTTATTTATTTACACGTTTCCACCTCGCCGGTTATGTCACGTTACCAAGTTTGAGTTATGTAGTTTAAAAGTTTTGGATTTTTAAGGAGAGTTGCTACGAATAACAAGTCAGAGATTCCAAGTAGGTACAGTTCTGATTTATCGTTGTCGATTCAGCTTATCAGCGGAGTAAGTGGCGCCTCAAGATTAAGAAAGCCGACCCCGCGTAACGGGAAGTGGCGAGGAGAAAGAAGAAGAAATAAATTCCACTTTCTTCACTAACTACCACATTTTCTAGTCAATCGAGTTGCATGGTCGAGTTGTTCAGACTTACATACTCATTGACGTTCAATGTACCATAATAAAAATGTTCCCCAAAAACTTTGGTAAACTTCTCTAATATTTATATCGCATACTAATTGACTTATTTTATACATTTTTGTACACAACTTAGTTAAAGTACAGCCAATATAACTACCACTACCAGTATAACCGAGTACATGGCTACTTCCGCAAGGCGTGCTACGGGTACGTCGTGTTCGTAGCCGTCGAGAGGGAAGCCCCGCTTCCGTGCGCGCTGACACCGAGCCGCGGGGACACTGCACTACCACTCCGTTTTATAATATTATTACTAACAACAGGGTGGTTGTTATATACTGCCATTTTATGTCTTAATTTAGGCAATGATCCTTTGAAGTTACGCACTTGTAATTATATTTAAGTATATAGGTAAATCAGAGTGTAATCAGTCCGATTTTTAAACATCAACTCACTGTTGCTGCGTTTGGTTTATTATACTATTGCTATAGGGGTGTTTTACTAATAAATACAATAGAAATGTATTGTCATGTATAAACCGAATATTTTTTTAGGTTAGTTGCGATGCATTGTCTTCATTTCAACTATACCAATAATCAACTTACATTACAACGACTGCTGCTTTAAAATTTCTCAGGTTTAAATATTCGCGCACGCTCTAATACACCCTCGCATTTTTGAGCGCACCCCTCATTCAATTGCCACCCAATAAAATCATACATCCACGACCTATTTTTTTAAACTTCCAATTCAATAGAACCCTTTCATTATGGGCAAAAAACCGGGCGACCTTAGCACACTTTAAAACTGCTTTTTATTATTTTTCAATGTTGGCATTGTAGTAGTAACGGCCTGCGTCGCGTGGCGCTCTGGCCGGGTGTTACTATTGCTGGCGCGAGTTCAAGTGACTCGAGTATTTGGTAATCCAGTATAACATAACCTCGAGATCTGTTCTAACTGTATGTAATCGAAAAACCCTAATATTGGTAAGCCGGTTCCTCCGTTCTCGGTAAGCGATCGGAATGACACTCCCGGGCCGTTGAACCGCACTTTCCATTTTAATCGCTAAATATTTAATGTTGCTCGCACGCATTCTAATAAGGCACTTAGTGGAGGACGGCTCCCTTGTCGTATATAGATAGCATTCTGCCTGTCTTTGAGGGCTGCACTTTTTGTCGTTACATATTAATCGTAAATACCACATCTTCTACAAACCTAAGGATGTTAGTATCGTTTTGTTAGTCGCCATTTGACATGTTTTGAGTCGAATTTAAACTGTTGTGAGATATACTAACATTCCATACATACCACACATAACATACTACATTCTATTATTCTTTTTTACCAGGCTCTCCGAAACATGTCGCGCGAGTGACTAAAAACAAGTGAGTCTAAACTGTAAAATAAAATTATTCAATGTTTTGAGTCCATGCAACCTACTAAATATTCCAAAAAGATACATATATTTGTTTTGCATTAAATTCTTCTATCTTTTTCGTTATCTATTGTATGTTGTTCTATGGATATACAAGCATGCAGTTTTGAAGGGTGCCGTCAATCTAATCAATCACTGATTGTGTATCGACACATGCTTTATAAAAGTACTGTGCTAAATGATCATCTCTATTGAATACGACCAAATAGAGGTCTAATGTGCGATTGTGCCATACAACTGAAGATGTAAAATATTCTTGAATGCATAATAAAATAGGTCAACCAAGTAGTGAGACGCGAGTGCATGTTTTTCATAATAGTATTCATTCTGGTGTCTACAAGCATTTAGGGTTACACTGAATAGCTCTAAAGGAACAAGTCTTCGTCTATTCTAATGCAATTCTAACGGCTAGCCTCAAACACTCTCGTGGGACATCAGATGCGTCACCGTTACCGTGACAAAGACGTAGGGGCTGGCCAAGACCGTGGGAGATGGGACCCTGTCACATTTCCCCTGGTGCCAGTGGTAGCCCCTCCCCGCGCAGCTGTCGCGATTATAAATGGACTCGTCGATGGATCGATTGTTTGATTCACGAACTTTTATTGTTCTGCAGTTTGATTGTACGTCGCGAAACTTATTCTGTCGGGTCCGATCAGAGCGCCGAATGTCTGGTATTATTATTGCGTAATGGCTGTCTGCAGGACCTGCGGAGGGTGACTCTCGACAGAGTACAGTCAGAAAACTAGTTGGATTCTGTACAATATTTATATGATATATGACTAGTACAGAATAATTAAGTGATATTAATTGAATGTCACGAATGCTAAAGAAGAGGCGGTTTTGAAATAAAAGTGCATTAGAAAATAATATAATAAATAACACTACAACCGGTTAGAAGGATTACACGCATCACGCTTGTAGCTAGCCGCATATGCTGGAGCCCGTCATGAATACAATAGATGCATTTTAATATGCAGTATTACTTATGCAGATAGCTTGCGCGTGCAAATAATGCCGAATGGCTAGACAAAGCGGTTCGGATTAATCACCCAAAATATGGGGTGTCTTTTTGGGCGTAGAGTTGAATGGTCTAGGCGCAGGGGTCGTCGCTCGCAGCTGCGCGGGCGCGGATCAAATTGATACGCGCACATGTCGCGTGCGCGTGACGTCACGCAACATGGCGCGGGGGGCCGTGTGAAACCGCGCGAACAGCTTTTATGCTGTCATATTCATTTATTATATCATATTAGCGAGGCACTTTTGAGGCTTCATAAGCTCTATCGCGTTAAGAATCGATTAGTGGTAAAAGTTAAGACATAAAAACGGTATTGGAAACCCCTAACTATATATTATATATTGGTATTCGTCCGGTTTCCTCACAATGTATTCCTAGACTGAAAAGTGAGTAAATATTATCAAATGATATCGTATTTATGTACATAAGTTTGGAGAGACTTATTGGTACGAGCCTGGGTAAGAACCCGGAGCTCCGGTTTAAAAGTGGAATGTCTTTATGGCTAGGCTACCAACGCTCCTTGCGATGAAAATTATGTACACGTGATCCGTTATTGTTTTAACTATAATGGCAATCGATAGAAATTGTTAAAGTCAACAAATTGGCAGATCGTTTTGGCAGGTTACTTTGGAAATAGTTTGCTATTACTGTAGTCGAGAAACAGATATTATTACTAAAAATGAATGTGCTTAAATATAAGGTTTAATTGTATGGATTTGTATGTACAAATTAAATAACTTAAAAAGTGTAGTATTTTATTTATATATGATATTGACATATTTATTGTTAATAAAGCAAAAGGAGGGTTACCCGACTACGGTAAAGCAAAAGGAGAATTTTTATTTTTATTATGGTAAAGTGTTTACTAGAGTCAGACCTACAAAAGTCTGCAGTGATTTTGATAGCCCACTTAGTGCAAATGTTATTTATACGTCAAAATGTGATAGAAGTTTGACGTTTAAAATAACACTTGCACTGCGTGGGCTATCAAAATCGCTGCAGACTTTTCTTGGTCTAACTCTACAACATTTTCAATTATAATCATATATTATGTTTTCCCTATCACAGATTTCAAATTTATTTGGTTTTGTATGTCATTGTCACAAAAACTATTGAACGGATTTTCATGCGGTTTTCACCTATCGATAGAGTACGATTCTTGAGGAAGGTTTGTGTATAATTTGTTAACCCGTGCGAAGCCGGGGTGGGTCGCTAGTGAATAATATATATGACTAGAATAAATAAGAAAATATAAGAATATTATTTATTAAAAAAATACCTTGTTAACAATAAATATCAATATCCTGTGGCCCCATTCTAGGTTATGCCTGTGACGTGGCAGCCGGATTCACAATTCGTAGGCTAAAGGTTAAGACAAATAAATCTCATAGGTAATAATTAAGAAAATTGTGAAATTCAGAGAAAGCAAAGACTCACCTACATCTCCTGTTTATTCATTTTCTACATTGCTGGCCTCTGTATCGGCAACCGTATACGTAAGGGGCTGTCCATAAATTACGTCATCGATTTTTGACGATTTTTGACCCCCCTTCCCCCCCCCCCCTATAATCATCCAAAATCATGCTTCAAATGACCCCATTTCCTCCTACTTCATGCTACCGTCATCCGATGTCCAGACCCCCCCCCCCTAATTTGAAATGACGTAATTTATGAATAGCCCCTAAGTAAAAAAATAAACGTATTTTATCTGTACAAATACGACGACATTTGTGCCGGTTTATCATACTAATAAACGCTGGAGTTAATAAACAATATTGACGTAAAGATAGATAGATAAGTATGGTCTACGGAAAAGGATTTTTTTAAATTACGATAAACGGGACATTACTTACATATGTTTCTGAACTCGTTAATTGTTCCACTTTTAAGTATCTAATGAGAATCATCATAGCTAAGGCCTCTTTCACCTGAATATATGATGTAAGCAATGTCTGTATATGACTATATAACAACATCGCTTGTAACTATAAGTTATTGAAAGAACGAACTTGCGTCTCTATTACTGACTTTTGAAAAAGGTGATCTAATGTTCGGGAACTCGAGTGGGCGCGCGCCAATAGGCATTATAAAACAGCGGTTGTTTAATATATATTACTGGCGTAAAAAGAGTCACAAATTTATTTAATCTTTCGGTTTTCAAATTTTTACTACCGCCATAAGTAGAGGTGATTGGAGACTATCGGCCCGATTCGAACTTTAAGATACGTCAATTAATAGATCTAGAAACGACATGGATTAGATATGTCAGTGTCAAATGTGACGTTTCCTCATCCAAAACGTCACTTTAGACACTGACACATTTAATCCATATTGTTTCTAGATCTATTGATTGACGTATCTTAAAGTTCGAATCGGGCAGCTTAGGTATTTGCGAAATATAAATATGTAATATTTTTTCTCGAATATTTATAGATATCGGATTTCAGCCCAGGCATAAAATATGAGGCCGTGAGTTCAAGTCTCACCCAAGACAGTAATTTTTCCACTTTTAAATTTATTCTAAGCTTAGTAGCATCGTTAGCAGACGTTTCTGCTTGTTAAAAATTAAAATAAAATATGAGTTCCAATTTCGTGGTGGTGTAAGATTAGACAAAAATTTGGTTTGAAAGACCGATGAAAAAGTAGAAATTTAAACTTTTTTGGAATACAATTACTTATAAGCTGTATACATCTAAGTAGGTACACTAGGTACAGACATAGACAGTACAACTAACTGAGGCGTATCGCTACCAGAACATTTGCGTGTTAAACTACACTTGCTATTTGACATACTTGCAATACTTACACAAATAAATAATTGAAATAGTTCAAAATATTTAAATGTCTGATTTTTATACTGTGTGTTATTTTTTCGTACCTTACATAGGTATTATATATATCAATTTTTTGACAGGTAATAATACGGTAAATGCTCTAAGTTGAACTACCTATATATGTATGAGTGTATATGTGTTTCGAAGCAGCGGCTGAGGGTGCCATTGGGATAAAAGTTAATATTAGAGATATCAAGCTTAGGTTATGTTGAACAATACGAATTCACCGATTTTACATTCATGATTTTGCATTCTGAAACATGTAGACAACGAATAACGACAAAGAACTAAAATTATAAACTGTGGTGCCCACCACAGCTTGAAAACACACACATAATTTGCTACTCGATTGAAAATCATTTGCTAGAAGAGGTTAAACAAACTTAGGGGCTATTCATAAATTACGTCATTTCAAATTAGGGGGGGGGGGTCTGGACATCGGATTATGGTAGCATGTCTACGACGTCTGTCCTACGGGAGTGATTTTAGGGGGGGGTCAAAAATCGTCAAAAATCGATGACGTAATTTATGGACAGTCCCTTAGCTACGGAGTGAAACACAAAATTTTTCATAACTTAGGTGTTGTATACTGTAAAACATTAGGTATAAATGAAATCCAAATGAACGTTATTAAATAAATATTTATCATTCAAAATCAACATTTTAACGTCAATTTCACCCAGTCAACATGAAGAAAGAACTCAAAATTTGCATCAACTTTGCCACTCTTGTGAATAAAATGCAACATTCTCATCAGTTTTTCAATTATAATAGAGCCTTTACGAGCTTGTGCGGTGAAAAATAAGTACCTAGCTAATACCTACATCTTTTAAGTTGTTAGTGTTTCCTTCTGCTTAGACGAAATAATAATTCAATGTCGATTCAAATTAGAAACTGCTCTTGTGAACTTAACTCCACATAAATTTAATCACAATAAGTGTCTAATTCACACTTGTAAGCAGACCCCGTTATCAGTGGTGAAATAAGATAGGTATGTCAGTTAATAGTTCTAGAAACGATATGGATTAGATATGTCAGTATCAAATGTGACGTTCCTTCAAACAAAAACGTCACTTTTGACACTGACATAACTAATCCACATCGTTTCTAGATCTATTAACTGACGTATCTTAAAGTTCGAATCGGGCAGAAATATTTATGAAATTGTCTGATAAATATCCGTAATAATTTAAGAATATTATTTTAATAAATATTAATACTTTACTTGCGATATTGAATAGTGCTTGATTATTTATTGCAGCGGTCGGCAACAAGCGGCCCGCGGGCCGCATGCGGCCCGCGAACCTCTCGCTTGCGGCCCGCGGGCCTCCCTGGCTATTTTGTATGTAATATTGACAAACGACAATGTCTGCTAAAGTCACAAATATTACCAAAGTGCGGCCCGCGTCAACTTCGTTAACTACTATTTGGCCCTTGGCTGCTAAAAGGTTGCCGACCGCTGATTTATTGCATCAAAACTTGACTTAAATGAACTATATAGGTCATAATTATACATCAATAATGCGACGTCTGTCGAACTGCTTTCACCTTGCTTTCACTTTGCGTCCGCAGCTCACGTGGTTCCAAAATATCGACACAAAGGACATAAAATCCTGCTAATACACACTTCGCTCCCATCACCTATGCCGATGAACGGCACACCGCGATCTCTTACCCATAGCGTACTCTTACCCCGAATGACTCTGTTAAATATGTGCAGTGCCAACCCATGCATTTTCAATAAAATTTCACCAATGATAACGGGGTCTGCTTGTAAGCTTTAATAATACGCTTAATGAAAAGTAAAAATGTATCGGGATGACAGATGCTACGAAAAGTCACGTGTCTATTTCCATACATTTATTTAAGTTTCGACTGGGTTTTTTTTATATTTTTTTATTTAAACTTTATTGCACAATACATGAAGAGTACAAATGGCGGATTTAACACATTCAACACCAAGAACCCGACTGTCGGGTACACTGTTCGTAGCGACTACGCGCTACATACGACGAAACCGTGGCTACGCGCTACGAGCGTAACCCGTAGCACTTAGTGGTATTGAATGTGTTAATGCCAGAAGGCATTCTCTACCAGCCAACCATGAACCAGTTTTCTATCAACTATTGTCATCTTGGTTAGGCTAGGTTTCACTTCCGATTCTTGTAGTAGTGATTTAACTGATCCATATCTATATATACTAAATATTATGACAAATGTTATCATGTAGCAAGTTATACAAATGAGACCGTGATCGTAGGTAATTAAGTGACCCTATCATGTACCTAACTATAAATCCTGGTAAATCAGGTTATATTGACTGAATAAAACGTGGGTATAGAATCATTATGATGTACTGAAATATTTTCCAAATTTAAAAAATACTCAAACAAGATATCTGGTCAAACGTAAGAAGTCGAGTAATCGCATTCAGAATATTCGTGTTCTAAGTTCTAAATCATATTTGTAAATTACGTGAATAAAGAGAGGTCGGGTGACTAAACATTGCATGTCGCCCACCGTCGATGATAACGCACTATCGCTGCGCCCAATCGATACCAAACTTAACGTAAACGTGTCCGCGTGGAAACACAAATCCCACGCACGACACGATAACTTTTACTATGCATTTAATTTTCTATCAGTATGCTACTAATGTGTTTAGATACTACGCCCTACCGGCTTATGTCACTACGCCCTAGGAGATCTAAAGTACCGGTTTATTTGACACGCAGATTCGAATTAAGTCATAAATTAACTTGATTAGATTATACTCGTAGACGAAACTAATTAACTTCTAACATTCACCTGAAGGCCACGATTGTAGTTGTTTAGTATAATTTGAAAACTCACTTGTGTCTTGTCTTTTTGATTGATTATTATAACGATGCGTTTTATGTAGGCAATGAGGGCTTTATGTTAAAACTTTAAGAGCTCTTCCGTTCGCGAGAGACGGGCGCCTACGCCGCCCGCGCGTAGCGACTGCTACGCGCTACGGATAGTTGTCCGTATGCGTAGTTACGCAGAGCGACTACTTTATTACTGTATATAAAATACATACGTATCTGTATACATTCCATCAGCTTAGTTATCATTCGATAAGCAAGTGTCATCGTAAGGAGAACAAAAGCATATCTTATTGAAGACTCGAACAAAAAGGCGTTAATCGCTGCCCTGTTGCCTATTAATTGTTAGTAATAAGAAGGCGAACGGTTTGTAAATTGCCAATAACGCCATTCATAACCAATTTACTGGACATTAACTTTATCTATTGTAAAGGATTCCCATTTTAAGTTTTAACAGAAACATTAAAGCAATGATAACGTTCTAAAACTATAAGACTTGTATTATCGAGCGCTGCCCTCTCATAATGGCACACACGAAGCTAGCGACATAGCTATCGGAGATGTGGCTCGGGGCGGGGGAGGCTGGCACTGCGCCAGCCGACAAGGTGAAGTGGCGGCGCCAGTGAAAGTCGGAGGGTCGAGTCGAGCCGAGCACGAGGCACGCGGCTGGTGCGAGGGTGGATATACTGGATATAGATAGCGAACACTTATACAACGCCGTAGCACAATCTTAATTACATGCGACGGATGTTTATTTTAATAAATTTAGATCAATAGAATTGAGGAAATGAACCCTTTCAATGGGAAAACGCAAGAAACCCGATCCTGGCGAAAGCCGAATAACGAAAGTACAGAAGGTACATAAAATACTAAGTACGTTAATTGCGTAAAGTAGTTTCTGGTTGTCGGATATATACTTCATTAGCTATTATAAATAGTAGGTATGCTTAATATCGACATATCAGCAATACTTTAGGGTGATCCAAAATGCTAAAATTTTTCATAATTTTATTTACACGCTTGAAATTTAAGACAACTTCTGAGTTTTTAACTGTCTGAATATGTAAATAACTTGAACATAAAAACCTCATTTAACTTTTTTAGTCGCGTTATTATTAAAAGTGTTAAAAATATAGGTTTGATTGTTTTCTCTTTAAGGGATATTAACATCACTTTTACTGATTATCAATGAAATCAATTCTTAATTATCATAATTTTAAACGACATTTTCACCGCACTCAAATTCTTATCCGTCTGACCGTAGTAAAAATGTATATCTTAATTGTCCGGAAGTAGTGAGCATTACTCATATCACAAGGCCATATCTTCACTTGGGGTTAGTACGCACGAAACGATTAAGTTGGGGGTGCTTTGATACATTAAATGGTGTAGTGGCACAACGTCGTGCATGCGTACGTACCTCTGGCGGCGGCGGTCGCGGGCACTGGCGCACACTCACAGCACGACTGGGTACTGACACTCGCGGAGCGCGCGGTACGGTACGTGCAAACACCAAAAGCAAAATGGACATACCTGAGGGTGGCGGCTGGCACGGGGCGCGCTCGCTACTTGAATGAGCCCGCCGGGGCGGAGCGGCGCGCGCAGGGGGCGCGGCCAGCCCGCGTGGCTCCGGCCCCGCCGCCCCCGGCCGGGCCGCCTGCACCGCTCAGCTGAGCCCTGATTAGCCCCGGCCGGGCTATTCAATTAAGGATTGTTCGGTGCATCTCGCCGGAGCCCTGGCCGCCAAGAGTGCTCTTCATTACGACCTCTCTATCACAGATCCCATTACTCTTGCTGGCTACTTCCGCATCGAACTTCAATCATTGTGAGAATCTGAATTTTCCGCCGCCGCAAACATGAAACTCGTAGCTACTATGAAGAACGTCGCCCGCTACGGCTCTGTTTACTCGGCGCTGCAAGCCAGTAAATTTGTCAAAATGCCAAGAACGAGCATTGCAATAAATCAAACCCACGTCTCCCTCGCTCGCGGTACGGATGCTGGCTCTATGCTGCTCTACTTTTACTAATTCTCTACAAAATAGCGCTCTCGTGCGTGCGATGACGAATCTCTTTGTGCGTTCAAAAATGATGTTACACGCCAGCCTTGGTGGCCATTAAAAAGTACTGAAACTTAATTGTATTTAGAACTTATAGGACACGAAGACTACTCTTACTTTGTAAATAATTGAATGTTGAATAGAAACACTACTTCTTGCAATGTCAATTTGTATTCCTTTGCAAGTAAAGCTTCACATTGCACGGCACTTGTACCGTGACTTGTACGGAGCTCGCAGTCGCTGCCGGTACTGAGGAAAATCTTTAAATTGAATAACAACGTCGGGCGCATTGTGCAGCCGGCTCGAGTGCCCTTCTCGCGCGCACTCGCATAATGAAATACAGCACTAAATGCAGTCGTAGCTCTGCTATAAACTTGGTTCACGAATGGTTAACGAGTTTAACTACAATTAAAAACAAACTACTACTTTTGACAACTAAACCGTCACTTTTTTTCTTGCAGAAATAGGTGAGAAATAGTCATAATTTCCACGGGGAAGGCCACTGTCAATTTGAGTCTGAATACATTGTCAATCCTAAAAAAAGGTCCAATAAACGAAAGAGAGGATACGAAAAAAAGCGCGTTTCTTTCTAATTTAACTCGTCAGTTGTCTTGTCACTCTTACGCATGTGTAAACACCGATTTAGTTAAACAAAATATTTAAATTTTCTATACATCTATGAACGTCCAAGATTGGCAGCCTTATATTTGATAGGTATATTCGCTACCAGCAAGCTTCCAGGCAACGTGCATGCATGCATGCATGCAACGTGCATCTAGTTTAACCTCATTACCATTAGATAAACAATTTCACTTACGACGTTATGGTCGTAAACATCGCAACAAGAGTAGCGGCGCAGGAACGGTCCATAAAGGAACAAACACGCCGTTAGGGCGAACTTGCACGGCCATTGTTATCTACTAATTATAACACTTGTGTATAGTTACACACGTTCAAGCTCTAAACAATGTTGCTTTGTGCGCAATAATGTCTGTAATTAAATTTATAGGCACTTACGTTGCAGGACAGTTAAATAAAACAACGGAGATAGGCATTGGGTTTAATTGCACGACTTGATATGTTTACTCGTACAAAGAATGTTTTCTGTATTAAATAGCAATAGGTTAATGAATAACGTAGGTATTACATAATAAAAGATTAACTTACATTTAACCACAAAATATACAATGATGAAACTGTAGGAAGAACTGTGTTTTTCACCGACAGAATACTACGGTATTTACGGTACCGTAATATGATAATATCCTTGGAGGTATATATTTTTAAGTAGATATAATGGAAAATGATATATTTATATTTCGTCTTATTTTCTACAACAAGTTCTTGTTGTCTTTCATTGAATTAATACTAAACGGCTCTTGATTTTAAATATAATAATAAGTTATGGTTTAGGTACGGATAAAAACCTTTTTTGTTCGGTTTGGTTGGATTAACTTTTTACAAACCATAAAATTGTGGAATTAAAATATAATTGGAATGGTAAAATTAAGCAGCAAGTCGAATTAAGTTAATCGCTCATAAACAGCCATTACCCAAATCCCTAATTACCTCCAAACTGTCACTAATTCAGTTAAGGAAGTCGGCAGGTGATGGCGGAGCAGCCCGCGAGGGCCATAAACGCCCCGTTAGGGCCAACTGGTGTTCTCATCACTTATCGAGGCAGACGACCTTTCATCTCAAGCGAACCAGTGCAAGTACCGGATAATTTCTTTTTCTTAGCAAAAATCTGATATGACTTTACTAACGTTTAGCCAGCCTTTACTAAAGCTTATGCCAATTTTGGTCCGATAATATTGGAGGTAGCTCATAAGCTCACAACACTTTTCGCCTATCTTTAGCAGTATGATATTAACCTTGATACCTATCGATTTAGGATGGGACAAGGTGAGGCACACCTTTTATTTTACCAAGCACCTGTCGCAATAGCCGATACCGTATAAACAAGACTAATACTCGTATAATATGTAGAGAAGGAAAAACTGTTTCTGGTTCTACTAAGTATGCACTGGTTCGCCTGAACAAAATGCTCCCCTGTGGATGGGAATACGGTAGGAATAACAACCCTGGTGCAATAACAGCGGCTACTAATATATTCACCCGCTCCTTCCATTTATCTTCGCTTAGCCCTCGCAGTCCGCGGTAATAAGGATATGGCCGCGAGATACCGCTCCCAAATTAGAAATTTCGCATTCGATCCGATTGGATTTAACTTGTCAGAGGCTTTAGAGTTACTAATTTGAATCTAATAGGAAGTTTAAAATAGTTGTAGCTGTCTGAGCTCTGTTATCGCCGTCTACTCGTAAGTCCAATTTAATTGAAACTAAGTAGGTACCTATGTAACCTATGTATATCAGAAATCAGAACTTCAACAGCATGCTAATGGGTGCAGTAATTTTTGTCAGTTAGTATTGATTTTCTGAAATGTTGTTTCTTATTCTTAGTAATAATAAAAACAATTCCAATAGTTATAAATCAGGTTAAGTAATAGTAACCTACTATAAGCTATTTAGTTTATCTCTGCTTATTTAACTTTTTTTGTTCCCTTCTTAAAGAAACAATATTCTAATCCCTGCTTCTAAACTTCTATGCAGAGGTGCTTACTGCACTTCTTTGCTTAACTTTCTTGAAGTCATAACACTCGCGACCCCTGTGCCTTGAGATGTCTTTTACGACTAGCCGTCGTAGGTTTAGTAGTCTGTGGAGACCTTAGTACAACGTGTATCTAGCTCAGCAAATACTCGGGTACCTACCTCGATAAGCTTTAGCAGAGTTCGCTAAACCAAAAAGCTGTAAAACTACTACACGATATCAGTAGTATTTATCTATAAAGTTATTTAAAAATTAACTTTATTTGAAATAATTTTATCAAGTTAATTTTTTTTTATTTGCTGTAGGTACGGATTCCTTAAGGGGCCCACTGATTAACAGTCCGCCGGACGGTATCGGCCTGTCAGTTAGAACAAAATTTTGACACTTCCAAACAACTGACAGGCCGATACCGTCCGGCGGACTGTTAATCAGTGGGCCCCTTTACGTATGTCTATGCACGGGATTTGGGTCTAACTCTACACACATAATATTACGCTAGTATGTAAACTTAACAGTATCAAGAGCACACACAATGACAAACCGTATCTTCAAGATAATGATCTTGCTGTTATACGGTTTGGTGGAAGAACGATGACCGAAGGATGGTCCAAAATAGCCATGAGCTGCCATCATTATCTTATTAGGATCTTTCTAGCGGGATCGGCACCTTGCTGAGGTAACAATAAAATTTGACATTCTAATCAGAATCTAATTAGAAGAGATTATCTCCATCCTCCAACGCTTCCACACGAATTAAATTGACATTGTAACGAATGCATCATAAATAATGCTGTAATAAGTGCGGTTCGTTTCCCATGTAAGGATCTGAATAATATTTCACCTGCGACACACCAATCAAATCTCAATCGTATTTCTTTACGCGTAAGATTTTAAAACGCCCGATCCGTTTTTAACCTATTACGGTCCAACGTGAGAGCGAGTTGGAGGGTTGCCAGGATCGGGATACGATCACCTTAACGTTTTACAATAACTGCATTTATTCGAAGTCGAGCGTATAGAATGTTTTAGAATCTAGGGAGAGCATTGGATAAGATTAAAAGCGACGAAACGTGAACGCATTTGAATCGGATTTTCTCATACGAGGCGGGCGGAGCGTCCAGCGTGACTTCCGGCGCATTCACGCCGGCTCCGGACCGGCTAACTGGAGGCAAATTCAGACTTTATAATATGTTATTGATTTGATATTTATCTCATTGCGTAACTTACGCGCCAGTATAAAATAAGTACATATAATATGTGAGAGCACAATGCACTCCGATTATTAACAGAATCTAAATACGCCTCCAGGCAATTTGTATTCGTATGACCATAGACCTGACATAGACCATAGGCCATAGACTATAAAGAATTTCTATTATATGCTTTCTGTTATGCTTGAGAACATTTAATCAAAAAAGATCAGGCTGCTATGTTGTTATCCATATGTCGCAGAAATAAGTGTGGGTAATGGTAACATTCCATTTCTAACCGCAGCTGCATTACTGTCAATTTTACTATGGGAATTGACAATGCCAGCGACGCTTTCAGTACCGGTAGTACAGCTGCGGTTAGAAATGGAATGTTACCATAAGGCTAATTGTAACCATACAGACATGTTCTTCTTTAGACGTTTTGTTTTTAAAGATCTGTAATAGATTTCTCATATTGTTATAAATTTTGACCTGATCTCGATTTTTTGTCGAAGTTTTACTTCAAATTGAGATCAAGTTGTGAAATTCAAATGTGGCTTCTAGTTCTGGTTAGTGAATTGTGCATCAATAAAGTGACTCTAAAAATAATATTCCTATCTATAGGGCGATGTTCTGCGTACGGCTTATATGGAAATGCACTTTCAGCTGCCGGGCGGGGAGGAGCTGTGCCTTGGTCCATTCTCAAACGCTAGGTGTCTGCTTGTTCAACGCTATTAGCTCCGATAGCGTTGCACACGCCGCCATCACACAGTCGCCATCGGAATGGCCAAAGATATTCACAAACATCTGAACAAAGGCATACATTATCAAGGCGTTAAAGTGCATGTAGAGATCTTTTAGAGCACCTCGGCTACTCCATTATATCTGATGGCGACTGCGCAATAACTATTTTAATAAAAATGCACACCGAGAGGTAGAGGTAGATTTAGTTTGGCCAAGGGATACCAAGGTTATAATTGAAGGAAATCGGCTACTGAGTGTACTGTGGACTAATATTTTCTGAGAATCACCCTAAAGCAAGCTGCTGTGTTGCACATAACCAGGCATCATGTGTGTTATCAGCGCACACAGTAGATAAACTTGTGCTATCGAGGAAGTCTAGGTATTTTATAGCTCTCTATAACGTAAGCTCATTGGAACAAACAGTTTAATTTATCTTCCTAAGCTTCAACTTAGGGGCCGTAGCCTAGAAGACAATCGTATACCTAAGCAAATATATTTATTTCATAATTAAAATAATACATAAACTAAACATAAAACTAATTAAAAACTAAACTTAAATATAAACTAAATAAGTATAAAAAATTGCCTACTGAAGCCCGTCCCGGGCTGCCCCCGACGCAAAGGTGCCCATCACGCTCGCTGCGTTGCCGCGTTGGACTGCGATGGACAGCCTTTGCATCAGGAAAAACCCGGAGCGGGGGTCAAGGCCTCTTTCTAGCAGGCGACGACCCAGCTCCCGGAGGAAGGACATACCCTCAGCGCACCAGCAGCCTGAGGTCTCGACAGCGAGGGGGACGAATAAGTACCCGCTTAGCGCCGAGTATTTAGCTTTTTTAAGGGACGCCGCGTGCTCAGCAGCCGCTCCTGCCGACCGTATTGTGCGGCTAAGATGCGAGGCGGCGAAAGTACTGACGCACGTGGCGTCCCATAATAAGCACTTACCTCTTTCCCACGGCACCAGGGTCAAGCCGTCAGGCCTTTTGCCGTCCGATCGGCTGAGACCTGGCGGCTCAAGCATGCATGGGACATTAGCTAACACTAAGGCTCTTCTAATAATGTCATTAAGAGCATGGTGCCGTGGGAACCTCCCAGCGCAACGGCAGCAGCTCAAGGCATGGTGACCGTTGCTCTCCACAGTGGAACCGCAGATGCATTGGTGTGGTTGGCATACGTCACAACCTAAGCGGAGAGCAACGGCCACACGCATCAAGTCGCTGTCTAGTAAGGTGCCTAAGTTTGGGGAGGGAAGAGCGTGTAGCCAGGCTCCAGATTCAGGCCTGGAGGCAGCGATTAGCCTGGCTCTGTCAGAACCAGCAGCGGTATGAATAAGACTGTCGAGTAGTCTCTTTACCACGACGTCATCCCATAAACGCTGGCGGTAAGGTTTGTCTGGTACTGGCGCATCAGAGTTCAGAGTCTTCCAAGCCGACAAAGCCTCGGCGGCATAGGGTATTGTGGCCTTGGCACCATCTAAAGGTAAAATTTTAGTGACAAGGTCCACAACCCCGGCCGCCGACGCAAGGAAGGCCGGAAGGCTTACATCTCGTGAGCGTCGTATACCCAGACCGCCATTGCGAATAGGTAAAGAGGCCTGGTCCCACTGGTCATGGTTGAGGGATACATTTAAAAGACACTCAGCAGATTCTTTTAGTGCCAGGTCGAATGAGTCCATGTGTGTGGGGTGTAGCCAAGTAGGCACTGTGCGTAGGAAGTAGGTGATTCTGGGGACGGCGAAGCAGGATCTTAGCAAAGTCAGAGCTACATGTGCCGAGAGCTTTCTAAGCCTTTCTCTTGCTAATAAGAGAAGTTGTTCTCTTGTCTTAAAAGCTCCAGGAACAGCATCGGGAAATATAGGGGAACCCAAGAGGTGAAAGTTTTGACTGGACAGCTCTTTGAGACCAGGTAGTAGGGTGCTAAACGAAGGTAATGAGGAATGTGAATTGGCGCTGCAGGGGAAGAATTCACATTTGTTGGTGTTGACTTCGAGGCCCAGATTATGGAGGAGTGGGAGGAGTGTGACCAAGTCTTGGTATACTTCTTCAGGCTTACCACCAAGAGTGCCATCATCTAAATACCAAACGTTTAGTGGAGATTGAGGACCGGATATTGCTTTTTGGATGGCGAGGCTAAAGATCAGGGGGCCAAGCGGATCCCCCTGCTGAGCCCCCACCTGAGACTGGATGAGGGACTCATTGAAAAAAAGTTTAGACGGAGATGAGTAAACTTGGTGAAGAAAGGGGTACAGTATTGGTATTTTCTCCCTAACTTCAGATAAGAGTACGTCCCGCTCTACGGAATTAAACGCATTTTTTAAATCTATCTTAATGATAACGGAGTCTGCGTTTTTAGGGTCAAGAACGAAGGCTCGAGTGGCGTGAATAGCAGCTTCACAGCCAAGTTTCGTGCCGAAACCTAATTGGTAAGGCTGCAAGTAAGACGCCATTTCGTCACGCACAGCTCGACAACCTAACTTGGCAGTCAGGCGGCGAAATACGCTGCCAATAGCGATAGGCCTTAAGCCACCATCTTTTTTTGACAGCGCGCACAGCGATGCTCCGTAAATATACGGGGAAACTGCTGGATTTAGCTGGCCACTGAGTAGGAAATTGCAGAGTTTGGTTAAATATTCAAGCAACCGAGGCCCATTCTCGCCAGCAGCACTGGAAGTGAGCTCTTTCAGGTGTGATGGACGGATGCCATCCAGGCCGGCAGCAGAGCTATTGTTGAACGAGCCTAGCGCCTGTGAGACTTCTTCCAGCTTGACAGAGAGAGCGGGACAGGAATTGTCTGGTTCAGGTGGGAAAGTCAACGGTCGAGATGGGGCTGGGTGCTTGGATACTAGGGTGGCAAGGGTTTCAGGATTGGGCGGCGCTATTCCGTCATCCGACATAAGAACCCGTACTGCCCCTCTAAGGTCACCCTCGTAAACTTTGGACTCTATAGTTCTGAGAATCGAGGGTGGTCTCAAAGCGGCCGGCTCAGCTTCCACAAAAAGAGAATCGATTACCCCAGAAGATACAATGTTCCGTTTAACTTTGGTTGTTAAGTTGCCTGCGCTGGTTGAATCTGGCGCCTTTAGAGCAGAGTAGGCAAATGAAAGCAGAGCAAACCAGTCTGGAGTGCCGTTGTTCTTAATACATTGTTCGATAGCCTCGCACAATTTACCTGCCGCCAGGTTGCGAGCCCCCTTAGGTATGTGACGCAACACTCGTACAGATTGCTTTAGGGTAGCAAGGTCATCTAGGTCTATACAACTACTGTTACCTGAGAGGGCTTGTTGCCGCTGTTGTGGCTGAACTGTTAGAGTAGGAGGAAGGGCGGTGGGTCGGGTTCTATGCTTGCGGGTAATATGTACCTTCAGCCCGTGCTCGGTGAAGGTACGCGAAGAGTTAGGGCTGTAGGGGCACTGCGAAAGGGTCGTAGCCTGCATAAGTAACAAACTAACAATTAAAACTAAGTAAAAAGTACAGTCTTAAACTAAATACAATAGGATGGTAACTAAATTAACACAGCAACTTACAAAATAAACATTAGAAAAGAATATAAGATTATTTTGTCCGTCATTTTTAAATTACATAAGTATATCAAATAACAAACACAAACCACTAAATAAATTCACAATTAACGTCTGGCACGGTACGGCAGAGTCGATACTCTCTCGATGTGTGGTGCACCGGTGCACAGTCGCCTCTAGCGACGGCAGCGGGGACTTTTCGTCGTAGCCGGAACGCTGGGTAGAGACGGGGCGTCGAAAGAGGCCTTACGGTGGGCGAAAACCGGCACTACGATGGGTAGATCTAGATTTTCACAGGAGCCTTCGGGGACATCGGGAAACAATGAATTTGAAAGGGTTGTAATGCGATTTCAAACCGTAACACATAATTCTTGCATTGCTTGTTTTCACATATATATGTACATACTATTTATCACAGATGATTTTCGTAAAACTGTACCCCGAGAATTGAATTGTTGTATTTATACAATATTACAAATTTAAATGAATTTTTCAATATGTGAAAAAATTTTTCGTGGCAGCTGTCAACCTAAACTAGAACTAATAAACCTAAGTATAGTTAAACCCCAATTAATGAAAACTAAAAATGTACCTATCGGGATGACATACCTAAGCACTGAAAAGAGTCGCGATTATTTCCACACATTATTTAAGTTTAGATTGACGTGAGATAATATTGCCACTTGGGTAGTCTGCGCCCACCAATTGACACAAGATTTTCTGTTCAATAAATCTTTGTATAAATTCTTTGTATACAAATATTACTGTCTCGTATATAAATAGGTGTCAGGTGGTAGTACTAGTGCTCGACATGCTAATGCCCAATAGATGACACCCTGCTGTCACCTCTATTGACAATGACTTAAGTTTCAAGATGACATGCACTGGGACCGCGTCGAGCACCAGTACCACCACCTTAGTATGATTAAAATTTGGTTGAGTTGATACTACTTATATTTCCCCAATTGGTGAAACGATAAAAATATGCATCGTTCATATCCCTTAAATTACATTTTTAAATAATTCTTAAGAAAAAACATTACTTTTATTTTTATTAAACTAGAGTATCTCGTCCATATTGCCGCTGCATCTCATTTTATATCCATCTAGAGCGGAATTTATTTTAATCTCTGTCCTCTTATGAAAATAAATCAAAAGAAAAGCAACCTTGTTAGGGGTTAATAGGGTTGGTTTTTGGTTAGTGCGAGTTAAGTACTCGTACGAGGCTGTGTCGTATGCACTGGCGTGTGTACAGCGTACAGGTGGACTGAGTTACCATTTGCCACACTTTTCTCGATTGAGTTCCTATTTAGGAGAATCTTCGTAATAGGTAGCTAGGTAGCCAAAATAAATGTTTATAACTAAACTAACCAAAATATTTTGTTTTCGAATTTTGAAAAAGTTTGTATTAGGCAAAATGCACCAGCTATTTGACCATTGTTAAAAAAACATAAATAAATTATACTAAAATAATGCTATTAGTACTGTAATTGCTACACAATAAAATATAATATAAATGTAACTGGGACAGTTAAGATTTTTTTATTATTATGAATTAATCTAGCTAGTTGAAAATTTGACGCAAAGACTGGTAAATCCTGACTAAAAGATTGTAAAAACCAGACAAGTGCGAGTCGGACTCGTCCACCGAGGGTTCTGTACTTTTTAGTATTTGTTGTTATAGCGGCAATAGAAATACATCATCTGTGAAAATTTCAACTGTCTAGGTTCGTGAGATACAGCCTGGTGACAGACAGACAGACGGACAGTGGAGTCTTAGTAGTAGAGTCCCGTTTTTACCCTTTGGGTACGGAACCCTAAGAAGTACACTGCTGTCATCCACGTTTATAAAATTAGGGAACATTATCCTTTGTCTAATGTTTTAACCTCCTGTCTCCAGTTATCCCACTTGACGGTAAGTGTTATTGGTGTGTGACTTTTCTTAGGAATAAGAATTTGCTCAAACTTTGTTTTATTTTCCATAGGTACTTTATTGCTTTCCTTCCGTCAACTTTTGGTGAGTGTTTGTTTGACTAATTCAAATAAAAAATACTATAAATAGACTACCGTTCTCTGCTTAGTTCAGGTGCGATTCGAGAATATATAGTAAGGCAACATGCGGATGGAAGTCAGGTGAATTAGTAGCACGTAGATCCGCGTCCCAGGCGGCGCTGCTGCGCTGCGCACTGGACCCGCCACAATGTCAGTATATTATTCACAGTTCCTTCTTCTATCTAATATTCTTGAACAAATAACAACTTTTGTGCGAAATCCATCTTCGCCTTCTTCTTAGTCCATACTCATGCCATAATTATCACCCTTATTAACATTGACCTTCTTATTTTAAATTAAAAAAATATGATGCCAACTTTCTCGTCTAGCACATGACTTCTGGGACTTCATATCTCAAGTCATGCTAGATTGTTGAGATCGTTTCAATCACTGAGTCCCTCACGCTCTAATAATATTCATAAACATAACAAAGACGAATGGGTATTCACTTCAAGTTGGTCATATATTTCTTGAATCTGAATAAGTAGGTACCTACGCCTGACGCTCGTAGCGCTGCGCCGTAGACGTACCACCTTGCCATGCCCGCTGTATGAGTATAAAAAGGTGCTGGTGGTGTACGAGTGTACAGTCACCTGCAATAATATGTTACTCTTCGAGCGCCGCAAAAGTATGTGACACGCTGTTATGGCTCTACAAATAAGATCGTGTCAGATATTTTTGCGGCCTCCGTGGTGTAACATATTATTGCAGGTGACTGTACATAACATGTGTTATAACTTATATATAAAGAACAATTCGGCTGTGATAGATATTTTTGAATGCGAACTACAGATCATTTAAGTTAAGTATGAACTACAGTTGGGTCAGTTATTTTTTAATCCACTTAAAAGTTAAGTTCCTTTTGCAAACATAACGTTGTATTATGTGAGTGGTATGTGAGTGGCGCGAAATCGTTTTTTTAGTTTTCGTGATGTGTTATATGAGATAAAATACTGTATAACATATTGACACTGCGCTCGGAGCGACAACAAGAATGTAGGTAATATAAGTGCAACGCAAATAAAAGCAAACCCAGCTACGCCTGCAAGCTCCAGCTTATATGTATTGAGGTATCTTAAGCAAACATCGCAACACCGACGACGTTTTAATCATTAGTTTGTTGATTCTTTTCTGAAAGGCTAAAATATAATATAGGTTGTTGAATTAGATAAAGTACCTACTTCATTTCATATACCTACTCGCAGTGTGTCTCAAGTGCACACATATAATATTTTATACGTAGGTACATACATAGCTGCAAGTCCGCCATGCGCGGAGTCTACGCAGTAGCATATTATTTTTAGCAAATAAGGAAACGGATGATGTTGATGGTTAAATGCCAAGAAGAACTGTGCTTAGATATTTTTGGGGATCGTGTTTATTGACTATTTAATCGCATCTGCACATAAAATACTTACTACTAAAATAACTTTATAATCCTACCTAATAATATAAATGTGAAGATTTACCTAATCGCGCAAAAACAACTACCTACACCAATACGCAATACTCTATAGGTCTCGGAAATCATGGTTCAGGCGAAGTATGTCACTTTCTTAGGACGTCACATTCTGAGGACGTCACATTCTGAGTTCGTCACTTTCTGAGTACGTCACTTTATGAGAACGCCACTTTCTGAGGACGTCACTTTCTGAGTTCGTCATTTTCTGAGTACGTCACTTTCTGAGTACGCCACTTTCTGAGTACGTCACTTTCTGAGGACGTCACTTTCTGAGAACGCTACTTTCTGAGGACGTCACTTTCTGAGTACGTCACGTTTTTTAGCATAGGTACGATATCATTATCATCATCATATTTCCAAGCAGATGAAGTCGCGGGTCGAAGCTAGCGCAACATATATATTATCTACCGTCCGTTAACTGTCAGAATGACCTTCGGATTTTAGAAAGATACTTATATACATCGGGTATCGGCGGTAACACGCGAAGGTGATACTTGTTCTGCTTTCTTACTCACTCGCAAAAAGTTAGGGATACCTATTGTCTCAATGTAAAACAAGCACTAATTTAATGACGTTATGCTTAATATTTGGTTGATGACTATATTGCGATTTGACTTTTTGTCATAATCTAAATAAAATAGAATCAGAATTTGAAAGCAGAACGGCCACATATTTTTTTAACAGGCACATATTTTTTTGTAGGTATGTCTATTTTTTTATAGTTTGTGTTTTTTTTATTTTATCTCTAGTTTTAATTAAAATTTACTTTAATATAAAAAAAATAATTAAAACAAAAAAATTATATTTAATTTGTAAATAATTATACAGTACTTAAAAGTCACATATTTTAATATGAATTTAAATATTTACCTACTAGTTATGGTGGTATTAACTACTCTATACAGGGTGGTACAAACCTCGATGTCCAAAATTTTAAGTGAAAACTTCTTTAGCGGCGCTGTGCACTTTTTGTGATGGGGAAAAAATGTTAAACTCGCGACAGGTCACGTGACCGTAAGATTCGTAAGACGTATGACGGACACGTGACCTGATCGAAAAACTGTTACAATGTTATTGAGTTTTCACTTCTGCCGGTACTCTTGGAGTGCAACCCGTTGTTTTTTTTTAGATTCTTCACTACGTGGGCTATCAGATTACTAATTTGGGAACTTTGCACCTCGATTCCTTTGACCGGTGACTCTGTCAAATTATGACTATTGTCACTTTTTTTTACCTTTAAAAAAACTTAGGGACTAGCAGTTTCTAAAATAACCAAAAGTCGTTGGACTCGCTTGTTTTTTTTTTATTAGGTAAAATGTAAACTTGACCTGCTTGAACGTAAAACTTTGACTTTTGTCTTTTTTTTCCAACTCGCAACCAAGTGAGGATGCTGATTTTTTTAGCATCTGCGTCGTTTGTAAAGGATTATGTTACAAAAAGAAACATTCAAAAAAGTTCAAACGTTTTTTTAAATAAATTAATTGGTTCACCCCGGAATTACTTAACAAAAGTTAAAAGTTCAAAAATTCATAACTCGAAAACTACGAAAAACCGGCTAACATACATATTCTATAATTGAATTGAGGAATCTAAAAAAAATTTTGGACGTCGTGGTATAGACCACCCCGTATAGTTTGAGTGTTGGATTGCAAGTTGCAACTAAATCAGTAAGACGCTGTCATTTTCTATTACGCGAATACGTCCGATTTTACCCGAAAAACGAAGTTCATTCTGAGAGTTAACGGACTGTAAGTGGTCATACAAATTTGTCATGAAATAAGAACAATAAAAACTACACTCATCCTTTTCTTTTGGGTGCTAGTACTAGTGTAAGACAAAGATAGTATGTTTATCTCTGTCTATGTTTGAAATGAGACAGTCCTTTGACAAACTATATAACCTTTTTGTAGTTTCGGATTTTAAATAGAAAAAAATCAGCGATGTCAAATCGGCGACATGATAGATTTTTATTGTCAGGCTAAAAGTACAATGTAGGTAATATTAATTTAAAAATTCATCGTGTAACCTATATAGGAAGAAAACAAACAAATAAATTACATTAAATATATGCAGAACATGTGAACTATGAGAGTATGGATCACTATACGCAGAAGTGATTGATGGCTGAACATATATTCTGAAATTCGGAAACGCTATGAAGAAAAAATCCTTTGACGCCTATACTCCACAGGTGACACGAGAAGAAATATTGTCTGAAACAAAACTGCAAGAGCTGATTTTTATACGCAGATATCCAAAATGTACACTATGGGGTCATCCATTAATTACGTCACACGGATTTCTAGGTTTTTTTACCCCTCCCCCCTCCTTGTCACACTTGGTCACATTTGGCAAACCCCTCCCCCCTGGTGTGACGTCACATTTCTTCAACGAAATCGGCAAATATTTATTTAATATTTTATCAAAAAAAAATTGACAAAAGAAGTATTAGTAATTTTATAACTCAAAACTGATTAAGAAATAAAATTAAACGAATAAAAACGATTATCGTTTCACCTTGTTATTTAAATGATAATTAGCGTATAAAATAATTTAAATACATTTTCGGTTACCGATGAAGTTAACGTGACGTCACAAAGTTTATGACTCCCCCCTCCCCCTTGTCACAACATGTCACATTTTCTTGACCCCCTCCCTCCCCCTAAACGTGTGATGTAATTAATGGATAACCCCTATCATCAGAAAAAAAGACGTGAGTTTATGGAGACATGACAGAAGACGCGGTATGCTGAAGAATATGTTGTCACGAAAGGATCGGCAGTCCGTTTAAATGTAAATATGTGGGAATGACCTTCTACTGGTGTCAGCGAGCTTGCCGTGATACCTTCACCAGCTAATCACAGCGGCGAATGATAAAATCATGGTTCCTACTGTGCGAAACATTTGTGTGTTGAATCGAAGCTGTTGCCGGCCTAACTCCAATCTGTGGCAAAATGTTTTGGTGCTTGTAGTTTCTAAGTATTCTGAATTAAATAATGATTTAAACATAATTCTATGGTTTTTTTATTATTTATTTATCTATTTTCACTTTATTGCACGAAACATAGGACGTTTTGCCAAATGGAATTCTCTACCAGTCAGGCGTAAGGCAAACAGAGATTGGTATTGGTATGTAGGATATAAAAGCGACCGTATGTCGAACAGCTAATCTGGTTGCTGGCAGTATACATTTTTAGTGCAGGTATATTATACTGTTAAATCGTACCTATGCTAAAAAACGCGACGTACTCAGAAAGTGACGTACTCAGAAAGTGACGAACTCAGAAAGTGACGTCCTCAGAAAGTGGCGTTCTCAGAAAGTGACGTACTCAGAAAGTGACGAACTCAGAAAGTGACGTCCTCAGAAAGTGGCGTTCTCAGAAAGTGACGTACTCAGAAAGTGACGAACTCAGAATGTGACGTCCTCAGAATGTGACGTCCTAAGAAAGTGACATACTCCGCCTGAACCGAAATCATCCCCCAACGGGATACGAGACGGAGTTTATATGAGAGTGTATGTGGACGAAATTGTGGGCAATTTATTATAGTAGTCGCCGTTTCAGTTATATCGAAGATATTGACAATGCATGGCGATGGAGTGCACTTCCGAATATTGTGAACACCATGGCCACTTTGATAATTATTTGATAGGTACCTAGATAAAAAATATTCAGCTCTCGGCAAGTAGATTAGCGGAGCCTTTGTTGAGCCATGAGTGTTAATGAAAAATGGAAGGTTCTACGTAAACGTAAAATCTGCGTTAGATTTAATCTAGACATCGCCTGCAAGAGCTTTACTGCTAGCGTTACGGATGGAGAATAAATCCGTTCAAGGGGATAGTGGCGCGCAATCGAGCACTAACCTAATCCTACCCTCGGGTAATAATCCAGCTAGTGCTTAGACTCGACCATAGCGGGCAACTAATTAATTAAGTGTGCAATTCAATTGTTCGGCCTACATTGACAATGTTTTACTGTTAGAAACATGAGTACTATATTAAAGAACGCTTTGTTGACTTATTGTTAACTTTCCAGTCTTGATTTGTTCGGATTTGCAATATTTTTAAATTCTGTCGGTCCAGTCAGGGAACGTAATCGCTTAGGCCCACTTGCACTATTCCACTAAACCCGGGTTAACCGGTTAAACCTGGAGTTACCGTGGTTACCAGTACAATTTGACACTGGGTTAACGGTTTAACCGCTGAAGCCCGTGTTATTGGGATGGTGCAAGTGGGCCTTATAAAATAAAATTATTTCGAAGACTATTTGATATAGTCTTGGTTATAGCCATCAGCTAAGTCACTGAGTTGTGTTTGCGTATTATGGAATTTTCTTAGTAGACATTTAATAATTTATAAGTAAGTGATAAATGCAACAGTTTAGATACGCTTTTAATTACTAACCCCATGACGCTTGATGAAATACACCTGTTAAAACATTTGTGTTTTACGTGAACGCAATCGTACATTATTGCGAGAGTCATGTTACGCACGTGTCATACATTTTAAATGACTCTGTCCCGGGCGAAATTAAAAGGAGTCCTTGCGTCTGAATAAATGAGTCGAAAGAGGAGATATAAGCCGGTTATGTAAACAGCGACGGCTTTGTCTTAACGAAGGGATGAGGGGCTTTTATAAATTAAGGACTAGAGACTAATTTCTTAAATGCGCCATTCATAATTTAAACACATCCGCCCGACACGATTTCAAATGAAATTATCGAATCCCAGTCTGTTTTCGGTATTTAAATGTTTAATGTCACTGGAATATCATTAAGGGTCTATTAGCAAAGTGGATTCTATGATTTTTTTATTTAGAACTTGTAAATGTGCTTAATATAAAAGGATGTTTACATGACCAGAGGGTCGCCGGCTAGCCAGTGAGCGGCGGAGTGTGAAATGCGTGTGCTCATCCGGCAAACAAACACCAAAAGCTCACCGCAGCCGCGCCATCCACATCAACAAGCCACCTACCCCCCGCACCCCGGATCCTTTAGCTCCGTTTAAAAATAATGATTACCCTGCAAAAGATCCGGCCAAATTTCAAAGGTCAGCCTTAAATAATTTTCGACTTTGTGCAATAACGGTTTCAGGCCGTAAACTAAACCCATTATCGAACGTGCCGTTGCCGCTGTATGTATGCGATAAAGACACACATTACAATACATACATTATCAGATCAGATCGTCTGTCAAGTATTGTTGCCGGATAGCTTATATAGCTTTGATATAAGTAGCTACTGATATCGGTAGTGTCTTCTCATTGTTGGATTTCGATTGGAACTAGGTACAAAGCAGATTGTGTAGTATTTCTATGAAGCTGTATTTATTATTCGTGAAAGATTAACCCAATAGGTAATACCTTTTTTCAGTTATTTATTATTTTAGTATACGTTTTCATACATCTTACTTGCTCTGACGGCGGCGTCGTATCCGATACCCAATATTATGTAGCTGTATTCAGTAGGTAGGTACTTGTTTTTTCAAGGCGTTTCGGCATTATTGCCTCTTGAAAAAGAAAATGCCGACTCCGCCGGCCCAATAATTGCAGCATAAACAGAATCTACGTTAATTTACCCTCCGAGCTCTTGACTGAAAGTAATCAATAATTTAAAACATCGCTTAATCTGGCTTAAGCAATTATCTAGATGGGTTTTCGGTGTACCAACGGTAACAGTTAAATCCGCTGTCTCCTGTACAAATCAGGTGGAATCCAATTTTGTTTGAAGTGAGTCTCATTTAAATTGGGTAAGACAGTCGTGAATAGTAATGCGCTGGTCCAATTCGACTTAGGAAATGGACAGAAGGTGACATGAAATGTCGGCTGTCAATGTCACTGTGCGAGGTTGACAGCAATACATATAATAATGGAAGTGCAATAGAGATAGCAACATGCGGGTCAATGTACGGAAATCTATCTGGGAAGCGTCTCATCTTTAAACAATAATATGTAAATTACGAAATACTTAATATTTGCTAGACAATTCCTTGTTCTGTAGCACTCCTAGTCGAGTAATGTGTGTGAATAAAATAATTTTGCTAGTACTAGGAAACTAGTTTCATGTACCTTATGCCTAGTATGCTTTCTGATAATTATTCTCCTTTAGATGAATACAAAAACGCATCCAATATTTTTCCGAGACTCAGGAGTTTAGTTCAATAATTCACTTATTTAATTAGACATAGAGAGTATTCAGACCAAATTAACAGTTATATATAAACTGTAAAGTTTAATTTCTTGGATTGCATGAATGTGAGCGTGAGCAGGAACTGATATCATAATCACTACTTAATTACGGGGTGAGAACTGATAACATAATCACTACTGAATTACAGCGGGAAATGTTTTTGATGGTAATGTTTATACGTTTTTGGTCCCCAATACAAAGTGTTAGCGGTTCTAAGACTTCTAAGATATACGGCTCGATTCTGAAAATTAATTAGATTTCTACTAGACTTCAACAAGTTACGATACGGATAATTTAAAGATATTTGTAAGATAGATATGTCAAATTTGACGTTTCCGCGATTCTGGAGGTCCTCTTGAACGATTTGGACAAGTTATGACTTAGATATCCAAGTCACATCTAGTCGATATCTAATGTAGATCTATTTGATCTCTAAATCGTCTCAAGATCTTGTGATTATCTCGAAATCCGAATAGGCCTGATAGACTCTGACGTACTGCTGCCAAATTTACAAAAAGTTCTGTCACAAATGCAAGACCCGTACTTTACAACTTGGCCTCAACATCTCTTATATAAAAACTACACATATTTGGTGCAAAAAAACTATACTGTGTGCATCGTTATTTGCGTTATTTGACATCTGTCACTCCCAACAGCAATACAACGTAAAACGTCTTGCACATCGAAATCACAAAGGAAAACAATTGCACTGCGAACGTTTACGTTCTACGTCTTTTTAGGGTTCCGTACCCAAAGGGTAAAACGGGACCCTATTACTAAGACTTCGCTGTCCGTCCGTCCGTCCGTCCGTCCGTCCGTCCGTCCGTCTGTCACCAGGCTGTATCTCACGAACCGTGATAGCTAGACAGTTGAAATTTTCACAGATGATGTATTTCTGTTGCCGCTGTAACAACAAATACTAAAAACAGAATAAAGTAAAGATGTGAGTGGGGCTCCCATACAACAAACGTGATTTTTGACCGAAGTTAAGCAACGTCGGGCGGGGTCTGTACTTGAATGGGTGACCGTTTTTATAGATAATGGTACGGAACCCTTCGTGTGCGAGTCCGACTCGCACTTGCCCGGTTTTTTTTTAATTTTAGGGTTGGCCGGACACCGTTATGAATCGGTAGTCGTCTAAGTAAATCGATATGAATTTTTCATTTTTCTTTTAATAAAAATAAGGAAAAGGTGGATAATTAACTGTAAATATGGATATATTTAACGTCACCTAACAGACAACAAATTTGACACAGAAATAACATAAATAAACTTTAAAATAGATCCCCAGTTAGTTTAGATTTTGACGATGGGTGCGACCTACTCGGTCGGTGTATTAAATGCATTTACCTTGCGTATATCATTCTAGCTTTATTTAAATCTCAAATAAAAATTAATTATACGTCACAATTCGATACCTCAGTCTACGTGCCATCCAATCGTAATCGCTGGCTGTGACAATCGATTTGGGTTAGTTACATCTCTATACAGGGTGTAATCGTTAAGTGTGGCCAGGCGATAATTCAGTAAATATAACAGATAACAGAAAACTTAAAATTGATATCGAAAGTGCGTTACTCAATGAGTAAAATTACATTAATAACTTTTTTTAAATAAACGTAGAAATATCCCAAACATTAACTTCAAACCCTCCCATACATTTAGTACGACGACTCACCAGATAAAACTGCTAGAGATTCATTATTTGCGATAATAAACTGTAAAAAAATAATAAAACTACCGTTTATAAAATAATAAATCTAATAAAAAGGGCGTCACTTCGAGCAACTACTGTAAACAAAAAATGTACTTCCTTAAAAAATAAGTTAAATGTTAGATTTATTATTTCATAAACGGTAGTTTTATTATTTTATTACAGTTTACTATCGCAAATAATGAATCTCAAGCAGTTTTATCTCTTACGACACCGACGGCGTTCTTTGAGGGGTGAGTCGTCGTACTAAATGTATGGGAAGGTTTCAAGTTAATGTTTGGGATATTACTGCTTTTATTTAAAAAAAGTTATTAATGTAATTTTACTCATTGGGTAACGCACTTTCGATATCAATTTGAAGTTTTCTGATATCTGTTATATTTACTGAATTATCGCCTGGCCACACTTAACGATTACACCCTGTATACGTCAGTCATAATGTGTCAAATAACGCAAATAATAAATTCATACAGTATACGAGACTTGGACTAGTTTACCAAAAGCGATGCAATCGCCAAGCGTTGTAAATGAAATTCTGCCATTGATAGAATCGCGGTCGGCGGTCCCATGTCCGCTCTGCATTTCATTCCAAACACTTGCTAAGCGTGGATGAACCAAGACTCCGTATAACGCATAAGTGAGCTCTTTCAGAACACATAGGTGTGTATATCAAGCCTATGTTACACTGGATACTCTAAGAGCTCGATACACTAACGTTCGTGCAACGGATAGGAATACCATAGCCTGCACGACAGGAATCATGTCGGTTTCAAACGTATCGCATGCAGCCTAATGACATTCTGTGCCTGACGCATCCTTTAACAATGCCCGTATGCAATGCTCTGAACGCTGGTGGTGCACATCTCTCATACGGCATAACACCGCTGTTCATACATGGGGAGTTAACAACAATTTTGGTCAGGCATTGTCGCATATGTAAGCTATCATAATGAGGGTACAGACCTATAACTGTTTTACATTGGTGAGATCTAATGTCACAATTCTACATAGTAACATTATACAGGTGATAAAACCTGCGTTATAAAGACATTTTTTATATACTTAGTAATCAAATGTGACGTCCCACGGTCAAAGGTACCTTATGGCGGGTATGGAGTTATGCATACCCCAGTAATCTACAATAAATAAGCTATCGATAACACAAAAGATCAACCTTCTAGGTTGCGTAGTTACAGAGATATGATTTTTTGAAAATAATGTTGTGAAATGAGCAACTTTACGATAGAGAAGTTTTAAGTTTAGCCGCCTAAAAAACTATGTTCCTGAAGTAAGTTACATAGTTGACTACAAATAATAATACCTTATATATCTGAGATTAAAAAAATATTGCGACTTGTTCTGTAATGCAAATAGAAACTTTTGATATCGACTGATTTATGTGTATACTAACCAATCTCTTGAAAATAAAGTTTTATTTCATTTTCACGATTGATTGCAATGAGCTCTCAAGATTTCAATTTTATCTATTAGAAAACAACACTGACAGACAGTTTAAGCAAAAAACAATACCGATTTAGAGGTGAAAATGTATTTTCTGACTTTTTCATATAAAATCACAAAATTGAATATTTTTACTTTTAATGTGACACACAATCAATTTTTCTGAGCACATATGAAAGAAATTCTGTCATTCAAATGAAATAAATCCTAAAACCCCAACTAAATACTATATTTAACCCCTTATGCCACTTTAAACTTACATAACAATAACAGTATTTGCTCCATACATTTACGAAAAGGTACCTTATGGAAATAAATCTAATAATACATCACTACAAAATATCAATCATATTACAGTTTATCTTTTATGAATAGAAAATATTAATTTACATTAAACTGCCCCAAATTTAATTAGTTCTTGGTCATAATAATCTTAAAAAAGACCAATAATTTGTATGTAATGAAAAGGTACCTTGTGATTAAGTTACATGATGAGGCATGATGATGATGGAACAGTTAGGATAAACTAATAATATTTTGGTAATGGTATAAATCGTCTATTTCTTATCAATAATATATTTCGGTTGCTATTGAAGATAAGCGGCATTGAGGTTCAATGACCTCAGATATTCCATAAGGTAATGCGTCGGGTATTGGCATTTTTCAGCAAACCAATGGCTGATTTACTGCATGCGACCAAACCAAATGAAGATTATTTTAGTTAAGAAAGACTTGACGAGAGTAACTTTGGTATAATAGCAGGCTACTTGGGTTTGTGATGTCGGTCTATGTACGGTTATAATATTTGCGAGGCGCCCCAACCAGAACTGAAATTATCAAATTAGT
The DNA here is from genome assembly GCF_910591565.1 of Cydia splendana. Taxonomy (NCBI): domain Eukaryota; kingdom Metazoa; phylum Arthropoda; class Insecta; order Lepidoptera; family Tortricidae; genus Cydia; species Cydia splendana. Next base: position 5,836,912 of record NC_085964.1, read on the forward strand.
TTTGCAGAATGCTAATACAGTTCTCTACCAAACTTCTTTTCCCGTATTGACTAGTTTTTTTGGGAATTTTCAATCTTTTTTCCATAAGGTACCTTTTCTACTAAACTCTGAGACGACATTACTAGGCTTATAACTAACTTATAACAAAAATAAAAACAGGTAAACAAACGTTACGCATTAAGGTTTCAGATCACACAATAAAAAAAAATTGAGCATTTTTTCACCTCTTTACAAAACATTTCATATCTCCGAAACTAGAAACCCTCATAAGGTACCTTTTCCCGTGGAACGTCACAAATGAATCTTTACTTTCTGGCAACTATTAGCCCAAATATGATATATTTTAAAACTAAACACTACAAATCACATTATGGTTGCGATGCATTACACAACCCTGTAGTGTCAGGGAGAATAATACGCCTAGTCTCAATAACGTAAATACGCGCAATTTTTTTATAAGCATGACTTCCAGGTACACGTATTAAGCTCATATAAAATACAGGTACAAAGCTCCGTGAAACCTGCTTAAAATTTTCATCAAAGCGACCACTGTCCAATGTCCAAAGCATAGTTGGGCGAGGATTAAATTCGTGTAAAGTTAGTAGGCTACATAGTACCACGGCTCTAACGCCCAACTTCGTTAGTTAAGCCGCGTGCATGTCCAACTTACACGCAGACAGCCGGCTTTCTATTGCCCGTGACAAATACGGGTACAGGATGAGAAATTCAATTGGGCCAGGTGGGTAAATTGGTTCTAGGGAGCCAGGATTAGATATAGTTAAATACGAAGAAAATTACATTCAAAGATTAAAAATTTTTTTACTCTCAGTTGGTAGTTCAACAAAAATACATATTAAAATTATTTTAAACGGATTTCTCACGTAATTTTAGTCAAACGATTGCTCGACACATTTCGATTCGTTTACAAGATCCTCAACAAGAGCACCGCTCAGATAATAAAATCCTTTTATCCACTTGCCCAAGCATGCTGCACTGATTATAAATTATGGAATACTGTTATTTTTGTCTTATGAAATAGTATTTTCATTATAAAAATAGAAGTCGCAATTTTTTTTTATCTATGAATTTTTTTGGGGTGCCGTACCTTAAAAAACGGATCCCTTAAATTAAAGGATCACTTTGTTCTCCGTCCGTCCATCTGTCTGTCAAGGCCCGTATCTCGGGAACGCGTGGAGGTATCGAGTTGAAATTAAAACCCAGGTCTACAGTCCCTTGAATCTGTGAAAACACAAAAGTGGCAAAAAAGGTCACAATATATAAAAATGGCAAAAAATAAAAGAAACGCTCATATAGAGGTAATATTGTTACATTTACGACATTCTCAAGGGAATCAAAATTTATAGGGTAGTTTCCGTTGACCTAGAACTACGAACTTTGGCAAGTAATTGGTATCGTCTTATAAGTACTACACTTACAGGGAAAAATCTAAAAACTATAATTTGTATAAAATAGATAGTTAAAATTTATTTTTTGGGCGCGTCCGACACGCACCTGTCCGTTTTTTTTTAATCAAGATAGTTTCTAAAAACCAAAACTCATATATACCTACTCTTGTCTGGTTTTTGTTTTCCTTCTCCATTTGGTTTAATCACTGTCTAAATTGGCATCCAGCACTGTGTTTAAAACACAGTTGGTTAGCGAATAAAGCATGTAAAGTTAGTATTTATTAAGCTACATAGCTCTACGCTCTAACTTCCACCTACAGCTGGCTCTGTATTGCTCGTAACGTAATGTTCCCCGTGTAAATGCTTTTGTGATTGAGTTTTAACAAGCTAAGCTTTAAAATGTAGTTTTCAAATGCATTTATTATATCAGTGTAGGTACTCACTCATTTAACGTTTGTTATATTCGACTTCGTTAGTGTCCTTATTATTTCATACATAACAAAGCGTCGAAGCTAGAGAAATACACATTAAATTATATCCAAAAAAACTGTTTTCTTTATAAGTACCTACCTAACACTCTTAGCGCCACTTGCACCATCCCACTAACCCGGGGTTAAGCGGTTAAACCGATACCCCAGTGTCAAATTGTATTGGTAACCATGGTAATTCCAGGTTTAACCGGTTAACCCCGGGTTAGTGAAATGGTGCAAGAGGGCCTGCTTACACGACTAAGGCCCACTTGCACCATTCCACTAAGCCGGGGTTAACCGGTTAAACCTGGAGTTACCATGGTTACCAGTACAATTTGACACTGGGTTGACGGTTAAACCGCATAACCCCGGGTTAGTGGAATGGAGCAAGTGGGCCTAAGCGCCATTTGCACCATTTCACCAACCCGGGGTTAACCGGTTAAACCTGGAGTTACCATGGTTACCAGTACAATTTGACACTGGGGTATCGGTTAAACCGCTTAACCCCGGGATAGTGGAATGGTGCAAGTGGGCTTAAGTTGACAAAAACACAACACTTTTTTATAACTGATTAATATTTATATTGTGCACAAAATTTGATCAATTCAGTACCTTAACATACTAACTTTCACTTTCAAGACCAAGCCCTATTGTAGTGTAAAGATAGGTATCCTATCTTTCTTTTTTATAATTTTAATGACCGATATCGATGCTTCTATCTTATAAAAATGAATGTTCAATTCGTTAACATGCATTTATTTACATGTAAGTTATTATTATATCGTCACCAAGAGCCTAAAGGAGTGACATTATTACTTCTAACAACCTCTTTCATGTTAACCCTCACACTATTCGCCAAATTATACCTACACCAAGTCATAATATTTTCGGAAAGTAATTTTCCGAATTAGTCAAAGGCTTCGGGGGTGACATGAGTAATATTGAAAAGAGCGGCATACAAAACTTGACGGACGTCCGGCGTGATTGAGTGGGTGCCTCCCCGATACAGGGCTGCGCAGTTTCAAACGCTTGACGAGTCGAAGTGCGTGGTGGAATTAAAAGCGATCTTTTGCACAAAAATGTAAGCAATCGAAGGTTTGAACTTTTATACCCTCCATCAACTGAGAAATAACGACTTATTTATTGGAAAAGTTTTAAACAATCATCGTCTCGTTTCAATAGACTTTATAAAAGTACATAGGTACTTCTAAATACCTATTACAATACAATACCAACTATAACTGAACTGAACTATAAATAAGATTAAACTTAGGTAACCTTGTCGAACTACTTACCTACCCCGCAACGCTCCCGACGCAAAGATGCATGCGATGCGACGTTTGCTGCGTTTCCCCGTTGAACTAATTAGATATTTCACTATCATAACAGCTTTGACGTATCAAATTGTATTGTGAGTCATATTATACTGGTTTGCCCCAAAAAGCGTTGGTAATGGTTGGTAATGTAATGGGAGCTGCCTCGGGCCGCGGGCGAAGGATCAATGAGGTTTGCGTAAGGCTCCCGGACCTCCATAAAGGGCAGCTGGGGACCCGCGATTGTGACGTTACCACCACTGCGAGAATAATTATTACACGAACACTATATTTATACTTAGTCGTAGTCGTTTCATGTCCTTGTTCGTTGTTGATGTGTATTTTTATACTCTGAAATTGTAGATAGTGAAAAATTTCTAGAGTTAGACCAAGATAAGTCTGCAACGATTTTGATAGTACACGCAAGGCAAGTGTTATTTTACACGTCAAACTTCTATGAAATTATGATGCATAAATAACACTTGTACTGCTTGTCTTGACTTGTCTTGGTCTAACTCTATTCAAATATTTTTTCAAACATATTTTTAATTTACCTATTTGTCTAAACAGGCGCTGTTTAAAAAATATATCATAGCCTAGTTGGGAATTCCCTAAATTTATAGTATTTAATGGAATAAAGAGAATATAAACCCGGAATATTATTTAATTAGAATGAGGAAGAACGCAGAGAAAGAACTAGCATTTCCCTAAAAATTTCACGTTCATAACCACGCAGATTTTAAAGCGCACTCGAACCATACTCAACTTTAAATTACGTGTGCGCTGCAAAATTTTCTATTTCGATGTAAATTTAATTTTTACTCGTTTTGCTAAAGATGTTTTTAACAGCTTTTGTTATACATCGCGTATAATACATCGCGTAGAGCGCTGCGCTGAGGCGCTCCGACGCGTGTTCGTTTGTTTGGGCCGCTTTATGAAGCGCTTGTTAGCAACTGCCGCCCGTGTCTAGGATGCATGGTGGAGGAGGCTGACGGTAACAATTACAACAACCTATTTACATTTGTAATAATATAAATCTTGGACTTTCTTCGAAAAATTTTAATGTGAACATATCGTTATTCAATTACTTTGGTCCACTTTCCATAACATAACTATTGTCGAATTTGTAAGAACGTTTTTACTTTACATGTACTTGATAAACATGGGGAGTCCTTTTCATAAACGGTAGCAAACCAGCCGGCCTAGCCAAGGTTACAATCGCTATCGGTTCGACAACGAAAAGCATGATGTCTCTCTATCACTCTTCCATATTAGTGTGACAATGACAGTTGCGTTTCGATCGCTACGGAGCGTAAGCGAATGGCATCTTGGCTACGCGGCCTGTGCTCACAAGTGAAACCTATATGGGCTTGACGATGCTGATGATCAGTTCATGCAGCTTCTGTTGATAACGATAAAGTTGATTACATATGATATATGATACACTTAAGTCATTGCAGTTGGTTAAATTTTAAAGAATATTGTAAACAGATGTGTAATACGACAAAGCTACATCTAAATGGGTAAACTTTTTTATTTTAAGGTTATGCGACTTTCCTGTGAACATCATAAATTTCAGGTTTTAGCCTTATAGGCATGTTAAAACCTCTCTACTTCTAATAATTTGTATGATGATACTTACTTACTGCTGCGGCAGTAAGGCAACGACCCCAAGTGGATCCTGGCCTCCGACACCAAAGACCGCCATGCTACTCTGTCCAAAAAGCCTTTTCTGTCCAGTCGACGGCGCCGAGTTCGCTAAGGTTTTTCTGCACTTCGTCTCTCCAGCGGTACCTAGGGCGTCCAGACGTCCAGACGGCCAGATGATAGTCATAGAAATCCAAACCATAATCAAAGACGATTTGTCAAACGGTTTTCACCCAAATAGTATGAACACTGCGTACTGAGACACGGCGTAGTAAACTAGAGAAGTGCAGAAGTTTCGTAACTCGAAGTCCGTTCTCGCGCAGAGGCGAGGCGCTTTGAGCGTCTACAATATCAGCTTGCTCGTTTTGTTTTGCGATGAAATTAAAATCAAGGGGACGCCGACGGCCCGAAGCCCCGCAGAGCTCCTCTTCTCCAATTTTTACAGAAAATTGGCTGTCATGAAAAGCTCTCGCCTGCTTGTGGGATTTCTACGTGCCGGGTAATTTTATTCTTCAATATTACTCAAAAAGCTTTAAGCTTGCTTTACCGTTCAGTTTTATGCTCTCTTATTCATTGCAATATCTCCGGAAATTGAGGCCCGTATGTGCATGTCGGTAATATAGGCAGTCTACTCGTAAGTATCTACGATTGTTACGCTTCAAGTTCCGTATAGCATACTTTGAAAGGACTGATAAATATATTCTCACTACGCCCGCTACTTAATAGTATAATGGTGAATTTTCTTTTCAGTCATAGATTTAGGGTCGGTTGCATCAAACAGTCTGACTCCGTTAAAACGTTCGCAAAATTTTATTGCACGGGAAATTTCATATTACATAGTCAATCGTTATTGCAACTGACCCTTAGGGACCAACGATACCTTCTTTCTATTTTTTTCTTTTACCTATATGTTACGATTGTTACCTAAGGGCCACTTGCCGGTTAACCGGTTAAACCTGGAGTTACCATGGTTACCAGTACAATTTGACACTGGGTTAACGGGTTAACCGGTTAGCCCCGGATTATTGGGATGGTGCAAGTGGGGATAAGCGTATTAGTGTAATATATCGTATTTATAACGCAAATTTCTCCAAAAAAGATAAGAGACGAGGAGCCGCTCTCCGTCGACCAACTTTTCGCCATAGTGTGAACTCCGTCTCAAGACTTTCAAGTGTACTCCAACCAAGTGCTACATCATTTGTGAGCCCCTTTTAGTTAGATTCGGTGCTAGCTCGCATTGTAGTAAGTAGGAAAGTGAAGTATATGTCGGAGATATGATTCAAGAGGCATTAGCGGGCGGTGTCGCGGTCACTGGCTCGCGCGCTCAAAGGAAATCTCATTTCGCGTCCCCGTCCCCCCCCGCACCGCACCCACGCCGCGCTGACCGGACATCTATTAAAATTATTTGAAAGAACCACAACACTTTCTGGAGGACGGACTTTGTATCTTGGACTAGAGACCCAGACGAATTAGTTTTCATTAAGATCTCATGCTCATCTCATGCATAGCAAGCCATTGTAATCTAGAACCTTTGTACTTCAAACTGTAAACATCATTAGTGATTTGAAGTTTGAGGTAGCTCATCATTATATTACGCAATCACTAGACTAGACCTAAGAATTCTTGTTTTTACTCGTATTTGAACAGCATGATGTCGTGCTGAGTATCCATGGCTTGTTTAGTTTGTTTGGACGTGTTGTATGTGTGCCTTTAGACGTAATATTTATAAGTACATCAAAAGTAATTATGAAGTAGTTATTATAGAGCATGTATGTCTTTTCTCGGAAACGTTCGTATTCTGAAATAGCAAGACACGTTCGTATGTTTCCGCGAAAATACGATGCAACACAATTATGCACTATTTACATCTGTACTAAAATTATCCTTGCTCTCAGGAAAACGTACGCAAATGAAAAATCATAACAATATCCTTGTACACCCAGCCAGTTATTATCTAACATGCAATATACAGCGTGAGAGGAGATCGCGAGACATGTATAAATTCTCATCATCCTGCGCTACGGCGTAGCTCGTAGACCCGGCTGTAGGTCGCGTAGCGCTCGACTAAGTAATGGCAGTAATACATTACTGGGAAGACACGATGTATTACAATACTGAAATGTAGTCAATTATTATAATAGTTTACGTTTAATATCGCAGGTATTATAGGTATGTATAAAGTTTACATTTATGTTAAAAAGTAATGCAATAAGCGAAACAACTTGTAAACAACAGGAGAATTATATGTGGTATCAATTACGGTTATAACTTAACTTTAATAGCTACCTATTATCTTATTTTATAGTCCGTGAAAAACGAAAATAAAGTTTTGGCAAAACTTTCATTTTTGGTAAGCTTTTATCGCTGACTGTACTTTTCTTTTCACAAGCAACTAATACTCATCGAGACAATTGTAAAAACTCCAAACACAATTAGATTGCGTTGTTTTATCACATAGTTTCTATGGCCACTTCCTGTCTCCATCATGAGATCACCTCGATGGTATTATACCTAATATTGCATTGTCACTCGAGGCCGACATACATATGTAAGTAGGTATGCAAATTTTCAGCTTCATCGGAAACCAGGAAGCGGGTCAAATTTAACTTGCAAGATTTGATTACAGACCGACACACAGACTGACAACGGGACAGGTGAAACTAATTAAAAGCTGGTAATAAATATAACCACTTTACAAAGGAATGTCACCGAAGAACTGAAAAAAATGAGAGAGATGCGTTATATCATAAGAAAAGTTTAAGAAGAACAAATATTAAATCATCAAAAATCAATTTAGGATTGTGCTCCAACGATTTCACTGTAATATGTTTTCATAATAAGGCTAGGCATTTATGTACAACAACTGAGAGAAACTCGTTTGTTTCTATAAAGGGAATTCGATGTGGGCGTCGGGTTTCAGCGAGAATTACGCGTCGAGCGGAACATTTTGCTTTGTTCCGGCTCACAATTAATTTAGGCGATCGTGTAGTCGCGCATTACGTCTTCCGCTAGAGAAGCTGCCAACAAAGAGTACCCGCCTCACGTGAGCACGAACGGCGGGTACATAGGCGGCGTTTACATAGGTACCAGAATTATCTATGGAAAGCCCCAAGTACAATCCATCAAATTCGTGCCGTTTGACGAGCACCATTATTCGACGGCCGCGAAACAAATGATTACAAATGAATCGGACGCGGGGGGCGCGCGGGGGCGCGTAGCCATGGCGACGCGAGACGATCGATGCCCCGCCCGGCGCCCGCGCCACCCCCGCCACGTAATTAAACAATGATTCACACGTAAAGTGATGACTGGCACGCACGACGCGCACCGGCCTGCTGAGCCTCCTGGGGCATAATCTCCGGCTTCCTCTAGACTGCGAGGTATCAGACAAACTTTTTTGGTATGTATTACCGCTAATGAGTTGTACTAATTAGAGGCTGTGGTCGACGTGAAAGAAGTCTGTACGAGTTCACACGTAATGAGTCGCCTCCGCGCGCTCCCTCCCCACATACCTACAGCTCCCGTCTTTATAAACGACAAATAATTCAGCTCTTTTGGAGCGTATACCCCGCTTTATTGGGTTTGTCGTTTGTGCCAATAAGCCTACCTGCTACGTATGTACAACATTAAAGTATATTTGCCAAATAGAAAAGAGGAAATTCGGCCGATCGTTCAATTCAGATATTTTCGTCACGCAATTCCGCACAAACGAGAAACACGTTGGCGTCAAATGAGATATACGTCAATGAGACGGGATCAAAGCCGAGTGAACTCATTCCGTCGAGTGGATACCAATAATGTTACAAATGTTACAAAAGCAGCATAGAAATTTGAGAAATTCATGTACGACTTTCCATCATACTAACGAGAACTGGTACATACCTATTTACTGAAGTGTTGTTAATATCCTATTTAACTTTAGGTACTTTAGACAATTGCGAAATATAGAACCTACATGTCGGTTCAAGCCAAATCATAAATAAGTTTATTATTCATTTAGTAATTATTTATTCACAAATTGCTTTGATTCAGTACCTACTTAATGCAGAGTAGTTAGCATGGCGGCTTCATTAGGATGAGTTTTAATTGTAATTAATTTCAATACAATATTCTTTTGAAATGTACTGAACGGAAACCACAATTTCGAACCCATTTTCGAGCTGAATGGGCTTTTTAATTACGACAGATCGACCGCAACTCTTATTACATTGCTAAAAAGCAATATTTATTCGAAATTGGTTCGGTGGCGAGTGTTTGAACTAGCGGACGGCGGCGGCGGCGGGCGCAGCGCGAATTAATTCGGTTCAGTTACATAACATTAAAATTGGAAGGCCGCCGGCGAACGCAGCCGCCCGAAAGGCTTTGCCTCCAATCCCAATAAGCGATTGGCTCCACGCTCTGCACTGTGGCCGCCGAGCTAATAGCTACCACACATCCGCGCTCGCCATATAAACACGGCCCGGGGACCCGATCGAACGGGCTTTTAACGGATCAGACAGTCTAAACTTTGACCAGCCACCCCAATAACGCTTTTGCGAATTATATGGGGATCGAGCAATTATATACGACTGTTTTTATGTTCCGCCCGTATGGATCGGACTTCAAAGAAATGATAATCAAATTAAAACAAATGAAAACCGCTGGCGAAACCGCCGCCGAGTGTTTATCATTTAATTAGAAGGGTTGGCAACACCGGCAGTTCCGCTAACAAGTATGTGGGCCGGCGGCGACACGGGACCGGTACGACGGGGCGCGGGAACCGCGGCCAGATGTAAGTGCTGCATTTTAATTAAATTCTCCTTTCCGAGAGATAGCACTGTGGGCGGATTGTACCGTTTTTTTCAACAGTTTGTTCGCGGCCTGAAAAAATTGAAGCAGCATTTAAAGTTAGAGAGCGAGCTAACACGCTTCCCATGATAATGATAATGCGCGCAACGGTTGAATTTTAATAAAACAGATTCTCTTAACTCCCGGCGGCGGCTGCTGGTAATCTCGCGAGGATTATTATTATTTTTGCACACAATATTGTTTTTTGACGGCGGAGCGTGTCGGGCGGAGGTTAAATATTCAGCGCAAGATGAATAGGCGGCGCCGTGCGAGCACTGCTGTTGACACGAGTCATTACGCCGCGTCACCGGGCACACCGCACGCCGCCAACAACAATGCTCCGTGCACCCACCTCATAACAACGTTTCTCACTTTCCTGTGACAGGGATATCATTAATACTTTTCACAAACTACATTGATCCGTCGCTGCAGGTTATGTATGTGATACAGTATAAAAAACGCATACTCATCACGATAGGTAAGTATATAAAAACATAAGCAATAATATTACGCAAAAAGCCACTCAGCCTCCATATAATATTCATGGCGCACGCAGCGCGACTTAGTTTGCTTTTTGCCGACCGTACTTACCGACTCAAACTCTCATTTCACGGTTGTTATTTTTCACAAAACAAACTTTGCGCTCTTCAAGAACCGTACCTAGCTCGAACAGTCCTCGATGCTGAGTGGGATTTATAATGAAATTCTTTACGAACGTTCCAGCTAAGCTTTAAATACCCAAGTATTTATTTAACGAGAACTTAAAGGGAAACCCCACTCAAATATAGGAAGATAAGAATATTAAGGAGGAATGAAGGCTTGAAAAGGGTAGAACAGTGCAAACATCCTTCAGCTATTTTTTTAATAGCTTAACCCACTACCTTATACTAATAATAGTATACCTGTTACCTACCTAAGTGTGCATCCAAATGATAATCCACCAGTGCCTTCCACGTAATATTTGTGTACCTACTAGTTATCAATCGCAATTAAGCATATAGTTTTTGCGGCGGATACATTCAGCGGACAGTGCCATAGCGATTATTGACAAAACCAATAAGATAGCGCCCTCCGATTACCCACAGTTGTTATGAATTTCGAAATCACATTACACTGGTTCTCCCAAAATCAACTCGCTTATGCAATCAATATAATAGTCAATAATAATCGGCCAGTAGACAATCAGCAGACTAACGAACGGTGATGGTCACACAATGGAGCATCGATTGGACGTTCGCGATTATCGTTTTGTACCAATCAGACTAATGTAAAGTGTGATAATTCTTCCAAAATCTTGGCTTAGTTGTAGTCCACGGGTTTTCCAAGTGCTTTACAACTCACTTTTAAAAACAATCTTTAGAAGAACGAAAGATTGATTGCGATTGGTTGCAAATAACTTTCAGCTAAAATGGTTTATTCGATTATAAATATTTATGGATTTTAATTGATATCTCCTTTGCAATTGCTTGCACAAGTTGCACATATTAATTTACCTGAACTTCGGTTAAAAGTATCATTTCAATGAAATGAAATCAATCAAAATGAATTAACCGGTTAGTGAGGATGAGTCCTTGGGATACTTTAGTGTAAAAACGGTACTTTGTGGTTTTTCGTAAATAAGATTCATCGCGGCCATTAACGAAGCGTTTTCAGAAATATACGGTTAAGGCCTGTTACGTTGAATTAAAAGAGATAGAGAGGCATATTACAATTTAATTTGAAGATGTTTTAAAAACTACAATGTAGGAGGTCGAAATATGCAAGTCATGTAGTAGGCGGTTGGTACGCAGCTGGTTCATTTCTTGGCTACGTGAATTACTCCTATAGGTATTGACTACGTTATTTATCTATGTGATGTATCCACATAAGATTAGTGGGTTTTGTTAATTTATTTAAACACGATGTAAAATTTAAAATGCGGACATACTGTAGTTATTCTTTCACTAAACACACTTGGACTTTTTAAATTTAGTGTTCCTGATAGCCTTCTCCGTCTTCAAACTCATTTTCACTTTCTAACAGGTGAGGTTATAGGTGATATTTCCCTGTTTAAAAAAAAACTAATAGAATTAATGTAGCTGTTGCTAGATTAAGGTCCAGTTCCACGGTCAATCGAACCCTGAACTTTAGGTACCAACGTGTGTGTGTTACTTATGAGTACTGTACTTAGGTACTCAATTGCACGCTCCTGATTGATTGAATTATCGCGCCCCTGTTGCGAGTCGACGAGCTCATGCGAAACATCTCGCTGAAGTTCTACTTAATGAAGTCGGATTTTATTAGTGTTCTCAGTGTGGGGGTGTAGGTCAGTGATGTGTGATGTCCCGGGACTAATGAAACTTTCCACGATAAGACATGATTAAAATATTTTAAATATTTCATTTCAGCCATTCAGGATTCTACAGATGTGTTTGGTTACTTTCACATAAACTGTTCAGCAAGAATGATTATACATATATAGGAATTTATGGATATTCTTTATTCACATCAAAGATGCATTAATTGAAAGGTCTGTAACGTCTGTAAAATCTAAGACAATTTCGTACTTCGAATTTGACAGGTAAACGAGATGGCGCTGTACAGTTGCATACATTTTGCAGTAACTCTGTCAAATGTTGACGTTTGACAATTCAGTGATCGCAAATGACTTGGCGCAGTACAGCGCCATCTGTTTTGGATGTCAAACAAAGGGGCACGTTTTTTTCTTAGACTTTATCTGCCTATTACAATAAATTCTCATTGATTCACATTAATATAATAGTATGGATCAGATATTACCTATATTACAGATGTAGTGCATAATTATATTATAATTATTTTCGTTCATATTTTCACGGAAACGTACGTACGCGTCTTTGAGCCAGTCTCGGTACTAAAAGAAAGAACGAATTATTAAATGGAAATAACGTTCCTTGTCTTGTAATTTGTAACGTCTTTTAAACATTCAGTTTCAAGTTTGCTTCTAAAACTAACGTATTAAAAGCAAAAAAACACAGTCAGTTTCGTTGAAAGGGTAACCATGTTTGTGAAACAGATTTGTGGATCTGCGCGGATTGTGCCAAATATCATTAGGGTTAGAGTTTATAGCACACGACACCCGTACGGAAGCCATGCATTAATCACAAGTGTCACTGGCGCAGGCAGTTGCTGCTCCCGTTCGCAGGCCAGTCACTGTCACAGTGCGAGCGGTATTCATTGCACCATCAGGATTATCTATTCGGTAATAATAAACCTATCTACACAATTAGGTGGAACAAGCATAGTTTGCAGTTAGAAAACAGTGAGATTAACCGCATTTTGCTCACTGTACCTACGCTGTTAGGAAATGTTAAGGTGCTTTTTCAAACCCTGCTTTTTACTTACAATAGTGTGGCCTACCTACAACTTTTAAGATTGCGTGATGTGCTTAAAGGTGGTTTAATTCATTTAATATTCATGATATGAAATCATGATAGGTACTTATATATATCTATGGCCCACAAGACCAAAGTTATTCTATAATTGCGCCTTGTGATTCCCTCGCTACGTTTTACAAAATTTAATAAACGGTAGCACTTTTTCCCGTGTACCTAGTGGATAATATTGTTAAGCCCTAGTTAATATCACAGAGGATTCTTAATTTAATCAAGTTGCCGGATTACGCTTTCCACCGCATCACGAGGCATAAGTAAAATTTCTGTATTGGATTACGTCGAGTATGTTGTGCGAGTGTAATAAGTATTTTGTATCGCGGGGAGGAGGGTGACGAGTGGGTGGCTGGGGGGTGTCGGCGCGAGCGGTCGAGCGGCAGAATCAAGGGCGCGCATGTGGCGGGGCGCGCGGCGCGGGGGCGGGATGCTGCGCGCGGCGCAGATCAATATCTCGCGTTACCGGGACAACGCCGCGCCAGACCGAGTGCCTCCCGTACTACGACCCCGCTCAACCGCCCCTCCACCACCCCCACTACTTATTTAATACATGACGTATCTAGGATGCAAGCTTTTTCATGCTAAATGACAGAGCACCGTAATATGCCGAGTCGGGCTGTCAGCGCGTCCGCGCGGCCGCGCGTCGGGCGGAGCGAATGCCGGCGCGCTGAGCCGCCGCTGATCCGACCAAATAAACCTCCAATATATACCATAATATAATCCCCCTGAGATCTTTATTTACCTATCCTACATAGTAATTAGTTCGTACATTACGAATCCACGTTTTATTACTTGTTTATTGCTAGCATCTTCGCAATTACTAACTCATATTCCGAACATCAAAGAAACTAATAAGACGACATATTTACTCGTGACATACCTTTAGCGAATGTTTCTACGAAAAACTAATATTCTTCATCGCGAAATAAATAGGTTTTGGAAGAACTCGCGCGAACAGATCGCATAGCAATAAAAACTCAGCGGGGAATCACCTCGTGTTCTCGTGTCTCAAACTCACTTGTTCGGATGAGTTTGCTCAAGTTTACGACTCGCCAAATAAATTGTGAGAAAATCTGCACCAGTCAAGCTTCCTATTGTTAGATCGTGAACATATCACCTTCAGATTATGTTTCACTTATAACTGCACATAACTAATCCATATCGTATCTAGACGTAATATGTGACGTCCCACGGTCAAAGGTACCTTATGGCGGGTATGGAGTTATGCATACCCCAGTAATCTACAATAAATAAGCTATCGATAACACAAAAGATCAACCTTCTAGGTTGCGTAGTTACAGAGATATGATTTTTTGAAAATAATGTTGTGAAATGAGCAACTTTACGATAGAGAAGTTTTAAGTTTAGCCGCCTAAAAAACTATGTTCCTGAAGTAAGTTACATAGTTGACTACAAATAATAATACCTTATATATCTGAGATTAAAAAAATATTGCGACTTGTTCTGTAATGCAAATAGAAACTTTTGATATCGACTGATTTATGTGTATACTAACCAATCTCTTGAAAATAAAGTTTTATTTCATTTTCACGATTGATTGCAATGAGCTCTCAAGATTTCAATTTTATCTATTAGAAAACAACACTGACAGACAGTTTAAGCAAAAAACAATACCGATTTAGAGGTGAAAATGTATTTTCTGACTTTTTCATATAAAATCACAAAATTGAATATTTTTACTTTTAATGTGACACACAATCAATTTTTCTGAGCACATATGAAAGAAATTCTGTCATTCAAATGAAATAAATCCTAAAACCCCAACTAAATACTATATTTAACCCCTTATGCCACTTTAAACTTACATAACAATAACAGTATTTGCTCCATACATTTACGAAAAGGTACCTTATGGAAATAAATCTAATAATACATCACTACAAAATATCAATCATATTACAGTTTATCTTTTATGAATAGAAAATATTAATTTACATTAAACTGCCCCAAATTTAATTAGTTCTTGGTCATAATAATCTTAAAAAAGACCAATAATTTGTATGTAATGAAAAGGTACCTTGTGATTAAGTTACATGATGAGGCATGATGATGATGGAACAGTTAGGATAAACTAATAATATTTTGGTAATGGTATAAATCGTCTATTTCTTATCAATAATATATTTCGGTTGCTATTGAAGATAAGCGGCATTGAGGTTCAATGACCTCAGATATTCCATAAGGTAATGCGTCGGGTATTGGCATTTTTCAGCAAACCAATGGCTGATTTACTGCATGCGACCAAACCAAATGAAGATTATTTTAGTTAAGAAAGACTTGACGAGAGTAACTTTGGTATAATAGCAGGCTACTTGGGTTTGTGATGTCGGTCTATGTACGGTTATAATATTTGCGAGGCGCCCCAACCAGAACTGAAATTATCAAATTAGTTTTGCAGAATGCTAATACAGTTCTCTACCAAACTTCTTTTCCCGTATTGACTAGTTTTTTTGGGAATTTTCAATCTTTTTTCCATAAGGTACCTTTTCTACTAAACTCTGAGACGACATTACTAGGCTTATAACTAACTTATAACAAAAATAAAAACAGGTAAACAAACGTTACGCATTAAGGTTTCAGATCACACAATAAAAAAAAATTGAGCATTTTTTCACCTCTTTACAAAACATTTCATATCTCCGAAACTAGAAACCCTCATAAGGTACCTTTTCCCGTGGAACGTCACATATTTGACGTATCTTAAAGGTCGAATCGGGCCGATACCACTGATAGTGATAACTGTTATTAATTTGCAAATCATCGTACCCACTTTTATTATTTCAATTATTTTTATATTTGTTGGCTTCTAAAGTCAGCATCAATTCTATTTGTTTTTTTTTTCACTGCGCTTTGATTGTTGTATTCATACACCTACATTAAACTTATGATTTATGATAATTAAATAGCAGTGAAAAGATAATCATCATCATAGCCTATTGCCACTACTGAGACGAATCTAACGACTTATAAGTCAAATATCATTTAAGTTTTTTTTAACTCCCAAACGTTTTGAAGAAAGTATAGATTTACAAGCATACCCACCCAAAAACGTTATATTTAGTCTGGTAAACAATATCATTTCCAGCCGCTCATTAAGCCAAACTTCCTGCTACTTGTGTTGGTTTATTTATATCCCTACATCAAATTCCATGAGATTACTACTCACGTATCGCCATTGGCAGAAGGTGACAGCAATAACAATAAACAGTGATCAGTAACGTGTAGCAAATGAACCCATTGTCTCAGAGCAATAGTTCACGTGGGGGTGAATTAATTCCGGGGCTATTGTTGCAAGCCATTGTCGTCTAGGGTCACCACGTGCTTTAAATAGGCTACTTACTGGGTGCTTTAGGCTCTATTCAACTGGTATTTTACTTGGCAAGTAGAGATTATCGTGAGGCGGGAAGGGAAGAAGCAACATTGTTAACTCCCAACGCAAAAAGAGGTTTTAATACATGTATTTATGGTCCAGCTTGTGATGAACTGATTTGAATACAAATTGTACGCCTCCTTCGCAAATAAAAAAATAACTGTTCAGTAAAATTGTATGAAAATCCATAATGAAAAGATTGATAACTTATGATAAGGGATGAACGTTTATAATACCTACTTATAATTTATCTGACAGATTACAATGTTTAAGTTGATTATACCAATCAATGATCTTCGTGTAGGTTATTTTTTTGTTGCCTATGTCATGGCATGACATAGGCAAAAACAGCATTGACTTCGCGTATCGCCATAATAGTATCCTTTTTTGAAAACCGTAAAGCGTAATTATCCAACCCTACTATTTATGTTGCACTTGTAGTAAATATTACATTTATAGACAACAGAATTTTATTATTTAGAGAACCTTATTAGAGGTTTTTTCTTATGGTCTACAATTTAAAAAAAAATACCCTGAATATGATATTTTTAGAGGTGATAAAGATAAACAAAACTGATATAAATTGTTCAAATGTGTTTATTGAGGATAAACAAAAAACGAAGAATAAATAACAATTATCTCATACCTATATCTAAATAAAATACCAATAAAATTGAAGACTAGTTTTAACGACTAGGTAGGTAGTAAAGCAACTATGTATCCGCTGATTCAGTCTAGTTCCAGTGGTTTAGATAAGTGCTTTTGTTCACATTCAAACATCCACGAGACCGATTTAATATATAAATTCATGTGTATCTCTTTCGCAGCGAGATTATTGAGATATTAATAACATACCTAATTCACAGTTAATATGCCATGTTCATTTTTATTTTGAACTTACTGGTTACGAATAGAACGTCCTCTAACCACGATAAACGTATGTTAGAGTGATCAAATAAAATGGAATTTATAATCCAATCTCAATTATAACTATAAGATGTAAAGGTGTTGGTACTAATACTAAGTAGAAAAAATATTTCTAATCATGATTTAGCTATAAATAATTGCCAAAAAGAGGGCCAAAATCACATTATACACTTCCGTAGGTATCTCACCTATAAAAAACTAATGTCATTTGCTTCCAAGCAGTAGTACATTTTTAATGTGCCTCCTCTATGCGTCAGCGGTATTTTTGTACCCCCCCTCTGATGGGCGCCCCCAGGTAGGGATCGCAGGATTCACTGGCAAGACGTCAATCTTAGTTATTACAGTCTGATTGTCACGGTTAAAACATATCTTGCGTTATGAGATCAAATTAGGCAAGATCAAGTAGAGTGCAATAAATAGGAGGGTCGCAAAAATTTTACCAGCCAATTTAGTTTGAAATGACATTGAGTTTGATTTAATGTACCTATCAATCGTAAATTATCGCCTCTAAACTGCGTAAATACTAAAATCCGCTGTAAGGTGAGGTCACCTGATTATTTATCTAAGGGGTTACTAATGTGTACGTACACGAAGACGTCCTACGTACGTCTTATAACGTGTACATATTTTCATAACCACAGAACTAGAAAATGAATCAAAAGAAACTAATAAGTACAGTCACCTGCAATAATATGTTACTCTTCGAAGACCGCAAAAATATGTGACAGGCTCTTATAGCTCCACAAATAAGATCGTGTCAGATATTTTTGCGGCCTTCGTTGAGTAACATATTATTGCAGGTGACTGTACCTATTTCAGTTTCTTCCACTGGTCGCCTCGATTTAATGCATTAGTCTCGAATTCGAACCACTTCACCTAGAAGTGCAGTTGCGTAAGAAGCGCAACGCCACGCATGATCCAGTGGTCGGGCGGCTTGCACCCGGGCAGCCGCATGAACAGGATGTAGTTGGTGGAGTGGCCCGTGGTGGACAGCACGCCGCGTCGCTCGCCCGTCTTGTACAGCGGGCAGTTGTAGAACTCCGCTACCGGGAGATCCACTGTCTTCATTGGTATCAGCCACACCTAATACCAAACCAAAGAAAGATATAGGTACAAACTACACAGTACACATACTATAATATAAAGTCACAAGCGTAGTGTTGTGCTGTATAAATATATTTTATATACTAATACAGCACCAGAACACTACGCCTGTCATATATTTTTCTTGGCAGTTTTTTAAACTAACTGTAAACGCCAACGGTATTACCGGCGGGAAGGTGTCGTAGAGGACTTTGGGGTACGACTCATCGATGAAGTAGGCGTCCCTGTTCCAGCGGGCACCTTCCATAAAGAGCCCATTGATGTACACGCCTTCTACCGGTGGTTCTTCCAGCTCCAATACACGTTGCACCTACACGTGGACAATAAAATTATATAATAAAGGTTATAAACAAAACAGAGAGAGGCAATCTCAAATATTTATTGCATCTAAATTTGGTTGCGTTATATAATGAGCACCTCATAGTGGTAGGCGAGCTGGTCGATGGGTATCTTGTACTTGCGCGCGTAGCTCTGCTGCGCGGCGGTGAGGAACGCCTGCGGGAAGTAGAAGCCCGACAGCCAGAACACCACCGGAGGTCCGTTCGTGTGCCAGTGCTGCACAAAGTGAAATAAATATACGTATACCTCCCTTGTTACTTCATATATAAATTGGAATCATATTAAATTTACTTTTATCTATAGCGTAATAACAAAACATCACCTGTAAGAATGCAAGCCGCGCCAAAAGATCGTCGAAGTAAGCTGCAAACGGCTTTAGTGACGGATAGCTCTTGCCGGCCCATAGTGCAGGTATACGCCCGCGCACCATGCTCGTCAGCACCTCTTCCGTTACGTCCGTTAAGACACTGACCCCTATAATATAGTGCATTGCATTAATAGGCCGCATCAAACAGACTCAAGAAATGTATAAGCTTAGATGTAGTACCTTGCACAGCGCCAATAACAGCTCGTGAGCTAGTCCGGACGACGTTGACGAGGCGCTCGAAGCGCGCCGCCTCCTGGATGACCACGATGGACATGGGCGACATCTCGGCCGGCTTGAGATCGCCTTCATGGGACGGGCCTGATAGAATCTTAGCAGGCAGTCGCGCCAGCACGTCTTCTGCGATGGCCATGGCTTGCTCCTCCGGTGTTGCGCCGCCACCTCCTCCTGCCATTGTGTC
The DNA here is from genome assembly GCF_910591565.1 of Cydia splendana. Taxonomy (NCBI): domain Eukaryota; kingdom Metazoa; phylum Arthropoda; class Insecta; order Lepidoptera; family Tortricidae; genus Cydia; species Cydia splendana. Next base: position 5,856,528 of record NC_085964.1, read on the forward strand.
CTACAAGCAAATTACCAATTTAGTTAAAAAAAAAAAACAGAAAAAGCAAAAATTATCGTGTAGTGCAAATACATACGCGTGTTGCTGATTTGTATTGGGTATAAATCATTATTGCTTAAAATTTTATTTATATTATAGCTTTTCCTTTAATATAAAATTTGTAATATCGCTCGCAGACGTTTCTGCTGAATCTGTAGGTATATAATGTACTTGATTGATTAAATTTGGTATCATTATTACTTACCACAAATTTTCTAAACAAATCCTAGATGAGCGCAAGAAGGGAAACGTAAAATGTTACATTTATTGATCATAATCATAATGTTAAATGTACATACTTTATAAAGAACAAAGTTTAAACATGTTACTTACCAGACGATCCTATTTTGAGCATGCCGACAAGTAAATGAATGAAACATAAAAAAAATATAATCAACACTAAAATACCTATACCTAATGCAATGGACTAGTCAATTCAACGAAGTAAATGTTATAAATACATAGATGAACTAAGTTATCAGCTTACTAACTACAGTTCGATTCACAAGAGCTAGCACGAATGGAATGAATGAGTGAATGAAAATATCTGTGTGTATCACACACACCCATAAAATGGTGACTCTGACTGTATACCGACACAGGCGACCTCATAGGTACAATAAAAAATTCGTTCATTCCATTCGTGCCTGCTTTCGCGAATCGATCCGTACTTAATCTCAATAATATCAATAGTGCTAGGGAATGATCGCGGTACTGAATTTGTATGGCGAGAACCGGGAGTTCATGGTTCCGGGACAGATATTGTATAGAAAACCAGTACAAGGAACATGCCTTAGACAGTCCCATATGATTTGTAAACCATTTGAAAACTAATCAGACTAATTCATTACACATTGACCACAGTATCTACAGCGCACGAGTACGGTTCTGTAGGTACCTGTGTCTTAACGGCCGTGTCAAGCAGTTCGTTGGCCTCCTGGAAGTGTTTGGTGATGTCCGCGTTGGGATGGAAGCCGAAGACGCCGGGCGGCGCAGCCACGGGCAACGAGCGCGCGTACGCGATGAAATCGCCATGCTCCTTTAGTTCCGGGATATAGTAGATGCCTGTATTCAACAAAATTTGCAGTTATGATTTTATGTGTTGTACAGAGCTGCAGAGAAAAGGTGCCCCCCCTGCATGAAGTACATACGTTATGTATTCAAAGGTGCTAAGCTAATAGTACTGCTTACCGTGCATCAACAGAATAGCAAGAGTAAATTCTACCATGGGCAATTAACATTTTATATTTATAAATTTCATTATTAAATTTTGACCGATCGAATTAACAGCTTTGAAAGAATTTTGAATGTGTCAGAAAAGGGATGTGATACCTAGTGTATTTATTCTCACCAGTTGAGTCAAGGTTGTACTTCTTATCGTAGATAGCTTTGGGGTTGTAAAACTTAAAGAGGATGGTGTTGAGACAGCGGCGATCCCAGTCGTCCGTGACACGGCCGCCATAGTTGCACTCGCCAGTCAGGTAGCGCAGAGCCACGAATTGTACGTCCTAGTATTATAGGTAGATTTTTAGTAAACTTTGGCGCACCGTAGCTTGAAATCTATAACTCGTATCAAAATGAATGTAAGTACTTATGTATTTGTAAAAATAATACCAATGAGTTATTCGGAACTTATGTTCGATATTATATTTACTAGTCGCTTTTCGGTGAAGGAAAACATCGTTAGGAAACCGGACTAATCCTAATAAGGCCTAGTTTCCCCTCTGGGTTGGAAGGTAAGATGGCAGTCACTTTCGTAAAAATGAGTGCCTACGCCAATTCTTGGTATTAGTTGCCAAGCGGAATCCAGGCTCCCATGAGCCGTGGTTAAAAATGCCGGGATAACGCGAGGGAAATGGTTGATATATTGTTTCCCGAGTATAAAATGTTACATTTTTGTCAATGGCAGATTTTTAGTAAACTTTGGCGCACCATAGCTTGAAAACTATAACTCGTATCAAAATGAATGGAAGTATTTATTTGTAGGAAATTTATTAATAAATATTTTATTTTTATTTTTATTTTTTTTATTTTATTTATTTCCACACATACAAATATCATTACAGGCAGAACCCAATGCGATACTGTTGCAAAAAAAAACTCAAACATAAACAGACAAACAAAAACAAGTACATACCTATATCTAACAAAAACATTTTTTTTTTTTTACATAACATACTAATCTATTCACTATTATAACAAAGAGTTAATAATGCGTCTTTTGTGAACTCACTCATCGTACATGAGAATAGGTCTATATGCGTGGCTATGAGGTTCAGGGTACGCACGGCGCGCGTCATAGGCGCCTCGCGCAGCAGGTTGGTGCGCGCGCGAGGCACAGCCAGCAGCCCGGGCTGCCGGCGCGCCACGCAAGCGCGCGGAACACAAATACCCACCGACCCCAATATATCCGCATTGTATATCTTTCCTCTAAGCAGCTTAAAGATATATGTAACGAGTGCTAGCTCCCTTCTGACTTTCAGCTGATTGTATCCGACCATGCCTAAAATAAACAATGTCGGATACATCAGCGGATAAAACGGGTAGACACCGTATTGCCTCATATACATATACCTAATAAACTTATTCTGTAGCCGCTCTAACATAAAAATATACTTTGCTTCGTGTGGAGCCCATATTTCAGCATTGTATTCCAGCTGGCTTCTAACCAATGCATTATACAAAGATGTTATAGCCTTCATATTTGTGAATCCATTAGCCATCCTTAGTACAAAACCTAGATTCCTGAATGCTTTTTTACAAATATTCGAAATGTGATTTCGAAACGTTAACTCAGTGTTAAAACTAACTCCTAGATCCCTTACTTCTGTGACTCTAATCATTACATCTCCATCTACCTTATAACTATTTTGAATGGGAGTACGCGCCCGAGAGAAAGAGATAGTCATACATTTTTTGGTATTAAATTGTAAAAGATTTTTCTTGCTCCACTGTACGACTCTGTCGATATCCGCCTGCAAAGTTTTACAGTCATCCTCACTATTTACCGCCAGGGACAACTTAAGGTCATCTGCGAATAATAAACACTTTGCATCTTTTACTGTTTTAGGCAAGTCGTTTATCATTAATAAAAATTCGAGAGGCCCTAAATTACTGCCCTGGCTTACGCCTGATCTAGTAAAATAAGGTTTCGATCTGTGCCCTTCATATTCTACATATTGCTGTCTGTCCCTCATATAGTCTGCAAAAAAACCAAGTAAGTGGGGGGTAAAACCGAAGCCTGCCAACCTTGACAACAAGACGTCGTTATCGACGAGATCGAAAGCTTTTTTGAAGTCAAAGTAAGCAGTATCGGCTTGACCCCCGCTATCTACTATAGGTATAATCTGCGCTACGTGACTCAGAAGATTGCTGGCCGTACTTCGTGTCGGGCGAAACCCGTGTTGCGCGTCCGCGAGCTGCGCGCTCACCTGCTCGTATACTCGCTTGTGAATAGCCGATTCAAATACCTTTGCCGGTGTTGACAGAACCGCCACCGGTCTATAATCCTCTGCCTTATCTCCGGATCCACCTTTCGGTACCGGTATTACTCGAGTAATTTTCCAAATTTCTGGGAATACTTCTAACTTAAGACAGAGGTTAAATATGTGCAATAGCGGCTCTGCCAGCACCATTCTACAGTCCCTAAATACGTACGATGGAATACCATCCGGACCTGCCGATTTTTTTGGCTTAAGTTTTTGAAGGGCTCGCCGCACGTCCTGTATATCTAGTCTGTCAACCTGAACCCGCGCCGCGCTGTTCTCGGTGCCCGCTGCCACTATTGCGGCACTTACCTCCAACTTTGGCTCCTCCACGCTGTACACGGAGTGAAAAAACCTAGCAAATTCCCTACTTACTTGTTCACTGGACAGAGGTTCTCCATTCATTAATATTGTTTTCGTACCTCTGCTGCTTCTTTTTGATTTCATATAATTCCAAAATGATTTAGGATCTTTTGCCATATGACTCTGTACCCGGTCTCGATAATGTTCATGCGCTTGCTTAATCTGATTTTTCAATCGAGCCTTGCACTGAGTAAACGCTTCGTAATCTAAGGTTGATTTACTAGATTTATACTTTTTATGAAGGCCCAAGTAGCACAGATTAGCTGTATAGCAGCCGCATAATGACGTACGAATACGCTTGAAGCTGGAATATAAAAGCTGCATAAGAGCTGTATAAGCGTCTTTTCAGCTTTTATAACTCTTAAATGGGCACAAATTAGGCAGCCTTAAGTTCACATAGCTACTTAAGAGCGTTGTAGCAGCAATTTAACGGAATTATAATGGGTAACAGGAGTTATAAGAGGTGTATATTGACTGGGTAAGAGACCACCAGTTACCCTTTATTCAGCTAATATATCACATGTGCGCCCTAATACCGGGAAAGATTGACGTTGGGCTGAATAAAAGATAATTAATAACATACTTTTACACCTCTGCCTTAAAAATCAGCTATTAAATTTTGTATAGTGACGACGAACGCAGAGGTGAACATATTTATATTGAAGCAAAAACGTTAAGCGCAACGACACCATAAGTCATTTTGTTAAAGTGTTTAGTTAAATGTTATGTTTTATATATTAATGCGAGAAAGATGTTTGGGAATGCAAGTTTATTGACATTATATATATACATTATCTAAGAAAATTTCAGTGCGCCACGAAAATAATCAGTATTTATTTAAATTAATGATATAAATAAGCTATGTGTAAAAACTATTTCAGTGGTTTGGACAGAATTATGAGATAAAAAGTTAATAATACGTTATAGGAAGTACTAAACTAATGATTTAGGTTAAGAACTCAGGCACAAAACCTTATTGTTACCCTTAAAAGTTGGAAAAGCAATTTCAATTTTATAGGTTATATACAATAAAATGGCGGTCAATGTTAAAAAGCAACGTGAACCGTTAAAATTCTTATATGCAGCATACGACTGTTATATATCTGATAAAGATACTTAAGTGAACCACTATAAAGTCCAAGTCGTTATTTCGATACACTAGTGAACCTCTAAACAGTTATAAGGCATCTTGTGAACGTTTTAACAGCCGCTATGCAGACAGTCCCAATGGCAGTATAATAGGCTGCTTAGCGGTAAACATGTTCAGCGCTAAGCCGTATTATGCGCCACATGTGTTCGATTATACGTCTATTGGTTTCATAATAGTTCACTCGTTCTCTCTTATAATAAGTCAGCGAAATAAAAGCTGCTTTAGCGGTAAACATGTTCAGCGATAAGCTGTATTATGCGCCCCATGTGTGCCATTATACGTCTATTGGCTTCATAATAGTTCATTCGTGCTTCCTCAAAAAGTCAGAATAATAAAAGCTGCTTAGCGGTAAACATGTTCAGCTATAAGCTGTATTATGCGCCCCATGTGTTCCATTTATACGTCTATTGGCTTCATATTAGTTCACTCGTGCTTCCTTAAAAAGTCAGCGTAATAAAAGCTGCTTAGCGGTAAACACGTTCAGCGATAAGCTGTATTATGCGCCCCATGTGTTCCATTTATACGTCTATTGGCTTCATATTAGTTCACTCGTGCTTCCTTAAAAAGTCAGCGTAATAAAAGCTGCTTAGCGGTAAACACGTTCAGCGATAAGCTGTATTATGTGCCACATGTGTTCCATTATACGTCTATTGGCTTCATATTAGTTCACTCGTGCTCCCTTAAAAGTCAGTGTAATAAAAGCTGCTTAGGGGTAAACATGTTAAGCGACAAGCTGTATTATGTGCCACATGTGTTCCATTATACGTCTATTAGCTTCATAATAGTTCACTTGTGTTCCCTTAATAAGTCAACGTAATAAAAGTCCATAATTACCTCCTTATACAGCACATGGCGTAATTTTATCCACTAAACAGACCTTATAACGGTTAAAGCATTTGATAACCCTTAAAGCTGTATAGGGTAGTAGCAAATATACCTTTATATCACTCTTTGCGTATTAATGGTAGTTTTCAGAGCCGTAATGCAGCTTTTAATCAGCCCTAAGCTATATAAATATCACTGAGATCTATTATACAGCTGTAGGACCACGAGTGTGCTCTTATAAGTGTCTTAATACGCACAGAGCGTTAGATAGAACTAAAAGTGAGTAGTTATAGAGCTATCTGTGCTACTTGGGGGGTAGCTTTAACTTTGATATTCCGAATTATCTCCCCCGTGTACCACTCAGGATAAATGCACATGGTTCCTCCCCCCTTTTGCCTTTTTTTTGGAACACACTCATCTATTATTGAATAAAAAGTATCGTAAAAATAAATTAAACTCTTATCTAAATCTAAATTATACAAAGGTGTCCAGTCAACTGCAGCGATTTTTGAATATAAAAGTTGAAAGTCAGCTTTGTTAAAGTTCCATTGAGTTTCTATATCGGGGGCAGGTTCATTGTTGCATTGCGGGGTATGCCGAGCACCGCACCGCCCGCGCCGGCGCACGCTCACCGCCAGCGGCGGGTGGTGCGCGTCCACCGGCACGAGCGGCGCCGTCGCTGCACGTACCCGCACCTCCGACCCCTCCACTAATTTGTTAAAAACTAAGTCCAAACAACGACCGTTACAATTATTTATTTCATTACTCTGAGTGAACCCACAAAATGTCACAAAGAAATCGTAATATGCACCTATACCTTTTGAGCATGAATGTAAGTTAAAGTCCCCTACCACTATCACATCGCTATACTTACTACAATATTGTTCAATTATTCTAAACAATAACATGTATTCATTGTCATTACTGTTTGGTGGTATATATACGACGCACAAAAAAAACAGAAACTTCTTACGTAAGTAAACAGTAGCACCTGCTAGTTCGAACACATGTTTGTCGATATCCACGTTATCGGGAACCGGTACTCGCCGCAGCTCGAGTCGTTGTGTGGCCACGAGACACGCGCCGCCCTGCTTGCGCCCGTCCGCTCGATCGCACCTTACAATGCTGTAACCAGGCGGTATTATTTCCGCATCATAAATGGATTGGTTTAAACCTGTTTCAGTGATTGCAATTATGTCGGCGTCTAAAGACTCCACCCCCATAGAAAACTCGTCTAATTTTGTTCTTAGGCCTCTGACGTTTTGATAGTATATATCAATAGTGCAGTTATTCTTGGGTTCGATTTTTCTGGGGGCGACGAAACCAAACCCATTCGCAGAACTCGATATTTACTGGCCAGTTTTCCTGTTGAGATAAAACTTCATATTTGCTTTCCGGAACTCCTATAATAAAGGAGGCATAGTCCCTTTCCGTTCGTTGTTTTATTTTTTCCACTTTAACCGATACGTCAGCTCCACAAATACTTTTCACATAGTTTTCCAAGCTTTTTTCTTCTGTGTCCTTCTGCAATCGCCAAACATGTAGATACTTCTTTTTTTCCATACCTCTTATGTCATTCACGGTAGTACTTCCTCCTCTTTTCACTTCGCTGTTAGGGTATCTACTTCTTTTGTGCTTTACCGTTATCCAGTCTCCATCCTCTTCTTTTCCCTGTGCCGCCTTCTGAGGTTCATTTCTCGGGTTTACTTGAGACGCGTTCGAGATCTGATTTTCCTTACTGGTACCTAAACTAGCGGGTTTCGTGGCCCCACACTGTGTTTGAGTATTAATATTCAGATTATTATTTTTCTTGGCTGCTTCCACAAATGACAGTGTTGACGTTGATGGCGATAATTGCAGTTGACTTTCTTTTAATTGTGATGCTTCATTTTCACCGACCTTTTCCGACATGGGTACCATGGGTACCGATGGCGATGACACGGGGCTTTTTATCTTACTTAGAAGCCTATTCTCTCTTTTTTGTGTAGAACTGCTTAGATTAAGACGTTTTTGTAACAGCTCATTATTTTCGAGAAGAATATTCATTTGTTTTTCTAATATATCCACTTTATTTGCTTTTTCTTGAACTACCTCCATTATTTTTCTTAATTCTTTCAATTCATTTTCTGTTGAGATAAATCTGTTTTGAAGCTCGGAATACTGCTTACTGATCCCATCCATTCGCGATAGTATTTCTACACAGAAATCCTTCCCTTTACTTTCATAGTCACCCATGGACTCATTCTGGTTGGCAACACAACGTTGGCCGCCGCGCTCCGTGTTTACGTACCGACCGTCCGACGAGGGTGTAAATGTTTTGTTCATCATAAAGTTGACTCGGACCGGTGTCTCAGCATTTCCTCGTTTGGGAATAGTACACACACATTCTGGACAAAGCCAGTTCTCCTTGTACTCCTGCGTAAGCTCCTCAAATCGTTCTGTGGTCATCGCCAGACATTTCAGGTCGTATATTTTTTTGCAAGTCTCTTGAGCACACTCCATGTACGAAATGTCGTAGATAACGTCTTTGCAGGCATCGCATTTGGTGCCCATTTAATAAACACAAATAATTGTAAACACACTTCACTATGACACGAAAGTATGGCACGTCCGTTCGCTACCGCGCGCGCGCGTAACATTTAACACGTTTAGTCTTTGACCATTTTATCTTAGCTTGTATCGTTTTCCTGAAAATTGAGAAAATCTGTAAAATGGGACACTTTTCAAGGGGGGAGGGGGTGAAGCCGAAGGTGGGGGGGAGTAGTGTTTTATAATGTACTCACCTACAGGTATAACACAGGCAATAAACCTTAGTTACAAATTTTGCCGTGTTGCCCATACATTGAAATCTAGAATGAATCCATTATGCCGGCAGAAGTGAAAACTCAATGACATTGTAACAGTTTTTCGATCAGGTCACGTGTCCATCTTACGAAGCGTCTTACGTCTTACGCTGTTGCGAGTTTAACATTTTTTCCCCATCACAAAAAGTGCACAGCGCCGCTAAAGAAGTTTTCACTTCAAAAATTTGCTCAGCTCAGTACATTCCATGCAATGTGAAACCAATGTTATACAAAGTTATATGTTGTACGGATCACTAAAAGATGCCTGTGTCCACAAGATTAAAAGAAAACTGAACAGAGGAAAAAGTTTACATTCTCACTTTATATTCATTGAGAAACATGTTAAGCTGTGTGATGCTGATGCTAAGATCGGTCTCGTTGAACTCGTAGCGTATGTTCCAGCCCAGCGGGCCGAACTGCCGACGCTCCTGCACCACCGCGTGGAAGAAGCACAACGCGAACAGCAGCTTCTTGAAGAACACCGGCTGCTTGTTGCCTTCGAACCACTCTGGATTATTGATCGGATCGCTCTGGTACGACCGAGCGATATTTGCTCTCAAACCTGTAAGTACATTCAAACAAGAAGGGCTTATAATTAAAACAGTGACGAAATAGAGCATTGCATTACAATTCACGTATATATTAGGTCGTCGATTCACTAGAGCTGGCACAAATGGAATGGTTAAATGAATGAAAATACATACCTATTGTGTGTATCACATTAACCAATAAAATGGTGGCTCTGACTGTATACCGAAACAAGTGTCACTCATAAAATGAAAGTTTCGTTCATTTCATGCGTGAAAGCTGTCTTGAATCAACCTGTACTAAACATCCTATACATAGTAGGACAGTAGTATTAGGAAACTTGTATGAGATACATAGTCCTTCCAAATAATTTGCAATGTTTTGGGTGGGAAAAGGTGTTCATTATTATTTTCTAACCTTGTGGTGGTTCATTGGTCATTTTTACTCCATTCTGTAGCACATAGACAGGGAAGTGGTCAGCGGGGTATGAAGTCAGCCAAAGCCTAAAATCCGGGTGGGTAGTGTCCGGCTTAAAACCTTCACAAATCTGTAATAAAAAAATATTTTTAGCCAAATTCGCATAGCAGTGTTGCCGTTTACCAATTTTATACAAATACCTTTTCAAGCATTGGCATCCAACTTTTGGCTAGATGACAATTCTGCAACACTACCCAAGTACCACTTCGGACGCCTTCTTCTATAAGCTTGACAGCTATAGGGCCTTGGCCTTGGCCCAGTGATAGAGAGAAAAGACGGGAGGCTCCAAATCCCTTAGAAAATAAATTAATCATGAATTCACTGCATCCATTTAATCGTTATTAACGTCAATGAATATAAGTTTGTAGGTACTTGCATTGTTACTAAAATTACCTGATCATCGGCAAATTTAAGTAGAGTTCCCATGGGATCTGATCCAGGAGTTAACACAAATAGAAGAGGTATGCAACAATGTGAATCCGAATATGAAGATTGTAAATCGAAAAGTGGAGGCTCAACAAATTTGCGACCCATTTTATCTAAAAATGAAAGTTAACGAGTAATTTTATGATATGACAGATAAGGAGTAACGTAAATTTAATAAACACAAATTTGTTATTTTATACTTTGCACGAAGCTTTGAACGGCTGGTCTCATCATGTCTAACCGAAGGCAACGCAGAATCATCATTTTCTGAAATAAAAAACTATCACTTAGATCCAACAATGCATCATTAGTTTTAGAATAATATTTTATTTTAATCAAAAAAAACAACCTCAAAGGGAGTATATTTCTTATCCCACGGCGCGGGCAGAGGCTGATCTTGCGGGTCCTCTAGGTCGCAATAGCCTTTCCATACATCAATATTAGCCATGAAATGGTCCAATAAGCCATGAAATCGGTCGATTTCATTCAATCTGTAAATAATATTGTAGTTTAGTTCTAGGTTAGTTGAGCTGCTGCTCATGTTATTCATAAATGTAACCACTTAAAGCGTAAATTCAAACTTCAACATTTATTCAGCAAATAGGCCACAAGGGCACTTTTAAACGTCAACATTGAATTTAAATCATTTTCGATTAATCCTTTTGTAATCATTACCCACCCGATAAATTCAGCCCAGGCCTGTGGACTGAGGAACTTAACAGGGTTGGGCGGCACGTGCCGCGGCTGGGCGCCGGCTAGCAGGAACAACACGTGGCTCTGCTCTAGCTCACCCTCGGCCACCATTATTGTGATCGTCAGCAATAAGGAGAACACTAGTTTGTCCTGGGAGAGGAAAATAATGAACTTAACCATTGTTTCCATTGTTTTTTTAAATATTATACGTAAAGGCAACAAACTATTCAGATATTTCAGGTTTATGGAATATGATACAGATTGATTTGATTTCCATTCAAATAGGTAGGTACATAAAAAATATCTACGATGTTTGAACGAATACGAACTACGAACGTGAACGCCACCTGTATTAAGTACTATGTCATACCTCTATCGTGTTATTATTTTTAGTATATTTCTGAATAAACCTTTTCAAACAAACTTCTGCAGATGTTAGCGTACAGCGAGTATGTAAAGTAAGCGCGCAATATTCTCAGTCGCTGTGGGATGTCATCAACCTTTTCTGTATTGTTTATGGCAGAGGTGAAGAGAGTTTCAAACCACCCCAAAGAGTACTGGTACATCGGATCTATATTTGCTAAGGATGCTGCAAAATAAAATATATTTTCGTTATATAAATATGTATTACATCAACAGCGTATAATACAAATCAATTACTTACCAGTAAGGAAAAACAAATTAGTAGAGTGGACAGCGATGGGTACGTAATCATCTCGAGCGGTATCAATTGCTCTCTCGGTGACCATGGCTACCTCTTGTTTTTCTTTAATTTCATTTGATGTATCTTTAGCAGAGTTTAATATCTGTAAGTCAATATAGTGTAATAATAACTAGGTACATATGATAATGTTTGTGTATTTATTTATTCGTGCACTGCTATTGATCAGTGTTGGCCGAAAGTTAATGCGAATTGAAAATGTTGGCCATTAACCATTATAAATTGAACCTTAAACCGTGACGGACGATTACAGATTACGGTTCAATTTATAATGGTTAATGGCCAGCATTTTCAATTTGGATTAACTTTCGGCCAACACTGCTATTGATCATAGACTTCGTAATGTATGAAGAGATTCGGGTTAATTGAAAAAAATCCTGGCGAGAACTCCACTGAAAAGACATATCCTCTTTAGATGGGATTTATGACTTTACCTGTACTGCTTCCTCGTCTTCTAAGAGATGCTCTGACGTGGACAATACATTAAGGATTTTCCTTTCAATCTCTTGCAAAAGCCTCCTGTGTTCGGCACCTTGTGTTGTCAAATCTGACTTGGCCTGTTGTAAATCTGGCCTTTCTTTCGCCACAACGCGAGCTAACAGTTGTGCTTCAAGACCATCTTTAGCCAACATAAAATTGACTAGGGTCACACGCACGCCCACTTCGGGTAAATAGTGAGGGTTTGCTAACTTTGTGCTTATGTAGAGTCTAAAAAATGAACAATTATAAAATACACTGCTCTAAATTTATAACTTATTGTTAAAGTTATAACGCTCTTACTTGAAGTCCTTGCTGTATTCCACAATAGTATCACCTATTTTTATGCAGAGTGCTCCACCCTGACGAAATGTTTGCTGCTGAAGTAAAGGCTCCAACATTGGATCCAGTTCTTCTAGTACATTTTCTAATAGCACCTGTAATATAATGTAAAATATAATGATAACTTTAATTCTAGGTATTCCATAAAAACAAAAAGGATTGACATGATACCGGCTGCCCGAATTGCACAGCATTTTCTAAAACTCGACTAAGATCCGCCTGCGTCATTCTAACGACATTTAAGTTGTTAGGCTTTTCCATGTTCTTGATCCAGCGATTTGCTTGACCTTGCGGGTCGATCGTAAGAGGCCAGCGACGAGCTGACCTAAAAATACATATTAAAAGTATTAAGTAAGACATCTGCTAAAATATTTTTTTATAATCAATCATGTCACCAAACTAACATTAAAATGATAGCACTTTCAACACTGAAGTCGTCGGCTGGCAGTCCGTCTATATTCCACTGTTGTATTGTGACTGGTTCACCCAGAGTTTTAGTCAGGCTGTAGTTTAGGGTGCACACCATGCCGCAATCGTGACATGCCTGAGCCCATTTCTTTATCTGTGAAATACATATAATACAAAATATGCTGTTCTTAAAAGTTGTACCTACTTGTAACTAGTAAAACTTCTTAAATTAAATCACATACTTGTTCAATTCGAAAAGCAGCAGTAAATGGTCCAAGATAGGCGATAATACCAGCAGCAATTAAAATGTCACCTAAAAACCAATTTATGAATATGAGTATTATGACATAAGTTTCATCAAACTTACGATTCCAAACTCTGTTATATATGTATTATTTTATTATATACCAGTCAAAGAATTGTACGTTTCCCGCAAAGTTTTAGCTATCTGCGTCCATCTATTCTTCTCTCCTCCTAATCCTGAGATGAGCATTTCGGCTCGCTTCAACTTGTTACTACAGTCCATCACCTCATCATCGAGAAACCTTTGCTGGCGATTTTGTTCAGCTAAGGCATCCTCTAATTTTACTAGTTTAAGTTGGACCTGGGAATCAAAATGTGTAATGAGTTCGTGTCGTTTTCAAAAAAGATTCAAATGAGTATTTCTTGATGTACCTCTCTCAGCTGGCCCTGTTTAATAGCGAGCGCAGCCATGGCCTTGTCGTAGACGGCCTGTGCGGCAGCGAGCCTCTGCTTTTTTGGTGCGACCACTTTTGCCACTTTGTCGTACTTCGTCATGGCAATCACCCACTTACACATGCCTATAATGCAACACATTTTTCACAATCATTCATTATTATCAATTGCTATAATGAAAAGCTCGGGATTATACAATCTGTTAAAATGTGTTTAATGAGTAAATGTATGTGTTGTGTACCCTCAGCCGCGACGGAGACAGCTCTGATCTTCTCCGGCACGAACCCCTCGTCCAGCATCACCGTCTTCATCAGCTTGTTCATCACGGCGGGCGGGATGTTGTCCTTGTCGTAGTTCTGCAAACCCTCCAGGAACTTGATGTCGTTCAGCAGTTTCTTCGACGGGCCCCAATAGTCTTCTATCGTTCCGACCCCCGATGGGTTGGGTATCTTATCAGGTTTCATTTCCTGGATAAGTTTTTAGAACATTTAAGTTGATAGGGGATGATCGATTCTCCATACAAACGAAGTCCTCACTTTTCTCCCTGGGTATTGACATTATGGTAAATATTTTTAAACAATTTGATGTATTCCGTTTGATTTATTTTTATTTAACTTTAAGAGTTACTAGGTTTTAAATTTTTGTATAATACCTGTTTTTCGCTCCTAAATGTTATAACAAATAAAAAATCGAAAAAAAAATCAAACGGGCCGACCGTTAGCTATGGCCCATAGCTATGATTAAAGTACATAGCAAATTGTGTAAAAATATTTTTAATTATGTTAATATCCAGAGAGGAAAATGGAGAATACGTTTGTAAGGAAAACCGGTTTCGAGGCGGTCGTCCCGTTTCATCTTAAGACCCGTATTTTAAGTCCAAACCCATATTACTTGAATCAGGAATAGTCAACATCAAAATAATAATACCTACTCGTAGTAACTGAAAATACTTTAACTGAGAAGAATAGTTAACTTACCGGATCGTCCTGTTAAGAGGCATTGAAATGAAAATTATTATTATATTTAAGCCTTACATTACATAAACAACAAGAATTTAAAATAAAATATATTCATAATGCAGTAAATTCCAAAACAGACAGCTTCTTTCTTAGTTACACATCAGATATTCCTTATTTTCCTCAATATCAAATCTGACCACTTCAATAATATCCACGCACACTCTACTATTTTTTCTTATTTTCCGTCCATCATATTCATCTTCTACTTATAATTTTTTATTTGTACCTATATTTAAATCCGGTAATGCGTGAACTTTTATTACCTTTAAAATACAAATAGCTTCCATGACGAGCTTGATGCCTTTAGGTGGACTTTTCATGGTTTTAATAAAGGTGATATCTTGTGGTGTGAGAGTATCGAGAGCTGCTAAAGCAGAGTTGAGAATCGGCATGGCTTCCGCCAGATCTGCGTCGCATTCTTCTTTAATGGCTTGAGCTTCCGCTGCCTAAAAAATTTACATCAGTTGTGAACAATTAGGGTAAAGGTAAGCATACTTAATCATATTTATTTCATCGAATGTTCTACGTTTGATCTTTGTTTGATAAGGATCCTGACCGAATTTTTAGTTATATTTTTTTTTTATCTATACACATGTTTTAGGGTTCCGTACCCAAAGGATCCCTATTACTAAAACTCCGCTGTCCGTCCGTCCGCCCGTCTGTCTGTCTGTCACCAGGCCCCGACCCGACTCTACCCCGGGACCCGAGAACCGTGATAGCTAGACAGTTGAAATTTTCACAGATGATGTATTTCTGTTGCCGCTGTAACAACAAAAACTAAAAATCAAATAAAATAAATATTTAAGTGGAGCTCCCATACAACAAACGTGATTTTTTTTGTCGTTTTTTGCGTAATGGTACGGAACCCTTCGTGCGCGAGTCCGACTCGCACTTGGCCGGTTTTTTTTATTTCCGTGGGTTATTCCCACTAGTTACCACCAAGTTCTTACCAGCGGCAACTACTGGGATTTTTTTTTTCCACCTTTTACCACTGGTAACTACTGGGAAAACAAAATCCCACTAGTTACCACCTACTCGGCTTGGTGGGTTATTTCCACTGGTTACCACCAAGTTCTTACCAGTGGTAACTACTGGGAATTTTTTCCCACCTTTTACCACTGGTAACTACTGGGAAAAAAATACCCACTAGTTACCACCAACTCGGCTTGGTGGTAACTACTGGGAATTTTTATTCCCAGTAGTTACCGCTGGTAAAAGGTGGGATTTTTTTTTCCCAGTAGTTACCACCAAAATATTGTTAGAATTCAATACTAATAAAAACGGTATAAATAGTATAGTATAAATGTAGCGTGCTGTAATAAATAATTATGTGTCAGTTAGTGATTCAGTAAACTGCTTTAAAAGTGATCAAAAATATTAAAACAGTTTTACCGGTTTAAGTGTAAAAACTAAAATGGAAGAGTCTCATTCTAGTTAAGTAGAAATTAACTTATTATCCTAATTATATTTATACAAACGAACAAACAAATCAGTCAAAAACCGACAGAACTGATTTCGATTTATTATTTACAGCTACTCCATTTCGTTCTATTATAACACGACGCAGAGCTGGAATATGTAGGTAGGTATTCATAATTTGTAGTCAGGCTAAATAAGTACCTAAAGGGCATGGTTGTTATTAAAACCGCTTAGGGCGCGCTTCGGATGGGCTGACTACTCGGACTAGGTAACCAGCATAGGCTCGCATTCTTTACGCTCGGGTAGTACATTTCATTTCATTTCATTTCATTTATTCATGCTAAATAACATAAGTATACAAAATATACACGTCATATTATTAAACCCGGGTGGGGCATAGCAGAAAACTTATTATGTAGAACTTAAAAACTAAATTATCCTAATTACAATAAATAATAAATAACAATAAATACAAATCTTAAATACAAATCTACATCGCTCGGTCATGTTACGCTGGTTGGCTCGATTACTTAAACACCCACGCTAGTGGGATGGTAATAACACTCTATCAGAGGGGCATCATCAGAAGCACTACCACCAGTTTTAACATTGACATATTCACTCACGTTTAAGAAACTTACTTTCTATGCATCTCGCTCGTACTCGCATATTAGTGCAAGCGAGATGTATAGAAAGTAATTTATGTAGACGCGAGCTAATCTGTCAATGTCAAAACTGGTGGTAGCAGTACAGGTACTATTCGTACACTTCTTTTTTGTATTTAACGTTTATTATTTTGTTTTTGGGCGTTTTCAGAAATAAATATCGAAAACCCGATTCTCACAGATCCCGGTGTTTTTGGGTTCTTTAAACTCAGAATCACTAGCATATTCAATTCTGATGATAAAATAAAATGTCCCAAAAATTTGTATGAAAATTGTACATTCCACTACGTCACGCACATACAGGTGAAATTTTTTTCATACTAAAACGTGACGTAATGGAATGGACATTTTGGGACATCTTTTTTTAATGGTGGGATGGAGAATGCTGTCGATTCTGAGTAGAATGAGCCCAAGAACGTCCAGATGTGAAAGAATCAGGTTTTCAATATTTATTTCTGAAAACGCCCTTTTACAGTTGCTTCCGACATACTTAAAAGTGGACTGATAAGATTGTCGTATTCATTCTTTGGGCCAGGTAAAAAGGGATGAAAGTTTGGTGGGCGGAGTAAATAGCCAAATATATTTCACGTGTTTATTTTTAGCTTAGCCTAAATTGGTTCCAGTATGATTATCAAACTATGTCAACTAATACCATTCTTATCGGCCATAAGGGCTGGCGATACGGCGGTTAAGAACAATAGGGTGCGAAGGGTGTAACAACACAAAGGATATTTAGGAACTACCCATACAACCATTTCCAGTCGCCGTTACGACGCGGTGTAGACACATCTTGTGTCGACACCGTCTGTTTCGGTCACAATTCCAGTCGCAGAGCCGTCGCCGTGTCGACACAGTTACCAGAAATGGGGAAGGGTCGACACATGACACAAAGTGACATAAAGTGTGGTCGCCGTGTGCACAAATTGTTACGAGTTTGCGACTACTTTATGCCAAAATCATTCGTTCATTTTGTTCCTGTCAAATGGAAACTGTCAGATGGAAAAATACTTAAATAAAAATAAGTGACATTAATACGCCATCTCTAAAACGGATTACAAGACGTAATTATATATTGTTTGCATTTATATTACAATAGACTTAAATTATTATGGGGAATTAAACTGCTCGAGTGATTTGATAAACTAAGTGTAATATAATCAACGCGCCACCACATTGTTTTAGTTTAGCCGGCAATGAAATTGTTTACTTCTCAGTGCCTGTGTTCATAACTATATTATTTGATGCATTTTTAGTACTTCGTTGCGTTTACTATACTTAAATAACAGAAATAACGCTTTACATACTACTAAACTTGTTAATTATGATGTATAAATATGGTTTAAGGCTGAGAAATATTGCAGTCACAAAGTAGTTGCAATGTTTCGACTTTGTGTCGACTCTGTGTAGACACATGACACGCGCTGTCAAAAGTAATAACAAAGTTACTGGATTTGCAAAATGGCTCCTTGTGTTCATTCGTTTTCAGATATTCTCAAAGTGTAAGAGCCATGCCGTGGTCAGAGATGAGGGCATTAATCGACTAACTGTTTATTCGACTAATTAATGGAATAAAAAAAGTTAATCCTCAAATTTTAATCGCGATTAATTTAGTCGACCTAACATAGATTGAAATTGAATTAATCTGAATATTAATCGAATAAATTATCGATTAAATCTCGATTGAAAGTTGACAGGGGGACATTTTTGTACGTAAATGGAATAGGATTTGCATGTAAATATTTCCCACCTTTTCGGGGCGGGGACAAATGGGAACACACAATTTTTGGATGTATTCCCATTTATTCCCGCAGGGAACAGATGGAATAGGATTTATATGTAAATATTTCCCATTTTTTCCCACCTTATCGGGGCGGGGACAAATGGGAACACAATTTTTGGATGTATTTGCATTAAAACATGTATTCCCATTTATTCCCGCAGGGAACAGATGGAATAGGATTTGCATGTAAATATTTCCCATTTTTTCCCACCTTATCGGGGTGGGGACAAATGGGAACACAATTTTTGGATGTATTCCCATTTATCCCCGCAGGGAACAGGTGGAATAGGATTTGCATGTAAATATTTCCCATTTTTTCTCACCTTATCGGGGTGGGGACAAATGGGAACACATTTTTGGATGTTTTCCCATTTATCCCCGCAGGGAACAGATGGAATAGGATTTGCATGTAAATATTTCCCATTTTTTCCCACCTTATTGGGGTGGGGACAAATGGGAACACAATTTTTGGATGTAATCCCATTTATCCCCGCAGGGAACAGATGGAATAGGATTTGAAAGTAAATATTTCCCATTTTTTCCTACCTTATCGGGGTGGGGACAAATGGGAACACATAATTTTCGGATGTAATCCCATTTATCCCCGCAGGGAACAGATGGAATAGAATTTGCATGTAAATATTTCCCATTTTTTCCCACTTTATCGAGGTGGGGACAAATGGGAACACACTATTATCTGATGTATTCCCATTTGTCCCCGCCAGGAACAGATGGAATAGGCGTTGCATATAAATATTTTTTTCACGCAATTTTCAGATGTATTCCCAGTTGTCTACGACGGGAACTGAGGGAATAGGCGCTGCATATAATACGTACCCATTTGTCTCCGCATCACGTAGGGCGGGAACAAATAGGAATACATCAGTAATGAGTGTATTCCCATTTGTTCCCGCGAGAAACATATCAGACATCTTGGAATCCAAAATGGTCATCATTTTCGAATTCTGCACTCCCTAAATCCTATAAAACGATATCCATGACGACTTTTATGACAAAGTGCACGGCAGACATCTTGGATTTCAAACTGGTCATCATTTTCGAAATCGGCACTTCCTAAAACCTAGAAAACGATATTCATGACGACTTTTATGATAAAAGGTCAAAATGTTGGCTTTGTTCACATATGTGCTTGCGATAGTGCGTAACCTCAGTATAAGTAGTACCTGTTAGTTTAGTATTATGTTAGTACCTGTGAGTTCCTAAAATTGGCTTTCTGTATCCACTATAATTTCTATGGTTTTGTCATAGCTGTTGGTTCTCCAAATAAAAAATGTATATATGTAGCCGCCATCTTGGATTATCGATAATCATTATTTTCGAATTCTGCACTCCCTAAAACCTATAAATCGACATCCATGACGACGCAAGTTATCTTTATTTTCAGATCCATCCAATTGCTACAGATTACAAAGGACAAAAAAAGAAGCGAGGAGGTAATGAAACAAGCAACAATACGATGATTCCTCGACGCAATTGGTGATTCTTAAATTGTGTCCAGATTTTTTTGTCATAAAAGTTTTTATTTTTCACATATAACTCTCACAAGTTCCGTGACATTTCGATCTTGTAATTTTTTAAATGCTTTTGTTTATCTATGAGGATCTCACTAGAATAATATAATCAAGGTATGTTTATGCTTGATGATTGAAAAAATATATATTTGTGTCTTATATTCCTGCCGAAGACTTTTATTTTTCCTTTTCCTTCTACACAAGTTAGGCCAAGTAATAAGAATTTAGGGCTCTCAATTTTATCTTGACTTCTACATCAGTAAAGCTACGAGGCCATGTTTGGTATCTTTTTCGTATAAATTCGCAGTACCAAATTTAGGTATGGTATCACATTGACACCATTCCGAAGTAAAAACATATAAACTTATCAAAATACTTTCTTTTGTGTTAGTCGGACTCGCGTATTAAGGGTTCCGTACATTAAGTCCGACTCGCGCTTGACTGCACATTTCTAATAGGTTTTTTTGGGTATAAAATTAATTTGTTTACCTTACATGTCCGTCTCTGGAGGCCCTAATTTACATATATGTACCAAATTTCAACTTAATTGGTCCAGTAGTTTCCGAGAAAATAGGCTATGACAGACGGACAGGCATACAGACGCACGAGTGATCCTATAAGGGTTCCGTTTTTTCCTTTTGAGGTACGGAACCCTAAAAAGTTTTTTTTTTTTTAATTTTGTGGAATGGTGTCAATGTGATACCAAAAATGGATTCAGCACCCCAGATTTATACGAAAACGATACCAAACACGGCCTAGCACCTTCACTGATGTAGATATATCAAAATAAAATTGAGAGCCCTAAATAAACTTTCAAGAGCGGATATCTCAAAAACTATTCAACATATCAAAAAATTTACTGAATAAACTTGTAACAAATTAAATTAACTTTCATTTTGTATAAGTGGCCATGTCGCTAAGATGCATAGTTTCCGAGATATAATCGAAAAACCGGAAAATGGGACCTTCAAAGCCCCCTCTCTCCCCCCGCTCAAGGGCTACGGCCGGGGACTTATGATATGTTCACCTCCTAACTTGTCCAAACCAAGTCAAAAATTGTGTTCCGAGCATTTCCCTCTACAACTTTTTTGAGCATTCGTTGCCTGACCTAAGTAGCGTATTGCATTTCTTTAAAAACTTTTCTGTAAAAGGTTGACGGGTGTTGGGTGTTTATATGGTTTTGGTCGATTATTATTATTTGCATCGCCCATGATGACTTACTAGAATTACGAGCACACGAGACACTAATAGTAGTTTGACAAACCTTGGTTTTCAAGAGGTATTTTATATTGACATTTGCTGTCACAAATTTGCTGTCAGATTTAGTCGCAAACCGCACGCAAAGTGCACACAAATGTGTCGACACCTTGTTACGGAAAAGTGTACACACGGCGACGACATTTTGTTTCGAAACAATTCTAGACACATTGTGTGGACTCTGTTACGACACATCTGACATTTAGTTACCACTTTGATGATTCTGCGACTGGAATGGTTATGTGGGTAAGCGATTGTTTAGCAATTACAAGGCATAGGTACCGATATTATTCATACTTATATTGCGATAAACCATTCATAGTTGTATCCTATCAATTATGCATAAGGTATTACCATAACTCTTATTTCATAAATTTTGATGGTCCTACATTGTTTCTTACTTTACCGTGGTAAATATTAAGAAAACTTAAAAACATCACATTCACATTCCCAACTCTACCACGTTTTATAGACATTCGCACGCCATCGCCATCGCTATCAAAATCAGATAAAGTATATAATTATTATTTTACTCTTTTTCTGATTTTTGCTCTTAGCCTGACACCCTCTTGCGCCTTCGTCGTACTCAATTTAAGGTTGTTTTATGTGATTTTAATTACTTACACGTTCTTCCAATGAACAAAAGAATAAAAGTTAAATACAAAAAAATAAGTGTACGAATAGTACCTGATGCCCCTCTGGTAGAGTGTTATTACCATCCCGCTAGCATGGGTGTTTAAGCAATCGAGCCAACCAGCGTTATATATATGACCAAGCGATGTACTACCCGAGCGTAATTAGAATGCGAGCCTATGCTGGTTAGTCCGAGTAGTCAGCCCACCTTTTACCACTGGTAACTACTGGGAAAAAATTTTTCCACTAGTTATCACCAACTCGGCTTGGTGCTAAATTAAATAAACAAAAACCAACATAATAAAACTTAATACTAAATACTTAACCTACCTACAGCTAAAAAATTTGGCCTAAATCGCCGTCAACGGGCAGGGTGCCCAGAAGGCTGGCCGCATTTCCTCGCTGTATAGCTAAGCTAATGCGCTGTGCGAAGTACTGGCCAGTCATCTGGTCACCCGAGGCCTTTATTAGGCGCGACAATAAGGGCCAGTTGCACCAACCACATTTGACAGACTGATCATCGTCAGCCGGCGCGCCCCGGCGCTTTACTATAAAGCTTTCCATACATAAAAATTTAGCGAACTGTTTAACGATACGAACAGTTTGGTGCAACCGACCCTAAGTCTTTATACAGCCGACGCGCACTTGGCCCCCACGGTCCCAAGGTTTCCACGCCAAACGCCGCAAACATGTAGCTGGTTCCTAGGGCGGCATATTTGCGGCGTTTGAGGCTTTCGGCCGAGGATGCCGCAGCGCCAGCACCAGCGCTGGTGCTTGGAACATGGGACGGTGCCAGGGTGTCAACGCAAGTAGCATCCCAAACTAGCGGCCGTCCCATGCTCCAAGGCACCAGCGTCATTCCGTCAGGCCTCTTGCCGTCGTCCCGGGCCAGCCCGCTGGGCTTGAGGATTGTCGGCACTTTCGCACTAACAAGGGCCCGACGGATGACAGCGTTTATACTGGCGTGGCGGGAGAGTCTACCAGCGGACACATGAGAGGCCATGGTGGCCCAGTGTGTGTGGCTGGTTTATTGATGCCCCCAAACGTAAGCTAGCTGCCAGGCGGGAGGTGGTGTTATCAAGGAAGGTACCAATGTTGACGTATTTAAAAGGTTTTTCCGTACTAGTTGACAGAGCGGCTCGTCCCATTGCCTATGCGAACAGGGATTGACAGGCGGGTCTGTATTGGGACAGGTTATAGACCAAACGTTCTTGACCTCAGAGCAGTGTGTAGCCTCCATAGATCCAATGGATGGATCTAATATTTTCCCTATAAGGCTTTGAGCACCGTGCACCGAGGACAAGAACGCAGGTAGAGCAACACAAGAAATTTTGCGGATACCCAGGCCGCCGAACCTAATGAGTCGTCAAAAAGAATATTAAAGATGGATGTGAGAGTTTCTGAGTTTTAATTTAGCATTAACCTTTAAATGGACCAGATTATAAGAAATCTTATTAACTGTAAATTAATTACTTATTTATATAAAAGGAACAAACAAATCAGTCAAAAACCGACAGAACTGATTTCGTTTTATTATTTATAGCGTCCGTGTCGGTTGCTATATTGACGGAATATGTGTCAACAACATTAGCTATGCAGACGACATGGTCTTGCTGAGCGCCTCTGCTTGTGGCCTTGAGAGACTTCTAGGAAGTTGCGAAAGATATGCTGCGAGTCATGGCATCGTGTATAATGTCAACAAAAGCCAGTGCATGGTTTTTAAGGTGAGAAACAAGTGCCTGCCTGATGTCCCACCGATCAAACTAAATGGCACACCGCTAAAATTAGTTTGCCAGTTTAAATATCTCGGACATCAAGTAACTTCTGACCTTAAAGACGATGCAGATATCGAAAGGGAACGCAGAGCATTGTCTGTACGGGCTAATATGATCGCACGCAGGTTTAAACACTGTTCCGCTGAAGTCAAGGTCACCCTGTTTAGGGCCTATTGTACAGTCTTTTATACCAGCAGACTGTGGTGTGATTATACCCAGAAACAGTACAATGCTCTGCGAGTCCAATATAACGATGCGTTCAGAGTGCTGATAGGGTTGCCTCGATACTGCAGCGCGTCAGGGATGTTCGCGACAGCCCGGGTAGACTGCTTCTATGCAACCATGCGCAAGCGCTGCGCATCCCTGGTGCGCCGTGTTAGGGGCAGCTCCAACAGCATCCTGAAAATGATTGCGAGCAGGTTTGACTGCGCTTATGTGAACCATTGTTGTATGGCCCAGCATAATAATAAGGTTGTGTATGACATTTATTATTAGTGTAAATAATAGTTAGTAACATGGTCTAATAAAACATGGTCTTCTATTCCCAGAGTGACACAGGCCTACGTCACAATAACATGGCCGCTATATATAGCGCTATCGCATATTATCATATAGCGCTGTCGCATGATGACGTAGGCTTGTGTCAGTTAGGTGACCTAGAAAAGACGGGAATAGAGTACCAGGCGGAGTATATTATTATACCATGGTTAGTAATAATTTGTATTTTATTTTTAATTCAATTTCTATTTTATTTTATGTAATTTTTAATTATAATTTTAGTGTACTTAGTTATTATGTTGATATGGACTTTGTCTGAAATAAAAGAATTTTATTTATTTATTTATAGCTACTTAATTTCGTTCTATTATAACGCGATGCACAGCTGGAATATGTAGGTATTCATAATTTTTAGTCAGGCTAAATAACTAAAGGGCATGGTTGTTATTAAAACCGCTTAGGGCGCGCTACGGATGGGCTGACTGCTGGGACTAACCAGCATAGGCTCGCATTCCAATTACGTTCGTCTAGTACATCGCTCGGTCATGTTACGCTGGTTGGCTCGATTGCTTAAACACCCACGCTAGCGGGATGGTAATAACACTCTACCAGAGGGGCATCAGGTACTATTCGTACAGTTCTTTTTTTTAATTTAACTTTTATTCTTTTGGAAAATATGTTTATTGGAAGAACGTGTAGATAATTAAAATCACATAAAACAACCTTACATTGAGTACGACAAAGGGGCAAGAGGGCGTCAGGCTAAGAGCAAAAATCAGAAAGAGGGTAAAATAATAATTATGTACTTTATCTGATTCTGATGACGATGGCGTGCGAATGCGAACGTCTATAAAACCTGGTAGAGTTGGGAAAATGAATGTGATCTTGAAATTAAATTTGGTATAGATATTTTTAAGTTTTCTTAATATTTATCACGGTAAAGTAAGAAACAATGTAGGACCTTAATACCTTATGCATATTTGTTCGTTTGTATAAATATGTAATTCAATTTACAGTCAATAAGATACATTTAATTCGGATAATAAGTTAATTTCTATTTAACTAGAATGAGACTCTTCTATTTTAGTTTTTACACTTATACTGGTAAAACTGTTTTAATATATTTGATCACTTTTAAAGCAGTTAACTGAATCACTAACTGACACATAATTATTTATTACAGCACGCTACATTTATATGTACTACACTATTTCTAGTGTTTTTATTAGTATTGAATTTTAACAATATTTTGGTGGTAGCTACAGGGAAAAAAAATCCCACCTTTTACCAGTGGAAATAAAAATTCCCAGTAGTTACCACCAAGCCGAGTTGGTGGTAACTAGTGGAATTTTTTTTCCCAATAGTTACCAGTGGTAAAAGGTGGGAAAAAAAATCCCAGTAGTTACCACTGTAAGAACTTGGTGGTAACTTAACTAGTGGGAATAACCATTTCCGTAAGTTTTAAGGGTGCATTCCTGAGCTTAAATCAAGTAACTTTCTCAAAGGTATTCTAATCAACTCCATTTCAGAGATAATCAATCATTTATTTTTTTCTGATTAGGCCCCTTAGAAGCGTGTACATACTGATTAGTGTTTAGTACGAGTTGAAACATTTGCTACTAATCTTCAGTACTATATCGGACGATCGATGTTCGTTCGAAATTACATTGTTATGTCACAGTTTTCAATTGTTTGGTCGAGTTAAATGTAATGTCCGTGTTATAACAACGCTACATACAACATTTAATTACTTTTTATAAATAAATATGTCGGACCCTGACACCAGAAAGACGTATTGCAGCGTTATAGTTCATTATTTTAGACGCCTGTATAAAATCGATTAGCAATGTTGAGCTACGTATTATTTGGTTGTAACAAAATAAATAAAGTTGTGTAGAGAGTAACTCCGTCTATTAGCGCATTGTTGAAATAAAGTTGCGTAGAGAGTAACGCCATCTATTGGCGTGTTGTTGAACTGAGATGACAGGTAGAAGGCTTTGGAA
Source organism: Cydia splendana (assembly GCF_910591565.1). Taxonomy (NCBI): domain Eukaryota; kingdom Metazoa; phylum Arthropoda; class Insecta; order Lepidoptera; family Tortricidae; genus Cydia; species Cydia splendana. Next base: position 5,882,582 of record NC_085964.1, read on the forward strand.
CGTCGAGAGGTTTCTCTCGAGTGAGCGTAGGCACGAGTTGGCGTTTTTGTCGGTATGTTGGTAGACTGGTCGAGCAGGTTTGCCAACTTGACGGAGGCGGGAGCGGAGAGGCTCCGCCGCTGGTAGTTCTTCTTGATCGGACCGCGCTAGAGATCGGACGTACTCGTTAGCCAACCTCGTGCCTAACTCGCTACGTTCCTGAAGGATTATTCTGATAGCTTATAGAATCCCGCGTTCTTTAACCATTTAGCTAAGTGTTTTATTTCAAGTGTTATTTTGATTTCTTATGTTTCATTAGAAGCTTACTTTTGTGAAATAAAGAAATGATGTGTTATGTGTTGTTTTAACTTGTTTTGAAAAGATTTGTCCCTCTGAGTTTGTTGCCGGTCCCATATAGGGCTAAATCTTCTCATGTTAGAGGCGTAGGGTTGAAGCCGGCCTAGTTTGACTTGAATAAAGATTTAAACGGTTTCTTTTTACTTTCATATCGCTCCCTTGAGTTAAAAATAGCAATTAGTTCTTTTAAACATTTAGTACTGAAGTATAGTAGGCACTAGTATGGTTAACGAGTCCTAAGGTTTATTTCATGCACTGGTAGCATGGTAGCATACTGGTTTAGCTGTGAAGTAATACATTATCGTACTACCCCACGCGCCCACCGCCTTTAGGACCATCAGTATTCGATAAATAAATAATGTAGAAAAAACAATTTTTTTGGCAATTTTAACTATGCCATTTAGTTTTCTTAAACGTACTTAACCATACCCCGAAGTTAAAGTAATTCAATAAAAACACGGCGTATACGGCCCTTCCGAGGTTAGTCCACGATTTTAGACCACAACACACAACACATACTAAAAGGCAATAACAAAAACCAAGAAACTAGATAACGACAAGAAATTCAAGTAAGCAGTAATATGACGTGGTCAAAATTAAATCAGAATTTATATGTTTGATTAGTTATATGTTTCTTTCTCACATACCTGCTCCTCAGCAGCAGCCTGGTCTTTTAATACTTCGGCCTCCACTACGGCTACACCTTCCTTCTCCATCTCCACTTTCGCAGTAGTCTCTGCCACAGCTGCAGCACCAGCTGCCAGTTTTGGCTGGAGCACTTCTAAGGCTTTCTGTAGCGCTGCGACCGAATTGGCAGCTACGGCAAGTTGATCCAATCCGGTCAAGTATCTCTTCTCACTCGTAAGTAATTCCCTATTGGTTTAAGAGAGAGCATATTATTACTTCCATTTATATAACATTGTAGACGAATAGCTAATTTAGGTACTTGTTTCTAATACTTACATCCGTTTCTTACCCAGCAACGATTTGAACATACTGATGAGTTCGAGGTAGGCAGTCGGTGTTACGTAGTTGTAGCGCTTGAGCCGCAGCATAAAGGCGCGTGTAAGCGCTTGCGTGTCAGTGTGGAACACCTGACACAACTTGATTGCGGTGTCACGTTCCAAGCCTGTCAGCTCTACGTCTCCTAAGAATCTTGTTGCTACTGCTAGCAAGGCGTCCGGTGGCCATTCCTTTAAAAAGAGCATTTTGGTTTGTTTTTACAAACAATTTAGACATTAAGCAACACAATGACATTGAGGAAGTGTTGAATTACCTACGCTAAAGTTATGATTTTCATGTATCCTTATACCAGAGAGAATTTGATAATAGGGATGTTTCCTGTACTTAAAATAAATTATTTCAAACCGTGCACGAAATAAAGCACCAGATAATTATTAGAAAAACATAGATAGCAGCTATTTTTAAACACAATTTGTATTTAATAAATCGGATCGAAATAAAAAGTAGGTGAGTTTACCGTGACGTCACTATATTTGTTTTCATATAAATTCTATACTAAAAAATCGTTTTGACAGTTCTAAAAAAGAAGCTGATTTGACTAGTAGGAATGTAGCCTATCCGCCTCTATAGTAAATTCTCTTTGCTTATACATACCATGAACCAGTCAATTGTGCAGCAGTTGACAAGCGAGGGAAACTTGCGGATGCGTGTACGCAGAGAGGTGCCGGCGGGCGACATGGCGAGCACGATGTGCAGCTGATCTCGCACGATCGACACGAAGTACGAGTACAGCGCTGTCGGGCTACCATCCGTTTGCAACGACCTGTCTCTTTGTCTGTCAATCTACCAAAATGACAAATTATTAAAATAAATGTGATTCGAGAACACATACCTTACAGTTAACTTTTACTTACGACTCTTATCTTTTCACACAGTTCTGCCTTTTCATCGGCCCCAAAAATATTTGGCACCTCTCCAGAGTTCAGCATATTATTTACGTCTTCCAAAAATCCTTCTTCTTTAATCTATTTACACCAAGAAATAAATTAATGATTAGATTTACCTTACTTAGGGAAATCAAAATTTAGGGTTCGGGAAAGTCGCTTGGTTATCATTATCACTTATTATCATTATACTTACTTTTTTATTACTGTTATTAGCTATTATTATAGTATTTTAGCAGCCTGTCTAAGATGTATTTACCTACTAAGTATTGGATGTTTGTATCCTTGAATAGGATAAATTGTGGTTTTTAATAGATTTCTGCTGAACGCCCGGATGTGACCTAGGCATTTGACACGGTATCTAGGCGATACACAAAAAAATATATCGTTGTTATTTTGTTCACTTGTTTAATTATTTAGTTAAACAAGAATGTCTACCTCTTACCTGAGATTCAATGAACAGAAACACCATACATAAGTCGGGAGTACTTGACTTTCTCAACAAAGACTTCAAATCTTCTCGCCATTCGTTCTTTCCGTATGTACGGCTCATTTCTACCTAAAATCGAAAATATCCATACATTTAGTAGCTGACCAATCAAAATCTTTATCCGCCCTCATCCGATCTAAATCATTTTTTTCTTGTACAGTTGTCAGTTATAGCTAAAAATAATGTTTGTATTTTCAAAATGTGCTGGCAACAGCAACGACCCCGCAAATAAAGTCAACATTAGTCGAGTATTTGGATATGATTATTAAGTAATATGTGAAAAGTAAGGTAGGATACCTGGAATAGATCGTACTCGTTGATGCTGGCCGCAAGTCGCGTGAGAGACTGGCGGCCTGAGCCACCGAGCCCCACCAGCAGCGCGTGCGACGCCGGCTGCGCCAGCACGCGGCATATACGCGATACATGCTCTATAGCGAACCTAGTGAATGTAATCGTTAAACGAACTCCATATGATTTAAGTTTTGGCAAAACGTTTGATTTTTGGTACAAGCTTTTATGGCTCTGTACTTTTCTTTCCACAGGTAACTAATTATCTTTGCTAATACTCAACGAGACAATTCTAACAACCCCAGACACAATTAGTTTGCATTGTTTTATCACAGAGTTCCCATGGCCACCTCCTGTCTCCATCATCAGATCAGCTCCATGACGTCATAATATTGCATTGTCGTCCGATTTACATATGTAAGTATGCAAAATTTCAGCTCAATCGTAAATCGGTAAGTGGGTCAAATTTCGCTTCCAAGATTTGACCCATACTAACTAACACAGGTACATACTTACTAACAGGGATAGTTAAACAAAAGCTTGTAAAAACGTCTAAATGTTGTTAAGTATAGTACGCATACCTACCAACTTTAATTGTATACGAACCTGAATAATACAAGATTCATTGGTTTCTTGGACATAGCGTTAAATTCGGCGAGGAAGGCGTCCACGGTCGTATTCAAATGTTCCATGTCGGTCGTTTCCATGTAGAAACGTGTATCAACTTTCGGATTTGCAAAATTACAGTAAATTAGATTCCGAAGATGACGGTCGGTTATCTGTGGACATAATTAAACAATTATATAATTTTATACATATTGATCACTTCATCGTAAGTACATTATCATTTTCAAAGTGTTTACGTAATCTTTCGGTCCGTCTAAAAGCCTCGAGAGCATTGTATCGAAGTTTTCGTCGAGATGCTCCTCTGTAGCAGCTCGTAAACATTTAACCATCCATCGCCGGTCCGAATCTTCTACGAGACGATCTGCGAAGACTCGCAAACATTCATGTACCCATAAGCGCTTCATACTTTGTGTATCCGGGGTTACGGCCGGGACAGACAACAGTACACCCTATTTAAAAAGAGAAGTTTATTATAAACAGTTGTCTAGCGAAAGATTGGCAAGCAAAAAATATTTAGGCCTCACCAGAATAACCCTAGAGAAGTCACGTAAGTTGAAGGTGTAATGAGACTTGGATGGCGTGGGCAGCAAATTCAATCGGCATTCTTTATAAACCTCTAGAGTGCCGTTGACCAACTGTTCGATACATGGCTCAAAGTCTCTTGTGAATCCTCTAAAATAATAAAACATTATGTATTATTGATTTATGTAAATATATGTACGTTTCTTATAGCTCTGTTTATGTAGAATCAGGTAAATTCATGACGAAATCACCTTGTATCCAGATGCCATGCCATTATCCTATTGAAGATGACTCTAAGGGTTTCATCATCAAATTCATCAATGCACAGGAAGTTAAAGTGACGAGAAAACCTCGGGGTAATCAGTTTTGCTCCAGGTGTTGGTTTTCCCATTGCACACATAAACTGAAATGTGAATTATCTGATTATAAGAAATAGTGCATCCTAAAAACGTAATGCGAAAATATGAAACATGTTATCATCTGACCTGGACATCTATTAAATGCATAGCAACATTAGTCTTGCGATCATACCACAACCCCAAATCTATGCCCTGTCGTAAAACCTCTATAGGAGGTTGAGCGCCGTAAGTCTCCGCCTGCGGCATACTCACGTCGTCTACAAATACGACAGCATAGCATCCTACTGGGGGACCGAAATATCCTGAAAAACATACGTCACTTTCAATAAAGTTCTTTAAACCCCTCTTCTCTGAATTGCATTAGCCTAGCATACTCCTTATATTTTATGAAGAAGACAAGATTTAACCAAGTTTGACTTGAAAACTCTCAGTGCCAAGCTTCGAGGTTCTAACGGAAAAAACTTATATAACATTCTTGGCCGCGAACGTCACAAGTTAACGCTTTCGAGAAATACTAGCTGAATATAAATATAGATAGGTGAAAAATATACCTTTTCTTCTTTTGTCAAGCTTTCCCATAATTATATCCTGCGTTTGATTGCAGTTAGTTTGAGCAGAGAATGCCATTATAAGAGCTTTAAAAACCTTCGTGTCAACTCTCTTAATCAAATAATCCTAAAAATATTTAATTAACTACAATCACATTTCAAATTCTAATATTTCAATACAAATCCTCATATAATAAGTGCATAATGTTACTTACAATGATATAGGATGATTTCCCAGTTCCAGTTGGTCCAACCATCATGACTGCTTTATGATGTGTGACCAGGAGCCTGAATAAAGCCAGATACGTGACACTGTCCAAGGTAGTCACCAGTATCTGATTGGGCGGAGTATCCTTACTGATTGGAGGCGCCGAGATAACGTCGTCTTGCCAAGGTTTCCACTTACCTTTTCCCTGAAACATATGTTTCGTTTTTAAATATTAAATCCTATTAGTTGTGGCATGCTAGGTGGCAAGCTAGTAAACAGAAGTGGTTATAACTAGTTTTGTAAAACTAAATCATTATCTACTTATATTAAGATACGTACATACTTAATATTTTATTTACCTCCTTAATATAACGAAATTCATACACAGTCCCTAACACTGGAATAATAATGATGTATTGCTTTTCTGGTTTATCGATAACCTTAGGATATTTCAAAGCTTCAAGGATCTGCAAAGAAAAAAAACCCTTCAAGACACCCGTATTAATTTAAAATTAAGTTATCCAACAAAGGTTATTTTATTACATTATCTGGAAATTGTTTGTCGAGTAATCCTCTAAACATCATATCGAATTTCTTGCGGCTACTAGCTTCCAACGTTGCTCCTATAGACCAGATACAGGAAAAGAAGAATATGCCCTGAAAGTTTTAATTTGTGTTTATCTAGTCGGATCTATTCGTATTAACGATTAATTAAAGTACCTAAACAATAATGACTACGGTCTGTACCTATGTAAGTAATCAGTGAACGTAGAAACGAAATCAGTCATGAACTTTTATTACATACTTAAGTTTGGTAAACGTTCTATTACAAAAGAAAATATTTTACATAAAAATAAATGGTATTTACCTCTAGTTGTGCTCTCACATCAAGATCAGATACTGATTCCATATATTTTTCATTATAAAAATCATCTAAAAATGTGTCATATATATTCATACACGAGGTAACCAAATTGCTTCGTGATGTTACGTACATTTGCTGTAATTTAAAAATGGATAAACACTCTATTTTAATGACAATATCTGGGAGACCGAGCTTTGCTCGGAAAACATATAAAAACTCAAAAAAGCCGCGTTTTCCCAGAGGTAAGACCTAGCTAGGTCGATGTTTCGCCCCCTAAAACCCCCATATAGCAGATTTCATCGAAATCGTTAGAGCCGTTTCCGAAATATATATATAAATAATCAAGAATTGCTCGTTTAAATTTAAAAATGACATAAGGTAAAGTACCCGCACTCTACTAATGATTGACACCTTTAATCTTGTTTTAAGGCATTTTTTCCAACAATGAAACGACACGCTACACAGACGACAACTAAGAAAAATAGACATAGCATTTTCTGAACGGGACAACCATACATTTAAAAATACCTTAGTTTGCCCTGATAACTCAACTAGCCACAGCAAAGGCGGCATGAAGCGTTTGAATAGCGTCCTGATGAGATTGCGATTGACGCTGTGCAGGGCGGGCGGCAGGGTGTTCAGCCACGACTCCAGCAGGCATTGCCACCCCAGGCCTTTGGGCTCTAAGTAAATCATACCGCAACGTGAAACCTAATAACAAATAAAATTTTAGGGCATATTTCGACAGTAAGTACCTACTTCTTTGTATAGTCGAGCAACTGAACAGATTTTAATAGCTTTTTGTAACCGTATTGTTGTAGGCACTTATTTATTTATAGGTACAGTAAGTTGCATTCAGCCTTTTATAAACGCCTATCTGCTGTTTATGCTTATACTTGAGTAAACATATTTTTTATTGCGACAGTGCCTTTACTTAGTTTTAGCTTATTTTATAAAAATGCCTAAATAACATACCCAGACAACACGAAAACATCGGAATAATCAGTGTCATTTTATTATACATTTTGACTTCTTTTCCAAAATCCATCGTCCATTGTATTCGCAATTACGTTAAACCTGTCGTCAACTTTTTATAATTAACAAGGTATCTAATTATAAGTACCGTAGCCGGTGATGCAGCTTCAAGATCCATGGGTTCAAATATCAGGTTGGTAGTAGGCGCGAGCTGAATGATCTCGCCACTCATGAGACATAGCTTTTTATTGTCGTCCAGAACGGTGTTCAAGTTCTCGATCCAGATGGCATCCACCGGACCGTCAAATATTAACCACTTTCTATAAAAATAAATAGGTACATTATAAAATAGTTACTAGTAGTAATAAATACACTACCGAGTCAAACCTTATGACGGGTTATTCGCGGATGGTCTAGAACGCAAAATGACTAGTGTAATATTTTGCCTATATTACTTTTAGTCTACATCGCGAACGGTCCAGAACGCAAAATGCCTACTCGTTTTATCTTTACGTTAGCGATGTCGACGGAGCCCCGCTGTCGCGGGGCTCCTATTCTGTGCTGTTTGGCCTTCGGCCATTTGAAGATAACTAACGAACCTAACCTACCCCAGTGATATAAAAAAGTGGTCATTTTGCGTTCTAGACTGTTCGCGATGTAGACTAAATTCGGGATTCGGGATATAGGCAAAATATTACACTAGTCATTTTGCGTTCTAGACCGTCCGCGACTATACCCTTATGACACGTCAAAACGATTGTTACTATGGGGTTAGTAAAAAAGGCATACGTATTGTAGAACGAAAAGCGAGAAGAAATCAAAAGACATGACTTAATGATTGCTGTAAAACAATTTAATGTTTCCATATAGTATTAAAAAAGACCTACTACTGACTCTCACAGTTCTGTGAGTGAACTAATTACCTGTTGTCATTAGGAGAAACTGCAAATGCTCTGTAACTGACCGCAAGAATACCGTCAGACCATTCGTGCGAGACAGGATCAAACTGACCGTACAACTGGCCCATTGTAATAGATTTCGGATTTATTACTGTCCACTCTACTGGATTTTCGCCCATTAAACCCTAAAAACACCAGGCAGATTTAAATAAGGACAATAATCAATTTAATAGAGTTAATATATTCCCCGACATTGATATGATACATACTTTTTCATGCACACATCCTAGAGCTGCGCCAAGGGCGTGGTAACATTTTGTTTTTCCAGAAAAAGGGAACCCGACCAACATAAGGCCGTGCCTTACTAGTATCATTTCATATAGCTGAAGAACCTGAGAATAAGTAGTAGAATATTGTTTTGATGTTTTCGGATGTATAATGTAAGCAAACAAAACCATGTAGGTACTTAGATGTACATGTATCTGGAATGCGTTTACGCTTTGTACTCACATGAAGAATGTGAAGACGGCCATTCCCAGATAATATGTCTGCGGTCTAAATGTCACAACCTCACAGCAAATGTAAATATATTTTTTGAGAATAGCCGTAAAAAAAAGTTTACAATGGGAACTGTGCTAGATAAGTTTCAATCTTCCTGATGATCAGTGTAAGACTAAAACTAGCTCTTTACGTACCTTTTCAACGAAGAAATCATTAGGCTGTAAATTAAGAGGAACGCAAACTTCCTTTAAGCAGGTAACTAAGTGTGGCAAATCAGCTAAGGGTAAAGGTAATCCAGGGAACAAATCACCAATGATGCCCTGTAAATCAAAAGAATAAGAAAATATTAAAAAATATATAAATAGTGAAAATACTGTCAAATTACTGTACCCGTTTTTTATGAGATAATTCACAAGTAACATACCATGAACAACGGCACATCGTGTTCAAGAAACTTAGGCAGGTTAACGTCCTTGATGGACCGCAGCAGGATGACGTCCTCCACCTCGTCGGGGTAGCGCAGCTTCAGCGCGCCCGCCGCACGCAGCACTGACTTCACGGCACGCATACCTACATACACCAAAACAAATTAAAAAAATATATAAATTGACACGCATTATCATTGATAAAAAATATATATTTTATACCTTGGTAATTCACAGGTAGAGTACATATACTATCCAATGATTGACACAGATAAGCAGTAGTCAACAACACTCATTTCAAGATGCCAACCAGTGGATGAAGTGCCAATAAGTTTACAATAGGTAATTATTTTGTTACCAAAACTTGCTTACCGTAATCGTAATGACTTTGAGAAGACAACTGTTCCGAGCACAAACGGTACGTTGCTACAATCTTGACAGCGAGAGGTTTTGCGTTTAAATACCCAAACGCATACAGTTCAATTTCAGAAATCAATACATAATCCGGTACCATCATAGCCACAGAACGGAACAAGGCCTGTAAATTATAAAAAATATAGTTTTTTGTATTAAGTATTTATCACTATATTTTTGATTTAAGTATTCTGCTGTTTTTTGTTTAATGCCTGCACCTACTACTGTTTTTGTTTAGCCTGATGGTTAACTGGTAGAGAATGCCTTTAGGCATTAAGTCCGCCATTCGTACTTTATTTGTTATATTGTGCAATAAATAAAGTTTAAAATAAATAAATAATATCAACAATTCATTGCTTAATATAGATAAACTATTTTAACCTTTAAGTTATCAGGCAGCTCAGATCGTCCAGCGTAACCAGGGTTCATGGTGATGAAAACTGCGCAAGACTTATCGAGCTGTACGAGAGTGCCTTCGAATACCATCTCCGTGGCGCCCGAGTTGATGCCTCGCTGGATAGACATGATTTGCTGTGCCACCACGGATAGCACCTCCAGGTCTATTCGGTTAAACTCGTCGAAACATGACCAGGCACCGCAAGATGCTAAACCCTGTAATCATATTCTCTTTATTTATTTTTCATCTCAAGTATAATATGAATATAAAAGTAAAATATAAAAACACTTACAAAACGATAAAAAATACATATAAACACATTATAAAAAACCTAACCTAGGGTGCCGCCAGCAGAGGGGCAAGGCCCAAGCTACCGGTGGTCAGGGCCGCAGAGAGAGGAACCGGCGGACTATCCGCGCCGTGTCCAAGATCACCGCCTTCTGCATCTGACCCTTGATCCAACCACCTAGCGAGAGTCTCTCAAGATGTTGGTCGAGACTCTTCGCTATTAGACCGTTCACTGAAACGACTATCGGGACAATGATCGTCAAATCAACATCCCACATGGCGGTTATCTCGTGAGCCAAGTCTAGGTACTTACTGGACTTGTCCTTCTCGGCCTTCACGAGATTCTCATCATGGGGGATGGTGATGTCAACGAGCACAGCCCGACGTTGCGATCGATCTATTATCACTATGTCAGGCTTATTGGCTACAATAGTCCTGTCAGTGATGATAGATCGATCCCAATAGAGCGTGGCACGACCATTCTCGAGAACAGGCGCAGGTAAGTACTTGTAGTACGGTACTTCGCGGTCCACAAGGCCATATAGAAGAGCAAGTTGCTGGTGAATAATCCTGGCTACGAGATTAGGTATGTCTGTGCAAGTACTCGCCGTTAGCAAGATGAGAACACCCGGAAATGATATGCCTGAGTGACTCTCCGGGACGGCGGCATGCCCGACAAATGTCGACCGTACCGTCCTTCAGGATATATTTCCGATAGTTGTTCGTCATCATCACTTCGTCCGCAATTGCACAGGCAAAACCCTCGGTTTCTCCGAGAGAGGTCCCCGAATCGTAACCAGTTCACCGACGCGAGCAGGTCCACATCGGGTCCCGTGAGGGCCTTGTAGAAAATATTATTATTATTCCTTGCAAATATCAATAAAGTTAATATTGTATTTATAATAATATTTTATGTTTTATATATTGACAACCATATGTGGGGACGCTCACTGATCTGCATCAAAACAATGCCGAAGCGGGAACATAATGTTGTAATAAAGTCCGCTGTCGCTTTATTGGACCACTTAATGTATATCAAAAGGAAGGCATGTATTTTACCTTAAAGAATTTTCCCAACGCAATATAGTCCAAACCATCTGAACAATTAAACACAACGCATTGTTTCGCGACCGCCTTTGCCAAGTCCTTCGTAGTTTCTGTCTTGCCAGTTCCAGCGGGACCCTCTGGTGCACCACCTGCAGTAACAATTCAAGTGATGACAGCTATAGTCTGTATCTTTAGGTATTTAAATAAAAGTAAACAATCATTTTTTACATTTTCGGGTAGTGTCATTCTGTAGAACGTGCTAACTATGTAAACAAACTGCCATATGATTCGGTCAGATTGTGTTTTTTGAAAAACTAATTATAGCCAGCCTTTTATGAATGTAGTATGATACCTTAGGGCAGGGCTCTCCAAACCCCGGCCCGCGGGCCAAATCCGGCCCGCGAAGCGTTCCAATCCGGCCCGCCGACAGCGTTCCAATCCGGCCCGCCGACAGCGTTCCAATCCGGCCCGCGGGAGCCAGGCTCCAGGTGGTTCAGCCCTATAACAGCAGCAACCAGATACACCCTCCCCCCCTCTCGGCGCTGACGGTGGCCCGCGCGAAAACTCTGAGGCTAAATATGGCCCTCAGGTAAAAAAGTTTGGAGACCCCTGCCTTAGGGTATGGTGCTTTATGCACACTAGCGTCCCTTCCCCTCCCCCTGACGCAACCCCCCCTTTTTGCATGAAATATGTTCACAGTTTCACAGTTTTTTACATTTTTTGAGGAAAGTATACATTTTAGGAAAAAAGTGTCAATGAAAGAAATAATCCTTAATAAATTCTTAATAAAAAAGGTCATATCCATTTTTTTTATATGATGCACCATATTCATGTATTAGCTTGTTAAAATTCGAAATAACATAGTTTTTACTTAGGATTCGAAACTCATTTATCATTACTCATTTTACACAATGTAACACGAGGAATACGAATAATTTTAACAGCGTACTCCTGATCATATTTAGAGACAAAAATGTCCTATATTTTTTTTGAAATCCGGCTAGTTTCAGAGTTAATACCAGTTAAAAAAAAAACAAGTTTTTATTGTTACATAGTACAAAACGCCTTCTTGATGGCGATGTTGCTACTATGGGACGTAGTCTAAATATCCTTATTGATAGATGTCAAAAAGTGACAAGTAACACTTTGCAAAACCTAAGTTTTACGAAAAAAAAAGTGAAAATCCATTTTGGGTGACAAGTTTACCAATAGCATTTATTTTATGTACAAATACATTAAAAAAAAAAATAAACCTAAATAAATATTTTTTTGTGAAATTGACCTAAACTCATATTACATCTTTTCCTTCTTTTGACCTCATGTATACATTTTAGGAAAAAAGTGTCAATGGAAGAAATAATCCCTTATTAAATTCTTAATAAAAAAGGTTATATTCATTTTATAACACTTATTAACTTATTATACAAGGTGTTCTCAAGAAATGCGAAAGATTTTATTTCTGAGGTCAAAAGAAGGAAAAAACGTAATATAACTTTAGGTCAATTACGCCAAAAAAAATTTTTTTTTGTTTGTTTTCTTTTTTAATTTTTTTGAATATATTTGTACATAAAAAGTAAATGTTTTTGGTAAACTTGTCAGTTAAAATGGATTTTTACTTTTTTTTTCGTAAAACTTAGCTTTTGCAAAGTGTTACTTGTCACTTTTTGACATCTATCAATAAGGATATTTAGACTACGTCCCATAGTAGCAACATCGCCATCAAAAAGGCGTTTTGCACTATGTAACAATAAAAACTTGTTTTTTTTTTTAACTGGTATTAACTCTGAAACTAGCCGGTTTCAAAAAAAATTATAGGACATTTTTGTCTCTAAATATGATCAGGAGTACGCTGTTAAAATTATTCGGATTCCTCGTGTTACATTGTGTATAATAAATGAGTTTCGAATCCTAAGTAAAAACTATGTTATTTCGAATTTTAACAAGCTAATACATGAATATGGTGCATCATATAAAAAAATAGATATGACCTTTTTTATTAAGAATTTATTAAGGATTATTTCTTTCATTGACACTTTTTTCCTAAAATGTATACTTTCCTCAAAATATGTAAATAACTGTGAACCGGGACATATTTCATGCAAAAAGGGGGGGTTGCGTCAGGGAGAGGGGAAGGGACGCTAGTGTGCATAAAGCACCATACCCTAAGGTATCATACTACATTCATAAAAGGCTGGCTATAATTAGTTTGTCTTCCCCATACATTAGAACACAATTTAACCGAATCAATATTGAAATTGATGCCGTCAACATACAACACAATACACAACAGTACAATGCCTCAAGGGCCTATTTTAGATTTAAGCTAGTTATTAATTTCGTTTAGTAGTACCACTGTATATATGCAGAATTGTGCGCGCTTGGAATCGGACGCGCATTACTGCACAATACTGAATAATATTTTTATTCGCGATCGGCGCGACTTAGGTCGCTGCCCCGTATGTTTTCGTAATGGGTTCGCAACAACTCATAGCGAACGAGTTACTGGCGTTCGTACAGAATGCCGTAGACACCATGGACGAAGTCAGCATCAGGCAGATCTGCAAATCAAGTTTTAGTGAAGACGATATTTGCAGTGGCAAGGCGCTGCTTTTCCAGTCGCTCGGGAAAATCGACCAGATGCCATCCCGTCGGAGGGATGGGGGTGTGAAGAGTCTCCAGGACATCATTAAACTGTTCAAGGAGACCGATCCAGACGACGTGCCTGCCTTCGTTGCGAAGCGGCTGGACCGGTTACCGCCGGTTACCTTCGACCACGTCGACGTTCACAGGCTGCTGAAGGACATAACATTCCTGAAGACAAGTTTGGCAGAGGTGCAGTCTAAGTTAGAGGTGGCCAATAACACCATTTGTGAACTTCGTACTGAGGTAGTGACACTCCGTGACACTGTTTCGGTATGTAGGTCACACGAGGCCACTGACTTGGGCTCGTGTAGTGATGCGCGTGCAATTGTGTGCAATGCTGGGTCAGCAACGAGCGATATGACGCCAGTCCCCGCCGCCGGCCCGCCCCCCGCACCCCGCACGCCGCGTCTCGTCGTACCGTCATCTGCTCCAGTTGGTGTATCAGTGACTCCTGGTCTCGATTACGCTGCTGCTGCAAAACAAAGAAAGGCACCACCGAAGGTGCCCGAATCTGCTTCTCGAGATGAGAAGCTACCCCGCGCCGAAAAAGGTTTCCCGCAGGCGTCGAAGGAGAGGCGGCCGCGCAAGGCGCCTCGCAAGAGCCAGTGTGGCACAGCGGAGCCAGATATTGCATCTGGACTGAGGGCTGCCACGCCGAATACGGCGCTATACGTATCGCGCCTGCATGTTTCCGCCACGGCAGACGATGTGGTGGAATATCTTCGCAAGAAGACCCGTTACGAGTTGAAAGTGTTCCAGCTGCGATCGCGACATTACGTGCACTTCAGCTCGTTTGTGGTGCGCGTGCCGCGGCCGCTGCTGGAAGCCATCGCGAGCACGGACTTCTGGCCGAAGGGTGTGATATTTCGGCGGTTCCGTGGGAATCTGCCGAATCCTACACCAGAGCAAGTGACGCCGCAACAGAAAACTGCGTCACGAAAATGATTTTTTAGTATTTAAGTTTTTTATTATTGTATATATATATGTTAGTTTGTAAGGTATGTATCTATGGGCCTTAGTAGCCTGAAAATAAATGCTTTGATTGATTGATTGATATATATTGTATGTAAATAAATGATTTAAAAAAAATGAAATTGTCAAAAATGATGAATTTACTAGTGACTTTTGTTTACATAGTTAGCAAGTTCCATAGAATTACACTTTAGTTATAAAATTTATTGGTTAACCAACCAAATACAAAAACCGCCTGAATCTGTCATTGAACGACCTGACTTTAACCTAAATTATTCGATCATACTGTACAGAGATAGGCGTCATCCAACTAAAGTATGATAATAACTCAGCTACCACGCCTGCAACCCTATACCTACCTAAATTCAAATGTAGAGCGCCAAAGAGAGTTCTAAAGCATCTGTCGGTAAGCGGAGTGACGACCAAGCGGCCCGCGTTTCCGAGGTACTCGTAGCCGTACATCAACTGAGAGTTGATCATGCGGGTAGCAATTTGCCAACTTTGATCTTCTTCTTGTTCCTATAAATAATAATAAAAATCGGAGTTTTTGAGGATTCAAATATGAAATAAAAACATTATTAGTTTCTTAACGTTAAATGTTTATTATGGTTGAGCGTAGTGAAAGTTACGGTACGGCACGTAAGCGGTAAAAGTAAGGGTGCAGTGCTTTGTTAACTTTCATATGTAGGTATAGGTACCTACTCGATATAAAAAGACGGTAGGTATAGGCATGTAAAAAATTAGTATATATTTTTAGAAATAAATTGTAGGTAGGGTAATTCGCCAGTAACTGCCCACCGGCCATTAACTGGCCACCCTAAACTAAAAATGAATTCTATTCCATATACCTATAAACATAATTCATTTTAGTATAGTTTCCATAACTGGCCAGCCTTCAATAACTAGCCACCTTAAACTAAAATGAATTCTGATTATAGGTGAATAGAATTCATTTTTAGTTTAGGGTGGCCAGTTACTGACCGGTGGCCAGTTACTGGTGAATTACCCTACGCCGAAAATATTCGCTGATTCTGATAGGATACTGACCTGTCAGTGTCAAAAGTGGCATCTCCTCAAGCAAAGTGGTCACTTTTGGCACTGACGGATCAGTATCGTATCGGAGTTAGATCGCATAACTAAAACTCGAAAAAATGTCTGCGCGGCTAGAACTGCTACGCCGGTTACCCGTTGAGCCTCGACGCGGTATAATCTAATCTTACCTCCCAGTAGTACCGTATTTGAGAAAGCCAGTTGAAATCGTTGTCATGATGCACTTTACATTCGATAAGCAGCATGAGCACATCACGAGCGTGCACATCCAGTACCACAAGGGCTCCTAAAATACAATGTGATTTACTGATTAAATAAAAATTAGGATCTTATAGATTCTAGTAATAACTACAAAATATAAAATCCATATTTTTATTTGTTTGTTTTCTAATGACTAGAATTGAAGCAAATTGGCCGGAAATATAAAGTAAAATTATGTACTTGCATGGTCTAATAAAACATGGTCTTCTATTCCCAGAGTGACACGGGCCTACGTCACAATAACATTGCCACTTTATTTCAACATATCATGTTACATGGGTACATTTTACCTATGGTTAATAAGTTAAAATATTTCTTTATAATTTTATAATTTTCATTTATATGTATTTTATCTTAAATTTTACAATAACACGTCATTTTTAATTATTCGTTAGCAATATCTTCCGATTCACGAAAGAAATTTCAGACGTTCGGGTAATTCTGTTTACATTACTGGCAACACAGGATAGCGCTGTCATATTTGACAATTCGGATCTAGATAACTTCATGCCCTGACCGTCATCCTTGTCGAACGCGTGTTAATTGTTATTTCCTTCTCGCTCAGTGTCAGCAGTCGCAGTGTTTTCCAAACTTTTCACGTCGTAAGCTTGGTAATTAATGTGTAACTGTGAATTAGTTTTTCAAACGTTTGTCTTGTACAGATAAATAAAGTTTAATATAATACATTCGATTTGTTTTATTTTACTATGTCTCTACATGAATAACTTAAAATGAATGCCGTTAAAATAATTTTCACCGTTGGTTAAAATTCTCCCACATTTTAAAGTTTGAGAACCTGTAAACAGCATGATGACGTAGGCCCGTGTCAGTTAGGTCATACGCGAATCTCGGAATGGAGTACCAGGCGGAGTATATTATTATACCATGTGTACTTGCAATTATATTTTCACCTCAGCAGCTCAAACAAGCGTTTTTGCTTCTTAAAAACAGTGAGCAAAATGCGATTTTGCTCACTGAGTGAGACAAAATGACATTGAAGTGACATTTATAGTCAAATGTCAATTCAACATGCGGGGTCTAATACAAGTTCGAAATACTTGGGTTCTATTATCTCTGTCCCTTTCACACTGTTAGCAAAAAGAAACGGACGAAAAAAGTTCAAACGACATTCAACGGTATACTGACTGTTTATAATAGACCCCCGAAAAACTTCAGAACGCATCGTTCCAAACCACGTACGAGCTCCGTACGACTATGAATTCTTAATAATTATTTAATTAAAATAAAGTTTAAGATTTGATAAAAACTGACAAAAATACTATATTTAAGGTATTTTATTGTACAATTAAAATAATGAACTCAAAAAATACACAGATTATCACGCAAAATTAATTATTTTACTTTTAAGAATTTGTACTATAGTTGACGAATAGTACGTATCCGGAATTCGGACCGTATCTTACAATTTTTTTTGTTACAAAAAAACAAAAAGATTGAAGTGTCGGTTGATGTTCGTTAGTTCCATATTATTTTACTGAAATTTATCATTACGTTTTGTTTTTGTGTTCGATTGCGGTAATTAAACTTAATTGTTTGTATATCTTAAGAAAACATGAGTGCATAGGTATTAAGTGACGAAGAAGGATTACATTTTTCAAGTTGTCTAATAGGTATGTTCTCACAGCTAAGATGAAAAATTTTGTGTACTATACGAGATCAAAGTTATTTACATCTCGTGCGCTTTTGAGTCCCTTACTACGCTCAAGATTCTAAATTAGATTCACTCGCTACGCTCGAATCTTTCGCTTGCACGGGACTCAAAATAAGCACTCGAAGAAATATCAAACTTTGATCTCTTGTTGTACAAATAACTATTTACACAATGAAGGCCGCAAAAAATATCTGACACGAGCTTATTTGTAGAGCCATAAGAGCGTGTCACATATTTTTACGGACTTCAAAGAGTAACATATTATTGCAGGTGACATTACACAATTTTTTTATAATTTTTCACTTAATTTCTGATCGCCGTGTAGTGGCACGACCTAATTATGACTACGGCCTGATTCGAACTTTAAGATACGTCAAAAATTTGCTAAAGATAGGACTTGGTGTGGATATACCACGGCCCAATTCGAACTTTAATATACGTCAAATATTACGTATAGATACGATATGGATTAGATATGTCAGTATCAAAAGTAACGTTTTTGTTTGAAGAAACGTCACTTTTGACACTGGCATGTCTAATCCATATCGTATCTAGACGTAATATTTGACGTATCTTAAAGTTCGATTCAGGCTGTAAGGCAATTCCTGTGTAAGTGATGACTGATGAACGAACCTAGAGTAATTCTGTTCTGCAGACTTAGCTCGCCGCGAACCAAATCTACTATTTTGGAGATTTGGAAATTACACTTGTGCCAGTAGTCCATCATAGCCGATAAACTGATGTGGATTGCATCTGTCACTTCTGAGGTCCAAAATGTCATTGCTACGCATTGCACCTAAAAAAATCATTTCTACTTAATGCTTCATTCACCTTAGAGATTACTCGGCATCGACCCTGTCAGCAATGTTTTTCAGCAGTGGTGTAACGAGCCCAAATATCTGTTACTGCGTTTTGGATGTTTACAAAAGACGACACAAATATTGGTAAATTGTTCTACCAGCAATGCATTGGATGTAAGTAAATGAATGTATTATGATTTAAAAGATATAATATACAATACCCACATGATGTTAATCTAAATACCTGTCTACACTTCTGGGTCGTCGTTACTTATTTTATATCTGTGTTCTGAATAATTGAAGTCAAAATGAGGAAAATACTTACAGCTTGGCCCGGCCAAATGAGCACCCACTCCTGCCGCGCGCGCGCTATGTAGTCATTGTAGGAGAGCGCCACCGCGTTATGTACAGATACTTTCATTGACTTCTCCAACTCCAGTAACCATTTTTCCACCTACGTCGATATCACAGATCCATTAATTTAGAGAAAATAAGTTCTATTATTTATTTAACCCCAATAAGGAAGATTTCGATAAGCAGATGTTAGCAGATATTCTTAAATTACGGTCAATTTAACTGATATTTATTCAGGTATAATTCTACAGCATTCCAGCTAGGGGTGCCAATGTGCTGTAAAATTAAATATGTAATATTAAAGCTTTAGTAATTAAATTATATAATGAATATGATAATAATTAATTAAGCATGTTGATTCAAAAAAACGTATAAAATATCTATAAAGTTTATGATGTTTGTCGGCAAACAAGTCGCAGACAGGTGCAAAAACTAAGATATTGTTGAGAAGTATCCGAGTGCGGATGATAGAAAAGTACTGGTTTGCTGTTGTGTGAGAGGTATCATTCGCTAGGAGGCGATGGGTACGACCACTTAAGTAGTTGTCGGGAACAAATAAGGTATTTGTCTTCGCCACCAAGTCCAAGCAGTCCAACTCTCCTCTTAATATTTGAGATGCAGCATATATTAAGTTGACATTACGCCTTATCTCTAGGGAGTGAAAGCCTAGCATACCCAGTAAAAACTTGGTTGAGTATAAAAAGGGGTGTATGTTTTTTTACAAAGGAAGCGGAGAAAAGCTTTCTGTATGTTTTCTAATGTATCCATAATCAATGTAATGTATAAATTACATACCTATAATCTATAACAAACCTGTCCTCTAGCAGCAACGGTATTGATGATCATAACCAGTTGCACAATTTCTCCTTCAGAGGAGCGCATATGCGTCACAACCATTTCACTAGTGAACGTCAATTTAGCGATTCCCTCGAAACATTTTTTTAGATGAGGTTGAACTCTGTAAATAAAAACCGCTATTCAAGTCATTATTCTTGTAAAGTCGCTGCCCCAATATTACAGGGTTCTATGTTACATTTTCAATATAATTGAAATTCGACTTAATGACACTATGACAATGTTCAAATTTCAGTTCGATAAAAGTGAAACATAGGACCCAGTAATATTGGGGCAGCGAAGTAGTATTACAGAAGGCCGATTCTGCTTAGAACATGTTACGGTTTTCAACTTATTTTGATACCTTTACCTTGAGTCGTTACCAAATTATTGAAACAGAACCGGCCCCCAGTCAAGAAAGTTATAGCATAGCTCTAATTATGCACAGGAAAGATATGGCCGATACTATTGACAGATTTGTATTGAATTTACCGCATAGGATCTTTCGTCTCTGATAGAATTTCCAGCAACTCGTCATTGGACAGGAAGAAGAAACGCGGGAAGTACAACCGTTTCTTCTCGAGATACGCATTCAGTCCTTTCTGTACCAATTCAAGCAAGGCATTTGATCTTTTGAGTCGGTCTACCATTTTTTCTATCGTGATTACATCCAGGACTCGAGGTTCCGTATAGCAAGCCTTCATAATGTCTCGCCACATCTAAGAAATTTAAAAGGTTATTGCGCAAATTTCTTTTGGAAAAATGTTATTATAATGTTCAAGACTTTTTGTGTGATAGCAGTATGTAATGAGATAGTGACATTTAAATTATTACCTAATTATTCCTAATTTTAATTGAATATTAAACTGAGAACATTGTAAGTTTTTATTACTAGTTTGTAGGTAGGTATATTATGTTAAGGTCAGTTGACATTTATAATTTTTAAATTTATTTTTCTAGTTTGTAACTCATATTTTAATTGTAAATAATTGTATTACTTAACTATATTTTAAATATCGTAAGCCGTAAAGGTACATCATAGCTGCTGCATTGAAAAAACACCCTATCACCTGTACTAATGTATTTACACCTATGATGACGAAATAAAATTATTGATTGATTGAAGAAATCAGCAAACATGTTAGAAAACAGCAAAGCCTAGTTAGTTTACTTATAATAAGCGAAAGTCACGTATCAATGTCGTCGTTACTTGCGGAAATTCCTTACGGATGAAATTTAGCACCCGTTTGATTTTCCCGATTTGTCTGCGTCTAAACTTTGTCAAACCATATACTAAACGTATGAAAAGTTTGACGGAGTTTAACCACATACGTAAATTTTCAGAATGACTGGGAACAATTTATTATGTCTCTTTCGGGGATATGATTTCTACACGGTGTAACATGAGGAAACCGAATAATTTTAACCACGCATTTCTGAGGTCAAAAGAAGGAAAAAATTTAATATGAGTTTAGGTCAATTTCGCCTTTGTTTTGTTTTTTTTTCAATTTTTTGAATGTATTTGTACATAAAAAATAAATGTTATTGGTGAACTTGTTACTTAAAATTGATTTTTACATTTTTTTTTCGCAATACCTTCTTTTTGCAAAGTGGTACTTGTCACTTTTTGACATCTATCAATAAGGATATTTAGACTACGTCCCATAGCAGCAACATTACCATCAAAAAATCCTTTTACATTATGTAACAACAAAACCTTGTTTATTTTTAAATTAATATTATCTCTGAAACTAGGCGTTTTTAAAAAAAAGTTTATAGGACATTTTTGTCTCTAAATATGATCAGGAATACGCTGTTAAAATTATTCGGTTTACTCATGTTACACCGTGTATAGGTACGTGATAATCCAGAAGAATTAATTCTCTAAAACATAAAATTTAGCAATTATATTTTGTAGTGGGGTGGGTGGTGATCCTCGTTCTGGGTCGTTCTGAGTCGTACTTTGTTTAAAGATATATTTTTTTAATTTAAGGTGTGTGTGTGTGTTTTGTAATGATCTTTAATTAATTAATTTAATCATATTTTAATATATATCTTTAAATAAAACATAAAATAATATTATATTTTTAATTTGATAGAAATCATTGGAGCTGGATTCCAGCACTGACTAGTACAAAATGGATAACTGAGAACTGATAGATACATGACTTATTTATAGTAACCTTATCAACGGCACTGAATCGACGCCCTTCCTCAGGAATTTGTTGTTGAATATCCGGAGACGAAAATATGGGTTCCAAGTACATCCAAGTAGCCTGAACTTTTAACCATTCGTCTAAAATTTCTTGTAGAAGTACTAACTTGCCTTCCCAATCGCTAAAATTTTATAATATTTAATTGATTAATTTCCATGTAAACTTTGACATTAAATATTGCGTTTTACAATTAAGAATATAACGCTAACTTATTATCTGTGTAAATAAATGATTTAAGTGCTTAAAGAATGTATTATATATATTAAGAACAGTACGTCTACCACCAGTTTTTACATTGACATAACGCTCACGTCTACATAATTTACTTTCTGTACATCTCGCTTGCACTAATATGCGAGTACGAGCGAGATGCATAGAAAGTAAGTTACGTAGACGTGAGCGTATATGTCAATGCCAAAACTGGTGGTAGACGTACAGCGGGCTCAGCACGGTTCCATTTTTATCGACTATCACTATGCGCGTCCCTCTCGCACTTACATACTTGTTAGAACGTGACAGGCATGGTGACAAGGGATAAAAACGCGACCGTGCTAAGCCGCCAGGTCACTCACGTATTTTAAGTCTAAAAACGCTCGGCATGTTTCACTCCGTCCGTACCCGTACGTAGGTATATTTAACACGTTCACCGTCCCAATCTGAATTCTTAACCTTACGGCTTTGTAATAGAGGCTTGCCGTGACCCATATACGGGGCACGGACAGTGAACCTGTTAATATGTCTGTGTCTCACGGAAGTTTTGTTATTAAAATTACTTACAGAATGATTTCTTCGAAAGGTTTGATGTATGGTGAGTTCTTCATAGTCTGTGTTTTGACAATATGATCGTCCAGTAGCAATTGAATTTCGTCAACACCGGATAATATGTAAGTTCCGGATTCTCTGAAATGTTTATGTTTCTTCATTTTATTTTTAATCAGAATCTGATACAGTGTCCTCGTATTACTTAATTGATTGTATACCTAGTTGTATTGTAGTAATTTGATTTTTTGAAACTAAAAAAGAGTTTTAAAAATATTCCACTAACTTGTATGGTAAGATTTCAAATGTAAGGTCAGCCCATTCCTTCATCATCTTGTCCAATGTTCTCTCCAAGTTGTTTTCTTTAGTGGCAGCTTCCGAAATATTTTCGAACTTGTCGATGAAGTCCGCTAAATTGAAGTCGATCACCTTCTGCAGTGTTAACTCCTCGTCCACGATAATAGGAAACCCAACAATTGAGGATATCTTCTCCCAATGTCTGGGCTTAATGCCGGGGTTGCCCAGGGTTTGGACAATTGGCATATTCGACTTGAATTGTTCTATTTTTTCTCTAAAAAATAGCGACATTACAAAATTAAGTAAATTTCATACTTACTCAATAACTGTTCCTTTCCTTCAAATTTAGAAATCCGGAAGGTAAAGCCCCGTAAAAGCTATAATAATTTAATAATGTTTTTAACGCCAAGAACACCAAAAGGTGTCGTAACTATAAGTGTTATTGCGAACGCTGTCAAAGTAACCTTCACACTTTCATGTAAGGTGATGTTTTTGTTAATTCAAAGGGTAAATAATGGCCCCGTAGAAGGTATAACAATTTATTAAATAATGGCCATCAATGATAGGATTAAACGAACTTACCTGAAGTGAAGTTCAATCCTGATTATATGAAGCATTTGGTCCTGAATAATTAACAATGTAGTACATCTCGCTCGCTTGCCATTTAACGCGAATTTAGAGCCGCCATAAAAGAAAAAATCACCAACTGTCAAGATGACACTTCATATAGTTTAGAGCATACATACACTGATTGGGAAGTAACCATGAATTCATGGTTACTCGAGGAGGGTGGGGGTACCCCTTTATTCAGGACCAAATGCTTCATATAATCAGGATTGAACTTCACTTCAGGTAAGTTCGTTTAATCCTATCATTATATTTGCATTTGGTCCTGAATAATTAACAATGTAGATGTTTAGAGAAGAGAATTAAATAATTTGTTAAAACCAAATATCTCAAAAAACTACCCAAAAAACAAGCACTTGTATTTTTGGCAAGAATGTATATATATTTTATATATCTATCATGGATACCTATCTCTATATATCAGCAAAGGTAAACTAAACATAAGTTGCCATGAGAAATCTTAAAGTAGATCAATGTTTCAAATTCTCCCTCCTATAATATGAGAATTATCAACAATAAAATTAGAGTCTGAACTTATCATGCTATTTTAATAGGTAAATACTTGAGAATCAGAGATTTACTGTGTACAAAATTTTGAACATGTAAAGATACCTAATAAATATCTAACAAAAGTAGCAGACTAGTTATCTGGAGCATCCCTTCGTTATAAAACATTATATTCACTGGTGAGACCTGCCCTTATGATCTTTACCTTAACCAATGTGAGACATGATAATTCCATTATGTAAAGAAAATATAGAAATATTATTACTCCCTCTTTTAGTACTAAGTAGCATCTAAGTAATGTACCTATATTATGGTATATAAATATAAAGCCTCCATAAAAGAAGGAAGACATGTGAATTGTTACTATATACCTTATACTTTCTTGTTACTTGTCTAAGATACGTAAGACAAGGTTTTAAGATATTATGATGCCATATTTTTCTCTAATATTGTATTCGTTTATTCCAATAAGTACGTATTTCATTTCCTACCTTTTATTAATTTATTCATAAACAAATGTGTCTGAATAGTCATATTTCTTTATCTCAGGTCCTCAAAGAGTATTGCTATTCTAAATAAACATAAAAAGAATTGTACTATTTGTTGAAATAAGAAGTATCTAGTAAGTAGCCTGTAATCTCAGTTTCAAAATCTCAAGTTGATTTATTATTCGTGTCATACACCCTCAAAATTAAATAGATTCGCATTGCTTCTCGTGCATGCAATTAAGCGTAATTTATTGCATGTCCATATTCTAAAATCCGAATACAACTCTTCTTTCCCCGGTTGGAGTATCTTGAGACATGTTTGGAGTTGTTTCAACTAAATATAGTAAATTTGTTACTACATGGTGACTTAAGAGTCCTTACTCCTACAGACGAGCGTATTTTGCAAAATGCTTCCTTTTTCATTTAAGATTACGACGTAACTATTAGTATTTATTCAAAAACTGATAACGTACTTAAATAATCATTTCTTAAACTAGGGGCTGAAAACGTTCAAATTTTCATTTTCTCTTTTTGAACCTAAAATAAATGAGTTTTCTTAGGAGTCTTTTTCAAATTTTGCAGTGAGAAGGGTCGTTCGGTTCTCAATTTTGCAGTAAACAAGAATCATTTGGTACATGAATGATTACAATTCAACTCACCATATCTTGTACGAGGGGCTGACATGCTTGAAAATCGAAGATTCATTTTAAAAAATTGATAAAAAACCTTCCGAGTTTTCTTCATTTTTTTGGTGAAAACAGGGTTACATTACATTTTTTTATCGCAAATTGGACTTATATTTTGCCCCAAAAATAATATTTTATCAAATTGTAACTTTATGTCTACTCATAAAAAAAAAATCATAACTATAGGACCTACCTAGCCGTAAATCTATATTTTTTTAAAGACGTATAAATCACGCTGCACCGACACCGCGCGCTCCTCAGTCTCCGCCGAGTGCGCTTAGGGGACGGACCTGTGCTCGACCGTCAGGCGTTCGTTGCTTTCGTAACCATCGAGAGAGTTCCGAGAAGTGCTGTATACTATGATTAGAAAATCTTGATCCAAGGGTGTACATTTTTTACACCATATTTAATTTTTAAAGGCCGGCAACGCGCTTGCAACCCTTCTGGTGTTGCGGGTGTCCATGGGCGGCGGTAATCGCTTACCATCAGGTGATCCGTCTGCTCGTTTGCCTCGTATTTCATAAAAAAAAAAAAAAAAAAAATTTTAACAACCGACTCTCGCTTATGTGATAGATTTTCAGCGTTACTTGAATTCTGGTTAGGGTTTGCATTTTTATTATACCCGGACGACCTGGATGATGTCCAGGTTCTCATGATGGAGTCAGGAATGGTCACCGAACTCCTAATCTACTCATCATAACTCCATCGTGTTTGGGCTCAATAGATTTTCCTTGACGAACACCATCGATCTAGATGAGGTCCAGGTTCTCATGATGGAGTCAGGAGTTGGTCACCAGAACTCCTAATCTACTCATTAACACTCCATCGTGTTTGGGTTCAAATGATTTGCCCTGACGAGCACCATCTATCTAGATAAGGTCCAGGGTCATGAGACCCTTCTGGTGACCAACTTCTGACTCCATCATGAGATGGTCACCAGAAGTCCTAATTTACTCATCATAAGTCCATCGTGTTTGGGCTCAATCGATTTGCCTCGACGAGCACCATCTATCTAGATGAGGTCCAGGGTCATGAGACCCTTCTGGTGACCAACTCCTGACTCCATCATGAGATGGTCACCAGATGTTCTAATCTACTCATAATAACTCCATCGTATTTGGGCTCAATAGATTTGCCCCGACGAGCACCATCGATCTAGATGAAGTCCAGGTTCTCATGATGGAGTCAGTAATGGTCACCGAACTCCTAATCTACTCATCATAACTCCATCCTGTTTGGGCTCAATAGATTTTCCTTGACGAACACCATCGATCTAGATGAGGTCCAGGTTCTCATGATGGAGTCAGGAG
This sequence comes from Cydia splendana, assembly GCF_910591565.1. NCBI lineage: Eukaryota > Metazoa > Arthropoda > Insecta > Lepidoptera > Tortricidae > Cydia > Cydia splendana. Next base: position 5,909,154 of record NC_085964.1, read on the forward strand.
TTGGTCACCAGAACTCCTAATCTACTCATTATCACTCCATCGTGTTTGGGCTCAATCGATTTGCCTCGACGAGCACCATCTATCTAGATGAGGTCCAGGGTCATGAGACCCTTCTGGTGACCAGCTCCTGACTCCATCATGAGATGGTCACCAGATGTTCTAATCTACTCATCATAACTCCATCGTGTTTGGGCTCAATAGATTTGCCCCGACGAGCACCATTGATCTAGATGAAGTCCAGGTTCTCATGATGGAGTCAGGAGTTGGTCACCAGAAATCCTAATCTACTCATTATCACTCTATCGTGATTGGGCTCATTAGATTTGCCCTGACGAGCACCATCTATCTAGATGAGGTCCAGAGTCATGAGACTCTTCTGGTGACCAACTCCTGACTCCATTACGAGATGGGGTCAGGAGTTGGTCCCCAGAAGTCCTAATCTATTCATCATAACTCCATCGTGTTTGGGATCAATAGATTTGCCCCGACAAGCACCATCGATCTAGAATCTAGATGAAGTCCAGGTTTTCATGATGGAGTCAGGAGTTGGTCACCAGAACTCCTAATCTACTCATCATAACTCCATCGTGTTTGGGCTCAATAGATTTTCCTTGACGAGCACTATCGATCTAGATGCGGTTGATAGATTATTAATATTATTTTATTTTACATACATACTTACAAATAAAGCTTCATTTGCTTCCCACAAGGATCAAGTAAACCTTATAAATCAACTTCGTTCTAAATAAAAACCGGCCAAGTGCGAGTCGGACTCGCACACGAAGGGTTCCGTACCATTATCTATAAAAACGGTCACCCATCCAAGTACTGACCCCGCCCGAGCCCGACGTTGCTTAACTTCTATCAAAAATCACGTTTACAACAGTATGGGAGCCCCACTTAAATCTTTATTTTATTCTGTTTTAGTATTTGTTGTTATAGCGGCAACAGAAATACATCATCTGTGAAAATTTCAACTGTCTAGCTATCTCGATTCGTGAGATACAGCCTGGTGATTGACGGACGGACGGACGGACGGACAGCGGAGTCTTAGTAATAGGGTCCCGTTTTACCCTTTGGGTACGGAACCCTAAAAACGGAGATACTTCTGTTTTAGACATAAAATCGAACTTCAGAGAGTTCAGTAGTTGTTACTTGCAGGTACTCTCGAATTTATTGTCATTATACAGGGTGGCCATAAAATAAGTGCTTTTCCGCTGCTGGCAAGAAAATGGTTGCTGGAAAAAAAATTACCCTCCCATAGAAAATGGACTAGACAAAATGTATGAAACAGCCAAATTTTTTTTTCGCAATTTCGGGGTTGGTCCCATCGCGGTTCGCGGTTGCTTAGTTCAGTATAATCCCTAAACCTCCCTGGCAACGGGAATGCACTTATTTTTGGCCACCCTGTATATATTATTATTTAATATAACCTTATCTTTAAAACATTTAATTATTCAACTTCCTTGGTGAACTGACTTGAATAAGTTACTTGACTTCGTGGATGAACTTGTCACAATAATTCCATGACATACAGAGGTAAACAATCATTATTTTTTACTCGTCGTTGGTTATATATTATCTCATCACATATACTCTATTGACTACTACCATGCTTATAAAATAAAATACAGAGTGCCAATATAACGTTAAAATAAATTTACTTGCAAATTAAATTGAAAAGTATCAAAATTATTCTTGTCTGCGTTGAAACGCGCTTAGCTTTGCCGGCGCTCGCGTACCGAGCGCTAACGCCATCTATCGAGTGTTATTTCGCAAAATCGGTGAACGCTCTAAGGAATAAGGGCTCTTAACACTAGATAGTTTATGTTGGAAGGGATTTAAGTATCCTTATTTAAAAAGTTGTTAAGTAACCACTTAACTAAGCTAACTAAGTAGTCACTTCCTAACTACGCTAAAAGGGGTATTACCATTTATATAGCCTACACTTAAAATATAATAAATTGCTTTCCTAGCTACAACAAGTTTCACTTTGTATTATATTTTAATATTTTATTTCATCATCATCATCATCATATCAGCCAGAGGACGTCCACTGCTGGACATATGCATAGGGAATATTTTATTTATTTATTATAAATGTCTAGAGGTAAGTACTTATTTAAAAAGATGATCCTGTTGGGTATCATTCTTTCAATTATCTGTTCTAGTATTTCTCAACCACTACAGAATCTAACAAAATAAGCAATTTAAACCAAAACAACATGTAATTAGGTCAAATAATGTAAAACATTTATTTAGGGACTGTGTGACATTATAACCACACATATGTATGTGGATCGGTCTGTGACGTTTCGTGCACTATCCCATAATAAAAACCACAAATCACTTACAACATGTGCATACACCTCGAGAATTCTAAATAGGTACTAAGAAAAACAGAATATGACTATTTACATAACATAGTTATGAGCTTATGAGTTATTATAGATAGACAGTTTGTCTCGAATGTTCTGTTAAGTGAAAATATCTTCATAGATCAGCTTGGACAGTCGTAAGACTGCTGAGAGGTGTCCCTATCTATCCACTTTCTGTTGGATCTTTACTGATCATATTCGTACAGAGAGTATAAAGAAAAGCATATAAATGCAACAAAATGATCTGTTGTAAATTTTATTATACTTGTGAAATTGTTTCAATTCACTACTGATTATTTATACAATTATAATTGATTACTTAGATCATTAGAGATAAAAGAAAAATATCTATTGCTCATTATGGCATAAAATGGGCATAAAGCATAATTTTACTTTCGGAATCCAATCCTTCTTTCATTTCAGCTCTACTATCGATAATTGTCTCTGATGGACCTGACCCATTATCATTAGCCCCCCAACCGTTCAAAGTAATTTTACAGTACCAAGAGGTATCAAACATTCAAACACAGATATAAATAAATACCTAAGTAATAATATTATTTCATTGTATGTTTTGGCCTTAAAGTTAGCTAAGACCGTTACTGTTTTAAAATCTCAAGGATTCTGCTATAGACATTTGGTAGATAAAGCTTTCTCTTGACCCTTTAAAAAACAAATACAACAAGGTAATGGGGACACTAATGTTCAAAAGTTGGGAAATGTAATATAACTATTACATACTTACCTATAAACCTAACTAATTATCTACCTACCTACCTACTTATATTTGATTATATTATCTTTCTTATCACAAATGTATTCAAGTCTGCCCTTTAATGGGCATGAGCTTGTGCTAAACTGAACCCTATCATTTTGTAAAAGGGTTCCAAAACATAAATAAATGTTACCACTGTCTTATAAAGGCCTGAAAGTTTGATAAATAAATGAGTTTGAAGCATTGTGCTATAATTCAATTGATATTAAATATCCATCCAATGGACTGATTAAGATTTCATATGCATAGTTTTGGTATTGTATCCTTGTTCACCTACAGTCTTGTATGTTATACAACATACTGTTCATTATCTTACATTTGAAAGTAATAATAAACTCTCGACTTAATTCAATATATAATACATTTTTCTGAACTAAATAGAAAATATGTCTTGTTTGATCGTTTTCACCGAAGGCAATAGGGCTTCGAGAACTTAAAATTCCATTGCTCAACTGACTGAGCTATCCGGGGACATTTCATAGTTTTGTTCACGTTATAATTGTGACATTTTCATTTATATTTTTATGAGGGTGGCTAAAATAAATTAGTAGCCCTTGAAGGGTTATGTTATGATGTCTCCTTATGATATTAGAATTTATTAGTAAATTTGTATGGCAATTTACCAAACTGTATTCACACAATATGATATTATGAAACAAGCTAAAGCTATAGTAAACTTGTAATTGTTAGTGAAAAAAGTATAAGCCATTAACCCCGGGATCACAATAAGGCAGTGGTTTGGATCTAGTCCTTATAAAGGCTGTTAAATACCATTCTTTTGTACACTAGTATATGTGTGTGATATACACTGCCAAGTCACTTATTTATTTTATTGTATTTGTGCAGGTTACAGAATAAAAATGGTAGGCCATTCTTAAGTCTTAAAAGGGTTCAGCACATATTATAAATGCTTAGCATAGACATTAATCCAGAGACATTTTTCCAACAGCATCCAGAACATTGTTATTATTTGTAAACAGTAAATAGATACTTAATTAGCATACAATTTTGTATAATGCCGCTAGCGGGCTTGTTAATGACAGAATATCACTGTCTATATTAGAATATGCTTGTGTTATTTATGTTATATTATGTACATGAAACAGGACCACGTCCATGACTGTGCTAATGCTAGTGTGCTAATGTCATTTTTTATTTATTTTTATAATACAAAACGATTCACAAATGATCATCCCACGGATGACATGTTTTTCACATCATTCACATGTGATCCATTTTATAATCGAATAGTAGATACTCTTGCTCGTCCCACGGACGAAAGGCTTTTTGCCATGCAATAAGCATTATATTATAGTTAAAGTGAGTTGAAAAAGATCTGACCATCGTTCCACGAACGAAGCACAATGTCGCCACGCGACATGTGAATATTTTCAAGCCAATATTTCAAACAATGTTGCTATGCAATAAGCATTATATTATAGTTAAAATGAGTTGAAAAAGATCTGACCTTCATTCCACGAACGAAGCACAATGTCGCCACGCGACATGTGAATATTTTCAAGCCAATATTTCAAACCATGTCCCACGGAACTATGTCCATCTTCTCTATAGAATGAAGCACAATATGTCGCCACTCGACATGTGTTATATCTTTAAGCCAACACCTCCAACAATGTCCCACGGACATAGACAAACTCGTCACACGAGTATGTATAAAAACTTGGCAAAAACTTTGTATAGGTACTCTATAATAAAGTGAGGTTAAGTACACGACTATTGTATTAGACCTCCAAGTTTCCCCACGGGAACACTTTTAGCACCTTATAGTTGCAAACATTTGGAAAATGAAGACTACTCTTGTTTACCAGCTGAACACTACGCTGAACACAAATGCTGATTAAATCATCCGTAAAGATGTACAAGGCTGTACATTGTGATGATGCGATATTTACAAATTTCACTTTCCATGTACACATTGCACTTCATATCGTCTTTTTTAGGTATAACTGCATGGGAAAAACTAGTAATTACTCGATAAAACTTAATTTACTAACAGTATGCGACAGATGCGTGAGGCGCGCGCAAAATATATGGCGGCTCTAAATTCGCGTTAAATGGCAAGCGAGCGAGATGTACTACATTGTTAATTATTCAGGACCAAATGCAAATATAATCATGAATAGATGAACCTTACAAAACTGAACTTGTACTCACCTAACGGCCACAGCAAGTCGATACGTATCAGGCACGTCTTGGAATTGTTTTTCTAGCTTGAACACGTTCTTGTAATAATAACCCACGTCGGATTCGATGTCTTCTGGATCAAAACTCCCAACCTAGAGCAGAACACACAAATAATACCAAATGTTATCTATAAAAAAATACTTAACCCTTAAAACTACATAGCCGAAGCCCTCTGCTCTAGACTAAATTTTCAAGGGGCAACTCTAAGCAAAACCTTAAAAAAGTTAAGTTGGCTCTATAGAAAAATCAAGAAAAAGCTTCATATTTTCATTTTTTTTCCATTGTATATCATGACTTTACAATAATTACTATTAGAACAAATTAAATTATTTTCAGAAAATATTTTAATTTGTTTTTTATCAAGTAGAAAACTACTATATAAATTATAAACTGAAATAAATGAGGCCTTGGTCACTTTTTCTTAGTATATGACATTTATTTCAGTTTATAATTTATATATGTAGTAGTGTTTCTACTCGATAAAAAACAAATTAAAATATTTTCTGAAAATAATTTAATTTGTTCTAATAGTATTGATTGGCAGCGCCATCTCTCTCGCTAACTCGGTATCACCTCAGATGATCCAGTTAGAAGGTCCGAACCATACTGTTCTACCTTAGGGATGGCCAGGGGGCGCCATAAGCCTTCAGTAAGAAGTGACGCCGGTTGATTCCAGACTGGGGCACTGGAGGCCTTGGTCACTTTTTCTTAGTATATGACATTTATTTCAGTTTGTTAATTGATTGCCTATATTTTATGTACGTGTGCGTCATACGACTAAATAAATAAATTGTATATCGTTACCCTACATACCATTACAGTATAATTTTAGTCTGAAATAGCTAATAAATAAAAATATGTGACGTCCCACGGATAAAGGTAACCTTATGGCGGTTGGCGCTTACGCTATTATTAACGCCACTCCAATATTATTGCGGCGCTATGCGACGTAAGCGCCAGCCGCCATAAGGTACCTTTATGTAGGTAAAGGCAAATTTTCAAACAGAAGTATACTTTCAGAGATTTTGTCAAAAAACCTTAAAACCAACGCGAATTCGTAATCTTCCGTCGCAAGTTACGCGCGGCACGCCTAATATTTTGTTCCTTTCTAATATTCTGGCTCTACGTCCCCTCTTCAAAACGTAACTATACTACACTAGTATGTATAAATCGATAACTGTTATTGTTACTGTCAACCTGACTAGTTAAAATTTAATTACTCATGTAACATAATCTAAATTATCACTTATAAAACAAAGTCCCCCGCTGCGTCTGTCTGTTTGTATGTTCGCGATAAACTCAAAAACTACTGAACGGATTTTCATGCGGTTTTCAGTTATTAATAGAATTCTTAAGGAAGGTGTAGGTCCTTTTGTGTTTGTCTCATTTGTGTTCGGGTCGCTAGTATATTAAATAATACTATCTTATTTGATATCAATTATTATTGTATTCATCTATAGCTGTAGCATTAGGAACCCACAATAAGACAATAACAAATAAAGATATTTTGAATAACTAAAATATGCATTTATGATTTTGTTGAAGACTGAAAACAAAATTTTGATATCTACCTGTGAATTCACCCAATTGCGATGTTTTTCGATAAATTCGTGACCAGCATCAAATAACTTTTTAAATGGTACAAGTTTGTCATATATCATTTTTCTCTTTGGATACTGTGACAATTCATAACCAAAGGAAGCTTCTTCTTCGTTAAATTGATCTATTCTCGTCAATGCATTCGATAACCTGATATAGAAGAATTCAAAAAACATTCAATGGCACGTAACAAATTAGTTAACAATATACCAATATACTAAGTAAAAAATCTTACTTATCATCGAGAGTTTTCGCTTTTGAAACATATGTTGGCAATTCATTGATTTCTCCCCAATACTGCACCTCATCACATTGCAGTTCGTAAATATCCAAATCGTCTATAAACTTCGCGATTCGAACCTAAAGCACAATTTTTTACATATTAATATAGTCAGCGCTATTGGCGAATGTTTAATTGAAAGTACAATGCCAGTAAGAAGCCTACCTTTAGAAGCTCCTGGTACTCTGCCGTTTTCTGCTCACATATTACCTTAGATTCTTCAATAATGCCTGGCAGGCGAGCGTACCTAAAACCATCAATATTTTGAAGTAGGTAATAGTTCATTTTATATACCTTGGCCTGATTCCACTTGAGACCGTCATGTCTTGAACAAGGGTTAGTGATAACAAAGATACTCGGCAAAACCTGTTTCGGCGTGATGATTTCTTTTGACATCTGACTGCACTTGTGAATACACGCTACCTATAAACACGCTAGGTATATGTTTCAATCCTGGGATAATTCCACGTTTAACCCGTCCACTATCGACGAACTTAACATTGGTACCTATTATCAAGTATCAATTAATATTTCAAAGCCTTATTTCGCTGTCGGTAAGCCGCCACGTGCCAATTTGAAGAGCTGATTTCGTAAAACTATTGATAACAATAGATGAACAATATAAACATTATGGTTCTCTTTGTTTGTCTTAAGTAGTATCGGCCCATGGTATATGAAATGAATTTACTCGTATATGACGGTATATTTTGACGAATAACTCTATTAATAGTTCAATTTGTTTATAACCCACTACCATGCGCATATAGTTTTCTATGTATGTTATTTGTTATTTACCAGTGAAATGCTTGGCTGTTAGTTTTTATCTCATTCGCCGTCAAAGTAGTATGCTCGGCCAGAAACAAAATATATCGCATGACATTGCGCAGTCTGTCTTCCATCTGGTCCGTCAGAACGTCTTCGACTTTCCCGTAGTAGTCTATGAGTTCCATCAGGGCGGCTGTGTCTGGCGGTGGGCGCAACAGGGTAGCCGAAATATTTGAATAATCGTCGTTTATCCTGCCACCACATACTTATTTATAAACTTAAGAAATACGTTTTTTTATATTAATTTAGGATATCGTGAAGGTACAAAATACAATGTAATAAACCATCTATCAAACACAAACAAGCTAAACAACGATCACATTTTTTAGCCTACGGTTTTAAATTAACTTACGACTTTATCTCTCTGCGAAAGTCATTCGTCATTCTTTTTAATAACATATTGGCCATATTTAAGGCGGCTTGGCGCAACATGCCAATCAGATCTGTCCTTTGCATTCTGAACATTCCAATAACAACAGTTCCTTCTAGATATAGCGTCATGTCCCGCGCTAACTCCACGTACTTGACCGATTCGTCGCAAAACTGCTCAAATGTTTTTTCAGGCACTGACTTAAGGAATTCTTCAACTTTCATCCGGGACTAAAATAAAACATAACTTAAGTTTCTAGCAAGTTATACAAGCATAGGTTCTTAGAGAACACCAACAAAAAATCACCTGACTGACTTCGGTTTCAACGCAGGTTTAATGTGGCAATGTGGGCCTTAGACACGAGCTAATTTGCTGTATAGGTACTAAACATGATATATGCCAATGTACTCACCTCCCCATTTAACAAGCAAACATAAGGGTCAAAATCTTTGGTTCGCAATTCGGGCCCAAGTCTCTGTTCATTAATTAAATCATATATATCTTGTTTGCATTTTTTCACAAGTTCCCGGTCTATTTTTGGCTAAAATAAATAAATGTATTAAATATCGCACACATTTATATTAAAATGTATATATTATATTTAGATCGTAAGTCTATATGTATAGTACCAGGAGCGTTGATCTACTTTGAGAATCATAGTCGTAATACAGTATAGTCTCCAAACGTGGATATTGTCGACAAGCGTCAATGAGGAAGTCGTATATAATAGACAACCGATCCATAAACTCATTAAACGGGGGCTCAAACTCAATGCCATCATCTCGAAACACCGTGTTTATAACGAATCCTTGGTTATCGCCCTGTAAATGGAAACGTATGAATATTACTGCCGTATATTTTATATTTATACCTTACTTAATGAAAAAGTAACTCTGTCTGTTACATCTTCACGCTCACACCACTGAACTGAGTTAGATAAAATTTGGTGAACAGATCAAAATAGAAAAAGATAAGAAAAGAAAATGTACACGAGCTTCCACAAGAAGTCTAAAATATAAAATTTTGGTAATTTGAACAGGAATATAATATTAATATATTATATTCCTTGGCTCTATAAGTTTATACCTTCATTCATATTGAGAACAAAAACCGGACAAGTGCTAGTCGAACTCGCTCACCGAGGGTTCCGTTAAATTTATACTTTTCAGATTTCCCCTGTACTTGTAGTATAAGACGATATTACTTACCAAATTTCATAGGTCTAGGTCAACGGAAAGTACCCTATAATATTGATTCTCTTGAGAGTGTCGAAATATACTTTTACGTTACCTAACTTGTTAGAAATTTGTTTCTTTCAAACTTCAAGGGACTGTAGATATGTACATATAGTTTTAATTGCAACTTTTCCTCCACGCGTTCCCGAAATAAAGGGTCTTGACAGTCAGACATACGGGCAACAAAGTATAGTACATTGTGCAACATAGGGCGTAAGTTGAATATTGCAAACGAGAGTAAGTTAAATCGCGACGGCTCGCCGGAGCGATTTATAGACTCGAGTTTGCAATATTATTACGCCCCGAGCTACACACAATGTTTTTCATCACACTTGCGATACAAAAATTAAGTATAAAGACAAAAAACTGTTAATTATGGCATTAGAAACTTCATAACTCCCTAGGGAGAACGCTTTTTCTATAACTCCCGCTAAACCTGCGTGCAATTCCACATTTACTGAGCGAGTGTGATGAAAATCATATAAGGGTTCCGTTTTTCCTTTTGAGGTACGGAACCCTACGGAATAGATAGGTACTAAGGTAGTTACTATACGTTGAAACTAAGTGCAAATGGAAATACGTGTCATATACCGTCACATCCATGATGTATTCTGTAAAGTCTTTCATTGATTTCAAACACAGAGTTTGTAAATTATAGGTCATCATGCAAGCCAGGCAATTGTAGAAATGCTTTATTTTACGTGCATACTTTGTATCTGGAACCTGTTTCTTTTTGATGCCCTGTAAAAATAAAACACATACCTATTATGTGTTCCGATATCAAACATACTGAGTACCTACTTTAATTTTATTTTAGCTTTGCCATACTTGAAGAAAAATGGCTTGCAACGTCGGGATCCATTGAAGCGTAAGCACATTACAAGCTGCTTCAATATGTCTCTTGCACACGAAACAAAAGTCTTGTAATTCGTAAGCTTCATGTATTTGTGTTATGTCCTTCATACTTATCAGACGGAGATTGCTAAAACAAAACTCAAGCTCGTAATCATTATCAAACCATTCATAAATTAATGAAGTGCAAGTAAAAATATGAGTAGAAGTTACTTGAATTGTTTCCACCAAATTTGCAAGACTTGAGCAATGCAAGGGTTTACGCTGTAGAGATCCTTCAGAAGAGTCGCTTTGGAAGCGGCGTACCGGCTTCTTAACGAACAGTCTTTAAAAACTTCTTCATTTTTAAACGCTCCTTCGGTCCCCGTATCTTCTTTCTATGATAAATAGAATATACTTTTGTTATAGTGATCATCCAATGTTTTTGTGATGTGACAATATTTCTAATAAATGTGGTATTATGATTAAATATATGATAATGATAAAATTATATTTCTTTAGGTATCTAAAATTATGTATAGCGACAGTTAGAGCTTTAAATATTCAGAACATATAATACGCCAAAAACAGAACAAAAACGATTGTATACCGAAAATAAAACGGTTCAAAATCAATTGTTCACTAACTTCATACTGTTGTAGGTATGTACCTTGTATGTGCCTATTTATTTTAATTTACCTATATCATGTCTCATACCTCGTTTGGATCTTTCAAAACGAAGTCCACGATTGCCTTCTTCATGCTCATGATGAAATCCTCCCGCATTTCGGAGGTAACCGCAAATAAAGTGTCCTTCCATTGTCTCAATTGTAGTGTAAGCAAATTGTGCACCCTTAAACCAGTAGGTAAAATAATAAACTATTTGTTTAACTACTAATTTTACAAATGCTACCTTCTACTTATCATACTTATTATTATATTATTTTAATCTACTTAATTCCCTTTACTGGCCATGCATTTTTTGTCGGCACGAAAAAAACATTGCAGATTTTTTTAAACTCTTATATTAAATACATTTTTGTATTACTTACTATACCTTGAAACGACTTTGTCATTTGAGGTTGCGTTTAGATTAATTACAGTTTAGTACAGTCAGCAGCAGATATACCTGAGCGGGCAAGGTGTCCAAGAAAACATGAACACTTCAATCGTCACAAAAATAAGGACATCTAAGTTGTCATTTTCACGTAGGCTTTCAGTTCGTCACATATATCTTAACTTCTGAGTTTTTCTTTAACACATACACCCTTATTTAATCACAATGACAATAACGGTTAGAAAGTCAATGGTAACTAAGCACTCAAATTCAAGCTGCTGTCATTAATACCTACACGCACGGACAATCACGTACGTCAGCAGCCAGGGTGCCACCAATTGCTAAGCAATTCTTATTTCAATGGTAACTAAGCATCAACATTTTATCTGTTTAACTTTAAAAAAAATACTGTAGCAGCTACGAATTGACACCTCCTTTCTCAAAGTAGTATTTTATCGTCAAGTGTCAAACTTAGACAATAAATAAGTAGGTTCTACGAGAATGATCGGTTTTTTATTTAAACGGTCATAGGCGGCCGTTCTTCCAAACCGTAGAGCAAATATATGTTAATATATTTATTTAGCCCGCTTATTGTACTAAAATATACTATACAGGGTGGCCCATTTAGACGGACGGTAGAATGCAGTTTTTCTTGTTACTAAAATCGATGACATGGTTCCTAAGAAGAGATCGGTGTATGTCTTATAGTTTTAGATTTTCCCATACTGACCGATCTAAATGGGCCATTTTTAGTTATACTACCTAGCAGTAAACATCAAATGGCATTCCGCACAGGAGTATTCTAAGGAACGCCCACTGCGGGTTCAAACCTACAACGTCCTGTTAGAAAGTCGTACATACGCTTACATGTGACATATCTTCAAAAATTATATAAACTACTTAATGCGAAATTAACATAAAACCAGAAAACACAAATTAATAATAGAAATGAAACCAAAAAAAAAAGCTGCAATCTCTAGGTGCGTGCGACTGAGATTTGAACCCGCGGTCTCTGCTTTGAAAAGCAAACGCCTGTTACTGAGACCACAACGTGCCTTGACAATTGGCTCTAAATTCGGCTTCAGTTAGCTTTCGCTATGTGTCATTCGTTTTGACGATTCTGCTAAAAGAAATAGTTTGCAGTAAGTTGACCGAGAGGCCCCTGTCAAATGGTTGAAGAGCAAAACGTGAGATAGATGTATGTGATGACAAGTCTGCAGTGCTTTCGATGATTGTCAAAACGCTTTACCTGAAATTAGCATGGCTATTTTTCATTCAATATTCGACCATACTTGTATGCTTTAAACGTCTATGTTTCCATATTGTTCAGATATATTTGACACGTTGACCGCTTAGATACCAGTGGTTTTTTGACAGCTAAGGTATCAATGACTTGCTGTAAGTGTAGAAATTAATGTTAAGATATTTGGGACACGTTGAGCGCTCACAAGTAAATACTACCATGACAGTCAACAACTTTTTGACAGTTTAAACGTTTACCTCTCTTTGAACACCTGGAGTGTATAGCGACTTCTGCTGCTGACTGTACATCATCAGATTAGAAAATTGATTTACAAATTTTGAAGCCAACTTACGTACAGTCAGCAGCAGATATACCTGAGCGGGCAAGGTGTCCAAGAAAACATATACACTTCAATCGTCACAAAAATAAGGACATCTAAGTTGTCATTTTCACGTAGGCTTTCAGTTCGTCACATATATCTTAACTTCTGAGTTTTTCTTTAACACATACACCCTTATTTAATCACAATGACAATAACGGTTAAAAAGTCAGTGGTAACTAAGCACTCAAATTCAAGCTGCTGTCATTAATACCTACACGCACTGCCAATCACGTACGTGAGCAGCCAGGGTGCCACCAGTTGCTAAGCAGTTGTTATTTCAATGGTAACTAAGCATCAACATTTTATCTGTTTAACTTTTAAAAAAATACTGTAGCAGCTACGAATTGACACCTCCTTTCTTAAAGAAGTATTTTATCGTCAAGTGTCAAACTTAGACAATAAATAAGTAGGTTCTACGAGAATGATCGGTTTTTTTATTTTAACTGTCATAGGCGGCCGTTCTTCCAAACCGTAGAGCATATGTATACAGTGTGGAAAAATAAGTCGGGCCCTAGAGGGAAACTGTAGTTGGTCAAGCAAATCTAGTCAGTATAAAAAGGCGCGAAATTAAAATTTTCTATGGGACGATATCCCCTCGCGCCTACATTTTTTAAATTTGCCGCCTGTTTCTACTGACAAGATTTGCTTGACCATCTATACCTTAAATCCTTAATTTGTAGTAGTTGGCTCATTTTACTTAAAGGGGACATTCCTTTATTTTTAAAAAGAAACAAAACTCCATTCAAAGATTTTCTAAAACTCGCTTGCCCGGGACTCGAACCGACTAAAAATTCAAAAAAATAAACACTCACAATTTTATTCTACTAGTCGATACAGTTAATGTTAATGATAAAATTTATCCAAGAAACATTAGGTCTTACACTCGTCTGTTGTACAAAATATCCATAAAATCTAAAATTTAGTACTCAAGATTTTTTTAGACAAGCCAAATTGAAGAAAAAAATATATCTGTAAATGCAGTTTTGTTTCTTTTTAAAAATAAAGGAATGTCTCCTTTAAGTAAAATGAGCCAACTTAAGGATTTAAGAGTTTCCCTCCAGGGCCCGACTTATTTTTCCACAGTGTATATGTTAATATATTTTTCTCAAAAATGGACGGCAAAGTCGACTTTGCCGTTTAAAAAATAGGTTGCGAAGCGCGTAGTTTATGGTCAGTCAAAAATTAAAAAGTTAAAAACATTGCAGTCTCGATTTTGGGACTGCAATGTTGCATACAAATTCCATTATTTGTCGAGTTCCAAACTTTTTAAAAGTTGAAATGGCCATATCAAATGAAGGCACAGGCCCATTAAACAGCCAAACAGATGATTAGTACCGCGACTATTTAGCTGTCTCAAATAGGTTGGCGTATTTTCGGCAGAAAAATACACTTCTATTTTTTTATTAAAAAAATAAAAAGGCGGCAAAGCTAATTTTTTCAATTGTTTCTACTTTTTTCTGTGAAAATATATACGTAAGAAAGTTGCTTTTGTAAAATATTTCTATGATATTTATATTTCTTGCACCATTTTTGAGAAAAGCACTATATATGACTCGGCTGGAAGGCTACTTGCTGGCTTCGGATTCAATTAAACGGACTCCCAAGGTCGTCCGTTTAAAACGAATCCTCAGCCTGCAAGTAGCTACTTCCGAGCCTCGACAATAATGTACTATATTTAGCCCGCTTATTGTTTATTGTACTAAAATATACTATACAGTATGGCCCATTTAGATCGGTCAGTATGGGAAAATCTGAAACTATAAGATATACACCGATCTCTTCTTAGGAACCATGTCATCGATTTTAGTAACAAGAAAAACTGCATTCATACATTTTAAAAAAATGTGTACTCAGCTCGGGAATCGAACCCCGAACATTTTGAACAATAAAAATAAGATTATTTCTATTTAGATATCGATTGTGTCGGTCTATCGATTGTGTAGGTAGCAGTAAATGTTACTGTGAAACATGATGTCTGAAATGAATAAAATGCATTGTTTTCATATCCTTTAATTTATTTTAGTAAGTTTTCGAAAAGACCACCATTTTTTAGGGTTCCGTACCCAAAGGGTAAAACGGGACCCTATTACTAAGACTTCGCTGTCCGTCCGTCCGTCCGTCCGTCCGTCCGTCCGTCCGTCCGTCCGTCCGTCCGTCCGTCCGTCCGTCTGTCACCAGGCTGTATCTCACGAACCGTGATAGCTAGACAGGTGAAATTTTCACAGATGATGTATTTCTGTTGCCGCTATAACAACAAATACTAAAAACAGAATAAAATAAAGATTTAAATGGGGCTCCCATACAACAAACGTGATTTTTGACCAAAGTTAAGCAACGTCGGGAGTGGTCAGTATTTGGATGGGTGACCGTTTTTTTTTTTTGCTTTTTTTTTTTTTTGCATTATGGTACGGAACCCTTCGTGCGCGAGTCCGACTCGCACTTGCCCGGTTTTTTCAATACATTTTACATACATTTTTTTTTAATGTATGAATGCATTTTTTTTAGTTACTAAAATCGATGACATGATTCCTAAGAAGAGATCGGTGTATCTCTTATAGTTTTAGATTTTCCCACACTGACCGATCTAAATGGGCCACCCTGTATAGTACTAAAATACGATGCTCCGAATCGATCAAAGAACGAATTGAAGGAGAAAATAATTGAATTGAAACGTAACTCACCGTCCCAATCTGACATGTAAACCTTATGGCTTTGTAATAGAGGCTAGCCGTGGCCTCACGTGAGGAGCACGGGCAGTAAAGGTGTTAAACATATCCAACTATAACTCCTCTCTTTATTTTGTTGGTTGGACTCATGATCCCCAAGAACGGTGCCTCCTCTTCTATATAGTTCGTTTTTTTTAGTATTAGAAAGAACTTCAAAGAAGGTAAGCGATCTTGACATGTCTTTTAATTGAAAAACGCTTTTCAAAAATCAATAACTATTACTTATGAAAGCAGAAGAATATAAAAGATCGTATTAGATTCATAATTGTTACATATTTGCTGTGACTTATTTTTAAAATGTGTTTTTCAATTAAAAGACACATCAAGATTGTTTACCTTATTTCTAATGCTAAATAATACGAACTATAGATGTAGGTATGCGATAAAAACATCACTGCCATGCATATACGTAATATGCTAAATGTTGACCATAGGAATGACGAATTTTGTTTTTACAACTTAGCAGAGAGGATTAGAGTATACGGAGTTACATATATCTTTGAACTTATTGTTAGTATAACCTAGCAGTAAATATCAAATGGCATGGCCGCACAGGAGTAATCTAAGGAACGCCCACTGCGGGTTCAAACCTACAACGTCTTGTTAGAAAGTAGTATATACGCTACATGTGACATATCTTCAAAAATTATATAAACTAATGCGAAATTAACAAAAAACCAGAAAACACAAATTAATAATAGAAATGAAACCCAACAAAAAACAAAAAAATGTAAATCTCTAGGTGCGTGCGACTGAGATTTGAACCCGCGGTCTCTGCTTTGAAAAGCAACCGCCTGTTACTGAGACCACAACGTGCCTTGACAATTGGTTCTAAATTCGGCTTCAGGTAGCTTTCGCTATGTGTCATTCGTTTTGACGATTCTGCTATTAAAAGAAATAGTTTGCAGTAAGTTGACCGAGAGGCCCCTGTCAAATGGTTGAAGGGCTAAACGTGAGATAGATGTATGTGATGACAAGACTGTACTGCTTTCGATGATTGTCAAAACGCTTTACCTGAAATTAACATGGCTATTTTTCATTCAATATTCGACCATACTTGTATGCTTTAAACGTCTATTTTTCCATATTGTTCAGATATATGTGACACCTTGACCGCTTAGATACCAGTGGTTTTTTGACAGCTACACAAGTAAATACTACCATTACAGTCAACAACTTTTTGACAGTTTAAACGTTTACCTCTCTTTGAGCACCTGGAGCGTATAGCGACTTCTGCTGCTGACTGTACGAACACTGCCAGTTAAATGAAAATTAAACACGAACGAAAAATATACCGGAGTATTGTTCTGTTGTCCAGGGGTGCAACGTGGATAGTATCGAGGCCATAATGAATGTAATAATAGTATCGCGCTTTGTTCTCCTCCTCCGTGGGCGGTCTAGCGTCTCCATCCTCGCCGGGAGCAGATTGGCAAATTAAGCTCATAAGTTTACTCCTGAATTCTTCGCGCGATTTTCTTAAAGCGTTAAAACTTTGGATCACTGTGTAAATTAGTTGGAAGAAGTATAAATTATCCGTAGTAAGTCAGCATAATTATCATACTAGAGATAGTCGAAGTAAAAGTTCTTAACATGCTCGGAAAAGTATTTTGGTATCGTCTTGGGTCGTCCCATTCGTTTTTCGTCAAGTTATTAAATTACTCCTATTCTGCTTTCGTCACTCATTCTACATCCGTCACAATCGTCGGTAGCTTTCAATGTAGAATGAGTGACGAAAGCAGAATAGGACTAATTTAAGAACTTGACGAAAAACGAATGGGACGACCCAAGACGATACCAGTATTTTAGGTGCTTTACCTGTAGGACGTTTCTTTGCGGCCGGCTTGGATTCTTGCTGTTTTTTTGATTTTGTAGGTTTAGATGGAAATTTGAGGAGTTCTTCGGGTAATGAATATAGTGGGTGCGTTCGTATCTTGAAGTCTTCTGGCATCATATCTAACTTCCTTACTTTAGGCATACTACTACTCGAAGATGATACGGGTTGGCTTTTCTTTCGGGTTGGTTTATTTCCACGTTGCATGATATCTAAAAGTATATAACATAGAACCAAAAATGATGAATAACAACAAAAATCTATTACGATACATAAAAAAGTTGTATTTTACCTGTTTAAGTAGATCCTTTTTTTAAGCTATTATTTTATAGCAATACTGTTTTACCTCTTTCACTTATTCACCTTAATTATTAATGAAAATGAATTATTTACTAATAAATAAATAAATGAAAAACTGAAGGAAGAATGAACAACACCGAATCGTAATATTGACAGAACAACAAAATAATCAGGTCTCCATAGAAACGACGTGTCAGTTTGTTTCTTAGTTTTCATGTCTTGACACATTTCATGCATATTTCATGGCATCACTCGTAGTGTAGACTAACCTGACTAACGCATGATTAACGGCGCGATTCGGGAAATGAATTAGAGATGCACTAGATATGAATTAGTAAAGATATGTGACGTTCCACGGCAAAAGGTACCATTGGTCGGCTGAATATTGGAGTGGTGTTAATAATAGCGTAAGCACCAGCTCCCATAAGGTACCTTTTGTCGTGGAACGTCACATATCTTTACTATTTCATATCTAGTGAATCTCTAATTCATTTCCTGAATCGCGCCGTAAGCAAGCCGTAAGTATGCGGGATCGCGATCTTTATCGAGCGAGTACTTAGTAGAGCACTGAATCGATATGTGCAATTTATCTTGAATTTATCTCTCTCGAACACCGAAGTGTTACCTACTCTAATTACTCATTAATTGGAGTAAAAGAGAAAGATGCCCGCAATTTGCGAACTTCGCCTTAAGCCTTCATATATCGACCCCTAATTTGCCCCTAATGCCCTAGATAATTAGCATTCAAATTTAGTCCCGATATCCGCCTTGGTTTATACATAATGGAAAATATTTACACAATTTATTGTGTATTAACAATAGCCCCCTCTGGCCACGTGGTCCTATTGCCCTTGTCCTACCGATCGGACCACATGAACTTTTTTTCCGACTGGTCCGATTAATCGGACTACCAGGATTTGTTATTCCGCTTCGTCCTACCGATCGGACCACATTATTTTTTTTGTCCACTTGGTTCGATTAATCGGACTACCAGGATTTGTTATTCCGCTTCGTCCTGCCGACCGGACCACGTGACCTTATTTTTTCCTGCAACTTAGCCGAGTAGTACTACTCGGCTAAGTTACTGTAGTTATTTATCATGTCCCGACATTTATCCTCATTACATAGTAATGTCTTTGGTGGCAAGTATTTGATAAAAATAATCTTTAATATAAAAAAACCGGGCAAGTGCGAGTCGGACTCGCGCACGAAGGGTTCCGTACCATAATGCAAAAAAAAACTAAAAAAAAGCAAAAAAAAAAAACGGTCACCCATCCAAGTACTGACCACTCCCGACGTTGCTTAACTTTGGTCAAAAATCACGTTTGTTGTATGGGAGCCCCATTTAAATCTTTATTTTATTCTGTTTTTAGTATTTGTTGTTATAGCGGCAACAGAAATACATCATCTGTGAAAATTTCAACTGTCTAGCTATCACGGTTCGTGAGATACAGCCTGGTGACAGACGGACGGACGGACGGACGGACGGACGGACGGACGGACGGACAGCGGAGTCTTAGTAATAGGGTCCCGTTTTACCCTTTGGGTACGGAACCCTAAAAAACGACTGCCCTTTGGTTTGACTTTCTTTTTAGAGCACCGTACAAAACTTTGTTCACGGTGCTCTTATTTTAGTTTGTTACAAGCTTTTATTTAGTTTCACCTGACCGTTGTCTGTCTGTCTGTAATCAAATCTTGTAAGTTAAATTTGATCCACTTCCCGGTTTCCGATTGAGCTGAAATTTTGCATGCATGTATAAATCGGATGACAATGCAATATTATGGTACCATCGAGCTGATCTGATGATGGAGACAAGGGGTGGCCATAGGAACTCTGTGATGAAACAACGCAACCTAATTGTGTTAGGGGTTTTTAGAATTGTCTCGATGAGTATTAGTTGTCTGTCGTAAGAAAAGTACAGTCAGCGATAAAAGCTTGTACCAAAAATTAAATTTTTGCCAAAAACTTATTATTATTTGTAAGAATTAGGAGCGAAGGAGCGAAACTAATCCCATACATTTTTTGAAGTGCTCCTAACAGTCCTAACTAATATATGCCTACATCAAATTGGGTAGAAATGCTTTCTATTAAGTAGGTATAATGTTAATGGAGAAGAAAATGGGGTTAGTTCCAGATTCGTCGGATTTTTGTTTCGTCGGGCTCTCTTATACATACTCGGATTGTGACGTCCTAAAGTATATCCGGCGAAACAGGAATCCTAACTAACCGGAAATGGGAACTAAGTTTGTATGGAGAAACGATCACGTGATGTTGTCCCCTTTTATCTCATATTATTATTTATGAGAATTCAATCTCAAAAATAGCAACATAAAAGAAATTACCACTTTATAGTTATAATCAATTTAATATTTATATAAATCACAACACAATGATATCAACAATAACGAAGCAGGTAGGTAATAATAACACAATACACATAATGTCGATGACAAAAAACTTAACAAATGCGATACAGGAATAATGTGAAGTATGTAATGGTAATTATGTCTTCTCTCCTCTCTTTTTCTCACACACACACTTACAGGAAATTGCCTCTTACAGCCCAGTTGCTAGACGAAGAAGCTGTGTCAGCATTTTATATTTAAAAAAACATGTTGATTTCACAATTATAAGTGATGGCTACCATTAACAGACCTATAAAAATAGTAAAACTATTAAAATACTGTAATCACATGAAACCCATATATAGGTACCAAGTTTTCTGTCTAGACTCTAGACAGAAAACTTCTCTCTAGACTCTAGAGCGAAGCGGTATTAAAGATCTAATTAATACAAATATAGAAAACGCTACAAAATATTAAGCTGGAATTGAAAAAGAAAAGATAGTTCATCATCTTACGTTATCCCTGCATTTTGCCACGGTCCCCTTGGCAACTAGTCCCGAGAATGGTGTAGGCACTAGTTTTTACGAAAGCGACTGCTATCTGACCTTCCAACCCAGAGGGTAAACTAGACCTGAATTGGGATTAGTCCGGTTTCCTCATGATGTTTTCCTTCACCGAAAAGCGACTGGTAAATATCAAATGATATTTCGTGCATAAGTTCCGAAAAACTCATTACTACGAGCCAGCGTTTGAATCCCCCACCTCCGGATTGAAAGTCGCGCGCTCTTACCGCTAGGCCACCAGCGCTTCTTTAGAACTACCTTTAGGTAGTTAGTATGTTTTATTTATATTTAACACCTTTATCTTGTTTTGACTCTGATCTCAAAATAGCAGACCGGAGCCAACCAGACAGAACAAATAATATACTGATAAACCTCAGCGTATTTCATTAAAAAAAACGAATGAAAGTAATAGGTAAATACGTCAGCTGAATACCTAGGCAATAAAGACATAATATTAAAAAAGTGGAATTTATATCGCGATCCCTTAAAACGGCAGTTGTGTGAGCAGCGCTACACCGCGCAAGATCCAGTGGTCAGGAGGCATGCTGGTGGGCAGCCGCATGAACAGGATGTAGTTGGTGGAGTGGCCCGTGGTGGACAGCACGCCGCGTCGCTCGCCCGTCTTGTACAGCGGGCAGTTGTAGAACTCGTCCTGAGGGATGTCCGAGCTCTTCATAGGAATGAGCCATACCTGAAACACGAATAAAATAGAATATCATCAAGTCACGCTGAGGATGTTGGCTGTCGGTGTGTAGCGAAACAATAATGCTTTCGTAATAGATAGACTCATACACATAAAAGCCGAGGTTGTTGAATGTAAATGATAAACAATCAGAAACTATAAATGGTTCAGGCTACTTTGTTCACTAAAGAAATATTATACTTAGTTAGTTTCAGAACCATAAGCCTCGGCCGAAAGCCTCAAACGTCGCAAATATGTCACCCTTGGCAGCACTTACATATTTGCGGCGTTTGGAGTTGCCTTAACGCCTTATAGAGGCTTCGGGTAACCCTAGGGCTGGCCAATATTTTGCTCAGCGGATCAGCATTGCTATTCAGAGGGGCAATGCGGTCTGCCTTCTGGGCACCCTACCAAGCTATCATGATCTAAGGCAATTATTTTATATGTATGTTTTTAATTTAAGTACTTTATTATGTTTTTATGCACCTGTATTTCGTTGAAATAAAAGTAATAATTAATGTGATTCATACCGGTGGGAATGTATCGTAGAGGAACTTCGGGAACGATTCGTCTACGTAGTAGTCCTCCATGTTCCAGCGCGCACCCTCCATGAACAACCCTTTGACGTACACGCCTTCGACAGGCCGCTCCTCAAGTGTGAATGTACGCTGCACCTGTGTAATTGACGAAGAATAATGTAATATGCACGTCAAGGTAACATGGGAAATAACATTGATGCCCTTTTTTCACAAGGTTCAGTCTCACATCGCAACAATCAATAATTACATTACCATCCTTTGCGCTGCGTTATCGGGTGAAAATGTGGCAAATATGTTGTTCGTATATGTACCTCATAGTGGAAAGCGAGCTGGTCGATGGGTATCTTATATTTTCGCGCGTAGCTCTGCTGCGCGGCGGTGAGGAACGCCTGCGGGAAGTAGAAACCCGACAGCCAGAACACCACCGGAGGCCCGTTCGCGTGCCAGTGCTGCACAGATGGTAAACGTGTTCACAACACAAATTTATCAAAACGGAGAAAGAATGCCTGGTGCAAGACTGGTGTGATGTGGTCGAGTCGAATTATAATTTATTCTTGCATTGTATAATAAAGTTTAAAATAATAATAAAGAATTGCACTCACAACACTTTCCACTTATGATAGCTAAAAAAATATGCATATACTCGTAACGTTGCAATCGTCCCTTTTGGCGTTGCCGTAATCGGATAAGTAAATGTTACCTGTAAAAACTCTAGTCGAGCCAGAAGATCGTCGAAGTACGCCGCGAACGGTTTGAGTGACGGGTAGCTTTTGCCGGCCCACAACGCTGGTATGCGCCCGCGGACCATGCTTGTCAGCACCTCCTCCGTTACGTCCGTGAGCACACTCACACCTGTGTCAACAATTATTGTAAGATTTGTAAGAGCATTCATTCGTTCATCGTTTAATCGTTAATCATTGTACCTTGCACAGCGCCAATAACAGCTCGTGAGCTAGTCCGGACGACGCTGACAAGGCGCTCGAAGCGCGCCGCCTCCTGGATGACCACGATAGACATGGGCGACATCTCGGCCGGCTTGAGGTCACCCTCGTGCGACGGGCCCGATAGGATCTTAGCAGGTAATCGCGCCAGCACATTTTCAGCTATCTCCATGGCTTGCTCCTCCGGCGTTGCGCCGCCACCTCCACCGGCCATCGTGTCCTATAATAGCATATCAAAAATTGATTAATGATTCAGAATGACTGACTCCTGTAAAGTTTTGTTAATATGAGGCATTTTCTATTCGACCAAAAATCTAGTGGTTCGAAATTCTTAGGATTGATTTTATTGATTTTATTTGTCTACCGTGGAGTTGGCAAGTTTCGGTACCTTGGATCAGTAGTAGTAGTGTTAGTATTAACGATCCAAAACGCCCTGAGATGCAGTGCAGCCCTCTATAAAGTGTTGGTGTCTAGCAGGCTTCTCAGCCGAAATACTAAGTTACAGATATATGAGACCGTCATTCGATCAATCCTTGTGAGGCCTAGACACTAACACAAAAAGAGGAATGTCAGCTCCTGGTAGCGGAAAGAAAGGTCTTTCGAAGAATCCTGAGATCTATCAAGACGGATAAGGAAAAATTTCGAAATCGAGGAGTTGGTGTGCGAACCTTATATCATCGACGAAACCAAATCCCACTTACTTCGCTTGTTCGGCCACTTAGGATGAAATAGCTACCAAGAGGGCGTACTTGGGAAGACCGACTGGTGGTCGCCCGGTGGGTTGACCCAAATACCGTTGGGGAGACAGCGTTGAAGCGGATCTGCGGCAGCTTCAAGCCGATAATTGGCAGGAAGCGGTGCAGGATCGGGAAAAGTGGCGTACTCTTGTTTCGGAGGCCAAGAGACGCTCTTTGTATCACTGAGCTACATTAGTTAGTTGATTTTATTGCTTACCAAATATTTCTTGAAAAGATCCTTGTTGCATGTGGATGATAATTAGTATATTTCATATGCAGTATATATATTTATGTCTAATTATGTTAACATGCAGGTGATTTTTATTTTAAAGTGATTAGATAATCAATTATGTTATATCGGAAAATACAAGATTAACAAAATATCATTGTGAGGTCACTTACCAAGCGATCCTTGAGTCGCGAACCGGCAAATGAATGAAAAATAAGAAAAATATTGTTTTCTACAATCTAAGTATACAGGTACTAAATACAAGATTTATAATGCACGTTTCTAATTATGATTACTTAAATGATAGGTACATGCGCTTCTTATCTGATACTATTGCGACACTGTAATTAAGCTAATTAAAATGTATGAAAAATTAGAAATATACAGCCTATTGATATATAAATTTATTTATAAATTAAATACGATGAGCTGCGTTCGAGTGTACCTGCGTCAATATGGCGGTGTCAAGCAATTCATTGGCCTCGCGGAAGTGCTTGGTGATGTCAGCGTTGGCGTGGAAGCCGAATACTCCAGGCGGCGTGGCCACGGGCAGGGACCGCGCGAACGCGATGAAGTCCGCGTGCTCCTTCAGGTCCGGTATATAATATATGCCTACCAAGTACATATTTTTAACATCATCATCCGAAAAAAGAAATTTTCACTTTGAGATTCTAATGAGAAAGCACCTAAAACCCGAGGAGGAGGGAGTATTAAGGCCAAAGTATGTCAAAAAAAGGCAAACTAGAGGACGCATCCGATTTGGATTAAGGGAGCAATAACGTCATTATGATAAATCAAAATAGGTATGTCAAAACTCTAATTAGTGCAAGTCTGCTGCAGCATTTATTTGCACAATCGGATTAGAACTAACCTCGAAATATCTAGAAGAGCCCTGAAATTTGGTATGTATGTTAATTAAAGGTCTCTTTTTTCATGTACACATTATTTGACCTCGAGGAACCGCCACCATCTTGGAAAATGTGTACAAGCATGGACAAATTGCATTTTACTCGGAATCTAAGTTCTCTATGGCAATATGATGTAAGGCAACATTAAAGCCGATTAAATTCTACACGAAAAAGTCTTCGACACTTTTGCGGAAAAAATACATGTTAGAGAAAATACTTGCTGAATCCAGATTCAGCGCTTATAGCTTTTCAGAGGACATGGATTCCACTTTTTTCTATATATTTGTACGTGATTTACCCCAATATCGACATTTTATTCGACTGCGACTTAACCAGAAAGTAGGGTTATGGGTTTAAGTACTGATATTCAGTACACCCTATAGCTTAGGATACTGGACGATTTTTTTTAAATGACGTATCGGCATATTTCTCTTGCCCTTCACAACTTGTTTTCATTTGTTTTATTAAAGAAAAATCAAAACAGCCGGCTTGAGAGAACGCTGAATATTAAATCATATTTTTTCTACTTTTAGTCCTAATCCGATTGTGTTATATTCTGTTACTTACCGGTAGATTCAAGTTTATATTTGTCTTCGCGAATAGCCCTGAGGTTGTAGAACTTGTACAACATAGTATTCAGGCACCGGCGGTCCCAGTCGTCGGTGACGCGCCCGCCATAGTTACATTCTCCCGTCAAATATCGCAGCGCCACGAATTGCACGTCCTGACAAAATATTTATTATCAGTTTCTATTTCAATGCATAGTCATCTAGCCCGGGACGAATTAGTTAGCCTGCTTACAAAATGAAAATTACTTCACATGTTCGCCGACGCTATTAAGTCCACAAATAACTCACGTGTCGACGTAATTTCTCAGCGAACGAGTTAAATAGTAAACTCCGCAAAGTTATAATTTTGTCTTTTAGAAAATTAATAATATTTTAAAAAATAATTTGTAGGCCACTAACGTCATATTCATTGAGAAACATGTTAAGCTGTGTGATACTGATGCGCAGGTCGGTCTCGTTGAACTCGTAGCGTATGTTCCAGCCCAGCGGGCCGAACTGCCGCCGCTCTTGCACCACCGCGTGGAAGAAGCACAACGCGAACAGCAGCTTCTTGAAGTTTTCTGGCTGCTTGTTGCTTTCGAACCACTCTGGGTCGTTGATCGGATCGCTCTGGTAAGAACGAGCGATATTCGCTCTTAAGCCTGAAATAAACATTAGCGGACATTAATTATTTAGGGACTTAAAAAATAAACGTGAGCTTTTATCTCAGGGACTTGTGCGGTTCAATTGCCATTTTCTGCAATACCTATATTTTAATATTGACATTTTTATGACCTAGTAAGTATTTCTAACGCCTAAATCGTGGATCCTACGTAATTAGGACAGGGAAAATTAAAAATCGCATTTCTTTCGGAGAAGTCAAAATGGACAACAAAATCAACGTATTAATAGCCCCTAAATGTGTTAATGTGCCTTTGAATTATGATTATGATTCACTAAAAAGTTAAAGCAAGCGTATTACCTTGCGGGGGCTCGTTAGTCATCTTGACTCCGTTTTGCAATACGTAGACAGGGAAGTGGTCGGCGGGGTACGAAGTAAGCCAAAGTCTAAAGTCGGGATTTACATTGTCTGGCATTAAACCTTCGCATATCTGTAAACAATAACAGCGATGTTAAAGAGGGAATTACCAAACTTATATTACGTACTTATAAAACAGATTATACCTTTTCCAACATCGGCATCCAACTCTTGGCGAGGTGACAGTTTTGTAACACTACCCAAGTACCAATTCTAACTCCTTCATCGATAAGCTTGACAGCGATAGGACCTTGCCCTTGACCAAGGGATAAGGAGAATAGGCGCGACGATCCAAAGCCCTTTATAAAAATAACCATTGTTAATTAAATGAATTCATAATCACTCATTTCATTTGTATATACATATACGTTTCCTTCTTTACCTGGTCATCAGCAAATTTAAGAAGCGTTCCCATAGGGTCTGACCCTGGAGTAAGAACAAACAAAAGAGGGATGCAGCAGTGGGACTCCGAGTAAGAAGATGCCAAATCGAAAAGTGGCGGCTCAACGAACTGACGACCCATCTCACCTGAAATATCATCATCCAACTTTAAACATTTAACATATAAAGCTTCAATGGAATCAATCGGTGCTTGTTTGCTCGGTTGTCACTGTCACCATCAATTTTGATTGTAGAGTCGGACCAAGAAAAGACTGCAGCGGATTTGATAGCCCACGCAGCGCAAGTGTCATTTATACGTCATAATTTCATAGAAGTTTGACGTTTAAAATAACACGTGCACTGCGTGGGCTATCAAATCCGCTGCAGACTTTTCATGGACTGACCCTATTACCTTCTACAAAGAGTTGAACCGCATGCACCATCATATCTAAACGCAAGCAGCGTAAGACTAACAATTTCTGAAAATAAGGAGAAGATAAAATCAATCAATAAATATTTACTAGGTAATGAACTCGTTATATCAATTTAAAGAAAAGCAAATAACAAGTCGAAGGAGAACGAAGCTCAACATAATATGAAAAATAATCATTAATTCCTAATTCGGTGGATTCTTGTTACATCATATTTTTTATGCATAATATTAAATAAAATCTTTAATTAATATTTATATAGTTCTTACCCAACTTTGTTTTAACTACTGAATTCGGTACAAAGGGTACGGCCAGGGACCGGTCCGGTATCCACTTCGAGGGTTTTGGAAGGCTTTGCTTACCAAAGCCGTTGCGAACTAAAACCCTTTCATGGCTTTTTAAGCGCTTCATAATACGGGTAAGCTGAATACCCGTTCCTAAGCGGTAACCTCTTGAAGGGGTATCGATTATAAATTATAACGCTTATCTATTTTAATTTTTCTCTTCGTAAAAATAGAATCGAATATTGCTCGTAATGTTTAAAGTGAAGGACTGGGTGTCTAGCACGTTGACAACACAGGTGTCATAATTTTTTGAATTAGGAAGGGGATACCATTTCATTTTAGCGGTGTCTCTGAAAGGGAAACCCCTTCCTAGTGCTAAGTCAAAATATAGTGTGTCAAAGGACTGTCTAATTTCAAACATAGATAGAGAGATTCATACTATATTTGTCTTACACTAGTACTATCACCCAAAAGAAAAGGATGGGTATAGTTTTGTTTGTTCCTATTTACTGACAAATTGGTTTGACCAGCTATAGTCAAATGAACGGGTAGGTAAGCAATTAAAAGGGAAAGCCAATCGTTGAGGCTATTCGATAAACGACTAAGCCTTTTAAAGGCTTTTTTCTGCGAAGGGGTGGACGGGGGTACGGCTAAGTGAGCATAAATGTTATAATAAAAAACGAATGATGAATGTATACCTCAAATGGCTTTAAATTTTTTTCCCATGGTTGAGGAAGCGGCTGGTTTTGAGGGTCTGGCGTGTCACAGTATGCTTCCCAATCACTGATATGGGCCATGAAATGATCTATTATCCCATGAAACGTGTCCATCTCGTTCAATCTTTAATAAAATGGTTGAACAATAATAAAATTATGCTCGCTTAAGGCTAACAGAGGATAATCGAAAAAATCGTTGTCATCTGTATGTATATAAATACCCGTTAAAGTCAGCCCAAGCGGATGGACTAAGAAACTGGACAGGGTTGGGAGGCAGGTGCTTCGGCTGGCCTCCTCCCATCAGGAACAACACATGACTCTGTTCAACGTGGCCCTCCGCCACCATTATAGTTACCGCCAGCAGCAAGGAGAACACCATCTTATCCTAAAATATTAAATGACACGGGAGCGAATATCACCGGGTGAACTATAGTCCGGGTGAAATGCCCCCTAAGTATGTACCTCAAGTACCTAAGTTTATTTTAATAAAAAATAGAAGTAGGAAGAGTAAACTATACTAATGACAGCCCCCTCCAGTTATTGCCCTCTTCAAACATATTTTAAGGCAATGGTCACTTTGCTCCGTAATTAATTACGGGCCAATTACAGTACATAAAAAGATCAATCCTTGGGTATATTACCCTATATATTTGAATATCGGATCCCTTTGTTTGACATAATTATTGAAAGTCATAATGTAATGATTGTCAGATTATCATTAGTCATAATTCTGAAACCGTTGACTTTTCAGGATTTTCGTTAGGTTATCCTACAGATAGGTTAGGTTAAGTTTGTTATATGGCAATCCTGAAAAGTTTCTGAGAAAAAACAAATTCTGACTAACGAAAATGTGGACAAACAATACATTATGACTTAAAACTTTATGTGAAACAATAGAGATCCATTTGAATATTTATTCAAGCATGAACTTTCTAGTAAATTTTATTTATAATGTAGGAAAACCTTTTCGAATAAACTCCTGCAAATATTAGCATAGAGCGAATATGTGAAGTAAGCGCGTAGTATCGCTAGCCGTTCTTCAATCACGTCCACTTTTTCAGTGTTGTCGATGGCGCCGGTGAACAGGCCTTCGAACCATCCCAACGAGTACTGATACATGGGGTCGATGTTTGCTAATGATGCTGTAAATAATCCATTAATACAAATCCATAGATCAACAATTATATTTTATTTACAAAATGTGTTCATGTGTTCATCCTTGATTATTCAAATAGCTTGATTATTCAGGTAGCTTGTTTCGAATAAATGTCAGTAAAATTACATTTTTGTTTTGGACAAGTTTTCAATTTTAATCAAACCTTAACTGCTCAGATTATAGGTTCAGAAAAATGTATAAGCAGCAGGAAAAAATAGAATAAGTTTGTCTGCGGACATCTATTTATAATTCCCCAGTGTCTAAAAAGTAGACAGGAATGGCAAGAGGATGAAAACAAAATTAAATTTACCGATGAGGAAAAACAAGTTTGTCGAGTGCTTTGCGATAGGCACGTAGTCGTTCCGCGCTATGTCAATAGCTTTCTCAGTCTCTACAGCCACCACTTGTTTCTCTTTTATTTCATTTGCCGTATCTTTCGCAGAGTTCAAAATCTAAAAACGGAAATTAAATCAACATATAGCGACCAAGCTCGTTGTGGCTTGAGTTTGTTATCTTTCATTTTGAGTTTCATCACCAGATACACAATCTCATCATTTAAAGACTGAATTGATTAAATTTTGGCAATATCAAATATTATTGATTGCTTTAAATATGTAAAATCTAAGAGTAGTCTAGTTCGTAGTTCGAATTGACAGCAATTGTCTAATTCGCAGTTCGAATTGACAGCAATTGTAGTTGGCACTACCCACATCTTTCTTTACACAAAATATGCAGGCGATGATAATAATTATAATAGATTAGTGAATAAAGACATGACAATGTGTAACGAACATGTAATGGGTGTTTGGAACATACTTAACTAAATTCGTTTTCAACTTACCTGGACAGCTTCTTCATCTTCCAGTAGGTGTTCTGATGTCGCCAAAACGTTTAGTATTTTTTTTTCAATGTCTTGCAAAAGCCTCCTGTGTTCTGCACCTTGCGTGGTCAGATCTGACTTGGCTTGCTGGAGATCTGGCCTTTCTCTTGCCACTACACGAGCTAGCAGTTGAGCTTCTAGACCATCTTGAGCCAACATAAAGTTGACCAAGGTCACACGCACGCCCACTTCGGGTAAATAGTGAGGATTTGCTAACTTTGTACTAATGTAGAGCCTACAAAAGAAATCAATTATGGAATATTCGTTGCTTAATAAACGACATTACATTTACTCAAATGATTCCTCACTTAAACTCCTTGCTGTATTCGACAATGGTGTCCCCTATTTTTATGCAAAGAGCGCCTCCTTGACGGAATGTTTGCTGTTGAAGTAGAGGTTCCAGCATAGGATCCAATTCCTCTAAAACGTTTTCTAACAATACCTGCAAAAAATATTATCGTGTCACTAATATTATTCATTCGTTATTATCATATCTTACAAAATTAAGTACTGTTTGTATATTAAGAGCAACTATCTTGTTGGTTTTTTTACCCTGCCAAAGTAAAGAGAGAATCGACTAACGACATTCTGTAGAAACCTACGTATTAATAACCGGCTATTGAGATGAGATACAATATCACAAATCATTGCGTACCTAAAAATTGCAGCTATTTAGAGAGTGAGGATGCCTTTGCTCATCCAATGTCTACTGGGATTATTGCTTCTTGTTAATACGTAATTACGGGGTACGGAATAATAGCAACGCGACGATTAATGGTTAAGGAGTTCATTCAATAATAGTTTGGTTAACGAACGAATTGTACCGGTTGACCAAATTGCACCGCATTTTCCAATACTCTGCCAAGGTCCGCTTGAGTCATTCTTACTATATTCAGGTTGTTGGGTTTCTCCATATTCTTAATCCACCGATTTGCCTGACCCTGCGGGTCGATCATAAGTGGCCAGCGACGGGCTGTCCTGTAATTTAACACAGTTTTACAAGAAACAAGTGTTCATCTCAAAATAAAATACTCAGATCTTGCACATGCAAGAATTGTAAAACCAGCTAAAACCACTCCATAATAAAAGTAAGCCAATTTAAGCAAGTCGAGTTAATGGTGCCATGCTATACTTATACATTTTTATTACTCCTGTAGTTCATAGCATCATTAATAAAAACCGGTCAAGTGCGAGTCGGAGTCGTCCACCGGGGGGTTCCCTACTTATTAGTATTTGTTGTTATAGCGGCAACAGAAGTACATCATCTGTGAAAATTTCAACTGTCTATCACGGTTCATGAGATACAGCCTGGTGACAGACAGACAGACGAACAGACAGACGGACAGACGGACGGACAGACGGACGGACAGTAATAGAGTCCCGTTTTTACCCTTTGGGTACGGAACCCTAAAAAAATAATTATTTTTAATGCTGCTATACTTAATTCATAGCAAAATAACAGTCCAGGAAACGAAAACGAAAAGGCCCAATATCGTAAGAGGAGATTTCCTTACATGATAATAATGGCGCTCTCAACACTGAAGTCATCAGCCGGCAAACCGTCGATGTTCCACTGCTGAATGGTAACGGCATCGCCCAGTGATTTGATAAGACTGTAGTTCAGAGTGCATACAATTCCGCAGTCGTGACATACTTGCGCCCATTTTTTAATCTGCATATTGGAAATTTTAACTTATACTTATATTTATTACCTATTAATAGGTTATAATTTAATATAATCTCTATATCCAACAAAGCTCAAGCCAAATCTCTTTAAACAAACCTGGTCAATCCGAAAACTAGCTGTGAATGGACCTAGATAAGCGATTATACCCGCGGCAATAAGAATGTCACCTGCAAAAAATAATTCCATGTAGTTTCAAAATTTGTACCTGTGCTCATACAACATTATGTCTACCCGTTACCGAATACCCATACCCGTTAAGGAATTATAAGTTCCTCGTAGATCTTTGGCAATTTGTGTCCATCTAGTTTTCTCTCCTCCTAGACCTGAGATAAGCATTTTAGCCCGATACAACTTATTACTGCAGTCCATCACTTCGTCATCCAGTTTCTTTTGTTGACGGCTTTGTTCGGCTAATGCGTCTTCTAATGATTTCAGTTTAAGTTGGATCTACAAAAAGTGTATAGAATCTACAAAAAGTGTTTCGCTTTCTGTTAAATATGCTTAATGTTCTTTGCTTAACATTTTGAAAGCCAAGAACACCTAAAGTCGTCGTTATTAGTCGTGCCGACAGCGCCATGGACAACTAAAAATACTAAAATAGGTGTTATGACGTACGCTGTCAAAGTCACCTTCACACTTTCATGTAAGGTTTACTTTAGTTCGCTTAGGTGCGCCCGGGGATCTTGGCGTGTCAGTGTCAGTGTTTATAATTATAACGTAGTACCTACCTAAAGCGTTCAAAGGGTTTAAGTTTAAAAAATAATCCTGGAAAGCAGACACAACCGCCCGATTTAATTTAAAGATTACTGTATTAGTGTTGTAGTAGTGTGTGTATAGTTCACGCAAACGTGACTAACAAGGCAAAATACCTAACGCGGTCATCACACTGATGAGAATGCACACATGAACCTATACACAAGTACAAATCAGACGAATGTGTCCCGCTCACACACTATAATAGCGACGTGTGGAGACCGTCGCATCCAATGTGAAGACCGTCTAGGTAGTAACATAATGCAATATTTACCGCACTGAGCTGGGCCTGTTTGACGGCAAGAGCGGCCATGGCCTTGTCGTAGACGGCCTGTGCGGCAGCGAGCCTCTGCTTCTTCGGTGCCACTACCTTGGCCACTTTGTCATACTTTGTCATGGCTATTACCCATTTGCACATGCCTGCAACACAACAACACATCGACGAAAAGGAAAGACAAATACAAATCAAAAACGTGGGAATTTACGATTCATAATCAGGCTGTAATCTTTGAAAACGAGGATATTAGATAAATTATGTTTACCCTCGGCAGCGACGGAGACAGCTCTGATCTTCTCCGGCACGAACCCCTCGTCCAGCATGACCGTCTTCATCAGCTTGTTCATAACGGCGGGCGGGATGTTGTCCTTGTCGTAGTTCTGCAAACCCTCCAGGAACTTGATGTCGTTCAGCAGTTTCTTCGACGGGCCCCAATAGTCTTCTATCGTTCCGACCCCCGATGGGTTGGGTAACTTATCAGGTTTCATTTCCTGAAGAGTGCAGAAATTGTAAATATGTTTCAGAAATAGGTTATTGAATATATGCATATTGCATTAACCACTTATAACTATTTAATCAGCCAGCAATGTTTAATGAAAAAAGCTCGAAAATTGCAAGAGTGTTATATGTGGCATACTTAAAACGAGCACAGTGAACAAACTGAAAAATCATGCGCTATATATAAACACTTTTACGTGATGTTTACAAAAATCTTTGACTTACCGGGTCGTCCTGATGACAAGAAGCATAGAAATAAATAAGCAAAACAGACTTTGAAAATAAGTAGGCATAACACAAACAACGTTCTCTTTAGTCAATTCAAGAAAATACCCAAGTTTTCGGGGTTTTATTAACAGGTATGATGCACATGCGCGTCCAACGTCTATGGACGGTTTTCGCAGTAAGGCAATAACTTTAGTAAGTAAGTAGTTTGTAAACAGGTACATGCAGAACACTTATGCACGTAGCACACGTAGTGTTGCTTATAAACCTAGATGAAGATAATTATCCGAATATTGTAAAACGCCTAATCTTTTTGACGCCGTGTCAAACACAAAATCTGCCACTCAGATGCCACGTCACCGAAGTGTCATAACTGAAATTGAACTTTAAGCATATGCACGTAGGTCTATGTTGCTCTATGGTCTGTGACAGATTAATCCGTCTTTGGCGTTGCACCTACGATGCGGATATAATCCGTCATTGGTGTCGAAAAGGTTAATGCTAATAAAAGTATGTCGACACGAATTCCATAACGTCGGATACGAACATCAGACCAAAATGACATTTTAACATAACGGTTATAAATAGAGAGTTATCAATTATCATTCTAACAAACTGACTCTGGTATTTATACCATTTTTAGTTTCCAAGATACAGAAAGTTCGTTATTTTCGTGAAGCATAAAGCATTATTTTCACATCCGTCTTTTTTCATACTTTTTGCCTCTCAAATGTTTCGATTATTATGGTTGGCGGCAGTGGCGTGCACTTCATAAAGGCAAAAAGGCACTGCCTACCCTACTATAATTCCGATGTCTATCCTCTTAAACTACTTAATTTAATTTATACCTGATCGTACTATCAGTAATCGATATAACTTAAAACATTCTAAAAATTAATAAGCGCTCCATCTACCGGTTAAGCTTTGTCATCAAGTCATCATCTATAATAATTCTACGCGACGAAGTTTACACCACGCGGCACTAGCGCCGCTACGTGCCTTGCACGGCAAAGACAGAAAACATTTCCGTCTAAATCTTTCTATGTGTGTCTTCCCCGTGAGTCGTCGTTACGCGGTTACAGTGTAGTGGGCCTTCCTATAAGTACGAGCACACAATTATACAAGTAACGCACACATTTAGACGCAATAGGCAGTGTCTTTCGTACCAAACATAAACGAATGACGCCCGAAAGTTTCCGAATAGTTCCGATGTTTACGTGACTATTTTAAAAAGTAGCATTTGCTATGGTAATTTAGTGCAAAAACGAGACTATTTTTTTATTCGTTTACAGTATTTGGTTAAGTTTATTTACATTTTTTATTCGGTCGCCATTGTTTGTTTGTTTTGGTGAGTTTATGAGATAACAGTTAACAGTTGCCGGAAATTATAAAGTGCGATTAGTGAAAAAATGGATAATTTTATCTGTGAAAGTTGTGGGTGTGGGTGTGTGTGTGTGCAAACTATTAAAAATGATGCGTTTTCGAAGCTTTCGTTTAGCCAAAAAAAGAAGTAATTGAAAAGACTTGACAACAAAATGAAAACCATCACGCAATTTTTTTGGTGAGTTAGTAGCTCTCATTTTTTAAGGTTCCGTACCCAAAGGGTAAAACGGGACTCTATTACTAAGACTCTGCTGTCCTTCCGTCCGTCCGTCTGTCATCAAGCTGTATCTCACGAACCGTGATAGCTAGACAGTTGAAATTTTCACAGATGTATTTCTGTTGCCGCTATAACAACAAACACTAAAAACAGAATAAAATAAAGATTTAAGTGGGGCTCCCATACAACAAACGTGATTTTTGACCGAAGTTAAGCAACGTAGGGCAGGGTCAGTACTTGGATGGGTGACCGTTTTTTTTTGCCTTTTTTTGCATTATGGTACGGAACCCTTCGTGCGCGAGTCCGACTCGCACTTGCCCGGTTTTCTGATATAATTTTGCCTACCCAGTCCCAAATCTCTGTGCACGCTACTGGTTGGCGGTGACTTTAGACTTTATGCATCTAAAATGTAGACACATTTTGGGGTATGTATCAGTAGATACGTTTTGTTTAATACTAAAGAAGGAACATGACATCGATATTTTCAACAGCAACATCCAAACTGTGCGGCGTATCCTGACAGAGGAGTTCTTTAAATGAGCATGGCTTAGTGGAATGTGAAATTTCATTGTGCTGTGTTTTTTCTTTTTTTCTGTATTTCTTTTGAATCTTCTTTAGTAATGCGAATTCAAAATTAGTTACTCTGCCTTTGGCATTGAAATGAATGTATAATGCAATAGTGCTAACCACCAATTGTTTTTGTTAATCTGTATTTCTTTTGCATCTTCTTTAGTAATACGAATTCAAAATTTGCTACTCTGCCTTTGGCGTTGAAATGAATGTGTAGTGCAATAGTGCTAACCACCAATTGTTTTTGTTAATCTGTATTTACTGGTGAGAACCTGTAATCGGCTTTTTGTATCACATTTATAAAACCTATTAACATGTTCACAGCTGTTGGATCTCCGAATAGTAATAAATAAATAAATAAATAAATAAAGTAGTAACAATACTACGTTTGGATCGGAACTTGAGACCTTATGCCTAAAATATTCCCTAATATATTCCTAGTGTTGAGTGTGAGTATAAGTCAAAATACGACTTACTACAACGTTTTACGCTTAGCTGGAATATAAAGTAAAAAGGCCTTTCTCAATAAAAAAAGAATGGTCTTTCTAACCCACACAGTTATTGTAAAAGTACCAGTTTTGTTTTGGCTCTCCTGAAAAGTTGACTTTTTTCATATCCGACCATATAGAACTCGAGGCGAGAATAATATGTTGTATAATCTTTACCAGATTTTAGATTCATGAATTCATGATAATCACGGCACAATAAAACAAGGTACTACATATTCAGTTCTCGGAGATGTGACAATACTACGTCACGTTAGTGCTACCAATGGACGTGTAAGAAGTCGGCAAGTCATAGTCATGTACAGTCAACTGTAAAAATATGAGTGTACAAATCATCTCAAAAATATGTCCCATAATCCTTATGTCAGTGAATTAAGAACTATGGGACATATTTTTGAGTAAGTTGTCTACACCCATATTTTTACAGTTGACTGTACCTAGTTTTGCCTTTTTTCAAAGAAATTCCGTCAACATTTTATTAGTTTTACAAACGGGATACGTGTGATGACATAGTTCTGAGACACCGACTTCACCAAATATCCCAGGTACCTAGAACATAATGTTACCTTTAAAATACAAATAGCTTCCATGACAAGTCTGATGCCTCTCGGCGGGCTCTTCATGGTCTTGATGAAAGTGATATCCTGAGGAGTTAATGTATCCAAGGCTGCAAGAGCAGAATTGAGAATCGGCATGGCCTCGGCTAGATCCGCGTCGCACTCATCTTTTATACCTTGAGCTTCTGCCGCCTAATGAACAATAAAAAACTTTTTGATCACATCCGACTCAAGTGTAAGGTGGAGATCGTAAAGCAATGCCCGGACTATCCGAATCATACGTGGATCCATAATTTCATATTATTATATTCGACATATGTGGACTATAAAATTAACTAATGTGACTCATATCTGCTAGTTGGGGGCCATAATTACTAACATAGTCATTAAGTACCAACGCGCCAAATCCTGATTCATGATCAACCAGATTAAATTACTCACATGTGTAATAAATTATGTTTCTTCACAAACCTGCTTTTCAGCAGCTGCCTGGTCAACTAATACATCAGCCTCAACCAATGCAACTCCTTCTTTCTCCTTCTCCACTTTAGCCGTGGCTACCGCCACAGCCGCAGCACCAGCAGCCAATTTCGGCTGAAGCACTACTAAAGCCTCTTGTAGTACTGATACTTGTTTTGCGGCAACGGCAAGCTGGTCCAATCCCGTCAGATATCGCTTCTCACCCGAAAGTAGCTCTCTGTTGGTGGTATAATATTACATAATATTGTTAAGGCCTCAACAATAGTTAAAACCGTTTGCAGTAATTTGTTGTGCTTACGTTCGCTTCTTAGTCAGTAGCGCTTTAAACATGTTAATGAGCTCTAGGTAGGCGGTAGGTGTGACGTAGTTATACCGCTTGAGCCGCAGCCGGAAGGCACGTGTAAGTTCTTGCGTGTCCGTGTGGAACACTTGGCATAATTTGATGGCAGTCTCTCGCTCAAGGTCTGTCAGCTCTATGTCCTTTAAGAACCGTGTCGCCACCGCCAGCAACGCGTCCGGGGGCCATTCCTAAAATCCATTAAAAAGTTATATCAGGATTTACGACATTGCGCACATTACCGCTCAGTATTAGAAGAATTGAGTCGATTTACGAGTAGCTACCCTGCTGATGTTCTGATAAGGAGTTCTCCATGAGAGAAGTAAACAGATCATTTGTAACGCTATTCAGTAGGTATTAACTCCAATGATACCTGGAACCAGTCAATGGTGCAGCAGTTGACGAGCGCGGGAAACTTGCGGATGCGTGTACGCAACGAGGTGCCGGCGGGTGACATGGCCAGTACGATATGCAGCTGATCACGCACGATCGACACAAAGTATGCGTACAACGCTGTAGGCGTGCCGTCCGTTTGCAGCGACCTATCTCTCTGCCTATCAATCTAAAACAAACGGATACGATCAGAAGAAGTTCTATTATACTCCTATTCACACAAAAATACTACTTACGACTCTCATCTTTTCACACAATTCTGCTTTTTCATCAGCACCAAATATATTAGGCACCTCTCCCGAATTTAGCATGTTATTTACATCTTCTAGAAAGCCTTCTTCTTTAATCTATGGTATATGACAAAATATTAGTTTGTAATTTACAAAATGAGTAGATATTTATTTAATCCCCACACTTTTGGTTAACTTACCTGAGATTCAACAAATAGGAACACCATCAACAAATCAGGAGTGCTTGATTTCTTAAGTAATGTTTTCAAGTCCTCTCGCCATTCAGTTTTGCCGTAAGTTCGACTCATTTCAACCTGTAAGTAATATAATTTGGAAAGATACCAAAAAATTGTCATGTGGATCAAAAGCCCTTTTACGTCTTAAACTTTAATGTATAATTA
The DNA here is from genome assembly GCF_910591565.1 of Cydia splendana. Classification (NCBI taxonomy): domain Eukaryota; kingdom Metazoa; phylum Arthropoda; class Insecta; order Lepidoptera; family Tortricidae; genus Cydia; species Cydia splendana. Next base: position 5,948,085 of record NC_085964.1, read on the forward strand.
ACAATAAAAATATATAAGAGACATTACATCTCTATAATAATATGATGTCTATGTAAATTTTATAATGCCTTGTGACCATGGCCTTATTGCCAGAGCTCGGATTTTTCACGGCAAAACAAAACACTAGCGTAATCTAGCCAGTGCTTGAAATAAATTATTTTATCGATATCGAGTATTACTAGAGTATATGACAGGTATTGCCTCAATACATTTTTAGGGTTCCGTAGTCAACTAGGAACCCTTATAGTTTCGCCATGTCTGTCCGTCCGTCCGTCTGTCCGTCCGTCCGTCTGTCCGTCCGTCCGTCCGTCCGCGGATAATCTCAGTGACCGTTAGTGCTACAACGCTGAAATTTGGTATGAGTATGTATATTTTCCACGCCGAAAAAGTGGTACAATAAAATCTAAAAAAAAAAATGTTTTTTTGGGGTACCTCCCATACACATGAAGTGGGGGAAAAACTTTTTTTCGCCCCAACCCTACTGTGTGTACTGACGTAGATTTTGAAGAAGAAATTGCGACTGTTTCTAATATATAACTTCATACAAATGTTTTTATTACATATTTATTTTATTTGGTGACGTATTTTCTTCTAGTACTGAATTATCGATATCGATAAAATAATGTTTCTATCACTGGCTAGATTCCGATAGTGTTTTGTTTTGCCGTGAAAAATCCGAGCTCTGCTTATTGCATTATAGTGTAAATAACATTATTTGCGGTATTTGACACATTATGACTGACGTATATAGAGATGTAACTAACGCAAATCGATTGTCACAGCAAGCGATTACGATTGGATGGCACGTAGACTGAGGTATCGAATTGTGACGTATAATGAATTTTTATTTAAGATTTAAATAAAGCTAGAATTTATGGTTTTCCCGCAAGCTACCGGTCGGTCGGTGTATTTAATACACCGACCGAGTAGATCGCACCCATTGTCAAAATTGAAACTATCTGGGGATCTATTTTAAAGTTTATTTATGTTATTTCTGTGTCAAATTTGTTGTCTGTTAAGTGACGATAAATATATCCATATTTACAGTTAATTATCCACCTTTTCCTTGTTTTTATTAAAAGAAAAATGAAAAATTCATATCGATTTACTTAGACGACTACCGATTCATAACTGTGGTGTCCGGCCAACCCTAAAATTAAAAAAAAAAGACGTAGAACGTAAACGTTCGCAGTGCAGTTGTTTTCCTTTGTGATTTCGATGTGCAAAACATTTTACGTAGTATTGCTGTTGTGAGTGACAGACGTCAAATACCGCAAATAATGTTATTTACACTATAGATTTTTTTTTTTTTAATTAGAATTTATGGTAACTTACTTGGAAAAGATCATAGTCGTTGATATGAGCTGCCAGCCGTGTAAGAGATTGCCTCCCTGAACCGCCGAGTCCAACCAGTAACCCGTGCGATCGGGGTTGCGCCAGGACGCGGCAAATTCGGGACACATGCTCAATAGCAAATCTGTTTTTCACGAATTATAATAATTAGAATATTTGCCAAACGTACCCGGGTCATTGTACAGCAGTCTCATTACCCTGGCTATACCTATTCGCAAATTTCCAGGAGATTCCGCTAAGCAGTTTTGGTTGTAGATGGAGCTCGGCACGGGTTACACAGTCACCAAAAATGAGATGCTAATAAAGCGGCATCTCTGGGAATTAGCCAATAGGTATGGCCAGGGGGATGATATTTCTGTAGAATGCCCCACCTATGTACGATTTGTTAGATGATTTTCCCAAACGCAAATTTTCATAGTAGGGAATTTTCACATCGCATTTTTAATGATAGCATATTTAATTTTACGCCTTCCTTCATGTAGCGATTATTAATACGACGACGGCTATTAATTAAACAATAACCAAATTGTAACCGCACCTAAACAATACGAGATTCATCGGCTTTTTGGACATATTGTTGAACTCTACTAGAAAGGCGTCTACTGTCGAGTTCAGATGTTCCATATTAGTAGTCTCCATATAAAAGCGCGTGTCTACTTTAGGATTTGCGAAATCGCAATAGATCAAGTTTCGCAGATGATAATCGGTTATCTGTAAACATAACAAATTTGTTGTATTTATACAACTAACAACAATATTATAGAACACTAACAAATTAATGTTACGGCTAACATACCGTATCCTTAGGTCCATGTAGAAGTCTTGAAAGCATTTTATCAAATTCATCATTGAGATGTTTGCGTGTAGCGTCCCTCAGACACTCGACCAGCCACTGCCTGTCCGCTTCCTCAACCAAGCGGTCCGAAAACACCCGAAGACACTCATGCACCCATAAGCGCTTGATGGACTGCAGGGAAGGTGTCACTTCCGGCACAGATAGCAGCACACCCTGTATAACAAAGTTCCATGTCATCATCATCACCGGCCTTTGTACAGTAAGCTGCAGAGTTAAGTGACCCCTCCCCCCTAGAAACAAATTTATATGCAGGGGGGTCACTTAACTCTGCACCTTACTGTACATCTCGCTTCTGGGCTCCCCCTTTTTTCATTCAACAAGAGGACTTGGGTTACCTATATATTTTTACAAGGAAACAAGCGTCTAACCAATCATTCTAAACTCTCACCAGAATAACCCTCGAAAAATCACGTAGATTGAATGTGTAATGCGACTTGGCAGGTGTTGGTAGCAAATTCAAGCGACATTGTTTGTAGACCTCCAATGTACCATTCACAATCTCTTCGATACTGGGATCGAATTCTTTGGAAAAGCCTCTGAAAGTATTTAAATATAAATCGATTAATACCTTTTCACCACACCAGCTCGGAAAGGCTTACTTTGCACTTCAAAAACTGATAGCAAAGTTGCATTTTATTCACATGTGACGCAAAGTAATCAAATGCAAATTTTGAGTTGTTTTCTTATGTTTGCTGGTAGAATTGACTTTTAAATGATGATTTTGGATGATAAATATTTAATAGAGTCTGGCTAGCCAAAAATTGTTGACAGATATTTCGTTGTTGTATCACCAATTGTCTATGATTTAAAAAAAAAGCTAAAAGTCAGTTGTCAATTTATGTCATTAATTCAAATTGTTTGCGGTTTATAAGGGGTTTATTTTAAATTACATTAATAATGTCTATACTGAGTGTGGTTCGCAAACTTTTATTTAAGCTCGTAAATAATTACGACAATGTGCGAAGTCGACGTGTAGCGTTGTATAACGAAAAACTGCAATGTTTACAACTCCTAAACAAATGTAAACAAATTAGGAGGTTGGTGCTCTATAAATATTTTGATACTTAGCATTTAGCATGATTTAGCATATTTGGCATAGTACTTATGTATTTTTTTGGTGATGGATTAATATTACGGTATTATAGAGCTAGGTCTTATTTACACTACATTTCATTTTTCGCCTTGTTACAATGGTATATGGTGAGAAAGTGTTAACATATGTGTTTATCGTTGACTATACTTTACATAGTGGTAGAAATTATGTGAGCTGACTTTGAGTGCACGTCAACGTATATTTAACTTATATCCTTAGGTAGCTTACGTGTGCACAGAAAATCAAAAATATTTTCTAGTATCAAAACTATATTTCCTACTACACAAAGTGTGACCAGCCCAAGATTTTTTGAATTTCCCGCCAAACATTTGTGTAATATTTCAGTAGCCAGACTCTAACATTCATTTTGATTTGATTTTGTTTGATATTTTACATTTAATATTTGCTTCGAGTTGGTGTGGTGAAACATTTTGTGTTTCACTCAGGGGCAAATTTTGTTTAACCGTCGTGCTTTAAAACCCTCGCAACGCTCAAGATTCAATTTTTCGAACCACCCGCTACGCTCGTAGTTCAATTTTGGAATCTTTGGCTTGCTCGGGTATCAATATTAGCACGAGCGGTTAAACAACAACTTTGCCCCCTTGTAAAACAAATAACTATTTAAGCTTTCGTTAAATATTTAATCCCAAAAATTATGTTTTACTCGTAACCACCTTGTATCTAGATGCCACAACATTATTCTGCCGAATATAACCTTGAGAGTCTCCTCATCAAATTCGTCAATGCAAAGGAAATTGAAATGACGAGTCAACCTCGGAGTAATCAATTTTGCTCCAGGAGTTGGCTTGCCCATCGCGCACATAAACTGGAAAACAAAACAGTCATCTAAATATAAATAAGGAACTTGTACTAGAAAGTGTCCGCCGTACAGGTACAAACATTACAAAAGATCTGGCATAGGTAATGTTATTTATATCCTGCGTGCGTGCTTCGCTGCTTCGTTATGTAAGATGTTATTACAAGTGACAGTACACATAGTTAAAAGTACGAAAGTGTTATACTTACTAACCTGAACATCTATGAGGTGCATAGCAACGTTGGTCTTGCGGTCGTACCACAGTCCTAAATCTATGCCTTGTCGCAAAACCTCTATAGGTGGTTGAGCACCATAAGTCTCTGCTTGTGGCATGCTCACGTCATCTACAAATACTACAGAATAGGATCCCACTGGTGGCCCGAAGTAACCTGAAATATTAAATGCATTCGTTTTGTAGGAATTTTCAAGCAAGACCTATACCTATAGACAAGAGCAAGCATGGCCATAGAGCCCCTAAGCGATTTTAATTTAAAATAAAATGTCGAACTCGTTTCTCAGACAACATGTGCTGATTTTGATTGCATTCCCAAAAGGGTCCACTAATTGAAGTTAAATATGTTATACATACTAACCCTTTAACAATTTGATATTCCTTTCTAGTCATTTGATTTCGAAACGTAATATAGTAGAGACGTGTTTTTGTTTTAAGTAAAGACCGTATCGTTAAGTATAGGGACAGATGAAACCTGGTCTAATTGTTGGAATGTGTATTATTTTGTATTACTATGTTCTAAGAGTTTGATCTGAGGGTATTTTTAAGCTATATCTGATTTAAGAAGGCTTGAATTTTTTTTTAAACAATAAGGCTCCAGGGATGGATGGCCTTCCATCAGAAGTATGGAAACATGGTGGAAGCGCGGAACAGAGCCAATTGTATGTACTCCTGCGTGAAATCTGGGACGGTGAACAGCAACCAGGGCAGTGGAATATAGGAGTCTTATGCCCCGTCCATAAAAAAGGGTCTAAGAGGAAGTGCACGAACTACCGCGGAATTGCCTTGCTGCCGACTGCATACAAAATTTTGTCATACGTGCTACTTAGGAGATTGGAACCGTACGCGGAAAAAATCGTAGGAGACTACCAATGCGGCTTTCGACGAAATCGTAGCACTGTTGACCAAATTTTTCTTCTAAAGCAGTTGATGGAGAAAAGGTGGGAGTATGCCCAGAGTATTCACTCGGTGTTCGTGGATTTTTCCAAAGCGTATGACAGTATTGACCGGAACAATTTTTTTAATATCTTAAGATACTTCAGAATTCCTCAAAAACTGGTAAGCATGATTGAAGTCGCCACGAAGGAGAGCAAAATGTTGGTCCAAGTCGACGGAGAGCTGACGGAAGAATTCGCGGTGATTACGGGGTTGAAACAGGGCGATGCACTGTCACCCATGCTCTTTAATTTGGTTCTGGAGTACATCCTACAAAAAGTTTTGTCACTGGAAGGGGGAATAGAGCTAAATGGGAGTCATAAGATGATCGGCTACGCGGATGATCTAGCCCTGCTTGGAGCCTCTGTAGACGAAGTGCGGCAAAGCGTCAGTGTTCTGGCAACAGAAGCTAAAAAGGTCGGCCTGAGTATATCACACGAAAAGACCGAGTATCTCCACATGCGACGCTATAAAAATACCCGCGCTCCACCTCAAAATCTAAATGTAGGAGATATAAAGTACAAAGGAGTGTCAAAATTTAAATACTTAGGCTGCACTGTTACAGACACCAACAATCGTGACGAGGATATCAAGATCAGGATCCAGAATACCTTGCGATGCAGTGCAGCCCTTCATAAGGTGTTAGTGTCCAAGCTTCTAAGTAGACGCGCCAAAATCAGAATCTACAAGACCGTGATTCGTCCAATCCTAACCTACGGATGCGAGGCGTGGACACTGACACTCAAGGAAGAAAACATGCTGCTAGTGACCGAGAGGAAGATCCTCCGTAAGATACTGGGCCCAAAAAAAGACCGGACGGAAGCTGGTCAGTCCTTAGGAACCGTGAGATCGAAGACCTAGTGGCTGAACCTAAGATCACGGGGGAGACTAAAGCTCACAGACTCCGTTGGTTGGGCCACCTCGATAGAATGGATGAAGATCGGAACGTGAAAAGAGCATACCTGGGCCATCCAGTAGGAAGACGTCATATCGGACGCCCCAGATATCGCTGGTGCGACATGGTGGAGGCGGACCTGCGCGAACTTCGAGTCAACAATTGGCAAGAGGTCGCACAGGACCGAGAAAAGTGGCGCTGTCTTGTGTAGGAGGCCAAGTCTCATTTTGGGTCGCTGAGCCAACGGAGTAACTAAGTAAGATTTTTTTTTATTTTAGGGACTTTATGATGTTTTTAATACCGTATAGCAAATATAGTCCGGACAAGCCTATCGAGCTGAATTTGAGACTATTTCACGGACTCTTTGGTACGATTTAAAGTAACAACAGGTTAATACGCTGCCATAACATGTTATCTAAGTGTCCTCTTCATGATTGTTCAATTGAGCAGCTGCGGAATAAATATGGTAAATTTTTAGTTTTACATAAAAACGATTTTTCACCCCACGTTTTGGGATCCCTTCAATTTCTGATGCAAGCGAAATGACGGAGACAGCTAGAAAAATAATCTAAAAACCTAAGCCTAACGGACATTCATGGCGTTGATCCATCGCTAGAGCGGGTCGATAGAAACGCTCCATGATAGTTATATTAGATGTCGAAGTCAGAGTTATCGTAAGTAATATGCCATATTCTCTTAAAGGCCACCATGCACAGATCCTAAACTTTTTTTTAACGAAAAGAAATGCTTAGACTATGTCCAGATGTTTCGCTATACGAATCATGTGTAATTGCTGTTTACATAATACGTTTTTTTTTGTGTGATATTGTTTTGTTCGCAAACCGCAAATTTTCTTGTAGTATTTGTCAGCAGTCGTTATTGTTACTCGAGAGGATTGGGTAAATTTCGTCCAAACCATATGCTTTACGTCGAGCTCCCAGGACGAAATGTGTACCTTATTAAAGCACTAATTAAACACATGTGTAATTTTGAAATAAAAATATAATACCAAAAAAAATGGCTAAGTTGTCCCCATAAATAACGATACGGTTTTTATGAGGGCAAGTATGTTGCCGCTACGGACTAAAGGGTTAAATTAAATGTGACACCAACCTTTTTTCCTCTTATCAAGCTTGGCCATAATAATATCTTGAGTCTGATTACAATTGGTTTGAGCCGAGAAAGCCATTAGGAGAGCTCTGTAAACTTTCGTATCTACTCTTTTCACTAGAAAATCCTAAAAAATAGTTAGGTTGTAATAATAGATGAGTCCAACACAGAAAGCGAAAATAATGTATAATTCGATTTTAGACGCTAAGCAAACTTACAGGATGTCGTTGTATTGATTAAATTAAATTAACAGATATGCTTTGCCAAAGTACAGCAGCATAGAAAAAACATTCTTAAAAATATACCTATTAAGTAGGTAAGTCAGTCAATAAAACTTACAATAATGTAGGACGACTTGCCAGTCCCAGTGGGTCCAACCATCATAACAGCCTTCTGATGCTGCACTAGTAGCCTGAACAGTGCAAGGTACGTGACGCTGTCCAGGGTGGTCACCAGTATCTGGTTCGGCGGGGTGTCTCTGCTGATAGGCGGAGCTGAGACCACGTCGTCCTGCCACGGCTTCCATTTACCTTTGCCCTACTTATACATTATTTAGTTTAATCGACACTTATACATATAACACAGTGATATGGAGCATAGAACAGTATGTTATACATGGTGGCAAAAAAATAAGTGCATTCACGTTGCCAGGGAGGTTTTGGGATTATACTGAGCAACTTTTACAGGACCAACCCGTAAATCGCGAAATAAAAATTTACCCTCCCATAGAAAATGGAGCGGCCAAAATGTATGAAACAGCCAAAATTTAATTTTTCGCGATTTCGGGGTTGGTCTCATAGTAAAAGTTGCTCAGTATGATCATAAAACCTCTCTGGCAACGGTAATGCACTTATTTTTTGGTCACCTTGTATATGTTTTTCTTTTTTGTATAAGTATCTCTTCTGTGTTTGTGCTGACGAATAAATTTATAATTTGATTTCTATTACTGACCTCTTTGATGTATCGATAGTCATATACAGTCCCGTCTTTAGGAATAGTGAAAATGTACGGCTTTTCTGGCTTGTCTATCGCCTTCGGGTATTTTAAAGCTTGCCTAATCTGAAAAGCCAGAATAAGTTTTAACATAATATTTAGGGGCCGAAAAACCGTTAAAGGTTTTTCTATCATATACTACGTACAATAAACTGGACCAAATACCTCTTCTGGAAATTCTTTTTCGAGTAATCCTCTGAACATCATGTCAAATTTAGGACGACTAGCTGCTTCCAACGTTGCCCCAACGGACCAAATAGTAGAAAAGAAGAAAACACCCTAAAAAATGTCATTTGATTAATAATTATTTTCAAAAGTATTAAAAAAAAAAATTTTGGTATACATTGATATATATATTTGGCATACCTCTAATTGTGCCCTAACATCGAGATCCGCAATAGAATCTGTATATTTTTCATCATAATAGTCATCCATAAACGTGTCGAATAGATTAAAACATCCTGTTACTAGATTACTGCGTGATGTCACATACATTTGCTGAAAAACAAAACTTATTCAATTAATAAAGTGTTGTAAATATTTTATTATCTTAATAAAAACAAAAAACGCAATTAATAAAGGAGATTTAGTTATTTACGTATAAGTATTAAGGTATCTCGTTCGGTCCAGGTGTCAGTGACTCTTTGTGTCATTTGTCATTTTTGTATAGAAAAGCCAATCTTTAGAATCAAAAGGGTTATATTATAATTATAAGCATTGGTGGTTGTTATAACACTGGTGGAACGTAAAATTCTATAATGAAATTTAACTTGAATAATCGCGGATCTATTGAATGTTTAACTTCTCGTCTCCATACCTTAAGTTGTCCCGATAATTCAACCAGCCAAAGTAATGGCGACATAAAGCGGTGGAAAAGCGCTCTGATAAGGGCACGAGTGGCTGTATTCAGAAACGGTGGTAGAGTATTTAACCACGACTCTAACAAACATCGCCAACCCAAACCTTTGGGCTCCAAATAAATCATACCGCAGCGCGATACCTGTCAAAACGTATTAAAAACTATGTATCTAGAGTAAAGTATGGTACGCACAAAATGTTTACTACATGTGTACAACTAGATGGAAAAATAGTTGTGGTTTTCTAGTAAACTGTAGCTTAAATTAGGATTGTATTCGTTATACCCCCATAAATAATCTGACAAAGGGACCAACATGTTAAAGTTTTTATTTTGTTATGATACGGCATTGGCCCAACTCGCAGTACATTTCATGCGTCAAATTCGTATCATAACAACTAACAAGATCAAAATAGTAACAAATTGTTTGACAATTTGAGTGTAAAAATACTGTAATACCGTAGCAGGTGAAGCGGCCTCAAGATCCATAGGTTCGAATATAAGGTTAGTGGTGGGTGCCAGCTGGATGATCTCGCCACTCATCAGGCACAACTTCTTATTGTCGTCCAACACGGTATTCAAGTTCTCGATCCAGATGGCGTCCACAGGACCATCGAAGACTAACCATTTTCTGAAATTTAACGAAGATTTTTCAAGAGTTCTTGACATACTAGGGTACCTAATATAGTTATTGGCCCGTTCATAGTAATTGGCCACTCCGTAGTAAGACAGAGAGCAACAATGCAATAGAATTATTTTGTATGTCTTTCCCATCACGGAACAATGGTGTTCCGGACCTTTGGGAGGCGTGCGCGGAGCCGAAGCCAACACGTAGAGGCCCTTTTGACACTTTAATGAAATGTAAGGGGTACACCGAGCGGAGGCTGCCCTTGCCCGTGTCATGGGACGCACGCAGAGGCAGCACCCGCCAGGGTGTAAGGACTATTGAGAGTTGATGGAATCTAAAATGAACTAGGTTATTGGGTGAAAGCGATGGACTAAGAACTGAGCTATGGGGTAAAAACCGGACGCCTGCCTAATAAAACGGTATGCAATTTTATTTCCGGCAGACGGTGACTCGCCCTCACAAGATGGGCCCCCACAAAAAGCGACATCTAGGATGGCTCAAGGGCAACACCGGTGTGAGCGGCTCAGGGGTGTCGAGAGGTGTGCGCCGCTTTCTACCCAGTGGCTGTTAACAGCCACTGTGCCAACTCGCGTCTTATGCATATTTCACTTCCACCCGTGGAGCTTATAGCTCTAACGACTCCACTCTGGCCGGCCGGCTAAGGCAAGCCAGAGGCAGAGAATCCTGTCCCACCCACCCTCCTTGCGGGTAACAGAACTCTCCAGGAGCACTCGGGTACGTGAGGTCGCTAATCCCCAACAGCTCGCCACAAGCTGCCCTGCGTTGACTGATTGCACTGGTAAAACCAGCGGGCGATGGGGTCGTCACATCCCTACGCCTATCGAATTATTATTGTTACGTGTAGCCAATTACTATGGAGGGGCCGATAACAAAAGCAGGGTGATCAAATTACCTGTTATCGTTAGGAGAAACCGCAAATGCTCTGTAACTAACTGCCAGGATGCCGTCAGACCACTCATGGGACACGGCATCGAACTGCCCGTATAACTGGCCCATCGTGATTGATTTCGGGTTTATCACTGTCCACTCTACATGATTCTCGTCCATTAATTTCTAAAAAAAGTAGATGAACTTTGCAGAATTAAGCTTGTGGTTTCAAATCAGGCACTTTTTGCGGTACTTTATGCTACATTAGACAATTCCATTATTATTATTATTAACAATTAAAGAGCCTGTTAAAAACTGCACGCTTACTTCCGTGGAGTACTAATGTTGTCATGATTACACATCGCGTCGCGTATTACATAGTCAACAGGATAAGTGTAACTTTCTGATGCTCTACGTTAATAAGTAGAAGAACGGTAAGTCCATTTGTGTCCAGTGTGTGTGTACTAGTGTGTCTAGATAATTTTTATTTTGTTTGGTTTATTTGGGATTTAGGATCGCTACTGAGGTGTATAGAAATAAATAACAGAGAAACGATGGCACACCTTGTCGTGCACACAGCCTAAAGCTGCTCCAAGAGCATGATAGCATTTCGTTTTTCCGGAGAAAGGGAATCCTACCAACATGAGGCCGTGTCTTACGAGGATCATTTCATACAACTGAAGAACCTGAAAAATATTACGATTGTTTTTTTAGTTGTAAAATACAATACTTAGTGATCAGTCATTATCATTACATTTAATTTCATAAAAAAGCTATTCTCAGAATTCAGTTTACAATTCTAAATACCACTTTGAATTTAATTTTATATTAATATATACATTCAAAGGGGTCATCCATTAATTACATCACACGTTTAGGGGTTCAAGAAAATGTGACATGTTGTGACAAGGGGAAGGGGGGAGTCACAAACTTTGTGACGTCACTTTAACTACATCAGTAACCTAAAATTGATTTAAATTATTTTATTCGCTGTACAGTTAAATAACAAGGTTTTTGAACGATAATCGTTAGTTTAATTTTCTTTCATAATCAGTTTTGGGTTATAAAATTACTAATATTTAAAAAATATTTAGAGTAAAAATTAATAATACTTTATTCGTTTTGCCGATTTCTTTGAAAAAATGTGACGTCACACCAGGGGGGGGGGGGTTTCCAAATGTGACCAAGTGTGATGAGGGGGAGGGGTAAAGAAACCTTGAAATTCGTGTGGCGTAATTAATGGATGCCCCTAATGTGTAATTCCAATAAAGCTTAATAATAATATATCTACCTTCTCAATGAAAAAGTCGTTGGCTTGCAAATTCAGCGTAACACAGACTTCTTTACAGCACTGCACCAGATGCGGCAAGCCGGCTTCTGGCAGTGGTAGACCAGGGAACAGATCACCAATAATACCCTATATAAATAAGAGAAACAAGTAAATTAAATTCCTAATTGGCTTGTTAAATTCATTAATCAACCAACCAATTACCTTTGTAAGTAATATTACAAAACCGCATTGCATACAATGTAGACACTCGCAACACAGACCATCTCAACTCACTACTAGACGGAACTTATAAGCCCACTCGCAGTCACCGTACATACTTAGGCGCTACTGTACATAATTATTGTTTACTCGTATTTCATTAGCCCTATCTAAACTAGTAGTTCGCCCCGAACTGAGAACTCGCAGTTAACCAAAAATTATTATAGAGCGATTGACTTTGTTGCACCTACTTAGGTATCGTATAGTGCGTCATAAAATAGTAGAAAATAAATGAGAGCACCACTTTCTACGTAACTGTCACATTTTTGACGTAAAATGCTTACACATGGCAACAATTTAGTATGGACATTTTTGAGTTCCATTTTATTCAATTTCTACTATTTCATATCGCACTATAGGCTGCAATGGATCAAAAATCGCCTGGATTTATTGCAAGGTCTGTGGAGCCCTTGACTGATAGATTTAAGCAAAGAGTAGTATGTATAATATATAGGACAAAGAGAGCCCTCTCGTGGAACTTTGCATCCATTTTGAAGTGCCATCTGTAATTCTTAACCAGAAATATCAACGTCAATATCAGGGGGGGAGAGGCATAAATAGCGCCTAAGTATGTTGCGAACGTAAAAAACTTTGACTTTGAAGAAAGGCTTCAGGATATTTATTAATACACGAAAACAGATTAGATACTTTTAACTTGACTGTTGATGTAAATAAATTACCTATCATACACGGCTGGAATAACACACAATTGACCACGAAACACAATTACACGCAGCAGGTTGTGAATCTACCCGCCATAATTTTAATAATTTTTTTGGTAATAAAGTTCTCAGCAACAGCAAATGTACAGGGAGACCCGACCCCAGATAAACTGGGAACATGGGTTGGACAAAGAAGAAGAAGAAAGTTCTCAGCAACTGTGATGGCGTATGAAAACTTTGTTTCTTTTAACATTGTAAAACTGAAAGTACTTTTATTTTTCTGAATTATGTCGTAGTACAAACAATAAATGGGGTGTTTTAATAACAAAACTTCAGTGAGTGACCCGTATTAATATATTTAATAAATGGGGTGTTATAATATTTTGAGTTTTATTTGACAAAGTTGTTTTTTGTGACAATCGCCTCCATCGCCAATAAATAATCTGTTCTAACAGATGTTTTTTTGTTTGATCCATGCCTTAGATACAAGACTTTTGAGACGTTCTGACGAATTAAGTGAAGCCATATTAAAAAAAAGTTTAGCGTTAAGTAATATAGATATCGCTATTTTTTCGAATAAAGTGCTTTATATACGACTGTCCCTCCCCTGGATTTAAGTCATCATAGAAATCATAGAGATTAAAATAAACTGTATCTGTGCTAAGCCGAAATATTTCCTGTCAAATGTCAAATACCTATATTATGTTTATATTATTTTATTTTTATTTAATTTTATCTTGCTAATTATTTCAAAAAGGTAAATTTAAAAACGATATTATAAAAGTGCAAACCGAGCACTTTCATTTGATACTAAATTCGACCATGTTTTTTGCAAATAAAATGACCAGAATAGCTAGCCTCTCACAAACAGCTTTTTGGCCTTCTAAGCTCTTCTACCTCAATAATCCCTTAATCGAGCCTGCTCATAATTTAATCACTAAAATATAATGCCCTCAACTATACGTTTACCCAATTTCATTTAAATTAGAACAAATTTACTTAAGGTGCAGTGGGTTCAGAAAACGAAGTTTTTAAAAAGCCGTAGCTCTTTTTTGGTTCACAATACGGCTGCCATACATTCAATTAGCAATCTTGAGGGCTTTTTCTAGTGACTTCCGCGATTCGAATCCTAAGTTTTTGACTTTTGCTCGATAGAAAACGATCACGAACATAGGTCTAAAACGGACTTCAAACATTCGTAACAATTTGTGCACAAAAGATAAAAATATGAAAACTGCTTCTAATAACGCGCAATTTTATGCTTGAGCGAATTCCGCGATTACTTTTTTTTTATTTTAACATTAAATAAATAAGTTCAAAAACATGATATCAGCGGTCCCGTGCACGCAACTTCTTTGATCAGATGCCCGCTGGGCTTGAACGAAGGCGGTCCTATCGCGGGGCGCACTAAACTGACAGTTGTGTTTTGCAATTATTTTGACACTAAATCATATACGTATACGAAAAAGTATACCAGTAGACAAATTGTATTTACAAAAATAGGGTAAATTAATTATCATCACATAGAGCTCGAGTCTCATCTTAAATTTGATTTGTTGTTGTTTACGGGGGATAATTATTGAAAAACGCAGTAAACTATCTTAAAACAATACGGTTCTAAAATCATTTAAGTAATTTGCTCCTTGAAACCCCGCTTAAAATGAAAAAAGTTTGAAGACTCATACTTACTGATTGGAGTTAATTTTCATTATGCTGGTATTACCTAATATTGCGTAATTTTAAAAACGTACCCATGTGACTTCTGTACGTCAACGTCAATGAACTGATTGTGATGACAATTTTGTGATCTTGTATTTATGTTAGAGAACTTTTGATCTTCAAATATTACCTATTAATACGGAACGATATGTAAATATTTCGTGTACTACTTGAAAATCTTGAAGCGGTACACCTATTTTGTTGCTGTGAGGTCCGCCCAGATATATAATGCGGTTACGTGCTGTTCTGCAAACCTTCATGAAATCAAGAATAAATAAACGACTATGGTCTAGCCTCAGTCCTAGTGAGTTTTTGCGGCTCGTGAGGCCGAGATATACTTGCCTACGAGGCTTACAGGCTGCGGACTGGTTTACTGGGATTGTCTATGTATCGATTGTTATCCAAATTTACTATAAAATAAAACAAAGTTTTTAGTTCAATTATATTCTGTGCATACTTATATAATTTTATTTTTTATACCTCGTCGATGACAAACAAGCATACGACCCGTCTGATGGTAAGCAGTCTCCGTAGCCTATTGATATAGCCTGCAACTCCAGAGGTGTTAGGTACATGCGCGTTGCCGTGCCTAACCCTCCGCACCCTCGTTGATAACTGGCAAGCATACTCACCGGCAGGAACAATACTATGAGTAGGATCTAGTGTTATTTGGCTGCAGATTTCTGTAAGGTTGAGCTCTGCTCTAGATCTGGAATTACATCTGCTGTGCTGTGTCCTACCACACAAAGCGAGATGTAATTCACAGTGGCCATACCTCTCTTTTGGACGTAGTTCAAGGACCAGAGGAATGTCCATATATCTTAAGTATTTTCGTACTATATAACTACACCGTAAGTTTACCAAAAATTTGGCGTAGCTGTACAGTCAGATGCAGAGAAAAACAATCCGCCTAAATTAAATTTCCACCCTGCCAGGACTTTATTTATTGATAAAGATAACGATATGTTTATTTGCAAAAATGTAGTGATGAACATAGGTGGACAGTAATTTTGGATGCGTAGGGGAGAGCGGGGAGAAACGCAACACTTTGTACTTTGACCTTAGTTTCTGGCTAACCGTTATTATTTTGATGAAATTAATGTAGTCATATATAACTTCATTGCATGTTCTGTAAATTAACATCTTGATTAACCTTATAATTGTGTATTTTGTATGTAAGTACTAGAGTGACTAAAAAATCGTCTGTTGTTACTTATGACCCCGTTGGCGTGCAGAAAGTAACACATGTGAGTCAAAAGTAACAAGACACAGTGGGCTGTAATTAATATAATATGACATATCAAATCAAAAAAGTACTATATAACTATGTAAATTATTATTGATCACACACTTTAATATTTGCATTTTAACTACATAAACATTAGCATTTTAAGAAAACAAATCAATATTAAGTCCTCGTTAGAAATTGTTTTTATTTCAAGTGATGAGATCAATTATTCTGTTATAAACATGTTTCATACTCAGATAATTCAGGTTCAGAGTTTCTTCACTCATAAATATGGCATACATCGTTTAAATCATCATTGACGCATTAAGCATGTGACCCCATATTAGATTCAATAGGTATATATTGTATGGGATGTAAATGTTACTTTTGTACCTATACGGCTTTGTTACTTTTGTACCCGACCGCATTTTTCTGAAAACATGAAAGATATCTTTGAAACGGAACGTGTTCGAGAAAATAAATTGCAATCAATCGAATCAATAATCAATATCCCTTCGGGTGGCAGGGCCTCCGGTTGAAGGGTAGGAAAAATGACGCGGGCATTTTTTTAAATATGCCCCTGCTTGGCAGAGGCCGGGAGCCGGACACTTCCCTAATTGGCGGCGAACCGGGAGACGGTTCCGTCATAACAAGCCCGTGAGTAGCAGAGACCGTCTCCCGGCCTCTGTGCGACATCGTATTTCGCGCCTAAAATAAAACCGTTAACCCTATGCCTTGCTTGCTCACTCTTGCAAGATACATTCGTCAATAAACAATTATTAAGGATGGTATTCCTTAACGGTCGAATTCCCGCGTAAAATAAAGTTTGTTAGAACTGTCGTGTGAATCATATTAAATGTATTGTTTTGTCATAAAAACTGCTTTTTCTACAATCAATTGTTTTATTTCCTAATTATACGTATTTTTATACATGAAAGTAGAAAAAATTTGGTAATAATATGAGATTTGATCAAGTCCAGCATAATTCACATAAAATAGAATGTAATTCATTGGTATACAATCAAATAAACCACTTTATGCTGAATTCAATAATACATAGGTAATATATATCATTCATACATATTTTTTGAGAAACGGTCATATTTCTAACACGCGCCAAATTCGCGATGACCACCCTGGAGGCCCCGCCACTTGACGTATATTTTTCCAAAATGGCCGCGCCACTCAACTTCAACCCACCGTTAAATCTGAGGCGCCGCCATTCAACGGCTTGTTATGTCTGTCCGTCTCCCGGCTCCCCGCCACCATAGAGACCGGGAGCCGGACAATGCCACTCTAGGGGATATGCAATTATTCAGAAAATGTATGTATTTTAATACAACGTAAACATCAAATAACTAAAAGTCGAAAAACGTACTTTTGATTAGAAAAATCACGTTGCGTTTTCTCACACAACCTAATAGCACGTGGCGCCCGTTTCGACTGAATGCAAGTGAAGGGGGCGCCACTGTCTATCACCTAATAGCAGCGGAGTGGTGTTTTGACTATTAGATAAACTTACAGAGCAATAGTTACTTTCCTTTCCACCCGCCGTTACGTTTGTCCCCGCTCTCCCCTACATTTCACTTGAAAAAGCATGCAAAATTTTCTTATTAGCTAGGTACTACAACAAAATATATACAGATTGAAGCTAAGCTAACGTAAGTAAGTTATATAATAATAACATCATCGGAATACACATATGATTTCATTGAAATTGTCATTGAATTAATTTTGCGCCTTATCGAAAGCCCTATTGAATAGAGTAGTACCTAAATAACGTTTTTCATCTGACGACTTCTGTATTTATTCGGTTTATTTAGTACGCGTATCTAATGAATTCGATTTTAGTTAATTTACATTTAAATACGTCACATATGACATGAACAGACAAGGAGAGTAAGATAAAATATATTGTTTCTCTTCCTTCTTTCAATGGAACTTTTTTAGAGTTTCTCTTCCTCAAAGGAGGCTAGTGGTTAACACGAAACTTAAAATACTCTCATTTGCATCTTAAAAAAAACAGGATGGGTCACTGACCTGTCCCAGTAAAGTGAGGTAGTGTGCGTGAAGTGTGCTTGTGTGTGAAATGGGGTAATTTGACAGAATCTGAAAATTTTCCTCGGGCATACCTCGCCTTAAGTTCTTGCGTATCAAACTATCTTCTGACAGTTCAGCTTAAAAACATCGAAATGCCGGGACGTGCCGCTAGCCAGCCGCGTGATCCAAGTCGAATGTAAGAACTTCGCTTTGCTTCGCTCGCTCGTTCGAAGAACTTCGCTCGCTCGTTCGATTAAAAATATTTACATTTGACGATTTTGACGTTTCTATTGAATCCACTTTTTGTGTGGTGACCTCGCGCTCTTTGTAAACGTTTCATAATGCGGTGTCTATGTATACTGTGAGACAACATGATCGACTCGGTATATCGTTTAGAACGGTACAAAAAGTAGCATACCATGAATAGCGGAACATCGTGCTCGAGAAATTTGGGCAGATTGACGTCCTTTATTGAGCGCAGCAAGATGACATCCTCATCCTCATCAGGATAGCGCAATTTAAGCGCGCCCGCCGCGCGCAGCACTGATTTCACGGCGCGCATGCCTATGGTAAAGTGAGTCATATGATAGAGTGAGTCAAAACTTCAAACACACGTGGGGTGAATTTAGTCATTTTATCTAAACCAATACAAATTAAAAATGAATTTAACTTACCGTAATCGTAGTGACTCTGGGAAGACAGCTGTTCCGAACACAAGCGGTAAGTAGCAACAATTTTGACAGCGAGTGGTTTTGCATTCAAATAACCAAATGCATACAACTCGATTTCAGAAATAAGAACGTAATCTGGCACCATCATGGCCACAGAACGGAATAGAGCCTGAAATATTAAAAGTAAACATTTGAACTTAAAATAAATGTCGACAAACAATGAAGAATGCAACGGAACGCGGTTTTTCTAGTGGAATACATACAAATAAATATCTTTCTATAAAACACTTAATAACTGATTTTCAAGACCGAAGTGATCCCATAAGTGTTCCGTGAACAAAGTTTTGTACGGAACACTAATAAAACCAATTATTGATTTGACATTGACTAGAGTAATGCAAGTATACTTACCTACCTAATTCCTTACAATATGATTATTTACCTTTAAATTATCCGGCAGCTCTGAACGGCCAGCGTAACCTGGATTCATAGTGATGAACACAGCACAGGTTTTATCGAGTTGCAATAACGTGCCCTCAAACCACATCGTCGTGGAACCCGAGTTGATACCTCGCTGGATGGACAAGATTTGTTGTGCAACTACGGAAAGCACTTCCAAGTCGATACGATTAAATTCATCGAAGCATGACCAAGCACCGCATGATGCCAAACCCTGGAAAAATATCCGTAAAATGAAGATAACCAACATGTGGGATTTGAAAACGTAGGTCTTTAATTTCGATTATAACCTTGAAGAATTTTCCAAGAGCAATGTAATCTAGACCATCAGAACAGTTGAATACGACGCATTGTTTAGCGACGGCCTTAGCTAAATCTTTCGTAGTTTCCGTCTTGCCAGTTCCCGCTGGGCCTTCTGGAGCTCCGCCTAAAAGTGTACACCATCAAGATAATTAATGATTATGTCACTAAAAGTTTACAAATTGAAGTTAGGCTGGGGTCATGGTAGCAATATGTACCTACCTAAATTCAGATGTAGCGCGCCAAATAGAGTTCTAAAGCATCTGTCGGTAAGCGGAGTGACGACCAAGCGGCCCGCATTTCCGAGATACTCGTAGCCGTACATCAACTGAGAGTTGATCATGCGGGTAGCACATTGCATGGTCTGATTTTCTTGTTTCTAGAAGTAAAGTTCCACTTATAATATTTTGGACACAATTCATAAAGATATCTATATTTTCTGCAATGAAGTATTCTTTTGTCGTACCTCCCAATAGTAACGTATTTGAGAGAGCCAGTTGAAATCGTTGATCTTTTGAACTTTGAAGTCAATAAGCAATAAGAGTACATCCCGAGCGTGTACGTCCAATACAACCAGGGCTCCTGAAATAAGCATGCAAGCCATTCACAAATAAAAATGGTGATATCTAAGCACTATACTTAAACATATAATTTTATTTCTACGTCTACTCTACTATAAAAAAAAAAAAATTAAGTACTATAAAATTAAGTTTAATTCATGTAAAAAGAGTAATTTTGTTTCATACCAAGAGTAATTCTGTTTTGCAAATTAAGCTCTCCGCGTACAAGGTCAACAATTTTGGAGATTTGAAATTGACACTTATCCCAATATCGCTTCATGGCCGCCACACTGATGAGAATAGCCTCGGTCACCTCAGAAGTCCAGTATGTCATTGCTATGCATTGAACCTGTAAAATATTCAAAGCTTAGAACAATGCCATGCATAACAAATATTGGCTTGACCATGATTTGAAACCCTGATCTAATGGTATCCCAATAGCGCTATTTTGACAACACAGATACTTTAAGCAGTTTGATTAACTGAAATTATTGTTTCATCTTGGGCATTGACCACTCCGTGTAAAAATTTGGAAAAGAAGAATGCACTTACAGTTTGACCCGGCCACACGAGCACCCACTGCTGCCGCGGCACCTGCATGTAGTCGTCATACGAGAGAGCCACAGCGCGATGAACAGAGTCTTTCATCGAGACCTCCAGCTCAACCAGCCATTTTTCTACCTTTATTCAATTAAAAAATAAATAGTTGTTAGCACGATATTTAAACCTCGTTTTTTTGTATTTAACAGAATTTGAATGCAAGTTAATCTTCCAGTGCCCAGTGCAGTGTAACTACTTAAAAATATCAAAATATCAAAACTGATGTCGAAAAATGTCGAGCATGATTATTTAACGCTAAAAATTACCTACAATTCAAACTTTTGACGGTTAAATTAAAGCCTGACAACAGTTTATTTAATCCTGAGATAGTGTCGCAGCAAACAGCTTACGTATGGCAATAATGTGCGTACGTCATGTATAGTCGGGGTAGTGGGCATTGGCTTCATGTTGATACGTGGTTGATACTCGTATAATGTCAAAACATTGCTTACAGAGAATTCGGTTCTTTCAATTTACCTATTCGTCAAAATCTGACTCTAAATATTCAATATTATTATATTCTTCGTTTTCTTACTCTGACGAAGTCTGATTTTCATCAAATGTTGTGTCGCTTTCAGGACCACCAACCTCGATTATAAAACGTTCAGTCTCCAATTCGATTATAGGATTTTTATCGTCGATCTACATAACAAACAAACCTTAAATGAAATATTAAAGTTTAAACCAAACAACTAACCAGTTCAATAAAACCCCACTATAAAATGTCAATACCGGTCATGTCAACAACCAACTTTAAAACATTGTTTATTGGAATGCTATTATGCTATCCTTCGTCTTTTTTATGCTATCCTTCGTCTTTTTTAAGCTGTAAGTATTTGATTGCATTCACTACAATTTTTTTCGCATCTTTGGTGATTTTTTTGGCATTTTTGTAATAAAACCGTTTATATTTGAATATATTCGTAGATATTTTCCGTTTGTTTACATCGGTGACATTCGATGACATCCAACGTTCGTTGTCAAAGAGTACTTGTTGCCAGTAAAAGAAATTAGTACCATTGAAAATCCGCAAAATGGCGAGGGTCAAATAAACTGTTGTCAGGCTTTAATGACAGCGTTTTACACAAAAATAAAACGCTAATTAAATAACTTACCATATTCGAAACCTAAGAATAATATTGAGAATGGCAACATTGTGTTGTCGGTCGTATTGTCCTTTTCTAGCATATACGTCCCTCTCTCTCTCTCACATTCCCACCACAGAGCAGTTGGTTTTGACAGGTGTTTGACAGTTACCGCCAAAACAAATTTCCAAGTCATTGTCTCAAAATTATACATATTTACACCAGGCAGGATTAAAACTTTAGGTTTCGAATATGGTAAGTTATTTAATTAGCGTTTTATTTTTGTGTAAAACGCTGTCATTAAACAACTGTACCGATATTCGAAACCTAAGAATAATATTGAGACGTGTTTGTTATCGCCTGGTGGTGGGAAGACGCCAAGCCAATGTGATTATACATGTACTTATTATGTATATGTAATATTATTATATTACGAGTGTTTAATTAATTATGTAGTACACCCTTTATTTTAACACCTGTGAGGAGAGAGGTATTATGTAAAGCATACAATTTGATATACCATTATATTATGTTACTAACTTTACATTTCATATACGTACTTAATGTACTTATAAATGTTCAAAGAGAAAAAATGAGTCACCACAATGGTGCTATACTTAATTATATGTATATGAAAACTAGGTAAAAGAAGATGAGATAAGTCAGTCTACTCTTCAAGGAGCATACAACATCTGTGATAAGGAGTGATGTAATTCAAGTATGAAAAGAATAAAATCATAAAGTACTCGGGTAGTTTTTATTTATAACTCCCAATTATTAACAAATTTGATAATAATTATCTAGTAAAGTAAGCAGTTGCAGGAATATAACAAGGACAAGACCTTTCTTATTTCCAGAATCCCTCGGGGTTAAGTAGACGAATATTTTAAATATTCGTTATAATTCACTATCACTACCCACAAAGTTAATATTGGGTACCTACTTACTAAAATGTCATAGGGAATTACTGAATTCCTTTAATGACTGTGAGTCAGTGTGAGCTATATACTTGGTTATAGCTATAAAATGCATTTAATCCTTTGTAAGCTTTACTAACGCGAACGCGAGCTAATGTACCTAAACAAACCTTACTTAAAATTGTGAAGGTTACTTTGAGAGCTTAAACACTCATGTGGGCACGCCTAGTTATGACGCTTTTTGGTGCTCTTGGCGTTCAAATGGTTAATATAGAAATGCCACAGAACCTTATCAATGATATTTGTAAAGGTGCAGGCTCATTCTGCTTATATTCATGTTTAGCTATCATCAAGTGACCTTAATTGTACTCATTAATTTCTATATATGCAGTAAGAGTAGTTTACCTTATCTGGTGCCTACTAGTAGGCATAAGCTTGATTGGTTCTGAACGCTAAAGTGGTTTAATTGATGTAAACCATTCATAGCATTGCTTAATTCTGAATATTCAGTTTCCTCTTTCCAGTGTGTAAATTATTAAGAATAAGGTACTTAATTCGAAACCTTAGCTCATCGCATATGTGTTTTTAACCAAAATGCAAATTTGTGTGTTTATTTAGTGATCATACATTATTTGCAATAACTGTGCGGACCATGGGGTCCCCGACCTTTTGCCGGGCACCCGTGGGCCCAAAGCCAACAGCGCAGAGGCCCTTTAAGAGGGACCTATTTCATCCAATGCTAGAGTCAACACTTTGTCGAATCTATTTGATATTTATGTATACTTATCCTCCTTATGAACTAAGGATAATTGTAACTTTTTGATATCAGATATACGCCGAATTGTCAATTATTTTATATTTTGAAATACATATAATATTACTGGATTTGGACCAGTGTGCTTTTGAATACTATATCTCTGGCCTACTATATAGGCTAGTCTATTAGCATCCCGCCTCCTGGAAGGCAGTCTACAGACTTTTTAGATATATATTCACAGTAGCGCTAAGTGTGTGGACCTAGTTTTCCGACACTTGACTGCATGAGATTATAGTGAACATTTTTTCAGGTCTCGGGCAAGAAGGGTACCTAGATAGGTTGAGGTCCTTAACTTGTGGATTTGGTAAGAGCAAGACACAGGCGGGGTGTAAATTAATTAATCCACCATGTTTCAAGAGATTCATGTGCATTGATGCCTTCAGGTTACGCTGTACAGACAGACTAACACTTTGGCAGAGTTTTGCCAACATATAATAAATTACTGCATTTGTTTGGGTGTACATGTTCCACACCAAAGACATATTTATATATTTCAATCTATTTTTGAAAGTTTGGCGTTTCAAAAATAGCTTCGCCTTTTCGCAAGGCGTGCTCCTGTTTCTCTATTTTATTGTGCAAGCGAACAGTATCACAATGCTATAATTTTGTATAAATTGAGAACTAGAGGGTCATGCCCTAGGCGTGACCGCCCAGAAGTTGTGCTAGAACCTTTCGTGCAAACCATTCAGTCACTGTTTTTTTTTTTTTTTTTTTTTTGTAGTGGGTACATTCCACGTTCTTAAATTTGTTAAACGTGTAGTATCAAACTATGACAAGTCATGATAAGTGAATTAAGTGGTAACAGTATCTGGTCCGTGCATAGAAGCACTTGCCCTTGAGGTTAGGGCATGGGTAGTTTATAATAAACTTAATCCGTGTATGGGAGCACTTACGATACAGGTGGTTTAAAACTTTCAGGGTCACAATACAGACATAAGGGTGTAAAATACATAATTCATAAACGCCCGTTAGGCCAGTTTTGTATATTTTATTTCAAACATGCTTGTGCAGCACCGCCAGCACATAATAATTTCCCATACCATGGCAGTCAGAGATATAATAATTAAATAGGTAGGTAACCTTGGTCATATCGTGTACATAGGTAGGTACTCGTAAACATGTTAACTGAAAGACTAGTGCTCTCGAGGCAAATATAATTTATGCAACTGTGAGCTGCTCTTACATTGGGATCATATGTATTTATTTCTAGTCTGCCTTAGCAGGCCTAGACTTCAAAGGGTTTTAGATATTCATAGGGCCGTTAAACGGACCTTTTGTACACCTTGAGCAGGCTGTTTGTTTCACACTATGAGTAATATATATTGTAAACATAGCTTATTTCAGAATGGAATCGTAAGCTCTGTCGTGTCGTGAGCTTACCGAGCCTGATTTAATTAGAGTCCACAGATTATCTGGACCTTGGAGGATTGACCACTCCTTATTCTAATTATCAATATTCTGCCTGGGCTTATAGTCGAAATTCAGCGACTAAATTTCTTAGTATTATCTATGCCGCCCAAGTTATGAGGCTTAGCGTCTCCAGACCACAATTTTATTTATATATTAGGTTGCAAAGATTTTATCATCTTTAAAATAAAAATGAGTCGAGATAGGCCTGGAATCTTAGGTTATTTTTTACCTTTTTTGATTTTAGAAATGTTATTGTAAATAGTAAGTAGTTTTCACTTTTACCACAGTTAATTAGCCCAATTTTGGGTTTAGCCAACAGGGTGTTCGGGACCCTTAGAATAGATTGGTAAACAGAAATGAAAACTCTAATAACGAAGCCTTGCCTATTTCGACTGATTTTTACCCAAAAAAATATTTTAAACCCTTTTTACTTTCTCTAAGAGGAGATATTTACAAATTCATCTTTGTAATATTTTTCTGATTGTGGCCTACTCGCTCGCTTAATTGTGTTATAACCATATCATTTATATTTCTGTGAATATGTCTGACATGCCTTGCGCAGGCTTACATAGGTTATAATATCATCATCAATAACTTGACGTCAGTTTGTGAACGAATCAAAGATTCTTTGGCACACCTTACGCAGGTGGAAACATGGCAGCCTTGCGCAGGCTTAGATAGGTACATAATATATTGGTTTTATCACAAATAACATGACGTTAGTTTGTGAACGAATAAAAGATTCTCTTAGGCACACCTCACGCAGGTGGAACCATAACAGACGTAGGTTTAAGAATATCATTCAAATCAAATACCCTGTGGGTAATATTCCCTTAGTTGCGGGTTGCTTGCTCGACAAGGTGAAAGGCTTTAAGCAGGCTTTAACAGGCACTTTTAGAGAGTGTCATTCACGGTGACACGCAGATTTGCCAAAACTAAACTTTAACTCTACAGTTAATGCCCTTCTAAATCACAGGCTTCCGATTTTATTTGAAACGTTTACAAGTGTACTATTTATTTAGGTAGGTAGGTAGGCTTAAGAATTGACCATCTTGTATGTAGTTACGTATAGAATTAATAATCAAATTATTCAAATCCAAAATAACACAAGCACATATAGCAACTACATGCAATAGTTCTTTCCTTAACCTTTTTAGGCTGTAAGTACCTGCTAAGTTATTTATTTAAGTAGGTACCTACCTACATTTTAACCATTTTTTTTTTTTTTTTTTTTTATCAAAGATCTAGTTGGAGAGATATAAGTTGGTAGATAAAGAGTGAAATACTTCACGATTTCGCATGTCATTCTTGCGCAGAGCCATGCTAATCTCTCTCTATGTCTAGTCAGATTTAAGTTTATGTACTGCCGAAGTACTCACTTTCCACAAAAATAAATGCAATGTTTGCGATGTAGGTTTGTTCGTTACCTTGTGTCCCTCAGAGCGGAAATAGAAGCCCCGCGAAGCGGGGCTTCGTCGACTCCTATAGCGGGTACACATTATTTATCAGCAAGTTTATTACCAAAAAATAAATTTTGCAATAAATATTATATTAACCCGGAACGAGATAAAAAGACAAATTGCTGATAGATACTTGGACAGATAAAACCTACACACACGTCTATAAGCTTCTACCTTCATACGTAGGTTCTACGTAACACGTATTAACTATCCGATCCTTTCGTATTCGAAAACACAAATCACTTGAAAACTGAAGGGTATGCCTCCACAGATCACCATTTAAGTATTATAATTTCAACCGTTATTATATGTACACACACACAAAGATTTAAACTAACAAGACTCTGAAGAGACTTAATGTAGGTATAAAATTAAATTATAATGGTGACACGTGCACGCTTTACCAGCTCGATATGTTTTCTAACATGTGTTTTAGTATTTTCATTGGCATAGCCACGGTGCGCGCAGGCAGCCTTTGAAAACACTTGCACATCACTATTCCGGATCGTTTTTATTTGCTAGATAGTTTAACGGACAACTAAATTTAAATATTTATTTCGAACGGCCAAAGCCGTTAGAAACTGTTTTTCAATATAGTCAGCTAAACTGGGGTACAAATTCAAAAACTCACCAGCAGTTTAGCTTCACGACCTTCCAGATGGAAAAACAGCAAGCCAATGACTTGGAAATTTGTTTTGGCGGTAACTGTCAAACACCTGTCAAAACCAACTGCTCTGTGGTGGGAATGTGAGAGAGAGAGAGGGACGTATATGCTAGAAAAGGACAATACGACCGACAACACAATGTTGCCATTCTCAATATTATTCTTAGGTTTCGAATATCGGTACAGTTGTTTAATACTACATTAAAAAGATATACATGTCAAAGGCTCATAACATAAGTATTACCTGTCCTTTTGCTTCTACAGTATCAATAGTCATAGTCAACTCCACAATCTCTCCCTCCGATGAACGCATGTGAGTCACGACCATCTCGGGCGTAAATGATAGTTTTGCGATTCCCTCAAAGCATTTCTTGAGGTGAGGTTGCACTCTATAAATATAAATGTATAAGCAGTACGCATGTGAGTCACGACCATCTCGGGCGTAAATGATAGTTTTGCGATTCCCTCAAAGCATTTCTTGAGGTGAGGTTGCACTCTATAAATATAAATGTATAAGCAGTACTAGGTACCACTCAAGTGCAACTCGGTGAAGATAAGAAATATAATACTGACCGCATAGGATCTTTAGTCTCCGATAAAATCTCAAGCAGCTCGTCGTTGGACAGGAAGAAGAAGCGCGGGAAATATAAACGTTTCTTCTCGAGATAAGCGTTCAGGCCTCTCTGGACCATTTCGAGCAAATTGTTGGATTTCTTCATTTTATCCAAAATTTTGTCTATCATGATCACGTCTAAAACTCGGGGTTCTTGGAAGGCAGCCTTCAAAACTTCGCGCCACGTCTACAATTATCATCGATTATATGTATTATTAATATCAGATAAGTAGGACCAAATGTACAATTTAAGTAAAAATGCAGAGGTCGCATGAAATTAACAAAACGTATCCTCCATACGCTTACCTATATTAAATTTAAGGGCGTCGACAATCACGATCGTTGATCGAGTGTAAATTCACCAAGTATACCTGATGACTGCTGGATAATACCTCGCCAAAAACTACTAATACAAGCAATATCAAAATAAAATATTATAGCTGGTTACCTTATCAACAGCGCTGAAGCGACGCCCTTCCTCGGGTATTTGTTGCTGAATGTCTGGAGATGAGAAAATGGGTTCCAGGTACATCCAAGTGGCCTGTACCTTCAACCACTCGTCTAAGATCTCTTGCAATAATACCAACTTGCCCTCCCAGTCACTATAGAGGAATTTTTACGAAATTAGTTATCGTAGGCCTACTAATTATGATAGGTAGGTAGGTATAATTTCGTCGGCCTAAGTCGCAAACCTCGTAACTCCATTTCAAGGAAATTAGTCTTAGTTCAATACTTATAGTCGTAAACATCGGGGGAGTTACGAGGTTTGCGACTTAGGCCGACGATTTGGTCTTATGATTACAGGCGTTTACGATTTCACCGAATAAATTATTCAATAATAAAACTGGTCAATCAATCAATCAATCAATACATTTAAACGAGGAATTCTTGTTTATTTATATATTTCGGGGATCTCGGAAACGGCTCTAACGATTTAGATGAAATTTTCTATACGTACGGGGGTTTTCGAGGGCGATCATTCGATATAGCTAGTCTTAGTCTTAGTCTTATCTCTGGGAAAACACGCATTTTTGACTTTTTATATTTTTTCCGAGCAAAACTCGGTCGCCCAGATATTAAATATTAATTAAGTTAACAATTAGGGTACCCGATTTACAGCCTGGATTTACTTACGTTATAGTTTCTTCAAATGGTTTTATATAAGGCGAATTTTTCATAGTCTGCGTCTTGACAATATGGTCGTCAAGCAACAACTGTATGTCATCGATACTCGATAAGATATATGTTCCAGTATCCCTGTAATTTTTCATTTACAGTGATTAACAAATCCATTTTAGAACACTCTACTGAGTTCTGTATAAATATACTAACTTGTAAGGTAAAATCTCGAAAGTGAGATCGGCCCATTCCTTCATCATCTTGTCCAAAGCCCTTTCCAGATTATTTTCTTTAGTGGCAGCCTCTGAGATGCTTTCGAATTTATCGTTGTAATCTATTAGATTGAAGTCGAGGACCTTTTCTAGGGACAAGTTATCGTCCACGACGATCGGGAAGCCAACAATGTCGGAGATCTTCTCCCAATGCCGAGCTTTCATGCCAGGGTTGCCCAGGGTATTGATGATCGGAAGGTGAACCTTGAAATCATCCATTCTCGCTCTAATAAAACAAACAAACGGTTTAATGCACACATTTTGATCGTAACAACCTCGAACCGGCGTGTATATATGTGACGTCTAGGTTCTGTTGTATTACAAGGTGATAAATAAAACTCAGTTGGTCAGTCAGGTGTGCTCCGCGACCCGCCTGTACGCCATGACAGTTGACAACAGAATGTCGACTTGCAGGTAGTTCGCATTGCACTTTTATTGTATAAACGTCACATCTCTTCCTTTTTATAATGATTTATTTATTTTATTTTATGCGTTAGCCATGCAACAATAGTTCAGTCATCTCACATCTGTTTATTTTACAACTGCTAGGTTAATTTAGATTCTAATTCCGACATACTACCACCGGTTCGGAAAACAGCGTTAACCTCAGACCCGAGAAGAACCGGCGGAAGAAACTCGGCGAGGTGTGGATATATTCATTTCTCAACAGTTCAACAGTAAACATTTTTTAACAATATAACCTTGGAATATTTACACTATTCCTAGTATCTCTCTCAGTTGCTTAGCGGTCAGCTGGAACAGATCCTTTAAAGGGATGAGTTCGCCTTTGTACACATTTATTCTATTCTCTTATTTTTATGTACTTGTTTAGCGTAATAAAGTGTTTTAATACAATTATGGTTTTACTTTTACAATGTCAGTCTCTCTCCTTCTCCTTTTTTCAGTTTTGAATTTCGAGTCTGCTTTCTTTTGTTCAAATTGATAATAACTCGAGGTTTAAATATTTTACCAGTTTAACCTTAATTGATACATATTTTCTTTGGATGCTTACACTTTTCTAGGTATTTTCATTAGCGTTCAAGCTATATACACGTTTCACACAATTAATACCTATTTCGTGAATTTCCAATAAAATTGTAACATACAGGTCGCTTTCCAATAACATCTCGTACATGTACATTATTTATTGGCAACAACTGATTTCCTCAGTTTTACTTGGCTGTTTGATAGGTAATATAGTATAATATATAGATATAATGCAATTTATAATATACGTAAATGGTCCAATGTTAAGTAAGGTAAAAAGTCATACCAGATATCACAACCTATTTAGTTTTACTTGTGTACTGGTATGTTATTTACGCAAACCATGATCTATACAAATAGATTTCTATTACTCGGGTAAAATGATGTAGGTACCTACATATTTGACCGTTATTATTATAAATTGCATTGGATACATTATTTTATTACCGTTTTTTAATTATAATACTTGCTGAATACAGTATTGACCTCAATTATATTCAAGTATGGTATATCGACTGTACTGTTAATCTAGCAACTTAATGTTACTTATACAATGAATGATATTATTTATGTTATGAAAACAACTTTAATCCCTGCTTACAATTGGAAGTTGATTTTAGCCTTCACTATAGTCTACAATAGCCCTTGACTACAATATACACAGCCTTAATTTTACAGTTACAGTCACATTAATAAATTTTTTTAAAGACATTTTGCTTCCCTTAGGTTCAATTACTTACAGATTTATTATAGAGCAAAACTAGCACCTGTGTATGTTCATTTTGATGGTGGCATATATTGTTTAACTCTAATTATGTATATTTTACAAGGAACCAATGGAATTTCATTACCATGAACACGGTTTCACCGACTACATTGTTCGAAGATTTACTTTATTATTATTCCGTTGCTTTAATAAAACCCTACGCCATTTTGGGTTTTAGTTCACACTTGGTACTTAGTACCTGTACGATAATTAAACAACTACTTAAGTAAATAACTCTTTGATAATATATATGTACTCTTGCAAATATAGAGGCTCGATCTGCAACCTCAATTTACAAGGTTTGTTTGATTTTGTTAGTTTCAACTTCAACTAGGCAAACTGCAATTTGGTGCAATCAAGATCACGTCTGGTCCTTACGTTTTTATACGTACACTACACAGTATAAATTTCCCACTAACGTACCTTTTTATTACACTTATTTAAAACTCATCTCTATCTGGGTAACTGTCCGATATTGACGCCATCGCTTGACCGTCCATTTTACGGATTTGGTTACTATGTTCGTATGCGTATGTTTTCACTATTAGGAACAAGTCATATATAAAGTAGCGCAGTGGGAGTGCAAGGTTTCACGCATCGTCACTGATTGGTACTTTGTATTTTTTTCAGCATTTACTTTAGATACCTACACAATGTGTGGCATTGTGACGGACCCAGCGTCTATTTATTTACCTTAAATTGACCTTTGACCTGATTGTAAATTTATAGAATTACTATTGTGTTCTTTTGGCACTAAAATTAGTTGATTGACTTTAGGTAATTTATTTATTTTTGGACTTTAATTTAGTCGGCCCGTCGACTTTTATCGGTACTCATTTAGTCCTAGTGCAGCTTTGCATTTTGAATTGGCCTTTGTAGGCACATTTATCACATGCCGGCACATTTTATCTTTTAGGGGTAAGGCGGCGCCATTATCGCAATCCTGTCTACCTGTTTGTTATGTTTGCCCAAAAACTCTTTCAGTTGCCTCCTAACATTTTATCAAATTTGTTCCCATAATCACTTGTTTATTGTAACTGAAACCCCTAGATTCAATATTTTCCTTTAGATCGGCGGAGGCTCAATTTTCCGCATTGAAATCACATTTAGAATCATTAGGAATAGATTAGATTAGAAATTTCCAAAGTACAATTCTTGTTGCATCAGTCGAAACACGAATCGTTCATACAAACTCTGTTTTTGCGAAAAGTATTCTTGTAATTTGTCGACAGCAACTTTAAAAATGTCCATTACGCTAGCTTCTGAAACGTGCGTACTTGGAAGAGTGCTCGCAGATAGCAGGCACACGACACTCAGGCACATTCTAAAGCGGACAATTAAGACATTATTGTAATACTATCCGTAAGTAAGCACGGAACATGTGCGTTAGGTAAGTACCTTCTAACTACCGAGTTTCTGTACTTAAGGAGTTATCGAAGTAACCTAACGTGTAACAAACAGAACAGGTAGACACATATACATAGGATTGGACCCCAAGACATACATTAAAGTTCAACGAGTCTTTGTGACAATAACCTGAGTTTCACTCCTTAACGTTAATTATAGTCACATATTACTAACAATTTAAATTTTATGGAATTTTTCCTGAGCTATATTTATTTTTAATTCTGAAGAACTTATCATTTGCACTACATGGGCCGATATCCCATGCAGCACTCGCGGAGTTTTCACTCCAATGGTATTTCCTTATTCGGACTTAGGTTTCACTCACGGAGTCTTCACTCCAATTGTGGGTATTTATTTATACGGAACTCGTATCTTGCATAAACTATACATTAATACCATTGTCTTTTCAGCCTATGAAACTCGACTTTTCTAGTTTTCATATTTATAGGCAAGGTTGTGTCAATGTCTAGTTAGTTATTTTAAATACACCATAGTCGGCATCAGCAACCCCGCCCCACCACCATAACCGCGGTACTTGCATTTGAAAACTCGTTTAAATAATTAAATAAAGAACTTATTTAAGGAGGACAAGGTAAGCATTTCATGAGTTTCCAAATGTAATCGATCACCGCGCAATCATTGCTGGCGCGGCAGAATTATTAAGCATAGCCATACCTTCCCAAGGCCCACGGTCCTACCAGCTGTAGTAGGTACTTTCTAAGTTCGGTGGAAGAATTTTTTACATTTATTCGGAAAATGGTTTTTTTTTATTATAATTATTTTCAACAAAATCTGTTTACTGCACACATGTACGACTCTAGATTCTTCAGACTCTGAAGACCCTTAGACCCTTTAGACTTCCTTAGACTATTTAAACTCTTACAATCTTTAGACTCTAACTTAGATTCTGTAGTCTCCTTAGACTCTTTAGACTATTTAGACTATTAAGACTATTTAGACTCTTTACTTTTTAGACTATTTAGACTCTTTACTCTTTAATCTCTTGAGACTCTTTAGACTCTTTAGACTTTTTAGACTATTTAGACTCTTTAAACGCTTTAGACTCTTTAGACTATTTAGACTCTTTAGACTCTTTAGACTCTTTAGACTCTTTAGACTATTTAGACTCTTTAGACTCTAGACTATTTAGACTATTTAGTCTCTTTAGGCTCTTTAGACCATTTACTCTTTAGACTCTTTAGACTCTTTAGACTGACTCTTTAGACTCTTTAGACTCTTTAGACTCTTTACTCTTTTAACTCTTTAGACTTTTCAGACTCTTTTCACTCTTTAAACTCTTAAGACTCTAGGTTTAAACTCTTAAGACTTTAGGTTCTTTAATCTAACTTATTTTTATTTTTTATTTCCTTATACATATATTATGTGATGTAAAAGCAGTATGGGTCACATGGTAGCAAAATTATTTTCACTTTGGGCGTTAACACTTGAATCCCTCACTACGCTCAGTATTCCATTTTAATACCTCGCTTCGTTCAGGATTCAATGTTCGCCGTCGCCGTAACCATGACATTTTGCTCCTTAGCGACACAACCTAATGTTTAATTGAAGCAGAGTTGCATCTGTTTTGCTTCGTTCCATTTTAAACAAAACAAAATCAACCCTGAATACACTATAGATTCAAATTTCAATAGCAAATTTCAGACTTTTTCCTTGTATGGCTGGGCCCCAGGAGGGTGAGTGCAATATTAACACAACAACATTTACAACCATAAAAGTATTCCATTTTTGGAGAATACTCGTATTAAGCTTAAGCTTTACGACAAATTTCACCGACAGTATCAGTTTGTTTACTTATTTTTCCTTTTGCATTATAGAAACAAGACCCAGATAATATTATGCTGATTTGGTTAAATAATTTAAATGCATATCTAACTAGCACACGTAAGCTAAGTAGCACCATGTTGTATAGCAGATGATCTGTTGATTTTTATTGAGTCTGACGCTAAATAAAGCGTACACTTATTATTTATTTAGGTAGATAACTTCTGGTTAAAAGTGTTAACCCTATTATGTGAACTATTATTAAGCATTTGTCGTTAATTTGATACATTTGTGAGCTAATAATAAACTACAGCGCACCCAGATATTGTTTCAACAACCGTTAACGCAGACAGCACCACGTTGGTATACTTAGTTACCTGTAGTAAATTACCGGTGAACAGACATATTCAGCACTACACAGCAATATGCGCGACAGTTTATTTATAATACGTATAACTTAATTATAGTTTTACACGCTTCCTTAAATACACAGTCGCTATAAAAGTTTTATTTCTATTTTATAATAACTTATTTTACTGTATTTGGCTTAATTTCTGTTCACCGACCCGTTTTTTGGAAAGGTAAAAGCATTAAATAGTATTTAAACTGAATAAGACGTTGAAATGTGCCCTATAGTAATAATATTAGCGTAAAAATAGTTCTTTTCTCGATCAAAATATAGTTTAAATACCAGAAGTGTACCTTATAAAGATGTTTATGTGCTCAGAGCTATAAATTAAGTCCACAATGGGTCCATCATACCTGTGCTATTTGGGTCATTCGTCTCCCTCCCTTATATTGAAAAAATAATTTGAAACTGATAACTTTTTGTCGGTTATTTAGCAACTACATCGATTTTTTTTGTTTTTTCTTACGTTCTTTATTCTCGTCGCCATTGTGACGTCTAGGTTCTGTTGTATTACAAGGTGATAAATAAAACTCAGTTGGTCAGTCAGGTGTGCTCCGCGACCCGCCTGTACGCCATGACAGTTGACAACAGAATGTCGACTTGCAGGTAGTTCGCATTGCACTTTTATTGTATAAACGTCACAATATACATAGATACTCATCTAGTATGTTCTTTTTTCACCTCCTCATTGCATGAGAGTAACAATACCTTACTATACATACCTTATTGTTGCAGCTAGACGAAATGGTTCGGGTACATCTTGAAAGGATTTTTCCAGTTTATAGATTATCTTATAATAATATGCAATGTCACCCTCGATATCTTCGGGTTCGTGACTTCCAACCTGAAATAGTTATTTACGATACAAATGCGGAAAAGAGGAAATTCGAAACGAGTGGCGACAAATTAAAACACGACCGAAGGGAGTGTTTTAAATCGACACGAGTTGCGAATTACCTATTCGCACGTGTATCGTACAACGTTTTACAGTACATATGGCCCTTTAAACTTTTGACATACGCACGAAAAGTGCTATTTTACGCACAAAAGTGCGGGAGAATAGGGATAGGTCTGAGCGCGGACAACCCCATTTCCCGCCGAGGTATGTATAGTGCTTTTCTCAAACATGCAATGAAATAAATAAAATAAAAAATCCACGAAACCCAAGTTTTATTTATAGAAAAAACTAAAAGTAAAATACACCCAAAATATAACCAACACGTACCTATATCATTATCACGCGTATGTTTTACACGAGTCGTGTATTTTTACTACCCGTATATTTTCATGTATCTTTGATTTTTTCGCCTTGTATCCGTCTAACTGTCGTTTTCGTCACATACGTTTACATAGTCTTTCATGTTGATATCATGTTTCACATACATCGTTGCTTTATGCACGGAGTAAATAAGTATAATTTCCACAGTGTTGACGAATTTGTAGTTACATCCATTTAAAATATGCCACAAAACTGTTTCTAATAAACTGTAAGCCATTTTTCTTAGTTTCTCAAATAATAAAATTGCCATAAGCAACCATATACATACTTCGTCTTTGACTTGGCGGCAGAGGCAGCAAGTTATTAAAATCAATTCTGCTTACGCTGCCAATTCCAACGCCTACGATTACAATTAATATTAATTTCATTATTTCGTCGGAACTCATATTAAAGTCAAAAAATCAACAACGCACCATAAATCCAATAAAACAGAATGAATATTTTTCAACTTTACCTCCATAACAATTTAAAAAATATAACTACGCGTGTTTGAGTAGACCTTTTTACCGCTCACGTTTAGATGAAATATTTTAAATGTTTTTATTTGTGTAGTTAAATTTATAATTTAAAAT
The DNA here is from genome assembly GCF_910591565.1 of Cydia splendana. Taxonomy (NCBI): domain Eukaryota; kingdom Metazoa; phylum Arthropoda; class Insecta; order Lepidoptera; family Tortricidae; genus Cydia; species Cydia splendana. Next base: position 5,984,089 of record NC_085964.1, read on the forward strand.
TATAAAATTATAGAATGTATTATTTATTAAGTTCATGTTAATTTTATACAAATAAAACTGCAAATTATAGCAAACATTGTTTTTTGTTTTTTTTTTTATAGGCGTAGTGGCAGAGCAAGGCCTGTTCACTTCCTAAGAAAGTTATGTCCCCAAATAATTGCGCATGTGTGCGCCTTAATCTTCTATGTGTGCGTTGGCCTCCGGGAAAAAGTTGCGAGTAATAAAAATAAAAACATTTTTCTACAGCAACATTGCTCCCAACTCTGATTTAAATTATCACGAATTTTATACAATATTAATCATAAAACGGGACTTAAAACGCTTAAAACTTAATTACATGCGATTAAGTTTTATAATGAATATTTGCTTCCAACTGTCTTTATCAATGTTCATAAAATATATGGAGGGTAGGTACGTCTACCCACCATAATAAAAAATATATTTGTCAATGACTCTGTCCAACTGCTGTGGTTAAAGTTCATAACGAAAATGTTATTTATTAACTCTTTAAATAATACATACAACGTGTACCGCTATTACGTACCACTTAAGACTGTAAGTCAGAGCGGCTACCGCGAAAACCGTAATTCGCAAATTGCGGGGATCTTTCTCTTTTACTCCAATGAACGCGTAATTAGAGTGACAGAGAAAAATGCCCGCAAATTGCGAACTTCGATTTTCGCGGTTACAGCCCTGTACCTACATGGATTACAGCAATGCACATAGAAAATGTGCTAAATGCGGAGCAACGGCTGTTGAAGCAGCCAGAGTGAAATTTACAACTTTAGTGGGTTCAGAAGGAACCGAGTCATAACGCATCTGGAAAGCGTATTAATTAACCGTGAAGAAATGTATGAATACAAGTTGGAAATCTGTGTAAAATGCCGTATGTAAAGTGTAGTGTATCTGTGTGTAAAGTGTAATAGGTAGGCATGCCTAATGTTATTTGTATAAAAGGTACTGAAAACTTTGTGAATGCGCTTTATTAATGTCTATTTTTTTATTAAGTTGCCAGTTGCCAGTTTTCAATGTATATTTTTATATGTAAAACATTTTTTAATAAATAATATATATAATGTTATAAACATAAACATGCCTTTTATTTAAATCAATTGATAATACCACAAACAAGGGGTAATATTTGCATCTTGCATATATTTCGTGATATGAAGATAACAAATATGTTTATCAACAGAATTACTACCTACCAATACCCGCCACGCTAAACCGGTTGTCAACTTTAGTTCCATTGGTACACAAAGACGGCGCCACTAGTATAAACGTATAAACGGTTGGGGACATTTTTTTGTATGGAGTTACCGTTCTTCTCCTAGTGAGTATTATATTCTTTGTGGCAGAGTGTCATTACGAACCATAAAGCAAATACGCCTCTAATTTTATTTAATGGATGAATGCCACTATGCTGTGTCACAAAATATCTGTGAAATGAAAATTAAAAAAAGAGGACTTTGCCGGCCTAGGCCTGCAAGATGTGTATGAAATTCCATTAACGACCTTTTGTCCTAGCCGCACCTGAAACGTCATACTTCGCAGCCTATTATAAGGAACATAACATCAATATTTCATTGCATGTTTGAGAAAAAGTAATTACCGTATAAATGAATTATAGAAATTAGGTGTATATTGAGCATAATAACAACAAAATATCATACTTTAGATGTGATCCAATTGTGATGTTTTTGGAGGTAATCATTTCCGGAGTCGTATAATCGCTTAAATGGCACAAGTTTATCGTATATGCGTTTTCTCTTTGGGTACTGAGATAGTTCGTACCCGAAAGATGCCTCTTCTTGATTGAATTGATCGATTGTCGCCAAAGCTTTAGCCAACCTGGATAAACAAAACATTTCATACAACACGGGACTAACAGTGCGTACCTTCCAACTATACACTCCCCGTGATCTAAATTTTTAATAGTCTTAGGCAAAACATTTTAATATTAAATGTAAGAAAACACTTCAACAAAACAAAAAATAACATAGATATAGGTACTTAGAAATGTAATTTTTTTTTTTACTTTAGGACTGGACCTTAGTTAAATTTAACGGTATTACCTTAACATCAAAGTAATCATTAATAATCACTTACTTTTCGTCAAGCCGTCGAGCTCGTAGGACATATTTTGATAACTGTTCAATGTCACCCCAGTATTGTAGTTCATTGCATTGCATTTCGTAAACGTCTAAATCGTTTATAAAGTTAGCAATTCTAGTCTAAAACATTAACAGAATTATTACCATGTTTCTCTTTACTTAAATAAAACATAATTTACAATTACATAATATATGTATGTACTATATAAGTACGTACTTACCTTCAGCAGAGCCTTGTACTCGACTTTCTTTTGCTCACAAAGAACTTTAGATTCTTCAATAATACCGGGCAAGCGAGCATACCTTTAAATGCACATATACATTATACAGTCAAACCCTCTTCTTATTTATAAAATTATAAAACTTAACACCCTAAAATAGGTATTTCTTAATAAGTACACCTAAACTCCAACTATCAATTTTAAAGACTGGTTAAATAAATATTAATAATTTAAACAGGAAAGTCAGTATATATATGTTTGATTAGTTACGAGTAACGTCAACAATATTTTGAATTGGGGAAATAATTAGTTGAGTACATATCTAAACAGCTTAGGAGTAGAGTCAGGCCAAGCAAAGTTGGCAGCGATTTTGATAGCACAGACTGTGCAAGTGTTATTTTAAACGCCAAACTTCTATGAAATTATGACGTTTACTTAACACTTTCACAGTATGTGCTACCTATCAAAATCGCTGCCCACTTAGCATTGGTTTGACTCTAGTATAATACCTATTATTATGATTCACATTTTAACAAAACCGCCTATACACATGCACGCTCCAAACTATCGCAACTATCGATAGCCAACAAACATCTAAATCAATTTACCACATATACGCGTCCTGTAAGTCCACATTACTTAGTGGTGCAAGTGAAGAGCATTCTTAACCCTTTTCCAGGCATAGTACGATTTATTGACCACATGCGACTTATGCGGCAAGATTCAAGAAGTGCCGTGCAGCGATAGGCTTGTAAAGAATGTAAAGCCATAAGCGGAAATGCATTGGCCGTCTCAACTGCTCTTGACACAGCGTTGCAACAACAACCATCCGTCAGGGAAGCAGTCGCCATTGATGTCGCGTCAGTAGGATTGCAACCTTAGCCATCCGATTTAAGGTTCAAATTAGATTTGACTTTAGGGAAATATGACTAGTCTTCAAACGAATCATGAAAGCTGGATTATTGGAAATGTATTTGGATTTTTTGAGAATACCTTGTAGATTAGTGCAGCCTGGAAAAGGGTTAATAACAAATCTATTTTACGCAGCAATGTGTTTTCAACTAACCAGTGAAAAGTCTGGTTGTTAGCCTTAAGTTCCAACGGCGTGAACGACGTGTAGTCCCCTAGGAACACAATGTAACGCAGCACATTCCTCAGCTTGTCCTCCATCTCCTCTACGAGGACCCCCTGTGCCTTCTTGTAGTACTCTATGAGCTCCATCAGCCCGCTCGTGTCCGGCGGCGGCGTTAGGAGGGTGGTCGCGATTAGGGAATACTCGTCGTATATGCTATTAGAATTGCAGGGCATTACCATTTATTCATAGATAGACACAGCACCAAAAATAGGTAAGCGGGTAAGGTGTTCAAAATTACCTGAACACGCTCCTTCTCATTTTAACAATAGAATTTTATAATGTTCATTTAAATAACCTTACCTGCTTAACACTTTTACTGCCAAATGCCAATAACACCTACTTAGTTAGTTTATTGCCACTTATTTAATCTTTATTTTCAAGTATTGATTATGTGGTAATTCTTATTCTTAGTTATATACTTATTGTTTTGATGGGATTTGAATGCATACAACAACTATTTTCAGGCAGAAGGTACAGTTGGGGTTAATATGTACATACATAATTCGAAGAAGTGCTTATTTTATTGCATTATAAATGAGGCAGAAGTCAAGAAACGTACTTACACCCATATAAAATATCATAGCTTACACCCAGCTGCAAAAGTGTATGGCCAGTTTATGAATAAATTCCATTAATAATTTGCATGCAATTTTGCAGCTTGCTGTACATATTATTAAAGATCTATGAAGTGTATAAGATAAATAAAGTCTAAGAAAACACGTTCCTCGGAAAATCAAGAAAATAATATGCTCGAAAAGATGGCGCCATACCTGTGGCCTATACTCATGTAGATGGCGAGCACTGGTTGGTATTTGACAATTTTAACACATAATCGTGAAGGAACATGGATCCAAGTCATATTATAGCGTTCTAAAAGTTTTAATCCTGTGTCGCAAGATGACAGTAAATAAATTTACGGTGACAATAAGTCTCTTCTATACCTACTCATTATTAAATTACTTACACCAGGTTAATACAGATCTTCGTACACTGTTTTGCCTAGTAACTCAATTAACCAAATTAAATAAGCCGTATCAAATCTTACGCTTTAATCTCAGCCTGATAGTCATCTGTCATCCTCCGTAAAATAGTGTTAGCCAATCTCGTCGCTGCCTGTCGAAGTGAATTGATAAGTTCTCCTCTTTGCATCTGAAACATCCCTATCACGATGGTCCCCTCTAGTTTTGACGGTATTTCTTTGGCTAGCTCTACCCATTTTACCGCTTCCGCGCAATATTCTTCGAAAGTTTTGGGAGGGTTAGAGTTGATGAACGATTCCACGCTTGACATCGACTAAAAAAACATCGGTTGTGAAAATTTATTAAATCAAATTATGACCACGAATAAAGACTAGGCTTTAAAGTAACTACCCAACTGTAAGCAAGGTCTCAATCGTATATACCTTAGGTACTGGCGTGAATGTGTAAGTAATTCCATAGTAAAACCTCCCAACTATAGTCCAAAGCTCCAAACTATGGTTCAAAATTAACTGTTATATTTTCGTTAAAGTGTGTTTTTACTGTATTTTTGTAGTTCTAATGCAAGGTATGTTTATGAATGGAAGAAAAAAACTTGGAGTAAACCAAAAGGAATGGACCATAGTTGCAGTATTGGACTATAGTTGGGATGTTTTACGATACCTATGTAGTTACGAGTAAGACTCATTTCTAACAAAAGCAATTTGATATAAAGCAGGGCAGTCTTTACGAAAGGCAGTCTTTTAAATAAAAAACACACTTATGTACCTCTCCGTTCAACAAGCACACGTAATCATCGAAATCCTGAACTCTCAGTTCTGGTCCAATTCTTTGTTCACTTATTAAGTCAGCTATTTGCTTTTTATATCCTTCTACTAGCTCTTCGTCTATGATCGGCTGACATACAAAAAGTTTATGTGAATGAAATTAATATTCATATAATTTTATTATAGAGCGTAGTTGGGGCGGATGATCCCAGGCATACATTTTCCTTCAGTCAAAAATCCCCTTTCCACTAGTTTTACCTTCTATTCTAAGGCAAGTATGCATGAGAGTCGGATATATTAATTAAAAAATATATAGAGAAAGATAAATTAATAACCCAAATGGTATTATAGCTTGGCACCTACCTGTAGAAAAGTCCTACCGGGACAGACCGTCTCCTTATACAGCATGGTCTCCAACCGTGGAACCCTACACGCGTCCGTAAGAAAATCGTACAATAGTCTCAGCTGATTTCTAAACTGTTTGAATGTGGGCTCGAATTCTATCACATCATTCGAAAATACAAGATTTATCACAAATCCTCGATTTAAACCCTGCAAAAGTGGTGACATAAGAGATATTACTGAAACATAGACAAGTAGACATACTTAATTATCTGGACTCAGGAATAATTTAATACAAATTATACACGTACCCCCACATCCAACAAGTAATCAGTGAATTGTTTCATCGATTTCAGGCATAAAGTTTGTAAATTATATGTCATCAAGCAACCCAAGCAATTATAAAAATGCTTTATTTTGGACGCCTGTTTGGCTTCTGGGACTTGTTTCCTTTTCATCCCCTGTAGAATTAACAAAAATTTAGGTACAGTGTAATAAAGTAACAAGGGTCAAACCAAAATAAGAATATTGCCAGCCGATTGTCATAAAGCTTAGTCATTCTTATTTATATGGCCTAAACCTGCGTTTCCATCAGAGATGTGCGAGGATGCGTAGCGAGGGATGTGTTTGTTAACAACCAATAGAATCACTACACGCTGAGCGAGGAAAACAAATGTTGTGATTCTATTGGTTCTTAACAAACACATAATTATTTCCCCAATGTTAGTTATTTGTATTGGACATAGATGGGTAGCATTAGATTCGCATAAAACACCCAGTCTTAACTCGATGCCCGTGTTTGATTCACGACTCCCAAACTGCATACCTTAACACCCAAGATATTTCGCAATTTATTACTATGAAAAACAATATCTCTACTATTTCTAGTGCATGCCAGTACTACGCCGTAGCACGACTGAGCGATAATGAGCCGCCATAGCACGCTGAAATTAATAGGTACGTAGAGGGAAACTTGTCGTAGCAGGTTGATGCACACGTGAAATACGTCAGAAACTCTACTAGTGCTATACGTTGCATCGCACTGATTAAACATAACTTTCCAGAAACTACAAAACCGCGACCGATCCTTCATTTCATTTCATCGGGTCAGTTTGGGTTAAGATCGTGACCAAACGCTCAAGTCTGGCTCATCTGGGTGCAATACGGGTCTTTGACAAATGGAGCGTCTAATTGAAGCTGTATTCGGCAGTGCTCTTGATTGAGTTGCTTCAGCGCACTGTAGATAATATTACCTCTAGTGCATTTGCGTTCTACATATCTGAGAATAGTATCAAGTCGCTGGCCCAATATTACAGAGCTCTATGTTACATTTTCATGATAGTTGAAATTCGACTTAATGTCACTATGACAATGTTCAAATTTCAGTTCGATAAAAACGAAACATAGAACCCTGTAATATTGGTACAGCGAAGTATCAAGTCACATTGTGATGATTAAATAAGGCAATACAGTGTAAGTCAATGTATTAATGAAGTTCGATTAAGTACCTGTAGAAAAATAGCTTTCAGCATCGGTAGCCACTCCTTCAAAAGGATATTGGTTGATATCTCGATATGTCTTTTACAAACAGAGTTAAACTCCTGTAGGGTGTAAGCATCTGATGACGATGTCAGATCCTCTAAATTTACCAATCGCATATCACTGAAACAAAATTCCGAAGTAAGAGGCTTCCATCAAATTATTGTTCAGGAAAGCTTCTTTTTTAATACTGCTGAATAGGTTTGGTTGCCGATATATACTTGTAAATAGATATATAATCTTAATCGCCAATTAATTAGCTGTTGAATATCGTGTATACACCGCGCTACACCGCACATTGGACCTCTATGACATTTGTGTTATCTATGTACGTCACTCTATCTATACTCTATCTGTGACGACACTTCTTGTCAAGCCTCCACAACTAAAATATGGCTCCGTGATTGCCCATTTAAATGTATAATATTAATCTTAATTAATCATTGAAGTTTTACATCAATCGTGACTCACAATGTGATAGATTTATTATTTATTCAATAATAAAAAGACATTGGATGGATTTCGAGTTTTTATTGAAGAACATGTAAGTAACCTCAACAAGCTCTCTCACATGTCCACGGCGACGCGAACAACTGCTGCGCATTGGTCTGCTAATAGGTTACTAAGCCCAGATATAACGCCGTGCGATTGTAAGTACAAAAACACCAAGAAGGTGCAAGAATAGTTACATACATTTTGAGTTTTGAGGTTAGATGTGGACGGATCTGCACACATCCCCTCGTGCAATCCGTCATTTATATCTTCACCCGGATCCATCCAATAAACTTAAAACATGTCTACTAAGCACACGGAAATCCCTATCGAGAAACTCGACGGCATAAACAATTACGTAAATTGGAAATTTGCCATGCAAATGCTATTGACCCTTGACGGTCTGTGGACGTGCGTCGAAGGTACCAACACCGACGCCACCAATGAAGCCCGTGCCTTGGCCCGTATCTGTTTAGCCATTAAGCCAAATTTATATCAATATGTGCGTGAAGCTAAGACGGCTAAAGACGCTTGGAAGAAGCTAGCAGATACTTTCGAGCCGAAGGGTCTATATAGAAAAGTGCTCCTACTCAGGCAGTTACACAAGATCGAGTACAAGCAATTTAGTGGAATGTCGGAGTACATCGAGGCGGTTATGCGATTGGTCCAGCAACTGGCAGACATCGATAAAACCATAGATGACGATGAAGTAGCTGAGATATTGCTTTCCGGCCTGCCCCAGGAGTTCGACAATCTTGTATCTGGATTGGAAACTGCCTGCTTGACAAGTAAATTAACTACTGAAGTGGTCCGGACGCGCCTGCTACAGGAGGAGCATAGGCGCAATGGAGAGGAGAACTCTACAGCTTTACATGTTAAGAAGAAGAGTCCCTTATACTGCAGCTTTTGTAAGAAGAATGGACATACAGTAAAACGTTGCTTCAAGAAACGAAGGGAGGAGCAAAGGGATCAGCCTACGCAGTCAATGTATGGTTCTGCGAATGCAGCCTGTAGTGAAGAGGAAGAAGAATTTGTCGTTGATTCAGGCTCGACGGCCCATATGTGCTCAGATAGAAACCTTTTCAGTGAAACCCAAGGTAAAAATTCTGTTGTCTTTATTGCTAATGGTCATAAACTGTGTAGTAATAATACTGGTAGGGTTCCTATATCTTCTAACATAAGCCTAAATAATGTTCTCCATGTGCCAGACCTTACAAATAATTTATTGTCAGTGGGACGCATTGCCGATAGGGGATATACTGTCATTTTTACAAAGGATAACTGTCGAATATATAAAGATTGTAAAATCACAGGCAACCAAGTTTTGACAGCTAGGAAAGAGAAAGGGTTGTATAAAGTAAAGGTGCAAGGGCGGCGTGTCTTCGAGGAGGAGTCTCTCAAGCCCATGCATAGGCAAGGGACAGAGAAGGCTCATGCTGCGTCAGATGTGTCTATGGGCACATGGCATTCGCGCTTTGGACATTTGTCAGAAGAAGGTATGCGCACGCTGGGTGATGGGAAACACTGCATGAATTTTCGGTTTCAGGAGGATCAAGACACTCGTGGTAGGTGCGAGGCGTGCTTGACCGGGAAAATGCCTCGTGCATCTTTTCCGATCAGCACCAGTCATGCCACACACCCTAACCAGCTCGTGCACTCCGATGTCATAGGCCCGATGCAAGTGCGCTCGTGGGGCAATGCACGTTACTTGCTTACATTTACTGACGATTACACCCGCAAGACTTGGGGCTACTTGATGAAGAATAAATCTGAGGTAAGCTCCCATTTTATTAATTTCAAAAGCCTAGTTGAGAAACAAAAGAATTTGCCAATTAAAGTGCTTCGCACAGATAATGGTACAGAGTATGTTAATCATAGACTCAGTAGTTTTCTTCAGAAGCACGGTATCATTCACCAGACCACTGTACCTTATTCACCCCAACAGAATGGTGTTGCGGAACGTGCAGGGAAAACGATTTTTGACAAAGCAAGAGCAATGTTACATGAATCCGGCCTTTGTAATCGCTACTGGGGAGAGAGCGTAATGTGCGCGATTTATTTAAAAAATAGGTCTCCTACCAGAGCTTTGTCCGGTGACATTCCTGAATGCTTATGGTCTGAGTCTGATGTAGATGTTAGCCATTTACGCGTCTTTGGATGCCTTGCTTATTCTTTGATTCCTAGTCAAAAACTTCGTAAGCTTGATCCAAAAGCGAAAGCTTACATATTTGTGGGTTATGGTGAAAACTGCAAAGGTTATCGTTTGAGTGATCCTGCCAATCCTCGTAACGTAATACTTGCAAGGACAGTGACCTTTTTAGAGGATAAATTTCCTGGAAAAAATGACAGTTGCAAGCCAAGTTGTGGAGATGAATTTTATTTTTATAATATTGACATGAATATTGGCAATTTTAATAATGTTAATGATTTAAATTCAAATGAATCTAGTCAATGCATTTTAAATAATGAATTAATTTTAAATAATTAATTGAATTTAAATAATGAAGCCAATTCTAATAATGAATGTGATAAATCTGACAAATCTTGCTCAATTAGCCCTCGTCACATTTCAGATGCGGAGTCGCCGACGCCACCTGCGTGGTCGCCGCTGTCTGAAAGATATTGTACTGGCGATGAAGGTGATGATGACGCGCGTGATGAAGACTATGTGCCGGTGGGCTCTGAGTCTTCGCTTCCTGCGTCATCACTTGATAGTAATGACAAAGGTAATGGAGCTTGTGACCCGCTGGGCGCTGTGTCTTCTGTGCCGGAGTCAACTTCACCTGGTAAGGAGTCGATGTCGTCGCATCCGCTCATTGCTGCCGACACATTTAGCTCACGCCCCGTACGTAGCACGAGAGGTACTGTACCTAGCAGATTTGACGACTACGATTTATCCATGTTATCAACGATGGCTGATGGTTCATTAGATGAACCCTCGTCATATGAAGAAGCCGTGAACTCGTCAGAAAAGGATAGTTGGTTCGAGGCGATGCAAAGTAAGTATAACTCTATGATCAAAAATAATGTCTGGACGCTAGTCGATCGACCCAAAAATGAAAATATAGTTAAGTGTAAATGGGTATTTAAAAAGAAACTAGATGATTCAGGTAAAGATTCTAAATTTAAAGCAAGACTGGTTGCTCGTGGCTTTAGTCAGAAAGAGGGGATAGACTACACTGACACTTTTTCACCTGTTGTAAGGCACAGCACTTTGAGAATTTTATTTTCTTTGGCAACTGAATTAGAATTAGAAATTGATCATGTAGACGTTACTACTGCATTTTTAAACGGAGACCTTAATGAACAAATTTTCATGGAACAACCATCAGGTTTTAAACAGAATGACAAAGTTTGTTTATTAAATAAAAGCATTTACGGGCTAAAGCAGGCTAGCAGAGTGTGGAACGCCAAAATACATTCAGTTTTATCAGACAATGGTTATGTTCAAAGTAAGTGTGAGCCATGCATATACATTAAGAAAACTGAGACTGAATATGTAATAATAGCTCTGTATGTTGATGATTTTTACATCTTTCATAGCAATTGTATTAAAAATGTTTTAAAACTCCTGCAAGACAATTTTGAAGTTCGTCATTTAGGTAAACTACAGAATTGTTTGGGAATGAATGTTCACAGAAAAAATGGAGTAACTACATTAAATCAGTCAGCATACATAAAACGTTTGTTAGTTAAGTACAATATGGAAAATTGTAAGGCTGTTTCCACACCATTACCTGTAAATACTAAATTTGAAAAGCCAGATAAAGCATGTTTAAATGATGATGCATATAAATATAGGCAATTATTGGGCAGTTTGATGTATTTAAGTGTTTGTACAAGACCTGATATATCATTTGCATGCAGCCAGTTAGGTATGTTTAGCAACTGTTTTAATGAAAGTCACTGGCGCGCCGCAAAACGTGTTCTGCGTTATTTAGCTGGTACAGTCAACTATGGACTGTACTTTACCAAAAGCAATAGTTTTGATATTAATGCTTACACAGACGCAGACTGGGCAAACGATATATCAGACCGTAGATCTTACACTGGGTTTGTCATAAAATTAGGCAAAAATGTCATCAATTGGGAGGCCCGAAAGCAACGTTGTATAGCTCTATCTAGTTGTGAATCAGAGTATATCGCTATTGCTGACGTTTGCAAAGACATTTGCTTTGTTAAAAGTTTCATTTCTGAAATTATAAACAAAACTTGTAATGTAGTTGTATTTAACGACAGTCAAAGTGCACAAAGGTTGCTTCTTGTAAAAGATCACTCCCATAAGCGAACTAAACACATAGACCTAAGATACCATTTTGTCAAAGATTTAGTTCAAAGGAAATACCTAAGTGTAAAGTATTTGCAAACTGACCATATGGTGGCAGACGTACTAACTAAGCCATTATGTAGTCAGAAACATAACAACTTTGTGAAGGCATTAAATCTTAAACCGTTAAGCTTGTGATGAAATATGTTTTCTTTTAATTAATGTTATGCATCATCTGTTAATTTATTTATGTCTAGCATGCGTGTTAATTTTAAGCTCTACCATACTTGCTTGCCCATGTTTTATATGTAGAGCCATATTTGCAGATAGCAAATTCAGGATTAATATAATCCAATGTGAGGCGTAAGGAGGAGTGTTGAATATCGTGTATACACCGCGCTACACCGCACATTGGACCTCTATGACATTTGTGTTATCTATGTACGTCACTCTATCTATACTCTATCTGTGACAACACTTCTTGTCAAGCCTCCACAACTAAAATATGGCTCCGTGATGGCCCATTTAAATGTATAATATTAATCTTAATTAATCATTGAAGTTTTACATCAATCGTGACTCACAATGTGATAGATTTATTATTTATTCAATAATAAAAAGACATTGGATGTATTTCGAGTTTTTATTGAAGAACATGTAAGTAACCTCAACAAGCTCTCTCACATGTCCACGGCGACGCGAATAACTGCTGCGCATTGGTCTGCTAATATTAGCAACGCTCTACAAGAGTCAATAGAATAACTCTGATGGAAATTCCCTGACGAAAGCGGAGAAAATAAGAAGGAAAGTGTTAGGTCAAAAGGAAAAAAGTGAAAAAAAGTTAACTTTGAATGTGTAAGAAACATCTGAATCGCCAGAAGTCCATTTATCTCTAGCCGCCTACTAGGTTGGAAATCCACTATATTTCATGTAGCTATATGTAAATAATTGAAAACTTACTTGTAGTTATTCCACCAAACATCCAAAACTTGTGCGATGCAAGGATTTAGGATGAATAGTTCCTTGTTGAGCTTTTTGACGGCCATGGCGTAACGATTCCTCCATGCGTCATCTTTCATTGCCAGCTCTTGCTTGAGGGGAGTGTCTTCTTCTTCAGCCGTTTCTTCCTATCATGTAAAAATATATTTAGGCGACACAATCGACAAAACTAACGAAGAGCCTAGCTCCCTTCACGCAACGTTAAGCTCCCATTCGGACGAGAGCTTTTTCAACGCGCGTTAAAAAAGCGCTTGAATCTGTCCGCACTCTAAATTCGATGTATTGGTCGTTAAATCGAATTTAGAGTGCGGCTTAAAGTCGAAAATCCAACAACGCTTGATAAAAAGCGCCACCGCTGTAGTGTGAATACATACATGGTTATCCATTTGTGTCATTCAAACGCGCGTTGAAAAAGCTCCCGTGAGAATGGGGGCTAAAGGCTGAACCAAACACCTAGGGCACGCAACGTAATTGATGTGACAGTTGACAAATAATTATATACATTACAACCGGCGTGTGAATGTGCTTTCAACGCAGGGAGTTGAAGCAATTTAATGCAGCATAGGCATATCTGGGGGCCTAGTCAAGATGACAATCATACAACGACAAACGCCAAACGAAAAGTAAGAATAAGTAATAACCTATCCGGATGACAGATACTATATGAAATGTCACGTAACTATTAAAACAATAATTAACTTAGGTTAAATTAAATTAACTTTCGATTGCCGTTTTCTATCAACGATTGTCACCGATTGGCTAGGCCCCCTGTGTATTGGCGTTAAGTAGAAACCTGACTACGAATAATCTAAGGTCGCATCGTAACTAAGTAATTTCCTACAACTCGACTATTTAAGTGTTTAATGGCTGTAAAAGTATTTCTAGAAAGCGTATTTTCGCTATAGTCCCGTCCATTGTCATGGCGATTCAAATGAGCCCAAACGAGATCCCGTGGTTTTGTTACACGGCTGATGATGATGCAATTATACAAATAAATAATTAAATGCCCTTACCAGGATTCGAACCCGGGACCATCGGTTTCATACTCTTCATAGGCAGGGTCACTACCCACTAGGCCGGCCAGACCGGTCGACAAAATACGGGACAAAAACGGGACCAGTAAAAATACGGGACGTAATACTTAAATACGGTGACAGTCCCGTAATACGGGACGAATGGCAACCCTAAAGGCAGGGACACACTTATCCCACGTACGCAACGTTATGCAATGCATTATGACATCTGAACCCTGAAATTTGTATGCTTAGAAACATACTTGTCATGCGTTGCGTTGCGTACGACAAAACAACCATGACGCAGGAACAAATATCTGTATCACCATACAAATAAATAATTAAATGCCCTTACCAGGATTCGAACTCGGGACCATCGGTTTCATACTCTTCATAGGCAGGGTCACTACCCACTAGGCCGGCCAGACCGGTCGACAAAATACGGGACAAAAACGGGACCAGTAAAAATACGGGACGTAATACTTAAATACGGTGACAGTCCCGTAATACGGGACGAATGGCAACCCTAAAGGCAGGGACACACTTATCCCACGTACGCAACGTTATGCAATGCATTATGAACCCTGAAATTTGTATGCTTAGAAACATACTTGTCATGCGTTGCGTTGCGTACGACAAGTATGTTTCTAAGCGTACAAATTTCAGGGTTAAGATGTCATAATGCATTGCATAACGTTGCGTACGTGGGATAAGTGTGTACCGAGCTTAATTATAACTGATGTCATTCAGTTACCCATCGTGCATTTCGTCCGTACATGTACTTTACCTATAGCGACAGATAATACCAACCGTGTTAGGATCTTTCAAAACAAAGTCCACTATAGCCTTCTTCATGCTCATCATAAAATCCTCGCGCATTTCGTCTGTGGCTATCGCCATGGTATCCTGCCACCTTTTTAGTTTCGGTGAAATCAAGTTGTGAATTCTAAAAACACATAATATAGGTACAGTTCGAAATTTACATTTGTTACTAATAAACCTTTAGTCAATAATCAACGAAACGACCCCCTTTGTCCCTCCTCGAAATTAACTCAATAATAAGTACATAAATGTGTAGGTAGGTATATTTACCGTTTTATAATTTTATTGTCAAGCGGAGCAACATGAACATTATCTATCCCGTATCGTAAGTAGTAGTAATATCGTAACATGTTCTTCTCTTCTCCCGAAGGAATGCAATCTCCGTCCTCCCCCGGTTCGGATTGGCAAATTAGATTCATTAGCTTAACCCTGAACTGCTCCCGGGCTTTGCGCAAGGCGGTGAATTTTAGCATCACTACAAAAAGAAAAGGCGTAACCTAAGTATAATATTGTTAGGGGGGTGAGTTATGCATACGCACGCCATTATGTGGCCATGCACTTAAAAAATAATGTCAATTCGTAGAAAATAAAGGAAAAGTGAAATTCACAATCTCGGACCAGACTTGAACTCGCGACTCCGGGATATCGGCCCGCTCTAACGAACTGAGCAACCGAGACTTACCCGTTTCCGCCATAACCATCATATGCGCCTTAAGAGAGACGCGGAGCAACATACCATAAGTTCACTTCTTAAAGTTACCAGAGTTTCCATTGGATATTCACCAGTAACAATGCGCTACCCCATACTAAATTCATTTTGTATTAAGAAGAAAAAGGAGTGTATTTAGGGGTCATCCATTAATTACATCACACGTTTAGGGGGAGGGAGGGGGTCAAGAAAATGTGACATGTTGTGACAAGGGGGAGAGGGAGTCACAAACTTGTGACATCACTTTAACTTCATCAGTAACAAAAAATATTTGAACTATTTTATTCGCTGTACGGTTAAAAAACAAGTTATTGGAACGACGTTTTTATTCGTTTAACTTTCTGTCCCAATCAGTTTTGGTTTATAAAATTACTATAGGTATTTCTTTTGTTTTTGATAAAATATTAAATCAATATTTGCCGATATCGTTGAAAAAATGTGACGTCACACCAGGGGGGAGGGGTCTGCCAAATGTGACCAAGTGTGACAAGGAGGGGGGGAGGGGTCAAAAAACCTAGAAATTAGTGTGATGTAATTAATGGATGACCCCTTACAGGTTTTTAAAGGGTCGGCAACGCGCATGTAGCACCCCTGTAGTTGCAGGCATTCATAGGCTACGGTGGCTGCGTAACATCAGGGCGTACATGCTTGTTTGTCAACGACGTGGTATGGTTAGAAATAAAGGAAAAGTGGATCACCATCTTCTTTGGCGAGACTCGAACTACGGCTCCGAAACTCGTGACTCTGGACTGGCTGGTTATCACGCATGCGCTTCAACCATAATTCACTCTGACATAATATTATGTAGGTATGCATCAACTTATGATGTCATCATTGACGTATCTCAGGACTGGCCTTACGGGCAGTAAGAATGGGGCTTGAATGGGGCCAGTACAGCGGTGTGACATCGCTACAACGCGATTGGTTGATGAGTTCGCATCACGCGCGCGATTGGTCGCAACTAGTTGCGTTAGACTGCACGATTGGCTCGAATTCGTGAGTGACACCGCTGAACTAGTACCATTTTTAGTGCCCGTAAGGCCCGTCCTTAGATATAATACGTCAATGGATGTCATACAGACATATTCCTCTCTTCCGTACAGTAAAGTGTTTGTGTTACTTACTTACATGTGGTCGTTACCAAGATCCCGCTTATTACTTTTATTAAGTTATATAAAATAAAGAAAGTTTACCAGAAGACTGCCTTCTAGGAGCTGCCGTAGGCTTCTTCTTCACAGGTTTCGGCGGTGGTGGTAATTTAAGAACTTCTTCAGCGAGTGAGAATAGTGGCCTTGTCCTAATTTTTAAACTTTCGGCTGTTCTCATCTTCGGAAGTTTAGGTAATTTTGCGTCGGTAGTCGATGGTTCAGGGTGACTTTTCTTTCTCGTTGGTTTGCTGTTTCTGTCCATGGCGGCTGAACTTGACTAATAGTTTATTTCCTGTAATAGTACATTGTGCAACATGGGGTGTAAGTTAAATATTGCAAACGAGAGTATATAGTTAAATCGCGACGGCTTGCCGAAGCGATTTATAATAGACTCGAGTTTGCAATATTATTACGCCCCGAGTTAAGCACAATGTTTTTCATCACACTTGCGATACAAAAATTAAGTTTAAAGACAAAACTGTTAACTATGGCACTAGAAACTTCATAACTCCCTAGGGAAAACGCTTTTTCTATAACTCCCGCTAAACCTGCGTATTAGGTACAATTCCACATTTACTGAGCGAGTTTGATGAAAAAGTACAAACGTTGCGGCAGTAGTTGAAGATGCAACGGTGATTAAGGTAAGTATCACACTGCTTAAGGTTGGTAGGTGGGTGGATTTCATCACAAAAAATTTCACCATACAAAAAAATATTTTTTTTTAATGTTTAATTTAACACGATTCTAGCTGGGTAAAGTAATAGGGGGCTGTATATTGAGGATATTTATGGAATTTATACAATCATTTGTGGCTTATATTTGAAGTTATCGCTTTCGGAAAATAAAAACGCAAGATGGTGATGACAATCATGGTATGGTAATGACTCTTTTATAGACGGTAATGACACTGCATGTACGGTAATGACGATTTGGGAACTAATTTATATATGTATTAAAAACGTATTAAAAAAACAAAAACTTTTTAATTGTAAGGCTTTAGAACTTTAATAAACATTACAAATAACATGTTTTTGAACATAAAACTAGCTACATAAATTATTTATAAAAAATACATTTTATTCATATAAATTAATATATAACAAGTATTTTTATTGTATAATTTTAAATAATTTAATTTCCGAAATAGGCAATTTATGTATTCGTTTATTTTTTTGGGTTTTTTCAATGTTAAATCATATTAACAATATTGTACTCTTATTATCAGTTTAAACCCCCATCTTCTTTTATCTACTGCATAACTTGGTATTTATATCATATTATAAAATTGCTGGCTTACCAGTGAGCTTAATTTTTATGATATATTACTTTTTTTTTTGATAATGTGATTCATTGCATAAGTTTGTATTTTTGTTGTTTTATAAATTAACTTTAAAAATAGCTATAATGATTTAAATCCATATATATGTTGTTTAATAGCTAAACATTAATATATAATCAGTGTTTTATAAGTTGCAAGACCCCTACTTGTAATGCATGTCATAAATTACAAAATGTTAGGTATTGGGTCCGGTGACTACCCAATGGTATAATTATTAATTGCTGTAATTATATACATCAATTAATATAATATTATCAAAAAACTTAAGGCCATCACGATAGTGAGCCACTACCGTAGCCTATGGTCGCTTAAAACTTAATATATGTTGCTTGTTTAAATACTTTGTTTTAACACGACTAACATGCAATTACAGACTCTAAGTTGCACGATTTACATTATTAGATAATAAAAAATAAACATTTGTATGTTCTAAGTGACCTAAATTTTGCCTACTTCAGTCAAAATGTTATTTAAAAACTAACCATCCTCTAGTGTGAAAGAAATAGTCATATCTTCTTCTACATTTATAAGGTAGACATTATATAGTGTTAGAAGACATAGAGAACGTTTTTCAAACATACAGCTTAATTTCATAATGAATTATAGCAAAATAACTAGAAAAGTTTCTGAGAATCGTCATCACCATACACATGAAATCATCACCGGTCGTCATTTTTTCCCGGTGATGATGGGTATGGTGTTGACGATTTGAGAGTTTCTTGTTTTTATTTCTAGAATACGAATAATAGTAGTTAATGTCTATGCTACACAATAAACTTCATGTAGTTTGCCATTCATTTCAATAATTATTTCTAATATATCATTTGTAACTTTTTTAAACCAAAGCATAACGGTGATGATGCTCTGTTGTGACAAACTACGTTTTACAAATTTGTTCGTAATATTTCTCACGATTCAATGATGTGACTTTATAGTGAAATCATTTTTGGCATTCTATATTAAAGTGAAAAATAGGGCAAGGACCTTTAGCGGTATTTCGTTGTTCATACACGGAGATAAGCTCACATTGACATTACCATGACGGTGTTGACGAATATTCGTGACAAAATTTTAAATATTTTTAAATGTACTTTCTCGGTGAAGGAATTATTGCATATTTTTTCATGTGTTAAACAACAACATGGAAAAGATATAAGTAAAAGAAAAATCGCGATCGTACGATAGGTATGCTATAATTTTCACTGCAAACAAAAAGGTTCAGATTTTTCCGGTAGACGGTGATGACTTTAGACACATAAAACATTTTATATAAAAAAAACTATTAAGTTATTGGAGATGGTAATTGAAGGAACATGGAGGTAATAGTTCTTAAAAACATATAAAAAAGTTGCAACTCGCACAACCTACTAGTTTTTTTTATAAAGACCGAACCATAAGTTTTCGCAGAATTTTGAAATCCACCCAGGTACTTATTAAATTTTATCAGAATTTCTTGTACCTACTACAGAAGGCTTGTGAATTAAGTTTTACGTATAGAAGACCTATCATACAGTTTTGTACGTAATTAATGTACAAGAAAATGCAAGGTCGCTCTGAAAAGTACAAACAATATTCTACTTTAAACGCCTTTTAAAGAATCTATGCAAAGGTGCCCATCTAAAATAAGCATAAATTAAACGCAAGGCGGTATTTTACGTCACTTCCAATCACTGAAATATGAAACGGTCTATGCTTCCAATCGACCGGCGTTGACAAATGTCAAATGTCAAAAATTGACATTATTTCCTTTCCGCGAATAATTTCCGCTTGTAAATTCTTTTACATGACATAAAAACTGAGTGTTTTGCCAAGTCCATTAAATAGTTGACACTTAAAATACTTACCGATCCCACAAGGAACCGAACAAAAGGTAAGTTGTCTTTTGAAATTAGGTTATGCTCAATAAGTTTTTTTGGTTATGTGTCTTAGTCCTATCGATCTCTTAACTTCTCGTCACAATTACTACTATTATCCTATTAGAAACCTAAATTATAACAATGAATTATCTACAGAACTAATCTGACAATATCAAATCGATCTCGTATCCATGGAAACTGTTTGAAACCTTCATTTGTTTCGTATCTATGGTGATGTTTTTGGCCAGTATTGTCGAGCTGAAATCAATCACTAAAAAGTATTTATGCTCATATCATCACCACTATAATGTCAATTGGTATACGACTTATAAAAACCTTAATTTATAGGTTAAGAATTGGTAAATGAAGCAAAAAGTAGAGTGCTATTCAAAGGTAACTAATCCTAGCTGTTGCGTATACTGTCGCTCTATAGCTACATATAAAACCATCATGATTGGTCCGAGCATTGGCCTTGATAGAAGCAAGTACCTAGTGCCCCTTCCTACTCAGATGATGTCATAGGCTTGGCTGTCGGCAATGGCTTGTTGAGCAAAACAGTAATCAGTTTGTTTTTATTACTGAAGTGTTTAAAAATATCTAGAAGTGATGTGCAAAATGTAGACTTGTGTAAACTCTTATTTTTTCTTGTGTGAGTGTGTGTGCTATTCATACAAAAGAATAATATTCTTGCTAAACTAATCAGTTCACATTTAATAATTAATTTATAGAATGTTTTAAAAATAGCGTAAGTATTTGGTAACTATAATTTCAGATGATATTCCAGTTGGTGCGGGGCCTCCACACAAGCCCACTTTGCAGAGCAGTAGAGTCTTCACTGCTGGCTAAACTTCGGAAGAAAACAGGCTACACGATTGCCAATTGCAAGAAGGCACTTGAAATGCACAAGAATGATTCGGAAAAGGTGTGTAAGGGAATATTTAATTTCATATGTATGTAACGGTTAAAATTTATGACTATATATCCTTTTGTACTATAAGTAAACATGGACATTAGTTGTCATTATGTTAAATCTCAAATCTGTTTGACCTCTGTGTTACACTGTGCCTTAGATAAAGTCATACAGGCTAAAATGAATAATGCCACGAGTGTTCATCACACAAATCTTGTCCTTGCTGCTGATTAATATTTTTACCTAAATTTTGTATCATTTGATATGTACCACTAGCTTTTCAGTGTCCAAATTCAATTTGATTTAATTCATCTAGTTCAGAGGTTTAAGCATGAAAAGTTAACAGAGAGATAGTTACTTATGCATTTATAATACTAGTAGATAATTAGGGATTTTGATTTAAGTCATAGTTTCGAGTTCAAAACATCCATACAAAATTAATCTTAAAAGTCAAATTCATTAAGAAAGACTAAGAAATTATTTCTTTCTATTACAGGCTGAAACCTGGCTCAATGAGCAAGCTCAAGCCATGGGCTGGGCCAAAGCTACAAAGTTGGCCGGACGCACAGCAGTCCAGGGACTTGTAGCTGTCAAGTTTGACAAGAGTCATGGGGCCCTGGTAGAACTCAACTGCGAAACAGACTTTGTAGCCAAAAATGACAAGTTCCAGAAGCTGATAGAAGACGCTGCTGCTGCTTGTTTCAAATTTGCACACACCAACCTGCAAGCCAAAGGTCCAGTGACTAAGGTACTTCAAATTATTGATGTTTTTAAAAGCTTGACAATGTCGCGTATTATACAAAATCGGGTTGCTCCAATATTCAGCTTGATGCCAGCTGGCGTCACTAATGCAGCAGTTCTCAGTTCCATCCATTTTGATTGACGCTTAGACTTCTGGTTTTGGGTTCAGGTATTGCATGCAGCACCATCTATTGAACGGGAGTTGAGTTATTGTGAAGTACGTCTCAGTTTCATGCATTTGTTTGATGCTTATACTTCTCAAAATAACGATTTTAAAAGTACGTGGGGGGAACTAAAAGACAAATTCAAAAACTATTTTGTATTTTGCATTTGAAATATATATCAAGGAAATATTTGTATTTTGTATTTAAATACTTTTTATAAAGTATTTTTCTCAAACATGCAATGAAATATTGATGTTATGTTCCTTATAATAGGCTGCGAAGTATGACGTTTCAGGTGCGGCTAGGACAAAAGGTCGTTAATGGAATTTCATACACATCTTGCAGGCCTAGGCCGGCAAAGTCCTCTTTTTTAATTTTAATTTCACAGATATTTGTGACACAGCATCGTGGCATTCATCCATTAAAAAAAACTACAGGCAGTATTTGCTTTATGGTTCGTAATGACACTCTGCCACTACGCCTATAAAAAAAAACAAAAAACAATGTTTGCTATAATTTGCAGTTTTATTTGTATAAAATCAACATGAACTTAATCAATAATACATTCTATAATTTTATAATTTTAAATTATAAATTTAACTACACAAATAAAAACATTTAAAATATTTCATCTAAACGTTAGCGGTAAAAAGGTCTACTCAAACACGCGTAGTTATATTTTTTAAATTTTTATGGAGGTAAAGTTGAAAAATATTAATTCTGTTTTATTGGATTTATGGTGCGTTGTTGATTTTTTGACTTTAATATGAGTTCCGACGAAATAATGAAATTAATATTAATTGTAATCGTAGGCGTTGGAATTGGCAGCGTAAGCAGAATTGATTTTAATAACTTGCTGCCTCTGCCGCCAAGTCAAAGACGAAGTATGTATATGGTTGCTTATGGCAATTTTATTATTTGAGAAACTAAGAAAAATGGCTTACAGTTTATTAGAAACAGTTTTGTGGCATATTTCAAATGGATGTAACTACAAATTCGTCAACACTGTGGAAATTATACTTATTTACTCCGTGCATAAAGCAACGATGTATGTGAAACATGATATCAACATGAAAGACTATGTAAACTTATGTGACGAAAACGACAGTCAGACGGATACAAGGCGAAAAAATCAAAGATACATGAAAATATACGGGTAGTAAAAATACACGACTCGTGTAAAACATACGCGTGATAATGATATAGGTACGTGTTGGTTATATTTTGGGTGTACTTTTAGTTTTTTCTATAAATAAAATTTGGGTTTCGTGGATTTTTTATTTTATTTATTTCATTGCATGTTTGAGAAAAGCACTATACATACCTCTTGGCGGGAAATGGGGTTGCCCGCGCTCAGACCTATCCGGCCTCGCTTCGCTCGGCCGTCTATATGTCTTCGGCCGGCAACCGCTTTCGTCCCGGCCTCTGTAGTAATGTACTATTTCACATCTCTGAGCGTCTACCATACCATTAAACCATATCTAGGTTGTCTACCGGTTGTTAGTAAAGTCAATTTACTATTCTGACCAATATATTGTTTACTTATTGCAGATGGAACTTGATAGCGAGCAGCTCGGCAACCTATCCGCAGACGGCAAAAAGTTGTCCGAAATCCTCGCGCTATTCATCGGAAACGTAGGCGAGAACGCCGTGCTGAGACGCGCCGAGTGCTGGAAGGCGAACAGCAAGGACGTGAAGATCGCCGCCTACACGCACCCCGCGCCCGCCGCGCCCGGCGCCTACTCGGCCGGCAAGTACGGCGCCATGCTCGCCTACCGCCAGCTCGCCGACACTGACGACGTCGGCCGCCAGCTCTGCCAGCACATAGTCGGGTGTGCGCCCGCGAAAATAGGCGACAAAAACACCGACAAACCCGCCAAGGACTCGGACGACGAGACCTGCCTCATCTACCAAGAGTACCTTCTGGACCCCTCCTATACTGTCGAAGAAATATTAGAACAGAACAAAGTCGAAATCGTCGATTACGTTAGATTCTCGTGCGGAGAAAATGTAGAAGCGAATATGCCCGGTGTCGAAAAACAGCCATTGGACACGGTGCAAACGTTACAGTAGAGTTAGCGATGTATGAATATGAATATACTTGTAAAGTTTTTGTTACGATTTACGATGTTATTATTTATGTGCACGTAACGTGTTACTAGTTGTAAAGAATTTAAGAAATAAATAGCTTGAGTACTCAATTAACATTTTAATTAAGCAAATTACAGTTTTGCTAAACATATAATTCGTAAACATTATGAAAACGCAGCTACTACATGTAGGTAGATTATTTCTTATGAGAATCTGCGTGTATCACGTTCTTCATTTTCGCTTGGCCTTTCCACAAGAACATTCTACAGTCTTTCTTCCAAAACATGGCTATTTGGTTCGGCTCAAAACAGTATCCATGATAGGTAAGCACCTCTGGGGAGACGACGTGAAGTGCCAATGTGTTCCGTTCCCGAGTACGGAAGGGGACGGCCGTAGCGGGTCGCAGCAGACACCCACAAGGACAAACCGTGGCTACTTTCGGTGCTGATATCACATTTATCCTATTACACAGATTCATTCTTTGAAAATTACCACAAAGTCGAAGCTCTTCCACAGCTCCGGTGAAGGATTGCGTCGCTCGCAACGCTAATGGCCTCGCATTTTGATTCTCCGTACTGCTTCGGAATCCAACTGAAGATAATGACTTCTTCATAATATTCGGACTGCCTTCAGGACTCCTATCTTCATATTCGCTCTCTTTATCCGAATTATCATCTGTTAACATTATCCTTACAAAATTTTGGCAGAATAAAAATGTGTGACAACATCTGTCAATTGTTTCGCGCCATAGACCGATTTTTTTACTTATAAGTAGGTAGAAATAAAAATCGTAAATTCCAAAAAGGTTTAAGTATAAGGAAAAAGAATAAAAACAAAAATAATATTTTTTTAAATGGCTACACGATTTTCAGACGTCTCGCTCATGCGGCCATAGTGCATCCCTTTTTTACGCAACGTGAAGTTAATACGTTGTGATAATCAGCAATGTTCATGTGCGGTAGGAGCAGGTAACGAGGGTAGGAAGACTTAAAATTTCATTTTCATTAAATTTTTGTTTTCCCTGGATCGTCAGAGGTCGTGAGTTCAAGTCTCACCCAAGACAGTAATTTTTCCACTTTTAAATTTATTCTAAGCTTAATAGCATCGTTCGCAGACGTTTCTGCTTGTTAAAAATTAAAATTTTTGTTTTGTTTACGAATTGCACGCTAGATGTCGCTGTTCAGTGTACCAGAAATCCTAAATCGCGCTATTAAGATTTTTCTTGGGACAATGACTCCAAACTCCTGCAGCTTCTATTTAGTTCACAAATTTAACACTAGATGACACTGTACGGGGAAGTAAAAATCCTGAATCGCGCTATTGAGATTTTTCTTGGGACATTGACTTCAAACTCCTGCAGCTTTTATTTAGTTCACAAATTGAATGCTGGATGGCACTGTACGGGGTAGCGAAAAGCCAAAATATAACAATTTATTCTAAAAAAAACATCTGGATCATAGCGTTGTATGGACGAGACCGAACGAGATTTATGTCTGAGATGTGGTCTTGGCGATAATGATGATACATTGATAGTCGCTTTCTAGCCGGCTACGGGCAGGGCCTTAGATAAAAGCCTGTAGTCATCTTCTGTGCTATATTAAAGAGGTCAAATCACAAAACCAAATAATCCGGTATCGTTGCATTCAAATCGTAACGCAGTGACAATACCAATACAAAAGCAAGGTCGTTTTTTGCTGGCTACTCGAGCGTGCTGTATCGAATCAATTTGAGCAGGAACACATCACGCCTGATATTGTGTAGGTGTAGTAACGGCAAATGCAAACAATCTGGGGCGCTAACTTTGCCAGTCATTGTAATCCCACTGCTAAGTAAAATAATGATTGCAATAAATGAGAATAAGACAAATTATCCGGTCTAATACTTATACTTATAATTCTTATAAAACTTAGGTATTTTCTGTAGATGAGAAACTTATAAAAAGTTTTGGTCAGTTAAGACTGTTACGACGCCATTTCGACTAAGTTAAATTAGGGTCACAATACGGGACACTTTTTAAACTTAAGTACATAACTAATTACATTCTGATTTAAACTCCGTCCCATGGTTCTAATACCTACTAGAACTAATTCAAATAAATTTAAATCATTATTTAAGGCATGTGGACGCCGGGTGCGTGTGCGTAGACGTGCACGTGCGCGTTGTAGTATACAGTTTCTTATGAGAGACGGCACACCGCTTGCGTGACGTGTGCGTGCGCGGCTCCAACATTTTAGCGCACGCGCACGTGTACGTCTACGCACACACAGCCGGTGTGGCCTGGCCTTAAATGGAACAGACGACTTTGTTTTGTTTTGAATCATATGATTTGATTTTAAAACGAAACAAATTCAATTCTTTATTCTAATACCTACCATTAGGTAAATTTAACCTGCCAATTTTTCTTGTATAAGGACGCTAGAGGATAAATCACTAGCATTTTTGTGTAAATCTTTCTCCCCACAGAGGTACACAACTCAGCCACACCAAGCAAATAGGTACCTATTTCATTAGCCCATTCCTAATGGTTAACGTTCATACTGGTTCATACCGACCACCGTTTTACAGACATGGTATTATGTAGGTACCTAGCTACTAATGTGAAACTTAGCTTGTTTACATTAAGAATAATTTACGTTTTGTGGGTAGTTAACGAATCACTTACCTACATCTGAACGTCTAAATTCGGCAAGCATCTACCTCATGTGTGCATTGTTTTGTTGTCACGTCATTGTGTTTACGGACGTTACGAATCCAAAATTATAAACGAAAGTGAATCAGCTCATGTCAAAGCGCACAAAGTGCGCGTCCGAGCGTGGATCCTGGCCCTGATTCCCATCGGTGACGATTGTTCGTCACGGGCCAACCAATTAAAGTGTTTACTAGTGTTAAAGTTAACTGTGGGATCTAGAGGTTTAAGACATACTGGTTAACCTCAGACGATCGCTCGGCTATGGTCAGTCGGTGGAATAATTGCTAGTCCCATAGTCCTCCTGCCTCTGGTGTCAGTGTATGCGAGCCTGGGCTCTGTCACCGTAGCCTCGGCATTCCGCGAAACCATTAGTAAATAAGAAAGTGAGATAACAGAAGACGTGGATGGATGAATATCAGGTTGGGTATCTTGCATGCGTTGTGCAAAAACTATTTTAATTAGTATGCTGTTTATGAATATACCTAGTTGTTTTTATAGGCGGTGGAGTCTGAAATTGTTTAGAGTAATTTGAATTAGGTAACTGTTTAATATATTTTCTCACATTTCCCTAAGCTTTTAACCTAGAATCCGGGTTAGTATAAAATACAAATTTAAAACTCTTGAACTTTGTATTTGAATAGAGACTAAAACTTAAAATTGGTACCTACTTACCTATATAAAAATCAAACTTTCCTCGGCATTAATACTCGTTAGTTAGATGTGTAAAAAAAAGTAAACTGCAATTAGAGAATCGCTCCGTAAAACAAAGTAATCGTGGCAAATAGTAATTTGTCGTTCATTACTTCAAATAATTGAGTGAGTAGATAGTTAAGACAGCTGTCGAAGCCAGATGAAACCGTGATAGCGGCCACCAATCAATCGGACGTACGTCCCGCCTAGACTTTCGCGGGAATTAATGTATTATCCATTTTATTAAGCGTCAGCGCAAGAAGCGTGAAACAATTTTCTTTTTTCACATTATTCGCTGGCCGGCGGTTAGTCCGCGGAGAGTGTGTGAGCGTTGCGGTCGCCTGAGTCGTTCCAGTGTTTACAAATCTGTCTGATAGCAGTGATAGCATCTTCGCGATCTGGGAGTGCCGCGCGGTGATGGGAGCGGGCCCAGTCGGCTCCTGACCTCACACGGAAATGCATGTCCTGGAGATTGGCGCTGACCAAGTAATGTTCCAAAGTCAAGTGTTGTGTTTTTAGGGATGAGATAGTGGAATAGCAGTGAAATTTATATTTATCCTGCTTGTGTGTTATTTTGTATGTTTTCGATAACATAATTTGTTACTTAATTAAAAGTGTAGAATGCATGTAGTACTTAATATTTGTTGATGAAAAACATTTAATGTGTCAGATTTTCCCACCATGTTGCACACATTAGCATTAGCACTTTATTACTTTATCTTAAGTCTGGGTCTCTGAATATCCAGAAAGGAAAATGGGGGCCGTCCCCTTTCCACTTATAATCGTACCTTAGCAAATATTAGGTACTTATTGCGAATTATGTGTGTAATGCAGGTAGGAAGTTAAATGGTCTTGTTTGTAAACAATCATTTTGTTTAGCGAAGGTACCCATATAAACTGCAGACTCAGGCTCTCTCAAACATGTCGCGCGAGTGACTAAAAACACGTGAGTTAAAACATAAAATAAGATTTTGTTTAATTTACGAATACCACGCTAGATGGCGTCGTTCACACTAGCAAAGATTCCGAATTGCGCTATTAAATTTTTTCTTAAGTACCCCAGATCTATAGCCAATAAACAGCACCCTAGACGGCGCCGTTCTGTATTGTAAAAATCCTTTTCTCTTAATATTGGCCCCATGTTTCTGTAATTTTCTCCTCCTGTGTCTAATAAGTTGAGCAAATATATATGGGCATTTGTTCAGTTACAGTAGGTAGTCTAGTAAACTAAACTATAGTTAACCGCTCCCAAATCCATTGTGAAGATAGCCAAGCTAGCCACAATAACATATTCTTCCGTTACGAAGGTTCTGATACATTGAATTGATCCAAGGGGCGCTCCCAACGGCATTGGACGCACCCTTTCTTAATACATTAGCCCAGCGGTCAGCAACAAGCGGCCCGCGAGCCTCTCTGGCTATTTTGTATGTAATATTGACAAAGGACAATGTCTGATAAAGTCACACATATTAACAAAGTGCGGCCCGCGTCAACTCCGGTAACTACTATTTGGCCCTTGGCTGCTAAAAGGTTGCCGACCGCTGCATTAGCCTAACTACTCGTATTGTGCAGGTGTACCCACCCTATAATATATCCTAAAAGACTGAATAGTGTGTATATGGAAAATGTAACAATTAATAGGTACCCTACTCACTTAGATTATTATGTTAATAGGTCAGGAACACTTGAGTTTGCCTGCTTCCTACTTTAAGATGTTTTTTACCGTCCCTGTTTTGTTTTGCTAATATTTTTCTCGTTTTACACGGCGCTAAAACACCGCCTGAAATACACTAATTTTATTTAAGCCGTCTACAATACGCCTGTTTAGTTCTCCTACATGCAATACCTACAGTCGACGTCAAAAATATCTTTACATGTAAATTTATGTTTGTACATCGAGTCAAAATGAAAAACCGAACCTGAAAGAATTATTACCTCCCGTGGGTAGAGTTAGACTAATAAAAGTCTGCAACGATTTTGATAGCACACGCAGTGCAAGTGTTATTTATTCGTCATAATTGCATAGAAGTTTGACGTTTAAAATAACACTTGCACTGATAATACTATCAAAATCGTTGCAGACTTTTCTTGGTCTGACTCTAGTTACTATCTAAACTACACTCAAGAGCAATTAAATTTTTGTAAGATATTTTGCATCCTAAGTGACTTTTTTTCATTGCCCTTGGGTGTTGATTTCTATTTATAAGAAGTTCTAAAAGCTAATGTTTGTGGCGACAGGATGAGGATGGCGGGAGCACCCGCGTGGCGGAGGCGGCGTTCCGGACCGTGCCGCGCGACCACACCGCCTTCATCATCTGGAGGGTCGCGGTAAGTATTCTACAAGTAGGTAGGTATACACCTACACCTAGTTCTAACAGTTGTTTACGACAGGATGAGGATGGCAATGGCGGGAGCATACCTAGCTACTGTTGGGTTTATGTATGGCATAAGTATAATATGCAATATTTGCTATAAATACTTTCACAGTGTATATCAATCGTCTAATCTAAGAACACTCATTATAGTTAAAAGCACTCCTAAGGAACATTGACCGTTGATTGTCTTATACCTGACACCGTAAGATTGTGCACCCGTTAGTTTATAATCTAACGTAGGTTAGATTAGGTTAGTTTGTAATCTAACTGTCGTCATTTTATTATTTAACTAGCGAGATTATAAGCTGACGAGTGTTTACAATTTTACGGTGACATACCTAATTTAGACTTACTGTCATATGACTTGATATGACGATATCCTCAGAATTAAACTCGTACTTTAGGTACATTAATTCAAGTCTAATGTCGTGCCCCATGCGGGCTCATTACTGTTTTCTAAATAATAACATTTTCTCTAACAATAATGTGGCCAGATAAGTCCCCTGACCTATCACGCACGCCTAATGTATCACTCGTCATTCACGCCACGAGGGTAATTTGAGATACGACTACCTTTTATCTAGTACCGCCCACATGCATTAGATGGCGGTTTCGTAAAAGTCAAAGGTATGGCACCGTAGGTATCATTATTTTACTATTAGTTACTTTTTATACAACTATGATAGTAATACGTAGGTTAATTGTATGTGCCCTACGTCTTGCTGTGTGTTAGTCTTAAAGCTTTGCGCTTAAAGCTTAACAGAACCTTAAAGGATCATGAAAACTTGCTACGCTAACAACTTACAAAATAGTCTATTTCCGCGTACCGATGTGGCTACCTAACGGCATACGTAAAGAGAAAATGTAGGTATACCTACCTATAGAAATCCAAACTCAATTATCAGCTCAATATAGCTTGAAGTTTTTTTTTCATTTTCACCGCGCCAAGAAATTTTGCAATTCACAGTTGCAAAAAAATTAGGTCCAGCGGCTGCAGTGGCTGTAGACGTTTCCGATCGAATTGCCCGAGTGCCGTTACTGCGCCCAGCGGAAACGGTCCATTAAAACAATAAGAGGGTTCTCGCTCAAAAACTGTAATTATTTATTTATTTTATTTATTTAAGGTTTACCAACAGATATCACACACATACATACACACAGACAGACAAATATATAGATATAGAGAGATTATCTTCAAATTCGGTCACTTTAATAGTGTAAAAAGGTAAGTACGGTAAGTAGGTAACTCCAAAATCTTAATTACTTACCAAAAAATAACAATAGTGTGAATGTCAACACATTTAGGTTATCGCTCTTTTCTTGGGATATTTTTTCGTGAGAATTACTTAGTTACTTTATGAACAAACACATTATTTGACGAGACACCGTAACCGCGGAGTCGTGCGAAAGGTCAGCGGAAGGAAAGGCGTTATTTTGGATACCATCAACATACCACAGAGTGTTTCTGTACTTATCTGCTCAGAAAATTGAAACAAATTGAACGCTTTAATTTTTGAATGGGCAGGGAGCATTCATAATCTTTGTAAACTTTCAAATAAAATAACAATAGGTAGTTCTAAAGAAAGAGTCAAAGATACCTAGCTAAATATGTTTTTTTAATAGACTAAATAGAGAGTTTGATAATAAGTTATGTGCCTAATATCATGAACATGATCATTGGCATCGTTAACTTTTATTACACTGCATTTTCTTCAGAAGCACGACCCAATATCGGTAAGAAGATCACTGGCCGTAGAACGATTATTTGGCGCTATCACGACCCTGGCACAATAGAGAATCGGTCGTGACACTCGTGACTTTATTAATATAATCTTCATTTCTCTTGCGCAAGATGTAAATTGGCATATATTAGTACCTTTTGTGTGAGCAAGTCGTTAAGTCTAGTGGTGTAAGCCTGTGCGAGTCACAAGTTACAAATCAAAATCATGTAGGCACATGATTTGGGTGTTACGATAAAAATCAGTTTGAAATAACGACTTGACAATTGTGATAGAAGCTATATGTTATCTTACTGCGGAATTTAATGCAATTAGTGTCATTTCGAGCGGCGACTTCCTGACGTGAAATACATAGAGTTGCAAGAGAAAGTGTACAGTTAGTCGAGTGCAGCATAAATTGCAGCGAGATGCATGCTAACTAGCGGGCAACTGCAACACGCTCGGTGGACGCGCGCAATGCGCTTATTGCCACTTGTTAATATGTGGATAATCTAAATCGCATCATGGGAAACATTATTTACTTACTTAGTTAGAGCAGTTATTCTAATGGCCCGATGTTTACGGTCTAAGTATGGAAACCGGAACTCATAATGAATTCTAATAATTAGTATTTTAGTTTCTTCGACAAATACTTATACTAGGCTAGCTTCAAAATCAGTTTGTTTCTATTGTACCTAAAAAAGACTGGAATCTAAAACACCGACACAATTCATTATTTATTACCTACAGTGTTCATTAATAGTATTTTATACAATCGTGATATAATAGAGAGCTTTTCAGTCGAGTACCGTGTTTAGACAACGAAGCTTGCTGAGTTGTCTAAGTAAGGTACGAGATTGAAAAGCTTGATTATATCACTATTGTATACAATACTTTTTCTACGCGTCAACAAAAATAATACTTTAAACTAGTAGAATCATACAAACAAACCAAACCAAAAGCTAAGATACGCGATTTACGCGAACAGCCGCGATACCTTCATACTGGTACGCGCCCCGGCCGGCTCGGCCCGGTGGTCAACGACACCTTCTCGTAACTCATGAGGCCCTGGTACTTGCTCCGCGCTAAATTCAATTTTTAGACAGTTGTTTTCTCGATTTCGGCCACCGTAGCCTATGGAGACTAACAAGCAACGCTAAGTGGTTTTCGTAGTCTATGGATGTTGCTATATTAAGGGTGTCACATGCGCGTTTCTGACTTATGAAGCAATTGTTTCTACTATACAACCTAAAATGAATAGGTAATTATTTTGAGCTATGGTTTTGTTTCGTCCTCTTGATCGCGGCGAGCTGTGATTGGTCAATTTCATTATAGTTGACTAAACTGTATCGATATGAATATTATAGTTGAGTTGGGAGCCCATACATTAAAAATACCCAATTGCAGTTTGGTATAAGAAATCTTAATTCAAGAATTACAGTCGACGAGTAGAAAAACTATTTATTTGCATATACTCGTACCTTAGTTGCATTCTGTAACTTGAAACTTGGCTAAACACGTTAATAATAGTAGTTTTCACACCACCTATTCGGAAAAGAGCTTTTTCTTCCCTGCTAGGAGGGATCAAAGTGGCACTTTTCCTCCCTGCTAGGAGGGATCAAAGTAACACTTTTCTGTTCTAGCACACTATATTTAATGGTTGTCTATTGTTTGTCCGAAAATTATATAAAATAATACTCATATGCCCGAATTTTATTTGCCCGAATTTCATTTGCCCGAATTGTTTGTTTACCATAAAAATGATGTGACATACTCTTTGTTTACCCGATTATTAGATTCCAGAACGTACGATTGCCATACGTGTTGTTGTCCATATTATTAATTGTAATAATACTATGTAATAGAATATTTAACCTCACCTAACCCACTTTTCCAATAGTATTTATTTTCTGTAAGGGTCGCAGTTCAAACCTAACCTAACCCATTTTTCTAGTTTTTTTTTTATTTATTTATTGTTATATAAAAACATATACAAAAACAGTACCAAAAATTTCGCCAAACTGTACAACAGTTTGTTGGCGGTTGTACAACAGTTTGTTGGCGGCAAGTAGTAGTAGCATTTGGTTTCTGTAAGGGTCGCAATTCAAACCTAACCCATTTTTCTGATAGCATTTCTTTTCTGTAAGGGTCGCAGTTCAAACCTAACCTAACCTACTTTTCTAGTAGCATTTATTTTCTGTATGGGTCGCAGTTCAAACCTAACCTAACCCACTTTTCCAGTAGCATTTCTTTTCTGTAAGGGTCGCAGTTCAAACCTAACCTAACCCACTTTTCCAGTAGCATTACTTTTCTGTAAGGGTCGTAGTTCAAACCTAACCTAACCCATTTTTCTAGTAGCATTTGGTTTCTGTAAAAAAAAATATATTATGGCTAGTGATAATTATGGCTTACAATGATGATGACAAATGATATTATTGAAATTGATTTTATGGGAAACAAAGTTTCTGGCACGTGACTAATATAGTAAACAATAAGTATTGCATATGTAATTATGGGAAACAATATAATGGCTGTTGACTATTATGGCAAATGAAATTATGGCAAATAAAATTCAGGCAAGTGGGTGTATTTTTTTGCACATTTTTTTTTAGCTTAAATAATCTGTTTAAGCCACAGATTGTGTCAACACTAAGATTTTTTTAATCGTGTCCTAGAACAGAAAAGTACAACTTTGATCCCTCCTAGCAGGGAAGAAAAGTGCCACTTTGATCCCTCCTAGCGGGGAAGAAAAAGCCCTTTTTCGAATAGGTGATGTGAAAACTATATATCCATCCATATCCACCAACCGGGTATGCCATTGCATGGTCGTTTATTGCTACCTCATAAAAAAATACGTAGGTATAACGAATTTTTCTTCCCCTCTAAAAGATACCTAATTGTAATACAAAGCCCTCAAACAGTTTACAACAATCACGGAAAACTTTGAAAATTTCTACAAAAGCTGCGAGCGAAATACCCTCAATTTAGGAAATTTTCCAAAACAAATATTCTACATACTTATTTAACAGAATAACCCGGGGTTTAACTACAACAATGAAGAACCTTCCCTGAAATTTATTGCATCATAATGCTTTAAGCTAGCGACAAATTGCTAAAACTCAGAATACAAATAGATAGGTACTCCAATTTAACAATTTTATAGTCATTAGTACAAAAGTCTTCTTCAGCAACTGTTACTTGTTGAGTCATCGTAGTGAGAATATTCGTCTAAAGAATACTGATACCTTTTTATGATAGAGTTAAGTTTCATGCAAATATAGCGTCTACGGCTGTGCCGTAAGAGCAAGTGAAGCGTGCCGCGTTATCGCAGCATCGCGCAATGTATAGTCACGCACAATTGCCTAATATGGAACTTATTACGTTGTAGTAAGGTTTACAAATGGTCAGTTATTTAAATGTACGTGGATAGTACAGCTCGCTGGCCGCCGTGTTCGCCGACCGCGACCAAAAAAGCAAGAACTGTCTGGACTGAAATCATGGTTATTTTGCTTTATTTATTGTATCAACTTTTATTTTGATAGCATAGTTTATAAAATAGTATAAAATAATAATAAAGTCATACCTAATAATACCTAGTAATGAAAGACAAACTATGGGCAGTAAACTAGTAAAATAATATCCTATTAAATAGGTACCTACAGTAGAAAGCATTTAAGAAGCTTTAAGTATTTAGCATTTTCATTGAACTGAAATTCAGCATAAATGAATATCTTATTTTTGAACAATATTCAGTGGCATTTTTTTACAAACTAGGTGGGTAGATAGAAGCACAGGACTTTCAGAAACTAGATAAAAAACACCATTTATTTAAAAACGCGCATATATACGTGGTTCTGCATTCTGCAACATCAAAACAGCTTGTCAAGCATGCATAGTTAAATTAGTTAGCTAGATAGGCGCTTGCAGACTAAATAAACAAAACAAGTCATCAATTATTTATAATCACGAGCTATGAGATAAACTGTCGAAAGTGCATGGATAAAAAATGAGTTTTCGTGAAAACTCGCGACACGCGCGTGACTACGTGATTGCAGCGAACGTATGCACGAATGCATTCGCCGCGTCCATAGCCCACGGGCATTATATTTTCTCTGCACTGTAATCAACTCAAATCACCGCCTCAGCTTTTAATCTAAATTGCATTTGGAGAAAACAGAGGCAATTAGAATATCTTATTATGAAATGCTTTCGTACTCACGAAGTTAATTAGGCTGTGGTAACGTTGTGAAGGAGTTAAATTAAGTTGAATTTGGCTTATAATCGAACGAGCGAGCGAAGCGAGCGAAGTTCTTACATTCAACTTTGAACACGCGGCTGGCTAGCGGCACGTCCCGGCATTTCGATGTTTTTAAGCTGAACTGTCAGAAGATTGTTTGATACTCAATAACTAAAGTAAATTTGTTCTAATTTAAATGAAATTGGGTAAACATGTAGTCGAGGGCATTATATTTTAGTCCTTAAATTATGAGCAGGCTCGATCAAGAGGTTATTGAGCTAGAAGAGCTTAGAAGCCAAAAAGTTGTTTGTGAGGGGGCTTGCTATTCTGGTCATTTTATTTGCAAGAAAGTATGGTCGAGGGTGGTATCAAATGAAAGTGCTCGGCTTACACTTTTATAATATCGTTTTTAAATGTACCATTTTGAAATAATTAGCAAGATAAAAATAAACATAATATAGGTATTTGACATTTGACAGGAAATATTTCGGCTTACCACAGATACAGTTTATTTTAATCTATATGGTGACTTAAATCTTAAATCAGTTAAGGGCTCCACAGACTTTGCAATAAATCCACGCGATTTTTGATCCAATGCCGCCTATAGTGCGACATAAAATAGTAGAAATTAAATAAAATGGAATTCAAAAATGTCCATACAAAATAGTTGCCATGTGTAAGCATTTTACGTCAAAAATGTGACAGTTACGTAGAAAGTGGCGCCCTCATTTATTAACCGACTTCCAAATCTCAAAAGGAGGAGGTTATTAATTCGATTGTGTGTTTTTAGGGTTCCGTACCTCAAAAGGAAAAAACGGAACCCTTATAGGATCACTCGTGCGTTTGTCTGTCTGTCTATCTGTCCGTCTGTCACAGCCCATTTTCTCCAAAAGTACTGAATGCATTAAGTTAAAATTTTGTACACATATGTAAATTCGTGACCCAAAGACGAATATCTTACGTAAACAAATGAATTTTAATAATGGAGGCCACTTTTGGGGGGTAAATGAGTAAATTAAAAAATGTGTTTTTAACTATATCGTGTTAAATGAAAGAGCTCATTTTAAGAATGTCAAATATATATTTTTTGTAATTTTAAAATAAATAGATTAGAAGTTATTTAAGAAAATAGCCAAAAAATTACCACCCTCCCCCTTTATCACCGAAACTACTGACTGGGTCTAAAATTTTGAATAAAATATAGGTACAAAATAGTTCTTTACCTATAGATGACAGGAAAACCTATTAGAAATGTGCAGTCAAGCGTGAGTCGGACTAATTACTTGATCTGACCCCTATGGGTTTTTTAAAGGAAATTCACTCGCGTTTCACATATAAAAAACACATTGTTAAAAACTGGGTAATGTACGGAACCCTTGGAACGCGAGTCCAACTCGCACTTGACCGGTTTTTTTAAATGTTTGTTACTCCATATCTCCGTCATTACTGGACCGATTTTGAAAATTCTTTTTTTGATTGTATGTATATACATACAGATTGGACCCGTTTTTATCAAAACCCAGTTCTGATGATGGGATCCATGAGGAATCGAGAGAACTCCTCAAATCTTAAAGGTATACATATAGTGATATATTTGTTTTTATCAGCAAATCAAGCACATACATTCAAAAAAGTGACATTTGATGAAGTAGAGCTGCTGATGATGATCAGAACGGAACTCTTCAACGACACATAGTTCACGTTTGGCGATTTGTCTTCTTCGTTATGTTTGTTAAGCAAGTTAAGTTTTTAAGCCACATTTTTCTCAAGCTCGTGTTCTGATGATGGGATCCATGAGGAATCGAGGGAACCCCTCAAATCTTAAAGGCATGCGTATAGAGATTTTTGTATTTTCATCAGAAAATCAAGCATTTTCATTAAAAACTGTCGCATTTGATGAAGTGGAACTGCTGATGATGATCAGACCCGAAACTCTTCAACGACGTATAGTGCACGTTTGGCGATTTTGACGGAGCTGGCCCTGGACCCAGACCTGGACCTGGATCCGGGCTCTTATCATGACCTGAACCCGGACCTGGACCTGGACTTGGACCTGGACCAAGACCTAGACCTGGACCTCGACTTGGACCTTATCCTGGACCCGGAACTGGACCCGGACCCGGAATCGGACCCGGACTCAGACCCGGACTCGGACCTTGACCCAGAAAACCACTGATACCTAAACTAAACAAACCACTATGATTACCTACCATAAAATGTAGGTACTTATAAAGTAAAATGATGCCAAACTTACTAGCCCCTCCCGCTCAAACCCCCGTACACCGCACCGCACGCGCCGTTAAGTGGGTTAGGTTAGGTTTGAACTGCGATCCTCACAGAACCGAACAAAAGTGGGTTAGGTTAGGTTAGAACTGCGAGCCTTACAGAAACGAAATGCTACTAGAAAAGTGGGTTTGGTTAGGTTCGAGCTGCAATCCTCACAGAACCGAACTGCTATCACAGAAGTGGGTTCGTTAGGCTAAAACTGCGACCCTTACAGAAACGAAATGCTACCTACTAGAAAAGTGGGTGGTTTTACCTCCTTAGAAGTCGGTTTATTTTTCTTAAAAATTATTTTCTATTATTTTATGTCGCACTATACGAGTAAGTAGGTGCAACAAAATCGCTCTATATAATTTTTGTCAAACCGCGAGTTCTCAGTTCGGGGCGAACTACTAGTGGTATACATAACTTTGACTTAACCTGACTTAACGCTTTCTATAAGATAAAAGATAAGACATACCCCGACCGATTTGTATTTTCAATTTGATTTCCTATTCCTTTATTAGTAAATAAAGTTAAATCGTTTAAGTATATTAGGTAGGTAACTATAATCATTTTCCCAACGATTGTCGATAGAAAAACGAAGGTATAATAATTCTAAGTACTAGGGTGGTTCAAAAAACATTTTTTTAATACAGTTGCTCAAAAAGTGCTACTTTACGTAGCTGTTTAGCGTTCGCAAAGTTGTTTTTTGCGAACTAGTGCTTTTTACTTTTCCTGCTTTTTTAAATATAATTCTGACCGTAACCGATAGGTCCACGCCAAAGAGTTTGGATGTTCAAAAACTTTATATAATTTTTATTTTGCCATTAAACATTTATTACGTACAGTAAATATTTATTAGTTATTATATAAATAAAACGTTATATAACACGATGTTTCACTAAAAAACTTTTTTATTATTTGGCTGAATGGAACTATAGTTGGTCAAGCAAATCTTGTCAGTAAAAAAAGGCGCGAAATTCAAATTTTCTATGGGACGATATCCCTTCGCGCCTACATTTTTCAAATTTGCCGCCTTTTTCTACTGACAAGATCTGCTTGACCAAGTATATCATTGCAACGTTGGATGCCGTTAACAGAAAAAAATAAAAAGTAAAACCGGCGCCCGCCATTTTCACTTAAAATTTAGTTGTATCCAAATAATTAACTTAAATTGCAACTGTAAGAGTGTTTTGTATGAAATGAGTTAATGTGATTAATTTTTGCAATGTAAATCAACTCTGAACGTAGTTTATAGTGCTGTATAATATAGAATATCATTAAAGTTCAAGGGAAAATTCGTAACTGTAAGTGTAATACTCATATAACCAATATTTGTTTTATTTAGATTTTTTCGCAAACGTCGTTCAATGTACGTGTGGAAGTGTTATTATTTACTTGTCCCGTGTCTTTTATTCGCCTACGGCTCATAAAAGACATCTCGGGACTCGTAAATAATAACACACTTTCCACACTTGCATTGAAATGTACTATTTTTTATTTTCCGACGGGGCACCCCCTTATTTTGTTACACTTATTATGCTGATAAAATACATCAAGTTTCGTAATTTTATCTCAACTACAAGGGGGTGCTCAACCACTTTGAAATTTTTGTATGTTGTATGAAAACCAAACAAAACAATTATTTATTATTCAGAATTTTATTTAAGTATCTGTTTTCACATTATTTACACATATGATTTATAAGTTTTGAAGTAGAAAAACTTTTTTATTTCTAAATTTTATAATTTTTCAAAAGTAAGATTTTTAGAATTTAACCTAAAAAAATCATAAAAAATAGAAATAAAAATGGTTTTTTACATAATAACTTTTAAATCACACTTTCAAATAATGTGAAAACTACTACTACTTACATAAAAATCTAAAAAATAATAACGTGATTTTTATGGATTTCATACAACTTAGAAAAATTTCAAAGTGTTTGAGCACCCCCTTGTAGTTGAGAAAAGATTACAAAACTTGGCATATTTAGTCAACATAACAAGTGTAACAAAATGAGAGGGTGCCGCTTCTTCTAGCTAGAGTATGAATTCGCTGGTTCGATTCCAGCCTGGGGCACTAGAGGCCTTGGTCACTTTTTCTTAGTATATGATATTTATTTCAGTTTATAATTTATATAGTAGTGTTTCTATTTAATAAAAACAAATTGAAATATTTTTCTGAAATAAATTAATTTGTTCAAATACTTTAGTATTGATGGCAGCGCCATCTCTCTCGCTAACTCAGTATCACATGAGTGATCTAGTTAGAAGGTCCGAACCATACTGTTCTACCTTAGAGATGGCCAGGGGGCGCCATAAGCCTTCAGTAAGAAGTGCATATACTTGGAAAATTTGACCTATGCCGCTGTGGCCCGGTGGCCGAGTGGCTTAGGCACCTGCCGCGATAGCAGAGGACGCTGGTTCGATTCCAGCCTGGGGCACTAGAGGCCTTGGTCACTTTTTCTTAGTACTTATATGACATTTATTTCAGTTTATAGAGTATGAATTTTTCCCATACAAACGTGAACCACCCTAATAAGTACCTACCACTATACCTCTAATCGACCTGAATATAGAGTTAGCGCCACTTGCACCATCCCACTAACCCGGAGTTAACCGGTAAAACCTAGAGTTACCATGGTTACCACGACAATTTGACACTATGGGTTAACCATTGACATATTATATATGGGTTGTTTTAACGGTTTAACGGATTAGCCCCGGATGGCCCGGATTAGTGAGAAGGTGCAAGGGCCGCTAAAGGGGCCCACAGATTACCAGTTCGCCGGACGATATCAGCCTGTCAGTTAATCGCAAAAGGTGACATTTCCGAACAACGACAGGCACCCATAAAGAGACGATTTTTAACTTTTTGGGGTTCCGTACCCAAAGGGTAAAAACGGGACCCTATTACTAAGACTCCGCTGTCCATCCGTCCGTCCGCTGTCCGTCCGTCCGTCCGTCCGCTGTCCGTCCGTTCGTCCGTCCGTCCGTCCGTCCGTCCGTCCGTCCGTCTGTCACCAGGCTGTATCTCGTGATCTGTGATAGCTAGACAGCTGAAATTTTCACAGATGATGTATTTCTGTTGCCGCTATAACAACAAATACTAAAAACAGAATAAAATAAAAAAATTAGTGGGGCTCCCATACAACAAACGTGATTTTTGACCGAAGTTAAGCAACGTCGGGCGGGGTCAGTACTTGGATGGGTGACCGTTTTTATAGATACGGAACCCTTGAGCGTGTGCGAGTCCGACTCGCACTTGGCCGGTTTTTTTTCTGTTCGTAGTTAATTAAGACTCTGGTATTGTCGGTAAAATCTTTGCTGTTAATCAATTCATGTGGTGCAAGGTGTTGCAAATCATATACTTATATGTATGCGTGGAAATAATAATATCGTAAATGTTAGCAATGTCATATGATTGGTAATGTCACTAGGCTTAATAAACATTGGCAAATTGTGCCCTTCGTCGTGTGCATCACCAGCGACTTTAATCACCGGTACGGACAACTGATCATTTGTAGGCTATTGCCGCATTTCACTTTCAATGGTCAATCTACTCGTACTTGAATTACCTACTCGATGCATACCAGTGTAATTATTACGCCAGTGTATCAAGCAAATGTCAAGTTTCAATATAATTTCCATACCGAAAACCTAAAGTAGTTATAAGAATGTATTTATTTATTATTAATATCACAAGAACGGTTATAGTACTTATACCAATTACACTTGCTACTACTTATACACATCATATCATCATTAAAAATTATACAACTATAACAATAAAATCTCACATTACAAGTTTTCCATTCATCATCTTTTTTATCACACGTTCATTCACTCTCACAATAAGCGAGGCACCTGGACATTAGTTTACGCCACTTATCCATGAAAATATCCACTTGTGGATTCGTGCGCAGGGCTGCGCAGGAGCCCGTTGAGTGAGTTGATCATGTCGCACAGCGGCGAGTTGCGACGCGCAGTATATAAATAATTGATTGATCGATGGACTACCAATCGAGATTTTCAGTTCCATTTACGTCGCCAATTTTAATTGGCTTAGTATAAATTCGAAGAGATTTAAATTTTTGTTGAATAAAGGCGGTCGATTTGCAAAATTCCTGTTTTGTTTATTTTGTGAATTATTCACTCAAACGTTTTGATTGTGTACATTATCTAAGTAGGTACATTTGCTTCTCATGCAGGAATCGGGCACGGAAATGCTTCCGAGGAACCACTACGGTACCTTCTACGATGGGGAAGCCTATTTAGTGTACTCCTCGTCCATGCCTGGCCAGCCAGCAGGCCCGGATGTTATTGTAAGTATTACTGGGGGCCGAATTTTGAATTTCGACCGCTCGATTTCGTGTATTTCGTTCAATAATATCTCCAGTACCCGGCATTTAAATTCTACTCTAATAGAATTGAAAACGAGTGGTCAATACCACTCGATTCCCAATTTCTATCGCTCGTATTTCAAATATTTGCATTTCGCTGTTTTCCACCGATTTTCGAGTGACGAAATCGAACGCTCAAAATTCAAAAATCGGCCCCCAACTATTGTCGCAACTTGTGAATCGTTCGTTAATCTTTAGTGGTCAAAGATATCTACGGACATAATGAGGTGTGCGTTGAAGCGAGTGCTCGTTTTGCAGGAGAAAAGTCTCCTGTAAAGCGAGCTGTATAAAGAGCTCACCTTGTTCTCACCAATAGACATAATCGAAGCGTGTAGCATGCTGTGCTTTAAGTCTCTGAATGACCCTATTAAATATTTACAGCGCAAAGAAGTTAAAGAGAACGGCAACGCGGAATGCGCCGAACGCCACATCCACGCATGGGCTGGCGAGCGTTGCGGTGCCCTAGCGGCCTTGGCGCTCCGCCGAGGGACTCAGCTAGCTTCCTACCTGGCCGTGCCCACTGTCATACACCGAGAGGCCGCCACCAGGGAGTCCCCCAGGCTATTGTCGTACTTCCGCGATGGGATCAGGTTTGTTAAATATTATTATAATTCCAACAGCGTTACTTCGTTGACTTTAAATGTGTGAGCTGGAGAATTCTGGCAGTCCGCCGCGCGATCCAGCTGGCGGCTTAGGTACAACACAAAGGAGTCCCCCAGGCTATTGTCGTACTTCTGCGATGGAATTTGGAAGGTTTGTGGAAAAAATTTACAACAGCGCCTTCCTCTGTTTTAGGTTCCGAACCCAAAGGGTAAAAACGGGACCCTATTACTAAGACTCCATCTGTCCGTCTGTCCTTCCGTCTGCCTGTCTGTCACCAGGCTGTACCTATCTCATGAACCGTGATAGCTAGACAGTTGAAATTTTTTTATTGTCTTGTTAAGTCAGCCGGCAAACAGCGTATGACCTACTTTTAGCCTGTCAGTACAGGTCTATTCCGGCCGGTATTGATTATCCCTATATGTAAAAAAAGGAAAATCAATCAATGGTTGTTCCAGAATCCTGCGAAGCGGCTGTAACCTAAACGGCGGGGCGCGTCTTTACCGAGTGCGCGGCCGCCGCCCCGTGCTCGTCCAACTGGACCCGGTGTCGTGGTCACAGCTAGCCGCTGATGGAGTCTTCGTGCTCGACACCACCTCGCTACTAGTGCTGTGGCTCGGCCGCGCGGCTAACTTGATCGAGAAGATGTTCGGTGCTAAGGTATACACGACATCATCCACTATACTACCTACCAACTTCAACTTCGGATGTGCAACTGGAACTTTTTCTGTAGATCGCATACCGCATGGCCCGGGGCGCCGACAAGGGCATGACAGCTCGTCGCATCGCCATCGCGCACGACGGCTACGAGCAGACGCTCCCGCCCGCCGACTGCGCGCTGCTGGATGCGCTGCTAGAGCTGCGCGCGCGCTCCGTGCGGCCCGCCACACCGCCTGCGGATCCGCCGCGCCCTGCGAGGCTGTATCGTGCTACGCAGCCGCCGCGCGTCGCGCCCATCACCGCTCCGTCGCAGCGGCCGGCGGCGAGGCTTGAGGAGGTCAAGCGGGCGCCACTGTTTAGGAAGGATTTGGCTGATGACGTAAGTTTCTTTCGATCTTTTCGAGTAACAAGACTACCATCCATGATCGCCCTTACTGACCAGAAATTACTTTATAGACTGGTGCACTTCCCCAACACACACTTCCTTTGTGCAATATAATATATATGACCTTAGTAAAATTTAATTTGATTGTCATGTCAAGTGGTGATGAAACCTCTTATGTTCCAGGGAGTTTACATCGTGGACGCCGGTAGCCGTGGCGTCTGGGCCTGGGTGGGCCCGTCAGCGGGAGCCTCCGCGAGCCGCGGGGCCCTCGCCGCGGCCCGAGGCCTCGCTCGCGCTCGACGCCACGTAGGCCCCGTGTCTGTCACTGCTGCAGGTTCGTCTTTCAATTGTTTATTTATAAACAAAAACGAGCTCGTGTATGAGGATGCCCGGAAAAAACAAGCAGGTTTTCTTTTTTTACGATCAGGCGCGCGTGTTGAGAGATTTTTGAACTTCAGTTGATCTCTGAGCGGTGGTACTACCTACTTAACTCCTCAACTGCGATGTGGACAATAGTGTTCGTAAAACTTTTAGCCCATACCAATAATGAACTTCCTTATTATTCAGGCCGCGAACCGTTGGAATTCGCTGCGTTGTTCCACGATTGGCGCTGGTGCGATAAACGCCGCGACAATCGCGTGCGAGTCGCTCGTTCTGCTACAACACGGCTGGATGCCGTCAGTCTGGCGTCCAATGCATGGCTTGCAGCCGAGGTAAGAGACGAAACATGTTAAACATCGTACATGCAATTGTAGTGTGAGTATTTGAGTAAGTGTTTCCGTACGTATGTGTCATGTATCCAAACCTTATCCAATCAAATTAGGCAACGTGTATAATAAACATCATTGCGACTCTGTGCCAGGAA
The DNA here is from genome assembly GCF_910591565.1 of Cydia splendana. Lineage (NCBI taxonomy): Eukaryota > Metazoa > Arthropoda > Insecta > Lepidoptera > Tortricidae > Cydia > Cydia splendana. The sequence goes on from NC_085964.1 coordinate 6,028,621, forward strand.
CCTAAATGATGGATTTCAGAAGTGAATCTTCTTGGATGAAGATTTTAATCATATATATACGTCCTTGTACATTCAGGCACAGCTTCCGGACGACGGGTCGGGTGCATTGCGTGTATGGCGCGTGCAAAATGGGCTCATAGAGGTGGAGCGCCCGCAGGCTGCCGTGTTCTACGACCGGGACTGCTACGTCGTGTTGTACACCTACCACGCGCCCACTGGGGACCAGTCCATACTCTACTACTGGATGGTGAGACATTAGTCGGGTGTAGGTATTTGGACAACTGGGGCACTTGCACCAATTACTGGAAGTAGAAGTGAAGGGCATCTCGTTGTCGTCTTTTATGTAGTGTCTAGCTTGAGCTGTACCCCTAGGGGTACCATGCGCTATACATACATACTATTTTCCGGTGTATGCCACAGCCGCCACAGGATGGTGAGGCATAAAAATGCAAGAACAGAAAAATCTATTACTAAAATGTTATGTCTTTCAGGGTGGCTCTTCGCCAAATGATCTGAGGAATTTGGGTGCTAAAGAAGCTAAAGACCTCTACAATAAGTTGGGGCGTTTTCCCGTCCAGGTACCAGTATTCTCACCTCTATAGACATTTAGTATTAAGTGTTTATTAAATATTGAGTATTTTTTTACAAATTAATGCAATATTGCTTTCAGGCGTGGGTTTATCAAGGCAAGGAACCGGCGCACTTCTTGCAAATTTTCAAAGGACGTATGATCACTTATGTCGGCAGCGCTTCAGACTACGATCGTAAGTATACTTGCTTATATAATTCCTGTCAATCTCTCTCTCTCTCTCTCTCTCTCTTTGTGGGTCCACTTGGTTTTGCAGTTCCTGTGATTTGTCTCCATCGGTCTCGATCTACTGTAGTCTACTGTGATCCCTGTACTCCCTGTCAATATGTACAAAATAAAAAATAATCCTATTACTTCTAATCATTAGGTAAATTATAAATGCATTACGGGCACACAACACAAATGATGTCACACACCACAGCTGACATATAATTCCATGCACGTGTATTTCTGCAGAGAGCCAAGCCGTGCCTCATACAATATCTGGCGTGGTGGTCTTTAAGGAAACTACATTATCCGCTTGATGACAAATTCAGCAGACATATATGAAGAAATAGCTCACCAGTTATGTTTTATTAATTTCCCAGCTATGGGCCGTCGAGTGGTAGCACCATCCCGCGCGCTCATCCTCGTATCAGGGCAGTACGCGCGCGAGGCGCGCGGCGTGGAGGTGCGGCGCGGCGCGCGCGGGCGCGGCGCGTGCTGCGTGCTGCGCGAGGGCGCGCGCGTGTGGGTGTGGTGCGCCGCGCACGCCACCGGCGACGAACGCGAGGTCGCCAAGAACATGGCCGCGGCTGAACACACCCTCGTCATGCAAGGTACCGCGGCGGAGACCAGCTTTCGGAGGAACAAATACACATAATATATATTATCTATTGCATGCCTAAATAAAATAAAACAGTACTTGACTTAGATCAAAAGTAGAGGCTGATAAAGCGATCTCATCCAGTCACCCTTTAACTATATGTGACATACTATAGTACCTATATATATCCGTTAAATACTCACCGACAGCCCCTCGTCAATGTGTCATACCTATGGAGAACACCAAGAAGTATATGGAAAAATTTGCTCTTGCGATGCTGATTTTTTACCTTCTCTGGAGCTGTTTCTACGGCTGCTAATAAAAACACTGAGGATCCCGCCAAACCCCTTATCATCCTTCACAAATGGCGTGGGGTTATTTTACCGACCACACGACGAATAAGTTTATCTGAACCTGCAAACTCCTTGGCTCCACCTGCCTCTTTTATTGACTTATCTTCTCTCCTCTCCAGCCTGCACCATTGAACAGTATTATGTGCAAAATAAAGTTATAATTTCAGGCAAAGAGAAGCCGGACTTCTGGGCGGCCATCGGAGACCGCCGCGACCTGTTGGTGGCCTCGCCGCTGAAGGAGATGGAACGCCCGCTGCCGCCGCGCCTGTTCTACGTGTCTTTGGGTGCTCCTGGGCAGTATTCTTGTAAGTTTCATGTGTGTATAAATTATTGCACAATTCAAAGTGGCATGCTCTGATTAGGAAATACTCAGTAGGTACAACTTACGGTTGGGGCAGTAGCAGATATTACGCGATAATTTTACTCAGCGGCTGTTGTTCGTCAGGTTTTTAGTACCTTATTTCAATTATAATTTCCTGCATTTTCAGTTGAAGAGATCATCTCGTTCAGCCAGTACGACCTGGCGCCAGAAACGGCGGCCTTGCTGGACGCGCACACGAGCGTGTTCGTGTGGCTCGGCGCGCACTGCTGCCAGCGCGCCAAGGATGACGCGCGCGCGCTCGCGAGGGCCTATCTCGCGCAAGGTATTCTTCAATAGTACATTATTGTCGAGGCTCGGAAGTAGCTACTTGCAGGCTGAGGATTCGTTTTAAACGGACGACCTTGGGAGTCCGTTTAATTGAATCCGAAGCCAGCAAGTAGCCTTCCAGCCGAGTCATATATAGTGCTTTTCTCAAAAATGGTGCAAGAAATATAAATATCATAGAAATATTTTACAAAAGAAACGTTCTTACGTATATATTTTCACAGAAAAAAGTAGAAAAATTGAAAAAATTAGCTTTGCCGCCTTTTTATTTTTTTAATAAAAAAATAGAAGTGTATTTTTCTGCCGAAAATACGCCAACCTATTTGAGACAGCTAAATAGTCGCGGTACTAATCATCTGTTTGGCTGTTTAATGGGCCTGTGCCTTCATTTGATATGGCCATTTCAACTTTTAAAAAGTTTGGAACTCGACAAATAATGGAATTTGTATGCAACATTGCAGTCCCAAAATCGAGACTGCAATGTTTTTAACTTTTTAATTTTTGACTGACCATAAACTACGCGCTTCGCAACCTATTTTTTAAACGGCAAAGTCGACTTTGCCGTCCATTTTTGAGAAAATATACTAATTACATGTAGTACCTACCTACTTACATACAACATCCAAAAACATTTCAGTACTGACTAGTTAGTACCTTTCCGATCGTTGTATCGCGTTAGTGGCGGCGAGCGCTTGATCCACTCGGCTGTCAGTTTTTTTGTTGTATACCCATTTGTTCCCGCCGGGCATAGATGGGAATTGGTGTATTCATATAAATCATTCCTATCTGTCCCCGCTTCATTTCTGGCGGCGGTCACGTGGGGCGAGGACAAATCGGAATAAACCGTTTTTTGGTAAGATTTCAGAACGGGTGGGCTGCCGGTATGCAAGCAAATGTAAATTTACTGATATTTGAATTATTTAACGCATGTTGAATTTGAAAAATATCGAATATGTGTGTTTTATTCGCAGATCCGGCCGCGCGCGACCCTGAGACGCCGGTGATCGTGCTGAGCCAAGGCCGGGAGCCGCCGCACTACACGGGCTTCTTCCCGCACTGGAAACACTCCATGTGGAAAGTAAATGCAAATTACCTTCGTACTACTAAATATCAGTGTCACTTAGGGCCAGTTGCATTGGCCACAAAACGGACTGATCAGCGGCAAAGTATGAAATTTCACATACATTAAAAAATTGCGGAAATGTTTACAAAATAGTTACAAACGGTTTAGTGTAACCTTTGGTTGACCTCATTTTTTATATAAAAATATATTTATTATATTTATTTATTATATATTTTTTTATTTTATATAAAAAATGAGTTTATGGTGAAATGACAAAACACGTCCCCATTCTTTATTCATGTTCTCCAACATATAACAAAACAAGTAATTAATTATCAATTTTTTTGAACATGTCTCTTCTCAGAAATTAGAAGGTTTGGTCAATTTTCAGTACTTTGAAGGCCATTTTCTCCTAACAGGTTGAGTTTGGGCAGCTAAAAAAAAATACGTGTCCGTTATTTTAGACTACTCTATAACATATATCAAAATAAATCAAATCGGAGTCGGACAGTTGGGTACCCTTCCTTGTTAGAACGAGCTAGCGATCAAGACCTTGGGCCTTATCAATGACTCAACAACTACGAGAGATTCGTTACTTCGCAAGAAACCAAATTGGCTTTATTCATTTCTTTGCCAGGGCCATAAAACATTCAGCGCCATCATCAGCGCCCTTGAAGGCAAGGCGATCGTGAAGAATGGCAACAGCGCGCTGCAGAGCGGCAACAGCGCCAATCGCTTCGACCAGCACGAGAAGTATCCACTGGCGGTGCTGCGCGGGCCCAAGGACCATCTGCCTTCAGACGTCGACCCGCTGGCTAAAGAGGTACGTCCAAGATATTTCTAGTGAATGCTCTAAACAAGGCTTGGTGTGGCAACACCGCGGTACAGAGCGGCAACAACGTCTCCTTGTCTACTGGTGGTAGGCGGTACTGGTGTTCCTATAATATTTGAATGCCTCCTTCGATTTATCTTAGCGACCTGACGTGATGGCAATGACACTGTGAAGTGATATGTGACGTCCCACGGTCAAAGGTACCTTATGGCGGGTATGGAGTTATGCATACCCCAGTAATCTACAATAAATAAGCTATCGATAACACAAAAGATCAACCTTCTAGGTTGCGTAGTTACAGAGATATGATTTTTTGAAAATAATGTTGTGAAATGAGCAACTTTACGATAGAGAAGTTTTAACTTTAGCCGCCTAAAAAACTATGTTCCTGAAGTAAGTTACATAGTTGACTACAAATAATAATGCCTTATATATCTGAGATTAAAAAAATATTGCGACTTGTTCTGTAATGCAAATAGAAACTTTTGATATCGACTGATTTATGTGTATACTAACCAATCTCTTGAAAATAAAGTTTTATTTCATTTTCACGATTGATTGCAATGAGCTCTCAAGATTTAAATTTTATCTATTAGAAAACGACACTGACAGACAGTTTAAGCAAAAAACAATACCGATTTAGAGGTGAAAATGTATTTTCTGACTTTTTCATATAAAATCACAAAATTGAATATTTTTACTTTTAATGTGACACACAATCAATTTTTCTGAGCACATATGAAAGAAATTCTGTCATTCAAATGAAATAAATCCTAAAACCCCAACTAAATACTATATTTAACCCCTTATGCCACTTTAAACTTACATAACAATAACAGTATTTGCTCCATACATTTACGAAAAGGTACCTTATGGAAATAAATCTAATAATACATCACTACAAAATATCAATCATATTATAGTTTATCTTTTATGAATAGAAAATATTAATTTACATTAAACTGCCCCCAATTTAATTAGTTCTTCGTCATAATAATCTTAAAAAAGACCAATAATTTGTATGTAATGAAAAGGTACCTTGTGGTCAAGTTACATGATGAGGCATGATGATGATGGAACAGTTAGGATAAACTAATAATATTTTGGGGTTAAGATGGTATAAATCGTCTATTTCTTATCAATAATATATTTCGGTTGCTATTGAAGATAAGCGGCATTGAGGTTCAATGACCTCAGATATTCCATAAGGTAATGCGTCGGGTATTGGCATTTTTCAGCAAACCAATGGCTGATTTACTGCATGCGACCAAACCAAATGAAGATTATTCTAGTTAAGAAAGACTTGACGAGAGTAACTTTGGTATAATAGCAGTCTACTTGGATTTGTGATGTCGGTCTATGTACGGTTATAATATTTGCGAGGCGCCCCAACCAGAACTGAAATTATCAAATTAGTTTTGCAGAATGCTAATACAGTTCTCTACCAAACTTCTTTTCCCGTATTGACTAGTTTTTTTGGGAATTTTCAATCTTTTTTCCATAAGGTACCTTTTCTACTAAACTCTGAGACGACATTACTAGGCTTATAACTAACTTATAACAAAAATAAAAACAGGTAAACAAACGTTACGCATTAAGGTTTCAGATCACACAATAAAAAAAAATTGAGCATTTTTTCACCTCTTTACAAAACATTTAATATCTCCGAAACTAGAAACCCTCATAAGGTACCTTTTCCCGTGGAACGTCACATATACTCTTAAAACAAAAAGCACTGTCCATTTCCGAGAAGTCGAAAGACAGTTCCATGAGAATGTGGAAATGACTCAGCAAATCAATTAATAAATTCAGTTATGTATGTGGCCAAACTCAACTCCTTGAGCTCAAGTATTCTAAACTTTTTCCACTTTGCTGATCATCTAAGGAGCATTCCACGGACTGTCCCGAACAAACGCATTTTATTTCTCCTGTGTTGCGACTTTTTTTTCGGCATTTAAATCAGGCGATTATTTTTCTGTGCATATTTTTGTCCATTTGTCATATAAAAGGAAACTCTTATACCTGCAGATCTTCAGAAAACCGTTTTTACGGGACAAACGGTAGACAATTTCATGGAATGCTCCTAAACTTGAACATTTTCCAGCTTTACCTGACGCACGACGACTTCGTGTCCGCGTTCCACATGCCGTACAGCGAGTTCCGCGCCCTACCCGGCTGGAAGCAGAAGGACCTCAAGAAGTCTGTGGGCCTATTCTGAGTGCACGGTTCTGTTCCCACTGATTCTAGTATCAATTCCGTTGTAGCACTAGAAATAATTCTTATTGAACATACAAGTATTATTCATTAGATACGGCATTCTGGCCTGACAAAATCAATAGTAGTTCCAAAATAGCTTTTACAAAACCATGGACACCTGAAGTTATGGTATAGTATATCTTTAGTAAGTTCGCTGTCAATATAAATCAAACTATTCCTTGCCTTCAGATTATTGGATATTGGGATGACGATATTGAACGTGACGTTGAAAAGCCAAGCCTTATCATGTATTCGAGAAAATTTATATCGCGTTCAACCTATCAACGGAGCTGATAATATATAATGAATGGGAGCAGGCGGCTTAGCACGGGCGCGTTTTTATCCCTTGTCACCATGCCTGTCACGTTCTAACAAGTACGTAAGTGCGAAAGGGACGCGCATAGTGATAGACGATAAAAATGGAACCGTGCTGCGCCCACAGATCCACACACGCATCCCATCCCATATCAGTATTCACTTAGTCGTAAGCTCACACAGTATAGAAGGTTCGTTGTATGGAACCACATCACCCACAGCTAGAATATTGTATTGTATTAGTCGTTCACGATGTTATTGTTATCATTTGTTTAATCAATTTGTTATTATTGATTGTTTTATTGCAAATTTTATTAATGTTGTATGTAATTATTTATATTAAGAGTTTCGAAATAAAACAATGAGTTTTTAAATGTTATTTATTTTTCACAAATGTAGCACTTATTAGCTAGGCATTAATTTTATGATAAAATTAATTAATAATCTTTACAATATACAAATTCCTTAAAAATCCATAAAATATCGGTTTATTTTAAAACATATGTACATTATAATAACTATTGATAGATTTAACATAGTTTGCCTAGATGATATGGGAGTGGGCCGTAGCTAAGGCACGTGGTATTAGTATATTGCATGACACGTATACGTAGGCATATATAATAATTATTATTCGCTCAGCCCGCGCACGGGCGCAGACTCAATTCCGAAATAATTTTATAAAGTAATAGATTCATAATGTATTAAGACTAATAACGTTACACCTACTACGCGATAACTGTTAAGTTAAGCCGAACAAACTATCAGCGCCAAGCTAACTGAGAAGTATTCTTTACAAATGAGAAGCTAGCTAGTTAGGAACTTACAATTTTAGCTCGATAAATAAAACGTTACAATAAGAGATGTAATTGAATAATAATAAATAATTTACATAATATGATTTTACATTGTCCACTATCGGAGTGTTATACGTCAGACAATTTGGGAGTATTTCTTAACATACAAACGTGTATAAAGGATAAGGCTACGATTACTTAAAAAAAAAAAATACTCCCGAAAAATGTCGTGTAATAAAATCAGGTTTATAATTATGCATAGTAAATAACAATAATTATTATCATACTGAATTAATATTAATGACAAGCACGGAAACAAAACGTGGACTATTAAAATAAGACGTGAAATAATTTTGTTTATGCTGATTTTCAAAATTTCTTTGGCAAACGAACCATTTCCAAACGCGCGAAAAATAAAATATCATGGAATGGAGTAACACGATGCAACAGCTGCCTAATTATATATATTTAAAAAATGCATCTCAAAAATAAGCGTATAACTACGGTGATTGCCATCTATCAAACACTTAAGTACCTAGGTAAATTTGAAATTCGTATGTCAGTACATAAATGAACAGAGATTGTTTCGGACCTATATCTAAAAGTATATAAAAGCGATAACTGGACAAGCGAGAGAGTTGAACTTGAGTCAATATAAAACTAAGATAAACAAAACTCAACATAGCTTTCGTCGGAGGAATGTAAACAGTGTGTAGAGCAATAATAAACAGCGCATCTATTCAACAAGAACCACTAGTAACAACAATGCGTCGGAGGCCTGCTTCCTGTAGCACCACGGGTGTTCGCAGACACGTCTTCACTATCACAGCTCAACGAGCGCGGTATGGCCTTCCAAAAGGCTCCAGCAGACGGATTGCATTCTATAGTGTTTCGTTTTTGTTTTAGACCAATCCAATTAACAGTGTATTTAAGAAATTCTAAGCAATTGTTAGGTTTACCGCACAACACCGTATTAAACAGTCGTTAGAACCGTCTTGAAGGTCCCACGGATTATAGACTCCCTATGAATAACAGATTACAAGTCCAATAATAGATAACGGGCCATCCATATGTAGTCGGGCCGATGCGTGGCGCGCCATGGGAGGCCCTTTATCTATAATTTGACTCGTAATCATATTTTTCACATAGTGCTGATGATCCGTTAGACCTTCAAGATGGTTCTCGTGTTTTGCGGTAAACTTAACTATTGCTTTGTATTTGTATTAGCCAAAAACAAAAAAGAAACACTACACTGCAACTTGTATTACGCCGGCTGCGTAGTTAAGGTACAGTTTCTATTATGCATAAGGCGCAGCTGGAATGCATTCCGTCTGGGCCTTAAACAATTGAGCGAGCCGCCAAGAGTAATACCGCATTACCACTTGACTTCTGGCAAGGTCAGTACATGAACAAGAATGTACTCTCGACACTTTTGTACTTTAAAATCACATCTGTAGAAAATGTTATATAAACCTACGAAGGCGTATAAAAATTGGTGTTTATAAGTATTGACTTGGCATCGCAATAACCCCTCGATTGACGCCGTCTCGCGGCATTTAGCAACTAGGGATAATTACATGTTTTGTACCATTAATAGGTAATTCACCAAATCAGACATTTGGCACCCATATACTCCGAATAAGACTATATTAGTCGATACTCTGTGCGACAACCAATTGTTTTTATTGCCTTGAATCACATAAATATCAGTGCCCCGCCAAAAATTATAATCAGACACAGAATTAGGCATTTAGATAGTATAAGTTCGCATAACCTACAAAACGCCATTATAATAACGATACAATAAGCGCATTACACTAGTCTAAACAGTATAAAATGATCGTATGATTCAAGGAAGCCCGAATGGGAGACTTATATAATTAAGTAACTCGCTGGATTTAGTGGAAAATGGTTTTGAGCAACTACTGGAGCCGTTTCACTAAACAAATCACTTATGGCACTGATTTCGTTAAGTTGCAAGCACGTTGCTTACTCTAACACGTTAGGTCCCGTCACAAGTGCTCACATTACTCGTAATACTCCTATCTAGAAGAACGCAACGAGTGCAGAATGTGAATAGTTTAGTAACCAGTGCAGTTATTAGCAATAGTGATACTATAAGTCATTATAAAAAACTCGATTTTCAAACGGACCGATGTAACGTTGTTTCCCTTAAAGAAACATACGCCAGCTTTTAACACTTGACACCAGATTAAATGACATTATAATTACATTCTGTCACTACCGCAATTTCATATTGATTAATTAGTTATTAAAAACTGCAATACGACATATAAAATTGGGTTTAGAATCAGATTATCACCAAGTTATAAGGCCCTATTTAGTCACAATTCCGTCGTTATACCGATAACATTTAATTGGAACTTTTATGGCTGTGCTTGGCCATTATTTTTAAATACACGCCAGTGTAGGCCGTACAGGTTTTTATTAAAACATTGATAGTATTAGATCACAACATATAAAAATATTATTTACGTAATTCTGGAACCTTTTCTACAGTAATAATAACGAATATGTTGGTTATGAACAATTAAAACACAAAGAATTTTAACACAAAAATATAACAAAAAATATCTAAATATAATAAAATGCAAATCTGGTTATAGGCGTTACAAAAATAAAGAGAAGTATACTATGTCCGAGTAATGTAACATAGATATTATTATATGAACATTTAATCAGTGGTAATTGAAGTAAGGTACTTGTTTAGTATGGAATTGCAAAGATCTTACATAGGTAGAGAATTTGAGGTCCCAGAAAAAAACATACCGTCGTGTTCTGATAGCACAGGGAGCATAAATGTGGAACTTTTAGTTCTGTTACTTGTACTTTTACTGAGAATTACATGAATTTAGTACATTATATATCTGCATTAATTTTGTATCAAGCAGAAACGTCTGCGAACGAACCTATTCAGCTGTTAGAAACAAATTCAAATGGAAATATTGACTGTTTTCACAATTTTGTGTAATTCACATTATATATCTGGCCCAAGTTATAGCCAAATTCATTCTTAAACTGCAACTTTATGATCGTTGCCTTGATATTGTAAGGCGCGTGTACAAAACTATCGAGTAGTCTTCTGGATGGACGCGAGGATGCAAGAAGATACCCTGAGAGTCTACGTATTGTGTTATAATAAACACCCTAAAATTAATATAGTCTGCGTATGAGCTATTTTATAAACAATGTATGCTGCGGTATAATATTAACATGAGACGGGATCGCAATCGTGATCGCCCAGGCACTCAATTTGACACTGTTCGTCCATCTGTATGCATTCGAGATAAATCAGATAAATGTGCCATTTGCGCGTCGTGCAAATGCAAAAATAAATGCAAAATATTATTGCAGGCATCACGACATTAGGGCGCAACTGGCATAAAGATGCGAATATAAATTATTGACAACTGACAAAATCTGTACGAAAACTTTACAAACGTGAAGGCGCGAATTGAGTTCCTGCGACGCTTCGATCGATCCAAACGCGTGTCATATGTAAGTACTCACTTGTAAATTATCAAAAACTATCACAGCGGTCAAGCTGAATCATTTAACTTAGGCGAAATTTGAACTTACTACATGAGACTAGCTTATTTTATAAATCACTGAATAAGTTACAAAAACAAATTTTCAATAGATTCATCGAAAAATATCGTAACAAAATATAACGCCGTTGAGCGGACGAAAACCGATCACATTTAAAACAAATGACGTCTACGAAAATATAATGTTAGTACAAACCGATGGGTGATGAACGAAATTGGGATCCAAACATGTTGCCATCGTCAGTGTACGTTCGCGAGCACAGGTGGCGCTACTGGCGCGGCAGCGACGCGTTGGCGGGCAGCGTGGAGCTGCGCTGGCTCGCGTTCATGTACGATATCTTCAGGTTGGAGCGCATCGAGTCTCTGCAAACGAAATAACTACGGTCAAATAACCAATTCGAAAAGTGCCGACAATTTCATATTAGATTTTGGAATGTCGACAAAAGACGTATCGACTTCTAACAATTTAAGTTTCTAATAAGCTGGGAACAGACAATGCAAATTGTTCATCGTACGAATAAAAACAAACTATCACTCTAAATATGTTCCAAAAATCTGGTGATTATGAGATCGTTGCAGCCGGCGCGACAGCAACAACGGCGCGCACCTGGGCGACAGCTTGGTGTGGTCGTGGTTGGTGTGCGCGGCGCGGTAGCCGTAGCGCTGCACGCGGCGCGCCAGGCGCGCCACCCAGCGCCGCTGGTCGGGCGCGCCGGGCGCCAGCAGCAGCAGCTCGCGCGCGCGGTCCGCGTGCAGCTTGCACGCCGCCACCGACTCCGCCTCCGACACGTGCTCCGCGTGGATCTTCATGCGGCATCCTGCACAACATCACACGTTAATATTTCACCGTATACATGTAAGTAAATCCTAAGACATCGGTTACACGCTAATTCTGGAGTGAGTTCAGTCCATCATTCTGGTCAGAATGACGAGAGAATTATCGTGTAAGGCATCGGTTACACGCTAATTCTGGCGTCAGTTCAGTCCATCATTCTGGTCAGAATGACCGGAGAATTATCGTGTAATACGCGGACTGATGATCTGGACTGATGAAAATTTAATTTTTTTGAAAATATTCGTCAGTCCGTTTTGAATGACAGAAAACTGATAGGAGACTGATCGTGTAACCTGTTTGTGTCATTCTCGCGTAAGTCACTAGTCACCATATTAGACAAGACTAAATGACTGTGTAGCGTTCTGTGTCCAAACGGCGACTGTGTCGTAATTTTATCAATCTGTTGTCAGTCTGGACTGATCGTGTAACCGTGTTCATTTTCCATCATTCTGGCATCAGTCAAAACTCGAATAAGACTTATGCCTGAACTGACGCCAGAATTAGCGTGTAACCGATGTCTAATGTGAGGCAATGTTGTTCCTCCCGCATACGCTCGTGTTTCACGACTCATGACGAGTTAGGCCGCGGCCTGGACGCACGCGGCGCGCGGCGGGAGCAAATCAGGTTCATTCAACGAGAAAGAGTCTATACATTTTGATCGTGCCCCGCGAACCACCGCTCGCGCCGCTTGGCAACGGCCTTAGATAACAACTTTTCCCATGTATGAGACGATTCCACGAATTGCTATTAATTCCCACCATAATATATATAGTGCTTTTCTTCAAACGTGCGAGGAAATAAGGTAAACTAATCAATTATTAAAGCATCAAGCATAACTCGTGCACTCGAATCGTAACATCCAGAAAGTCAAGTCAAAAACTATTTACCCTCCCGCCAGTCCCGCCTTAATATTTTTTTAAAAGAAAAAATAAGGATGTAAACAAGTTAGAACTATTTAAGGCAATTTTAAGAACGCTAGTTTTGCAAAGCAGTATATCTTTAAAAAAAGTTATGTAGTCTATGATTATATTAAACAGTGTTCGCACGATCTTACAAAATAGTCCTGCAAGAACGAGACATAAATTATAAAGTCATTGTTTCTCTTTCTCGCTTTATCCTACAGCTTTTTTTTTTAATGATAGCGTACCGAGCCGTGTGGATGCGGCTTTAAGACGAAACGGGAGCTGAGCTAAAAGTCAATTTTGAGATTTCAAGCTGAATATACCCGTCGCTCTGACGGGGCGTGAGAGACTGTATTTGTGTGTGTAATGCACGCACACAGATGCGTACGCTTGCACCCGCGCGCGCCTCATTGCCGACAATTTGCAATGTTATTTTTCGTGCGTTACTGCCACGAGGCGTTCACTTATTACTTACTGTGTTGCGATTGAATTTTTTGACCCGGCTTACGTTTACGGAACTCGATAATCTTTCTACTACTGTGACTTGGCTTTGTTTACTTGACTTTGCTGATCAGCTTATTGTTTTGGACTCCGTGAGTTGTGGTTACCTATTGGACCGCACGCAATTCATCTACCTTTATTCAAGTAATTAAGCGTAATTAGCCGAAACCTTTATAAGAGTGTAATTCATAAGAAGTACATAAGATATAATTTATGTACTGGTCTGCTGTTAGCTTTTAATTGTATCACTTTACATATATGTTACTCAAATAACTAACACGGTTACACTGTTGTAAGAACATTATTTTTCAGGTAGGCCTTATTATACCTACTATAGGCCTTATTACCTCCTAGTACCTTAGTAGTAGTAATACTACTACGGAAATTGATTCAAAGACTCAAGACTGACTTAAGTGGCAGTAGGGTGTAGGGTTTTTTCTAGGCTTAATGAGTTCGCTGAAGCTTATTTTTTATACTTAGCGCACAGAACCACTAGTTTAACAGTATCAGCTCTAACCACATGTCACCATTTTGTCCTTTACGTAACAAACTCAGGGGCCCAGAATATCCGATGTACCTATCAAATCAAGGTTCTGTACCAAATAAGGCCCGGTTATTATAGTTCGTTATTTTTTAGCATTAGAAAGAAGGTAAACAATCATGACGTGTCTTTTTATTAATAATTATTGAAAAACGCTTTCAAAAATTAGTTTATATTACTTATGAAAGCAAAAGAATATAAAAAAGTATATGATTAATACATACATACATACATACATACAATCACGCCTATTTCCCGGAGGGGTAGGCAGAGACCACGGATTTCCACTTGCTACGATCCTGACATACCACTTTCGCTTCCTTCACATTCATAACATTCCTCATACACGCTCGCCGGTTTAGGGTGCTCTTGCTCATTAATATGATTAATATGATTTATAATTCTAACATATTTGCTATGACTTATTTTTCAATGGTAATTTTTAATAAGACATGTCAAAATCTGTTACCTTAATGCAAAAAAAACGAACTTTAAGCGTGCTAACTTTCAAAATTTCATTTTTTATAAGATAGTATAAGTAGATGGGCAAAAATTTTGCGTCCATGTCCACCAGTGAGTAAGTGATTGAGATACCTAAACATTTAACTTTATAATGTAAAATGATATAATTTACTAACCTACTCGTTTAATTTCAGGTAGGTTGAATAAGGAACCAAGTAACCATGGGGAGGAGCAGTATTTACTAACATTTTCTTTTTGGGTCTTCAGAGTGTATCGTTTCCTTTTTTTTGCACATATTACACTTAAATATATATTCTCTGTGTAAACCCTTACGTCTTTCAATGACAAAGGCAAGATCAGCAAATGTACAATTTGTATGATCGTGCCTGATATTTGAGATCACAGAAAATAAATATTTTAAATCCACTATTCTGCGACCTTCTAAAATTTTGTTTTATCATGATTCATGATCAAAAAGCTCGGATTCAATAGTCATATCAAACGTCGATTATGCAGTTGATGATGAGCTTGCATTTTCTACCATTGGTGCTGCAAATGCATCAACCGGTGGCGATAAACTTTGCCCTCTTGTAAAACAAATTACTATTGTGATTGTGTCCAGCAAAAGGCCAAAATTCGGTTTACTTTCCTGTTTAAAATATTACTAATTTATTCATATTTCAGATTAGGTACATAGGTAACTGTCTGAATGTTACAATGCCAGCTGGCAAATTCTATCACATTTGTTTGTTTGGTAGTCATGGTAACATTCACTTACATTGATATCCTTATTAAGATCTGTATCTTATTATCCAGACCTTAAAATATTGCCACCGTTGCCCTTTAAAAAAATACTGTTTAAATAATTGGCTACTCAAACAATGCTTCTATAGTATAAATAATGACTACACAAAAATGGGTAGTATTGTATATAATGCACGAAATAAGGCCCGATTCTTAAGCGGGTTTAAATTTTGAGGCCATGTCCGCTAATACTATAGACAAAATATCAAGTTTAATAAACACAAAAAAAAAACATTGATGGGCCAACATTATTATTTTATAATTTAGGCCTTACTTTGTAATTTAAAGTAGAGTTAGGCCAAGAAAAATCTATAGCGATTTTGATAGAACACGCAGTGCAAGTATTATTTCAAACGTCGCTTCTATGAAATTATGACATATAAATAACACTTGCACTGCGTGTGCTATCAAAATTGCTGTAGACTTTTCTTGGTCTGACTCTAAAATATTCTTTATTACACCACAAACATAAAAACAAATTTAAAAAAAACCGGCGAAGTGCAAGTCGGACTCGCACACGAAGGGTTCCGTACCATTATTTATAAAAACGGTCACCCATCCAAGTACTGACCCCGCCCGACGTTGCTTAACTTCGGTCAAAAATCACGTTTGTTGTATGGGAGGCCCCACTAAATTTTTTATTTTATCCTGTTTTTAGTATTTGTTGTTATAGCGGCAACAGAAATAAATCATCTGTGAAAATTTCAACTGTCTAGCTATCACGGTTCGTGAGATACAGCCTGGTGACAGACGGACGGACGGACAGCGGAATCTTAGTAATAGGGTCCCGTGTTTTACCCTTTGGGTACGGAACCCTAAAACCGATTTACAATGTAGATAAAGGTAGCAACAGGCGGTCTTATCGCTGTTAGTTCTTATTCTTCGTTTGTTTAGCATTAGAGTGAAGGTGACGTGCAATCGTATAATTATTTAGCTTTTTTTGTAATAGTTATGTACTTAGTGGTTAATATTAGTATTTACTATTTTTTTTTTCAATAATGCTTAAAAACGAAGTATAGACATGACAACCAAATATTAACGCCATTGTAGGGCAGGATATACAGAACATGAATCATTTGTACTGTCACGCTCCGTGATTGTTGAGCCATTTAGGGTTCTAGCTAAATTAGACATTCCATAGAGCACGAGTAAGTATGGAACAACCAATTCAGCTAGGACCCTAAATTGCTCGACAATTACGAAGCGTGCCTGTAGGTACCTAAAAATTTTGTTAACCCATTTTAACCATGCAATAAAATATTTTTGATTTTGATTTCTAATTTGAAATATTAGAATCAAAAAGTTCATAATAGATTGTATATCATAACATAACTACAAAAATGTGTCCTCTACTCTCAACCCAAAACCCCTTGTATCTTAGGATCTAGATATTTTCACACAAGACGGTTTATCGATAACTTCTTACATCACTAGATTATCGACATTAAATGTCGACTATTGCCCATCACTTTTCTGGCTGTGTACGTATTTAGAAACTTGACTCCGCCCCCAAAATTAGTGCGATAGGGACAACTGCAGCTGAGGCGAAAAATCCTGCGTAAAAATGACAAAAATCGAGGTTTCGTAGTCCTCTTTTTCCTCCCCCAAAACTTAACCAATCGTAACCAAATTTGGAAATCTAAATGATTATGAAATTATCTGTGTCGGACCGTTTTGCTTTTTTGGCTAATTGATATCAGTTTTGAATACCACGCCTCTCATTGCGGCATAGTCTATTAGGCCATTTTGGCCGTTTTTGAAGGGCTCTAGCGCCTTAAAAAACAAAAATATCAAAAAAAGCAAAACGGTCCGACACAGATATTGACAATATTAATCTGTGTTGAAAAAATCATTGCTCTAGCTTCAAAAACCACGGAGGAAAACGAGGACTACGTTTGTATGGAGGAATGACCACTCCTGTGGGCTCTTAATAATTGGCTGTTTGCATTGTTTTTTCTTCGTAACATGTTTGTCAGTAGAAAAACGTGCGAAATCAAAATTTTCCCTACGGCACCCTTTCGCCTATATTTTTTTAAATTTGCCGCCTTTTTCTACTGAACTGAAAACAGTGATGAACTTTCTGTCCTCTAAAACAGTACCTACAATAATGATTTTGATTTATTTTATCTTGTTTGACATTATATAATGAAGATCTTCAGAACTATTTTTGCTACAATACGAATATTTCCGAGCATATTAGAGAAAAAGTTGAAATATACTCACGGCGGCACTCGTAGGCCTGCGGCGGACGGAACATGTGCCACAGCGGGCGCGTGCACACCTCGCACGCCGTCGGGATGTGGTACGTGATGCTGACCAGGTCGTGCCCCTTGTGCTGCACCGTGTTACCTGCGGCCAAAGAGAATAGAGTGTATAGAGAGTTACTGTCATGGTAAATTATGTAGCCACAGTACATTTACTGCCATCTTTCGACAGAAGATTAAAACTGTTAGAACGCCATTTGACTTTGATCCTTATTCTTTCACTGATATGTGTTAATTTGTTAAATATCAAAATTAACGCCATCTACTCGAGAGTAGGCTGAAGGTTATGGCGCCATAGCTCGAAAAGATTGCACCATACTTTTGGCCTAGTGACGAGTAGATGACGTTAATATTCATATTTAACAAATTAACACATATCAGTGAAAGAATAAGGATCAAAGTCAAATGGCGTTCTAACAGTTTACTGTTGCTACATAATTTACTATGACAATCCGCCTCCATTTCAAATTCTCTTTGCTGCGACACAACAACGATACACTCAAATAGTTACAGGGAAAATGTGAGAACTGAACAGTCCCCTATAGCTAGTACTACCAATGATTTGCTTATAACCACAAGACGAGTAGTAGGTATACGAGTAGTATAAATTTTCTCAGATTATTTTTTCGGGTTCGGGTGCTAATCCGTTAAACAAAAGCCTTTGTTTCTTTTAAGAGCGCTCTTCAGCACGTGCCAAAGCAACCATGTCGTTTAAAAAGCAACTATCGTGATAGTATTAAGGTTCAAATTCATATGACAGCTCGTTCAGAGAACGATCAGGGTGGTCTTGTTTTTGGAGATAACAAAACGTGTTATCTCCGTTATGGGCTGTTTCATGAATTTGAACCATATAAATAGAATGGTAAGTTCGCTTTTTAAACGGGCTTGTTTCCGTTATTTATGTCGGAGCTATTAGCAGTCAGCAGTGTAACCACTGCATAAAGGAAACAATACCTTTTGTTTAGCAGATTAGGGTCCGAGCCCGAAAAAATCACCTGAGATAATTCATACTATACTCGCTCAGCAATCACTTTTTAGCATTCGCTTGATTAGTTTCTATACATGACAACATGTTAGAAAGTAGCAGCAACTTTAAACTTCTTAATTATTAATCAATTTGCTTTCAACGTCGTAGGTATTTGATAAAAATTCCTGCAGTTCTTAAAATTTGCAGGAATGTTTCTTCGCCCTAGTCCATCCGGAACATTGCTCTTATTTGGAGTATTGATCCGCGTCCTGCTGGATGGTATCCTGCAATTAAAACAAACGCGGGAGATCCTTCCTTACCATGCTGGTCGGTCTGGTCCTGCGGCTGGTCGAGCGCGTCCTGCGGCCGCCGAGCCTCGCCCTCGCCGGCGTACAGCAGTTGGAATATCCGCGGGATGTCTTTCGCGTCTGCGCGGATCACGTCGCCTTGCGTCACTGACCGGACATGGAACACTTTGCTGCAAGAAAGAATGTTAGCTTTTAATAATTATATAATAAAATCTCTAACTTCCGTGTATTTTTATTTTTGGAATTGTCCAACATTTGAAGAATATAAGTTTTAGATTTCAAGGTTCAATTAAACTTAGCCAGAGTAGCCCTGAGATAATGCACGAAAATAGCAAAACACGATTTTCACGTAAACGACACCTTATACAGGGTGTCCCATAAGTGACACGTCACAGTGACACTGGAGGTAGACCAGGCCAAGAGGACCCAAACCAACTTAACATGACCCCAGTAAAAGTTGCACGGTTTTCGAGTTATTGCCAAATTAAGGTTTTTCATGAATTTTGACCGTTTTTAACATTGTTAGTGCCAGTGTGCACTCGGAAAGGTCTCGAAGTTAGTTTTCTTTCTTTGTACGGCATCATGAATAGTTAATTAAGATAAAAGAATAGGTATTTTATCGATAAACAATGTAAAATGCAAAAAAGTACTGGTTTAATCATGAATTAAATTCACAGCGAAACATTAATTTTGACTTTGACCACCTGTCGTGAAAAAAAAATACTAGTAAAGTAATGAGCAAATAACGTCAAGCTATTGAGCATGTTATGCAGATTCAAAAATGGTATGACACATGTACCTTCCTGAAATAAAATAGGAATTATTATCATCTTTCGAAAGCCTCATAAAAAATAAGTTAAAACTAGGAAATCTGCAATCCGTTGCTACTTAGTAAAAATAACGATTTATGTTAAGATTTATGTAACTCTGGATAGAGAAATAAACCGCCGTACACATAAAAAAAAGTAACTTCGAGACCTTTCCGAGTGCACACTGGCACTTACAATGTTAAAAACGGTAAAAATTCATGAAATACCTTAATTTGGCAACAACTCGAAAACCGTGCCACTTTTACTGGGGTCATGTTAAGTTGGTTTGGTTCCTTTTGGCCTGGTCTACCTCCAGTGTCACTGTGACGTGTCACTTATGGGACACCCTGTATACTGCTTACTTGCTTTTTAACCTTATATAAGGTTTTTGTTCACTAACCTCAAATCCAAGATCATAACAGGATCCGTAGTATTCTGCTTATCGCTCTCCGAATTATAGAAGATGATCTTCTTCGATGACACCACTACATATTGCTTGCGCCAGCCGTGGCGCCTTATATTCTGTTTGATCGGCACGGACAGCCAGCCTTCGAGGGTCTGTTCTGTCTCCCCATCTTCTGCGTCGGCGGAGGATTGGGATGCTGTTTCGGAGGTCAGCGCGGCGAGTTTTTCTTTTAGCTGCTCGATTTCTACGTCTTTGCTGTCGACCTGCGAACAGAGTTCCAGATAAGATATTTTTATTAAGGAAACTTTAAGTCTAGTTTTAAGAAAAAACTCTAGTGTTATATGTAACTATAAAAGACTGTTTGTTTCTTAAATAAATAAAAAAGCTTGGTTACAATGCCATCCGAATCGACTACAAAAATACGATTTTATTTAATTGATGATTAAGGGTACACGAAAAAGTTCTATACGAAAGGGACATTTTTAGGTATACTGGTTTAGCGTAAAACCTCAACACCATGGAATACACGTTGCTAGGCGTGCTGCAGGTCGGTCTGTATCTTGGCGACCCGCTGGTCGAACTTGTCCTTCTCGCGAGTGATCTGTCTCTTTGTATACATGTATGTTACCTTCACGGCGAGCTTCAGTCGCGTCTGCTGCTCCTCTAGCAGCTGCTGCTGCGTGTCCTGCAGGTGACGCTGCATCTTGGTCACCTGCTGGTCGAACTTGTCCTTCTCGCGAGTGATCTGTCTCTTTGTATACATGTTGTTACCTCCATGGCGAGCTTCAGCCGGGTCTGCTGCTCCTCTAGCAGCTGCTGCTGCGTGTCCTGCAGGTCGCGCTGCATCTTGGCCACCTGCTGGTCGAACTTGTCTTTCTCGCGAGTGATCTGCCTCTTTGTATACATGTTGTTACCTCCATGGCGAGCTTCAGCCGGGTCTGCTGCTCCTCTAGCAGCTGCTGCTGCGTGTCCTGCAGGTCGCGCTGCATCTTGGCCACCTGCTGGTCGAACTTGTCCTTCTCGCGAGTGATCTGTCTCTTTGTATACATGTTGTTACCTCCATGGCGAGCTTCAGCCGGGTCTGCTGCTCCTCTAGCAGCTGCTGCTGCGTGTCCTGCAGGTCGCGCTGCATCTTGGCCACCTGCTGGTCGAACTTGTCCTTCTCGCGAGTGATCTGTCTCTTTGTATACATGTTGTTACCTCCATGGCGAGCTTCAGCCGGGTCTGCTGCTCCTCTAGCAGCTGCTGCTGCGTGTCCTGCAGGTCGCGCTGCATCTTGGCCACCTGCTGGTCGAACTTGTCCTTCTCGCGCGTGAGCTCTTGTTGCAGCTTGCGGTAGTCTTTGTCCTTGCGCACAGACATCTTGCTCTTGTTCTTTGTCACGGCCGGGTTCATGTCTTTCCTGTTAGCCAGAATTAAAAACATTAGTAGCTTCATGTTTAATTGGGATTAAATATATGAATACGATCTACGATATGTCTAATAGCTTCACTGATGGGCTTTACTGAAATAAATACCCATGAAGTACATCACTTGGTAAAATCTTCTCACGCTGGCAAAAACTAGAAATCAGATGTTCATTTCAACCAGCTGCTTATTTTCATGGATAAAGGACGGGTTGGTTCAGACTAAATGACATAGTAAACATCATGCCTACTATGCTCTAAAATTGTATGTCATTGAAGGGCCACAGAGTTTGCACTCTTGACTGACAATTTGTCTTTATTGTACAAATGATTTGGTAGTTTGAGGTAGGGAATGCTCCTGGTACTGAAATTGTTTGGCCAGAACCCGAAATCCCCGGTTCCACTACTGGTTTTGTATAGAGAGAAAATAAGTAGCAGACTGACCTGTTCATGATCTCGGCCAGCTTATTGACGGCTTGCTGCTTGAGCATGATCTCGGAGTTGAGCTTCTTGTTGAGCCGCTCCACCTCCTCTTGTAGCCGCTGCAAGCCTGCCACACGCTCGGCCAGCGCCGTGCCGCTGCGCCGCAACTCGTCTACCTCCTGGGGACACAACAATAATATTTAGTAAGTCTGACACTTAACCAGCAATAGTTTATGCCTTAGGGCCAGTGGCACCAACCACAGTTAACCGACTGATCAACGTCACGCAGCAGAGATCTATGAAACTTCCCAATACAGTAAAATTTTGCCAACGCTTTAACAGTGAAAGACGGTTTGGTGCAACCGACCCTTAGTAGTTATTGGAGGCTCAGGCCACGACAACGCCTGGTTCCAAGAACTAGCCCGAAATCGCGCAAAGAGACACAATCCTCCTCGACTTTGGCTGCCACAAATGCGGTTCCCGCATTGGTTTGTACAGTGGGGTACTCCTTAAAACATTATGTCATGATGTAAAAGGCCTCATGGTGAATAAAGAGCTATGTCCTACCTTCCGTTGCAGATCGATGGTGGCGCGGTTCTCATGCTCGCGGTCGCGCAGGCCTTGCACGAGAGAGTCTCGCGCGGCTAACTCGCTGCGGTGCGTGGCTAGAGCGTCGCGCATTTCTAGCTCTTTCATGGTTTTTTCCTTTTCGAGCTCGCCGACTGTCTCCTCTGCTATCGATCTGAGGAAAATAAAAATCAAATTTAGTCATGTTTGGGCCATTCCATTCTATTATTTTATCTGTTACATCTTCAGTCACAAAACATTTTTAAACAAAACCTAATCTATCTCCGCTTAATATATATTTTCTTAGTTAAGGAAATTGTTTCCATCGCTGAAAGAAGCATGGAGTTCGAGGCAATTCTTTGGTCAGCTCTCAGCAGAGCCGCACGTAACTTTAATGTTTTTTGTTTTAAGTTAGTTTGTATTTAATCTGGTTCGGCGGTGCCTAGTTATGTTACCTGGCGATGGCCTCGGAGTCGGCGCGCGCGATGGCCAGCTGCAGCTGGTGCATGAGGCTGGAGCGCTCCTGCTCGAGGTCGCGCGCGGCGCGGGCGCTCTCGTCCAGCTGCGCGCGCACCTCGCCCACCTGCGCGCGGTACACGTGGCTGAAGTGTTGCTCGTTCTCCAGTTGCGACCGCAGCTCTTCGCTCTACATACAACGAAACCAAACATCAGTATCTAGGTCAGCGCCAAATTTTGGTACGTATTTATAGTTTATAGTATATATAGGTCGATCAACTATTTCTTGTTGTTATTCTTTCCCATCAGCCAGGAGACAATAGTAGCATAGTTTCTTAGAAGAGCTGGTGTACCATGTTCTACAAGCGTGCTTAGTACAGTCAGCATCAGATATACCTGAGCGGGCAAGGTGTCCAAGAAAACATATACACTTCAATCGTCACAAAAATAAGGACATCTAAGTTGTCATTTTCACGTAGGCTTTCAGTTCGTCACATATATCTTAACTTCTGAGTTTTTCTTTAACACATACACCCTTATTTAATCACAATGACAATAACGGTTAGAAAGTCAGTGGTACCTAAGCACTCAAATTCGAGCTGCTGTCATTAATACCTACACGCACTGCCAATCACGTACGTCAGCAGCCAGGGTGCCACCAGTTGCTAAGCAGTTGTTATTTCAATGGTAACTAAGCATCAACATTTTATCTGTTTAACTTTAAAAAAATACTGTAGCAGCTACGAATTGAGACCTCCTTTCTTAAAGAAGTATTTTATCGTCAAGTGTCAAACTTAGACAATAAATAAGTAGGTTCTACGAGAATGATCGCTTTTTATTATAACTGTCATAGGCGGCCGTTCTTCCAAACCTCCGAGTTCCAAACCGTAGAGGATATATATGTTAATATATTTATTTAGCCCGCTTATTGTACTAAAATAATATACTATACAGGGTAGCCCATTTAGATCGGTCAGTATGGGAAAATCTGAAACTATAAGATATACACCGATCTCTTCTTAGGAACCATGTCATCGATCATCGATTTTAGTAACAATAAAAACTGCATTCATACATTTAAAAAAAAATGTGTACTCAGCTCGGGAATCGAACCCCGAACGTTTTGAAAAATAAAACTAAGACTATTTCTATTTAGATATCGATTGTAGCAGTAAATGTTACTATGAAACATGATGTCTGAAATGGATAAAATGCATTGTTTTCATATCCTTTAATTTATTTTAGTAAGTTTTTGAAAATACCACCATTTTTTTCATTACATTTTACATACATTTTTGAAGTGAAAACTTCTTTAGCGGCGCTGTGCACTTTTTGAGGTGGGAAAAGAATGATAAACTCGAGACAGCGTAAGGCGTAACGCGTAAGGCGTCTCTCCTCTCTTTCTACCGCGCGGCGAAAATGTATGCCTGAGCCTGCTGTTTCGTTTTTATTCACCAAAGAACTTTAGTCCTAACGTATCATAATCAGGTCAATTATTTAAAACTGGACTTTTATATTAAGCAATAAAGCTCAATGTTCTAATCTTGTACGAGCTGAAATACGAGGATCTCACAGTTACATTAATAACTTTATATCACTCAAATATAATTCAAAGCTACATCTTGATGAAATCGCTAATAAAAGTGAACTCTAGTACTGGTGAATAAAACTCAAAATACCTTGACCAAATATATTTAGATGCGAGGTCTGCAAGGTAACTTTACAATTTCTATTCGAATTTTCAACAATTAACGCTACAAATTTGAATTTCGAATTTTAAACAAGCTCACTGACCAGTAATTTCGGAACTAAAGTTTTTCAATAAAAAGGAGGATGGGTCAATTATACATAGTGCTGCAGACATTTTGGACTAGTCATTCAGTTTTCACTTCTGTCGGCACTCCCGGAGTGCAACCCCTTGTTATTTTTTTTTAATGTATGAATGCAGTTTTTCTTGTTACTAAAATCGATGACATGGTTCCTAAGAAGAGATCGGTGTATGTCTTATAGTTTTAGATTCTCCCATACTGACCGATCTAAATGGGCCAACCTGTATAGTACCTACTAAAATACGATGCTCCGAATCGATCAAAGAACGAAGGAGAAAATAATTGAATTGAAACGTAACACGTTCACTGTCCCAATCTGACATGTAAACCTTATGGCTTTGTAATAGAGGCTAGCCGTGGCCCCACGCGAGGAGCACGGGCAGTAAAGGTGTTAAACTAAACATATCCAACTATAACTCCTCTCTTTGTTTTGTTGGTTGGACTCATGATCCGCAAGAACGGTGCCTCCTCTTCTATAGATGTAGGTATGCGTGCGATAAAAACATCACTGCCATGCATATACGTAATATGCTAACTGTTGACCATAGGAATGACGAATTTTGTTTTTACAACTTAGCAGAGAGGATAGAGTATACGGAGTTATAATGGAGTTATATATCTTTGAACTTTTTGTTAGTATAACCTAGCAGTAAACATCAAATGGCATTCCGCACAGGAGTAATCTAAGGAAAGCCCACTGCGGGTTCAAACCTACAACGTCCTGTTAGAAAGTCGTACATACGCTACATGTCACATATCTTCAAAAATTATATAAACTAATGCGAAATTAACATAAAACCAGAAGACACAAATTAATAATAGAAATGAAACCCAAAAAAAAAGCTGTAATTTCTAAGTGCGTGCGACTGAGATTTGAACCCGCGGTCTCTGCTTTGAAAAGCAAACGCACAGGCGTCCAATTGTCAAGGCACGTTGTGGTCTCAGTAACAGTACTGAGACCACAACGTGCCTTGACAATTGGCTCTAAATTCGGCTTCAGTTAGCTTTCGCTATGTGTCATTCGTTTTGACGATTCTGATAAAAGAAATAGTTTGCAGTAAGTTGACCGAGAGCCCCTGTCAATGTCAAATGGTTGAAGAGCAAAACGTGAGATAGATGTATATGATGACAAGACTGTACTGCTTTCGATGATTGTCAAAACGCTTTACTTGTAATTAGCATGGCTATTTTTCATTCATTATTCGACCCTACTTGTATGCTTTTAACGTCTATTTTTCCATATTGTTCAGATATATTTGACACGTTGACCGCTTAGATACCAGTGTTTTTTTGGCAGCTAAGGTATCAATGACTTGTTGTAAGTGTAGAAATTAATGAATAGCGACTGTTATAGATATTTGTGACACGTTGAGCGCTCACAAGTAAATACTACCATGACAGTCAACAACTTTTTGACAGTTTAAACGTTTACCTCTCTTTGAGCACCTGGAGTGTATAGCGACTTCTGCTGCTGACTGTACATGTCCCATTATGGAAAGGCCTTATTATAACTACCAAATAATTCAAGTTTGGTTCATATAAATACGAAATAACTAGTATTTTAAGAGTGACCCAGGAGACCGTAACCATGGCAACTAGTGACAAGAAAAAGTTGATTCATCCATATCCTTCAATAGCCCTAATTATTGTGGTTAAAAATTGCAAAAAGAGGGTAAAAGTTATGTTGTTCCTGACCTACATTACGTTTTATAGATAAGTGTTAAAATTGTTTCTTTTTTACTCGAAATTCTGAGGGATGTGATTTATGTGATACAAAGCTTTTAAGTGCTTCAGAATTAAAAATGTTCTAAGGTATGAAGATAAGCACATACTTTGTTGTACTTTTTTTTATGTCCTATACTATTAATTAAACTATTTACCACCTATCTAAATAACCTAATTCTACTTCATAATTTAATCGTGTTCTTATTTATTATTTGTTTATTGATATCATATCATAATTGCATGTAATACATTCATGTCACTTGTAAGGTTCTTACGGGTTATCATCTTAGATCATAGGTACATACAAGTATTAGTGTACCTTAGAAACCCATATTTGGCACACTGTTCATATTTTTCACAGTTTTGGCATATTAGTTTAACAATTAAATAGTATACTAGTGAAAAATATAATATCTGGTTAACCAACATAATGAAACATATATTTTTTAACAATTAGCTTGGTATTAAATGTCAAGCTCAATACAAAATAACAATGAAAACGGTTGACTTTGTTGGAAATTATACGGTACGGACGCTATTGATTTCTCTTCAGTGAATATAAAAACACAATTAAATTTACTGATCAATGAAAGATCAAGTAAAACAATGTAAATTAAAATATGCTGCAAAGGTTGTCCATCGCAGTCCAACGCGGCAACGCGCAGCGAGCGTGATGGGCACCTTTGCGTCGGGGGCAGCCCGGGACGGGCTTCAGTAGGCATTTTTGTTATACTTATTTAGTTTATATTTATATTTAAGTTTAGTTTTAAATTAGTTTTATGTTTAATTTATGTATTATCTTAATTATGAAATAAATTTGTTTCCAATTAAAATATGTATTTCGTATTACAAAGTCCTCGACTAAATTGTTATGACTAGAATTATGTAACAATTATAAAAGAACAATTGAAGTACTATCCTATAAGTTAATGACAGTCTTTATGCAATTGTTCGGATAAATCAGAAAATGTAGCCACTTGCACCAATCACTAACCCGGGGTTAACCGGTTAATCCTGGAGTTACCATGGTAACCAGTACAATTTGACACTGGGTTAACGGTTTAACCGGTTAACCTCGGGTTAGTGGGATGGTGCAAGTGGCCCTTAGTAAGTTATATCACAAATCAAACAAATGGTATTTCCAAATGACATCATGCTTGCACTATTGAAGACCGTCTATATTTCGAGCTCATTTACTATTCATGTCTCCATAAGAGATAATTATCTTAATGAAATGTAAATTATCCGTGCGTTGGCAAGATTGTCACATTAAAGTACTTTAAAATGAGGAATCCTCACAAGTTCGCCCTGACACCGGCTCCCTATTAGGAGTTATAAGCATAATTACTCTGCAGCTAAAATCGGACCACATCTAATCTAATTGTGTCGTCTAGTAAGGTACGAGTGCAGCTGTAGACTACCTATTGTAGAATATGCACTATAAAGGTTAATACGAGGATTCGCAGTCGCTATACTTCGTTTTTTTAGCATTAGAAAAAGGGTAAACAATCTTGATGTGAAAGCTTATTGAAAAACACTTTTATTGATAATCTATATTATTGGAAAAGTAAGTCACATCAAATATCTAAGAATTATACAGCATATATGTGACGTTCCACGGCAAAAGGTACCTTATGGCGGCTGGCGCTTACGTCGCATAGCGCCGCAATATGATGGAGCGGCGTTAATAATAGCGTAAGCGCCAACCTCCATAAGTTACCTTTACTCGTGGGACGTCACATGTATGATCATTAACATTCTTCATAAGTAATAGTTACTATTTTTTAAGCGTTTTTCTATAAGCAGACACGTCAAGATTTGTTACCCTTTTGCTAATGCTAAAATAAATAAGTATAGTTTTAGTCGCATTTAGTTGTAAAAAAGTACTCTACGAGCTATACCACTCAATAGCATTTCTCACCATTATAACATTGTATACTCAAATAAGTTAATCATTGGGAATACTATTTGTTAACATTTTTCTATTTACACACGTAAACAGTAAACGTGAACGCATCTAAAATGATCGTTTTCGCTAATATACTAAATTAGCATGGGCGAAGCGTCCATGGAATTCGATTATTACGGACTTGACTAGTATCTACCAGTTGTACTAATTTGCGACGGTTAAGTAGGCTTTCTGGCCAAATTAACTCCGACCTGCCCAACATACTCGTATGTTAGAATCCCGGTCCCTATCTGTGGTGTCTTAAATGCTCCATCTAGTGAGCAGGTGATCTGCGAGTGCAGCACACAATCGCCCGTCATAATGTCCACATATGTCCCAGTGCACTTTATGCCGAGGCATATAACTGCCATGTATGGCATAATTGATAAAGGTTCTTTGACGTATGCCCTAACAACCCAGCGCTTATTCCAGTGCTACTGTTTTTGGCCTGAACTTTATTTAGGCAAGAATTTGCCTCATACCACTCCCTGTTAGCACAATTGATTAATCGAATAGCTAAGTACCTATTATTTGAGGAATGCTTGTATGTGTCTTCTCGGAAACTGCTTTTAAGGCGAAAAAAGATAGTCATGGTTTTTTCTAAAACTAATTAGGTATTACCGTGATGAGACGTTTAATTAAAACATGATATTGGGGAATTAAGACAATATAAATTTCTTTTCTTCTTCTCCGCGAGCATATCCCAAAAAACATAACAATGTACGGTGGACATTCTTTTATTGGAAATGATGACTGACTGATAAAAGTTACTGTCGAATGTTTCGTGTAAAATAGGCATGTTGACATGAATCGCGAATATATAACATGTTATGTTTTTACCATAGCAGGGAATATTAGAATGCTGAAAATCATATTTTGCAAGTGTAAATATGCGTAATAAATTAATTATAAATAATCAAAAGTATTTAAAATAATATCACGTGACTGTAAACGCCAATCAGAGCGCGTGACGTCATGACATGAGAAACACCACAGACAAGTCGTCAAACCTGACCGTAATCCATACGACACCACCAAAGAGTTAGGATGTTCAAAAACTGTATGTATTTTTTATTTCGACAATATACATTTATTACGTACAAAAAATATTATTACATGATATAAAGTGTATATTTATTTGTTATTAAATAAATAAAATGTTATATAATGCGACATTTCACCAAAATCTTTTTAATAATTTGGCTGAATGGAACTATCATTGCCACGTTGGCTGTCGGAAACAAAACAAAATAAAAATTAAAAAAGTTATATCTGCGCCCGCTAGATTTGCATTCAAAATTTTAGTTGTATCATAATAATTCATCTTAAATTGTAACTGTAAGTGTTTTTGTGTTAAAGTCAGTTATTGTGATTCATTTTTGAAATGTTTTTATCATCGCTGAACGTAATATGTATACATATAGTGCGCAATTAACAATATCATTCAAGTCAAAATTCGTAACTGCAACGTAAGTATCATGTAACAAATATTTGTTTTATACTCTAGGGTCTTGATTGTTGTTCTTTTACACATAGGCACTGCATAAGACATGTAAAATTTGTTATCCATTATTTTAGCTTATATATTTACATAATACTTATATTTTAGAAAGTGAGATAAATTAAATACTAATACAGCTTTTGATCTACGCTAGGGCTGACATTTTGGCAGCAGTTTGTTTATTTATTTGTTATGTTCGTGACGTCACGTGACAGCTTGGAGCGTTTAGGCTCAAACTTTAAACACTAAACTAATTAAGCTCTATTTAGTGTTTAAAATTAATGAATAAAAATTTTAAATACTTTTTTTTTGTAATAATTACGTGTCTATCTATAAAATGAATACAGTTCTAAAAAATTGTCAACATGCCTATTACTAGTATTTCGGATGCCTGTTTAACTTTGCATTTAAAATGTCTAGAAAAAAATGCTAGCAAAATCCAAAAGTATACACCGCGTGGTAGTTTTTACCCTACCCAGAGGTGATGACATGAATACATAAATATATAACTATAAACAGATACGCAAGTGCTTTACTTCGTAGAATCTCAACATGCAAACGCAGTGATCTAGGAACCTGCGATAATCGTCAAACTAGTTAATGATGAGCAGGAAATAGGCATTCCTGTATATTGAACAATGCCATAACACTTGTGTTTTATGGTCCCGGCGTCAATGATGCTAATTTGCATTTAACAATTTCATTATAATAAATAACGTACAATGTCTTTGTTCATGTATGAAGCGAGATTCCTGGCGGTACTTTCAGTACCTATAGTCGCATTCCTAAGATAAAGTGTGAGTAGAAAAGCAGGGACAATTTACGTTCGTCGCAATATTGTTTAGTTTTATAGGTCAAGAGGTTCGTGATAAGAATGCAATTAAATCTACAATGAAATTGTACTATAGTAGAACTATTAACACACAGTAACTACACTTTATATGTACATATCGGCAGTATTAGGCTACATTATTGTAGGGATCTCGATATCAACGAAAAAACGGCACTGAGAATAATCACGTAACAATAAATTTATTGTAGGTACTGAAACAGTCTAGAGCAGTTGTACGGCTCCGACCGTGTGGGTTTCGCTTAGAAATATTTCTCCTCTCTGCCCTTAGGATTTCCAAAAATAGCCTGTACAAATTTTCAGGTTCAGTACTTTACCGATAAAAAAGTAATATACCCACAGATAATCACAAGTTTCTTTTGCATTTCAAATAGAAGTATGAATAATGGGCATGAGGCGCAACGCATAATAAGGTATACAATAGTTTCATGATACTGTGTACAAGAATGTCAGTATAGACATAGATAGGTCAAACTTTCAACCCCTGAACTCGGAAGGACGAACATTTTAAACTGAACTACATACTGTAATCATTATCTTTATTATATTTTCCAAGTTGTTACCCATCGAGTGTATTTACTGCAGACAGGACGGAACTAATAATTATGTCAGTAACAGTTTAAGCAAACAACCAGCACGTGGTAACACACATGTATCTGCTAATACCTAGATATCCAATTTCGAGTGGAATGCGGACTGACGGAAGTTCAAAGAGAATGAAAGATTTTCAGCTAACATAACTATAGTGAACAATAAAAACCGGGCAAGTGCGAGTCGGACTCGCGCACGAAGGGTTCCGTACCATAATGAAAATAAAAACGGGAAAAAAAGGCAAAAAGAAAACGGTCACACATCCAAGTACTGACCACGCCCGACGTTGCTTAACTTTGGTCAAAAATCACGTTTGTTGTATGGGAGCCCCATTTAAATCTTTATTTTATTGTTTTTAGTATTTGTTGTTATAGCGGCAACAGAAATACATCATCTGTGAAAATTTCAACTGTCTAGCTATCACGGTTCGTGAGATACAGCCTGGTGACAGACAGACGGACGGACGGACGGACGGACTGCGAAGTCTTAGTAATAGGGTCCCGTTTTACCTTTTGGGTACGGAACCCTAAAACCCTAAAAATAACGTATGTATTATGTAGGGGATCGGACTGTCAAGCTCAATAATTCAATTCACTTTTCTTCAATTTTACGATTTTTGTTTTATTTTGACCATACAAACTGTAATTACTTATGTAGGTATTAACATATTTTGACATGCCTCTCCGTAGCTCTATTAAGGTATCTGTTAGCCTGAAGTACATTCCTTGGCCTATTTATTTTAATTAAATACGTTAAACTCTATGACACTCGAGAATTAATATGTCGGCGGTTCCTTCATGGAATTTTCAGCGAGCCCTACGTTGATTGGTCCAATTACATCAACTCGTACAGTGACAGTGACGAATGAGAAAACCATTCAGTTTCGAAGTCGTAAGTATTACCTACTAGCTTTTGCGCGCGACTTTGTCTGCGTGGAATGATGATGATTGATAAAAAACCTCGGGGTTCAAACTATCTCCATACCAAATTTTGACCAAATTTAAGCGTGAAGAGGCAACAGACAGACACACTTTCGCATTTATAATATTAAGAATGGATTCGCGGCATTATATGACATGAATCACGATGTAAAAACAATTTACGATAAATGAGGTAAAATTAAGGTAAAAAGTATTTTAGGTGAAAAATAATGGAAAGATGTAAAATCGTCAATACTTTCATTGGGGAATCGATCCAGGAAACGTATAGTAACAATCTGGCACCGGCGCCAATAACGGGGTCATAATACATATTTAAGAATTTCAAGTTATATTCGTACACCAGCGTTTGTCTACGGAATGTTTGTGTCATAAATATCAAGGTCGCACAACACTTACGTATTCATATTCGGGCAAGTCATGAATCCGCCTAAACGAGAGCGCATGCAGCGCGGACTTTTTCGATAATTACGGCGAACTAGATTGTCTGACCTATAGGCATTCAGTGTAGCGTCACTCCGTCTCAATAGAATGTTACGTTCCCAGCCGAAAATGACCACTTTTTCGATTGACAATAAGGGTTTTTCTTACTAGTTGTTTACAACCAACTAAGTGGTACTTTTTGGCTGAGAACGACATAGTTTTATTATAAATACGTATAAAACATTCAACCCATTGGCCCTCACAACGCCGACCCGCAGTGAGGACGCTTCTAACAATTATATTAGCAGTGCAAATCTCATCATTATCATGACTAAGACATTAACGGGAGAAAAACCGCCGGCCTACGTAATCGTATGTTTATTTATTTCGAGACACTGCACACACAGGTATAGCGTTTAAGGTAAAAGGCGTATACTTATGTGTTTGTTGTCGACTATGAGTCACTCCGCGAGTCCGTGAGAGGACGGTCTATTTCGGAGTGATGAGATTATGATTAGTTCGCATCAAGATACTAAAAGCATAGTTAAGTTCATTGATGTATTCACAGTTAAGTTATTAATGAAAAAGGCATTCACGTCTGAGTAGCCTCAGGAATAAATTAACAGAATATCATTCAGACGTGCATTAGGATGGAATATAAAATTAAAATAATATTAATTCGACAAAGCAGCTTGTTTTAAAAGGTTTTGTGGCATTTTTTAAATGACTAATGGCTGATTTAGAAGGCGCGCGAACTCGCATGCGATTTTAGTTACATTGCGGACTGTTGATTACGTCCAATTCAACCGACCAATCAAAACACGCAATGGTATGAAACTCGCATGCGAGTTCTCGCATCGTCTAAATCAGCCCTTATTCTCAAAAACTCTCTGCTCTCCGTCATGTCATGTCCATTTAGCGTCTCGATATAAGAAAAGTGGTTGAACTCTACCAAGGGTTTTTTTTTATATTTAAGAAATAATCTCTGAAACTACTTATGTGTAATCCTAAAACCAATAGGAAAAAATATTGTACCCATAATCTGTTCAGTTTGCGTATGTTAATGAAAATTAAAGTTGTCCAGTTATAGTTTCTTATGTTATATTAAATACGTAGCTGTTTCATTTTTATTAACCGACTTCCATTTCATAGAAGGAGGAGGTTCTGTATTCGGTTGTGGCTATTTTATTAAGATATAAAGGATACGACAAACAAGACACTCAAATCAAACTATAGTTTCTTTTTTGGATAAAATCCGTACTTTTGTATATCGGTCTAAAATATTGCTTATGTTAACCAGGCTATAAAACAAATCATCAATTATTTTTATAATGTTATTGGTTTCCAACAGTTTTAATGCAAGAATCGTAGATTTAAGTTAATGAAAATCTATTCAGGGACATTTCTGTTATTACGGCTATATCCTACACCATACCATACGCAAGTGATAAGGAAGGAAAATAGTTCAACTGGCCGACTAGGTCAATAACCAAAACATAAACACAACATAATTATAGTCCCCCTTATTAGTTACTCTCCGGCACATAATCGGTAAATATATTAATTCAAAATATATAAATTTACGTAAATAAATATGAAGGTCATTCATGATCTTAACCCTTTATAAGGCATAAGGGTGTCAGAAATTATGCAAAATTGAACCCTATCACATTGTAACATAGTTCAAAATCATGTGGGAAATATATTCCCTCTGCCTTATAAAGGCTTAAAATAACTAATAAATAGTTTTGATACTTTGCCATTTTTGTCATAGTCATATATGTATAATTTATTTTCAGTACCGAGTAAAACTACCTACGGTATCTCGAATAAAGGGATTCAACTTGATTCAAGTATTCACCTTTAGTGTCGTACTATAAATAAATAAAATAAATAAATAAATTCTTACACAGATTGACCAAGTCCCCCAGTAAGCTCAAGAAGGCTTGTGTTGAGGGTACTCAGACAACGATATATATGTTGCAGTCAAAAGTGTGAACTGGTCAAAAGAACTTTTAACCGACAAAAACAGACAAAACTGCTTTTGACTGAGCATGTTGGTCAAAAGTAGTTTTACCTGAAAATCATACCTATTTCTGGCAGCAGTTTCGTTTTTAGGGCGTAGCAAAAAAAAATTAACCCTAACCTACCTATCTCTGGGAACAGTTTCGTTTTTAGGGCGTAGCAAAAAAAAATAACCCTAACCTACCTATTTCTGCGAGTACTTTTGACTGATAGTAACAGTCACAATTACTATTATTAACCAATGATTTTCAGGTAAAACTACTTTTGACCAACATGCTCAGTCAAAAGCAGTTTTGCCTGTTTTTGTCGGTTAAAAGTTCTTTTGACCAGTTCACACTTTTGACTGCGACATATATAATATACAGGGTGGAAAGGCACGACGATCCTTCCCGGAAGTATTAGGTCGTTTAAGTGATACAGAGACTATTGGTAATGGTAAGAATCGTTAATTGAGTAAAAAATAAAAATTGCAAAAATACTACTTTTTAACTGTGGTGATAACCCTATAGCATGTGCACATGACGGCTAGATTAAGGATCTCCGTCGGGAAAGCTCGGGACTTTACACTTTTTTCCGATCGTTGACAGTATCGCAATGATGTATGAATGACGCATAAATGTCAAATACTTAAATCAAATGCATGCAAAAATATTACAAACAATTTTATTACTTTCTTAGATAATTACTTTTTTCCAATATTTAATACTATCTTCTTTTCACATACGGTGTTCAAATGTACCTCCGTGTATTACAACGCCGCCGCAGCCCGTACCCGAGTATGTCGATGCACATGCGATATAGTGTATGCTCTTCGTCATTTATCCTCCGCAGAAAGCACCAATTAGCCTTTGTCTCATTTCGTCCGCAGTTTCACATTCCGTTTGGTTTGGTACACCATATCTTTTACACAGCCCCACAAATTTAAATAGCCACGAGCATCTAACATTTTTATTTGAAGAATATGACATTCAATAAGTATAGTTCAATGAAAATTTAATTTCAAACATCAGACGTCTTGTCTATTTCCTACCACGCAAGAAGGTTTGTTAGTTTGGTATTGAAGAAGTATTTATTCTTGATTTATTCTTAGTATTTCATTTTTGCAAGTTCATTTGGTGCAACTAACACAACCTACATGTAATTTTTTATTATTTTAAATAGTTTCCAATTATTCGAAAATAATTTTGTGAAACGTGTTAAGAAACTAAAACCTTTTTATCAGTCAAGGAAACCAGAGATATTTATAAGACGATTGCGTACTTTTGAGTGGTTGTCAATGTCACCATTTGAACTGTCGTTGTAAACAATGTTGTGGTTAGTATTATTAATATTAAGGAATAACATAACTATTTCATTCAAGTATTGAACAAGTGGAACCACTAAGAAAGCGAAAATCCTGCAATGATTCTTACCGTGCTGTAAGCAGACCTAAAAATGGTTAGATGGCAACAAATTAGCATAATTTCCTGTCGAATACTGATTGTTTACAAGTAAGTTCATTGACCCTGTCACCTGTTAGGGTTAGAACAAAGTAGTTTTTTGCGTGGATGTTTAAAAGGTCATAATTTAGAAACGGTTGCCCATATTAACATAGTTTCTATGGAGAAAATATAGAGCTTAGGCTAAACTATCTCCCATTTCCGGAAAGGATCGTCGTGCCTTTCCACCCTGTATAAATACTTAAATACATAGAAAACAACCATGACTCAGGAACAAATATCTGTGTCATCACACAAATAAATGCCCTTACTGGGATTCGAACCCAGGACCATCGGCTTCACAGGCAGGGTCACTACCCACTAGGCCAGACCGGTCGTCAAACTAGACTAAACTATAATTACGTGACAGTGTTGGACAATAGTACTGGAACGCCTTCAAATCCTACGACTCTTCTCTTTCCGCACAGAGTCTAAGAGCGAATGATCACGCGTAATTCCATAATAATTCCATGCGCCCAGCGGCGGCGGCGCGGTTGCTGTCGTGAGTTATGTTAATCCTTAGTTATAGGGTACTTTTTTTTTGTAATAAATAATAGGTAGCGACTCACCCTAGTGTAGTACATGTCTCGTTCAGCACTCGCAGCGGCCAGCTTCTCCGAGGCGGTGTGCAGGGCCTGGCGCACGTTGTGCAGGTCCCTGGCGCGCGCGTCGCGCTCGGCGGCGGCGGCGCGCGCGGCGGCCTCGGCCGCGGCCGTCTCGCCGGCGCCGGCGCAGCGCGCGGCGCGCTCCTGCTCGAGGGCCGCTTGCAGACCGACCACCTGCAAACGAGGCGGTTGTTCACTCCAAAGTTTACTGTTTTCATGTCAAGTGCTGCGTCAAGTATGGGGCTTATAGGGATATGTATGCGTTCTTACTGCCAAGTTTGTGCAAAGTTAGCCTAGGTTCGGTAGCAAAATTGAGGTTTACGCACACTCGGACACCTTTACAATACTTTACATAGAGTGCTATTGGTGTTTGTGCGAAAATGGTGTTAAATGAACGAAAGAATATGAAAGCTAAGCTTTTTCATACATTTTGCTTGCTATCGATACGAGAAAAAATTCTAATTCTAATTATCATTAAACACTTATTGTGTATGTGATCTCAACTAAGGTACGTACACAATAAAGACATTGACACCAGGGATGCAAATCGGTAGTTTAGTAATTGGTTGATTGTTAATACATTATAAGCGTTTTAAAATCCTCCGAATAATCAGTTTTCGTTTAATGGAAATGGAACAAAGTAAAAAATAACTCTATATTCTATATACATAAATGCAATAAAATTTTTACTGAGTCCTATAGTAAGTTACGACCTACATATTTATCTAAGAACTGTTGAGTAGGTATTGTATCACAGACCCAGATCTTTTAGAAAAAATCCATTTAAATAGATCGATCAGTTTTGAAGATTATTGGGAATACACATTCGTGAATCGTGTTCCTTCCAGAATCCCTTTGCCAGGTTAGAACTCGGTGTCTCATCGTAAACACATCATTCAGCTCCCACACCCATACCTACTTACTATGAAAAGTGTTAACGGTGAGCCAGAAACGTAATATGAAGTAATCGTTCCAAGAAATATATTGATGCGTAAGATATTTATAAAAATAAATATCAAATAAATTATATTCTAATATAAAATCGTCGTTTATAAAAAACTAAGACAAATTTTACAGAGAAAAACACCAGCTTGATGTTTTGCCAATGAATTTGTTGCAGAAAATACCATTTCCAGGTAAAAAAAGAAAATGGACAAAATCACTAGATGTGTGAAATTTTAATAAAGTGCCATATATACCACCCTTTAATTGGCATTCTAAGTATCAAATTAGCAACTAGGCTTTATAGGATTGCAAACAGTATCTAAGTTGCGTGCTAAAATAACAAGTCATGGAATAAAGTTAAAATGGAAATATTAGCCACAATCGGGTAAGTTGCGGAGGTTCAGTTGATAGAGTGGCGTACTGGTGTTACAGATCCACAATCTCGTAAATTGCGCCTGAGGCTGTGAATTTTTCTATATTTCCATCAAGCCGAGTAGGTACAAAAAACATATCTTTCTTTCTTTCTATTTCTATAATACAAGAGTATAGATTACCTTCTCGCTTTCCTGGCGATGCTCGCCCTCCAGCTTCTGCAGGCGCTGCTGCATCTGGCGGTAGTCGACGTTGAGCATGGACATCTGACGGTCCTTCTCCTGGCACGTGGCCTCGGCGCGCTGTCGCCCCGCCTTCTCTTCGTTCAGCTTAGCTTGCAGCGCTGCCCACCAACACACAGTTAAACAATCCCTCTTCTAAACTAGGGACCGACCACATCAAACCGTAGGCGGAGTGAAACATCTTGAGCAGTTTGCGTACGACATTTCGCTGTATTTATGCCGTATCAGCGTAATGTAAGCTTCGATGTGGTCGGTCCCACTGTTTAACCTGTTGTAGCTAACATAAACCGATCAGTAAGGTTTTATACCCATAGCCAGGATATCGGAAGGGCATTTAAGGCTACAGTTGATAATTTTTTACAAAATATACGTGCATTACGGGGAAAATTAGCAAACTGACAATACCTGTAAATATCATTTCCAATGTTCCTGAAGCATGCAAAAAGTGAAGTAATGAAAATCGTTTTAGGGTAACAATTAGCTGTAGTGAGTTTAGCACGAACCGAATTATTGGGTCGGGTCGGGGTATACAAGGAAATATAGGGGGAAAGGGCTGAGGAATAACAAGGGACGAGACAGCTCACCTTTGACTAGCTCGAGGTTGGCTTCCTGCTTGGAAAGCAGCTGCGAGCGTTGCGTGTCCTGGTGGGCGCGGAGCTCTTGCTGGTACAGGTGGTGCGCGGCGGAGCGCTCGTGCGCCAGCGACGCGCACTCCTTCTCGAGCTGCGACACGCGTTCCGTCAGCTGACGGTTGTCGTTGGCCACCTGCCCCAGGCGTGCGGCCGAGCGCTCGAGCTCTGCGTGCGCAGCGCTGAGGCGGCCGCCCGCCTCGGCCACGGCGGCCTCGGCACGCTGCTTGCCGGCCTTCGCAGCGGCCAGCTCGTCGGCTAACGTCGCCCGCTCGCGCTCGAGCGAGTCC
Source organism: Cydia splendana (assembly GCF_910591565.1). Taxonomy (NCBI): domain Eukaryota; kingdom Metazoa; phylum Arthropoda; class Insecta; order Lepidoptera; family Tortricidae; genus Cydia; species Cydia splendana. The sequence continues at coordinate 6,067,888 of NC_085964.1, forward strand.
CGCTGCGCTCGCAGACGCGCCGTTGTCCCGTCGCTGACGGCGGCGGCGGCGGCCTGCGCAGCCGTCATCTCTGCCGCCTGTTTCCGCGTCTTAGCCGCAGCCTCAGACTCCTGCTTTAGTTTCTCGCGTAATTCCGTCAACTGCTTTTCTAGGGTGTTGATTTTATCATTGTAATTTTGTAGGTTGCTCATTTCTTTTGCTCTCTTGTTCTGTTCATCCTCGAGTCGTCTTTTGGCTTCACTGTAGTTCATTTCTGCTTTCCTTCTTGACTCTGCTTCAATCTCTGCCTTACGCTGAATTTCCTTAAGGTCATGTCGGAGTAATGCCAACTCTTTGTCAGTGTCTGCTATTAATTTTTTACTTCTAGATTCTCTCTGAGACAGTTCTTCCAACTGAGCACAAAGGCTCACTTGTCTATCCTCAAGTTTACGCCTACCATCCCTCTCTCTCTCTAAAAGTTTCTCTAGCTGCAAAATTGCTTCAGAACCAACATTGTTGATATGATTGGTTGAGATTGTGTCTACAACATCTGTGTGCTGGTTCCTACGACCACACAGTTGGTAATCCCCATTGTAAGTGAAGCCCACAAAGGGTAAATGGTTGCCAACAAATGCTTTTGGCACTGGAAAAGATTCATCTAATGCATCAGATTTTTCAATTTCATCAAAATTTTTAGTGTCATCATCACTGGACAGCTCAGGGACTACAGGTGGCACAGAGTCTCTGAGATTATCGAAGCTCCACTGTTCATTGTAAAAGAATGGGTGTTGCTTGATTTCATCAACACTATTCTTACCTAATCTTCTAACTCTGTCTGTAAGCAGCCCTCTTATAAGAGACTTGGCCTCTTTAGATATTTCTACATCATCAGGAAACTGTAAAGAGTTTCTGTGATCCATAATTTTCCCATAAGTTCCTACTAAGCTCTCAGCGTAAAAGGGTGGATCCCCAATTAACATTTCATACAAAAATATACCCACAGCCCACCAATCACATTCACGGCCATACACTCCTTCTCCATTTTGGGACTGTAAGACCTCAGGAGAAATATAATCTGGAGTCCCTACAGCATTGCTAGCCCTCACCAGCCCATCTGGGCCCATTCTCATGCAGGTGCCAAAATCTGCTAATTTTAAGTGACCATACTTGTCAATTAGCATGTTATCCGGCTTTACATCTCGGTGAACAAACCCCATGTTATGGATTACGTCTAATGCCAGCACTATTTCCATTGTATAAAACTTGGCCCACTTCTCGGGTATATCATAATTAGACATGAGACTAACAAGATCACCACCAGGCATGTAATCCATTACCATGTAAAGATATTTGTGGTCTTGGAAGGCAAAATGTAATTTGAGAATCCATTCAGAGTTAGCGTGTGCCATTATGTGTCTCTCCTCCCAAAAGAAGGTGGAGTCTGACCTTTTGATCATCTCTACTTTGCTCAGCAGCTTCATGGCGTACACATGACGTGTGGACTTGTGTCTGACTAGTTGCACTTCCCCGAATGCTCCCCGACCTATCACTTTTATTAGGTCAAAATCTGCTGCCTTCATACGAAGATCAACAATTTCAGATGCAAACTCTTCATCTATAACAAAAGAGAGTTACATTTATTAAGAAATAAAAGCTTCCAAAATATTTCTTACTGACAAAATAGGCATACATTGGACAGTCAGTTCAATGTATTATACAATTGTTTTGTATGAAAGTTTGTTTAATGACAATGTAATCAACATGATTGGCAAAAGATAACAAAACAATTCAGTTGAAAAGAATAGTGAGATATTCTGCAGTAATATGCATCACATTATAATATTGCAAAGTAGCAAACCATCTAACTACATTTACAAAGAGGCTTCAAGGGAAGACTTATCCCACAAAGGGGTTTCATCCAGACTATTTATTAAAGACAAATTGAAACTCAATAAAATATGATTTGAAATTAAATTACATTTTTAGTTGAAGAAACTTCCAACTAATATAATGTACATGATGTCATTGTTAACAACACTGTTACTACTAACTTAAACAATACATTTGCACAAAGCTTCCACAATTTATATTGACAAGGTTTTATGTGAAATAAAGTGGTGTCTTACATCTGCTAGTGTAGGCCTCGACGTTCTTCATGCGACGTATGGCCGGGTGGTCGCAGTCGGAGACCAGCGCCGCAACCGTGTCCAGCAACGAGTCCACGTTGCCCGGCGACCGCGGGTCGCACAGCCGCTCCTCCAGCGCGCGGAGCCGCCGCATGCGCTCCTCGTCCTTCGCCACTACCTCCATACTGACACCCTTTCTCACGTCTTCACGCACTAAACGCCACCGCACATTCTCCAGATCACACCACCCACTGATGCCACATCGCGAACCCTCGACGAGTACACGACCTTCGGAGACCACTGCCCGTTTGTTTTGTTCGAGACGCACTATTCCACCGCTAAGTTATATTTCATTATCGAAAAGTCGAAAAAATTGTGTTGCATAGCTCAAAATGACAGCAGATAAAGGTGGTTCTCACAACAAAGCATATGCACGTTCGCGATTATATCCTATCGAATAAACGGTTTTCTACTAAATATTATTGATAAACGAACACTAAATAGTAATCATTATTGGCACAGCTTTAAAAATATTGTCTAATTACGAAATATTCAACCGCTTGACCGATGATCGAACAATATTATGAAGTTAGCTGCAGGTATGAAGTTCGCAATGGCGACTCAGGGGCCACAGACTATGAAATATGGCTATCTTCGTGTCAAATAAGGCAGTTAATAAACGATCGGACATTGTATTATAGTGTAAAATAACAATGTATTTACATTTTCTTCCCGAATATGAAATATGCAGAAACTTACAAGAAAAAAGTTATTTTATTTGCATGTTGTCGCAGATGAAGTGAATGCTATTTGTTGTTTCGTATTATTTGAATTTAAAAGAGTCTACAAAGCTCACCAAATCACATGCGATTTTTGATTCATTGCGGCATTTAATACATCGATTGAATTTGTTGCACCCAGGTTGCACCTGGGCTATAACCGCGAAAATCGAAGTTCGCAAATTGCGGGCATTTTTCTCTGTCACTCTTATTACGCCTTCCTTGGAGTAAAAGAGAAAGATCCCCGCAATTTGCGAATATCGGTTTTCGCGGTAGCCCCTCTGAGTAATTGTTAATTTATCCAAAATTTGATAAATAGACCGCAACCCAAATAAACCGCAAACATTTATCAAACGTCTGTAGAGCCCATTAGAAAAGCGCATAGACAAATAAATCCATTCATTCTTTTATCAAAGACACGCAGGATCCTTCATTCATTAATCCAAAATTCATTTTCATATTTTTCATTCGTTCACTTGTCTTGAATGGAACATGGCGGTGCTAGGCAGGATGTGCATAAGTTTTTAATTTTGCATTTATTATAAAATCGAAGATTTTTAACTACTGTTTATTAGATGGTGATTTTTTGTGAACCGAAGTTGTTGTTATTGTGCAAGGACATCTTATGACCAGCTCACTTTTAGGCTACCCTTGACTTTTTGCAATGAAATTTGTTACTTCGCTGCTGGTGTAAAAATAATTGTGACAAATATAACTCATTATCTCAGGTAATTGTTGTTTCAATCAATTTTATGATTATAATATTTACGGATATCCTCAGATCCTGCCTTTGAAACCATCACCTGTTCAGTTTGAATGACTCGAATCTGTCCCATTTTATTTCAAGTTTTCTTGTTATTTTGTAATAATTTTACCTGCTTCTTAGTAGTCCGATTTGTTGATGTCATTGAATATTCTGTGAAAGGGGAAGGGATCTCGGGATTACCCTATATTATTTTACCTAATACTGAGAAATATTTTTTCTTTGTACTCTAATTCAATCACGTGTGGTTCAGGTCGTTATGGGGTCAATAACTGCTGACTTCGACTTATTTTAGTGTGATCGCTTTACTGAGAATTGGCTATATTACAGCAAGATTTCTTGTGATTTGACTGACAATGACGTGCATAAGGTGTGCGGGAAGAATTTGATGTCCCCTTTCCGACCAGGCCATCGAGTGCGTAGTATTCGCGACGCGAGACAAATTACCATGTGCAAGTGCAATCCCGGCACAAGGGCGCAGGTAGACCACAGGGTGCACCGCGCAGGGTCGGGCGGATGCGGGGCGGAGGCGACGAGCGGGTAGGGCGGGGGGTCCGGCAGTCAGCTGTGCGAGTGTCATCTGTCTGTTGTCTCGCGTCGTGCCACGCCGTGGGAAGTGGCCTAATTGTTATCCCTCCTTCATATCGAGCGAAATTTGATTCTGTTTTGCATTCTATGAGGTGTGCAGTCAATGTCAAGTTGTTATCATTCCAATGATACTTCAAATTTACAAACTCAAGTTATGAACATAGGCCTATTCCTTTGTGTTAAGTACTATGCCCAGAATTGAGTTGTGGTTATACTATGCCCCGATTTGGTTTCAGAATAATTTAAAGACTTCCCTTTTGCAAGTAACTTAAAAGGAATCCTTTGTTTTCTTTCCTAGTCCTTTATGATCAGGTATTTTGTGAAGATGCTGTAGAAATATCTGAAGAGATTATATTCTATAATTTTTTAAAGTAAATTTGGTAAGGAGGGTATTGTCCAGTTTTAATTCATTGTTTGACAATATTCATTGCATGTTTTGGAATTCAAAAAACTTTAATTTAGGAAAAGTTTAAAAATAATATAACGAAAACTTATGAAAATCATCATAATCATCACCTTCTAAATTAAAATTAAAATAGCCTTTATTACTGAAGTTTTGTAACATTAATACTCTATCTACTTAAAAATATACCTTAATTTTCACTATACAATTATATATATATTACTATTTACTACTTTTCTAGTTTCCATCGACAACTTTAGCTTGTCCTCCGACATAGGCCTATGTCAGAGGACTTTCTAAATTAGTCTTAATTTATTCAAGCTAACCATCCTATCTCATAAAATTTAAAGTAGTGAAAATGGAGAATTATACAAAATGTTGCATAATAACATATGAATCCACGCAGAGTAGAACTTGTTTTCATTGTTTCATGTGCATGTTTGGGATTGGCCATTGTTATGCAATCAACAATTTTCAATAAAGTTTGCTTTACGATTTACTGCTGGAAGCTGCCGATAACCGCTCACAAGGTTGTACTGTAGGCACTTTATGTTTTTTAATCAATGTTGATTAAAAGATCTGACTCATTTCCTTTTTCAGTAAATATTGAGAGCACACCAGTGTAGGCATTGTTTTATTAAATTTCTGACCTCTTTTCACTTAAGTAGGTCAAATATTTTTGTCTTACTCAAACTTACTCTCATAACCAAAGAGGGAGCTACGAAGTTTGGGTCTCTTCTTGAAGAATCTTAGTTCAAAATAAATAAAAAATTGTTAAGCACTAACTAAAACAAATGCACAAACACAATAACATAGGCTTATGAATGGAATGATTGTTTTTATTGTGTTTATGGTATTTCCTTGCATGTAAGGATTTACCTAAATCTTTAGCAATCTTCCTTAACTTGACCAGTATGTACTGATGCCTCATATTTGGGGTAGAAATGTGTGACAATAGAAATCAAGCTTTCTGCATTAACTTACAGCACTGAGGATTTTCTTTTTACACACATAACATTTTTAATGTCTGCGTAAAATAATATAACGAGTAATATTGATTATTTCCAGCAAGCTGTGGGTGCCATGGCTACGCTGATCCAAGAGAATGGCATCAGCATCAGCAATCACATTGTGCCTGACCACGAGTACTGCGAGCCGGCGCGGGAGCCCGAGCCGCAGGCCGTGGCGCCGCCGGCGGCGCTCGACGCCGCCGCGCCGCCGGACGACGAGGAGACCCCCGAAATAGACATCATGATAAACAATGTTGTGTGTAGTTTTAGTGTTAAGTGCCACTTGAACCTGAGACAAATAGCTTTGAACGGTGTAAACGTGGAGTTCCGACGCGAGAACGGGATGGTGACGATGAAGCTGCGGCGCCCGTACACGACGGCGTCCATCTGGTCGTCGGGGCGCGTGACGTGCACGGGCGCCACCAGCGAGGACCAGGCCAAGGTGGCGGCGCGCCGGTACGCGCGCGCGCTGCAGAAGCTCGGCTTCCAAGTGCGCTTCCAGAACTTTCGCGTAGTCAATGTATTAGGAACCTGTCGAATGCCCTTCGGAATAAGGATTACGGCATTCTCCAACAAATATAGGGAGGCAGAGTGAGTATTGATTTGGTTGTTTATTGATATAGTTGGTCGCAGTACATTTAAACAATCCGCCTTATTTATTCATGATTCAAAAAGAAGAAACTTGATCTACTTTTAAATAATCCCCACCCCCACATTAGGTGGCCTCAATGTAGGTATCTATCTTAGTGCTTGCTGCCTGAGGCCCATTTCTCGAACGGTACGCGGGTAATTATAGTGTGTTGCCATGGTAACCCATACGATTTTGACAGTTCGTGGACTAATAATATTAGTCTAAGGCCCACTTGCACCATTCCACTTACCCGAGGTTAACCGGTTAAGCCGTTAACCCAGTGTCAAATTGTACTGGTAACCATGGTAACTCCAGGTTTAGCCGGTTAACCCCGGGTTAGTGGGATGATGCAAGTGGCGCTAATACCTTTCGAGAAATTGGTGCCTGCTTGTTGATAATGTTGCCTTCCCATACATACAACTGATGTATGCTGACATCTACACAGTAACAATTTACAAAGTACCTACAAGCAGTAGCAAGTATATGAGTGTTAACATAAAATAAATTTTAATTTCATTTTCTTGTATGCTTGCAAAGATGAAATCCATTTGTAACTTGTTTCCTCGCTTTAAAAAAATGAATTCATTGTCTGATCAGAGGGTAATGACATCGTGACATTGGACTTATGTTTCAAGATATGTAGGTATAAATAGACAAATGAGTTCATTGACCTGCAAGGTTTAGGTATTAAATAATGGCATTTCACTACAATTGAAGAATAATTGCCTGAGAGGTAAGTAGGTTCTGTTAACCAAGTAACACATCAGCACTACTTTGGAAAAAAACTCGTATCTCTTTCTGTGAATCAAAAGAAAAATGGGAAGAATCTATGTATGGGATGCATACAGAGTTACTGCCTTTCAACTTTGAGTGGCTGTGTCAGATACGAGATTTTATCAAAATAGTGCCGACATGTAGAACAGATGATAGATTATTATTATAGCCTTTTCTTCCATATCCATTTTAGTTTAACTATGTATTTTTGAACTAGTTGTTTTATTAGGGTTCCGTACCCAAAGGGTAAAACGGGACCCTATTACTAAGAATTCGCTGTCCGTCCGTCCGTCCGTCCGTCTGTCACCAGGCTGTATCTCACGAACCGTGATAGCTAGACAGTTGAAATTTTCACAGATGATGTAATTCTGTTGCCGCTATAACAACAAATACTAAAAACAGAATAAAATAAAGATTTAAATGGGGCTCCCATACAACAAACGTGATTTTTGACCAAAGTTAAGCAACGTCGGGAGTGGTCAGTACTTGGATGGGTGACCGTTTTTTTTTTTGCTTTTTTTTTTGCATTATGGTACGGAACCCTTCGTGCGCGAGTCCGACTCGCACTTGCCCGGTTTTTAATTTATATGGATCCCTCTCTGGGTGAAGGCCTCCTCCAGTTTTTTCCATCTTTCTCTGTCTTCTCCTGTCTCCATCCAATGTTTTCCGGCTATTTGGGTTGAATTGAATATGAAGTTGAAGTTGAATTTTATTTAAGTGAATAGAAAACGGAAACCGACAGGACAGAAATACTAAATAAGTATTTGTGACGTCCCATGGTCAAAGGTACCTTATGGCGGGTATGGAGTTATGCATACCCCAGTAATCTACAATAAATAAGCTATCAATAACACATAAGATCAACCTCCTAAGTTGTGTAGTTACAGAGATATTATTTTTTGAAAATAATGTTGTAAAATGAGCAACTTTACGATAGAGAAGTTTTATGTTTAGCCACCTAAAAAACTATGTTCCTGAAGTAAGTTACATAGTTGACTACAAATAAAAATACATTAGACTCCTGAGATTAAAAAAATGTTGCGACTTGTTCTGTAATATAAATATGTAGAAACCTTTGATATCAACTGCTTTATGTGTATACTAACCAATATCTTGAAAATAAAGTTTTGTTTCATTTTCACGATTGATTGCAATTAAATTTATCTAGTAGAAAACGACTCTGAGAGACAGTTTAAGCAAAAAAAATATCATTTCTGACTTTTTCATGTAAAACCACGAAATTGAATATTTTTTACTTTTAATGTGACCCACAATCAATTTTTCTGGGCACATATGAATGAAATTCTGTATATTTAACCTCTTATGCCACTTTAAACTTACATAACAATAACAGTCTTTGCTCCATACATTTAAGAAAAGGTACCTTATGGTTATAAATTTAATAATACATCACTACAAAACATCAATTACATTGAAGTTTATCTTTTATGAATTGAAAATCTTAATTTACATTAAACTGCCACAAATTTAATTAGTTCCTCGTCGTAATAATCTTAAAAAAGACCTATAATTTGTATGTAATGAAAAGGTACCTTGTGGTTAAGTTACATGATGATGGATCAGTTAGGATAAACTAATAATATGTTGGGGTTAAGATGGTATAAATCGTCTATTATTTATCAATAATATATTTTGGTTGCCATTGAAGACAAGCGGCTTTGAGGTTCGATGACCTCAGATATCCCCTATGGCAATGCGTCGGGTATTGGCATTTTTCAGCAAACCAATGGCAGATTTATTGCATGCGACCAAACCAAATGAAGATTACTCTAGTTAAGAAAGACTTGACGAGAGTAACTTTGGTATAATAGCAGGCTACTTGGATTTGTAATGTTGGTCGATGTACGGTTATAATATTTGCTAGGCCCTTAGACCAGAACTGATATTATCAAATTAGTTTTTCAGAATGCTAATACAGTTCTCTACCAAACTTCTTTTCCCGTATTGACTAGTTATTTTTGGGAATTTTCAATGACTTTTCCATAAGGTACCATACTAAACGGACTTTCCTGTTTTGTTTTGATTTTTGTACAATAAAGTGTTTGACTACTACTACTACTAAACTCTGAGACGACATTACTAGGATTATAACTAACATATACAAAAATAAAAACAGGTAAACAACCTTTTTATAAACATTTAATATCTCCGAAACTAGACACCCTCATAAGGTACCTTTTCCCATGGAACGTCACATTTAAATTATTCAATAGGTACTTGGAAATTTTTCAAATAAGTTTTTACACTGTAAATGTACATTTAATAATAAAATGTAATAAACACAATATTTCATGAACAAAATAGTAATTTACTTGCTTTAGCATACATTTAGTATTAGCCAAAGAGGATCCTATATTGTAAAAGATTTGGGAAGTCTAAGAAAAGAATTGTGCCAAAGTCAGACATTTAGTTCTAACAATCTTTTTCATCTTATGTCTGAACTTCTGAAGTTGTTATTATAAACCATATCTTATTTACCTCTTTTTTTTTCAGCTATGAACCAGAGCTTCACCCTGGTGTCACATATAAACTATATAATCCTAAAGCTACATTAAAAATATTCTCTACGGGAGGTGTCACAATAACAGGTACTTATTTTATGTTTTTTTTATAATTATATTATCTAAGACATATTCCACTGTCGATTACTATAGCTACAGGGATATTGCACTTACCTTATCGTCACTTTCTACCATCTTCCTACTGAAGGGGACAGGGAAATAACAGTTACCTTTCTCCATCTCTCTCAGCAGAAAGCGCCAGTCGCAAAACGTACTCGTAGATGTAAAGTAACATGGACATATTTAAATCCACCAAACAATTGAAAACTATGACATATCAATAACATTTTGAATAGTAAGTAGGTAATTCGCCAGTAAGTGGCCACTTTTAGTAACTGGCCGCCCAAAAACTAAAAAAGAATTCTATTCACCTATTAATGTGGTGAATCTGTAAAGTAATAACTTTCGCCAGCCACAAGAAAAAGCTGACCTGCATAATCTTTGACCACGCTAACTTTGCAGCACGAATGCATACATATCCCTATAAGCTTCATACTTGAAGTAGCACTAGGCATGAAAACTTGAAATGGTCCACCTCTACCTAAATATGCTGTCATTCAATTCCTTCCATTCTCGCAACCATGCTGATACAAGTCAATATGTACTAAACAAGTTTCAGAAAAGCCGTAATTTGCTTTAACCCCATAACTGGCCGTTATCTCCTGGCGCATGTCATACAGCATCCGTTTGGATACCACACACACGTCTCTGTAGGTATACTGATGATGTGTAATATTAATATGTCTGTGACTAAGCTGTTTTTGCAAGCTCGTGGTGCAAAAATTGGGTCGGAAAGGCAACTTTTTAAGAGATATCGAAATTTTAACTATACAGAACGAAAGCGCTTGGAGTTCTGAACAAAACTGTATATATGAATAACTCATTTTTGCCAAAAAGTCCTTTACGCCAATTGAACCCAAAGGTATCGTAACGTAAACGTAAAGGTATATGTCCGAATCCTAACCAATTCGGTATAATTTCATTAAATTCTCGCGATGCGTGTCTATCGTGACCGTTAAGTTAGTAAAGTTTCAAGGCTCTCTACAGATAGAAAAATAATCAATCGCATATTGGACAGGACAGTGATGTATCAAAGGATTTTATTAAACGACTCAAAACTAGGCGATTTATCTACTTTCTGGCGTATATTTATCATGTTAATATTTTTTTTGTCCTTTAAACCAAAGGGTCACCGTGTTAAATGATCAGGTCTTTGAAAAGTTGTCATTGACCGAGTAACAGAAATAAAGGATCTAGGGTTAACACTCGACACTAAGCTAAACATGCACTCACACATTATAAATATCTGCAAAAGTGCCTACAAAATTTTAGGGTTCATTATTAGAACGACTTCTGAATTTCGTGACCCTAAAATCGGAATAATTATTTATAATGCCTATGTTCGCAGCAAGCTTGAGTACAATTCTATCCCATGGGACCCTCGGGAAGCAAAATATACCATAATGGTCGAGCGCGTCCAACGTAAATTTGCTAGACATCTTTACAAAAGGTATTGCGGATACTACCCGTACTTATTTCCGTCATCCTTTGTATTGGGAATGGTAGGGTTAGAGTCTCTCGAGCTAAGGCGTAAGCAAACGCTTGCCTTACACTATTGTCTGCTTTTAAGAAATCGTATTGACAACCCATCCGTTCTGGAGCATATGCGTATTTTTACCCCAGACAACTACATAGCTGCAGTAGGGTGTAGCGCACGTAGAGCCAGAAACCTTTTTGCATATCCAAATGTTCGCACCTATCACGGTTCAAACGCACCCACGTACCGAGCAATAGAATTACTAAATAACTTCATAGCTACAGTCCAAAACGCAGACATATTCGCAGACAAGTGGCCGTCCCTACAACGTAGTATCAGGTTTTTTTTAAACTCTACCTATGTTATTTAATATCAGATTATTTTTTTTTATCTCTATGTAACTTAGTAATACATAATATGTATGTTCAATTATAAAGATAAGTGTGTAATACAATAAGTGTACCTACTAATTTTATGATACTGACTGATACTGACAACATATGTAGGTACCTATTAACAGTATAAGTGCCTTGGCTGGAGCTGTAAACTTATACATAGTGTAGATATGAGCGCCGATAGGCATTTAGCCGGCGGCGGCGCGCCGGTCAAAATCGGTCGGCGGCGGCGGCGAATCGGCGGCGTGGCCTTGAAACACCTTTGATTAATGAAAAAAGAATCCAAACCAAAATTTTACCGAAAATCATGTTTTTGCTGTAAGAAAGTTATAAAATAAGCGCATTTTTCAATTACAAGCAAAATTGATTGAATAAAGGTACGAAAAAAGTTTTATATAGCATAAACGGTATCGCGCCGATCGCGGGGCATCAGTGGCGGTCTTAATCTTGGCGAGGCCCTGGCCGGAAGATCTTTGCGAAGCCCTTATCTTTTGTGCTAAGTACAAATTAGCGGATTGACTGTATCAGGGAAACGTCTGGTCGACATTCCAAAGAGCCGAAGTGAGGAAAATTCAAGCTCCGTCACTAGCCAATATCGACCCTGTAAATCGTTACAGGAGGTCTTTGGAGGTTTAGTATAAATACTGGAAGGCACTTTAGTTTGTCAACATCTTGTTTATTTATTTAATTATATTCACAACATATGACTTATCATTACGGCTGATGGAAGTAGAGTCATTTGACATTCTCAAGTTTGACTTTAAGGCCGCCTTTACACCTGTAAGTTTTACTTACGGAAGTCACTTATAAGTGACTTATTGTAATTTCTCACAGCTTACGTAAAATGGAAAATTACAGGTCTAAACACGTTCGAGTTTGTTTACGGAAGCGACTCACAGCTTATCGAACTAAATTGATAAGTTGAGAATGTGACCATAAGTTTCTCAGCTGATGAAATAGCCGGTCGAAAATGTGTATCTTTTTTTTTTATGATTGGTGCAATTTTTTCCAAAAGATATTCAAAAGTCGTAGAATTCATTCTTATAAAATTGAAAAATTGGTCTCGGTCTTCCAGTCTTAACTCCTTCAAAAGATTTTCAAATGCACCTCTTGCCATTCTTCTTTCTAGCCATGGTTTTATCCAGCATTTTCTTTTCTTTTGCTTTCGACTATTTGATAAAATTATGTATGCAGCAGCTGCTTGAACGTGGCGACTGTGAGAAGGCATTTTATTACTGATTTGGGAAGCATAATGTAAATGGGCGTGTAATAATTTTTGCAAGTTTAAACTTACACAACTTACGTAAGCATTATTTACGTAAGCATTTATTGCAAGTGTAAATGCAACCGTAAGTAAATTATGTAAATATTACGCAAGTAACTTACAGGTGTAAAGGCGGCCTAAACATACTTCAAACTTGAGCTTCTATATTCAAATTAAATGTGTCAAGCCAGTGTCGATTGGATATACACCCTCTACATACCAACAGACCCAACAAACCGATTTATGAATGAAAATGAAATGAAAACATTTATTTTCAGGCAACTATTGGCCCATAGATAAATACCTTAAAACTAGCATACATATTATTACAAAATATATCTCAAAAATCAAAACGTGATTTATGTCAAAAAGTGAGGCCCAAGGTCGAGCTCCACCTAACACCGAAGACCTGATTCCGACGCCTTCCCATGCGAGGCCAGAGGCTGAGCTGCAGGTAAGCATACAGCTTAGAATCGAACGCCAAGTATGAGCTTGGCTGACGGCCGTATGCCCGAAGCGCCGATTACGTCGCGCCTCTATGCGAGGCCGAAGGCCAAGCTGCAAGAGAGCAGAGCTTGGAATTTAACTATTGGTCCAGTGTAAGCTAGTCCGAAGGCCAATAAAGACCGAGGCCATAGTGTTAAAGACCAGGAGCTTTCCTGCAGGTGCATTCGTGTGAGGCCAAAGGCCGTGCTGCAGTAGAGCTAAGATCGGAGAAGAACCAATGACCAGGCATTTTAAAAGCGAGCCCGAAAGTTAAGCTCCAAACGGGGCCGAAAACTTACGAGGTTCCGATAGCGTCTTCTATGCGAGCGACGCGAGGCCTAAGATTGGGCTGCAAGAGAGCAAAGCTTGAAATATGAACAATGGCCGAGCTTAAATGTGTTATTTCCGATGCCCTTCCGTGCGAAGCCAAGGGCCGGATCTTTGGGCGTGAAAACGCTTAATATCTGAAATTAACCCCTTTTTACACCTTTTAAAGACATTCAAAACATGCTTGCAATGATTAAATTCGCGGTGAATGACGGATGAGCTAGCCAGCTGGCAAAATTAGTAATTTCGTTGCCCTAACACTAGCAGCGCGGTTACCAAACAGAAAAGTTTGAATTTACCATCAATGTTTTTGAATTATATGTACCTAAAATACCTTTTCAATGTCTATTAGCTATTCTGACTGGCGCCGTTAAAGATCTAAACTAGATAAAATATATATTATCTGATTCTGAAAGTAGTGGTATCTAACAAGGTCACGCCGATGCCACGCCGATAGCGCAGCGTCGGCGGCGGCGGCGCGAAAATTTTGTCGGCGGCGGCGGCGCGCCGGCGCGGCGCTCATATCTAACATAGTGTTTACCTGAATAAAGAATAAAGAATTGTTTGTCTTCGCTTTCGTTTTCATGTGGCAATTTCGGGGGTTAAATACGGTGGCTACCACGTGCATTTTGGATTTTGAAATTTTATAGTATGTATTTCCACTCAGAATCACGATCTCTTTCGATCAAGATAAAGTGTCCCCATAATTTTTTGTTTGTCCGTTTTGCTACGGTCATAGAAGGTTGTAACATCGCCATTGAATTGTAACAAAAGTTAGAAGTAAGTACAACTTCAACACTTTCCCGACAACAGCGGACTTCCTCAGTCCCCGAATCCACTGTTTTCGTGTTAGAACACTAAATAATTCACTGGAGCGTAGGTTGCTTACGAATATGAGTACATAGGTCCTGTACTCAAAACTAACGTGGAGCCTGTTATCTCAGTAAGTTAATTTTCGTACTGCCAGTTGCCTCTGCTGTACTGAAATTAACAAGAAACTGAACAGGCGCCGTATGCACGCAATGCCCCCGGATGTGACATCGCTCAAGCCAAGCCCTCCTTCCGCGCTTGACGTAACTATAAACTAAAGACGGTAGAAAATAACGCTGGTGTCGTTTTCAGCTCGCAGCGTGGGCGACGTGCAGTCGGCCGTGGAGCGCATCTTCCCGCTGGTGTACGAGTTCCGCAAGATGCGCACGCCCGAGGACGAGGAGCAGCTGCGCTTGCGGCGCGCGGCCGGGGGAGGCGGGGGAGGGACGCGCGCCGCGACGGCGCCGGTCGCGGACGGCGGCGCCGGTGCTTGGGAATGACCGCCGCGCAAGCCGCGCCCCAGCGACACAACTGACCAACTCATTTGGCATACAAAGCAATAATAGTGTGTGAATTGTCGACGAGCTCCGTTGGTTCATGCCAAAGATATTTATTAGGAAGCCCGCCGGGCCCCCGTCCGGACGTATTATTTTCGTGATGCTCCTATTAACTTCCTAGTTTGCTTAGGTGACGTCGATTCGTTTTTGTTTAAACCAAATTGTTTCTTGAACGATTAATACCTAATTAATTACTATGTTCAGAGAATTAATCTCGGTGCGATACTCAGTTTCGTTTTTCGTTTGCAGTTATGGTTGATGAGTAGTAGTGATATTTGGAATAGTGTTCGATAACTTATGTTCTACGAAAGAGATGACTGAACGATTAGTTAGATGTTAGTAATTGTAAATATAAAGAAAAGCTTGGACATTATACATTTAATTGAAAAATAATGTATTTGTTTTATTGGTTTATTAATATACAATACAAACATTACAAACAGCAGAGAGGGGCATTATGCTATACGACATAAGGCACAAATGGTAAAATACAAAAGTAGAGAAATGGTGCTTGAGGAATAAAGTGAAAACGTTTAAATTGCACAGCCAGTTTTTTTCTATAACTTCTAATATAAGGCGAGCTATTAAAAGTTTTATATTTAAAACAACCATTTTCGGCTTCAGTTTAATATTCGGTAACTTTCAAATGTCCTTATTTAAGTATATGAATTTATAAAAACTTTGAAAACCAACGTCACTCGTTAACTCAAATAAAAACAATTTATGCATACATACATGCATTTCATATGATCTTATTCATTATTCACGAGCTGTGTAGTTTTTCTGTAATTACAGATAAAACGAAATGTAGTTTCTTACCTGGTGACTTTACATTGTTGTTTACATCTACTAAATAATAATGCAAAAATTACAGATCTTTCTTAAAGTCTAAGCCAAAACTGTTGTAAAATCTGAGGTTTAATTATTTTACACGTGGTTTACGGTGATTTAACACCTTGACCGCTACTACCAGACGGCCAAAGAGTTAATCCATTTAGAGTGTTTGACCGTCCAAACTCTACACTCGAATATTCGGCCTATCCTCATTAGTCCATGTAACTTTTGAATGATTCCTTCAAAAAAGTCAGTTACAATAGATATATGAAGCACATTATACATACTCTAAACGAGTGGTAACAAATGACGACAAATAGGAATTGCATCGTCCGTCCACGGTCCCATTTGTTCCCACTGGGGATACAAATAGGATTAGGCCGAATATTCCGTAAATGCAGAGTAACTGGCTGTTTCCACGATAATAGAGTCTGTGCGGAAAGAGAAGAGTCGTGGAATGTACGGGGCCCAATACATTCCACGACTCTTCTCTTTCCGAACAGACTCTAATAGAAAAAACACTCTTTTCTAATAAAAAAAGGAAATGTTACAAATTTTGCTGAAAACGCCGAGTGTCAGCTCTAACGCGGCCGCGACCGGTGACCGCGTTTGTATCACATATGCGGATTCTCACACCAACTAAGAGTCAGAGTCATGCGTGTCGTACTCATCGCTGGTGAACCTCGGGTGCGAGGGTCTGGCCGGGCGCGCGAGCCTCGGGCGAGGATCGCGGCCCGTCGGCGTGCGGACGATAGCGCTGAGATTCACTACGGATAGCCGGGGCGTACGGACAGCTGTGCCTGCAATCGAAATGATTGTTTATAAATATATCTAGAGTCCGTCTAAGCTAGCTCTTTACCGATTTTGACGTGACAAAGTGTGGCTTTGCCATTTTTAAGGAGACAATAGAAAGAGACGGTAACTTCTAAAACGGGACCGAGTAAGAATACGAGAGCGTATTCTTACTCGGTCCCGTTTACGATGCTAAGTAATTAGACAACGCTTCAACTGGATACATAACACGGCCTGCCAATCTTTCTCCGCGTGCCAGATGTCACGTTGCACAGTCGGTAGATTGAACAATGTGTTCAAGTTGCCTAACTTTGTATGGCTTTAACATAAAGGGCAAAGTTACGGTCTAAGTTTTGAAATGAAACTTTATATAACGTTGCTCTTGACTTTATTTACGTAATAAATATTAATGGTCAAGCAAATAGCTCTTGAAACACGGTACTACTAGCGCCATCTATCGACATACATAATATATGTCAGTTACTTAACCTAAGAAGAACCCAGTCGATTACTTAAAAAAAACCGGGCAAGTGCGAGTCGGACTCGCACACGAAGGGTTCCGTACCATTATCTATAAAAACGGTCATCCATCGAAGTACTAACCCCGCCCGACGTTGCTTAACTTCGGTCAAAAATCACGATTGTTGTATGGGAGCCCCACTTAAATCTTTATTTTATTCTGTTTTTAGTATTTGTTGCTATAGCGGCAACAGAAATACATCATCTGTGAAAATTTCAGCTGTCTAGTTATCACAGATCACGAGATACAGCCTGGTGACAGACCGACGGACGGACCCTTTTTTTACCCTTTGGGTACGGAACCCTAAAAATGAACATCATTAAAAGTTATAGTTAACCCGTCGATCAATAATGTTGTGAGGATTCAAGTCACTAGAAAATCTACGAAAATACTGGGTATTTAAACTTTTGTTAAGACATGAAGTGTAAGATTGTGTCGGTACCTATATACATGTATCCTAATGTCCAGAATCTTTAGTGTTATTTTTAAATTTGTAATCTAGTCTTATTTAAGTTAAAATTCATTTTTGAAATCCTTTAGGAGTCAGGTGGATATCCAAAGTATGTATTATAGATATTACCTATACTTATATATATTATAGTGATAGCGCTTTAGCTTCGATATCTATTAATTAGCAGTCGCCACCTTAAATTAGGTATGTGTTAAAGTTAAAACCACCAGCCACAGTGTACCTGTGATAAGAGGCAGTAGCGGGTCCAAGTCAGGCTCTATTCTGGGCTTGGTGCGGCGGAGTCGCGTGGAGCGCGGCGGCAGCGCCCGGCGCGGAGGCGGCGACGCCGGGGGCAGCGGCGGTGACAGCACCCGCCCGGCTAATACACGCCGTTCGGGACTTGAGCTTGGCGACCTGTCACCATGAATAATCAATGTTTTTCTCGTGGCAGCAATTGCTAATAGCTAATACTGCTAGTAGTTCTCACTGCGGTTATAGGCGTTATAGCAATAATGATAGTTTAAACTTCAAATGTTCGTTATTACCTATATTAACTACCCAAGTAATTTTCCAAAGTTTTATTGATGTGTCAATAGGTGGCTGACTATTTCCAAAAAAGGGATAAAAATGTGTTAGTTACGTAATTACTTGGTCGGTAACTACCGAGATAAGTTTGACATCCTCGCTTGTGCGTTCCTGTAAATGGGTGTCGAATCACAAGAGTGTTGTAGCTGTGCGGTAAAAGACAAGATTAGTGCATAAATCGTACATTTTGGTATGTATGTGCGGTAAGTGTTCGTGTGGGGACATTGGGGACCATGTGCGGCGGACTGGCCTTTCTCTGTCGGCGGCGGGGCGCCGTCGCCGACGCCGACCGCGGTCATCCTTCTTCTTGGTTGGTGCTCCTTGCCGCGGGGGTATGACGCCGATGTGTCGGTAGTAGTCGCAGAGAGCCTTCACAATAGATCGGCCGATTTTAGCATCTGTTGTGCTTAGTAAATGATTTTTCTTCAATAGTTGCAAACATAGTATAATAATGCACTATAAAGAAACAAGATGGCGCTAGCTGTATCAATATTTGTGCACTTGCTATGCAGTAAAGCTATAATTTTTATTATGTTTATAAATGAGTTGTTACAAAGCAGATTAATATTACTTAAATAGACTTCAGTATAATATGACAAATGGATATTAATATTCATGTCTTTTATACCTTGTGCTTCGTACAGTACAAAAAACCTAGATTAGATGTCGCTAGTAGGACTATGTATGTACTTACAAGGCCTGTTAACGATATTTCCTACGTCCAAATTTATATCAATTAGCAGAAAGCCAGAAACAATAAATTGATTGTTTGTTACTAATCTTTACTAGATGGCGTTAGTAGTGCCCCATTTGGTGCATTATAAAATAGTGTAAAGGATACAAGCATCTTCAGTATAATGTATGTAGGGTCCCTTGGGAGTGAGCCGGCGTCCTCCCAGCGAAACGAGTAATGTGTAGGCGTCTACGGCGCCCTCCGGCAGCGCCCGGCGCGCCGTGCCAGCGGCCTGTGGGTCTGCGTTGTACAAGCATGCCTCGGGACGCCAGGCTTCCACGCGGGATGCCAGGAATTTTGGAAGGACGGCGTGACGCTCAAACCTAGAGTAAGTTGTTTCACGGTTGAAAGTGCATCAAGCCCCAAACGTCAAACGAGCAATGCAGTCCTGATACTATTAGTTTATTGTGGTGCCAGGAGAACGTTATCACCTTGAACAAATAATTTACAATAGGTACTTGATATATCATGCGCCCGTTTCTTAATAGCTTGTAACTTGTAATACAATTCTAACAAAAGCTGTCAAAAAGTGACATCCGCTTGTATTACAAGTTACAAGCATGGGGGGGGCATGCATAGAAGTTTGTATGCGAAGGTGCTAAGCTAATAGTATTTCTGACCTGGGTAATATTCTTCGAAATGGCTCTTTATTTCTCAATAGCCATGCTGAAGTATTTTTAAAATCCGATAACTCAGTACTCACCTGTACACGTCATCATATGAGTTTCCTCTAACGAAGACTCCTTCAAAGCTTATGTCCGCGTGCAAGTCGATTATAAAATCCAATTGAAGAGACTGAAAACACAAAACGCTGATTTTAATATACGTATTTTTATAGAATAATTTGATGTATTTCAAGTTACTATTATGAATTAAATAAATCTAAATGTAAATAAAATATGAACGATTACTTTTTTTTATTAAATTACGCATATTATTTCATTATAACTGATTTTCAGTACATGCCTAACAGAAATGCCATAAAATAAATTCAAAATTGTGTAGATAACATCCTAGATGGCGCTAGTTGCACCAACTTTCGCTTCGTATTTCTTTGCAGCGACGATATTGGACACGATCGTTGATGGTCACGTCACCTCTGGAGTTGCAGGCTTCCATAGGCTACGGTGACTGCTTACCATCAGGCGGGCCATATGCTTGTTTGCCACCGATGTGGTATAAAAAAAAAGTAGGACACCAACCCAGCACCAGCGGGTTTCACCGCGGGTTACTCAGAAATACGGAAGATCTAATAAGAGAGTTACACCAATGTCACCTTCTCAGCGACGAGCTTGGACACGAGGTCGTTGACAGCCACGGCGGCAGGGTGGGCGAAGGTGGTGGCGGTGACCCAGCTGCGGTTGAGGTCGGCGCCCAGCAGGTCTGAGCGCTGGTTACCCAGGAACACGCCGTCGGGATTCAACATCGGCACCACCTGAGGGTAATCGTATTTTTAGTTTGGTTTGGCAAAGAACTAGAAAGTGCTTTGTAAAATTTCACAGAAATTAACTGCATTATTTTATTATTACCCATATTACCTGAACAGCTACGTTGCTTCGGAGCGCCAAAGCCTTTTCCGACGAAGTTAAGAAATAATCAAGGATACCTGTAATTAAATATAATAGTACATTACTACAGAGGCTGGGAAATAAGGGGTTGCCGGCCGAATGCATATAGATAGTTATGAGGCCGACAACCCCTTTTCACGCCGAAGTATGTATAGTGCTTTTCTTAAACATGCAATGAAATAATAATAAAAATTGATGATGATGATTGTTTCATGTCCTAATGTGATAGGTTATTCAGTGCGTGGGGTTCATAAGGGGAACGAAAATTTTATTATTTTTGCGCTACGACGCACGGTTTAAGAACATTATTATAAAGTATTTTTAGTTTTTTTATTATCTTTTTTTTTCGTTTTTTTTAATATTAATTAGGGGTTTCTTACAGAGGAACGAACATTTTATTATTTTTACGCTTCGACGCATGGTTTAGGAGATACAGCCCTATAAATTTTTTTTTTTTGCTATTTTTTCTTTTGTTTCTTTTCTTGTGTTTTTTAAAATGTTATTAAGGGATTTCCGAAAGGGGAACGAAAATTTGATTATTTTTGCGCTACGACGTACGGTTTAGGAGATACAGGGGGCCGATTTTTGAATTTCGAGCGTTCGATTTCGTCACTCTAAAATCGGTGGAAAACAGCGAAATGCTAATTTTTGAAATACGAGCGATAGAAATTGGGAATCGAGTGGTATTGACCACTCGTTTTCAATTCTATTAGTAGAATTTAAATGCCGGGTACTGGAGATATTATTGGACGAAATACACGAAATCGAGCGGTCGAAATTCAAAAATCGGCCCCCTGCATTATAAAGTTTGTTTCTTTTTTTTCTTTTTTGTGTTTTTTTTTAATATTAATTAAGGGTTTCTTACAGAGAAACGAACATTTTATTATTTTTGCGCTACGACGCATGGTTTAGGAGATACATCCATATAAATATTTTTTTTGCTTTTTTTCTTTTCTTGTGCTTTTTTAAATGTTATTAAGGGATTTGCTAAAGGGGAACGAAAATTTGATTATTATTGCGCTGCGACGCACGGTTTAGGAGATACAGCCCTATAAAGATTAAAAAAAAATGAAATCGTACCATAAACCATAAACTGCCTAGTTTTTTTTTTAAAGCGGTGCGATAGTGTGTTATCACTTTAATGGCTGAATGCCACGATGGTGTGTCACACATATCTGTGAAATGGAAATTAAAAAAAAATTACTTTCCGGCCTAGGCCTTAAATTTTGTATGAAATTCCTTTACAGTTCTCTGGAGTTGCTCCGCCCTAAACGTGATACTTCGAAACCTGATATAACGCCTGGAGTGACGACATTTCATTGCATGTTTGAGAAAAATACATAAACAGCATGCGATTTTTAAAAGCCATGTCATTTAATTTTACCAATTTCTGAAATATGTAATTCTAGGGATTCCTTTAACATGGGTACCTTGGCATATGAAAGAGGCCGGCGGCTCTCCGCCATGCGTGCGCGCAAGGATGAGCACGACGCGCTTCTTTGGAGCACCCTTATTGCCCTTCACCACGGACTCTTCTCTCATCTCTCTATCCTGTACCCCGAGGTCCCCTATGGTGATGAGGTCAACCTTGCGTTTTTGCTGCAGGGATTTTAAGAAATAGAACATTGAATGTGAAGGTACCTCCTAACTGATCGTAGCTTATTAACAGCCCGTAGTAGTACCAAGTAGTACTTAGTAAAATCAGTCTAATCTTACTATCCAAAGTGTTACAAATTCAGATAGCACACGGTTTTATTAAAACTAATATCTAATTGTAAATCAAATTAGCAGTAGGTTGCCTTGCCGTCGTGTTACGATGCAACAGAAAAAACTTTAATAGTATGTGCGGAACGAGAAGAGTCGTGGAATGTATGGGGCCCAATACATTCCACGACTCTTCTCTTTCCGAACATCAGACTCATCATTTGATGAGAAAGACTGCTGCCCATTCTTAAAGTATGTAGGTATATCTAAGTACTCATCACTTGTGATAGTGTGTGCTAGTCTCACCGTAGTTTGCGCAATGCACTCCCTAGCAGCAAACGTCTGTGCGCGCTTCTCCCACAGCGTGAGATACTTCTGCAGCCTCGAGTAAGAGTAGGGCACGGCCGCCGTGAAGTGGTAAACATCTTCCTCGCGGTCGAAGCCGAAGGCGAGGGTCAACA
Organism: Cydia splendana; assembly: GCF_910591565.1. Lineage (NCBI taxonomy): Eukaryota > Metazoa > Arthropoda > Insecta > Lepidoptera > Tortricidae > Cydia > Cydia splendana. Next base: position 6,090,547 of record NC_085964.1, read on the forward strand.
CGCGCCGGCCGCGGTGCACTGGTGACTTGTGGTAGAAGATGAAACGACGGGGAATGCGTTGCCTGCCATAGAAAATGACAATGTAAAAAAATATGCAGAATCGCTTTTATTTGTTTGGTCTACCAAATCCAATAGCTTGTTTAATATATTGATTACCTACTTACACATAGTGTACGTTCAGTACCTACTGGGTAGGACTGCCGCTGTACTAGGTATGTTTAAATAGGTACCTACGTTTAGAACTTTAGATATCGTCTATAGTATCAGCTATTAACTTCTAACCATACTAGCACATGCGTGGTCGACTTGATTACGGTCGGAACGCGGCGCAGCACAATCAAAGTGTCGAGCCTGATTGTACCATGCATAAGTCACGTCACGTACGGAAACTAATTGCATCCAGTGTGCAAGCACACGCCAACTTATGTAGCCGACCTAACTTGTAATGTAAACTTACCATTTTGGACGCGAGGTTGAGCGGACTAGCGGTGTCATTTCGCCGTTGTATAAAGTTCTTTCTTTACCTAAGTTGACTATGTTGAATATTACTCTCTGAAATACGATAGGTACTGGTTATTCAATTGTTTTATTGTAATTGTAACTCCGGCTTGTGTCAAAAATAAGGAATCTGAAGAAGTTTGTGGAAGTCAGCAGGTACATCGAATGTAACCTGTTAATTATTGTGTTTACGAGAGGTCAATTATATCAGAATCAAAAATAAAATGTGTGTATAAAAGACCAAATGGCACAGAGGATTTCATAATTTTAAGAAGAGGAACCGGCGCGGCGGGTCCTGTTTACATTGTCCACAATAAAGTTAGTACTAAACCTACAGGCAGTAAATGGGCTTGTAAGAAAAAGGCTTTCAGTATTTCAAGAACACAGACCTGATCCTGCTTCACATTTTCCACGGTAAAGTTATACCAGAACCGCGAGCGTGGGCGGCAAGTATCGGGCCGCACGAAGAGATCGTACTCGAGCTCAGTGATGTGGTCTGCTCGGCCCAAGTTCCCGCACTCGAAGGCCGCGTCGAAGCACAGCTGGCCACGCTTGGCCTTGCCGCTGTGGCCCGGCGGCCTCACGATCAGCCGGTTTAGGTTGCCGAGGCCTCCTTCTCCGTCGCTCTCTTCGCTGTCTGGTAATTTGAGAAGATGCAAGTTTTTACTACATTTTGAATCTCTGAGGAATTGCACGGTAAGACAGCCCTCCAGCTTCCTTAGCTCGTGCGTGGAGCTCGCGCTCGAACTTTTGCGATATGTGACAATGAGTGTTGGAAGTTTTTACGTTTTTTAATCGGTATCATCATGGCGCTGATGCCCGTAAGGGATGCTGATAAGCAATAATGTGTCAACCCACATCCATTTTGCAATAAGATGTCAACTCAAAAAATTGACGCTTAGGTAGACATTTTATTTAAAAAAATATTGTCGGTTGACACATTTTTGCTAAACAGCATCCTTTATTTAACACACTGTAGCAACTTGAATAGACATATTATAGGTATATACGCGTTTCGAGCTTACAAGACTTCTGTTAGCAGTTGACACTGGGCCCTTGCCGTTAAACACCGTCATTAAGACCAGGGGATAAGTTATTTAAGTAGTACATAAAACGCGACGGCGCAAATTTTGTTTATTACCGTCTTACACGCGTTTTTTTTTTCTAGTAATCTTTGTAGGTGTATGAGGAATACCATTAATATCCCTCGTGTATATGGAGGTGTGCTCCAGGTCGTTTGGGTACGAAGACATAGTTAAGACTGATCGTGTTTCTCAGCGGGAACCGTTCCCGGCCTAGACGCCCGCCTACCTGTTAACTTGCTACAGGCTGCTCCATTTAGGAAAAGGTTATACATTCTCCTTAATACATCCCCTCTAGGTTAAAATTAAGATTATGTAGATACTTACCTACGAACCTTTTTTTTAAATTAACAAATTGAATAAGCATTTTCTTCGAAGGCCCACCCCGATTCACGACCTGTGATGAACACCATATCCACTCTCCCAAGTAAATTGTTATCGAAAAACCCAGCTGTCCGACTGGTGGTGATAGATAAATGAGAAGCGTGTGCCGAAGGGCGAATGTTTTCTTTGCTGTTAAGAGTTATGGATATGCAGTCATGGATAATCCGGACCATAGGCTTTTTTTTCAATATAATGTATACGTACTTTGAAATCAGATTTTATTCCTTTAGAACATTTTCTGAAAGTCCCCTTCATCACTCGTGCCATATTGCCATTACAGAAATGGAGATATGTAAGTAGGTAGGTTCGCTTCGATATAAATATAAACAGCAGTTAAACTCTTTGCGACCAAAACACCGATCGCATTATTTTTTTTAGAAACTTATACATTGTTACAGAATATACATATTTATACATATTCGCCCCGTAATCAGCCTGTATAGTTCACGTAGTTTAAACTTAGTGCCCCATAAGATTGGCGGTAAGTCGCGATACAAACCGTTCACAGCGACACGCCATCCACTAACGATTGAAAGGTTAACTATTTATTGCGAATTGATTCGCAAACACCTTAAACTCATGCAATACAACACTACACCATCGGGGTCGGTGCTGTGAAGTACAGGCAGCAGCAACATTCTTCAACGCTAGTAATGCCATAAATATTTCTACAATCTATTATAAACTTATTAAATATTATTATTGTATACAATCAATTACAATAATTTAATATAATTGAAATTTTGTCATCGATTTAAAATGTAGACTTGTAAAATTTAATATTTTACCAATAAATGATTATGAGACGCAAAAATAAAGCAGCTCGTCAACTTCAATATTTAAAAATTTCTCTCAAAAACGTTTTATAGCTCTGAAATCTAGGTATTTACCTATAGTTTAAATTTGCGGTTATAGGAAAATGCAACAATATTAACTTTTAAAGCGTCACCGATCTAAATTCCTTTTCGGCGTAAACCTTTTTTGTCAATAACTTTGGAATGGGAAGCCAGAAGCCGGCTTACTGGCCGCTGACAGATTTGGCGTTGTCATGTAGGTGTACAAAATAGGTACGGCCATGCGTTTGCGTCATGGTTGCTTGCATCAATCAATGCGTTTGGATTACTTAAAATCTAATAATAAAATATATTAACTATAATCCAATGTTTTTCTAAACCAAATTTATAATTATGTACTTTAAATAAATGTATTTATTCATTTATAAACTGCATAAGTCCCAAAATCGTCATCCCGCCACCCTTTCACATTCTAACCAAGATCTACAATTATACAAACCAAAAGCGAGGTAAAGTCGGTCTCCCGCTTCTAAACTATCATTTATGTTTTTAATTTAAGGTGTCCCGTATTGCCAGCAACATTTGTTCTTAATGCCTAGTGCCTTTCCTAATCTTATACTTGAAGCCTGAATTAAGGTAAACGTACCTACTGGTGCTCGACGCGGTCCCAGTACATGTCATCTTGAAACTTAAGTCATTGTCAATAGCGGTGGCAGCAAGGCATTAGCATGTCGAGCACTAGTACGTTTACCTTACTAGGCTCACACAGTGGCGGATTTGCCCTAAGTCCAAGTAGGCCAGGGCCTAGGGCGGCAAGATATTAGGGGCGGCAAATTGTGACAAAAAATTCGCTGATGATAACAAGAAATAACTCAAAATGTAGTCAATGTTACGGGTGCTGAGAAAGGGGCGGCTACAGGGCCTGGGGCCTAGGGCGGCATTGACTGCAAATCCGCCACTGGGCTCACATAATGTGATGTGGTACGATAGACCGGGTGGCGTGTGGCATGCTCGGGTGTCGTGTTTCTTTCCGCATGCCTCGTATAACAATTCTAGCAGGCATGGTAGAGCACCACAAAATTAAACGCCACATTACTTCTAGTAGATGTCACAGGATGCATTTCCTATTTTATACAATTTTTATTTTGGCATAAACTATACGGGATTTGTAAAAATCGGCTTACAACATAAACATATATAAATGTTAAGATTATTAATTATTAATATAATTCAGACGGTAGCTAGAATATTGCTGTAGTCTATACTTAGTTACCTATGTAGGGTCTACACACAAGGCTTCTTTTTAATTGCAATAGGAATGAAGTAGAATATTTTTTTGTGAGTTAAAAACTTAGTCTTATATTTACCCGTGTCTTATATTCATCCCACCTGACCCTACTTAATTTTCTTTGGTATTTTACTTATTTACTAAGTCTAACAAACAATAAAGCACTTTGAGTGCTTAATGCGTGAAACTTTTTTGTAAGTACAAACCCGTACTTACCTGACATGATGGCGATGGTGTCACGATCTTCTCACCAAGCTGCCTTATCGTAAATATATCTAATCACTATGTCTCATCTTACCATAGGTACTAATTAAATTATAATAACAAACATTTTAGCGACTACATCGTTCCTCAGTTCACTTGACTGCTGTTGCCATGGGTATGTAGTCGTCATGCGACATTTTCATGCTTTAATAAAAACAAAAATGTTTCGTAGGACGCATAAATATGAGCAATGGTTGCTAAGCAACGCCCGCGGCGTAGCACGTGCTACGCGTTCATAACAGCCATGGACATAAAACATTGCACGTAGCCACATTCCACAATCCACATTGGTAATAGAACTTATTCTAGTTATGAAGAAGCCTCGAATTCGCTCAATAGAAAATCCATTAAAAATATCACAAATCACCTGGACATACATTGTCGAATCAAGATCACTATCTCGATAGTGATCTTCGACATTCGAGACAAATAGGGCGATTATGAATATTATGATTACGGTTGTTTCATGTACACAAATATAATTGTTTTCTAGAATACACAGAAAAACGATATCACTCTAGTACAAATTGTAAATGGTTATTCCGCTTTAAGTAAATTATTTTTAATTTAAATAAAAACTCAGTCAGAGGAGAGGCAATAGATGCATTAATTGTGACGTCGAAAAGTAGATGATAGACCTATTGCTATTGTATTGGATAGAGGCTACGACTGCTACGAGCGGTTTTGACGCGCCGCGTGACCCCGTAGAGGTTACAAGGCTGTGCTACGCAGGAACGCAGGGCCATGGAAGTAGAGATGGGTAGTGAGTAAATACTCACGGGTAAATACTGAGTAAATACTCAGTATTTACTCAATATACCCGTATTTACTCGTTTATACCCAAATTGGTGGGTATAAACTATTTAGAGTGCAAAGGGGCATATAAATTTGAAATATAGGTGTATTATGGAAGCCGCTACTGGATTAAGTACTCAAAATTGTAAGAAATGTATTTTTCAAGAGAGGCACTCCATACATGTAACTAATAGTCACGAAAAAAAATTCAGAATCCACCAACGTGTTGCACATCATTAAATTGGTCTTCAAAAAATAACTGGAATGTTTCAAAGAACATTTTTGGATAAATTGAATATTTTTGGAAAAAAACCGTCTCGAAAGGCCAAAATAATGTTTACCTCTCTATAACTTTAGAACCAAAGTTCAGAAAAAATATGAAAACATATCGGGAGATTAGCCGTATTAGGAGTACAATAAACAATATTTTGAACATCATCGGATTGAGTTTACTTTAAAAAACCCTTAATAAAAGGTCGTAAGTGCCGCGTAAACACGCACTTTTGCGCGACATGCAGTTATCTAGAACATCGATAGAATTGAAGTAAGTACCATATTTTTAAAGTAAATACCCTCTTATTTAAAACAAAATTATTAACTATGCGTTATCACAATTTGCCTCTCACTAATAATTACCTTTTTTTCCTAAATTATGCGTCCTATATGCTTTTTATTTTATAGATATTGTTAATACACGTTAGCACTCTTCAATAAAAGACAATTTTGTTCTTAAATCTCACTTTTGAATATTTTATAAGCAATCGTTTTTACCCACCTAAATGAGTAAATACGGGTATTTATCGGGTGCTTTGAGTAAATACCGAGTAAATACTCAGTATTTACTCACCCCTACCTATCTCTACAGGGAAGTGCCGGAAATGTAGATAAGTGTGGCACGGCCGGGCTATTGGTGATAGGTGACAGTTCACATAACTAATGTGGCCCATTACCACTGCATACATACGTATTTCTTTGAATAAGGATATACATATGTAGACGCGAAATAGTCTGTTTTAAATAACGAAACAGTTTTTTCGCCGAATTGCCGATTGCCACGGAAGTTAGGTAGGTATGATTTTTAACTCAATTGGAAACCGAGAACAACCTAAATCAAATATAAATGTTAGATATGTCGATCAACCCGTCTTTACCGGAGACCGGTGAATCTAAAATAAAGGCTTGCGAAAATTACCGACCATTCAGGAAAATAAAACAGCACCAAATATGAACATGTGGTTTATTAATAAATAATATATTCATCGATATATAATACTACTCGGCATCACAATATACGCGCTCGCGCATCGCAAACATGGAACAAAGCTCAATGGAACACAAACAAACTGCCAGACTTCGCACACGTAATTTTGAACACTTACTCTAATATGTACACACAACTATTGTTATATAATACCCGCGCTATCCATTACCCATCAATATACTTTAGAGAAAATGTTTTAAATACAATAACAACTGGACACAAAAGTCCTAATTTTCTAAGAAACAAAATTACATACATATCTTAAATGTGTTCCCACTTAGCAGCATATTTACATATCATTTGGGTACCTACAATACTTGGGTGTATATCATAATTATCATAAAGAGGCAGACTTTAAAAATATGATAATAACATGGAGCGCCACGTCAGTTGCCTGACATCATTCAGCTTCAGAAATAAATAGACGCCTGTAGAACAACCAAGTAAGTAGGTACGCTGCTGTTATAAGGTAGGCAATACATTTTTTTACAAACCAATAGTCAACACTTACAACGAAAAATTACTTTAAATTAAGTCTAAGTACAACAACAAATATATTATCAATATATTAAACAAATTTTACTCATATGTATGTAGAAGGTCGAGATTTTTAGTTATAGCTAAGCTGTGATGGACTAGAAAATAAACAGTTCAATAAATTAACGTCTTATTTCTTATAATATAAGTCATGTCATACTTAACCTAAAATTTTCAAAAATCTATTTTTGATATTGATATTTGCCTGACAATAATCGCATTCAGAACAGAAACAGGATGAGCTGGAATGTTCGAGTCCCTATACTTTAATTAATTAATATCTACTTTAGCGGTCTCGTTTGGTCTTCAGAATCACATTTTAACTTATAAAACTATTATATTATTATGTTTGTACCTACACGAGTAACTAAAAAGGAAACTCGTATTGCTTGTGCTTAATGGACCATTAGAATAACTAACGCGATTAAAATAACTGTATGAACGTTTTTCCTATTTCCTATATTGCTTCGGTTTGATGTTTTTACTTTCTGTGAAATGATCATATACTTGTTTCTGCTGTTTTCACCATGTGTTAGCAGTAGAAAAAAAAACCATAATTCGTTATCCACTTAAAGGCACGCAATTCCTTAAAATCCTTAATCGTAGCAAACCAATAAAATGAGTTTATGGATTTGATGTTTGATTGCATTAATCACTTTACTTTGTGCACTGTTTACTGTTAACACATCTTTCTCCTCGCTTTATCCCGGCATTTTGCCACGGCTCATGGGAGCCTGGGGTCCGCTTGATAACTATATAACTGTTAAGTACCACATATAGTAAACACCCCTATAATGGACGTGGAACCGGTAATGGGACATAGATTAGATTAGATTAGATTCATTTATTTCTTGTTGTAAATATACATTAAATTTCACACGTCAAAATAGAATGCATTTCACAAAAAGATCTGCATTTCATAAAACCACAAATTCTCTAAAATAAGTATCTAAAAGTAGTTTATAAACACTGGCTATATTTTATCAGAAATAAGAGTCCTAGAGCTGTTTCAATTTGAATTTTTATTAAAATCGGTTATCTTTTAAGAAATTGACGACAACCCAAAAGTTGTCGTGTCACTGAAAATAATTACCACTAAGAATTCTTAACAACTTCGCTAAAAGAGGTGAGTTCATTCATTCAATTTTAATTAATTATTACTTGATGTAAACTAGAATCCATGAGATTAAGGTATACAACACACTCTATGTTGTGACTCCACAGATGTAAAAAATAGTGGTATTTGGCCCAATCCCATTATAGGAGCTGTAAAACTGCATACCTCTTATGATGGGACAATTTACATAATGATGCTTGCCATGCCATAATTTCATGTTTAATCAATACAGAAGTAAAATGAAGTTACGAAATATGTCAACCAGGAGGTATGCTTAGCTTCACTAAGGTGCTCAAGTTTGTTTGAGGCTGGCACCGACTCCAAAAATAACAGATTGTAAATATATAAATACGCAGATTTGTGTGATTGATTTCAGAAGTATGTATATGTCGTAGTCAGATCGTATAATCCGCCGTATTACATTACGGCTAGCCGTTATCAAAAACAGGGGCGTTTTGAAATGCGGCGGTTCGACGATTAGCCGGATTGTCATTGCGATACGTTCTTCAATAGGGCGGCCAACGTTTAGCCGCATCGTACTACTATTTTAGATTGTAGAGTGCCCATATAACCATTCCAGTCGCAGAATCACAAAGTGGTAACTAAATGTCAGATGTGTCGTAACAGAGTCCACACAATGTGTCTAGAATTGTTTCGAAACAAAGTGTCGTCGCCGTGTCTACACTTTTCCGTAACAAGGTGTCGACACATTTGTGTGCACTTTGCGTGCGGTTTGCGACTAAATCTGACAGCAAATTTGTGACAGCAAATGTCAATATAAAATACCTCTTGAAAACCAAGGTTTGTCAAACTACTATTAGTGTCTCGTGTGCTCGTAATTCTAGTAAGTCATCATGGGCAATGCAAATGATAATAATCGACCGAAACCATATAAACACCCAACACCCGTCAACCTTTTACAGAAAAGTTTTTAAAGAAATTCAATAAGCTACTTAGGTCAGGCAACGAATGCTCCAAAAGTTGTAGAGGGAAATGCTCGGAACACAATTTTTGACTCCGTAACTCGGTTTGACAAGTTAGGAGGTGAACATATCAAAAGTCCCCGGCCGTAGCCCTTGAGCGGGGGGGAGAGAGGGGGCTTTGAAGGTCCCATTTTCCCGTTTTTCGATTATATCTCGGAAACTATGCATCTCAGCGACATGGCCACTTTGACGACAATACAAAATGAAAGTTAATTTAATTTGTTACAAGTTTATTCAATCAATTTTTTCGATATGTTGAATAGTTTTTGAGATATCCGCTCTTGAAAGTTTATTTAGGGCTCTCAATTTTATCTTGATATATCTATATCAGTGAAGGTGCTAGGCCGTGTTTGGTATCGTTTTCGTATAAATCTGGGGTGCTGAATCCATTTAAGATATCACATTGACACCATTCCACAAAATAAAAATAAATCTTTTTAGGGTTCCGTACCTCAAAAGGAAAAAACGGAACCCTTATAGGATCACTCGTGCGTCTGTATGTATGTCCGTCTGAATACACAAAATAGTTCTTTACCTATAGATGACAGGAAAACCTATTAGAAATGTGCAGTCAAACGCGAGTCGGACTTAATGTACGGAACCCTTAATACGCGAGTCCGACTCGCACTTGGCCGGTTTTTTTGAAACTCTTCTTGACGCTTAACCGCTGAACCGATTTCGTTGAAATTTGGTATAGAAATAGTTTGCGTCCCGGAACAGGACATAGGATAGATCTTATAACCAAAATCATCTTTTGAAGGTGTGAAAAGTGGCGTGGAAATTTGTACGGGAAATCAATAACCGCTGAACCGATTTATATGAAATTTGGGATGGTCTACATCTTTGATTTAGTTAAAAATGATGAAAAAACATGACTTCAACTTCACCTAAACTTAAACAGTATTAACTTCAAGAAGTCAATTCTGAATTCCCCCCTACACCTCATTTCACACCTTTAAAGGATGATTTTTGAGATAACTTATTATATCCTGTCTCGGGACTCAAAATATATGTGTACCAAATTTAAATTAAAACTGTTCAGCAGTTTAAGCGTGAAGAGGAGTTTAAAAGAAAGTATTTTAATAAGTTTATATGTTTTTACTTCGGAATGGTGTCAATGTGATACCTTAACTAAATTTGGTACTGCGAATTTATACGAAAACGATACCAAACATGGCCTCGTAGCTTTACTGTTGTAGAAGTCAAAATAAAATTGAGAGCCCTAAATTCTTATTACTTGGCCAAACTTGTGTAGAAGGAAAAGGTAAAATAAAAGTCTTCGGCAGGAATATAAGACACACATATATTTTTTTTTTGCGTTACTATTTCATTCATCAAATATAAACATACCTTGATTATACTATTCTAGTGAGATCCTCATAGATAAACAAAAACATTTACTTAAAAAATTACAAGGTCGAAATGTCACGGAACTTGTGAGAGTAATATGTGAAAAATAAAAACTTTTATGACAAAAAAAATCTGGACACAATTTAAGAATCACCCAATTGCGTCGAGGAATCATCTGTATTTTTGCTTGTTTCATTACCTCCTCGCTTCTTTTTTGTCCTTTGTATTCTGTAGCAATTTGTTAGATCTGAAAATAAAGATAACTTGCGTCGTCACGGATGTCGATTTATAGGTTTTAGGGAGTGCAGAATTCGAAAACGATGATCATTTTATAATCCAAGATGGCGGCTACGTATTTTGTCATAAAAGTGGAATCCAAAATAGTCATCATTTTCGAAATCTGCGCCCCCTAAAACCTATAAAACGATATCCATGACGACTTTTATGACATAGTGCATGGCCGCCATCTTGGAATCCAAAATAGTCATCATTTTCGAAATCTGCGCCCCCTAAAACCTATAAAACGATATCCATGACGACTTTTATGACATAGTGCATTGCCGCCATTTTGAAATTGAAAATGTTATCATTTTCGAAATCTGCGCCCCCTAAAACCTATAAAACGACATCCATGACGACTTTTATGACATAGTGCATGGCCGCCATCTTGGAATCCAAAATAGTCATCATTTTCGAAATCTGCGCCCCCTAAAACCTATAAAACGATATCCATGACGACTTTTATGACATAGTGCATTGCCGCCATTTTTAAATTGAAAATGTTATCATTTTCGAAATCTGCGCCCCCCAAAACCTATAAAACGACACCCATGACGACTTTTATGACATAGTGCATGGCCGCCATTTTGGATTCCAAAATGGTCATCATTTTTGAAAGCGCGGCCCCCTAAAACCTATAAAACGACATACATGACGACTTTTATGACATAGTGCATGGCCGCCATCTTGGAATCCAAAATGGTCATCATTTTCGAAATCTGCGCCCCCTAAAACCTATAAAACGACACCCATGACGACTTTTATGACATAGTGCATGGCCGCCATTTTGGAATCCAAAATGGTTATCATTTTCTAAATCTGCGCCCCCCAAAACCTATAAAACGACACCCATGACGACTTTTATGACATAGTGCATGGCCGCCATTTTGGATTTCAAAATGGTCATCATTTTCTAAATCGGGGCCCCCTAAAACCTATAAAACGACATCCATGACGACTTTTATGACATAGTGCATGGCCGCCATCTTGGAATCCAAAATGGTCATCATTTTCGAAATCTGCGCCCCCTAAAACCTATAAAACGACACCCATGACGACTTTTATGGCATAGTGCATGGCCGCCATTTTGGATTCCAAAATGGTCATCAATTTCAAAATTGGGGCCCCCTAAAACGTATAAAACGACATCCATGACGACTTTTATGACACAGTGCATGGCCGCCATTTCGGATTCCAAAATGGTCATTATTTTCGAAATCGGCACTCCCTAAAACCTATATATCGACACCCATCTCGACATTTATGACAAAGTGTTTTGCTACCATCTGCATGCAAGACATTTCTATTATTTTTACGTACAAAAATAGCCCCCTGTCAACTTTCAATCGAGATTTAATCGATAATTTATTCGATTAATATTCAGATTAATTCAATTTCAATCTATGTTAGGTCGACTAAACTAATCGCGATTAAAATTTGAGAATTAACTTTTTTTATTCCATTAATTAGTCGAATAAACAGTTAATCGATTAATGCCCATCTCTGACCACGGCATTTTTACACTTTGAGAATATCTGAAAACAAATCAACACAAGGAGCCATTTTGCAAATCCAGTAACATACCAGTAACTTTGTTATTACTTTTGACAGCGCGTGTCATGTGTCAACACAGAGTCGACACAAAGTCGAAACATTGCAACTACTTTGTGACTGCAATATTTCTCAGCCTTAAACCATATTTATACATCATAATTAACAAGTTTCGTAGTATGTAAAGCGTTATTTCTGTTATTTAAGTATAGTATACGCATCGAAGTACTAAAAATGCTTCAAATAATATAGTTATGAACACAGGCACTGAGAAGTAAACAATTTCATTTCCGGCTAAACTAAAACAATGTGGTGGCGCGTTGATTATATTACACTTAGTTTATCAAATCACTCGAGCAGTTTAATTCCCCATAATAATTTAAGTCCTATTGTAATATAAATGCAAACAATATATAATTACGTCTTGTAATCCGTTTTAGAGATGGCGTATTAATGTCACTTATTTTTATTTAAGTATTTTTCCATCTGACAGTTTCCATTTGACAGGAACAAAATGAACGAATGAACGAATGATTTTGGCATAAAGTAGTCGCAAACCCGAAACAATGTGTGCACACGGCGACCACACTTTATGTCACTTTGTGTCATGTGTCGACCCTTCCCCATTTCTGGTAACTGTGTCGACACGGCGACGACTCTGCGACTGGAATTGTGACCGAAACAGACGGTGTCGACACAAGATGTGTCAACACCGCGTCGTAACGGCGACTGGAAATGGTTGTATGGGTGACCAGTTCTTTCGGTCGCCTACGTAACCGGAGTTTGACAATGTTTGCAATTTAATTTATTTTTACCATGGTCCCACCGCACTACATGTGTTTCTTTTCCAAAACATTTCCTTCACAACTTAAATAGACGGAGCCCCGCAAGCGGGGCTCCTATTTCTGGGCGGTTTGCCCTTCGGGCATCTGAAGCTACCTAACGAACCTTACCTACTTACCTACCTACGCTTTTTTCCCCAAAGTGTAATGTTTTCACGGACGTCTCACTAAATCAATAGGTAGGTAGGTAGGTTAGGTTCGTTAGGTAGCTTCAGATGCCCGAAGGGCAAACCTCTCAGAAATAGGAGCCCCGCGAAGCGGGGCTCCGTCTAGTTAAGTTGCGAAAGAAATGTTTTTTGAAAAGAAACAGTCCGACGAACTCCAGATTTGATGGACACCCCAGCGTTTGTCAGGCAGCGCCACGGGTGTTAAAAATGGGAACTAAAAACTGTCAAAGCGGCGGCTAATGACTCGCTGTATTACATTACGGCTAGCCGTGTTGAAGAACGTATGGCGCCGAATACATTCCGGCGGATTCTCATTCAGCCGCATTCAATCCGGCTAATCGTTAAACCGCCGCATTTCAAAACGCCCTTGTTTTTGAAAACGGCTAGCCGTAATGTAATACGGCGGATTATACGATCCGACTGCGACATATATACATAGTTCATAGGTATTCACTTGCGTTATTGAAGACAAAATAATTATTTTTTTCTTTTCAGTGTGCTATTGTTTTTGTTGGTCGACTCGTTTCGTGTTAGTGCCGGTTTTTTTATTTCCTTTTAGTTTTTTTTCGGCGGTTATTTTTTTTGTTAAAAAGTTTTTATTTTATAATTTTCTGTGGCTATAATTTATACAAATTATTACATGCTTAATTTTTGATTACTTTTAAAATAGCTACCTACCTTGCTTTAGCTATTAACTGTTATATTAATAATCCTACTTTAACTATTATTTTGTTCTGTAATATAAATAAATTACCCCTATTGTCCCACCCTAAGGGTAGGATTTTTTCCAAATTTTTATTATTATTACGACTACTATGTAAAAGGTTATGCGTGGTCATACGTTACAATCGGTGAGTGAAAAAATCAATCATCCCCTATTTTCCTACCCTTAAGGTTGGATTTTTTTTTCCAAATTTATATGGGACCAACTTCGGGGTATACCCTTTCCAATAAAAAAATAATTATCAAAATCGAACATCTCTGTAAAAAGTTATGCGTGGTCATACATAAAAAAAAATATATATATATACGCGTCGACTTGAGAACCTCCTCCGTTTTTTTTGACTCGGACTCTGATGATAATGCAATATTATGATAACATGGACCTGGTCTGATGATGGAGACAGGAGATGGCCATGGGAATAAACGCAAACTAATTGTGTTTGGGTATGTTAGAATTGTCTCGATGGGTATTAGTTGGCTGAGGAAAGAAAAATACATTCAGCGATTTATAAAACTTTTAAGCTTATACCAATAATTGATTTTTTACCAAAACTTATTCCGTATTTCAATATTTTATACTGATAGAGCAATGTCCATTATAGGGAGCCCATTACTGGATCCACGTCCATTACCGGGGTTCCATTACTGGAGCTTTGGTGTCCATGACTGGAGAAAAAAAACATAGTTTTAATTTGTTAAGTATGTGGAAACTCATTGCAGTATCTTGGATACAACACGCCTGAAACATGAAAGAGGGATAGGACATTCATCTTTTAACACGCTAAGCGGTAGACCATTTACATATATCAGGGAAATATCATAAATACTCCAAATTTCCTCTTAAATGTCCCATGACTGGTGCTGTTACCTTAACAATGTATATTTAAAAATGCGGGCAATCACTGGTAGTGGGCAATAACTACCATTTTACCCTAGTAAGTAGGTACTTCAGCGGGCACAACTAGGGGCCAAAATGACTCGTGAAGGTGGCAGAAGTGGCTACACTGGCTACAAGTTGACTGCCCTGCCACTTAGAAACTAGTTTACAGTAACATCAATGGTCAGGAACTAGGCAAATTATTGCTCTGGAAAAAGATCAATCCCCCGTGGTTCATCTATAATACACCAATCAACTCCGCTCTAAACGCAACACATACGATAACTACCGCTCACTTTCCTATTTTTCTTATCCAACATGATCTTACGCGATTAGCCATACACCTAGTATAGAAACGGGCCCAACTTTTTCAGGAGATGGGCGCTTTCTTTACATAGGAGTATTCAATACTAACATTTAGTTACAGGCTTCATGCCCTGCTCATTTCATGAGCTTTATTTATGTTCTAAAATGTTTTTAGGCAAGACCTCAATATTTAGATTACAATTTCAATAAACGCATCCAAATAACAATTTGGACGCGTTGGTAAATGATTTTATTGCTCGTAGCAATATTTACTTAGGTACCCCATTAATTTTAATCGGATAACGTTGAGAGAAGAATCATTCATAAAAGCTGCCGAAACGCAGTTCGAACAGTACTTCGACGATTAATAAGTGAAATACAACCACCAAATTTTTGCAATTGTCCGAATTTTGAACCAACACACGGTGATGCGCAACCCGAGTCTTCAAACCTCCAGCAGGTCGCCGTAGCCGTTGGCCGTGGAGCGACTGGACGAGTTCCCGTCGCGGCGGCGGGATCACGTCTGGTCGCAGTCGGTGTAGTGCGAGGGGCCCTCGTTGGAGCACACGGAGTCCTCCGGCGTGCGGGAGGCGTCGCCGGCTTCGCTGGCCTCCACGGCGCTGGCGCTGCCGCCGGCTTTGCCCTTGCCGCCTCGCCGCGCCTGCAACGCCTGGACATAGAACCATTCGTTAGAGAGCTATCGACAACGACAGAGGTACTGAAGCGTGTTGACTTTTAACAATCGGTATGTGTAATTAAGCGTAGTAGAGTTTCAAGAGTTTGAGTCATAGGCTCAATTCACTCATGCTATTTTTGAAGATTATGGTTATGTAATAATGATTAGATAAACCATCCAGTCTTGGCACTATTTTGAGTAAGTGCTTGATGAACCTTTATCTCCTTATAAAGGGCTGGGCTACATGCATGAAAAATATTTTATAATGTTTGTTCAATAAACAAGTTTAACAACACGAAATTAAGACAAAACTGTGAAATATAAATACGCCATTTTTTTATTACCCTATTTAATATGTGTATTAAACACTTTGGCGCAGCGCTACACGCTTTTACTAAGGGGGCGTTTTTACTCGCGGTGCGCGCCCCACATTTATGTTTTACAATTTGGAAGATTCCGGGGTATAATAGATAGCAGGTTTATTAGAAACAGTTGAATCTCACGGGAAGTAGAATCGATTGACGTACAGATGTAGTGCATAATTGTTTTCCTTCGTATTTTCTCGGAAACTTTCGTATTTGTCATGCTAATTCAGTCAACATCAGTACTTTTTGTACCGAGACTGACTGAAATAGCAAGACACGTTCGTACGTGTGAAAATACGAAGGAAAATGATTATGCACTACATCTGTATATTGCAAACATTTCATGCATGTAGCTAATTGAGACATTTTGGTATTTTTTAACTTCAATGGCGTTTTAGGTAAATAAGTACCTACTGAGAACTTATTGCTTGATTATTAGGATAATACTTCAGATACAAAACTCAACACGCTTTATAATATCTAGTGCATTTAGACAGGTCAGGATGAAACGTGAATCATAAATTATTCGTGTAGCATCGGTTTAATCTCTACAAATAAACGTCAGCGTGATGAAAGACGCTCAAAGGAAGATCAAGCCAAACGGCAGAAATAGCGAACAAAAACATCCGTTATTATGGTTTCAATCGAGGAATCTCGATTGAAAGATAAAACGGATAGTTCCGAGCGCAGAGCCGGGTGCCCAATGGCTGGGGACCCGGCCACAGATAAAGCAGACATCCGAAACATTGCAGACGGACAGGGGTGGGGCGCCGGGGCGGGCGGGCGCGGTCCGGGGGCATGCGGGTGCTCCACGTCAGTGCACATGCGATATTATCACACCTTTCCTTACCTTTTCACGACTGCCCTTTTTCTAAAGTCGGTGTGGGATGGAAGATGAAACATTTAATTAATGGCAATGAAGATAGAGAACACCGATACAGAAGGGTTGAGGTAGGTATCACATAAGTAGGTACTGTTCAAGAATAGGTTTGTATAAAGGTTGACGAGTATTTTGGGAAAAAAGACCTCCTACATATATAATCTGCAGAAATACGGGATATAACTAGTTAGTACTGGATAATGATGTAGCAAGTAATAAGTATAGTAACTATAAGGATCTTGCATATTGTATACTTACTCGTAGATGGGTGTACTACTTTACTGACCAGAAATGCTCAAATATATAGGTACTTACATATTTGGGTTGTTGTAGGTACATACGTTACACATACATAGGTTATGGGATGGAAGTGTTCTGTAGATGCAAATGTTTATAATTTTTGACAAAATTGTCGTTATCGGATGTCCGTCTGTTGTATGGTTCCATGTTATGTAATTATTATAAATATAACATTGATAATGACATGTGTGAAATTTGAAATTGTACATACTTAAGCTTACATGGCACTTATTGCTGTTATGGCGCGTGAAGTACATGTTATTTCATGTAGCACTTGCACTTGTGCTAATCTTTTAAAGTGTTAAAGGTATGCATGATGTGTCTCAGAGGCGGATTATGCTTTATATCCATTGGTTGATAGTTTACCAGTCAGAACCACGGCGATATAAAAACTCAATGGATAGTCCAGCCATAATATGATGCTACAAGTATATCAACCTGGCACCAAGTATACCTGTAAGGAAAACCGCCTGTGCGGCGGCTTGCGTCCTCCCCTGCGTTTGCTGATATGAGGGTTGTCCCGTCGGAGCGTTTTGTTCCTGAGGATCTCTAGCTGCACGTAGAGCCGCTTCAGCTCGGCCCTCACTTCCTCGGATGTGGGCTCCTCCTCGCCCTCTACACCGAAGCCCTCTGCTGGGCCTCTGCGAGATACCTGAAACCAAGTTTTTGAAGATAATTTCCATCCAACAAAGTGTGGATAGAGTCGGATCACATTAGTTCAGTTTTCATACCAAGTTTTACGTAGTATGAATCCTTACTGCCAAGATTGTGCAAAGTTAGCGTTTGTCAGAATCTACCTGTATCTCTTGGCATAATCGCTTTTATAGCTGATTTCTATGTCTAATAGTTTTTATACTGTTACCTCCTGCGCAAGAGACCGCGCGCGGTATCCATGCCACAGCCTGGGCGCGAGCACGCACGCCAGCGCGGCGCCGGAGGAGACCTGCGCGCGCGCCGTGGCGGCCAGCGGCTCCTGCTCGGGCGCCGCGCCCGCCAACGCCGCGCCGCGCCACGCTAGCCCGCTAAAAAACTCGCATGCCAGCGCGGTCGCCAACCAGCCGCGCTCCTGCATAAAATACAATACATATTAAAGATGTCATTTCGTGGGTAACGAGTGTAACTCATCCGGGGTTAAGTCGCTCTACTTTTGCGAATCTTTGTCATCAGGATATATTATCGCAAAATGGGTCGCAGTATTAAGAAGCATTTCAGCACCCGTTCAGTTACATGGGGCCATGTCTCGTTGGTGTCCTCCTAGACCTCTCTCTTTTACGTTGCAAATGTGAACTGGGTATGTAGAGGTGGCTTCCGTCTATAATAACCTTGTATGAAGCACAAGGTTTTTATCAAAATCATTTTTAAGATCTATTTACCTGGACGAACGTCGACTGGACAGAAACGGCTTTGGACAGAGTAGCATGGCGGTCTTTGGTGTCGGAGGCCAAGATCCACTTCGGGTCGTTGCGCCACAGCAGTAAGTAAGTAAGTATTTACCTGGAAGGGCACATTTGCGTTCCTCGCCGCATATGCGATCCTAGCTCCGGCGGCTAGCAGCAGTAGTTCTGCGCCAGCGGTGACATGATGCCAAGCCGCATTGGTGCAGCCTTCTCGCTCACACGCCGCTGTCGCAGTAAAGGCTGCTAAATAACACGTAGCGCCACAGAGCATTGCGCCTACTATTCGTAGCACCTGCAAAGTACACAAAATTATCGGTAAAACAACTTGTATGTAAAACCAGTTATACGCATTTGTTCAGTTTGAAATCTATAACATAACTTATAACCCATAATTACATCACGGCCAAATATACTAGCAATGTCCTATCACGGTAATTTGTAACTTGCAGTTGTAACCTCGGACTCCACCACGGAAAAAAGAATGAGCGCGCCACGGGCTAGGAGTACAAATAGTCGCAGCATTACGTGACCGTACGACACGGAAGCATAATGGCATTAATGGCATTATTATAAATAATGTTGTCTTATAGTGAGTGAATTTAGTGAATCCTACAGAGCCGTAGCACTCCAAGAAGCTAAACGTTCGCAGCGCCCATAAGCCACTACACCTTCAGTATCGCAACACAGTGTACCTATCATACATGAGTCTTTAGGAACTCAGCAGCACCCACGATCGAACCCAAGAAACATCACTGAACCGAAGCACACCACAAAACCAAACTCACGTAATCACTCTCCCATCAAGCAGGGTGACTATAACTATAGTATAACAAGAGATCATGCTGCCATCATGTATCATACATATATAAGTATAATGACGTACCTCAGAGTCCCTTGGAGTCCACCGGTGCGCCTTCCTAGTCCGAAACTCAGCCAGAAGCACCCACAGCCGCAGCACCACTGAGCCGTAGCACGCTACGAAGCCCAGCTCGCGCAGCCACGCGCCCGCCACGCAGCGCCATCGCGGCTCCTTGATGTATTGCGTCGCTGCCTGCACAATATACAATATTATGGTAACTAACTATGATGGTAAAACATAACTCCTGCTCCCGAGCTCTCTACTATGATGGCTCAAATAACTTTTGTAGGCTAAATTTTCTGAGAATGTTGCCAAGGTTGACTGTACGACGAGTGTTTAACTGTTTAAGGCATGGTGCTAATAGCTAATAACCACCAAAAATAACCTACCTATAATGGAAATTAATGGGTCAATTTTTTCATGAAAAGTGCAAACTTCACGTCCCTCTAATAGGGACTGCCTAGAAAAATCAAATCACCGTCAACACAAAATTTACACCTTGACCTTTGTAATAATAAGTAATAAAGAGTCTCGACCAACACCTAGAGAGACTCTCGCTGGGTGGTTGGATCAAGGGTCAGATGCAGAAGGCGGTAATTTTGGACACGGCGCGTATAGTACGTCGGTTCCTCACTCTGCGGCCCTGACCACCGGCAGCTTGGGCCCTGCCCCGCTGCCGGCGGCACCCTAGGTTAGGTTTTTTTATAATGTGTTTATATGTAAATATTTTTTATTGTTTTTTAAGTGTTTTTATATTTTACTTTTATATTCATATTATAAAAATACCTAACTTAAGACGAAAAATAAATAAAAAGAAGTAATAAATATACATATACATACTTCCTATACTTCCCTGTCTTATGTCATAAAAATTCCCTACATTTAATATATGTATAAATAATATAAAACATGTGATACATTGTCACGACTTGATAATGATAAGATAAATCTAAAATGTCGATTTCATTTCAAAAACAAACTTAGATAAAAGAAGTGCAAAGATACATTATTTTCACTGTGTTGATAATATTACGTGTATTGACTGCACACTGACGGCAAGATAACGTCAGATTACTTAACAATTCATCATATCCATTTTGTGTAGGTACACAAAGTTGAAGAGCGATTACCCGATTGGTGACAGAAGCTACGTAAATATGATATAAGTAGGTATGTGTACCACTTGCTACTTACGGATCCATACATCAACAGAGCCCCAAGCAACACCACCTCTAGCACAGTCCACATGCCCATTGCGACGGCCTGGAACCAATAATACAACATATAATTTATAACCTACTGTCTAGTGTCTATTAGTGAAAAAAAAAACATTTATTTAGTCATAATAAGTGTTATAAAAGGAATATAAAACTAAAATTAACTACAATTAAAATAACTAAAGCTAAAAAATTTAAAATACTTATCAATATTTTGCGCCCTTGGTAGGGCCCATCACGCAGGCAGCGTTCCCGCGCTGGATTGCTATGGCCAATCTTTGCGCGAGAAAGCTGCCTGCGCGAGTGGCCTGTGGCCTCCCTTAGGCGTTTGCTGAGCGCCTTGTGGAGCACCCGAGCCCCCCTACCCCATGGACTAGTGTCTCGACGCCAAAGGCGTCTATTAGTATATAGGTACTTCTATTCCATTTATCTTCGGTATAAGTATTTTTAACAAAATAAACAAGCAACCATTAACATCCTGTCTTCGCGGATCCAAGAGTTACTTACTTTGCACTTTCTCTTTCTGAATATAATGAAGCCAATGACGAGGCACACGAGCATGCCGGCCAGGTTGACGGCTAGCAGCGTGGCGTGGAAGATCTCCCCGTCGCACTGCGCCTCGTCGCTGCTGGCCATGCCGCACGCGGCGCACCGCAGGGGATCCGTGATGGCGGACCCGCTCAGCCAGCCGCCGCCGATCTCGTGCCAGTAGCCCCGCCGGCACTTGCACCGATACTTTAAAACAAACACATTTATCAAGATAAATGATATTATAGGTATATAGGTATTCTTAAATATAACTATGTTCCATAAACATCAGTAATATCACTGTCAGAGAGCCGAGAAACGCGGCACGTTAACAAGTACCTACCTACAATCAGTAAGTTAAAAAAGTTAACCAATATTGATAATAATATAGCGTAATGTGGGGACTATTATTTACCAATTAAAAATGTAAACCTTTTTATTAATTGCGGTGGGTTAAAATTTGTGTAGGATCAGAAATTTACTGACGTACCCCGCTTTTGGGCCTTCTGACAGTCCTGTCCTGTCTGTATTTTGTACCTCTATATTTTGAAAGTCAGATCCCGAGGCCGGAAAGGCTTCACAATCCGTTGTGTCCGGATCGCAGGCCGGCGGCCCACCCATGCGATCGTACATTGCTTCTTCGCACGGCATAACAGGTATTCGTCGGAACAGCGCCGCCGCGGCACGCAGAGCGCCCGATCCCCGTGCCGCCGCCGCGCCGCTCCACCAGCCTCTGTCTTCCCTTTCGCACGAGTACCAGGCATTCGACCAGACGACGTTACTCGCGTTCCATGCGGAAGCTAAAGTTTTCCAGAATTGCTGGAGGGCTGCAGAATTGTTTTGTTGAAAGATAATCAGTCTGGGTGGGTCGGCGACGAAGAGGACGCCGAGGCGAAGCTGCGGTGCGCCGAGGGCCACAGCGTCGGGCGGCGGGTCGAGCTGGGCGGCTAGCACGGAGCGCGCCAGCGCCGCCGCGCGCGTCTCGTTCACGCCGCCCGTCTCGATCAGCTCGGACAGCGACCGCGCAGCATGCGCAGCGGCTGACTCTACCTCCAGCACGTTCTAAACAAACAAAATTTTAATAAACTTTAGTATATTAATAATCTTTTACAGAAATGAACCACCTTCGTGCCATCATTTTATGATCTTCAGCAGGTTCATTTCATCAAACAGTGTGTTCCTGTAGCGTATGACCACTGTGAAGTTGGTTCCAATGTTGATATGTATTAAAATATTTTTTCCAGATCAGTCCATCAGCCGGCTTATTAAGAACGAATTTTTTTTTAGAAGTTTATTAAAAATCGGAACATTTGGAACTCATAAGTACCTAATTAAGCTTAGAATAAATTTAAAAGTGGAAAAATCTGTCTTGGGTCTGGCTTGAACTCACGGCTTCTGGATCGATACTCCAGCGCTCTGTCATCTGAGCCACCAAGACCTCATCCATAGCCAGCAACAAAGAGTAAAGTAAGTATAGGTAATGGCAGGGTGCTGGAGTCGATACTGTAAATTACTGTCTTGGGTGAGACTTGAACTGAGTTCAAGTCTCACCCAAGACAGTAATTTTTCCACTTTTAAATTTAATCATAATAATCATAATCATAATCATCATTTATTAATAATATAAAATTACATGTCAAATAGGTACTACAATATGTAGGAAGGTATTATATAATATTATTCTTATTCTATGACATAGGTTTACTTATAAATAGCTCTTTGTGGTCATAGAACGTCTGCTCGAGGAGCCAGTGTTTAAGTTTAGTTTTGAACATTGACGCACTTTTTGCAGTAACAATTTCACGCGGAAGGCAATTGTACACTTTTCGACCCATTACATGACTTAGCTTTTTGGTTTTCGCGAGTCTGTGCGACGCGAGTGGCAGCATTCCAGCGCGCGCGCTGCGCATTGCGTACCTACGCGGGGCTTCGATGATTGGATTGGAGTCTACTTCATCACGTGTATTTATTGCCATTTGCATTATTAGAAGCGAGGGAAGCGTGAGTATTCCCAACGACTTGAACAGAGGCCTCGCGGAGTGACATTGAGGGACGCGAACTATCGCGCGAACGGCGCGCTTTTGGAGCCGGAAGACTCTCTCCCAATCGGCGGCACCGGCCCACAGTTCAACTCCGTACTGCAGGAGAGCGTGGACTGACGCGAAATAGCACGCTCGGACCATTTCAAATGGAAGTACTCGAGCCAGCCGCTTTAACGCAAAGCATGCCGTTGCGAGTTTCTTGCACATTTGGTCTATATGGCCACTCCAGGTGAGGCAGCTGTCTAGCTCAAAGCCAAGAAATTTGGAGTTCATTACTTGGCTGATTACAGTGTCATTCGCAATGACTGACTTTATTCTAAATTTAATAGCATCGTTCGCTGACGTTTCTGCTTGTTAAAAATTTAATTACTTACCTAATTATTGACGTAAATCCGGTATCTAGGGATTTGTAACGTCTATCTATGCCAGCAGTGGTAAACCGAGTAAGATTTCTTCAGTTGAATACGAGAACTTAACTTATCGAAGACGATACCTAGGCAATCCTATCCCTGTGAATACACAGATTTAAGGCTGCGTTTCTACCAGAGATATGAGAGGATGCTTAGCGAGGGATGTGTTTGTTAAGAACCAACAGAATAATGTCAACTAGAGCTGCGCTGAACGAGGATAGGTAAATGATTCTAGATTTGTATCTATTTCTAGTAAATATGTAAGCCTGATTGGGTAACATTTACCTCAAAACACCTAGTGTTCTTTTAGCTTAGGATTATTTATCCAAACAAACCCTTTACCATGGTAAAAAAAACTCTTTTGTATGGTAGTATTATCTGTATTATTCGACTATGAATGAAACCCATAATAAACATCCTTATCACATGTTACGTGCATTACGTATATCAACTACATAGCTGTTATCTCCACGTGACATTTATGTGTTTATACTTGGAAAACAACTTCGGGCGTTTTTTTTCCTGACACGTGAGGGAGTCAGTACGAACGCCAGGTTTCCGGAAAAGGGTATTGCGTCCTGTCCGTATATTCCGGTCGCAGGCGAGCATATGTTTATTTAGTATCAAAACTAGCAATTCAAATACGCATAATAAGTTATTCCAGGGTCACAGTTTGCTGGTCGATTTGAGTAGGTCGTCTGCGCTTGGTAGGCGATGATATACCTCTACTTACAGAGACTGTCCTGTATCAGACCCGACCCTGACCCCGGAAGACATAAGGGCAAATTTTATTTTCGACCATTAGTAAAGCGATCTCATCATTCTCATCAATTTGGATTAGAAAAGGTTTCGAGCATTTACTTTCACTTATTGTTTTACCAGGTGTTGCTCGCGCCTTCGTTCGCGTAGATTTTGATATTGGTTGTTGTAATTAAAATAAGTAGCAGTTGGGTTACCTAATTAATTTGAATCGAAATTTTTGAATTTTTTGAAAGAATCGATCAATCGTCAATCGATTCTACTTACTATGAAACTCCTGAAAACCTGCTATCTTAAACATGCATATTTTTATGTTAGCATTTAGGGTCAAACAGATCACTGTGTTATGTCTTTTCTGTAGACATACACAAGAGTTAAGGGCTATAAAGGTTAATTTTCTTATTTAACCCTTATCCACGTGAAAAGGTCCTCCTTTTATTTAGAGAACTATGATAAAATCATTGCTTATATGCCCACAAGCTGTTAACTATTGCCCACAGGAGAGAAAAATGTACTGTTCGCGATAACACACTACTTTTCTCTCCTGTGGGCAATAGTTAACAGCTTGTGGGCATGTAAGTAATGATTTTATCATAGTTCTTTAAATAAAAGGAGTACCTTTTCACGTGGATAAGGGTTAAATAAGAAAATTAACCTTTATAGCCCTTAACTCTTGTGTATGTCTACAGGAAAGACATAACACAGTGATCTGTTTGACCCATTAATGTGGTGTTATTGAACGCGTTTATAAAGAAACAGAGTGCAATTCAACATGTCGCTATGCGATTTTTTGTCTCGTAAAAAATGTAATATCGGTACCTCTGTACCTACTGTTGTTAAATTTATTTTACATTTGAGACACATACGTAGCTCTTGTAATAATTAACATGTTTGATAGACCCGAATGCGAATGATGACAGCCGAGTCTACGCCATACAGTTTGAACTGATATGAGCTTCAAAAGTATATAGGTAGGTACGCTAAAAAAATCACGCTATCCAAGCAATATTCAGAGAATGAGCCACAGTCCGACTAGCTCAGCACAGATTAAGCACGCTCTAGTCGCTCTAGCCTAATAACTTTAACGAAGCCCCTTCGTAAAATAAACTGGTCCAGAAGTCGCCGCGGCCTGCGGACGAGAGCTCCCCAAGCACAGGCGCGTCCACTCAGAAAAACCCGTGTGCTCCCCGGTGCTTACGGATCTGGAGGTCAGATTACGCTGGTTCGGCGTTATCATAGCTCTGTGAGGTAAGCGAATAGACGTCTTGACTTAAAATTAATTTCCTCAAGTTTGGCCGTTGGAAGTTGGTGCATTTCTCCTGGCGACGTCCGTATAATTGGATGAATTATTTATAAATTTAATGTCTTTCAGGAATACAGACGAGTTTTTAATTCGAAGAATATACTCAATTTTAATGCTCAAATCGTCCAATATTAGAAACTTGTTGATTTTGATTAAGAAAATTTAATATTGTTTATCTCCAGGTTTATGATAGACATTGATAGGATATGAATCATAAGAAACAGCAGTTGAATGAAATTTAGGTCAGGTTTTGTATGACGAATGCATAATTCATCTGCGCTTTATTCAAATGATAAATCTAAACGGTGTTGTAAATAAATAAGTAGGTATCTTCTACTTGGCAGATAGTATGTGCCTATTTATTGTCATACGGCGATTTGTTGTGTTATTGTGTACATTTCAAACCAAGGACGGTACCACCAAACCAACCACAAACGGTTTCACCAAAGTTTCACATTAGTCTATCTTACGGCATAACTTATGTGTTTGGAGCTCAAGCAGTGGCTGTTTCACAGCAGATTATTTCATTATGACGATCACGCTAGCACAGACTGACAGTAATAGTATAAAGGTGGGATCAGACGGTTCACTCGGATGAATGTTCACTTGAGTGAATGTTTCATTTTCCTTTCATTCCACGTTCACACGGCAGCTGAAAAGATTATTCATTTTTTCTTTTCTTTCACTATGGCGTCGAATGAAGTTGTGCATCTTGGTATAAGTTTAATTTGTGATCAAACATTTAATAAAGATTTTAACAAACAAGATGCAAAGAAAACGTCGTCGGTAGCTCGGTAGTGGCTGCGACCTTGGATCGCAAGAAAAAAAATATTTGGAGCCTCGAATATATTGCTGAGAGAACTAGCCGATGAAGATCCGAAATCCTATTGCAATCATTTGCGGATGACTTAAAGTAATTTTGTAGAACTTCTATTATTAGTAATAGGTCCGTTAATAGCGAAAGAAAACACTTTAATGAGAGACAGTATACCTAGCCGAATAAAACTCCAAATTGTACTGCGATACCTTGCTACTGGCGATTGTTTTGGAACTCTGAGATATTTAATAGGTACAGAGTAGGTACCTAGAAATACCATATATCCTACTTTGTTCGTTCCACTTGAACACCATTTTATTGCTTTTACGTTATCTTTGTCTAGCTAGATAGTAGGTAGTATACCCACAGGATTCGAGGAAAATATGCAAAATCCGAATGAACGTTCATTTCTGTATTCACACAGTTCATTTTTTGTTCATTCGGAGTGCGAGTGAAAGATGCCGAATGAAAATATCCAACATTGTTGGATTCTTTCACTAATGAATTAATTTTTCATTTTGGGTTCATTTTGTGGTCAGACGTGTCACTTTGAGTGAAAGATGAATAATGAAACTAGAAAATGAACCGTCTGATCCCACCTTAAAGGTATGAGCCAGACTTATGCCTGAGTTATGCCTCGGCCACAGAACACACGCTTGGATCGTCACGAGCGTACACACTCGCCGACCGTCGTATCGTACATTTGTGGCATCAACCTGTACGGTTACCATCAGTTTGCTGATGGTAACCGTACTGCACGCTCTGAGCGTGCGTTTCGTGTCGAACTCTATTACGGTTACGGTGACATCTTCGCTTGCTGCGTTACCGAGGGCCTAGGCGGTGGGTGTCGCAACAACAGCGGGTCGACAAGCGGCGGCGGCGGCGGCGGCGACTCGACGGGCGCGGCCGCCGCACAGACCCCTACTCCCGTTACATCCACAACAAGTCTTACCGAGGGCCTAGGCGGCGGGTGTCGTAGCAGCAGCGGGTCGCAGAGCGGCGCCGGCGGCGGCGACTCGATGGGTGCGGCCGCCGCACATCCCCCTACTCCCGTTACATCCGCAACAAGTCTTACCGAGGGCCTAGGCGGCGGGTGTCGTAGCAGCAGCGGGTCGCAGAGCGGCGCCGGCGGCGGCGACTCGATGGGTGCGGCCGCCGCACATCCCCCTACTCCCGTTACATCCGCAACAAGTCTTACCGAGGGCCTAGGCGGCGGGTGTCGTAGCAGCAGCGGGTCGCAGAGCGGCGCCGGCGGCGGCGACTCGACGGGCGCGGCCGCGGCGCACGCGCACCATGCGAGCGCCCACGCCGCCCACCGCGCCCGCATCGCTCACCTCCAGCCCCGCCACATCTGGAACATCACTTTTATCGTTAGTATATTGTTTAAAGTTATCAATCAATCAATATATATTTATTTCAGACCAAAATTACAGTCCATATTTGTTAGTTATGTACATGTTATGTTATGTCTGCAGCATTTTCTTACTTGAATAAGCAAAGTATTGCAAAACTTTAACCCGACTACGATCTCTTTTGTACAAATTACTTCCTTCTTTTTCAGAGTAGTATGTAGGTACCTAAATTAAAAATGTAACCCATATCACCCGTGTCGCAAAACTAATGTAGGTTTATATAGTTATTTGTGTTGTGTGTTCCACCGTAGCGTCAAATTAAATTCCAGAGCTGAATTTGGGAAATGCGGTATCAATATCAATTGTATTCGTTTTAATTCGGGCTAACAGTTTTAGCCAACATTGAAAGAGGTTTTCTTCAATAAAAATCGTAGCTGAGTTAAAGCTTTTCTGATATGTCGGATCTCAGGTACTGTATGCCACTGACCTAAGAACCAATAGCACCATTCTAACCAGAAAGTCCAAGTTACCAATGCCCTATTTGTTTTGAATGAATCAAAAACGTTCTTGGTCTGACAAATAAATGCCTTGCAATTATTTCAGTAGGTACCAAATTTCCGCTTTTAGCATAATGTGTCACTTTATTTAATTACCTACAATCTACCCTTCCTAACTTTTTTAGGAACACTGAATTTAGTGTGTGTGTAAATCAGGCAATTAATGAGACTGATAAATTAAATATTATAATAACAAAGAAATGGTTTTCTTTGTTATTATAATATGGCCCAGCCCAAGTTCTGAGTTTAAGGAGTCTTAGTCTTAGGATGTCAGAAACCGTTTTCTGAATTCAGCAATATGAAGGACAAACAAAGTACACGTTATTCACTATCAGCAACTGACTCGTTATATAACTTTTATCCTTTTATCTTTTTAGGGTTCCGTACCCAAAGGGTACTCCACTGTCCGTCTGTCTGTCTGTCCGTCAGTCTGTCACCAGGCTGTATCTCATGAACCGTGATAGCTAGGCAGTTGAAATTTTCACAGATGATGCATTTCTGTTGCCGCTATAACGACAAATACTAAAAACAACAACAAACGTGTCTTTTTTTGTCGTTTTTGCGTAATGGTACGGAACCCTGTTGAGAGAACCCGGTTGTAATCGTTTAATATGGGATAATTATGTGGAATCTTCATATTAAGCAGTACAGTAACGGAAAATTGTTCTATTTTTTACTTACAAATATGGGCCATTATGGGGTAGGGTTAGCCAACAACGGACCACCGAAAATGTAGGCACGCGATGAGTCGATCAGGCGATTCCAATTTGCACACGGAACACACAATCTACACAGCGAACGTAACAGGAATACGAATTTGGATTGTACTACGTTTTCAAATTAAAAGGCGGAAAAGGTGAAATCAATAATTCCATTGGGATTCGTAACAAAATAATTATTTTTTCCATTTGTTCATCGAATAGGATCAATTTGAGCCTTTGCCACAAAGACAATTAAATTGAAAGGCATGGAGATTTATATTTATGTTCATTGTGATAAAGTCACGCATCTCAGTCTATGACCGATGGTACAGCGAGCTGCAATATTGCATGGACGAGCTGCAGCAAAATTTAAAGACGACCATGCAGTAGCTGTACCCGTTAGCTATATTAGCATTAGCTATAAGGTACGCAAACTAATATGTATATAAACATCAAACTTTCTATAAAAATAGGAAGTACTACCACGACACTGAACTTTCCACGAAATTTGCATGCATCACACATGTACACGTGTTAAGTCATTTCTGTCTTCAGTTGGCGGAGAAGACAATAATTTCCTTTTCAACTAAGTCTTGATAATGGTTGGCGGCACGCAAGTTGTACTCAAGATCATTCGGATTCCGGCGGTTATATTTTATTGCACCTTTCAGTGCGAACGACACCACCCATGCCAAGATGACAATCTTTTGCGCCGTAGCGAACGAAATGCCTCTCTCTTTCTCTATCGCACTATACTCCATATGGAAGCGTGATAGAGTGATATTAGCGTTTCGTTCGCTACGGCGCAAACGATTGTCTTCTTGGCTAGGCTACGTACTATGGACAACGTAAAACTTCGTAGCAAAGCTGGGCCTTGATAGTACGAGTATTTTACCTCTGTGAATCATAAAGAAGATTAGGTGCGTATTTAATGATATCACGAAACCAAAGTTGAAGGCAAGTTTTTGCCGCGGCGAAGTTCCAAAAGCTTGGAGCAGTTAATTGGAAATCCTCGTAGCGGTTTCGTCGGCACATTTTTTTGCTGCTCTGAAATTTGACTCTGATTTCTTTGGTTTGACCCAGATTTTAATACTATTTAATAGTACCTATTGTCCTTAATAGTACCTATTGTCCTTGTTTGCTGGGTATTTTGCATTTCATTTAAATTTATCTTTATTAGGTAGTAGGCACCTACCTATTTTTTTTGTTCATTGAAATTACCATCAATCCTATCCTATTCACACTTGTTTCTGTTATTAGTTAGCATCGAAGTGACTTATATCATATCACGATATCACAAGTACAGAGACCACCGAAATATTAATAAATTAAAAAACTGTAGCGTAGACAACTTTACTAAAACTCGCCAGCTAGGGAATCACTGAAATAATTTCTGCGTTCTTCTGCTTTTAAATCGTCAGCTGAAATACCACGATAACATGCCACAGCCGTATTCAGCGGTCCTCTTTTGTTCATTGCAATTTTGACAGTTCAGCCGTGACATTTGTCATTTATTACGAAAGTTGCAATTTGATAGCCTGATAGAGGTCCGCCTAAGCTAACTATGGGAGTGTCATTATTTTAAACGTCATACCTAATAGCATTAATGATGATACCATATTGCAACACTTTGTTATTGCATATGTTATGCTGAGTAAACTTGGTCTGACTCTATCGCCTCGTCTGTTAATGTTTCGATTCCATAAAAGACACACCAAGATATAATTAAAATCCTTTTTAATGTAAGGCGAGATGTAAACATATCCTTGACGACTTTGACGTCGACTCTTCGTCGACTGTAGATACATAAAATAATCAACAATAATATCAACATTTTTTCAAAGTAATATTAAGAGACTAAGGTACCTGTATAAAAAAGCTCTAAGTACTTTAGTGGGTAGCTGAAAATCTTCCTAAAAATTTTATTCATCTGCCCTCCTGCGATTTAAGTGATGTTAATTTGCAAATAGTCACCCGAGACCTCCTCCCCCTCATTTAATAGATTTAAAAGCCTTTTGCAATTAAGGTGACACACTGTCTCTTCCCGACATTCATCAAGAAAGTACTTGGGACGAGTGCGCATTTATAATCGTTGGATATCTATAAGAGAGTAGGTATAGGTAATTTATTTAGATGACTATAGTAGTATATAATATATGACACTAAAAGTAGGTATAGCTCTAAAGTATAATGGTATGGTATATACTTAGCTAATATAATAATAAAGAAATGGTTTTCTTTGTTATTATAATATGGCCCAGCCCAAGTTCTGAGTTTAAGGAGTCTTAGTCTTAGGATGTCAGAAACCGTTTTCTGAATTCAGCAATATGAAGGACAAACAAAGTACACGTTATTCACTATCAGCAACTGACTCGTTATATAACTTTTATCCTTTTATCTTTTTAGGGTTCCGTACCCAAAGGGTACTCCACTGTCCGTCTGTCTGTCTGTCCGTCAGTCTGTCACCAGGCTGTATCTCATGAACCGTGATAGCTAGGCAGTTGAAATTTTCACAGATGATGCATTTCTGTTGCCGCTATAACGACAAATACTAAAAACAACAACAAACGTGTCTTTTTTTGTCGTTTTTGCGTAATGGTACGGAACCCTTCGTGCGCGAGTCCGACTCGCACTTGGCCGGTTTTTATTATATTAGCTAAGTATATACCATACCATTATACTTTAGAGCTATACCTACTTTTAGTGTCATATATTATATACTACTATAGTCATCTAAATAAATTACCTATACCTACTCTCTTATAGATATCCAACGATTATAAATGCGCACTCGTCCCAAGTACTTTCTTGATGAATGTCGGGAAGAGACAGTGTGTCACCTTAATTGCAAAAGGCTTTTAAATCTATTAAATGAGGGGGAGGAGGTCTCGGGTGACTATTTGCAAATTAACATCACTTAAATCGCAGGAGGGCAGATGAATAAAATTTTTAGGAAGATTTTCAGCTACCCACTAAAGTACTTAGAGCTTTTTTATACAGGTACCTTAGTCTCTTAATATTACTTTGAAAAAATGTTGATATTATTGTTGATTATTTTATGTATCTACAGTCGACGAAGAGTCGACGTCAAAGTCGTCAAGGATATGTTTACATCTCGCCTTACATTAAAAAGGATTTTAATTATATCTTGGTGTGTCTTTTATGGAATCGAAACATTAACAGACGAGGCGATAGAGTCAGACCAAGTTTACTCAGCATAACATATGCAATAACAAAGTGTTGCAATATGGTATCATCATTAATGCTATTAGGTATGACGTTTAAAATAATGACACTCCCATAGTTAGCTTAGGCGGACCTCTATCAGGCTATCAAATTGCAACTTTCGTAATAAATGACAAATGTCACGGCTGAACTGTCAAAATTGCAATGAACAAAAGAGGACCGCTGAATACGGCTGTGGCATGTTATCGTGGTATTTCAGCTGACGATTTAAAAGCAGAAGAACGCAGAAATTATTTCAGTGATTCCCTAGCTGGCGAGTTTTAGTAAAGTTGTCTACGCTACAGTTTTTTAATTTATTAATATTTCGGTGGTCTCTGTACTTGTGATATCGTGATATGATATAAGTCACTTCGATGCTAACTAATAACAGAAACAAGTGTGAAAAGGATAGGATTGATGGTAATTTCAATGAACAAAAAAAATAGGTAGGTGCCTACTACCTAATAAAGATAAATTTAAATGAAATGCAAAATACCCAGCAAACAAGGACAATAGGTACTATTAAGGACAATAGGTACTATTAAATAGTATTAAAATCTGGGTCAAACCAAAGAAATCAGAGTCAAATTTCAGAGCAGCAAAAAAATGTGCCGACGAAACCGCTACGAGGATTTCCAATTAACTGCCCCAAGCTTTTGGAACTTCGCCGCGGCAAAAACTTGCCTTCAACTTTGGTTTCGTGATATCATTAAATACGCACCTAATCTTCTTTATGATTCACAGAGGTAAAATACTCGTACTATCAAGGCCCAGCTTTGCTACGAAGTTTTACGTTGTCCATAGTACGTAGCCTAGCCAAGAAGACAATCGTTTGCGCCGTAGCGAACGAAACGCTAATATCACTCTATCACGCTTCCATATGGAGTATAGTGCGATAGAGAAAGAGAGAGGCATTTCGTTCGCTACGGCGCAAAAGATTGTCATCTTGGCATGGGTGGTGTCGTTCGCACTGAAAGGTGCAATAAAATATAACCGCCGGAATCCGAATGATCTTGAGTACAACTTGCGTGCCGCCAACCATTATCAAGACTTAGTTGAAAAGGAAATTATTGTCTTCTCCGCCAACTGAAGACAGAAATGACTTAACACGTGTACATGTGTGATGCATGCAAATTTCGTGGAAAGTTCAGTGTCGTGGTAGTACTTCCTATTTTTATAGAAAGTTTGATGTTTATATACATATTAGTTTGCGTACCTTATAGCTAATGCTAATATAGCTAACGGGTACAGCTACTGCATGGTCGTCTTTAAATTTTGCTGCAGCTCGTCCATGCAATATTGCAGCTCGCTGTACCATCGGTCATAGACTGAGATGCGTGACTTTATCACAATGAACATAAATATAAATCTCCATGCCTTTCAATTTAATTGTCTTTGTGGCAAAGGCTCAAATTGATCCTATTCGATGAACAAATGGAAAAAATAATTATTTTGTTACGAATCCCAATGGAATTATTGATTTCACCTTTTCCGCCTTTTAATTTGAAAACGTAGTACAATCCAAATTCGTATTCCTGTTACGTTCGCTGTGTAGATTGTGTGTTCCGTGTGCAAATTGGAATCGCCTGATCGACTCATCGCGTGCCTACATTTTCGGTGGTCCGTTGTTGGCTAACCCTACCCCATAATGGCCCATATTTGTAAGTAAAAAATAGAACAATTTTCCGTTACTGTACTGCTTAATATGAAGATTCCACATAATTATCCCATATTAAACGATTACAACCGACTTCTTTATTTTGACACAATGCAACGGAATCAACGGATATGATCCCAACCAGTCCCAAAGAAAAATAAAAATATAATAACAACGGGGTGCATTAATTGACAAGCTCCACGACTCGCCAGCTCGACACAGATACAAATGCCGATTACTTACTAAGTTACTATGTTGATTGTATGAAAGATGTTATGACGACAACTCCTCAGACCTGTTGTTTTTTAAACACTTTAGATAATGTGAAGTAAAAGGTGACACCGGTAATCCACTCATTGACCGTTTTATCAACCTTTACAACGATAGTGTCAATATGTGAGAAATTTGTGATCTTATCTAGCAATATATAAACACGACGCCAGTGGGGGTCCCTTCATAGGAGGTTCGGCTGAACAGCAAAATGTGGAAAGGCTTGCTGTGAGTATTAGCATTAGTTTTTATTTTATTGTGGCATGGTATATGTAGTATATGGGTATTTAGCTCAAAGACCCAACCATAAGAAACTGTGTTTCACTCAACAGCATACTAACTACCTTACCTACTGTAGAATGCAGCCTAATATACCTACATATAAGAATAGTTATTTGTTTTACAAGGGGGCAACGTTGCTGTTTAACTCCTCGTATTGTAATATTAAATTAATGTTAAATTAAGTTTAAATTGTATTAATGTTAGTTTCTGAACAACATAACTGTTATTATTCATTAGTGGAAACTGTGTGGCTTGTGAATGTGTTATCTGATTTAATATTTGTGTTGTTTTTGCCTGTTTGCTTCCCAAAGGTTTAACTAAATAAATAATAACTATCTAAATACAAAATTTTGTCTTAACTTATTAAAATAAATGGTAAATTAATATTATGCAAAATTAGATACCTATGTAAGTAAATTAGTTCTTAAGTATTAATGTGATCTCATACAATTTTACATACCAATCAATTTCAATAGTTTTTTTTTTATTTTATCAAAAGTTTGCTGCGCCCTTGCAGGGTCATTTATGTAATGTTGTAAAATGCTTTTGACTTTAACTTGTCAGTGATTTAGCAGCACAGTGTAAATCTATGTGTTAAACCACTTGACGAGTTTTTTCATGGCATGGCATGCCAAATATTATGCATTCTTCCTGGTGAGACTATACTTTATGAAATTTGATAGGACAGGGAGCCGTCCTAAGTATTAATTATTAAAATTCATATTAACACGATTTTATTTTTATTAATTTAAAGACACTGAATTTAGGTATATTATTGATGGAAAAGGGTGCCGAACTGGGTAAAATTGTTATTCACATTAACTTGGCATTAATGTTCAATTTACAGACATTAAGTTTCAGTATATTTATGATGAATATACACGTCCATATTTGATTTTTAGATTAAGTGCAGTGTTGCTTGTCTTAGCCGAGAGCAAATCGGCCGGCAGTCGGAACGAGCCACGCAAGTTCCCCGACGGGTTCCTGTTCGGAACGGCCACTGCTTCCTACCAAATAGAGGGCGCTTGGGATGAAGATGGTATGTGCTCAATTAAACGTAATCTATGTAACGCACTACAGTCAAAATGAGCATTTCGTGGTTTCTCGCTGCTATAGAATTAAAAGGCTTAACGTATCTTTAATTTCTTACAGGAAAATCGGAAAACATTTGGGACCATTTGACTCATACCGATCCTTGCGCTGTTAAAGATTGCTCCAATGGAGACATCGCGGACGACTCGTACCATTTATATAAAAGAGACGTAGAGATGATGAGGGAACTTGGCATCGATTACTACAGATTTTCTCTGTCTTGGACTCGATTAATGCCCACCAGCTTCCCCGATCAAATAAACCCGGCAGGCGTAGAATTTTACAATAACTACATCAACGAAATGCTAAAATATAATATAACACCTATGATTACACTGTACCATTGGGATTTACCTCAAAAGCTGCAGGAAATGGGCGGTTGGACGAACCCTAACATTGTTGACTGGTTCGCCGACTACGCTCGTACTGCATTCGAGTTATTCGGAGACAGAGTCAAGTTCTGGATCACATTCAATGAGCCTCACGTATTCTGCTATTACGGCTACGGTGACGTGTCCATGGCGCCTCGACTAAATATCAAGGGGGTAGCAGAGTATTTATGCTCGAAGAATATGCTTATGTCACACGCTAAAACTTGGCATATGTATGACGAGGAATACAGATCGAAACAGAGCGGCACCGTTAGTATTACGTTAAGCTCCACTTGGTATGAACCAGAAGATGAAAACAACCCGGATCATATTCAAGCCGCTGAAGATGCCAACCAATTTGATGTAAGGACTTTGCTCGTATATTAATACTGTTTAAAAACTTAAGCCTACCTTATTTTTAACGCATTGTTTTTCTTTACAGTGGGGCCAATACGCTCATCCTATTTTCTCGGAGAATGGAGGTTATCCACAGGAAATGGTGGACAATATAGCTGCTAAGAGCGCGGCGCAAGGGTACTCCAAGTCCAGATTACCCGAATTCACCGAAGAAGAAAAGGCTTACGTTCGCGGGACATCCGACTACTTCGGCCTGAATCATTACTCTTCGTTACTAGTATACAGAAATGAAACTGTACAGGGATATCATGCCACTCCTTCTTTCCGGGATGACATGAATGCAATTACATACAACACAGATGATTGGAAAATTGGAGCATCAGATTTTGTTAAAGTAAGCTGCTTTTACACTTTTCTACCGTAAAGGTACCTATTAACAATTGTCTGCCTTTGAATAATTTATACCAATAGTAAGCAATTTGTGTTATCGCTTTTTCTACCGTAGGTATTTCGTAGCCATATTCTTACGACGGGTTTTTTACAAGTACCTCGTCACGAGTAAGGTGGTGGTACTGGTGCTCGACGCGGTCCCAGTACATGTCATCTTGAAACTTAAGTCATTGTCAATAGAGGTGACAGCAGGGAGTCATCTATTGGGCATTAGCATGTCGAGCACTGGTACCATCACCTTAAGTAGGTAATCAGAAATCCGAAATCAGAAATCAGAAATCAGAAATTATTTATTTGCATTGATACAGTATGGGGATGTTACAATATGGTGTTACAGATCATGTACCTAGCTAATATATTATTATGTATTATTTTATTGGTTGTTGGTTTTGCATTGGAGGTGGTTATGAGCTGGTCCTCCTATTGATACGGGCGAGTAGCTATCGAGGAGAGCGCACTTGGTGTCCGTTTCCCCTTCAGAGTACCTAAGTGAACCCGGATCTGCGTTCCTCCTTACCCGTTCCTTTTACCTACTGCGTCCATAATATTTTACAACTGTCTCAATACTAGCAATGTATACTTACATATCTACTCCTTTAAAAACGTCTAACTGGTCTCGCTAGGTTCTAATAAACTTGTTGCGTTTATTTTCCAAGTCGCTGCAATTTTCGACTAATTTTAAATAATACAATCAATTCTAGTACACGCCTTGGGGATTCTACAAGATCTTAACTAAGATAAGGAAGGACTACAACAACCCGCCGGTGTACATCACGGAGAACGGTTTCGCGACGCTGGGAGGGTTGGCGGACGAGGACCGCGTGCAGTACTACTGGGGCTACCTGGACGCCATGCTGGACGCCATCGACGAGGGCTCCGACATCAGGGGCTACACCGCCTGGAGCATCATGGACAACTTCGAATGGATGCAGGGCTACACGTAAGTAATACCTAAGTACTATAAATATATTCGTCGTAATCGTGACATTTCAGACTAATTAGTGGGTATACTGATGACTACTAAAAAAATAAGACCCAATCCTTCAATCCCTATTAACAATAAATAATTTGTTGTTAAAATCTTCAATGCATTGATTTGCCATTGCACTATTCATTTAGATTGTTTTGCAAATTTTTAGTATTTAGGTTGATTTTAATTTGGTCGATTTGCTTACCTGATTTTAGACCTAATTTATTTATGACCTACCTACCCTAATATTGAGTGTAAATTATTCTGTTTTTACACACTTTAGCTTCACTGTATTAACTAAAATTTAAACCAATTCCGACGACAATGCAATAATATGCTAACATGGAGCTGATCTGATGATTCAGTCGGAAGGAACCATATAACCAATATAACCAAAGGAACTCCTCGATGGAAAAACACAAACACCGAGGCTAAGCTCATTACAAAGGTCTCGAAAGGTACTTGATAGACGAGTTAATGAGAAGAGTACAGTCAGTAAAAAGTATGTAATTCTTTTTTTTTGGACAGAAACTTGTTAACAATAGGAGGTAAGGTTAGTATTTCCTATTTATTGTAAAAAAATCCATTTGGAGAACAGAAATGTTTGTCCGGTCTACTTAGTATTTTTATTTATTTTTCTGATCGCTTTGGCAGAGAGCGGTTTGGTCTGTACGAGGTGGACTACTCGGACCCGGCTCGGCCGCGCACCCCCCGCAAGTCCGCTTTCGTCTACAAGGAAATAGTCCGTTCGCGCACCCTCGACCTCGACTACGAACCCACCGCTACTGTCATGACTATCGACGAAGGACATTGATTGATCTCAAACTTAAATAAAATATGAATAACTGACTAATTTGTTTTTTGTTTAGTTTCCTAGTTTATAGAGCGTCTAACAAAAGACGTCTTGGAAAATTTGGACATGTAACAACACTATAATTAAAAACTCACTCTACTAAATTTTTTACTTTTGAAACTGTTTGTCGATTTGCAATCCCTAGTTAGTAGGTAGGTAGATAACGATGTACTTTTTCAGTTGGTACTAAAGAAAGTGCCTATAAAGTTAACTAGAGCATCCCCCAATGCTTGTTGATAAAATGCTGAGGAAATTGCCATATCATATCACATTACAAAATAAATATATCAATGTAAACGTATTTTAAATTGATATTGATACCAATTTAAAATACATGGTTAGCGCCACGAAAAGTTTTCGCTAAATAGCGGGAAAACAATGCTACGTGGCTACGATATAGCGCGGCAAATACTCGCGCAATCAAATAAAGGGTCTGCGCCAAGCGGGCAGGCAACTTCAGAAATATTGTGTAGTTTCATTAAATCATTACGTACTAGATTATACAATTTAAAGAAAGGCGTTATAAAACGTACGCAACGTTTTTAAACAATTTATTTGTTTACGCAAAGTTTAAAAAAAATAGTAACCCATATGACCCATGCCGTATAAAATAAAGAACACTCTTGAGATATTGGGTCACTTTTGCAAGCCTATTTTAAATCAATAAATATCTAGATTAAGTTAAGTAGCCGTTCCAAGATGTGGCCATTAAGGTTTCACACTAGACCGGGCCGGCGCCGGGCCGGAGCATCCGGCGCGTCGTTGTCTATGGCAAGCACCACGTAGTCACCAATCAGCCGTCATAGAAAATGACATGTCGGACGCACCGGCCCGGGCACGACCCGGTCTAGCGTGAGTCATCATTTATTTAGTTTATTTCAATCGACAAACCTAAGCCCAAAATTCATTTCTCGCTTAAATTACACGTGGAGAAAATAATACACTTTTGCGAAAATCACTTGAATGTTTATCGGCGCGAGCGGCTTAAAGGCTTGGCCACACACAGAGCGCGACGCAGCGCCGCGTCCGCGCCGCGTGATGCCGACGCGAAGCCTGGTCAAACAGGGCGCGCGCCGATCGCGCCGGCCTCACGCTCTCAACACGCCCTCAAGGCGCGCGTGAACGCGGCGCGGCCGCGCGGGAACGCGGCGCACCGCTCGCTGCCTACGTCCGATCCTACTGACGTGACCTTGCGCGACGCGGCGGGCCGCCGCGTTCGCTCGGCGCAGCGCTGCGCACGCGCCGCGCGGACGCAATGGGCCGCGCGGCGCGGGGCGCGACAGAAGCGGGGCGTGATACCGGCGGGACGCAGTCTGTTTGACGTCGGTAACCTGTTAGCATGTGCCGCGGTCGCGCGGCGTGGACGCGGCGCTGCGTCGCGCTCTGTATGTGGCCAAGCCTTAAGCCCCGAGCCACACTCGGCGGGGTATATTTCAAACATACGTGACTGACAAACTTTTACTTAACTTAAAACGTTCCTCGTCGCTTTACGCGTCAAATTTCGTCGCTAGGTATTAGGCATAAGTATAACGTAATTCGTACATTCGTTTACGAATTTTCGTCATCACTCATCGGTGACACATTTGTATCGTTTATTTTACTCCTTCGTAATCGTAACCCATGGGACTAACGTCTACTTTTCGGTATTCCTTCTCGTTCTCTTAAACGGCTACTAGGCATCAGGCTTTACGAAAGCGACTTTAAGGTTACAGAAAATACTGATCTTTAAAGGCCGATACAGACGGACTGCAACCCGATTGCAACTCGGTAGGTAAGGGAACTGCACGCCGACTGCACGCCAACTGCAACGTCGGCGTGCAGTTCCGATACAAGTTGCAGTCCGTCTGTACCGGCCCTACCCTAAGTGAGTGATGACGATAGACGGTACATCCTACGATTCATAATCGCACTAGGCAGCAGCTTTCCTCCTAACAAAATAAGCCATTTTGAAAAGACACTCCTCACATGTCCCGTAATACCTACACTGCCCGGAGCCCGATTCTGATTTTAATTTCTTGTTCTGAAATTGTTAAGGATTTTATTTGTCAGCTGACTGCAGTCAAGAAATGCCACTTTCTATTCTTAGCTTTACGCCTCGCAACCCGTTACTGAATTATGTACAGTCACCTGCAATAATATATTATTCTTTGAAGGCCGCAAAAATATGTGACACGCTCTTATGGCTATACAAATAAGGTAAAGGGCCCCTGTTTCGGCAGGTTAAGGCTCTTGAGAGTTTGTATATTTTTTTTTAAATATTACTAAGCATATCAATACCTTAAAAGCAGTGGCGGATTTGCAGTCTTTGCCGCCCTAGGCCCCTGGCCCTGTACCCGCCCCTTTCTCAGCACCCATCATATCGACTACATTTTGAGTTATTTCTTGTTATGATCAGCGAATTTTTTATTACAATTTGTCGCCCCCAATAAACTTGCCGCCCTAGGCCCGGGCCTACTTGGCCTTAGGGCAAATCCGCCACTGCTTGAAAGCTTTCGAGTAAGTTATATTAGTTCTTTGTTAATAATTTAATGTATAAACTATAGGGTTTTAGTTGAAACTTTTTTTTATATTAATTTTTTCATGAACCTCTTATTTGGCCCCCATTTCGTGATACAAATTTAGCTCAGCTCCTAAGTTCGTGAATTCGTGTCCCCTGTTTCGGAATAAATTTTCTTAGAGTAATTGGTGATAATTTGCTGATAATATTTTATAGTATTTTATGCAACCGTTGTTTAAGAGAGGTCAAAAAAGGCGAGTGGCGTGAGTAACAATTTGAGGCGAAGCCGAAGCCACGAGTATTTTTTGACTCAGTTAAACAACGTTGCATACAATACTTTTTCTACGACCGAGCACTTACTTTGAAATAAAATTGTAAATTTAACAAATATTTCAATTCAAGAAGTAGCAAAAATGGAGGCTAGGGGTGGGGAAAGAATGAATGAAATTAAAAAAAAACATGTCTATGGTTCACTTATTTGTCAGAGATGACATTTAAAATAAGGTTGGCAACACTGTATTTCATTCAATATTTTTTAAGTGGTCATTACACGAAGTATCGTAAAATCGCCAAAAAGATACTGCGTTCTTTTTACAAATTATTTTTTGGGGAATAGACTAAAGACTTGTCTTGACAACTATAAGGGTCAAACAGATCACTGTGTTATGTCTTTCCTGTAGACATACACAAGAGTTAAGGGCTATAAAGGTAAATTTTCTTATTTAACCCTTATCCACGTGAAAAGGTCCTCCTTTTATTTAGAGAACTAGTATAAAATCATTGCTTACATGCCCACAAGCTGTTAACTATTGCCCACAGGAGAGAAAAATGCACTGTTCGCGATAACACACTAGTTTTCTCTCCTGTGGGCAATAGTTAACAGCTTGTGGGCATGTAAGCAATGATTTTATCATAGTTCTCTAAATAAAAGGAGGACCTTTTCACGTGGATAAGGGTTAAATAAGAAAATTAACCTTTATAGCCCTTAACCCTTGTGTATGTCTACAGGAAAGACATAACACAGTGATCTGTTTGACCCATAAGGTAGGGTTTTAAAGGTGTGTGCACGAC
Organism: Cydia splendana; assembly: GCF_910591565.1. Taxonomy (NCBI): domain Eukaryota; kingdom Metazoa; phylum Arthropoda; class Insecta; order Lepidoptera; family Tortricidae; genus Cydia; species Cydia splendana. The sequence continues at coordinate 6,132,903 of NC_085964.1, forward strand.
CCTTTAAATGACAAATAAAAGTACGGGAGTAGAAAAAATATTTAACGGTCTTACCTACTTACGAGTAATTGTAAGGTCAAATTAAAAATAATATTTAAAAAAAATGTTAAATTGAGAGCTATAGCTGGTCAAGCAGATCGTGTCAGTAGAAAAAGGCGCGAAATTCAAATTTTCTATGAGACGCCGTCGCGCCTACATTTTTCAAATTTGCCGCCTTTTTCTAGTGACAAGATCTGCTTGACCAGCTATAGCTTAAAGTTTTTTGTACTCGTCGACTTTAATGGTTGAATTAAGACTTTGTAAACCATATGGGTACTTTACTATGGATTTAATAAATATTAAATCTTTCTTCTATCAATTAATAAATATATATTTACAAAAAAAATAACTATCTTATACACTAAATATACACAAAAATAAATCAAATAAATTGAATTACTTATAAATAAAATTGTGCTAGTAGTTAATATGAGAATATTCGTGGAATGTACCTTAAAAAATTTAATTCGGGTCACATTCAAACTCGTTTTATGAGAATTCTAGTGAAAAAAACATATACCGAATTTCGCTCATACGAAACTTCATGAAATACATTAATTGTTTTCTAATTTATTTTTTTAATTATCTTCGTCGTTATATGTATTTAAAAATTCACAGATTTCGTGCCTCACACGACTATCGAGCACATTGGAAATGAATCTACGGAATTCAAAAAAATATTGTCGCTGAGCGACGAGAAAGTCTGGATAAGGAAAAAGTTACAAAATAAAACTACAACGTTGAATGATAATTATTTTATTCTTAGACTAACACAAGTATACTGGACATAACGCATGTGAACAAACAAATTGCAAAATTTCCACACGCGTATCGAAGTTTGAATAATTGTCGCCGTGGCACATAAGTATAGGTACATATTTCATTTTTCGATTAATAAGTAGGATATAGTAATGTTCAAAGTGCACGAAAATTATTACACGGCAAATCCGTAGTCAACTCGAGAAGTGGTGATCGGCAGCGGCCCATTTGCTGCAAGATATGAAATTTTCTTGACAGCAGTTTGACGCGACGAGAGATGACCAATCCAATAGGTACTACCAGGGTTCAGCATCAGCTATCTTGGGTAATGCTCATCATGACGAATCGGGTGTCCAAAACAGCGTGTGCCTATGTTGCACCAAACCTGAGTTCCGCTAGGTACAACCAGGGTTCAGCATCAGCTCTATCTTGGGTACTACTCTCCTAAGTGCTCATCAAGACGAGTCGGATGACCAAAACAGCGTGTGCCTATGTTGCAACAAACCTGAGTTCCTTTAGGTACAGCCAGGGTTCAGCATCAGCTCTATCTTGGGTACTACTCTCCTAAGTGCTCATCGAGACGAGTCCGATGACCAAAACAGCGTGTGTTTATGTTGTATTAAACCCGAGCTCCACTAGGTACTGCCAGGGTTCAGCATCAGCTATCTGCTAGCAGCCGCCAGCAACATGCTGAGGTGAGACCATTTCGTGGCACTTTTTCTTTTTTATGTTTCTCTGTATAAGTTTTTATTTTGTGTTCTCCCTCTCCCTCTCCCTCTCCCTCTCCCTCTCCCTCTCCCTCTCCCTCTCCCTCTCCCTCTCCCTCTCCCTCTCCCTCTCCCTCTCCCTCTCCCTCTCCCTCTCCCTCTCCCTCTCCCTCTCCCTCTCCCTCTCCCTCTCCCTCTCCCTCTCCCTCTCCCTCTCCCTCTCCCTCTCCCTCTCCCTCTCCCTCTCCCTCTCCCTCTCCCTCTCCCTCTCCCTCTCCCTCTCCCTCTCCCTCTCCCTCTCCCTCTCCCTCTCCCTCTCCCTCTCCCTCTCCCTCTCCCTCTCCCTCTCCCTCTCCCTCTCCCTCTCCCTCTCCCTCTCCCTCTCCCTCTCCCTCTCCCTCTCCCTCTCCCTCTCCCTCTCCCTCTCCCTCTCCCTCTCCCTCTCCCTCTCCCTCTCCCTCTCCCTCTCCCTCTCCCTCTCCCTCTCCCTCTCCCTCTCCCTCTCCCTCTCCCTCTCCCTCTCCCTCTCCCTCTCCCTCTCCCTCTCCCTCTCCCTCTCCCTCTCCCTCTCCCTCTCCCTCTCCCTCTCCCTCTCCCTCTCCCTCTCCCTCTCCCTCTCCCTCTCCCTCTCCCTCTCCCTCTCCCTCTCCCTCTCCCTCTCCCTCTCCCTCTCCCTCTCCCTCTCCCTCTCCCTCTCCCTCTCCCTCTCCCTCTCCCTCTCCCTCTGCCTCTGCCTCTGCCTCTGCCTCTGCCTCTGCCTCTGCCTCTGCCTCTGCCTCTGCCTCTGCCTCTGCCTCTGCCTCTGCCTCTGCCTCTGCCTCTGCCTCTGCCTCTGCCTCTGCCTCTGCCTCTGCCTCTGCCTCTGCCTCTGCCTCTACCTCTACCTCTGCCTCTATCTCTATTTCCACCACCACAAGAATGCATAGATTGTCGAATAGTGCGTTATATACGCCCGTCTCAAACAGGATAGATAGAGTTAGACCAAGAAAAATCTGCAGCGATTTTGAAAGCCCACGCAGTGCAAGTGTTATTCTGCCGTCATAATCCCGATAATTCACAACAAACACCGATAACGAACTCTGCGAAACATGAAGTCATAAATGTCCTGTGAAAAATGTCGTTCTGACTTTTTGACTATTTTAAGGTTAGGCTACAGGGCAAACCCTTAACCCGATCGTCTTTGTTTTAGGCTCAAATTGTAGCTGACTAAATTTTCCAGAGCCGTTTTTCTCAAATTTTTGATATCATTCTTCGTTTCCAAATTATCGAGCACCAAAATCAAAAATTCGGAAAAAATTGAATTTTATTTTCACTATTTCGACCATAACTTTTTATTGTTTTTGACTTTCTCGAATAATTATTTTTGCACCGTACAGCTCTCGTGATTATGCGTCTTTTGAGCCTATTTTTTAATATCATATCTTCACAACTTTCCGAGATATAAGGGGATCGCACTTTTTCGTGAAATCGGACCGTATACTGGAGCGAACGAAAAGACATTTCCAATGTCAAAACAAGAACTCAAAATGTATCTAGAAAATCCTTGATTCGTTAGTGGCACGAAATGGGAGATACACGTAAAATAAAATGACCGCTATTTCGTGAGTCGATTTATTGCAATTTTAAGGTATTTCTATGCATATATTAAATATTTTTTCTTATCAAATCAATTACTAAGGAACCCACAGAAACACTCCCAAAACCTTTTATTCGAATGGGTTTAGCTTTTCCTTCCTATAAGCTTAACAAGTGAGAGCGCGCACCTTACGCCTAAAAAAAGTGCACGCATACAACACAGCTGTTCGCGGCCATCTGACAGTTTCGACCGTCGTATTACTCTCAGTTTAATCACTAAAATATTGGTTATTATTTTATTGAAGAGATTAAATAATACTGATTTTTTTCATATGTATAATTTGAATAAAAAATATTTAAATTCCTTATTATTTGCGCCAGAAACAAAACTAACGAAATAACGTACTAACACGAACTTGGGGCCCGTTACCTTAAGATCGTGTCAGATATTTTTGCGGCCTTCGTTGTGTAACATAGTATTGCAGGTGACAAGTCCTATCATCTGTTATTTAAACACTTCAGATAATATGATGCACATATGATCTTCGGCCGTTTTATCAATCGTTGAAATGATAGTGTCTTATATTTGGAGAAATTGTGTTCTTATCTAGCAATATATAAGCACTGTGCCAATGGAGACATCTTTATAAGACGTTTGAGAATAGTAAAATGTGGAAAGCACGCCTTTTGTGAGTATTAAAAATCTTATAATATTTCCTACTTTATTTATTTAGGTAGGTATGGTATGAATAGCAAGTGTAACGGGTTCTTAGCTTCAAAGTTTCAACCGGAAGAAAGCTGTGTTACCCTTTAATGCATACCGTGGTATGCAACCTACATATCATTATTTATAACTTTTTGGTTCTGGTTTTAGAAATAGGAAATCTGGTTTTAGAAAAAGGAAGGAAATATTGACGAGTTGTTTCCATTTCTTGTTTTGTAAATCAATGGGGATCATACTTTTGGGATTTTCATAAGAGAGAGTGCCGTACTGGGTCATCGTCTTCCTCGCGTTGTCCCGGCATTTTGGGGTCCGCTTGGTAACTAATAATCTACATTAATATGGCCTTGATTTTAAATTTACGTATGATGATTATGTATGATGTATTATTGTACACTTATACATTTGATTTTCAGTTTAAGTTCAGTATTGCTTGTCATGGCCGAAGGCAAATCGGCCGGCAGTCGGCACGAGCCACGCAAGTTTCCCGACGGGTTCGTGTTCGGAACGGCCACTGCTTCCTACCAAATAGAGGGCGCTTGGGTTGAAGATGGTACGCTATGTGCTCGATTAAACGTAACTTAATTAGGTACCTAATGACAGTTAAAAGAGTATTACGCTGTTTCTCGCTGTTAGACTTATAAGGCTCAACGTACCTTTCATTTCTTACAGGGAAATCGGAAAACATTTGGGACCATTTAACTCATACCGATCCTTGTGCAATTAAAGATTGCTCCAATGGAGACATCGCGGACGACTCGTACCATTTATATAAAAGAGATGTAGAGATGATGAGAGAACTTGGAATCGATTTCTACAGATTTTCTCTGTCTTGGACTCGAATAATGCCCACCAGCTTTCCCGATCAAATAAACCCGGCAGGCGTGGAATTTTACAATAACTACATCAACGAAATGCTAAAATATAATATAACACCTATGGTTACACTGTACCATTGGGATTTGCCTCAAAAGCTGCAGGAAATGGGCGGTTGGACGAACCCTAACATTGTTGACTGGTTCGCCGACTACGCTCGTACTGCATTCGAGTTATTCGGAGATCGGGTCAAGTTCTGGATCACTTTCAATGAGCCACACGCTACCTGCCGTCCCGGTTACGGTGACGTGACTATGGCGCCGCGACTAAATATCAAAGGAATAGCAGAGTATTTATGCTCTAGGAATATACTTATGTCACACGCAAAAACTTGGCATATGTATGACGAAGAGTACAGATCAAAACAGAGCGGCACCGTCAGTATTACGTTGAGCTCCACTTGGTATGAGCCTGAAGATGAAAATAACATGGAACATGTTCAAGCCGCTGAAGATGCCAACCAATTTGATGTAAGGTTTTGACCATATTTTAAAAAACTTAATACTTAAGTACTTACAATATTTTAACACATTGTGTTTTTTCTCAGTGGGGCCAATATGCTCATCCTATTTTCTCGGAAAACGGTGGTTATCCACATGAAATGGTTGAAAACATAGCTGCCAAGAGCGCTCTGCAAGGGTATCCTAAATCCAGATTACCCGCATTCACCGAAGAGGAAAAGGCATATGTTCGCGGGACATCAGACTACTTCTGTCTGAATCATTACTATTCGACATTAACGTACAGAAATGAAACTGTACGCGGATATCACGCCACTCCTTCTTTCTGGGATGACATAAATGCAATTACATACACTTTAGAAGATTGGACATTTGGAGCATCAGGTAAAGTTAAAGTAAGTTGCTTTTACACTTTCCTACCGAAGAGGTATAATAAATTGTCTGGCTTTGAATAATTTATTATTATACCAGTAGTGTCCTTTAGGTGAGCCTGCATCATACAACGCGACTATTGAGATTATCACGCGTGTAGTTAAGCAATGCGACTACAACAAAAACAAAACGGGTGTAAGTACTATTATCATTACCTACTCACCCCGCTCCCTGACGATGACGGCGCGACGCGCGCGATTCGCTGGAATCATTGAATTTTCTTTCCGAGTCTTTGAAATTTTGGTCAAATTATGAAAAATACAATCAATTTTAGTACACGCCTTGGGGATTCTACAAGATCTTAACTAAGATAAGGAAGGACTACAACAACCCGCCGGTGTACATCACGGAGAACGGTTTCGCAACGCTGGGAGGGTTGGAGGACGACGACCGCGTGCAGTACTACAGGGGCTACCTGGACGCCATGCTGGACGCGATCGACGACGGCTCCGACGTCAGGGGCTACACCGCCTGGAGCATCATGGACAACTTCGAATGGATGCAGGGCTACATGTAAGTTTGTAATATTAATAGTATAGGTTCATATATTCGTCATAATCGTGACATTTGCCCTATAAGTACTTATCTGTTTTTTTATAAATTAAATATAAATTATTTTACAACTACAAGCAGCCTATTCAGACTATTAGTGGCTATACTGACTACTAAAAAGAATAACACTCAATCCTTCAATCAGTGTTCGTCCGTTCTACGTACTTAGTAATTTTTTTTATCACTTTGGTAGAGAGCGATATGGTTTGTACGAGGTGGACTACACGAACCCGGCTCGAACACGCACCCCCCGCAAGTCCGCCTTCGTCTACAAGGAAATAGTCCGTTCGCGCACCCTCAACCCCGACTACGAACCCACCGCTACTGTCATGACTATCGACGAAGGACATTGATTGATTGATCTCAAACTTAAATAAAATATGAATGACTAATTTGTTTTTTGTTTGTTTGTTTAGTGTAGTTGTGTTATGTTCATTTATAAAAGTATTTGTAGTGTCGAAGCAGCAGTAAGTAACTCACTATACTTACCTATAGTTATTTGTACAACAAGAGATCAAAGTTTGATATTTCTTCGAGTGCTTATTTTGAGTCCCGTGCAAGCGAAAGATTCTATAATAGATTCACGAGCGTAGCGAGTGAATCTAATTTAGAATCTTGAGCGTAGTAAGGGATTCAAAAGCGCACGAGATGTAAATAACTTTGATCTCGTGTAGTACACAAAATTTTTCACCTCAGCAGCTCGAACAAGGGTACTTTGCTTCTTAAAAACAGTGAGCAAAATGCGATTTTGCTCACTGAGTCATTTTGTCTCACTCAGTGAGCAATATCGCATTTTGCTCACTGAGTGAGACACACTTAGTGAGCAAAATGCGATTTTGCTCACTGAGTGAGACAAAATGACATTCAAGTGACCTTTATAGTCAAATGTCATTTCAACATGCGGGGTCTAATACAAGTTCGATATACTTGGGTTCTATTATCTCTGTCCCTCTAGGTATGTTCTCACTGCTTAATAGGGTGAAAATAATAAATATGGCTTAGAGCATTTAGTGAGGCGCCTTGTCTGTCATTTTCTGTACAAAACAGTCTGCCGATTTTTGCGGGGGAGGAGCACGTCAAATGTAAGTAGTAAGTACCTTAGTATGTAAGTAAACACTTTATTGCACAAAACAAGTACATAACACAGAGAGAGAGTACAGTAAATGTGTACAAAGGCGAACTTATCCCGTTAAGGGATCTCTTTCAGCTAACCTTTAAGTAACTGAGAGATACATACATACATACATACATACATACATACATACATACATACATACATACATACATACATACACACACATAACATACATACATATGAAATGGTAGTCAAACTAAGATAAAATGTACATGACGCAATGTATGGCTATTTTGTACGTAACGTACAAATAACCATGACAAATAAACGTCAGTCTGTTTGAATAAGTTGCTAAGATACCAATACCAATCATTTATTCTCATATTTGACAGTTATATATGTATATTCTACGATGAACTACTGTTACCTAGTTTGCGTTTGTAACAACGCCATCTCTTAGGAAATTTGGATACTAAACTATAGCGGCTCGAACATACTCCCGCCTAAATGACAGAATGTCATTTTTTAATAAAATAAAATAAACATCACTAAAAGTTACTAACAAAAAGTCTTCTCTTCGATAGCTCGTGTGTATACTGTCTTCACTTCCACCTTTCTTTTACTCGATTTAGAAACTCGAACTGCCAGGGCTTCCAGAGACAAATTCTCAAATTTGGAAGGTGGAGGCTATTAGAGGATTGTCTAATGACCATGAATCGGATGTTAGATGAACTGCGAATCTTCCTCTCTCTTTGTCTTACTCTTTGTTTTCTCTCGCACATAACAATCTCAGTAGACCTCCAGCGGTTTGACGCTATCTCTTCTTTTATGACTCCTTTCTCGTATAACTCTTCTACTTCGATCTCTTCTGCTGTTAGCTCTTCATCTATTGTCTCTAGCTCCCAGAATCTCTTTAGCATATGGTTCAACTCGACATTTAAATGCATACTAATGAATGGTTTCTCTTCTCGCTCTTGTTCTGTTCCGACTGTGACTTTTCCTGATATAATCCATCCCAAATGTGTTTGTAAAGCTATGGGAGAGCCTGGAACGCCTTTGATCAGACCAGGCTGTATCATCTCGTTGTAAACTTCTACTCCCAATAGAATATCTATAGAACTTGGTTGGTGGTAAGTCGGATCAGCTAGTTGTAAGTCTCTTAGGTGAACCCAGTTGTCGATGGTTAGTTTCTCTGAAGGCATGATGTTAGTGACCCGCTTTACTATGTAGGTTGTTATACTCATTTTTTTTTTCAGGATTATGACGTGATGAAATCTCGATATCTGCAGCAAATCGAATGGGTGTGCTCATCTGATCAAGACCTGATACGTTTCCGTTTACGCGTTTTCTCTTAAGCCCCATAGTTTGGGCTGCAGACTCGTTCAGGAAAGACTCTTGAGAACATGGGTCCAACAAAGCTCTTAATATGAATTCTCTTCCTTGATGGTTCGTCACGTTAATTTGTGCTGTAGATAACAATCCTGTCATGCTTCCTGTTGTTAGGTGGGCAACTATCTCTCTCTTATTTGTCATGTCTTGCTTGGGTTCTTGTTTAGTTTCTCTCTCTCGCTTGAAATCTTTGCTTTCTATCTCTTGTTTTGTTTCTTCTTTGAGCTCTTTCTCTTTGGATTGGTACGTATTGTTGTGCAACAGTGTGTGATGTCTTCTTCCGCACTTTTGACATGAAAACTTGCTCTTACAGAAACGGACAGCATGACCATGGATTAGGCAGTTAAAGCAGAGTTGTTGGTTTTGAATGAACTCTGTTTTCTTTTCTAGTTTTAGCTCTTGGAACTCTTTGCATTGATTCAAATGATGGTCTTGCTTACAAAAACCACACTTGATGACTGGTGACACGTGAAATGACTTAGACTCGACAGTGACATTAGGTTCTCTCTGGGTGCTTCCGTAGGTACTCTGCATGTTCATGTTCGTTGTTTGGCTAGGTTGCATCATCTCTAAAACTCGGAATCTCTTTTCTAAAAACTTGTTGAACATGATCATTGTAGGTAACTCTGTGAGGTTCAGGTTACTTGCTTCTTCCTCCCACTCTTTATGTGTCTCGGCGTCTAACTTCTCAACAATGATGTGTATAATAAGTGTATCCCATGAACTTGTATTAATGTTTTGTACTTTCAGCTTATTAAGACACTCCATAGTTGTATCTAATATCTCTCGAATCGCTTTAGCAGTGCCCGTGTGAATTTTCTTTTGATTCATCAACTTGCTCAAGATGGAATTAACTATAACTCTCTTGTTGTTGTGCCTGTTCTGCAGCGTGAGCCATGCCAATTCGTAGTTTGTTTCAGTGACGGCTAGATGATCCAACAGTTGAGCAGGTTCTCCAGACAAGTAGCTTTTTAAATAATGCATCTTTTGGACGCTGCTCAAGTTCTGTTTGTTGTGGATGAGTGACGTAAACATGTCGTAAAACGAAGTCCAATCTTGATAGTTACCGGTAAACTTCGCAATATCTATTTTCGGTAGCTTCACGTCGTCCCTGCTTGTGCTTGGTGTTGGATTAGTGCTGCTCGTGCAACCCGTCGTCGAACCTTCAAGCATGTCTGTCATCTCTGCTTTCAAATCTAGGAACATTTCCTCACATGCTGAATATACATCGTCTTTGAAATATTCGTACTTCGCTTTGTCTGACGTGTTGATATTTTAATCAAGGCTCGATTGTTTGCTACGAACTGACTAAAATATTGTTCTATCGATTCTTTTCGTGTCTTGATGTACCCTCTTGTTAATCTCGCTTTTGGTGTTTTCTTGAAGTTCGCTTGCGCTTTGAGAATTAATCCACAAATATTTTCTTGCTCGGCTAATAAACCAGGTAATTCTTGAGACATTTTGAGATAACTATTCTTTAAAACTATGAAAATTCACACCGAAATCATGATTGTTTTATTTGACATGGAAAAAATGTTGACGTGTTCTATTCTTCTATTTGTGAAATCTTATTTTTTCCAACTCAATAAATTCTGATCTTGTAAATAGCACTGATTTATAGCGGCGAATTTTCTGAGTTTACTCGTAGGTCTGAACATATATTTTATTTATCTTATCTTCGCGAAATCTTTAATTTTAATTTTGTAATTTTGACTGACGGCTTCTTGAAATATTTCTAAATGTTCTAAGTCACTGACACTTAAGTTCAATATTAGGTTCTATTGTACTGTAATTAAAGTTCACTTTTGAATGCACTGTCTATGTCACTTAAGTCACTTCACTTCTCAACTCGAAGGACCACTTTGTTTGAATAAGTTGCTAAGATACCAATACCAATCATTTATTCTCATATTTGACAGTTATATATGTATATTCTACGATGAACTACTGTTACCTAGTTTGCGTTTGTAACAACGCCATCTCTTAGGAAATTTGGATACTAAACTATAGCGGCTCGAACACAGTCCATACAAAAGTTTGCACAATTGTGCAAGGTTTTCGGCAGAGGGGTAAGCTCTTAAAGCCGACTCGAGTTATTAAATGCTCTAAGATGTATTGTAACTTCCGTGTACGTGTGTCCATTTGAAACGCCTAGGACTGTTTATTTAATTTGATTATGAATATGTAAAGGCGCTAAGGACAGTTAAATTATTTTATTCGAATGTTTTTCACCAAAATAGGTACATTATACGACAACGGCATACCTTTTCGATACTAAATAAGTAAGTGCCTATAAAACAGGAGCCTATAAAAGTTATTAGAGCATCCCCCAATGCTTTTGTTGGTAAAATGCGAAGGAAATTGCTAAATCACATTACAGGGCAAGCGGTCTATTGTACAAAAAGCGCCTCCGATATGTATAAAAGTATATCTACGTAAACCCTTTCACTGCGTTTGGTGCTATATCGCGGTTTAGCGCTACGAAAAGTTTTCACTACCTACATAGCGGGAAAACAGTGCTACGAAGGTACAATAAAGCGTTGCCTATTTTCTTGCTTTATTAACTTTATTAAAGATTGACATATTTGACACTAATCTGCATTACACTAGTATGCGTGATAATGTGCGTTTCTAGTTTCTATTTTATATAACATATAAAAAGCAGGTAACATGAACGTGACGTCATTTGCTAGAGTTTGATATAAATTCCATAGTGGCAAATTGTTTTGACAGTTTGAGAAAACAAACTGTTTTGACTAGCAGTCAGATATATACCCTATTCATTAAAATCCTTCCTTTGATGTCTGCAAAACGCCCCATGTGAATATCTTTAGAAGTAAGTATCCTGAACTGTCTCTACAGTCTGCAATCTCTCCCTATTTTACAAAGATGACAGGTGTGACAGTTAACACTTGACAGTTAACACTTTGTCGTGCGGTGGGTAGATTGTGTCGATACGAAACGTTTACAATAGAGTCCACAACGAAAGTTGTTAGACATTAGGATACTTAATTACTTACTTCTTTATTATTCGTATAGCATCGGTTACTTATTGTATTAAACTCATTTATTGCAAGGCCTATCGACACATACCTATTGCTACTTACATACGTAAAAATTGTCACGGATATTATTATATTATATATTATATATTTAACTTGTAAAAATAAACCTACCTAATTATGCTATCTATATAATTTATATTAATTATACCTACTACCAAAAATAATTTTAGTCAAAGCCGTTTAATAAATATTGTTTTTGTAAATAAAGCCGACTTCAAACATAAATCAGTTGGTAACGCATAGACTTAAAAAAGGATAATATTTTATTTCAACCTTTTTGAAGTCGGTTTTCTTTTTTTTTGTAAAAAGTTCTCATATTATTGTTATAGACTCGTGATGACATCACCAGTATCATTTTGTTTTCATGAAATTACAATATCTGAACTCTGAATTTTTTTTAATAAAAACCGGCCAGTGCGTGTCACATGACATGACGCATAAAATCGCATAATGGGGGTTTCCGTACCTAAAAAAATACAAAAAGCTATAAAAGCAATAGGGCGTACCTTCGCGGCACTTACGCCGTTTTAATAAGCAGATAAGTTTTGAGAAAACCTATGAAATGGCTGAACAGTGCATATTCAAAACAATTTACGTGGCAAGTATTTATTAAGCTTTATTATCAAAATTTAGTAAATACATAATTGCGAGAGTGATGCTGTCGTACCTACGATAAAACCGCAATATCTGAGGGCCTACCGCGAACCACGTTCGACGTGTTGCCTCCCTGTCACACTAATGTACGAATTTACAAGTGCGACAGAGAGGCAACTCGTCGAACGTTGTTCGCGGCAGGCGCTCTGGTCATCTATAAAATAACTCAACAGAGTTTCATTAAAGAGTCCTGCAATAGTAAAGACTCGCCATAAAGTGCATCACGAAGGAAGGTTTGTAACCTTTAAAAAAGGAACGCCATTATAATGCAGGGAGTGAAAGTTCGTAGGTCGTAGTCATGGGGACATAGATTACTGCCTTTGGACTCGGTGATATGAAGGATAGACGAAGACTTGCTAGTACAGTACGATACGATATATGCCACTACGACATTGCTACTATAGATGGTCAAGCAAATCTTGTCAGTAGAAAAAGGCGCGAAATACTAATTTTCTATGAGACGATATCCCTTCGCACCTACATTTTTCAAAGTTGCCGCCTTTTTCTACTGACAAGATCTGCTTGACCAACTATAAATACTGAAACCTCCACAGTACCTATTACATACCAACAAGTAGAAACATTTTTGATATCAACTCACATCCGAGTAGGTGGAAAACGTAAACGCTACGAAAAAACTAAATGCCAATCGTTAAACGCTCGTTAGCGAACGAAACGCAACTGTCTCTGTAGCACTAATATGGAAAAGTGACAGAGAGAGACAATTTACGCTACGCTACGGAGCGTGAACGATTGGCATCTTGTCTACGCAGGCTGCTCTCATACTAACAGCGCGATTCGGGAAATGAATTAGACATTCACTAGATATGAAATAATTGAAATATGTATTTGTTATGTTTCTGAACTGGTTTTAACATGACGGTCGTCTTGGTGATTGGCGCACATCTCACGCACAACTTTCATTTCATTTCTCATGCACTAATCAGCATCAAGCATGCATCAAGGTGGTATCAAAACCAGATCAAAACCATAACAAATGGTTATAACTGAATTGGGCTCCGGGAGTCGGCTTATTATACACGGTGGCTAAAAAATAACTGCATTCCCGTTGCCAGGGCGGTTTCGGGATTGTACTGAGCAAGTTTTACTATGGGACCAACCCCAAAATCGCGAATAAAAATTTTACCCTCCCATAGAAAATGGACCAGCCAAAATGTATGAAACAGCCAAATTTTTTTTCGCGATTTCGGGATTGGTCCCATAGTAAAAGTTGCTCAATATAATCCCAAACCCTCCCTGGCAACGGGATGCAGTTATTTTTTAGTCAGTTTTAGTATAAGTGTAAACTTATTTATGAGTATGTACTTACTCGTAAGTGGTCTGTGTCGCGGGCAATTTCGTAGTTTAGGGTTGGTAGCGGTAGCGGGCGGCACTATAATGGAGTACGCTTTATACTTACACGCTCTCTAGCCTAGACTAATACCGTACTAAATGGCAAGCCTGACTGCACATGGCAATATTAATTAGCACGATATGTCAGTGCACCGTACCGTACGGTCACTTGACAAGGTAAGCAAGTAAAACTTAGTAAAGATTGATTGACTGTATACATATTATGATGATTCCTTTAAAAACTTTAGTATCGCTTGCAGACTTCAGGTACGAAATAGTTTGTCTAAATAGTTTCTATGAAAATACGTGCTTCGAATTTTACAATTGATGTTGAGGCCGCTTTATCTACGGGTACATAGGTAAATTAAACTCTGGTTGTCAAAAGCCTGACACCATCTAGTTCAGCTGTATTTTTTCTACAATTTTCTTTGATGGTAAGAAATTTGTAAATAATTCGTAATGGACTAGGTACTTCCCACTTTTTTTAACACGGTAATACCATCATTGTAAATAATAGATGAGGGAATAAAGGCAATAATGGCAAACATCTATTTAATAAAATTGTCTACATATGACTGAGAAAACTCAGGGAAAAGATTTAAGAATAAACTAAGACCAATATTACCTAATCACCTTCCATCAGAAAGAAAATCCGAAATACTTACAAACTTTAACGCCATCCTGCCCAACCTCTCTGTTCATTCCAATTCATCTCTTACGCTTCTAGGTTCACCAATTTTCGACGAAGCCATCAACCCTGTTATTAATTGCAAATTAAATCTGTTTAACTGCACATCCAATCTGTTATTCGAAATTAATCCCCACATGGCCCTTTACATCATCCGTTTTTGCCTTTTCACTCCAAAATTTATGTATTTACTTCGATCCTGTCCGATATGGAAATACCCCGCCATACTTTCATCAATTGACAGCAGTCTCCAAACCACTCTATCTAAAATTTTAAATGTTAATTTTGACCTCAGATCATGGACCCAGGCGGTTCTCCCTGTTCGATTTGGTGGCCTGGGTGTTCGCTCCTCGACCAGCGTAGCGTTGCCTGCCTTCTTGTCTTCCGTTTACTGTTCGCTGTCTCTCGTCGGTAAAATCTTAAATCTCCCTCAGATTTCCGGCGCTGAGATAGCGAGCTTGGCGGAGGCTGAGACCGCTTGGTGTGGCACGTGCCCAGGGGTGACCGCCCCGGCCACAAAACATGTCCAGAGAGCCTGGGCCTTAAAGCTACTCACGCGTCTCTAATACAAAATAGTCCGGACGACTCAGATCGCGCCCGCCTACTAGCTGTCTCTAGTTACGAATCGGGTCACTGGCTGAACGCCTTACCGTCTCGCAATATTGGTACTGTTTTAGAAAAAAACACGCTCAGAATATCAGTTTGCCTGCGCATTGGGGCCAAAATATGCTCCGCCCACACCTGCGCTTGCGGCAAGGACGTGGACCAGCTAGGTCGACATGGCCTCTCTTGCATCAAAAGCGCCGGCCGTTTATATCGCCACGGCACCATTAATGATTTGGTCCGGCGGTCGCTTGCTACCGTTTCTGTGCCTGCTACTTTAGAACCCTCAGGCATGGCGAGAGACGATGGTAAGCGACCGGACGGAGCCACACTGGTGCCGTGGAGACTGGGTAGGCCTTTGGTGTGGGACGCTACATGCGTAGACACCTTTGCGCAGTCCCACATCCAGGCTACCCGGGCACAGGCTGGCGCTGCTGCCGACCAGGCCCAACTACTCAAGCGCCGCAAATACTCATCTTTACTGCAAGATTATGAGTTTGCGGCGCTTGCAGTGGAAACAATGGGTCCTTGGTCGGTGGACATGAAAACTTTCATGGGGGACCTGTCGACACGGCTGGTCGACGCTTCGGGAGACCATAGAGCTGGCGCTTACCTCTCCCAGCGCATATCGCTGGCAATACAGAGAGGTAACGCAGCCAGCGTTATGGGCTCAATGCCGCAGGCGGAGGTTCTAGAAGGGGTATTCTCTTTATAACTTCTTTTTATTTTCATATATTTTATTAGTATATTTTAGTTTTTATATAATATTATAAGTATTAGTTAAATTTTTAAGTAGGTTTATTTTAATTTTAGTTTAGTTTTTAAATCGCTACGTTCATAATAGACCAATATCGTACAGTATATTTATTTCATAATATTTATAGCGGTCAGACAGTTTCACAAACATTGCTCGTTTAAATATTTATTATTTAACAATATCTGGGAAACCGAGCTTTGCTCGGAAAACATATAAAACTCAAAAATGCGCATTTTCCCAGAGATAAGACCAGGCTAGATCGATTTTTCACCCCCAAAAACCCCCATATAGCAAATTTCGGAATCGTTAGAGCCGTTTCCGAGATCCCCATATATATATATATATATATATATATATATATATAAATATACAAGAATTGCTCGTTTAAAGGTATAAGATGTCGTAATAAAATGAGACACATGTAGCATGCAGTCAAAACTATACCGTCCACTTGTGTTTTCACTAATTCTACGTCAAAACAAATAAAAAAGGAATAAGTTCGCCTTTGTAATAATGACGATTGTTATTTTTCCTGTTTTATTTAGATTTTTGTACAATAACGTGTTTTACTACTATTACTACTAAAATGCATGCTGGGCAAGAACACATAAATATGACATTATTTAGTCCCATAAACAAGATGCTAGGTATATATGAAACAAACAAGGTCCTATAGGCATTGTCACCGGGCGGACGCAGCCTCCGTGCTTATTATTGGTTACACTTCGTATAATGAACACCTCTATTGTGGGGCCTCGACAATGACGCTCGAGGGCTTCCCCGAGGTCCTTAACACAAATGACGACCTATTTTTAAAAACCCCGAAAAATTCAACACGGTTATTTGATTAAGTTATATTAGTAAGTATTAAAAGTAAGTACCTACGACGTTGGCAAACAAATATGATTGTATGAGATGTGCAAAGCCTACTATAAAGTTCTTCGAATGTGACAGCTCATGTAGATGGCGGCTCTGTACGTTACGCGGTAACTTTCGGTGTCAAAGTTGACATTTGACCACAAATAATATTTCACCTATCAAACTGCGGGTACGATTTTTTCATAGGGAGCGTGCATGAACTGTAGGGGGCAGCATAGGAGTCCCCTCTTATTGGCGCGAAGTGTAATTGTCAAGTTTAAGCTTCCAATGTAGCCCATAAGATGGCAGAACCTAGAAGAAAACATACGTGAACTGTAGAGGGCAGCACTTCCTCTGGCGTAAAGTGTAACTGTACAGCTTATGTTACCGATTCAGGCCACAAGATGGCAGATCCTCCAACACGCACGGCCCCTATACTTAGGCTTTACATTTCTTCTACTGTCAATAACTTTGACGTTGGTGGATATGCGTTTAAATCTGATACAAAAGTGACAACGCATTGTGCAGGGCTAGACAGGCATGCTATATAATTGCCAGTACCTATACATATTTTACTTCGGCGCTATACGTAGAGTACTAACACATGATCGATCGGCTGGGGTCATCATTTCGTGCGACAGTGTCGGCCGTAGTAAGCCGTCAATGTATTTTCCACGTTGCCGAAACAATTGCTGGCCGCTCGCCAAGTTATCTGAGACATACAGTCGCCATCAGATATATCGGAGCGGCCAAGTAGCTCAAAAATATCTGAACACGCACTCTATCGCCTTGACAATAGAGGCGTGTTCAGATATGTGTGAGCACCATGGCCGCTCCGATATATCTGATGGTGACTGTACAAACAATCCAGCCGTTGTGTAATGTGTGACGGACACAAATACTTTCATATATCAACAATATTTATCCCTTAAACAACGTGTGTGTAAATCTGTCAACGTGATTTTTAACACGTGTTTGTTTTATCCAATACCTTTAAACGAGCAATAGGGAATATTACGCGAAACTCTGCGTAGGAGGCGCCACTACCACTATCCGTCACAATCTGGGGGTCTACCGGGAAACAAGAAAATAGAAATTTCGTTATCTTATAGATTAACTAAATGTCGATTTTCGCGTTACCCGGTAGGCCCTTGTTAACAAAACGCCTTGATGCATCAATGTCATATTTTATTGTCTGTGAAAACTTGTCAAAAAACAGTTTAAGTGACAGTATGTATAAGTTACTCTATGGTTTACTAGAGGCGCTAGTGCTGCACTCTGGCGGCAGAACAATACAGTAATACTCCCTATTCTTGTTTATTTATTTATATATCTATCTATCTTTTAAACGAGCAATTCTTGTTTATTTATTTATATATATGTCGGCGGCCGATCGTAAGATCAGGCAGATCGCAATGTTCCTGTGTAATGTTTTGACGATAGTCACATTAACTCAATAGATAGGTAGGATAGGTTCATTAGGTTGCTTCAGATGCCCGAAGGGCAAACTGCCCAGAAATAGGAGCCCCGCGTAGCGAAGGAGACTCAGGGAAGGAGTCAAAGATTTTCACGTTTCACAATATGCCTAGGAATTTCACGATATGCCTGATCTTACGATCGGCCGCCGACATATATATTTCGGGGATCTCGGAAACGGCTCTAACGATTTCAATGAAATTTTCTATATGGGGGATAAATCGATCTATAGCTAGGTCTTACCTCTGGGAAAACGCGCATTTTTTTAGTTTTTATATGTTTTCCGAGCAAAGCTCGGTCTCCCAGATATTTTTTAAGTATTTAGCATTTGGGCGACCGCGTTCAGCTTACAGACAATAGAGACAGGAACAACATGTTTTATATATACCAAGGTTACTAACGTCCTAAACCGTTTTTAGGGTTCCGTATTTCGTTATCATGACATGACCATCTGTCAGAAAACTGAAGGACACGCCTTTTCAAAGAGGAAGAGGGCGCGGTGGCAGCGTGTCAGGGATCTCGAAATGACAGGCGGCAAATGCTAGACCGGACAAAAGTTAAGGTGAGGTGTGTGATGTGTGATCTCGACTTTGATGTAATTGTGTACCTAACTACTATTCAAGCCAGCTGTCGTAACTCAATTCAATATACCTACCTACTTACCTACACAATAATAATATGATGTAAAATAAAAAAATAAAACCTAAACTCTTTAAACAATATTAACAATAAGTTTTAAGTTGATATAAATGGTTAACACGAAGCAGTAAATTTAAATTGAAAATATAAATATTGCAAAAGCTTCTGGAACCGTAAAAGTCGTAAAACCGGACATAAAAATAACACGAAATTTATTCTCGTTTATTCACCTTTGGTTTTGTAAGTCGGCACGGCGAATAGACAGATGATGGTAAAAACGGGCATCTCGGGAACGGGACTTTTTTAAATCCAAATTGAATGATAATGACCTCATTAGATAAGAATGAAGATTCATCGAAAATTGATTGCGTAATTAAGGTTCACAATTTGAGGAGGATTGCTTTCATTGGACTCTTAATGGGCACAGAATACTTTTTTGATGTTAACTACTTATTAACATTTCAATAACTTTATTCAAATTTACATACATGTAAATTATGTAGATGTAGAACAATCGGGTCAGCCTAATATTTTATTTCATGTCTGATATTATTGTCACTGGTGTCTGACAGATGTCAATTTTTTTTTCTGAAGCGGTAAAATCATTTATTTACAAACAAGATATATACAGTGGTATTACTAAAATAAATTAATAACTAGCTTAAATCTAAAATAAACCCTTATGGCATTGTACCAAGGATGCTGGTGGCATTTCCTCGCTCTCAAGGTCTCACGTCTCAACATATTTAATTGTGGGCAGTATTTTCAAAATCGGGTATTAAGGTATGCTCATCGTATTAGTGAATTTGTTTTTATCAACAACCCACCACCCACAAGTACCAATGTTTAGGTGATCTTGATGGTGGAGGTTTCTAACAATATTTTGATACTCAACATTAATTTCAACACAATCCGTTAAGTGGAAACATTAATTATAAAGTTATAAAGTTAAAATTACATTAAAACACTTAGAGCTAATCACGCCAAATGATTATTATATTAGTTACGCCTCTACAAATAATTTTCGCTATAAGTACCGAGAAACATTATATACCTACCTACTACAGTTTACTACGTAAAGGGGCCCACTGATTAACAGTCCGCCGGACGGTATTGGGCTGTCAGTTAGAACAAAATTTTGACAGTTCCGAACAACTGACAGGCCGATACCGTCCGGCGGACTGTTAATCAGTGGGCCCCTTAAGGAGTAGTCCGGAAAAAAAGTAGCAGCACATTATGTGGATTTTTCATTTTATTTTGTAATAATTTGTAAGCAGTTCATTTCTATAGTCATCCGTAGATTACTATTCTTTACAATTAAATACACTCGTATTTAATACAAAAGAGTGAATTAGAGTTTTCGCGTTTTATATTACATCTCTCGTACACTTACACTTTTTGAACAGTGTCTTCTGAAGGAAATTATAAGGTATTTCTCATACAAGTCTTTTGTTCTAAAAGTTGATAAGCGAATTAATACATTATCAAATTATGTTTCGTTCTATATATAACTTTTTTTGTTTGACTTCACTTTGTGGTAGTTACATGGAATTTCTACTTTTGTATATTTGCCATTTTTACAGAGTTTGTCTTCCATAGAAAAACCTCTGTCAGAGGTTAGATTGGAGAGACTTCCTAACTACCCAAGATAAATTCCAGTTTATTGGAATAGCTTATTCGTTAGATGATGTTCTTAAAAGCATAAAAAAAGTTATGAAACTGGAACTTCATGTGTGGCGTTGTAGAAAACGGTAAACAAATATTATCAAATTGTACTGTTCAAAAAAAACCGGGCAAGTGCGAGTCGGACTCGCGCACGAAGGGTTCCGTACCACAATGCAAAAAAAAAAAGAAAAAAAAAAACAAACAAAAAACGGTCACCCATCCAAGTACTGACCACTCCCGACGTTGCTTAACTTTGGTCAAAAATCACGTTTGTTGTATGGGAGCCCCATTTAAATCTTTATTTTATTCTGTTTTTAGTATTTGTTGTTATAGCGGCAACAGAAATACATCATCTGTGAAAATTTCAACTGTCTAGCTATCACGGTTCGTGAGATACAGCCTGGTGACAGACGGACGGACGGACGGACGGACGGACGGACGGACGGACGGACAGTGAAGTCTTAATAATAGGGTCCCGTTTTACCCTTTGGGTACGGAACCCTAAAAAGTTACAAAGTAGGTACATTGCAATAAAAATGAGAAACCTGAAACAATTTCATATTTATCGATATTATTTTATTTTATATTTTTACTTTATAGTATAATTAACTAAATTAAAAAAAACCGCTCATAATTAGCAAAAAAAATATACCATATAATTCACTGCGACTTTTTTACTGGACCACTCCTTATAGGTAAATAGTGAAACTTGTAGAAAATGTAATTGTCTCCGTATGCATGATGGGACTTATTTTTAAAAAGATGTAAAAATAGTTTTACAGTAGAACCCGCTTAATACGATCACGTTTGATACGATTTCCCGCATAATACGCCATTTTACGAGTTTTAATACATTTTTTCACGGTTAATACGACTCGCGTCCCGCTTAATACGCCATCTAAAATTCCCATTACGCACCATCTGCACGTTTGTGTTATTGACATAACCATCGTACGGTCGTATTGTTATGCAATACATATCAATTACAACGTTATCTCTGCCTGAGATACAGGATTATAATCCTAGTTCAGGCGCACGTAACAATGTACGTTAAATGTAAATGTTCACGCACAATGTAACATTAGTAATAAGGTTTTCTCAATAGATTATTCTTAATATGTAGTTAGCCAACATTTTTTAATGTGTTTATTACTTACCTTAGATTTTTTGGTTTTGTCTTTAATATCTTTTGTCGGGTCCTTATCGGCGTGAGAATGCTATGCCATCTGCTTGACGGTTATGGACCACAGAGTGCAAGCTAATGCTCCCACATTTTTATTTGCAGTTAGTTACTTACTTCACGACTTTCTAGTAGAGCCTATCGTTAGTGTTCCTAGATTATTTAACCGCGTGTGAATTTAACCTACCTACACTTAGATATCATTCGCTCACTATCACCGCTGCGGTGTTTGTACATGAAATAATACTAGCACAGAATAAATAATAGTACTAGGTACAAAAGACTCACTCTCTAACAAAACGCGTCTGTTACGATCAGGACAGATATGGCCGCTAGGTGGCGACAGTGCCACGCGTGGCCTATGGCTAGCCACCAAAATGGGTGTGGAACGGATGTACTTACCTACTTTTAGCTACCTGTAGCAAAGCGACGAAATCGCGGAGTGAGCCACGCTTGATACTAGTTTTTATTTCACGTTTAATACGATTTCCCGTTTAAGACACTTTTTTTTTCTAGGTCCCCTCAGAATCGTCTTAAGGGGGTTCTACTGTATTTATATAATCCTGACTGAGATTTATTGTACATAGATTTATTTATTGCTGGTCTGATTACGAGATTGTGATTTCTTCCGACAGAAATTTAATTTTTAGTATGAATGAAACTTAATGTAAGTCTTAGAAACCCCGAAGCCAACAGAACACATGACTCTAATAATAAGATTTTAGATGAAGTTTAAGTAGGTACATTTTCTCACGGCACAAGGGTCTAAATGTTGACTTTTATATACCTACTTGCATCTTCAACTACGCTGCCCGCACATATAAAATTTTGTGTATCGGACTATTTGTCTGTCTCTGTCTGGATTTCAATCACGCGTACTGTTATGACAGCGGATATAACGAAACGAACAGATAATTTTGGTGGAATGCGCGCGGACGGGAACGAGTCTACGCAACCGGTCAGAGAAAAGTAGGTAAAGAAAAGATCTCGTCGGATAACACAAATATAGATAAATTATATTTCCTTGGATAAATAGCCACCACAGGACTAAATCGACTGCTTCGGGATTAAGCAAAGATAGACAAATCGTACGAAGTCAGAAAACATAAGTATTAGGTAGGTATAGTTTATTATCACCTTTTAAGAATTCTAAACGACGTACATTGCGAAATGTATCTATGTTTAAATCACTCGGGATAAAAATTAAGCAACATAGGTACAAGAGCTCATTACGATAAAAGCCACAAAATCGTTTCATTTATTTAGTGCCACAGTTACTGGTTACTGCCAATAGAAACTAGTTTGCCCATAAAACTTGTCGGAAAATTCAGTGGGAAACTGTAAAAAAGCGAGAGGCCGAAAGAGCCCTCAGGCGCCCTCGACTCGCTTTATGGGCGTTTCACGAGGCTCGAGCAGCGCTGCTTGCGGAGACTTCTGGTAAACATGCCTTGTCTTTGTCTCTGATTTACATCTCAAGAGTTATTTGAGTTTCAAGATGTTGGAGAGAATATTATCAGCGAATAGGCGTAAATTACCTAGGTCCTACTTGTCAAATTAATCTTGAGGATACCATTGACGTATAAAATCTCAGGACTGGCCTTACGGGCAATAAGAATGGGGCCAAAGTACAGCGGTGTGACACCGCTACAACGCGATTGGTTGATGAGTTCGCATCACGCACGCGATTGGTTGATGAGTTCGCATCACGCGCGCGATTGGTCGCAACTAGCTGCGTTAGGCTGCGCGATTGGCTCGAATTGGTGAGTCACACCGCTGAACTAGAACTATTTTTAGTGCCCGTAAGGCCAGTCCATAGATATAATACGTCAATGGAGGATACTAATTGTTATAATACTTTGCGAAAACGATTCATTGCAGGGTATTACAGCATTGCTTTCAGACGTTTTCATCTTTCTTTATGGGCAATTCACATGGCCTTTTAAACTAGGTAAGTACGTATCATTAGACTTCTGGTAAATATGCCTTTGATTTGATCGTATCTTAGGTATTACTTATATGAAATATTCGGTTCTAATGCCGCTCGGCATAAGGTACAACTTGAAAGTTGTAGTGCGTCCTCAGCTGCATGCGTTATTTGAGTTTCAAGTTGTAGGGGGGCCGCTCAGCAAATAGTCGTAAATCACTTATGAAATTAATTACATATGTAGCCTATTAATATGTATAGGTAAGTATTAGTTACCTATATATTTACGGTATGAAATCCCACATCATGCCATTTATTAAACATTATTCAAATTGGCTTGGGTAGTTAATAGTTGTATTAATCTTCCGGATTCTAACCCACTTTAAAAGAACTGCCGTTGATCTTTAAAAGATTACCTCGCCTCCGTAAGTCAGGCATCAAACCTAGGATCTTTTGCTCCCTTTAGTTTGCACTCGGCTATCTATTCTAGACGTTTACGCTGGGATTAATAGCGCGCGCGAGCAGCGCCGGATTATGAGATCGACTTCAGACTTGCAGCTGAAGCATTGAAGATATATGTACCTACATACCTAACCCATGCCTAGATTTCTCGTCGATATTAGATAAGTAGCGTCTATATACCATCCATAGATGGTTTCGCATCTTCACCTTTAACCATGTAAGTAGGTATAATAATATGTCATCTAGCTAGGGAAGACGGAAAGCCAGCCTCATCGATAATTATCGCCTATCCTATATGATGTCAGTAGATATATTTGGATATAGTAGAAGAACGGTGTCGTGTTGTGCGGTTTGCTACAATTACTGATACGTTTAGCACGATTAACGATGGCTCACACTAGAACGGTCCGGGTCGGGCCAAGCCGTTAGACTCTTCGTTTTCTATGATGAGTGATCGGTAATTTTATCTTAAGAAAACCTTTACAAAAACGAAAATCGATTTAAAAAAGATAAGATAAAATATTATATCCATTTTGTATGCCTATTGCAACTGATATCCTTGAAGTCGGTACCAGGCCCGGATCCGGACCGTTATAGCGTGAGTAGGTACTCCTTTATTCTTTCCAGAGCAAGTCTAAGCATTCAAAGCAATCAGCACACCGATTAACTACCTACGTTTTATTGTAATTCATAGGTATGTTATGACGTTTGCGCTCAGCAAACTAACGCCTTGGGATGGTTACCTCTTCCTCAATCACCCTATTACATGAATGAACAGTTTGGGAGTAGTCGCTTGTTAGATTGCCCAATGTCCCTTGGATATCGCGATGCCATTGACATTCCGTCGTTTGGGAGATTGCATGGAGAGTTACATTTGGAATTCCATGCAATCAAATGAGATTAATATAGGTACTACATAGAACCCTTTCTTGAACTGTACTGGATACTACCTATTATATATGTAGTTGTATATAGACCTTACTTACATATAATAAAATTGTACAAATATTGAAGAAATAGGATTATAGGCGCAGCTATAAATTAAAATAAGAGACTGCAATGTTTTTAGAACGAAACTACATATTAGGATACACGGTTTTTTTCGGAAAGAACTCTCTTCTTGAGGGATAATTTAACTTTAGATAGGTAACTAAAGTTTTCTTATCTATTACCTACCTATCTAGTTATTCCCGAGGTCAGTTACCTATCTTCTATTGTAAACAAAAGCCGGGATTAACCATAGTCTAATAAAACATGGTCTTCTATTCCCAGAGTGACACAGGCCTACGTCACAATAACATGGCCGCTATATATAGCGCTATCGCATATTATCTGTCGCATGATGACGTAGGCTTGTGTCAGTTAGGTGACCTAGAAAAGACGGGAATGGAGTACCAGGCGGAGTATATTATTATACCATGGGATTAACAGTGCCTTCCATAACACTAAAGCGCTGAGTTAGTAGGTTTTAAGTAATCACTCAGAGCGGTCGGTCATTTACTTAACTGCTAGCCGAAACCTGTGTAGGTAGGCAAATAAATTATGATCTAAGTACGAATAATAGAAAATAAGAAATGATTTTAAATAAAAGAAAAGTTTTAAGATATACATGAGAATCTGTGTGGTGGAAACGGGAAGGCTCGCCGGGAATGTGATCGGCAGCCGCGAACCCGAGGTTCCGGCGCACCTCCAGCCTATATCCGGGAAATATGCTATATCAAAAACAGCTACATTCCGCTAGCTACCCACACGTACATATTCGCCAGTACATGATGCTCGAGGCTCGCTCCAACTAACACTTTTAAAATAACCTAACAATTCCGAAAATTTTTATCGTATAATTGTTTCCGGCTGTGGTTTGACGGGTTTTGCGATAAAATAATTAATCACGCAATATAAAAGGCCAGAGTTATGTATAATTATGTATATATATATATATAGGATCTACCTACATGAATAAGGGGCTAAAAGTTATATTGGTGCAGTGCTCATGTTAGCTAATGACGTTATGGTCAGCCAACTTGAAAGTGCAATTTTTCATTCTTTCGGATAATCTATGATTAAAAACAAAAAAGTGCGAGCCGGATTCGCCCACCGAGGGTTTCGTACAAATTTAACTTTTTTTTCACATATTTGTAGTTTTCAGATTTATTCCTGTAAGGTATTTGTAGTGTTAGATGATATTACTTGCCAAATTTCAAAGTTCTAGAGCCACGGGAAGTAGGTAGGTACCCTATAAATTTTAATTCCCTTGAGAAAGTCGAAAATTCGAAATATACGTACTTTTTTTACGTTCACTTAGAAGTAGATTTTTTCACTGCTTCAAGGGGCTGTAGTAGACCTGAGTATATTACGGTTTTTATTTCAACTCGGTACCTCCACGCGTTGCCGCAGATAAAGGGTCTTGACAGACCGACGGACGGACAACAAAGTGATCCTATAAGAATTCAGTTTTTTCCTTTTGAGGTACGGAACCCTAAAAATGTTTCATTCGTATTATTCCTCCATAGTTCCTAAAATGTTTTTGCTTTGATGTTCTATTACTTAAATTTACCTACTTAATAATTGCGTATTTTATATTCAGTTTATGTACCTAACTACGCATTCACGCCGCCAAGTATATCAAACCATCATCAATGATAAGAAAATACTGAACACATGTTTCACCGCTTTATAAGGCATCCCCAGGAGATGCTAGAGGTGTTAACGTTAACGGTCCGGTCAACTTTTAAACGAGATGTTGATCCGATAATTAAGTAAACTCCATGGTATAATAATATACTCCGGTAAACTCTATTGAATTAATAGACAGTTTCGGGATACTTACTGAAAATGCTAAAAATAAAAATATTCCTTTTCTCAAAAATGGACGGCAAAGTCGACTTTGCCGTTTAAAAAATAGGTTGCGAAGCGCGTAGTTTATGGTCAGTCAAAAATTAAAAAGTTAAAAACATTGCAGTCTCGATTTTGGGACTGCAATGTTGCATACAAATTCCATTATTTGTCGAGTTCCAAACTTTTTAAAAGTTGAAATGGCCATATCAAATGAAGGCACAGGCCCATTAAACAGCCAAACAGATGATTAGTACCGCGACTATTTAGCTGTCTCAAATAGGTTGGCGTATTTTCGGCAGAAAAATACACTTCTATTTTTTTATTAAAAAAATAAAAAGGCGTCAAAGCTAATTTTTTCAATTGTTTCTACTTTTTTCTGTGAAAATATATACGTAAGAAAGTTGCTTTTGTAAAATATTTCTATGATATTTATATTTCTTGCACCATTTTTGAGAAAAGCACTATATATGACTCGGCTGGAAGGCTACTTGCTGGCTTCGGATTCAATTAAACGGACTCCCAAGGTTGTCCGTTTAAAACGAATCCTCAGCCTGCAAGTAGCTACTTCCGAGCCTCGACAATAATGTACTATTATGCGCCACGGTACCTATAAAACGGCTCAACCCTAATCAGCAGTAATGCCACATAAACTAAATCGTATGCAATCCATTACCCTCAATACCGTAATATGTAAATTTGTCGAATAGATTGCCACACGGACAGAGGCAGACTCCGCAAGACGTGCATCGAAGTGTCGCCTAGCCATTGTCCACCCGAGCGCACACTATAATGGTCTATTTATAATGGTCGGACCATTCAGTGGACATGGAGGACGTGGTCACCGCTCCATTTAACATTACAGCTAGTTTACTCGCATGCGGACCAAATGCGTTGATGGAATACTTATATCTACGCACCATATTTTTTATTTCAGTTTACTTCATTTCACGTACCTATACAAAGATATATAGAATGTATTTGATAGGTACCTAAAAAGGCTAAAAAGTAATGTGAATTATTACATAGGTACATACATACATATAATCCTGCCTATTTCCCGGAGTGGTAGACAGAGACCACGTATTTCCACTGGCTACGATCCTGACATACCTACCTCTTTCCCTTCCTTCACTTTCATAACATTCCTCACGTTGTACACACTCGTCGATTTAGGGTGCTCTTGTCCTGGCCTTTCTTCAGGATTTTCCCGATCTGATAACATAAAGTCCGCCCAGGTCTTCCCCTCCCACTCCCCGTTTCTACTTCTCCCTTATGTTACCGACACTCTCGGCGCGATTCGGGAAATGAATTAGAGATTTACTAGATATGAAACAGTAAAGATATGTGACGTTCCACGGAAAAAGGTAGGTACCTTATGGCGGCCGCAATATTATTGGAGCGGCGTTAATAATAGCGTAAGCGCCAACCGCCATACCTTTTGCCGTGGAACGTCACATATCTTTACTACTACTGTATTTCATATCTAGTGAATCTCTAATTCATTTCCCGAATCGCGCCGTCTCTTTGTTAGCCTTCTTTCACTCATTCTTTGAATTATTATTATGTAATATTATGTAGGTATATATAACAAAAGATAAGAACTATTTAAATTACAATTTTTCCCATGTTTAGGTACTTAGGTACGATTCAGTTTTCCCTAAGGGGCTGTCCATAAATTACGTCATTGATTTTTGTCAATTTTTGACCCCCCGCCCCTTATGCTACCATCATCCGATGTCCAGACCCCCCCCCCTCTAATTTGAAATGACGTAATTTATGAATAGCCCCTAAGTGCGAGTTCATAAAATGTACGCTCTTATTTATTCCAATGTCTTCGTCTGATGTATCTCATTATTAATAAAATATGTAGAGTAGAGCTCATCGTATACCTAATCCTCAATTGTAACAAACAAGAATAACCTAAACTAAACCTAACTATTATTTATTCTGTGCTTAAGGTCCAAAAATATTGCGGCCAAGGCCCAGTAAGCCTACCACGTTCGACGTCTTGCCTCCCTGTCACACTTACGTATGAATTTACAAGTGCGACAAAGAGGCAACACGTCGAACGTGGTTCGCGGTAGGCCCTCAGTTGCCCACAGGTCGTACAGGTAGGAGCGGCGGAAACGTAATAAATAAAACCTACACACGTAACCTGCGTTACCTGCGGGGTTACGTTACGAATCTGTTCCCATGTTTATGGGTAGGTTACTATTGATACGACCGAAGTTAAAGACAAGTGTCACCTTATTACAACGAAATAAGGTTCAAAATATAAACATAACTTTGACGTCTACCGTCGTACGACCGCACCTTTTGTCCATACCTCAAACGGTACGCGTTATGCTTACACTACTGCCGATTAAATATGACACTTGAGGTGGTTGAGAGCGCTTGTTTCCATACAAACATATCACATAACAGCCATAAGCCTAAGCGCGCACCACGATTTTAGTTTATTGCGACACGATTTTAGAATCGCGCTGTAATATATCGCAGAAAATTCACTGCGCGCACTGCGATGAAAAAGTCGCGGGTTGTTCATTCTCAACATGGATTTCGTACCAGTCGTTTGTCATGAAACGTTGTCTTTAATATGTGATCGCTGTATGACTTTGAGTATTTATACCACAAAGGTGATCTCCTTCTATTTCCATAATTAAATGGTCAACATCTAGCGTCTTCAGCAGCAGGTTCCGACATGTTGACGCTTGGAGAGCGATATGCCGACTGAGGTCCGGGTGCGATTTTATTATCGCAGTGCGCGCGGGGCCATACAACTCCGTATGCCGCAATTCACTTTGAGACAATCGCGTCGCGAGCAGTCGCGGAAAAATGTGACAAATCACAATTTTAAAATCGCTGCGATTTTTTTGTCGCATATGCGCGCACTGCCATATAAACACATACGTTACATTTCTGCGACTATATTATCGCGCGACAAAAAGTCGTGGTGCGCGCTTGGCCTAACACACAGTGTCCATGGACAAGTAGAATATAACATAAGAGGATCATTTAGTGTATGTCACAACCTATAAAGGTGGTACATATTATAGTAGTATACCCTATAATGGACACGGAACCAGTAATGGGACAAAAAAACACAATTCCTCTAAAATAAGTATATAAAAGTAGTTTATAAACACTGGATATATTTTTATCATAAATAAGAGTCCTAGAGCTGATTATGTTTGAATTTTTATTAAATTCGGTTATTTTTTAAGAAATGTGCGTCAACCCAAAAGTTGTCGTGCCACTGAAAAAAAATATCACTAAAAATTCTTAACAACTTCGCTAAGAGAGGTGAGTTAATTTATTAAATTTTAATTAATTAATACTTGATGAAAACTAGAATGTGTTTTGTTAATTGCATTTACCATGAGATAAGGTATACAACACACTATGTTGTGACTCCACAGATGTAAAAAAATAGTGGTATTTGGCCCAATCCCATTATAGGAGCTGTAAAACTGCATACCTCCTATGATGGGACAATTGACATAATGATGCTTGCCATGCCATAATTTCATGTTTTAAACAATACAGAAGTAAAATGTAGTTACGAAATATGTCAACCAGGAGGTATTCTCGGACTTAGGATAAATTAATATCGTTTTTCCAAACTTTTATTTAACTTGCCTTGTTAGTTAGTGTGGGTCAAATCTTGGTAGCTGAATTTGACCCACTTTTCGATTTCCGATTCAGTTGAAATTTTGTGTAAGTACGTAATTAAGTATGCAAATCGGATGATAATGCAACATTATGATAACATGGACTTGATCTGATGATGGAGACAGGAGGTGGCCATGGGAACTTTATCGCAATAAACCCTAACTAATTGTGTTTGGGTATATTAGAATTGTCTCGATGAATCTAATACAATAATAATTGGCTGTGGAAAGAAAAATACATTCAGCGATAAAAGCTTATACCAAAAATTGTTGTTTTTTTTGCCATAACTTATTCCCCATTTCAATATTTTATACTGATAGAGCAATGTCCATTATAGGGGGCCCATTACTGGATCCACGTCCATTACCGGGGGCCCATTACTGGAGCTTTGGTGTCCATGACTGGAGAAAAAAAGCATAGTTTTAATTTGTTAATTATGTGGAAACTCATTACAGTATCTTTGATACAACACGCCTAAAACATGAAAGGCGGATAGGACTTTCATCTTTTAACACGCTAAGCGGAAGACCATTTACATGTACAAGGGAAATATCATAAATACTCCAAATTTCCTCTTAAATGTCCCATGACTGGTGCTGTTACTATATTGGGTTAGTTTAAATGACATAGCAACATATAGGTACCTATACTACAGTTAACTTAAAACTACAGTAGAGTCCGGTTAGTACGACTTCGCATATAACAACCAACCGCTTATAGCGACGTAAGTATAGGCACTTGTTTGGTTTTAGTATAAGCTACTATGAAAGCACAACCGTTTATTACGACTCCGCTTATAACGACCGATCGCTTTTAACGACGAAAATTGACTCAAAATCCGTCCGTCAAGTCCGGTTACAACGACGAGCGACGTAGTTTTTACAAATAATTTGTTGGTAAGAAGCTTACTCCGTCCCGCGCACCCAACTCCCCTCCCCCTTTTGCCTAAAACGGAGCAAGATGAAATAGTCATGTGACTTTTCGTAATCTTGCAAACTAAATAAAACCCAATTCCCATTATTCAATTGAGCTTAAATTTTCACATAAGGTGTATTCGGGTATTACCGATTGTCGGATAATTCCGAAATTCAGATGAAAATCACCCTTAATTCCATCATAATAAAAGTCTCTTTTCGGAATTATCCGACAGTTTTCGACATTCGGAATTACCCGAGTAAACCTTACATAATTTTGTAAGTTGGGTGACAATGCAATTTTTTGGTAGGTACCTTCGAGATGATCTGATGATGGACACAGGAGGTGGCCATAGGAACTGTGTGATAAAACAACGTCATCTTGATTAGATCCCCAAGAATTACGACTTTTTATTATACGGGATTCGGGTAATTTGCGGATGACGAGTGAGTAGTAAGCGTACCTTGAAAATTGGCTTCTGCTAAACACACAAGTCTTTCCATTTAAGACCACGTGTCGTAATACTAACGTAAATAAATATTTTAAAAGAAATGTTATTTTTTTCTTTGATTGTCGCATAAGTATTAATAAATACAAAATGATGTAGTTATTTTAATTAAAAAAATATATTAAAATTGGCAGTTCGTTTTGTACGACGTCCGGTTAGTACGACGTAATATCAGCGGTCCCTTGGGGGTCGTTATAACCGGACTCTACTGTACTAACATTTGAAACATATACAATTTATATTACATATTATAAGATAATTTTAATCATATTTTTCGTTATAGTACCAACGTAGTCTTCTTACACACTATAAAAAGGAAGGAAGATTCTAACTTATTTTGGAATAGTCTAGTTTTTCAGAAAACTCGGAAGGTGATTATTTTTGATACACATATAAAATGAGGGCTAAATGTGACAAACTTTAATGAGGAAAAAGGCAATTCTAGTTTGTTTACGGTTGTTTCTTCTACTGTCTATTAGGTAGGTGGTAGTCATATATTTATTCAATAAAACAATACCTTTGCCCAGCAGTGATCGGACACTAAACCAGGCTAATTTAAAAAAGAAAAAAAACAATACAGGTATTGTGTTTGAAATAGAATACAAATATTGGTTAATAAAGATTGATATGTTTTCTGACAAACTTGCTTGTTTCAAAGATGTACAGTGTGAAAGATGGTACCTACAGTTGATTTTGGAATTTGCCCTTTTTAGAAATCACTTTTAATAATGAATCAATTTTGTTGGTAGAAATTAAATCTGTAAATGGATAGATTTGTTTTATATTTATTTACAGTACAACTAAAAGCAAAAGCAAATGTCGTGTCTTACAGGGACCTAAAAAACCTGGCCGAGGACCGCGAAAACTGGCGCATACTCCACCGACAAGAGCCATGCTCTTAAATTTTGATGATGATGATCAAAGAATATAATACTCACTAGGAGAAGAACGGTAACTCCATACAAAAAAATGTCCCCAACCGTTTATACGTTTATACTAGTGGCGCCGTCGTTGTGTACCAATGGAACTAAAGTTGACAACCGGTTTAGCCTGGCGGGTATTGGTAGGTATAGGTAGTAATTCTGTTGATAAACATATTTGTTATCTTCATATCACGAAATATATAAAAGATGCAAATATTACCCCTTGTTTGTGGTATTATCAATTGATTTAAATAAAAGGCATATTTATGTTTATAACATTGTATTATTTTATTTATTAAAAAAATGTTTTACATATAGAAATATACACTGAAAATTAAACCCTGACAACTTACTAAAAAAATAGACGTTAATAAAGCGCATTCACAAAGTTTTCAGTATAATATACTGAAAACTTTATAGGCGTGCCTACCTATTACTTACACTTTACACACACAGATACACTACACTTTACACACGGGATTTTACACAGATTTCCAACTTGTATTCATACATTTCTTCACGGTTAATTAATACGCTTTCCATATGCGTTATGACGCGGTTCCTTCTGAACCCACTAAAGCTATGAATTTCACTCAAATATGTATCTTCAACAGCCGTTGCTCCGCATTTAGCACATTTTCTACGTGCATTGCTGTAATCCATGTAGGTACAGACTTACAGAGTCTTAAGTGGTAGTACGTTGTACTTATTATTTAAAGATTTAATAAATACAATTTTCGTTATGAACTTTAACCACAGCAGTTGGACAGAGTCATTGACAAATATATTTTATTATTATGGTGGGTAGACGTACCTACCCTCCATATATTTTATGAACATTGATAAAGACAGTTGGAAGCAAATATTCATTATAAAACTTAATCGCGTGTAGTTCAGCTTTAAGTGTTTGAAGTCCCGTTTTATGATTAATAATGTAAAAAATTCGTGAAAATTTAAATCTCAGTTGGCAGCAACATTGCTCAATGTTGCTGTAGAAAAATGTTTTTATTTTGATTACTGGCAACTTTTTCTAGGAGGCCAAAGCACACATAGAAGCTTCAGGCGCATACATGCGCAATTATTTGGGGACATAACTTTCTTAGGAAGTGAACAGGCCTTGATGATGATACAGTACAATATGGTGCTACTTTACCGCTCTAGGGCCGGATTAAGGTAAACAATACAATACGTACCTATGTCAAAAATTTAAAGGGTCATATGTAGGTACCTACGTAAAACGTTGTACAATACACGTGCGAAAAGGTTGTATCGTAATGTACTATAACCTAATACCGTAACCTATCCAGTAAAAAGAAAACAACTGACGATGACGTATTTGGGATTCACGTGCCATTAAAGTTCGAGTAAATTTATACTCCCTATCTTCTTACTAAGACCAGGCACAACTTAGTCGTATTTTTTGTGGTAAATTTCAACTTAAGAAATCTCCGTCCGTGCGAGGTTTCGACGTACAGACAGACGTGGGACGCTGGATAAGGGTTTCGTTTAATCAATCTTGTAATGGAGCTACGAAGTTTCATTCTTGCAGGCATGCCGACGTACCTATGCACACTTACTTGCATTGCAGATAAGCAAAATAAAAATAAAATAACAATCGATTTTCAAGACCAAAGTGATTCCATAAGTGCTCCGTAGTAATCTTACTATTTTTAGTTTTACGATAAAATAAAATACCTACGAGTGCTCGAAATTCTATGAAATTCATTAACACCATTTTTTACTATTCGTCCATCATCTAAGGTATTTCCAATTTTCGATAGGTACCAACGATGGCACTGATGAGGTCCGGACTTTCACTCGCGTAACCAGAAATACACGTTATAGCTGTGCGATACAGGGAAACTAATATTCTATTACAAGTTCTCGGTCAGTGGCACTATCGTAAGCATGGTGTTTAAATTTATACTAACCTATGTCGAATTTTCAAGGAATAGGTAAGTAAGCAAGGCTACGACTATGGATAAATATTGGTCTGTCAACTGTTGATATCAGTTCATTTTAGATTAGTCTCGATTTAGCAACTGCTATAACCAATTCCGTATTCCTCGTATATTTTCCTCCCCAATAAGTTAATATAACAGGCACTTACCTCGGGTACAACAAGTTTCTCTGTCATTCAGCTCTGCTGCGGACCGGCTCCAGGTTAGCACATATTAAAACTTAACGACCAACGAGTTAAAAAAAACTGCCTATTAAAACTCGTTAATTTTGCATAACCTTTCTACTGTGACACTTTATCGTTTCATTTATTATCAAGAATGCGACATTTCAATTTTAAAAATAACGTATATTATTCTCACGCAAACTTGTTATTAATTTACTTCCGATATTGACATGACAAGTGGAAACAATCCATGTGTGATTACGCACCTTCGTTTTCTAATTAATTGATAGTAAATATTTGCCCAAATACCTACCGATTTCGCGACAAATTTGGACCGCAATATTGGTAAAATTTTAAACAGTAACAGGTAGCCGTGCAAGGAGGCAAGGAATTGTTTTAAAATTCATTTAGCACAGCTGCGGTTTGATGATTTTTCTTACACAAAATTTACGGTTCATTCGGTTTTTGGAAAGTGGAGTGTTTGCGCGCGCCCCTGGAATCGACCGGGCGTCCCGACGCACCACTGAGCGGACTCGCGAGGCTCCCGGCCCGGCGCGGCGCGCGCATGCGCCGCCCGGCCCGCGCTCCGCCGCCCGTGCCACAGCCCCTCCATCTCCGCCCAGCCAAACACTCTGGCCGTTCCTAACCTACCGCACCCAGTAATGTACACACTTCAGATTTATTTCTCGTTCGTCTCTCGCTGTATTATAACGATCACAGTACCGAGTCAGTGACAGCACAAGGATCAAAAAATGACGTCACAAGTCCGCTCACAAGTTCTGCGACGCCGGGACGACTGCTCGTA
The DNA here is from genome assembly GCF_910591565.1 of Cydia splendana. NCBI lineage: Eukaryota > Metazoa > Arthropoda > Insecta > Lepidoptera > Tortricidae > Cydia > Cydia splendana. Next base: position 6,168,596 of record NC_085964.1, read on the forward strand.
TACTCCGTCTTATTTCATTAACGGCAATGAGACAGCCATAAACCGGCAAATAAAACTGATCTCAGATCTCAGAAGTCGACAGCGAGAGTTATCTCGGTTCCCGTTTTCCCCTACTACTTTCCTTCTGAATTAACAAGTAGATCCCTACAACAAGTCGCAATTTATTAAATCATCTTGAACATAACACGAGTAAATTGGTGCTTACACTCATGCGAGTGCGAGTCGAAAGGTTCGGCTTTGAATTTGTTTCGGCGCTGAATATTTTACGTTACTTGCGGGATGCGGGAATTTCTGGACCCTATTACTCGCGCTATAAATAAAACACGGTCTTGTTGTCCATATAAATTTACATAGTCACGTTTTATGGAATAAACATATGTTCGAAACACAATAAATATTCACGAGATTATTATGAGACAAATTCGGTGTTACAAGATAGACCGCCAGCGTAAAAACTGCTGGCGTAGAGTTTGATAAGCCAGCTTAGCGTCCGGGTCCGTAATAGGGAATGTAAACTACCAGTTTTTAATTGTATGAAAAAACCGGCTGGTAACCAGTTATTAACCGAAATTACATACAAATAAAAACCGGTTTACATTCCCTAGTCCCCGGAACATATCACATAGGCACACTAGCAAAAGTGTAATATGCATTAATTGAATTACCGTAAAATTTAAACAAACATTTAGAACATCACAAACAAGTTCTTATAAATATATTAATAAATTCTATGAACAATTCAACATTATTTATTCAACTACAATTGCACCAATACGCTTAACATTATTTACCTGTTACGAGACAGATCGACGTAACTCCTGCTTGCGCATGATTACACATTCAGTATTGTTTAACCAGTTAACAAAACTGAGCAGGCGGTAAGGCGATCTGTCTTCTAATTTATCTTACATTGTAGGTACTATTAGCTATCTATTATATTATATTATCTACTTACTAACGAAATCTATCACTTTATCTCAAGGAAGACTGAACTAAGAGGGCATTTAGTTTTTTCTTTCTTGCAAGTGTTGCGCTAGCGTTTTTGATAATGCTGCATGATTGGATTGATATACAGTGAAACCTGGATAAGTGAGACTTCAAGGGACGAGCAGATTTATCTCACATAAAGAGGTATTCCACTTACCCAGGCTCTCAGTTAGCCAGGTACAAATAAATTTCTGTCTCATTTACAGAGGGTTCCATTAATAGAGGTGAGAATATAGTATATTTCAGTTATAGAGGTGGTTAATAAGGTAGGTATTTTGTAATTACAGTGAAACCTGGTTAAGTGGGACCTGGATAAGTGAGAAACCTCTATAGCTGGGACTCATGGTGCGGTCCCGACACTTTAGCACTGAATTACCTCTGTTAGTGAGATAAAACGAACCTCTATAACTGGGATTAGTTGTTGTGATTTTATAGTCACATTTACCTCTATAATTGAGACAGAGAGTGTATTTTACCTCTTTTACTGAGACTATATTTATAAGATTACATTTCCCTAATTATTTTTTTAGAATTTTATACGAATTACCTCTGTATCTGAGATAACCTCAATCTATGACCTCTCTAACTTGGACTTTATTGATCTATTTCCGTATTCTTACTAACTCTTAGTTTATCCACAAATTCCGCATTTGCAATTGTGTCTAAACGACTTCAAGTTTCATTTAGTTACTTTATATAGTTAAAACTATCGAAACTAAATCCGAAATCTTGATAAGTAACAAGAATAAACAAATTTCAATCATTTAATTAATTTCTGAGACGCAATGAAGTCCGTATCAAATTTAATTGAAAAAATCTATCCTTTGGAAAATCATTCAAAATATTTTCAAAGAAATATTTAAACAGACTTAAAAAATATTTAGGGACAAAGATTATTTTACCTAAACATTTAAAGATAATTACAAAATACCTTATTAACCACCTCTATAACTGAGATATATCCTCTATTCTCACCTCTATTAATGGGACCCTCTGTAAATGAGACAGAAATTTATTTGTACCTGGCTAACTGAGAGCCTGGGTAAGTGGAATACCTCTTTAAGTGAGACAAATCTGCTCGTCCCTTGTAGTCTCACTTATCAAGGTTTCACTGTATCTTTAAAAATAAATAAGGTAAAATAATCCTTGTCCCTAAATATTGTTAAAGTCTGTTTAAATGTTGCTTTGAATTTATTTAGAATGATTCTCCAAAGGATAGATATTTTAAAATAAAATTAAATTTGATATGGACTTCATTGCGTCTTAGAAATTTATTAAATGAAAATCTTATCAAGATTTCAGCTTTCGTTTCGATAGTCTTAACTACATAAAGTAACTAAATCAAACTTAAAATCCTTTAAGACGCAATTAAGCAAATGCGGCATTTGTGGATAGACTAAGAGTTAGAGTCAGTCCATGAAAAGTCTGCAGCGGATTTGATAGTCCACGCAGTGCACGTGTTATTTTAAACGTCAAACTTCTATGAAATTATGACACTTGCACTGCGTGGGCTATCAAATCCGATGCAGGCTTTTTTTGGTCCGACTCTAGTAAGAATACGGAAATTGATCAATAAAGTCCAAGTTAGAGAGTCTCAGATACAGAGATCAATTCCTATAAAATTCTATAAAACAATTAGGAAAATGTAATCTTATAAAAATAGTCTCAGTAAAAGAGGTAAAATACACCCTCTGTCTCAATTATAGAGGTAAATGTGACAATAAAATCACAACAACTAATCCCAGTTACAGAGGTTCGTTTTATCTCACTTACATAGATAATTCAATGCTAAAGTGTCGGGACCGCACCATGAGTCCCAGCTATAGAGGTTTCTCACTTATCCAGGTCGCACTTAACCAGGTTTCACTGTATATTGACAAATGCTTCGTTAATTTGAACATTTAGTATACGGTTAATAATCTTAATACAAAAATGAACGTGATCGCTGGCACAGTGGCATAATGGCATAAAGGGGTTAAATATTTGTATCGCTACAAGCACACTATGCGTTCTGTGAAGGCGCCGATGATGAACATGTCGGTGGAGAGGGCGGCGCGCATGACCTGCGGCGCCACGTCGTCCCGCACGCGCAGCGTAAACTCGCGCCGCGCGGGCGCCGGCAGGCTGCCGCCCACGGCGTTGAGGATCCGACTCCTGCCCGCGGAGTCGAGCGGCCGGTCTTCCTCGCTATCGCCGAGCACGGTGCGGACACAGACAGACCGACACGCTTCCCTTTCCGCATCGTAAAGTTCCCGCGCGGCTATCTCGAAGGACCGCCTCTGATCGACCCCGCCCACCGCCGCGCTGACCGCGGTGACCCCCTCCGCCTGGGCTTTGACGGCACCCGCTCGCAAAATTGCCGGTAAAAGAAGTTCCGCGGCGCCGCTGACGGTTCGGGAGCGCAGGAAGTGAAGAACCTGCTCCGCCTCGCGAGTCTCGTCGAAGAGGCGACGCTGGCGCGCGGCGGGGACCGGTCGCGCGACGTCCCAGGCTTCCACCCAGGGGTTGCCGGGCAGCAGCATGCGGTCGCCGAGCGCGCCGCCGCCGTCGGGCCGCCAGTCGCGCGGCGAGTACCAGTGTACGAAGTCGCAGAGTTCGGCGCCGGGGTTGGCCGCCTTGAAGGCCTCCATGTCGGAGAGCAGCGAGGCGCTCATCATGCGCGCCCGCAGCTCGGAGGCGCGCGCGTCGTCGCCGAGCCGCACCATCAGCTCAGCGTCTTCCTCCAGCTGGTCTTCTGTCTTCGGAGCCGGGTCCTACATTGAAACGCCTTTTTATCACATCCGTTTTGATACTAGACACGTATAGTAAAGCCATTTCATTATTTTAAAAAGTAATGCAAAATTTTAATATAATTTGCATAATATTGTCTTAGGTTTGGCGACGCCAATATTTGACATTTGCGTCTATCGCACTAGTATGGCCTGTGACGGCAAAATCTTACATTTTTTGCGCCTAGCCCCCATCCGCAAACCGTCCTATAAGGAACTTCGTTCCCATAATTATTTTGACAGAATTGCTAGTTTTACTTAAGTAAAAATCGTGCTTAGCGGCGACGTCCGAGACAGAAGAGTGCAATTTATTTAGCAGTACTGCCACTATATCCCCCGATATTTTTTGTTTGTTATTACCTACCTGAGTGCGAGGAATATAGAGGGGCGCTCCATTCTTGAGAGTAGCGTCCTCAAGGCGCTTTAGCCTGCCGACTGGACGGTCCCAAGGTAACTGGGAGTCGGCACCCTCGCCCTCCGAACAGTCGTAGAACTCGTCCTCGGAGGAGTTGCCGGGTGCCCCGCCTGACTCTTGCGAGCGCTGGATGCAGCAGTTCAACAACTGCAGCTTTTGATGAAGCAAACATGTTCTCGCGTTTGGACTCCCCTCGGCAATTCTGTTAACAACAAAAATAATAAATTTAAACCAAATGTGTGTAACCTACCTACCTATTACCTACACAAAAAATAAAATTGCTAGTTAGTAAGATTTTTTACATGTGATCATTAAATAACAACTGTCACGTTCCACCAACGTCGTCATAACTTTCACTTTGTAAGCAATTTGAGTAGACAAATGCACGACCTCGAAAAGAAAGCACCTAAATAAATCAAAAGAACACTCGGCGACTAACGCGAGCTGCGAAACATTTTCTCTTTCGTTTACCTATGCAAATTTCGCACATCGAGCGCCGCCTCGAGAGACCGCGGCAGATTGATTGTAATACTTTGCAAACGTATCGTATCGTGATCGCCGCTGCCATAATGTACACCTGACGCCGATTAAGCCAGCCGAAATTATGGTCGTCTTTTGTGTGCCACGACCCAGATTGGTCGGGAGCTAAGCGCGCGAACGCGCTCGGGACCGTTAGCTTATTGAATTACAAATGTTGACTGGGAGTGGTGAGGAGGCTGCTCGGCTAATGGTCGCATCGCGCGCAATCGGTCGGTGAACCGTTTGTTTACCGGACGGACCCGGCGCTGCCGCAGCGGTGTAGGTCAGGAGCTGGTGGGGGCCGTCGCCGGCGCACAGTCCGCCGCCGACTGCCGAGAGTGCATCTTGCAGACATGGCTCTGCTACCGCCGGCCTAGCCACCGCACCGGTTCCTGATCGCTAATCGAAAGTGACCTCTTTACCACTGTTGTGCCCCAACGATGACAAATTATCGGTGATATTATTCAATTAATAATTATAAAATTTTCTTACGTGACAGTGTTCGTCGAAAGTGGCCATTTTCAAAGGATTATCTGCTTACCCCGTCAGGATTATACGCGACATGGTAAGTTGGGCATACTAGTTTAAAGGACGATTTGCAGGTAAAATTTCAAGCCTGGGGTACACTAGAGAAAATCTCTTTCCGTACATTGACCCACTTTCTGAACATAAGCATCCGACACGGTTTGTTCGCGCGAAGAGCACTTCAAAGTTGTGTTATTATCAAATATGCACACGGAAGTGGGAGTACTCCGCTGCAAGGGCATAATTTCACATCCAGGTCTATAAAAATTTAATTTACGTACCTATGCATAGACATTTTCCTGGAGTCACCTAATTTAAAATTCGCATAACCAGCAGCAAGCTGCAGCGGCAACCCGAATTTACAAGAGTGCACTGAATTCGTTTACATTGGCTGTGTTTACGTTCTGCTTCACTGTTTGGCTGGCAAATACGGCGACCAAGAGAGGTCGCATTTCTGCAATTACGTACGTTGGATCAAACGGAAGCTGCATTCAAATCAAAAACATCTTGTTTATCTGGAGTAGTATGAAAAACTAACGCAATTCAACTGAGTAGATATCTTTACGGTAAATCTACTGTAAGAAGAACATAATATTATAGGCACAACAGTTTTTTATACATTATTTATTTAAAAGAGTACAACTACATCGATACTAAAATCATGGGAACAGACATTTGGCCGAAAATCGACAATTGACAACCTAAATCTTTATTTATTTCACACATACGTAAACCATATGCGGTAGGCACACGCAAGGCTCGATTTAAGTAGGTATATTATTTTCCTGGATGTGCTAGCTTTCCGTTCGTGCACGCAGCGTACACCGGGTTATATTAATCAAGCGTTTTTATTTTTATTATTTTTGTATATTTTAAAGAACTGGAACTTTAATAAGTTTTACCTATTAATAAAACAGAGATTAAATAACAAACTAAATAAATCATAAATCTAGCCCTAAATTAGCCTGTGGCATTGTTCCCAGGACGCTGGCCGCGTTCCCCCTCTGCACAGTGAGGCTGAGTTGTGCAAAAAAGGGGCAGCTCGTAGGTCGCCAGACACCCAGACTAGTTTGGTAGAAATTTCTTTTACTAGTTTTTTGGTGTTTGACGACCAGGGATCGAGAGTTTCAATTGCAAGTGCCGCAAATACATAATTCGGTTTCAAGAATGCGCATTTGCGACACTTGGTACTGGAGCTTTAATGATTATTGAGGTATATTATACATATATCAATTGATCAGAACCTGTGGATGGATATGGTTTTTGGTATAATAAAATTAAGAGCGTAAAGTCGTTTTTCATTTCCATATTTATGATGATCAACTTATCATCTATTTTCCGTTTGATATTCTTCTGCGTTGAATTAATATGAATTTGAATTAATATGTTAACCCTACAGTGGGAGTTTTACGCAGCGATGCGATGCTGTTTGCCGCACGCGTAGTTCCGTCAACCGCGAACTTTCTCCAGATTATTCAGATTCGTAGTTTCTCGAAAAAAATGTATTTGCGATATCGGAAATATGTTAGAAACGCTATATTGACTCTAGACAGTCTCGATTGCTTCATGCGCTCTTTATAGTCACATCTGCATTTTAAACCGCGTTATTAAGTTTAACACCAGGCTTATACTGCCGGAGCAGCTCGCGTCAGCTAGAGATGATAAAATATCAAGATATGAGAACGTTAAATAAATGCCCTGTCGTAAAATAAAGCAAGGCAAAGTTCTCAGAAGCGAGTGCAGTATAAAATGACAAGTGGACGCTGGGGTTGCATCTTATTCACGCCAGCTGTACCGATTTAACCCTCCGTTTCATCATTCGTTTTATGGCTGAATTTGATTTAAAATCAGTGCAGAATCGTTTCGATAATATTATAAAGGTCTCTTATGAACAGTGATCGTAAATTTTCCAGCAATTTTGGTGCAGCATTATTGGTTAAAAGCATCTGTATGCCCTACTCTAGGTGGAATAGATAATTAGGGTTAGGTAATAACAGTAATATTAACCTTAGCCAATACTCTCCCTAGAAAAAAAATGAAGAAAATCCTTTATTTTTACTATGCTGCACCAAAATTGCTGGAAAATTAACTATCACTGCTTATGAATATAATGAAATTCTTGAAAAAAAATACGCCTATGCTCAATTATTTTTTATGACGCTTAAACTGCCGGCATGTATTACATTGTACGTATCAATAAATCAATTGATTTACAGTCGTAATTATCGATATGAGTAAGCCCTTGCTCCATTACATCACCCTCAACAATATTTTGTACACAAGCGGGAGCCTTCGTAATCTTCCCCGTGAAATATTGGCAGTTTCGACGGCACGTTGCATTTCCGCGACTCGACAGTGCATTATTGTTGCGCGTTCCGAAACGGGGGAACACATTCAGAAATCAAAATTCAATACAGATGCAGGTGTCAACACCAATCCAATATTGCCACCAATACGTCACGTTGACTTCACGAGAAGAGGTAGTGTGCTGTTCTATCAAACCGAAAGCCGAGGGTTATCCCGGATTTATAAAATACATTCTCAATACATCGAGATTAAAATGATATAAGTACCTAGCCGGAGTGCAGGCAGACCGAAAAGGAGATGGCGGGACGACTTGGACGTATTTTGTCTGGATTGGCGGGAAACTACAAAAGACAGGGTTGAGTGGAGGGAGCGAGGGGAGGCCTTTGCCCAGCAGTGGGACACTTAACCAGGCTAAAAAAAAAAAAAAAAAAAAGTACCTCGAAATTCCAATAAGGGCACTAGCTTCCACTTTGTGTCAGTTGGTCTAATGGCAATTGCCTCCATAAAAAATAGGGATCGATTATATGTGGCTGGGCTTTTAGGTAATGCCAGCAGGAAAACATAAAGAACATGTTTTCAATATAATTTAGGTATTACGCCAAATACAAGTTCGAAAATGCGGCACGGCACCGAATCGAGTCGCTTCGAGAAATGGCGGCGCCGGATATTAGGCGGGCGGCTGTTCGCTTTGTTCTAGTACATTTGCATCGGCACCCTAACTTGCTGCTAATGAAATGCAGCAAATAGGTAAACTAAACCGGTACATACCTACATCGATAATTTCTGTTTACTCATGCTAAGATAGACGGGATAAATCCACACCAATCGAAGACGAAAAACATAACAATATATATATATATATATATCTTTTTTTTTCAGCCTATATGTCCCACTGCTGGGCACAGGCCTCCTCTCATGCGCGAGAGGGCTTGGGCTATTATAGTCCCCACGCTAGCCCAATGCGGATCGGGGACTTCACATACACCTCTTTGAATTTCTTCGCAGATGTATGCAGGTTTCCTCACGATGTTTTCCTTCACCGAAAAGCTAGTGGTAAATATCAAATGATATCATACCGGTTATAAAACAAATGTCTGCACAAAATACAACGGATAAAGGCTACATTAACAGCACATCGTCGACAGGCCGCGATAAGCGAGATAGAGTCAGTCGATAGCGGTGCAGTGGGAACCTCGCGAGGCACCTGACATGTGCCCGAGCCCGGGCGCTCCCGCCGCACAACAGTGCTTTAAAACATATTAAAAACGCATTACGATGTGCTGTTACAGTTACCGTTTCATTTTACGTAAGAATATGTACGCATCGTAATTGAGCACGTGTTAAATTGCGAATCGCTACATAGTTTTCCCCGCTGTTGATAAATGATAAATATATATGTTGCAAATGTATGTACACCTGAAAAGGTAAAGTCTCAGTGTAACGAATGTTTAATTGTATTTTCGACCTGCAATGTAACCTGATTCTTATATACAATAAAAACTTTGAACTTTGATAGAGTTACTGTTTACATAAAAATTAAAAACCCAGGCGACTGTCTCCATAATAGCACCAGTAAATAAGATTGTAGAAAAACATGAACAAAGATAAGCCCGGTAATTTAAGATTATTATGAAAAAATAATGAGTCTTATATGATTTTCTTCACATGAAAAATACTGTCCCTACTCGTAGAACAGATTTCAGCAATTTTTTCTAAAGATTTCCACTACAGGTTTCTTCGTTTACTAGGTACGGAGTTTTGGATTAAACAATGATAATTGGATAACTGATGGTACTAGGTAAAGCAATTTTATAAGAAAACGTGTTTTTATTATGTGTTAATCAAATTCACACGTAAAAGTAAAACTGATCAGGGTCAACGTAACTACAGCGCTGTGTGCAATATAGGCACCTACCTAATAGCAGTCAACGAGGAAATGAAAGTTAAGGAAAACCCAATTGTGTACAATTGTTTCAATCTACACCCATCTCATCGAAAATATGAAACTTTTCTAATATAAAACGATCGATCTTCCTCGGAGAGTGCATGTATACTAATGGTTCATCATTCGGACCTTTTTGTTGATCTTTGAACTAACTAAATATGTACTTGGTTTGTTTGCTTGCTTGCGGTTCTGGTAATAGTGCCGCCCACGTCAAACATGACCGTCTATAACCTACTTTTGGAAAATTTTAACTCAATTTAGTCTATAAATAAACTGCTATTATATTGTAATTTTAATGTAGTTATGTTGATATGGACTTCTTATGTTGTCTGAAATAAAAGTTTTTTTTTTATTGTATACCTACTACTGGCAAGTAGTACAAGCGTTACCGGAAAAAGCGAGGCATCAAATAAACAATTCGACATTGTGCATAATAAGTAATATTAACTGAAGTCAAACCAGCCGAAACACGAGGGAGAAGTGTAATTTAAACTGCAAGTTCGAAGTTCGGAGTGCTTTGTTTGTGACTGGAAGCCCGTGTGTCAATGATATCTGGCATTTGCAGTGTTTAACAAGCAGCTAGGTGCTTCGGACTAGCGAGTGACGGTAATTGGGGTAGTCGCTAACTACGAAATTGCTTTTCCCGGGAACCGTCTAACCGAAGCGGTATATCAAAATATGGACTCGAAAATACGGTGTGCATGTATCATGTAATAATATACTTATCGAGCAATTAACATTATAGTATTTATAATACCTATTAAAGGATGGTTTCCTTGTCAATTAATGTTTTACAACAAAACAAAACCGCTGTGTGCACTTTTAGCATTAACGTATATATGTATATATATATATATATATATATATATATATATATATATATATATATATATATATATATATATATATATATTTAGATATATATATATATCTATGGACTGGCCTTACGGGCACTAAAAATGGTACTAGTTTAGCGGTATGACTCACGAATTCCAGCCAATCGTGCAGTGTTACGCAATTAGTTGCGACCAATAGCGCTCGTGATGCGAACTCATCAACCAATCGCGTTGTACCGTCGTCACACCGCTGTTGCACTGGCCCCTATCATGCCTCATTATTATTGTCCGTAAAGCCAGTCCCTAGATATCTATGTCAATGACTTTTAGACGCAATTTTTTACACGTAACCCGCTTCCGTCCTTCTTTAAAAAAACTACTTACTTTAAAGCAGTAATATCTGGACGCAAATTCAAGTCGTTTTAATGGTAGCAGCAGGGGCCCTGCCACGAAGTACGATTTTAATTTTTCACGGTAGCCCCTGATATAGCTCTTCAAATAAACCGACACTACATTTAACTGAAGAACTTCCGGCTAAGATAACATGCATTTGGCAAGTGGCCCGTCAAGAATAAGCCAACTTTGAAGTTTTCCTACCTACCCTATTCAAATTTATTTTTCACTTTATTTGTTTGAATACTAACATTTTACATTGTATTTAACGCGTGCGCGCATTCAATTTTCCGAATTCTACGCGGTCGTACTCACACTAACAATGTTTACGAAATGAAATAATGGAACTGCTAATATGCCTTATTAGATAGACGTGTAATGTAATAAGCATTAATAATTGGTTTCGTGATTGCTTTCGCAGCACTTCGTCACTTATATGTGGTTGTAAATTTATAGTAACTTTCGGGATAAAAGCTTCTATTTATAGGAATATTTGGTACCCCCAGGAGAGGAGTATATTCCAAATGCCGCGAGAGCGTGGGCGGGGGTGGGTTCTTGGGCGAGCCAGAGTCATGTGACTTCGTGATGAGTAAGAACTATGTGAAGTCGGAGAGCGCAAGTATACTGGTTTGTTGACCTTTGGTTTCGCCCATGTCCGGTTTGCGAGTCGAATGACAGCCAGGGTCGCGGGGAGCCTCCACCCACCACGACGCCTGAAACGTGAAGCGACGCCGCGGCCGCTTATGTCGTTACGATGAGAAAATCGTCCGTAAGCACTTGTCGAGTTTCATAAAAAGCACCATCTATCGTAAATAATCATATAATATCAATTTATCGACTAAAATAAAAAAGACAATGGTTAATAAACTGTTATAAAACATGTTATATTTATGTTTATTATCTATGTGTATACTTATATTATAATAATTGTATAATTTCTTAAATGGAGGTAGCTATTAGGCGGAAATCACATTGGCGCCGCATCCGGATACGGCGACGGTGTGATAACCGCCATAATAAGTGGTTTTCACGTACCTAAATAAATAATATTTATAAGTACTTACATTTAAATTTATTATTTTATTTATTTAGACTTCTTTTCATAATAAAAACACCAAATGCAGATTATACGACGTAAGTTTGTTTATTACTAGCTGATTTTGAATACAATGCAATTTTAATATATTGCAGGGTTAGTCTGAAATTAGAAATTGAACATCGTACCTATTGACCTCTTATTCTGTCATTTACTTGTACCTTGTACCCTAGCATCAAAACACCTAAAAGTTAGTCCTAACTACTGAGGTGAAAAAGCGATGTTATTGTGTATGTTATTGTACACTAGTTTCCAGTAGCGCAATTATGTAAGCTAATGTCATGCATTCATTATCGCGAGTGAGTGTTTGGGCGGGCGGGAAATTCGCGTTATCACGCTTCAACCGTCCACGTTATCGACTTATCGGCAGCAACAATTCATAGGACTGTTGCCATGTAGGTATTGAATTTTCACACATAGAAACATACCAACGAGGATGTAAAAAAAAAATTCAAACAGAAATTATATTTTTTGTTATTCCAAAATGATTTCATTTTAACTTGCTCCGTCACATGTCAATTCATCATCATCATCATCATCTCAGCCATAAGACGTCCACTGCTGAACATAGGCCTCCCCCTTTGGGGGGTGTATGCCATAATCGCCACGCTTGGCAGGCGGGTTGGCGATCGCAGTCGAGTACACCGAATTTGAGGGACGCTGCTGCCCGTCCACCGGTGGTCTTGGACGTAGTTTAACATACACACATGTCAATTAATCCCGAATAAAATTGTTGTTAACTACTTAAAAATTCGCCGTCTAGCATATTCTCCCTCAAATTTTTATCGACGTCTCAAGTGGACAAAAACCTAAGACGACGCACGTAAGACAATGGGCAGAGTAACTGTGTCGCTATTAGCGAGCTCGGCGGAGCATGCGCCGTGGGACACTAGACTTAGCATTCCAATCTTTTACCGGCGTTTAGCTCAAGCGAACCAATATAAGTGTGTACTTAACATCCGGTTTAAGTATATGTAATCAAAGCTCTAAAGCGCCAGAGACTATAGCAAGGCAAGTACGGAAAGCAATAACTATTGTACAACGCGCGTATTGTCTCCGCCGCCGGGCGTCGAGATTAATGCGCGAATCGTCAACAAACTCCGCGGCAAGCGTGCAGACGCGCCAACCATGCAGCTAGGTTAATAGCCGCAAATATGGGTCACTAACAACTCTCTTCAACGTAAATGCCCATTTCAAAGTTTTAATTTTACCACGGCCCCTCATTTACGAAATGTAGCGTTGTGAGAACACAGTAGCTACTATACGCTATCAAGATTTGATCGTTCCTTTTGTCATTTACTCGTATTGCTCCTGCCGCGGCGCAAGAATTGCTCCATAAAATCTTTAAGTAACAGCCGTTACCTAAACATAAAATCATCTCGTATATCCATAAGCGAGCGTTTGAGAGACATCAAAGGTTTATGTCCGGCTATTAGAGGATAAAATACAAGATGTGTGTATTAGAAACGTCTGCTGACTGTTGTTTGGTAAAAAACAGCAATTCTTGGAACCATCTAGTTACCAATCTCGTTTTTTTTATAACGCACGGAAGATATAAATATTATTACCAAAACTACTAAATTCTCAATCAAAAGTACCGTAAACTCAATAAGAAATAATGTAAGGAAATACCACATAAAAACTAAAAAGGTTAGCAACAAGACCTGCCAAATAAGGGGACATCGAACCGGGACTATCCGTATAAGGCGTCAGCGATTTGCGGATTTTAAGAGCTTATTGGGGACACGGCACGTCGTGACTGACACCGGACCGAGTCCATAAAACGTAGGTGAAGGTATATTATTATATTATAGGTACAAGTGAATACCGGTAGCCACGTGTCGGTGGGTCTGGGTAGAAGATTGTTCAAAGCGTATGTTTTGCTAAATGGCGAGTTACATTTTGATATACCTAAAGCTAATTTAAATAATAAGAACTATTTAAATTAAAACATATACATATATGTTACTCGATTTCCGCTTTCCGAACATGATGATTTCCAAGATAAAATGATTAGATACATTTGTAGATCCATCAGTGTATTTTTCAGGGACGTTTCAAAACGTTCACATAAAACACATGGTAATAAGTAGGTATAGTGTGTAGCTTTCAAATAGAGCTCAACGGCTAATCCTATTGTCTATTGTTAAGTAAAACCGCACGTGCTACTTACCTGCAAAAAAGGGTTAAAAAAAGTGTTAGGTAAGTACTATCTCCACTTATATATTATGGAAATCTGTCATAATACAACAAACAACAATCGTAGCTTGGTCATCAAGTGGTTTCCGCCTTACACTTTGGCTAAACGCTCCTCGAGCGGCTTGACCTTGCGGTGTCTAGGACGCGAATGTAGGTAGTGCTAGTGACCGTACCTAGATAGTGCACGCAGTGCGCGGTAAGGTAACGCCGGTAAGCGCAGCTAATGCAACTAATGTGGTTTATTGACCCGCGCGGCCAGGTGCGGCGGCGACATGCATCTTACTCACGTCTTCGGACGACATGATGGATGGACACTCGGACGTTGTCTAATAGACTTTGTGCACATTAGGGACGCCGCGCCTGCCTATTGTCTCCGCCGTTTATACTGATTGTGCTATAATGCACGCTTTTAACCTATATGGCAATATAGCGAATGCAACACAGCAAATCGGTTTGAAGCAGAATGGATAGCCTAATCAATTTGATGTTACATTACACCTGCAAAAAAAATCCAGGTAGACATAAGGAAGTATGTATTGATTCAGTTTTGTCGAGAAGTTACTCAATATTTTACGAACTACTTTCTCGATTTAATCTGCTTATTACGATACGCAGTGAATGTGTATTAAAAAGGGTATAAACATTTACATAACAACAGTAGGTAAGTATTGTAGTAGTAAGTAATTTTTGTGAAAAGAAATCACCAGTTTCTCTTGCTGAATTCCCCGAACCACCATGAACGAACCAGACTCATGGCGGTGTCAGAAAAGGAGTCGGGTTATTGGTTGCATGCGCTCCCTTCTCGAAACCTGGGCTCCGCCACGGAACCCTCAGCTCTGAGGATTGCGGTTTGCCTTCGCCTGGGTCTACGAATCTACGAGCCCCACACTTGTAGCCGTTGCGCTCAGCCGGTGGACACTCTGGGGCGGCATGGCCTGCACTGCAAAATGAGCGCTGGCCGACTTTACAGGCATGGCAGGCATCATTACCCGTAATGATTTAATCCGCCGCGCCCTCAGCACTGCTTCTCTTCCCGCGACGTTGGAGCCGTCAGGTCTTTGCGCAGCAGACATGCAGCAAGAGACCTGATGGCTATCTCTCGTGCCCTGGAGCTTAGGTCGCCCTTTGGCGTGGGACGCCACCTGCGTGGACACGCTGGCTCCGTCCTACGTGGAAGGGTCGGCTCGGAAGCCTGGGACTGCCGCGGACCAGGCCCAGACTGTCAAGCGCCGCAAATACGCGTTCTTGACGAATGGGTATGAGTTTGCGGCGCTTGCAATGGAAACGTTGGGCCCGTGGTCGTCTGACACCAAGGATTTTGTCAGAGAAGTGTCAGTTCGGCTGATAGGCATCTCAGGCGATCATAGGGCTGGCGCTTTCTTTGCCCAGAGGTTAAGCCTGGCGGTGCAGGCAGAGGGGTACGCCGCTAGCGTTTTTGCGACCATGCCGGAAGGGAGTGATTTGGGGGAAGTCTTTTATATTTAGTTTTTAGTTTTAAGTTGTGTTTTGTGTTAGCAAAAGTTTAATTTACTTGCGTGTTATTGTAATATGGTTTTATATTTTGAATAATTTGAATGATAAAGTGTAGGTTAAATACCTATTAGTCACTATCAGACTCATATTTATGTTTATTATATACTTATCCAGTTAGCTATGTTAAAAGATTTTTGTGCCCGATAAGATATTGAATGCGATTTAATGTAGCAACCTATACCTAATACTTTTCAAACATTTTGACATTCAACAAAAAAAAATACCGAACTGAAGAAAAAAAAGTGAGCAATCTTCGAATCATTTTCCCACTTGCCTAAGTAGGTAAATGTTGTTATTTTTCAAATTTGAATCAATTTAACTAACCAATTCACCTGGTCAATAGAGATCCACAGATTCCGACGTGACACTTGTGAGATAAACTACTTAATATCATGAATATCTTAGCGCTTCATCACCTCATACGTTGAATATATAAATGCACTAGTGTTAATCCATGTGTATGCGCGATAGTATCAGCATCAGGCTATCGTCGCGCGCCGCTCGGCATCGCGGTCGCCAACGGCGCGCGTTTTTACGCGGCGAGTCGACTGTCCGCCTCGATTCATTAACTTGACGCCCCGCATACCGCGCATTTCACACTCCCGCGCTCTTCATACACAGGTTAGGGTTACTAGACGTCTGGATTCTTCGTAAAACATTAGGGATTTTGACATTCGAATTACAGAAATGTTTGGAACGTTATTCAAGACCATCTCGATTGGGTACGTCACGTCCCACTGCTGAATACAGGATTTCTTTCCATGTACAAGATCATTTGGGCTAACTTTGTCTTTTAAAGCTCCCTTCGCCAGGTAACCAAGAACCAGCTGGTAAATATGAAATGTTATTTCGTTCATAACTTTCATAAGCATGGACCTTATGATCAATTGATCATATCGTAACTTTCAATACCTGTTACATAATTAATTTATGAATTCGCAGACCAAATGCTATCGTTCATAAAATAACAGGATTTATCTATTAACAATAATCAGGTACCAGGTACATTATCAGAATTGTATCCAGTAACCCTACGTTAGCTCGGCAACCAACATAGCACAGCGTTCGAGAAAAAAAGAAGAATTCTGATAAACGAACAAAAATAATTACATTCGGAACTTTAATTTTGGCTGATATCATACTTAACATTTGTGCCGACAACACACGTTTTCAGGAAACCGCGCCCGTGAATAATTATGTTTTTACGGAATCGTGATTGTTTCATCGGAGCTACATAATTATACCAATATTACCAAATACGAGTATAACCAAAGGGAAGTTAAATTACATTGCAGAAGGGATCCGGAATGCGTCTATTAATCTCTGTTGCAATTATTCTCAATCGGATACAGATGTATAACCGTATCGGGCAAACTATAGTCCATACAATATACCGGTCTACTTACTTGTTTTTTTGTTTGAATATCTTCAAATCATGCTCATGCATCGATATGAATCTTTAGCTCATTATCAGATTTCTCATAAACATGAAAGTTGTCCCAACAGCCTTCGTTTAACGGCAACTGTTATAAATAAGTCATAATACTTGTAAACGAGCGGTAGGCCAGATTGACCTAGTAAAGATGATGACACACAATTCGTGTTAACTGTTTACATCGGTATGTAAGCAGCGGTGCTAATGAACATCGCAGTAGGCAGCTCCCTGCACGATCAAAGCTTCTTCGCGTGGCTGCCCTTACTTAATACGTAGACACCCATAATTCGTATACCACTATAAGTAGGTACCGTGTGTCAGTATCAGTACTGTTATGTATCGAACAGTAGCGAGCAGGCACTCGAGCCTGGTCGAGTCGCGCTTTCTTCTCACGTTAACCGTTACACTAGTCTAAACGGACGGAAACCCTATTATACTTTTCCTCTATCGATTAAAATGCGTAGAACTGTATAAAGACATACTTAAGCATTTGATATTACAGCAGAAAGTCCATAAGTAACCAAAAAGTGCAGGTTCGTTACTGAATCATCGATAAATGTTAGGTCCTGTCCTGGGCTATAATAGGCGTAGTATTGACATTAAATAACGATATTTAAAATTTGTTTATAGGTATATCATGGCCGTCCGTCGTTAAATGAGCAAGATTTTATTTGGTTTAGGTTCATATTTGACAACCTTTTGGAATAGTTATAATCCGAGGTACAGTGAGGCTCACGATGAGGGTGTAATCGAGAGTTAAAGCCCTGTCGATCGTCGTTTGACAGCAACGTGAAATCGGGACGATCAAAATGGGATTTAGAACGTCAATCGGACATGCCGTAATATCGCCTAAGTACGTCCTGACCCCTCGGCCGCCATATACCTGCTGAGATGGGTCAGAGGTCCTCAGAGAATTGTGAGATTGCTTTGTTAACTATGTGAAATGACGGACCTTTGAGGTTCTACTTTTACCAGAACTGAGATAACTACCTAGTATAAATACAATTTGCAAAATGGTGTCGATATAAAATGTAACGACCTAATGATACCCATTGAACTCTTAAAAGTTATTCAAATAGATACCCCGCAAACCATTTTGGACACACGCCCATCTTTTTAATCGATTTACTCATATTACTTATGCCAAATGGCGGTTTTATTTCCCGTCGTTAGAATTATCTACATTATAAAATCTACACAATGACCTATTTACAATAAATACCTACATGAAAACACCAGCAGGGCCAGTTTACTTAGTAAATAAATAAAAAACAAGAAAGTGAAAATATTGTCAACTTGGCATTGTCAAACCGTTCCGCCGCTTTCATTACATACAGCATGGTCCATTTCACATTAACGAGACTAAATTTGGGAACCTTCACACATAGCCATTCGCAATTACGGCAAATTGAAAGAAACCTGCCATTGAGACGTTTATATGAAGCAGGTGGAAGTAATAGTAATGAGTGTAGGCGGCGAGAAACAATTGTCAGCAGAGAAAGCCCAAGCTGGGTCACGGGCGCAGCGTCGCAGCTGTGGTAGCATTCCGGCTGCTGCTAACCGAACCAATATAACAGGGCACTCTGATTGCGCGCTCTTTATACTGAAGTGTCTCACGATGGGTATACTGGTTAGTCGCCTGAGTAGGTTCGCCCGTGATCACGCAAGCAATGGGAATGCATAGCCTGGTGATACCGGCAATCAGCGCGATGAACAACAAGTCATTAGACGACTGTACGGCTACATTACCTACCGCAATTGGCAATTTGGTGTACATTTCACTTTTTGTAAACAAAAGCAGTTGCTGGACAATAATTATAGTATGTATGAGCGTATTTTTACGTTGTTAATGGTGAGAAAGGTTGTTAGGGCTATCGAGAATGAACACAGGTCCTTATTTGTCAGCAAGGGACCTTTGTTTTTACATCGAGCTGCAAAATTACATGGACATATCATTATTTTTCTTTATTCAATTAGGGTCTTAGGTTAGGATTTTACAATGTGAGTATAAAAGTAAAATATAAAAACACTTACAAAACAATAAAAAATACATATAAACACATTATAAAAAAACCTAACCTAGGGTGCCGCCGGCAGCGGGGCAGGGCCCAAGCTGCCGGTGGTCAGGGCCGCAGAGTGAGGAACCGACGTACTATACGCGCCGTGTCCAAAATTACCGCCTTCTGCATCTGACCCTTGATCCAACCACCCAGCGAGAGTCTCTCTAGGTGTTGGTCGAGACTCTTCGCTATGAGACCGTTCGCTGACACAACTATCGGAACAATGATCGTCGAGTCAACATCCCACATGGCGGTAATCTCGTGAGCTAAGTCTAGGTACTTGCTGGACTTGTCCTTCTCGGCCTTCACGAGATTCTCATCATGGGGGATGGTGACGTCGGCGAGCACGGCCCGGCGCTGCGATCGGTCTATCAGCACGATGTCAGGCTTATTGGCGACAATAGTCCTGTCAGTGATGATAGATCGATCCCAATAGAGCGTGGCACGACCATTCTCGAGAACAGGCGCAGGTAAGTACTTGTAGTACGGTACTTCGCGGTCCACAAGGCCGTATAGAAGAGCAAGTTGTTGGTGAATAATCCTGGCTACGAGATTATGTCTGTGCAAGTACTCACCGTTAGCAAGATGAGAACAACCGGAAATTATATGCCTGAGTGACTCTCCGGGACGGCGGCATGCCCGACAGATGTCGACCGTACCGTCCTTCAGGATGTATTTCCGATAGTTGTTCGTCATCATCACTTCGTCCGCAATTGCACAGGCAAAACCCTCGGTTTCTCCGAAGAGGTCCCCGAATCGTAACCAATTCACCGACGCGAGCAGGTCCACATCGGGTCCCGTGAGGGCCTTGTAGAACCGCCCGTGTAGCACCTTACTCTCCCATGCCGCCTTGCGATCCGCAGTACTTAGTACCACAGGTTTGCGCCAGTTCTCGTTTGCCAAGGAGAGCGGCGTGAGGTTCCTGTCTACTGCCACCACATCACGATGCATCCCACACTCGTTGTTAAGGAAATAATTCCTGAGATTGTACACCTCGCGGTTGTGGAGATCCTTGGCGTTTAGAAAGCCTCGACCTCCACACTTCCGTGGGATGTACAATCTCATAACTGACGAGCGTGGGTGTAGCATGCGATGTGTGGTGAGCAGTGATCGGACCCTCCGATCCAGGGCGTCCAGCTCGGTCTGAGTCCACCTTAGTATGCCAAAGGAGTATGCGAGGAGGGGCATTAATACCCAGGCGTTGAAGGCGCGCACTTTGTTGCCTCCTGACAAAAGACTGTTAAGGACTTTTGTGAGCCGACTGAAAAAGCGCTCCTTCACTGACCGTCTAATACCCTCGTCCTCAATACCCAACGACTGTGACATACCAAGGTATTTATAGGTTTCTGATTCAGAGATAGATCTGAAAGACATTGTCTCAGAAAGTTGTAAATTTGTTGAATTTACAACCCTCCCCCGCTGTACATGCATAACCGCACATTTATCGACACCAAACTCCATGTTGATGGCACTACTGAAGTCTTCGGTGGTTTTCAGTAGCTCCAACAAGCCTTGGGTATTTGGTGCAAATAATTTGAGGTCATCCATGTACAGAAGGTGAGAAATAACTTCACCCTCTCTCCGAAGCCGGCAACCTAGTCCCAAATCCTTCAGCAGGGTGCTGAGGGGATTCAGAGCTAGGCAGAACCATAGCGGACTCAGACTGTCGCCCTGAAAGATTCCTCGCTCAATCCTTATAAAATCCTGTGGGCCAGGTCGGTCATCCCCGCCTCCAGGTTGACGAAGGACTGTGGTCCACTGCCCCATACACGCGCTTAGGAAGGCTCTCAAAGCTGCATCAACTTTGTACAGCTCTAAGACCCTCCCCAGCCATGAATGAGGCACCGAATCATAGGCCTTCTTGTAGTCAATCCAAGCGGCTGAGAGGGCCCCCTTGGTCCGCCGGATTTGTTGGCAGATGGTCATGTCTATGAGGAGGAGCTCTTTAGTACCACGGGACCCAACCCTACATCCATTTTGAGCAGAGGCCAAAATATTGTTTGCGACAATGTGCGCGTTGATTTTTGCTCTCAAAATGGATGTAAGGAGCTTGTAGAGTGTAGGCAAGCATGTGATGGGTCTGTAGTTCTTCGCTTCCGTGGTACTACCGGACTTATAGAGCAGGAAGGTGACACCAGTTGTTAAGGAAGGTGGGAGAGAACCAAGCTCGAGGGCTTGTTGAAATTGTGCTGCCATAATCATTATAATTATTAATGAATGCCAATAATGTTCGAAAATACTCATATGACGTAATCTGTAGTTGCAAGTGCCCATAGGCAAGTGTTTTGTTTCAGTTGACGTCAATAGGATATTTACAAACCTTTTGCCATAAAACGTTTCCTAGTCATTCATTGGAAAAATAGCTAGGACAGCATATTAAATAGCGCGATGTTCCTGTGGACGGACAACTAGGCGACTCACGCCGATACCGCACGCTCCAGAAGCATAATGACCGACATTACAGTCCGGTTAAATGGCCACAACGGAACTGCCGCAATAAATGCTCAACTAGTTGAGCCGTTAAGAATATCATGAGCTTGTTTATGCAGATCACCTGTAGCAAGTTTGTCGTCGAGCCTAAAGCGTAACATTAAACAACTCGCCCCATCTCGTAAGCCTTATTTGAATATTCTTGGAACGACAATTATTTGGCAACAAAAAAGGTAACCACAAAGGACTGGAATGAAAAAGTGAATCAGTTTCCTCCTCTAGCGCTATGCTTGTCGTCGGCAACAAATCCGAGAAGGAACTCGCGGCTCGATTCGGAAAATGAATTAGATTTCTACTAGACTTCAACAACTTACGATACGGATAATTTAAAGATATTTGTAAGATAGATATGTCAAATTTGACGTTTCCGCGATTCTGGAGGTCCTCTTGAACGATTTCGACAAGTTATGACTTAGATATCCAAGTCACATCAGATCTAGTCGATATCTAATGTAGATCTAGTTGATCTCTAAATCGTCTCAAGATCTTGTGATTATCTCGAAATCCGAATAGGCCTGTCGAGCTGTGTTAGAATTTGGGCAAAAATTACTTCAGTGGTGCCTTTTTTGTCGCACCACGCATCAAGCGGTTTTCAGTTACATCGTTTTGCACGCCACGCCTATCGTGTGTGGCGTGTCACCGTGAACCTTGTCTGAATGTAGAGTCAGACCAATAAAAGTCTGCAGCGGATTGGATAGCCCACGCAGTCGATGTATTATTTTAAACGTCAAACTTCTATGAAATTATGACGTATAAATAACAGTGGCCCTGCGAGGGCTATCAAAATCGCTGCAGACTTATCGCTGCAGACTTTATACGATGATGTTTGATATTGGGCAGTAGCCGCGCGCGGCGCGTCAGTTGACGTCTTGGGCGTTCAAAAAGTTAAACACACTATTATGTTAGACCGGAAGGAGAGGCAGAGATAGCGGAGTCTGGGTTCAAGCGATCACGTATTGCGTGTATGAAAGATTAATCTATATTTTTTTCATTTTGCACTGCTAAATGTTGTAATTTGTAATATTATTTTGCTTGCTTGATATACAAGCAAATTAACAAAACTATAAACCAGGCTGATTACATAAGTGTTTAACTAAACACCCACCTCCAACAATGGACACAAGCAACTCCACAAACATCGAGCCGGCAAACAAATGGACCTAGGTATAATATAATGTATTACAGATGTAGTGCATAATTCCTTTCCATTGTTCATATTATTTGTCATGCTACTTCAGTCAACTTCAGTACTTTTTGTTCCGAGCCGAGACTGACTGAAATACGTTTAACATAAAGGACGTCCGTAGGTACGTTTCCGTAAAAATACGATGGAAAATAATCATGCACTACCTATGCATATAGGCATTTAAAGCATTAGCCTTCCATCCTTATTCGCCATGTTGGTTGTTACCAGAAATCTCGTCATTCAGTAATAATCTATTGCTTCCATAGGTAAGTACATTAGGTTTTACATTTGGATATGGACAGCTATGAAACCCTGTAAGGGCACAGCAAAATACCATTTTTCATTTAACTAACTAATAATACTTTGCTTGTGATTCACAGGAGAAAGGTACAAACCGAGACCATGACTTATCGGAGTCGTGCCAATGCTGAATCACAAACTTTCGCTGTGGATGTGACAAATGGCGTTTTTAAAACTGTCTTTGTTTAGGAGAGATCTCGTATTGTGCAACTCGTTAACTCCTAATTCATGATGTTATCGTTGACGAAGTGCGTCATATGTTATTCTCGTGACAGCATTAATTTGTACGCCTTTCGCATCTACGGTACCTAGTGGAGACTCTTATTAATACAGACTATATTCTTTTTATCAAAGCTTCACTTAGCTTTCCTTTAATCTACTGTTATTTATTTCATAAATTTATCGTGTTCCATTTAATATTTCTTAGAAAAAAAATGTTCGTCTTTTAAAGGACACGTTTTCCACCTACACACGGAAGTGTGGAAAAGCCGACGAAATAGTAAATACTACACGAACTATTTCGGGTTACTACTCAAATTCAGAATTCCGAGTAATCCTTACCGAGTCACATCACGTCTAATACGTAGGTAGTCCCTCAAAATGTCGAGATCGATGAAATCGGGTCACTTCATATAAAATATTTCTAATTTATATATAATGTAGGTATCTCCTTTTAATTGCATTATTCAAAGAAGCCGAGAAACCAATTAAAGGTTATAAATAACGCTAAAAGTTGTCACGAAACTTATCCCTGGAGGCAACTGCGGTGTCAGTTAGTTCCCAAGATTCCAGGCGGAGTGACGGGGGCATGAAACTTTAATGTCGTATCTTGGCAGAGCTTGCGATAAATTTATAAAGGGAGCTACAAACTTTTATCCTTCCAATATAAATCTCCTGCAGATTGGCGATGCAAATTTGATGATATACCTACTCACGTTCATAATACTTAAGACAATTATCCGATCAGTCAAAAAATCCAGAGCTTAAAGATTTTTTGACATCAAATATTGAACTAAGAATAATCCTATTGCAGATTTACGAGGTCGAGGTAGATAGTCTGGCAATCGTTATAGTTATTAAACGATTAATCAGAATTTGAGATTCAATTCGCCTCGCCCTGTTGAAATACAGGATAATATTGAAATGCAAAACATGACAGCCATTCGCTGGTGAATAATCGAGCGAGTTTAAATTGTTTTAAATACCTAGTCATTTTATTTGACTGTTTATAGTGAGTATATTTATTTAACCGCGCTTTTGTAAACACACACCCACTGAAGCGCGGTTGATATCGTTATCTGCGCTCGTTTCATTCATAGTCCAACGTGAATACGAATTGTATCCGCGTCTATCAGCGACTTGATTGCTTCAGAGGAAATAGATTGGAGCGGCCTTTATTTAACTTGCACTGTATGTACTTATATGTATAAGTAAGCTGTTTTTATTTCCAAGATACTAAAAAGACAGTTCTATTCGCAATTTACACAATCCAACTAGATTGATTGGGTAGTTCGGTAGCAGAATGGGTAATTGAACTGTCATTTTAGTATCAGGGATATAAAATAAGAGTTTGAATAGTGCTTTTAGAAATTTCGAACCGTTTAAATACTTTAAATGCACTTGTTAATGCATGTTGCGTAAATATGGAGAACAATTAACATTATTTTTAAACATGTATGTATTGGATCTGTGCGATGGACACCCGATACCGTATAGAGATCATAATTATATACATATCTTTATTCTTTATGTAGTCTGATTCGTCCCTAATAGTTTTCATAGTTTGTCAGTACCTTACCCATTACAAACTCCTAGAGCTAATAACGTGCTAAATATTAATATCGTCATGTGCATCTACTTCTTTCTTTCCAACGTAATTTCGAATTGTATCCGCATCTATCAGTGACTTGATTGCTTCGCAGTCAGATTGTATACCGGCATTTTTTTCTATAAACACCGCCCATACAACCATTTCCAGTCGCCGTTACGACGCGGTGTTGACACATCTTGTGTCGACACCGTCTGTTTCGGTCACAATTCCAGTCGCAGAGTCGTCGCCGTGTCGACACAGTTACCAGAAATGGGGAAGGGTCGACACATGACACAAAGTGACATAAAGTGTGGTCGCCGTGTGCACACATTGTTTCGGGTTTGCGACTACTTTATGCCAAAATCATTCGTTCATTCGTTCATTTTGTTCCTGTCAAATGAAAACTGTCAGATGGAAAAATACTTAAATAAAAATAAGTGACATTAATACGCCATCTCTAAAACGGATTACAAGACGTAATTATATATTGTTTGCATTTATATTACAATAGGACTTAAATTATTATGGGGAATTAAACTGCTCGAGTGATTTGATAAACTAAGTGTAATATAATCAACGCGCCACCACATTGTTTTAGTTTAGCCGGAAATGAAATTGTTTACTTCTCAGTGCCTGTGTTCATAACTATATTATTTGAAGCATTTTTAGTACTTCGATGCGTATACTATACTTAAATAACAGAAATAACGCTTTACATACTACGAAACTTGTTAATTATGATGTATAAATATGGTTTAAGGCTGAGAAATATTGCAGTCACAAAGTAGTTGCAATGTTTCGACTTTGTGTCGACTCTGTGTTGACACATGACACGCGCTGTCAAAAGTAATAACAAAGTTACTGGTATGTTACTGGATTTGCAAAATGGCTCCTTGTGTTGATTTGTTTTCAGATATTCTCAAAGTGTAAAAATGCCGTGGTCAGAGATGGACATTAATCGATTAACTGTTTATTCGACTAATTAATGGAATAAAAAAAGTTAATTCTCAAATTTTAATCGCGATTAGTTTAGTCGACCTAACATAGATTGAAATTGAATTAATCTGAATATTAATCGAATAAATTATCGATTAAATCTCGATTGAAAGTTGACAGGGGGCCATTTTTGTACGTAAAAATAATAGAAATGTCTTGCATGCAGATGGTAGCAAAACACTTTGTCATAAAAGTCGAGATGGGTGTCGATATATAGGTTTTAGGGAGTGCCGATTTCGAAAATAATGACCATTTTGGAATCCGAAATGGCGGCCATGCACTGTGTCATAAAAGTCGTCATGGATGTCGTTTTATACGTTTTAGGGGGCCCCAATTTTGAAAATGGTGACCATTTTGGAATCCAAAATGGCGGCCATGCACTATGCCATAAAAGTCGTCATGGGTGTCGTTTTATAGGTTTTAGGGGGCGCAGATTTCGAAAATGATGACCATTTTGGATTCCAAGATGGCGGCCATGCACTATGTCATAAAAGTCGTCATGGATGTCGTTTTATAGGTTTTAGGGGGCCCCGATTTAGAAAATGATGACTATTTTGGATTCCACTTTTATGACAAAATACGTAGCCGCCATCTTGGATTATAAAATGATCATCGTTTTCGAATTCTGCACTCCCTAAAACCTATAAATCGACATCCGTGACGACGCATGTTATCTTTATTTTCAGATCTAACAAATTGCTACAGAATACAAAGGACAAAAAAGAAGCGAGGAGGTAATGAAACAAGCAAAAATACAGATGATTCCTCGACGCAATTGGGTGATTCTTAAATTGTGTCCAGATTTTTTTTGTCATAAAAGTTTTTATTTTTCACATATTACTCTCACAAGTTCCGTGACATTTCGACCTTGTAATTTTTTAAGTAAATGTTTTTGTTTATCTATGAGGATCTCACTAGAATAGTATAATCAAGGTATGTTTATATTTGATGAATGAAATAGTAACGCAAAAAAAAAAAATATTTGTGTCTTATATTCCTGCCGAAGACTTTTATTTTACCTTTTCCTTCTACACAAGTTTGCCCAAGTAATAAGAATTTAGGGCTCTCAATTTTATTTTGACTTCTACAACAGTAAAGCTACGAGGCCATGTTTGGTATCGTTTTCGTATAAATTCGCAGTACCAAATTTAGTTAAGGTATCACATTGACACCATTCCGAAGTAAAAACATATAAACTTATTAAAATACTTTCTTTTAAACTCCTCTTCACGCTTAAACTGCTGAACAGTTTTAATTTAAATTTGGTACACATATATTTTGAGTCCCGAGACAGGATATAATAAGTTATCTCAAAAATCATCCTTTAAAGGTGTGAAATGAGGTGTAGGGGGGAATTCAGAATTGACTTCTTGGAGTTAATACTGTTTAAGTTTAGGTTTGAAGTCATGTTTTTTCATCATTTTTAACTAAATCAAAGATGTAGACCATCCCAAATTTCATATAAATCGGTTCAGCGGTTATTGATTTCCCGTACAAATTTCTACGCCACTTTTCACACCTTCAAAAGATGATTTTGGTTATAAGATCTATCCTATGTCCTGTTCCGGGACGCAAACTATTTCTATACCAAATTTCAACGAAATCGGTTCAGCGGTTAAGCGTCAAGAAGAGTTTCAAAAAAACCGGCCAAGTGCGAGTCGGACTCGCGTTAAGGGTTCCGTACATTAAGTCCGACTCGCGTTTGACTGCACATTTCTAATAGATTTTCCTGTCATCTATAGGTAAAGAACTATTTTTTTTTGTATTCAGACGGACATACATACAGACGCACGAGTGATCCTATAAGGGTTCCGTTTTTTCCTTTTGAGGTACGGAACCCTAAAAAGATTTATTTTTATTTTGTGGAATGGTGTCAATGTGATATTTTAAATGGATTCAGCACCCCAGATTTATACGAAAACGATACCAAACACGGCCTAGCACCTTCACTGATATAGATATATCAAGATAAAATTGAGAGCCCTAAATAAACTTTCAAGACTCAACTCAACTTTCATTTTGTATAAGTGGCCATGTCGCTGAGATGCATAGTTTCCGAGATATAATCGAAAAACGGGAAAATGGGACCTTCAAAGCCCCCTCTCTCCCCCCCGCTCAAGGGCTACGGCCGGGCACTTTTGATATGTTCACCTCCTAACTTGTCAAACCGAGTTACGGAGTCAAAAATTGTGTTCCGAGCATTTCCCTCTACAACTTTTGGAGCATTCGTTGCCTGACCTAAGTAGCTTATTGAATTTCTTTAAAAACTTTTCTGTAAAAGGTTGACGGGTGTTGGGTGTTTATATGGTTTCGGTCGATTATTATCATTTGCATTGCCCATGATGACTTACTAGAATTACGAGCACACGAGACACTAATAGTAGTTTGACAAACCTTGGTTTTCAAGAGGTATTTTATATTGACATTTGCTGTCACAAATTTGCTGTCAGATTTAGTCGCAAACCGCACGCAAAGTGCACACAAATGTGTCGACACCTTGTTACGGAAAAGTGTAGACACGGCGACGACACTTTGTTTCGAAACAATTCTAGACACATTGTGTGGACTCTGTTACGACACATCTGACATTTAGTTACCACTTTGTGATTCTGCGACTGGAATGGTTATATGGGCGAGAGGATTCTGCTCGTTGGGTTGGGATGTTATGCCAAACGCTTAACCGAGCCTATAAAAGTCGAACGCGTATAAGACCCAGTATAAGTGTGCTCTCCGAGTACGTATAGCTTTTACGGCGGTCAAGGACGTGTGTTGTAGTGGTTAGTCGTAACCTTCGCCTCGGTGCTCTAGATAAGCATTTGTAACGGTGGCGCTAGTATCCAGTCTCGTGCCGCATAAGGATCGTGTCTTGAATGATCCCGCGGCGTAATTTGCGGACGTGCGTTGAATAGCCCGTGGAAGTGGATGCGCGGCGGCACGCTCCCGATCAGTGACTAGTATATTATAGACTGCTAATCGGCCGCATACGTCATCAGATAAACTAGTTGTCCCTTTTGTTCCTTAAAAGTTAGGATAATGGACTCCAATTCCTTGTTGTGGCTAGGTTCCTATACAAAAACAGAACCAGAACCGGGAATTTTTAATTCTTGCCACACTAATAACCCTAGTTACGATATATGTCACCTAAAACCGGTCTTGGCGTAGTTTTGGACTGTATATAAATAATGATTTCTTTTTCTCTAATTAATTTACTTTTGGGTAAGTACAGCAGACAAATTAGAAACTAAATCTGTGTCGATTGACCCCTAATCTCCATACAAATTACTGCATCCGATCGCAATCCGATAAGAACTGCTACCGAGACAGGTGAGTGTGAATCAGCTATACTTGTCATTGTTGTAGACGGTAGAGATTAGAGACCTACTTTCTCGGTTCCACACAATTTTTTGTATGGCGCATTGATATTCGCTTACCGATGTTATGACTTATGACACTATGATATATCTTGATCAATTGTTTTATGTAAGCAAAGGTCCTAGACCTCGTTAAAGTGATACCATCTACTGTTTTTATCTCTGCTGGACGCCTCTTTGTGCCCGTGCAGATTTATTAGTAGATAGTGTAGTTACTTCGTCTTTAATAATAACTAGTCTGTGACCCGATATACTAATAATACGAACATTAGGAGATTTAGGAGCGTTATTCGTGACGCAACGCGCAATACAATTATGTTTCGCGATGGAGTCAGGAGCAATAGGGATGTCAAACCTTGATTGGAAATTAACCGGACGATTTCACTCGAACACTGTTCTATGATATTCATTTTAAAACTTAAAACAACTTTAACCAACCACCTTCCAACACTTAAATAACTTTTTCTCAAACATACAATGAAATGTCGTCGTTACGTGCGTTATAACAGGCTTCGAAGTGTCACGTTTCGGGCGGACCAACTCGAGAGAAATGTAAAGGAATTTCATACAAAATTGAAGGCCTAGGCCGGGAAGTAATTTTCCCTTTAATAGTACCCCTTTAAGAAACCCTTAAGCAATATTCAAAAAACACAAAAAAAAGAAAAAAAACGAAAAAAAGAAAGAAAAATATTTATAGGGCTGTATCTCCAAAACCGTGCGTCGTAGCGCAACAATAATAAAATTTTCGTTCCTCTTTACGAAACCCCTAATTAATATTAAAAAAAAGGAAGAAAAATCTTTATAGGGCTGTATCTCCTAAACCGTACGTCGTAGCGCAAAAATAATCAAATTTTCGTTCCCCCTTAAGAAACCCGTAAGTAAAACACTGATTTAAACTTTCACGATTATTAAACATTATCAAACTGCACAACGGGACTTAATCGCGTATTTAAGTTTTAAGATTTACCTCCGACGTTTCGAGGACGGCGTTGTCCCCGTGGTCAACGTCGGACCACGAACGGGAACGTCGGAGGTAAATCTTAAAACTTAAATACGCGATTAAGTCCCGTTGTGCAGTTTGATAACCCGTAAGTAATATTTAAAAAACACAAAAAAAGAAAAAAATACGAAAAAAACGGAAGAAAAATCTTTATAGGGCTGTATCTCCTAAACCGTGCGTCGTAGCGCAAAAATAATAAAATTTTCATTCCCCTTAAGGAGCCCACGCACTGAATAACCTATCACATTAGGACATGAAACAATTATTATCATCATCAATTTTTATTTTTATTTCATTGCATGTTTAAGAAAAGCACTATACATACATCGGCGTGAAAAGAGGTTGTCGGCCTCACAACTAGCAACCCCTTACTTCCCAGCCTCTGTAGTAATGTACTATTTCAGCAATCTACAATAAGCTTTGTTCTAAATAATTAACCACTCCAATGACGTATCTTAAAACCTTGGGCCAATTTTTTTAATTTCGAGTGTAACGTACGGAATGCTACATAACCGCACGCAATGCAAGACTGAAACCGTATAGTGTAGGAAACGAAGCAAGTGGTTGTATGGAGACCCATGCATTAATTTCTCAGTCGATGAAATTTTGCTTGGTTATTGTATAGTATGAGCCGAAACGAAACTAACATATAAATATCCAAAAAAAACCGGCCAAGTGCGAGTCTGACTCGCGTTTCTAGGGTTCCGTACATAATTCCGACTCACGCTTGACTGCACATTTCTAATAGGTTTTCCTGTCATCTATAAGTAAAGAACTATTTTGTATATTTTTTCAATGGAATGGTCATTTTTTGGCGATTTGTATTTTCTTAAATAACTACAAACCTATGTATTTTAAAATTAAAAAAAAAAAGTCCAGCTTTGGGTTACTAATTTACATATGTGTACCAAATTTCAACTTAATTGGTCCAGTAGTTTCCGAGAAAATAGGCTGTGACAAACAGACAGACAGACGCACGAGTGATCCTATACGGGTTCCGTTTTTTCCTTTTGAGGTACGGAACCCTAAAACACTCATAAGTTAGGTATGTACTTATACGTAAAAATACAAATCTGTTTATATATTTAACCGAGTAATTCCTCCGTCCAAAATTATTTTACCAAACTTATTGGTATTTCTGCTGGGATATTTTTTTATTTTATTTCATATATTATTGCAATACGTTACATGAATATGTCCGGTGAAGACGAAAGTTTGAACGGAGCATTTTTCCGTAAAAAGATATTAACGATTTAAGACTATAGGTATTTACTTAAATACTATTTTGGAATTCACGAAAGACCGGGATGTATAGGCATACATCCCGGTCTTTTGATAGGCTTGCGTGGGGATATAGATCCAACACGTAGAGGCCCTTTGGAGAGCTTTAATGTCATGTAGAACGCCTGCTGGAACCCGTTCACAGGCGCAACAATAAACACCCATGAACCGGTCCCAGCAGGCATTGGGACTATTGTAGAAAAAGTGAATAGTATACCGGTCTACATATCCTGGATTAAAGTTTGGGGGGACAATGAGACTGGGCTATTGCAAAGAAGTCCGGACACCTGCCATAACAATGCTAACACACGTTATCGAGGCAGGTGGTGAATTGCCGCTGACTAGATACTAGAAAATACTATTATTATTATTCTTTGGATATTTATACAATACTTTTTATTTTTTGATACTTTATCATATTGTAAAGTTTTTTCTAGCTGAGGAATTACTGCGGGGTCCACTACCTTTATTTACTACACTAGTAAGAAAATCGCAGTGTTTTCTAAGCCTTATTATCGTCATTAAAAAAAAACATACAATACATACTTCAGTTAAAATGATCTTTCCAAAAAATAGGGGTCAGTGGAATTTAGGCCCGCCAAAGCGTAACAGTGGTTGCGGACTTCACGCAGTCGCATGTCCAATCCAATCATCATTCCCCGTTAACCTTTGGAAAGATCAACACAGTTGTGTTCACAGCGGCTTTCGTACATTCCACGATGAACAAGCGTTAGCTAGTTTCATTCTGCTAAAGTGCCATCTAGTGAGGAATTGGGTAACTAAATTACTCCAAGAAACTTGAATATAAACGAATACAATAAATAAATATCGTGACATCTTAAACTTGTTTTTTATAATTTACGTATGAAAAGATACAATATATTAATAGTGAAGGGTTTTAAGCTTAAGTGACATTGAAATAAGTCAACAGCAATGAAAAGACGTCGAAGACACCGGTCAGTTGCGCCATCTGTTGGCGTCAGCTATAAAGCTTGTTATCAATATGCCTGATTGATACTGGCAGTTTCATACAACTACATCAGTACATCACTCTAAACTTAAATAAAAGCAATATTAATAGCATCTCCACAACATAACAGAAATAAACAAATAGGACAAAAAAAACAACATTCTGAAATCTAACGTGCACCGCCGAGAAAAATTAAAATGTTCCAGAAAGTTTGACATAACACACGTCCGGTACCAGCCCGACTAAATTTAGACGCTTTCCAGTTAACTCGCTTTCAATTAAGAGTTTTGTACCGAGCGGCAGGTGGATGCCAAAAGTTGAAAACAATAAAATCTGCTGGTCGCATCGGCCGTGTCAGAGGTACAACACCGATCTGATGGAACTGTGCAAATTTTAATAGAACTGTCATTCACCACGGACTAGTTAGTCCATGCATTCAACAAACCACGCTGGAGAATCAATTGGAGTAAGTTTAATAGTATCTCGAGATCACGGCAAAAATAAATGTTCAGTTGATGACCTCTGCCCCACAGATGGTTCAATACAAATAGGTATCAAATATTAGCAGCCATGTACTACATTATGTTGTCACTGTAGCACTCAAATCTAAGAATGAAAACAAATACAAGAACCCAGGGAAGATAGTGACATTCTTACACGAATACATCCAAAACTGTCAGCAGTTGTTAAGAGACAACTTTACTAATAATGCACTTGTACTAATGACTAAGATTGCTTAAGCCATGCATGTCGGGAAAGTTCCTAAACGGGATTGCAACAGCAGAGCAATTTGCTGCAGTTAAGTTCGTAATTACTTTCGTCTCGGGAAAACAATAAGGTTCTATCCTAGGTGTTCTTAAGAAAAATTAATATAACACAAGGGTGTATTTAAGACGAAAAGATAACCATAACAAATTAATTTCAAGAACCGCAAAACAAGGCTTACAAATCGAGAGACGCAACTTTAAAATCTCAAACCGCGAGACAAAATTTAATAAACAAGTAATTATCTTAATTTTTCAAATTATGATAATTGGGTTTTTAAATACTTAAATAATTAGCGGTTAGCGAAACCGTCGTGTCATCGATGTTACTTGTTGGTAGTGAACGAGCTCGAGCTCAAAGCTACGAGACGCGAAAGTGAATCGCGTAAGCTCGCGTTGCGGTCCCGTTAGCGGCGAATTCGAAGATGTTCGTAAACGCATGCAAATGGGCCAGTGTGACGTGCCACCTCAAAGGTGCCATAAATAGGAGTATCATCACGGTATCATAAACTCTCTTCTTCTCTTCTAATGTTTATCTTATATTATTTATTTTCGCCCTCTTTTATAATTTTATTGACTTTCCTCTAGTCTATTGTACTCAGTGCTATATTTGTCTACCGTTCTTCATCAATTCTCATCTACTCAAAGGTTAACTGGAAGAAATCCCTTAAAGGGATAAGTTCGCCTTTGTACTGCCTATCCTGTGCCATAAATTTGTGTTTTGTGTTTTGTACAATAAAGAGTTTATAACTTTATACATACATACATAGTTACTCTCTATTTATAATTCAAAAACTTATAAACAAGTTTACTCAAAAACTTGTCTATAAATTCATCTGTATGTCCAAGTTGATGTTTTATGTTTGAACTTTGACTGTATAAGTATATTATACATTACTCCGCAAACTACAACAGAGTTCGTGAGTTTTATCGTAGTTCTAAAGGTTTGAGGTAAGTACCTCTACCTAGCCTCTTAAATCTTACTATTGAACATAATTCAAAGAGGCGCACTTCCTATATATTTCCTACGTATTTTTTCATTGGCAGTATGCACGTAAACTCTTACCTATACTACGTGGATAATCAATAGTTACATCAATAAATTCCTTCGGCACCAACCACGCTTGTAATGAGGCAACTGAAATAAAATCAATGAACTGACTTAATTAAAATCGTAATTCTCACACACGCAAATGAAAACTAAGTGGATTGTAGTGTAGGTTAAAACAAGGTTCATCATACAAGGTTTTAACTCATAAATAACATCTCCCTAAACATAGGTATTATTTTATATTTTTAAACCCGACGGAAGTGTGTATACTCTGGCATTTGAGCTCCCCAACAGATGAACCGATTTGAGTGCGGTTTTTTTGGTCGAAAGTACTGCTTTAATTTGGTTGGGAGTTTTTAAACTAAGTTATTGTGGAAATAATCATAAACATTTTCTTCACAAAAACTAATGGATTATTTTATGAAGTATGTAAAAACCAATATAAAGTATACATACATGTCTGGATAGACACAAGAGGTATTGATTGTGAGTGTAATCTGATACTATAGTTTGTCCACAAACAGCAGTCAATTATTTCTGGACGTCGGCAAATGTTTGCCGCAGTCTGTCAGCCTGTCTGGGTAATGTTAATGTATTACGGAGCGAATAATACTTAGACCATGTTACGAGATAGGTGCAAACGACGTTAAAAACATCACATTAAATTCACACGTATCTATTACTTTGTCCATACTTCTTATGATAATGATAGAAATCTCCATAATAAGAGTATTGCAAAAATACTCAAGAAAAAGTAGTAGTAGTATTGTGCAATAACAGTCGCGTGCACAGAGATTTGGGACTGGGTAGGCAAAATTATATCAGAACACCGGGCAAGTGCGAGTCGGACTCGCGCACGAAGGGTTCCGTACCATAATGCAAAAAAAGGCAAAAAAAAAACGGTCACCCATCCAAGTACTGACCCCGCCCTACGTTGCTTAACTTCGGTCAAAAATCACGTTTGTTGTATGGGAGCCCCACTTAAATCTTTATTTTATTCTGTTTTTAGTGTTTGTTGTTATAGCGGCAACAGAAATACATCTGTGAAAATTTCAACTGTCTAGCTATCACGGTTCGTGAGATACAGCCTGATGACAGACGGACGGACGGAAGGACAGCAGAGTCTTAGTAATAGAGTCCCGTTTTACTCTTTGGATACGGATCCTTAAAAAATGAGAGCTACTAACTCACCAAAAAAATTGCGTGATGGTTTTCATTTTGTTGTCAAGTCTTTTCAATTACTTACTTCTTTTTTTGGCTAAACGAAAGCTTCGAAAACGTATCATTTTTAATAGTTTGCACACACACACACCCACCACAACTTTCACAGTTAAATTATCCATTTTTTCACTAATCGCACTTTATAATTTCCGGCAACTGTTAACTGTTATCTCATAAACTCACCAAAACAAACAAACAATGGCGACCGAATAAAAAATGAAAATAAACTTAACCAAATACTGTAAACGAATAAAAAAATAGTCTCGTATTTGCACTAAATTACCATAGCAAATGCTACTTTTTAAAATAGTCACATAAACATCGGAACTATTCGGAAACTTTCGGGCTTCATTCGTTTAGGTTTGGTACGAAAGACACTGCCTATTGCGTCTAAATGTGTGCGTTACTTGTATAATTGTGTGCTCGTACTTATAGGAAGGCCCATTACACTGTAACCGCGTAACGACGAAGGCACACATAGAAAGATTTAGACGGAAATGTTTTCTGTCTTTGCCGTGCAAGGCACGTAGCGGCGCTAGTGCCGCGTGGTGTAAACTTCGTCGCGTAGAATTATTATAGATGATGACTTGATGACAAAGCTTAACCGGTAGATGGAGCGCTTATTAATTTTTAGAATGTTTTAAGTTATATCGATTACTGATAGTACGATCAAGTATAAATTAAATTAAGTAGTTTAAGAGGATAGACATCGGAATTATAGTAGGGTAGGCAGTGCCTTTTTGCCTTTATGAAGTGCACGCCACTGTGCAATAAAGAGTACCTATCTATCCTCTATCCTATTGTATTGCATGAATAAGTAAACATTTTGGATACCTAATACACATTTCATCATCACCCGCAAGCAAATATTTTGTGGTAGTCGTCCTTTAGGTCTCATAAACTACAAAAAAAGAATTCTTTTGCGTTTGTGTAATAAAACAATCAGTAGGTACTTATTCAGTATTTCATGTTAACAGTAAATTATTTCCTGGCGTTTCAGTAATCTCGCAATCCCGACAACTGATCAAAATTCTGAGCATTTCATTCCTTGAATTAGTAGGATGAGCGCGTGGTAGGGAAAGCCCGCGTTTCCCGGCCGGCGGCTGCGGCCGCCACGCTGCATTTCCCTGCAACGGTCCATGCACCGCTTGATTGCAGCTCGTAACATGCGCCGTGGTTTTCTTGTACATAGCTTTATTAGGAGAAACGCGTAGTTTTATCAGCCACACTTCACTTTTCTTACTTTACTTTTCTTAAGTGTATCATCGATACCCTTACATCTTTACCACAAAATATTAAAACTCGATTTTACTATCATCGTTTTCTAAAATGGCACCTATTAAGATCAATCACTATCTGAGGGTCGATCCATTTGAAGTTTTGTAGGCCAGCAATTTTATACCTTAGTTTTACCCCACAGAGTGTGGCAACGAAACAAAGATGTGGAAATGCAAGCTAATACGTCAAATCATAAAATCGTGGTTTTCTTGTACATAGCTTTATTAGGAGAAACGCGTAGTTTTATCAGCCACACTTCACTTTTCTTACTTTACTTTTCTTAAGTGTATCATCGATACCCTTACATCTTTACCACAAAATATTAAAACTCGATTTTACTATCATCGTTTTCTAAAATGGCACCTATTAAGATCAATCACTATCTGAGGGTCGATCCATTTGAAGTTTTGTAGGCCAGCAATTTTATACCTTAGTTTTACCCCACAGAGTGTGGCAACGAAACAAAGATGTGGAAATGCAAGCTAATACGTCAAATCATAAAATCGTGGTTTTCTTGTACATAGCTTTATTAGGAGAAACGCGTAGTTTTATCAGCCACACTTCACTTTTCTTACTTTACTTTTCTTAAGTGTATCATCGATACCCTTACATCTTTACCACAAAATATTAAAACTCGATTTTACTATCATCGTTTTCTAAAATGGCACCTATTAAGATCAATCACTATCTGAGGGTCGATCCATTTGAAGTTTTGTAGGCCAGCAATTTTATACCTTAGTTTTACCCCACAGAGTGTGGCAACGAAACAAAGATGTGGAAATGCAAGCGAATACGCATTGATTCCATAAGAAATCGTAATAAGACAATTCGACTTGCAGTTTTTCTATTGGACACAAAATCACGTGCCACGAGCCTTAGTGAAACTTAATAAATAAGTTATGTAAGAGCTTATTCAAATATGCACCGGGAAACGGAAAGTGAGCAAAGCAAGACATCTTTAACAAATAATTAAACACGTGAAGTGAGGTGAGGATGAGCGGAGCGGAAAGACACTCGCGGAGAAAATGTCACCGCGCGGATTCCTCGCCTGTCCAATTAGAGCTCACACAACGCTTTGCAAGAGTCTCGTGAAATCTTCATTTCTGGCGCTTTTCTAATTATAAGGCAGTTTTCTTACTTACTCGGGTTACTTATGCCTTCAATTAGCGTTTGTGTGAAGAAAGTAAGATTCCTCGGCAATTCATTTTAAAAATACCTAAGTATAAATAATCTTGAATCCTTAACAGTGTCAATTATGTGACTATGTGTAGCCTAATTTGACTTGGTGCAACATTTAAGGGCAGCTCTAGGTTCACACTAAATTAAAATTATTCTTCCCTTGTCTTTGCATGTCTGAGTGGTCTGGCCCATTCATGAGGAGGAATTTCATTCCAGTCCTATACTACCATTGAAAACTTCACCCACGATATATGATAACTGCTAATAAGTGTGATTTGCACTCTGCCAATTACTACACGACCATAATATAACTACATATTTCGATTGACAGTGTACATTTATTGTTTACAGGGAGTGGGAATGCGCGTCTCATGGCTTCGGCCGTGGGTGCGCGTGGTGGTGGCGGCGGTGACGCTGGCGCAGGCGCTCGGCACGTGTCCGTGGGACCCCGTGCCCGCGCTGCAGGCCGCCTGCGTGTGCGCCGTCAACCTCGCCAGGGACCTCTCCGTCCAGTGCGACCAGGTACCTATACCCACATACGTGGTGACCGCTAGCGACATCTAGTGGATATTAAGAGATAACTCAACAATAAAAAATTGGCCCCTTAAAAAATATATCGAAATACTTATATGTACTAATTAATATTATGTCATTTGGCCAATGACAAATCAAAATCTACCAAAACAATCTAGCTTTGTTTTTTTCTTCAGAATATTCAAATTACAATGATCACAAAATTTATATCAGAAGTAATTTCAAAATTCTATTGATTAATACTCTGTATGCTTATATTTCAGGTGGACTTCGCTGTGCTTTTAAAAGCACTGAATTCGAGCGCAAGAAACATTCCAATAGACTTATTGTACATCAACAATTCAACGATACCGGCGCTCACGGATGGCATGTTTACGCACTTAAAGATTCACAACGTTCAGATCTCCGGCTGCAAGATCACCCGAATAGATGACGACGCCTTTCGCGGGCAAGGGCCTCATCTGAAGAACTTGAACTTGCAAGATAACGAGTTGTATGAAGTGCCAGTTAAAGCTTTTAAGATATTAACGAATCTTTCGCTTCTCGACATCTCAAAGAATCGCATCACTTACATAGATAACCATTCGTTTATAACATTGCGAAAACTGACAACATTAAAAATATCAGACAATAACGTCACACTGGCGCCCCACGCGCTG
Source organism: Cydia splendana (assembly GCF_910591565.1). NCBI lineage: Eukaryota > Metazoa > Arthropoda > Insecta > Lepidoptera > Tortricidae > Cydia > Cydia splendana. The sequence goes on from NC_085964.1 coordinate 6,207,704, forward strand.
ACCGGACTCGAAAATTCGCTAAAAAATTTAAATCTTAAAGGAACTAAACAAAAAAGCGTCCCAGAATGTATAAGAGGTCTTCGCAGCTTAGCGTTCCTCGATCTGTCGCAGAACAGCATCAGAGAATTACCCGGACCTGAAGGCAAGCAAACCTTTGAAGGGTTAGATTCCTTGACAGCGCTTAACTTGGAACGAAACCTGATTGTGACGCTTAAAGAAGACGCATTTGCTGGTATGAAAACCACATTAAGTTCCCTGAGTCTCTTAAATAATCTCTTACCGGAATTTCCTGCCGCTGCGATTGGCACATTATCGGAATTAAGAGTTCTCGACATAGGGTTCAACTTATTAAACAAGCTGCCTGGAAATGCTTTTGGAAGTAATCCATCGATTACACTTCTGGCATTGGACGGTAATCCATTACCCACCGTGCCGGCCGAAGCTCTTGCCCATTTAAACCATACCCTTCGAGGTTTAAGTATCGGAGGACGATTTTTGAATTGTGATTGTCGACTTCGCTGGATTATAGAATGGATACGAGACGGTGAACTACAAGTAACCTCTAGAGAAAGAAATCCCCAGTTCTGTGGCCACCCGCCACAATTCCGTGAGCGCGGTTTCTATAGTTTCCAACCAAATGAGCTGGTTTGTGAGCACGGAACGACGGCTACTCCAGAAGAGTCGACTACGCCACAGAGGCAGATTAATGATTGGAAGATAAGTCAGACAACATCGACAACTGCGCGAAGTACAACCACACGCACTACAACTACAACAACAACGGCTGCAACCAGTCCTGCTACGACTACTAGTAGTGAGGCATCGTCGAAGGCGCCGGTGACCACGACGGCGTCCGCGCGGCCCCGCCCCCCGCCGGCCGTGCGCCCCGCGTCGCCCACCTGGCGACACGCCCCTCACCAGCGCCCGCCGCTCGTTATGAACTTTCCCCAGAAACCAAAAGTGGACGACTCGAACGAGGTCATCGTTAAGAATGCCTACAGGCAAGACAACTCTGTCATTATACAATGGGACTCAGACGTAGCGAATATTCTTGGATTCCGAGTGGTGTACAGACTGTTTGGTGATAAAACTTTCAAACAAGGCCCGCCGCTTGAAGCCAGTGAGAGGGAATTCAAAATAAAAAACGTTCCATCCCAGGTGAGTGCTACACAAATGTTTAAATAAGTACAGTGGCCATCAGATATATCGGAGCGGCCAAGGTGCTCACAAATATCTGAACACGTCTGTCAAGGCGCTAGAGTGCGTGTTCAGATATTATTGACCACCTTGGCCTCTCCGAAATATCTGATGATGGCGACTGTACCTACATGCCACGTCTTATGCACGCAAAAAGCAAAATACTTATGTACGTTACCTACTCGATATACTTTTTGCGAAGGCACTACAAAGACTGAAGTAATTGCTGTTCTTTCATTAATCTAATGTTTATATGCCTAAGTACGCTTGGTACGGTTGGTTGTTTTGTGTATAGATCACTGTTTGATCACGATTATAATAGTAAATCGTAAAAATATGAATATGTTTTATTGCTATACCTATATGGTATTAATATCTCTGTATGTGTACAGGAATGTATAGTGGTATGCGTCATCTCGCTAGAAGAAGTGCACGTGAGCCCCGAAACAGTGCCGTACTCGCAGTGCCGCGAGGTGCGCACCGTGTCCGCCGCCGCCTCCAACATGGATAAGATCACCATCGCCGCCAGCGCCGCCATCTGCGGCACCATCGTGGTGGCCGTCCTCGTGTTCGCGGCGGCTTCTCGTCGCCGAGCGAGGACTGTGCACAGGCTGCACAACGACAAGCTGCCCGGCGCCTGCTGCGGCGCGCTCGGCACGCCCAGCCCGGGTGGCCCGCTGTCCTCCCTCGCCACGCTCGGCGCGTTCGGCAAGCAGCGTGAGTGGGATCAAGTGTCGGCTTACAGCGCACGTTCGATCCCGCGAGCACGAACCTATACCGAACCGGCTCCCCCCGATCCCCTGCCCGGCCGGCCCGGCCGCGCCCGCTCCCTCGCCGACGGCCAATCTCAGCACAGTTACGCGCCCTCGGCCCGCTACGGGATGCCCGGCTACCCGGGCAGCCTTCTCGGATCTCGAACCGGTAAGTCATGCTTGATCCCGACCCGATCCTGAACGCTTCCTTTTCTTCTCACTATCGCTATCGTAGCTTAGGCCCGCATTCGGGAGCATATTTTTTTCAATACGGTATTTGGATTTTCAGATCTCCGTCAGTCGCGGCAGTCCCTCGGGGCGGCATCGGAGCGGGCGTCGCGGCTGTCGCTGAGCGGCGCGGCGGGCGGCGCGACGGGCGGCACGGGCAACTCGCGGCGGCGGCCGCGCTCGCGCTCGCGGCCCGCCAGCAGGTACAGCGTGGGCTCGCTCGGCATGGGCTACTGCGACACGTCCGACAACTGGACCGACCACGACATGGACATCTACATGGCCCGGAACCCGACGACGCGGGGCGGCCTGGTGCCGTTATAGCGAGCCCGGGCCGGGGCGCGGACGCGGCGCGCGGGGAGCCCACGCGCGCGCTGCTCGCCGGCGCCGCGGCGCGCCGCGCGCTGCACGTCGTGGTCCGCGCGTGAGCGCGCCCCAGCCGCCCCACCCGCCCGCCGCGCGGCCGAGCCCGGCGGCAGCCCGCCGTGGGACAGCCTCGAGAAGAAGGCCGATTCCAAAAACAAGAAGTGATCCGAGGGTGACCGTCGTAGTAGAGATCGTTACCACTACTTTGATCGCACGCAAGGAAAATTTACGCCGTCGATGACATATTTACAGTGAGCAGCGGAAGTCGCAATTTCGGCCGAACGTCGGTCAGTATTGAATGTTGAACATTTTATCCAAAGAAAAAGAGGCATGGGTAAATAAAATTATAAGCTTCGTTTTCTACGTAGCTTCTGCTGCTGCGCACACGAGACTTAAAATAGACATATTAAGATATTCCCTCCACCCGAAGTAACGAAACGAATATTATGGATCCAGAAATCGAGCAACTTATCCATTCCATTTGGTTAATTAAGAACTAGTCAGATCCGAGATCGTTTCCGTCCAACGAAATTATGAGACTTAAATCATATTTTTAACTAATTATTTTATATGGTGGAAAAGCAATATTATTTAATATACGCTATTATCATTGTTGTTTATTTTGTCGATATACGTACTTAATGTTAAGTTAGATATTTAATAGGTATTGTAATTATTTTTAAGTTGTAAATATTAGATATTTAAGAAAGTAATATAATCCAGTTAATTTTTCCAATAACCAAATACAAGAGAAGCATAATCCAAATGGTGCTAAATGTTATTACAATTTGTACATACACTTTACTCATAATTAAATCAATATTGTTAATAAATTAAAATATTTTGACTATTAAACTGTTATAACCACAAATCTGTTGAAAAGTTTTAATTCAAATATAACTGTTGTAATTACTATAACAGACGCATAAGGGATAATTCCTTATCCATCTGACACAAAACAACAACTGGCCTATATTTTCCTGTTATTCAAAAAACGAACTAATATTGAAAATGGCCAAATAAATATTTTTTCATGACCATAAGTCAGACTTACCCTGGAATGAGAATGCGACGCTCCCAGCGGTACTGCAGTTCCTGAGTGAACTCGTACCACACGTGTGCTAGGTAAGGCAGGCCGCCAGCGTCCAGGAGGCGCGCCGCCGCCACTGACAACCGCCATACAAGCCCGTTGCGGGGCGAGGTCTTTAAGTACCCGAGTAACTTAGACTCACCACCCTCACCCTGGAAAGACAATAAAAAGAAAATGATTATTAAAAGTTTACTAATCTTTCTGGTTTACTAACTACATACTCAATGCTATAAGTTGTAATTTATTCATTAAATATTTGAACTATAAAAATTTAATATCCACAAATTTCTCTACACTAATTTTGAGAATAATTTCAGCTAACTTAAAAATAGATTAGACACCAAGTTAATGACTAGCTATAATACTACATACTACATTTTTATTTTTATAATACTACACTTTTAATGTATGTATATTCACCCAATATATGTTGATTCACCCACCTTAATTTCTATCTCTAATTTTTCTGGGTAGTTAAATGTGTCATCCTCCACTGCATCAGGAAATATGTAGTACAGCAGTGACATGAGCAAGTCATCTGCTATGGGGCCTTTGAACTCCTGTATATTGGTGCCCTGGCCTATTGCTGCTTTCACAAGCTTTGATATTGTGATGGGAGCCTCCGTGATCTTGTGCAAAGGATTCACTAGCCCCAGACTCCGACTCAGGCCCAGAGTATCCATTAACAAATTATTTTTATCCAGTAAGTTCATCATTTTATCAATTGTTTCGGACAACTGGCATGTTAGATTGTCTCTCAATTTCAAACTAATAGTCCATGTAGGGGCCATTATAGGGTCTATGTCAGAAAATGTGGAACAATCAACAATAGAGCTCTCTAGGAACTTTGGCCAGATAGCATTTAACAGTGCACTGTAGATAGGATTTTTTTCCGAACCAAAAGGCAGTTCTATCAACTTCTTAACATCAAAGCCATCAATAGATAGGAACTCATTTGAATGTGTGGTGCGAGTCCAGGCAAATGCTTCCACATCCTTCAATTCATAAGAAAATTTAGCTGATACTATAACAGCTCCGAGGGCTACTGGCGAAGCAATCTTTGATTTAAACAAACTAACAAGGCCACTGAGGTGAGAACACTGATTAGAGATGCGCTTCAGGTGTATTGAATCAAAACTAGTCTTATGCTCGCTGTCCTCATAGAAACCCAAATAACACTGTTGCCAATGTTCTCTAACTTTTATGAAGAAAGGCGCTCCACAATCTACATTGGCAAAGGCAATGTTTGCTGAACTCATTACTAATTTTATAAGGCTACCATCAACAAGAGGCTCACTTGGACAAAGCATCACGTAACGTTTAAGCCCGAACCATGTAAAAACGGGGAAAGGACTGCCGCCGTCCACTTCATCGATGAAGTTTGCAGTTGATGCCCAAATACCATTTTGTAAATCTTCTAACAAAGACTTGTTATCGTTGTCATCCGTTTTACTTTCAGTAAAATCTAGCGTGTGATATGAAAGTTTGAAACTCAGACCATGGAACTTGATATCTTCGCATTTACTGACCCATTTTGTACCCTGACATTCTGAATTTAGGCAAATTTTTGATTTGGCGAGTGACCACTCGTTTAGTATCTCTTCTATTCGTGCAATAAATACTTCCCACTCTGAAGCAGTTGTGAAATCTTGATGGTAAATTTCAAATTCATCAATTTCTTCATTCATATTGCTATAAGGCAAAGATTATGCTATATTTCCACAAAAACAGCTGTTTGTTTATCGAAACGAAAACAACGAAAAGCAAATCGACCAATGTTCATTCCAAAGAGTAAGTTCATTCCATATTGTCAATGATGTGTCAATGTCAATTTGACATTTGATTGCTGAGTACGTTCAAGCCATAGTTTATTCTGCTAAAAGTGGCATCATTTATTACGTTGGTACTTTTGTTTTTAGTTCAGTTCGTAAACCAACATTATGGCGTCAATCTCATTCTTTGAATCTATGGCGCCCAATTTAAAAAATGGTTTCTATAGCAACATTGTATGCAAACATAATACGTAAATAAAATAAATTAGTTGCAAATATGTTTAGAGGTGATAATTCGCACTCCTTAAGCTATGAACAACAAGCAAAGTTTATTCAAGATCGAATTACTAATGTCGAAAAAAACTTTGGGGAATTGTGCGTTGCGTTTGGAGATTATGCCAGGAGAACAGCAAGGTACAGTGAGCAGCAGAAGTTAAGTTGCTAAGCGTGCGAGGTGTTCAAAATTACCTTGACACGCTCTTATTCTCTTAACAATAAAGTCGCATCAAGATAATTTTGAACACCTCGCCTGCTTAGCAACTTCTGCTGCACACCCCGTTTACATTACTTATTGATTTATTTTTTATCACAGCTTTTTGAATAATCTCTATTTTCCCTTAGACTACGGGATCAAGGCGACGAGCTTGCTAAGGTCCTGAAGGAGTACGCGAACAATGAAATAGTCAATAAGTCATTAAGTGCTGGTCTTGAAAACGTATCAATAACATTGACCGCTATTGAAGAATATAGAAATTGCGAAGTACAACGATTAGAAGCCAAGGTATGTCTACTGGCCTACAGACAGTTCATAAAGTCAGACCAAGCTAAGTTGACTGTGCAAGTGTTAAGTAAACGTCATATTTTCATAAAAGTTTTACGATTTAAAATAACACTTGCACAATCTTAGCTATCAAAATCGCTGCCAACTTAGCTTGGCCAGACTCTAGCAGGCACTAGTAGTACAGACGAGAGATACCCTGTGACGCAATTATACTATCTCAAATGTGACTCAGGTCACAGAATAAATAATAGCACTAGGTACAGTAGGTACAGAAGACTCACTCTCTAACAAAACGCGTCTGTTACGATCAGCACAGAAATGGCCGCTAGGTGGTGACAGCGCCACGCACGGCTTATGGCTTTGCCCAAAATTGGGGCGGAACGGATGTACTTTTAGCTACCTGTAGCAAAGCGACGAAATCGCGGAGTGAGCCACGCCTGCTCAGGTCGAAAGGAATATCTCTTAATTATTCACCTACTATTGTGAATTTGAAACGGTTCCATGTTCACCCAGGGTTCCACTGTTGCTGAGGATAGCTTTTATCTCGTGTGTAGTAGAATGGCTTGTACTATATTACTAAGTATAAGAGGTATATTTTATGTCAGGTCATTGGAGAGCTTTGTCAGTACGAGGCAATATGCAAGCACGCGAGAGAGGAGGTGAAGCACACCATGAGCGTAAGGGAGAAGGAACTGGCCAGGAAGAAGGTTCTGGACAAAACCAGGGAGCGGCAGCCCTTTAACAGACAGCAAGTGGTATGTTACTAATTTCCGCTACATAAAGGTTGTCTGGAAGAGATCGCTTTTTAGCGATAAGACCGCCTGTTGTTTACTTCTTCTTGAGTTACTGTATTCGTTGTTTTCTGGTATTGTCGTGTGCAATATGCAATGAAGAGTATTTGTAGGTACCTATTGTTACTATAAGTCGAGTGTGTTATGGGGTGAGGTACTTATAGCGGAGATTGGCATTTGGGATATGTCGTCAGCAAGAAAATGCGTTATTGCCGTTATTTCTCTTAAATGTAAAGGTTTTAAATTTTAGGGATATCCCTCCATTTCCTCCAACCTTAGGGCTGATTTAGACGGCGCGAGAACTCGCATGCGATTGTAATTACATTGCGGACTGTTGGTTACCTACGTCCAATTCACATAACCATACAATAAATATTTTTTGATTTGATTTAACCGACCGATCAAAACCCAATGTAATGAAACTCGCATGCGAGTTCTCGCATCGTCTAAATGAGCCCGCACATATCGTTTTATGCTCGAGTCTCACGCAATGCCTAGTAACCGTATCAGCGTAATACTTAGTGATACTAATAATTAATACCATTAATGCTACAACTTTAATGGTGTCTGGAAGTGATTGTTTCTTAAGGGTAAGTTCGCCGTTTAGTAACTTGTAACTTAATATTTTGAAGTTCTGTTTTAAATTCTTCGTAACTTTTTATTTCACTTCAAATAAAATTAATGTACTTACCTACTCGTACGTCTAAAAACAAATTGATGTAGACATACGCGGAATCGGAGCTTCTAAAAGCGTCAGCGGAGATGTCACGCACGGCGAAGGGTCTGAGCGAACAGACGGAGTTCTTCGAGCGGCGCAAGCTGCAGCAGCTGAAAGCGCTGCTGAGCGACTTCATGCTCATCGAGCTGAACTTCCACGCCAAGGCGCTGGAGCTGCTCACGGTGGCGCATCAGCAGGTCGCTGACATCAATGATAAGGCGGATCTCGATGTGAGCACTTTTGAGACTTTTTACAAATTCAAACCTCTAGTAAGGTTGATTGAAAAGATAATATGGTATAGTGTGTAGCTTTCAAATAGAGCTCGACGGCTAATCCTATTCTCTATTGTTAAGTAAAACCGTTCGAGTCGAGCTCTATTTGAAAGGTACACACTATAGTTAAGCAAACATAATGCAAAAAAAACCTGTCAAGTACAATCGGTTTTAAAGGGCCTACCGCCAACATCGAAAAATATAAACACGCTATCTACCTCTCTGACGCTAGAATACGCAAGAGCAATGAGAGGCAGAAAAAATATATTCGAGTCGAGTTTTCTATGTTGGCGGTATTAGGCCCTCAGAACCCAAGCCCAATGTGGTGTGCGTCCGCACACGCTCTAACTCCCTCAACAATCAAAGAACGTGTTTCTACAGTTCATTTGGAATACCTGGCCCGTATAGTTACTTTAATTGCTGACTAAACGAAAACAAAAAAGCTAATATCCATCTGAAAAGTTTTTAATTATAATTTATAAATGATTTTGTTTCTCTTAAGCTTCTAACAGGTCTCTCGGAAGACTCGGAACCAACGGTAAATATTTGTAGTAATTTTGAATCCTACCCACTCTGTCAACTGTGATATAATTTCTCTGCATAAATAAAAACTATGTCTCATATTATTTGCACCTAATGCACCAGATTAATTGTAACAACACTTGTAAACAACACTCGAGTAGAACATAGACGGGGCTGTCAATTTGTAGAACTTCAGAAGGAAGCTGCGGTCTCCTGAGAAGCAAGTAAGCACGGGAGTGTCGGCGCGCTCTTCCTCGCTCGCGTCGCTGCTGCAGCCCTCGCCTGCTCGAGACGACGACTCCGCGGTGAGAACAGTCATCCCTCATAGCAAAGAAGAATTAATAGTACTACCGTACAGAAAGGACACTTCCTACAAACCCGAAGTTTGACAGCGATTCAGGGTCGAATCATGCTATCCCTTTCTAATATATAGCACTATCCCTTTCGGCTATTTAGGGTTGTCAAAATTCAAGTGATTATCTTATCTGTGGTCGTGCACACACAAGGAAGTCAAGTGGTGCCAACCCTAATAATTGCTCGGAGCAATGCTGAGCCGAACGGAGCCGAGTTCGACCGAAGTCAGGAGTGTCTCACCACTGCTCTTAGCCTACTTGTTCATGACTTTGATTTTGTTTTTTACTTAGATCCTGTAGTTATTAGCTCAGCCCTGTTGAGAACTTGAAATATCTCACAAAATTATTTTGTTTTTATCATTTAAAGTCACTCGCTCATACATGGGTCAGGACTGTCAGGAGCGAAGTTAATCACATACCTACGTGTGCTAAAAGCTCGCTAGCCACCGTGTCATTTTCCGAGACAGTGAATCTCACATCAGCATATAGTGATGATATTGATACCCTTATGGCCAAACTTATGATCGTTATTTATTTGCAGAACATGCTATCTGTCGCATATCTACACATACATCTATAGGTTGATAAGATACATTATATCATACACCGTAGGTACTCCTACAATACAAACAATCATAATCATGGACATAATATTTACAATGAAAGATGACGAAGGTATTCACAGCATTCAATTAGAAGACATTTCGACACATTGTTCAGTCTAACAAAGCGTTGTCCGTTACCAAAAGTTTACGGCGCCGTGCCGGACTCGTCATTTTGGGGTATGAGTATGACAGCCTGTCGTCTAGAAACTTTCGAAGAACAATGAACTGACACGTAACAATTTCACTGACCATCAATGGATCTTACATCTTTGCATTATGGTTTACGAATGATACATTTTAACTCTGTCATAAAATGTTAAATCGACAAAGTTCTAATTAAGTGTGCTCATTGCTTAACACATTGACATGACCGAGTGTAAGTACGAGGGTTGCACTGAAAATGTCGGGAATAGAGAAAACTGTCGCATCTAGACAGTCAATCTTTATTTTAATGCATACTTAAACTCAAACTGACCACGCATATAAATTTTCTTTTGAAAGTAATCATTCTGTAATGCACACGGCTCATAATCCCAAAGTCCTTTTTGTATGGCGATTTTGGGGCCTTAGTGGTTTTGTATGAAATTCGTGGAGTAGCCAACGGAATTGAAGTTTTTTTTACATATATATATATATAAAAGATTTTTTTACTGTTGTCATATGAATCTTTAGGAATGTTGAAATCTGCCGATATGCAACTTTTTTGGCAGTCTTTTTAATTAACAGCACAAATGCGATTTAAATTTTTGACGTCGCTTTGGAATGACATGCTTCTTTAAGAGCGCTATTACATTTCGGCGTTGAGCGAGTTTAGGTATTTTACGCGCTGCGGCAGGCCGTGCGAGCTCAGTACGCCGATCCCTTCTACCACACTCGCACTACAATGATGGATTAAACATTCTTGATCCTTCGCGAAGCATATTGAAATCAACCATAACAACACTAACTGTACTTAACTTTTAAAGTTCTAAAACTGTTATTTGGTAAGTACGAAAATACTAAATGCAGTGCAAATGTACATAGGGGCTGTTCATAAATTACGTCATCTATTTTTGACGATTTTTGACCCCCCCCCCACCCCTCAAATCATCCAAAAATCAAGCTTCGGATGAATCTGTTTCCTCCTACGTCATGTTACCATCATCCGATGTCCAGACCCCCCCCCCCCCCTCCTCCCATTTGAAACGACGTAATTTATGAATAGCCCCATACTTGTACTTATGAAGGTATATTACTCGAAAGAAATTATAGGTACCTACTCGCTCATTTACATGTTTCGTCATTGCATTTGGTACCTATAGGTTGTAAAGTTTGTATCAACGAGGGTTTAAAAACGAACTGGTACTGAGGATCTGATGATGATTAAGGTGGTCACGGATACCAATCAACCATGTAGTAACATGATTAGGCTCGTTTGATTCGTCTCAACAAGATCTTTGACACTGAAGATACACAGGGTCTGATGATGGAGCTGGAAGGTGGCCACGGGTACCAGTCTATCATGTAACTAAACAACTTCGTGTTTGGGCTCGTTTGATTCGTCTTAACAAGATCTTTGACACAAGACAGTACTCAGGGTCTGATGATGGAGCTGGAAGGTACCATTACCAATCAACCATGCAACTAAACCACATCGTGTTTAGGATCGTTTGATTCGTCTCAACAAGATCTTTGACACTAGGTGATACTCAGAGTCTGATGATGGAGCTGGAAGGTGGTCACCGGTACCAATCAACCATGCAACTAAACCACTTCGTGTTTAGGCTCGTTTTATTCGTTTCAACAAGATCTTTGACACAAGATAGTACTCAGGGTCTGATGTTGGAGCCGGAAGGTGGTCACCGGTACCAATCAACCATGCAACTAAACCATTTCGTGTTTAGGCACGTTTTATTCATCTCAACAAGATCTTTGACACAAGGTAGTACTCAGGGTCTGATGATGGAGCGCGAAGGTGGCGACGGGTACCTGTCTATCATCATCAGCTCCATCATCAGACCCTGAGTAGTATCTTGTGTCAAACATCTTATTGCGACGAATCAAATGAGCCCAAACACGAAGTGGTTCAGTTACATGGTAGACTGGTACCCGTGGCCACAGTCCAGCTCCATCATCAGACCCTGAGTACTAACTTGTGTCAAAGATCTTGTTGCGACAAATCAAACGAGCCCAAACACGAAGTGGTTCAGTTACATGGTAGACTGGTACCCGTGGCCACCTTCCAGCTCCATCATCAGATCCTGAGTACTATCTTGTGTCCAAGGTCTTGTTGAGACGAATCAAACGAGCCTAAACACGAAGTGGTTTAGTTGCATGGTTGATTGGTACCGGTGACCACCTTCCGGCTCCAACATCAGACCCTGAGTACTATCTTGTGTCAAAGATCTTATAGAAACGAATAAAACGAGCCTAAACACGAAGTGGTTTAGTGGCATGGTTGATTGGTACCGGTGACCACCTGCCGGCTCCATCATCAGACCCTGAGTACTATCTTGTGTCAAAGATCTTGTTGAGACGAATCAAACGAGCCTAAACACGAAGTGGTTTAGTTGCATGGTTGATTGGTACCGGTGACCACCTTCCGGCTCCATCATCAGACCCTGAGTATTATCTTGTGCCAAAGATCTTGTTGAGACGAATCAAACGAGCCCAAACACGAAGTGGTTTAGTTGCATGGTTGATTGGTACCGGTGACCACCTTCCGGCTCCATCATCAGACCCTGAGTACTATCTTAAGTCAAAGATCTTGTTGAGACGAATAAAACGAGCCTAAACACGAAGTGGTTTAGTTGCATTGTTGATTGGTACTGGTGACCACCTTCCGGCTCCATCATCAGACCCTGAGTACTATCTTAAGTCAAAGATCTTGTTGAGCCGAATCAAACGAGCCCAAACACGAAGTGGTTTAGTTGCATGGTTGATTGGTACCGGTGACCACCTTCCGGCTCCATCATCAGACCCTGAGTACTATCTTGTGTCAAAGATCTTGTTGAGATGAATAAAACGAGCCTAAACACAAAGTGGTTTAGTGGCATGGTTGATTGGTACCGGTGCCCACCTTCCGGCTCCATCATCAGACCCTGAGTACTATCTTGAGTCAAATAAATACATATAGAATGTCAGGTCGTTTCAAATATTTTTAATCCTGTCCGGTAGTTTATTAAACTGTACCATTATAAATGATAATACTATAAAAACGGTGCTAGGATCAAAGTCTCTCGTTGCGGTTTACACGCACACAGTATAGCGTTTTACACGGCGCCCGCCGCACACAATGATAAAAAACCTCGTCGTCGCCGTTGAAAATGTGCGGAGCCGACCGACACACGTCCTGCCTCTACAAGCTCTGCCGCGGCACTGAGCTGGCGCAGCGCGCGTCATCGGTAATATAGAGTAGTTTTCAAAAAATTGCCAAAAAATTATAGTAGAATTTCATAAACACTAATGTATACCAACAGTATAAGCAAACGTTGCAGATTGCTTGAGTATGAAAATAACTTCGATATTAAGTAGATTTTCGTAGGAATTGACACTTGTTTCTGAGAGAAAATCGAGTTCGTTTTACTTTGATTTTCTCTTTCTCAAAGGTATGTAGGAAAAATATAGTTTGATATGCCTAAAGTACAGGGTATTAGTAATACAAAATAGCCAGGTTTAGCAGAGTAAAATTCTCAACATTTCCAAATAAGAGCTCGCCATTCAGTGCTTCACGGGGTTTTTCGGAAACGACCATCAGAAAAAAAATCATTACTAATTTAATAAGTCCTTTTTCTAATATTTACAACGACATTTATAAAGATAAGAAGACGCTTTTACTGGAACAAGTACTCATTGTTTCTAATAATGAGCGCAAAGTCCTGAATTTCGTCGACTAGTATCATCAATTTTGCATTATTTCGACTTTTCTTGTAAGAGCGCTCTTAAGATCACCCATGGTATAAAATGAAAGTGACTTTCATATTTAATTTTAACTGCAAACGAGCGTACGATGAACTCTAGTTCATAAAAAAATAACAGAAGCCCATTGTAACTTTTATTTGTTCGCTGAGGGCATATTGAAAACCGTTTAAAAATATGATCCGAAAAATCACTTGGCCAAAAATTCAAATAATGTTCGACATACAATTTTCAAATTGCCAGTAATTCTTAAATACAAATGACAACCAAATGGAATATACCTTAAAAGTTTTATAAAGAGTTACATTTTTATAAATTATATGCCTGTTTCTATTATGTTATTTCTAAGTGTCCCATTCCCGAATATTTCAGTGCGACCCTCGTACTGTAAGTAGCTACCTTTCTTTTGTAACGCCAGGGTCGGATTAAGCCGCTTATGACATACCTAGTGGCTTAGTAACTATTATTCTCTGAATTATTCAACTGAACCGTTTCCGCTGTTTTATTAACTAACGAATATGTTGGTTTTGCAGAACATGCGTAGACTGCGAACTCCAGAGAAGCACGGGGCGTCCACGCTGCCTCGGGCGTCTTCACTGGCGGCTCTAATGAGCTCTAAGCAGGAAGAGGAAACTACGGTCAGTTCGATAATGGGAAATAATTACTTACCTGGGTTGTCAGTTGCAAAAATAAGTACTTTATGTTAAGCTGACGCATTTAAAAATAAAATAACCGGGCACTGGATCTCTTTTCATAGATAGAGTCATAAAAAAATATGACTAACAATGTCGACCTATTTAATATTTTATCGTGTCATTTAGTCATGTAGGTAGGTAAATTGACCCCGAGATTTGATAGATACTAAACGTAATCGCAGGTCAATCTAAATTAGTTAGCTTGAGCCATCATCATCATTACATTACCCACCTCTAGGTACTCCTTTCGCACGAAAGTAGGTAATTTTAGTAAGTATACCTACCTACCTATACTTACTATGCTTGATTGTTCTAGGATTCTGAAGAATCTGAAGAAGGAACGTCCTCGGAAGAAACCGAGTCGCGTTAATTTGTCTGGCTGGATCACTTTTACGTAAGGCTAAGTAATATACTTACCTACTTACTAATATAAAAACGTATCTTATATAGACAGGTATTTTTACATAAGTAGTTATAATATTTTATATGGTTAAGAAACTAATAAAATATTTTTTTGTGTAGGTGTCTTGTTTCTTTTATGAGTTTTTCTATTCATTTCACCTGCCCCAATAATCAATATCTGTAATCAAATCTTGCGAGATATTTCACATCCCGTTTTCCAATTGAGCTGAAATTTGGCATACCTACCTACAACGTAACTCAGGTAACAATTATAGTATGTACCTACGTATGATTCATCTGATCTAATAATAATGGAAGGGAAGGGAAGCCATAAGAGTTCTTTGATAAAATCACGAAACCTCATCATTGACTTAGAATGTTAAAATAGGCCTTTCGGTAACAACAAGTACCCACAGTCGGTCATTAATAACCTGCATCAATAACTCTCGTTGAAAACTCCCTAGTCTCCCTACTCCATAACATCCATTTTATGCCAAAAATGCCTTACATCATTTTGGCAAAGAGCTGATACTCCTCAAACTGCTGGATCGGTAGAAATCACAGGTAGAAATCAACCCCCGTAGCACGGTCGCGTTTTTATCGCTTGTCACCATGCCTGTCACGTTCTAACAAGTATGTAAGTGAGAAAGGGACGCGCATAGTGATAGGCGATAAAAATTGAACCGTGCTGAGCCCACAAACATATTTCTATCAAACATAGGTAAGAACCACCGCAAGGAAACTCTATCACGTAAAAAGCACCGCATCGAAAACGGTATATTCGTTGGAGAGCTACGATGCCACAGACAGACATTGCCGTCAAACATATAGTCTGTGCGGAAGAAGAGTCATGGAATGTATTGGGCCTCATACATTCCACGATTCTTCTCTTTCCGCACAGACTCTAATACCCCTCTTTTTGCGTCGGGGGTCAAAAATAAAAGCTTCCAAGTCAAATATTTTTATTTGACAAAAACCAACCAGTTTCCATCAAACTTCAAAGTCTGGCACACCGCGTTCAGGCAGCGCTATCAGTTTTTACTGTTTTTAGTTTTAACGAGTTGACGTGTTTGGCGGCGTACAAACAGCAACACTCTTTAACAGTCCATCGATGGACTTTATGCCCTTTGTAATAAGGTTTACGAACTACACAGTGTGGGCGATGGTTTATGTACTAAAGAATGCGTGAACAGTTGTTCCAAGATATAACACAGTCGGAATCGGTTAAATTTTACAACTGAGCAAATATCAAAATGGCTTGAAAACTGTCATAACAGTTTTAATCTTTTCTGCCTAGACAGTAAGGTCGAAATTTTAACTGATCATTTTGAATCAAAGCACATTTCTGAGAATTATTTGTCTAGATTTGGCCAGACATTTTTGTCTAGTCTTAGTCCATACCTGCTTCCTTTTTGCAACTATAAATTTACTGAAAATTGTAAAATAAAAAGCTATACCTAATTAAGTGGCATCCTTATTATCCTTGTTATCAGTCAGAAATTTCTCAATTTTTATCCTTTACTTAATGTATGTATCCAAGTTTTTTGATGCCTTTGTGTTGTTTCTGTTTCTACCATTTTGTTGCATGACCAACTGACATTGGTGCCATGGTGTATTGATTACAAGTCTTCTTGCGCCAGTCAGTGGCTGGCACTGTGATAATCAATATGCACCCTCCAAACCCAAACTAAATAAGTATGAATCTGATGAATAAAACAAATCAGTATGTACTTTGGACTAAGTGTAATTTATAAAATAGGGCTACAAATTAAATAATTTAGAAATGAGTTATATCTAAAAACATGTGCTTATTTTCAAAATGGTACATCAAAACTAGCACATTAAGTATGTGATATAAATGCTAATTCCTATATTACAAAATCAAGTTTCTTAAAATTACAAGGTATAGGTACATTGCTTTTATTAGTGAGGTTATCAATAGCAATTGGTGTTTTTATTGCCTAACAATAATTACTTAGCCTAATGGGTAACACTCTTTTATGTTATCTTCTGTGGTGATGTGGTTAGTGATCATGCAGTTTTTATTATATAACATGTAAAATATACAAAACTTGGCAAGTCTGAAGTAACTATTTTTAATTATATTTTTATAAACCACCAAAAATCTTCAAATGACACAAATTTCACAACATTGAATCAAAGATATTTATGATTACAGACCTTAATTGTTTATAATAATTTGAACTGCATTTTAAGTCTAAATATGTTTGATATTGCAAACTAACTAGCAAGTACCTTAAGGTTACCCTAACATTGTGCATGAAGCTCCTATTTTTCATTCTCAACTCCGGCTTGAGTCATCAGGTCCGTGATATTCTTCTCAAGCTCGTCGACTCGTGTCCCCATCTCATCTATTCTGTTTATAATCTGGTCTGACATGCTTTGGAACTTATCTTGCATATTTTGGAGCAGTGATTGTACCTGTAAGAAACCATTTGAAATCCTTTAAATTCGCTAATGTTCACCATTTACAAGTTTCAAGAAATGAATGTCATAATCCTATAATGTCCAATATTATTTTAAATTATGGTATATTTATAAAGAGAATAGATAAAAGCAAACTTACAATACTTACATACTGTGTTACTTCCTGCATGTTTTTGGGATCATTTGCAGGAGTTGAATAGTTACTCTCTACGTCATTGGTAGGAGGTTCTATGTTCGAGTCTGCCATGATTTTAAATTGCAGTTGCTTATAAGAATTCGTCGAGCAACTAACCGCTGCTCAATCTCAAGTGAAAACGCAAAACAAATCGTCTTGTATTCGTACAATGAATGAAATGTAAATGACGTTTGTTTTTTTTTTCATCATACATACCATAGATTCAATATATAGAGATCCCGTCTCAGCGAGCTGTCACTGTTGCCACTTTTGTTTAGTGTACGATTAACAATGAGGCCCACCTTGCTGTAGCCATGTCGATAAAGTCATATCGATAAACTATCGACATTTCTTGCAATTTTAATTTTACTTCAAAGGTTTAACGATACCTAAAATTCAATTTTATAGTCACGCCCCAGCAGAGAACCAAGGGAAAGTTCAGATATTTAATTAAAATACATAAATACCTACTAAAATAGGTGTTTCGCAATAATTGAATTATTTTATTATATTATAATATATTCATTATCCATTAGCATTTCAATTATGTTTATGTTTAACGAAGATATTGAAGCTTCAATTAATCGCTATTGCGTTCCGCTGTGTAGCGTTTATCGATATATAACATGATTTAAATCGACTTTTCACATCCCTAAAAGCACACATATACGCTTTTACGCACACATACACAGCCTGGGCGCATCAAAAAAGGCAACACTTGATTTGAAGTCCATCTTGTCAACAGTATGGTTGTCCTTTTTTGACAAACGGCATTTTTAAAAGAGCGAGGAGAGAGAAATGATACTAGTTGCTGCGCCGTGAAAGAGAACAGAAAACGTTGGGCCCTTGATAGATACAGTAGAGTATCCCGTTCAGAGATATTGCAGGACCAAACAACGTTTTTAAATGTTTCTCGAATACACTGACTAAATGAATATAGATAAGAAAACTAGATAAGTGATGATTTCAATATAATAATTACTTATAGAATAAAACCAGTGTACCAACTTAACAAGAGTATGTAAACTTTTTTTTTCAACATTTCTAAATGATTTGACGGATGTTCAAGACGTTGACGTTGACACTGACATAACAATTCTAATCGCCGGTGCTTGATGTATTTTTATTGTTTGTGGATATTTGCGTTTCCTCAAGATTATAAACATGCCACTAACAATGAATCCTAAAGGAGATATCCCAATAGACCTAGATCAGGTCAGAAAAGATATATTACACGGAATACGTGAATGCTCAGCTCGGGGTCTGTCTCAGACTACTAAATGGCTCGCAGAACTAAATTTTGCATTAAAAGATCATAAAGTTACTATAGAAGAACCACCCGGGGGTTATGATGATGGAATCATAGCGGAGGAGAAGGAATCTTATTTATTAGCGAAAAGTTATTTTGATTGTCAAGAGTACGACAGGGCGGCGCACTTCTTAGAGAACTGCACGTCTCAGAAGTGCGTGTTCCTGCACCGGTACGCGCAGTATATGTCCAGTGAGAAGAAGCGCCTGGATAACGCGACGGACACAGGTGCTGAGAACACTGAATCCACACAGGTGTTGCTGGATCTGCTGTCTTTTTTTAAGGTAAGCTTAGCATTTATTTATTGTCTATCCTCATGCTATATTCAAATTTACGTCTATCAATAGCCATATACCGCCCATAAAAAATCATTTTATGCCATAGTCGGGTCTCTATTGTTTCCCAAATAGTTTTACGTCATAATATATTGTTTGTCCGAATTTTCGTTAGTCATAATTGGTTTTTCTCAGAAACGCGTAACTTTTCAGGACTGCCATAAAACAAACCTAACCTAACCTATCTATAGAATAACCTTACGAAAATCCTAAAAAGTTAACGGTTCAGTTTTCTGACTAACGATAATATGCACAATACATACAAACAATACATTATGACTTAAAACTTTATGGGAAACAAAGGGACCCCGCCATGGTCTCTTAATCTTTAAACCCTAAATCTTGCTTAACACATTCAACACCAAGAACCCGACTGTCAGGTACACTGTTCGTAGCGACTACGCGCTACATACGACGAAACCGTGGCTACGCGCTACGAGCTTAACCCGTAGCACTTAGTGGTATTGAATGTGTTAAGAGACATCATTTGCTAAATCCACACTTTTTTAAGTTATGATCATCAAACTTGACTCCCAGATACACAACTTGTTTGTTCCTACATGGAATCTAGAAACATTTTATTAAAAGAGAAAGTGTAATGAACCTGCTAGAAACACTGAAGTTTGAAATATAGATCCTGAGATCACCATGTGACCTTATACTTTTCATAACAATATCTTAGTGCACAATTATATAATTACAAGCGAAATTTTATTGTAATGAAACTAATTAGTACCATTGTGCACAGTCATGATTGCAACTACCAGTGTAAACTAGGGTATTGATAATTGCCTCATATGCAGGTTTATGTAGTCTGTGATACAAATACAACAAATTGAAAAAAAATGACAACTTCGTTATCGTTTACTCCAGGCAAACCGCAACAACCTAGATGGATACTTACTGTACTTACAAGGAGTAGTATTAAAGAAGCTAGACCTGCGGAGCCAGGCAGTCACAGCACTGCAGGCCGCAGTCTCTGCAGTCCCGATCCTCTGGTGTGCCTGGGTTGAGCTAGCAGGCCTAGCCAATGAATATGATGCACTGGACTCCTTACAGTTACCGAAGCATTGGATGATGTATTTCTTTGCCGCACATGCCTTTGTGGACCTGAAGCTGTCAGAGCAAGCACTCGAAGGGTACATGGTGCTGGCTGCTGCGGGGTTTGATAAGAGTACTTATGTTATAGCACAGATGGCTATTGCACATCATGATAGAAGAGGTAAGAGATTTTAATGTGTTAGGTACTATGTAGACAAAAAATAAGGTAGTAGTTAGCCTTTAACTATTGCCCTTTCCACAAGTCAAAATTTCATCAAGGAAAGCAGGAATGAAAGCTTATTTCAGGCAACAAAGCTCCTGCATCAAGTTAAGTCTGACGGAAATATTATATTTATTATAGTTCGTTTTTTTTAGCATTAGAAAGAAGGTAAGTAGGTAGAAGGTAGGTATCTTGACATGTCTTTTAATTGAAAAACGCTTTTTAAAAATCACTAACTATTACTTACGAAACCAGAAGAATATAAATGATCGTATTAGATTCATAATTGTTACATATTTGCTGTGACTTATTTTTAAAACGTGTTTTTCAATAAAAAGACATATCAAGATTGTTTACCTTATTTCTAATGCTAAAAAAAAACGAACTATAGTGGCAATGCAATGTTACACTTTGTCACTTCAAAATCTGTTAGACTGCAACTTAGACTGACTCTAAAAATTTAAACTTCTAATATTTAGTACACACAGAGTAAACCTTAGCAAACTTAAATAACAACTAATTAAATAATAGCGCGGTTATAAATTTCCCTTATGATAACTGTGCTGTGAGCCTCTTAATAGTGTGCCAGTCTAATTTTTAATGTCATATTCTGCCTGCCATTAGAGTCTGCACATATTTACAGCTGATGCAAGCACAATTCAGTGTACCAACTATCCTTCATAATAAAATAAGTCTTCTATCATTGTCTTGAATGAGCCTAAGTTAGCTGTCTCTTTCAGATGTGGATTCATCCCTAGCCCTATTCCGAGAGCTATGCCAAAGTGATCCGTACCGTCTGGACAACTGGGATGTGTACTCTCACCTTTTGTACCTGAAAGAGAGGCGCATGGAGCTGGCGCACCTCGCACAGCGCGCCGTCTCCATCGACAAGTACAGAGTGGAGACCTGCTGCGTAATCGGTAAGTAATAAACTCTGTTTTTTTTATGCCTTATAATACGAGTTTTGTCTAGTTTTATAACCCAGCCTAGCTGAAAAACCATACTCCCGCAATAGGTCCAAGGTCCAAGCCACAGTCGACTTACTTTAGTTGTAGGGCATATTTTATAGGGTATCGTTTGTTATACACACTTGTATTTTCAATTCATATTTAGTTTTGTTTTGAATATTTTCGAGTTTTCACTCCTTATTCATGTTTCATCAATTTTATAAACAATGTTGCCAGCACTTTTTGTGTTAGTTAAACCTTTTCTTATCTTTCCCCCTTTGACCTCTGACCCTAATGTACCTATCGATAATTTAAACGCGGGGCTAGACCAAATTTGGCGTGGGCAAAGTGGGTATGTCAGGAAGGTGTTGAGGGGCAGCCACCCGGAATAAACCGGGCAACCTAGTTATACGAGTATATCACCAATTAAGCTATCGTCTCGTCGGAGTCGTAAATAGATGTATCTATGTGAGACGTGTGTAGGTATTTATTGATTCTGAACCAATTACATCTGATAACATGAGATCATAATTGAGTCCAGGGTCAAATGCGTAACCCCGAATAACACCAGACTGTCACCTCTCCTATTAACTAGATTGCGTCACACTTTGCTTAACATCACTTACCATGAATGAGATTACCTGACTTTAATTCTACTGCTAGACTGCGTCGAAAACTCGCCTCTTTCTAATTTCATCATAATCTTTATTAATTTACGCAGTTATCACACTGAAGCGTTCTAGATACCTATTGCGTGTCTATAGCTATAGCGATGACCTACTTGAACTGCGGCTACTGTGCGATGTGAAAACCTAAAGATCACGATTGTATTCCAGGAAACTACTACAGTTTGCGGAGCGAACACCAAAAGGCCGTAATATACTTCCAGAGAGCGTTATCACTGGACCCCCAATACCTGTCCGCGTGGATACTCATGGGTCACGAGTTCATAGAGCTGCAGAACTCTAATGCAGCTATCCAGTGCTATAGGCAGGCCATTGGTAAATATGTTCAATGTTTTCATTATGCTTGACATACTACTTTAACCCTTTCAAGGCACATAAAGGTATATCATCTGATAAATGTTTCATTCTATGTAGGATTTTAGATGACATAGGTAATGCCTTCATTGGAGTGGTGGAAGAAAGAGTAAATAGTGATTAGTTCACAGTTACCCAACTTCAATAAATAAATAATAATAAAATAAATATTAGGGGACATCTTACACAGATCAAACCTAGCCCCAAACTAAGCAAAGCTTGTACTATGGGTACTAGGCGACGATATACATACTTGTATAGATAAATACATACTTATATACATAGAAAACAACCATGACTCAGGAACAAATATTAGTGTTCATCACACAAATAAATGCCCTTACTGGGATTCGAACCCAGGACCATCGGCTTAGCAGACAGGGTCACTATCCACTAGACCAGACCGGTCGTCAATACTTAATATATATATTCAAAATTTACAAATGTTCTAATACCTACGTAATAATTGTAATAAAATACGTCAAGCCGTTATTTTAAACCATGCGAAATAAATATACATATAAGTAGATACTTTTATCGATAAATAAATACCTATTATCCTCATTTAATCTCTGTTGAATTACTTAATTACCTCATTACTAAATTCAGAAGCGCAGTTAGCTAATAACACATTAATAATCAAGAGCAAAGTTTTGATAATGATTATCTAGTAATTAAATATGGAGTTCCGTAGCGCAATGCATGACTCAACAATTTGTTTAGGTTCTCTTTAATGATTTATATGTAGCACTAGTAGATACGTATCTATATTTGTTGTATATAATATATGTATAACTAATTAGTATGTTTAAATGCATTCTTGTGTCTATCTATGACTGTGTTGTATGTAATTTGTTATGTTTAATGTTTAACACAAACACAGTATGATACAAATTATCACCGTCCGTATTAAGCTTGCATTCAAATTGGATCCCAATTTACACAGTTATCGAGTTATTGACCGAAGCGTAGCGAAGGTCTACGTTTCGACTGGGGCATTTTGCTTTTGTATGTCTGTCCGGATGTTCTCCTCTACAGGTCACAATTCTCAACCAATTTTCGTGAAATTTTGTGACCAGATTTTATGAGTAAATAATTTTTTTTTTGCCCATCCGGTTTTTGGATTTTTTTTAAAATGGAGGAGTCGTGATACCTCGCTCTTAAACAAATAGTCGTATCGATATCATAAGAGTATTTTCTTTTTGAGACATGTTTACATAGTAAATGGCAAAAAATTGTATTGCTGGTTTAGACGGTATTTTGATATTTAGTTTTTACTCGAGAATGAGTATCCGAATTTCGTCAGCTTAGCTAAGAACTATCATGGCGCATTTTGCAAACATTCGCTTATTTTGTTTGCACACAGAAAGTCTCGGTTCGATCCCCAGTAAGATATAATTTTTTGTATTTTTTTTTTTCACTTAAAACTTCGTTTTTTTTTATTAAATTAAAATTTTCGTATTGTTGATTGATCAAACCGCTGTGTGGCGCTGTCATCGTGCATGGTCCCAATAAGCTATGCTTGCGAGGTCTACAGCTCAACAGAGCCACTAGTATATAAGGTTCTGTTCTCGTAAATTGAAGCTAAACTAGGCCATATTATTTCAGATGTGGATCGCAATGATTATCGCGCTTGGAACGGTCTCGGCCAGGCTTACGAAATACTCGGCCTGAATGGCTACTGCATCTATTACTACTCAAGGGCGGCGCAATTAAAACCGGACGATTCGAGAATGCTGGTCTCTCTCGGGGAGGCGTATGAGAAGATGGACAAGATACCTAATGCTTTGAAATGTTATTATAAAGCTCATAGTACGGGCGATATTGAAGGGATGGCGCTATTTAAATTAGCTAAGTAAGTATAGTCATGCTAATTGATATCTTTGAGACTTTGACCGACTGATAAATCATTGGCAGTTGTAAAAATGCTTTAATTTCACAGCTCAAGGCCGTTTTATCTGTCGTTGACATTCAAAGCGAAGAGTGATATTTATTAAACACCTTCTTACGCTCCAAGAAAACTATACAATTATATTCAAATTTACTTACATTAACCTGTCGTCAGTGTATAATAATGATCCTTACCTTGATAAGTATCTTGACCGAATTTTTGGCCACCCGTTTGCATTTTTTCTATATCGTTTTTTCTGCTCTACGCGGCACTACTGAGGTTTGAATTTGAACCCACGATTTTCAACCCCACACACACCTCGTTACCTACAATCAGGTCAGCAAAGAGTCAACTCTAACTTTAAAACTTTAATGTCGCTTGTTGCCTGACAAATTAAGTATAACAAGTAAATGTTGCAGACTGTACGAGAAGTCGAACATGCCGAACAGCGCGGCGGCGGCGTACACGGCGGCGTGCCAGGACGCGGCCAACGCGGGCAGCAAGGACCTGCCGCCCGCCATGCGCTACCTCGCGCACTACTACCTGCGCTTCTCGCTGCTCGACCACGCCGCGCACTACGCCTACAAGTGCTTGGAGCACGATACTGTGAGTGATCATTTACAAAGCCTAATATGTTCGAACAGGGCCCTTAACCCTTTTGAAGGCATAGTACGATTCATCGACCACATACGTGTCAATTTAATTTCAACTTTAGCGTTTTAAGGTTCAAATTAGATTGTTCTTACGGGAAATGTAAGCATTTGACCACAATCTCACCTGATGGTAAGGGCCGATGCGAGTCTAGGATGGAGCATGCTTTAGGTACTTCTACATAAACAGATTTCGAATATATTTAGATTTGTCGGGATTTCTTGTAGATTGTTACAACCTGGAAAAGGGTTAAAACTAAAAGTAGAATAATAATGTATTAAATGTGTTAAGTAGAATAATTACATTTATTTAAAAAAAAAACAATTTAAGCTGTCCAATGATCCAATCCATTGTTATCACAGGTATCTTTTTTTGAGATATGCTAAGTCCCTGTCATGCAAATCCGATGCGCCTACGCTCACATCGAATGTTATCAGACGCAATGCAAAGTCAATAGGTACAGTCAAGTGTAAAAATATGGGTGAGTGTACAAATCATCTCAAAAATATGTGCCATATCTCTTATGTCAGTGAATTAAGAACTATGGGACATATTTTTGAGTAAGTTGTCTACACCCATATTTTTACAGTTGACTGTACTAAGGAGGACCGATCACTTACGTTAGTATTTTTTTAAGAAAAATTTTTTTTTGTTCCAGACTAAAGAAGCTGGTAAAAACTTATTAAAAACAATATCAGAAAAAAGGCTGGCAGCGTCATCGTCGCAGCCACACTGCTCGCACGAGGAGCTGCCCGAGGCCATCAAGAACGCGTCCACCGTCTCCGTGCCCGCGGCCGACAAGACGCCGCTGCCCAGCCCCAACGTCACCCCAGACAACTTCTCCACGCCCATGTTCACCCGCCGGAACACCAAATATAAAATGTGACCGACAATCATCGTCGTAGCTACCCGAAAATGTAAATAGACTGATAATGTTTAAGACAAATTTGATTGAATAAAGAATATCCTTGTTAAAAAAAATAAGTGTTTATTTTTTACACCATTAATACAACATAACAGATCTTGGTGCTCAAATAAAAAACAATACGTTAATTTAATAACTAATTAATAAATAATAGTGCATTGATAAGTAAAGATTGTTCGCAATTAAATGATTAGGATTACTAAAAAAGTTACTGATTTAAATCACAGACCAGATCAAGCACATGATTTGAGAGCTTGTTTACGCCGGCTAAATGTACATCTATAAGCTTTACTTATCATCAGTTTAACTGATCAATTGATCATAGATACAAGTAAATACGTAATACCTACAATTAACTTCCACTATATAGTCTGTTGATGGATAGCCGGCTTCAGATATGTATTAGACGAAACAAATTATGATTAGATGTGATGTGAGCTATAACTATTGAAGCTGGTACTTATATGATTAGGCGTCAAGTACCAAACATACAATAATTCATAAATGAAGTCAAATCATACGACAACATAAAAATGATTCTTATAAAAACACATATCCTACTTTTGTCATGGTTTTTTAACCAGTAAAAGTAATCAATACTTGCTATACGATAGAAATATATAATTCTAGATACGATGGCATAGTCGGATATAAAACAATTCATGATAATAAACACGTAGACATTAATCAGGAAACAAGTTGATAAAAAATAATAACAATGTTAAGCCTCTAAAACTTCATAATGATGTGTAAATAAACAATCCATCCAGATAAAAGCTTTACAAGACTAAAATACTTTGTGTGGAAATGTTTGGTCGCTTCATACTTCTCGGCTACGTATTCTTAATTAATATCACCCCTATCTAGAATAAACATGTGTAAATTTGAAGCGTTGAATTGGATGGAAACAGTAACATTTAGGTACTTACTAAGCTCGCTTCCTCATGGCGGGCATGACTATGAACATAAGGCCGCCGCGCGCGCTCGATGACTCATCACACACAGCTTGTTGCCTAATCTAAATACTAATCTCGTTTTGTAGTCTCACTAACTTACTGTATTATTGGTAATATGACGCAATGACTGGAAATAAGTATCCTAGATACCTTCTTTATCTTTATACTATAATGAAATAATAGGCGATTATGCCACAGTAAAGTTACGTTATTATGAACTGATAATTTTAACAAACGGATATTTACGCCAACGTATCTATTATGACTCAGCTGCTTCAAACAAAGTCATCAGAACACAATTTCATTAATAATCTGACTAGATTGGCATTTATATTATGTGTGGATCAAATAATCCATACGTTTGTCAGTTAATTTAAGGAGAAAAATCCTCCTCATGTGGAATGGTCCCTGCCTCATTTGTCTGTTTATTATTCATATTATACCTATATACTATATTACTTATTTCTCAGAATAACAGCAATGTGGCTGTCTGAAAAAAAAACATCCCACAAAATTGTTTCATTCAAATAAGTTAATCGGATATTCCATATAATTTAACAATTTGTTATGCTTTTTAATACCTGGTATATGCTCACTAATTTTACAATAATTTCCATATATCTCAAATATTTGCTGAGAAAACGATTTAAGCACGAAAACTGCAATTTGGGTGTGATAAGATCATCAGAGCGTCGCGAATTGCGTCATCGTATACAATATACATAGGTACATAATTGTCCCGACCTACAAAAACTAGCCCCAGTCAATCCTTATAAGGCCCTACTGAGCAGTTCCTAACCACATAATGGAGAATTTAAATTGAATAAATTGGACACAGCAAGTTGCCTTGCAACATGCTCACATTCAGATTTCCTGATTGATTGATTTAAACTATACCAGACATACTAATACAATACTTTCACAACATTGACTTGCCTAATATATACTGAGAAATTTACAACTTGTTAAGGCAAAAAGAGGCACATCCGTTGCTAAAATTAAGCACATTAATCTAAGACTGATAAATAGTTGTAACGCCAATATAATATCACCGAGAAATTTGTAAAATCATAATATACTTATTCAAAAATGTATACTATACTAAATTTGTAGCTAATTTTGTGCTTTTTGTTGCATACATTTGTTCTTTGTCTCCAAAACATGGACCACCTCTTCAAAGAAAAGGATTCTTCGAATTAACATAGTTCCCAGAGTTAGATGATGGCTGTAAAAGAAAAACATTTCCTTAAAGTAGGATAAATCCATGATAAATCCCATAAGCAGTATGTGACCCAAGCCACTCAGGACAAACACAAATTAATTTATTTTGAAACCCCAAATAACCATGATTCACAAGAAAAATGAACATTATTATGATGAGTCATTGGAATGTACACAAAAATAAAACTGCAAAATTGATGTGACTGATAAGAAGTTCTGTGAACTGTTATGCAAAAATACTACAACTTCCTCCATATGATAAGGCATGTAAAGTATTCTACACTTTTGTATCATGATATACATTCATCATTTTGTAAATGCCCATAATATATCTCTATGTCCCTGCCAATTAAATTGATTAATTGTTTCTTGTAGGATCATTATATTATTTGCTCATAATAAAGTATATTTTCTTTAACAATATTATCAATGATCTAAAATAAGAACACAAAGCAGTATGATGAACTCACTATAATAAACAATGACATAAATAATGTTATCATCTTAATTATGATATCGGTTTGGTAACAATGTCTTTTTGTTCCTTAAACTTAAGTGCAACTTTTGCCCCTAAAAGTGTGCTGAATGTTACCAGAATAAAAACCAACTTTATACCAAATAAATCTTTAGCAAATTTAAATGAAGTATCAAAATTCAAATGAACTTTGTTTTTGTATACCAAATACCCTATTTTGATGAACCAATCTGTCATTATGGTTTAATTATTTTATTTGTTTGTGAAAACACAGCAAAAATCCTTAAAGTTATAAACTTATAACCATAGAAAAAAGGAGTGAGAAAATATTGATTACCACTTAAAATTAACCATATACTACTATTGACTTACCATGAAAGGATTAACAGGCACAGGCGCCGGAGCAGCGCTCCAACTCCCATTGAAGAAAGGGTTTTTACTGCCGAAGAAGTCATTGGTTGGTGCACTTTGGAACGGATTCTTGCTATTTATATTGTTACCTTCCTCTGCAAAATACAAGTGGATCAGAGAAAACATCTCAAAATATTAATATTTATTCACACAGTGTTTTTACCATCATTATACTTACCCATTGACTTCATGTTTTGCTGTCTCAGTGCATGATCTAAATCTGCTAATGCTGCATAGCGATCATCTGGAAAAGTCATCGATTATTTTATTCAAATGGATCAAAGAAAATTTATTTAGAGTAGTAATAAATATAATACCAAGATCATTTTGCGTTGCTTCTGCATTAAGTAAGTTAGCTTATTATAAATAAAAATAGCAATGGACTACTCACTAGCAGTAGATGATGGAGGAGTAAAAGCTGCAAAACTTGTAGTGGTGGATGGGACAGGCACATAATTGTTGTTTACATTATTATTAAACTGGCTACTGTTATAAATATTTGCAGTTGAAAAGTCAACAGGAAAACTGTAACAAAAATATAAGCATTAAACCAAGTGCACACAAAACTGGAATATTTACTAAGGCGTAAGAATATTACTTACTCAGGTACTGGAGCAGGGGCGACGACGGGCGGCGCCGCGAGCGGGCTGGCCTGTGGTATGCTGTGCACCGGCCGAGCTATCTTCATGCTGACATCATTACCTCCAGAGAAAAAGCTATTTCCCAGTTTGGGCGCATTCACGAGCGTGTTATTGTTAACTGTCGACTTCGGCGCCTGGCTCGCTATCGATATCAGCTGTGCTGAGCTCGCTGCAGCACTTCCGCTTTTAGCTTTTGACTTACTCTTCGATGATAAACTTCCGTTCGTAACAGTATTATTCAGCGGTTGATCGAGAAAGTAACGTTTCTTCTCGTATTTGTCCGACATAAAATCTTTCACACTTTGTTCATCAGTAAAATTCACACTTTCACCCTCGTATAGGCCTAACCAAACGCGCCTACAGTAATCATTTCCTCTCACTTTTATAAATTCTATCTCTTCCGGGGTAAATGTGGCCATTGAGATCGACTTTACTCGATGGGGAGGCGTCAGACCACGTCTGCAAATAAATCGTGCAGTTCAAATTATCTGTTTGTTGATCTAATTTCTAGCACAAAAGCAACAACACAATAACGCACAAAATAAATACTTACAGCATTCCCGAACATTTTGAACAAACGAACGAACCGATTGTAACATTAACGTACGTAGGTCCTCTTTGGTTGCAATCTAAACAATATTTGTTTCCATTAATAGATATAAGTTCACGTAAAATTTCTAAATTCTTGTCGTCTTGCTTGCGACGGTTTGCAGCCATTTTTGTAATAGACAGACTAAAAATAATAAGAAATGCCAAATCGCAAGTTCCGCCCTTGCAGCACGAGCCACAGCATATGTAACTAAAAGTACTAAAACAAATTCTTAGTACCAACATAAAGACATATTCGACCAACGGCGGAATGAGAAAGCAATATCGCTTCCTAAAGACCACTTCACACTCGTGCGCGAATCACGGCCCGAAGCCGCGAATGCGAGTGTGGAGCAAGTGTGGAAACTGTGGAGTCCATTGTAGCGGTACCCCGGCTGCACACGTTAACTATAAATCGTAGCGATTAATCTGTGCAGTTTTATCTACCGTGTGTATGACAAATCGTTACGAAAATCGCATAGATTTAATATATAGAGATCCCATCTCAGCGAGCTGTCACTGTTGCCACTTTTGTTTAGTGTACGATTAACAATGAGGCCCACCTTGCTGTAGCCATGTCGATAAAGTCATATCGATAAACTATCGACATTTCTTGCAATTTTAATTTTACTTCAAAGGTTTAACGATACCTAAAATGAACAAAAACGCTTTCATTCTTTATTGTGGTTATCAGATCACAATTTTATCGTCACGCCCCAGCAGGGAACCAAGGGAAAGTTCAGATATTTAATTAAAATACATAAATACCTACTAAAATATGTGTTCCGCAATAATTGAATTGTTTAATTACATTATAATATATTCATTATCCATTAGCATTTCAATTATGTTCATGTTTAACGAAGATATTGAAGCTTCAATTAATCGCTATTTCGTTCCGCTGTGTAGCGTTTATCGATATATAACATGATTCAAATTGACTTTTCACATCCCTAAAAGAGCACACATATACGCTTTTACGCACACATACACAGCCTGGGCGCATCAAAAAAGGCAACACTTGATTTGAAGTCCATCTTGTCAACAGTATAGTATAGTTGTCCTTTTTTGACAAACGGCATTTTTAAAAGAGCGAGGAGAGATACTAGTTGCTGCGCCGTGAAAGAGAACAGAAAACGTTGGGCCCTTGGATAATCGACAACGATTTGTCATACACACGGTAGATAAAACTGCTCAAATCGGACTGCACAGATTAATCGATACGATTTACAGTTACGTGTGTAGCCGGCAGTAGCGGATCGTCGCGTTTTCCGTCTTTGTGGCACTGACTTTATCTCATGAATCTAGGATATCTGTAGGGCTACCGCCAATACCGAAAATCGTCAATTGCGGGCATTTTTCTCTGTCACTCTAATTACGCCTTCATTGGAGTAAAAGAGTAAGATCCCCGCAATTTGCGAATTTCGGTTTTCGCGGTAGCCCCTCTGGCATGAGTGGTGGGGGTAACTGACAGAACGGGATAGTCTTAGGCCAAGCGAGCACCACGATTTTAATTTTTGCGACACGATTTCATACTCGGTTTAGACTCTCGCGCGAGCCACGAGACGAGCCGCGAGCCGCGCCACGAGACGCGAGCGCGAGTGTGAACGGTAGGCTCGTGACTCGTCTCGCGGCTCGGCTCGCGCTCGCCTGGCTCGCGTGGAGGAGCGGTTTTTTGGGCACGAGTCAAACGGGCTCGCGCGGGACGCGCGCTTGCGTTCACACTCGCGTTCGACTTGTCATTCGATTATAAACTTTATAGTCCGGTAGCAATAACTTTTGATGTTATAAGATTATTAATGTTGCTTATTTTTTACATATAGTTTCCAGACCACACACTAAATCTAATAATAATAATTTGTGTCATCCTAGGTACTTGCTTAGGTAGAAATTTAGGTACTTATTTCTTTTTTTAAACAGCATTCGGTAAAAAAAATATTCTAGATGAAATTCTTTGTTTCCCTGTAAAAGCAAAGTGGCTTCCGACGTACACACGCATTTTGTGTCATTTTCATCCACGGGTATAATGACATTTAATAAATACCTAATAGTGAACCTAAAATGCCTTAAATAAAATTATAGTCGGTAAGTGAAGTGTTGTACTTCACAGGATATTATAATATGTTATTCAAACAAATGTGTGTCAAATTCATCCAGCGCTTTTATTTTTAATATTTTTTTTTCTTATAAACATCATGTATCTGCCACAAAAAAAAATTCATGTTATTAAGTTTACGTCTACATTATTATAATGCCACATCGAGACAACATTCATAATTTGGGTCATTTTCAACAACGGTTTTTTACTATTTGGCAAAATAAAACTTTGCATGAACAGCGTACGCGGGGAAGGCTACCTACGCGGGTAGGGTGCTTGTTACATGAACATTATGGCTCCTCTACACGATGGGCCAATGCCGGCCACTCAATGAGATAGCAATATCACTTGCTCCCTCTAACGCATAAATGCGTCCCTTGGAGTGGCCGGCGTTGGCCCATCGTGTAGAGGAGCCATTACAGTGTATTTATTTCATTCGGAGGCATAATTACATGAAGTCTTTTCATAGTGTGGGAGTAGGTATGTTGTAAGTATATTTAAAAATAAAATGTAGGCTCCTCATACTGACCAACATTCGTGACGTTCGCAATCAAAAGGTACCACTTTATCCTTGCCATAAGGACTCTCTGATAGGTTATTTGTATAAAGATACAATAAAATTTCGTCTTTATGGTAAACGACAAAGTACCTTTTGAATGAGAATGTCACATCAGCGACTTTTAAAAATAACATTTATTCGATATTTAGTACACTTTTTAAGATTATTTTAAGACGCCATGTATTGCTAATTTGGTGATGTATAAAGCGTGGCAAGCAACGTCAATTACATTGAATACAAGACTTCATAAATTTTAAAAGGTATTGAAAAAAAAAAATGCTCGTTTGAGGAGCAGAATATAATTGTTTTAATTATTTTGGTGATATTACGGGCTCCACCGGGTTGGTATAATCAAAAGGAAAAATTTTGGCTTGCGATTATCGTTAGCCACGCCCCCCACAACATAGCATGAATTGAATGCAATGAAAATATTTGCACTTGCATGTGCAACTATAATATGTACCTAGTTGATACACAATATAAAGACTGATTTTATTAATTTTAGTAATATATATTATTACGATACCTTTTGGTTCAATTGGTGTAAAGGACAAAATGCTACTTTTCAGGAGACGCAAAAAACTGCATTTTTAAAATGTTTATAATATATTTTTGTTGTTTATCTAGGTATGTTTTTGATGTGTATTGGAAAAGTACTCAAAATGTTAGTCTCTTTAACCTGAATTAGCGATTGCTATAGATATGATTATAAATAAATTAAATACGAAAGAAGTTAATGTCCTTTAAAATTGGTCAAAAACACTATGAATGTCCTTTACGCCCATGAAATTTTTGATAATTTAGTGAATCTTGTTTATTAGGGGGTCGTAAGTGACGTTATCAGACTATTTTATACCAAATTCGGGGTGTATTAGTTACCAGTCACGGTACACATGTTGACTATTCTCAGCATAATTTACTGTTACGAAGCTTAAAAATGTATCAAACGGTAGTTGATTATGCCAGGTATATCCCGATTAGAGTTATAATTAATATTTTTCTGATAATATAGTATAATAATAAAGAAAACACAGGCATATTATCTCCGGTTGTTTTCATCTTGCTAACGGCGAGTACTTACTTCTGAACAAAACTGTATATAACGACTACCGTAGGCTCAAAGGGCGTAAGGGACAAAATTGCGAAAATGCAGTTATACTCAGTATTTTTTTCTCTATCGAATAGTATATTTAACGTCTCGATAACATGAAAAAAAATGTCCGTTAAGCCCTATGAAAAATCAATGCTTAAACACAATTTTCCAACGCATTTGGCCGTATCTGCCAATTCAAAAAAATGTTGTGAGAAATTTTGGCGTAACTCCCAACTTTGTGTACGATACGCCCTTTTGCATCGGAAATTTTATTAAATATGTTGTAATTTTTTGTCCGTTACGCCTCTTTGCAGTAGCTTTTTGAGTGCTAAATGTACGTTACGCCCACAACTAATGGATATACGAGTGTTAGATAATTCAATGTAAGAAATACGCCCCCGTACGTACTATGTATAGTTTCGGGTTTATAATTCTTGCTTTTTTGTGTTGAAGTGGGATGACCTAGTTATACTTTCCTTGACAATTTTTTTATTAAGTAGGTACTTGCATTACCTGCTCATGTGCTCATTGCTTTATTTATAGGGTTACTAAATTTTGACAATTTAAACTGAACTAGTGGGTACTTTTTCCTCAGTTTTATGAATATAATAAAACATGACTATATTCAAATGATAATTATGGCGTTTAATTAAGGTTAGACTGATAACTATTAGTTTTGTTTGTGACTGGGTCATTGGTAATATTGATTAAGACGTAATATTAATACTTTTTTGTTTAAACCCTAATTTACAGGATTAACCTTTATAACGTTTGCATTTCAATCCATAGAAGTACGTAAGCCTGGCCATATGCCTTTTTCTACTCTAATATAATGTCATAAATATGCGATCATTCGACTACCGTAGGCTCAAAGGGCGTAAGGGACAAAATGGCGAAAATGAGTTATGAATGCAGTTATACTCAGTTTTTTTTTCTCTATCGAATGGTATATTTAACGTCTCGATAACTTGAAAAAAATGTCCGTTAAGCCCTTTGAAAAATCAATGCTTGAACACAATTTTCCAACGCATTTTGCCGTATCTGCCAATTCAAAAAAAATATGTGAGACATTTGTGCGTAGCTCCCAACTTTTTGTACGATACGCCCTTTTGTATCGGATATTTTATTAAATATGTGCTAATTTTTGTCAGTTTCCCTATTTGCAGTAGATTTTTGAGTGCTTAATGTACGTTACGCCCACAACTAGTGGATATTTATACGAATGTTAGAGAATACAATGTAAGAGATACGCCAACATACTATGTACAATTTCGAGTTTATAATTGTTGCTTTTTTGTGTTTAATTGGGATGACCTAGTACTTTCCTTGTCAATTTTTTTATTAAGGAGGTACTTGCATTACCTGCTCATGTGCTCATTAATGCTTTATTATATAGGGTTACTAAAACTTAACAATTTATACTGAACTAGTTGGTTCCTTTTTCATCAGTTTTAAGAAAATATTAAAACATGATTATATTCAAGTGATAATTATGGCAATTAAAGCCTGACAACAGTTTATTTGACCCTCGCCATTTTGCGGATTTTCAATGTTACTAATTTATTTTACTGGCAACAAGTACTCTTTGACAACGAACGTTGGATGTCATCGAATGTCACCGATGTAAACAAACGGAAAATATCTACGAATATATTCAAATATTATTACAAAAACGGTTTTATTACAAAAATGCCAAAAAAATTACCAATTTGCGAAAAAAATTGTAGTGAATGCAATCAAATACTTACAGCTTAAAAAAGACGAAGGATTACATAGCAATCCAATAAACAATGTTTTAAAGTTGGTTGTTGACATGACCGGTATTGACATTTTATAGTGCGGTTTTATTGAACTGGTTAGTTGTTTGGTTTAAACTTTAATATTTCATTTAAGGTTTATGTAGATCGACGATAAAAATCCTATACCTAATCGAATTGGAGACTGAACATTTTATAATCGAGGTTGGTGGTCCTGAAAGCGACACAACATCTGATGAAAATCAGACTTCGTCAGAGTCAGAAAACGAAGAATATATAAATATTGAATATTTAGAATCAGATTTTGACGAATAGATAAATTGAAAGAACCGAATTCTTTGTAAGCAATGTTTTGACATTATATGAGTATCAACATGAAGCCAATGCCCACTACCCCGACTATACATGACGTACGCACATTATTGCCATACGTGAGCTGTTTGCAGCGACACTATCTCAGGGTTAAATAAACTGTTGTCAGGCTTTAATTAAGGTTAGACTGATAACTTTCGGTTTTGTATGTGACTGGCCCATTTCCAATTATGATTAGACGTAATATTAATACATTTTCGTTTAAATTAAACCCTAATTTATAGGAATATGAAAGTTATTGTCTATAACGTTTGGATTTAAATCCATAGAAGTACGAAGTTGGCCTAGCCATATGCCTTTTTTACTCCCTACTCTGATGTTATGTTATAAATAATCGCATATTCATTAAGTTTTACTGAACAGGCATACAAAATATCAAAACTACTATTGTACCTATTAGTATTATAGTGTGTAAACTTAAATTTTACTATCAAATTAAGATTACAAACAGATATAACGCATACATACTTTCTGTAGTAAAAGTAATCGTTATAAATTGTTTTGATATAAGTACATAAATAGATATAGATGATAGGACAGCAGTGATTCTGTTCAAGAAATATAAACAAATAAAAAAAGAAACATTGGTTTTCGTGGCTTAAAAAACGACCTTTTCCAAGTTTAAGTATCCAAAATAACAAAAAATGGGGAAAAAACTTAACAATGAATACTCTAAGTATAAGTTTTTGAAAAAATAATTGTAAATTATAGTACTTAGAAGTAGTAGTGTTCCTTAAATGCAAGTTGCCAATATTGCAACGAAATTGTTGGATTTACGCCAAATGGTACTAAAACAGTTAATTTTTTTGTACATTACGCCCTTTTTCTAATAAGAGAAACCATAAAAAAGAGGCGTAAGGGACGCCCTTCTTAAAAACAGTCGTGTTTTTTGGCGTAACGGACTTGCTATCTTCGTAAATAAGCAGTGTATTATATTTTCAAGCAATCAGATTAAAAGAGCTCAAAAAGTTAAGAATAAGCCACATACAGGCATCAGTGTATTTAAACAAACAAAAAAGTTATAATTTTTTTTCTCAAATAAAACTGTTTTTTGGCTCTCCTGAAAAATCGCGTTTTGTCCGTTAAGCCCTTTGAGCCTACGGTAGTCGATATTCATTAAGGTTTACTGAATAGACATACGAAATTTCAAAACTACTATTATACCTAATAGTATTTTAGTATGTAAAAGTAAAATTTATAATCCAATTAACATTACAAACAGAAATAACGCATAATACTTTCTATAGTAAAATTAATTTGTTACAAATTAAATGGTAGGACAGCAGTGATTCTGTTGAAGTAATATAAACAAATTAAAAAAAACATTGTTTTTGTGGCTAAGAAAACGACCTTTTCCACGTTTAAGTATCCAAAATAACAAAAATGGGGAAAAACTTAACAGTGAATACATTTCTATAATTTTTCGGAAAAAAGAATGTAAATTATAGTACTTAGAAGTATCTTCTTCTTCTTCTTTAAGTGCCTTCTCCATCCCGGAGGTTGGCGACCTTATGTCTATATGCCATTCTATCTGAAGTCATGCGAATTTGTTTCTCTGTACTGCCCACGTCCAACCAGTCTCTTATGTTCCGTGTCCATGATATTCTCCTTCTCCCACGTCCTCGTTTCCCTTCAATCTTCCCTTCAATAATTAGTTTTAATAAATCATATTTTGAGTTTCTATATATATGTCCGAAATATGTAGCTTTCCTTTCTTTAATAGTTGTTACGACTTCCACCTTTTTCTTCATTAATAACATGACTCTTTCGTTACTAACTTTGTCGGTCCATTTTATCTTAAGCATTCTACGATAGATCCACATTTCAAAAGCCTGTAATTTACTGATCAAATTTTTCCTTAGCGTCCAGCTTTTGGAGCCATACATGAGGATTGGAAGAATATAGCATTTCACCATTCGCCACCTTAATTTTAAATTAATCTTCCTGTTGGTCAACAGTTTCTTCATATTTTGAAAGGCACTCTTGGCAATACCAATTCTAGTTTTAACTTCCTGCTCAGGATCCCACGCTTCATTAAGCCAGCAGCCGAGGTATTTGTACAGTGGAACCTGGATAATTGCAATCTCAAGGTACCGGCCATTTTTTGTCAATTAACCAGGTTTTTCATTTAAGCAGGTCGTGTCAATTAACGAGGTTCAAAAAATCGTTGTGTCAATTATAGAGGTTTTCATTAATAGAGGTTGCGTTCTGACAAATTTCTTTTATGGAGGTGCAAATAACCATTGAAAGTAGATTTACACGCTTACGTTCTGGGTTTCTGGTCTATATATAGCTTCTATACTTGCACTTTTACACTACATTAATTACTACTTTATTTTCTTCTTAATCATTTGGGTTTAAAAAATTCCCTTGAATTGTAGAAGAAAGTTTTATTGGAATGTAAAAAGCATACTTTGTTTTTGATTTAATAAAAAATATTTCACCTACTACAGGCTGTGATAGATACCCAATAAATAAATTGAATTCTGGATGAAGATATAAATAAAATGATCACTGCTATTAAAATATTGTTTCTGCTGTCTACAACTACATTATTTCAATTACAGAGGTAATAAGTAAGACTCGTTTCAATAATAGAGGTAAAAAGGAGAGCAAAAATAACGGATTTTTTTAGCACAGTGTCAATTATAGAGGTCTTAGTTGCGACGTGGTCAATTACAGAGGCAAAATTACGAAAAGCCCTAAAATCTAAATTGCAATTATAGAGGTTCCAAAATTTCAATTATAGAGGCCCTTTGGTCTCAAGGGACCGGGACCGGACTTTTGGTTGCAATTATTGAGGTTTTCCATTTATCCAGGTGCCAATTAACCAGGTTTCACTGTATTTACTAACTCTTTCCAGACTATGTGATCCTAGTTTTAAGGGGGGAGTTTGTGCACTTAGAAGTATAGTGTTCCCTAAATGCAAGTTGCCAATATTGCAACGAAATTGTTGGATTTACGCCAAATGGTACTAAAACAGTTTAATTTTTAGAACATTACGCCCTTTTTCTAATAAGATAAACAATAAAGAAGAGGCGTAAGGGACGCCCTTCTTAAAACAGTCGTGTTTTTTGGCGTAACGGACATGCTGTTTTCGTAAATAAGCATTGTATTATAAGTTCAAGAAATCAGTTTAAAAGACCTCAAAAAGTTAGGAATAAGCCACATACAGGCATCAGTTAATTCCAACAAACAAAAAAGGTCTGATTTTTTTTTCTCAATTGTCAGTTAAGCCCTTTGAGCCTACGGTAGTGGATATAACTCATTTTCGCCAAAATGTCCTTTACGCCAATTGAACCCAGTCCAAGAAGCTTGAACTATCAAAAGTGTTGGTAATTATCATTTAAGGTAAATATATTCAAAACATCAGAATAAACAGGCATTAAATAACCTCAATTTTTTTTGTTCGTAGCATTTTTTATAATAGGTATTATTAATTGTGTAATTAATAATACCTATTATAAAAAAATGATAAGAGCAAAAAAAAATATTAAAAAAATAATGTGCATAATTTATGTTAAGTATGGAAAGACTGGTTTATGCTATTTATAACGAAAAAAAAATTATATCTTTATATTAAAATTTATTAGTCAAGTCACGGTATTAATAACCAAATTTTACTAAAGTGGTACCTTTTCCCTGTCATTGTCACAAATATATGATGCGTGACCGTGAACACTGAAGTTTGCAAATTGCGGACTCTTTCTGTTTTACTCCAATTAGACGTAATAAAAGTGACAGAGAAAGATGTCCGCAATTTGCGAATTGCGATGTTCGCGGTAGGCCCTCAGGATGGATCTGTCGCATATTTGTTAATCAACATTACGTAACGAACGTCAAAGAGGAATTTCACATTCTCAATGTGTATATAGATATAAACAGACCTTAATTCTCGCAATAAGATGTACTTACTTACAGTTCTTTTGGTAAATGGTGACATTGTACAATATCTATAAGTTCTCTTTGTAGTATTATAACTTTGCATAAGTTGCGTTAATTTGGCGCGCAGGCGAAGTAAACATGCGTTGCGTACGCAACGTGTGGTTTTTAGAGAGAGGCCCTTACCCGCCGCCGCCACGCCAAGGTCGCGCCGTGCCCGCCGCGCCCGCCCCCCCTGCACGGCCCGCGTTGCCCGTTAATAGCCGCCCGCTAGCGTCGTATGAACGCAAACATTATTTTTGTATTATCTGTTTATGCAATGGATGAAACTGACACAAATTCATATTTCTTATTAATCCCGCCTTTTATATTAATAAGATGTGAACTCTAGTAACTTTAATATTCTTTTGTTATGGTAATAGCCTGTTAGAACAAAATTATCACAAATCTTATGAAGCTATGCCTTAATAAGCCTACATATTGACACGATTAAATGCCACGTCAGCAATTTTTTTTAACTTTAATTATTTTTTGAGTCATTTTGAATAGTATGACATAGTATCCGATTGCAATGGACGTAATTGACACAAACTATGTTTTCACATTAAAAAAACTATCCTAAATGCGACACAGTTACATGTTTTCTCTCGAATATTCTTTTCTCCAAAATAATTCAAAATAAAAATAATTACCACAAATTATTAAATTACTTAAGAAGCAAATAATATCTGTGACACAAAACAAAATGTAAGATTAACATCTTATAACAGTATTCGTAAGCGAAAAAATAATTGACTTTAATATTAATTTAAGTTAGGGCTCAAAATATAGCCAGCGCTACAGGACTATTATGCCGTGCCGTTAGTGTTTAAAATATATTAGCTCGACGAGCTTACGCGCAATGAGACGAGCCTCGAGCCGAGCCACGAGGCGAGAGTGTAATCATTAGCTCGACGGGCTCATGCGCTCAGGGCCACTCGAGGCGAGCCACGAGACGCGCCGCGAGACGAGCCGCGAGCCGAGAGTCTAAACCGGCTATTAGAATCGCGCTGTAATATATCGCAGAAAATTCACTGCGCGCACTGCGATGAAAAAGTCGACGATTTGTTCATTCTCAACATGGATTTCGTACCAGTCGTTTGTCATGAAACGTGTCTTTAATATGCGATCGCCGTATAACGTTGAGTATTTATACCACAAAGGTGATCTCCTTCTATTTCCACAATTAAATGGTCAACATCTAGCGTCTCATCTTGAGACTCCATCGGAGAAGCAGGTTCCGACATGTTGAGGCTTGGAGAGCGAAGTGCCGACTGAGCTCCGCGGTGCGATTTTATTATCGCAGTGCGCGCAGGGCCATACAACTCCGTATGCTGCAATTCACTTTGCGACAATCGCGTCGCGAGCAGTCGCGGAAAAATGTGACAAATCACAATTTTAAAATCGCTGCGATATTTTTGTCGCATATGCGCGCACTGCCATATAAACACATACGTTACATTTCTGCGACTAAATTATCGCGCGACAAAAAGTCGTGGTGCGTGCTTGGCCTTATGTATCTGTCAGTAGGAGTAGCAGCGAAAGAGCTATTATTCTTTGTCCTTGTGACAGTCGCACATTTTATTTGTTCCCCACCTTTTTTTTAGTATGGATAATGGTGGGCAACAAATGAATTCGACCAATCACAGTGTCGCCTATGTTTTGTCCCTCACGGTGGCACGCGTATACCACTTCTATACAATCCTACCTTCTATGCTTTATCAGGGGTGCGAAACTCCTGAGATCGGTCAAACTCGGCTCCGCTCGGCTCAGCATTGCTCCGAGCAATTATTAGGGTTGGCACCACTTGACTTCCTTCTGCGTGCACGACCACAGATAAGATAATCACTTGAATTTTGACAACCCTAAATAGCCGAAAGGGATAGTGCCATATATTAGAAAGGGATAGCATGATTCGACCCTGAACCGCTGTCAAACTTCGGTTTTGTAGGAAGTTTCCTTTCTGTACGGTAGTACTATTATTTATTCTGTGGCTTTATCCCATCGATTTGACAATGTCAACTTGCGTTCAAATATTATTACTTTTTGCCACTATAGACAAATATTCCACGGATTTTTATTCTTTTATTTATTAGAAATCAACCTAAATTGAGTGAAAGTAATTACCTTCTTTTTTAGATTAGAAATATTGATGTGTAGTTAGTTTTATACATTTTTTGTTCAAAGGCGGTGGTACGAAAACATCTTTATAGTAGTAGGTATTCGAACGCAGTATTGTATTGTTTACGTTTGACTTTGATTGTATTTACGAAAGATCTTCCATTCTTCGAACAAATTTTTCAATTTTTGTTTATCAAAAATGTCCATAAATGAAAAAACGTGCAGGCTATGCATGAATACTGAGGCAATGATCAATTTATTTTCAGTGGATGGCGATCTTACACTTGATAAAAAAATCAGTGCATGTATTGATTTAAAGGTAAGTAAGCATTGGAAAGAGAAGTTACATTTTAGGAATTAAAAAATTCATCGCGCCAGATTATGATTTGATACTTATAATATTTAAATCTAACTTTCAGATTGGTATTGGTGACGGGTTACCTGCAGCCATATGCAAAATCTGTGAAAATAATGTAAAAACATTTTATGATTTCAAGCAAAAGTGTTTATTTATTGATTCTAAGTTAAGAAAAGAGAAACTAGCTAAGAACTGTCAGTATTCACCAAGCAAACTAACTTTGGATGACACTGATCTGGACAATATCAAGATGGATATTAAAATAGAATGTGATATTTTTAACAAAATGGATAGTGAGTTGAAGAACACATTTGATTCTTGGCTGTCAGATGACGCCGACTCAGCGTTTTA
This sequence comes from Cydia splendana, assembly GCF_910591565.1. Taxonomy (NCBI): domain Eukaryota; kingdom Metazoa; phylum Arthropoda; class Insecta; order Lepidoptera; family Tortricidae; genus Cydia; species Cydia splendana. The sequence continues at coordinate 6,250,049 of NC_085964.1, forward strand.
TGTGGATTACTTTAATAACCAAGTGTCTGGCAAGGAAGACGAAAATGAACCTACATCAGGAATCTTGAACAACTTGCCACAACATGATGATAAGAAAATGCATCTTAAAAAACAATCTAGAAATTTGAGGAAAACAGAATCAACTCAACCAAAAATATACCAATGTGAGATTTGTGGGCGTATATTAAAAAACAAATCAGTATTAGGTAAGCACATTGCTACACACTCTGGTATCAAACAATTTTCATGTAAACTTTGTTCAAAAACATTCACTAGAGCAGAACATAAGGTTGTTCATATGAGAATCCATCTGGGTATCAAACCATACATTTGCGAAATATGCGGAAGGTCCTTTACAAAACGGCAAGATTTAATCAGACATATGAGAATTCATAGTGATGCTAAAAATTATGCATGTCCCAGGTGTGACCGCAGGTTCAAGCGCTCTGGTGATGTACATAGCCACTTGCGAACACACACCGGTGCCAAACCATATAGCTGTAATGTTTGTGACAAGAGCTACACTTCACACAGTGGTCTTAGGAAACATTACAAAACACATTGTAAAAGAGAAAACACTATTATCAAATGAGACAGGACAGGACATGCTAAGGTTGTGGTTTAACAGTTGTCTCTTAAAATGTCTTGGGTCTTGATGAAGGGTTAACTGGCTTGTTACACTTTGTTGATGCAACATGTACTTAGTATTTATGGATATGAGATATGGGTGATTAAACTGATAAATAAAGGTTCAAATACTATAATAGTTTATTTCAAGTGTTCAAGAACCTACTTGACAAATCACTACCTTTTTCTTTTTTATTGGCTATTCTTGATCCAAATTGTAGAGCTCTTTTGGGAAGGGTGACAACATTTCTTAAACCTAAATTAAAGGCAACAAGACGCAACATTAGTTTGTCTCCAATGCCAGGACCAAAATCATCACTAGGGAAACACCTAGAATAGAAAACACAAGAATTAATTTATATTGTGTTAATTTATTAAATCATATATAACTGTAAGTTAAAATCTTACTTCAGCCAGGGTTTTAAATTCAAAACATAATCTGTGAACTCCTCATCCAGGTACGGCATCCTGGGTTGTCTCCCGTGGTCACATATCACTCTGTTATCTCGCGCCAGGTTTCTAAAAGATATCCTCTTCCAGTCCAATAGAAGTTCCTCACTAAGCCCTGGCCAGGAATGTCTCTTAAATGCATTATAGTGCCTTTTATATCCCCCAAATAATTCATCAGCACCTGAACCTAATAACAACACCTGTAAACACAATTGCTATAATAAAAAAAGTTATATTCCCTACAATGTATTTTATTTGTGTACAAATAGAGTTCATTTTACCCTGCAAGATGAAGTACTATCCTCAACTTGTCCACGAGAGGCAAACCACAAAGCTGATCCTAAGCTTTCATCTAAAATAGTTTTCCTTGGGAACACTAGATCTGCAATTGTTTTCATTTGAAACTCCTCTAGTTCTTCTTTGGGAACATTAACTTCTATAAAATTCCATTTTCTACAAAATAATATAATTAAAATCAAGGAAGTGAACACAACTTACATAAAGTGTAATCAAATTTAGCAAAATGTTATAAATGAGTCACCTTGTTGGACATAGAGTTTTCAATTCCTCAAAAGACTGTCTCCCTGTCAATCTGTCTGGCACATCGTATGATGCCATGGAATCTTTTTTGAATGCAACATTTATAAGGTCAATGCTTTGTTCTTCAGATACATATCTATGAGCCAGATATGCAAGAATAGTACAGTCTAAACCTCCTGAAAATAGGATACCAATTGTACAATGAGAACAAGAGTTCTCTCTAGAAATAAGACAGTTTTTACATTTATTGGGTTGCCTTTTCAATCTGATTTTTACACTTTTTTGTAGAAGTTCAGTCAGTCTTCTAACGGTGATTATAATAGTTGGATGGCTCAAAAGTGTCTCCATCATTTTCATATGCCCATCATTGTTTTTGGATGTAGCTCTAAGAAACTCTATCAGATCATCCTGTAAAAGTTAACACACAATATTATATGAAATATTTAATGCCTATACATTGATTATTTGCAATTAATGTATATTTATAAGTGCATGCTACATCACCCACCTCAATCCAGAGCTCTCTTGGAGTTTCGGATGCAACTTTGAAATCCTCATCAGGTATATTTTGTTGTTTCTGGAAGGTCTCATATAGATCTTCAATTAAATAATTTTCTGTTTCATTACTAGCCCATGAGTGTAATGTGACTTTATTAGTATTAATATTTAAACAGTAAATATGTGTTGCTGGAACTTCTACACAATTATATCTTCTATCTAAAAATATTAAATTTATTAATGTTATGTATTAAAGATATTTTTGTGGCGCAACATCTAGAAGTATTTTTAGCTCACCCAAGACGTTACTGATTGCTATATAATTATCCATTTTATGAAACAGCAGACTGTTCCTACCAATCCGATCACGAGTAAAATATAGATCTTGCGTAAGTTTATCATAGTAAATAATACTAAAGGGCCCTTTGAGCAATTTTAACTGTGCAATAATATGTTCTTTTGCAGAAGTTTCCTGAAAAAAAAAGTTTATGTTTAGGCAAATGTTTACCAAACTTATTATTTCATTAAAATAACTTACTGTTTTTGGAGCAATCTTTTTCATTATAGTCATCGTATCAGAGACACTTTCATTCCAAGATTCGTCAAAAATATCTCCATTATAAAGCAGAATTCCAACATCACTTTCAACAGGCTGTGGTGTTAGCTCCTGGCCCTGCATCCATAGCACTGCCCCACAGAAAATTATCCTAATACCGCCATCGGAATTTATTTCTGAGGTATTGAAACAGTCTGGACCCCTATTCTTAATACGTTGCAGAATAGTACGATCATTGTAAACCTTAAAATAAAATAAAAGTTTGAAATTGGCGCTAACCTGCATTGCCTAAATTGAAATTGTAGCGATCTGAGTTACCTTAGGCGTAACAGAACTTGAGTAACAGATTTCACAAATTATTCCACACATTATTATAACAACATTTATACATTTAGAAATAATATTTAACATGAACAAATAAGTTAAAAAGTAACCTAAAATTTTTCTGTCATTGTCAGTTACCGGAAGCACAGACTATAAAATAAAGCCCCCTTCACACCAGGCTGACGCAACTGGGAACAAAAAAAGGTTTTGTATGGGCTTCAGTGACCTAGCCATAGCCAAAAAAACAAAATAAAACGTCAGTGCTATTTATCTGTCAAGTCAACTGTCAGCCACATTGCTTTGTTGCTTGTCATGGCGGTTCGTAGGTTTTACTTACGTATTTCTTGCAATTTCTTTTTTAAAAGCCTTCGTTATTTTCCAAAACAGTCAAACGTGATAAGAACATACAGTGAGTCAATAGATTTTGTTTAAATGCCACCGAAAACGAAGTTGTTTCAGTGCGAAATATGTGGCAATTGATACGCTCGCGAAAATCGCAGAAAAGGAAGTTTATTTTTCGAAATTTCCATTAGATGAAGACCGGTAAGTATTGCTTTAGATACTTTTAGCCTTAATTTGGTGTAGCAGGTTATAAAGACATCGAAAATTAGATATTTCATATCCACTTTCATTGTGAACTAGTGACGTATCGATATCGACTGCAGCCTAATTTTTTATCAATGTAAATAAAATAAAATGAGTGAATTTCCTGGTATACAACATGACTATAATTATTTCTCCGAATATTTTTAGTGGAAAATTATTTATCATCTGTGCATTAATGGAATGGACTTTATATTATATATTTTTGGAATCTAGTAATAGGGGATATTACTGCAATGTTCTGCCGCCAGAGTGCAGTACTACCGACTCCAGTAAATTCATAGACTAACTTATACATACTCTGCCTTAAACTGTTTTTTGACAAGTTTTCACAGACAATAAATTATTATGACATTGATGCATCAAGGCGGTTTGTTAACAAGGTCCTAAGTACTGGTAAGCGCGAAAATCTAATATTAGTTATCTGCCTTTTTATCGCTCGAATATGCAAGAGTGATAGAGAGGATAACGAAATTTCGGTTTTCTTGTTTCGTGGTAGACCCCTAGATTGTGACAGATAGTGGTAGTGGCGCTACCTACGCAGAGTTTTGCGTGATATTCTCTATTATTTAAGATTTTAACCTAAAATATAAGAAAAAGTATGTGTCTCTGATTTAATTATTAAATGTTTTCAGATGCAGGCAGTGGCGCAAATAAGTTGTAAAGGAAGACTTAATTTCATTATTCAAGAATATATTATAGAGAAAAAAAAATCATTTAATCAGGTGAACACACATTTTACTCTGTTACCTGTGGACCGTCGGACCGTCGGGATGTATTTTAAATTAATTATATTAAATTATTAAAATAAAATCATTTTACATATTTTTATTTTAACAAATAAAAATCGTGTTCACATTTAAGTCCAACATGTATTAGTCCACTAAAAGTCCACACTATATATAACATAACGACTTAAATGTGGACTCGATTCTAACCTGATTTCTAGTACGAAATTTGTTGACAGGGGACCATGTTCAACCCTCCCCAATTTATCGATATCGATAAAATACGCAAGCGTCTGGCATACTACACTATTTAAGCCTGTTATGTTGGTACTATTGTTCTTTGACAGCTCTTTGTCATACATGTTGGTAATGATTGGAACACCAAACATACACACAGACTAATCAAATCGCTAGTATGGAAGTCCCGTCTCTTAAAACGTAGTGATTATATTCTCTTTGTCGTACGTGTTGGTAATGATTGGATAACCAAACATATACACAGACCAATCAAGTCGCTAGTATGGAAGTCCCGTCTCTTAAAACGTAGTGATTATATTCTCTTTGCTCCACACTGTGTGGAGCGGGCTAAGTACATTTCATTGGCCAACATAAGGCCCCATTCGCACGACAGCTTAAAAAGCGTTGCGTTAAAACCCGACGTTGGCGCTTTTTTACCGTTTCCAATATTTGTGTTCATATGAACGCTTAAAAATCACTTGTGAGTCGTACTGCCACGTACGCATCTCAGCAAAGCCATACTTTATTTGCTATTACGACGTATTATTTGAATATAGCTTGAATATTTCAGGAATTTGTAAGCATAAGTTGACATTTTTAAGGTGAAACTAATAATAATCTTGACGATTGACACCAAAAATTGACACTTGACAGCCAACTGACAGCAGCGCCGGCGCTTTTTTAACGCTTGTGAGAACAGATACACGGAGTTCCGTATGCTCTATTCAATTTGACGCCAACGCTCAACGCCGAAAATCGAACAGTGCTCGATAAAAAAGCGCCGCGCTTAAAAACCGCCTTCGTGTGAATACATACATGGTTATCCATTTGCGTCATTCAAACGCTTTTTCAACGCGCGTTGAAAAAGCTGCCGTGCGAACGGGGCCTAAGCAATAAAACATATTCAAGTTACTTATTTAACTGCTCAAAGTAGAATGAAAACACTAGATAAGTAGAAAAATATATCTGTGTTCTGTCACTCTATAAAAAGCAAATTAGAAGTCATAAATTGTCATAGCATGCTATAAAAATGCTCTGTGAATGGACGTGGAACACAAGAACGAACGGAGTAAATAACATTAAAATATATAGCAAATAAGAACAGACAATCGTTTTATATAATGCGGATATGATATATATGATTTCACAATGAGTGCACCTGAAAATGAAACCGATACGAACTGTGCAGCTGATGAGACGGCTGAAAATACGGAAGAGAATGACAAACTGGCGCTTGCCGAATATATATCTGGCCTGGAAGCAAGAATAAAACAGAAAACTGAAATGAGGAATAGTAATTTGAACTGCGTTCGACCCCCAGACAGCTACTTTTCAAAATTAGATTCTGGCTTAAAAAAGAACACCACTTTTGTGAAAAAATTGAAGTCGTTCAGTGCTATTCAAATGGACGCGTTACTGAAAGATTACAGTGTATTGAACCTTACCAAATACATATCTGAGGTAGCGGCTGCCATAGCAGAAGCAAAGTTAAAGATGTCAGACATACCAGCCGCAATAAACTTGTGTTCAGCTGTCCACCGCACGTATTCGGAATTCTCTTCAAATTTCTTCGAAAATTGGCAGAAACTTCTTAAAGTGACAGATAAAATAACGAACTCTTCTAAATTGCGTGTGGATATCAGGTTTTATGCAGAGTTAGTTGCAGTGGGTGTGTTCCCTAATAAAATTGGTTTGCCTCTCTTGGGAAATGTTCTAACTGTTCTGATTAACATGGACAAGGATGAGCCAAACAATATTCCAATACTGTTGTCGTTCTGCAAGCACTGTGGTGAAGATTACGCAGGGTTAGTGCCCAAAAAAATCAAGGATACTGCAGAGGTAATGTTATACATTTATAGATAAAATAACTTTGTACATAATAGGATAATATTATCAATAAATTCACATCAATTCTAGTGTATCAAATAAAGCACTTATGCTGTTAGGATTTTTAATTAATTGGTTCGCATTTACCTTCTGCTTCAATACTTATTTTTTCTTGTTTCCTCATTGCTGAGTATCACAATCACATGTAATTTGTCTCTATTTTGTGCGGTCATAAGCCATGTATGTAGACTGCATGGTGCAGAGTTGCAGACTGCCGTGAGCCGACTCTACATCTTCTTCTTCGTCGTAACCTCATGACTGAGGGTTGTGACTGCCATAAGTTGCATTTTCTTGGATTGCTCTCCAACCTGGCTGATCTTCTGCCTTCCGCATAGAGCCCTGGAACTTGACGCGTGTGACTGCCTCAATGGCATCAAACCAGCGTGTGGGTATTCTGCCTCTGCCTCTTCTGCCCTCAACCTGGTCACCGATCATCAACTTCTCTAGACTGTCGGGTTCCCGCCAGGACAAGTGCCCAAAGAAGCCGAGGATTCTCCTGAGACAGATAGTAGATAGACGGGTTTTTATGTTGAGCTCGTTCAGAATAGACACGTTGGTGCGATGCGCTGTCCATGAGATGCCCAACATTTTGCGCCAGCACCACATTTCGAACGCGTCTATTTTTGCCCTTGTGCGAGCTTTTAGGGTCCAAGTTTCCGCTGCATAGAGAAATATGGAGAAAACGAGAGTGCGCATGAGGCGTATTTTTGTGTTGCGCTTGATGTTTCTGTTTTTCCATATTTTCCCCAGCCGGTTGACAGCTGATTTGGCCATTTGCCCACGCCTTGTCACTTCCTTATCGCAGTCCCCGTTATTACAAACTAGTGACCCCAGGTACACAAATTCCTGCACCGTATCCAGGTCACGCAGTTCGTAAGTCCTCTGCATCTGGTCCGCTTGGTCCACAAACATAAGTTTGGTCTTGCTCCTATTGATGAGAAGTCCATATTCTGCGCTGACATCCTCGATCCTGCGCAATAACTCCGAGAGTTCGGCTTCATTGGTGCCAATAATGGTGGTGTCATCGGCAAACCGAAGGTTGCTTATTAATTGGCCGCCAACCCTTACACCTCTCTTCCAGCCGTCCAGTACACGGCGCATTATATGTTCTCCAACCAGATTAAAAAGCTGAGGGGAGAGTATGCAGCCTTGCCTGACGCCTCTTTCTGTTTTGAAGGGATGGGAAATGTCGTCATCTAACCGCACTCTAGTGCTACCGTTCAAATAGAGGTTCTGCACAAGGAATACTAGGTGTTCTGGTATACCCATTTCCTTCATTACTCCGAACATTTTGTGCCAGCTGATGCAGTCGAAGGCTTTTGCGTAGTCGATGAAGCAGAGCACCATAGGTACATTCAATTCTCTGCATTTCTCTATGAGCTGCCTAATGTTCAAGATTTGCTCACGCGTCCCTTTGCACTTAACAAACCCGGCCTGTTCTTTCGCGATTTGTTTTTGAATGAAGTGCTCTACATAGCATTTGACTAATGTGTCACCATTCTTTGCCACCAATACAAATGTTTTAAACAATTGATAATCAACAACATTTGCTTGAGAGGTCAGCTACTGTTGCTTACAGGCTGACCTTATGATGAGGGATATCATTTATCAAAAAAATATTAAGAAATATTAATCAACATTAATTGTTAAAAAAAACAAGTGCAGTGATATACACGCATCAGCTTTCAGCTGCTAGTGTATTAAACAATATAATAATAATAAATACCCTGAAACAAACTATTTTTCACAATATTGCACCTTACAGTCTCCATATTCTTTATTTCTTAGTTTCATGTCTTTCCTATATTAACAATCAGACTATTAAGACGATTAGTATAGGCTGGTATAGGAATTGACAGTGTAGGAATCAAACGTCAAAAGTTATGTCTACTATTTCAAATGTTGTAGAATCATGGGCTTAAGACTGTGATATTACCAATTACGTCTCATGCATTACAGAAGCTGAATGTGCAAATACCACGAAACACATTCCTGCCGGCCGAAAAGCAAACAGTAGTGCGCCAGCTACTCAAGGACTACTTCGCAACATTACTGAAGCACCTGCTGGAGGAGCGGGCGCAGCTGCAGGCGCTGCACGCCGCCAACCAGCGCACGCTGCACACGCGCGGGGAGCTCTCACAGGAGCGCAAGGACCAGCTGGAACACCACCAGGTATAGACCGGCCAATCATTTTTACCACTTAATAACTACCGGATGCGGCAGGCCCAGATGGAGATGGCGGGACGACATAGACAACCTTCTCAACAACTGGCCAGAGCAGAGCGCTATGACGGGAATTGTGGAAGCCACGGGGAGAGACCTTTGCCCAGCAATGGGACACCATAATAGAAGACTAGTGATAGGTGTAACTTCAGCAATAATTAGGTTATGGTGGAGGGGCGTATTTTGAAATTTGGCGCCCCGGGCCAATATACGTTTCGCCGCCCTAGAAGTCAAGGAAGAAAAACAAAATGCAATCGGCCAGGGGCGGCATATGCCGCCCCTGGGACTTGGCGACCCGGGCCATGGCCCGGATGGCCCTAGGGTAAATACGCCCCTGTTATGGTGTATGGTCTATTGTTATATTTTTGAGAATTGCTGATTTCTATATTTTTTTTATTGGTTTTGAAAACAATTTACTATCTAAGTAACAGTGGAAATATTGCAATTTATACAATGAAATTTCAAGTTTACTAAATTCACTTGTAAATAAGTTTTTGGAAAAAATTTCATACTCATCGAAACAATTCTAAAAACCCCAAACACAATTAGGTTTCGTTGTTTTATCACAGAGTTCCTATAGCCGTCTCTTACGTACATTGCAAGATTTGCAAGTTAATAAAAAGCTTGTAAAATAATTATGAAAATTCATCTTGCAATTTGCCAAGTACAATCATGATATTCATGATCATTGTCATCCTATTCCTAAACATATTAAACGCCAATTTTCACATATTTTCAGGCCACCTACGACAAACTGCTAGCCGGCGCTCAAAGCTTCGCCGAGGTGCTCGGCGAGGAGCTGGGCGAGGCGGGCGAGCCCCCCACACTGTCCATGACCGTCACCGAGACCCCCGGCACCGTCACCATCGGCGGCACCGAGGAGTTCAACATGCAGGCCGGCACCGACCCCTGGCAGGATGAAGATACGAGGACCTTTTATACACACTTGCCGGATTTGAAAGTGTTTATGCCTAACTATCAATTAAAGGAGGTAAGAGATTGCGACATACCAAACAATTATTACCTTAAATTTTATATCAGTTTGTTGGTTTGTACCCTATTTGCCAATGGAAGAGCGGTATGTCTCCCGACACAAGTATCTTTATACTTAATGGGAGATTCCAGCTTTTTATGTTTTATTGTATCATGTGTTAAAACCAAATAAACTATTTTGTATGTTTTGTAAATGTCAAAACTGGATCCAAGCCCTTGCAAAAGGCAAGGCAAGTGCAGACAAGTTTTATGATCGCTTTTACGCCTCCTAGTTTGACTCTTATGATCTTCCATTGTTCCATTGGTTCCTAAAGGCACTTTTGTTTTAATGTCGCGCATAATCTGATATATTCCTTTCTAAACGTCATTTAAAATAACTCTACAAACAAACTATGATCATTGCAGACAACCAAAAGTAAGACTGAAACCGTAACAGAGGAAATGTTGGACGAGGACCTGAAAGAAGACGAGCTAAGTGACAGTGAGGAGCCCGCCGTGCCCGACGTGGAGGACGACCATCAGCCCGCCAGCGTCTCCAACAAGTAATATTAGCACAGAATAAATAATAGTACTAGGTACAGAAGATTCACTCTCTAACAAAACGCGTCTGTTACGATTAGGACAGATATGACCGCTAGGTGGCTCAAGCGCCACGCGCGGCTTATGACTAGCCACCAAAATTGGTGTGGGACGGATGTACTTGTTGCGACGCAACGAAATCGCGGTGTGAGCCACGCCTGATATTAGTAAACTAGACGGGCCCGCAGCTCCGCTCGCGTAAATGAAATTAAGAGTGTGTCAACCCTGCCAGGGTTCATAACGGTGATAGGGATTTCTTATTTGTACCTGTTATTTGGATAACTTAATACGCAAAATAACTGAAAAAAATTATGTGATTTGATAAAAGGCAAAATTATACTTTTTCATCTACGTAGTTATTTATTTAAAACTCGTTTCAACATAAAATTATTATTTATTTTTATAAGCCTAATTGCAAAAACGTTCATTAGATTAATTTCCGCCTTAAGACGAATATGGACGACCACCGCCCATAAATCGCCTTTTGGTACAAACGTACGTACTCCCCATTTCCCTTTCTGAATACTAACATTACTTACGGTTATGTGAATCCTGGCCTCCGAGAAAAGACAAAACAAAACACACCATGTTTCTCGGTCTTGCGATAGCTCTCGCCAGTCCCCATGGCCGAGGATAAGCAGATCTCGAGCAACTACGTCGTTCCAGCGGTAGGTACCTATGACGTCCAATTGGGCGTCTCCCATTTCGTTGTCCCAAGTACGCTCTCGTCACGGCACGATCCTCTCCCATTCTCTCTAAATGTCCGAGCCAATGTAAGCTTAGCCACTTTTGTCTCTCAGTATTCCGCCAGTATATCGGAACACATCCTTATTTCTATAGCAACAGAGTTATATTACGATATTTGGCCGACTGCTGACTGTACGTTTGCTTATTTTCACCAGGTCGTTTCGCTCAAAAATATCTGAACATGCACTTAAATTTTATCTACCTACATTATAACTTGCTATCAACTTTGTATTTTTGGCCCATCTCGGCAGCCCGGTCCCCGGACGAATTTGTTTGCCGAAGCTGTGAAAGTAAATCTGAATAACATAACTCAAAAAGAAATTTAAAACAACAAAATACAAATGACTATTGATATTGATAAGTCATTATCAGTCATTATATGGCATGTCACTCGTATGGGCATAAACTAAGGTAAAAGGTTGAGGTTGACAGCACTTTTTATTTTACTTCGAGTAAAAAAGGCCGAAATCACTGCATACCAACATAACAAACATAATTTTGGTTATTTGAAGTTCGAAACAAAACCAACCGAGAGTTTCCGAAAATAGCCGATAGTCGTAAAACGAAGAATGTTATGAAAATTTCTTTTGCTTATTGTAAATTAAATACGCATCGAAAGCGATAGTTTTTATGCTCTAGTTATATTCTCATACTTAGATAATAGATTAGAACAGTTTTTTCTTATCATACGTGCGTCGTATTTGAGAAACGTGTCAAAAACTTTTTTAGAAATTTGTAAGGCGCCATCTCGCTTCTTCCCTCGTTTTTTATCCCGTTCTGGTTTTTCAATTTTATATATATGATTCTTTAGTGTTGAATAGGGGGTAATGTAATTTTGCAATGTTCTGCCGCCAGAGTGCAGCACTAGCACTTATCGTAAATATGTTGTAAAGTTTTTTGAACGCTTTATGTCATATAGGCCACTAAACGAAGGAAAAACTGGGGAAGTAATGTGTCGCGTATTTTGGCATAGTTGTAGGGAATGGTGTATTAAACAACATATTAAAAGTACCGAAGGGTGGGGGTGAAGCTAACGGGTAGGGCGGGGTTTAAAGGTCCCTTTTTATAGTTTTTCGTAAATAATTCGTAAACGGTAGCCCATAGCAAAAAATTGTCTTATACGTAAATAATCTGTATAACATTTCCTACAAAATATATATACAGGGTGTCCCAAAAATTGCACGTCAAACTGACACTGGAGGTAGGAGTATGAATTTCCAGATATCTATCTACAAATAATCTGCCTAATATTCTGTTACAGATACGCTCTAGATGCATTTTTGAATGAACTGCCCAACTGTATCAATCGGGAACTTATTGACAACGCAGCTGTAGACTTCGTCCTGAATCTCAACACCAAAAACAACAGGAAGAAACTGACAAGGGTCCTGTTCAGTGTTGCCAGAACCAGATTAGATTTGTTGCCATTTTATTCCCGGTTTGCGGCAAATCTGTATCCAGTGTTGCCTGATGTTTGCATCGACTTATGCCAGATGTTGAAGCAAGATTTTAAGTATCATGTTAGGAAAAAGGATCAGATCAACATTGAATCAAAGGTATATTTTGCTGTAATCTGCAATTTTCTGTGGAGTACATGTATAGAGAACTTATAGTCCAATTTTATTTTTGTTCACAGATAAAAGTAGTGAGATTCATAGGTGAATTAGTAAAATTCGGTCTGTACTCCAAAATGGAAGCCCTATACTGCCTGAAAGTGTTACTACACGACTTTAAGCATCATCACATCGAAATGGCGTGCAACCTGCTTGAGACGTGCGGGAGGTATCTATATTGCAATCCTGACACTCATCAGAGGACGATGATTTATTTGCAGCAGATGATGAGGAAAAAGGTATGTTATTATGGATTAAGATGTGGTCTTGTTAGTTATCGTGCGTTACTTATTTGCTCGTTTCAATAGCATTCAAAATACCATTAAGTTTCCACTTCGATTTTGCAGGGCTCTCATCAATTTTAGCCTGAAATGAACTCGAATCTTCAATATATAGGGCTCATTTAGATGATGCGAGTTTCATTACATTGCGGTTTTTGATCGGTCGATTGAATTGAGCGTAACTAACAGTCCGCAATTTAACTAAAATCGCATGCAAGTTCGCGCGGCAGTTGTCTATGTTAAATAGATAAATAATCTAAGCATTTTTTTAGACCGTTTCGGCCCTCGACTCGCGCTACGTAACGCAGATCGAGAACGCGTTCTACTACGTCTGCCCGCCAGAAGCCCCGGCCCAACCTAAAGAGGAAGAGCCACCTATGCATCAGTTCATAAGGAAAATTCTACACGAGGATCTACAGAAGAGTAACGAGGAGAAGATCTTCAGACTGATGCGGAAGATAAACTGGGAGGATCCGGAGATAGCGGCCGTGGCCATACAGCACCTGGCGGGCGGCTGGCGCGTCCGGGCCAGTGCGCGCCGCGCGCTCGCGCGCATGGCGGCGGAGCTCGCGGCTTGGCAGGTATGTGTATACTGGGCTTGAGTATGAAAGGTAGATTCATTTGTTTGAAATTGAATACCTAAGTACTTCGAGCAACACCGGCTTCCGACACATCGGAAGGGAGGGGCCCAAGCGATATCTCACCGTACAAATCTTTCTGCCATTTTTCGCGGGGGGAAAGGTGCACACAGTCGCACTTCTCACACACTTACATACAAAATCCAATCTGTAATGACGACACAAATACATAGAAAATGACACACGTCAAAGACAAATCTTGCAAACCTCGATCTCTTTTTGTGTACGGACGAGTGACAAGTGTCACAACACGCACACTAACACATTTTCGTTGAAGTATGTTATTGTATTCTGAGAGATGAGAAGTCGGATTTGTCGCTCGACCGATCCGCAATTTGTACTGAGCGAGCAAAATCGATAAATCTAACAATTACATGAGACTAAAATATAATAATTGTGTTTGAATGTAATTAAACGTATGATATGTAAAAAAAATATTACATGTGAAATGTAACACTTTCTTTTTGTAAATTTGATGTCCCCGACCTCTTTTTATAACAAAAAACCGAGCAAACAGGCATTTTTGTGCAGCAGTGTTCACGCGCGCGTCTGGACTCGGTCTAGTGAAAAATCCAAGTGCAACTAGTTTTATTATCCGCGCTAGATTAGATTGACGCGCTAATCTTGTACCTCGGCAGAGGGGAAATAGTGCGAATGCCGCCTCCCTTCCGTGTTGCTCGAAGCCTAAGTAGGTTTCTTTGAACAATTTATGCAGATTTTTTTACATTACATTTACATATGGATAAATAAAGGAACACTAATCCATTATTTTTATTGGATTTGAGAGACCAGATTATCCCGAAAATTGACCTTTCGCCCTCAGGATGAGGTGAGCACTACTTCTGAATCTACATGGAACATGAACGATCCCTCGTTCTTTCGTACTAGTGCTCAACCTTACCATGATACATACAACTCATTAATTTCACATATTTTGTCCACATTTTTACCAATATTGACGATGTTGATTTTAACAGGAGCTTTAGTTTTGTTTTTGAATTTGTAACCTTGTCTTACTTAATAAAAGTTATAATTTAATTTTGTAATGAGGCCTTTGTTAGGGTATCCGGGACTCAGGAGGATATGAAACTAAACCTAAAACGTTACGTTGCTGCTGTAGGAGATGGTGGCGCCGTGCGTGGTGGATGCGGTGCTGGAGGACATCCGCGCCACGCTGGAGGACCCGCACCCGCGCCACAACCAGCGCCGCATCGCCACCGTGCGCTACCTCGGCGAGCTCTACAACTACAAGCTGCTCGACTCGCGCGATGTCTTCACTGTCTTATACTCATTCATTACTTTTGGCGTCAGCAACGACCATACTGTCGTCTCCCCACTCGATCCACCAGATAATGTCTTCCGAATCAGACTAGTTTGCGCTTTACTAGAGACCTGCGGCGCGTATTTCAACAGCGGCTCGAGCAAAAAACGCCTCGACTACTTCTTAATCTTCTTCCAAAATTACTACTGGTTCAAATGCTCCGACCCCATTTATACTGAGGAAAACAAATTCCCTATTTACGTCAAATATATTTATCAGGAGTGCTTGACGACGCTCCGACCGAAGTTAACGCTTTTTACGGATTGGCAGCAGTGTAAAGACGCAATTGAAGAGTTGAGGCAGACATTATATCCAGAATTAGGTGAGGAGGAATATGATAACGAGGACCAGGGTGACGATAGCGTGAATGACGGGTTGGACACGATTATAGAGACTGATGACGAGACTGATAATCCGCAGTTGATGGACGAGAGTTCAGATGACGAGCCGCTAACGGAGAATGCTGGGATGGAGGAGAATGAGGTGCAGAGCGATGATAATAATATGGGCAACGAGCCTAGGAGACCCGCGCCTAAGCCGGTAATATTCCTACAATATTCTATATACATAATTTATTTGGGCGCTGGGCTTTCATGCGTAGGTAATTGTATATCATCTTGTAAATCATGTATTGTCGGTCATCTATATATATAAATTTTCATTACATTATACATATTTATTAGCAAGCATTTCTCAGTCATCGTTAAGAAGTTGCTAATCTAATAATAAAAAAAATCCGTAGGTTGAAGACGTGGAATTCGAGTCGGCATTCGAAAAGATGGTGATGGAGAACATAGCGGAGCGGCAGCGCGAGAACCGGCCGCAGCAGCGCGACATCGCCGTGCCCATGACGTGCCGCCAGACCACCAAGAAAACCTACGACCAGCTGCTGGTAGGCTCTGTCTGTACAAACAATTCTTTACATATAACTTAAGACCTCTGACAAATTTAAAACAGCGACATCTAGTTAGCGAAAACTATCCACGAGCAGGGGTAGGAAACTAGAGCGTTCGGGCATTTTCGGCTCCGTTCGCCTCAGCATTGTTCCGGGCAATTATTAGGGTTGGCACAACTTGGCGTCCCTTTGCGTGTACGACCACAGATAAGATAATACCCTGAATTTTGACAACCCTTAATAGCCGAAAGGGATAGTACCATAGATAAGAAAGGCACAGCATGATTCGTCCCTGAATCGCTGTCAAACTTCGGTTTTGTAGAAAGTTTATTTTCTGTACGGTAGTACTACTTATTACTTATTCTGTGCCACGAGCCAAAAAGTAGAAGTCTCGACAGACGACACCTTGGATTAAAAAACTGCATCAAAATCGGTTTATCCGTTAAGAAGCTATCCGTCAGTTTTTAGAACGCGATCTAAACGATAAAAGTCTTATGAAAACTTATTTGATACCCTTCATAATAAGAATATAATAGATTTTATTTGTTTATTACAGCAAGGGGAGGAAGGTGTGGAATTTGTCCTGATGGTACGGAAAGGCACCAAGCCCCAGTACAAG
This sequence comes from Cydia splendana, assembly GCF_910591565.1. Taxonomy (NCBI): domain Eukaryota; kingdom Metazoa; phylum Arthropoda; class Insecta; order Lepidoptera; family Tortricidae; genus Cydia; species Cydia splendana. The sequence goes on from NC_085964.1 coordinate 6,266,408, forward strand.
TCGTTCAACGCCCCGCCAGAGCTGGCCAGCAACTTGCAGCAGCAGGCATTGGCCGATAAGCAAGAGAAGGAAAGAGTTAAACGGTATGTAGACTCCATTAGGACATGATGTCACAATCCTCAGCATTGAGGGACCGACTGAAGAAGAAGAAGACTCCATTTAAACCCCAAGTGGTGATTTAATTTAATTTTGCCATACTATTTTTCCTTAAAAATCGCAGTATCATATGTTCGGAACACTGAAACAGCTTGCGTTGCCAGAGCTAGACCTCTTTAATGATATGCAATTTAATTCACTTCTCCTTACCCGAAGCAGAACCCTATTCTGCCTGCCTGCCTGCGAATAAGGCAACGATTTGAGCCAGTTGTGCCAGGATATTGTTGTAAACATATAACTGTATAAAATTTATTAGTTACAGGTCTCTGGCACAAAGTAACAATTTTTATTTATTTATTTAATCTTTATTGCACAAAAGAAAACCTTATAGTACAAAAGGCGGACTTAATGCCATAAGGCATTCTCTACCAGTCAACCTTAATTTTATTTATTTTCATTCCTTAGGTTAACTCTAAACATATCAGAAAGACAAGAAGAAGAGGAATACAGTGCCGAAAGCGGCGGCGGCTCCGGCGGGCTCGGCAACCCGAACCGCGGCCAGCACGTCCGACAGAAGTACCAGCACCCCAAGGGCGCCCCCGACGCCGACCTCATCTTCGGACCAAAGAAATTCAAATGAAACAGACTCGACTCAATGGAATTATGAGTCTTGTCTTCTACTGATGGCGTTCACTTCAAATGTTTCGATGGAGAATTGGCCTTCCGTATAGTAAAGCGAAAGTTGTAATCGGATTTGTATTTGTACTTCCAAGTACTTCATGTTATGTATCTCTAATATTAAATGAAGCGAGGAAACATTTTGGTTTTTTGTAAAACACACCCACTTAACTCTTTTAATGTACCTATTAAAATTATGCGATACCGTTTTAGATACCCTTTAGGTTTTAAATATGTACACTATTTACAATTTATAGAGATTATCGCTCTTATAGCCGTAAATGACTACCGCACCGTACCGCGACGGTGGTAAAAACATCTCTTACTCGCTCTAACTTTTACCTGCGTCCTTAACGCATGTATGCCCTTGCACACTATCGATAAGTGCGCCGCACCGCACCAAAGTCACGCCCCGTTTTAATTAACGTGGGCTATTTGTGAAATTATTTTGGTCTCCTATTTGCTTCAGTTACGCTGCGCTTGGTTACTGTTGGTTACTCTCTCTCAGATTGCCATATTAGGATCTTGCTGAACTCGCACACTGCTTAAAGGCCGTAACACACTATCGCACCGCACCAAGGTCATTGTGCGACGCACCGATAAGTAAGAGCGAGAAAGAGATATCGCTTTCTCGCTCTTACTTATGGGTGCGTCGCACAATGACCTTGGTGCGGTGCGATAGTGTGTTACTGCTATTATACCGTTGTTTGCACGTATACAACAGCAACACTCCTAAATGTACATCGGTGGCTTTTATTACTAAACGTATAAAGTCCACCGATCTATAGTTAACAGTGTGGGTGATGGTACAAGATGTATTTTAAGTTATAACAGAACTTACATAAGCACCATTTGCAAGTTACATGCGCCATCTGCAAGAAATTATCGGGGTAGTATACGAACGCACTCTATAACGTATACGTTATCTGTGGTCCAATTTTGTCATTAGATTTTTACGTTTGACACTGACAGCTACAAACAAGCTACAAAAACGCTTGATTCTACCAACTACTAACGACCGATTTAAAAATAATTTCTTATTGTTGTGACATCGTAGAACTTGATAGAGAAATTAAATTGACCATTCTTATGATTTCACAAACGTTTGTGGAATATTATATCATAGTTAAAGGTTTCTAACCGGTATTGTTAAGGAAGCATAACCTATAACACCATGGGTGACTCCGATTTTAGCAAGTTATTACAGCAAGCGGAACAGCTAACAACAGAGATAGAAGGCAATGAAGAACTGCCAAGGGTTGAGCGCTCCTTGGGGCAGGTGTTGGAGGCTTCACAAGAGTTATATTCCAAAGTTATTCAATCTGGCGCCAATGACATCCAAGCGTATGTAACTTATGTTTGTGTTGCAAATAGTGATTGTAAATACTTATTTTAAGATTGGATTGCATTATCATACGTTTGTTTCTTGTAGCCACTTGCTGTTCGGTTCAAAAGGAATAGATTTGCAGCAAATATCTCAAAAGCTAGATACACTGAGTTCTAAACGAACATTTGAGCCTCTGCAGCCTATTGCGGATTCAGACGTCGAGAGTTTCTTGAAGAATGAGAGAGAAAACGCCATATTATCACTAATCGATGAAGTGAACAGAAATGTAAGTGTACAAATTACTCATAATAAGATGTAGCAAAATCTGGTTAATTACTTCACTAGATTTATTGCTTTAATTTTTATATATTTTAATTTAAAAAACGTAATATGAAATGTAGAAACACCATGATTAATTAGTTACTCATTGAAGTAGATTCCATGTTTAAAAAAGGCACTCCCACTTCCAGGCACTACAAACAGTTGAAGACCAGAAATGGGAGCACATGGTATCAGAATGGAACAAAGAGAAGATCAAGCTAATGAATGCCATGATAGGCCCCTCTCAAAACTGGCTAGATTTAAAACGCACAGCAGAGCCCCCTAGCATTGCTGATACTCCCAAGAAGTTTGGACACTCTATCCTAGATCCCGTGGAGGTGGCATATTCAAAGCAAGTTCATCAGTACAATAAGCTGGTGTTCCAAGGTTCTAAGTCAAGAACGCCTTTGTACCAGAAATTTGCACAGGTTGCCGAGGAGCTGAATGACCCTGTAAGTATGCTTGCACCCTGTAAGTACGCAGTATTATCCTCTAGCCACCCAGATTCCTATAAAAAGATCTCCTGTTCCATTCTAATTTGAATGCTGCTTTTCATGATGTTACTCCAATAATGACTACAATTTGCTCTAATACCTTTTATGATTTGGTGTAACAGAAGTAAAACTTGGTTGCACCAAACAACCTGTCACAGTTAAAATATTCACTAAATTTTATCATAATGAAGATGACTGTACCTACTCCGCTGAGTGGAATTGACCAGTTTGTGTAAGACTACAAATGTTAACTCTTCTCATTTCTAAGTCTATATTTGATAATGTATTTGAATTCCCAAAAATGTGATATTGTTTTTACAGAAAGTGAAAGAGATGTGGGAAATTATAAAGACAATGGCCAATGTTCCGCTCCTAGCAAGGGAGGAGGATCCTTTGAAGTTGAGAGGGAATCCCACCAACCAGCAGTTTTTCATTGCACAAGGGAAGAAGTATTTGGAAAAGAGGTTTGTCTATTTCTTTTGCTGTCTTTTTTTTCAATATCAAATATGTTACATTAAAAGTACACTAGAGATTTGATTCTCTTTTTTGTATACAACAGATTAATATTTCTACTTCATATGAATGTCTTTAATTAAATATATTGTCAGCTAAACTATAAAAAGTAAAACCTGCAGTAAATTACTACTTTGCTGTTTATACAAATATTATCAATACATAATAATACTTCATGGATGCTATAAAATCCGCGCAGTGATGCGTCACTAACTATATACAATCATAGTCAACCTAAATTCATGACATAGGCTTAACTTCGCATATCTGTTCAGATACAAGCAGTACATGAGCGACGTGGTCCGCACGAACCCTGGCGGCGCGCTGCGTGGTGGTGAGCCGGGCACCTACCCCCTCGTGCGGGGCTTCGTCGCCCTGCGCCTGCAGGCCGCGCCCGCGCTCTCTGACGGCACGATTGACGACCGTCCTCTCTGGCCCATGGTGTATTACTGTTTGAGAAGCGGTGATGCTACTGCAGCATTACATTGCCTCAGGAAGGCTGGGTGAGTGGAGCTTTTTTATTTTTTTGTATAACTTTGTGCATTTTAGTGTACATAAATATCTAAATTGATGTTTGATGCTAGGCAAAGAAATAGAGATCTCTATAAGCCGTGAATATTTACTTATCACTTCTTTCATGGACATCACTTTCCCCTGAGATTTTCTTCACTTTTATTTGTAATTTAATTACTTTGCAGAAATTTTCTTATTGTTTGTTCACAGGAGAGATCATGAAGAGTTTATTGCGGCTCTGGAGGAGCACATCAGCAATCCGGAGAAGGCTTTAAGTGATAAGCTGCAAACTGCTATCAACTTCCAGTACAGAATCCAAGTTCGCAATTCAACTGATCCATATAAAAGAGCTGTGAGTATAGCTTATTGGAAAGACCACTTTATACATTTATTTTTATGGCAGGGTTATTACAGCGTTTTTGCCCCTGTAATTTTTGACGTTGTGATTCGCCAGTCTTGTTAGTGACATTTTTGGTTTAATCTACCAAAAAATGTGTCCTAAGAAATTTGATGTACAAAACGCGCGCGTGGTCTCTCTCTTCTCCCGGCCGATTTCGGCCACAGCGACTGCATTTTATTATGCCTAGGAGTCGGAACTTAGATTGAAACCCCCAAGGAAAGAAAAAGCGTGGCCGTCCCAAACAAACCTGGCGGCGTACGGTGTTAGAAGAGGCGAAGAAGTTCGGGAAGTCTTGGAGCGAAATGAAGCGAGAAGCTAAGATCGATCTACATGGAGAGTCACTGTGGACGCCCTCAGCTCCATCTAGGGGACATAGGATCTTAAGTCAAGTAAGTCAGGAGCGGGAGCTGAGCTGGTCTGCTCGCTCGTGCGCCCTCATGTGACTGCAGTACCCAATCTTCGTCTCGTTTATACAAAAAAAAAAACTATACCGTGACTACCACCGTGACCGTGGCTACCAATATAGCCGGGTACTGACTGAGCGAGCAGCCTCGCGAGGCAGCCTCGGACGAATGCCGCGCAACGTTTGCCGCGCAACGTTTGCCGCGCGAGGCAGCCTCGGTCACTAGGTTTTGTTGCACGAGGCTGCCGCGCGCGGAAAAGCCGAGCCACGGTGACGCCTGAGCCAAACATCGAGCGCTCAGTTTAACGTGAAGTCGCACAGAGACCGCGCGTGTAATGAGGCCGTTCATTCGAAAACTGTCGCTTGGTAGCGATATTTATTTATATATGAGGAATGAGTTTTTCGGAACTTATGTACGAAATATCATTTGATATTTGCCAGTCGCTTTTTGGTGAAGGAAAACATCGTGAGGAAACCGGACTAATCCCAATAAGGCCTAGTTTCCCCTCTGGGTTGGAAGGTGAGATGGCAGTCGCTTTCGTAAAAACTAGTGCCTACGTCAAATCATGGGATTAGTTGTCAAGCGGACCCCAGGCTCCCATGAGCCATGGCATAATGCCGGGACAACGCGAGGAAGATGATGATATGAGGTATTTAGGCAGTGGTCTGCCTAAATACCTGATCCTGTGATTCGGCTTTTTTTTTCTCTCGACTTTTCCTTCCTGTAAGATCCTAGCAAGGACTCCATCTTTTTCTTTAAATCACTTATTGGAATGTTTATTTCTTGGCTTATATTTCTCCACGCATCTTTTCTTAGTCCTCTATTAGTGTAATCGGGACATTTCGATCCCATAATCGTCTATATTCACCATATAGTTGTGTCAATTTAAGGCACTGTTCTTTATCCATGGCGCTAACATGCGCCGAACAAGCGAGGCAAAACACAACCGTCTTGAGTGAGCGCGGCAAACTTACTGAGGCGCCTTTGAGCATGGACAAAAAACCGACAACGCTCGGCTCGGGCCGAGGCGCGCTCGGCCGAGGCCAGACATGCGTTTGCCTCGGGCGAGGCACGTCCTGACTGACCGAGGATTTGCCTCACGAGGCTGCTCGCTCAGTCAGTACCCGGCTTATACTTAAATTTTGAAGCAATTTGTAGTCTTTAGGCGAGCGGCGGCTCGCGCGGCACGATCAAAATGTGGGCCCGCCGCCCAGATCGTCGTGCGTCCAGAACGCCCTATCTTTGTTATAACAACATTACAACTCATTTAGCCTCATTCTGACGTTACCATGGTGTTCGTAGGTATACTGTGTGGTGGGCGGCTGCGACCCGAGCGACGAACATTCCGAAGTTGCTCGCACGGCCGACGACTATCTGTGGTTGAAACTGGCGGTCATCAAGAGCGGATCTACACAGACCGAGTCCTTCACTTACTCCGACTTGCAGAAACTGATCTTAGAAGAATATGGTAAGGATTGTAGTCCCTAAGATACCCTAGGCTAGGTAAACAAGGATATAAGGCCCTATCCAACATTCATCTCCTTAAAATAGCAAATCAATGCAGAATCCAACTCCATTGATTGAGCCATTTACTCCAAGTCCTTACTCTGACTTGGGCCCAGCGCTAACTAGAGCATCAAAGCCGTCAAATATTTTGTATTTGGGGAATAACATTTTTCGTTAAAATACCATAAAAAACTTAAAACCTAACATACTGTATAAAAATCTGAAATTTAATGTGTTATTCTTACAGGTGAGACACATTACCACGCGTATGAAAAACCACTGGTCTACTTCCAAGTGCTAACATTGACTGGACAGTTTGAACCGGCGATTGAATTCCTGTCAAGAATACCAAGGTGAATATTAGATATTATATCAAGAAATGCCGCGCTACTATAGGACTTTATAGCCATCAAAAGCGATGCGGAAACCCACAAACCCACAAGCGCCGCATCAAGCATCTACAACAGATGATGTGGCCAATGATGATATGTCGTTTTTCTTGTTTGTTTTGAACTTTTAAAATGAAAATATGTATTGTTATTATTTAGATATCGAGTACACGGTGTTCACATGGCCCTGGCGCTACATGACGTCTACATGTTGGGAACACCTCGCAACGTCCAAGCGCCCCTACGTAAGTATACACATACACTATATACATTAATTAAGGTAGCAATAGCAGCATAAACAAGGCCGATAACCTCGGTTTTATTTTTGTATAGTATCCTTCCTTCCTTTTCCTTTTTTGGAAGCAGGTTAAAAATGTCACCTGGGCTACAAGAACAAATTATTACCAATAAGTATTATTCCAGTGTCGGTGGACACGGAAGACCCGCCGCCGCTGCGCCGCCTCAACCTGGCCCGCCTGTTGTTGCTCTACGTGAGGAAGTTTGAGCTCACAGACCCCTCCGATGCTTTACACTATTACTTCTTCCTCAGGTAAGACAATAGTAACTTATACTAGAGTTAGACTTGGGTTGTAATTTGTCTTTTCTTTGCGGAAAGGTTAAAACAAATAATAATATTTATGGTACAGGCCAATACCAGTAGTATATCAATCACACACAATAGTTTGGCTCACGATTGCACCGAGAAGTAAATATGTATGGTACAGTGCAGCAAGCAAAGAAGGGAACATGTTGTGCGATGTAGGGGCAACATGATTCGTAACCCCCCTTTGTCATACGTTGGTTTTGTTAGGCACTGAAAATTCTGTATGTATCGTAAAAAAAAATCTGTGCCAAGTCGTCGCTGGCCGTCTTGGCGCAGATATAAGTCACATGCAGCTTGTAATATCCTTTGCTATTGGGAAAAGGATAGACAACTTTTGTTTCTCTATTTATTATAATTATTATGACCCACTACTCTGCTTCCTCTATAAAATTTTTTTAGGGTTCCGTACCCAAACGGGACCCTATTACTAAGACTCCGCTGTCCGTCTGTCTGTCTGTCACCAGGCTGTATCTCATGAACCGTGATAGACTAGACAGTTGAAATTTTCACAGATGATGTCGCTATAACAACAAATACTAAAAACAGAATAAAATAAATATTTAAGTGAGGCTCCCATACAATGTAATTTTTTTGCCGTTTTTTGCGTAATGGTACGGAACCCTTCGTGCGGGAGTCCGACTCGCTCTGGGCCGGTTTTTAAAATTAGCGTTCTATATTGTTACAGAAACTTGAAAGACCCTGAAGGCAAGAACTTATTCATGTGCTGTTGCACGGACCTAGCTCTAGAGTGCCGCGACTACGAGATGCTGTTCGGGCGCTCCGACACCAACACCGGCGTGCGCAGCCCCGGCCTGCTCGACCAGTTCAACAACCCGCACATTGACAGCAAAGTGAGTGCCGATAGTATACCTAATTGCTGTGAGATAAGGTCGACTTGTCAAATTGTGTCTCTAAAGAGGGGCGCAGAAAATGACAAAGATTGAAGTTCGAATATTAATTTTAATCAATTTGCAGGTGATTGCCCTGAATGTCGCTGAGCAGCTAGTTAACAAAGGCCTGTTCGAAGATGCCATTACTGTTTATGATATAGCCGAGGTAAGTTTAAGGCGAGGTAAGCTCTTAGAAACGTAATTTTTAGTGCCATTTTATTAAGAAACGGCAAAGATTAGACACGTGAAAAAAATATATGTTGCTTTTGAGACCTTTATGTAAGTACGTCGGGTACTCGTTACATAATTGAACAAACTTCGCTCGATAAAAAAAAATCCAAACATACCATTATTTTCTACCTTAAAACTCATTTCATTTCAATATTATACTACTTGATGTATTGAAAATCACATCAAAAGTAAACGTCTGTAATGATGTAATGTCCGTCGGGTTTAATATTGTTAATTTCGTAACACATATAACTTTAAACTCAAAATTTACGAATTCACGGCACCATTTACTCGCGCCCCCGCTGCCAGCCCGCCGCTCAGTCCCGAGCGGGACGCGTTGGAGGACGGACGCTTGCCAATTTTTGAAGCGCTCCATATTACGATTGGTTGATAGTACCTACAGTTTTTCATGGTATAACTCTAGATTCTAAATTCCAGTGGGGTCCCCATATTTCTGCTCTTTCGAATAGACTGAGTTCTGCAGCTTTTGCAGTGAGCAAAACTCGTTAGCTAACCGATGTGAAAACAACTTGATCAGTATATTTTCATTACTGCCATAGCATTATGTCATAAGACAGAAGGAGCAACCGTTCAGATACTATTGTAACATTGACACGACCGAATAGTTACTAGAGTTAAACTAAGAAAAGTCTGCAGCGATTTTGATAGCCCACGCAGTGCAAGTGTTATTTATACGTCATAATTTCATAGAAGTTTGACGTTTAAAATAACACTTGCACTGCGTGGGCTATCAAATCCGCTGCAGACTTTTCTTCGTCTAACTCTAAATACCATTTTACCATTTTTGTTCTGCAGAAGAGGGCTATTCGAACAATATATAAAATGAACCATAGAAACTCACTTAGAGATAAATTGTGACATCCCACGGGTAAAGGTACCTTATGCCGGCTACATACGTAACGATAAATCGTTGCGATAAAACTGTGCAGTCCGACTGTGCGATAAATCGAACGTTCCTAGTGCCTCCACACGCCTCCGATATCGGAGCCGATCGTCAGTTCTCCGCAAAGCTCATCAGAAACAACATGTCATCCACAATGGCACTGCTTTGGAGTTAGATTTATGATTTCTCTATTATACAGATGTATAATGTAGGTAAAGCCATACGATTAAATAAAATTATAGTATGAGCGTAGGAAAACATGAAAAATCCCGTAAGTACATAAATAAGTTTTTGCCAAAAATTTCATTTTTGGTACAAGCTTTTATTGCTGACTGTACTTTTCTTACAACAGACAACTAATACTCATCAAGACAATTATAAAAACCCCTAACACTATTAGGTTGCGTTGTTTCATCACAGAGTTCCTATGGCCACCTCCTGTCTCCATCCTCAGATCAGCTCAATGGTGCCATAATATTGGATTGTCATCCGATTTATACATGCAAATTACAAATACAATGCAAATACAAAAAAAATCAGCTCAATCGGAAACCGGGAAGTGGATCAAATTTAACTTGCTAGATTTGATTACAGACCGACAAACAGACAGACAACAGTCAGGTGAAACTAAATAAAAGCTTGTAAAAACAGCGACTACGAACAGAGAACCCTACTATCGGGTCACTGGCACTAAATGCAGTACCGTCTTGACCATAAGGGCACACGGGGCCCGTGCACACAGGGCCCCGTTCCTCAGGGGGCCCCGAAGGATAGACAGTAACCGTATATATATTTGATTACACATAATAAATGTTAGTTTAATTCACTTTCTTTACTTTCCAAATTCTAAACTTTATTTTTTTCATTAATGTACTTACTTGAATAATAGGTAACCCACGTGCGCACACAAGCGAGCGACGTGAAGTACTGCCGAAATGAACGGTCGCCATCCACACGCAACGATAAAACTGTGCAGTTCGCTTCGACAACGATTTTTCTGATATAATTTGCAACTGCCACCGATCAACGATTTATCGTAACGATTTGTCATACACACGGTTCGATTTATCTGCACAGTCGGACTGCACAGTTTTATCGCAACGATTTATCGTTACGTATGTAGCCGGCATTATGGCGGTTGGCGCTTACGCTATTATTAACGCCGCTTCAATACTAATGCGGTGCTATGCGACGTAAGCGCCAGCCGCCATAAGGTACCTTTTCGCGTGGAACGTCTCAATTTAATTAAATTGACAATAACAGCGCACTGTCAATACATTTATTAGAATATTCTGTATATAGGTATATAAAAGTATTGTCAATTTTAGGAAAACTTGTGACATTCATAATATCGATACCTTTGGGTTCAATTGGCGTAACGGACATTTTGGCGAAAATGTGTTACATATACAGTTTTATTCAGAATTCCAAGCCCTTTCGTTCTGCATAGTTAAAATTGCGATATCTCTTAAAAACTTGCCTTTACGACCCAATTTTTTACTATGATTTTGTAAAAACACCTTAGCTCAGGGACCGTAAATGACCAGTTACATGCTCAAAGATGTTATCGTAAAGGTTACCGCTAAATATAAATATTGTTGTAAATGACTCACATGTCTTTTGTCGTCCTTTAAGCCCTTCATTTGTCTTGAAGATTTTTCATATCGTATGGTCAAGATGGTCATAAAGGACATATTTTAGTATTGATATTATTTTACTTGCCCTTTACAACCCGCCCTAAAAATGATTTTACCATAAGTATATGAAGCGAACTAGGTTGTACAGGACTTTTCTAATATTTGTGTCTTTTACTACCACAAATTAGTTTCTAAACTCTAAATTCAAAACAAATAGCATGGACGTAGCGGTGTATAATATCAAATAAAAAGTTTCCTGGGACCTTTATTACTATAATGTACCTAATGTTTGTCCTTAAATTTTAAAGCATTTACGCTAAGAGTTTTTTCCGCAGTTATCTTTACTCATGGGCGTAAAGATCTATAATACCAAATTATTAAATAGTTTTATGGGCCCTTTATTACTAAAATGTAATGTTTGCCCTTTAACTTAGAAACCTCAGCTCAGGTTTTTTCAGCAACTATCGTTATTTTACTCGCAGTGGAATCTCTTATAGTCCTGCGACAACATACTAGCCTGTGCATAATACACTCTGTACCTCTCTGATTCGCATTTTTTGTTGATTAGGAGAACAAGACAGGTCACACATCGGAGATGCAGCTTGACCGGGCGCAGGGTTATGTTATGCCTGTTATTATTCGTCCCTGATCAGTGGAACTGGTTGTTTGTGTGTAATTTAATTATTTCTGTCATTGCATGAGCTCGGCTACAATAACTCGTTGATATAAAAAAAAAACTTCGTTTCAAGCACTTTAGAAAGTTTGAAACGTATCTGGACGAAGAAGTAAATAATATTTAATGACCAAATCGGTTTAAATTAATTCGTTTACTTAATTGTTTCATAATCGTTTTAAAAGAAGATACTCGATGATGTATAGAAAGTAAGTTACGCAGACGTTAGCGAATATGTCAGTGTCAAAGTCGTGGTGAGGCTATTGAATAAAAATACTAGTAGGTACTAAAAAGCTTTCACATACATCTTATACAAGAATATCCATTATTACAAAAAAATTGAAACATGAACGACTGTTCCAATTGAATATTATTATGATTTAAATTTCATCGAACTGAATAAATGCTATAGGTAGGACCTTGGGCCTTAGGAGGATAGGGGATTATTAAGGACTGTGTTTGACAACTTATAGGACGATCGACAGCAGCATATTTTATCAATGGTATCGATATTATCTAACTTTTGTCCTACAATGTGGTTAATCTATCTAAATGAAACCACACTTGAAGACTAGTTAAATCTCTCGGGTTACATAAACATAGGTACATAGATAGCTACGAGTACATTCATACTAACAAACTCGGCAAGTTCAATAAAATATTGTCCGAATGATAGACAATATTATGTCCACTAGACAATAAAACAATATAACAATTAATATGAGCCTATTTTTAACATTACTTTTAAATCGATAATTTAGGAATAGGAAATCGTACGCAAAGTAGTTATTGAACACTCCCTTATCTCGGCAGTGCAGTGTAATGTTGCACGCGCCCGGTCAAGACAAGACTGAAGATACCTTTGGGTTCGATTGGCGTAACGACAACAAGGACAAAATGCTACTTTTCAGGAGACGCGAATTACTGCGATGTTTTGTTTAATGTTGATATACGTTTTTTATTTATCGAGCTATATTTTTGATGTATATTGGAAAAGTATTCAAAATGTTAGTCTCTTTAACCTAAATTAACGATCATATCTATAAATTCAATACGAAAGAAGTTAATGTCCTTTAAAATTGGTCAAAAACACTATGAATGTCCTTTACGACCATGACATTTTTGATAATTTAGTGAGTCTTGTTTAGAAGGGGGTCGTAAGTGACATACTCAGACTTTTTTAGTCTAAGTTCGGGGTGTATTCGTTACCAACTACGGTACACATCGACTACCGTAGGCTCAAAGGGTTTAACGGACAAAACGCGATTTTTAGGAGCCAAAAAACGGTTTTATTTTGAGAAAAAAAATCATACCTTTTGGTTTGTTTGAATAAACGGATGTCTGTATATGGCTTATTCTTAACTTTTTGAGCTCTTTTGAACTGTTTGCTTGAACTTATGATACAATGCTTATTTACGAAAATAGCATGTCCGTTACGCCAAAAAACACGACTGTTTTTAAGAAGGGCGTCCCTTACGCCTCTTTTTTTATGGGTGTCTTATTAGAAAAAGGGCGTAATGTACTTACAAAAAATGTTAGCCACAAAACATTTTTTTTTGTTTCAACAGAATCACTGCTGTCCTACCATCTATATATATATATTTATGTATATAAAAACAATTTATAATAATTACTTTTACTATACTATGTATTTTATAACTGGTCATTTACGCCCCCTGAGCTAAGATGTTTTTCCAAAATCATGGTAAAAAATTGGCAACATTTAAAGAGATATTGAAATTTTAACTATACAGAACGAAAGCGCTTGGAATTCTGAATAAAACTGTATATATAACTCATTTTCGCCAAAATGTCCTTTACGCCAATGTGTATATGGCTTATTCTTAACTTTTTGAGCTCTTTTGAACTGATTGCTTGAACTTATGATACAATGCTTATTTACGAAAATAGCATGTCCGTTACGCCAAAAAACACGACTGTTTTTAAGAAGGGCGTCCCTTGCGCCTCTTTTTTTATGGTTGTCTTATTAAAAAAAGGGCGTAAAGGGGCCCACTGATTAACAGTCCGCCGGACGGTATCGGCCTGTCAGTTAGAACAAAATTTTGACAGTTCCGAACAACTGACAGGCCGATACCGTCCGGCAGACTGTTAATCAGTGGGCCCCTTAATGTACTTACAAAAAATTTTAACCACAAAACATTTTTTTTTTGTTTCAACAGAATCACTGCTGTCCTACCATCTATATCTATTTATTTATGTATAGGGATCATCCATTAATTACGTCACACGAATTTCTAGGTTTTTTGACCCCTCCCCCCCTCCTTGTCATTGTCACACTTGGTCACATTTTGCAAATCCCTCCCCACCTGGTGTGACGTCACATTTTAGGCAATTTTGTTTTCAACAAAATCAGTAATAGTAACTCGGCATTATTTTTTTTAATGAAAAAATATTTTTGGTAAAAGAAATATTAGTAATTTTATAACACAAAACCAATTAGAATTTACCAACGAAAATGACTTCCAAAAACTCATTATTTAAATGTACAGCGAATAAAAAAATTAAATTAATTTTCGGTTACTGATGAAGTTAAAGTGACGTCACAATGTTTGTGACTCCCCCCTTCCCCATGTCACAACATGTCACATTTTCTTGACCCCTCCCTCCCCCTAAACGTGTGACGTAATTAATGGATGACCCCATATCAAAACAATTTATAATAATTACTTTTACTATACTATGTATTTTATAACTGGTCATTTACGCCCCCTGAGCTAAGATGTTTTTCCAAAATTTAAATATTTAAAGAGATATTGAAATTTTAACTATACAGAACGAAAGCGCTTGGAATTCTGAATAAAACTATATATATATATAACTCATTTTCGCCAAAATGTCCTTTACGCCAATTGAACCCAAAAGTATCGATTTCTAATATATCACACAAGACTACATGAATGATAAAACAACGTGGAATTAACTGTGATTAGAAATTATTGATTATTTATTTTACTGTGGAATACTCTAGTATTGTATACCTATATAATTATCTTTACTTACCACCATTGTAAATTTCATTAAATACTCATCAAAATTCGAAATAGCCTATAATCAATTTCAATTTTATTTATTTCGCAAATATATAAACCTTATTCAATATAAGTTTCCGGAAAAAAATTTGGAACTAACAAACCAGAATACGGATGGCGACAGAATAAGGAAGTAGACGTGTTGCGCGGCGCGGGAATCGTGCGGCGGGGCGCGCGGGGTGCCCCCCTGCCTATTCTATCGCTGCGTCTTCACCCCTTGAAAACGTAAAACTCGAGTATAAGAGCGCCTTAACCGTACAAGTTTATTAGGATTAGTTGTTTGCGTCAATTACGTGTTCTTTTTTTAAATGAGATTTATAAGTGCAAGTGAAAAAATTTGTTTATAAGAATTCACGTATTCAGTACGAATACAGATGTGCAAGTTGCGGAATTTTCAAAAACTTGAAAAAGTTCTTGGATATTCGAGAACTTTTACTTTAGAAGCTTCCATTTATTGTGGTGGGCCGAATTTTTACACCACTTGTTTTTTTCAGAACCTCGAGAAAGTCCTAGAGCTATTCTGCATGCTGCTCCCCCAAGTGCTGGTGGCGGGCGGCGGCGGCGCGCTGCGCGCCCGCCTCGGCACGCGCGCCGAGCACGTGTCGCGCCGCCTGCGCCGCGAGGGACCCGCGCTGCCGCCGGCGCTCGTCGAAGCCTACACGAAGCTGTGCAAGCTCATTACCTTCTTTGATCAGTTCCATGCTGAGAATTACGACGCCGCATTGGAGGTTAGTGTCATAGTAATATTCTATATACTATACTCTGTCGGGTTATTCCCACTAGTTACCACCAAGTTCTTACCAGTGGTAACTACTTTTTTTCCCAGTAGTTACCAGTGGTAAAAGGTGGGAAAAAAATTCCCAGTAGTTACCACTGGTAAGAACTTGGTGGTAACTAGTGGGAATAACCCCCTACTCTGTCGGTATTAAGCATAAAGGATTTGATTAATTGAGAAATATTTGTAATTTTTCACAGACGCTGCGCGAGTGCTCGTTAGTCCCGCTCCGGCGCAGCGAGCTGGAAGCGCGCGTGGCGGGCGCGCGCTGCGCCCGCGGCGCGCTGCTGCGCGCGCTGCCGGCCGTGCTGCGCGCCGTGTGCACGGTGCTGGTGGCGCAGCGCCAGCGCCTGCGCCAAGCGCCCAGGGAGGCCCTGCCCGGCGCGCCGCACACCAACACCGACAAGGTACCCCGTACACAGAATAGTGCTCGTTCGAGGGTCTGCCACCTCGTAATTTGAATCGCAAACCTTAACGTTTAACGCCTCTAAGCAAGTGCTGCCATCTAATGGCCTTAATAAGAGTTGAATAAAGGAGGGGGCTCCTGTGCTGCCTCCTACAGTTTATGCCCGCTGCCTATAGCGATAAAGTGTTTGTCCTACCAAACTGCTGATCGATACGGGTGAAACCTCGAAAAGAACCGCACAAACGAGCAATGCAGTGATGGGGAATTCCATAATATAAATATGTCACCAGTCACCACCTTTCGTCGATGGGATACATCATACACTCTAATAAAATTATAAATTCTCACGTCTATGATACTTTGAAATTGTAAAGTAATAGTTGACGTCATATTCCAGCATTCTTTTCAAAGATAAATTATTTACAGCAATTGGAATGGCTACGGGAGCAGGCGGAGGTGCTGAACACATTCGCGGGCAACATCGCGTACAGAATGCCCGGCGACACCTACAGCCAACTGGCGCAGATGCAGATCCTTATGCACTAATGAGTAAAGATCATTTTTGAATAACAATTACGTAATTATTAAAGTATTTTTGTAATTAATAAGATCAGTCTTTTGATTTTCCCTTCTGCTTACGTAATACTGTTAAAATTTTCACTTTACAATCATGTTACAAAGATTCAACATATGTATCTTAAACACTGTAGTAAATTCTTTCCGCCAACTGCCGTCTCACTTCCATACCAATATACAAGTCATTCATATTATCTTCAGGCAGTTCAGTAGCTTCATTCATCGTAAGCGCCTCAGTTTCTACATAAGGCTCCGTGTCCAACCCAGCTTTTGTGCAAAGATTATGCAACACAGCACAAGCATTGATAATCTTCGCAGCTCTTTGTGGGGAGTAATGTAGAGGTCTTTTATAAAGGCACTGCCATCGGCCCTTTAGCTTCGCGATGCAGCAGTTGATGCAGGATTTCGTGCGAGCGTGGAAGTGGTTGTACTGGGATTCTGGCGTGCCTTGGGGCGCGTGGGGGATCGGTGTCATAAGCCATGGTCTTTGCGGATATTTGCTGTCAGCTGGAAAAAGAAAAGTGAAATAATTATACACTGACATTTGTGGTCCACATAGACTTCACAAGATTGTGTAAGGTACTTGTTTGTACCGATCTTGCAGGCGGCTCGTTCGTAAGCATTTATTTTGAAAAAGTTTTAAAATAATTGGTATCCTTCTGTTCTGTAATGTGATGTGTTGAATGATACTAATGATGTGTTTATCACAAAAGTTGATTTTATATCCCCTCAACACTTTTTTAAAGCGACAACCCCTTATTTCTACTCGTCGGTAGTATACTGCTTGGCCTTTCCACTATGCGAAAGAGAGGGTAGCTGTAAAATGTAAGGTGATGTAGACCACCCCACATTAGCGTCTCTCGGCGTCAGCGTCTAGACAACTTTATGGGTGCTGCTCGACGCAATGTTGGCGCAACTGAGCGGAAACGCCATTTTCCATAGCGCTGACCAAAGAGTATTAAATCACGCGCTGACTAGACGCCGACGCTCAAAAGACGCTAGTGTGAGGTGACCCTAAATAGTAGCTAGTAACGCTGAATTTAAAAATGAGTGATAGGTTAAATTGACTACAGATAGGTAGGTACCAATAATCCAGCCAGTCTCGCCCTGCTTACTGACATGCTCGATAAAAGGCCGAATGTTCATCTTGCTCCAGATGTAGGCGTTGCTCGACGCCCCGCCAAAACGGCAGCACACTGCTGTTATCACCATATCCGCATCACACATCTGGAATATTAATAATTATTTTAGTATTCGTATTATAAATGAGGTAACTGGCCATAGTAAAACTGATAATGGTGATCACTAATAAATTTATTCATTTTAGATGAACTGAAATGAGAAAAGATATTGGAGTAAGTTTGAGTAAGGCAAGATATATCTGGAAAATAAGAAATCCAATAAATAAAGTATGTTGTCAGTATTAAACTTTTAAAATAATACTTACAATCTGTGCATGTATGGAGTATTGGCATTTTTTGTCATAGAATGCTTCTTCATCATCCCTAGGGCACACTATTTCAACATAAGTGCCATCTAGGCATCCAATAGTTTCAGGATAGTGATACTTCCTGTAAAAACTGCAAATCACCATAACAGGTACCTAAGTAAAAAAAATACAATGCAGTATGTATGTACCCACTATTGACATTACTTCTAAACTTACCCATCTTTTATTTGTTCCCTCTGAAGGGAACTACTTGGAAATACCACCCATTTATCCAACACAAAGTTGAGTCCTTCTACAATGATCTTGATAACTCTACTCACTGACTTTTGGGAAATATTGACATTGAAATCTTTGCCCACTGACTTCTGATGGGAACCACTAGCCAGAAATGACAAAGTCAGCAGTACCTAGAAAGTAAAATGGAAATGTAAGCAAAATGTTTAAAAAACTAGAATCTGAAACAATCATACATAATAGGTATATAGGTCGGGTAAAAAAATAACGCTAATATGCTAATATCTGGTTCGAAGGACCATTTTTATTTATAGTTCAAGGGGTAAACAATACCTACAGTAGCTTCTTAAAATAATGATGTACCTTTAAAGGGAATGGTATACCATTCGACCTTTGTGTCTTGGGAACAACAGGCTCTAGTATAAGTAGAATTCGATGGAATACCATCCGGTTAACTCCACAGTTTTTGAGTAAATACGAGTCGGGCAGATTTACACAATCGGATACATCTCGGAGGTGTCTGCGTACTATTTTCTCTCTGTGAGAACTGCCTCGTAGCAATTGTAATTTAAAAAGAGTGTTCATCTCTTCATTCCCCTTTTAATAAGTCTTTTCTTTGAATACTAACCAAAGAATATAAATACTAACTTAACTTCTTAACATAACAAAAAGTTTGTTTGGCCACTGACAGTCTCACTTGGCCAAATACCGTTTTATTTTTCCTTTGATAGAATATGTGATATTCTCATTATTTAGTTAGTAACTATAACAAAAACCTTAATTACACTTAGTCGCTAGAGCAATGTTGAAATATGTATATCAGCAGTCTAAGCTTTTTCGTGCAACTTTATAAATTAACTTAGAAATCTATACGACTGATTTTAAAATTAGGTATTTAAACGGATTCTGCATTGTTGCTACGAATCAAAATACAAAAACAACAACAATAACTTTTACTGCCATTGTAAATTGTGGTTTATTTACTTGATCTTAAAGTCGATATTTTTTTTATTAATATTACAGATAGTGCTTTTTAGCTCTGAAGATGAAATGTCAATGTCAAAATGCAATGCAAATGCAAATGCATCAAGTTTGGTTTGTGGTTTGTTGGCATACTAAAAAATGAAATAAAAGAAGCTAAAGAAATATTTCATAGTGAAAATAACTTAAAGACCAATTATCTTGTACTTATTTAACAAAATTAACCGATAATGTGCTGTATAATTAGACTTTTCATTAACAAACTTTGTTATATTCTGAGTTGAAATCATTCTGTTGATATTATTGTTAAGTTAATGCGATGGAAAGGCGTAAGGCAAGCCCCGAGCAGTTGAACATGCTCCTGCACTTCTTAGAGGAGGATAAAGAGTTAGCGATAGGTAAATTCACAGGCTTGGAAGGTAGAGTTCGGCAAACGAATGCTTGGATTAAAATTACCGAAAAACTAAATGCTAACTCTGGTTTCGGATCTGGTGCTATAAAGACTCCTGATAAATGGCAACAGGTAAGCAAGCATAATCTACGTCAAGAACAGTTTCTGGTGAGCATGAGTTAGTAAAATTCGCTTCATTTCAGACATGGCGTGATTGGAAATCTAATGTGAAAAAGAAAGCATTTAGGATACGCAAAAATCGCTTTACTCCCGGTTGCAATGCAAGTACTCAGTTAACAGATTCGGAAGAGAAGATTCTTAGACTTATTTGCACAAATACTTCAGCATTTGGACTACCAGGAGTGCCTGAAACATCAGCTCTCTCATCAAATCATATGGTAATAAGAAATACAATTAAATTTACCTTAACGAAGAAGAGAGTTGTATCTTACTAATACTATTTGACTATTTCAGGTTCCGTCTCAGAGTAACATATCAAATGAGATATGCAGTTCAGATCCGTCTACCAGCAGTATGGTAAAATATTTTATTTTTAATAATATTGAAAACAAAATAATTGAACATTATGTAAGAAGCTTTAAATTTTTTACAATATTTACTACATCTTACATTTAGTTATTAATTACATTTTTATTTAATATTTTGCATAGAAATGGCCATCGGATCCACAACATTTCACACAAGCAGACATTGACATGAGTTTAGAAGATGGAGTTGGGGGTGACATGGACCAAGCGATGAGTTCCAATGAGGTGTCCTCTGCTCCAGTCACTGGGAAGCCTTTGTGGAAAAGGGGAAGACCAGTCAGTTAGTATAGTATCAAGAATTAACAGTAAAATACCAGTTAAACTATATTTTATTTCACATAATTTGAAATCTGTAAATAAAACCTTTTTTTAATTTTTTATTTTGTAGGACTGGTACATGACAGACTTTTAAACTTGGAAGAAGAGAGGATTAGAATAGAAAAGCAAAAACTTTTAGAAAAGAAGAGATGCAATAACATAAGACTCAAAATGGAGAAGGATAGACTTGAGATTGAGCGGCAGAGGAATATGTTATTAGAAAAGTAGGTACCTATTAGATGATATTGTTAAATTATTATAATAATATTTATTTTCGTGTTTTACAAATGTGTAATAACTCATAATCTTTTTTTACAGACTACTAGTGGCTGTAGAAGCTGTAGCACATAGATGACTTCCATTATCTTATTGATACTAGGTTATTAGTTTTATACAGTATTATAAGTATATCACTAAGTTTGATTAAAATTGTGATATTAATTAAATTACACATTATAGGTACACAGTATATTATAAACTTTTAGTTTTACCCTTGACCAATCATCTTTTTAAGTAAAAGTGGCAAATAGCGAGCTTGATCCCTGTACTTTTACAAGTTAGGGAGTTACTATTATTTATTCTATGGTTAGGGGCAATGTCTGAAACTTAGTACAAAACCTACATGGTTGGAAACCGACAATCACCGACAATGCCACTTTGACCGAAAGCTTGGTTGGCGGTTGTCGTTGGTGATTGCACGCACCAAACAAGCTTCCGGTCGACACCAAGGTCGTGCGGTGCGGTAGTCTATTACGGCTTTAAGCGAGAGCGAGAAAGGTATATTATACTACTCTTTGGAGAAAGGTAGTCGTCAATTCCATGAATTAATTTTTGAGTTTCTGAACGATACACTGAACGATATCATTTTGTTTTGTCAACTGTCAAACTTAAAGTGTAATGTCAACATAACCTTAAAATGAGCTACAGTTTACAGTTAAAATAAAGCACTAAGCATTTCCTATTTTCTCAGTAAAAAGAAAATTATCAAACGATAATGGAGAACGAAGATCTAAACCGAGAATTGGTTTGTATTCAATTTCCGGGAATTGTAAAAAATGAAGATAAAGCTATGGAATGCTTAGGTGGTATCCGAAATATTTCCGAGGTAAATTTTTATTATTGTTAACTTTTATTTTTTACTAGATAAATTATAATTGGTTTAATACAATTTCGTTCGAAACAGATATTAGCTCAACCAAA
Organism: Cydia splendana; assembly: GCF_910591565.1. Classification (NCBI taxonomy): domain Eukaryota; kingdom Metazoa; phylum Arthropoda; class Insecta; order Lepidoptera; family Tortricidae; genus Cydia; species Cydia splendana. The sequence goes on from NC_085964.1 coordinate 6,287,917, forward strand.
CAAAAAGCGGCTGGGTCTGAACTTTCAGCCGCAAAATCCGTTCATAAAGAAAGTGTTTGGTGACAACAAGAGAACTGCCGGTGTGCTTTTGAAGGTTAAAGTGAAGAAAACTAAAAACGGGGATGAAGTTAAGAGGGAGGTTGTGGGAACCTCAGTTGTGGGACAGGTCAAAAGGATCTATAAATTTGATTGTAAGTTTTAAATTTATGTCATTCTTGTTGATTGACTACATCGGATTGTAGTTGTTATTGGTGGTTCCATTTACTTTCAGTAATATTGATCCAACATAAAAATGTTTTTTTTGAGAATAATAGTCATTCATACAATAATACATAAGTTGTTATAAATTTTATTGTTTTTTTTTTAAAGTTACAATGGCTTTATTAGCTTACTTGGTATTACAGCAATGTGCGATTTCCAATATCTTCCTGTACAAACAGAGGGAGAGAGTGCCCAGTGCATTATAGATGAAATATTGCCCTCAGGAACAGATGATTTCAATTTCATGACGTAAGTATTACGTAAATTTGTTATCATTGTTTAGTATGTTAAAGGACATTTGATCATGTGATTCACGTGCAATAATGTTACATTTTTATTTATTTATTATTTATTGATATAGCCCCTTAGACTGGGTGAGAGAATTTAGTTAATATTGGTTGCTGGCTTCTATTTCTATAAGAAGTCTCTCAACTCAGTGTGCCTGTTGGCAAAGGCCTCCTCCAATAGCTTCCATTGTTTCCGGTCTTGGGCAACTCTTCTCCATTTTGGTCCCGCAGTGAGCTTCAGCTCATCCTCCCAGCGCATTTTTTGTCATCCTTGACTTCTTTTGCCATCTCTTGGATACCAATTCGTTATGATTTGGGTCCACAAACAATGTTACATTACCCAATGCCACAACATTTATTCATCAAAAATGTAAAATTATAAAAAAACAGAAAGAGCAACAACAAAAAGGTGGCGCTAGTGCAGAGTGGAGGTACATTACCCAATTTTTAACTTCTAGGGGTTGGATCAAAAACTAAGTGATTAAGTCCAACTCACGCTTGACTGCACAGTCTAATAGGTTTTCCTGTCATCTATAAGTAAAGAACAATTTTGTGTATTAATTTCAAAATTTTGGACCCAGTAGTTTTGGAGATAAAGGGGCGGACGGAATATAGGCGCAGGACGTCGAGTTGCGGAAAATCGCCCATACTACAATACAGTACAATACAAGGGGCAGACAGACAGACAGACAGACGCACAAGTGATCCTATAAGGGTTCTGTTTTTTTCCTTTTGAGGTACAGAACCCTCAAAAACTGTACAGAATGCACGGCACCATATACATATATTATGTTCTCTGACTCTATCTTGCCCATTAAATTCACAGATGTATTAAATTATTAGGCTTACTGTTAAGAACTAGGAAAATTCTCACAATTTTTATTTCTTAACACAGGGAGGAGTCTTCTCTGTTTGTTGTCCCCTCCAACTTCACAAGGTCTGACAAGCCAATAAACTACTCCTACTCCGACAAGAGGTATCCAAACAAAAAAGAGCAAGCCCAGGACAAGGACTCAGACAAAGACGACTTTCACAACAAGAGGAGAACTGAGAGAGGGATTGGCATGGCACATTATACATTCAATTTGACTGATAGTCTGCCTACTGAACCAAATGAGGCTTATGTGAAGCAACAACAGTTGAGGTTGTCTGTTTATCCTCCATTGAAACAGGAGATAGAAACAATACACAAGGTACAAAAACTAGTTTTGTTAATACAAAAATAATATGTAATTTAGGGAAAATGATCTAATCTAGAAAAATCGGTAAAATTTTAACTTTTTGTCAAAACGAAGGCAAAATTTTCTCTTTGCTAAACTTGATTCATTATTTATTTTATTGATTAAGTTCATTAAGTAATTTGCTTGAAATTTTTATGATTACAATCTTCAACAGAATAAATATACCTACCTATATTTTACTTATTTATATGATTCAGCAATTTATTGCAGCATTATTTTAGCTATGTCTGCAAAAAAAAATACAGTGTCATTGCAAATGATGTTTGCATTTTTATTCTTAATTGTTATTTGTAGTCACATCTTGCCCATCTCTGTTGGTAATTACTAATTATTGTCCAGTTGTTTGAAGAAAGACCAGTTTGGTCTCAGAACTTGCTGAGATACCACACGAAAATGAAATCAAGCTCTCTGAAGGTGATTCTGCCATGTGTTGCCATCTACATGAAGGATGGGCCTTGGAGGATGCAATGGGTCAAATATGGTTATGATCCTAGGAAGATTCCTGAAGCTAGAATGTATCAGACCTTGGATTTTAGGCTGAGGCATCAAGGTAGAATTTTAAAAGTTTTGATTTTACAACGTTTATTACTTATTGGAAGAAAAGATAAATGAACTTGAATGGACTGATGTTTAAACGGCAACAACTATTTTTTTTTTTATAAATAATTATAATAAACTACAAAACTACTTAATTACAACCTAACCATTAGAAACCTTATTACCATGCAATAAGGTCTTTTAATGCAGTTCTGGAGGATAATTCATTTAGGGTTGTTTCATTCATCATTCAGCAACAGCATGTATTTTATGGAATCAAAGAGAAAGTGGGTAAATCAAACTGATTTTAAGAGTTTTTAGTCACCCGCGCGACATGTTTCGCAGCGCGCAGGTATCGTGCACTGAGGCTCTCCGAAACAAGTCGTGCTACTCGCGCATGGTTAAAAGAAAACGTGAGAGAGCCATACCTACTAATATTAAATTAATTTTACGGTTTGATATGAATTTAATGTCATTATGGCTCACGACAGTTTTAATTTGATTAGAGGGTAGGTGCAATAAAGGATGGGTAAAGATAAAAAAATATACAATGTACGTGTTTTAGGACTTTGGTTCTAGAACTCGCTTATGTACTTTGTGCTATGATGCTCGTAATAAATGATATCATTTATGACGCTTTGTGTTTGCTCTTACTCATCACATTCAGAATAGCCTGTGGCTTCTTTGTTATATGGACTGAAATATAATGTTTCCAAGACCGAGATGATGGTGTTCGCGTCGGGTTCTGGGCCGGACAGCGTACCTCCGGTGTATTTAAATGGGTCGGAAATAAATGTTGTTAGGCGGTTCAAGTATTTGGGGCACTTATTGACGGAACGGCTGCATGACGATGTTGATATTGACCGCGAGCGGAGGGCCCTCGCCGTCAGAGGCAACATGCTCGCTCGGCGGTTTTCTAAATGCAGCAAGGATGTAAAAACCACACTCTTCAAGGCATACTGCTTAGGCGTGTACACCTCCCAGTTGTGGATATCCTATATACCTTACTGTGGATATACCTCTTATTCTGCTCATTGCCTCCTCGCAGAAGGCAATGAGCAGAATAAGAGTTCAGTACAATGACGCGTTCCGGGCTCTTATGCGGCTGCCGCGGTGCTGCAGCGCGTCGGGCATGTTCGCGGACGCGGGGGTCCCTGACTTTTTCGCGGTAACGAGATCCCGCGTTGCCTCGTTCTGGAGGAGACTGCGCCTTTCCGACAACAAAATACTTGTGGCTGTTTCTGACGATATAAGGAGTCCGGTGTTTAAGCGCTGGATTTCTGTTCACATGGACCAGAATAGAAAATGACTTGCACTTAAAATGTGCGATCTTGATTTATTTTAACATGAGTGGCACCCCTCTACAGTGTCAGTAGCAAGTCAGTAGTTTTAGTTGACCGGAGCGTAGCGAAGGTCTACGTTTCGACTGGAGCATTTTGCTTTTGTATGTCCGGATGTTCTCCTCTACAGGTCGCAATTCTTAACCGAATCTCGTGAAATTTTGTGACTGGATTCTATGTCTAAATAATTTGTTTTTGTCCGTCCGGTTTTTTGAATTTTTTATAAATGGCGGAGTCGTGATAGCTCGCGTCTAAACAAATAGTGGTATCGGTACCATGCGAGTGTTTTCTTTTTGAGATATGTTTATAGATTAAATGGCCAAAAATTCAGAAAAAAATTATTTCGCTGGTTTCGGAGGTATTGAGATATTTAATTTTAACTAATTTTAATTTGAGAAGTAGTAGCTAAATTTCGTCAACCCATTGAAGAACTATTGGCTCAGTTTGTAAATGTTCGCTTTTTCTGTTTGCACAGAGGGTCTGGGTTCGATCCCCAGTAATTGTATGCTGGGATATTATAACTTTTTGTATTTTTTTACACATAAATTTCGTATTGTTTTTTTAAATTTACTATATTTAAAGCTCTTAGCACCATGTTATTTAAAGCTCTGCTCGCGAGGTCTCCAGCTCACAGAGCCACTAGTTTTAAATTAGTTTTAATGCAATTTGTATATGGGTACTGGCTGAAATAAAAGCTTTTTATTTTTATTTATTTATTTATATGTACTATCGAACAATTTGATTCTTGACCCACTATGAAACCTTTTCACATTTACTACGTCATAGGGTATTTGACAGTGTTTAAAATAAATTATTTTACACCATGCATGAAATAAAGCACCAGAAGATTAACAGAGAAACGTAGACGGCAGTTATTTTTAGACACAATTTCTATTTTAAAACCCGTATAAAACTATAAAGAGTAGGTAATTTGATTAGGACGTCACATGCTAGTGTTTCATATAAATTCCAATGTCTGGTAGACCGAGCTTTGCTCGGAAAACATTAGAAAAACTCAAAAATGCGCGTTGTCCCAGAGATAAGACTTAGCTAGATCGATTTAGCACCCCCGAAAGCAAATCGTTAGATTCCCGTTCGAGATTCCCGAAATATATATATGTTACTGTAAAAGCCCGAAGTACGGCAAAACCTAGGTTTTACCGGTAAATCCTAGTTTTTACCGATGCCGATCGGTAAAAGCCCGAAATGTTAAATCTTACTAGTTTACTTCGGGCTTTTACCAACACCGATATGGTAAATCTTAGGTCTTACCAGGGCGACCGGTAAAGTTTGAATCATGCACTGATTCTTGAGATTATTAGATGATAATTTTTAAGAAAAAGAAAACGACTTCTTCGGTTCCCGATGGAAGATTATGGTAGATGGTGCACTATGTAGAAAAGGAGGTAAAAACCACCCACTTTTCTAGTAGCATTTCGTTTCTGTAAGGGTCGCAGTTCTAACCTAACCTAACCCACTTTTGTTCGGTTCTGTGAGGATCGCAGTTCAAACCTAACCTAACCCACTTAACGGCGCATGCGGTGCGGTGTACGGGGGTTTGAGCGGGAGGGGTTGAGAATCAGTGCATGATTCAAACTTTACCGGTCGCCGTAGTAAGACCTAGGATTTACCATATCGGTGTTGGCAAAAGCCCGAAGTAAACTAGTAAGATTTAACATTTCGGGCTTTTACCGATCGGCATCGGTAAAACCTAGGTTTCGCCGTACTTCGGGCTTTTACAGTAACATATATAAATAAACAAGAGTTGCTCGTTTAAAGGTATAAGATAAGATATATATTATAGTTCGTTTTTTTAGCATTAGAAAGAACTTGAAAGAAGGTAAGCGACCTTGACATGTCTTTTAATTGAAAAACGCATTTTAAAAATCAATAACTATTACTTATGAAAGCAGACGAATATAAACCATCGTATTACATTCATAATTGTTACATATTTGCCGTAACTTATTTTTAAAATGTGTTTTTGTATTGAAAGACACATCAAGATCGTTTACCTTATTTCTAATGCTAAAAAAACGAACTATAGATCATGGTTTATTATACCATGCTATAGATAGTACCAAAATCGTTTAGACAGTTCGAAAAAAGAAACTGATTTGACTAGTAGTCAAATACCCTATTGGCATTACATTAATTTAATATGTAAAATAATTGTGACAACGTTCTATGGAGGGCCGATTGTATCATAGTTGAAATGCATAAATAAATAGTCTATTTTGACAGCGGGCGTGCACTCCATGGTGAACACTCGCGGCCAAGTCGTGCACTACAAGAAGAACGACCGCGTGCGGCCCAACACGCGCAACGAGGAGAGCGCCGCCGAGGACCTGCCCGAGGGCTCCGTCTACTTCCGCCCGGGCATGGTGCCCGCGCAGCGCCAGATATTCTACCAGGTATGAACATTGGTATCGACAAAAAATCTTTCATATTCAGTGTCCTCAATAGGGTATTTGACTGTATTTAAAATGAATTATTTTACTCCATGTATGAAATAAAGCACCAGAACATGAATAGAGAAACATAGACAGCAGTTATTTTGAAACACAATTTCTATTTTAAAACCCGTATAAAACTATAAAGAGTAGGTAATTTGATTGTGACGTCGCATGCTAGTGTTTTCATATAAATTCAATAGTAGCAAAATCGTTTTGACAGTTCGAAAAAAGAAACTGATTTGACTAGTAGTCAAATACCCTATTATTGACCATTTTCTGCATTCTACTAACCTTTATTGATGCCGACATTACCGTGATAAACGAATAATAATGCGCTTGTCATTTGTAATATTTCGTTTCACAGTACTGCGACGTGAAGTTACCTGAAGTGGAAGCCTTGCTAGCTGTGCCGCCGGCGACGTTGCTGTGCCATGCGCGGCGCGGGTGGCTGCCGCCCGGCACCGACCACGCCTGCCGCGACCACATCTTTAGCTACGTTAAGAAAACCCTGCTCGCTACGCATAGCGCCGATTTGAAGCTTGAAGTAAGTACCTGTAACCTGTCCCTGTTTAGTTCACACACGGGGTGGTAAACTACCGCCCGGCCCGGCACCCATCACGACTACACGTCTAATGATAGTTGGAGACAACATTTATAAACTAGAAATATAAACAACGGTAACGACATATAGGTAATGATGACTGCAGGATATCTTGACGACTTAAGACAAAATATGCTAAAAAAGTATCCCAATATAACAGGACAGAAACTATACAACAAGTTGCCAAAGCAATAAAAACTGAGACTACTTCGTTTTTTAGCATTAGAAAAAGGGTAAAAATTCTAGACTTGTCTTTGAGGGCTAAGTAAGTAAGCTTAATAATAGGGCTTAATGAAAAGTGCGTCATTGCTATCGAGAAATAAAGTTATCCGCCTAGTTTAAAAATGTAATTAATTTATAATTAATCTATAATCCTCGTGTCTAAGTATATTAAAAGTATTAAAACTGAGTTTTTTGTCGCAGCAAGCGAGCAGCGACGATGAAGCTAACTCAGATGACGCCTCCGCCAGTGCCAATGTTACGGAAAACGACGAGCCATCCACTTCGAATACATAATCTACATTCAGTACTATGCTTTTTATTCTAATCATAATCAATCACTTTACAATTTAAGGAAAGAAGTTAATCATAAGAAAGAACATGAACTGAAGTTAAATGGGATCACTATAAGCTAAATGAATCCATCTATTTGGGACGTAAGTACCTAAATGTCTTATTTTATAGCCTATGTATAAAGAAAAGCAAGGTAAACGCATGTGAAATGTAGACTTGGTTAATATTTAGTTAGTTGTATAGTGTAGTTTCGTAATTTAGCCAAAAATAGGTACCTATGGTATCAAAATTAGCAATCGTGTGTGCTTTTGAGCTTTTAATTCTCCCAGGTAGGAACTTCTGTTCTGTTGTAGTTTTGGTATGACGTAGTTCTATTTTAACTCTTTCGTCCCTACTTTTATCAGTTTTATCACATAGGTAAGTAGGTATAGGTCCAGTTAATACACGTTCACTTCAAACAACGGAGACTTTCTTGAAATTCTGTTAATGACTTAGGATTCTGTATCCGAAAAGTGATCCACGGAATACTATTATTACCACATTCACTGCCTGCTCCAGCTACGCGCTACGAGCGTAGCCGATAATACAAGTTTCTACTTTATAGCGAAAACTCGAAAAAACACGAACAGAGAACCCGCCTAGCGGGTCACTGGCAGTGAATGTGTTAAGCCATCGCTGTCCATTCATCTATACCTGCTTGCGGCCTCTCACTCAAGAATCGTAATAGTTGAAAATATCTATTTTTTTTCTATTGCCGCTACAGCACCATATGAAAAAAAAAACTTTAAAATTTCTTTAACAAGTAAATATACTTACCTGAAAAATCAAATATAAAAATATGTACATTATAAAAACTATGATGGTATGATAGCCCTTGGGTCGTGCGTCTGACTCGCGCTTGGCCGGTTTTTAGGATTCCGTACCTCAAAAGGAAAAAACGGAACCCTTATAGGATCACTCGTACGTCTGTCTGTCTGTCTGTCTGTCTGTCCGTCTGTCCGTCTGTCACAGCCCATTTTCTCCAAAACTACTGGCCCAATTAAAATGAAATTTGGTACACGTATGTAAATTTGTGACCCAAAGACGGACATGTAACGTAAAGAAATAAATTTTAAACATGGGGGCTACTTTTGGGGAGTAAATGAAAAAATTAAAAATATTTTGTTCCAACTACATAGTGTTACATATCAAATGAAAGAGTTCATTTTGAGTGACTCAATTTTTTTTTGCAATATTAAAATAAATTATTTAGAAAGAAAATAGATGAAAAAATACCATTCCCCCCCTTTATGTCTGAAACTACTGGGTATAAAATTTTGTAAAAAATACACAAAATAGTTCTTTACCTATAATGACAGGAAAACCTATTAGAAATGTGCAGTCAAGCGTGAGTCGGAATTACTTAGTTTTTGATCCGACCCCTACGGGTTTTAAAGACATTTCACTGACGTTTCATTTCACATATAAAACAAAATTGTTAAAAATTGTGTAATGTATGGAACCCTTGGAACGCGAGTCTGACTCGCACTTGGCCGGGTTTTTTTAACACAGTTCACACGTCAACAGAATGCCTATAATTTCATCATCAACCGAATTGAAAACGCTGATTTGCTATTCGGTTCTACTATGTGTCACCCTCGAGGTAGATAAAGTACACCTATTTACTTATACCTAATACCAGGCGTGGCTCACTCCGCGATTTCGTCGATTTACAGGTAGCTAAAAGTACATCCGTTCCACACCAATTTTGGGGAAAGCCATAAGCCGCGCGTGGCGCTGTCGCCACCTAGCGGCCATATCTGTCCTGATCGTAACAGACGCGTTTTGTTGGAGAGTGAGTCTTCTGTACCTAGTACTATTATTTATTCTGTGATAATACTAACAACTACCTACTTAACTGTGTATTTGATCCCTTTGTACCTACAAAGTACTTTGTACAGACAGTGTGTAAACACGTCTTCATTGTGGTTGTCACATTAATTAGGATTAGCAAATATAGATTTATAGCGGGACACTCGACACAGTGACCGTTGCACCTATCTCGTATATAAATATAATGAATCACTCGTTAAACTTTGATAATTGCTTTGTCCAAGCCTCCGAAGTTTTAGTAGTCATGTAGTTTTGTTATTAAACTGTAATTTTACTAATTTTCACGGACGACGGCAAAGCCATAAGAAAAAGTTATGATTTTAGCAGTCTTATCTACAATTGTACAGTCGCTATCAGATATATTGGAGCGGCCGAGGTGTTCACAAATATCTGAACTGAGCCTCTGTTATCAAGACTTTGCTACTCCGATAAATCTGATGGCGACTGTATGTATGTTTGTATCTTTCATTATACTTACGTATCTCAGCATAGAGTCAAATCTACTCAGCCAATTTTGATGAACGGGGGATCATTTGAATGGTTTTTATATCCGGGTGATATAAGGGGAAATCTACAGTTTTAATCGATTGCCTTAAGGTAGTTCTATTTTTTTACGCGATTTCGGAGATGGTTCTGTAGTAAAAGTTTCTCAGTATGACATATATATTCACCCCGTAAATTATTGCAGGTCACTAAATAAACACCCTGTATTTTAAATATAAGAATCGTGTTCTAGTTGTTTTTAAGTTTTTCTTGTAATTATATTTTATCAGTGTGACTGAAACTAACAGTATTAACATAATGAGATTGAAACCACTAAATGCAAACAAATGTTTCAAAATCGGTTAACACCAGTTTAGCTACAATGCAGCACGTAGTATTTATTGATGTTAATACGAGGTCACTGGACTGACTATTCAATCATAATACTACTCATTTTTGTTAAAAAATCAGGTACCTAAGTAAGTTGTTTCCAAGTCTGCATTATACATTAACCCTTAAACCATTTTACATTCCTTTCTAGTCATTTGATTTCGAACCGTAATTCTTTTTCTAGAGAGGTACTTATTGTAGAGATGCGTTTTTGTTTAAAGTATGATGGCAAGTATGTTGCCGCTATGGACTTAACAATTAAGATGTTCAGGTCGCAACATTAGGTACTACACGGTTAGCAAAGATGCAACCATCAAGAGACTGTCACTTCACTGTTACTTCACTTGACTCTGCGTATGAAGCAACTGTAAGCAGTGTGTGACACCGATTTTTGTGAAAGATAAAATGTGTTGTCTTTAATTGAGTATTAAATGGGTTATAATTATAATTAAAATAATTATGGTAGGTAATAATTATGAAAGGTCATTTCCGTTATTAAATGTCCATTTATTATAAGTTCGCACATTTTATTTAGCAACAGGTAAGTAGATTACATGTATACATTCTTAAATGTATGTGAACAGAGTAATTCAAATGGAACTAATTTGAGGTCTAATGTCAACTAGAAGTGACCTATTCAAATACGAGTAGGTAGGTAAATATCCATTCGTCGGGATCTTTATGACCATTTTATATTATATAAGACGGCTGAACCGATTTGGATATTTTATTTATTATAAAAGATACTCATTTCTGGATCTACTGATGAGGGTTTGGGTATTTTTAATCATTAATCGGTTGGAAAGCAAAGGTGAAGAGAATAAGTATGTCCCTAATATAGGTAATTATTTTTTGAACATAATTTTAGAAGTTCCTGGCGAAATAACTTCAAAGCGCAATTTATTTTGGTGTAGTTTTGAATAACATATTATATTAACTATGACTGAATCCTATAGATATATTTAGGGTTTAACGAGGCCGACTCTCACTTGACTGGTTTCAGTGAACTACATTCATGGACAAATTTAGATGAAGGCAAAAAAAGAAAGTTTAATTACTAATTGCTGTAATCCAGTAATTAAACATTTTATTTTGCGTCCCTCTAAATTTGTCCATGAGTATATGTATATTTATCTACCAGATTTGCAAATAGATAGTTATTTTCATAATTACCTATTGTAGTTTTCGTCATGTCCGTCTGTCTGTCCGTACGCAGCTTTGCTCCGTGATTGTTAGTGCTAGAAAGCTGATTTTTTTGCATGGATATATAAATCAGTTACGCCGACAAAGTCGTACCTATAATTTTTTTTGGTAGGTCCCCTACACGAATAGTGTGAATGTTTTTTTTTTGTTTCAACCCTATAGTGTGGGGTCTCGTTGGACAAGTCTTTCAATATAAATCACTAGGGATCTTTACGAACCATTTTTTGATAAACATAATTTAGATAATATTTTCAGAAATAACTGCTCCGAGAGAAAAAAACAAATCTCCAACCAAACCAAACCAAACCCTCTTAACTTTTGAACCATGGGTCCAAAACATGTGAAAAAAACCGTGAAAGTATAAAGCTTAGCAAAGACTTTTTAAGGAAAACTATAGGGAACGAGATCGGTAAAGCCGTTTTTGAGTTTGTGCAAAAGTCTTGCCTTCTTAGTAAAAGTGCTACAAAGGTACCTTTTGCTTGTTGTTATGCATAGGATACCCACTGATAGCCCCCCTTCAAGGTAGCCTCATTTTGAAGGACGGGTAACTACGGAACCCTGTAAGTACCTATACTTTTACTAGTTAAGTATTACTATTTATCAAGCGGACGTTGGATGCGAGCGGGGTGCACCGACTTGCGGTGACTGATCCAAAGCAAAGTCCAACGGCACCAAGGACGAAGGTTCCTTCTGCATTCGTACAAAACAATAATGACTCCCAAGAAACCACAAGAAAAATGAAAACAACGCCGTCTCATCCCTTTGTTTATGACCCTCATAATCATTAGCGGTTTAAATTTGGTAGTTAATATGTTCATTGTTTACCACCCTGTGTTTATGCGATTACAAAGAGCGCCTTATCGCTCGTATATAAGGGGCGCGTAGGCGCGCGCGCGCACACTCGCTCACACCTCTCTCTCGCCGCACGATCGATTTCCCGCCCTTTGTCATTTCCACCGGCGCGCGAGTTCCTCTACGCGATCCAAGCGAGGTTAGTGTGCGATTTTCACAAGTTTATTCGCTTGTGTGAGCAAATTGGAGCGCGACTGCACCAGTTCGCATCTTTCAGTGTCGTGCTCGTTTGTTTTCGCTTGTTGTGTAATTAGGTTCCGTTGTTTTGTTTTCGAAATTACGATTGTGATTCTTTTAGTAGTGATTTTTACTTGAAAGAGGTAAAATTAAAATTTAAGGAATTAGATTTTTGTTACACCTAACGTTTAAGTTTAGGTAACCATATATGATCCTACTTATACATATACTACTATACTATACTCATGGACAAATTTAGAGGATTACAAACAAAAAAAATTTAAATACCTAAGTACTAATTCTGAAATTACCTACCTTTTTTGCGTTCCTCTAAAATTGTCCATGGGTATATTTGTCAATAGATGTTTTTTGACTTATTAATTTAATAATATTCATTGTTTTTTTTTTAATTCGTACTTAAAAAATTCCGAGAACTGGTATAAATAACCGATCGGTCTAAATTTGTATATATGTATTTATATTTATTATCATAAATAAATGAATTCTAAAACTATAAATGTGCCGATTTAAACCAAAAGGGTACATTTTGTCGGTTGTGAATAAGACGCTATTTCCATAAAGCTTCAATTTGAAGTGGTAGGTACCTTTTAGTTCTAAACGTAACAAATATCTAACAGATAAATAACACAAGAAAAACCGATTCAAGTATTCAGTGCGATTGGGAGAAATGTAACATTCAGAGAAAGGTTTCTTAGTCATCAATAGACAAAATATATCAAAGTTGCTTGCGTAAGGAATACATTGTCTAGTAACTGACTTGACTTCGTTATTTCGAGAGAAAAGCTATCGATGCAAAACAACATGCAAGTGTGCAAAATAATTGGGAACAAGTGTAGTAACTTAAGCGCGTGCAGAGTTGACTGAACCGAAGATCATAGAAAATATGTAGCAATCAAAATACCAAATATATCTATGTATGTACTTATACTGACTATAGCCATGCACACAAATCGTGATAGTGAGACTTATCGACTACAGTGCATTATTGGTAATAGTTAATTTTATTTGTGAAACGTGTACGTACCTATTACACATGTACCTATTTACGTATGCGTGTTACCAAGTTAAGTGACTAAAATAATGAATTGATTAGGTACGCTGTGTAAAATGTGACCATTCTCTTAATTTATGCCCTGAGGGTATTCAACTATTCATACAGTCTGCGCACATTGACTATAAATATTCGAGTATTGCACAATTGTATCATTTGTTTGCAGATTTTTCTTTGAATTATGTTCTAATCAAATTCTTTGATAAACAGAATCTTATCAATGTAGCTGGATCAGAAAAATATTTTGTTTTGTACCGAAATTCTCAAAGATCTTTTGATATTGAAAACTCAAATTTGGAAAGGTATTATTAGGCACTAAAGTAACTGCATCTTTTTTACAAATGTTCGTCTTTCTAAAATCTAAACTTTTTTAACTGACCCTAATTATATTAATGTTTAAAATACTATTTATTTTAATCAGTTGGTTAATCACCCTAAACTTTATTTTATATCAAATCAATTAAGTCAAGGTTTCATATTGGGTCGGTTGCACCAAAAGTATTAGGTATTAGGTTAAAGTATTCGCTAAATTGTATTGTTTGGGAAGTTTTATAGATCTCTACCGCGTGACGTTGATCAGTCTGTTAACTGTGGTTTGTGCAATCCTATAATTTTACATTCGTATATTCGTGTCCATTAAGTAAATTTAACTCCAAGTAATATTATTATCAACCCCATCAACAAAAATATTTTATTAAAGAATATGCCAAGTTCTACGAATATGAAGCACAAGAAGCAGTTTGGCAGTGTCGACAGATGAAACAAATTGATATCAAAATTACTTTTTACTCTTGGCTTGACCGAACAAATGTATATAATCCAAACCTAAGGCCTGCCTAGTTAGATCTCAGAATCCGTTTCGCAATAATACCTACTACAAGCGACTGTAAACCATAACTTTTTTGGAAATCGTCTAACAACATTGTGGTTGATTAGCAGTCTTCAATTAAGTACCTAATACCTAATTTATATAGATTTGCAACCCATCGCATTAATCTTACGAACAATCCGCGCTAGTGATAAATCAAGTCGGTTAATTTCCGAAGACAGGTGAATACTAAGCGATCTAAATCGGCGCGGCCACGTGCGGGCGTGCCCGGCATCCTAAGGAGCCCTCACTCACCTCGGGCCCAGTGTCAAGTCGAGTTGGACCCGACGGCCGACATCTCTAGGAAGTCTGCAGTCTTAACAGGAATCTCATGGATAATCGTTATTAACGACGAGTATATATTATTCGTTAGGTTAGATAAACAGTTACGATTAAACCTTGCCCAAGTAGTTTGCTTTAAGTACTTAAAAAAAATGGTGTAGGTAGATCAGTGGTGGGCAAACTTTCTTCATGGGGGGGCCAGAAAGTTTAGGAAATTTAAGTGGAGGGCCAGAATTGTAGCCGAAATTTATTTTGATTTGTGATAATCGTGGGCCAATGCCATATAGCCCATATACTAATTATTTCATAGGACCGGCGGCGGGCCGGATAAAATCCATTCGCGGCCCGGAGCTGGCCCGCGGGCCGTACTTTGCCCACCACTGAGGTAGATAATTGAATGTAACGGTGATTAAAATACTAACTTTGAGACCAACCTAACCTTTGTCGATTCATTCAATATTATTTCAAGGCCAAAATAGATTGGAGGAGTTTGAAATAACTTGGTTTGGTAATATTGTGGGTGAGGTTTTACTGAAGCTGGCTGTAGTCGTTGTTAGTCGTCTTGAATTTTTGCTGGGTTGCAGTTAGTTAACTGAAACCCAGCAAAAGCAAAAGCAAAAAAACTTTGTGTATTGTGAAAAAGTTGAATGATTCATCATTCATATGAATGCACATATTTCCATCTGTGCCCGTCGGGGACAAATGGCAATACAATACACCTCCTATATTAACTTTACGTCTGCTGCTCAAGTCACGTTGTATTCGTCTAACTTTTTTTACTCTAAGTGGTAACTTGGTAACACAAGGGATTTTACTTTTACAATACCTAACTAGTTGAGAAAATAAAATAAACTTCATCAATCAATCATGAGCACCACACATAGTGCCATTCTCCCATGAAATTCGACTCGCCTGCCATATATGCAGCTTGAATACTGATGAATTTTCCTCAACAGTAAAACCGCCATGAGTTCCACGGACTTCCGCCTGGAGCGCAGCCAGGAGCTGTCGGCGGAGACGCGTGCGCTGGCCGAGCAGGAGCTACGCGAGACCCCCGAGCGCGTGCGCGAGGCGCTGGAACGGCTGCGCGAACTGCTCAAAGAGAACAAGGACCTGAACTTTGCGGATGACGATGAAACGCTTACAATCTTTCTCCGTCCCTGCAAGTGGTACCCGGAAAGCGCTCTCGCACTGGTGAGTACCTACCTGGTATTATTATGTATTTAGCAAATTTAGTTTAAGTCCTGAAATATAACACTGTTTAATGGGAGAAACAAGACTGTACAATCGATATTTGGTGACCTTATCCATTTGGGATGAGCTATCTTACAAGAAGTGCTCCCGTTTTTTCGTCGATTTCCCTTAAGCGTAGCTTTACTTTTATCTTGGCCTGGCCCATTTTATACAGGGTGTCCCATAAGTGACACGTCACAGTGACACTGGAGGTAGACCAGGCCAAGAGGACCCAAACCAACTTAACATGACCCCAGTAAAAGCTGATTTCCTAGTTTTAACTTATTTTTTGATGAGGCTTTCGAAAGATGATAATAATTCCTATTATATTACAGGAAGGTACATGTGTCATACCATTGTTGAATCTGCATAACATGCTCAATAGCTTGATGTTATTTTCTCATTACTTTTCTAGTATTTTTTTTTCACGACAGGTGGACAAAGTCGAAATTAATGTTTCGCCGTGAATTTAATTCAAGATTAAACCCGTACTTTTTTGCATTTTACATTGTTTATCGATAAAATACCTATACTGTTATCTTAAATAACTATTCATGATGCCGTACACATAAAAAAATAAACTTCGAGACCTTTCCGAGTGCACACTGGCACTAACAATGTTAAAAACGGTCAAAATTCATGAAAAACCTTAATTTGGCAATAACTCGAAAACCGTGCCACTTTTACTGGGGTCATGTTAAGTTGGTTTGGGTCCTCTTGGCCTGGTCTACCTCCAGTGTCACTTATGGGACACCCTGTAGATAAGTGGTTTTAGTAGTTAAGTTAATAAAACTTGCGAAAGTTGTCGTTATTCTTAAAATGATAGTTATTACCAAAACCAGCATCATTATATTCATTATTTTGAAAACTAATTTGACCTCAAACTATCCATTGTGTATGATATTTCGCCAGAAGTTCAAACTCACTGCAAGTTATATAATTCATTGTTTAACCACGTTTGTCACTGCATCTGTATGAGCCACGTGAATCGCATAACGAAGTGACCGGTTGTTTGTGAAACGGGGCGCCGCAGAATCCTTGGGGCACCATAATTCATCATTTCGACATTTTGCCACGATGGATAATACCTAATAATTAAGTAGATAGTTTAATTTCAAAATGAGCTGTATATTTTCGTCGGTCTGCGGCATGCAATTTAATTTAATTTAACCTACCGTGAAATTGGACTCGTGTAAAAACGCAAAGGTGCGTGCGTGTTTTAAATTTGGCTAGATTAGATACTAATATCTCAATGTACTAGCGCCTACTTAAATACCTGAACAAATTTAAATGTAGATATATTTTTTTTTATAGTTTCCATAGCCGCTTGCAAATTATTTTAAGTTTTTTTTTTAATACTCGTGAGAACGTTGTTGGCCCTGTGTAACCTGTGTTAAATGGTCAAATTGGTCAAGGTGGTTCTAGATATAAAATAAAAAACATTCACTAAATATAAATATTGAAATAACTACATGTGCTGTATCATGCGGCCCAAAGAACAATAGTAGGCATGCAGCATGATTTAAGCATCGATGTGTTATTTATACAATAAGTGCTCCTGCTCATTGACCGACAAATTTTACGGATGCCATACGGGCTGCCGGCAGCGTACCAAATTTGCGTAACTCTACCCATCGTAATAACGTACTGTTGAGTAATTCTTTGGTGTTAGAAGTTAACGGTCGACTTCGTGAGACTGGCCTAGACCTCGCCGTTTAATGTCTGCGTAATCTCTGTTATGTCTTTCGTATCTCTTAAATTACGGCTAATGCATTTTTGAAATGATTTGTGCTGTGAGTTGTAGACCTCGCGAGACCCCATGGATCCGCAATTTTAAAACATTTACAAAAACTTAAAAAAAAACATATAATTCAATAGTAATATTTTGCTCACAAAATTTCACGAGAATGAGTACCTAATGCATAGAAGAAGAAAGCCGTCGAATGTACAAACGTATTTTTGCAGTTTAAAAGAAAATATATCGCTCGCATTTCGCGTTTGCTCGGTCAATAATAGGTACTTCATTTCTTATTCTTATTTTTTAACTACAGACCAATGGCAGTAATACAACACAGGCTTAATCTGTACAATGTCTAAGTAGGTATGAATATTGATTAAATTCCTTCTACGCCAGTCTTAATTCCGCACGGCTACATTGTCCTTGCCCTACGTTGGCAGGTTTGTTTCATTTTGATGCAGAAGATCCTGCTGTATATTAGACTGTACCGATTCGTCTAATAGGCACAGTCTGCAATTATTAAATTTATTTAAATGTATATATCTATTTTTCGGTAATATTATTGTTTTACGTGTTTTGTCAACGAGATATGATAATTATGATCTATTTGTAGGTATCGTAATACATATACGAGGATTACCTACCTATTATACCATGTACCTATGTAGATATATGTGTGCCCCTATTGGATGCTGAAAACTACGAACATCAGCAGAAAACATGTATTTATAAATCATAGGTACAGTCGACGTCAAAGATATATATGTTTACACCTTTGCACCTTACTCCTTTGTAATAAGGCGAAAAATGTAAACATATATTTGACGTCGACTGTACAACTATTTCTGCAGTGATGTTTAATTACCATCATAAGATATTATCCACCGACAAGAGTCTAACTCTTAAATATATGAAGATGATGTTGAAGATATTAACATTACTTTTTTACAACACCATAAGCAAAATTAATCTGTTATGCGCTTTGTCGTAACATCTTTATTCTTTGGCGGTGAGTTGACATAACAACGACCGATCGTCGTTGCCTTTCACGAGCGTAAATATTGACGATTTGATATTACGGCACTTTGATATTAAAGACTATTTTATACAATTTCACTTTTTGCGGATAAAAAAGGACAAAGGACAGACATGTGGCATAAAATAGTAGATTAGATACAGAACAAAAGAGAAGATTTAGCATTTGTTTAAAGTTATGAATGGAAACATATATTGGCGATACTTTATCTTTCACAGATTACTTAACAGTTAAAGAAATTATCAGTAAACGCTGTAAACAGTGTAACCTCTGTTTGCCCCACACACATTTACATAAGGAGATACCTAGACTCTCTCATGACGACATCCGGAAGAGCATACGATAGCCGATGTCAAAGTGCATCGCTTATCGATATATGCTTGCTCCATATAAACTAACAGCAGCATTCGAATAACAACGTTATCCCCGCCTAGCAACGTTGTGGAAACTACTTAGTTATAACTGGATAAGTGGATAGACGAGTGATATGCCTTCACGAGACTCGCTTAACCCCTGTAATTAGAGCGCTTTCAAAGTACAAATTGCTGGTAGGGAAATGTTGTCTAATATCTACGTACGTCTAAAGAAAATTGTTGGGTTTTAATGCGAATTAATTTTATAGCAGACATGGTAAATTAAATGTCTTTCAGGATATATGTAGTATAATTTTCGCGTTAGGGTTGTTTCTGTAATAGTATGTTCAGTATTTAAAATTATACTTTCTACGGGACATGTAGGTGGCTAGGCTATGGGGTTTTAGTTTGTTTCTCTGTGAGATTCTTAGATTAGGTTAAAATTGCAGTTATTGGCCCGTCTGCAGTTACACCAATATACCTTAAAGTGAAATGATGGCATATCGTAAAACTTGTTACAAATACTGAAACGATTATGCTACCCTCTGCCAAGATTTACTATGTCTGAGAGTAAACTCTCGTTCAGAAGACATGCAGTTAATTGGTTTATCCTTAGTTTATTTGCTGGCGCAAAACATCGCCGCGGCAAGGACCGGTAGAATAAATATTGTCAGCAGCGCCCAATGTCAACTACTTCTATTACTCGGTTATACAATATTATAATACACATGTAAGTCACAGTGCACGTACCGGGAGGGCATCGACATTGTTGCACTTTATTACCACTTTATTGCTAGTTTTATATTGGTACTTTAATTCAATTTGACTAGCAATGTTTTTGTCCAGCAAGTAAATATATGTAATTATCATACATTGGGGTTTTCGGTGCGGGAATGTTTTACACTAGCCAAATAACAGGTAAAAACTGTAAAAAACGATACTAATTTAACATTTCTAAGCACATTTGGACCTCACTACCTACGTTTAATTCATAGTTTGGTAATTATTTTACAATAAACAAAGTTATAAATACTTACACGAAATTATTCCCGTACCGAAAACCCCGATGTATGGTAATTATGTATTGTTAGTTGGATGAAAATAAGTAATAAAGTCATTGTAATTTTTAAATCCTAGTATGGTGTTGGATCGTACTTGTACTTAGATGAGATTTTCGCCGAAGAAGACATCTTAAGATACCGGACTAATTCCATCAAACCCAAAGAATGAATGAATCATTCATTACTTCCAAAACTTGATGACCTCTCTCTTCTTCTAAGTCGGTCCCTCACTGCTGAGCATCGTGACTCTGCATACTAATTTTCCTTATACGTGGGCCATACTGAAAGTTTCTGGATTCTGATATATGAGACGACTTATTTTTTCAAAGTGGCCAGTTCAGGAATTTTCAGTATGCCCTAAGTAGTAGCTCTCCACTTCTCCCTGTTGGTTGCTTTGTGGAAAGCGTTGCTTAGTTTTTAGTGTGATGGATGTCCATCTGGGCGGATATTTGGTCACACCACCATCTCGTTGGATTTGGTCCTCTAGGCCGTCTGCCGTCCACCTCCGTATTATTATGATGACCTCTAATTGCAAGATATTAACCTAGCTAAAGTATAACCTAGCCTCTTACAGGCTAGCGAATATACGAACGAACATATTAATAATTCCAACTTTGTAATCTTGACGTAAATCGGAATTATTATTGTACCTACTTAAGTGATTTTTAGATACGTCTTTGGACCGATAATACAGGTTGTTTATCTTATGAATTAATCACACTGCCTCGGTGCAACATGCATAATTGTATTTATGAACTCGACGATTGAATCATACGGAAGAATGCAATAGCTCACCGTTCTACGATATTGGGGAAAACAGTGTGCCAAGGTTCCTAATGTTTGTGTGAGCCAAGGTTTATAAATAATAAAAAATGTTACATTTTATCATTAGTTATCAGGCGGCAAAGGATTTCCTTTTCAATCCTTTTTAGTGCATATACTAACATAGGAACGTAAATTAGAAGTGGGACTCAATTCTACTTGTTTTATAACAAGTTCATCATGTTCTTTTATAAAGACTGATGGTGGATGTTCATTTTTAGGGTTACGTAGCCAAAATCGGAACCCTTATAGTTTCGTCATGTCCGTCTGTCTGTCCGTATGTCACAGCCATTTTAACTGAAAAGTAAAGCTTTTTTGATTAAATTTGGAACGTATATAGGTGTAATTTGTGAGCCGCTTAGTACCTTTAGAAGTTAAAATTTAAAAAAATCTCTGAGTCTACTGCACTGCACCTTAAGTAGGTATATGCAAGTGCCAATGCCAACATGTAAGTACCAAGATTCTTCGTAACTTTTAATTAAGCTCTGCACATTAAATATACATGTGTGAATAAAGTAAACAATGACTTTACTGGGCAGATATTACATGTACTCACTCACATAGATGTGACTCATTCTTGTATTTAATAAATAATCGATGTTATTAAAAACATTGATGGGAGTTACATAATTAGCTTTATTTCCTAATACTCCTGACTCTTAAGGCTCATAATGTTATTAATTCCTTATGTTACTTAAAGTGACTTTTCGTCACTACTTTGAAAATCTCGTATCTCGCACTGCTACTCGAAGTTAAAACGCAGTAACTGATCTGTATGCATGTCGGCGGCCGATCGTAAGATCAGGCATATCGTGAAATTCCTAGGTGTATCGTGAAACGTGAAAATCTTTGACTCGTTCTCTGAGTCGACGGAGCCCCGCTACGCGAGGCTCCTATTTCTGGACAGTTTGCCCTTCGGGCATCTGAAGCAACCTAACGAACCTATCCTACCTATGTATTGGTTTAATGTGACTATCGTCAAAACATTACACAGGAACATTACGATCTGCCTGATCTTACGATCGGCCTACGACATGCATACCATACATAGTTACCACATTTTTATTTTTATTGACAGATCAAGATACGATTTTTTTTAAAGTAGTCACTTTTTACTTGACACTCAACTTAATAGGTACCTAAATCAATGATTAGGTGTGCTAGTAGAGTTAGCATATAGCTTAAATTAAATAATTATTAGTATAGATGAATTATATAGTCGAATTATATATGAGTCGCTTAATTTCAAACTCGGGTAAATCCTTCTGTCACATTATGCGATTTTGGTATTAAGAAAAGGTAATAGGGTAGATATTTGCTGAGAGGGTCGAATGGATTTACCCGAGTTTGAAGTTAACCGACACATATGTATGAATATATGTGATACACATCTGCACAATCATAAGCATTTCATACTCGTAAGTTAAATTAATTCGCTTTGTCTGCTCTTATGTTTTAATTTAAACGATATTTATTTTTATAGTAGGTAAATATAAATAGGACTTTATTGCCATGCATACCTACATAAATATGGATTTTATGGATGTACCTCTACCTAGTAATTACTTACCTGGAAATCGTGGAATAATCTTTTAATATAATGCATGCCGGTTCTAAACCCGGTTTAAAAAAATTGTGAGTAACGCATTGGGTGTCGGATGTTTTCATTCTACCCAAGTATTTTTTTTCTATATACCTACGCACGTACTTAGGTAGTACAAGCCCTGTTTAATATACGAGTAGGACCGGTAGATTGCCACCAATAATATTTAATTATTTTATCATTAACTGTTACATGACATAATTGATGAATGGTTAGTATCAATAAGTTATGTACTTAGTGGTAATAGTGTAGTGTTTGTGTTAGATTACGATGGTCCAAAGGGCGGCGGTGACACGTCCCGCGTTTGTGCGATATGAGCCGGATGCGCAGGCAGGCACCTCGCCTGCAGCCGCACCAGTAGGTACCTACACTTAACAGTCTATAATCTATATCGATGTATGGTACTAATTACTTTGCCTTATTGCATTCTTCTTCATGTGCCATCTCTACCCGGAGTTTGGCGACTTTGTGTCCATACGTCACTCTGTCTGAAGTCATGCGAATTAGTTTTTCCGCGCTGCTAGCTTACATTGGATGACCTATTTAATTTGAAAAAGTAAATAGGTATATATTTCTGCATTTCACCTTAGTGCTTTTTGGCATGAATGGATTAAATGAGCAATTTTCTTCCATCCGTACCATGGTATGCTCTTATGCAGACACTGTTTAGTACACTTGCAACGTCAGAGGGGTTGCCGCCTTTACCTTGCCGAGATTATTTATTTTACCCAGTCATAGCAAGAGACCAGGTTATGTTTTTATGTGCCTGTTTGTGAGGTGTCTTTTCTTTATTCATATTTTTTTTGTATAGGCTGTAGGTGAAAATCACAATTACGTTTTGATTCTAGCTCTAAAGTGTTTCAACCTCGTTGCGTTTCGTTTAGAAAGTGGCTTTACTGTATTATTCACACGTTGACACAGGGCAGGGCAGGGACCATGTAATTCTGTATTCGTGGATGATGTGACGAACGAATCAACACGATATCGTGCTGGATGATAACTGCTTCAACCGCTCGCCGCCGGCGGGCACGACTGATAAGCAAGAACACCAATTGTTTTAGCTGTAACTAGTGTTTGTTTCTTTGTTTTCTATTTACAATATCGACCAGGCGGCGTAGCACGGTCGCGTTTTTATCGCTTGTCACCATGCCTGTCACGTTCTAACAAGTATGTAAGTGCGAAAGGGACGCGCATAGTGATAGGCGATAAAAATGGAACCGTGCTGCGCCCGTGGGGTTCTTTAGGGTAGTTACAGCAAAGTTAGCATCAAATAGTTTTTAGGTATCAGCGAAAGTTGCCAAATGGACGCGTCCTTGTTAGATCCGTGATATTAATTTTTAACTGATGCTGACTGTACCTACATAAAATTTTTTTGAGCAAATTAAAAAAAAAGCGTACTTACTAACTACCTTTTAGGCTACCATGTCCAAGTGTTTTCTAGTAGATTGTACTATATTGTATGTTGCAAGTTGTATTGTACTATATTGTACGTACATATTGTAACTGCCTTGTTATAAAATAGATTTTAAGTACCAACAAGATTGATACCTACGTATAATTAATACGCGGCAAATTAAATGATATAATAATTATGTAGGTACCTATGTCAATAACTAATGTTATCCATTGGTGTTAAAAAGTAGCGAACACTATTATACAACGCGAATGCTGCTGAAGTAAAAAGTGGTGAATGTCTTTACTGTTCACACAGCTAAGTAGGTATATAACCTTTCTATATAGACATGTCAGCATAAGGCGCTTGTAAAAAGTTTCTTACATAGAAAGTCTTAAGTACATTCATTTTTCATAGTGATATACATCATTTTGATGGTGTCGATTGCAATCTATGTCGATGCAACGGCACCGATTGGCAGCTCCATTACATTTAATAACGGAATAATGATTAGGCAACCTCATGGTTGCTCTGAAGGTATGGGTTGCCGCGTTATTGCAATCAGTCGTTAACCCGCCGCTCGCACGTGGTTGGGCAACCCGCGGTCGTTCATATGCAGCTGGGGTCTGCTGGCAATCTAAATTATCCTGAAGATGGATTGCCCAAAATTTTAAATTTACACAATGACAAGAGGCTTTTTTGACTTACGTATGTCTTATGTTGACTAAATCGGCTGTCATTTTAGAATCGCAAGCATCTTCTTTCAATTAATCATCTTACATATCTAAACAATAAAAGATATCTTTTTAACGCCTTCCTGATCGTATTCTGCAGGAGCCTATCCTATAGCGACTGCTAATGGCAAATTATGGCTTATTGGGTTTAATCCGACTTTTTTATAGGTACACGTTTATACAGAGTGATTCATTGCTACGTGAGCAGGACCAACCCTACATACTCACCGTCATACTTAAAACCACTACACCTTTTTCCTGTTTTTTTTTGGCATTTCAGATCTTTAAATATTATATGACGCGCAATCTATTGTTTAGCTTTCTTTGAAACAATAACAAACTGAACCGTTATGATGCATGTAATCCATAACTTAACGATATTAGTGAATACATGTTGGTTACAATGAGACGTTAGGATTCTACAATGTGATTTTTAATAGCATAATACATTCAGGTGCATTAAACTTTAACCTGTGTTGTAATTTTCATGCACCGTCTCCGTACCTATCGTAATTAATGGTCACTAAAATGGCCACACAAGAGACAGTCGGCTAGACTGCCCTTCGACTCTAAGTCATGGCTGATTTGCTACACAATTTACCCACTTAAGTAGTTGCATATTTTCTTCAGAAAATCATTTCCCGGTAGTTTTCTTGTTGTGTAGTTAGTAGTTACTTACTCAAATTATCCAAATCATATGAGGAAATGAGGTTCATTGTGTCCCCAGGTATAGTAAACGACTTGATTATTATGATGACAAGCAGGTACAATGTCACCAACTGTACAAATGTATAATATGTTTGTATGCGAATCCGAAAGGCGGAATTTTATTACGCAGTGGTGAAATGCTACAAATTTGTTGTCTTTTCGATCGCGGTTAATGCGACATAGCTAACGAATGTATAAACAAATGTAGGTTACATTTCCTTCAATAAGTGTGTTGTATAAATTCAGACTACTTGTTCTTCGTATATAACCGAGATAAATTACCAGCACTGTGCAAGGAAATAGGAAAAAATCTTCGTACACACAACCGACCTATGCCACTCAATTAATATGTCAATCATTGTAGGGAATAGTTATTATATTTTTTATTCTGATCAAAACACGGTTAGAATTTATTTCTTTATTTTTTGACGTTCGGTCTGGCCTAGTGGGTAGTGACCCTGCCTATGAAGCCGATGGTCCCGGGTTCGAATCCTGGTAAGGGCATTTATTTGTATGATGATACAGATATTTGTTCCTTAGTCATGGTTGTTTTCTATGTATTTAAGTACATATTTATATATTATATATATTGTTGTCTGAGTTCCCACAACACAAGCCTTCTTGAGCTTACCGTGGGGCTTAGTCAATTTGTGTAAAAATGTCCTATAATATTTATTTATTTATTTATTTTTATTTATTAAAAATGAATGTTTTTCACAGATGCGAAGGATAGCAGAGTTCAAGCGCGACAATGCGTCGTTGCTAGACGGGTTGATGCCCGACCACGAGAAGGATGCCTTCCTCAACCACAACGTGGTGAACGTCATGAAGGGCCGCGACCACAAGGGTCGGCGGGTGCTCATCGTCAACGCAGGAGGTAAATACTGAAAAACACACCGGCCTATGCACGTCCTAAACTCTTGTCCCGTGACAGAGGGAATCTTGTTATTAGGTAGGTACGTACTAATCACAGTATTATATCACTCCGTACGGTAAAATTTTGAAGAAATTTAATATCGTCCAGGATTTGAATCTTTACGTTTCGTGCATAGAACTCAATCAATGAAGAATACAACACGATTTATTTATTTTCGAAAATTACCAAATTAAATAACTGTAACCCTCTCAAATTATATTTCATTCATAGAAAAAAAACATGAACAAAGCTGATAGTTAAATAACAAGATAATTAAACTATGTAGGTACGTTTCATTATAAATGAACAATTGTTTTAATACAATTACAAAATAACGTGCATCTATTTCCCTTTAAGTCTATTATTTGCGTAATATAAGTGTATACAAAGTAAATATGATGCCAAGGATTAATTGAGCAGGCCTACTTACTATTATATCGGTGTCTTATCTCAATTCTAATCCTTTAAATCTTAAAACTAGGGTTTGTTTTATCAAGATTTATATGTAATGCTTGGTTTATAAATTGTATAATATATTATTAAGAGATTAAACAAGGTGCCTTTAAGTTACAAACAAATTATTATCAAGTCTATCTTTCTCGAAACAAACTGTAGAAAGTAACATTATATTGATGGCTGGTGGTGATCAGGTTCCTGGGACCCGAAGAAGGTGAACGCGGACCAGCTGTTCCGGCTGTTCTACCTGATCCACGAGGCCGCCATGCTGGAGCCGGAGTCGCAGGTGCGCGGCACCGTCGTCATCATGGACTTCAACAACATGGGCTGGACGCAGGTTAGCACTCATTCATCTCTGATTAATCAGGATTGTTATCAGTCGTGAGTCGAGACACTTGTTCACAACTTTCACAAGCGAACTAAATCGATATTTTTATCGCGTAGGTACACCACAGCCGCAAAATTGCATGGCCACTTTATGAATTAATTCATTCATAATGTGTCCATGTAATTTTGCAGTTCGCTGTACATTAGGGCGGTCGACAAAGTGGTTGTTATGAATATCACGGCTTAGTTACTCTAGAAAAGTTCATAGTTACTACAATGTTTTGTAAACGTTAACACTTGAGGCTCCTTTAGGACGGTAAACAGGCCTCAATTGCTTAGTGATGTGCAACAAACATTTGCATACACATACTAATTTCACTAATTTGTTTATAATACTTAGGTATGTTTGAAAAACTTACGCGTGGGGGTTCGAACCTATGACTTTTCTGACTTTTGAGCTTATAGGGTGACTTTGAAGCATTGGCCACCAAAGAGTTGAAAATATTCCTACTTTTAACAGATTTTAGTGTAAATAATTAATTAGTGTAATGCTGTTTTTGGTTTTGATATATCGGTCACCTTTCATCGACAAGTCTCTGACTTTCCTCTGTTGACAATTCGTTTTCTAAACAGCCTGTCAAGCACGTGTAAAACTGATGAATTGTTTTGAAACACGGCTGGAACACTGGAGATGTCTCTTACTAATGCTAATTGTGCAGACATGTACTTAGTAGCGAGATGTTCTTAATCATCGATGCAATTCTTCAATCAGGAGCAATTCTTTCCCTCCTTTTGGGAGGTAGCCAGGGCCAGAGAGTACTTGATCAATATAGTTTGACTTCAGATTAAGGGTCGGTTGCACCAAACTGTTCGTATCGTTAAAGCGTTCGCTAAATTTTTATGTAAGTATGGAAAGTTTCTTAGTAAAGCGCCGGGGCGCGCCCGCTGACGTTGATCAGTCTGTCAAATGTGGTTGGTGCAACTGGTTATTGCCGTTACATCCCTTACTAAATATGAAGGCAGAAGGTTATTATTGTAGGTTTTTTTGGAATATTACAGTTTATCTTATATTTTAACCCTTATTCATAAAACTTTCCGGGCCTGATATTGTTAAACATAAGTTTTATCCCTTTCTTACAAATACATAAGTTAACATGACAGATAAAGATTATTAGCTAATTGAGGTTTGTAGCGCGTTTATGAATAAGGGGGTAAATGATTACCGAATGTTATAACTTATACTGCACATACTTACGTTCTTTTGACGAGGCGTTTACACTAACCTTGTACTAATTCTAGAATTACAACTTAAACTTACTCTGCATGCACAACGATAGTGTGTTATTATAGTTGGTAATCCTTAGATTTATCTTAGATCATAACAGCCATTGCGCTTCATTGTTGAGTTGCTGGTTTCGCCATCTACTCGTATGTCTTCACCACATTTAAAATGGCTTGTAATCTTTTAAATACATCTCATGTTTAGTTACATTTTTTGTAATTTAACGTTACATACAATATACCACCAATTAGCCCTAATTTAATTGGTACTTCTGAGTATTTAAACGAGAACGTATATCAAGTCGCCAAGCCAAAAAATTGTAGGTACCTATGAATGCAATTCTATATTAATTTGTTTTGACGACCTGTTTGGCCCAGTCGGTAGTGACCCTGCCTATGAAGCCGGTGGTACAGGGTTCAAATATTTCAAATCTCTTCAAATATCATTAGAATTGATCATTTCATGATGTGACAGTCATTTCTTGAATTGAAAAAGTCAAACCTAACCTAACGACATCGTGAAGTGATCAATTCATATTTCATATTTCTTTATTTCGTAAATGCACGGATACATTACACGTCAAAACATTTTAAAGATAAGATTAGCACTTATTCTAAAATGGCATTGCATGAAATGATCAAATTCTATGATCATATAATATAATTATAATATCGTTATCTAAGTACCCACAACATAAGCCTTATTGGGCTTACTTCGGCTTAGTTAATTTGTGTAATAATGTCCTATAATATTTATTTATTTTATTTTATTTATACCCTGTTGCTTTGGACTGTCTTATAACAGCGTAAACTTGCAAGTCAATTAGGTTAAGAAATCGAGCACTCGCTTGTTAATGGATCTAGATCTACGTTGTACAAACATAGCATCTGTGTTATTGTTACGAAGCGCGTGATTACACATTGTATTCGTGTTTTATGGATGTACAGACATGTCCATAATATAAACTTTTAATCTCTTTACAAATCGTGAAACTCGTTTTAGCTTTATGTACCTAAATACCTAACAGAAGTAGATAATGCTACCCGTACCTGATGCTAACACTCATCATATACATATATTATATGTTTTATTTAAGCATCTTTTTTTCGAAACGGTCCAATGTTTCATCAAGTCTAGCCGCAATCTTTTGCACAGTAATATTAATTATTTCAGTTTTTAATCAGAACATTAGTAGTTAGGAAGTTAAAAAAAATACAAGTCTAATATACATAGTACCTACTATAGTTACAGTAGTTATGTGATATCTGCAATTATTATAAGAAACACAGGTAACTTATATTATGCAGTCTACCCAATTCATTAATACACGTCTTTGATGAAACCTAGATTGAGACGCACATGGCTTTGCAACAAAGACGCGTCAATGGCCTCTGTACCTATTGTGTTAGGGTTCATTGTGGCTTGTTCAGGTGTTTGGCACGCTAGCACAGTCCCTGAATTCATTAGGGAAGTCATACAATAAATTACAAAACCCTTTATTCTTAATGAAGTTATTCATAATCAAGAAATATATACTTCATTGTGGAATATACATGATTGAAGGAATGATTATTTAATGAATAACTAAAAGTGAAAAAATTAAATAACGATAACACGCGTGTACAGAGCGATACACTTTGTTTATAAATTGTTGTTAACATAAGCTTATCGCTTACCTACTCTTGAGTGAGTATTGTCGGATAAAGCGAATCTTGGTAAACAAATGTAGGTATTAATGCAGAAAGGTACCTATCAGTTTAAAAATGTATAGTAGGAATAGATATACATATAATCTTGTAGCATTTTTGCAACGAATGATAATGATACCATCTGTAATTGAATATAATCATAATCTGTATGCCTCTGAGCCGGTACCTAGTATAACTTAACCTCTAGAATTAAAACGACTATGCGCAACCAGAGATCACACTCAGTACTGGTATCGGTGATCGATCTGTACGGGATGAGGATGACAGAAGCACCCGCTATCGCCTCACTTTCACTCACCGTCGCACGCGCATGCTGAATGACAAAAGACGCGCGCAACCACAACAAAGGGACAGCAACTCAGTTCAACAGGCAATTCGTGACATTACCTGAATTCTGATAAATGCGATATGACATACCTACCTATACGATAGGTACCTATCTCAGAATTATCAAGATATCCACTTTCATGTGTTTCATGCTAATGTGAATTCGCTGGTGAAATTGTCGCTTTTAACAAAACTTCATTCGTATCAGGTCCCAAGAAAGTGAAAATTTACGGCTTGTCACTCATAGATCAAATAGGAATAAATAAACACAGGCATGAGAGTACAGTCGTCTCAAAATACCTAACTAATTTAAATGTTAGTAGAGCATATATATTTTTACTGTATACTTACTTACCTACCTAGTTTACACGGTTTCTGATTTATGTTGGTAGGTATTAGATAAGGTAACATTATGACACCGAGTACCTATATCTATTATTACTGCAATAACCCAGTTTCAGTCAGCCAAAAAATAATTCAAACTTTATGTTTATAAGTACATCTTGTTTTCGAGTAGGGGCGGCGGAAACTACTACATTGGGATGATTTTGCATGAAACTCACGTCTTCGCACGCTGTAGGTACCTACTTGCACTTCTCATCGCGTGATTCACACAGCGCTTAAAACAATGTATTTGTTTAAAATTGAAGTACTTAGCAAATGCAATTATACTCCCAACAAAGAATATTTGAGATCGTCCTTTCTATCGTCTCTTTATTTATTGTTAAACGTATAAAACTTGGTACCTATTTATGGAACTGTTACAAAATGAGAGCAACAAAGGTAACCTTTATATTATTATAACATTTATAACCTTTTATTAATTGAGTGCTCCACAATCTTATAATATAATTAAGTATATGATCCTACTTCCGAGAGGCTGCGAGCGTCGTTATATACACCAACCAATACACAGATAGGGAGACACAAACCGATTCGATGGCGAAGCGATGGCGATCGTCACCTTGGCTAGGCCGCCAGTATAAGTTTTTATTTTGTGTTTGTGCTCACGAATAAAATTATTTCTATTTCTATTTCAATACAAATACAATTCTTATTGAATACTATATCCAAGAAAAGCTTAGGTTTACGTAACTCTTTACAAGATTTTAAAACGGATACCGGATCTTCATTCTCTAGAAAAACCTTTACGACACATTTATGAACTACTTATGATGAATTATTAACACATGATTCACGTTTGTATATTAATCCTATAGATTAAAAATGAATACGTCATATATCATTATCATATTATCAACCAAATATCCATGTATTACATCAATATAAGCTAGAAGGTACTCAAGGTACTATTAATAGATTATACACATATCAATTGTGCGTAATACATTTTCAAACTTAATTTTCATAGCACGTGTCTGTCACCATTGTTCCAAACACATAATTGTTATAATCAACCTTCCAAGTTGTTATGATCGATTTCCTACACTTAATTACCAATTATCGATCGTTATGCTTGCAACAAGATTTATAAACAGTAAAAAGATTCTCAAATTAAGTACCTTGTGATTTTACGAAGGTGTCATGAATCAATTTTCACGGAGTTGGCATGATCGGACGGTCAACGAGACGATCTCCGAGGAAAACGTTACTCGATTCAGGGTTTAGGCTCAAGGGACGTCACGTCCGAGGCTAGTACATAAAACGACGTTTATTCCGGTTATAGTAGCATGTTAGGAATTTTGAGATGCATCACGCGTGGAAGATCGACCTACATGCAATGAGAACAAGGGTGTCCAAGAACATCTCCGATTGTGTATATTTAAGTATTTGAAACACCTCTCGATCTTGCTAGTTTGTTCAAGTTATCTGCAGTGCTAATTTTTGCCGAGTCCCTCTTAGATAGGTCAATATTTTAGTTAAACATCCGTTCCCTGCGGCGATGGAGGAAGTATGTTTTCCTCTCCAAATGGTTAAAGGACATAAACGTTTGACGGGTAAATACAAGTAGGTGTGGGCACGTTTTCCTATCTCGGCGCGCTGGTGTCCGATGTTGAGGGTGACACCTGTGGTCAGCCGCAAGACGGCCGTGATCTATGAAGTGTTATAGCCTATTTATCGCTAATTAACTACTGCAAATTGTGCTTAAAAAGAAATTATATTTCTATTGGTAGCAATTTGCAAAGCTGCAGGTTAAATACAAATCTTATTTATCTAAATATACATTCTTGTAACATAGTTAATAGGTACATACACTAAAAATCTGTTTGGGCAACGTAACTACCTATTAACATTGTTTAAGTAGAGGTAGGTACGTCCGTTTGCACTTGAAGTACATGTAGATAACTTTGAACACTACAATTTATCACTAGTAAGTGCCTATTATGTATCATAATTAATGTAACTGATGATATCATATTCAACAGTACTACGTTCGTAGGTAGCAACCGATACTGGAATATCTGAAATTAAAACAATATACTTATTATTTTATCAGCTGAGAAAGTGGGTGCAATAATCATGTCTGAGTGCTTTAACCTTCGTTAATGAATCTTAAAACATTATAGTGTTAAAAATGTGTAAATAATTAGTATTTTAATATCATTTTGATGCACCAAATACGTCGATGATTGACTTATATATATTACTCCGTAAAGACGCGCGCTACGGGCGAAACGAAGTTGGCCCGTATATTGTTGTCAAATTGGGTTGTGTGCAACAAATGCGAGCAAGTCGTGTATTTTAACGCAACTAGGAACAAAAATCTTTAATATTGTTTTAATGATTCAATTTAATGGACTGTTGTTGTTCGATTTTGTTTGCAGACAATGGGCCTGACGCCGTCGTTCTCGAAGCGGCTTCTGACGTTCATCCAGGACGCCATGCCGCTACGGCTGAAGGAGGTGCATTTCGTCAAGCAGCCCATGGTCTTCAATGTTGTCTGGAACATGTTCAAGCCCTTCGTTAGGGAGAAGCTCAAGAACAGAGTGAGTATACTATACCTTGCGTGGAGGGTGCCTACTGCCTACCTTTCATCCTTTATCTTGGCAAGCCAGAAATAGCTCGAGTCGTCGAGTTAAGGCACAGAAAAGTTAAAGTTAATAATTTCAGTGTTATTTAGGATATTTTTGCGATATATATAATTTCACGTAAAACTGCATTAGTGCATTTCACCAACAAAGCGATACAAAGTAAACAATTTGAATATGTTTGTTTACAAACTTATGTTTAGATTCAGAGAAAAATTGATACCAGATAGTTATTCATAAGACTTGCCCTCTAAAACCCGAAAAACCGTCTCAAAAGAAACCGTTTAAAAATCTCTTAACGCATGCGCACACAGAAGCCCCTTCTGTTTTAGCTATAGCAATATTATTCGACTGAAATACTGCCTCTATTTATCTATGAACCAGGTTTTAAATTGCCTTAGGCCGTTTTATTTTCCAAGTACGTTTTTGTAGGACTAGCAATGGAAATTCGGTTCAAAGGGATTCGGTCTATTCTGATATTTAACTCCCAATTTCATAAATAATGATCGTTTTACCTCAAATTGTTACATGAAAGTTATAGTACTTAGTTCAAAATGTGTAGTAGACTATTTAACTCGGTTGAAAGCACCCCTTTCTGACTCGAACTAAACAGGTTTATGGGTAGAATGGGTTATTACCTATGTCTCATTTTGAACCCACTTGGCCCTATCTTGTCAGAAATGGGTGCATTTCGTCCCTTGACTAACAATCTACTATTTGGAATTTAATACGCTAAGCGCCACTTGCACCATTCCACTAACCCGGGATTAACCGGTTAAACCTTAAGTTATCATGGTTACCAATACAATTTGACACTGGGTTAACGTTTTAAACGCTTAATCCCGGGTTAGTGGGAAGGTGCAAGTGGCGCTAAATGTGTTAAGTTTAACAGCTGCGGGCAGAATGTCTCCCTCCTTTTATTATTACGTTCCCCTCCCTTACTTTTAAACTAGGTAGTTGTTTAATTTCTGATATGATATATACCGTGATGCGCTTTTATTTTAACCTTTTTACCATTAATTTTCAGATCTTCTTCCACGGCTCGAAGATGCCGTCGCTGCACAAGTGCCTGGCGCCGTCGCACCTGCCGTCCGACTACGGCGGCGAGCTGCCCGCCATCGACTACCGCGGCGCCGAATGGTACCCCGTCATCAACGAGATCATGCCGCACATCGAGAAGTGGAACTCCTTCGGGTTCGCCAAGACCTCGTAAATGCATTTAGTGGTTTTTACTCCTCGGTGAAGCGCATTTGTCTGCATGGTGTCGTGTGTTGACATATATTTAAAATTGATCTGGTGTCAATACAGCCAACCAAAACTATGCAAAAAATAGTCTGAACAATAGTTCAACACCAGATAAACTTCCGAGATCTAGGTCCTCGAGGTTACAAATAGGTATCTCGAATTCCTATAGGACTTTATTAGATGGCTATAAGCAAGTTTAATATGCGTCAACACAAATGTCCCTTTCACACGTTTAACAAATGCTCTTCGCTAATGTTTTAATTATGTGGATAAGCCACAAACTGTATACAACGACCCCTTGTATTCGACAAGCCGCTCCCGTGGGGTGTAAATGGATTCCTTTCACATACGACCTCGAGGTCCTAGCTAATTGTAAGATAAAGGGGTCAGAGTAGATTAATAGAAGATTGCCATACACAAGTGTTTCTATACAGCAAGCCTACAAAGGCTGCTGTTCAGATTAGGGTTCTTAGTTAATTACGTAATTAGTGTCGCATGAATGCCCATGACAACTGTTGTGAATGTCTTTATGGATTAGTTATGTAGGTTACTTTAAGTTATTGTAATAATAATCGTTATGAATGGTCGGAGCAGCTGCAATGTTTAGAGTGAGTGTTGATGCAAATAATTATAACACAAAAATTGCATGTCTTCGTTTTACTTCGAAACGACTGGTTCAAAATATTATTGAAATGTTTGCATCATTTTACGGAAAAGTGGGTGAATATCATGACATTTATATACTATGTATGAAAAATATTTTATTAAATTATGTTTTATAAATATATAATATAAGCTCAAATGTGGTTCGATTTTAAATTGTGACATGAAATTGTGTGCCTTTTACAATTATGATTCAAATATACAGAGGCTGTGAATGTTATGTAGTATGTGCCAGTTGATTACCATGTTCACCAAAATGTAGATTTAGGTATAAATCGTCAACTTGTATGTGATATATATTAGAAACACGGGCAAAGGAGACAACTCTCTAGCCTCGTGGATAGATTGCAAACAGTAACAGGGTCGAATTTTAACCACTAGCCAAACTCTGCGTAATGACTTTATAGGTGATACTAAACAACTTTTATTATGGGACCAATGCAGAAATTGCGAATACATTCCGGCTGATGTGATGCCGCTGATTTCTATGGGACAGCCAAATTTTTTTTCGCGATTTCGGCATTGGTCCCTTCATTTAAGTTGATCAGTATGACCTTAACCCTTTACCAGGCTGACAGTTCAAAATTGACAATCGAATGTCAATCTTACTCATCGAAAATAGAACACATGTTTGAAGTGCCGTATGTGGGAAATATACAGGGTGTTTGGTACATCGTTTGCCAAATTAAAACGGCAGATAGGTTGGGTCATTTGCTATCTTCCCAGGCCTAGAAATTTTTAATATTGCGAACGTTTTTTTTCCAGCTCTATGCCAGTTTTTCGTAAATTTCAAATTTTTACTTGCGCAGTAGTAAAAAAAACCATGGCCATTTTTTTTTTCTAGGCATGAGTAGATAGCAAAAATGACTCAACCTATCTGCCGTTTTAATTTGGCAAACGATGTACCAAACAACCTGTATATCCCTTAGCCTGGTAAAGGGTTAGTATGGCTGGTCATTCAAATTTCATCCTGTATGTCTAGTTATCTTGTCTCCAAAAATCATTCCATTAATTAGCAGTTAAATTCCAAAAAAATAAACATGTTTTGATGTGTTATATACCTGACTTGCTCAAAGAATAGATATTATGTATATACATGAAAAAGTGTCCTTTTTAGAAATCTGTTTTAAGTAAAGGAAGTTTATAGGAAGTAAACGGTTGTTTTATTTATCATGAGTTAAGAAGATGAATCCCTCTTAAATATGGCTTCTGTTCATAACAGAGCCAGAGCTTCCCTTGATTTTAAATGATGATGACAAGGGTTTTAGGGTTCCGTACCTCAAAAGGAAAAAACGGAACCCTTTTAGGATCACTCGTGCGTCTGTCTGTCTGTCCGTCTGTTACAGCCTATATTCTCCGAAACTACTGGACCAATTAAGTTGAAATCTGGTACTCATGTGTAAGTTTGTGACTCAAAGTCAGACATGTAACGTAAACAAATGAATTTTAAACATCGGGGCCACTTTTGGGGGGTAAATGAGAAAAAATAAAAAATACAGTTTTTCAAACTATATCATGTTACATATCAAATGAAAGAGCTCATTGTGTGAATCTCAAATATATATTTTTTTATAATTTTAGAATAAACTGTTTAGAAGTAATTCAAGAAAATAGGCAAATAATGACCACTTTTATCTCCGAAACTACTGGGTCTAAAATTTTGAAAAAAAAATACATAAAATAGTTCTTTACCTATAGATGACAGGAAAACCTATTAGAAATGTGCAGACAAGCGTGAATTAATTACTTAGTTTTTGATCCGACCCCTACGGAATTTTAAAGACATTCACTCACGTTTCATATAAAAAAAATACATTGTATAAATTGTGTAATGTACGGAACCCTTGAAACGCGAGTCCGACTCGCACTTGGCCGGTTTTTTTTCGAAGACAAAAGGAAAGTTAAGATAGCTGTCTATATTTTTTGCCGGGGTGTATGTCAGTGTCGCGTGTTCCACCTTAGCGTCAAAACTGCTGAAGAGGGGGAGCATAATTACAAAAAATATTCATGTTATAAAAAAAGAAGTTTTACAAGACCTATCCAACAACACATCACACCATATACTTAGGGTTAAAGCGGAAAAAAGTACGCATGAAGTAAGGATGAGTAGGTAGTACTCTAAAAGAAAAAGTCAGACAGACAGACGGACACGGCGAATTTTTAAGGGTTTCTAGTTGACTACGGAACCCTCAAAATACTTTTTCGGCCTGCGAAACAGGAAATATTTAATCCGTTGTTCTTGAATTGTATTCCGCCTCGGATCTCGGAGGGCCTTCACGAATTTGACTATTAATTAAAAAAATTGAATAACCGGTCAAGTGCGAGTTCGTTTAACGCGCGCACCGAGGGTTCCGTACAAACTTTCAATTATCTCATATAACTATAAACACAAAAAAAGACTTGACCAGAAGTATACCAAAGTATACTAAGCACATAGTCTAATAAAACATGGTCTTCCATTCCCAGAGTGACACGGGCCTACGTCACAACAACATGGCCGCTATATATAGCGCTATCGCATATTATCATATAGCGCTGTCGCATGATGACGTAGGCCCGTGTCAGTTAGGTGACCTAGAAAAGACGGGAATGGAGTACCAGGCGGAGTATATTATTATACCATGACTAAGCATAATTATGTATATAGCGCCATCGCCATCTATCGGCAAATCGGCTAAGTAATGTGCGAGACCGGTAGCTATACTCTCTGCCGGTAGTATGTATGTTGGTTTGTAAGGAATAATTCTTTATCATGCACAAACTAGAAGATACTACGTATCAGACAAACGTCTGGCCTACTTGTTGTTTAGTCGTTAAGTATACTGGGTCAAGCAGATCTTGTCAGTATAAAAAGGCGCGAAATTCAAATTATCTATGGGACGATATCCTTTCGCGCCTACATTTTTAGGGTTCCGTACTCAAAAGGTAAAACGGGACCCTATTACTAAGACTTCGCTGTCCGTCCGTCCGTCCGTCCGTCTGTCTGTCACCAGGCTGTATCTCACGAACCGTGATAGCTAGACAGTTGAAATTTTCACAGATGATGTATTTCTGTTGCCGCTATAACAACAAATACTAAAAACAGAATAAAATAAAGATTTAAATGGGGCTCCCATACAACAAACGTGATTTTTGACCAAAGTTAAGCAACGTCGGGCGTGGTCAGTACTTGGATGGGTGACCGTTTTTTTTTGCATTTTTTCCGTTTTTTTTTCATTATGGTACGGAACCATTCGTGCGCGAGTCCGACTCGCACTTGCCCGGTTTTTCAAATTTGCCGCCTTTTTCTACTGACAAGATCTGCTTGACCCAGTATATCTGTGGTTGGCAACTGGTGCAATGGGGTTGGCAACTGTCAAAGGTTTGCCTAGATGGCGCCATCATAGCTTGCCCCTTTTTCTATGAGATTTGGCTTAAATTTGACACAATTCTAGGGATTGACAGGGCAAGCTATGATGGCGCCATCTGCTAAAAACTTCCACCGGCCAACCCCATTCGATAATTTTTTTTTATGCAAATGGCGGGAATAATTAAGGAATTTAAATTCTACTCTTCCCACAGCGCGGGAATTTCAAATTTATATTTTACCATAATTTCATAAAAAGGTTATTTTAATAGGGAAAGTTATTTCAGTTTATCCGGAATCTTCCCAGATAAACTGAAATAACCTTTTAAATGAAAGCACAATGTAATATTTATTATCATTTATTCCTAAACCTTTTCTTATATATTTTTTGTAAGCCTGTGCTTGCATGAGAGGCAAGTTTTTAATATTAAATCTTGACACATCGGTGCCTTTTAAAATTTTATTTAATGTATTACACCAGTTAAAAATGCTTAGTGTTAAAGATACAGAAATGAATGTCTGCCTAGCCAAGTCACTTTAATCAAATGTGGCGGGTCATATAGCATAGTAAGGCTTTGGCCATTTAAGTGTATAGTGTCATCTGGAAAATATACAAAAAAAAATACATATATGATATAAATAATACAACCGCACTACAACCTAAAGTTACTGATGATAAATCAGCAGCAAACCTTAATGTAAAAAGTTTTATACTGTTTGGTACGAATTTTAAATTGTGAAATTACAACATTAATTTTGGTTTGATAAAACAGCGCAATTTCAAATGAAGAAGGACAAGCTGGTCTGCGTAGAACTACATAATGAGTTTCAAAACCAGAGGAGTTTCATCCACACATATAATCTTCATAAAATTAAATAGAGTTGGACCAAGATAAGTAAGCAACGATTTTGATAGCACACGCAGTGCAAGGGTTATTTAAAAAAAAATAAACGTCGTACGTCTCTGAAATTATGACGTATAAATAACACTTGCACTGCGTTTGCTATCAAAATCGTTGCAGACTTGACTTGGTCTAACTCAACACAATTAAAATTTCGTAAGAAACTAGAAACAAATAGTTTTTTTTCTAAGAAATTAAGATATGTACGAGATATTCCGGTCTCCTGGCCTGCTAAGATTTGTGATCTTTTAGTGTCCTCTTGAAGGCTTTTGAAGGCGCTTTGAAACGAAGTGCCCTGGTCGCTTATCAAAGCGATAGGCTGAAGCCCGGTCTCGCACACTATCTCCTTGATGATGGCCTTCATCTGCGGACCCGACGCGGCACCTTCGGAGAAGTAATACGCCATCGGTTGTTGCCACTTATGAACCGCGCGCTAGAGCGTGGTCGGCCAAGTGGTTGGTCTTCTCAGACAATTCAACGAATCCATTAATATTGTCATGTTTCCGAGAGCAATGGACGCCAGCCTCCAACTTCATCTCATCAAATATTATGGAACACATTCTTTTGGCCTCATTCCATTTGCAGACCTGAAAATAAAAAAAAATGTTAATTTTAATTTTAGGTCTTGCTCATTTTAGCGTCGTCCAGGGGCCCGTTTCTCAAAAGTATATTACAAGTTACAAGCTTTTGAGAAACGGGCCCCTGGTTGCATCTTAAAGGAGCCCAGGGTCCAATTTGATAACATAATCCTACTAATACTTTTCTAATGTTTGAAAATACAATTAATTCATCGCTTGCTTTTAATTATCCCTTTAACAATAAAATACTTGATACCTTTTATTAAATAATGAATAAGTAGATGGCTCTTATTCATACGAACCTCTTGTTTAATGACATTAAAGACTTGAGTATTAATGCCAGCTTCAATGTTCACGTTTAATAACAACTTGTTAAGTGTTAAGTGTCGTTTTGCATGGCAGGATGAATATTCTCTGCAAGAATCTGTAGCATTTTGGGCTTTGTTTCATAATTGAAAGTGCAATAACTTTTTTTCTCTAGGCTAAACCTTCTGCCTTTTTTCTGTTTTTACACGACTGCCAAAACAAAAAGAGTGTATTGTTTTCATTACTCGTAGTACAGAGTTTCATCTGCATCCACAGAAATTTTCTTGCCACAGAGTTCATTCCTGCCACTAATTGTTTGAATGAAGCCTCTTTTGACAACTTAGACGCCATCTTGGCTCGTCTGAAGTAGTCCACTTGTTTTTTTGGCTTTTTTGTAATGTTTGTACAACGCCTCGCATTCTGGCGACAGTTGATCGGCGTGAGATACAACTCGAAGTCGTTTGCGACACGCCCATTTCGGAGTCCGTTCCTTTCTCGTGTTCTGTTCTTGAACGCCCGACGCCCGTGCGAGTTCTGTAAATAAAATTAATTTTACTGTCCGAGTTCATTTTAATTGTGATAGAGCCAGAGATATACGAGCCAGTAAGAATAATAAAGAAAGAATAAGCCTATAAGATGCAATAACCCATTATCTATAATAGTACCCAGTCATCTTACTCAATAAACTAAATTCACGCGCATATTTATTGTCTTCATATTTTTTTTCAATTACAAATAGTAAATTCTTCGATTACCGCGATAGTTAACACACATAAAATAAAACTATTTTGTCCAACGCTGTAAAACTTCTGTTCGAAACGACGGTATGTATTTTGAATTCATTTTGCGCGATATAATCGGTAAAAGTTTTGTTGATAAATGAGAATAGTATGAAGAAGTAATGTGCCTCGGATTTAAGCTTTAAGCATAGGTAGGTAACCGTATTATTAATTATTATGATATTGTTACCTGGATTTACCGCAGTTGACTCAACTGACGGCTCTGGACCAGTGATGTACGCCTGATCAGCGCAGATCATGGAAGAGGAGTCGACCACTGTTTTTTTTTAAATATGGTTTAATTAAGTTAGGTAAACATGAACCTATTATCGCTAATATTGAAAAAAGCCAATTAAATATATTTCAGCAATTACAATTTAGGGATCAAACAGCATGCAAAAAAATATTTATTCTCAAACCATTTTCTAAAATTAAATATGAAAATATATAAAACCTTTTCGTAATATGTAGTAATATTCGTTACATGTCACACATGGTAAGACGTACGATTTTCAGTCCGTAGTATGGATATATTTCTTACACATACTCTAAGAAGTTAATTTGTATGGACCCCGTACAAATGAGTTTCGTGGAATTTGTGTAATAAATATTTACATTTGATATTCAATTACAATTGGCTTGTCGGTGAAGGAAAACATCGTTAGGAAATCGAACTCATTCCAATAAAGCTTATTAGCTTCTCCGCTACTAAAATTAGGTCGGCACACTAGGACGTGTTGCCCTTAGTTACGAGAGAGATATATCGCGTAAAATATAGCAAGTTAAGAGTTATGATGCACCTTTGTGTTATTGTTACCTGTACGGTTACCATCAGTGACAAACTGATGGTAACCGTACTGTATGTGATGAAATTTGCTTAACTGATGTGTCTGCTACCGTGATGCAGGATTGATCAGTGGAGAGCATAGAGGAGGCGTCCACTGAAAATATTTTTATAGGTATATGTATTTTTAAATACTTGTTATAGATATATAAATATTTATTAGCATTTTTGTTAGACAGAAGTTCAAACGCGCGTTTTCCCAGACATAAGACCTAGCTTGATGAGCTCGCGCTATAAATAGGTAAGTACCAAATTCAGACTGGTTTTGCAATTGCTGTTATGTGTGATTGGGTAGAATTGCCCTGCTTTGACTAATTAATTCTGCGTCTTGGCTAGACCTATTGCAAGCATATCAATCTCGTAATTCATTATTTCGTAATAATATTGCATTAAATAGTTAGGTATGTAATGTATGCAAATGTTAGAATGGCAGTCAAAAGTTGCGAGAATAGCAATACAATTTTCAGTCGGTTATGAATGCAAACATAATATTATTATGTTGAAAGTAAGGAAATATAATCCAGTTTAAGTACCTGTATTGAAATCAGATTAAGGTCAATGGGGCTAATTCCGTCATAGGGACTAAGACTATTCCGTCCACGAGCGTATAGGCAAGTATAAGTATTTCTTTGATTTTCAATCGTAGGAAAAAAACCATTTGCTTTTGCCTATAATATATACGTACGTATTACGTAAAAACTAGCCAAGCCAAATCCTTTATAATTTCAGGATTTTCTACACAGCACAGAACTTGGCACCCATATAAGATCTCAATTATTTTGTCGTAGAGTGTCTAGACTGGTATTTTTTATACATTTTTTTATGTTAGACGATCTTTTTGTGGAATTCTTAGTATTAAATTTGATCTGTATGATAATCCAATATTACTATGGAATAATATTAACATAATCCGATAATTAGCTTAAGATAATATATATGTAACCATTCATAAGTGCTTGTTGCTAGGCCTACATGAATAAAGTATATTTGAACTTGAAACGATATAATACGCATTTCCGTGAAATAGTCATTCCTCTTTCATCGCTGTGACGCCTGTGACACTAGGTCTAGGTTCTCGGTTTATCGGAGTTAAAGCTTTTTATGCATTTTAGCGAGGTTTCCATCCATCCGGAAGCTTGACATACATTAGATCTGGATATATGAGTTAGTGTGGTAAGCTCGCCTACGTAAATGAGTGCTAGTGCCATGGAAGTGGCAGGGTACCGTTAAGAGCACGCAGCGGCCAGTGCTAGCCCGCGCGCGATCGGCGCTCCGCGACCACGACGTCTCGGCAATCGTCACTTAGACAGACGAACCGGTTGGATCACTTCTTACTTAATCCTTACATAAACTGGTGCCAAAAATATC
The DNA here is from genome assembly GCF_910591565.1 of Cydia splendana. Taxonomy (NCBI): domain Eukaryota; kingdom Metazoa; phylum Arthropoda; class Insecta; order Lepidoptera; family Tortricidae; genus Cydia; species Cydia splendana. The sequence continues at coordinate 6,331,071 of NC_085964.1, forward strand.
TAACTTCTCTAAAATATGACCTAAATATATCCTAAAGTGTACGTGTTGAGACATCCAAGTGTCGGTGAAGGAACATTTAGGTCCAGCGGCTGTGTAAGTTGTACACTCGCTCAGTTTACGGTATAATTTAAACTTTCGAAACTTAGTATTTTTCCGTTGCAACGAAAATGGATTTGCAACATGAAGAAAATGGTACGCCGTTCGTGATGTGGGGAGACAGTAAGATCCAACTGGAGAATTGGCCGATCGCGGATAAGTTTTACACAGAAAAGGCAGAGACCGAATTACGAGAGACGCCTGAAGTAGTTGCGAAAGCTTTACGAGAACTAAGAGAACTATTAAAAGGTAATAAACTTGTTTATTAAAACATTATTTTAAATATAGCCATCATTAAAGCTATAATTTAAGAAAGTTTGTGAAGTAGGTATAGGGAGTAGGTATATATATATATATATATACCTACATGCATGTAAGTATTTTGGAATGATTCCAAAAATTTTCGGTTTTGAATACTGTACACGGTGACTAAAAAATAATAGCCTTCCCGTTGCCAGGGAGGTTTTGGGATTATACTGAGCAACTTTTACAAAAAAAATTACCCTTCCATAAAAAATAGACCAGCCAAAATGTATGAAACAGCCAAATTTTTTTAGCGATTTCGGGGTTGGTCTCATAGTAAAAGTTGGTCAGTATAATCCCAAAACCTCCCTGGCAACGGAAATGCAGTTATTTTATAGCTACCCTTTATAGGTTAGTAAGTAAGTACCTAAAACTGTTAGGTACTTGATGGGTCATATTATTGATAAAATAATTAAATGCTCAATTGGTTACTTTGTTGTCTAGACAATTAACTAGATAGGAATTGAGGAGGTTAATATCCGCGTCTATTGTTTCGTCCTCATTTCAAAACCAATTTATCGTTTGGTAGCGATAGTCCTTAATGATGCTTGCCGATCTCCAACGAGCTCCAAAAATATTCGTAGGAAGGCACGAGGGTTAAACAAACTTTACTACCGAGTGAAACACAAAATGTTCACCACATCAATGCGAGGACAATATTAATTATAAAACATTACAAATCAAATCCAAATGAACGCTATTCAATATTTATCATTCAAAATCACCACTTAGGTACCAAACCGTTTACCGCACATGAAGCCATATATGGCGGATATGATATTCAACTTTATTGACAGCTAGGTATTAAAATTCATTTTTTTTATTACAAATAGTAAGGGGTTAAAAGTCAATTCCACCAGCCAACATGCGGAAGCAACTCAAATTTGCATGTCAACTTTTGCAACTTTGCCATTTTTGTGGATAATAAAGAGAGCCTTTAGGCTTGCGTTTCGACCAGAGATGTGCGAGGATACGTTGCGAGGGATGTGTTTCTGCTGAGCGAGGAAAACAAATGATGTGATTCTATTGGTTCTTAACAAACACATCCCTCGCGACGCATCCTCGCACATCTCTGGTCGAAACGCAACCTTATGGGCTGGTGTGGTGAAAACATATAAGTCTCTGGATACACAGCCGTCCCCAAAAAGACGTGCGATCGACCGCCCCACAAGGTGGGGCGCGACCAGATACAGCCTCCGCAGCCGGAAGGCGGAAGAGGCCACTCGCACCCCTTCAAAAGGGTGTCGAAGGATAACACAGTCAGTCATATAAGTCTCATAATCATAATTCTAATACTTAAGTCAGCATTCTCTCTTTAAATATTGTTTTTACAACTTTACTCAGTCTAAACAGTCGTAAGGCCAAGCGTGAACTACGATTTTTTGTCGCGCGATAATTTTGTCGCAAAAATGCAACGTATGTGTTTTTTAGGGTTCCGTACCCAAAGGGTAAAACGGGACCCTATTACTAAGACTTCGCTGTCCGTCCGTCCGTCCGTCCGTCCGTCCGTCCGTCCGTCCGTCCGTCCGTCTGTCACCAGGCTGTATCTCACGAACCGTGATAGCTAGACAGTTGAAATTTTCTCAGATGATGTATTTCTGTTGCCGCTATAACAACAAATACTAAAAACAGAATAAAATAAAGATTTAAATGGGGCTCCCATACAACAAACGTGATTTTTGACCAAAGTTAAGCAACGTCGGGAGTGGTCAGTATTTGGATGGGTGACCGTTTATTTTTTTGGTTTTTTTTTTGTTTTTTTTTTTTGCATTATGGTACGGAACCCTTCGTGCGCGAGTCCGACTCGCACTTGCCCGGTTTTATATGTCAGTGCTCGCATATACGACAAAACATATATGTATTACAGCGCGATTCTAAAATCGTGGAACAAAAATTTAAATCATAGTGCGCGCTTGGATCTCAGCTTTCTTCGAAGTGCAAATGGTGAAGACGAAGAGTCGGTAAAACTATGGGATTACCTACAATAATTAATACACTCTACCTGAGTACTTATTTACGGCTTTGTAAGGCAGGATATGGAGAACATCAATAATTTGTATCACTTTTGTAAACCATACAATAAATATTTTTTGATTTTTTGATTTTGATTTGATTTTGATAAGACTAGTCCATTTTTGCAAACTATAAAATAATTGGTTCATCATTATATAGATAAAATGGGAAAAGTAAATAGGTTGATAAAATCATTGTCTTATTCTGCAATTTTTATGTTATTAACAAAAGAATATTCTTGTTTTTCACTAGCAACCTTGAAAGATGTCACCACATACCTACATATATCACGTACCTACCTAGTGACGGTGTAATTTATGATTGTCGTAGAAACATAAACTACACGAGAAATTAAAAGGTTAGAGTTTCCCGATGTCCAATTTACAAGTCATCGTACCACGATATGATTATTTTCGGACCTTGATCTTGCTCTACCTACTTCCTAAGTGCACGCAACAGCTGTACAAGTAGAGCACCGAGCGAACAGAACAATACCTAACGCGGAAATAATGAAACGAACAAAGTACAAATTACGGCGTAATTTGTTTGTGCATTGTGGCACTAAGATTAAAACTCTGGCCTTGACCTGTAGTTTCTTGTAGGTACCTACCTACACGTAACTTTGAACTTATCATTACAGAAGACTTCGCGTGGTTTAAGTTATATTCATTAGTTTTGTTATTGAAATCAACCACCACATTATACACCACCAATTAAGTCCTCTAAATTTATTCATGCCAATTAAGGAAGTCACAAGAATCACTGGGATGTGTGGGAAGAGTCATCCGAGAGGTCCGCCGTCTCTCATCGAAGAACGCATTTTGTTTGATGCGCAGTGGGGAGATCCTGGGGAGACAGATTCGTTGTGTATGTGTAATGATTTATGGAAGAGGTTGCTGATTCTTATTCACTTTTGCAATTGTTTTGGGAGATTTGGCTAGATTGTATTGTTTGATGTATTATTTTCATCTTTTGCAGGTGAAAAGAACCTTAACATTCCTATTGACAATGATGACTTTCTGATGAAATTCCTCAGGCCCTGCAAATTTTATGCAGATAGTGCTCTAAAGAAGGTTGGTATCCCACATTAAATGAACTTACATAAAACATAATGTTATCAGTTTAAAGGAGGCTGTTGTACTGGGTCGTATGTACCTACTGGGACTCTTTACCTGCGACATGTACACCGGTTACCGAATCAAACTGCAGCAAACGACCCACTGTGATTGTAGCGAAAATATCTTAGTATCGAATAAGCTTTAGAGTTTTGAATACGCTAATATTTACCTAATAGTCAATTCTTGCGCTATCAAATTATGGTTTGCGAAATGTATATTTCCATGGGTTATGTAAGACACTGACGAAGTTGCTTGCAATCTCGCTTGTGTAGCCGGTATATTTGGTTTTATGTTGTTTATTATACTATTTAGCACCTACCTAATTCATGCAACCTTTGGACATAACAAGTATTCGAGCTTTTCGTCTCGATATTTTTTTTATTATTTTGATCGAATTATTCGGTAGATGACAATTTTATTTTATGCAATTTTCAGATACAAGCTTTCTACAAATTCCGGCAAGCGCATGCAACCTACTGCCACGACCTGATGCCGTCCGTGGTGCGAGCCGCCTTCGACCACTCCATCATATCCATCCTGGCGCCTCGCGACCAACATGGTCGGCGTATCATGTTCGTCGAGTCCGGCAGTCAGTTTATTAGCTATTTTTTGGGAAATCTTTCCGTTGACTTTAAAGATAAAACATATAGGTAGGGGGAAGCGGGGCACCATGGTACACCTTTTTTTGAAATCGATTTTAGGCCCCAAAATGAACTCAAAATACATTTTTTTTGTACTTAGTAGATGACAAATTTACTAAGGTATACAAAGTATATTTTTTTTTGTTAAATTTATGGCCAGTAAAAGAGATATATGGATTTTAACAAAAAATGGGATTTGTTCAACTGTGCCCCACCTGCAGGGCACTTTGATACATTACATGGGACACTTTGATACATCATTTTGGGCTACTTTGGCACGTGAATCAAAGTGCCCCGTAAGTGTTTCATACTGCCCCCAGAGCACACTTTACAGATCAACTCAGTTAGCTGACCAGTAGTAAACTTTTTAAAGATTATAAAACGTCTATTAAGTGCGGTGCTATTAAAACATACTACAGTTATTAAGCAGGTGCACTAAAACTACAAAAAAAAACTTTTAATTAAGTCAGTGTCAGTTTTTGGCAAAAAGCTACATTGGTTGTTTCTTTGTCAATTTTCTTTCTCTTTGTACGTTCGCACTATTCAGTAAAAAAAATCCAACAAAAATAAGGGCAGGGGCACTTAGATACACTAGATGGGCACTTTGATATGTTCAAAACTGCCCCAATCTTTATTGTACCAAAGTACCCCAATGGTCAAATAAATTAAAAATAATTTATTAAAAATATACTATTAAGTATTACTTTAAAATAGTAAGCTAACCCTATTACTGAATAAACCTAATAAGCGCTCATTATGATATTCATCCGGTAAAGTCTAAATTTTCGCACCACAACTCGATAAAAAAATCATAATTTATTTACTATGCGACCATGGAAACACGTTTTCACGCACCAAGCGGCAACTGCTGGCAGGAGAGATGTGACGAAGCTGGTACCTCACTTACACATACAAAGCCACGTTTTAGTGTTGCAGAAGGTGAACATAAGTTTTTAGTTAAGGAATTAGTGTGGGTGTTCAAAACTGCCCCTTGTGCCTATCTGCCCCGCTTCCCGCTACCTATCAGTATGATGGCGCAGCCAAAATTCAATATAGCTAAATAGAAAAATACAAACTTATTTATCTGTTTCGTGAGGTCGTTTTGTAAGTCTTTAATTTCAGAGCATGTGTATAAAATAAAAACGCTGAATAAAATCTTAAAGCTGGACGTAGGTACCTACCTTAGTGACAGATTTAATTACTAACACTAGGGTCAACTATTAGACACAGGAAATCCGCATGCAAGCTGATGTTGATTAAGTATTTTCTTATAGAAATATAATTGCATAATTTGATGTCAACCTCGCTGATGAACTTAATGTTAACTTGATGTATAACTTTAATTACAATGTAAGTGTATGTAATCAAATAACCAGTAAACATATTTTATAATATTAAAAAAATATGGTCAAGGTTTACATAAAAAAGAGAATGACAAATGCGTTTTTAAAATATGCACTGACCAACTTCTCAAATAAAATCCTACATTAGAGGCAGTTTATGCAGTTTTATATCTTAAAATGTTTCAGAGGGCTGGGACCCTCGCGCAGTGCCTCTATCCGAAGTGTTCCGTGGCGTGCAGCTGGGCCTGGAGGCAGCCATGACGGAGCCGCGCACGCAGGTCTCCGGCGTCATCGTCATCATGGACATGCAGGGGCTGGCCCTTAGCCATGTGCTGCAGTTCACGCCCTCCTTCGCCAAGATGGTCGTAGACTGGGTGCAGGTATAGTTTTACCTTATGGTGGAATGAAAGCCGTATGGTGGAGTCTTATTAGTAAAGGAAGCGGTCGGTCCTTTCCGACCCGAAATGCTTTCTTAATTAATTAGATTTTTCAATTACTCGGGAGTGCCCAGGCCATTCTGCCGAGAATGTAGAAGACGCTGGTAGGATCCCAGTCCTATTATTAATAGGCACTGGAGGCCTTGGTCACTATTTTTTTCGTATATGACATATATTTCAGTTTATAATTTATATAGCAGTGTTTCTACTTGAAATAACATACCTAAATCAAAATACCTATTTGAATAAAACAATTCGATTTGTTTCCTAGTAATATTTTCGTAGTTACGGGATTCTGTTATTTACTAGTTTACAACAAAATTAGATTTGCTACTCCTGCTAAAGCTTTTTCAATGAAAAAGTAGTTTATTTTCTGTCAGGCAAATTGCATCATATATCCAAGTAAGTGTATGTGACTCAAAGTCACGACCTTCACTCTTGCTTCTCAGAAAATGCATTGGCTATGGCGCCTGCCCTGCCTTATGTCCAGGACCTCGTTTTGTGTAATTGCACATTTACGTCATTCCACCATCCGTTGTAACTGTTTACACGACTCTAACATTAGCGAATGACTTAGACAGCAATTCAGGCCGTGATTTCGCTTGTGGTCGCACGTCAAGGCAGTCTCAAGCCTGCCGAATCCAATAGCAAACGTTAGTTCATTTTTGAGAGGGCTACGTGCGTGTCGGGTGCAATGTGGATTAAAGCATCCGTAGGTTATGGTACCTAATAGTTTATCGTCAAGTGTATGATATGAATGGGAATTGTATGTAAATACTAGCAACCCGCCCGGCTTCGCACGGGTTAACAAGAGTCACTCTATTGCTAGGTGAAAACCGCAATAAAATCCGTCTAGTAGTTTTTGAGTTTATCGCGAATATACAAACAAACACACAAACAGACAGACCCGGCGGGGGACTTTGTTTTATAAGGTGTAGTGATAGGTATTATAATTCTAACATGTTATGTATTTCCAGGACTGCATCCCAATCCGGCTAAAAGCGGTGCACATTGTTTACCAGCCGTACGTGTTCAACATGGTGTTCGCGCTGTTCAAGCCATTCCTGCGCGAGAAGCTGCGCTCGCGCATACACTTCCACGGCAACAACATGGACTCGCTCAAGGTGCGCTGAAAGCTACAGAATAGTCCACGTTGAACTAGGTTTTACAACAGTAAGGTGGAATATGCTTACTGCCGTATTCGAACTTCAAGATATTCACAAGAGGACACGTACGAGATCCATTCTAGATACGTTATAGTTTATCAACTAGTTCTCTTTTGCAGCGCAATTCGGGCAACCAATATCACTTTTACGTTAGATAGAGTAAGATATCTATTAGATGTGAATTGGATCTCTAAGTCATATCCTGTGGAAATCGTTCAACAGTATCTCCAGAATCGCGCAAATGTCAAATTTGACAGGTTAGATCTTAAACATATCGTTATCGTATCTTGATGATGTCTAATAGATGTCTATTTCAAAATCCGAATCGGGCCCTTAGACTAGAGTTTAAACTCTGGGGAGAGTAGATCTTTATCTTTAGGACTGATATGATCCAGGAATGACTCATGTTGGAAGAAGATAACGTTTAGACACGTAGAAAATATTAATGAACCAACCAACCGCTAAGTTATAAATATATTATTCACAATAAAAAGCCCACCCAATATTTTATTTTGTAGGCACACGTGGACGGCAAAGCGTTGCGTCCGCGCCACGGCGGTTCGCTGCCCGAGTTGGAGGTTACTGGAGAGCTGCTCTGGAAAATGCTGTCACATTACGAGGACGGTTTTAAATGTAAGTATAAAGGTTAAGCATGTAGGGAAAAATGAAATGTGCCTGCTTAAGCAGAGTACCTACTGTTCTGCACTTTAGGACCAGCATGTTCACGTTTATAAATATCCAACAAAGCTAGCAAGTACGATTGAACTCATTGTTAAATTATGATACCTACTGTATACTTTGTTTTTAAACGGCAACTATTTTTGTTTCAGTGGCTAACTCCTACGGCTACGTAAAGAACAATGAAAATCACAAATAATGCAGCTGTGACTGATCAACATTTTACATAAGTAAATTTTCACATATCGTTAGTTTGGATAAATAAGGATGTGGGTCAACAAATTATACTGTGTATTATCTGTAAAAACGACTTTCTCAGGGAATAGGGACTTATAGTGAAATCATTCCGAATCGTTAGCCGCATGAAAACAATGTCGTTTGCCTGACAACCTCGTACCTATTTTGATTCAGTGACAACTTTAGATGTACGATCTAATGTGATTGCATTCTTAGGCGCTTATAATATAACACTTCTTCGCTCTTCGGAACGACGTCCGGTGCTGCGATTTTTACCTCTGTAGAATCTCGATTTGTATGCAAAAACCATACCATGGTATAACACATTGGCTCAGCCTCTCCGTGCGAAGGTGCGAATCGCACGGCAATTCGTGCTTTCGGACAAAGATGCGGTGGGCACCGCAGGGTATGGTATGCCACACCGAGCCCCATAGAACGGTTTTTGCTACCGTACGGATTTTTGTGCATAAATGCGATTCGTCACGCATCGCAGCTTCGGACGAAGATACGGAGAAAACCGCAGCATCGTATGGTCGTCGCCGCACGCGAATTCGTCGCTTCGCACTTCGCAACGTCATGCGACGGCAGTGTGATAACTGATAAGCGCCACGCTTACTAATACAGTAATTTTATACATTTTATAAATACGTTTAATGTAGGTAAAAGTACAAATGCTTTCGTCGTCAAATGTTGTCATACGTGTATGTCACAAATACTTAGGGTGCATGTTTTCAGCAAGAGCAAGATGTATTCCCAGTTCTGCTGTACAAGAAAATAGGTACCTATGTTTAAAAGAAACATAATTATCTTTATTAGGTTTAATGGCAAGTGATATTAGGACAAAACTATAGGGATAATTACGGTAATTAATATTATGAATAGGTAAATTATTTTCTCCGCAATGTATTTTTATAGATAAACTGCCATTTAGCAGTGTGACATTTATCAGCTACATTCCACAAGGGCGCATTAAGGGTTACTCCCAGGAAAACGCCAAAAAATTATATCGACACAAGCTGCTATTCTGTTGATGTAGCCTGAATTTCACAGAGTGGCAATATTTTTACTATTGTAGTAGTAGTAGTAGTAGTAGTAAAATACTTTATTGTACAAAAAGAAACATAAAACATGAAAGAACACACATCATTAGTACAAAGGCGAACTTATCCCTTTCAGGGATCTCTTCCAGTTAACCCTTGAGCAGTTGAGGGAAAATTGGAGAACGGTAGACATAAAAGCTGTACTAAACGGCATAAAGATAAAATATTTAATATCCTACAAGATAGGTAAACCTATATCCTACTATAATTATGTACCTATATACAAAGTATGGGATATGAAATATAACAAATATGTAAACAACTATATATATTTAAAATATATAATACATATAATACATTGTATATGATACAATACATATATACTAAAACTACCTAACCGCATACATCTTTTAGATTTCAAGTTCCGTCAGAAAGCCATAACTTTTTTAAATTCGCCTTTAGCGATGCGACCGATTGACACTTACGAAGAGAAGACGGTAAGGAATTCCATAATTTGACAGAGTACACAGTAAAAGAGTATTGTGTACTAGGTAGGTGCTTACCTACCTTTTAATATTATCTAATTTAAAAGTTACCTCAATGTAATGTGATCATTTGGAAAGATTTTGTTTTAGTATTTTTTTAAATATATAAATGTACGAATTTAAATTTTAACAATTTTATAATAAAACATAAAAATGGATACACCTTCGTTTTTATTATTATAAATAACTCTAGATAAACCATAACAATTTTTCTCCCTATTAAAAATTTGGTCTCACTTCCGAACTCGAATTCCAAATATACATTCCTTGGTAAAATTGTATTTCTAAAAATATGTGTACATTCCATAAATATATAATATTTCACTAATAACAACTACAGAAGATACTCTGTCATGGATTTATATGAAGTTACCAATTTAAATATTTAATCGGCTCATAAAATATTAACTTATCACAGTGTTGCTTTATTATTTGTTTAAATTGAGTGATAAAGTAAATACACAGTTTTATATCGACGACCCAAAACACAATAATAATATCATTTTGTATATACAGTAGAATAAATGAGTGACAATACCACATAATCTACTCTAAATACCTAGACATCAACACTAACATTCTAGGTACCTCTGTGAATGTCGCGATATAAAAAAATACTTATCAATAAAAATCACAAATAGTAGGCTTAGAATAACAATAAACAGGTAGTTAACGTAGACAATTAAGTATGGTTTGAAAATGAGTACCAATAAGAAATTGACATGGAATACAAATCTAGTAATTAGCTAATTAGTCAGTCTTATTGGCACATGTTCAAGAAACCATAATTCAGGAATGCATAGCGGCAAGGCAGGTCGAGGGGTGCCCTCATCCGTAGTTCCAGACAGTATTACGGATTACGGCTTTATGTACGAAATTGCCATTTAATTTAAAATATATTTTCAGATCACTAATTGCGATGTAATTATGATGAATAGGTTTTTAAACACCAAAATGTAACACGGTTATTTATTACTTAAAAAAGTATTTCAAAATTCTATCAACAACGAGCAAATATTTTAAGATAAGTAGGTATTTAAGTAGTTGACGCAATTTATATTAAAAAGCTAAACTTATGATGAGAAAATAGGAATAGGTTACAAAAACCCGGCAATTTCGTACATAAATCAAATATATAAGTGCGAGTCAAATTACTGCATCGTATCTAATTAAGGCAACTTCTAGGTAATTATTTTTGTACTTATTCAAGCACTTTATTCGACTACTTAATATAATTCGGAACAAACAACCCCTCCTACGTACTTCCGGACATCTGTGATGTCTTGATTAATTTACAATATTTACTATATAATTTAATTTTTACAACGCGTTGATCATCACACAATATGGCCTAGGAAATGGGGCCAGACTAACGTTTCACAGCTTACATTATAACCGAATAAGCGTCTGATTGGTTTTATAGTTTGCACCAATAATCACTACACGTGTGCGCGCTGCCAGGCATACACCAATTACTTGTTCACATACCCGTACGACGCAATGGCTGAAACAAATAAAATAATTTGATAAATAAAGGTTCGAGCTCGTACCTATCAAATCAATGGGTTTCTAGGAACTCATGTACAAAATGTCATTGTAGCACGGTCGCAATTTTATCGCTTGTCACCATGCCTGTCACGTTCTAACGAGTATGTAAGTGCGAAAGTGACGGGCATAGTGTCAGGCGATAAAAATGGAACCATGCTGCGCCCGCAGTAGATTTTCAGTGAAGGAAAACACCGTGATTCGCGAAACAAATCAAATATGTAGTTGTAGGTACCCATAAGTCTCCAACTCAGTACCTAATCCCCACGCTGGCCGAAAGTTAGATAGATCGACCGGGTAATAATAATAGCGTCCATTACGTCCATAATAAGGTTATTGCACTTTCTTTCAGAATCAAAAATTAATAGCGAGTGTTACGGCGTACGTTCATCAGCGAGGTGTGCTGAAATCGACTACGGTCAAGATCAAATTGGGTTTATTTATAATTGACAGAGGTCGGACAAATCATCGCAAAACCATCAAAAATCATTTATATCTCAAAATAGGACAAGATTTATTAAACTCATATTATGTACACAGTAACTTTATAAAATTTCCAGATTATACTCAAAAACTGCAGTTCAAAATTGTTAAAAAAATTGTATCATGTTCCATCATCATCATGGAATCATGGAATCATGGAAATCATCATCATCATCATCCTGGCGTCAATCCCGGCTGTGCCCCCGCGCGGGGCGCGAGGACCCGGGGTCCGCCTTCCGACTCCTTCGTGACCACTTTGCCCGATCTTCGGCATCCCTGGTAGTGTAGTGTAGTGTAGTGTTCCATACCAGGGTGCATTACATTTATTATAATTACTTTTCATATATTATAGTTTGATATATCGTTATTTAGAATAACGTAATAAATGGCATACTACCGTAATACCTAATTAACGGTATACATAATGTTACTGTTGGTACGAGTATAATGGTCATAAGGTATATTTACTCTTCGTTTAATATACATTGCCATAATTATTACATAATCTAAAGCATATTATTTGCTATAACAAGAGACATCACATAATTATTTATGTGGCATAATAGTTGCATGACATAAATGGGTTAGGTTAGGTTGGAACTGCGACTCCGCATAAACGAATAACTACCTAACAAAAGGAGGGTTAGGTTAGGTTAGAACTTTGACCCTCCGTAGAATAAAATACTCTAGGAAAAAAAGTGGTTTAGGTTAGGTTTGAACTGCGGCCCCGCAGAACGAAAACCGTGTAAAAATTGGTTAGGTTAGGTTAGAACTGCGACCTCCCTAGAATAAAATAGCTAGCAAAAGCAGTAGGGCTGCGTACTAGTTATAAAAAGTATGTAAAACTTTACGTTATCAGTAAATGAAATATGACAAAAAATGTTATACAATATATGTATTTATACTTGATAAAATTGTATGAAGTATTACGTTATACAAAAATATAATATAACAAATGTCATTATAAAATATGTCTATATACTATTTGAAAATTATATTACATTAGGCATTATATCAATGACAGTTTAGATGAAATCACAATATAATAAAGGGAACGTATAATAAAAATTACATTATAACATACAATAATATATCAAGTGGCGTTATAACAAATGTATGATAGTTTTTTTATAATTATATTAAGCATTACACACCCTCCATACCATATTTATTTTTGCGATGAATTGTCCGAACTCTGAATTAATTGATTGATTCTTAATAAAGCACTCTATTTACGCGCGAACCAGTAGACTTTTAATTTTTGTATGCTTCATTCACACTTTTGACTTTTTTAGGGTTCCGTATCTCAAAAGCAAAAAACGGAACCCTTATAGGATCACTCGTGCGTCTATCTGTCTGTCTATCCGTCTGTCACAGCCTATTTTCGCCGAAACTACTGGACCAATTAAGTTAAAATTTGGTACATATAAGTTTGTGTAGTGACCCAAAGACGGACATGTAACGTAATGAAATGAATTTTAAACATGGGGGCCACTTTTGGGGGGTAAATGAGAAAATTAAAAAATAAAGTTTTCCAATATATATAGTGTTTCAAATGAAAGACTTCATTATGAGCATCTCAGAAATTCTATTTTATAATTTTAAGATAAAGAGTTTACAAGTTATTCAAGAAAATAGGTAAAAAATGACTATTCCGTCACCTTTATCTCCAAAACTACTGGGTCTAAAATTTAAAAAATAAACCGGACAAGTGCGAGTCGGACTCGCCCACCGAGGGTTCCGTACTTTTTAGTATTTGTTGTTATAGCGGCAACAGAAATACATCATCTGTTCAACTGTCTAGCTATCACGGTTCGTGAGATACAGCCTGGTGACAGACAGACGGACGGACGGACGGACGGACGGACGGACAGCGGAGTCTTAGTAATAGGGTCCCGTTTTACCCTTTGGGTACGGAACCCTAAAAATACACAAAATAGTTCTTTACCTATAGATAACAGGAAAACTTATTAGAAATGTGCAGTCAAGCATGAGTCGGACTTAATTACTTTTTAATCCGACCCCCACGGGTCTTTTAAAGGCATTTAACATAAAAAATACATTGTTAAAATTTGTGTAATGTACGGAACTTGTCTTTTTTTCTAGAAGTCTGCTAATACGGCAATATCTAAGATTAAACTTCTTACCACTAAATTCCTTATCACACATCATGAGCAGCTCCAGCCACTGCGGGCCGGTGACCTTGGGGGTGCTGAGCGTGCCGCCGTACGCCTCCGGCAGGCACTTGGGGCTCACGTGTTTGTGTAGCAGCTCCCAGTCCTTGCCTATGAATAATAGCCGCGACCGCAACTTCTCCCTGAGGAACGGCTTGAATAGTTGGAACACCATGTTGAAGATGTACGGCTGGTTCACTATGAACAAGCCTTTGATTCGCACTGGTACACTTTCCTAAAATTTACAAAATTATATGAGTATTAAATAATACATACAGTTATTTTTTTCGCATCACAACCAAATGGCAAATTAGTGACACTAATAGTCTTATATTAATCCAGTAATTTTGTCGAATTTTGTAACAGGCCTCGTTTGCGTCAATCATCCGGTTTTGCAGACTTATTTATGATGTCGGCCCAATGAATAATCCAAGTGACCTCGAGCGCCAAACGCAACTTTGACAAAAATCGATAAAACCGCGAAAAATTCGGGTTTCTTTTAGATTTGGGCGATTAGTTATAACCCTAAAAGACTAGTTTTTGATAGCACCTTCTCAATACGTTTTTAAAGTAGACTAAATTTGCTACATTACGTACCTATATGTCAGTCTCCTCTTGAAGCAAAATTCATAATTAAGAACTGGTTGAAAGATCTTAACTATAATCAAGCTGTTGAAGGTCATCACCTAATTACTTACATGATAACCATCTCTGTAGCGTTACACACACTCGCACACACACACACACTCGCACACACACACACACACACACACACACACACACACACACACACACCCTTTTTTCCTTCTTTGAATTTCATAACTTCCTTAATTATTACCTATTAGATTAGTTTGCCTCTTGCCTACGAATTGTGAACCCGGCTGCCACATCACAGGCATAGCCTAGTGTGGGCCACAGGATATTGATATTTATTGTTAACAAGGTTTTTTCAAATAAACATTATTCTTATTTTTACATTTTCGTCCCTAAACATTATATTCATACTTTTAAAACGCCAAGTTAAGTGTTTTTTTTTAAATATCTAAGCGTCCTGGGGACGATTCCCCAGGCAACTTTAGGTTTTTAATGTTTTGCTTGTGATTAAATTGTAAATTTACTCTTGTATGCTATTAAATTCCTGTCATAGACATTTTGGCATAAAACCTAATAAATACCTACTTTTAACCTTTGACTTTGGCCATAATTACATTTCTATGGAAATCGTCACTCAATCCGCTACAAAAAAAAAAAACAAACAAATAAACAATTACAAAAACAAAAAAATGTATGACTGCCCTGCCTGCTTTGAAGTGATACTTTATAGAATAAGGAATCCCAAAATCATATGAAAATGATATATAACTTGCCCTAGGTAGTTAATTGTTAAGAGCAGGAAGGAATATAGCATAGATTGGACCTGGGGATCCGACCCCTCCCTTTTTGGCTACCGGGCCAAATCAGCTTTGTTCGACCTCAGAAACAATTGTGCCAAGCAGCATCGCTCACTTAGCCTACGAATTCAATTTCATAAAATATTAAATTATGACAGGCTTTATCTCGGAAACTATTAGATCTGCAGAGACAATTTTAGTCTCGTAATGTAACAAAATTTAGTCTACTTTAAAAACGTCTTGAGAAGATACTATCAAAAACTAGTCCTTTAGGGTTATAATCGCCCAAATCTAAAAAAATACCGATTTTTTGCAGTTTTTTCGGTTATTGACAAGGTTACGTTCGACGCTCGAAGTCACAAACTTGGATTATTCATTGGGCTAAATTCATCATAAAAAATTCTGCAATAAATCAGAACTACCGGATTTGACGCAAACGCTAAATGTATAAAATTACTGTATTATAAATTCAAGGTCGAAGTTAGCAAACAGTTCTAGAGTTAGACCAAGAAAAATCTGCAGCGATTTTGATAGCCCACGCCGTGCAAGTGTTATTTATACGTCATAATTTCATAGAAGTTTGATATTTAAAATAACACTTCAACTGCGTGGGCTATCAAAATCGTTGCAGACTTTTCTTGGTCTAACTCTACAAAGCTGAAAAGCCAAAAAACACAACCTATTATAGGTCGTCGGCACACAAGGAAAATTGACCGGAATCCTCCGCAAATCATTTGGTGAGTTCAACTTAGGTATGTATTAGTTATCACAACATTATTATCTAATTGTACGTATTGTAAGAGGAAAAAGCGAGTTGTCTTGTGCCTTAAAATAGAATAAACATGTGAAAATCAGATATATGAATAATATATACGCCATTGAAAATATACCTATTGGGTTATTCACTTAAATTAGGTTGAATTTTGCACGACACGTTTCGATCCGTTAAGAGGATCAGAGGCACAACCAGCAACAAAATCCGGGTGGACCTCAGACCGTGATTATATTATCTTTGCTCTGACTCAGTATAAATATATTTGATGTTTTAAGGTTGGTATCTTACCTGAAGCCAGTCTAGTAGCCGCTTAGCAAACTGCGGTGTGAACTGCCAGACCTGCGTCATGGACAGACCCTCCATATCCAAGATGACCTGCGCGCCGCAGATTTGTGACACTGGCTCCATCATTGCCGCTTCGAGGAACAGTACACAGCCTTTGAAAGCCTCGTCCAGCGTGCATTTACTTGGCTTCCAGCGTTCTGAAATGCACAAACATTTAGTTTAATTAATAAAAAAATTATCTTAAAAGATACCACTTTCGGCAAATAATAAAGTTTATATGAAGTTTAGAGTGGATTCCGAAGATTTCCAGTGACTGGTGCTAGTGGTGCTTAATAACCCTACAACAAACAAAGGGGTGTACAAATTTTAATGATACCTACTTGCGGTGTATTTTTCATGAAAATATTTATATGTAAACTTATATTATATACCTAACATATAACGATATATTATTATAACATATAACGCTTAGATGGCTTAGTTAGACAATCGAACTGAAAAATTATCCACACCAAAGTTATATACAAAATTAGCTAAGGTTGCCTATGTAATGTTAGTTATAACTCTTTGTCTCATTCATTGACAAAAGCCTGATTTTCTAAGATGTGCCTAAGGATAAATTTAGCTATTGTGCCATGTCACCAATTGTTTAGAAATGACGTCAATGTATGACAACGAATCATGTTATTATGCCACAAGTCATATATATGTGTTTAAGCCGTAATTATATGTAAGTAACCCGTCAAAGACCCGAGATAAGTAGCTACTTTAATGGAAATTAACTAGGTGACGTTAGTAGAAACTATTCCCCGATTCTGGCCCCACCTCTCAGTGGTCACCGATCCTGACCCCAGGGCCGATCCACCGCCCCCGGTGAAACTAAAAAAAAAAAAAAAAAAAAAAAAAAAAAAAAAAAAAAAAAACAATTAGCCCCCCATTTGAATTGATTGCGCTAGGTCTCAGCAGTGCCCGGCGCCTCCTTCAGGTACTTACGAAATACGCTAATTAAACAATACACCTTGCTCACCACGGTAACAATAGGCTTATCGACCCTTTTCTATTGTTCGATCTCGACTCGGGCGCGTTATTGTGTTACCGAGAATACTACCTGGACCCTTCACCCACCGACGTCTTCATTCATGCCTTCTTTATGTGTGTATTATACTGTAGGTGTTTGTGATAGGTATTAGCGATAGGTATTTGCAATAGGTATTAGCGATAGGTATTTGCAAAAGGTACTTATTTGCGATGCATTATCTTATTATCTTACAACCTCTTGGAGCTATTTCGATTTATAAGGAATACAGTTCTAACCTAACCTAACCTAATTAGATTTTACACAAGTAATCCGTCGGTAGCCTAAACTAACCTAAACCTTCTTTTACCAAACCTAACTTGACCAAACCTAACTAAAATCAACCTAACTTCTCATTTCAAACTAACCTGATTTCACCTAGTCTTCGTTCAAGTTATGTTTTAACCTAAATACCTAAACTTACCTATCCAAACTAAAGCATCCTACATATCGTATACATACTTACCTATATTGTGCATATTGTATTGTGTTATTTTATTTAGTTTTACCTATTTCTAACTCATTATTTTTGTCTGCGATAAATGCAATTCAACCTAATGTAGCCTTTTTTTATTCTTAAACTATTCTATCTTCTTAAACTTAGTATGTAACTATGTCTCATTATCTAATACTATATATTTACTATACATTTTTATGTTCTTTGTAACACGATAGAAAGTAAACTCGTAGCTACTTGTTTCTTTGTATTATTAAAATAATAACGAGGCGTGTGAGGCATTTCTTGTGCACTTGTTTTCATTGTTATAACAGCTTAATTGCTTTATTGATAGACGTGTATTATATTTTATGCTGACAATGGATTATTATGTGGATATAATTTGGGTTTGAGTACAGGGAGCGTCTGTTTAGATGAACTTGTTGAGACATGTTACTTTGTATGATTTTAAAAAAATAACGAGACGCGTCAACTGGTTTCAACATGATTTAGTCTAATACGTCGGCATTTCTTGTGTGTTGGTATTCATTGTTATAACAGCATAATTGCTTTATTGGTAGACATCTATTATATTTTATACTGACAATGGATTTATTGTTTCCTATTATGCTTTTGAATTTCGGTTTTAGTAAAGAGAGCGTCTGTATTAGATGAACCTGTTGAGACATGATTTGAACGATACTGTATCCTGCTCACTATCACAGTATAAAAGCCGAAGAGAAATGGCTTTGAGTAAGTATTACTGTCGTGGCAGTCCTCTGTATCAGAGCTCCTTGTATCTACTGCAGTATATAGAAATATAGTGTTAATTCAACAGTGAAGTGTTTAAGTGTTTATAGAAAGACCCAACAATGGATGTAAGTATGTCTTTTATTACCGTAACTTACTTTGTTTTGTTTTCACTTGTGTTCTTTGTGTTTTAATTATCAAGATTGTAGACAGTGTGTAAATTATTGTTTTATATTGTTTCAGTTCACTGAAAATACTTTCAAGAACTATTACTACCCGGATGATAATAAAGACGAATCAAGCGATGAAGAGGGTACGCTTGGTCTCAAAGTTAAACAAGCCATCGCAAAGAAACGTTCAGGAAACAATATCGATAGCTTCTTTGAACGACCTAAAAAGCAGTCTAAAGTTGTGAAACGGTCTTCAAATGTGAGCAAAAGTTCACCAGACGGTGTTGCAAACTTGTCATCCGGACAAGACGACGGGGCCTATGCATCACATTTGATTAAAATCGAGATATATGATATGCATAAAATCAAAAACGTCCCACCCATGGAACACTGGAAGCATGCGGACTTCAGATTGAAATATTTTGCGTTGGAAGACGATTTGGAGCTACAAAATACGCGAAATATTATTTATAACATAACAAAGCAATTAGCTTCTAAGGACAGTAGTGTGAAATATTTTATAGATAATAAGAAACAGTGATAGTTATAATTATTAATGATAGTAGTAGCTTAATGATTGTGTTAACGTATTTCTCATTTTTTACCTCTCCTTAAGTACATTTTCCATGTAACAGATTATTTTTATTGTATCACATTACAACAAGTTTTAATTTAATACTTCTCATTTGTAAAGATTACAGTCCCCACTCTTAGAAATCTTATACCTGTAGTCAACTATTTAAATGAAAGAAAGCACTGTATGATTTCTCATTTCATAATGGACTCTTTGAGTTGTGATGTCTACGATCTTGAACTTATCAGACTCTGTGAAGAAATAGAAGAAAATGAAGATCTATGCGAGGCTGCCCGTCTTGTGAGCCAACTACATCGAGAGGCGTAAGTAAAAGTATTCCTGTTCATACATGTTTATAACTCTTAACCAGTACCTGTTTAACAAAGGATGGGTTCCTCCTAACTTGTTGTGACCAGAACTTATTGTTAGGATAAACGTGGGGTGGGAGAGTGCTGGTTATATAAGCGGGGTATCTCGAGTTCATATCATTCAGTGTTTTGGTGCCGTGCTTGTACTGTGATATCCTTTTCCTTATTATCATATAATGGTGTTTACTTACTATCATATTGGTCTCACTTTGCCTCGTGATAAGATTGAGGAATTAAGTAAAGAATTTATTTTAGCATATTTTCATAGAAATATAAGAATGTGGTATATATCAAACAAATTACCTCACTCGTTACTGGAAGATTCTGATATTATACCGTATTATACACCATGTGATGGGCATATCAAAAATTCCAAGGGGAATACTCAGTCATCAGATGTGATTGATGGAGTTTTGATGATGCGGGCCTATTGTCAGCAGTGTCGAAAAGACTTACGTTAGTATATACAACCAACCGTTTTAGTAATTATTTTTATTTTATCTGACATTAAGATATTTATGTTTATTATGTATTGTTATAGATCTTCTCAAATAGGACGGGGAGTAAAAAGGACAGCTGCAGTTTTGGAGACCGAAGAATTCTTGGTGAAGAAAAACCGTTCAGCAGCTGCTGAACCTGTAGCATCAACATCATCCGAACCAGTTCCCGATGTCATTGTGAGTACAAATAATAATCATGAAATTGAATGTTCTGTGTGTAATAAGTTTGTTTCTAAAAGATATTTTAAAAATCATTTAAATAGTAATCTTCACAAAAATAATGTTTTAAGGGCTGACATTGAATGGGTTAATGTTCAGTTAATTGAAAATGCTTTTAAGAATAGGGTGGCCACTTACAGAATACTATTAAATGAAAATGTTCACCAACCATTTACTCCCGAATCCATTTTACTAGGAAATAAAGAGAAAATCTTTGCATTATTGGATCGTTCCCTCACTGATCACCATGCTTTAAAAGTAAACTTTATTTTGAATGCGGATTTTACTCAAGAGAGCAAACAAGTAAATAATACATTTGATTTCCAATTATGTAACAATGTAGTTGATGTTAGCAGCGACAAAGATGATATTTTCGAGTCAGTTGTTAAAGATATATTAACAAAATTATTTAACTTTGAGAGAAAAGACAGTGGATGGAGTTTAGTAAAATTTAACTATCTAGATGTCAATGTAAACAAATTTAATCCATTGCGTGGTTCTTCCTATATCGAATTACCACGTGATATTCAGAATAGAAAAGCAGTTATTAATGTAAAAAATAATGATCATGAATGTTTTAGATGGGCTGTATTGTCAGGCTTGTATCCACCTACAAGTCATCGTTCAAACACTGCGAAATCGTATATAGCGCATAAAAATAAATTAAATTTTAGAAATTTAACTTTCCCACTTAAGGTTGGAGATATTCAGAAATTTGAAAAAATGAATGATATAAGTATAAACGTTTTTGGTCTTGAATACAATTCGAAAAGTAAAAAACATGACGTAGTAGGCCCATTACACTTAACAAAGTGCAAAAAAGCTACCCACTTGAATTTATTGTACATATCCAAAGACAGTAAGGGGCATTATTGCTATATCAAAAATTTATCTAGGTTAGTATCTAAACAATTATCAAATACACAGCATGCTGCACATATTTGTGATGGTTGTTTGTCGAACTTTACAACTCGCGACAATTTAATGAATCATCAAAGAAACGATTGTTTCCATGTTTGTACACATTTACCTTCAGAACAGGATAAAAAGAAAAACTGGTTCAATGAAAACGTTTCCTCCAATATACTTACTTTCGATAATTATGAACGTAAATTAAGGGTACCTTTTGTTATTTATGCTGATTTCGAGGCCTTTCTAAACCCGATTCAAACAGGTACAATTAATCCTACTACATCCTCAACAACAAATGTACAAAAACATGAGGTATATAGTTTTGGATACTACATTAAATGTTCTTATAATGATAAATTGTCAGTGTACAGAACATATAAAGGCAAAAATTGCACCCAGGAATTTATGAAGTATATGGAACAAGACTTAAAGGCTATTTGTAGGAGAAATACTTTTGTAAAAACTCCATTGGCTTTATCTAATGCAAATAATGTGCATATTGCTCAGAGTAGTACATGTTATATTTGTGATAAAAATTTAAACGAGGATTCAGTCATTTCCTATAATTACCATACTGGTCTTTATGAAGGAGTGGCACATAAATTTTGTTCTGAAAAATACAGGGCACCTAATTTTGTACCTGTATTTTTCCATAATTTGTGTAACTATGATAGTCATTTTATAGTGCATGGGCTTGGTTTGGCGGAAGGCGACATTGAACTGATTCCAGAGAACAAAGAGAAATACATTTCATTTTCTAAGAGCTTACAAATAAATAATCGCACAATTAAATTGAGATTTGTCGATTCACTTAAATTTATGTCCAGTAGTCTTGACAAATTGGCAAAAAACTTGTTGCCTGAACAATTTCACGAATTAAAATTGAATTTTTCATGCGAGGAGGATTTTAAACGCTTATTACGAAAGGGTGTCTATCCCTATGAACACATGTCATCATACGATTCTTTAAACTTAACAGCTCTTCCCTCTAAAGATGATTTCTTTAGTTCCTTGTCTGATAGTCACATCTCAGAAGAGGATTATGATCACGCAAAAGATGTTTGGTCTCATTTTCAATGCAAAAATATGGGTGATTATTCTGATTTATATTTAAAAACTGATGTTCTATTACTAACTGATATATTTGAAAATTTTAGAAACCTTTGTCTTAAGACGTATGGATTAGACCCCGCTCATTATTATACTGCTCCGGGATTAAGTTGGGATGCAATGTTAAGAACTACAAAAATAAAACTAGAACTCCTAACTGATATCGATAAAATAGCTTTTATATCAAAAAATATTCGAGGTGGCATATCACAATGTAGTAATAGATACGCGAAGGCTAATAATATTTTTTTGGAAGATTATAATCAAAATATCCCATCGTCATTTCTTATGTACTTTGATGCAAATAACCTTTACGGGTGGGCTATGTCTCAATGTCTTCCTACCGGTAAATTTGAATGGGTAAATACAGATACTGACTTTAATATATCTGATGACGCTGATCATGGTTTAATTTTAGAAGTTGATCTCGAATACCCTAACGAGTTGCATGACTCTCATTCAGATTTGCCATTTTGTCCTGAAAACGTTTGTTTGGGTAATTCCAAAGAAAAAAAATTAATTCCTAATTTAAATAAAAAAACGAATTATGTCATTCATTATAGAAATCTAAAACAGTGTTTGAAGAATGGTTTGAAATTGAGTAAAATCCATCGCATTCTTAAATTTCAGCAGTCTATGTGGTTAAAAAGTTACATAGATTTGAACACCCACATGCGATCACAGGCATCATCCGATTTTGAAAAAGATTTCTTTAAACTAATGAATAATTCAGTGTTCGGCAAAACCATGGAAAATGTTGCAAAACGCGTAAATGTCAAATTATTAAATCACTGGGAAAATCGAGGAAAAACGCAGGGGGTTCAATCTTTGATAGCGAAACCTGAGTTCCATAGTTTATCCATATTCTCTGAGAATTTAGTGGCCGTTCAATTGAATAAAACTAAAATATTTTATAATAAACCGATTTATCTGGGATTTTGCGTATTAGATATATCGAAAACTTTGATGTATGACTTTCACTACAGCTACATGAAAACCAAATATCCAGACAACCTTAAGCTTCTTTATACAGATACTGATAGCTTAGTATATCAAATTTTCACGGAAAATTATTACGCAGATATAAAATCAGATCTTAAGAGCGCTCTTACAAGAAAAGTCGAAATAATGCAAAATTGATGATACGAGTCGACGAAATTCAGGACTTTGCGCTCATTATTAGAAACAATGAGTACTTGTTCCAGTAAAAGCGTCTTCTTATCTTTATAAATATTGTTGTAAATATTAGAAAAAGGACTTATTAAATTAGTAATGATTTTTTTTCTGATGGTCGTTTCCGAAAAACCCCGTGAAGCACTGAATGGCGAGCTCTTATTTGGAAATGTTGAGAATTTTACTCTGCTAAACCTGGCTATTTTGTATTACTAATACCCTGTACTTTAGGCATATCAAACTATATTTTTCCTACATACCTTTGAGAAAGAGAAAATCAAAGTAAAACGAACTCGATTTTCTCTCCGAAACAAGTGTCAATTCCTACGAAAATCTACTTAATATCGAAGTCATTTTCATACTCAAGCAATCTGCAACGTTTGCTTATACTGTTGGTATACATTAGTGTTTATGAAATTCTACTATAATTTTTTGGCAATTTTTTGAAAACTACTCTATATTACCGATGACGCGCGCTGCGCCAGCTCAGTGCCGCGGCAGAGCTTGTAGAGGCAGGACGTGTGTCGGTCGGCTCCGCACATTTTCAACGGCGACGACGAGGTTTTTTATCATTGTGTGCGGCGGGCGCCGTGTAAAACGCTATACTGTGTGCGTGTAAACCGCAACGAGAGACTTTGATCCTAGCACTGTTTTTATAGTATTATAATTTATAATGGTACAGTTTAATAAACTACCGGACAGGATTAAAAATATTTGAAACGACCTGACATTCTATATGTATTTATTTGACTCAAGATAGTACTCAGGGTCTGATGATGGAGCCGGAAGGTGGTCACCGGTACCAATCAACCATGCAACTAAACCACTTCGTGTTTAGGCTCGTTTTATTCATCTCAACAAGATCTTTGACACAAGATAGTACTCAGGGTCTGATGATGGAGCCGGAAGGTGGTCACCGGTACCAATCAACCATGCAACTAAACCACTTCGTGTTTGGGCTCGTTTGATTCGGCTCAACAAGATCTTTGACTTAAGATAGTACTCAGGGTCTGATGATGGAGCCGGAAGGTGGTCACCAGTACCAATCAACAATACAACTAAACCACTTCGTGTTTAGGCTCGTTTTATTCGTCTCAACAAGATCTTTGACTTAAGATAGTACTCAGGGTCTGATGATGGAGCCGGAAGGTGGTCACCGGTACCAATCAACCATGCAACTAAACCACTTCGTGTTTGGGCTCGTTTGATTCGTCTCAACAAGATCTTTGGCACAAGATAATACTCAGGGTCTGATGATGGAGCCGGAAGGTGGTCACCGGTACCAATCAACCATGCAACTAAACCACTTCGTGTTTAGGCTCGTTTGATTCGTCTCAACAAGATCTTTGACACAAGATAGTACTCAGGGTCTGATGATGGAGCCGGCAGGTGGTCACCGGTACCAATCAACCATGCCACTAAACCACTTCGTGTTTAGGCTCGTTTTATTCGTTTCTATAAGATCTTTGACACAAGATAGTACTCAGGGTCTGATGTTGGAGCCGGAAGGTGGTCACCGGTACCAATCAACCATGCAACTAAACCACTTCGTGTTTAGGCTCGTTTGATTCGTCTCAACAAGACCTCAGATACAAGATAGTACTCAGGATCTGATGATGGAGCTGGAAGGTGGCCACGGGTACCAGTCTACCATGTAACTGAACCACTTCGTGTTTGGGCTCGTTTGATTTGTCGCAACAAGATCTTTGACACAAGGTAGTACTGATGGTCTGATGATGGATCCGGAAGGTGGTGACCGGTACCAATCAACCATGCAACTAAACCACTTCGTGTTTGGCTTCGTTCGATTCGTCGCAACAAAATCTTTGACACAAGTTAGTACTCAGGGTCTGATGATGGAGCTGGACTGTGGCCACGGGTACCAGTCTACCATGTAACTGAACCACTTCGTGTTTGGGCTCGTTTGATTTGTCGCAACAAGATCTTTGACACAAGGTAGTACTGAGGGTCTGATGATGGATCCGGAAGGTGGTCACCGGTACCAATCAACCATGCAACTAAACCACTTCGTGTTTGGCTTCGTTCGATTCGTCGCAACAAGATCTTTGACACAAGTTAGTACTCAGGGTCTGATGATGGAGCTGGACTGTGGCCACGGGTACCAGTCTACCATGTAACTGAACCACTTCGTGTTTGGGCTCGTTTGATTCCTCGCAATAAGATGTTTGAGACAAGATACTACTCAGGGTCTGATGATGGAGCTGATGATGATTGACAGGTACCCGTCGCCACCTTCGCGCTCCATCATCAGACCCTGAGTACTACCTTGTGTCAAAGATCTTGTTGAGATGAATAAAACGTGCCTAAACACGAAATGGTTTAGTTGCATGGTTGATTGGTACCGGTGACCACCTTCCGGCTCCAACATCAGACCCTGAGTACTATCTTGTGTCAAAGATCTTGTTGAAACGAATAAAACGAGCCTAAACACGAAGTGGTTTAGTTGCATGGTTGATTGGTACCGGTGACCACCTTCCAGCTCCATCATCAGACTCTGAGTATCACCTAGTGTCAAAGATCTTGTTGAGACGAATCAAACGATCCTAAACACGATGTGGTTTAGTTGCATGGTTGATTGGTAATGGTACCTTCCAGCTCCATCATCAGACCCTGAGTACTGTCTTGTCTCAAAGATCTTGTTGAGACGAATCAAACGAGCCCAAACACGAAGTTGTTTAGTTACATGATAGACTGGTACCCGTGGCCACCTTCCAGCTCCATCATCAGACCCTGTGTATCTTCAGTGTCAAAGATCTTGTTGAGACGAATCAAACGAGCCTAATCATGTTACTACATGGTTGATTGGTATCCGTGACCACCTTAATCATCATCAGATCCTCAGTACCAGTTCGTTTTTAAACCCTCGTTGATACAAACTTTACAACCTATAGGTACCAAATGCAATGACGAAACATGTAAATAAGCGAGTAGGTACCTATAATTTCTTTCGAGTAATATACCTTCATAAGTACGAGTATGGGGCTATTCATAAATTACGTCGTTTCAAATGGGAGGAGTGGGGGGGGGGTCTGGACATCGGATGATGGTAACATGACGTAGGAGGAAACAGATTCATCCGAAGCTTGATTTTTGGATGATTTGAGGGGTGGGGGGGGGGGTCAAAAATCGTCAAAAATAGATGACGTAATTTATGAACAGCCCCTATGTACATTTGCACTGCATTTAGTATTTTCGTACTTACCAAATAACAGTTTTAGAACTTTAAAAGTTAAGTACAGTTAGTGTTGTTATGGTTGATTTCAATATGCTTCGCGAAGGATCAAGAATGTTTAATCCATCATTGTAGTGCGAGTGTGGTAGAAGGGATCGGCGTACTGAGCTCGCACGGCCTGCCGCAGCGCGTAAAATACCTAAACTCGCTCAACGCCGAAATGTAATAGCGCTCTTAATTTATATTTTGATACATCTGACTATCCTCCTAACAATAAATATGATTTGCCGTTAATAAATAAAAAGCGATTAGGGTTTTTCAAAGATGAAAATAATGGTAGAATTTTAAAAGAGTTCGTAGGTCTGAGATCTAAAATGTATACCTTAGATGTTGAAAAATATGACGAGAATGATGAGAAAACTGAAAAATACGGTGTTTTATCAAAAGCCAAAGGAGTCAATAAATGTGTTACAAAAAAATTTACTCTTGACAATTACAAAACGTGTTTATTTAATAAAAATTTGCAACGCGCTCAAATGCTAAGATTTAAGTCTATAAAACATAT
This sequence comes from Cydia splendana, assembly GCF_910591565.1. Classification (NCBI taxonomy): domain Eukaryota; kingdom Metazoa; phylum Arthropoda; class Insecta; order Lepidoptera; family Tortricidae; genus Cydia; species Cydia splendana. The sequence goes on from NC_085964.1 coordinate 6,358,386, forward strand.
AATATTCACTCAAAAAATAAATAAAATATCATTATCGCATGAAGATACAAAACGGCACTTATTAGAAAACTCTTCTGACACTCTAGCGTGGGGTCATTATAAAATACCGCAATAATGAAAAAGTTTCAAAGTTGTAATATAATCACACAGAACATTCGAATTCCAAATTATTGTTTGTACATTGTATATTTTTAAGGTATTACTTGTAAACATGTAAAAAAATGTATGAATTTTATTTTATTGTATCTTTTAAGGTATTTTTGTAAATATGTAACAAAAAAATAATGTTAAAAGTGTGATCATAAATAAAAAAAAAAAAAAAAATTACGTAATCATTTTGTTTTGTTTTTTTGTCTACTATATCTGAGTTGTTTAAATAGTAATCATCTTTCTGAATATTACCATTTAAAGTCCATCCGTTAACATATCAACACTCACCCACACACATACACACATAGACATAGATTACGATATTTAATAATGATTCACTTTTATCATCCTTTCACCACCATTGTCGCAGGTCCTAGTGGGTGTGGTAAAACGCAATTTGTTACAAACTTTTTGAATAACTCCAAAGAGATATGTAATGTTGAATTTGATGAAATTATTTGGTGTTATGATGAAATGCAACCTCTCTACAATCTGGAAAATATAAATTATAGTCAAGGAATACCAGATTTTTCAATTTTTGATGGGAAGAAACCTAAACTTCTTATTATAGATGATTTGATGAGAGAATCGGATGGACGAATCGTTGACATTTTTACGAAAGGTAGTCATCATAGAAACTTAAGTGTTTTTTATATTACACAAAACGTATTTCATCAAGGTAGAGGTCAACGTGATATTTCATTGAATACAAGCTACATTGTATTTTTTAAAAATCCCAGGGATAAAACTCAAATACGCTACCTGTCACGACAAGTTTACCCAGAAAACTCAAAGTTTGTGGACGAAGCCTACAAAGATGCTACAAAGGAGGCTCATGGTTACCTCATGATTGACCTGAAACAAAATACAAATGACATATGCCGTTTTAAAACAAAAATATTTCCGTTTGATGGGCATTGCACAGTGTATGTACCTAAAAAGGGGTTTAAATATGATAAAAATCACCATATTTCAGTCAGTTCTACATGATGCATGCAAGAGTAAACACATATAAACATTTACTTGAAGCATTGCAGTTGCTTAAACCCAAATATCGTACTGCATTACTTAAATCTTGTGACGATGAAGAGATCAACATTATTTGTGAGTGCATTTATAACGTCCTAAATGGGAAAATTCCATTAGAAAAAAAAGAAAAGACGAAACTAAAAAAATATAAAGATATTTTAAGAAAATTAGTTTCGAAAGGGAAACATAAAATAAGAAAAACTGTTATAGTTCAAAAAGGAGGTGCATTTCTACCTATTATTTTAGGTGCAGTTTTAAGTGCTTTAGTGAACTCTTTATCATAAACAAAATGGAAAACACAAAAAAAATGTTATTAGTTGAATCAGATTTTATTGAAAGGCTGAAACGGAATGAGAGTCCACCCGAAAATTCCTCATCTCGGCTAGATGGAGAGATGCAAAAAATCCTTAAAAGTAAAATGAATGATCGCGAAAAGTGGACGTTATATTCTCAAGCATTACAAAGATTTCTACATTTTATTGAAACAGATCGAAAACCGTTTAGAATACCCATCGTGATGGAGGGGGTAGATCAAGTCATCAACGAAAGTAATGATATTATAAAAACAAAAGTGAACAAAAAGGAGGAGATTGAAAATAATGAGTCAGTTACAGATAATGTAACTGAAGCAGCCACACCGTCATCGTTTAATACACCACCTGGCGAAATAAATCAAGAACTAATGCCAATTAGTCCGTCAAAAATTATAAACATATTACCTAAATCTTATGAAAAAAAAGCTCGAACGTTGTTAGATTACATTGTTTCAAGTAAACCGAAAATTTGGTGGAAACAGACTGGTGAAGTTGTTATAAATAACCAAACCATTCAAAATAGTAATATTACTGATTTGGTAAGCGACACCGTTAGATGTCTTAAACGTCCTAAGCCAATTGGATGGGAAGTGTTTGCTTTACTTTTAAAAGATATCGAAGTTCCTAGGTCATGCATAGGTAATCCTACAAATTTAGCATTTATTAATGGTACTCCTTTGATTGAACCCTTTACCCCCTCCCCATCTGTGAAGACGAGAGCCTCAACAGATAAAGATAATAACACTTCTACGCCTCTTGCTACACGGGAGCAAAAGCGATCCGGAAAGAAAATAGAGTGGGAAAGATGGACTCCTTATTAGATATTAACAGAATCTATTATGACGTCTCTAATCCAGCTGGCTATAGCAGTTTAAATAATTTATCAAAGGAAATGAAAGGTCAAATGAACAAAGAGGAAGTGAAAAAATGGTTACAATCTCAAGATACGCACACGCTGCATAAACCTATTCATAGACGATTTACTAGAAATAAATACATTCTCTCGAACTTTAATGAACTTTGGCAAGCTGATTTAAGTGATATGAGTACTTATAGTCAATATAATGATGGGTACAAATATATTCTTTGTGTTATTGATGTGTTCAGTAAATATGCTTTTGCAAGAGCCATGAAGAAGAAGGATTCAGCAACTGTTAAACAATGTTTTGAAAGCATATTTACTGAAGCCAACTCTGTTCCCCGTCACATCCAATCTGATAAAGGTACAGAATTTGTTTCAAAGGCGGTTAGAGATTACTTTAAGAGCAAAAATATTAATTATTATACCACTAATAACCCCGACATTAAAGCAAGTATAGTAGAAAGATTTCAAAGAACACTTAAAATGAAAATGTGGCGTTACTTCACTCATAAGAATACATATAACTACACAAATATATTACAAGATCTTCTACATTCTTACAACCATAGCTATCATTCTAGCATTAAAATGCGCCCAGTTGATGTTAGCTCTAATAATATTATGACTGTTTGGTGTAATTTATATGATCGCAAAAAAGATAGGCAAATTTCATTAGAAACTAAAAAACTAAATGTAGGTGATCATGTTAGAATCACTAAATATAAGCATGTGTTTCAAAAAGGTTATGAAAGTAATTGGAGTGATGAAATATTTATTATTGATTCGATTATTAACAGATCGCCACGAGTTGTTTATACAATAAAGGATTTAGAAGGTGAACCCATCATTGGTACATTTTATTCTAAAGAATTACAAAAGGTAACTTACCTCCCCTCCAACGAGTATAAAATTGATAAAATAATACGCTCGCGTCGAGTTGCTGGCAGAAAGGAAATACTAGTTAAGTGGCAAGGTTATCCTAATAAATTTAATTCTTGGATACCTGAATCAAACTTAAAGAAAATATGAGTGAAAATAGTTTTTATCTAACTTTGTTAAGTAATAGTTCATCAGATTACTACACGGATAACACGACTGCACATTTCTTAACTAAATTACCAAAGACCATTAAATTGGATGGAGAATGGGTAGTTGGGTTGGTGGAATTTCAATATCCTTGTTCCATGTATAATGTTCAAGAGCACGAAAACATCATTTATTTAAAGAAAAAGGTGTTATCACCCACCGATAAAACTACAAAAATAGTAGATATAAAAACTCATATACCAGCCACTACATATGATAATATAGATCATTTTCTTCAAGCGTTTAATGAAAACCCACAGTTAAAAAATAACGTAAAATTTCGATATGATGGATTAACAAAACTGGTTGGAATAGCAACAACAAATAAAGAAATAACATCTATCATTACAACTCCGATACTAAGTCTGCAATTGGGTTTTAAACCGAAAACAAATTTAAAACAAAATACATTAGGAAAAAGCCCTGCAAATTTATATTTAGGTTTACCATCTCAAATATTTGTTTATACTGATATAATACACCCACAAGTAGTCGGAGATGTTATTACTTCATTACTCAGAATAATACCTTTAGATCCAACTAAGTTCATTTATGGAGCTTATAAAACTCACATCTTCTCACCCGCTCATTATGTACCAGTTTTACGAAGAGAGTTCGATACCATTGAAATAGATATAAGAACAACGACTGGTGTCAGAGTACCATTTCAATTTGGATCTTCTTGCGTGAAGCTACACTTTCAACGAGTAAAATGATTTACAACAGATCGTCAGTCTCTTGTCCTTACGAACATTATTATTCACACCAAGCCGGCTCTGGGATAGGTATTGTCTATAAGGGAGTTCCATATCAACGAGGACATGGTATAGGCAGTTTTTTGGGTGGACTATTTAGATCAGTGCTCCCTTTGTTATCTAGCGGTTTAAAAACCATTGGAAAAGAAACCTTAGGGGCAGGGGTTGGTTTGTTAACTGATATGGTAAATTCTCGTCCTATGGATAGTTCCATTCGATCACGATTTAAGGAAGCGAGCGCTAACCTAAAAAGAAAGGCTGATGAAAAAATTGATTCTCTCATGTCAGGATCTGGGTATAAAATGTCGAATAAAAGAAGAGAACCGCTCATTACTCGAAAAGCATCGCGACGAAGAGGAAGTAGAAATAATAATAAAAATAACGATATATTTTCAAGTTAAATAATGTCATTTCTACACAGTCATTCATGTGAATGTGCAAAATCTGAATTAGATATATTTGCCCTTCCATCAACTCAAACAAGTATTGAAAGCGGACATTGGATTCATTACAAACCAATTTCATCTTTAAGTGATGATGGCCCCATTGAATTTCAAGTACCTGGATCAGGAGATGACTACATTGATCTATCACACACAATGTTACATATTACTGCTAAAGTATTGAATCAAGATGGGACAAAATTAAAAGCAGATGCCGGAGTTGGACCCACCAATAACTGGCTACATTCCCTTTTCAACCAACTTGATGTATATTTAAATCAAAAACTCATATCACCCCCAAACAATACATATGCTTACCGTGCTTATATGGAAAATCTTCTCAACTATGGACCGGCAGCCAAAAAAACCCATCTTACTTGTGGGTTATGGTATGAGGATACCCCAGGTTTTATGGATACCGTTGATGCCAACAACAAAGGATTTCAGAAAAGACTAGAATTTATCAAAGAGAGTAAGGAAGTGGAAATGATTGGACATTTGCATGGCGATATATTTAACCAAGAGAAATTCTTGATAAATGGTGTTGAATTGCGTATTAAGTTAGTCCGATCAAAAGAATCATTTAATTTAATTTGTCATCAAGATAAAAAACTTAAAGTACAAATAACAGATGCTAGTCTCATTGTTAGAAGAACAAAAATCAATCCTAGCGTTTTGTTAGCCCATCAAAAAGTATTGGCAACAACGACTGCGAAGTACCCCATTACGAGAGCAGAAGTTAAGGTTCTCACAATACCAACAGGGGTCCAGGGTAAAACATTGGATAATATATTTCTCGGACAAATTCCTAAACGCTGTATTATTGGATTTGTATCAAATTCAGGTTTTAATGGAAATTTAGCTTTGAATCCATTTAATTTTCAAAATTATAATATGAATTCATTTAGCTTGTTTGTAGATGGTCATGAAATTCCTTCTAAAACATTACAACCGTCATTTAGTTCTGGTTTAATAGCGGCGGCATATCACACCTTATTTTCTGGAACTGGTATTCATTTTCACAACGAAGGTAATGGAATAAGTAGAACAGATTATGGTGGAGGATATTGTTTGTTATGTTTTGATTTAACCCCTGATTTATCTGCTAGTTCAACTTCACACTGGAATCTTGTTAGACATGGAAGTGTTCGGATAGAAGTACGCTTTGATTCGGCTCTAACTAGCACCATTAATTGTATCGTGTATGCAGAATTTGACAACATTATTGAAATAAACAAAAACCGTGATGTATCTGTAGATTATAATAGTTGAAAAACATAATTATATAAATACAATGTTTTCTTTCGTTTACTTTATTTTGTTGTAGTCATTGTTTGCAGCATCATCAAGACATAAATTGTTATTAATTAAGTAATTATGGATACTAATGAGATTCAATTTTGTATGAAGAAATTAAACCCACTTTTTGAATCAAATGTTTTTGCTGCTAACAAAATACCTATTTGGGTCGATCTACCTGTCTTTATTGTTAGTAATTTGGACCCTGACACGAAACCAGGCTCCCACTGGGTTGCCATACACATTGATGTTACTGGTATAGGAGAATATTTTGATTCCTTCGGACGGAAACCTTCAGGTTACCATAACTTATTTTTAAAAAGAAACACCAGACAGTGGTTTTATAACAATAAACCTCTTCAAAACCATTTTACTTCAGTTTGTGGTGAATATTGTCTAGTTTATTTGTATTTTAAATATCATGGAAAAACTATGACAGATATGCTAAGTTTGTTTTCTGATAATTCTGTATGTAATGACCTTATATTAAGGAATATGTTTAAAACATTTTTTGTGAAATAAAATAATACGTGTACTTAAATAAGATTTTTTATTTTTTCATATAATACAAAGACCTTTTAAACCACACATTTTTTTTTAAATTTTATTATTTACAAAATATTTCTTAACATTCTTTGTTACTTAAAAAACGAGACGACACAAAAAAATCTGTTACATGGAAAATGTACTTAAGGAGAGGTAAAAAATGAGAAATACGTTAACACAATCATTAAGCTACTACTATCATTAATAATTATAACTATCACTGTTTCTTATTATCTATAAAATATTTCACACTACTGTCCTTAGAAGCTAATTGCTTTGTTATGTTATAAATAATATTTCGCGTATTTTGTAGCTCCAAATCGTCTTCCAACGCAAAATATTTCAATCTGAAGTCCGCATGCTTCCAGTGTTCCATGGGTGGGACGTTTTTGATTTTATGCATATCATATATCTCGATTTTAATCAAATGTGATGCATAGGCCCCGTCGTCTTGTCCGGATGACAAGTTTGCAACACCGTCTGGTGAACTTTTGCTCACATTTGAAGACCGTTTCACAACTTTAGACTGCTTTTTAGGTCGTTCAAAGAAGCTATCGATATTGTTTCCTGAACGTTTCTTTGCGATGGCTTGTTTAACTTTGAGACCAAGCGTACCCTCTTCATCGCTTGATTCGTCTTTATTATCATCCGGGTAGTAATAGTTCTTGAAAGTATTTTCAGTGAACTGAAACAATATAAAACAATAATTTACACACTGTCTACAATCTTGATAATTAAAACACAAAGAACACAAGTGAAAACAAAACAAAGTAAGTTACGGTAATAAAAGACATACTTACATCCATTGTTGGGTCTTTCTATAAACACTTAAACACTTCACTGTTGAATTAACACTATATTTCTATATACTGCAGTAGATACAAGGAGCTCTGATACAGAGGACTGCCACGACAGTAATACTTACTCAAAGCCATTTCTCTTCGGCTTTTATACTGTGATAGTGAGCAGGATACAGTATCGTTCAAATCATGTCTCAACAGGTTCATCTAATACAGACGCTCTCTTTACTAAAACCGAAATTCAAAAGCATAATAGGAAACAATAAATCCATTGTCAGTATAAAATATAATAGATGTCTACCAATAAAGCAATTATGCTGTTATAACAATGAATACCAACACACAAGAAATGCCGACGTATTAGACTAAATCATGTTGAAACCAGTTGACGCGTCTCGTTATTTTTTTAAAATCATACAAAGTAACATGTCTCAACAAGTTCATCTAAACAGACGCTCCCTGTACTCAAACCCAAATTATATCCACATAATAATCCATTGTCAGCATAAAATATAATACACGTCTATCAATAAAGCAATTAAGCTGTTATAACAATGAAAACAAGTGCACAAGAAATGCCTCACACGCCTCGTTATTATTTTAATAATACAAAGAAACAAGTAGCTACGAGTTTACTTTCTATCGTGTTACAAAGAACATAAAAATGTATAGTAAATATATAGTATTAGATAATGAGACATACTTACATACTAAGTTTAAGAAGATAGAATAGTTTAAGAATAAAAAAAGGCTACATTAGGTTGAATTGCATTTATCGCAGACAAAAATAATGAGTTAGAAATAGGTAAAACTAAATAAAATAACACAATACAATATGCACAATATAGGTAAGTATGTATACGATATGTAGGATGCTTTAGTTTGGATAGGTAAGTTTAGGTATTTAGGTTAAAACATAACTTGAACGAAGACTAGGTGAAATCAGGTTAGTTTGAAATGAGAAGTTAGGTTGATTTTAGTTAGGTTTGGTCAAGTTAGGTTTGGTAAAAGAAGGTTTAGGTTAGTTTAGGCTACCGACGGATTACTTGTGTAAAATCTAATTAGGTTAGGTTAGGTTAGAACTGTATTCCTTATAAATCGAAATAGCTCCAAGAGGTTGTAAGATAATAAGATAATGCATCGCAAATAAGTACCTTTTGCAAATACCTATCGCTAATACCTATTGCAAATACCTATCGCTAATACCTATCACAAACACCTACAGTATAATACACACATAAAGAAGGCATGAATGAAGACGTCGGTGGGTGAAGGGTCCAGGTAGTATTCTCGGTAACACAATAACGCGCCCGAGTCGAGATCGAACAATAGAAAAGGGTCGATAAGCCTATTGTTACCGTGGTGAGCAAGGTGTATTGTTTAATTAGCGTATTTCGTAAGTACCTGAAGGAGGCGCCGGGCACTGCTGAGACCTAGCGCAATCAATTCAAATGGGGGGCTAATTGTTTTTTTTTTTTTTTTTTTTTTTTTTTTTTTTTTTTTTTTTTTTTTTTTTAGTTTCACCGGGGGCGGTGGATCGGCCCTGGGGTCAGGATCGGTGACCACTGAGAGGTGGGGCCAGAATCGGGGAATAGTTTCTACTGACGTTTAATATAAAAATGTACAAAGGTTGCGCCTGACGACATAAAATGAGTAGGTAATTTACTTCACCGGTAAAGCGTGTCGGTAAAATGATGACGTTGATATTTTATAAAATATTACAAGCAAACATTTTGAACTGTATTGTAAAGCAGGTAACACATATCTTAGCGTCACTATAACAAACTTTATTACAGGCAAGAACATACTTAAATAAAGACAATCTGTACGAATTATAAAAATAATAACGGTATATAATGTTTATTATGGACTCTATGATTATTGGATATTATTCACCTTCCATTGTACAGAGACTTATTTAGGACGTGTTACCTAGGAAACTGACTTTGTATGTTAACAAATATGATTAAAATGGGAAATTTGCAGGCTCGGGATTCGACGTTGTGCATAGCCATTTAATTTATGCGTAATTGAAAGGGAATGAGACGCGAGACCAATTTTTGGTGCTAAAGCTGATTGACTGCTCAAGTCAACACAGAGGATCGGCCAAGTTAGCACCGTCAAGATGTCTTAGGCAGCTACAAGTGGCGACAAGAGAACTGATATATGTCACTTACTGCCCAACTCGACGACAAGAATACGGCGGCCCAGCTGGTCGCGCGTGGGCAGCACCGACAGGATGTCCTGGTAAAAGATGTTCTGCTCTTTGCTGGGCATCAGACCATCGTAGTGCTTCGCATGCTTTACCTTGAAATCGTAGTAACGTCTGATCTGCAAAATTAGAAATTATGCCATTTAAATCGATGAAAAGTAAAGTGCCAAAATCTTGCAATTGTTTGCAAAAAGTCTTATGACCAATATATATTTGTGACCAACACAGGAAAAAACATGAAATAGATGTCTAAAGTTGCTTGCACAACCTGATCTCGATACTCCTTGCCACGCCAGAAATACCTTCCTCAATGTAACCAGGAAATGAGAGAGACGAGAATGCAGTTACAAGTTGCTAGTTATTACACCAGTTTGCAACTATTTGTGTATAAGAAGCTAGACTGTCTGCTGTAGTTGTAAAAAGGGATTTTTACCAGCTCATATGCGCTTTGAGGGTAGAACTTGCAGGGTCGCAAGAATCTGACCAGCCAGGCATCACTTTCCAATGGAACGTGTAACTCTTTGTCCGCTGTAACAATACATTTAGAAAATTAGGAATACGGCAATTTTAAACGATCGTTAGTCTATATTTAATAGAGCACAATTGTAACCTACCTACAAATGACGCGGAAAAACGCATTGAAAAAAGAACAGAAGTAACTAAGTTATAAATTTTTTTTTTATCAAGCAGGCTATATACGACTGCAAACGATGCTACACATTTTTAAATTAAAGGAAAAATGGCAAAATTCACCGCTTCGAGAAAGCTCCAACTTGCGACCTTTTGGAACAACGGTCCAATTGCTCTTAAACAATTGAGCTACCAAAGCTTTCCAGAAGTGTGCGATATTTTCCATATCCTCCCTTTTGTTAACACGCCTTAGGGAGGCGCATCTACCGTATGAATATTCTATCTATCTTAACGGCACCGGAGTCTCAAGTTATATTAATAATTCATAACAATATTCTACGCATTTGGTGACTAGATTTGGCATAACCTTTTTTCAAGGATATCTTACTAAAAAAGGCAATTGTTGTGTGCAAACGCTTGCGTCACAGTGACGAACTCTCGGCCTGTCACTGATCGATGGTCGGGCCAAGTTTGCGCATTCACACATTCTTACTAAAAATCATAGTCTTAGGTACCTATTAGCCAGCCTACCCTTCTGGCCGGCTGCCCTTCTTGGGGTATCTCTCCTCGAGGTGGCAACAGGTAATCTTTATATATGTACAGTAGGTACGTACAGTATCGATGAAATTAGTGTACAAACACGAACAAATCACTTATTGTATTTCTGCCCGCGTCTTCGTCTGTGTGGCATGATGATTTCCGTGATAAAATACTATCATTTTATATCCTTCCCCGGGACTCAAACTACCTGTATGCCAAATTTTATTTAAATTGGTTCAGCGGTTTAAGCGGGAAGAGGTAACAGATAGCCAGGCAGAGTTATATATTTTCTTATTTAAATTATATTTGTAGGGATACTAAGTATATATTGTTAATTCAACCAACGAAAAAAAGTGCCAGAATGCTTCAATGAGGAAAAAGATCGCTTCTGAATAACCTTAAGCTCGAGTGAATAGGCAAGTTGTAGTAGCCTGGCAAAAAGGAGTAGAAACGGTACTATTTTTTTTGCTCTAATTGCGTTGTTGTGATTTATTTTTAATTATTCAATTTAAATATCAGTAAGTTTTGTAATCCCATAAAATCTAAAGATAGAAAAAGAAGTTAAAGTAAACCATAGTAAACACTGAATCAGAAAGATATACTTATTATCTTAGGCAATTAATTAAAAATTTAGATTAGACGCCAGAAGATAATATTGTTTTTATAAATACGCAGTAGCTGCGTACAAAAATATTCGCCCATAGTAACTAAGTGTGCTAATGAAAAATTACTTGAACTGAGTAATTAACATTTTGGTAGGTAGCTATAGGTAAATAATAGAATGTCAGTTTACGTCAATAGGAACCTTTTCTATGAATATGAATTTTTTGCTTATCATTATAAACACAAAAAAAATTGTTTGAGTAAATATGCGTGCCAAGGATGACTCGACGGAGGTTTTTTAATAATTGAACAAATGACGCAACTCGTAAATATTTGCTAATTAAATTGTTGTTCTCTTACTATCAGGTCCCGGTGTGTGTATGTTTCATTACATGATTATTGACCAAAGTGGAAGGACATCGGGGTAATCTTTAAACAATGATTAATATTATTACTTAACTGTGGATCTTACTATTACCTAGGATCGTAAGAGCAGGTGATTTTGAGAAAGATTTTATTAATTATTTATTCGTTTTATTCACTTCTCTTAAAATTCAGTAGGTACCTATCTATTTCAAGGTTATTAATTCAGAAGCAAATTTTTGGCAAGGGCATTCGAGGGGATAAATATACGCAATTTCAATGTAAATAACACAAGTAAAACTTAAAATGTTAATGCCAGCAGTAAAAGTAAAGTCGCACATGCAGTACCTAAGTGCATCCCTTTATTCATTCTAACAGCTGCTTCAATACTCTGTTCAGCGTAACTTTACGAGTAATCTATAGATTTTGCACGTTACTTATGTGGCGCATAAAATCGTCTATAACTGTATTCAATAGTTGTAGGTGATTTTTTGGCGTACACACAATTCCCGCACCTTACAAGTGGGCCCTTATCACCTGTACGGATATAATGGTCGTTCTTGTCTACGTGACAGCGTGATAAAACGGTGTCCGTCACTTTCAACCGCAAGGTGTTAAAAAGTGACAGTTATTTTATCACGTGGATAAAGCCATCCATAATACGCCTGCTGGTTAGTCCAGAAGCGGTATCATGGTCATGCCATGCGTCACTTTCGCACATACATATTTGTTAGAACGTAACAGGCATGGTGACAGATGATAAAGAGCCGACCATCTTAGCCCTACAGCTCGACCTCAGCAAGAAGTTGCACCACCGACAACATATCCACGTCCGCCAACAGTTGATGTGACAAGGACAAGTCGTCTAGGTCCTTCTTATGTCAGATTCAGATTCAGATTCAGATTCAGAGCGTTTAATACGGTAAAAACATACATGTCAAAAACATAAAAATAAAATCACATACACACCTAAAACTAATTAAACCTACAACTGTACATATACACAAGTCAATTACACGATAATAATAATGACCAAATAAATTAAAAATTAATTAATACCCATAAATGTCTTACCTTCTAACAGCCTCTTGAGCTCAGCAATGGCGGGCCCGGTGACTTCTTGCGCGTGATCTTCGGGAAAGTGTCACTCTGTTTGTCTAGCTCTATCTGCAGCAGGAAGCCGCCGAGCTGCACCGTCTATAGCTTGTCCACGTCCGTCAACAGTTGATGTGACAAGGAAAAGCTGAACAAGCTGTCTAGTTCCTTCATATCTCTTACCTTCTAACAGTCTCTTGAGCTCAGCAATGGCGGGCCCGGTGACTTTTGGCGTCTACTGCAGCTCCTTGCGCGTGATCTTCGGGAAAGTGTCACTCTGTTTGTCTAGCGCTATCTGCAGGAGGAAGTCGCCGAGCTGCACCGTCTATAGCTCGTCCAAGTCCGTCAACAGTTGATGTGACAAGTTCCTTCATATCTCTTACCTTCTAGCAGTCTCCTGAGCTCGGCAATGGCGGGCCCGGTGATTTCTGGCGTCTCCCGCAGCTCCTTGCGCGCGATCTCCCGGAAGGTGTCGCTCGGTTCGTCCAGCTCTATCTGCAGCAGGAAGTCACCGAGCTGCACCGCCGGTAGCTTGTCCACATCCGACAACATATGCTGGGACACTAGAACAACAATGCGCTTTTATTTAACTAACTTAGGTAGGTATATTTGTTTGACTTCGTCTCATTGTAGTAGCAGACACGACAAAAAAGTAACAGCAATGTATTTAGTTAGTAGTGTATATTTTTGAATATTTTGTTAATATTTCCGTGTCATTGTTATATTTTTTATATTTCCGTGTCATTGTTCGAATCACATTTGAATAATACCTATTTTTTTTAATTTTGTAAAAATAATAACAAAATTAAGAGAATAAACATGTAATGCTTCAAGGCCAGTTTATTTTGTTCTTTCGGGCATTGGCCAAATCAATTAGGGTAGTGACCATACTGACCCTCCGGTTTAAATTGATAACATAAATAACATAATGATGTTCTTTTTCTCGTAGAGCTCCTACGGCCATTCGTAAACTAGTCTTTATCAAGGGTTATCTTATAGACCTTTTACTGTTTTGAAACATTCCTTAAGAAATATTTAAATAAAACCGCTCGGAGAATGATAATGCAGAAAAGTGCCTGTATTGAAAATTGATACTTCCAAATCAAAAGAGATTGGATGACTCAACGTGCATGTAAATGATAGACTCGTCGAATAGTCACTCCATATTTGATTGTGACTAGATTTAGCTAGGTATACTAAATTATTGTGTTATGCCCATAATGCTCCAGGTGTGATCATAGTGGCTGGGCCAGCATGCAACCTAGCAATAGGTATGAGTTGTTCAGGGTTCCATGCCAAAATGTAAACGCATGTCGGTGATTAAATGTGGATAGTGATATAGGTAAAAATCAACGATGATAAATAGGACACAAAAGTTATATGGATTTATTTGTTAACGTGTTTTGTGCTCTAAATATTGGCAATAGGCGACATATACTTAGTAATTCAGTAATTTTGTCAAATTTTGTAACTGGGCTCTTTTGCGTCAAAACCAGCAGTTCTGATTCTTATCAGACTTATTTATGATGTTGACTCAATGAATAATCCAAGTTTGTGACTTCGAGCGCCGAACGCAACTATGTCAAAAATCAACAAAACCGCGAAAACGTCGGTTTTCTTTTAGATTTGGGCGATTATAATGTTAAAAGACTGGTTTTTAATGGTATCTTCTAGAGCGTTTTTAAAGTAGACTAAATTTGCTACAATACGACACTAGAATTGTCTATGTACCTACACCTAATAGTTTCCGAGATAAAGCCTTTCAAATTATATGAAAATGATATTATAGCTTGCCCTAGTTGTAAGAGCAGGAACAAATATAGCATAGATTGGACTTAAGGATCCGACCCTTCCCTTCCGTCTCCCTTTTGGGGGGTAGGCACGGTACGATCTCGTGGCTACCGGGCCAAATCAGCTTTGTTAGACCTTAGGAACAATCGTGCCAAGCGGCATCGCCTGAGACAAAAGTCCGAGATAAAGCCTTTCAAATTATATGAAAATGACATTATAGCTTGCCCTACTTGTAAGAGCAGGAACAAATATAGCATAGATTGGACTTAAGGATCCGACCCTTCCCTTCCGTCTCTCTTTTGGGGAGGGGTGGGGGGGGGGGGGGTAGGCACGGTACGATCTTTGTTAGACCTTAGGAACAATCGTACCAAGCGGCATCGCCTGAGACAAAAGTGCATACTAACTATACTCGCCTACGAATTCAATTTCAAAAAATTTAAAATATTTAAAGGCTTTATCACGGAAACTACTAGGTCTACAGAGACAATTCTAGTCTCGTATTGTAGCAAATTTAGTCTACTTTAAAAACGTCTTCAGAAGGTACTATCAAAAAATAGTCCTTTAGGGTTATATTACTGTATTATAGATCTAAATATAGATCATACTGAAAGTTCCTATAGTTTTAAAACCTGTAGTATTTATATATTAATATGTAACATTTTCTTTTATAATTTCTCTTCTTAAAATTGTATAAAAAATGTATAAGCATTGTCAGAAATAGTGACAATGCGTATAAATTTTCTTTACGATAGGATCATCCTGATGAGTAGGTACCTACACGACCCATTTTTTCTCAGGCACTTTGTGTGTAAATTTGGGGCCTCAGTAGTTTTGTATGACGTTTGTCTAATAATCTATTTTCCTGACGATTATTTAGATACAAGTCTTCTGACGTCTCATACGTGAGCATGTAAGATTTTTTTACTTGACTCATTTGGTTACTGATGAAGGTTGACTGAATCTGCTGATATAAGATTTTTTTTAACTTATTATTACTCAGTACTCAGCTGCGATTTTAGTTTAGAGAGTCGCTGTTGAAAGACTTCCTTCTCGATAATTATCAGTAAGATTAAGTAATATGAAAGCAACCAAATTTGTAAAACCCAAACAGTCCCAAGAGAAGTGGGCTTTATTATATAACTTTGTCCCTGGTATAAAATTTTAGCACGAAAAGTCGGGTTTTAAACTGCCGGGATACGTAAAATACACATCACGCCCAAATAAATTAATTGTACATGCCTACCTCAAAAAATAGTTGAAGAGTTAGATTTTGAAACAGTAACCCTTTTCTTTCACTGCGTGATCGCTAAGTTGCTCATTATAGAAACTTTCAGTATTGCCCACGTATAATTTATTTAATTACCTGATATTCTGCGTTTGGCACCAGTGTCTGCTTATTATTTATGATATTATTCTTATGTAGGTGTAGGTACACTCTACTAAAACTATATAAAGAAATTTTGAGGCTCTAATTGAGGCGATAAACAATGCTATTAGTTTGGTTAGCGATCGACGGTGTCTCTGGAAAATTGTCACAGATATTTATACTCTTAAAAATTTGTAAGTACAAATAATATTTTAATATTTATCATTTTAATAAATACCGCAGGTATTTCAGTAGGTCGATGTACAGTCACCTGCAATAATATGTTACACAACGAAGGCAGCAAAAATATCTGACACGATCTTATTTGTAGAGCCATAAGAGCGTGTCACATATTTTTGCGGCCTTCGAAGAGTAACATATTATTGCAGGTGACTGTACTTAATAACTTTTCCACGATTACTAAATCCGGGGCTATTTTGAGATAGCCCCTATTTCACCACGGTGACAGGTGCGACAATTCGACAAATGTCACTGTTGCTGACGTCACATGCATCCATGGGCTACGGTTACCGCTTACTATCGGGCGCGCCGTATTCCTGTTTGTCACTGTCATTGTATTATTTTAAAATAGGTACTTTATATCGGAAAAAATAGGTATTTCTCCTGCGAAGTTTATGATGATGATGATGATGACAGTTGTCACAAGATTTAAAAGAATTTTCGGTCATTCTTGACAGGAAATCAGTTCTCTGTCGGAGTTTCGTGACAATTGTCGTATTTCTTGCGACAATTGTCATTAGCTTCGCAAAATAGGTACTTATTTATTGGCGATATAATGGAGTTTTTTTTTAACTAAAATGATGGTGGCAAACAAGCACACAGCCCGTCCGATGGTAAGCGGTTACCGTAGCCTATGGAGGCCTGTGACCTCAGTAACAGTGATGTTAACAATTGTCGCACGCACCTGTCACCGTGGGGAAATAGGGGCCTGGTCAACCACCTAAGCTATTTTTAGAGCTATGCAACCTGTTCTAAAAATAACTCGTTGTTGGGTTTGACGTTGTGTGACGTTGTTCCGTATGGTAGGTAGGTTTCGTGCGTCAAAAAACCTGTTTTACCTTATAGGCTAATGTTTTTTTCTTATATGGGTAGGCTATCTTGCCTATCTTACCTATTAAAGCACGCAGGCACAGGTTTTGTAAATTAACATAAAAAGACAAAAGAAGTCGGTACTAATAAATATTTAATGTTTAGTATATAATAATAACAAAGTGAGAAAACACAATCAGAATAGATGACGTCTACTTGTTACGAGTTTAATACCCGCTACCCCACGCCAATGACCTTCGATCTGAATCCCTTAGTTTTCTAATGTTTTTTGTAGCTTATTATATTAACAGCTCAGTTCATTGTCTTCGAGATATTTGGCATCAAAGTTGAACAATTGTAGGCTAAAAAACTGGGTTTCTGGCCATAACTTTTGTGTTAATTAGTTTAAACTGAAAACCCTAGACACGTTTTTCGAGACGTCATAAACGAACCCAAATATATGTAGATTTCGTACATGTAAGATCCTTCACAGTGTTTTTTAGACAATGTTTAAAAAAACATAAAAATATAAGTATTCATTTCTTTCTAAATCCGCTAGACAAAACCGGATATAAAAGATTGAAGAACCGATAACCGTTTGTCTTATAATTCTATCTGTAGTGCAAAAAAAGGAGATACGATTCAAAACTTGTCAAAAGTCTATGAAAACCTCGGGTAGCCCCTTAAGTAAAGTAGCCATCCCCATAATTCAATACGTGTTAGGCAATTGTTATTGTCAAATAGTTTTTAAGAATTAGACAACGTTGGATTAAAAATAGATTGTGCTAATACCCACATTAGCAAAAATTGTAAGTCAAGATAGATACATACGTATTGGAAAGGATAAGTTTAACAATGCATAGTACCTAAGTATTTCTTCCCTATTGGTAATGTTAATAAAGTAGTGACTCATATTATATTATTAGTTGAATAGTAAATATGTAGTAGGTAATTATAGCGGTCATTAGCCTTGCTTTATCTAAGCGTGCTGTTAGTACCTACATTAAACGATTACCCTACTTAAAAATGAATACTAACCATGGTTAAGATACGAGGATTTTGTACCTTGGTTTTATTTATTATCATAAGTATATCCTTCATTAATTCATTTTAATGCTCTATTTACATTTAATCTATTTTATAATGTTCAATATATTTATTATTGTTCAATGGTTTATTAATATAGGTATGTTCTAAAAAAAATATCTACTGATTTAGGCACATATGACATATTTACAAGCCAGTTTAAAGTATAAATAGAGAAAGTAGACTCATGTTTATAAAATGAAATTATGACTGCGTAGTTATAACACTTTCATTAGGTAACATTCCAAATATACCAATAAAGTACCCAAAATCCGAAAACAGTAATTGAAAAAATGTTTATTAAAAAAAGTAGGTACCTACACAAATTTAATGAATTATCCGCAAATTTTAAAATCACTTCGTATTGTGTTGCACAAAAATACATATTTAAATTACTCACGTTTTCCCATTTTGGCTAGAGTCACCGAGTATAGGAATTTCGCAAAGAATGCACAAAACGGCTAGTAGGACGGGCGCGGGCGGTCGGAGCGCAATGAAGGACGAACGCGAATGCGGCTTGGTGCGTGACGGATGGCTTGTATATGTGCCACGAGTGGTGCCCGCGAACAGACGTTCATTCCGATTGCTTACGTATCAAAGGCGAGTGCTTGCCTCAGCCGAATCAATATACCATAGACCAACCACCAGTAGGTATCAAACAGAGTTATCAAACAACTCTGTCTACTCGAATACCACACCATGGGAGTATATTATTATACCATGTACCACACAAAAATTGGAAAGCCTGAGCGAATGCTCTGTAAGCGATCGATATAACAGCGTGCGTAGACAAGATGCTAATCGTTAACGCTCCGTAGCGATCGAAACGCAACTGTCTTTGTCGCACTAATATAGAAGAGTGATAGAGAGAGATAACTACGCTACGCTACGCTACGGAGCGTGACAATTGGCATCTTGTCTACGCACCCAGGCCGTAACGGTTGACCGTAGACCCACCACTATATCCGTGTTTGCAGTTTTTATCAATTCTATAAAAAAAAGTGTCCGCGTATTGAGTACGAATTGATTAAATTCGTTAAGTTTTGACGTCTTTGAGGATGACTATGACCCTTCACGATATTTACCGAATTTTCTAAGTGTTGACATTATCCACAATGTAAATTTGATAAATAAGACTCCAAACTCCATCCAACGACGGAATATATTTAGACAATTAGGTAGGTACACTTAGTCCTGATCAAACTTTGTTGAGGAGAAGTTCTAATTATAAAATGTAAAGTGTATTAGATAACTATTAAGAAGGTGCGTATTAAGTAGGTACTTGTTTAGTAATCAGAAAAACCCATCGTGTCCGGGAAAAATCACGATTTGAAATTTATGTATTTGATGTTCCACGAGTTGAAGTACTTAGCTACTTACATTTTTTTAACTAATTTTAGATAGAATCATGGTTTAATATACTCCGCCTGGTACTCTGTTCCCGTCTTTTCTAGGTCACCTGACTGACACAAGCCTACGTCATCATGCGACAGCGCCAGATGATAATATGCGATAGCGCTATACAAAGTGGCAATGTTATTGTGACGTAGGCTTGTGTTACTCTGGGAAGAGAAGACCATGTTTTATTAGACTATGGATAGAATAGTTTGAAGTTACTTAAAGTATACTTAGCCTAAAATCCTCAACTCAATCTGATATTCCTAATCGATCAAACGACGTCATGTATAGCGAGCTGCACAAGTGCATACCCAACTTATGAATATAATTCGTTCATAAAGCGGACATGTAGGTACTTTTGCAGGTAAGTATTAAGTAAATATCGAATTTCCTATAATGGTATACCAATTTGCAGGATAAACGACGTTCGACGATGATGAAGAACGTTTAAGGTTACGTTCATCCTGCAAATTGGTTAGATTATAAATATATGTCCAATCAGCATAGGAAACCAACTCATAAGTTGTGTGCAACTCGCGGGGGAGTACCTAATATATTGTGAGTCATAGTATTATGTATAGGATTTGAATCATGTTGTTTAGTACGAGCCTGATTCTTGTACATACACCAACACCACAATTTGGAAAACATAATCTTTTTTTTTTACAATTTTACAGAAAAAATACAATATTTCGTACCTTAACACTAACACTTTTTTTTTTACAATTTTACAGAAAAAATACAATATTTCGTACCTTAATCTAATGTTTCGCCAAACTGTGAGACAGTTTGTTGGCGGTGCACTC
Source organism: Cydia splendana (assembly GCF_910591565.1). Taxonomy (NCBI): domain Eukaryota; kingdom Metazoa; phylum Arthropoda; class Insecta; order Lepidoptera; family Tortricidae; genus Cydia; species Cydia splendana. The sequence goes on from NC_085964.1 coordinate 6,378,610, forward strand.
TAAACAAATCTTAAACTAAATAGGTAAGTACACTTACTTATTAAGTAACAAGTTAAGTTGTCCTTAAGAACATATAAATTTACCTATATGTATGTATCCTAAATCTATCTTGCGAGACAGCATGACACTCAACTGACCAGGCGTAGATCTTATCTCGTTGAGATAAGGTCCACGCACGGCTAGCCAACCACATTAAATTGTATTAAACGTTGCTAATTACTTATATTCGTCGGCCTAAGTCGCAAACCTCGTAACTCCTCCGGGGGAGTTACGAGGTTTGCGACTATAAGTATTGTTGGCCAAGGTAGCAATTACTAATTTCCTTGAAATGGAGTTACGAGGTTTGCGACTTAGGCCGATTATGTATTATGTTTTCAAATTACACTTTACAGTTTAGTAGGATTTGATTCCGTTAGAGAGATAACCCAACAATCGACATCATACATTCTACAATATAGTCTTGTAGAAGTAAAAGAAGAAGAAGAGAATATCTTATCTTATCTTATTGTTTTCGGGGGCCCTTGCGGATACACTTCGACCCATAGGGATCTTTTGTGCAGTTACCCCCTAGAAGAGATCCGTCAACTACTCAAGAGCTTTTCCCACCATATCCATGTGTCGGATGATGGAGCTCATGGGTAGCGTTTTAAAGTCCTTTGGTTCCAGGTATCCTGCTCCAAAGTCCTTCATTCTTTGTCTGGCGAGGGCGTGACATTCACACATTAAGTGTCTTACTGTCTCTTCCTCTTCGCCACACATACGACAATCGGTGTTGTCAGAGTGTCCCATCTTGGCCAGAAATCCTTTGACCCCGTAATGGCCAGTAAACACCCCCGTTATGATTTGGAGCTGTCTTTTGCTAAGTTTCCAAAGCTTTTTGCTCCAGCCGGAGTCTATTCCTTGCATAAAGAGCTTTGCATGCTTTAGACCCGTCAGACTATCCCATTCTTCCTGGTGTTTGGTCTTGGTATGGTCTTTAATAGCCGTTGTGATGGTTCCCTGTGAGAGCCCCACGAATGGTTCCGGACCTATAAGGTTACTTACAGATCCGGCTCTGGCGAGTTCATCTGCATTTTCATTGCCTATGAATCCCTCGTGCCCTGGGATCCATACCAGTTGCACTCTGTTTTGCCTTCCAAGCTGGTTCAGGGCTTGGACGCCATTATATACCAGTCTAGAGTCCACTCTGGGAGCTTCGAGCGCTTTGAGAGCGGCCTGACTGTCGCTGAGTATATAGATATTCTTCCCTTGGGTTCGCCTAACTATATTCTCATGCACACAGGCAATTATAGCGAATGTCTCGGCTTGGAAGACAGTGGCGTAATTGCCCATGCTTATACTACTACTAAAGTCATTTGCATAAATGCCTGCCCCCGTACCAGATTCTGTCTTAGACCCATCTGTGTACCATATGATGTCGTTTTCATCAGAGATTGGTGCTTCAAGACCTTCGGTCCACTCAGCCCTTGTTGGAATTTTAACGTTAAAATTCTTATGGAACACAAACTTGGGTTGCATCTTATCGCAGCCCATGTTCGTAATCCTTTTCATGAAATTGTCACATTCCATGTTTGTGTGTTTGGTCTTTGGCTTGCTATCGCTCCAGAGGCCTGTTAGGGTCAACCTGTGTAGCGATTTCCGGGCCTCAGATTGTATCACTAGGTGTAGCGGCGAGAGGTCTAGCAGTACCTCCATCGCCGCTGTTGGCGTCGTTCTAAACGCGCCAGTAATAGCCATGCATGCCGTTCTTTGTATTTTCATAAGGGCATCCCTGCATGTGCTCTTTAGTGTCCTTGGCCACCATGCCAGGTATCCGTACAAGATGATTGGTCTTACCATCATGGTATAGATCCATCTTAGTACCTTTGGGTTTAGACCCCACGTTTTGCCATAAGCCGATCTACACATTCCAAACACTCTAAGTGCCTTGGTGGTTGTTAGTTCGACATGCTTTCTCCAGTTCAGCTCTTTATCTAGTGTAACGCCTAGATATTTCACTTCATTGGACATTTCCAGTACCCTTCCATAAAGCTTCAGCTGCTTCATGCCATTAAGGGTCTTTTTCCTGGTAAACGGTATTACCACTGTTTTGCCTGGGTTTATGGAGAGTTGATGACAGTTGCACCATCTCTCCACTTGCTTCAGTGCTTTATTCATGATTTCCGATACTGTTCCCGGGAATTTCCCGTTTACAAGAATCACTAAATCATCTGCGTACCCTACCGTATGTATTGGGCCTTTGTTTAGTTCTTCCAACAGTGAGTTAACTACCAGACTCCAGAGAGTTGGTGAGAGAACCCCACCCTGTGGACAACCCTTTGTGGCCGTAGCTAATATTTCATCTCCCATAAGGGAGGATTTTATTAGTCGGCTATTTAGCATAGTACCAATCCATCTACAGATTGTTGGTTCTATGCCGTGTTTAGATGCTGCAATATTGATTGCCTGATACGTGGTGCGGTCAAATGCCCCCTCCACGTCTATAAAAGTGGCCAGACATAGTTCTTTGTTCTCTATCGCCTGTTCCGCTCTGGTTGTCACCAGGTGTAGTGCCGTTTCAGTCGATTTACCCGGCTGATACGCACACTGCAATTGGTGCAGCGGATGCCTCTTAAGAGGACCATCCCTTATGTGTCTGTCTACCAGTTTAAGAAGAGAATAAAGAAGTTTACCTACAATTTACCTAATTTTGTAACCCAGAGAAAGAATAGGTAACCCAGGATAACAAAAATCACAAGCTTAAAAAAAAAGTGTAAGTAACTCTAATCTCTTAAACTATGACATTTACTCAGATTAATACGGTCGAAATTACCTACTCTATCTGGTGGCTTATGAGTGGCCGTATTAGGGCTGATTTAGACGGCGCGCGAACTCGCATGCGATTTTAGTTACATTGCGGACTGTTGGTTACGTCCGATTCAACCGACCGATCAAAAACCGCAATGTAATAAAACTCGCATGCGAGTTCTCGCATCGTCTAAATGAGCCCTTAAGGTTCGTATTTATGTATAGGTACAGGGTGGTGTGGGATATTTTGGTAAATAAATAATCGACCATGATTCAAATTTACTTTTAAGTAAAGATGAACTCGTAATAAAAATTATTTGTTGCTCGGGTAAATTGCCGGAAATAAAATTATTCCGGAAATAAAATTATATTTATGGGTAGGCATTGTTGTTGTTATTATTAAAGTACCGGACCCCGACCCGAACTGATTGTATTATCTTTGGCTGAACCTGTGGACAACGATAAATTACAAATGAACTAAATATAAAAAATTAGAAACTATAATACGTATAGGTACCTTGTTACCGTGTAGTCCGTGTTCACCGTGTTTTTGTTGAATTCCGTTAACTTCGGGGTATGGTTAAGTAGTACCTACGTTTAAGAAAACTAAATGGCGTAATTATTACAAAAAAAAATGTTTTTTTTTTTGTATAAAAAGTTATTAAATGTTGCATAAAGCGTTGTTGTATCACGGGCATTACATTTAACTCAACCAAATTATTGAAAACTGTGACATATCAATGTCATTTCGATCATCGACCGTCCGCGTCCTAAAGATAGGTAGTAGGTACTAATACTTAAGTTTAGTAGCAAATGTATGAACTCATACTAAACACTTATCAATATGTAAACAGGCCCTACGGCAAGTGTACACGCACCACGCAGAAATAAGTAAATTACCTATTGATTATTTCCGAAATGGAGTTAATTAAAATTATACCGGTGTCTTTGAGAAAGTTACTGGATTTAAGCTCAGGAATGCAGCCTTGAAATTAACGGAAATAAAAAAAACACAGTGTATACATGTATGCCAGGTATATAATTTTATGCCTTAATGACAAATTGATGAGAGATGACTGCCTGTCAAAAGAGTTACGTTATTATAAGAGTTTAGTTACGATATGATGGTTGTAATTTTATTGCCTATCGTCATGCGTTGCTCTCACACATACATACTTACCTAACTACCTGTTAGCTTTGAACCTACTTGTTAGAACGTGATGGCCACGACCATAGGTGTTGAGAGCTCAATACAGTGGACAGCTACCGTTTCATATCGCTAATTGTACCAGTTACGATGGCGGAGTCAAAGACCGCGACCAAAACGTAACTTCATTCATTCATTATGAGTGCAACTCGGTGAACAGAGCATAACGTGTACCTACTAGCACTATCCACCGTTTTGCTATGCTTGTGGTGCTGATCAGGTGTATCGCTGATCGCTGTTTGAATTTATTTCTGGCAACCGTAATTTATTTGTTAGAAAGGGAAGCAATATTTGTTGTAATAGGTACTTATAGTATTAGATTGGAATGATATTAATTCAAGTGGGATGACTTCGTACATATTAACCAATACGCTTTCGATGTAATTTTTAAATATTAATACACAATTGTAAGGTATTTGATTTGCATACTGTGTTAGAAAATTATCGATAAGTTTATTATTATTTATTTAATTTTTATATCCAGCAACAAGGCCCATATTATACCTACCTATAGTAATATTAGTGATACCGTGCCCGTGCAGACTAATATATGACGAAGAGATTGCCTATGGCGGTGGGCGCAGTATGTATGTACCTCGATGTATTGACTTCACAGCTAAATTAGTAATGCTACCAGGCATGAAATAAGCTTTCGAACTTGTTAATCATACTAGTGCGTACCATATATTGCAGTACTAATTGATATAAATTAACTAACCACCAGACATCGTAAAGTTTATAGCATTTTTGATACACCGCCTGTACCGGAGTGGTGTTAACGGAATTGGTATAGATAATTCCAACTGAAATGGTAAATTAACGTAATTAACGCTAATTAATCATAAGGGTTGAAATTGTTTATACCAATTCCGTTAACACCACTCAGCTGCACCGAAAATTGCTATAAAATTTACGATGTCTGCTAATCACTATTAGGATGTAAGTAAATGGATTGAATTCAAAATAAAAAGATCCCATGAAACGTTCAAATCTTTATTCAAGTAGGTAGGCATCAGTGGCGGAGCGTCCATTGAACTCGATTCCCATCGGCTTGTCTGATATTCAGGCTCTTGGGCTATTTTCTTTAAACTTATGAAGAAAAGGATGGGCAACTCAGCTACGGCTTGCCTACGAACAATCTAGACGCGCCGCCACTGGTAGGCATATAAACCACAACAATCACAATATTAAATAAATCATTGTCATAATAATCTTAATCGCTGTCCAGTTATCAGAATAACCTCAATTTAATCGGCTGTTATTAGAAGGAATGAACGAATTATGATATGTTACTGACAAACTGACCTACTGGCATGAGTAGCGTTCTCGCGCGCGACTTCATGGACACGAGAACGCAACTCATGCTAGCAGGTCTGATTAACCTATCACCAAAAAGAATAGATAGTATAGAGGGGTCCTGTCATTGTAAATTTTGTAGTCACTGTAAATTTACTGCCATCTATCGACACACGACTAAAACTCAAAATGAAAACGTATAAAGTTATCAAAAAATGTATATATATGGATAAATAATTTTATAATTTTTATATCATTTTGATCCATGTTCATTCACTGATATCTATGTGTTAAAATTGTTAAATATGAAACGGTGTCGTCACGCCATCTAGCCGAGGATAGGCTAAAGGTGTGTGCGCCACCTATTCGAGAATGACTTTTACTTGAATTCCGAGGCACGTTTTTTCCTTAGACTTTATTCGTCTTATACGAAGTTACATATGTCTTTGCTATCACCTATTCAACACATGTAATTGTACGATGGTAGCGACATCTGTTGCTAGATTGCAATATGATATGAAGACTGTTCAAGCTCGTCGTTTGCGAGTCGGTTAATAGCGACATCTAGTGTTGAGTAGTGCCGTGAGTTTAAACAATGTCCAGTGACGCACAAAAATACCTTATGTTAATTTGCATGTCTGAGTTAGGTTTGTAGTTATTACATCATGTTTATATCATTTAAAATTAAATGATGGTATTTATGTATATTATGTTTATAATATTCACGTATTACCCGTGATATGGACAAATTACCTAGGTGTAATTGTAATTTGAAAAACACTGCATGCCTAAGCGGATACGGCGTTCCAAAGGTGGAACACTAGTTTATTGATCCACGAAGGTCATTGGCATAAAAAGTAAGTACCTCTGCTGTGTTATTTTTGTGATACTGTTAATACATAGGTACTGATTCAGACTCTTAAAAACGTTATATGTTTGCCTATTTGAGGAGCTCCCTCAATTCCTCATGGAATCCTTCATCAGATCAGAACTTTGACAAAACCGGGGCAAACTGGGAATAGGCATATATTTTATAAAAAAAAAACCGGCCAAGTGCGAGTTGGACTCGCGTTCCAAGGGTTCCATACATTAACCAATTTTTAACAAATTAATGTATTTTTATATGTGAAACGCGAGTGAATTGCCTTTAAAGACCCGTAGGGGTTGGATCAAAAACTAAGTAATTAGTCCGACTCACGCTTGACTGCATATTTCTAATAGGTTTTCCTGTCATCTATAGGTAAAGAACTATTTTGTATATTTTTTTCAAAATTTTAGACCCAGTTTCGGAGATAAAGGGGGGGGGGGGGGTGGTAATTTTTTGGCTATTTTCTTAAATAACTTCTAAACTAAATTTATTTAAAAACAACAAAAAAAAGATATTTCAGAGGTTCAAAATGAGCTCATTCATTTGATATGTAACACGATATAATTTAAAAAACATTATTTTTAAATTTTCTCATTTACGCCCCAATGTTTAAAATTCATTAGTTTACGTAAGATGTCCGTCTTTGGGATACGAATTTACATAATTATGTGGTGTACCAAATTTTAAGTTAATTGGCCCAGTACTTTTCAAGAAAATGGGCTGTGACAGACGGACAGACAGACAGACAGACGCACGAGTGATCCTATAAGGGTTCCGTTTTTTTCCTTTTGAGGTACGGATCCCTAAAAATGATTTTCCAATTCGAGTTACAAATGACGGACTTCTAAGGTAACAAACTTACCTTCACAAAATAATAAGGACATTAAGGGGCTACCCGAGGTTTTCATCGATTTTTGACAAGTTTTGAATCGTATCTCCTTTTTTTGCACTACGGATAGAATTATAAGACAAACGGTTTTCGGTTTTTCAATCTTTTATCTCCGGTTTTGTCCACCGGATTTTGAAGAAGAAGCTTCCATAAATATGGATAAATATAACAATTTTGGCATTATTTCGCTCCTAACAAAATAATAAACAACAAATTAAATAGTTAATCGATAAAAGTCAAACGAGAGGGCACAGTAGTAGTAAATACAGGTAGTCACGTTACACGTTAAACAAAACACGTTAAGTATGTGTGCTGCACTGATATGTATCCAGTAGCGAATTCCACAGCTGCAGCAGTGTGATAAGATAACCTAAAAATCTCTATTTTGATAGGAAGCGCGTTGAGTTTATAAACATGGCGTAATGTAAAAGCAAGAATGGTACAAGCCCATGACCTAGAACCGAGCGCGGCCGCGCCGCGCGGGAGCAACGCGCCGCCAAGCTGCCGCTGCCGCTGCCAACCATAGCAGGGTTGCAACAAGCGACTTTTGCAGAGCTTTTTAGATTGAGAAAAGACGTTAAATATTTGCACAGGATCTACGAACCTTTAAACACGTATGAATAGTAACGCTGTGTTTATGAACATATCTCACAGTCTTATGACTTGTTTTCCTGTGATTTTAAACTTTTTTCTCTCTACTCTACCTACCAAACCTTTCAGACCTTGACAGGACAGGTAACTTCACGATGTAGGTACTTGTACCTGTCAACATTGATTAGAGTTGCTATTTTTTTTCATTTTAACATACACCTACCTACCTAACAACTTTGTATGTTTTGTTTTTAATGAAAAATAAAACTAGCAAAAAATATGATTTTTTTTTATTTTGAAAACAACGCATTTCCGACAAGGCATTTGACAAGGACATAATTTGACATCTAACGTAACGTACGAGACTCAGAGACGGCTATTTTTTAATAGGTACCAGGTTTTACTTTACCTATAAGTAAGGTCAAATATAACAGTTTTGAATGATTCACGGTTAATTTCACTAGACTTATATATATATGTGTCTTTTTTGGAGCTCGATAATAATACAAAAGGTAATCACGGTTCCCGGTCACGGTTCGGTATCCCGGTCGATATAAGTCTAGGTAAAACAAAGATGATTAGTTATGCAAAAATATCTAAAATCACTAAATATTTTACCGAAATTTTTACTAAATGTTTAATAAACTTGCACATCGAAATGATTTTTGAAATATAACTTTAATAAAAGAAGAATCCCAATCATCACGGATATAACATATACATACTAATTGTCAAATTTAGAGGAACGCAACAAAAAGGTTTAATTACTGGATTACAGCACCTGAAGTAATTTCTAAATTAGCAATTAAACTTTTTTTGGCGTTCCTCTAAATTTGTCCATGAGTGTATACCTATCAAAACGTTGCTAAGTGTTGTCCAAGAAACTTCAATGTCAAGTGAATCCACTAGGACGGAACCTTTAGCAATACTATTTCTAGGTTTATATTTGGAACTTGAGTTTCTTTCTCTTTTAGTCGCGTTTCCAGTTTGAGCCTACTACTTTAAAAACATTCATTTTTTTTTCATTTAAATGATGTATATTAATTATAGCGTATCTATACACATACCAGTGGCGAAGCGTCCATAGAACTCGATTCCCATCGGCTTGTCTGATATTCAGGCTCTTGGGCCATTTTCTTTAAACTTATGAAGAAAAGGAAGGGCAACTTAGCTACGGCTTGCCTACGAACAATCTAGACGCGTCGCCACTGATACATACTATACTTACCTATACATTCCAATGCCGCTATTTTCTCTTGGACATCGGGACCGAAAAACACAAAAAAGTTGATCCACTAGTGGTCTACAATTTTATTAATGAGTGGCAGCCCTGGCTCTATCGCAATCCAATTAGAATGCGACGAACGACATCGAGATGAACTTGCAAATGTACATAAATATTAACAAAGACAAAAGATCATTCTGTGTTGTTGCTTTGGTACATGGCGTATAATTCATACATATGAGTTATAAATGTTATAATTTATTCACTATAGTACAGATCCAAAAAATAAGTTTGACTTTTAGAACTGTCTTCACGTGGTCGCTTCCTACTGCAACATTATTGTCAAACTTTTCATACAAGCAAATTCTAACGAACTAGATAGGTACAGTCACCTGCAATAATATGTTACTTTCGAAGAGTAACAATATGTGACACGATCTTATGGCTCTACAAATAAGATCGTGTCAGATATTTTTGCGGCCTTCGTTGTGTAACATATATTGCAGGTGAGTGTACTATGACGTTGACAGATGGTTTGGTGAAACCGATCCTTAATCAAAAATCTCCTTCGAGCCTTCGACACAGATTTTAAAAAGTTACGTAAAAGCTATTGGCTTGATAAGTTTCTTATGATAGTTATGATCTGTACATATGTTCAAGATTTATATGATGTAAGAATTAGTGACCACTTGACCAAACCTGATTTATAATATAAACTAACAGCGCGATTCGGGAAATGAATTAAGTGAACAAGCCTAGCGCGGTCTAATTTTCTGGCCTACCTGTGAAAATTAAAATGATTGATTATGTGAAGACAAACATTCTAAAATTTCTGAGAAAATATCCAGCCAGCTGAAGTCTTGACATGATTTTTTTTTCAAAAAGTTGGATTTTTTTTTTCATGTTTTAATGGTAATTAAATGAGCGAGGTAAGAATAAATAAATAAATAAATATTAGGGGACATCTTACACAGATCAACCTAGCCCCAAACTAAGCAAAGCTTGTACTATGAATGCTAGGCGATGATATACATACTTATATAGATAAATACATACTTATATACATAGAAAACACCCATGAGTCAGGAACAAATATTAGTGTTCATCACACAAATAAATGCCCTTACTGGGATTCGAACCCAGGCCCATCGGCTTCGCGGGCAGGGTCACTATCCACTAGGCCAGACCGGTCGTCTGGAATAATAACAGTTAATATAAACTGTTATAATGGTGATTTGCAATAAAAAATATTTAATTTAGTCGAATAATCAGAAAAATAAATGTAATGCTCATATTGAAAGCTACATAAATGAAATATGTCCTACTCTGAAATACAAGGTAATGAGAAGTAAAATATTGCGTAAGCCATTTTCATCGCGCGAGACGATTTTCTCTTCTACTACATTTTTAATTGGTAACCTTTTGTTATTATTTTCCATAGGGTAGCATTTGTAGTAATATTCATCTACTCTTCAAGTAAAGTGTTTTTGCACTCAGATCCCTATTTATACAGTCTGACGCACATAGCACTGTATAATGTAATAAGATTTCCATTTAATAGTCGGTTAGACTATGAGACAAAATGTAAGTCCCAGTTGCATCTTAGTATACCTATAAGTACAAATCTAAATCATATGAAAATTAAATAATGCATAATTTTACCAGATATTAAAATGTCCACTTTTACCAATCAAGCTAGTTGTAGAGGGGCATATTATAGAAAGAAATGGGTCATCATGTCATTTTTCATACATTGATTGTTGCTCTCAGCATCACTGGGTGAGCACATGTCTGGGCGTTCGCCAGCGCGGGTTGATGCACTGCAACACGTGGCATTATCAACAAATGCTTTTGTTTCAATGTATGTAACTGTTCCCTACGGTCCGATTGAAAGTGACCGGAATCGGAATGATTAACGTCACGATAAATGACGCAAGTAATTACGTTTATTTGTAAAGTAAAATTATTCAATCTTTTGGCGATCACAACAATCGTTTATAAATACATAAATACTTAGTGCCGTTTGTTAGTCACGTACCAAGGAACGTACCTATGCTTTCTATTAATTTATATTGTAATCCCTCTAAAACTGAGGTTTTATGGTTGTCCGGTAGACATTAGGTACATAATATCATTAATTTCTCCATTTAAGTTTTCAGGTTTTTTAACAATAACTATTAGGTAAATAAATAGAGTTATTAGAAGAGAGAGTATGGTATGAGTGCTTTTATAGTTCTGACCAAATGTTTAAGGACATTATTTTTCAATTATTTACTGTTTTTACATGAAGACTAAAATTTTCTAAGACTATCACGAGCCTTAGGAATTCAATTTTTAAATATACATACATATATGCAAGTCCATCGCATTTGTTTACATGTCTGCGGCAGCAGATAAATAAAACAAATGAGGTCGGACGGAACAAAGATAAGCGTGTCGCAAGCCGCGGGGGCGTACACCGTGTACGGTACACGCATGTTAATTGTTGCAAGGGGCCTTCACAAATAAACATCCTACCTATTAAAATTATAATGATATTATTTTGGTTGCATTCACTTGCCTTGCTTGCTGTAGAGAGCAGCAGCTTGTGTGCTAAAGTGACACTGCTATCATAATTTATTAGTACTATAGAACACAGATATTAGTATTGGTGTTCAATTTTCGTTTTTGAATACAGACCAAGACATGTTCTTGCTCAAAAGGTACAAAACAGTTTTTGCTAAACATTTTCAATTTAATAATTTCAGTAGCGAATCGTCGGTAATAGATATATAGTCAGGTAGGTCAGGTCATAAATCACAATAGGTTAGCAATAGATAATCCAATAAGATGAATCGTTTCAGCTTTGTGTTCACTTATTTTAATACCTCATTACCGCTTTCTGGAATTTAACTCCATCTATGAAGTTACACGTGTGTGACTCTAATATTTGACTATAATTTGACAATCATAACGTTTGTTAGAAGTTCCTTATCACATTTAGGTATATACAGACACGTTCGACATAATCAGAAATAACGTGCTCGACAATGGTGCTCGATTACAAAGTATAAAGAGATCAGTGTCTGATAGTGGCCCGGGAGATATGTCACGGTCGCCGAGACGTGAAGACGTGACCCCATTGACTTGACTGGCACTTGGCGCCGATGCGACTTGAGGAAAGTGAGGAAACTTACCTACCGCTATTAAATTTTAAATGCACTCTCCTTCAATAATTTCTGTTGAGTTGAGCTGAGAAAGTACGTTGAAGCGAGTGTAGCCCTAATAGACGCCTGAAATGCATTATTGACAAAATTCTTTGTTCAAAAATAATTCTAAACAGACCATGGTGACAAGGAGCTGGGGTTGATTGTAGAATAAGTGAGGATGGGTAGCGTTTTTTGCGACAGTAAGGTATGGAGGCTAAACGCGTGCAAGTTGTGCAACTGACATCTAGAACGTCGGTATGTCCTTAGAGTTTGTAAATGCTATATAAAAATACAACTTTTCGTCTACGTTGTTTTAGATTTCAAAGAAAAAGAAAAGAAAAGAGAACGTATATTTGTTTATAAATCAGTATCTGCATCTCTCTATCTTACTAAATATTGTTATTTGCCAAACAGCAAAAATGGTAAACATTTTATCCCTTTACTTTCGAAAGCGGCTATGCTTAACTAATATGAGTTGACCTTATAATGACATTATAACATGTCTTCTGTATGTTGGTTCGAAAGTCACGGTCGCCGCGGACGTGAGCGACCGACGTGCCACTTGCACCGAGTGCAGTTGAGAGGTCCCGGACTAATGAACGCTGTTGTCGCCCACGAATATAATGCTGGAAACTCGCGTGAAATGTAACAAGTAATTTAGGAAAAGTGATCTAATAAAAATACTTCAGAATTTCTTGAATAATATACATATTTAATCATTATTACAAGCTTGGATACGTATATTGTCAAAGGCAGTAAACACAGATGAACAAATATAAAGAAAAACGGACCCCATACACGTAGGTACTTATGGTATGCGTAATCAATGTAATCATTAATCATCTGCGGTAATGTGCAGCGTGAGTCAAAATGCAAATAGCCAGGACGTCCCTGCGCGCGCAGGCTCACCTCGCCGCTACTTCATTAACTATCCGATGTAAACATTTATCCAAAATTAGTATTTACATGACAGGTCAGCCTTTTAAGGGTACTTTACCTTGCACTATAGTTACCTTGTAGTTAACTATGTGCAGGTGGCCTTATGTATACCACTTTCTAAGAAATAAATTTCTCATTGACACATGGAAAGATACTCGGTGTAATTTCTTATAAGCAGTGATCGTACATTTTCCAGCATTTTTGGTGCAGCGGAGTGGAGAGCCAACGGGAGTGGTCATTTCTCCATACAAACGTACTCCTCGTTTTCCTCCGTGGTTTTTGAAGCTAGAGCAATGATTTTTTCAACACAGATTAAAATTGTCAATATCTGTGTTGGACCGTTTTGCTTTTTTTGATATTTTTGTTTTTTAAGGCGCTAGAGCCCTTCAAAAATGGCCAAAATGGCCTAATTGACTATGCCGCAATGAGAGGCGTGGCATTCAAAACTGATATCAATTAGCCAAAAAAGCAAAACGGCCCGACACAGATAATTTCATAATCATTTAGATTTCCAAATTTGGTTACGATTGGTTAAGTTTTGGAGGAGGAAACAGAGGAGTACGAAACCTCGATTTTTGAGATTTTTACGCAAGATTTTTCGCCTTGTCCTTATCGCACTACGCTTTAGGTGCCGCTTCCGTTAGCGAGACGGGTATATTTACCTAAAATATTTAAAACTCAGCTCCTGTTTCGTCTTAACGGAATTGGTATAAATAATTTCAACCCTAATGATTAATTAGCGTTAATTACGTTAATATTAACATTAATTTACCATTTCAGTTGAAATTATCTATACCAATTCCGTTAACACCACTCTGCTGCACCAAAAATGCTGGAAAATGTACGATCATTGCTTATAAGCTACCTATTTATTTTTTATTGTACCTATAAGATATATTTCAAAGCTATGAAAATTACGAGTGAGCAGACAAATAAACAAAATCGGATGATAAAGTGCTCTGGTGAACTGTTGATCCCGCGTATCACTGCGTTGCGCATCTTTATTACATGCATCGGTTGACATATTTTTAATGTAAACATTAAAACAACGATGATGTTCGAACCGATTTACATATATTATTATGTAACTTTTTTATATTCTTTGTATTGTTTTTTGTAATGAGTGCACACCTCATAAAGAGTATTTGTATAAACATTTTGTGTATGAAATTTGAATCTATGAGAAGTTAATTTATTCTTTTTTGCAAGCATGTATCAGCACACAATATTTTTGACTTTCGGACTGATTATTTCCGAAAGTGTTCACTAAATCAAATAACGCCGCCTTAGAAATGTAATTTTATAATTTTTTACTTTAGGAATACTATAGGCTAATTGTACTTATTTAGAGTAGATTCTGTGTCCTCTGTGGCGACGTGTCGTTAAACGAGTCACTCAAAAGTTTACATAATGGCCACGACCACTTTGTCAAGAGTGTAACGAAGAAGAAGAGAGAGTATAGATTCTACTCCGATTGATTTAATGACAGACTGTAAAATTATTAATAGTTCGGAAAAAGCTAACACGTCTAGAAATAGACCGTAATTCTTGATCGGTAGGCCAGCTGGTTTAGAGTCAAGATGGAAGACAAATAACCTCCGCTGGTAATAGTGCTTCACGTTTAAACTTTAAAATAGCATATTACTTACATTATTAGTAGTTTCTACCTATCGCGACCAAAACTTCGTGAGACTTTCAGTTGGTAGGTAATATCTAATCACATTAATCCCCCTTTAACATTGTTGAGTTCAAGTTGCGAAAGTAATCAGTACTTAATGATATTTGATGATCATTATCAATAGATCACGCTACTTCCTTTCATCATACTTAAGTGTCAAGTAATTGTCAATTGTCATTGTACACTGAATGCCCTTAACCATCCATTGTTTTTGTTTGAGCTTGCAGGAAAAATTGGTACAATTATATTTAATTATTTTGCTTTTGCGGTGATTATTTATGGAAACAAGAAGTATCAGAATAATTTAATTAGTACCTAAAATGCATGCTATGTGTATTGCACAGTGCACTATACATTAAAATACAATTGGTATATCTAGAGGTCAATTCTCAAAAGAAAAATTTACCTAAGTATTAGTTTAGTTTTTAGTATCTATTACTTTTAATTGAAATTATATTAGTAGTCGTTTGCCTTTACTCATGTATTAAGTTATGTAGCCCTTACTTCCAGTGATGCAATGCAACGTGCAATTTCAGACTTAAAATTATTGTATAAGTATGTACATAGGTATACATAAATGATAACAATTATTTATGTACTTATACGAGAATCTGTTGTCTTACGCGATATATTTCATTACTTACCTATTTGCGAAATAATTTCACAATAATGTACGTCATTGTTTCATATTAGAAAATGTCGGAAAATCACAGAACAATCGCGTGAGTTCCGAGTCAACAATGCAGTTGAATCACTGTATTTGCAATACCACAAAAGCACTGTAACGGCATACGAACTTGACAAACGGTTCTAGTAGATCTCTGACACTGGGTAAGTACCTATCTATATGGGTAGTGTAGGGTAGTAGAGTCTATCGATGATGATCAGGACGTCTGTTCTATCACAACACAAGGTTGCTATTTAGGTAAAGCCAATTATTGTAAGTTAAATTGAAACCAATTTCGGGCGCCTGATTAAGCTAAAATTTGGAAAGCTGTGTACGGATTGCGCGTACATTGGCACGCGTAGTCGGTTACGCGTGTCTTAGAACACCATGTCCGTACTTGATGGTGTTCCAGGACACGCGTAACCGACTACGCGTGCCAATGTACGCGCAATCCGTACACAGCTGTAGACTTCCGTAATTTAGATGATATTGATAAAGCAATAATTTGACAATCCGGTTTGATCTGGTGATGTAGTTAGAAAGTCACATGAGGAACTCCTCAACGACAAAGAAGGCAACCATGAGTTTGGGCTCATTAAAATAATCTCAAGCATGATTTGTTAGACATGCAAAATAAACACAAGGTACGGCCAGCAATTAAGGGGCTATGTATCATGAACTTTTTTTACAGTTATATTAGATAGGTAAGTATGTACAAGTAAAATATGTGAACTTGTGAAAGTTAGTAGGTTAGGATAGTTAGTAGTAGTATTATTGAATCTTAAATATATTTATTGAGGGCTTGTGATACACCGAAGTAGAACGACGATAATGTTCAACAAGATATCACAACATGGTTATCGAATATTTTCGTAATCTTGTATTTAATCTATGCACATGCAGACACATGCTTAAGTGATACAACTGATAAAGAACTAAAAACTGATTCATTTTGAAATCAAAGAAAATTTTAGTGACATGGCAATTATTTAAGACTTTTATTAATAATTATGGCAATTACGTATAGGTGTGGTGTAGCGAAACGTTCTTAAATTGTGCTCAAGAACTTTGTCCTTTTCTCGCCTATTGTTTGTTTGTATTTAATAAACATACCCGACTTTAAAAGATATACTTGTATTTAAAAAGTAGGTACAATTAACAAACGTCGCAAATACATTATCAAAATAATAAACGAATTTGGAGCGCTTACGCGCGCATGATGTATATTCAAGTTGTTTAATGCCTAGTGTCTTGTAACCCTTTGCGAAGGGGTCACAGTGTTTGCTGTATTTACATTAATTACCACAAGTTAACGCACGAAAATGTACATTGCTCTAAGTTCAGGCATGATTTCACAATGTTTATTTGACTTATCGAAGGCCAGAGAAAATATTCAATACCTATATAAAATGGGGGACTCGTACCTAAATTTTTCTACCAATAAGTAATTTCCTTCCGATAGTATAAAAAACCGGCCAAGTGGGAGTCGGATTCGCACACGAAGGGTTCCGTACCATTATCTATAAAACGGTCACCCATCCAAGTACTGACCCCGTCCGACGTTGCTTAACTTCGGTCAAAAATCACGTTTGTTGTATGGGAGCCCCACTTAAATCTTTATTTTATTCTGTTTTTAGTATTTGTTGTTATAGCGGCAACAGAAATACATCATCTGTGAAAACTTCAGCTGTCTAGCTATCACAGATCACGAGATACAGCCTGGTGACAGACGGTCGGACGGACGGACGGACAGCGGAGTCTTAGTAATAGGGTCCCGTTTTACCCTTTGGGTACGGAACCCTAAAAAGATATGAACTATAATTAAATTGTCAATGGATGATTTGCATTTAAAAAAAGATCTAGTTAAGAACTGCAATTAACCTTAATTTAATTGACTCCGTTGTGTTACGAAAATTTGTGAATTTTTATGCAAGTGACATGGTAAAGTTGTAATATTTAATTGTGTATGAAGTAAATACAATAAATACTCTTTACTGCACACCTCACACCGCATACAATACTATACAATTTATGTTAGGTTATTATAGTTATAGTGGAATCAATTAAATGCACAATGGTTTCAACTAAGTATATAAAAATTGTTTGCGATTCACCCATTCACTGTATTCCTGCTTATGAATGGTTTTAGAAAGCTTTGTTTTATACAATATCCCCCAAATCGTGAGAACATCGATACTATAACGAATTACGGAAAATTGCGATCAATTGCCCACTTCCTCCCAATCATTATATAAAATCATCTCATGGGTAGCTATTTGAATGAAATAAATGGCTCCCAAAGGAGAGTAAAAAAGAATTGAAAGGAAAAATCTCTGACTAAAATTTGATGTGAAAATTTGAATTGAAAGTGTTAGTACGCACTTAAGTTACTTTCTGTAGCCTTACCACGACTGCCTTAGCAGTGTTAAACTGGCATATTCGCTAACGTCTGCCTAACTTCCGAGCGAGATGCATAGATAGTAAGTTAGGCACACCCTAGCGAGTATGTCAGTGTCAAACTGGTGGTAGCTGTAGTAATCTCGTAGTAAACATCTTAAAGGCATCTAGGCGAGGGAAATCTCGGTACTTTATATAGATCTAGGCTTATATTATTAGATGAATATCAAAATCGACTGCATCTCAGTTTTGTCTTGTTACGAACGAATAGGCATAAAATAGTTAGGTACGTGAATCTTTTGAGGCCTATTTGCATGTTCTCATGATTATTTTAATTATTAATTCATATTCATACTGAAAACATTTTTAACGTTCGTCTTGTAGAAAGAGTAACGCAGCAGTTAAAATTTTTAGTTACTTAGTTTTACACCGTAAAGGTATTTGTTTATTTACATATCTATTTGATTCATTTCCCTAAACCTTCTCATTTAGTTCTAATTATATATTTAGGTACTTAGATAATTTGGGTAACAATACAATAATATCTAACATGATGGTAATAGAAATTTACTTTTTCTACCATGTTATAATAAACTTACCAAAAAAATTGTAGGTACTATATGTATTTCAAACATCACTTAAATCGTACTATATGTATCTTTGAACTTACCAGATTGATGCGGTAAATATTTTGCGAATTATTACCGAGTGAAAGTACAACCGATGTACCAAGCAAGTGATCTAATTTGTCAACTAAAACAAACTTACGCTCCGGCGTGACTTCGCGGTAGATGACTCTGGACACGGGCTCTATTCCTTCCGGCATCTTGCTCACTAATTTCTTCCCTTCAACTTTCATGTGACAAGTGTAAAGTTTATACGACGTGTTTCAGTTGTAAAGTAGTATCATGCTTTCCCTGCCGGGGTGAGGGCGAGCGGCGCGGCGTGCTGTTGGATCGAGACTGGTGCCGCCTGCGCTTCGCCGCACATTTCTCCGGTCACTGATTGTTGTTAAATATATGTAGTCCGATCAATTACGAGATTATCTCTGCAGTGTCTATAAGATTTTATGGGTACTACGAGTAGATAGAGTAAGTTTATAATCAGTAAATATTTAGACCCGTCTTTAATATTTGCTATTTTCAAAATTAGATGATGTTATATATAGAGCCAACAGTAAAACTATAATTATTACACTTAATATAATGACAGATATAGGGATAATATACAGAATTTTATTAGTTAAGTATAATTTTATATGAAACGTCTTGACGGCAATGTCATGACATTGTCTTAAATTTTCTGTAATATAATATAGATAGAGGTAGGTACATTAATTATCAGTGAAAAGGCCTCGTTGAGTGGAGTAGCTCTAGATATAGGCAGACAGACAGACGTGTCACTGTCAGTGCGGTTATCAGGGTTTAATGGCATACAACGTAACACACTGTTGCGGCTGGTTTTGTCGATGCCTTCCGATCAAGCAATTAATTTTCAATCGATTTTGATAAATTGAGTTTGAGTGGATATATTTATTATGTATACAGATCAATAGCAGCGTTGCCATTGTTATTGAAGTAACTAGCTACTACCTTGAATTTTTTAAATTTGTATAGATATTTTTTATCATCACATTAGTGGATTATCCGATTACTTACCTACGTTATTTATTTACTTACTTCATATTTTATATTCGAAGCGTGTTCTCGTACATACAATCTAAAATAACCAGACACACACGCGCGTAAACACACACATCATAGTTTCACATTTTTATATGTTTCTTTAATTTTAATTTTAATATTGTTGATATTGTAATATAAAATGTCTAACTTGTAACATTACCTACGCTTGTTATCGGGAAGGAACTGGCTCTTGAGACACAGGGAAACCTACTTTGAGAGCCAGGACAGGAACCAATGTTATCTAACAACTCAAAGTTGCAATAAAGATTATTATATTTTTTAAAGGGGCTGGAGAAAGTATGTAACCGGAACGATTTCAGTACCTACTTAGTTAAGGGACTTGAAACTTCGTAGGAGGAAAACATCACAATATTAAAAAGCTAGAAAAGTAATTTCAATGCTTTTGAAAATTCATCCCCTAATAGGGTTAACATAGAGTTGAAAGTTTGTATCTGGAACTAACATATTTTTGAGGGACTTGAAACTTCGGAGAAAGACACATTGTTAGAAAAAAAAGAAAAGTAAGTAATGTCAGTATTATTGAAAATTCATCTTCTAACTCCTTAGCGCCACTTGCACCATCCCACTAACCCGGGGTTAAGCGGTTAAACCGTTAACCCAGCGTTAAATTGTACTGGTAACCATGGTAACTCCAGTTAACCGGTTAATCTCGGGTTAGTGAGATGGTGCAAGTGTCCCTAAGATAGTATTAGGTGTTACATATGAAGGATTTATAGAAGTCAAAGAAGAGTCACCCGAAAAGATATTTAAAATTCTATTAAGAAATAGTTTACTGAATTTTTTTTTTCAAAAAGTATGTACCTATTAGCAAAAAGTGAGTAATGAAATCACTGACTGTGACTAGTCATTTTAGATTGACATTCGAATTATAATGAGTACTTTAAAATTAACTATCATATGGCATTATTCAGAGAGTCCGAGGGTTATAACCGCGAAAATACAAAGTTCGCAAATTGTGGGCATCTTTCTCTGTCACTCTAATTACACCTTCACTGGAGTAAAAGAGAAAGATCCCCGCAATTCGTCGTCGCCGCACACGAATTCGTCGCTCCGCATGCCGCAATGAAATGCGGCGGCAGTGTGATAATCGCCTTAGAGGTCGCGTCGTCCTAATACTTGTAATACAACGCGAGTTCGCAAATTCATATGAACGCGCGATCAAACATATTGAACTCGAATAGAGTTACCTTGACCAAGATACTTTTCTTGGTATAACTCTAGGTGTCTTAATTGACAATCGCCTGAACTTGCGTGGACGACCCCTTGCGACTACCTTGGGGATCACGTTAGACCGGGCCGTGTCCGGGCCGGAGCTTCCGGGGCATCGTTTTCTATGGAAAGCATCACGTGATCCCCTGTCATGTCATAGAAAAGTAAGCGCCGGAAGCTCCGACCCGGCACGGCCCGGTCTAACGTGAGTCATCCTTTATGCGAAAATCATATTAATACATAATAAAATCATTACATATATGTATGTATTCGTTTTTATGCATTTTTTATGGACTGCAATACGTGAATAACTTTTCAATTTTCATCTTTATTTTCTGTATAATTTTAAAAAAGTTAGCTATTTTATGATAGTTTGATTGTAGGTAAAGTCAGACCGAGAAAAAACTGCAGCAATTTTGATAGCCCACGCAGTGAAAGTGTCATTTTAAACGTCAAACTTCTATGAAATTATGACGTGTAAATAACACTTGCACTGCGTGGGCTATCACAATCGCTGCAGACTTTTCTTGGTCAAACTATAGTAATATTAAACTTGTGTGCAAAATTGGGATATTATTGGTCTAATAAAAGGTGTAATGTAATATACGAGAGAATGGGGGTTCTGGATCATTTTCTTAGCAGTTGGGTTTGTCGGTTATCAAAATTCAAATGTATGGAGTTTCTATGGGAGAGGAAACTTGATAACAGAAACGATCGAACAAACAAACACAAACTCGTTACGTATTCGAAATAATTTTAGATTTAAATTTTAGATTACAAATGAAGTTAAAGTGACGTCACAGAGTATGTGTCTCTGGCCCTGGCCTCCTCTTGTCACAACATGCCTAATTTTCTGATCCCTTCTCATCTACGAAACGTGTGATGTAATTAATGGATGACCCGAATGTGATATCTACAACCTATGTTCAAAACTCTATGACCAATAGATAAAACAAATTGAAAACAAAAACAAACTACCAATATACGTCAATCTGTAATTCTGTACCCGCGAGTAGCTTTTGTCTTTAAAACAAAGATGACACGGTCGTTTAGGTTCGTGATGCATCATCGAACTACAGTCATCCCGACCGCAATCTCGCTTCCGGTGTGACGTTTGTATAAACAATAGAAACCTTCGAGCAACACCGGCTTCCGACACATCGGAAGGGAGGGGCCCAAGCGATATCTCACCGTGCAAATCTTTCTGCCATTTTTCGCGAGGGGAAAGGTGCACACAGTCGCACTTCTCACAAACTTACATACAAAATCCAATCTGTAATGACGACACAAATACATAGAAAATGACACACGTCAAAGACAAATCTTGCAAACCTGTATCTCTTTTTGTGTACGGACGAGTGACAAGTGTCACAACACGCACACTAACACATTTTCATTGAAGTATGTTATTGTATTCTGAGAGATGAGAAGTCGGATTTGTCGCTCGACCGATCCGCAATTTGTACTGAGCGAGCAAAATCGATAAATCCAACAATTACATGAGACTAAAATATAATAATTGTGTTTGAATGTAATTAAACGTATGATATGTAAAAAAAAATATTACATGTGAAATGTAACACTTTCTTTTTGTAAATTTGATGTCCCCGACCTCTTTTTGTAACAAAAAACCGAGCAAACAGGCATTTTTGTGCAGCAGTGTTCACGCGCGCGTCTGGACTCGGTCTAGTGAAAAATCCAAGTGCAACTAGTTTTATTACCCGCGCTAGATTAGATTGACGCGCTAATCTTGTACCTCGGCAGAGGGGAAATAGTGCGAATGCCGCCTCCCTTCCGTGTTGCTCGAAGATAGAAACGGATCGTTCGCCGCATGAAAACAATGTCGGTTGCCTGGCAACATCATATTTTGCATTCGGCGTCTGACCTGGAGCACGATGCATGCATGAGTTTCGTTCGATACCTCCCTTATTAAGGGAGGTATGAGAGGCTGTGTCCGCCTTCCGGCTGCGACGGCTGTTGCGGGTCGCTCTCCACCGCGTGGGGAGGTGTCTTCGTCATTTTGAGGACGATAGTATATATAGCTGGTGTAGGCCGTGTAGGTCGCTACCGATCGTTACCCAACCCCACGACCCCTAGACTGGTGATACAGTTTGAGCGGGGCCAGGTTTCGGGGCCGCGGTGAATAGTTTAACTGGCGTTTGCGGCGTGATGTATCCGAGTGTGTGGTTGTGTTTGCTTGGCTCCGTAGTGTAGCAGAGATCGGGGCAAGTCCCGAGCCCACCTGTCCGGTGGTCTGGTGGGGTGGTGTGGCGCGATGTTCTGGAGCCTCGAGCATGATTCAGACTTGTTACGGTTTTGATCTTATTTTGATGCGACCTTCACGCTGATTGACGTCTCATCTGACGCCTTGCGTGAGATGCGCGCCAATCACCAAGACGATCGTCAAGGCCGTATCAAAACCACAATCAGTTGTTACATCTGAATCGGCCTCCTGATGAACTACCAAGTGTAAGTAGTTATCCGTATGCGCCGATAATTTTCGTACAGAAAGAAAGTCGGTTAAAATTGTACTCTTTTTGGACTCGATTAGATTTACATACAAGTCGATTTCCGCCTATTTCTAAAAAATCAGCTCCAGTGCCTTTGACGCTACACAAAACAAATATACCGACTGCTATGAAGGCACATAACAAACATATAATTAAGTACTTCCTGGAGTTGGATAGAAAATAGAAAAAATATGGGTTATAAATCAGTTAGACTAAATAATTGAACAAAGAAGCCATAAAATAATACAAGTAATGTGACCATTTGTAGTAACAACAAATAAATACCTTTGAATTCCTCATTTGTATATAACTTTATTGAATGTTGCACATAGTGCCTTGATGTTTAAAAAAACAAAAATAAGACGAATGAAGTAGTTCAAAATATTGTACTTGGCTGCAAATTCATCAGGAGTACCTACAGAAGTAGTTGTAACTGTAAGGCGACATATGTTTTGTACTAATTTGGATTGCCAAGCAATGGCAATATACAGTGCCATCGCCCATCATTTCAGCTGAAATTTTTGTAACAGTAATTTACACTACTTTGTGCGTTTTTGTGTTTCTTTGTCTAGGTTATGTTTACTGTTATACACAATGATTGTAAATATACATGTAATTTTCCTACAAAATGAAGTGTTAGTGAACTACTGACATCTAGCGTCGAGTAGAAAAACTGTTTAGTAACTCTGTCTTGTATTTGGTATTGCGCTCAGTAAAATTCTCGACTAACGCTGATAGTGTAACGGTCTACCGATAGAGACCACTATCAGGTGAAAATATTTATAGGTCTATACATGGTCGCAGTGTTTTTCAGTCGCTTCTTTCGGAGGGGTTAGCCATAATAAAAAAATAAAAACAATATAATTTTCACCACACCAGCTCGGAAAGGCTCTCTGGGTTGTTCAAAAAATGATGAGGAAATTGTAATTTACTTTTAAATTATAATTTTGAATGATAAATTAATTTGTGTGGCAAAACAAGATTCCACTTTTCGGACGAAAAATGTTGGCATCTTATTGTTGGTTGGTTGGTGTTGGTGGTTGGTTTATGTTGCCACTTTCTCCGGTATCAATATTAGCACGAGCGGTTAAAAAACAACTTTACCCCCGTGTAAAACAAATGACTATTAAATCTAAAAGAGAAAATGTCGCGGTGTGTCGCGGTCGCTAAAAATGACCTAAAAATGTAAATATAGGTAAGTATCACTTTACTTAAGGGGCTACCCCACGCCAATGACCTTCGATCTGAATCCCTTAGTTTTCTAATGTTTTTTGTAGCTTATTATATTAACAGCAACGGTTTTAAGCAATATAGTATCCCATATTTACTTCAAAGTTCATTGTCTTAGAGATATTTGGCATCAAAGTTGAACAATTTTAGGCTAAAAAACTGGTTTTCTGGGCATAACTTTTGTGTTAGTTAGTTTAAAATTAAAACCCTGGACACCTTTTTCGAGACGTCAAAGACGAATCCAAATATATAGATTTCGTACATGTAAGATCCTTCACTGCAAACTACATAGATACGAAAAAGTGTATTTTTAGACAATGTTTAAAAAATTCATAAAAAAATAAGTGTATTCATTTCTTTCAAAATCCGGTGGACAAAACCGGAGATAAAAGATTGAATAATCGGTAACCGTTTGTCTTATAATTCTATCTGTAGTGCAAAAAAAAGGAGATACGATTCAAACCTCGTCTAAAATCGATGAAAATCTCGGGTAAGGGGTTAAAAGGGTGGGTAGGAAGTTATTATGATTATAATATCGGTTTGGTTGAAGGTTTGATCTCGCGTGAGTGATCAATATTATGTATGAAACTAATTATTAAATAGGTACCGTACCAATTTAAATACATCTAATTCTTAAAATATGATAATTGTTAAAATACCTGCCTTACCAATCGTTTTAGGTAGGTAGGTATCTACTGCATATAGGGTTGCCATACGTCCGGATTTGTCCGGACATGTCCGGATTTTTGACCCTTTGTCCGGATTGCGGCCGGACTTGGCATGTGTCCGAATTTTTAGGAATGACCTTATAAAAATAAAATGCGCGCCCGGGGAGGGGGCTACGGGATCGGGCGAAGGGAAAGGGAAAAGTAGATCCACGATACAGTACACCGCAGAGAGCAGCGCGCCGCCGGGTTGTCGTTCAAGTTACGCCAAATCTCTGCTACAAGAAATGTCCGGATTTTTAGGGTGATGTCCGGATTTTTATCAGGACATTTAATTCTTCCATATGGCAACCCTAACTGCATACCCAATGCACAATTTTATAGAAACACAACATATCACACGTTTATTTAACACGTTCACTGCGGGACAAATCTTGATGAACTTTAAACTGGTGCGGTTGAGATCGAATCAGCCCAAACCTAAGCTCTTTTTCAGTGCGGGTGAGGCCTTATGGACCTCAAATTTCAGTAGTTACTTACATCCTTCATAATTTTGCCTAGACAAGGATTAGGTGTTTTCTTTTGTGTGGTCTTTATTTGTCAGTAAATGTTGAAAATACACTTAGCTTCGCCCTTGGTTCTGACCTCTGGCAAAAGAAAAAATACCTAAAGAATTTTTGAGGTCTTTTAGGCCTCAAAACGCACTAAATTTTATCTCAGACTAGTGAAGGGAATGGCAATTATCGCTAAATTATCGATGAAAAAATCATCATCTCACCGAGCATCTTTGGTACAATATCTCAAAAGCCGTTTTTAGACAATCTAATGCATATATGTAGGTACTTATCAGATTTATTATTTAGAGTTCGAGTCCCAGTAAAGGACATTTAATTGTGTGTTTATCACGAATATTTGTTCCTGAGTTATGGTTGTTTATCTATGTAAGTATATATTTATCTATACATACGTTTGTTAACAGTTGCCTAGTAACCACAATACCTACAAGCTTTGATTAGTTTGGGGGTAGGTCAGGTCAGTGTAAGATTGTCCCTAAATATTTATTTATTTGTATTTAATTAGCAAACACTATGTATCGGTTACGATCGCTTTCGTATTTAGATACCTATTTACCAATTATTTACGGGAATCACGCGTGGTTCGGTATCGAGTTATCGACAACTATGACCGCACTAACGTCAAGCGAACGACTCCCACGTCGGCAGCGTCCCGCTCAGTGCGGCTTTGAGGTAACTTTCCTGAGGCGTAAATAAACCTCAACCCGCACTGTGTGGATAAAATATATACCCAGTGCGTTCGAGGCTTATTTTGACCTTTAACATTTTTTCTGCACCAACGAGTCCGGGTTTGAAAAACATAAAGAAATGTATATTTGTCTTTATCGTACGCCTTGTAAGTAAACGGCGACAGCTCCCGCACGAGAGAGATAACACGAACTTTTAGCCCCGCACCAGCGTATAGTCGAACTTGAAGCGATTTTACCTCAACCCGCAGTGAACGTGTTTGGGCTAGGAAAATAGGTGGTGGAAACGACACCACTTTTCAGCGCGGCAACATCGAGTTTCTTAAAGCCTGGGAGCACCACTAGAAGGACCAGAAGTAAAACTGCGGTCTCATAATTATGCATACGACACAGTTCTAGAGACCCCATAGAGACCCTCGTCTAATTGTCATGTTTTACAGTGATACCTTAAATATTGCATTAATTATTGTTTGTGCGATACACATGATATTCTTAAATATCTTTGTGACGAAACATGTAGTTCTTTTCTTTGTACCATGTTTTAGCCAATAAAAATCTGATTCTGATTCTGATCTTACGCTGAAATATTCTTCACGACGAAAGGTTAAACACAGACAATTAGTAAAGGATTCATACATCAAGGACCAGACAAATCTTGACATGGTTCAATAACATATGTATCATGTGTCATTTCGAATCAACCTCACTGTTAAAAACTAAACATTTACAAAAAACCCTGAATTTGCCCTCGCTAATACGAGTATTCATTACCTTACAATGTACCCATCTAAATTATTGCTATTAGGAAATAATCTACCTAACTATGTAATTTTTTTTAATGGTCAAGTTCTGAAAAAAATATCTGTATTAACTCAGTGGTCTCCTTACACAACGTCGCTTCGGTTTGCTCCAGAAATTTGCAAGTACAGGGAACAGTTGTGTACCTCATCAGGACTTATTCTGACGTGCAACAGAACTTTGTAGTCCATCGCTAACTTTGTTTCGATGTTATCGATGTGTATGCTGGGCGCAGCATTGGACATTGTTTATTGAGAACGCATAGATATCGCTTCAGTTATGAGTAAAGGCCTTTTAAGTCCCAGCGTTGGAGCGGTTCGCACAGTCTAGTCCGCGGCTTACAACTGCGTGCGCGCATCGTTTGTGTAGTCTGAATTTGAATTTGGCAAGGTGAGACCGCTATATTTATTTTTCACTAATAATTACTAATCGTAATAAAAACAAATTAGCAGATAAGCAGGAATATTAGATAGTGACTCAATTTCTTACATTAACATTGTATACCTGGAGCATGCTCCCTTTGTTAGTATTATAGGTCGCTATGTTCTCATTCATCTTATTAAACTAGGCATTAGCTGTTAATAGGTAAGTAATAATTTGTTTCTGAATTACTGTACATTTAAGTACTTTTTCAATTCAAGCAATACTTACCTTCGACAATATATAGTTTTAATAAGCCGGCTAATATTGGCTAATTAAGTAGATGGCATATTTGCGAAGGGTTAGTAATTTTCAATATTATTCTAAAATCGTAATGTTTAAGTTAATATACGTTAATATAAATATTAAACTATACTTTAGCACTTCAATTGCTAAAAATTTAATTCTTTACCTACTATTCTGATTGGATGCCCCATTTAACTTCCTCGGATGCCTGATCTGCATCTTGATCCTGAGCTCTTAAAAGTTTCGTTGATCTAACTTTGAAAACTTAATCAGAAATATTGTAATTATATATATGCCAGCAGGATACTAAAATCCTCGACCCAGCAGGTAAACTTGTTAGGCCTAGAATTAATAAATAAGTACTTGTTAGTGCTATAACTGCCGGAGAAGGTTATAGCCTTCAAACATGGGCCTAGGGTTCATAGAATTACATAAGCACTATGTGTTGCATTTTATTGGAGCAGGCTATAAACGGACATTTTATCAAACGGATAATTTACGTAATTAAGTTTGTTTTGGTTTAATGCGTGTTTACGCCTAATCATGTTTTCTACCTTATCTTCTTATGATATAAAGTAAATACGTACTTTATATCTTGTTTATACATATTCTCATTCATCAAACTCTGCTGGTCGGTCATTATGTCCGAAACTACATCAATTATGATTTATTATTTACACGTCTAATACCTTTAAACGAGCAATTCTTGTTTATTTATATACATACACGTATTTCGGGGATCTCGGAAACTGTTCTAACGATTTCGATGAAATTTGTTATATGGGGGTTTTCGGCGGCGATAAATCGATCTAGCTAGGTCTTATCTCTGGGAAAACGGGCATTTTTTAAAGTTTTTATATGTTTTCCGAGCAAAGCTGGGTCTCCCAGATATTAACTTAATTAAATGAGCAATGCTATACTGATAGAAATCTAAAAGGAAAATGCACCTTTGCTTAAATGATTATTGAAGCAATTTAAATACTAGTGGGAGACTAAACAAAGCTAGCGGGCCACTAAGACGATATACGTACGTATATGGAATAGTAATTGATACCTACAGATAACAGCAGCAAATGGGGCAGTGTCAGTTGTGTTGTGCAATTGTAATGTGGTAGGCATTGTACTCGTTAGATACGTGATAATGGATCGCTGACTAACTCGTTATAACAATGGGTTTCAATTCAGATACTTAATGCTTACATCTGGTTCGATGTGATATTTTTCAAATGACGAATTTTGCAGACATATATTATTTATGGTAAAAAAATGTTCTGCAATTTGTGCCAACCGATTGAATCAATGGACTGCATTTGGCAACAACTAACACAAATTGAATTAAATCTAATTATCAGTGCTTTATATGCCTATGTCCAGCAGTGGACGTCCTCTGGCTGATATGATGATGATGATGATCAGTGCTTTGAGCTTGCATACATCTCGATTACACGTTAGTACTGTGGGTGTCCAAAAATAGTTTTTCCATTAAATTAATTTATTGTATCAATGTTACTAAATAATATATGAAATAGGAAGTTAAGTAGTAGGTAATCTAGCAAAATTATTTGTTCATTTTGTTTGGACAAACTCATTATTTTGATACGTACTCCTAATTGTTACCTGTAGCCGACACGCAAAACAACGCATGTTCCGGCATTTGGCCCCAAGGTCACCGGCGCCCGCGCAGCCTAAACCGCGGTGACCGGTCGGACCACTCATCGGCCTGTATCATCGGTCATTCTATTATTATCCAAAAAAATAAACAACAAAAAGCAATGAACAACAAGATTTTCAGGCCAATTCGAACGTACCTACATCATAATGACATCTAAATGATGTCATTCAACTATCGTGCGTTTCGCTCGTAGTTGTCCGTAAATGTATTCAGATATCATTCTGATGATCACGTTCGAATTGGCCTGTTTGGTTGCTTTTTATTCGTGCAAAGATAAACCGCGTCGAATTTCCTCCTTAACCCTTAAAGTGTTTTATGTTTCACTTTAGTATTTATCTGTGATATCGTAGCTCCCAAACGAATTAACCGATTTACTAAAGTTATTTTTGCTTTGATTGGTTTATATAAGTAACTTGAATGGGATTATTCTCAGCTATAAACCTAATTAAATAAGGGGTATTGACAGTATTTTATTCAAATTACCTGAAAATAATTGACAGGGCAAGCTCTGTATGATAAGAAGCGAAAAAAAGGCCAATCTCTGTATAGTGCCCATAACTTTTGTTAAGTTATTGCCGAGGAATATGCTCCTGAAACTCAAGCGCATCATGCTCCGTCGGCCTTGACGACACCCGCGCAGATTCAATTGCCTACACATTGCACATGTATTACAGTATTCATAGTCACTAGACGGCTGTCACTTTCTGCAGATACGTCGACTGCATTGTGTTTGAAAGAATAACTTATAATTTACTAGTGGCTCTGTGAGCTGTAGACCTCGCGAGCAGAGCTTGAAATAACATGGTGCTAAGAGCTTTAAATACACCGTGTTTTTTTTGATTTCCGTTAATTTCAAGGGTGCATTCCTGAGCTTAAATCAAGTAACTTTCTCAAAGACACCGATGTTCTAATTAAGTCCATTTCGGAGATAATCCATAATTTATTTTTTTACTATAAGGCCTCTACAAGCGTGTACACTTGCCTTAGGGCCGGCTTACATATTGATTAGTGTTTAGAATGAGTTCATACATTTGCTACTAAACTTAAGTACAATCTCGGTCGATTGATGTACGAAATGACATTGATATGTCACAGATTTCAATTGTTTGGTTGAGTTAAATGTAATGCCCGTGTACACAACGTGTAAACAACGCTATATGCTACATTTAATTACTTTTAAAACAAAAAAAAAAACAAAAAAGAAAACAAAAAAAAATATTTTTTTGAAAATTAACTATGCCATTTAGTTCTTATAAACGTACTTAACTATACCCCGAAGTTAACGGAATTCAATAAAAACACGGTGTATAGTAAATTAAAGAAAAACAATACGAAATTTATGTGTAAAAAAATACAAAAAGTTATAATATCCCAGCATACAATTACTGGGGATCGAACCCAGACCCTCTGTGCAAACAGAAAAAGCGAACGTTTACAAACTGAGCCAAATAGTTCTTAGATGGGTTGACGAAATTTAGCTACTCCTTCTCAAATTAAAATTAGTTAAAATTAAATATCTAAATACCGCCTAAACCAGCGATAATTTTTTTCTGCATTTTTTGCTATTAACTCTGTAAACATGTCTCAAAAAGAAAAAAGTCTTATGATATCGATACGACTATTTGTTTAGGCGCCAGGTATCACGACTCCGCCATTTTTAAAAATTTCCAAAAACCGGATTGACAAAAAAATTTTATTTAGTCATAAAATTCGGTCACAAAATTTCACGAGAATCGGTTAAGAATTGCGACCTGTAGAGGAGAACATCCGGACATACGAAAGCAAAATGCCCGAGTCAAAACGTAGACCTTCGCTTCGCTTCGGTCAATTATACAGCAATAAACCTGCCCGGTGTTTTCCATGAATTAAAGGCGGGAAATATAATATTAGGGTTAGGGTAGGTATTGTCATATTCGTTTTTCTTCTTTTAAATAACATAATACATGCATTATTTTAATTAAAATCATTGCTGTAATTGTTAGCATTAGTAAGTTTTTTCTACGTTTATCCAATGTGGTCTAAACAATAGATACCGATGCAGCAGAATCGCATGATAAACCCTACTTACAACATATCCCATTCACCCATACATTAGTTAGTAATCTGTCTTACGTTCACAGCGAGACCTGGCGAGACGAATGCATATTGCCGCAATCAAATAATATCGAAGACTTTTAAATACTAAGTTTGAAACCGGTACTCGTATTGAAAGTTAGTGTTTGGAAACAGATGTTGTGATATGAAAGATTATATTATTACATACCCAATGCCCACTTTTTCTGCTTACATTCAGATTTTTTTTACAGGCAGATGAAATACGAGGGTCATGCTATAAAAAAAAATATTATGTTTATTCTTTAATACAGGCATCTATTTTTTTTAAATATTCACCATGAACACAAGTACTGATAATCAGAAGGAAATAATAAAATTCGTAGAAAATCGTTTACCGCTGAATAAAACCTGAGATGCTGAGCACATTTCGTGAGCGCGTCTGTAAAAATAAACACAAAGCGACGGACCAGCCTGCATGGGTTCTCAATTTTTGATATTTTTGTTCGTTGGAGTGCAGGCGACCCCAACCGGTTTTGCATTCTTCCCGTGGCTCGGCTTAGGTCCTGGCTCGTAAAATGTCGGTCCAGACTACATGTGCGTGTCGCGTTGAATTGAAAAACTGGCCAAGCGCGTATCAGGCCATGCGTAATGGAGGATTCCGTACCTTCCATTTCCATATGACATGAAAAAGACATAATTTTAATAAAATTAGATGTTTTTTGGAAAAAAACTCATTAGTGTCTCAACCGATCACGTTCGAAACAATTTTCATGAAAGTATTTATTAAATTAAGCTATGGCTATATTTTCTTAATTATGTTCAAATTTTTGTACGTCCTGTAAAGAAGTTAGGTTGGGCGGAGGACACATTTTTTTCGATTTCAGAAGGGATTATTTACAGAAATATTCACTTAATCAAGAAACTTTTTATAAAACTATTTTTATTAAAAGTTAAGACCTCACCACGTGTAGGTAAATAAATTTTATTAAATAAATAAATAAATAGGCGCCCGCAATTTTACACATATACCTACACCTCTTATTGTGAGAATAGAGAAGATAATTTTGAACAGAAGTTAACACATTCACTACCCCCGACGCACATGTGCGTCCACCGTCATACAAATTTGTTCCTAGGGCACGCCCCCTGGCAGTGAATGCGTTAATATGTTGCATATAGTAAAAAAAATTGTATGATGAATATACCTAATTATGTCTGAGGTCAAAATTAGATTTGAATCTTTTCTAAGTCGCAAACTTAGGTTATAAGCCTATTAAAACCAAGTCAACATATTCAGAATATCACTGCAATTTTATAAGAAAGTTTTCACTTTCCGTAATACCTTAAGGGCCAATGTTTGTCTTTTAAAATAATGTTGTTTCATCATTTCCCATAGGTGACGAGCAGATTAATTTATCCAAGATTAGTAACTATTATTACTATTTATTACATAGAACAAAAACATTATATTAATTAGTGAAGTACGTACTTTTACAATACCTACCAGGGATGTTGCGGATGCAGATTTTTTGACATCCGCTGATGCGGATGCGGATGTCATTTAAAAAACGTCAAATACTATTACATTTTAGTAATTTTCCTTTAAAAAAACAACGAATCGTTTAGCATTTGAGCAAGAATATAGGTGCGTTATATTTAATAAACAGTAACTTGGCCGACTTTTCTGGATCTTTGGATTTAGACGATTTCGTTATAGGCACTGACGAATTTACCTAGCACTTAAGCCGCCGCTAAGACGTTCCTGCCGGCCTAGCCAAGGTTACAATCGCTATCGCTTCGACAACGAAACGCTTTGCTTCTCTCTATCACTCTTCCATATTCGTGCGACAGTGACAGTTGCGTTTCGATCGCTACGGAGCGTAAGCGATTAGCATGTTGGCTACGCGGCCTGTACGGACTTGTTCGACATCCGCATCCGCATTAAGTTCCGCCTCGATTTTATGCTGATGCGATTGCGGATGCGGATTTTGAAAATAATGCGGAAGTTCCACGGTTGCGGATGCGGATGCGAATATTCGCATTATCCCTGATACCTACTAAGGAAATGTTATTAGGTATATCTTAGGAGGAAGGGAAGTGCGTCTTAAATTAAATACGAGTGAATTTATAAGTACATACAAGTACATAAAGTTTCGCACAGTTAATTGTTTTAGTTTAGTCTGCATATTTAATTAAGAAGGTACATATGTAGGAAGGAAATACTTGAGCGGAATAAGCCAGGAAGTACTTAGCTATGAAACTGATATTATACTTTATTAAACAATGAATGAAATGTTTATTTTATTGCAGTTAATACTGTAGAACATTCTTTACCAGTCAACCTCGGGCATGGCAGCTAAATTGTAAAAAAAATCTAATAGTAGAATTACTATTTTAGTCAATCCATATTTGCATATAAACTACTTATACATAATTACAATCTTAATTGCTTTAGGTTGTTTGCCCGCGATTTCTCCCGTTAAGTAGGTAGGTAACTACATGTTTCTATTTTAATCCTTCGTTTAATAAATAATAATAATTAAATGATTTATTACGTTGTTAATTAGTCTAGGTTATACTATACGTATAAGCTCTCTCTATGCTAAATTTCAGATGTTAACGAATTATGTTTAAGTGAACGTTCAGATAATGCTAGTTTATATAAATATGTGTATAAACTTTGCAAACGTTATTTTTTCATATACTTACATATTAAAGATTTAGAATGGTGTCTGCACCTACCTATTGAATTAGATACTCGTACGTACCTACTCATACAAAGTTTGTTTTATTATTTAAACTAGCGACCCGCCCCGGCTTCGCACGGGTTAACAAATTATACAGTCTAAACCTTCCTCAAGAATCACTCTATTGATAAGTGAAAACTAGGGAATGCTCCCGGTACTGAGTTTGTATGGCGAGAACCGGGAATTCCCAGTTCCGGTACTGTATTTGTATAGAGAGCCAGTACCGGGAGCACTCCCTAGTGAAAACCGCATGTAAAACCGTTCAGTAGTTTTTGAGTTTATCGCGAACATACAAACACACAAACAGACAGACGCGGCGGGGGACTTTGTTTTATAAGGTGTAGGGATTATAGCAGTCAGGTACAACCTTAGAGCAAGTGTCAAATTAAATAGAAGAATAAAATCAAGTAAACTAAATGGATTATAAATATATGTACCTATATACAGTGATATATAGTCCTTCATAGTTAGGTATACTTTATAAATACTTTGTAAGACAAATACTTTTTTACTGCAATGAAATTGCTTTTTTATTGTGTTTACATGAAGTCAGTGAATAGGAGGCGTTAATATTCTGTCATAAAAGACGCGCTTGCTCATTGTGTACACTATTGATTTGCATGAGCTTCATTCGTTACCTTGATTTTTTACTTCCCTCAAGTACGTATAATATAAATATTATCAAGCACCTACAGCGCAATTAATTTCGATTTTCACGTCAGTGGAATATTTTCTTTTCAAATAATATATCCTTCGGCAGCTAGGGTTACCAGATGACAGGAATTTTCCTGACATGTCAGGAATTTTGGCCTTTTGTCAGGAATGGGGACGTAACACGAAGATATCAGGATTTTTTTGAATTGACAGACTTTTTTATAAAGTACCTTTTTATTTACTTAAATTAATCCACAAACATTGTGAAAAAATATTAAATTGCACTTCTAGGGCTGCATACCCAGCGTTGACCCCATGGCCCTCTCCCCGCCGTCAAAAATATGAATGTCAGGAAAAATATTCGGAAATCAGGAATTTTGTCCGGAAATTCTAAATTTGTATCTGGTAACCCTATCGGCAGCTCGCAAATAATTATCCATGTTAGGAAAGCGTTTCAAGTAGAAATAGACATCGTGACCAGAAGTGAGCTAGGAGCCTGCTCCCGACCGGACCGGGTGCATTTCACTGCACTTTCTCTAGCCTTTTGCAACCACGCACCCGAAGATTTACGGAGTTGATAGCCATACCTGCTGCCACGGAGTCGGTACTAATGTATTTGTATTTTGTATTGAATAATGCCCTATGGCATTAAGTCCGCCTTTTGTACTATAATGTTTTTCTTTTGTGCAATAAAGATTAAATAAATAAATGAATAATATTTTTTAAATCATCTAGTCGTAAAGATTGTATGATGTTTGCTATATTTTTTTAATTGGGTCAGTAGGTACCGTAAAATGGGGTGAGTGGGGTCAAAACTGAAATTCAAACTTCGATAACATTTTATTTTTATATATGAAAACTGAATGGTGTATATAATAAGTGTTCCGGACGTTTGTATTTTAGTTTTTATTTTATTTTGGGTAGTTCCATTTCATAACTTTGACGATAAAGAGGAAAACCCGCCTCACCCCGTAGTGCCTCGTATTTGGGGTGAGAGGGGTTTTCATACAAAGGTGATTTTGGAAGATAGTTGGAACGATTTTTTTTTATTATGCGTATTATTATAGCTCCATTTTAAATTGGAATACATTGTTTTTGTTGCAGTAGCCTTAAAATCCC
Organism: Cydia splendana; assembly: GCF_910591565.1. Classification (NCBI taxonomy): domain Eukaryota; kingdom Metazoa; phylum Arthropoda; class Insecta; order Lepidoptera; family Tortricidae; genus Cydia; species Cydia splendana. The sequence goes on from NC_085964.1 coordinate 6,414,634, forward strand.
TTCTCACCCCCCTCTCAACCCTTCTCTCCCCATTCATAACCCAACTCTCCCCGCGAAACCTACTCACCCCGTTTTACGGTACTCTCAGTAGCGGCGATTATTTATTACTGGATTCCCTGTGCAGAGATCGGTATGGTATCTCTGTGACATCTTATAAGTATTGGTCGAATTGGGCCGTGTGTGATAATGTACTATATCTTTTCTATGTAATGAAAGCTTGATTTGTGTAATTTTGTGTTTATTACTAACTAGCTCCTGCCCGCGGCTTCGTCTACGTATTGATAAACTACCCTATGTAGGCCCCGGGCCTCAACCTATCTCCATACTCCATACCATATTTAATTTTCATCTAAATCGATCGGTTCAGCCGTTTAAGCTTGGAGAGGTAACAGACAGATAAACAGAGTTTAGTTTCGCATTTATAATACCAATATTATATTAATAGGAATTTAGTAGCTGTTTAGTAGCTTTTACCGGACCATTTAAATCAAATAAACGGCGGCATTTGGTGACGTCATATTTCTTACATTACCATAAGTTTTACAAGTCAATGGAACATATTTTCAGGGTATTTTTATAACTCCAAGTTCATAATTACATGGTATTCTACGTATGCACAGACCCTCAATGGGGATATTAACATACACGGACCTCCATATTATGGTTTATCCCCTGGTACTGATTTGCAGGGCAAGTGTTTATAGCCTTTGTATTGGAAACCCTTTGTTCACATTATATGATTGGTTTCTCTTGTATACCTAAACCTAACCCATGTTTTTCTCCTATTATGCACCATTACTTCCACGCAACGAATGTCGCAGCCATCTGTATAATAACGGAGGTTTACAAGTAAAATGCCTCTAAGCCATTTCATTGAAAGTTGTTTACGTAAAGTAAATATAGCAGGAAACTTGTGCATAACATTTTATTTAGCAAATAATGAAAGAGTGAAGTTCGGAACACTGGGACGTAACTAGCGACTATTATGCAACATGCAAGTGAATATTAGTGCCTATTGAGTTCATTTCAATTAAGAAACCAGCACTGTGAAAGTGCTGTGCAACAATATTATGTTAATTCATTCATTTCCATATCTTATATAATAACCCTCTTATTCATAAAACTTTAAGGGCCGGCAGCGGTATCATGGTCGCGTTTATCACCTGGCATGCCATGCGTCACTTTCGCAATAACATACTTGTTAGAACGTGACAGGCATGGTGACAAATGATAAAGAGCCGCAGCCGTCCATTTTAGCCCTTCTGTACGGATATGATGGTCATTCTTGTCTACGTGACAGCGTGATTAAACGGTGTCCGTCACTTTCTATCCCACGGTGTTAAAAAGTGACAGTTATTTTATCACGTGGATTAAAGATGGATAAAGCCATCCATAATACGCCGGCTGATTTAGTTAAATTATGTTTTATCCCTTTCTTACAAATACATAAGTCAAAATTACAGATAAGGACAAACGATTATTAGCTAATTGAGATTTGTAACGCGTTTATGAATAAGGGGGTAAAACTTTACCAGCGAATATAAAAATTTTGTTGAATTCATGGTAAAATACCATTTTTATGTAATTTTTACCGCGTTACAGCAACATCAGCAACAGCCAAACCACAAGTAAACATAAATATATAAACATAATTTATTTAAAAACACGTATTTCATGGTTACATTCATATAAAACAAAGACTTAAAAATAGTGATGTTTTACATGTGCCTGAATTAGGATTCCCTGTGTTTCAGGCGTGAAACATTGTTCAAGAAACTTAATTTTCACTTACAAAAACACATTATAATTTAGCAACTTAATACTATACTTAATACATTTATCGTAATAATTATCCTATTTATCCTGTTGTAAATCCAGTCATATTGTTTATAATCATTTTACAACTATTAGTACATTCTCTGTGTCTTCGTACGTCATATTTAGAAGGGTTGTTCGGAGCGTTTCCTTACATTTTTTGTAGCTGAGTGTATATAAATCTAAATTTGCGTTGAGCCTGTTGTATAGAAAAGTATCTACCTAATATACTTTAAGCTACTATTTAGTTACTAACAAAATATATTAACAATGTGAAATTAGAACAATAGGACCAAAATAACTGTTTACTTAATACGTAATATCAATTATATTTCAGTTTTTCTGATTTCAAAAAGGAGGAAGTGTTTTGTCATCCGGCTTCTCCTACATAATACTAAATTTATGCAGACTATTGTAATGCATAATATTTTTATGAGCTTTGGCTTACATAACGTACATACGTACCTATTAGGTCCGATCAGATTTGAACAAACCTGTTCACAGTAACAAAATATTATGAGTTGCTATTACCTAAGCTCCATTTGGGATATTATGTAAGAAGTGTCGAAACTAGGTAGCCTAAGTTGAATACTAACCGGACAGACATCTTTAATAACATACCTAGGTACTGTTTGTTTCTTTTAAGAATGTGAGAAAATACTACTACTATCACTCTGGCAGAGCAACGTAAATTTTATTAAGACGGTTCATTAAAATTAAAATGTTTTAAATTTCATTAAGCACATTGACGGCGAATTATTTAGATTGCAGTTATATATATGTAAGGTGGTGGGTACTGGTGCTCGACGCGGTCCCAGTACATGTCATCTTGAAACTTAAGTCATTGTCAATAGAGGTGACAGCAGGGTGTCATCTATTGGGCATTAGCATGTCGAACACTAGTACCACCACCTTAGTTGGTTTTTCAGATCAATTTTATTTAAACTCAAATTAAGCTCACCGACGTATGTCCGAGAATTTCGCTATTAATATAATATAATTTAAGTACATATAAGCAGGGTCACTTGGAACAAAATCCATCTGGAATCTGATGCTGCAGTTGAAAGGTGGCCAAAGGGGTTCGCAACGAAAAAATACAGCCCTTTCGAGATCGGACTTAATAGGAATGTTTCTAAGAATAGTTGACAGGAATACAAAGGACAGGTGGTAGAACCAGCAAAAAAAAAAAATTGATAACGATAGTGATTATCACATTACATTCTACTACTACTTTTTAGACTTGTTTATAAAGGTACCTACGTATTTTCTCAGCATAACTCATCATTCAAGTGCAAGGCCATCTTATGATTTATCTCGTACTCGTTTGCGTTTGGGTCGGTGACCCGCGAGTTTACCTAGCAAGAGCAAATACGAGTAGGTACCTATCAGATCCATAATTCCCAAAACATTTTTATGCGACTATGAGTTCGTTCCTCGTATAACTATAGAGACCCCGCTGTAGAACAACTAAGCGTAGTCAGAGTTCAAACTTATACTGGTCAGTCTGTGGTAGAGTAGTTGATAAAAACTATGAAGGTCATTTGCTTAAGCACAACAAAAGGCCACTCAAACACACAAGTGCATAGAATACGTATGCCTCGAGATGTAAACCAATACTTCATTCTAATAAAAATGCAAGTTCAACTGTAGGACGGATACTAGACTATAAGTACCTGAGTATATTTTTTTTGTATGTTACAACCGATAATACATACGTAACACTGGAAGTTCTTAGAATGGGCCACTTAGATATCGTTTAACCTAATATAAAAAAGAGGCATAGGTATAATTTATGAAAATATATATAACTATTTTTAATATTGTGTATTTAATAACTGTAAGTGTGTGCCTCTGAGACTATGGGCCCGATTCGGATTTTGAAATAGACATCTATTAGACATCTGTTAGACATCACCAAGATACGATAACGATATGTTTAAGATCTAACCTGTCAAATTTGACATTTTGCGATTTTGGAGATACTGTTGAACGATTTCCACAGGATATGACTTAGAGATCCAATTCACATCTAATAAATATCTTACTCTATCTAACGTAAAAGTGACATTGGTTGCCCGAATTGCGCTGCAAAAGAGAACTAGTTTTGATATCTAAACTATAACGTATCTAGAATGGATCTAGTACGTGTCGACTCTTGTGAATATCTTGAAGTTCGAATACGGCAGTGCAATACAGAAAATGTTTCGTGTCATAATTTTATACGATTATTATTATGGGGTCAGCCAACAACAAATTTATAATATATGTAGGTACCTACGTTAGTTATATTTTTATAATTCAGCCTAGTTATCGTATCGTACATCTGTTACTGTGTACAAATTTAATAGCTTTCTTACTTTTCAAATTGCTGACGAATAGAGCAGCATGTTATAAGGTTATAACAGCTACGTTAGAAGTTTACATCGTAGTTGTGTGGTTTCAAAAACAGTTGTAAATCAGCAGATTCTGACGTCCGTATTACTACTTATAGTCCAAAAAAATCTGTCATTAATATTTATTCGTAAAAAACTATCCCGATGAGTATCTCATGAATTCCATACAAAACTTCTGAGGACCCATTTATCGCTAAATAAAAAAAGGACTTTGGGAGAATGAACTGTGTGGGTTTTAGGGTGATTATGATTATATTGTAATGAATGTAATGAACTCGTGATCAGAAATAATTTAAGCACGCATTAAAATATTACAGTTTTCTCTATTCTGTTAACTTTCAGTTTGCCCCTCGTACTTTGATCCGTGGTTTTGCTCGCATAAAGATTGTGCCTAATCATTTACCCACACGTGTAGAAACCTCAGACTTAAACAAATGTCACCAGTCACCTAGATACATATGTACGTCCACTTCATTTTGTTTATTTATTTATTTAAAATTCAGGCAACAAGGTCTATATTACAAATACCTTACAGACTAACAAATAAGTACATATGTATTTTATAAACTTTAAACTAAAAACTATTTAATTTTATGCGACAAAGAGGCGTGGCTCCGTTGAATCGGCTGCTCTTGTGTCGGATTCGGCAGTTTATGCGCATAGTACTGAGATAAGCCATCACCATCAGACAGCCCATATAACCATTCCAGTCGCAGAATCACAAAGTGGTAACTAAATGTCAGATGTGTCGTAACAGAGTCCACACAATGTGTCTAGAATTGTTTCGAAACAAAGTGTCGTCGCCGTGTCTACACTTTTCCGTAACAAGGTGTCGACACATTTGTGTGCACTTTGCGTGCGGTTTGCGACTAAATCTGACAGCAAATTTGTGACAGCAAATGTCAATATAAAATACCTCTTGAAAACCAAGGTTTGTCAAACTACTATTAGTGTCTCGTGTGCTCGTAATTCTAGTAAGTCATCATGGGCAATGCAAATGATAATAATCGACCGAAACCATATAAACACCCAACACCCGTCAACCTTTTACAGAAAAGTTTTTAAAGAAATTCAATAAGCTACTTAGGTCAGGCAACGAATGCTCCAAAAGTTGTAGAGGGAAATGCTCGGAACACAATTTTTGACTCCGTAACTCGGTTTGACAAGTTAGGAGGTGAACATATCAAAAGTCCCCGGCCGTAGCCCTTGAGCGGGGGGGAGAGAGGGGGCTCTGAAGGTCCCATTTTCCCGTTTTTCGATTATATCTCGGAAACTATGCATCTCAGCGACATGGCCACTTATACAAAATGAAAGTTAATTTAATTTGTTACAAGTTTATTCAGTCAATTTTTTCGATATGTTGAATAGTTTTTGAGATATCCGCTCTTGAAAGTTTATTTAGGGCTCTCAATTTTATCTTGATATATCTATATCAGTGAAGGTGCTAGGCCGTGTTTGGTATCGTTTTCGTATAAATCTGGGGTGCTGAATCCATTTAAGATATCACATTGACACCATTCCACAAAATAAAAATAAGTCTTATTAGGGTTCCTTACCTCAAAAGGAAAAAACGGAACCCTTATAGGATCACTCGTGCGTCTGTATGTATGTCCGTCTGAATACACAAAATAGTTCTTTACCTATAGATGACAGGAAAACCTATTAGAAATGTGCAGTCAAGCGCGAGTCGGACTTAATGTACGGAACCCTTAATACGCGAGTCCGACTCGCACTTGGCCGGTTTTTTTGAAACTCTTCTTGACGCTTAACCGCTGAACCGATTTCGTTGAAATTTGGTATAGAAATAGTTTGCGTCCTGGAACAGGACATAGGATAGATCTTATAACCAAAATCATCTTTTGAAGGTGTGAAAAGTGGCGTGGAAATTTGTACGGGGAATCAATAACCGCTGAACCGATTTATATGAAATTTGGGATGGTCTACATCTTTGATTTAGTTAAAAATGATGAAAAAACATGACTTCAAACCTAAACTTAAACAGTATTAACTTCAAGAAGTCAATTCTGAATTCCCCCCTACACCTCATTTCACACCTTTAAAGGATGATTTTTGAGATAACTTATTATATCCTGTCTCGGGACTCAAAATATATGTGTACCAAATTTAAATTAAAACTGTTCAGCAGTTTAAGCGTGAAGAGGAGTTTAAAAGAAAGTATTTTTATAAGTTTATATGTTTTTACTTCGGAATGGTGTCAATGTGATACCTTAACTAAATTTGGTACTGCGAATTTATACGAAAACGATACCAAACATGGCCTCGTAGCTTTACTGTTGTAGAAGTCAAAATAAAATTGAGAGCCCTAAATTCTTATTACTTGGCCAAACTTGTGTAGAAGGAAAAGGTAAAATAAAAGTCTTCGGCAAGAATATAAGACACAAATATATTTTTTTTTGCGTTACTATTTCATTCATCAAATATAAACATACCTTGATTATACTATTCTAGTGAGATCCTCATAGATAAACAAAAACATTTACTTAAAAAATTACAAGGTCGAAATGTCACGGAACTTGTGAGAGTAATATGTGAAAAATATAAACTTTTATGACAAAAAAAATCTGGACACAATTTAAGAATCACCCAATTGCGTCGAGGAATCATCTGTAGGGGAGACTGGGGTCAATTGAAACGTTTTTTGAAAAAACGGCCATAGTGCCTACATTTTCTATCAATATTGGTTTGTGAAAGGTTTCGACTATGGGTAGATTATCTGGCTTTAAAATTATTATGTTAATTTGTATCCATTGGTATCAGATACGGAATTAAAAGCATTTTAGAAATCCTCGAAAATTGTTTCAATTGACCCTGATTCCGGGTCAATTGAAACAATGAATGGGGTCTATTGAAACACCTAGAAATAAAATACTTATTTATAGTAATAATCATTTATATTCCTTTTTTTGGCCTTGATTAAATCACACAATCTCAATCTTTGATTTAAACACTGTAAGTGGTAGTTTCTACCATTAACGTAACGAAAAAACCTAGCATTTATTGATATGAATTTACTTACATTTTCATAAGGCACTTATTGCCTTATTATTTAGAATATGTAGATATCTATAAGTAATGAGATCAACTATTAGGTACTAATCTACAAATATAATCAACATTTTATAAAGATAGAAAACTATTATTATACATCTTAACTAGGGTTAAGGCGGTTGATACAATGAACACTTTGTAAAATCAGTCAGTCACAATTGTGACATAAATATTTAAGATCTCTATGTGCCCACCGCACATCTAACACTATTTTTACCATTTATTTAACAATAAAAAAAACCTAGCACTTATTGCCTTAACATAACATTCATATGGCACTTATTGTTTAAGAGTATGTTAATATAACCAACATTCAATAAACAGAGATCAACGATTATAATAGAAAATCTTAAAAAATCAAGTCTTGGTAAAATCAGTCAGAGTCACAATGGTGACACAAGTAATTGAGGTCTCCAGGTGTGCAAGCCTCATGCGCCCACAGCTTACACCCCGAACACTGCACCCAGTCTTCTCCCGGTCTGCTTTTCTCATAACTATCCGTGCAAACGAGGCAAAAGCATTTATCTGATTCATCTTCAGAAGAAGTCAATTCTTTAGTGTGCTTAGATTTTTTACCCTTTCCTTTATTTTTTTTACTCAAGTTCTTTTTCACGTTCTTTGCCTGTTTTTTCTGATTTTTCTTTTCTGATTCTTTCCTAATTTCTTCTTTTTCGGGAGTGTTGTGTTTCAATTGACCCGGTAAATTTTGTTTCAATTGACCCAGCAACGTCTTGGTGAATATTTAAAATCATAGAAAAATAACGGTAGACGGTACGTACACATAAACCACTAAAAACTCAACAGGAATAACCATACAAACAAAAGGTTAAATAGTATTAAAGTACTACCAATGGATATTGATTAATAAACAAAACAGAAACATCAAAAATACTTACTTTTTGTGCGGAAAAAGCAATACACTCGCGTAATAACGTCCGACGGTCACAGAGCCGCGGCTAGCACTGCTCGACCAGTTCTGACACGAACGCCGATCCCTTCCCCCTCAGGGACCGCCCCGCGATCGTCACTCGTTTCGGAGTTATTGAACTTGTTTCTATTGACCCGTGTTTCAATTGACCCCAGTCTTTTTTGCTTGTTTCATTACCTTCTCGCTTCTTTTTTGTCCTTTGTATTCTGTAGCAATTTGTCAGATCTGAAAATAAAGATAACTTGCGTCGTCACGGATGTCGATTTATAGGTTTTAGGGAGTGCAGAATTCGAAAACGATGATCATTTTATAATCCAAGATGGCGGCTACGTATTTTGTCATAAAAGTGGAATCCAAAATAGTCATCATTTTCGAAATCTGCGCCCCCTAAAACCTATAAAACGACATCCATGACGACTTTTATGACATAGTGCATGGCCGCCATCTTGGAATCCAAAATAGTCATCATTTTCGAAATCTGCGCCCCCTAAAACCTATAAAACGACACCCATGACGACTTTTATGACATAGTGCATTGCCGCCATTTTTAAATTGAAAATGTTATCATTTTCGAAATCTGCGCCCCCCAAAACCTATAAAACGACACCCATGACGACTTTTATGACATAGTGCATGGCCGCCATTTTGGATTCCAAAATGGTCATCATTTTCGAAAGCGGGGCCCCCTAAAACCTATAAAACGACATACATGACGACTTTTATGACATAGTGCATGGCCGCCATCTTGGAATCCAAAATGGTTATCATTTTCGAAATCTGCGCCCCCTAAAACCTATAAAACGACACCCATGACGACTTTTATGGCATAGTGCATGGCCGCCATTTTGGATTCCAAAATGGTCATCATTTTCAAAATTGGGGCCCCCTAAAACGTATAAAACTACATCCATGACGACTTTTATGACACAGTGCATGGCCGCCATTTCGGATTCCAAAATGGTCATTATTTTCGAAATCGGCACTCCCTAAAACCTATATATTGACACCCATCTCGACTTTTATGACAAAGTGTTTTGCTACCATCTGCATGCAAGACATTTCTATTATTTTTACGTACAAAAATGGCCCCCTGTCAACTTTCAATCGAGATTTAATCGATAATTTATTCGATTAATATTCAGATTAATTCAATTTCAATCTATGTTAGGTCGACTAAACTAATCGCGATTAAAATTTGAGAATTAACTTTTTTTATTCCATTAATTAGTCGAATAAACAGTTAATCGATTAATGCCCATCTCTGACCACGGCATTTTTACACTTTGAGAATATCTGAAAACAAATCAACACAAGGAGCCATTTTGCAAATCCAGTAACATACCAGTAACTTTGTTATTACTTTTGACAGCGCGTGTCATGTGTCAACACAGAGTCGACACAAAGTCGAAACATTGCAACTACTTTGTGACTGCAATATTTCTCAGCCTTAAACCATATTTATACATCATAATTAACAAGTTTCGTAGTATGTAAAGCGTTATTTCTGTTATTTAAGTATAGTATACGCATCGAAGTACTAAAAATGCTTCAAATAATATAGTTATGAACACAGGCACTGAGAAGTAAACAATTTCATTTCCGGCTAAACTAAAACAATGTGGTGGCGCGTTGATTATATTACACTTAGTTTATCAAATCACTCGAGCAGTTTAATTCCCCATAATAATTTAAGTCATATTGTAATATAAATGCAAACAATATATAATTACGTCTTGTAATCCGTTTTAGAGATGGCGTATTAATGTCACTTATTTTTATTTAAGTATTTTTCCATCTGACAGTTTCCATTTGACAGGAACAAAATGAACGAATGAACGAATGATTTTGGCATAAAGTAGTCGCAAACCCGAAACAATGTGTGCACACGGCGACCACACTTTATGTCACTTTGTGTCATGTGTCGACCCTTCCCCATTTCTGGTAACTGTGTCGACACGGCGACGACTCTGCGACTGGAATTGTGACCGAAACAGACGGTGTCGACACAAGATGTGTCAACACCGCGTCGTAACGGCGACTGGAAATGGTTGTATGGGAGGGCTACATATTAGGTCGTTCTAGCTTTAGTAACACTGTGACAGACATAGGCAAGTAGTTAGTTTTGTAAGAAAAGCGGTTTAACACTGCCGGTATAACGCCATACCGTTTAGTGTGGTCTAGTGGAGACACCATTATAAGGTAGGTACCCGTTAGACCCTAATGTAATGACTGTGATATAATATCCAGCATAATATTCTTCTTTAAAGTTTTTTATGGAGCACACATATACAACAAATGCTTGCGGTTATCAAAATAAGAATTAGGCAAATCTAGGATGAGTTGGGTTTTCCACTTTTGCAGCTTGCTGTACCTGCTAAAATTATATGGTTGATTTAATACATATACCTTACCTATGTAAAACTTAAATATAGAGAATAGAACATCTGTATCCTACATAAAATTTAAGTAACCCTAAAGATTTAAATCTGTCATCGACCGAAATGTAAGCGGAGCTGATCGCAGATCGCTGTAATGCATCGAGTTGCTGTTGATTGTATAAGTAATTACGAGTAGCAAACAAAATAAATATAATGTTTTTGTTTGACCCATGTAACGTGGTATCTAAATATTAAGGCACAGTCCGTATTTTCCAGAAAATGCCCAGCCCAGCGTACAGCGTAGAGCTGTACCTCGGGGACGTGTCGGCCGAGGTGCAGCAGTACGCGCGGGAGCACTGCGGGGAGGATCCCGACACTCGGCTCAAGGCCATCTCCGAGCTGCGCGACATCGTCTACGGTACGGCAACGTTTCTACACCGAACTAGTGCGACACTAAGCTAAATAGTTCTAAATACTTACTACCTTAGTGTTAGGTGTGGTTACCTATATCTATTTAATAAGAATACCGACGTCATTCACATATGTATGTATAATGTTTAATGTATCATTAATTCATGTCATCATGTCTACTGATATAACATTTTATAGATTGCATAAACTGGCTGGCGATATAAAATAAAATCTCACAACTTCCATGAATGTCAACCATTACTTTATGATTATGATTACAAGGGAATTTTATGATTACAAATTAACCTTTCGCTCAGATTCAGAAAATCAGATTATAGCCAGGTAATTATGACCTTTTTCCTGACAACACCATGTAGCCCTCCCAGAAATTTAGTAGCCTACGTGTTCACAGAACGGGGTGAATGTACGCCACACCGAATGGACGATGAGTTCCTGATCAAATTCCTTCGTGCCCGAAAATTCATACCTCAGCGCGCGCACAGGCTGGTAAGAATTTAATTTCATTAGGTATTAAGTATACTGGAATAAACATAAGGTGACAACTAAACTCACTCATTACTTCGGACTACCGCGTTTGAACTCTTCACGAATGTTTGAAATGTCACCGTATTTTTAAGAGTTATTATGCTTAAAATGTAGTTGTTGGTGAAATAATGACAATGCGGCCGGCTGGAAAGGTTCCCATCTCACAGCCGTGGCATAGACTTGTATTTTAATGAAATGAAGTTAATTTCGGATATTTCTACGAAAATCTCTTCTACTAGAGCGTGTAAAAATAAACTTATAATCGATATTGGCGACCTTTTCATATTCTACCAAAGGAATTAACCTGTGAACCGCAGCGAATTCTCTGGTAGCGTAAACCGTAAAAACCGTAGGTATACCTACGTAAAAATAATAGTTTTGAAGACCGTGAGCAAATTTGCCGGAAGCGTTTTTGAGAAGAAGAATATGTAACTAATATTCTGATGTAAATAATCAAAACATGATGATCCGGACTAAATAACACCTTAAGTAAAGTAAAGTAAATTCTTTATAACAATTAATTGCCAATTTAAAAATATATTTTGCCAGAATGTTATTATTTTTAAGTTGTAAACCTGCTCTCGGGCTCGAATTAGAGATTGTCTAATCGTGATTCCTTATTTGGCATCTAAAACGGTGCTAATATAATAATACTTATTGCTCAACAAAAGTCTTATACGATTTACATATTACGTAATGATAATGAAGTGATGTGAAAATCTGGATCCAGTCAATCTACTAGGTAAAAAGATTTTAAAATGTACTTTTGGTATATGGACAGTATATTTTGTGAATAACTTTAATATTATTAGAACAGAGATTAAATAACAAAATAAAAATAATCATATGGTATATTACTTATATTAGCAATCAAGTAAGGAAACATTTTTCCCGAAAAAGATATATTTTTGGATCTCGAACTTTATCATATAATATTTGATGTTACCGACAAACGAGCATTAATTATAGCTGCAAAAGTCCATGCCCAATTTATAAACTTAATTCATATGGTGGGTATGCACTTTTGCAGTCGCTGTAGGTACTTTGGATAAAATGAAGTTATGTAGGTACAGTCAGGTATTAAATATCGGCACGGTCAAAGTGCCACAAATATGTACCTACACATCACCTTAATGTATGGGCATTGGGCAATATGGTAGTGTATTATGCAAATTTTAAACACTCTGTTCTTGTCGGTTATTTATTAATTGTCTGTACCTACTTACTTGTACATAGGTATACATTCTATATTGTATAGTACTAATTCTGTGCATAGGTAGGTACTTTTATTATTCGTGTTTCCGGAATATCGCGTGATTCGCTCTGTTTATAAAATAACAACGGGTTTTTTATTGCGACCGTTTATCGCCTAAAGGCATCTAATTAACATACATAGTTGATGTTATCGAATACTCGGAAGTGTGCCGACTAGGTGCAACGCATTCAATTTTGGTTTATTAATATCAACTTATCAACCGATGCATACGAAGAGAAAGCACTCGTTTTGAAATGATTATGATTATGGTTATTACAGCCCTGGGCCAATAAGAATTTGATGCCCTTATGGAAAGTTAAGAAAGCTAATTAAACTGTAATTTTCTACCATGATCTTCTATTTATTATGAGTTATGAGTAATCAAATTATATTGTCACTGTCTGTCCTTCGGGGCCCCCTGAGGATGGGGGCCCTGGGCACGGGCCCCATGTGCCCTTATGGTAAAGACGGTACTGATTACAGATGGTGAATTACTACGAGTTCCGGGAAGAGAACCCGCAGCTGTGCTTGGACGTATTCCCTTTGGATTTGCGCGCCGTGGGCGACAGCAGCGTACTTGCCGTACCCCCCTACCTCGCCCAAGACGAGCGCCGCGTCATGATCTACAGGATCGGTGACTATAGTTATTATGTAAAAATACATAATAGAACACGCAGCCCTAGTAGCTGGCTCTAGTAGCTGGCTGACGGTCTTAGACTAGCAGAGAGCGGCGGTGTAGGCCGTCTAATAAGCTCCCATGGGCTCTTCTCTTCAACATAGTGGTATTCCAAAATTACTTTTATATAAATTTCCCACGTTATTTGCCGAAAAGCTCATCGATAACGGTTATCAGTAGTTGTATTTGACTTGGCTCCGATGAGTAGAGCAGATGAACATTTCACACTCCAAAAAAAAACGAGACTGAAGATATAGTGGCCCACTCCCAACATTATCAGTGAAACGAAAACCAAGAGCTACTTGGTCATCTCGAAAGAGTGAATGGATATTAGTGACGCTAAAATAGCATATCTGGAACAAACAATAGGACGAAGGCCAGTAGATCGTCCCAGGAGGCCTATTCATTATTCTTTAACCAGAAATATCATTGTTTACAGCTGACAGATCATATACATAACATAACCGTTTCATAACAAGATTATAAAATCCTAATCGGCACTCAGATATCACTGTCTGACTGAGGCGACGCTGTCGAATCTTTTACTTAGCCGATGACTGTCGGTAATCTGTTTTAAGATTAACAACGTAAATTCTTGTCAGAGGCCAGGACATGTTGTATTAGTATGTATGTATGTACCTTTCTTATATTTGTTTGTGGGTGTGGACAGGTAACTAGGACGTAGGAGGTGTGCATTTTTTAGTAGTATCTGGACAGTATAATTATTTACATATTCACAGGCTGCTGGGACCCGAACACGATCCCGACGGACGATCTATTCAAGGCGACGCTCATAGCCATGGAGCTGGGCATGATGGAGCCGGCGAGTCAGATCCTGGGCGCCCACGCCATCTTCGACCTGGAGGACATCGGGCTTCACCACGCTTGGCAGGTCACGCCCGCCATCGCCTCCAAGATCGTCAAGCTATTAGGGGTATTTATTACAATCTAGCTTCAGCCGGACTAGCACAAAAGTAACGCGACAGTATCTCGCCCGCGACATAGACTACCCGTCCCTCTTTAATTAATACAGTTAGAAAAAAGGCCGGTAGTCTAAAAGTGGCCCCATGTTTAAAATTCATGGTTTTGTTTATACATAAATAACCATGACCAGATATTATTTAAGAATTTACACATAAAGGTACTGTCACTGATTTAATTACATCGTTGCATCGTCGCAGCGTTGTATTGACATCCACATGTGAAACAAATTTTGAACTCGACTTGTAACTTTAAGCCTTATCCCCTTTACTATCCCTTTTACTACGTACAACACTTTTAGTAGGTACTGCCTAAGTAACTAAATATTTTCAAATTTTTAATGCACGAAAATGAAAGTAAGTTTTAAGGTTAGGATTGTTGTGCACCATAAAGTTAAAAATAAATAAATAATAAAATGTGTCGTATTTACTACTTAGGGTTGCATTCGATAAATATTTTTTAGTCTATATTATTTTATTTATCTTATAGCTTAAATTTTTCTGTTCCAGTCATGTTTTCCTGCAAATACACACGCCATCCACGTTATAAACCACACATGGGTATTTGACAAAATATACAATATCTTTAAGCCGTTCCTCAATGCTGAAATGCGGTCCAGAATATTTTTCCACGGATACGATGTCAAATCCCTGCACAAACATATCCA
Source organism: Cydia splendana (assembly GCF_910591565.1). Taxonomy (NCBI): domain Eukaryota; kingdom Metazoa; phylum Arthropoda; class Insecta; order Lepidoptera; family Tortricidae; genus Cydia; species Cydia splendana. The sequence continues at coordinate 6,429,753 of NC_085964.1, forward strand.
CCCTGACCATTTGCCGGAGAGATATGGCGGCATCTGGCCCGACTACTCTTACACGATATGGTTGGAGTCATTGAAGAAAAACTACAAAGTAGTTAAAGACATGATCAGTTGCGGTTACAAGTTTCGCGAAGAAGAGTTATGCCCCGAAGTTGTTAGACAGCTAAAAGATGAAGGGGTAAAGTTGTCGTGAAATTAGGCCGACGATATCTAGCGTAACATTGAAACGGCCCGGGAGCCGCCCCGTGCGCCGTGCTCGCGGAGTTCGGCGCCCCGGGCTGTCAGTGAACAAGATAAATTAAACCCTGGCTTGGATACAACCTTTAGTAATATGTATAATCGTAATAATATTTAAAGATAATAAACAGCTTTTCAGTAAGTTTCAATGGTAAATGTCCATGAAAAGTGTTATTTAACGAGATTTAAGATCATTTGGAACAAGGCCAGAAAAACAATTTATTGGTTGAGCGAATGAGCGATCTATGTGTAATTAGTCATCTAAAAGTTTTAATAACTTTAACCCGACTAAATACTTTTGATTGCATATTAGAACATTTAGAACTAATGCTTTTTGGAAGGCAGTCTAATCGTAGCCTCTACATGTATGTAGTATGTTGCCCAGGCTACAAAGCTGGCTTTAGTGGTATTGCCAATACGGTAGAATAAATTATGCAAATGTATATACATCACCTGTATAAAACAATAGTCATACATAACCTTTCCGTTTGGTTTTGCCGTAGTCGGGAAAAAACTGACATAAAAAATTGCGCCCTATCAAATGTGCCTATGTATAATATAATCAAAGAGACGTATTGTCGAAGTAGATTTTGTAGTCATAGTAAATTTACTGCCATCTTTCGACACATGATTAAAACTTTTAAAAACGCCAATTGACTTTGATCCTTATTCTTTCACTGATAAGTGGTAAATTTGTTAAATATCAAAAAGTGTCGCCATCTACTCGAGCATGGGCAAAAGGCCCAAAGGTCCAAAGGCGCCATCTTTTTGAGCGATGGCGCCATACCTTTCGCCTCTCATAGATATATTGGATAGTTTTAATCATGTGTCGAAAGATGGCAGTAAATTTACTGTGGCTACAAAATTTACTTTGACAATATGCCTCTATAGCAGTGGTGGGCAAACTTTCTTCACGAGGGGCCAAAACTTGAAGGAATTTCAGAGGAGGGCCAGATTTACAGCAAAAATCCATTTTTATTATATTGCTGGCCATATTATACATTTTTTTAAATGACCGGCGGCAGGATATATAAAATCTTTCGCGGGCCGGACCTGGCCCGCGGGCCGTACTTTGCCCACCACTGCTCTATAGGTTTAAATTTAATACCGCCATTACATTAATATATTGTTTGTGACAGAACCTTCTTGTCAGCATTTAGGTGGGTACATTATTTTTGCATGCCAGTAAATGTAATTTCGTCTTTGTTTATAATGTAGGTGAACCTAATTTATAGTTAATACAAAGTACGGAGATTATTTAGTAAATAAAAATAGCCACTAAGAGCTCCTTAGGCGATATTGATTTCATTTACCACATTTATAAGAATTATAAGTGATGTGGTTGGTAGTTCAATAAGCTTGAAGTTTAGGTATAATGGTATTAATGGGACCATATTCGGACGAGATAAGAGGATATTAGTGTTAACTGTATATATTTCTTATTGTGTAAATTTAGTACGAATGTGGTTTTTTTATTTAAAAAATGCAGGTAGTTGAAAGAAGCACATTTTCCAACATCTAAAATAAACTTCTGTAGATTGAATATTAACGGCATTATTCTTCTTCACGTTATTTGACTGAAAATGTGAATAATAGTATTTTATTAATGCATAAAGTAATTGTCCATGATGTTCTTAATAATTTCTGGCATAATTTGTCCGAACCTCGGTTAATAGTCAACACTACACTTTCGACTTAAGAGGCCCACAGATTTTCAGTTCGCCGGACGATACCAGCCTGTCAGTTAATCGCAAAAGGTGACAGTTCCGAACAACTGACAGGCTGATAACGTCCGGCGAACTGGTAATCTATATCTTTCTTTCTGTATAATTAGGCATATTTAGATCATATTGATTAAAGAAATCGTCAAGAATCTGTGATATAAAAGTTCGATTTATTCTTAATTCTTAGTTATATCTTATGATAACTGTTGAGGATTTATGCAAGTTTAGTTTCCTTTGTATCGACAAGTCGTCGCTTGACGAGCTAGTTCATCTTAACACGTTGGCTGCCATGAGCATCACTGGTGTTCTGGGCGTGGCCCGTGGCCGGCGTGGGAGCAATACTATAGGTATGGTGGGCAGCCAACGTGTTAAATACGTACAATACAAGGCTAATTAGTAAGTCCTAGCAGTTTTTATTTCATTATTTTTATTAATTATTGTACATCCCGTAAGTTTGTTTATCTGACCTGACTAGAGTTTTCCACTCATCTACTCGAAGTTTAGGGAGAGATCCATTATAGGGATAAGTTCGCCTTTGTACTTCCATTACTGTACCTAATTTATTTTTGTAAACCCATGTTGTGTACAATAAAGTGATTACTACTACATTATGTCGCATAAGTAATATTCTTTTTTTTCTTAATGATAATTTTGTGTAAAATAGGCAAAACATTAGATTAGTAGATTTTAAGGCAGGGTGTAATTTTTATTCAATTTTATTTATGTACCTACCGACAATTTACCCATATAAATAACCAACAATCTAGCTTAAGTTATTGTAATGATACTTATGACAATACAACATTCTACTGATATTTCTGCCTTTGTTTAATTTACACTTCAGCTGCGACAAAAGGTTCATCGCGCGAACATATTTCATTCCACCGAGCCACTTGGCATTTCCTAAATATTAAGTATCCAAATCGCGTCTCCAGCGGAATGATTAACGGAGGAACGTTTAATTTGCCAAGTTCGATGACCCTATCATATTTCAGAGCCTCTTCCGTAGTTAACTATACACGCAATGGTGCTATATACTCATAGATTAGGTATAGTTTGATAGAAGTAAGTTCAATATAAAATTACAGTTTGTTAGGGCGAGCGAAGCGAGCCCTATCACTATTCGACAATCTATGCATTCTTGTGGTACACTTTACGGAAAAACTACTGCACTGTTAGGTTTGAGATTTAACATAGTAATTCAAATTCATGTCTAGATGTGTTATCAAACATAAAAATATCATTTTATAAACTTAAAACAATAAAATAAGGGAATAACACTTTGTATTACTACTAACGCCATCTGTTGGAGAAGTGATGAAATTAACATTCGTGCTAATGTTAAGTAATTATTTGTTTTCTGACAGATGGCGTTTACGCCATTATCAACGATGAATGCTAAAGTGGATTAAAAATTTGGATTCAGACCCACTTCGCTTCGCTTGGTTTGATTCCCAATTTAGCAATTAAGTTTCTGTGAATACCTACTAGAACAATCAAGTTTGCTGTATATTCACCGCGGAGGTCAATTTACTCGTATGTTTTGTGACGCTGATGAACTAATCGGTCATGTTGTGTTAGCAAACTTAAATCGGGTATTTTCAGTTCGAGTAACGTTTTTTAGTGTAACTATTGCTTGGAACTGCTAAAATTATAAATAAAGATAAGCATATTAATACAAACTTAGTGATTTAGGGCTTAGGGCCGATACAGACGGACTACAACCCGACTGCAACTTGTATAGGAACTGCACGCCGACTGCACGCCAATTGCAACGTCGGCGTGAAGTTCAACAAAATGACCCAGAACCCTGGCAGTACCAAGTGGAACTCAGGTTTGGGGCAACAAAGGCACATTACGTTTTGGTCATCCGACTCATCGTGATGAGCACTTAGGAGAGTATATAGTACCCAAGATAGAGCTGATGCTGAACCCTGGTAGTACATAGTGGAGCTCGGGTTTGGTGCAACATATATAGAAACACGCTGTTTTAGATATCCCACTCGTCATGATGATCACTGGGTAGACCAGTACTCAAGATAGCTGATGCTGAACCCTGACAGTACCTAGTAGAGCTCGGGTTTTAACAACATAGGCACACGCTGTTTTGCTCATCCGACTCGTCTTGATGAGCACTTAGGAGAGTAGTACCCAAGATAAAGCTGATGTTGAACCCTGGCTGTACCTATTGGAACTCAGGTTTGGTGCAACATCGGCACACGCTGTTTTGGTCATGCAACTCGTCATGATGAGCACTTGGGAGACCATCAGTACCCAAGATAGAGCTGATGCTGAACTCTGGCAGTACCTAGTGGAACTCAGGTTTGTTGCAATATAGGCACACGCTGTTTTGATCATCCAACTCGTCTTGATGAGCACTTAGGAGAGTAGTACCCAAGATAAAGCTGATGCTGAACCCTGGCTGTACCTATTGGAACTCAGGTTTGGTGCAACATAGGCACACGCTGTTTTGGTCATCCGACTCGTCTTGATGAGCACTTAGGAGATTAGTACCCAAGATAGACCTGATGCTGAACCCTGGCTGTACCTAGTGGAACTCAGGTTTAGTGCAACATAGGCACACGCTGTTTTGGTCATCTGACACGTCTTAATGAGCACTTAGAAGAGCAGTACCCAAGATAGAGCTGATGCTTAACCCTGGCTGTACCTAGTGGAACTGTGTGTGTGTGTGTGTGTGTGTTTATGTGCGGAGCAGCGTGATTACCGCCAGTAGGTGTCCAGACGGGATAGTTTTTCGCTCAATTGTGTGGTGTGGACGCAAAAATAAATTCAAGGACATTGGGTCGCTGACCCAACATTCTGTAGGAAAGCCAGTTGGCTTCCTTACAAAAAGTACTGGGCAACCGTGTAGGATGTAATAAGCGCTTATGAAATTGTATACGTATGGAAGGATAATATTGGCAATTTGATTTTGTCGTCTGGACACGCTTTTAATGCACAAAGTAAAAGCTGTAACAGACAGGCGTACCGGACAGTAACCGGGGTCCGGTTAGTATATTTCTTTCTTGCTCTCACTTATAGCTGCGTTCTTAACGGAATTATTACGTACTCACTCGATCGAACATGAAACAAGCCTCGGATTGGATCAAAGTCGCGGTCCGGTACGTTTCGGTAGAAAAACTCCGCGAGCCCTTACAAAGCTCTGCTTTTTGCTAGTTAAATAAAAGGAGAACGGCGCAGCGCAGCGAAAAAGTTTATTTGGAATGTATGTTCATACTCAACTTGTGTTGATTTCATGGCTCAGGCCAGCTAACAGGTAGGCATGACAAATATTGTGACAAATGTCATAATATTGATTTAGGTGGGAAACAACGATATAACTCAGGAGTAGTTCTCGGTCTCGGAGAGCCCCGTCTCAATTTCTCCACTACAGTACACGGCAAGCTGTCAGTACTTTATGCTCTACGCTTCTTACCTAGATGTAAAAATCATTGGAGCTATAAAAAACATATTTCTGTAACCTTTAACCATGAAATAACTACCGACGGGCGCATGATATTTTCTACGACTTTTAAGACAAATTTTAGAACGCCGTAATGAAAGCTTCCTTCTATACGAATTTCCAGGTAAATTAAAAACGATGTCACTGCATTGTCTCAGGCTAGCGTAGTTTATCTCACTTTAAACGGGCAACAACCACTGTGAAGCCTGGCTGGAGGCACGGCGCGGCTAAAGCGCAAAGCGCTTCGTACTTGCGAGCAAAAACAATTGCTCGACGAACAATAGTTGCCTGGCAAAGTGCTGGCTTGTGCTACTGCCTGATATCGTCCTTAGGTGTATGGAAACACTAGCAACAAAAATGTCTTTTTACAAACAAGATTTAGAGGAATAACGAGGAAATCTGAACAACATGATCGTATTGTTAACTCTTACCGACTTAAAGCTGCTAAGGTGGGTAGTTCCGTATCTTCAGCAATCTGAAGTTTGATTAGACCTCTGATCTAGTCTGCCATGATAAATTACCTGGATGCAATTAAAATGTGTACGATCTATATTAGACAGAAATCGATGAAAATAATAAATATTTAGCTTTAAAAATATATATATTTTATCTGTTTACTTATAAAACATCACCTTCGCTAATGGCATCGTTAATATCGTGTGTCTTCACTCTTTCATTGGAAGATTCCTCTGATATCTTGACTAAACAGGATGGACGGAGGTCTTTAGTCCGTCGAACACATCGAGGAAATTTAAAATTAGATATTCGTTTAGAACTTTCTGCGTCATACGCGTTGTTTGTCTCCGAAATATCGGCAGACTGTCGATATAATTGGAATATTTTCTTAAATCGATTTACAAATCTGAAACGGTTTCTGTGCGATTTTGGGGCGGGTAATAGTTGATGTAAAGATAGGGTAGGTCCTTCAACAGGCTCCAATCCGAATCGAACGTGTTCTTCAAATGTAGCGTTGCTGGTGGTTGCTTCTGAGCTTCCTTCGAGTAGTGTAAACTGGCAGCAGCTTTGAGAGGATAGATGCGGTTTCACCGATAAATTAGTCTTCTCTTGTAATCTTTTATTAAGAAAACGTAAACTGGCTGTGAAGAACAACTCCTCATCTTCAGATTCCTCCAATGATCTGTGTAGGGCAGTAAATGATTTATTTTCCGTTATCTCTCTATTAGGTTTTACAGGATTCTCTTGTTGCATCCCTGGCTAATTAAACCTATTATTTGTATTTCACAGGACATGTTTAAGATATCATTATATGATTTATATGTTCCTATTTACACTATTTTTCAAAATTAAATATGCCGGTTTAAAAACTCACGATTGACAATTTAGTTTTAATTTGACAACAATTGACATATTATTACTTTTATCAAGTTTCAAGTGCGTTTATTAAAATTACACGACATGCAGGGAGGTTTTATTTCCATATACTCGTAAGTACCTAGTACCAAAGAGTAAGTATATTAGCCTAGTACAACAGTAACTAGCAAGTAACTAGGGTCAAGTTAACTTAACTCGAGGTCAACAGTAAATCCTGTAAAAACCACACAAAACCCTTCACGCAAACAAGCCCCGGATCAGGATAAAATCCATTATTTTCACTTATCTCTGCGCGCCGAAATGAAAGTCGGCAAGACAAAAAACCTTTGGCAAAAGGGTCGTTGCTCTGACGAGAGCGAACTTTGACCCCAAGTGACAAATTGCAGCAAAAGTTCGTATTCCTAGTCAAATGTTTGCCTAGCGATATTATCTATTTTGAGAGCTTGCTTAGGAGCACTTTAACTTACAACACGGAAAGATAATCACGGCTAGTTAATTTCACTATGTATTTCTATTTAACTTTGATGTAGGTATTTTGTTAGATATATTTTAGTACTTATTGAAAATTGTTACCTAATTTATGCTAGTAGTAGTAGTAAGTAAGTAGTATTTAACCCATTATAGACTAGCGGTACCATATGGTACCATTTATTTGCGACTTTTATTTTCGCGTGATTGGCCAAATTGCGACGCGTAAGACGGGCTCTTATTGGCGAAAGTTGATCTAGGAGTACCTAAAACAGTACTTATTTACATCAGTTGCGTGTGATTGAAGGTCAAAGTAGGTGCATCGCAAATTTCGCGGAAAAATGTTTACGCCGTTCAAGTAAGTTACAATATTTGGTTTACTAACAGATAAATAACAAATGTTATTGCAAAATCGTTTAATTTAGTAACATTGCTTTAGTTTAATTTATTTAACTAGTGCCGGTAGATATAAATATTATAACTACCGCGTGTTAAAGTTACTGGTACCGTACGGGATCGCTAGGCGATTCCCGTGCGATATTTTCGTCAACCTTTCGTTTTTTATTATCTATTAAGTAGTTTTATTGTTTTTAGTAATACACGATAGTGATTTGACATTTTATCGAAAGATCAAGATGAAGTATTATTTAATAATCATATTTTATCGTTTTGTATAAAGTTTTGTCATATTTTAGATGACATTATTGTTGTTCGTTGGAAGGATAGCTCGGTCGTGGCTCCGATGTCTACTGTCCATGGCGTAGCTCCTGTATCTAACGTAGGCAGATACATGGTCTAATAAAACATGGTCTTCCATTCCCAGAGTGACACGGGGCTACGTCACAACAACATGGCCGCTATATATAGCGCTATCGCATATTATCATATAGCGCTGTCGCATGATGACGTAAGCGCGTGTCAGTTAGGTGACCTAGAAAAGACGGGAATGGAGTACCAGGCGGAGTATATTATTATACCATGGGCAGATACAGTGCAGCAGAGAAGAAAAACATCAGCGTATCACGCCCAGCAATATTTACAGAGTACAATCGACACATGGGTGGCACAGATCTGATGGATCAAAATATCGACACATATCGCGTTGGGATGGGAGGTAAAAAGTAGTGGTGGTCTATATTTACCTACTTTTTAGATGCCTCTATTTGTAATGCTTGGGTCTTATCAACAAAAGCAGGAAATGCAGCTGGTCAATTGGATTTGGAGTGGACGTCTGCCAACATCTAAATATTCCCGAACTGACAGCCGTGTCAGTGACGCCATTAGGTACAATGGTCAAAACCACCTTCTCATTCCTACTCAGAAGCGACGAAGATGTGCGTACGAGAACTGTCAGGCTCGGTCGAGATTGGAATGCTCGAAATGTGATGTAGGATTATGTGCTGCATGCAACTACCAATTTCATGTAAAGTAAAGTATTTTTGTAACGTCTCGGAATCTCATTTATTAAATAAATATAGTAAAGCACACGTACTGTATGTTATTAAGTTGCAACCGAAGAGGCTGATTTATTAAATAAATAATATAAACATATTTGTACTCTTATTAATTTCATAGTATTTCCAAATTTTTACCTCAGTACGTGCCTAGCGGTCCCATATGGTACCAGCGTTTTTTTTCAAAACGAAAGGTCTCAAAAATTTTTTATTACTAAAACTTCGTTACATATGCTCTAATAAAGAACATATTAAAAAATCACAAAAATTGGACACCTCAAAAAAACTCAGTCTATAATGGGTTAATATTTCCTTCATGATGAAAATGGCACAGAGCACGTACATTTCCACGCTAATTTATACTTGGGTAAGTAAGTGCAGAAATGTATGGAGCAGTAGGGAGGTACCTATGCACTCTTGTTTCAGGCGACGCCGCTTAGCACGATTGTTCTTTAGCTCAAACTAAGCTGATTTAGCTCGGTAGCCACGAGGTCGTGCCGTGATTACCCCCCAAAAATATGCGGGACCCTTTCCCCCCACTCCTCTTTTTGGCGGGTAGAGTCAGACCAAGATAACTCTGCAGCGCTTTTTATAGTGCAGACGTGCAAGTGTATTTAAACGTCATAATCATGGAATATTAATAACTTGCACTGCCCACAGACGTGCTATAAAAATCGCTGCATAGTCATCTTGGTCTGACTCTAGCCACGGCACGATCTCATGGCCACCGGGCTTAATGAGCTTTGTTTGAACTAAGGAACAATCGTGCCAAGCGGCATCGCTTGAGATAAAAGTGCATACCTACTCACTGCATTTACATACCACAGTATTTATCAATTGATATTGATGGCGTAAAAGCGATGGGGATCTAAATTAATTATCAAGTTATTAATACCTACGTACCTACTTTCTGGCGATGGCACCTTGTTTGTTTCTTCAGGTATTGGCGTATGGAACTCAAAATATTATTGCTTCCTCAATGAAAATGTAGCAGTCAAGTAAACAGGGGAAATTGGATATTATATTAGATACAATCTTCAGTAAATTTCCAAGGCAAGCAGAGGGAAATGTAGGTAACTGAATTAGCGGAAAACTGTTTAGAAGAAAGTTTTGCTCGTGATCGTGCTCAGGCGCTAAAAAAATTCAACCAAATTCATGCAAAATGTACTTATATTAAATAAAATATCTCTGCGATGGATAATTTCACAGAACAGTACTTATGGGAGATTCTTAAATTGTGTCCAAAAAATTTTTTTTCATAAACGTTTTTATTTTTCACATATTATTACATATATCAAAAGTACATACAAAAAGCAATTTTTTGATTCATATGGTCAAGCTTAATACCCTCAGGAAAGGTAAATAAAATGAGTACATAAACACGGTTGTGACAAAGTGTCCCTCAGTCGTGACATTTCGGCATTTTGGTGGCCAACTCGGCTATTTTGATTTACATAGTTATTTTAACATAGCCTAAGTCACTCCTATGACTACGACAAACCTAATGACAGCTCAGACGTTGAAATCCGTCAAACTATAAAGGCTGTAGAGCGTGACAAAGAATTCGATACACATCATACATACATACAAGCGAAAAACATTTTTTTTTGCTTTGGCAGTTGGGCAATAATAGCAAATGATCTGTAGCTAATAAAAATGCATTTCTGAAAAGTGCATACCCCTAAATTAATCAAACGAATTAAGAATGACAAGACCACGTGTCTATATGTCACGAACGTGGACTCAAAAGTCCGTGGCGGTGACAGATTTTTGAGGCCACGGTCGTGATAATTTGGAACATGTTCGATATTACATAAACATTTCCGTTGATTTTGCAAATGTTAAATAATTAGCTTAATCTGCAATGTATGAGGTATATCTTATGTTACAAACAATAACGTGAAACTGCAACTTACTCTTAAAATTCAAACACGGTGGTGACGCGTTAAGGTTGACCGTTTTTTCAAATGAACATAAATAAACAATTTTCGACAAAACTTCTCCCTTCAGCCATTTGTAAACCTGACAATAACACAGTGTTGCTGTTCTAAAAAAACTTTAATAAGGCTGCCAGCAGTAAAGATAATTTTCTACCGAGTACCGCATGTTTATATTACCACGTGCGGTGGTGACGCGAAAACTAATCACAAAATGTATGTTGTTTAAAATTATATAAAATCGTTATAAATCCATACAATTTTTAAACAGTGTTGTAGAACAAGGATTACTGTCCTATATTTGAATATACATTTGTGCAAAATCACTTCATATTAAAAAAAAAACAAAAATCACAAAATCTGGGGAAGACACACTACACGGTCCGTGACATTTCGCACTTGTAATTATTTTTTTATATGTTTCTAATACTCATAGGACAATACATTTAGGTTGACCTAAAACTAGAGGTAAATTGCTAAGTATATTGATATAGAGTTTACTTATTTTCACAAAAATACATGCTATTCTTACGTGTTATACAAAACATGCATAAGAATAAGAATTACCCTTATATATGAGACGTTTTATGTTACTTTTGATGAATTCTTTACCATAATGTACCTAAGTAGACTAGATAACTATAAAATACAAAACATAATGAAACACTGATTTCATAAATTACGAAGTGCAAAAAAAGTTAATTCTATGATACTTAGGTAAATACATAAATAAGTAGGTAACACTTCATTGAACAGGTGCATTTAAATTCTGGATCTTACAACTAATATACCTAACTTGAACTGTTTTTGTATTATTAAATGTACGTAACTGGAATCCGGATGGCTCTGGGAAAACGACAAACATCAACAACATCCTCTGTGATGCGCCTACTCAAACACTCATAAGTAATGTGCGTACTGAAAACAGTCATAAGGATGGTTATGAGTAATGACTAATGACTAATTGTAAGATACATCAATATTTTTCAGAATTTTCAGAGTAAATACAGAGAAGTGCTTATAAAAGTTTATCTCTGTCTACTGACTACCGGCCCGATTCGAACTTTAAGATACGTCAATTAATAGATCTAGAAACGATATGGATTAGATGTGTTAGTGTCAATTGTGACGTTTCTTCAAACAAATACGGCAATTTTGGCACTGACACGTATAATCCATATCGTTTCTAGATCTATTAATTGACGTATCTAAAAGTTCGAATCGGGCAGTACGTCAATTCCGTTGAGTCTCAAGGTTAACAGAATTTTACCCCAGTGTTGTGTATATACTTGTATGAAGCGTCGTCCACGTTGTTAATTGAGAATCAGTACTTAATGTTTTAGTTAGATTAGAACATTTATTTCATATGCATACACAATCAAGTATGTCACGATTTCATAAACTTTTCAATTATTTTATTGTTCAAAAGCGTTAACCCTTAATTCGGCAACGTCCTAAATACTTATTAATTATTTTTTTCTTAACCAGAATCTACTAGTAAGCGCCGACGAGATTTGAACTCACGATATTCGACTTTTGACGTTAAGTTGTGCGGGGTAACAATATTTGATTTCTTGGGATTTTATAATCCTGCCTATTAATACCTTCGTAATTTGAGTCAAGTATTGGAAATTTCTCGGGAATGAAGCAGAAAGTTATTATATGTACTTTCCATCTTTACGTTCTATTGTTGTGAGTAGGTAGGTGTAGCTGTAGGTTGCCGGGGGACAAAGGCTTTGTCCGCTTGGTCTCATTGTAATTAGGTACTTAAGGCTCCGGCAGCAGCTGAGCCCCTTTTCACTGAGTGTCCCTCAATGCTAGTCACGGGTGTAGGAGGGTTCAATCAAACGGTTGTAAACATATCGGGGTCGGCCGTTGACTCGGTGACTTCTCGTTCGTTAATCCTCCGCGAGGGTCTGTGACATTTAACTAGGAAAATTTACATATTAAAATGGGATCAAGATGATCCAGAGGGCTGTTCTCTATCGGCCGCCACTTGCATAAAAATTAATGTGCTTACTTGAAAAGCGTATCTACCCTAGTACTTAGTGATATCGTTTTACGAATTATTGACGTTTCCCGCGAAATATTTTCAACTTTCCATTGTGTTTTTTATCAATGCTGTTTGTGACGACCGCTCAGTAGATTAGTTCCGTCATTGAGAACTTCAAAGCATCAAAAATTTACGATGTTTACTCGGCAAATAGGTGCACTTTTAACATCTGCCGGTCTGGAACGCTTTATAAAATATCAAGGCGGTTGCCTTCGGCCTTCTTGTTGACCTAGACATGTCGTTATTTGTAACATCAGACTGTAATCGATATTTGTTAGTTATCGGTATCATTCGTCATGAAGAATCATTCGTATTCTAGGTTGACCTTAAAAAGAGAGACGAGCAGAGTCGGTACGTTGGCGCCACTTCGCCTGATATGATTAGCCAGAGCTCTTCGATCTGGTGTTTTAATGTTGATTACGATACGATGTAGGCCATTGTCCTACATTATCCGTATCTTATGAGATGGCACGGAATGCCCGTATAATTTTAATGTGATTATAAAGGCCATAAAGGGATTTATCTACAGAGTAAGATGTGTGCTATATAAGCATCCCTTTTATACTTAAAACGTCGTTTATAACCGTGTAACCTATATATCATAACCAGTCAACGATAGTCATAACCAGATAACATATATGTATCTATGTAAAGGACATAAAGTTGAGTTGGGTAGAAATTGCAAATAATGTATTGACACATAACCTAAAATCTCTAGGACGGTTGTTTTCGCTGAAATATTTATAATTTACATATATTTTAGAAAGTAGAAATCTAAATAAGTAAATAAAATATTAAAGTTTATAAACTATATTTTTTATGTAACTCCCTACTGTCTCCTCCATAAATTTTATATTGTTTACGTCGAAATAAATCTTGTTCCAATATACAGTATTGATAACATTATGGTTATCCTTAAAAAGTGCGAGATTACGAAGTAATAAAGGTAAATTGGTTTGTTAACATTATTTGCCATTGATATTGAACTCCACTTTAGTTACAAAGCCCAATTCGAACAATATTTATAAGATGTCACATCGATACGATGCTGATTTGTGAGTGTCCAAAGTGATATGTCACTTATGACACTGACAGGTCGGTATCGCATCGTTGTGACATCTTATAAGGATTGTTCAAATTGGGCCGGCAGTTTCTCCTATACAGGCGTGGGTAGGTACAGTACTTATTCTACAAATATATATTTCGGAGAAGTCCATGACAAATCAGTTAATGAAACATATAAACAAGAAAGTGCACGGTCGTCACTCACTCGATCCGAGTCAAAAATTATTTGCATGAAACTTCACATCACCTATTTACGTACAATAATTTGCAACGCCGTTCCCACTAATGTACTTACCTACTATAAAAACATCGCATCCACTAAAAATTATTACTTAAGATGGCACTGTGCAATGTGTGGCAATTAATTTATAACTCGAATTTAATTTGTACTGGGACATAAAAATACAAACTAAACTACATGCAATATAAAACTGAAATTATAAATAGACTTATAAATAAGTATTAAGTACATTGACTACACCAAACTTACAATAAAAAGTAACCTACAATTAAAACTACCTACAAAACTAAAACTAATCCTAAAAAAAAAAACCTAAAAATCTATATCTAAAGAGGGTCCCTGGGGCATAGTGCCAAGAATGCTGGCAGCATTTCCTCGTTGGATCGCAACGCTAATTCGTTGAGCGAGGAAGCTGCCAGCTCTTTTGTCCCCAGAGACCTCAACAAGCCGTTTGGACAAATCTAAGAACAGACTCTCAGCTCCCGGGCCCCACGGACCGAGGGTCTCGACACCGAAAGGAATAAATTTGTAATTGTCGTCGAGACCCCCGTATTTCCGCCTTTTGAGGGTCTCGGCAGCTTCGGCAGCGGCACCCGCTTTCTTTGTGGTACCGTGAAGGTGAGACGGTGCCAGTGTGTCCACACAGGTCGCGTCCCACACCAACACTCGTCCCATCCTCCACGGAATCAGTGACATACCATCCGGTCTCTTGCCATCGTCCCGGGCTATACCGCTCGGCTCGAGTATCGCTGGCACGTTGACGGTGACAAGAGACCGGCGGATAATGTCATTGAGCGCGGCGTGACGTGACAGTCGCCCCGCGCTTCGCTGGCAAGACAGACCATGACGCCCTAGCTGGTCCACATCACTTCCACAGTGGCATTTATGCGGTGCACAGATTGGAACCCCCAGGCGCAGCCCAACTGCCACACGGAGGGTGTTTCCATCTAAATGAGTGCCAGTATTGGACGAGGGATATGCGTTGGGCCAGTGGCCAGCCTCCCTACACCCAACTGCGATCAAACAGGCGCATTCAGCTCCTTCGCTGTTATCTAAACATGTGGTATATGTTAATTTCGATAAAGCATCATCCCAGCTCCTCTGTGATTTTAGATTATATGGAGGGTCTTGTCCCGGGCAGGCAGACAGCCAGGCATTTCTAGCATCGCCCAAGCCTAAGTATTCAATAATTATCCATGTAATATTTGAATATACATCATATCATATTTTTTGATTCAGAATTTTTTTTTTTTTTTATCATTTATTTACATACAATATATATACAGTGGTACTACTAAACTAAATTAATAACTAGCTTAAATCTAAAATAGGCCCTTGAGGCATTGTACCAAGGATGCTGGCGGCATTTCCTCGCTGTATCGCAATGCTGATACGTTGTGCGAGGTAGCCGCCAGCTCTTCGGTCACCAGTTACGTCAACCAGACGCTTCGCGATTTCTGCGAACAACTTATGCGCGCTGGGACCCCATGGACATAGAGTTTCAACTCCAAATGGTACAAAATCGTACTCTCTACCGAGGCTCTTATATTTGTTACGTTTTAGAATTTCGGCGCTTTCCGCCGCTCCGCCCGCTTTTACAGTAGTCCGTTGGAGGTGGGACGGTGCCAGTGTGTCTACGCAGGTAGCATCCCACACCAACATCCGTCCTAAGCTCCAAGGAACTAAGGACACTCCATCGGGCCTCTTGCCATCATCTCTGATAATGCCAGTCGGCTCAAGAAGAGCAGGCACATTGATGGTGGCAAGAGACCGACGGACTATGTCATTAAGCGACGCATGTCTCGAAAAACGGCCTGCACTTTTTTGACAAGATAATCCGTGGTGTCCCAGTCGGTCCACGTCCGTGCCACAAGAGCATATGTGTGGCGTACACACCGAAACCCCGAGTCGCAAACTAGTCGCCAGTCTAAGGGAGGCCGGATCCAAGAAAGTACCAGTATTGGGCGAAGGATGGGCATGTAGCCAGTAACCGGCTTCCCGGGCTCCGACCGCCAAAAGCCTCGCGCGGTCTGGACCTGTACAGTTGTTAATTATTAATTAGATTAATCTTACTAGAGTTAGACCAAGAAAAATCTGCAGCGATTTTGATAAACGTCAAATTTCTATGAAATTATGACATATAAAACAAACACTTGCAATGCGTGTGCTATCAAAATCGCTGCAGACTTTTCTTGGTTCTAAATCGACACGAGTTGCGAATTACCTTTTCGCACGTGTATTGTACAACGTTTTACAGTACATATGGCCCTTTAAATTTTCGACATACGCACGTATACATATAGTGCTAGTTACCGCACTAGGGCGGTAAATTAGCACCATATGTACTGTAATAGTACATTGTGCAACATGAGTTACACACAATGTTTTTCATCAGTTCATCACACTTGCGATACAAAAATTAAGTATAAAGACAAAAAACTGTTAATTATGGCACTAGAAACTTCATAGCTCCCTAGGGAGAACGCTTTTTCTATAACTCCCGCTAAACCTGCGTGCAATTCCACATTTACTGAGCGAGTGTGATGAAAAAATCTTAATCTTACTAATCCTGTTGGCGCGAAACAGTTGCTTATAATTAACTGAATACGCAGGGTTGATCCTGCTCATCATGTCTCCTGAAGCACCCTATAAAACCCACGTGCCTACCTACATAAAGGATTATGCCGCAGACACGATATCTAAAATTGAATATTAGCGAACCGTCAATGCTACGCCCGTCGCTATTTACAAAGTGAAGGTGATCACTAATTAAACAAACACGTACCTATTTTCAAAGCTTAAAGCTCGCGACATTCTTCCACGGATTGCCACTATATTGCAGAACCAGCGAAGGCTAAGGCCTCGCATATTTTATTCATGACAAATCTCTTACTCAGAACCTGTATTATTGGTTTTTCTTTGAAATGACGGAAGGAAAGCTTTGTGACATTATCCGAGACTTCGCAACGGGTAATCTGAATTGCATATTATTTCCTTGATATCTTGGAAAGTAACTTTTCTGTATTTTTTAGTTATACGGCTGAGTCGGGGCAATGATTACTACCGTAGGGTTCAAAATCTGTGTGCTAATTGCCATTTTTACAGGGCTGTTGAACTTTTTACTGCGTCTTGGCGCCAATTTGATGTTTTCCGCACATTTTTCTCCGCTTTCTCGACGAATGGTCGTTAAAAACAAATATATTACTTGAATGTGTAGTACTTCAAGGGCAATTAAAGTCTGATTGAGTGCGCAGAGCGGAAGGCGCCTTACACGTCTGCCATTAGCAGAAATGCATAATTGAAATAAAATATTTCCAAATCCGTATAGCAATCCAGTAACCTTTAAAGCCCCAAACTTGGCAAGCCATTACCTTCTTTTTGTACCTTTATCTATAACTATTTTTCACATTCATCCGAAACCCATTCGTGGTTTGTTATTGCTTTGCGTCTTCGCGTCACTTTCCTTTGGAAAACTTTGGAAAGGAAATAAGGTAAACGTACTAGTGCTCGACACGCTAATGCCCAATAGATTACACCTTGCTGTCACCTCTATTGACAATGACTTAAGTTTCAAGATGACATGTACTGGTACCGCGTCGAGCACCAGTACGTTTAGTGCAAATGGCGCAACTCGATAGCAAACCACGAAGTGATATGAACAACGAAAAGATTTGTAGCCGGAGCAGATTTCTATTGAATCTATATTGAAAATTGTGAGACATCAAGCTTTCGTACTCAAGGTTTGCATAAATTTATTTAATTAATTTTCATCGCGTCTTTGGAGGCGGACCTTTATTAATGAATCTATCATACAACTCAAGATGTTTTGACATCGCATACCCGTGCTTAGTCCACCACGGCCAACAGGAAACAACTTTTTAGCATCTGTCTAATTCAGACAAATTATAAGGGACTTACATTTTGTTTTCAGAAAGATTCAAGGTGAACAGTTGTTGGGTGAAAATTAATACTGTTAGTCAGTGCACCTAATAAAACAGATCCCAAGGTGAACCAATAATAAGCAGCAATAAAAAAGGGGTGTCTCAGTATTTAATGGTCTTCACAAGGTATTTTAACGGAGTGTCTAACAACTATTAAATTTCACTAATTTTGAAAGTGTAATAAAATTTTGTAACTGTGCTATTTGCGTATTATTGTCTACTGTAAACTAAACACATTGTGTAACTGGCACTCCAGCGGCCAAACCATAAATTTGCTAGCACATAAACATGTTGCTGCTGGCCATACTTCGGTCCCCATCGCGTAAAGCACGGCCGCCGCATGAATGAATGGGCCACTGAAATCTATAGACATAGAATAACGTACGAAATGCACAGAACTGTCATTGAAGACTACGTGGTTTACGTGCAGTTAAATTTAACATTTAAGCTTTTGACGTATGTAAACTCCCAACATTAGTGCCTGACGTAGAAAATACTAGCACTAGGCCATAATGCGACGTAAGAGCAATATTAATACTGATCTCCAAGGTCTCTGACTCATGCACTAGTATAGGCATTAAGGACTGGCCAATTTTAGAATTCATAAACTAATGACTAGGCCAATGGTCAACCCAAACATAAAAACCCAAAAAAACAACGCTCATATACCCACTTAATAATGTTTACATCTTTACAAATTCCTGTCAAGTGAGCCAATCATTATATTAATTAGCATCATACTACTCGGGCATCATCAACCATATCTATTTAGTTTATTCCATACAGCTAACTATATTTATTTTGCTGCTTATTTTACATGTAATGCGTAGGTAATATTTTTATTAAACCTTATTGCACAATGCACAGTAAAAAATATACAGTGACAAAAGGCGGACTTAATGCTATAAGGCATTCTCTACCAGTAAACCTTTAGGCCAAACAAAGAAGCATAGTTGGTGCGGGGTATGTAAAGGTAAATATGTATTTATGTTATGACATACGGTCTAATTATTGGAGGTTTATCTAACTCGAAAAAGTGACAAGTGCGTGGCTACAAAATTAGTACACAGGTACAGTCACCAGCAATAATATATATGTTACACAACGAAGGCCGCAATAAATATGTGACGCGCTCTCATTGAACTGCAAATAAGATCGTGTCATATATTTTTGCGGCCTTTATTGTGTAACATAATATTACTGCTGGTGACTGTACAACATACTTTTGTAAGAAGTTTTTTTGTACTTTTGCCAAATTTGACAATTCGGCAATGTTATCGTAACTTGTCATTTGTACGCACACACTAACGTCAATGTCAACTCGTGGTACGGCTACAGGATCAGAAAGAATAAATTGATGTTTGCGAGCGTATATTTCATGTGAATTAAAGTTACTTTTATTTACGTGCCTTCTTAATCATATTTTTACATCAATGCTTTATCGTGGTAGGTATCTGCGTACGAGCTGCTTTCTTTGATAACTTGCACAAGCCTAAGAGGAGCCTGCAGTCAATGTTATGATCAGAGCCCGAAATTCTCGTAGCATTTTTGAGCTGTCATAGGGACTTCTCGTTTATCGACTTCCGATTATACATACATATGTATATCGATAAATACAGAATACAATATGTAAAATATGATTACGAGTAGAAGTAAACAACATGCATGCAGTCTTATCACGAATGAGCGATCTCTTCGATATAACCTTTGGATACCAACTTTTAGGAAATTATAAATAGAAATTAAAATAATAATATGAAAGGCATTAAGCAGTCCACAAATTATTTATAAGAAACAATAAAATATTATTATTTTAATTTTTATTTATAAATTCCTAAAAGTTGGTATCCAAAGGTTATCTCGAAGAGATCGCTCATTCGCGATAAGACTGCATGTTGTTTACTTCTACTCGTAATCATATTGTATTCTGTATTTATCGATATACGTATGTATAATCGGAAGTCGATAAACGAGAAGTCCCTATGACAGCTCAAAAATGCTACGAGAATTCCAGCCTCTGCTTATGATATGCAATATGATCTTACTATAATTCTTTCATTGACATTTGTAATTTTATTTAGCTCCAATCCAATTAATACCTATACTTTTTAAACAGCTTTCAAATTTTATTTTGAAAACTACTATAGTAATTGTGGCTACAATAGATAAAAGTGGGAAACAACTCAAAAAACCTTGACAGACTACGTCAGCATTTGAACCTTTAGATAAAGTTTGTTGTAACTGAAAATTAATATAAATACATATGTATTTATAATTTATATTAATTTTTAATTTATATTAATTGCTTGAATTGTTGCTATGATGTTCCTTATTTAAAAGTGCGTAATTACGGTGTACTTTAGGTACTTTTTCACTACCATAGCCTTAATGTAGTTTTGTAGGTACCTGCCTCAAACCAAAATAAGGTATAAAAATAATGAAAATGTATCATAACTAGTTATCTTTTACCGTAGAGGCCCTTTCTCCTCATCTCTATTCTATGCACATTATTTAACCTCATCCGTCTTACTTTCCATTACGCAACACACTGAAAATTTTATGAATGGAGAGACTGGTAAATATTTATTATTCAGTATTAAATTTTATTAAAATCCCACATCTGTCTTGAGTTATTTTCTTTAAAACGTTTATGCTAATCGCCCAAAAGTAGAGCAGTGATAGATGCAATCTACGAGTAAATGAGGTTAACTGTGCTATTGGAATTTACTTGATCCGATAGTAAAACGATCAGACAATCTATTTCATTTTCATACAATATATATACAGTGGTACTACTAAACGAAATTAATAACTAGCTTAAATCTAAAATAGGCATTGTACCAAGGATGCTGGCGGCATTTCCTCGCTGTATCGCATTTTTTTATCGTATTTCATTTTCAAGTTGATTGGACCGTGATTTCTAACATTCGAAAAGAGTTAGACCAAGATAAGTCTGCAACGATTTTGATAGTTACACGCTGTGTAAGTGTTATTTTAAACGTCAAACTTCCATGAAATTGACCTATAAATAACACTCACACTACATGTGCTATCAAAATCGTTGTAGACTTCTCTTGGTCTAACTCTTTGTTTTTGTGAACTAAGAGCCACCAGGCTTAATATTATTTCAGGCAAAATAGGCCTTATAGTTTGATAGTTCAGATTACGAGAATTATTTTATTTCTTTTATTTTTGTTCTCACAACGGTGTAACTACGCCACAGGTACGTGTCGTGGGCGTTCCATTCATAAACTCTGCAACTACCGCCATCTCAGACAGATTTATTAACCGACACGTTTGAGATACGTTGCGGTGTGATCTACTGCTAGTGTTAACTGTTTCTTAAGTCTAAATATAAAACAGGAAAAATATTAGAAAACGGTAAACAACTACCTTTGTTTTATTTAGATACTCCATATTTTTTATTAACGTTTAAGTTCTGATATATCTTGATATATTTATATCACCGTGTTGAAAAAAAATACCTTTTCATAGAATATAAACGTGGTATGCAAAAGCCATGATTTCAAAGAGTCAGTTGCATTTTTCTGATCGGAAGTTTCTTACAGAATTGGTTCTGGGTTTAATCTCCCACTGATATTTTCTTATAGGGATAAGCTACGCATTGTCTTTTTAAATTAATATTTTTTTATTTGTTATAAGTAATTGTAATTGTATGTCTTGTGTACAGCCAAGTATTACATACATAGTTACACATGTACATATAATAAAACTTTTGTTTGTACTGCCAGTCCGATACTATTTGTGTAGGTATTATTTGAAAGTTAAATATAAGCCGTTATAAGTCGAGCTAAAGTTGAGCGTAAAGCCATATAAAAATAAGTCAAACAACGTCGACCTAAGTTATGTACAAATAAACATAGAAATTTCGCGAACCGCAGGTATGGATGGTAAATACGAGTAGGTAACAAGAGAGGGATCGACGCGCCAGTATAAAAAAGGGTCACAATAAAGAGAGAAAAGCTGCAAGTAGGTCAAAAAATACCTTATTTTTATTTCATTTCTTACACAGCTATCACAAATATCCAAGCTTTTGATTAATACTTAATGACATTATAAAAGCTTTATGACCATAGCTATACTCGTATCTATGTAAATGTAGATACAAAAATGAAATCTTTACATTATTTATTACACTCTTAAGTAAAAATTGTAAAAATAAACTACAAAATATTCATTATTTTCTGGTACCTTACACAACAGTCTCAGGGGAAAGTAAAGAAAATAAAATGTGGCCAAGAAAAGAATAACTGAGTGATTACAACTTATTTCATACATACATTAAACTATTACAACCGTGTAACGATACCTTAATTATTTAGTTAAATAACTAAACCATTCGCGGCAGTAAATAAAAAAAAACCTTTGATTCAGCACGTAGCTTCTAACCGCTTTTGCTAGGGATTGGTTCATTTCCTGTGATCACCGCAGTTCCCACGCGGAAATGGCGACGTTTAAAAAGGGTCGACCTATTTCTTGGTCACGTCTTTTTACACGTTCTTATATAAACCCTATCTATGTAAACTCTGACAAAGCAATAACAGACTCTATTGCCGAAGTGTTAAGAACTTAGATAACTCTCAGGTGATTGGTGGGTCCGTTATCGACTTGCATAATTTAGCAGGAAATGTTTGAAACAGATGTACCTACTTACTTCGATAATAGACGATAAGTATGGTGTCATAATACTACTTCTGGGAAAGTTTATTAAGTGTGCCATCGTCATTAAATGTGAAAATGAGTTTCTGAGAACGAGACAAACTAAATTTCTGATTAAAATGTTACATCATTCTGTCTGAAGTCAAAATTTTCATACGGACGTCATAACACGGTGAGTAATAATTAAGTAAATAGGTAAGTAAGGTTTGGCATGATTAAATTAGAAATTTTCATTAGATTATTCTCCAAATATTTAAAGTTATTTATAAATATACCGAAAACTCTTCTAGTCTTGTTTATATTAAGCTACTTATAGTACACGAGTGAAGACGAATGTCTACCTACTAAAATTTTCACGTGTTACAGGAAAAGATAAAAGTTTCCAAGAGTTTGTTCTTACAGCGGAAATACCAAGTTCAGTTTCCCTAAAAGGTACATTGGCAAGACTTACATAACCTTGTCGTTTGATGAAGCCCGCAGTATTCGAGTAGCTGAAACAATAACCCAAATAAATCCGGATGTTTGCTCTAATGTGTCTGCGGTTGTGCAACGCTTGCGACAGCGCTGCTGAATGAACGCCGGCGCAGCCGGAGCGGCTGCCAACTACTGACCACGTATAGCCACACATATTATACGACTATGTAGTACGAATAGTACTTACTGCAGTAAATTGCATATCTATGTACTAATATTTTTTTACAGGTTTATATGATTGCAAGGTATTC
Organism: Cydia splendana; assembly: GCF_910591565.1. NCBI lineage: Eukaryota > Metazoa > Arthropoda > Insecta > Lepidoptera > Tortricidae > Cydia > Cydia splendana. Next base: position 6,453,070 of record NC_085964.1, read on the forward strand.
TTTATTATAAATACTCGTACACAGGTGATCTAAACATAACTAAAGTAACTAGGTAACTTGTATCTTGCGCGAAGACAACGTGGCATGATGAGCGTCGAATATGTTAGCGAAAGAGCAATGCTCCAAACTCCAAATACGGGAAAGCCTCTTGAACCCTCTTATTTAGCTATGCGTGGTTCGCGGTTAATGACCTCGGGTAAGGTATAAATCAGACGAAACTCGAGAAAAACGAAGCAAATGTTTTATTTCAAAAGTATATATTTAACGAATTTTTGTTCTTAAAGCAGTTTTCTTCTCTGCCTTACTGTGTACCTAAACGTCAAGTGTTAACTCATGGTATGGCTACTATTATGTATCTGCTAGTGTGGCAGGAAGTTTACCTTTTGTAAACTTTTTTCGTGTTAAGAGTAATGAATGTCCGAGAATTTCCTCTCGTATTATATCATAAGCTTTCTTGTAATGACAAATCCTTCATTATATAGTTATAACTGGTTACCAGTAACTTAGGTTCATGTCGACAATTTAACAGTAAGTAGGTACTCACTCATTCTTAATAACTAAAACGTGATCGACTCGTAATCCCAAGGTATTACTTTATTGTACTCTCGTATAATAATTGCCCATAACTATGTGGTTAGAAGTAAGAGTCAACCATCCGTCGTCATTTAAGAAAGCCAAAATGCCGCTCCCATGCAATCGAAATTACGCTCTCATTTTAAAACGACATGCTTATAAATATTCTGGTAACTATGTCTGGTACTAGGTTAGTGTGACTCTTAATGCAATATATTTCTAGCGCAGTAACTCAGTAAAATTATATTCTTACAATACAAAATCAAGAGATATTATTCTTAGGCTTGAACATTTATACAAGTTATGCCTATCCGCTAAAATTACAAAAATGTTTGAAAACAAACTTGTTCTTTTGAAAGTATAAAATTACACAATTCATTAACAAAATTAGAAAAAACATTGAAAATACATACCCAAACAAACCTTACAAATAATACAAACCCATATAAGTTAAGCTGCGATGTAATAAAAAAAAACTGCGACCGTGTTTTTCCTATTACAAGTTTCTAACGTTTGATTGGATTCCGTAACACAGCTGACCTCCCCTGAGATGAGCCGACCCCTTGTTTTCTTTCCGAGGGTTCGTTGCACCATACTCGTGCTGGTGCTCAGTGAATCGGACCTGATGGAGTCATCATTCGTAACAGATAAACATTATAATCTATAATTTTCTTCAGGCAAAGGATTTTGACCCCGATACCTGCCATAAAAACATCAGGAAACAGGGCTATAACCGGATTCCTTTGCCTGTTCTTTACAATTTGCATTCTACACGTGTTAAGTTGTTATTCTGCTGGATTATGTTCACGAGTAAACATTGTAAATAACCTCTGGAGCTCTTTCAGTAACATGATGCAGTACCGACGTAAAATTTTCATTCTATGTCCATTCAGGAATGAGTAATGATCTGACCCCGCGTGCCAGACATTTACCTGGAAATTGGCTCTATGTTATTATTGCAGGTGGCTGGTGGTCTGATGCCAGGGATCAATGCGGAAGTTTTCAATAATATTGATGCCATAAATATGCTTTATCCCAATAATTACAAATATAGATCATCACTGTAGAAATATAAGCATCTAAATAATTATTTGTTTCGCGTTGTAGCATATAACAAATGATGATGATGATGATGACACATGATGAATTCGTATTATATTTTTTTAAATACACCCGTATAGACAGTCAAAATATTCATGGATTATACTGTGTAAATAAATGAAACTGAAAATTTTATTGACAGATTTAACTCAACGCAGGATCTTAATGAAAATGGACAAAATTGAGGAAGTATGTTTGCATGTATTTACATTTTTACACATTCAGGATTTCACTGCATATACCGACCATGAAGTGTGGAAAAAGGAGAGCGTTAACCCCGAGAAACAACATAAACCACTTTTTATCGTGGAAGTTCAATCCCTAAGGGATTTGAACTGGATACAAACGAGTCAGCGCTAAAAAGCCAATAAATAAATACTTGTTTATTGCAGTCTTGAATGTAAGTACATTTTTTTGTTCTTATACGTAGGTAAATTGCGGTTCAAATTCAGTGCGTCGTCATCACTCCCACAACTATTACGTGTTAATCAAAAGGTCGATCGTAGTTCAGTACTACTGTTAGAAATAGTTTCATGATTGATAGAAAACCTATGCAATGGTTCAATGGGAATCAAAAAATAACTTATATAATATATTATCGTGAATTTTGGAGTTAACATACGACATTTCAAAGTAGCGCAGATGTGTGGAGTGCGCGTCGTAAAGCTACGACGAGACGCGTGTTCGTTTGGAACTTTGGATGGTTAAAGTGTAGAAAGAGCTTTTTTATTTTATCAATCCTCGTTCTGCTTTCACATAACGTGTGACATGTATGACATCCTACTGTTTCCCAGACTAATTTCAATATTTGAGGAGAAACTTTTTGGGACAATGTCAAGTACAGGGATATTTTCGCTACTTATCCAATTTATATTTAAGCATGAATAGGAGCTTATGCTTGAATATAAATTGGAAAATTGGCTGATACAATTTTATAAATATAGATTTTCATTTGCAATATGGGGGGAAAACTCATTTATTGTAAAATAAGTGTTATAAAATGAATACAAAACTAAAATTAAGTACAACTAAAAACTAAAGCTAAAAACTAAAAATATTTATCAAAACTTTGCGCCCTTGGTAAGGTGCCCATCACGCAGGCAGCGTTCCCGCGCTGGATTGCTATGGCCAATCTTTGCGCGAGAAAGCTGCCCGCGCGAGGGTCACCTGTGGCCTGCCTTAGGCGTTTGCTGAGCTCCCTGTGGAGCCCCCGAGCCCCCCTACCCCACGGACCTAGAGTCTCGACGCCGAAGGCTACAAATTCGTAGTGTGCGCCGAGTCAACTATATTTATTAACCTTGGAACGTTCTCGGACGTCAGCCGCCGCCCCGGCCTGTTTACTGGTGGCTGAAATGTAGGACGCCGCCAGCGTGTCTGCGCAGGTGGCGTCCCACACCAGCGCGCGGCCCAACCGCCAGGGGATCAACGACATCCCGTCGGGGCGCTTGCCGTCATCCCTTGCGATCTGGGGCTCCAGAGCCGCAGGGACGTCGGCGCTGACGAGCGCTCTCCTCAGGATGTCGTTAAGCGCGGCATGACGGGATAGGCGGCCGGCGCCCGAGGAGCAGGCGAGTCCGTGGTGGCCAAGGCGATTAACAGGGGCCCCACAAGAGGCGCAGCTATGGTCTACACATACATCGGCCCCGACCCGGAGTCCGATGGCAATTCTTAGTGTGTTTGGCTCTATGAATGTGCCGGTGTGGGGTGATGGGTAGGCGTGTAGCCATTGTCCAGACTCTGGTCTGGACACAGCTAAGAGCCTTGCGCGGTCCCTTCCCGACGAACTGTCAACTAGGGATTTCATGACGGCGGTGCAGGCCAAGTTGTCCCAGGCCCTTTGCCTCTCGGGTCTAGGTGGCACATCTCGCAGTTTGGCTAGATTTGCAATATTATCAGCACCCGAATTTAAAAATGATATTCAGGTACTAATTTTATCAGTGTTATAAAGTTTTATACTTATTTGCTTTCAACCATAATAATATTATTTGAATACTAGTAGCAGACGATTATGAGATCATGACAGTTATTTTTTAAGGTTAGAATAATAAACCGAGTAAAGACGTTAGAACAAAATCTGCGATAATTTCGAGGGCAGTAAAATGGAAATTACTCAGTGGATTCCCCTTCGGCCGCGTACGCAACCGGAGCTTCGTAACCAGTTGCGATCGAATACTTTTTCGGTCTTGTACGAAACCGATTGCGATCAAAAACTATTTTCTTCTCATACGTAACCAGTTACGATCGAACATTTTTTGTTTTTGTACGAAACCTCTCGACCGTTCGTAAAACCAGCAAAGACTTTCTTATTATAAATTTTAATGTACTAATAATGCACACGTTATACAGGTAATTAAGCCCGTTTAAGCTAACTCTGCACCGTGTTTGACGATGTTTCACATAAACTAACCTTTATACTAGATTAATTTTAGACATATGTAACTTTTTATATTTACATAACCAATTATGTTTACATTTACCTAGACCAAAAATCGGTAATAGTACGTTATTGTTGGTCGAGGCTCGGAAGTAGCTACTTGAGCGCCATTCATTTATTACGTAAGACGATTTAGGGGGGAAGGGGGTCGAAAAAATCGCATTTTTTCTTACAAGGGGGAGGGAGGGGGTTTTCATAGTTCTTACGTAAGATAATAAAGATGCGATTTTTTTAATTTCTATGCAATGATGACGTTTAAAATAATACTTCCAAAATATATGCTATCAAACACGGTGCAGAGTTAGCTTAAACGGGCTTAATTACCTGTATAACGTGTGCATTATTAGTACATTAAAGTTTATAATAAGAAAGTCTTTGCTGGTTTCATGAACGGTCGAGAGGTTTCGTACAAAAACAAAAAATGTTCGATCGTTACTGGTTACGTATGAGAAGAAAATAGTTTTTGATCGCAACCGGTTCCGTACAAGACCGAAAAAGTTTTCGATCGCAACTGGTTACGAAGCTCCAGTTGCGTACGCGGCCGAAGGGGTGGATTCCATAGCTATTAGCTCGAGCATAGTTGGCAATCTGCCAAATGCAATCCGCACTGCGCGCTAAACCTATCCATCTCCACACAAAAACCACAAGCCGACGTATCGCATATCTTTTTCTACCGTTAATATTTCAGTGAAAGTCTGAAAGAGATGTGAATATTTCAAAAGTATTAGCTTTTGTTAGGCGTGTGAAGAATTCGTTTCTTAATCGCGCCGCAACTAGTGGTTTCAGCGCATTTATTGTGTTCATTAGGTATCTCTGTTTCTTTAAATACGGGGTTAACTTATCTTGATCCATGTAACTAACGAGGTACTCGTAGAGCAGATTTTATGTTATACCAACATATTTCTGGCTTAGTTTTGTTTCTTTGTGATTAGCTGATCGCAAATCGTAGAGTCATGTCAGCGCAAAAACGTGTAGATTTATAGACTTATTTATATTGAAAAAGCCCAGGATTAAATATCATTTGTTTTAAAAGGATAAGTTGCATACTTATGTTGGTTGTGAGCATTGTGCAGCAAACAATAGCAGTAGTTAATAATTTTACAACGCGTTACATTCACTTCACAACTTTTTCGTTTAAATTCAAGCCCCCAATTACTGAAATACGCTGACTTATATTCATTTTAATAAATATTACCTAAACAGGTCAACTCTTAATCTGACCCACTGAATATTAAATGGATTTACTTAGATTAGGTCTATGACCTAAGTATACTATACTGTTTATTTAGGGCAGGTTTGCGAGGTGGCGCGCTTTACACGTGGCCTGTAAGGGCGGATGGCTAGCGAACTCTGTGTAAAGGATGATTCGCGCTAGACCGGCCCGTGCCCGGGCTTAGGCGTCCGACACGTCATGACGGCTGATCGTTGATCACGTGGTGCTTTCCATAGAAAACGAAGCTTCGGCCCGGCCCCCGCCCAGTCTAGCGTGAGTCACCCTTTACACGTGGCTTGTAAGTGCGGACGGCTAGATAACTCTGTGTAACCCGTAAGCAGAATAGTTTAGGCTTTTCAGACTAGGCAAATCCAATTATCTACTTCGTGTCTGATAATGAACGTCGTGTCTGATAATGAATCTAGGTATTCTGTTATGAAAGCGACAAAACGACACTAAATGCGTATAAAAGTAATTTAGTTAAGCCTAAATAAACCCATAATAAAATTATATAAAAAAAAGCCTATATAGGGACGTCTTACTCCTGGGCACAGGCCCAGCAGTGGGACGCGGTGGTGGCCGAGTGGATATGACGTCCGACTTTCAATCCGGAGGTCGCGGGTTCAAATCCTGGCTCGTACCAATGAGTTTTTCGGAACTTATGTACGAAATATCATTTGATAATAAAATTAATACATAAATATAAGAACTACTCAAACAAATTACACAGCGTGCCTATTTTATTGCAAAATTGGGACCCCAGCGGATGACTTACCGTGGGCCTTAAATTATAGTTACGCCACTGGCAAGATCACTATCTATTCCGATCATTTTTCCATTTCAATATATGAAAAGCTTGTCATAACAACAGTTTCATACCAAATAATGATTATGTGGATATTCAGTGCGAAGCTGCGTCTTCAGTCTTCACTCGTTATGAGACGATTAGTCGGCTGGTGCAACGGGGCGCCGACAGTAGCATGGCATTGTAGCATGCTTTACCCATACAACCATTTCCAGTCGCCGTTACGACGCGGTGTTGACACATCTTGTGTCGACACCGTCTGTTTCGGTCACAATTCCAGTCGCAGAGTCGTCGCCGTGTCGACACAGTTACCAGAAATGGGGAAGGGTCGACACATGACACAAAGTGACATAAAGTGTGGTCGCCGTGTGCACACATTGTTTCGGGTTTGCGACTACTTTATGCCAAAATCATTCGTTCATTCGTTCATTTTGTTCCTGTCAAATGGAAACTGTCAGATGGAAAAATACTTAAATAAAAATAAGTGACATTAATACGCCATCTCTAAAACGGATTACAAGACGTAATTATATATTGTTTGCATTTATATTACAATATGACTTAAATTATTATGGGGAATTAAACTGCTCGAGTGATTTGATAAACTAAGTGTAATATAATCAACGCGCCACCACATTGTTTTAGTTTAGCCGGAAATGAAATTGTTTACTTCTCAGTGCCTGTGTTCATAACTATATTATTTGAAGCATTTTTAGTACTTCGATGCGTATACTATACTTAAATAGCAGAAATAACGCTTTACATACTACGAAACTTGTTAATTATGATGTATAAATGTGGTTTAAGGCTGAGAAATATTGCAGTCACAAAGTAGTTGCAATGTTTCGACTTTGTGTCGACTCTGTGTTGACACATGACACGCGCTGTCAAAAGTAATAACAAAGTTACTGGTATGTTACTGGATTTGCAAAATGGCTCCTTGTGTTGATTTGTTTTCAGATATTCTCAAAGTGTAAAAATGCCGTGGTCAGAGATGGGCATTAATCGATTAACTGTTTATTCGACTAATTAATGGAATAAAAAAAGCTCATTCTCAAATTTTAATCGCGATTAGTTTAGTCGACCTAACATAGATTGAAATTGAATTAATCTGAATATTAATCGAATAAATTATCGATTAAATCTCGATTGAAAGTTGACAGGGGGCCATTTTTGTACGTAAAAATAATAGAAATGTCTTGCATGCAGATGGTAGCAAAACACTTTGTCATAAAAGTCGAGATGGGTGTCGATATATAGGTTTTAGGGAGTGCCGATTTCGAAAATAATGACCATTTTGGAATCCGAAATGGCGGCCATGCACTGTGTCATAAAAGTCGTCATGGATGTCGTTTTATACGTTTTAGGGGGCCCCAATTTTGAAAATGATGACCATTTTGGAATCCAAAATGGCGGCCATGCACTATGCCATAAAAGTCGTCATGGGTGTCGTTCTATAGGTTTTAGGGGGCGCAGATTTCGAAAATGATAACCATTTTGGATTCCAAGATGGCGGCCATGCACTATGTCATAAAAGTCGTCATGGATGTCGTTTTATAGGTTTTAGGGGGCCCCGATTTAGAAAATGATGACCATTTTGAAATCCAAAATGGCGGCCATGCACTATGTCATAAAAGTCGTCATGGGTGTCGTTTTATAGGTTATGGGGGGCGCAGATTTAGAAAATGATAACCATTTTGGATTCCAAAATGGCGGCCATGCACTATGTCATAAAAGTCGTCATGGGTGTCGTTTTATAGGTTTTAGGGGGCGCAGATTTCGAAAATGATGACCATTTTGGATTCCAAGATGGCGGCCATGCACTATGTCATAAAAGTCGTCATGTATGTCGTTTTATAGGTTTTAGGGGGCCCCGCTTTCGAAAATGATGACCATTTTGGAATCCAAAATGGCGGCCATGCACTACGTCATAAAAGTCGTCATGGGTGTCGTTTTATAGGTTTTGGGGGGCGCAGATTTCGAAAATGATAACATTTTCAATTTAAAAATGGCGGCAATGCACTATGTCATAAAAGTCGTCATGGATATCGTTTTATAGGTTTTAGGGGGCGCAGATTTCGAAAATGATGACTATTTTGGATTCCAAGATGGCGGCCGTGCACTATGTCATAAAAGTCGTCATGGATGTCGTTTTATAGGTTTTAGGGGGCGCAGATTTCGAAAATGATGACTATTTTGGATTCTACTTTTATGACAAAATACGTAGCCGCCATCTTGGATTATAAAATGATCATCGTTTTCGAATTCTGCACTCCCTAAAACCTATAAATCGACATCCGTGACGACGCAAGTTATCTTTATTTTCAGATCTAACAAATTGCTACAGAATACAAAGGACAAAAAAGAAGCGAGGAGGTAATGAAACAAGCAAAAATACAGATGATTCCTCGACGCAATTGGGTGATTCTTAAATTGTGTCCAGATTTTTTTTGTCATAAAAGTTTATATTTTTCACATACTACTCTCACAAGTTCCGTGACATTTCGACCTTGTAATTTTTTAAGTAAATGTTTTTGTTTATCTATGAGGATCTCACTAGAATAGTATAATCAAGGTATGTTTATGTTTGATGAATGAAATAGTAACGCAAAAAAAAAAATATTTGTGTCTTATATTCCTGCCGAAGACTTTTATTTTACCTTTTCCTTCTACACAAGTTTGGCCAAGTAATAAGAATTTAGGGCTCTCAATTTTATTTTGACTTCTACAACAGTAAAGCTACGAGGCCATGTTTTGGTATCGTTTTCGTATAAATTCGCAGTACCAAATTTAGTTAAGGTATCACATTGACACCATTCCGAAGTAAAAACATATTAACTTATTAAAATACTTTCTTTTAAACTCCTCTTCACGCTTAAACTGCTGAACAGTTTTAATTTAAATTTGGTACACATATATTTTGAGTCCCGAGACAGGATATAATAAGTTATCTCAAAAATCATCCTTTAAAGGTGTGAAATGAGGTGTAGGGGGGAATTCAGAATTGACTTCTTGAAGTTAATACTGTTTAAGTTTAGGTTTGAAGTCATGTTTTTTCATCATTTTTAACTAAATCAAAGATGTAGACCATCCCAAATTTCATATAAATCGGTTCAGCGGTTATTGATTTCCCGTACAAATTTCCACGCCACTTTTCACACCTTCAAAAGATGATTTTGGTTATAAGATCTATCCTATGTCCTGTTCCGGGACGCAAACTATTTCTATACCAAATTTCAACGAAATCGGTTCAGCGGTTAAGCGTCAAGAAGAGTTTCAAAAAAACCGGCCAAGTGCGAGTTGGACTCGCGTATTTAAAGGGTTCCGTACATTAAGTCCGACTCGCGCTTGACTGCACATTTCTAGTAGGTTTTCCTGTCATCTATAGGTAAAGAAGTATTTTGTGTATTCAGACGGACATACATACAGACGCACGAGTGATCCTATAAGGGTTCCGTTTTTTCCTTTTGAGGTACGGAACCCTAAAAAGATTTATTTTTATTTTGTGGAATGGTGTCAATGTGATATCTTAAATGGATTCAGCACCCCAGATTTATACGAAAACGATACCAAACACGGCCTAGCACCTTCACTGATATAGATACAGTGAAACCTGGTTAATTGGCACCTGGATAAATGGAAAACCTCAATAATTGCAACGAAAGGTCCGGTCCCGGTCCCTTGAGACCAAAATGCCTCTATAATTGGAAGTTTGGAACCTCTATAATTGCAATTTAGATTTTAGTGCTTTTCGTAATTTTGCCTCTGTAATTGACCACATCGCAAGTAAGACCTCTATAATTGACACTGTGCTAAAAAAATCCGTTATTTTAGCTCTTCTTATTACCTCTATTATTGAAACGAGACTTATTGATTACCTCTGTAATTGAAATAATGTAGTTGTAGACAGCAGTAACAATATTTTAATAGCAATGATCATTTTATTTTAAATCTTCATCCAGAATTCAATTTATTTATTGGGTATCTAATATCTATCACTGCCAAATAGGTAGGTAGGTGAAATAGTTTTGATTAAATCAAAAACAAAGTATGCTTTTTACATTCCAATAAAACTTTCTTCTACAATTCAAGGGATTTTTTTAAACCCAAATGATTAATAAGAAAATAAAGTAGTAATTAATGTAGTATAAAAGTGCAAGTCATAGACCAGAAACCCAGAAAGTAAGCTTGTAAATCTACTTTCAATGGTTATTTGCACCTCCATAAAAGAAATTTGTCAGAACGCAACCTCTATTAATGAAAACCTCTATAATTGACACAACGAATTTTTGAACCTCGTTAATTGGCACGACCTGCTTAAATGAAAAACCTGGTTAATTGACAAAAAAATGCCGGTCCCTTGAAATTGCAATTATCCAGGTTTTACTGTATATCAAGATAAAATTGAGAGCCCTAAATAAACTTTCAAGAGCGGATATCTCAAAAACTATTCAACATATCGAAAAAATTGACTGAATAAACTTGTAACAAATTAAATTAACTTTCATTTTGTATAAGTGGCCATGTCGCTGAGATGCATAGTTTCCGAGATATAATCGAAAAACGGGAAAATGGGACCTTCAAAGCCCCCTCTCTCCCCCCCGCTCAAGGGCTACGGCCGGGGACATGTTCACCTCCTAACTTGTCAAACCGAGTTACGGAGTCAAAAATTGTGTTCCGAGCATTTCCCTCTACAACATTTGGAGCATTCGTTGCCTGACCTAAGTAGCTTATTGAATTTCATTAAAAACTTTTCTGTAAAAGGTTGACGGGTGTTGGGTGTTTATATGGTTTCGGTCGATTATTATCATTTGCATTGCCCATGATGACTTACTAGAATTACGAGCACACGAGACACTAATAGTAGTTTGACAAACCTTGGTTTTCAAGAGGTATTTTATATTGACATTTGCTGTCACAAATTTGCTGTCAGATTTAGTCGCAAACCGCACGCAAAGTGCACACAAATGTGTCGACACCTTGTTACGGAAAAGTGTAGACACGGCGACGACACTTTGTTTCGAAACAATTCTAGACACATTGTGTGGACTCTGTTACGACACATCTGACATTTAGTTACCACTTTGTGATTCTGCGACTGGAATGGTTATATGGGTAGTCGTACTACTACTTGTACTATATATGCCTAGGTACACGTTGCACTGAATAGCTGATTGTAGTAGGTTAATTACATAAAAAATAGCTAATATTCTCGTTTTGGTCCATGTAATACCTATATTTAAAGTAAACTTCTCTCTCATTGGCTCTAAGTTAGCGAGGGTAAAGTCGAATTTTTTTATTACATTTCTCACTTTGACCCTTATCACGGGTTAAATTTAAAAGCTGGCGCGGTCGTCGGTACCCTTTACGTGTTACGTGTCCTTGTAGTACTATATTATACACAAAATGAATTGAAACAGTGGCCTGTACATTCGTAAAATTGATAGCAATTGCTTTATACTAGACGCTAAAAGTAAGAGTAAAATGATGAAAAGCTTGCTTTGGTACAAAGAAAATAAATTATGTTTGTGTTTTGTCAAGCATACTTCACTCGTAGGAATGATTAGCCCGGCTCGGGAAATATTTTCTAGATAAAGAAACTCGATATATTATGATGTGCACGTAATGATAACATACCTTATAATAATAAAGAAAAAGAACAATAAATAGCAACTAGGTATTCCAAATATGTATTCAACTTGTTTGAAATTGATGTTTATTATTGTCAAGAACAACCAAAAGTATAAATATCTATACATACATATATTGTAGGTAGACATAAAAGTTTAAGCCCGGCGTTAATTTTAAAACGTGATTAAATATGGTAAAAATTTGTACATACGTACGAGGACGTGAGACAAAGCTAAGTTGAAAAGTAACAGGAAATATTTAATGCAAGAAGAAATATTTAAGTACAAAATATATTAAAAGTGAGTATCAAGGTATTGAAAGTCAGGTAAAAGTTATTTTTCACCTCAGCAGCTCGAACAAGGGTACTTTGCTTCTTAAAAACAGTGAGCAAAATGCGATTTTGCTCACTGAGTCATTTTGTCTCACTCATTGAGCAAAATCGCATTTTGCTCACTGATTGTGGCTCACGCAGTGAGCAAAATGCGATTTTGCTCACCGAGTGAGACAAAATGACATTCAAGTGACCTTTATAGTCATTTCAACATGCGGGGTCTAATACAAGTTCGATATACTTGGGTTCTATTATCTCTGTCCCTCTAGGTATGTTCTCAATGCTTAGGGTGAAAAATTTTGTGTACTACACGAGATCAAAGTTATTTACATCTCGTGCGCTTTTGAATCCCTTACTACGCTCAAGATTCTAAATTAGATTCACGAGCGTAGCTCGTGAATCTATTATAGAATCTTTCGCTTGCACGGGACTCAAAATAAGCACTCGAAGAAATATCAAACTTTGATCTCTTGTTGTACAAATAACTATACCTATACATATAACTATGAATAAAATAAAGAAATAAACATTAGATACCTTTTTCATTTTCCTGTTTCCATTTCGTAATTTCATGCCTGAGTAGTCAAATATCATGAAAAATATTTTACGTAAAATAATAAAATAAGTTCCAGTTACGTTTCCAACGAGGAAACACAATCCGGAGAAATGTGTTCGAGAAAGCTAATAAATCATTTGAGTGCCAAGTATTTGTAATATACTCCAATGTTATGGAAACAACCTTGTTATGAGTTATTTTTCGGGTGAAATTATATTACATGTCCTGTTTATTTTTACTTTCTAATAAATCATAAATCATAAATCATATATTTATTTGTAAACATAGGTTTTTACAGATATAATTGTACACTTAAAAAGAGTATCACTATGTTTAGCCATTAGGCATACAAATATTTTCCAGATGGTGCATGCATATTTACAAACTTAATCTATAAAAATAAAATATAATTTAGTAATTTACATTCCTACATATACCTATATAATTAATATTCTGTATCAGACAAATATTCTCCGATCGAGTAGTATGCTTTCCTAACTAAAAATTTAAACAGACTCTTTTTGAAAATACTTATGTCATCTAATTTAGTGATATCATCTGGCAGTTTGTTATAGAGTTTAGGGGCCATTGGTGATTATTTTATGAAACATCGTATAACTTACGTCTTTTTTCAATGTGATTATTTAATTAAAGATACAGACTACAATCGGTTTCAATTCAAGATAATTAACAAATTAAAACTGTTTTTGTTCTTCAATCATGGACACAATGGCTCCATCTCTTTTAAAACAGACCGATGTTAATGTACTCGTACCTCCAAACTTAAGCAGCTCTAAGATTCTTGGTTTAGGTTACGTTATTGTGTTCGTTTGACCATAGGTATTTAGATAGAAATATTAGTTGACCGGAGCGTAGCGAAGGTCTACGTTTCGACTGGAGCATTTGCTTTTGTATGTCCGGATGTTCTCCTCTACAGGTCACAATTCTTAACCGAATCTCGTGAAATTTTGTGACTGGATTCTATGTCTAAATAAAATTTTATTGTCCGTCCGGCTTTTTGAATTTTTTTAAAATGGCGGAGTCGTGATAGCTCGCGTCTAAACAAATAGTGGTATCGGTACCTTACGAGTGTTTTCTTTTTTAGGTATGTTTATAGATTAAATGGCCAAAAATTCAGAAAATTTATTTCGCTGGTTTCGGAGGTAAGTATTGAGATATTTAATTTTAACTAATTTTAATTTGAGAAGGAGTAACTAAATTTCGTCAACCCATCTAAGAACTATTTGGCTCAGTTTGTAAACGTTCGCTTTTTCTATTTGCACAGAGGGTCTGGGTTCGATCCCCAGTAATTGTATGCTGGGATATTATAACTTTTTGTATTTTATTTCACATAACTTTCGTATTGTTTTTTTTAAATTTACTATATTTAAAGCTCACATGGTGCTAAACCATGTTATTTAAAGCTCTGCTCGCGAGGTCTACAGCTCACAGAGCCACTAGTTCTAGCTCAATAAAGCAAACATAAGTAGGTATGTTTTGTTATAATATTATACAGTGAGAACGCATGTAAAATATTACATAATTACTAAATAAATACGCCAGATGTTGAGTATAATTTAATTTATGTCTATTAACAGAAATAGTTGATATCATACAATAAAGAAAAACCGGGCAAGTGCGAGTCGGACTCGCGCACGAAGTTCCGTACCATAATGCAAAAAACGGCTAAAAAAAACGAATATATTCTGGGTGACTGGGTAAATCGCCCGCCGACCGGCGCCCGCTGCCGCGTGAATCAGGATGAGGATTATAAGTATTATAACATGCATTATTCTTGTAAGACTAAGTAAAAAATGTACGCGATTATTAAACTTTCAAATAATTTGTCATGTTCTAAGAGTGCCGGCCACTTGTCAGGTCACGCCTGCCTCATGTAGCGATGCTACATGATTACCTATTGCAAACACATACGTTCTCATGCAACATAACCTGTAAAACATGACTGTCGCATTTTCAACAAAAATAACATATAACAGAGTGTGACACTTATGTAGAACTGTAATGTATACCTTCTTAACTGTAGGTTGATTAGCATATATAGCCTCCTGGCCGGCTCGTTTTCAAAAACCAAGCCCAAACAACCATGCCACTTTGGCGAAACTTGTCATCCACATTGCATGAAAAGTACTGCACAGAACTTGACGATACGCATATTAAAGTGATCCCCGCGGCTCACTGTAACTGTCTACATTGATCACATCCCGATTTAAGTTGTATTTTAGAATCATTTATGAAATGGTTAAGGATCATAAACTGTAAAGAAGAGGGTCATTATCGTCCGACATCTTTGACGTAAGGAACGTCAAAAATAAAATTACGCGTTTCGTTACTGCATAGGCAGGGGATATATTATAAATGAAACAAAGTAGAAATGTACAGTAAAAATGTAATTATTATTAAGCACTTAAAATACTACAAGTATTAATGAACATTGATATTTTTCGAGAATCATTTGATTTGGAAAAGATTTAAGTTGGTTTGACGTTTAACGCGTTTATATGGATCGAAACGAAATTGTTAGGTAGGTTTGGATTTCTGGAGGACTGACACTTGGAAGGGGGATTCGCGACTGATAGCATGGTTTCTGGTTGAAGATTCGGAAAAGGGATTACGCCTCCCTCCGCCGTCTGGTATGGCTGGGGGGGAAGCCCAAAATGTATTGTGCGGTTGCCGCCGCGTGTAAACTCTGTTTGTGAAGTGAATTCTCTCTCTTCAGAGTATTTCCTACATTGCTCGAGGATTCGAGCATGGCGGGAGGTTATGCCTCCCCTGCGCGCCCATGTGCGCCACCAGCCCCGCGGCGCGGCGTATTGACGCCGTCTTTGGCCGTAGGGCACGATTCCAGCCCACGGGTCGTGCGTCGAGCGGCGGGCAGGGCCGCTCGGCGATCCCAAGGTACACTACGTGGGCACATTGACACTGCACCAGCTGCTGCGGGCAGGTCCTCGCCTTGACATGCTAAGCTAAGGCTCGATGGACGCCCGCCGCCACTTGATTATGATTCGTCTGCCGCGATGAGCATTGTTGAAGATGCTATATCTTCGCTCCGGTAACGTGAGTGCACTGACTATACGTTCTTGATTTTGGCCAAAGTCTCGCGTCTCGCCCATTTCGCGAACGTGTGTTAGATATAAGTCTGGGGACGGCCCACGTTTTATTACGAAGGTCGACGACATCGTAAAGTATGTGAAAACGAAGACCGCATTCATCCTGAGGGTCGTGAAGTTGGAATCTCGACACAATGCGAATTTTAATTCGTTTGTGCTGAGCGTTCTGACTGAACATCTAGCGACCTTCACCAAGGAGGAATTTTGGCCGAAGGGTGTCAAGTTTCGGTGGTTCCGCGGCCGGCTCCCTGACACTGCGGGGTTGCGTAATGCATCGCAGCCATAATGTGTTTTGTAGTGTTTAGTTTTTAAAATATATGTTTATAATATGTATGCTAGTTTTAAGGTATTTATGTATGGGCCACTAGTTGCCTGAAATAAAGATTTTCATTTCATTTCATTAGCGGTCCAACATTTTGTATTTTTGACAGCGCCCGCCCCAAAGCGGAGCGCCATGTACCTAACTAGTGTGAATAATTAAATTGCATGTTGTATATCTGGTCTCATCTTTTCCAATATCCTGCCAGGCTCCCATTAACCAGGGTAAGACAAGAAGAGGACCCTTGTACTCCAGTAGTCCAATGTTGCGGATCTTATCCGAGGCACTTTTTCATTAATTATTAAAATCATTTAAAATTACCATTTTTAGTTACAACAATCCCATACATTCTATTCCACTTTAAATCTTTATTTTTATACACTACACTCAATGACATCCTTCATCGGGCCTTCGTCAGCGCCAACGTTTCAGCCAAACTCGAACCACCTGGCCTCGCCCGTGACAATGGCAAGAGGCCCGACGAAATGATCCTTGTGCTCTGGTTTGTGGGACGACCTGTTATTTGGGATACAAAGTGCACACCCCGGTACCGTCTCACCTTGGCAGAACATCATTGACAAAGGGCGCAGCTGCTGAGGCGGAAAAATACCGCAAATATACCTACCGGTCTTATAGAACGGCATATATTTGCGGCATTTAACACATTCAATACCACTAAGTGCTACGGGTTACGCTCGTAGCGCGTAGCCACGGTTTCGTCGTATGTAGCGCGTAGTCGCTACGAACAGTGTACCCGACAGTCGGGTTCTTGGTGTTGAATGTGTTAATATAGACGGTCAAGCAAATCTTGTCAGTAAAAAAAGGCGCGAAATTCAAATTTTCTATGGGACGATATCCCTTCGCGCCTACATTTTTCAAATTTGCCGCCTTTTTCTACTGACAAGATCTGCTTGACCAAGTATAGTTGAAATTTTAGGACCTTGGTGCCCAAGTACACACAAACTATTTTGTCAGTTCTCAAAAAAAAAAAACATTGATGTTACCTTTTCTCTTGTTCCTCGCCGCGGATCGGCATAGTAATCCAAAGGGGGAACGCAGCATCCTTATGGGACCCCTTCCGCAGAGATCGTACCTGGGTGATCTAGCTCAAGACTACTTATAGATGAAACACATTAGGCTAAGTTATGTTTTATTTTTGATATCAGTTTTAGTTTTGTAGGTAATTTTATTATAATTTTGTAATTAAGTATGATTTCAGTTTCAATAAAGTATAGTAATTTTTTCAATATTTCGTAGGTACTAGCAGAATGTACCCTATATTATTGATAAGCATGTGACACCACTAACAATGCTAAAGGCCAATAATCTGCCCCATCTCATAAGGTAATCGTACCTCAATATCAATATGGCAATGCCCTTCGTGATACCTTACACGATATAATTAGATGGGTACAAATGTGGAGGTTCAAAGCGAAGACATCCCAACCCAACTCATAACATGTACCCTCCATAATCATAATAGAATTGAAGTCAACGATCAATACCTAAAGGTTTACGTTCGGTGACTGAACTCTAATCATTATAACACTTTAAACTCTCGCGTTTTGTACACATATTTAATTACACAAACGGGTCTACCGCGATAAAATTTCACTTTTTTTTTACCTTTAATTCCGACGTTTCAGCTGAGTTGCACCATCTGTGGTCACGGAAAGACTGACGTCCCAACAAATGTCAACGGAGATATTAGTAAAACAACACTAAACTACCCGAAATTAGTTTATAAAAATGTTCGGGGTAGACAATTAAATTGCAGCTACCCTAATCATTAGACAAATTATAAACATAGATTTCAGCACTGCTGTATTGTAAAGTCAATCAATCACTGTAATATATCGTTTTACTTCAAGTTCGTTGTCTTTAATCAACGGTTGGTTGAATAATCGTATCAGATATACAGCGTGTATTTTTAATATTACCTCAAATTTTAACCAGACGTAGGCGTTACTATGAACCGATATTGCAAGGTAATTTTAAGTGAGTCTTCATCACTAAAGTGAAATAGTATGTTTTAATGTACCTAATGTTCATATAAACGCGATCCTCAAAAGTCACGTGTGTTTGTGAATTTTTATAAATCAGTATAACCGTGTTCCAGTATCTATTTCTCAAGCCAATGTTTTGCGATTAGGATCAATGGCTGTCCCAGTTCAAGTTCGGCAGGTTAACCCCGAACCGCCGAAATATGACTTCAGTCAAAATGTGCTCATGCATGTCATGTATATTAACAAGCTCGTTCAGAAGAGGCACTCCACCGCATGAGGACCACCTGGCGGAAATTCCAGCCGTCAGTTTGAATACGACATTGCTGCTCATCACAGTTCACGGTTTAACTAACAATGTTGTTTTGCTTTGTGCAAATGGATTAGATAGGTACTTAGATGTTTCTGTGTAAGATTGTCCTCAAATATTTTTACAAGGGTTTAGAAGAGTCACAAAACAAAATGGAAAATATAACATTATCTTGTCGAATTATTTTTCAGTTAGGTATAAAAGGTCATCATATATGCTCATGGTTCATTTAACATGCTGATATCGCGGTTTAATTTCTAGAATCCAATAGAATATGACCCTCACCTAAGGCAATGAGACGAGACTATAGTTGCCAGACACAACTCAGAGATTACAAGATTCAGAAAGTTTGAGGGTGGGCAGTCGATTCGCCCACATTACAGCTTAGAATAGCTTTATACTTCTAAAGCTATTTTAAGTATTCTCTCACTTAATATAATGGAACCTCGCGGTGTTTAAAGTAGCAAATTGATTTACAGGATGCCTATTGAATATATAAACATGACTTAAAATTCCTTATCTTTCGTAACCAAAAGCGAGAAAAATGGATCGGGAATTTGAAACTGTACAAGTCTCAGAATTGAATCAAAGTATTGGTTTATTGGTTTAGAGCGGTGGTAGCCGAGTGGATATGACGTCCGACTTTCAATCCGGAGGTCGCGGGTTCAAATCCTGGCTCGTACCAATGAGTTTCTCGGAACTTATGTGCGAAATATCATTTGATATTTACCACTAGCTTTTTGGTGAAGGAAAACATCGTGAGGAAACCTGCATACATCTGCGAAGAAATTCAAAGGTGTATGTGAAGTCCCCAATCCGCATTGGGCTAGCGTGGGGACTATAGCCCAAGCCCTCTCGCGCATGAGAGGAGGCCTGTGCCCAGCAGTGGGACGTATATAGGCTGAAATGATGCTGAATGATGAATGGTTTATTCGATTTTATGTTTAAATAAAATACTGCATATTATTAACTTTGCTTGCTATACAATACAAAAACTCTTTATTGCACACCTCATTACAGAAACCAATCCAAAAAATGCAGAAAAGAAGAGGTTAAACAACAGGCAAATCATCTTCTTTTTTGAAATTTTAGAATACATATTTCTAAAGAACCCTACAGAAAATAATATAAGAGAGACGGTATACACGAACAGTCCATAGTTTCAGTGTCGTTTCTTGATTACCCTATAATAATATAAATAAACCAAAGAATTAGGAATTTGTTAATTTAAACCTCCCATGGCTCTAGTAATATTATTTAGGTACGTAAAAGCTTAGATTTAATTAAATACTTAGGCTAGTGCTCAACTTGAATTGTGTGAGAATTCCGTTAACCTATGTTATAACACCTACAATCCATTGTGTTAAATATTTCACGCAATTTAATGTCTGAAACTATCATGATGCCGAATTATTCAGACGAGTAATAAGCGGCATTTTGATTTAAATAATCTGTTATGGATTTGGCATTGATTTTATATGACTCTCAGTATTATCAGTAGGTACATCTCGCTCTCGTTAATTTCGAATCAATAACAGATTGTCGCTCCAAGTCGGTTACTAAATTCGACCTTGCCTACCAATCTAGTAAAAATAATACTTTAAATTTTGATAATAAAATGTTATACATATTATGTTATATATCTGTGCCGCCAAGTTGCTCACAAATGTCTAAGCAAACCTTTATAACTTCGCACGTTCAGGTATTTTAAAAAACTGTATCCGCTCTGATATATTTAATGTCGACTGTACACATGCGTGAATGTTTACAACGCGCCGTGTAGTAGCTGGGTGCCGGCCTTCCCCGAGGCCGGCTGACCTGGATCCGGCGCGGCGTGACTCATTGTTGTGGTGCGCTGTGCAGCGCGCACCATCCAGCGCCGCGCCGCGCCGCACTCGTACTCGACCGCAGATTATGTTACACACAGACGTGCTTGAAAAAAATGTGAACGAAAATTTAGTTTAGAAGAGGGATAGGTTACTCACCAACTAATTTTTTAGAAGTCATTTTGATAACCTACAACCTCTCCATTGTATTTAACGTTAAACGAAATGATTTTTTTTTTATATTTTCAGAGGTCTCGTTACACCCTTAAAGTGAATCGGCCGAGGCTTTTTCGATTAGAGATGCGCAAAACGCTTCACCGAGTTAAAAATATTGATTCATATCTTTCGCTCGCGGTGATATGTATCACTCATTTCGCTCATTTCGCTCAGTGGATCTGTAAGCTATATTGTTCACGAGTGAGTAGAGAGAGATGTCAATCAATCAGATGACATAAGTGCGACCAAGATGGCGAATCACACGATACGACCCCGCCATATTTTCCCGACATCCTCCGAATTCTTCCGAACCACTCCGAAACCTATTCGCATCGTCTCACTCGCTCACTCGCTCGTCACGCTCGGCCCAGCTCATTCGAATCATGAGAGGGAAAGAGCGAGCAAGGAACACTGAGATATATGAGTTACTGAGCGAAATGAGCGAATTGAATCTGCACTGAGTTGAAGAGTGAGTGAGTTCAGTCAAATGATACAGTTCATTTAAATCACTCACTCGTGAACGACACATGCCTATTTTCGATGGAATTTTCCATCAACGAAACTTTGTTATCAGGTTACTATAGTTCGTATTTTTTGGCATTAGAAATAGACTACGCGATATTGACATGTGTTTTAATTGAAAAACGCTTTTAAAAATCAGTAACTTACTTATGAAAGCAAAAGAATGTAAATAATATACTTATATATGATTCATAATTGTTACATATTTGCCGTGACTTATTTTTCAATAAAAAGACACGTCAAGATTGTTTACCTTTTTTCTAATGCTAAAGAACTTCTCGACAGAAATGAAAATGATCTTATTTGACATGTCGGCCTCGACCCGCATCACATTGAGTGAGTGTCTGTTCGGAAAGAGAAGAGTTGTGGAATGTATTGATGGGCTCCATACATTCCACAACTCTTCTCTTTCCGCACACACTCTAAACTCCAAGTCGTAATTAGATTCCAAAAAAAGTAAGACAATGTTGCCACTGCAATAATTTGTTTGTAAAATAGTAAATTTCTTTTTATAAATAAACACGCTAAGATAATTTATTTATTGGTAATTTTACTCCTACTATTTTAAAATGTACTTTTATTTACTTATTTTTACATACATACAAGACGCGCTAGTAAAAAGTGGCAACATTGTCTTACTTTTTTTGGAATCTAATTATGATTTTTAGTTTACGTGAAACCCAATGTATAAAGGCCCCAGTACACAATGAGCCATCGCCGGCCACTCCAAGGGACGCATTTATGTGTTAGAGGGAGCAAGTGATATTGCTATCTCATTCTACCGCATGGCTGCGTCCCTTGGAGTGGCCGGCGATGGCCCATTGTGTACTGGGGCCTTAAGACTGAGACATTTTGTTATAGAGTCGGACCAAAAAAAGTCTGTAGCGGATTTGATAGCCCACGCAGTGCATCAAGTGTCATTTATACGTCATAATTTCATAGAAGTTTGACGTTTAAAATAACACGTGCACTGCGTGGGCTATCAAATCCGCTGCAGACTTTTCATGGACTGACTCTAGGCTGGATAGTATTTGTAATGCATCTTAGGTAGTTGTACACATGCGAGCTGCACGTATGAGGTGTCAAAGCCGTAACGTACCCAATTACTGAAATATGGCTTAACCGTCCGACGGCCCTTTAATTATGTTGTTAGTCATTGTTATCTAGGGAATATTCACTACCGCTTTTCAACCCTTGCACGTGGGCTGCTGTCTGTGTGAACGTTTCAGTTGTAAGCACGGGGCTTAGTATCACGTGGAGAGGTCGCCAACAAAGGCGGCGGGCTTCGTGTAAATTGTTTAATAACAAGTTCACAGCATTATGACGGACTTTATGAAGGAACGTGTATTTTGTATGATTTTAGATTAATTAGAAGTGTTTAAATACCGTCAATTATTAGTAGCAACCTTTATATTGAACAGTTACCTCATGCCCCTCACGATTGTTTAGAAAAAAACAAGGATCTTCAAACAAAATAACGTTACCTACTATTACTTGTTTAACAAATAATAACGTTTTTGTCTATGGATATAAAACAGTAGAAAAAGGAAGAAAATATGCAAGCTGGTGAGGAAACGGTTTAAGGGTTAAGTTGCAGTGTTTTGTTTCATGTAGATTGTATACATATGGAACATTTATTATAAGCAGTCGAAATTATAACACCTTCTACCAATATATATATATAGATTATTAATAACTCTAGCAATAATTATTCACAAAAGTGCCTGCGTAGTTTATGGTTGATGTGATGATTTTCTTGTCTTGGCTCCGTGGCTCTCTTCATTGCAGAAAACAAGCTACGTAACCTTCGTAAATATTCAGTCTTATTTCAAACGATGTGTCCGTTTCACAAGCTCAAAACCTTTTTCTTTTTATAACAGAAATAATATTTGCGTTCAAAAAGTACAAATCCGTTGGCATAATTAATTCTTGGCTTGCCCTAATTTCCCGTAAAATAAGGTCTTGGATTTGAAGAGATGACATTTGTTTATGGTTGAAAAACATGTCTGAAACACTATAACTCATACAGAAATATGTCTGAGAGGAGAGACATAATGGTTTTTCAAATCATGTGTAGAATGACTAAGTAATTAAAGCTTACCTTTTTTATACACTAATGAGAGTAATCTAAGTCTTATTATTACTTTTCATTTCTCATGCTCTGAAAGAGGGTCATTGTTGTTCTAAAAGGTGTGCAGAAAATGATACGTTTCTGCACTAGAGCACTGCATAATTTTGTTTTACGATAAGCAATTGAAATTTGCGTATAAATGGATTTGTTATACAATTTCCATTCTGATATTTGACTCCCCATTCCATAAATAACGATACTTTTGCCTAAATTGTTAATTGAAAGGACCGTAAAAAAATACTATAAAAATGTATACTTCGTAATGTTTTTAAAAAAACACATTCATTTTGCTTTCCTCGTATTCGAAATGAAAAGTAGAGTGTTTAACGTGACATTTATTTCGATGCGTAGGTGCCTTCAGAACTAAAGCCATCCATGTGTGTGATATTATCATATTATATTATCACAAGTATGGGTCGTGTATTCTTAAATTTATATGGGTATTTTAAAAATATCATAAAATTGAATCAAGTTAACATTGGATGGTATTTGCTATGAGTATGACAAAGTGTGGTAATGTTATCAAATTTCTATGAATATATGACGTTTACAATGACACCAATACACATTGTCATTGCCTGTTATTTGGGCATTTTCACTTTACTGTGCACCTTTAACGGCCGGTTAGCAATCGTTACGAAACTGACGGTCAATGTCAACTTTCATACATTTTGTCAGGAATGTAACGGTTAGACGTTACTGAAACACGACTTAAGTCGCGCTTTAAAGTGCAAGTTAAACGCAGTCACCTCTGTTATTATTTCTATTTTCTTTTGTACTGTTTTCTTTTATTGAGGTGTGCCTGTGCAATAAAGAGTATATATTTGTATTGTATTGTTCTGTTAAACTCGTTAGAGAGTTAGCTGAGACGGACTCTAATACTTAACACATTCACTGCCAGCGCGAGGTACGCGCTACGAGCGTAGCCGATATTTAACACGGTAAAAACCGTATGTAGCGAAAAGCGTTGACAGTGAATGTGTTAATTACAATCTATAACCTTTGCGAACAACGTGGGTTTGAGTGATGATAGACATTACAGAAACAAATCTTAAGTGCTAATCGGATTGGTTAATAACATTGATGATTAGGTACTTCCTAGCTTTCCAATATCGGGGTCGGAGATTCAGTCCAGGCTGATTTAATGTATAGTACTTAATCTTTGCATATTTAAACTTGCTGTGTAGTGAGTTATGTGGAAAGGGATAATATTGTATGTATTAGTATGCAATATTTGGGAGACCGAGCTTTGCTCAGAAAACATATAAAAACTTAAAAATGCTCGTTTTCCCAGAGACAAGACCTAGCTAGCTAGATCAATTTATCGGCCCCAAAAACCCCCATATAGCAAATTTCAGCGAAATCGTTAGAGCCGTTTCCGAGATCCCCGAAATATATATATATATATATATATATAAGTAAAAAAGAATTGCTCGTTTAAATGTATATTAGATAAGCTTTAACAGATTAAATATACCTAACTGTTTCTGTTATTTAACTTTCAATGCAATAAACATAAAAGATTAAAAATATGTAGGTAATTATTAATTTGACAGGCTTTAACGCGGGCGCACAATATAAAATGAACCTACATGACACAACATAATATATGTCATTATTTAGGTACGAATAAGGCACAATGAAGGGCCTCTGTGTTAAAGTAATTTGTCCATATAGTTTTTCTTTCTTCTATTTGAATCGTACCTACGCTTAATGGCACATTTTGCTTGAAATGAGGTCATCCCCGGGATCGGTGACAGTGGCCGGGGAATCTCTCACCTGTCGGTCGTTGCCCCGCACTTGACATGCCGCGGATGCTGCGTGAACGCGCCATTAATTAGACTGCCGAGATTAAGTTGTCGGAGAGGAATTCGACAGCAGACTACATCCCGCCGCCGCGACGCCGCCCATCTGTAACCGATGCATGCTTTCAGTTTCATTCCTTCCCGATTTATTATACGCGGGAATAATTGGCCAGTTAACACTCCCGGAGAGTACGACTTCCTTTGAGACGGGGAAAAATTGTCGACTCTTTTATGGCGCCACGTACTTTTTTTCTTGACAACAAACAACTGTTATATGTCCAGAAGGTTTATAGGCGTTAGGTACTTTGTTGACACATTGCTAAAGTTACAATTTAAAGACTATAAGATTTGTATACATGAGCGGTTCTTTTATTTTTTGCCATTTTTATATATTGTGACCTTTTTTTGCCACTTTTGTGTTATTTCTAGTCAGGACGCGAGTGAAAAAAGTGTCCTAAAATTTCCATACATTTTTCAAAATTTCCTTTTCACCTCAGCAGCTCGAACAAGGGTACTTTGCTTCTTAAAAATAGTGAGCAAAATGCGATTTTGCTCACTGAGTGAGACAAAATGTCATTCAAGTGACCTTTATAGTCAAATGTCATTTCAACATGCGGGGTCTAATACAAGTTCGAAATACTTGGGTTCTATTATCTCTGTCCCTTTCACACTGTAAGCAAAAAGAAACAGACGAATAAAAGTTCAAGCGACATTCAACGGTATATTGACTGTTTATAATAGACCCCCGAAAAACTTCAGAACGCATCGTTCCAAACCAAACCACGTACGAGCTCCGTACGAGTATGAATTCTTAATAATTATTTAATTAAAATAAAGTTTAAGATTCGATAAAAATACTATATTTTAGGTATTTTATTGTACAATTAAAATAAAGAACTCAAAAAATACACAGATTATCACGCAAAATTAATTATTTTACTTTTAAGAATTTCTACTACAGTTGACAAATAGTACGTATCCGCAATTCGGACCGTATCTTACAAAGTTTTTTTTTACAAAAAAAAAGTTGTCGGTTGAAGTGTCAGTTGTTGATGTTCGTTATTTCCATATTATTTTACTGAAATTTATTATTACGTTTTGTTTTTGTGTTCGATTGCGGTAATTAAACTTAATTGTTTGTATATCTTAAGAAAACATCAGTGCATAGGTATTGAGTGACGAAGAAGGATTACATTTTTCAAGTTGTCTAATAGGTATGTTCTCACTGCTAAGGTGTGAAAAATTTTGTGTACTACACGAGATCAAAGTTATTTACATCTCGTGCGCTTTTGAGTCCCTTACTACGCTCAAGATTCTAAATTAGATTCACTCGCTACGCTCGTGAATCTATTATAGAATCTTTCGCTTGCACGGGACTCAAAATAAGCACTCGAAGAAATATCAAACTTTGATCTCTTGTTGTACAAATAACTATTTTATTACCGCCATACAAAGTATATGGGGAAATGGTAACATAATAGGAAAAAAACTCTGGGACATTTTTTTATCCCATTAGGATCGAAAGAGCTCGTGATTCTGAGTATAAATAACACAAAACTGGCAAAAAAGGTCACAATATATAAAAATGGCAAAAAATAAAAGAAACACTCACATAATAATATAGTGGTGACAGGATGGTAAAATTAGTAATATTCGAACTATGTAGTATGAAATATATATCATAATAAGAACCCGACTGTAGCCGAGCTATTATCTTTCGAGTCTCTTGGGTAGATCGAGTTCTTCTATTGAAAACGTTATGCACCTTCGGTCGCACATGTCTGTCTATGCGTTTAGAGGTTGATAATTTTCCCTTTGAGTTGCAATTATATGAATGTAGGTACAGGAGATCAATTCAATAACGCTCTAATGATCAGATGAGATTCTATTGAGTTGATAACCAAAATGCAGGCCTAGGTCACTCTCTTGCACGTTGCCTGCAAATTTTTATTTGGTTATGGGTAAAAGTGCTGAAAATCGCAGAATATAATAAATACTAAGATGTGTACTTACTTTAGCTGTTTACGAGTGGCGACATATTCGAGCGGCTAATCGTTCATTTGTCCTTTCATTAGTGAGCTGACAAGCGACGTATTTGTATCATTGGGGCTCCTAATAAATGTCACATACCTGTAACAGTAATCATTCACTGCAGGCTCGCCCGTGAGTCATCAGTCAACAAGTTCGTGGGCGACAAATAACAAATACACTTATTTTTACGAACTTTACGACACGTAATTCTGCTAATATTAGCTGATGCACGTTGACACTCCGTTTTGGTTACGCCGATGATATTAAAGTCGCATTTTTTCTCTAAATTGGGAACTTCTTTATTTTTATGTGACACAGTGTAGGTATTTTTATTAGTTCCGAAAGATGTTGGCATTTCCTTCAACAAGGAATAAAACTTATAAATAACTATGTTCAGAAATAACGGATTTCATTGTTGTCAGCTTGTCAGTCATGTTTTAGCGGGAAACTGAGCATGAATCTTTAGAATATTCTGAATCATTCTTTGTTTTGGGTTTGTTCCAAAATTGAAGCACGTGTACTCGTGCAGGAGTTATCTATTGGGTGTGTAAAGTATGAATATAAAAATAATTAATATATTTTCTGTCGATATATCAATATTTAATAGAATTTCAGAAAATATAATCACTCATTTTATATAATATACATTTGGTATATTATTAAAATGTTTAATATTATTTTATATAATTATCTTTCGGTATAACACTAATTTCTTGTACCGTTCATGTGATATAATGCTCATTTATTATACAAGTTTTATTATATAATGATTATTCGGTATAATATAGGTATTTTTGCAAATTTCGTTTTATTTACCTAATTTTTTCAACTTATTTTTTTTTTCATTTTATGTAGGGGTCGCAATTCCAATCTAACCAAAGTCCCCTGCCGATTTTGTCTGTCTGTGTGAACTGATTTTCATGCAGTTTTTCTAATTATCATGCGGTTTATCTATTCTTGAGGATGGTTTAGGAGCATATCACAATATCAGCATTGTATATATTATGTTATAAGCGAAATGACATACTTTAGATATTTTTATTAATAGTTACATTATTGTCTTAGGTTTACCTGTAAAAATAGTTGTAAGTGTGGAAATAAATAAAATAAAAAAATAAAAGTTTTGTATAAACCGTGCGAAGCCGGGGCGGGTCGCTATAGGTAGCAATATTACGTGCAATAATTATTAAATATGTTTTGTTCGTGTGACTCAGTAAGCAGAGCCCCACTTTGTGTCATGTTCAACATGACCTTAATGTTTAAAATGACTACCTAAATGTTGTTGTTCAACTCTAATGCCGTCAAATATATTATGATAATGAATAATGATACATATTAAAGGTATTCTATATGTATAGCGTATTTTTAACTGTTTTCTGCTGCTCGCTTTGTCTTATCAAGCGAGAACTCTGTGCTGTTTTCGCTTGAATCGTAAAATCGAATGTAATTATTATATATAGGCGTTGCGCGTTGTGTATAAGTTGAAATAATGAATCTGGAGTAGAATCCTACTGGTTTCAACTACGTACAGAGACATGTTTTTGTACATGGTAAATGCTAATATGTTAGGTACCTACCAGTGGCGGCGCGTGGAATTTTTCGCTAGACAACTCGGAGCAAAAAAAAACACCTACATGAAACACCTACATTATGTACTTATTTTTTCATGATAAGCGAAGGTAAAGTAAAGCGCTAGGTGTGTCCTTGGGTGCGTTCTTTTGCAGTTAGTGTATAACCACCTTTGCCATACTTGTCATCACTGACGTCACATAAACAGTGTATGTCGAGTATGACAAAAGCGGATTCCTACTCCTAAATTCCTAACAATCCTAACTAATAAGTTTTTTGCAAAAATTTTATTTTTGGTACAAGATTTTATCGCTGACTATACTTTTCTTACGACAGAAAACTAATACTCATCGAGACAATTCTAAAAACCCCTAACACAATTAGGTTGCGTTGTTTCATCACAGAGTTCTTATGGCGACCTCCTGTCTCCATCATCAGATCAGTTCGACAGTATGATATTATTGTATTGTCATCAGAACTACATACAGGTGCCAATTTTCATGACGCTACGATCCTTGGAAGATGGTTAAATTAGTTACCTTAGATTCCATTACATAGTTACATACAGACCAACCTAATAAAAGCTTGTTAAAAACAAGGACTGACGTTGAAACACCTGCACGAACAATACGCAACACTAATAACACTCAAAAATTCACTGCTTTAGTCTTTATATATAAATATATGCATAAAACTAAGTAAAATCTCATTAAAACCTATAAAACTCTAATAAAAACAACAATAACAACAAATCTTGGCAACAACCGGAACGGAAGTGTTGTCATAACATAATATTATTCCATTTTCACCCACGACCCACGACTTCCAAAATCTATTACTACCAATTAATTTATAAACAGTACTTTCTTTGAAGAAACCCTCGTTATCAAATTACCTTAACTAAACTTGCGACTCCATAATATTCTTGGATTTTGTAATAAAATTTCTTTTTTTAAAGGTTTTTTGAAAATTTGGTTTTAATGATAGCAAAATACAAAAAAATGTTACCCATTAATTCAATTCAATGTTTTGGTACGGCAACATTAACCACACGAGCGGCAAACGCGACTCGATTCAAAATTGTGAAACATTACACTCCAATATAAATCTTACCTATTTGTATTTAAGGTTTAAATTCAAATGAAGCAGCACTTACGCCACTCGCGGACATTGACTGTGTGCGTGCATTTTTCCAATATAAACCTTACCTTGTTACGTTTAAGGTTTTTATTTAAATGAATAACTCGATACAAAACCGTGTTATTTTGATGCGTAAATACGCGGACTTTCTTTAGCGAACTTTATGAGCGTGTGCGTGAGTTTTCGTATGTGTGTGGTGGCTCATGAATGAATACTCAAGCTTAAACTTAGTCGCCCGCGCGCCCGCTATGATTAGTTGATTTAATCAATAGTGAAGCTTTAGTAAATCGTGTTATCGATTCCAAGGTAATACGTAGTGTTTTCATTATGGATATATATGTAGCAATAAATTTTAGGCAAGCCGGTGGGAATCGGGTTGTATGAAGCCGCCGCTACTGGTACCTACCTATTAACGCGAATATTACGTATGTATAAGTAGTTTTTATTTTCATCTCAGCATATTTCAAGCTCAGTTTAATACATGTTAGTAACGGCTCCCATTTATTATATTGTCCATAGCGTCGGCAGTGAA
Source organism: Cydia splendana (assembly GCF_910591565.1). NCBI lineage: Eukaryota > Metazoa > Arthropoda > Insecta > Lepidoptera > Tortricidae > Cydia > Cydia splendana. Next base: position 6,483,246 of record NC_085964.1, read on the forward strand.
TTGCTCCGTCGATGACTAAAAATAATAATTGGGCTTGCGATGAAATCTGGAGGGCAAATATTAAAATAACTCCCCGGAACGCGAGGCGCACAAAGACATTATTCACATTATGCATAAACAGAACCGTCCATGTTTACACAAATTACACACTAAATAGGCAATAAACTCCATTAACACTGATTTTGAATGACCGTTCTTTAAGACTGCGTCGACCGTCCAGTAGCGCCCTAATTGGGGGAAACTGAACGGCAAATGGTGGCCATTTTTCCGTTAAGGTGATAAAGTCAAAAGTATTTAAGTACTATGTGACAAAGACCAAAAGAAGACAACAATTTTAATACCTATAGCCTGCTCTTCTTGAGCCGACTGGCATTATCAGAGATGATGGCAAGAGGCCCGATGGGGTGTCTTTAGTTCCTTGGAGCTTGGGACGGATGTTAGTGTGGGATACTACCTGCGTAGACACACTGGCACCGTCCCACCTCCAACGGACTACTGTAAAAGCGGGCGGAGCGGCGGAAACCGCTGAAATTCTAAAACGTAACAAATATAAGAGCCTCGGTAGAGAGTACCATTTTGTACCATTTGGAGTTGAAACTCTAGGTCCATGGGGTCCCAGCGCGCATAAGTTGTTCGCAGAAATCGCGAAGCGTCTGGTTGACGTAACTGGTGACCGAAGAGCTGGCGGCTACCTCGCACAACGTATCAGCATTGCGATACAGCGAGGAAATGCCGCCAGCATCCTTGGTACAATGCCTCAAGGGCCTATTTTAGATTTAAGCTAGTAATTAATTTCGTTTACTAGTACCACTGTATATATATTGTATGTAAATAAATACCTATACTGATTTCTACAAATATTAATTGTTTTTTTAAAAAACACAATTCCACCAATGAGGTCGCCACTGGACGGTCGACGCAGTCTTAAGTAATAAAATACCTAACAATTGAAGAAATAATTTTCCTTTATACAGTTGTTTATGGCAGGCAAACTGTGATCTGTTTTTGGAGCAACCATATTTAATCTTCTTTATATGCATTGTAACTAGTTGTGCTAAGTCAGTTTTAGCCGTATGAAGGTTACATATCAGAATACCGAAAATTAATATACCTAATGTCGAATCACCTATGCTCGATTCACCTATTTTTAAATTACCTAACGATCATTTTACCTAAACATTGAATGACCTAAGTTTATAATACCTAATCTCAATTAACCTAATGGATGAAACACGTAATTAACGTTTTACCTAATACAAATTTTACCTAACGCACGTTTTACCTAAAGCTATTATACCTAATTCATGAAACACCTAAAGCTGACATACCTAATGTACGATCCGCCTAAAGCTGATATACCTAATGAACGATATACCTAAAGTTGATTTACCTAATCGATAAAATACCTAAAACTGTTATACATAACGAACGAAATACCTAAAGTCGATATACCTAAAGGACGGAATACCTAAAATCGATATACCTAATGCATGTTATACCGAAAGTCGATATACCTAATGGACGATATGCCTAAAGTTGATTTACCTATTGAACGAAATACCTAGAGCTAATATACCTAACGCACGTAACACCTAAAGTCGATATACCTAATGCACGAAATACCTAAGGCTGGTATATGTTTTAACGAACGAAAATACCTACTGTAAGTTTCGTTTACAGTGACATATTGGTTACCACGGCCTATACCATGACCTATTCAATGGAAATACCAGCTGAGCCCACCATTTAATGCCGTAATAACGTTTAACTGTGGCATTACGCCTTTTTAAGTTTTTACTATGAAGGGGAGACTTTTTGTGATAACTTAAAAACGGGTAAATTTATCATGTTTGCTATAGTTTTCTTTGAATGTCTTTCTTAAGCTCTAGTTCCAAGGTTTTTTTTTATATTTTTTGGATTCATTGTTCAAAAGTTAGAGGGGGACACATTTTTTTTTCAGAGCGGTTATTGCCGGAAATATTTACTTTGTCAAAAAATGTTGGTTAAAAACCCATTCCTTTAAAAACCTATCCAACGATACCACACACTATAGGGTTGAAGCGAAAAAAAAATCCACCCCCAATCAATTTACGTGTAGGCGAAATACCCTAAAAAATTTTTTTTTAAAGATTATATTGTACAAGTTGTGTAGGCGAAATACCCTAAAAAATTTTTTTTTAAAGATTATATTGTACAAGTTTGTTGGATTTATTGATTTATATATTTATGCCAAATTGCAGCTTTCTAGCACTAACGATCACGGAGCAAGGCCTCGGACAGACGGACAGACAGACAGACGGACATGGCGAAACTATAAGGGTAGTTGACTACGGAACCCTAAAAAAAAGGATTGTATTATAAATTAATTTAAGTTTGACATTCTAATTTATTTTTGACTGCGCATAACATTATTTGATTTAAACTATTTTTTGCTTTTTGTTTTAGAGTTTTTAATTTTAATCTGAATTTAATCAATAAATGTATAGATTTTATTATATTTAATTTAATAATTTTATTATAGGTATATATTTACTTATATTATCTGCAGTAAATGATTTTTTATAACGACTTTAGGTATTTCGTTGATTTTTTGTTTGTTCTCTAAGTGGAAGTAATTTATTCAATAACAAAACTTATACAAACTATTATTAAAATTATGTATAAACTAAATAAATTAAAACGAACACTAATAAAATAAATAAATAAAACTTACCCACCTACCTTAGGTCCCCCAGATCTGTCCCCTGCGGAAGGGTGTCCATAAGGCTGGCTACATTCCCACGCTGAATAGCTATGCCTATTCTTTGGCCTAGGAATGAGCCAACCCTAGGGTCACCCGTGGTTTCCAATAGTCTTTTTTTAGGCCCTTAAAAAGATTGTGAGCGTCACGACACCACGGCCCCAGGGTCTCTACTGCGAACGCCGCAAATATGTGGTTGTTTGTAAGACCAGCATATTTGCGGCGTTTTAGGGTTTCAGCCGCTGCCGCCGCCCCGCCAGCTCTCTGAGACGTGGCGACTAGATGGGACGGCGCTAGGGTGTCTACACATGTGGCATCCCAGATGAGCGGCCGTCCCATCTGCCAGGGGATGAGGGTTATTCCATCGGGCCTCTTGCCATCGTCGCGCGCCAGACCGGCTGGTTCCAACGCGGCCGGCACGCCCACGCTGACAAAGGCCCGACGGATGACATCGTTGAGGCTGGCGTGGCGGGACAGGCGGCCGGCACTCCTTTGGCAGGAGAGGCCGTGGGAGCCCAGACTGTCAACTTCTGTTCCGCAGGGACAGCTGTGGGGGACAACTATTTCGGCGCCTAGGCGGAGGCCGACAGCCAGTCTGAAAGAATTATTGTCCAGTAAAGTTGCGCAATTAATGGAGGGGAAGGCGTGTAGCCAAAAGCCGGATTCATGTTGGGATGAGGCAAGAAGGCGGGCTTTTTCTGTGTTGGATTGTGCTGAATTTAGCAGCCAGTTTTGTACTTTGTACTTTCGTTGATTAGATACAGTCAACTGTAAAAATATGGGTGTAGCCAACTTATTCAAAATTATGTCCCATAGTTCTTAATTCGCATTCGCTGACATAAGAGCTATGGGACATATGTTTGAGATGATTTTTGCACCCATATTTTTACAGTTGACTGTACCTAATAAGTATATCAACTGTATGTGTTACGTGCATTAGGTATATTAACTTTAGGTATTTCGTTCAATAGGTAAATCAACTTTAGGGATATCGTACATTAGGTATATCGACTTTCGGTATTACGTGGATTAGGTATATAGACTTTAGGTATTGCGTGCATTAGGTATATCGACTTTAGGTTTTTGGTTCGTTAGGTGTAACAGCTTTAGGTAATTCATGCAGTCGGTATGTCAGCTTTAGGTAATTCGTGCATTAGGTATATCAAAATTAGGTGTTTCGTGTATTAGGTATATTAACTTTGGGTATTTCATGTATTAGGTAAATCGGTTTTAGGTATTTCAAGCATTAGGTGTATCAAGTTTAGGTAGATCGACCATAGGTATTCTGAGCTTAGGTAAAATAATTATAGGTGAAACGTGCATTAGGTAATTCGTTCATTAGGTGTAATGAGCTTAGGTTAATAAACAATTAGGTGTTTAAAAAAATAGGTGAATCGAGCATAGGTGATTCGACATTAGGTAAATCAACTTTCGGTATTCTGATATGTAACCCGTATGAATGAGGTTTTATGTTGTTATTCGAGGAAACGTTTCCGGAAAGGGATAAGAAGCCAAAGAGCTCAGGCCGCGACGCCGACGGCGCGCCGGCGGCGGCGGCGCTGAGCGCGCTTCGCGGAACCTACTCCACTTCGCCTTTGTAAGGATTCACCTTATTTACAGCGTAGTTAATTATTATTTCATAACAACGCAATTTTCATTAAAATATTATAGGACCGTTGATACTAATACTTTACTTGTTATTGGAAACCATAAAAACATCTTTCAATAGCTTATTAAAGCAGTGAAAAGCCAAAGGAATATACTACAACATTGTAAAACACCTTATCCCATGATGGGGTAATTTTAAAACGTATCTTAATTCTTAAGGTCTTTTTCTACGTGAATGAAGTATTCGAATATACTTTTCATATTTAAAATATTATTTAATATGTATATCACACACTGTCTAAATGAGCCTTAAAAGTGCTACGTGACCATTATGTACATACACAATAGAGATGGTACTTACCTATTTGACGCGACGCGATACGGCAACTGACAGTGTTTCCTGTTTGTTGTTAGTAACATCAGTAACATACATAGGTGACACTCTGTTTTGCCTTACAAAATGACTCTCTTAACGGGGCAAATCGGGCAAAAAAAAAACAACGGGTTGTACTCCGTGAGTGCCGGCAGAAGTGAAAACTGAATGACATTGTAACAGTTTTTCGATCAAGTCACGTGTCCGTCTTACGAATCTTACGGTCACGTGACCTGTCGCTAGTTTAACATTTTTTCCCCATCACAAAAAGTGCACAGCGCCGCTATAGAAGTTTTCACTTCAATAAACAATTCGAGAAAAAAACAAGCAAAACACTTACTTTATGTAACATCATTGCATAAAATCTTAGTAGTTATAGGCAATCGCAGCAAACCACCATTTTATCAGACAACAATCGTTCAATAAATGCTTTCTAAAAATAACTTATCGAGTGTCCTCAGTGATACCAAGCGCCCACTTGATGCCGCCGCTCGCTCAGACAATAGCACTGAAACCACTGTGGGTACTTTTCTAACTAGCCCTACCTACTACATTTTAGTTAAGTACATAACTAAGCTTCAGAGTCCCCAGTAAGCTCCCATACAAACGGAGTTTCGTTCTCATTTTAAAGCTACGTTTTGGATTGTAATGAAACTTTGCACATACAATTACATGAGGTATATCTATGTAGTCCTGTAATAAATTTTATTAAAATACTAAATGCGTAAGATACTTGAAATATTACATCATAAACCATCAATACAACTAATCCTATTAAAAATTAGAACTTATACCTAAACATACTCAATCATTAAATTAATAAATTACATTAAAATTAACTTTAAACTAAACTTAATTAAAACTAAGCTAAATAAACAAAGCCATAACTAAGAACTTAGTCAAACAACCTGAAATTAATCATGTAATTAGGTTATAGTTTATATAGCACCAGTTTATAAAACAAACAAAATAGACCAAAAACAATTTTTGTATGAAAAACTTAAATTCGCTTTATTTTTTTAACTATGGTATTTGAAGCAAAAATAATTTGATTTACTTATTTTTACATAAATACAAGACGCGCTAATAAAAAGAGGCAACATTTTCTTACTTTTTCTGGTCTTGAATTACGTTTTGCAGTATACATAAACTAATTACAGCCCTAGATATATCTTATCCTATTGTAAGTACAAAGTTTCAGAGCAATCTAGCTAGTCGTTTTAAAATGAGAGTTTAGGTAACTACGGTGTATGGAGAACCGAGCTTGCTGGGGACTCTTAATATCTGGTCAGAGCGTTCAGTTTATTAGCCACATATTTATTAGCCATTTATTTCAAGAAGGACAAGCTTACTAAGTACCTAGTCTTAGATAAAAGGTCAAGTGTTGAACGTATTGCGTTACCTATGCCACGAGCTGCGCCATTCTATTTTCAGTTATAAGCGCATTGTAATATGCCTACTTGAATAAACTAATTTTTCATCTTTATCTTTATCTTATTTAGTGTTCGAATTACAGGACATTTTTATGCCGACATTGGAATTCTCGTGTAGGTATCCCGTGACCTATTTTTAGGGGCGTTGTGTTTGCTCTATTGTGAAAACGAATACCTATTGTCAGAAAATCTATTGACAAACGGAATGGCACGTGTGGTCATGTATGTAAGGATGACTCACGCTAGACCGGGCCGGGCCCGGCCCGAGGCTTCCGAGATGTCATTTTCTATGACGACTGATCGGTGATCATGTGGTGCTTTCCATAGAAAACGAAGCGCCGGAAGCTCCGGCCCGGCTCAGGCCCTGCCCCGGCCCGGCTCCGGCCCTGCCCCGGCCCGGCTCCGGCCCGGCCCCGGCCCGGTCTAGTGTGAGTCATCCTTTAAGGTGTGATACGCGATCCCTGGGCAGTTGCCCGTATGAGCTGTGCACATAAAAGGCTTTGAGTGGTACATTTGTATGCAATGCAATTATTGGTATTGAAGTGTTGTAATCACTCATACTGATTAGTAGGTAAATAGAGTGAATGTTGGTGGAATAGCAATTAATATTACGCACGTTCTTGGTGCATGAGTGGAAAGATATGTGCAATTATTGATCAGTTGATTAGCTTAGAATAGTATTAGTCGTAACAAGAATACCTATATAATAGTAAAAAACAATATACTGCAGAAATTATTTTTTGACAGCATATTTTTTTATATAGGTATATGTGGTGAATTGCTGAGGCGACGAAATTGGCCAGGGATTGAAATAGCTCTGAACTTAAACTTTCTTTCACGTCCTATTAACCCATTAGCTGTCAGGCTGTCACGTCCACTTTTTGTAAAACTACTATTTTCTGATTCTAGGTGATGTAACAAGCTCATGTGAAACAAGCCAACAGCGCTAATGGGTTAATTAGATAGTTCGCAACGCAACAAAATATAACCGTGTTGCATTACGCCGTTTGGTATTAAGTTTGTGTACATTCGTGCATTTTCTATACCTAGGTTAAAGTAATTAATTTCACTCAAACATACGTCAGCTATTTGTGGACCTATACCTATGTAGTAGGTAGCCTATACCTACTTGTTAAATCGTGAATTTACATAGGCATACTCTTGGATTTGATTGTACAAAAAGGCCTTTGATTTTACCTGACAGAGGCTAGAGTGATGCTTGGCCTAGATCTTGAAAAGGAATTAGGTATATTAAGAGTAAGCGTTAAGTAGGTACTCGTACCAGACAAAGAGGCAACTTACCTACTTCTAATTTTTAAAGGGCTTGCTATTTTTGGCATAGAAACAGTCAAATTGGAAGCTTTAAGTACTTTATCAGTTATATTATGTAAGTACTGGTAGAAGGAATATTAAAATTTATATAAAAAAAAAAAAAAAAATTAATTTATAATACCTGGTCCATTGAAATTATATGTATGTGTTGTACCAATTTTAGTTACCACTTGAACAATATTTTTTATGATTTAAGGCAACATATAATATATCACCATCACCATCACCCATCCATCGACCATCGAGTGCGCCGACTTCTGGCCGAAAGGTGTCGTGTTTCGGAGGTTCCGGGGCAAACTGCCGAATCCGATACAAAAGCAGCCGATGCAACGGAGCCATGCCGTTTTGTCGACTAAATAGTGTTTAGTTTTAAGTTTATAAAATACATATGTATGTTAGTCTGTAAGGTATTTGTAATATGGGCCTTGTTGCCTGATTCAAAATTATAAATAAATAAATATATGAAATATTTCAAATTTGTGTAAGTAGAACTAGCTTTTACCCGCGATTTCGCTGCGTTAAATCATTGATACCCATGGCACAATAAATAATAGTACTAGGTACAGAAGACTCACTCTCTAACAAAACGCGTCAGTTACGATCAGGACAGATACGAGTATGGCCGCTAGGTGGCGACAGCGCCGCGCGCGGCTTACGGCTAGCCACCAAAATTGGTGTGGAACGGATGTACTTTTAGCTACCTGTAGCAAAGTGACGAAATCGCGGAGTGAGCCACGCCTGCCCATGGCTTGAATTTCAGTAGGAGGCCGATTCTAATTTTACAATTTGTAATGGTTATGAACTGGTTTTTAACGATTTTGACGATCGTCTTTATTATTTTTATTGATTCATAAAATTTACACAGCATTACGGCGGACTTTATAATAGACAGTAGGTGTTTATACAAACAAGATACATAATACAGTCTAGAAAGGACAAAGAACAAATATGAGAAAGAAAAACGAATACAAGACAGAAGATTCACGCTTATCCATCTTGATGATTAGCGAGCATCACACGCACGACTTTCACTTGATTTCGCATGCACCAATCAGCGTGAGCGATTGTGAAGGTCTTATCAAAATAATATCAAAACCGTAACAAGTGACGTCCAGTCTGGCCTAGTGGGTAGTAGTAGTAGTGACCCTGTCTGTGAAGCCGATGGTCCTGGTTTCGAATCCCAGTAAGGGCATTTATTTGTGTGATGACACAGATATTTGTTCCTGAGTCATGGTTGTTTTTTATGTATTTAAGTACATATTTATATATTATTATATATCGTTGTCTGAGTACCCATAACACAAGCCTTCTTGAGCTTACTGTGGGACTTAGTCAATCTGTGTAAGAATGTCCTATAATATTTATTTATTTATTTATTCATTCATTCATTCATTCATTCATTCATTCATTCATTCATTCATTCATTCATTCATTCATTCATTCATTCATTCATCCATTCATTCATTCATTTATTCATTCATTCATTCATTCATTCATTTATTTATTTATTTAAGTTGGTAAATCTGATTCGGGCGCCAGGTTGGTGTTGTTCCAGGTTATAAACTATTTGTCTGCAAACTTTTATCCAAATAATTTTAGCCATTTTTGGTCGATTGAGCCACAAACATAGTATACAAACTTTAACATTTACAATACTAGTGGGATGTAGTGTAAACATCTGTTCCTGGCATCCGTTTGTGCCCAACGTTAGGATTGCTAGGTAATTAGGTCACGAAGTGTACCTAACTACAATAGAGCAGCGAGACCTCTTAATAATAGGGACGTCTACCCTGAAAATCGACCTATTTTTGAATAATGTCTCTTTGGACATGGACCTACCATGTCTTATTTCTGCGGACTCTATCAAAAAAAACTACGTTTTTTGAGATGAGTGCTGAATTTTAACCTAACCGAGATATAACCTAACCTAACCTTAGATTTAACCTAATCGAGGTGAACTGGAGACATAATGTTTTGCCACGATTTATAATAGTTATTATAAACCTCATAAACAAAAACTAGCACTACGTTTTTGTTGGAGGAAACGTCACTTTTGACACTGACATATCTAATCCATATCGTATCTAAACGTAATATTTGACGTATCTTAAAGTTCGAATCGGGCCGTCATACTAGTAGTATGCTAGCATAACGTTCAAACCTGACATTCGTAGCATTGAGATTTTCGGAACTTATTTGCGAAATATTATATTTACTAGTTGCTGTTCGATGAAGTAAAATATCATGAGGTAACCTGCATGACTTGAAGGAGTTTCCAAACCACATTGTGCACGCCCTTGGTTATCGCGAGGCGGACAGGAATGGAACGTAATACTGCCGTATTCGAACTTCAAGATATTCACAAGAGACGACACGCACTAGATCCATTCTAGATACGTTATAGTTTAGATATCAACTAGTTCTCTTTTACAGCGCAATTCGGGGAAACAATGTCACTTTTACGTTAGATAGAGTAAGATATCTATTAGATGTGAATTGGATCTCAATCGTTCAACACTGCAGAATCGCGCAAATGTCAAATTTGACAGGTTAAATCTTAAACATATCGTTATCGTATCTTGGTGATGTCTAATAGATGTCTATTTCAAAATCCGAATCGGGCCCATAGGCTGATGGCACTATTTTAACTGTAACGTAATACATAACTTACATAAGTGTATCCAGAAGTGGCCACGCTGAAAGCCTTAATTGCACAGGCCAGAGTTAAGTAACAAAAGGCCCAGTTATGACGTGTCTCTGGTGTCGGGCGTAGGTAGTAATCAGTTTCAATCAATTTTGTGGTTACGGCTATATATATATATTACAATAGGTGACTTAACACGTTTCATGCGCAATGATAGGATGATATTTAGACATGTATTTCGAATGCACTCATCTGGCATGCCTTTGTAATTGACAGCACACACACAATGTGGTAGGTTTACAATTATAATTAATATGAATAAGAATTCCTTAAAACTCACTTCCTTTAAAAGATAAACGTTATAGATTCTTCTATCTCCCTTGTCTATTTTGAAGCGCTGTGTACGGCAAAAATATTTTTACACTTTTGCACCTTGCTTCTTTGTAATATGGCGAAAAGTGTAAGCATAGGTACCTTTGACTTCGACTATACTGTGCGGATATGACATCAAACCTCTACAAACGTTCATGTTGTACATTTATCAAGAATCGTACTTACTATGTATGCGGAACGTACATAAACTTTGTTAAATTTTACCCATTTACCTAATATCATTTTGTTGGTATGCCTACATAGCGGAACAGGTTCAAAATTCCTGAATTGAAGAATGCCTATTTATTATGTTTCCTTAAAATACTACATTCTCAAAATACCTGAACTTTATATCGACATAGTATCCTAGTTATAATGTCAAATTATCTACATTAATGAGTGTTATATTAGGTATCTAATAATACCGTCTTTAGTTCCAGCTTCCACTAGAGCAGACTGTTAAACTGTGAATGTATACGACAAATGTTATTATGAAATTGCCCTTAAGACATTCCGCATTTCGTTAAAGTAATTGCTCGTATGACATTCGGCCATTTTAAGAAGGAAACTATTTGATATTTAGGCATGATAGGATTAAGGATGACTCACGTTAGACCGGGCCGGAGCTTCCGGCGCATAGTTTTCTATAGAAAGCCTCACGTGATCACCTGTCATGTCATAGAAAATTAAGCCCTGGAAGCTCCGGCCCGGATACGGCCCGGTCTAACGTGAGTCATCCTTTAAGTCGTTCTGAAATTTAAGTCAAATAAAGACAATGGCATTATGATATTTAGAGGTGCAACGAAACAAAAGCAAATTGGTTTTAACTTAGACCATCGCACAATTATTATTCTAGGCGACATGCTAACCCAAATCGAGAAACAGCTTGCCTGTGTTATAATCACCGTTTTATTATTACTGAACTCAATTGCGGAACATTTGTAGGTTGAAAATTAGCCATAAAACTAATCAAGTTAAGTGCCTCTTACGCGTTGCGACAAAATGATTTAGTGCGACACGGTCAGTCCGTTACGTGGGCCCTGGTTTAGTTCCGGGCCGTAAATAACTGGATATCCGGGATAAGGCAATACCTCAGGGAGGCGATAGCAAGCTGAGATATTATTTCTATCGCCTTCCAAGCATATCTTCTTAGGAAAACCAGTATATAAAAATACCAGGATTAAAAAAACATAGTTTGCTATTTGGGTTATTTTTCAAGAATTACGTCGTGCTGGAATTCAAGGTCCGATCAGTTACTTAACCTTAAGATTTGGGGTATCATCAGTATTCCAACTTACATTTTGATATTAAAATGTAAGTTGGAATATTATTCGCACGTCTATTTCGCTCCTACTTTTTCGTACACGTATTGACGCAAGCGAGACGCACAGGCGAATGATAAACAAATGACATTATTTTGACAGCAAAATAATGGAATTGCCCTTCATTCGCCTGAGGCGATATTCTCGTTCAGCTACATGAATAGCGTTTCCATGCTCCGTGCCGTGGCACAGATTGCGTGAGTGATTGGCTCTTGGATAACTTGCCTTATGTAATGAACGTGTGCTAGATGTTTCTAGCGACTTTAGCCGCTTTAGCGGCGTATTGTACGCCGAAATGTGCCTACTGACCCGAATGACTTCATTGGGATGGTAACGTTTTTCTGAAGCTTGTAAATGTATTTATGGGTGTTTGTTTATGCTTAGGAAGCACTGATGCCCGAACGGGTTGAGGAATTAGCCTGTGAGGTGGTTTAAATACCACTGTTGATTCTAAAGGCTTTTATTAGGTTTAAAAATTACAATTTAATTTGTTTGAAAAAATATGCCAGCTAAGCAACTAGACTACCTAGAATTACACGAATCTGGAACCATTTCTAGTTTAAATCTGCAAATTTATCAAGGCAATATGTCATACCCATAAGCATACAGTTGAGAAACGTGTGCGTAAAGGATGACTCACGTTAGACCGGGCTGTGTCCGGGCCGGAGCTTCCAGCGCTTACTTTTCTATGACATGACAGGCGATCACGTGATGCTTTCCATAGAAAACGATGCACCGGAAGCTCCGGCCCGGACACGGCCCGGTCTAACGTGAGTCATCCTTAAGTAGGTAAGTAAAAGGAAGGTCTTTAATCCTTTCAAATTTTACTTCAAATACTTGGTTTGAGATGCATTATGTACTTATGGATAATTAAGTTTGTTATGTATTTGTTATCATTATGCTGATCTCTCCGGAGTAAAGATCAATTTACATAAATACGTCATTTATTTACTCTGTCGCTTGACATTTGAGAGGGACCCGAAATTTAATTCTAACGTAGAGTTGACGCCTACGAGCTACGAGCTACGGACTGCGTAGCAGCGCTACGGAGGCTCGACTACGCGGCCGTGGGAGGCTGCTTGCCACTGTCGGCCCGATTCGAACGATTGACGTATCTGAAAGTTCGAATCGGGCAGTGTATCTAGAATCTACACCTATAGTGACGACTATGATTCCATAATTTGTCACGTTAAAGTCGGTGCAGAGTTACGATCATAATCTATTAATCTCACATACATAATATGCAAGAGTTTCAGCGTCCATTGCCATTACCATTCCATGTGTGAAAATAGGGTACACTACATAATTCCGAAATATTTTATGCCGAATTTTAAAATATCGAATTTTATTATTCCGATTTTCAAATGCTCGACCCATCAAAATTCCGATTGTCGTAATTACCGAACGATGAAAATCACGAAGTTTTATATTTCCGAATAGTAAAACCGACGATTTTTTAAATTCCGAACCACATAATTCCGAATATAACAATTCCGATAGGACGAAACACCGAATTTAACATTTACGATTTTTGATATCACGAATTCCGAATTGTCATAATTCCGAAATTTTGAATTCCGATTTGACGTGATTCCTATTTTTTAAATTCCGAATATATTCCGAATTTGTTGTTAAGTAGCAGTTCTAACGTAACCTAAACCTACTTTTTTTAAAACAGTTATTTACTGTAGAGGTCGCAGTTCTAACCTAACCTATACCTACTTTTCTGTAAGCAGTAAGTTTCTAGGGGAGGGAGGGTCGCAGTTCTAACCTAACCTACACCTACTTTTCTAGTAGAAGTTGGTTTCTGTAAAGGTCGCAGTTCTAACCTAACCTAACCCACTTTTCTAGTAGCAGTTGGTTTCTGTGAAGGTCGCAGTTCTAACCTAACCCACTTTTCTAGTAGCAGTTGGTTTCTGTGAAGGTCGCAGTTCTAACCCAACCCACTTTTCTAGTAGCAGTTGGTGTCTGTAAAGCAGGGCTCGGAGCCGGTATTTTTTTTGAACCCCGAAATAGCCCAATATTTTGAGATATTATATGCTTTGAACGTAGGACTTTTTTTATTTAATCGTATGGCAAGATTCGAGTCGCTTAGAGTATTAGAAAGTAATAAAGAATTAAAGAACTATATCCAATGTCTTGGCCCATAGGGCTGCGTCTTCACTAGGAGCGAGCAAGTCTTCATGGTTACCAATAAACTTTCTCTTAGGGCAGTCGACTGTTATGTGGTGGATAGTCTGCTTTGCTCGGAGGATGAAGTTGCTCACGTCCTCAGGAATTGCCACTATTACCCTGCACGTGTCCTCCGGGTGGCGCTAAACGAGCAACAGCCTATCGGCGGCTGTACCTGTTACTGAGAGAACCTCACAGCCCTGATCCCGAGTCGCTCTATAATGAGAATGAATGCGAACGTAGGACTGAATGTATTTAGGTAACAACTTCGTATTATTAGATTGTCCCACTAAAAATGAAATAATAAACCAAAGAACGAAAACGAACGTAATAATACCGGTATTTTTGTATGGAGCAAATACCGGTTTCCGACCCCTGCTGTAAAGGTCGCAGTTCTTACCTAACCTAACCTACTTTTCTAGAAGCAGTTGGCTTCTGTGAAGGTCACAGTTCTAACCTAACCTAACCCACTTTTCTAGTAGCAGTTGGTTTCTGTAAAGGTCGCAGTTCTAACCTTACCTAACCCACTTTTCTGGTAGCAGTTGGTTTCTGTGAAGGTCGCAGTTCTAACCTAACGTAACCCATTTTTCTAGTAGGAGTTGGTTTCTGTGAAGGTCGCAGTTCTAACCTAGCCCACTTTTCTAGTAGCAGTTGGTTTCTGTGAAGGTCGCAGTTCTAACCTAACCTAACCCACTTCGCTAGTAGCAGTTGGTTTCTGTAAAGGTCGCAGTTCTAACCTAACCTACTTTTCTAGTAGCAGTTGGCTTCTGTGAAGGTCGCAGTTCTAACCTAACCTAACCCACTTTTCTAGTAGCAGTTGGTTTCTGTAAAGGTCGCAGTTCTAACCTAACCTAACCCACTTTTCTAGTAGCAGTTGGTTTCTGTAAAGGACGCAGTTCTAACCTAACCTAACCCACTTTTCTGGTAGCAGTTGGTTTCTGTGAAGGTCGCAGTTCTAACCTAACCTAACCCATTTTTCTAGTAGTTGTTTTCTGTGAAGGTCAAAGTTCTAACCTAACTTAACCCACTTTTCTAGTAGCAGTTGGTTTCCGTAAAGGTCGCAGTTCTAACCTAAGCCACTTTTCTAGTAGCAGTTGGTTTCTGTGAAGGTTGCAGTTCTATCCTAACCCACTTTTCTAGTAGCAGTTGGTTTCTGTAAAGGTAGCAGTTCTAGCATGTCCAAATGATTTAAATGCATTTTTTTTGCAGATCAATTTTATATACGGCTGACCATTTAATTACTTCCCTTTTGAAAATCACGAATTTCATTATTCCGAGTTTACAAAAGATCGAATTTCTGAATTCCGAATTATTTTATTTCCGATCGGTCAATGATTTTTCGGAATAGACAAATTCGGAAAAAAAAATTCGGATTTTTAAAAATCGGAACTTTAAGCTTTCGTTCATATGACAATCGGATTTGCCCATCCTTCGCCCAATACTGGTACTTTCTTGGATCCGGCCTCCCTTAGACTGGCGACTGGTTTGCGACTCGGGGTTTCGGTGTGTACGCCACACATATGCTCTTGTGGCACGGACGTGGACCGACTGGGACACCACGGATTATCTTGTCAAAAAAGTGCAGGCCGTTTTTCGAGACATGCGTCGCTTAATGACATAGTCCGTCGGTCTCTTGCCACCATCAATGTGCCTGCTCTTCTTGAGCCGACTGGCATTATCAGAGATGATGGCAAGAGGCCCGATGGAGTGTCCTTAGTTCCTTGGAGCTTGGGACGGATGTTGGTGTGGGATGCTACCTGCGTAGACACACTGGCACCGTCCCACCTCCAACGGACTACTGTAAAAGCGGGCGGAGCGGCGGAAAGCGCCGAAATTCTAAAACGTAACAAATATAAGAGCCTCGGTAGAGAGTACCATTTTGTACCATTTGGTGTTGAAACTCTAGGTCCATGGGGTCCCAGCGCGCATAAGTTGTTCGCAGAAATCGCGAAGCGTCTGGTTGACGTAACTGGTGACCGAAGAGCTGGCGGCTACCTCGCACAACGTATCAGCATTGCGATACAGCGAGGAAATGCCGCCAGCATCCTTGGTACAATGCCTCAAGGGCCTATTTTAGATTTAAGCTAGTTATTAATTCCGTTTAGTAGTACCACTGTATATATATTGTATGTAAATAAATGTTTTCTTATATTATCGGATTTTAAATATTCGGAAATAGCGCAGTCGTGATTTTCTGCTTTCGTGGTTTTCAAAGTCGTGATTTCGATATTTCGGACGTATAAAAAATCGTGATTATGAAAATCGAGGTTATGAAAGTCGGAAAAACATATTTCGGAATATTTGGGTGTTCCCGTGAAAATAGCTGCAAACTGGTGGTAGATTTTCATTTAGCGAGGCTTTGAAGTGTTCATAGCGACATGTGGGCGCGCCCACGCGGCCCTTCGTGGTGCATCTGCGCATGTTAAACGGTTTGCCAACATCCAAATAAGAAGTATAGAAGAGTAGCTAATGCTCTAAACTTACTGCAAAATCAAAATGGTGATTTATCACGGCTCTAAAACTTTAGTATTTTTACTTATTCGGAGCTGACAACGATTTGTAAATTCTAATGTATTTTCACAATTTTATTTTAAATTCATATTACATCATATTTCATAAATGTTTCTTTTTTTTAACAGTTTCCTTTTTTATATTTCATAAATTGAGTAAGAAACGAGTCCATTCATAAGTAATTTAATTAAAGAAACAAATGGTATAGAAATTACAAGCTAAATTATAACTATCTTTTTACGATGCAAACGTTATCTCCGTGGCCGGTGCTGAACTGTTTAAAATGTATTCATCATGTTCACTTTAGAACATGATGCTCAATACATTTTACACAGTTAAATACAAAACGTGGGGACTGGTTGTCTTACAATATAATTTTTTGGCATTGTCGCTCTCAATTTTTTATCTCTATGTTTACTCTACACTCCATTAACACATGAATCTTGGTATTTTTAGACTGAAGTTTTAGCTCGCTAGTCCTAACCATTCCAAATGTTTGAAATTGTCACAATAAGTGCTAATTATGAGGGTTGGCAACATGTTCAAGTCACATCATTTTTAGGTGAGTTAAGGGAGATATTTTTACATTTAGTTATGTTTTAGTTTTATCTATGTAGTTATCGCTTGGTTAGGTTTAAGTAGTAGTAATTAGTTTTTAGTGTGAGTTATTTTTTGTGACATAATTTTTTTTGTGTTAGTAAAATTGTAAATATTCAGGAATAAAATAGTAAAGTGAATTTATGTTGCGCATGATAGGAAGATATTTCTTAGTTTTGAAAAACAGTAATAATAGGACAATCTTCACGCCATTTGTAATGAACATTTTTATATTAATAAAACATGTTCAAGTCGCAGACTGAACTTTACTCGTGTAAACTCTGAATAGGGCAACAGGCTACTCATTCATTCCACCTACGTATTTCATATTCTTGAACGAAAGCAAGAAGTTATGATATTATGTTCATGAACTTTGTTTTGCAGACTTAGGGATGTTAGGAAAGTTTTATTCCTTTTTGGGGTTTCTATTTTTATTATCTGCTCATTAAGCTTCATTAAATTATTAGTGAAGGTCAATGTGGCTAATTCCGTCATAGGGACTATTCCGTCCACGAGCGTATATTTCTTTGTAGGTGTACTTTTCAATCGTAGAAAAAAAAACCAATTGCTTTTGATTGCTGAAACTAAAAGCAATCGCTGCTTTGTCGACGAAATTATTAATGTTGTTCGCTGTTCGACAAAAACGCTAGTGGACGGAATAGACCCTATGACGGAATGAGCCACATTGACCTGAATCGATTTTAGTCTATTTTTTAATGCTTTTATAACTAATATTAGCTTAGCAGCTCTACATACTCATTTGTATGCACGGGTGCCAAGCTTATACCTTTGCTGACTGTAGATGAATTGATATTTAGTTACATTTAATAAACCATCTAGTTTTCCCGCCATTTCATTAAACATCCTGTACCTACACTACAAGTAACTCCGAATTGAAATGCCATTCTTAAAAATTATAACAACGGAAACTCGCACGCAGTAAGCAGAATCATACGCACGAGTATATTTATTTTACTATTTCTATAAAGTATTTATCATTAAACATTTCAGTTATTGATAACTGTATGTTTAAAGAGTTTTCAGTTAAACAATGCTTCTGATGAACCGGTAGCAGCGGCATATGTTTTAAGTAAACAAATGGGAAGCGCCACGTTTCGCATTTTCTCGGAAACATGGAGCGTTATTCTTGAATGCTCATTTGACGTAGAAGTATCATTATGAAAACTTACCTATTGGTTGCGGGCACTCGTCCTCTCAGCCATATATTCAAAATAGAGCATTCGTGTTAATAACGCGTGGTGTCAGAAAAGGTCGTTGTCTGACTTGTCTGTGTTGCTGCCCTATCACTCATTACATTACTAAACTACACAGTTTTAACAACCATTGGAAAAACAATTAATAGTTTAGGTAAGGTAAACGTACTGGTGCTCGACGCGGTCCCAGTATATGTCACCTTGAAACCTAAGTCATTGTCAATAGAGGTGACAGCAAGGTGTCATCTATTGGGCATTAGCATGTCGAGCACTAGTACGTTTATCTTACCGATTTCTCTCTCAACAAATACCAAACTACAGGTGTAATTGAAAATTGTAATTACACTTTGTTGAAATTGTAATGCGCCTTACAAAGCGTGGTCGGACAGTACGCTTTGTCCGTTACCGACGCGATAGTCGAGAATCGTCCATTAAACGCAGGTTTGAGCGTACTCAGAGTAGTCAAATATGATCTCAATTAAACTAGACAGAATTATACAATACAAATATGGTACATAAATTTTGAATGTTCATTTCTGTAAACTGCCATAGATTTGAGTCAAATCAGATTGTTTTGAAACGGGAATAACGTTGCATTGACTCACGTACGCTAATGAATGAACATGTTTACTACACGGCCCGGGAAATTTAAAATTGCATCGAGATCATTGACACACTAATGGTATCGATGCACTTTTAAATTATCATATTTTTAAACGACTTTTGTATCAAAAACCGAAAAAGTAATATTCACCACTTTTTATTTGTATTTCATTCTAATTTAATTTAATATAGTATGTACTTAATATAAGTACTGCGTTAATTATTAAAGTATCATGTATTGTGTAAACAATTGAATTGTTTATATGATTAAAAAACTGTATATTTACTTCAAGTTTGGGGGATAAGTTCGTTGTATACTTACATATAAGTAGATTCGGCACTTTATAATCTAGTAACTTCTACCCGCGACTTCGTCTGCGTGGACTGATTATCATGATAGATGAAAACTATCCTACTGTGTGTTTCCCCGGGCCTCATACTATCTCCATACTAAATTTAACCTAAAACGGCTCAGCGGTTTAGGCGTGAAGACGGACAGATAGCGTTACATTCGCATTTAAAATCACTACACTTCCCTGCCGCGTCTGTCTGTTTGTGTGTACGTATGTTCGCGACAAACTCGAAAACTACTGAACGGATTTTCATGCGGTTTTCACTTATAAATAGAGTGATTAGTGAGGAAGGTTTAGGTACATATATTTTAAATTTTTGTGCAACCCGTGCGAAGCCAGGGCGGGTCGCTAGTATTATATAAGTAGGATTTTATTGACATTCCAGAGTGTAGCGGTGAGCTGCGATTTCGTTGCAGCTTACAGTTATAAACCTGAAAGCTATCAAGGTCCGCTAACATTTACAAAGGTAGTAAAAAAATCTCATCGTTCTTGGCCTGAATAACCGTCGTCTGTCGTGAATAGTTCACATTATTGGTTTATTGTCAATAAAACGTCAATAATGCCGTTATTCGAAGTATTGTTTATGCATTGAAAGTTAAGGTCGACAAATAATAAAAAATTAAATAAATAATCCATTACGACGCAGTCAGATGATTTGATTTCAGTAGATAAGAAATGGGCCTACCCTAAGTTATTAGGGTAAATTTTAAGGTAAAGTGAATTTGTGTCGACTTCGGCCTTTTCAGAAAATCTACATATTTATATAGAGAGCCAAGACAACATGATAAAGAAGAACTTTCGTTGGCCGGAAATCATTAACAATTTACTTCTTACGGTTATTTTTTTAATTAAAAACTTCGAATTTAATTTTATTATATTAACTAACAATATAATTCCTCTCATTTACTTTTAGTACGTAGCAGCCAAGCTTAAATATTAGTAATACCAATACCTATCGATAAATATTGAGAAAAATCTTCTATTGATTGCAAATGGGTCCAGTCCTTGAACTGGTTTCTTTTTAGTGGGATTTATAGTTACGCTCTTCATTACTTTGCATTTGTCTAACCTAAACAACACTGATTTGTTAGGTATTAAATAGTACATTGTGCAACGTGGGGGGTATGTGGAATATTGTTATTCTTGCCCCCGGAGTTACACACAATGTTTTTCATCACACTTGCGAAGAAAAAACTAAATTTTAAGTGAAATCATTCTTAAACACGGTGAGTTATAGCTTTTTTTTCACAATACATACCTAACTCCCACGGGAACAATATAGACCTTTGTCCTTCAGTACACCTGCATGAAATAAGGTATTTTTCGAGCAAGTCTGATGAAAAAGTTATATGTTTTAAATGGTATGCGATTAAAATCAAGGTTGTATAAATTATGGAGTCGTATTCACGAGTTACGCCTGGAGCCGGTCATCACTCAGCTTCAAGGAATTTGGTCAGCTGTCTCAGCATGCAGGCGTCCCGGGGATCAACGCTCTCATTGTGTCGGTATTAAGGCAGTGACAGCGAAAATTAGGCTCCGAATTCCTTTGATATTTTTGTATGCACAAAAAGCGCGGAGGGCGGGCGGCGCGGCTCGCTACAACGCCGTATATATAGACGGGACGGCTGCGCGGCGCCCAGTCGTTCGCTGTCGCTCGCCAGCGCCCCATGCGCTTTGACAGCTTTCTAGCATTTCTATTACATTTTCACAAATTTCTCTTGAAAATACTGAACTGATGAACATTGCGTAGGTCGGGATAAATTGGTGTGTTTTGTGGATCGGTTGAGACTGTTTGCTGTGATTCGCCGGTGGTTTAGCCGACCTGTAGCTGCCCAGGCCCCTGTCTGCCATTGTTCACGCCGCCAGGTGAGCTTTCATTCATTCAATTCTATTTTTCAGCTGACGTCAAACGTAATTCATCCGAAATCCTTCAGTAATATGTACTATTTCATTTGATTAGCAGTTTAAGGCGATATTTGTAGTGGTTTTTGCTGTTGTAGATAAGTAATTTTCAGAAGTAACCCCAAAAAACGGAGATCATTATTACTGCAACCATAAAATGCTCAAATAACTACAGAATATATCAGTGCCATCATAATTATATAGATGATACTTTTAGATGTAATAAAGTAGAGTTAGACCAAATAAAGTCTGCAGCGATTTTGATAACATACGCAGTGCAAGTGTTATTTAATACGTCATTATTTCATAGAAGTTTGACGTTTAAAATAACACTTGCACTTCGTGTGCTATCTAAATCGCTGCAGACTTTTCTTAGTCTAACTCTAATAACTTCAACGAATATGCGCCTTTAGAAACACAGACTAAATATTGATATTAGGACAACACTGAATGCTGTATGATGTGTTTGATGTCACAAGCAACATAGGTGCATGACATAATGAGATTTTATCATTTGAATGCATTTTTATAAATTGACAGCTAATAATTACATGTGCAAAAAGTTTCGCAAACTTAATTAACACTAAAAAACTGCTTTGATCGAAACATCGACGCTTAGACATAAACACACGTCACTAGTGGTTTTCCATTGATCTCCGTTAATTATAACTTTGGCATTTTTATCTATAGATGTTTACACTGATTCTGGATTTGGGATGGTCACGAGTTTCCAAGCACTGGAGTGCAGCTCTCTAGGGGGCGTATCGAAACACTCAGAGGGCCCGGAAAATTTTACTAGTAAAATTAAGCTCACATTTAGGCAGTTGTTTTTTTTACACCATAACATTTTACAGAGGATGCGTAGAAAACAATCATTACCAAATGGATTTTGACAACAAGCAGGTTATGAGATTATATAGAACCTGTACCTAATATTTCTGATATTTATAAAGACCTGTATTACTAAAATATATAGGCCAAGAAAAGTCTGCAACGCTTTTGATAGCACACGCAGTGCAAGTGTTATTTTAAACGTCAAACTTCTATGAAATTATGACGTATTAATAACGTAATGCACTGCGTATGCTATCAAAATCGCTGCGGACTTTTCTTGGTCTAACTCTATACCTCCTAGTTCTGATGCCAAGGGTAGTGGCAAATTCAAAACGTGGAAGAACACACAAACAGTTTTAAAAGCCTTATGGTATACCAAAAGACAATATAGTTTATACAGGTTAAGCAAGAAAAGTTGTATGGCAACATACAGTAGGTATCCCACACTGTTAAAAAATATGTAATTTTACATGCAAAAAAATTACATAATTTTTAACAGTGCAGGTAAAAATGGCTTTATATGTCAAGAGACTTTAATGATGCACATGATCAGTTAAAAGCATCTTAAGGTGAGGTAGACCAAGACTGACATGTCAAATTTTCATTTCCATTGTGTTTTCATATAACCGTGTGTAACCATTAGCTTATTACTTTGCTATTCGTTACCCAATTACATAAAGGTCACTTGATAGATAATAGAATATCGACCGCGGTACACCTCACCCATCCGTTATAGGAAGTATGACTTCGAGAATCTAAACTGACGAATTGTCATTGCATTCATTTGAATGCTCGGATTGTACGTAATCACGCAAATATTCGAGAAATCCATCATTTGAGCAAGACGTAGGCGCAGCGTAGCGTTCTCGCGCCGGTGTTGATAGTATGTATCTGTCATGGATCACGTTATTTTCGGATATCCTGTTTAACGCCATTTATACATTACAAATGGTTAAATGGCTACATTCATTTCCAGTATTAACTGCCGGATAAATAATATAAATTGATAAACCGAAGCATGTCAGCTGTTATAAATGTTGATCATAAATGACGGGAAATGAATTCTAAACTAATCAATGTCAAATAAGTTTAAAATTTTATACCTTTTAATTAAATAATAATTAAATTATATTCTGTCTGGGACTTTATCAATAAACCCTATATACCTGCGAGCCTAATTTGCATTGCACTGCATAGTATGTACTGACATAGGGATTATCATTTGACGCGTCAGGTAGGTACAGTCAGCAGCAGAAGTTGCTAAGCGGGCCAGGTATTCAAAATGATCTTGACGCCACTCTATTGTTAAGAGAATAAGAGCGTGTCAAGGTAATTTTGAACACCTCACCCGCTTAGCAACTTCTGCTGCTGGCTGTACTTATACTATGCAGTGCAATGAAATTTTTTAAATGAAGTCTATCCAAAAGCGACCTGAAGGAACTGTCCTCTAAGTCGCTTTTGGATAGACTTGATTTAAAAAATAATTATAAGAATAGGTTTTTACCGTATTTTTATCGAATTTTCACATAACTAGCTAAATTAATATAGCAAAACTTTTCAGGCTGAACATACCCTCGAAAGCTCGGATATTTGCATTTACTTCCGCCTGTTCGAGCTATCACCACAAGTGGCAATAAATGGTTAACCTCATCCCTTTGTCCTTTAACTATCAGCCGAAGTGTCGAACCAATATTCCCACGATCCTCCTATAACCAATTAACTGTGTTTACACCTTCTAAGATGTCAGCGACCTCTGTCGACTGACCGACTGAGAGATTAATTAAATAACGGAAATTATTTCTAGAAGTTTGTCTTACAATATGCCTAAACCAATTCCATAATAAAATTTTATCGTCGGAAAAATTTAGCCTGAATAAATCTTGAAGCAAATTCCCGCATAGTAACAAGATAAAATGTACTGTTCTTTGGTCACGACCGCATTTACTCGTACATACCTCAACTCCCAGAGGCGAAACACGTCGACAAATTACAATTATATGCGCGTAGCAGCTCCCGATGGAGAAACCCGAGAATTCATCCATTTTCATTACGTACCCCGTGGACACAGGTTTTCCGGGCGGAATTTTTGCACAAACTGGAAATTTTCCGAGCCATAAAAAGTGTCCGGGGAGTCGAGATCGATCACGACACAGTTTGGTAGGTAAACGCGTCGCAGTACCTAGGTTACCTAGTATACCTACCTTTACTGATTTGGAGCTCGGCTGTAATTACCTATACTGTCGTTTTTGTAGCAGTAGACCATATTTTTGTCTTTAATGTTGATTATAAAACGATTCATTTACGGAACTAAAGAAATCTAAAAATTTTACTTATTTATTTTAAATGTATAATTATGGACCTGGGGGCCGGTTTTTGAATTTCGAGCGTTCGATTTCGTCACTCGAAAATCGGTGGAAAACTGCGAAATGCTAATTTTTGAAATACCTGCGATAGAAATTGGGAATCGAGTGGTATTGACCACTCGTTTTCAACTCTATTAGTATAATTTAAATGCCGGGTACTGGAGATATTACTGAACGAAATACACGAAATCGAGCGGTCGAAATTCAAAAATCGGCCCCCTGGTCTGAAATAAAGAATATTCATTCATTCATTAATAAATAACAAGGTGCTGTGCTGGACCTGTAACAACCGAATCAAGACGACAGACAGTGACACTTTACAGGTGCAATCCAACAACCTCTGTTCACTTAAAGTAAAGTAAAGTAAATATTCTTGATTGCCCCAATAATTATACATTTTACTTAATAGGGAATATTACGCAAAACTCTGCGTAGAGGGCGTCAATAGCTCAATCACATGGCCTATCGTGAAATACGACAGTCAAAAGTTCGGTTTCTGCCTCTCTATCACTCTTGCTTATTCATTCAGAACATTGCAGTAATACTCCCTATAGTAGACGTTTGATAAGCTAACTAAAGACTCTAGCGAGAGATATTGAAAAAAAAAAAACAAAAAATGATATATTCGAATCTCATTTATAGTCTGTGCGTGTATAGGGCCCAGTACCCCATTCTATGACTCTAAGACTCATCTCTTTCCGCACAAGACTACTCTCACATTAGGAGGAGACTGGCCGCCATCGGGATAATTATGTGATTAACGATCAGCGTTCAAGAGATCGTTACTGAAAAATACCGAACAAACATCCATTGACGTCTGGAGGAATTCTTAATCACTTGGATCATCAATTGTTTTAAGATATAGGTACCTATAATTAACGATACTCTTAGAAAGCAGTCTAGAATAAGAGACATATGTAACGCTTTGCAACGAAGATATCTTTGGAAATTAATCTTGTGCAGTGCAGGAAATGAGTGGCACACCGTATCAAATGGTCACTTGATACCCTTCCAACCTCTTATAAAATAATTTACGGTTTATGCTTACTGTACGTGAAAAATTAAATTAATTCTGTGCTCCAGGTATATGTAATTCGAATCCTCATTAACCTAATTACATATATGTACAGTCAACAAAACTAATAAGTTAGTAAAAGGGGTGCTAAGCATAGTTTTACTGACTGTACTTATACTCGGTGAACTTCATGACTCATCGTAGTTGAGAAATTTTCATAACATTGTTAGTGAACTGGGTCAAGTTCACTAGAAATACTGATATTGATGGATGGTCCAGTTGCGCAAGAGTGTCTGTCATTTTATGACAAATTCTTGGGAAAATAACCTCATTTATCAAATTTGTCTTATCGTCAAACAAAGAAATTTTTTAAACAATTATTTTACGTAGTATGTTTCTTTAGAAATCGACAGAGATCAAGGTTAAAATATATATCATAATATTCATAATGTTAATAAAAGCTCTCTAACAAATGTATAACAGGTGTTCTAATCTAATCTACGATAGCTTCAGTCAAGGCCGGACGTTTGAGATAAACGACAAAGGGTGTTAAGAAATCTAGCTGGCGCATAACAATGGTTACGCAACCGATGTGTACCCTACACTTCTTGTAAACTGTGTGCTGCTTCGAAGATTAATTATAATAACGGAATATTAGGTCAAGTACGAGTCGTTTTGAGAGAACGTTGCAACATACAACTAGTAGAGAGTACCTCCCTGATGAATAATATACGCACGGTCTGCCTCGAGCGAATCAATAGCAATTTTTATACTTGATTGCTTATCAGTGCTTCATGTTGTTGACTTAAAACACCGAAGTACTTAAAGCGTAGGTAGATACTATGAAACAATTTATAATTATGGCAACTATTAAGCTTTTTACGACGAAACTTGGGGCCCGATTCGGATTTTGAAATAGACATCTATTAGATATCTTTTAGACATCACCACGATACGATAACGATATGTTTAAGATCTAACCTGTCAAATTTGACATTTGCACGATTCTGGAGATACTCTTGAACGATTTCCTCAGGATATGACTTAGAGATCCAATTCACATCTAATAGATATCTTACGCTATCTAACGTAAAAGTGACATTGGTTGCCCGAATTGCTCTAGTACGTCCGTATCTAGAATGGATTTAGTACGTGTCGTCTCTTGTGAATATCTTGAAGTTCGAATACGGCAGTTGGTAAATTTAAAATCAGAAGACGTCCTAAATGACCGGGTCACGATCCCTTTTTAAACATTTCGGTATTTTGTAGGCGAACCTAATGTTTAAAGCCGGTGTAGCTTTATTTGACGTTCATAAACGCATTGTAATATGCCTACTTGAATAATCTATTTTTTATCTTTTTACTTATCTTAAAATACCTTGTTATAGATTCCGTAAGAAACTTTAGTAGACACAGTTACACTAAATAGGTCTAGGTAGATGCTTTAAAAGAGATCATACATAGTTTCGCAAGCCAAAGCGTTTGGATATATAAACAGAAACACCCTTAACAGAGTGACAAGCATGTCGATTAATTTCATAGATTTCTGACATACTTAGTTAACAAATGTCGCGTTATAACGTTAGCTAAATTTCGCGTTATAACGTTTTATTAAGTATTATATAGGTACGATTTTTCTGCTATGGTACGACATGGTATTTACTTGACACCTACTCCCTCGCCTGAAAATAATAATCACTAAGAAAAAGATCTCCATTTTTACTATCTAGGTATTTACATAAAATTTCAAATATCATTAGTCTGTGACACGAACATTATTTCCCTTGCGAACCTACTTTTAAGGTAGATTAGGTACCGAACCGGAAAATTTAATTAAATGTCTTAGGAAATGTAGGCACGTTATATAGAGTTTCTCTTCCATCAAAATGTATTTGATTTGTCAGCCTGAGGGAAAATCTGACCCACTTTCAGTCGTATCTGCCACAAATAAGAACAATCTCGGGGGCTTAGAAGATAGAAGAAGTACTCGAAATAAAGCTTCCAACTAAATGTAATTTGCTTTGCTTAGTTCTTAAATTACCCAGGAGGATTATTCTAAATGTAATAACTGGTTATGAAATTTATCTGGACTTATGACAAGTCAGATGTGATGTCAAATTCAACATTTCAGTAGGGCAAGATGGTCTTTTATCATCTGTCATCATGCCTGTCACATTTTAACAAGTATGTAAGCGCGAAAGTGACGCATGACATGACAAATGATAAAAATGCGATCATAATACCGCTGCTGGTTGAAGAAATGTCACTGTTGACAACTGACAGATCATTTCCATAACAAATCCAAATCAAATTCACAACTAGTTGCCACAATCAGAATAAGCTCCAGGTTTCGTATTTTCGCGAAAATAACAGAAATGTAAGGATTAGTGAGTCACAAACACTCAGACATTGATCAACAAATCTGTCACCGAGAGCGCTCGAGTAAGTTGTGTCAATTCAAAGCTTCAGACGACTTCGCAAAATGAGTTTCACACCAATAAGAAGTGTATTTAAGAAATAGGATATTTAAAAATAGTCTGATTATACCTCAGATTTAACCGCCATGGTTGGGTTTCATCACAGGAAATTAAACTCTGAGAATGGCTATACCTAATATCGTCGAACAGCCAAATTTTACTATTCAAAGTGCATTAAGAGTTGAAAAGTATATCCGGCCAACTTTATATCATGAACGTGTCATACGTTATGCCGATGAAGAGCCAAATAGAATATTGCTCGGTTACTGAACTAATAACACTTTAAACTCGATCGTCAAACAGATAAAGAGGCAATTTTAAGCAAACTGCTGCTGAAACGCTATAATAATGATTTTTTAAGGCGACAGTTACGAGGCGGGTCGGCTACTTAAAGGTATTCTGATTATGTTGTTAATGGAATGGAAAAGAGTTACATAATTTGCTTCCTCTTTCATTAGGGAAAAGATGTTTCTTTAAATGGCAGTAAAAGCTATTTAACAACTTTCGGGGTCTCAACATTACCATTTATAAAATGTTAACACACTTTAGAGCACAACGACTCCTGGGATCGCCGGCCTCATTAACGTTCACACAAACAACTTTAGACAAAGCGAAATGCAAAAAGGAAACTTTCTTTGCTGAAATAATATTAATAAGATGTATTACAAAATATAACCTACGTACTTACATCAGGAATCGACGCTGGACACTAAATAAGTATCAGATTTATAATTAAATAGTGTTCTATTTTTTTATCAAATTCGCTATTTACGTCAGGTAAACTAATTTCTATAAATAGGTACGTTCAGGTTCCACAACGTCGTGTCGTGTGTAGTGGAATAAGGAAATTGCTTTGAGCTAGCGCGCTAACTAGGTACTAGGTAACTAGGTATGTTACCTTACCTATAACGGAAGCTTCCCATTTTGTCACAGCAATACGGAGCTGGATCTTTTATGATGCCTTGTTTACTTTTGTAGATACATACTTTTATGTTAAAGAACTCCTTCTCGGTAAAATTATTATTTAAAATCTCAAACCAGTTAGTCATATTTGTTTGCAGTATGCCGCAGTTACTTAGATCAGTTACATCTACACTAAAATCAACAATAAAATGGTTGAATCGTACGCCCACTCTACTGTAGGTGTACACAAAGTGTACGAATCTTATGATATCAAGAAAGTGGTCGTAAAATTGCTGCGGCGTGGTAAACGTTACGTTTGGCACATGTGAAGTAGACCACGCTTCAAGGTTTCTCGTATTGTATAAAACAACACATTGCATGAAACCTAAATAAATAACTTGAGCCATGAACTGTGGTATTTACCTATTGTATGTACTTTGCTATTATAATTACTGTAATTGTAAATTTTATTTAGTTATTAAGTTTAGTTATTAAGTAACATGTCCTGTATTGTATACCCTAGCAGGGTGTCATGCACCTACGAAGACTAAAATGTAAGACCTATTGTACTGATGAGCATGAGAACAATGGATTAAATGAATATGAATATGAATATGAATATTTGAACTCGATTAGTAGGTTTACGATTTGCTTATTTTACGTACCTGAACCAGGTAACTAGGGTAGGATATTGAATAAGAGTGAGTAATACTAATAACGCTAGTGCCACCGAGTAAGCAAAAAAACTATAATTATACCTACTTACTTCCACATTAATAAGAATGAAATCTTTTGCTGCACTATGGAGGCCTAGTTATAGGTTAGCAAAGAACTTGGTTGGGGTATCAGGACCTATCGATTGATATACCTACCATGTTTGAAGTCTCGGTAGTAACGGCAGAATTCTTTTTAATTTTCAGTAGGTATCAAACACAAATCCTCCAAATTTCCGACCGCCATTCTTCACGGATAACTGAGATTAATCCGATCATTAGTTATTCTCGGCTCCACCAAGGCCGAGGGCTGCTTGTCATGCGAATCTTGACCTTCGCCAGTGTCGCGTCAGCGTGACGCGTCCTTGCTTCTTGCCTTCAACCCCTATGGGAAAATCCCTTAAGGCCCTTCAGCCTATTTGACCCAAAGGTCGTGGCCTTTAACTGAGCACCTAAGATGAAGGACGTTATGTAAACACTTGTAAGCGTAGAGCGTCTTTTTACTATCAAAACTCTTGCAGGAAAAACAGAATGATGCCATCGGATGTCTTTGACCGGAACTGTATCTCAAATTATTCAGTTCATACAACCTTTACGGTTTTGAAGTAATAATGAAATATAAAAGATCATTCGTATTTCGTTTACAAATGTAACAAAGTAAAGATTAGGTAACCTTATAACAAATACTTTAATATCTTCCAGAAATATCGTGCTTTACCTGTTTCTGAAAATTTTGTTTAAGGGTGACGAACCTTGCCCCGTGAAAGGTTGTTGTCTCTTAGCTTAAAATTTATTATATTACGACTTCCTTTCCTACAATTTAAATATTGTAGACGAAAAGCTGGTATGTAATTTCAAAGTATCGACCTAGATATATTTGTTAAGTGACTAACTTTAAAAAAGTATTTATTATTTCTTTGGAATATGTAGTTTGAAGTTTGAGTGTATGCGCACTGTAGGTGTAAGACGCGCTGCAAATTGTACTGATCCCTGTGTTCATCTATTTTTATCGAAACATTTATAAGGAGTTACATTTTACATTGGGTGTTAAATTAGTTGCTTACATTACAACCTAATACTTTGTCAGCTTGCTTCATATTAAAGTTGGTTTAGGGACAGACATCAGCTTGTAAATAACTAACGTCTTTTAATGTGATTTATGATTTGAACATTATTATTACATTATTAGGTTTAAATAAGATAAACCTTGATTGAAAAATGAGTAGAATATTGTAGTCGGTCCTGTCAATAGCAGAGCCTCACGTGACGACTTCGCCATGAGCCTCCCTGCCACAAGCGGCGTAGTAGGTACGTACTAACAATTGCCAACTGTATCTTAGTAAACATAAACAATTGCCAACAGTATGTATGTAAATACAACAATTGAATACGCACTAAGAATCAAAGTAACCTACAAAACTTAAAAACTAAATCTAAAAATAAATAAAACTAAACTTAAAATAAAAAAATTACAAAATCAAAGTAAATAAACACATTTGTTAACCCTGTAACAATCGCTTATGCAGCCGATTTAAAGATTAGGTGGATACATTTTATAGTGCGCAACAGAGTACCTAAGGCGTAACAAGGCATATGCTCACAGTTTACAATCCACGCGCCTCTGCTTGTTATTGCGATGAACTGGAAACTAAAATGGAAAAAACCGACGACAAACAAGCTTGTTGCACATCAACAAGATCAATTCATCTAGCGAGATATGCAAATAAAACGTTCGCATATCTATCACATGTACAACAACGGATATAAGTATATATGAGGAAAAGTTCGTTACAAACTCATCAAGTGCCTAGGTCCACATCCTGCTGCATGGTCGTCAATGCTTAAATTTAATTTATTTTGGCTACCTTTTCACTGCGTAGTGTGTGATTTTTTGGCAGCTCCTAACCACAGCCGGTTGATAGATTAATTTTATTAATTTTGGCGCCAAACATAAATAAAAGTGGCGTCGCCGGCGAGGCGGCTGACTATCAGTATTCCGGTTTAGAAATATTTTAGTATACACGACAAATTACAATTCATAAATTTTCTTTTTGGTACTCGCATTAATGTTATATATTCACTAACCGGGCACACCGGTATCATTGAGTGCCTATGAATATGTGGCAAGGGCTACGAAAGGGACATAATCGTATAACATATATCTATTTGTATAAGAGTTAAATCGATAGGTATTATTTTTGGAATGTACTTAGGTAAGGTAAAGTTAAATACATACCAACTATAAAGATATAGAGATTTCATTTTCTAATTTAGATCGTCAAATGTGTAGTTTTGTACATTTCATTTAAGGTGTAGGTTTCTACTTTATTAAAAAAATTGTAAGTAGGTAGTAATAATTTTTATGCCACCCTCTGTCTTACAAATTGTGTCGGAAAAACCAATATTTTTACAAGATTTTTACGATGGAAGTATCTACATCAACATTGCATATTTTATTTAGTATTCTTACGTCACGAAACGACGTAATCTTGTGTGAATTAAACTGTTTACACATGGGTAATGAGTTATAGAGTTATAAGTATGTAGTCAGTACCTACCTATATCCTAGATGATCCAACATTTAAAATTAATGATTTTTAGAATAATTCAAATGTATTTAACCTTGAATCATTTTGCTGATAAGATATTAGAATATGTTCAAACATATTAATAAATCTTATAATAGAAAACGATAAATTAGCACATGCACATGTTATGAATAATAGGTCGCTGGGTGGTCAGTGTCAGTATTGTTGTCAAGCCGTCCGCCTCCATGGTGTTATTCAACGTATTTTAGGGTTATTCAACTATTTGCGGGCGCGCGGTGCGGTGCGGCATTGACGCAGGTTGTCGCATCCACGTTGTAAATATAGACAACTTGCCGCATGTTTTGTTTTTGCCATCGTTTTGCGTAGCACTGATTAACGAATAGACAACGTCCTTGGTGAAACAAAAGAAAATTACGTCCGGAATATTTTAAATAATAAAGCAGTGAAAGTCGTAAAATGAAACTACTTCAATAAATTAACTTTAAACGATCTAGGAAAAACCTTGAAACCTTATATTAGAAAGTCGTTTAACAAAATGAAGTTATTTGTGTCTTTTACTATTCTGACGCTCTTTCACTGCGACTTTAACTTATGAACGTACGTCATTCGAAGCAATTCAAGCCAAATTATTGAAACCCAAACGCGCCAATTAGCGCCTCATCTGACGTTACTTTACTTACCACAAAACCGTTTAGTAATATGAACTATAGAATAATTGGAAAAATTATAAGTTATCTAATTGTGATATAAATGAAGTGCTTATATGTTGTTTTTTCTGTTTGTTTTAGTTATTCAACAATTTTAAAAATGAAGGATGAACGTGCGAGTCCCCCGCGCGTTCGCGTCGCAGTTCTCGGCAGCTCACGAGTTGGAAAGTCAGGTACTTAATTAAAAACTCTGAATGCTCATACAAAAATAATATTCACCAACACACCACGAATCTATATTATCTGAGGTATTTAGAACGCGAATACAAGAATGTGTCATGTCAAAAACGTTTTAGATCTCATCACTGATTACATCTTGTGGCCTAAATACTACACTCCCTAGCGCGGAGTCTCATGTAATTTGTGCTAGTTTAAGTCAGAAAACCCAATACCTAGCTGAAATAGAACTCTAAACTAATATTAAAGGACTCCCACTCCTCTCACGAACCGCGTGGGCGCTTGAGCCCTAAGAAAACACATAAAATGCTTTTATGCTCTTATCAAGAACTAACAGAAGTGTTACATCCTGACCCACTCGGCATTACATAAACAGCAAGGCATACTCCAGTGACCCGTTCTACTGGTGATGTAATACTGCTTTCTTTAACAACAACCAATCAATCTCTACTAGTGAATTCGTACTTCAACCTGCTTAAAGTCGGTCAACAGATGAACTAAATATAAGATGATTCATCGAAATATTATCAAGACCCGTCGACAAGACATCATGTCTGTGCTACCTCATAAATATAGACATAAAATTTAATACCAGCATTTAAAACGTACATTAAAACTTGTAGATCAATTTGGAGATGCCGTTGACGTTTTTATATTTTGCAATTGAAACATTTAAAACTCTGTAATAGTTATTTATAGGAGTACTTATACACCGACCTATTAAAAATATTGCTTACATAAGTAGGTAGGCAATGTAATTTTACATTCTTCGCTAAAACACTTATTTAAAACTTGTACTCATTTTGTATTTTTTTGTTGCAGCTCTTATTGTAAGATACCTAACAAGGCGATACATCGGAGAATATCATTCAAATACAGGTAATAACAAACAGATAAGCTTTACAAATGGCTGAATAACTCATTTCAATAATGTTCAATTAAAATATATTTATTTTTATTTCAGATTTATTATACAGACAGACAGTTCAAATAAACAACAGCCCGGTGGAATTAGAAGTAATAGATGTCTCAGGCTCAAACTCGGACAAATTTCCAGCAGAACAGGTGAGTGATCAATAAGGTGCTTTGCTGTTTATAAATAGGTTAAATTTCTACTAGAGTTCTTTCCAGTGTAATTGGAACAAGATATAGGTTAATGCAGTTCTTTACGAGACCTTGCCGCGACTCCAATAGACTTCACCTTCACGTTAAAAGGTTAATTCAACAACTATGGGAAGGTTACGGTTAATTTAAACGTAAATAGGTACATCCTAAATAACCAGTAGATTAGAGACGGCCTTTTCGAACATCAATAATTATCCTTGATCTTGCATTATAGATATAGTTCTGTTTACGACGTAATAATGAAGATTCATAATACTTAGGCACTCTGAGGTGTCCGATTCAAGAACATCTAAATGTAAATTAAAACATTGGTTAAACTCCTGTATCAGCTGTCTCAATGAATATGCCCCGGTTATAATTATTCTCATGAATCATTGGCATTGTACTTTGTTCGATTGATGTTGTTTATGATGAATAATATCTTTGATACGCTCCCGGACTGCACCTGGCTTCTGTCTGCAATGGATCGAAGTAACGATCCCGCA
Organism: Cydia splendana; assembly: GCF_910591565.1. Lineage (NCBI taxonomy): Eukaryota > Metazoa > Arthropoda > Insecta > Lepidoptera > Tortricidae > Cydia > Cydia splendana. The sequence continues at coordinate 6,517,770 of NC_085964.1, forward strand.
TCGCCTTCCGCAAACAAAATGGGAGATTAACTGAAGATTAAACTGGCCTTTATGAGTTAGCAACGAGGTTAATCGTCGCTAATATAATACGAATGGAATGAATTATGGCTTCTAGTGCTCCAGTGACCAGCAACATGACTCACAATGTTTACGCTCCAATACATTATCTACTGACTTATTTTCAATTCTTCAGGGGAAAGCCCAATTGAATTATTTCTATGTAGATTGATTTACCTAAACAGTTGCCAATAATTATTTTATTTAAAAAAATACCGGGCAAGTGCGAGTCGGACTCGCGCACGAATGGTTCCGTACCATAATGCAAAAAACGGCAAAAAAAAAGGGTCCCGTTTTACCCTCTGGGTACGGAACCCTAAAAATATCTTAAAAATAAATTCGTAAAAATGTACATGCTAAATATGCTAACACAATAATAATATACTTTGTTCAAAAATAATACTTAATGTTGCGCTTTAATGCACTTCAACGTCAATCTCCTGTTACCTAATACGCGATATTACAAACATGACGTATAAACACTAATTTAATATTTATTATATTCAAAAACATCTGAAAAGGAAAGCCTTTGTCATCCCCGTCCAACAGGAGTGGGCGGGCCGGCGACTAAACATCTAATCGATGGGAATCAGAAGGATCCATTACAAAGCTTTACTTAATGCTACCCACGCAGGCTTTTCTTGCATATATAACTTACTTCGGTGTAGTTTTGTTATAGCGATACTATACATATATACGTATATAGGAAGAAAATTAAGTTCATGAAAGGAAATAGCGTGTTGTTCGATTTATTATTATTACGAAGCATAGATTGAAAAATATGTATTGAATATTTTACTGTTTGTTCTGTTATTTATATATACTTTATACAATATGAATATAGGTCATAACATAATTTATTGTCGCTGTTAGTAAGTGCCATTATTATTAGGGGTCTATTGTTATCTATACAATATACATGAGTTAGATAGGTACATGTAACATTATCTTCTGACGCTCACCCATTAAGAGGATAGTTAACGTCGTCATTATCGTAGTGACATTTGAGATACATAATCCACTTAATCTTAAGTTAATTCTACGGGCTTGCTCTGAGTTATTATTTATACACAATCAGCCAAAAACGGATGCAATTTTAACAGAATAAAGATCGATTTCAAAATGCATATTAGTACATTGATCCTATTTTTGTTTAATAGTTTATTCCATTGTGTAATATGTGTAGATCGATTTAAAGCAAGAGTGCTATTAGTGAGTCTTATATTAAAATCTGTTGCTACTTTTCATCTGATGGGATTTACCCTAGGGTAAATCGCTGTATAGTGTACAGTTTATATTTGAAAGACAATCTAAGAAATGATGATACGTCACTCATTTTATACCCATACCGACTTTCGCTAAAAAGTAAAATTAACTAAATGTATGCACGTTTTCATGTGGTTTATCCAGATTTAACATAAGTGAAATAGTGAATAACAAATACATACTTAATATATTACTTATCTCAAATACTGAATGGGTCTAAAGTTTACAGTCTGAAAGTCAACAACACGTCTATGAATGAGCTGCGAGGTCATTAGCTATTTCCGAAATGTGGGAGTAAGCGATCAGCGTCGGAAAGCAATTCGGTTTAATTTGGCCCAACAATGAGCATCGCCAATCACAGTCGTCCGGCGTCGCGACGGCGGGGGCGCCCGTGAACCGCCACAGTCTAATTTTAACATGGAATGTTGGCTTCCACCCGTAATTAATCATTTATGTCTGAATTCTGAGTTTTTACGGATAGCATAGCTCGCCTGCGCTTCTTCAGACTTTAGAAAATAAGCAATCAAAATCTCACGAACGATTAATAAAGGTACAGACCGGCTTACACAGGTGATTCACAGTATATTCTTACCACCCACGTTTACAAACAAGACAAACAATAACAGGAGCTAATTTGACTTACTTCAATAACAGCTTAACAGCGCCACATGAGCGCCACATTAATTTTCTTGGGAAAGGTTGAGATGTCACCAGTAAATGTAAAATTTTGCTATTCGTAATCCATTAACTCCTCAAATTCAGAGTACTAAGTGACTTTCGTGATGTCAAAACAAAAACGCGTTGGTCTGACACTAAGTGATTCATTGGGAACAGTTTTCTTACGACATTAGGTGAAAGAAATGCCAGACAAAAATAATATATTGGCCATTGAAATCTGCGCTATTGGTTCCAAAAAAATGCTAGATCACTTTTCAGGGCTGCTGAGTCAAATGTTGAAATAACTATGTTGATTGCTTGCCTGAACGAGGGTACTAAGCATTTATTACCTAATTACATTTTCCTGTAGAATAATATTCCTATGGTTATTGATGTTCGGTTTTTTGTTTCAGATCCAATGGGCAGACGCATGCCTGATCGTGTACTCGGTGACGGACAGGAGCAGCTTCGAGTACGCCACGGAAGTCCTGAAAGCCCTGAGGAGAGCCCCCGCCACCGCGAGCCCGGCGCACGGGCCCGTGGGTGCTACCACGCCCATGCCTCTAGCCCTTTTAGGAAATAAGACAGACTTGGACCATTTGAGACAGGTCAGTAGAACAATGAAAAATTATTATATCAACAGGAATACATATAACTCGTAGCAAAAACAAAACTAACTAAAAAGGATGCAGCTTTAGAAAACTATTAAATATCTAACTTTTCAGCTAGAAATTAAAATGATATAAACTAGGGACCTATTAACATCATTCTTGTAAGATATTCCTTTCACATTTTACATACGGTCTACATTGAGATAAAATTACACACTTTAATCTAAAAACCCGTACCTACCTATGTACGTACTTTAAACAATATGTAAAAACCATTACGGACTATTAAATGACCGGTGTTACAAAATTTGCTCGGCAACATGACCTTTAAACTTAATAATTTAATTCTGACCTATGCTACGTCTGCCAACGCAAAGTAAAATTAACAATTTGCTAAATTAAATCAGTCAGTTCGCTATGTGGGCGGCCGAATCAACTTATTTATTAGATTAAAAAATGAAATCACTCACATTTATTGACATTTTGTAATTGTTCGTTTTCATTACTTACTTTATGTATCAATAGGTACGTATAAATACATACAACTTATTTCTATGTCACGCCCACTGGCTACGAATGAATATGCTGTGAATCTGCGGGTAACCATTCATTGAGATCCTCGGACCGAACAATAATCATACATTTTTAGTGATTAATGTAAATATTACTTATATACATAAAAGTCAGCATACACGAATGAGTAGGTAATGGAATACAGAGAGTTATGTCATATGCGATGCAAGTACCTATTCACGAATGATATTGCTTCCATCTCCATGAAACAAACGTCAGCATTCAGTACACGAACAATAGCGGGACACTGACGTAAGCACCATTCATATGTCACAAACTCCTATCTCTGAAAGTTCCCTTTTCTCGTTTTGTGCACTCGGCTATAGAAACTTTGATGAGGCATAACTAGGGCTGTAGATAACATTGAAAAGTTACACAAATACATTCTCCGAACTTTAGTTGAATCGATTATGTTTACAATTTTTTGTTACCAAAACAATGTTATTATTAAGGCAATGCTCAGTTATCTCAGTGCAGAAATTGCTTTCTCTGACTTTTTTGAGTATTACCAGACTAACACACAGTAGCACAACTATAATTACGTTCCATCGCACAATATTTAATCTAAGTACTTGTTCCTTTTTTTTTAATCTACACATTTAAAATAAGCCTTTATCATTGGACATGTCGGCTCCGTTAGGCCTCTACATTATGTACTGAGTTTCAATGTGTTACTAGATATCAAAAAAACTACACGAATTTCGTAGTTTTAGACAGGGTTCCGCCAATAACGAGTGAAATACCCCAATACCAGTTACCGCAAAACCCTTTTGTTCCTAAAAACTCTCGATTACATAATTTAATTGGCCTAAAAATTAAAAACAGAAACGGACACATTTATCAAACAATTATATAACAAACTCGTAACCAAATTACTTTTCACCCAATTTACGGCCTAACCTAACTCGGCTCGGACAGGCAATGTTACGTAACGGGGCCAACCCGAATGGACGACCGAATTAAACAGAAAAGTTAGCTCGAATTACACCAATAAAGGGTAGGGGTAACATTCAAATTCAATTTGCTATTTTGTTTTGTTAAATTAAATATTAACGCGGTTTACTGTTGTTATAATTATTTTAAACTAAAAAAAATATGTAGGTAGGTATATTTAATAAGTTATCAAATATATTAATCATCAGTTAAATGTATATATCTATGTAGAACTTTTGAAAGTGAGTCACATTTCACTATCGCAGTTTTATGGTAACCGTTTGTTCATTCACACAGACCCACACAGATCAAAACTTTTCTGTGTTCATTCAGCGTACTTCGTAGCATACCGTAGCCGTAGCGCGTAGCATTCTAAGGTCACAAGCAGCGGAAAAAAATTCGTAGCGCCTAGGAGCACGTGAAAGTCATGCTATAACTGGCAGGCGTATTCGAATTTTATTTACAGGTTATGAATTACATCTTGATCAGTTATGGATCTGAACTGTCAGTGTCAAAAGTGACATTTTCAAACAGAAACTTTCGGCTCGATTCGGGGAATGAATTACGGCTCGATTCGGAAAATGAATTAGATTTCTACTAGACTTCAACAAGTTACGATATGGATAATTTAAAGATACTAGTAAGATAGATATGTCAAATTTGACGTTTCCGCGATTCTGGAGGTCCTCTTGAACGATTTCGACAAGTTATGACTTAGATATCCAAGTCACATCTAGTCGATATCTAATGTAGATCTAGTTGATCTCTAAATCGTCTCAAGATCTTGTGATTATCTCGAAATCCGAATAGGCCTGTTAGAGATTAACAAGATACGATATAGTAAAGATATGTGACGTTCCACGGCAAAAGGTGCCTTATGGCGGCTGGCGCTTACGTCGCATAGCGCCGCAATAATATTGGAGCGGCGTTAATAATAGCGTAAGCGCCAACCGCCATAAGGTACCTACCTTTACCCGTGGGACGTCACATATCTTTACTATATCGTATCTAGTTAATCCCTAATTCATTTCCAGAATCGCGCCGTTTCACATTCAAAAACGAATAAGCCTGACATTCACTGCCAACGTTTTCGTAGCGCTACGCTTATAGCCGATCCCAGCATTATCCCTCTTTGTAGAGGAAAGAGGCCTATTCAGATAGTAAGTTCTTCTTATGCATCGGTTATGGAAATATGGATGTGATCTGTCAGCTGTCAGCATTGGCATTTATGAATGAAGAAACGTCATTGTTGACGGAAGGTAGGTCATGTCATTTCCACAACCGATTCATAACAAGATTATAAAGTTCAAGTTGCCCTCACGGTTACAAAACAAAAGGAGAATAATTGAAATGTTGGTTATTTATTTTACAGGTAACGACTCAAGATGGTCAGAGCATAAGTGCTGCCCATAACGCATCGTTTAGCGAGGCGAGCGTGGCCGACAACTCCGGCGACCTGTACCGCTGCGTGGACCGGCTGCTCGCCGAGGTGCGCACGCCTCTGCGCTCGCGCAAGTTCTCCGTCACCAAGATGCTGGGCTCTCTTATAGGTAAGATACAATACTACATTAGCTAGGTAAATTGTCAAAGTCAAGCATCGAAATTCTAAGCAATTTACAGGTCATGCGCTGTAAAAAAAATAACAGCTCCAACCAACTTCTGCTTCAGCTCATCAGCTCAGCGGCGCATCAGCTTTCTGATTCTGATTCCAAACACAAAGCGTTCGCCCGATCGGATTTTAATTTTGTTAAGTGCTAAATAGCTGGTCTCATGGTAAAGTCGCATTACGGTTAAAACTGGCGGCCTCATTCGAGCTTTAAAATACGTCAAAAATTTGCTAAAGGGGCCCACTGATTAACAGTCCGCCGGACGGTATCGGCCTGTCAGTTAGAATAAAATTTTGACAGTTCCGAACAACTGACAGGCCGATACCGTCCGGCGGACTGTTAATCAGTGGGCCCTTTAAAGATACGATATGGATCGGATATGTCAGTGGCAATAGTGTCGCGTGTTTGTTTGAAGAAACGTCACTTTTTACACTGGCATATCCGAATCATGGCGTAGCTTTAGCAAATTTTTGACGTATCTTATGGTTCGAATCAGGCCGTGGGTGAAAATATTGAAGATTATGGATATAAATAAGTTCTATGTTCAACAGAAGTATTTTACACAGGTGGCGCCACGAATAACAGCCAAGCGAGCCGCAGCGGGTCGATGGTGGCGTGCCCGCGCGTGCCCACGCCGTCGCGGCCGCCGCTGGCCGCCGCGGCGCCCTGACCGCCAGCCGCGCCCGCGCACCGCGCGCGTTGATGCCTCGCCGGCGCGGGCGCCGTATGGCTGGCCTGCCTGCCCGTGCCCACCCGCTTCGCCGCCGCGCCGCTCTCCGCCACCATGTGATTTGCTACTCGTTACCGTACTTCAGTCGGCCTAAATTGATGTACATTTTAATGAACTGTATATAATATACTTGTGTAGATCTGATTTTAAAGGAAACTGCAAGAGTTTGTGAGATTTATGTGTCGACTAATTATCAATTAGGCTATGGTTTAAGAATAAAATTGTTAATAACATTGAAGTTAGTTGAGACATAATGGTATAGTGCACCTTTAACAAACATTGGTGCTGATCTCTATTGATGGAGCAAGTCAAGAAGAGAACAATGAGTAATATAATGAAAAGTCCACGTCATACGGAAAAAAATTGTTATAGACGTATCTGAGATATATTCTTCATTGATGTTGTACCTATAAGCGAGTAGGTAACTTTTCGAGATACTCATCCATACGGGGCAGTTGAAGTTGGAGGACAAGAAAGCACCGTTGTTTAACATTAGCTGTCTCACCAAACAAGCCAAAGATGTAATTCCTAGTCTTACATTAATAAATTATGAAATTGTAAATAAATTTGTTATAGTTATAGATATAGATAAACATTTAAGATAACCGAGAGTTAAGTTAGGTAGATAGATGTTAATTTTACAAATGTATTGTTCTTGCAGCCGTATCATGATGGCGTTTGTTGTTGATTGTAGGTATTCGATAAAGCATCCAGCATTCACGCTTTTGCTGAAACTGATGGTTATTTTATCGATGGCGATTAAATCTGTCATCGTACAGTCGAGTTTATACATATTATTAAATATGTATACATTTTTTCACCTAATCGCAAATATTGCAATGGATTAAAGTGAAGAAACGTATACATATTTATGAACTCAACTGTACACATACTGGGAATTTATATATTAAAAGAAAAATAATGCTGCATAAAACGAAGCGTTATGTTATTAAATTCTTGATGGAAGTTAACTATTGTTGGTAGAATTAATAGTTTTAAAATTCTATAATAAATAAGACAATAAATCCCATACCTACAAAAAAAGTTTACTATTATATGTAATCATTCAAAAGAGAGTATTAAACATCTTCTCCGTTCTATACCCATTACGTACTAAATATAATAACATCTCATTATCTTGGTAACAAACTATACATGTTGTGGTAGGTAGGTAGGTACGCTCTCAAAATGAGCGTAGCTGACTAAATGTCCACATTATATCTCAAAATTCTCAAAGTATACAAACCAAAGTATCATTATAATTTATAATATATGTAATTCTCTTAATAGATTCTTTAATTTCTGGTCTAAAACCTGATCTTAATCGTTGTAAAGCAACTTTTATAAATCATGAACCGAGCTTTAAACTAATGATCCGACATATTGCCTAATAATTGGATATATGTGATATATGTCACCCATATATGATGTTTATAAATATGGACATGTAAATATCTCGTATCTTGGTGTCTTTGCTTGTTATAGAAAAAATACAAGGGTACGAAACTGGAATCTAGTAAGACAATGTTTTTGATATGGCTCAGAACTGTGCTAAAAACGGTAACTAGGTGAACAAGTGTGATATCTACAGTAAGTGTTGTATTGGAAAAGGAGTGTTCTGATTCTTATGTATCTTTGGTAGCCTAAATGCAAGCCTAATACTTATGACTATATATATGGATATACTCTAAATAATGGCCTATATAAATTTTAGTAGGTACTTGTACTCTTACGTACTAGTTTTCTACTTTTGCACCGTATTAATATGCTATGTAAGTCTCAAATTACTCTGTCTCTATATAAACTTCCTTCAAAAATAAAAATCAAACGTCAAACTGTCTCTATTACACATACATAATCACTACATGTTGGTGTTGTTGGTAAATTGCAAGATTAAAACTAATCATTGTTGTTAACCCGTAAAATTGTTTTGACGAAGATGTTAGAAGGCAAATGTTAATAATGTTTAAAAACATAGTTAAATTTGTGCTATAAGATGTGCACTTGTGCAAGGTTCCGGAAATTTGAATTTCCGTTGCCCCCATTTCTGTCCGATAAATATTTATAAAATATAAAGCTTACACTTAGCTATATTCATAATTATCTACATTTCTCAACATAATACTAATAATCATGACAGTTTGGGTTTCTTTTGATCTCTTTGATTGTTCCTAAGTTCTGTTGAGTGTTGAGATGTGAGATGGAAATGTAACGGTATACTTAACAAAACTGTGTCAACTGATCGAGATCCATAATCGATATGCCAACGTATAACAAAATCATTGATGTTGTCATTATAAGTTATTATTTGCTGCCGATTTTATGACATCGCCTAATCTATTAGATGTTATTAATGTTATTATTCAAAATATAACAAAAAAAGGCTTATAATGGAATTTTGTGTCATCAGTGACAATTTGGTCATAATAATAACGATATGATGAGCTGTCATAAAACGTCAGGAAATAATATGGCGCCAGTACCAGTACGTACCTACATATTCCATGGGCGTGCATTGCATTTATGTGTTGATATTATGATATATTATTTAAATATAAAGACTAAAAAGTCGGAACTGATTGGAATAAGTTGTAAATAATTTTGAATTGTCTAGCTTTAATATGACGTATTTAAAATAAACTTATTGAATTATTTCATTTGTTTTAATTTTAAACTGAAGACCTTGACAGTTTGATCATTTAGGTAAGATTCCATTGAGTTACCTACAAAACATCCCAGAACTTAGTTACTTATCGCAAATTTTAGCTAATAAGGGCTACGTTAATAAAATATAAGCCTTTATGCGACAAATGAGAGGCTATAAAATGTATACTCTTTTTAATATTATTTCCACTTTCTAAGGTAACTCTTAAATGAATAATACTAGTGGCACGGACAGGCAAACAGCATTAAAATGCCTGACATTAAAATGTAGGAAATCAATATACTGTAGCCAGAAATAATTGTTAATTAAGCATATTAAAAACTAGCGACCCGCCCCGGCTCCGCACGGGTTAATAAATTATACACCTAAACCTTCCTCAAGAATCACTCTATTGATAGGTGAAACCCACATGAAAATCCGTTCAGTAGTTTTTGACTTTATTGCGAACATACAAACACACAAACAGATAGACGGGGCGGGGGACTTTGTTTTATAAGGTGTAGTATCACTATAATATATATTATAAACTGAAATATTTCGATGTCATATCTCGGGAGAGCCACTATCATATATTAGTAAAAATCCATTCGGAATACAAACGTGATTAAGAATAGTGTTTCTGAATATTTATCTATTAAATTACTAAAAACTTAATTATTATAACATTTGGATATGCTGATGCTGATTTAACAATTCGCTAAGGATAATATTTTGACACGACCTTGCACCGCGCACGCTGATTGGTGTTCGCGAAATGCAAGCACGGTCGTGTCATTAGCCATCTCGCTCGTTTCACTGGCGCACACGAGATGGCTAATGACAGTAATGACATCAAAATAGAATCGAATAAATAAATTTCCAAAAAAAAATAATTATCTTGACAGTGAATATTGATTTACAGCTTGATTAATGATAATAAAAAAATATGCTATTGTAATATCCTCTGTAGCTAGCTAGACTTCCTATAAGATAATAATTTTAAATACTCCATAACTCCCTTGGGGGTAAAATCAGTTATGCATACGCCTGCGTGGGATAACATACTCAATGATATGAGCAACAAGTGTTATGAAAATATATTTATTAAATAATTTATGATTTCGTAGTTGTTGCAATTTTTAACACGAGCTGTCATTCCGGAATTCGCAAAAATGATTTACTGTCACATACTTCACACAAATTGAGCAATAAAGAAAATAAACATATCCCGTTCTCGATCCCTTAACATCATTGCTATCATTACGCCCAAGATATATGCTGATGGGCTCTACAAAGTTAACCCACTTGCCGGCACGCCCATAAATTAGTCCGGAATAATGTTTGAGATAGAGATGAACACGCTAGAGGGCAACGACCGCGCCGTTTTGAGATACCTGCTAGGGATTATCGATGATATATACGAATGGGTAGAATGTGTGGACTACTGGTCATTCGCATTATTGCTTAAAACAAGGTCATTTAGGCTGTTAATAGTGTTAATATTGTTTTACACTTCCGTAGCGCAGCTATCTAGGCAGGAATTCGATCGTAAATAGATATTGTGGGTAGGTTCTCTCTTCCTCTCCTAATGTGGTAGTCAGTAAGGTGCAGGGGGGCAATTTCGACTGCGGGATAATTTCAACTAATCGAAATATCTTCCATGTTTTACATTACTAACGGAGATATATGGCACTTTAGTTAATAATGTATTTGTATGTAATGGAAGATATTTCGGTTAGTTAAAATTATCCCGCAGTCGAAATTGCCTACCTAAAAGATTAAAAATTGCAAACATGTGAATTAATTAGTTTATATACATAGAATAGATATAAAATGAAAATAATAATTGTGAGAAATAAATAGTAAAGTAAGTATTATAAACTTTGAGAAATAGTCATTCAGTCAGATTTAATGGAATTATAAGTATGAAAACTCGAACTTATTAGCTAAAATAGTTCTTGATTACTTAATGGTTTTTACTCGTAAATGATAGGTACAAATAAATAACATTATAAAAAGATTTTATGAGCATAAAATGACCAGATGCAATAACTGCCACCGATCAATATCATAAGCGTTTAAAACCAATTTGATATCGTCCACGCGACAACAAATCACAATCGCATCTCGAACAATGCGAGATGAGGGGTGCGCACCCCAGCTGCGTACCGCGATCGATTGTGGACCGCGCCAACTTCTCGCCACGCTGCACTATCCGACTACACGGTTCCCAATTCAAACGTCCCGATCTTTCAGCCAGTGTTTGTTTATTTTTTTATTTGTTTAATTAACCTATCCCGACCGTACGCCTAGGCAATAACCTGCCAGTTCCAAGTGGTGACAGTTATTTTTCAGCCAGTGTTATGTGTTAATTTTTTAAATGATGGAGGGGCGAAGGGCTTGGGATGGCGTGCCGGTGGAGTCGCACTCGCCACCGCAGTCGGTGCCGGGGCGACGGACACCGCTGGGAGCTGTGGGGCTTGGAGGATTCTACATGCAAGGTGGGCAGCCGCCGCCGCCGCAGCACTGCTATCAAACTGACGAGAACCAGCCGGAACCGGGGACCAGTTACGGTCAAAGGTACGTTCAACTGCTCCTCGAAGAGGTGAAGAGAGCATTATTACACTTCATACCATGTATTTTTTTTTAAACTATATTTGGCAATAATATTTTAAATAGGGTAGGGTAGGGTAGTTAGTACATGAGATAAGTTTAGAGTCGAACCCGCAAAAAAACAGTAAGGTTAGAGGGTTCAAGATATCATTATATATACATGTAGAATTCTAATCAGAATGTCGCATTTATTTCGTAGTGCATATCATTTTCAAATGTGTCCCAGCTAAAGCAAAACCAACGTAGCATGACTAATAGCCTAAATTTGCATAATCGAGTCTGTTTTGACGTTTGAAACTCCAGCATCACATCGCTGACAAATTTCAGCCCTATTTGTATGAAGTTTAGGCTCAAAAGTTTATTAAGTCGGCTGTATCTGTTCAACCCATGGCGCATGCGTCTTAGGGTATTTGGAAATTAGTTTGAAATAAATGGTTACCAATGTCGTGATTGGCTACAATGATTTTCACAATCGAACGCAGTAAATATTTCAGTAGGAAAAATTAGGAACTATTTCTATTCATAATTTTAGGAGTTTAGTCGCTCCATACGCGAAAATATTTTAACATTAGATAGATAATTGAATATACACAAAAATAAGTAGCATTTATTTATTACAGATTCTCAATATGTTAACATCATACATTAGTCTTGATTGTGCTCGTTAAAAAAATTAACCAAAAAATTAAACAATCAAGTTATAACAATACTTATATAACAAAGTGAAGGTTTTTTTAAAAGGTTTAGTAGGTAAGCGTTTATAAACGGAATAATTAGACCAATTCTGATTCAGACGTAAATGAGAAATGGCGCGAATATTATGTTTTGATTGTGATTTGACTAAGATTTCATTTGATTGATTAATCTACGGCGTTACAAAATCGTTCTGTACTGACTGATTACCGGTTGCGACTCCAAAGATTCACCACGGGAAACTTGTTACATAATTCCTTGAGTGACCGCATAGGTACAGTAGAGTAGTCCCTTGGGGAAATCCCGACAGAAAGCTTCATTATTCTGCCAGAGAAGGGCTGCCTAGCCTTTATTGCACCGAGCCTCTACTATTAAAAAAACAGTTTTGCGTTATTTATAAAAATATTTTAAAAATCTACCGGTTTTTTTAATTGATAAAATATTCGGCGGCTCCTTTCTCTTCTTGCTAAGCCACACAGGTTGGAAACTCCGAGCAAGGGCATCCGTTAGAAAATATCCTGAAGAGTGACTGTCGTGTTCCTTGTATCGCATTTTTTTAATCATGGCAGTGTATATTTGATAAATATGCACAGATTGCACGTATAAATCCTACCACATGTGCACATGTGTAGCACAAATACAAAGGGTAGCACAATGATGTGCTTCTAATGGAGTTAGCATCTGTACACAAAGGCCGCCACGTCACCCCTGTCAAGTGCCCGCTTTCGCTAGTTCCCTATATGACAATACTTAGTTGTCCAGAAATCAATCATAGCCCGTCTACTGATTTATTTATTTAGTATTTAGTTCAAGACCATATTGACTAAATAAGATTTTTAAAAAAGATGTTATTTTTTGGTTCTAGATTTAGGAGATATATAAGCACGTCGTTAAAAATTCGATTATATTTCAGCATTTAATACGCTTTATAGGCGTAAAATAGAAATGGAACTTCGAATAGGTAGGTATTCTAGATCTAAACGAGCGTTTAAATTGAACTTGCTTAAAAATAGTTAGAGGGTTATTGATAGAATGGACCCTCTACCCTGCCTAGGGGATAACACTCGTCCAAATTTCATTGCTAGAATCGGCCACTTGTCTCGTACAACGAAACCCTTTGTCAAAAGTGAAAACTGAACAAATGGCGTTATTATATAGTATGTAGACCGTTATTTCTGTGTCGTTTTATGATTTTTAGCCGACTTATAGTAGATTGTACAACAAGGGCATAAAGTGACCCATTTTTACCCGAGGCAATTTTTTGGTCTGAGCGAAGCGAAGACCAAAATAGTAGAAGAGGGTAAAAATGGACATGTATGCCCTTGTTGTACACTCTGCTTTTCACTTCGATTGCGAGGAAAATAAAATTATATTTTTCACGGCAATTTACACCACGAAATTGTCGTAAAGCGAAAGAACATAATACATAACCAATTCCCGCCAACTAACTTTTTTTTTTTTAATTTTTAACATGTGATCAGAGTTTCAGATGCTTGGTTTTCTGCCAAGTCAAACATTTCGGAGCATTTTTGAACGATAATCGGCTCCTATTTTATGTGATTTACTAAATTTAATGACAGAAAATACGGATTTCTAATAAAATGTAGCAAAAATAATAGTAGATTGTTAACCAAGGGTTGAAAGGCACCCATTTCTGTCGAGGTAGTTTGGCGCTCGAACGCAGTGAGAGCGCCAATAGTCCGAGACGGAAATGGTGCCTTTCACCCGAGTTAAACACTCTACTTTTCATATCGAATGCGAGGAAACCAAACAAGTCAAGGCAATTTCGGAAAATCAGCAATTGAAGTACCTAATAGACCTACGGCCATGATTTTTTTCATTAGGACTTACTTGCAATCGGAGACTTTACAAGTGTAAAGATTAATAACCCCTAGCGAAAATCATTTAGATTGCAATATTTACGAAAATACACATTTTTTAACAAACTGCAGTAATTTTAAAATGGTTTGTACATTATAGTATGAAAATCAGCGGGATTGCCTCTTACTTTTTAATTTTATACTTTTTCGTTCTAAAAGCCGCAACAGGCTACCGGACCTCACCGCGACCTTGGTGCACCGCACCACGTAATAACATAATAAAAGTATTTTAAATATTAAATAACTATTTCATTAATAATATAACAAAATTTTTATCTTGTATTTTATTTTATTTTCATGAATATAGTGCTAAATAACTTTGAAAACCAATACAATACAATACAATACAATACAAATACTCTTTATTGCACACCTCATTACAGAAAACAATACAAATAATACAGGAAGAAGAGGTTAAACAACAGGCGGTCTTATCGCTAAAAAGCGATCTCTTCCAGACAACCTTTAGGTAGCGGAAATTAATAAATTTATGTCATGTCAGTAGGTGTTTCAAATTCAATATAAGAATTTTAGCACAGAAAAAAACACAATACAAAACAGTATAAAAGACATACAAATAAAAATAAAATAAAATAAGATTTACATAAATACACATATCATACATACATAAAATTATATACATATACACATATATATACATATATATACGTAAAAATGCCAGCTATAGGGAAAAGGAAGCAGGTAAAAGTATTACGGAGCAGATAAAAAGTGAACTTTAACGAGTCTCTTGAAAGAATAAGGAGACTGGGCGCACCTTAAGTCTGCAGGCAGAGAATTCCATAGTCGTACAGATTGAAAAGTGAAAGAATTTGTATAGAATTTAGACGAGGATGACGGGACAGAAAGAAGCAAATTCTGGGAGGACCTAACCGAACGGAGATAGCTGAAACGGTTTTTAAGATAGCGGGGAGTTGCGGGGTTAAAAAGAATGGAATACAGAAGTGACAAAACGTGGGAGTGACGACGTAGGCGAATAGGGAGCCATTTGAGCTGCGACCGGAAGTGGGAGAGATGGTCATATTTGCGGAGCCCAAATATAAACCGTATGCAGATGTTTTGGATACGCTCAAGCTTATTAAGTTGCTCCTCAGTGAGATCGAGATAAGCAACGTCAGCGTAATCCAGAATAGGGAGAAGAAGAGTTTGTGCAAGGGCAATTCTAGTAGGAATGGGAAGGAAGTTTCGTAATCTCCTGAGGGAAGCAACTGCCGCGAACATCTTCCTGCTGACTTCGCCCACCTGAGGTCCCCACGATAAGGTACTATCCATAATGATGCCAAGGTTTTTTACCTTCTGCGAGTAGGGAATCAAAACGCCATTAAAGTAAATAGGTGAGAGGTTGTTAAAATCAATTCTGGGAAGCAGTTTTGGGCTACCTATTATAATAGTCTGTGTCTTTGACGGATTTACTTTTAGGCCAAAACTGCGACTCCAATTCGAGATTTTGTCTAAGTCGCTATTCACTTTACGGATAACAGACGTGAGTTCGCCAATAACGCCCTGTGAGTAAATCTGAAGATCGTCGGCATAAAGGTGATAATGTGAAGTTAGGTTAGAAGTAATTGAATTTATAAATATAGAGAACAACAAAGGAGACAGCACGCCACCTTGCGGAACGCCAGCCAACGTGTTGGACCAAGAAGAAAGACAATCATCCACCTTTATGCGCTGCCGACGACCACTCAAGTAACTACGAAACCATCCGACTACCGCAGGAGATATATTAAGACAGCGTAGTGTTTCGAGGAGAACATCAAAATCAACGGTATTGAACGCATTGCTAAAATCTAGCAGCGTTAACACCGTTAATTTTTGATCGTTCATCCCCGCCCGGATGTCGTCAGTGATCTTCACGAGTGCAGTAGCCGTACTATGACCAGAACGGAAGCCAGACTGTAAGGGATTTAAAAGATCATGAGTATTAAGGTACGAGGTAAGCTGTTGGTGAACGAGACGCTCAAGAACTTTGGACAGGAAAGGGAGAATTGAGATGGGACGGTAATCAGAAAATGAAGAAGGATTAGACGTTTTAGGTATAGGAACGATACAGGCGTCCTTCCAAAGTGAAGGAAAGGAGCTGGTGGAAACTGAATTGTTAAGAATGACGGAAATGACGGGAGTAAG
The DNA here is from genome assembly GCF_910591565.1 of Cydia splendana. Lineage (NCBI taxonomy): Eukaryota > Metazoa > Arthropoda > Insecta > Lepidoptera > Tortricidae > Cydia > Cydia splendana. The sequence goes on from NC_085964.1 coordinate 6,534,179, forward strand.
TAGGTCAAGGAGAGGGAGGATCATTTTACGGCTAACACAATCGACACCAACGGCATTAGACGCTATGGACAGTACGCTCTTCTTAATATCACTGTCGTTAAAAGGAACAAGACAGAAAGGAGACGAGTCAGGAGTTGGAAGAGAAGAGAGGTATTTAAGAGTCTTAACTTTATCAGGGCCACTAAACTCAGCGGAAGTAGAGAAATGCTTGTTAAGCTGATTGAAGTTAGTATCCCTCGGACAGTTCTGTTGAGTCTTTCCAACTTCTAGCGACTTAAGAAATTTCCATACTTTCGCAGGGTCACCATTTTCAACTGACTGGTGGATATGGCGTCGCTGGGCATCGCGACAGATGGTACTACAGCGGTTACGTAGGGCATGGTAGCGAGCCTTGTTAGCATCAGTGGGGTTGGACTTGTACCTAGATTTGGCAGAGTTCTTTTTCACTAATAGTGCCTTGATTTCCTCAGTAAGCCAAGGAGCAGGAAGATGCTTCACCTTAATCGAGCGGACTGGGGCGTGCTCGTCATAGAGCTGGGTCAATAAGGAATTAAAAAGTGACACCTGGTCATCAACAGAAGCAGCTCTAGAGACAACATCCCAGTCAATTGCTGATGCGCTTTCACGAAGTTTAGCTACATCCATCCTACCAAAATTACGTTGTAGAAGTACTTTAGCTTTAGGCTTAGGAGGTCTTACTTTATAAGATAGTAAAAGGAGGTCATGATATGAGAAAGCATCAGCAGGATGCTGGCCATACTTGGCGACATGAGAAACCGAGGACGTGAGAGTAAGGTCAAGAAGAGACGGAGTACAATTTGGAAAGTGGTGCGTAGGGCCAGAAGGGAGGATATTCAATTTACAGGCATGTGCCAGAGATTTAAGAGACCGCGACCGATGGTCGTCTCTGCGGAGGCAGGTATTGAAATCCCCCATTATAATATGGTGGTCATAAGATGGCATGAGATCTTCAATAAGTCTTTCAAGAGAAGCGAAATAATTAATAGTAAGTGACGGAGAGTAGAACACCCCAAGGAGAAGCTTCGTATGGGAGACAGAGATGTCTAGAAAAAGATACTCAGCGGTGTCTGAGGAAGGAGAGTGTGCTGACGTGACTATAATGGAAAAGGGGATGTGAGAACGTAGATAGATAGCAACTCCACCGCCACCTCTGCCCAAGCGATCGTGACGTATTAGGTGGAATCCTGGTAAAGAAAAAGAGGTGGAAGGCAGGCAGGGTTTAAGCCAGGATTCCGAAACTAGTACCGCATGAATATTTTTTAAGTCAAACGTCGCGATCAAGTCACTGTAGTGCGCAGGAATGCTTTGCGCATTAATATGTACAATATTAAAATTTTTACTAACGTCACTGAATTCCGAGCTAAGTAAATCATGGAGTGATGGTGGCAAGCTCTTAAAACTGTCATCAGTAACACTTTCACCTGAAGAGAAAGACACGAAATGATCAAGATCAGAGGCACTGCTATGGCTGGACATAGATAAACAAAACAAATAAATATATATTTAATATCGATAAATAACACGTACACGTAATAAAAGTATAAAAGTAAAGTTAATACACTAGGGCACTAACGCTACCTGCCAGCATACTAGAAAAACAATAATAAAGTTACAATAATTTTATCTAACTTGACAGCTTTTTCGACATATAGGAAAAATTTAATATTTTAATATCGTAATTTAATATCGTACAAAGGTTTAACTGTGGCTGTATAAGATTTTGCCTTTGCTAATTTACGCAAGTGTAAGGTTTAAAAAAATATTTTTGGTGTATTCCTGTTGGTTCCCGCCTTACGAAATCGAGTAAATAGAATTCAACGAAAGAAACAAGAAAAAATTGTTTTTAACAATTTACTTACATCATTTTTTATAAAAAAAGGATCAACGTGGGATTAGTAAAATTAAACAGTTACCAATTGTTCCAAGCGAGGAAATAAAGACACTATTTTTCCATTTTGTTTCCACCCAGTTGTTCGTGGGACGGGGACGCAGAGGAGTACACTACTTTTCTGCGCTAGAGCATAAACGTATCACTTTCTGCGCACCTTTTAGAACAACAACGACCCACTTTCAGAGCATGAGATATGAAAAAGACTCTTTTTGAATGTTTGTATGTATGTAAGAAATTAATAAATATTGGTATTTTATGGAAGATGTGTTTGAAGGTTGAAAAATATTTATTAATATAGGTACTTTCCATTTACGTATTATTTTTATTTTCAAGTTTCATCAATATGAAACTTCTTTATTTGCAGACCTATGGGCGAAGGAAAATCAAAACAGAAAATGCGACAAGGAAAAACAGTACGACTCAATATCAACGCTAGGGAACGGAGAAGAATGCACGACTTGGTAAGAAATCGATTACAATGTTTTTTTGTACTCATTAATTACAATAATTACCTATGAAAATGATTAACGTTAGCTATTATATGTCGCAAAATTTGAATAAGTCACATTTTATGTATCTATAACCTTAGCAAAAAAAAATTAGAACTCTACTCTGGTCGATAACAAAATAACTACCTATTTACGTGCATGTATGATAATATTTTATCCCTAAAGGTATTTTTCATTCATACGCGTAAGTTATGCTTTGCTATGCCAGTTAAACAAAATGTTAGTTCAGTTATTGGCAGTTCAGTTATGCGATGCTCGAAGTAAGTGTGATATTTCTTGCCAATTTAAAGCCACCAGGCGATTGACACTGTTGCACCAGCCAGTGCCGAACGTAGAACTTATTCGATAGAAGCTAGGAACTTAATATCCCTTTTAAAAATTTTCAGAACGATGCACTCGACGAATTACGAAGCGTTATCCCGTACGCTCACTCACCCTCCGTCCGGAAACTGTCCAAGATCGCGACTCTGCTACTAGCCAAGAACTACATCCTTATGCAGGCTAGCGCCTTGGACGAATTGCGAAGGTAAAACTACTTCATCAGTCGTCAATCACTTCAGACGACTTTTTGTCACATTTTCGATTTAGTCTCCGAGGTGATTTGATTATAAATGTTGAAAGTTTGTGGGTTTCCCTACAAAAAATTAAAAAAACGCTGCATATCAGGAACATATCATAACTAATGTTTGAAATACTTACGCAATTTCTTAGGCATTAAATCTGTAAAGTTAGCATCAAATAGATAGTGACGGCCAAATGTATTGGATTGGAACACATCCTTATTGAGTGCATTTGAATAATATAAAATGGTTATATTTTACAGGTTAGTAGCATATCTTCAAGGCACAGCGACGGCAACAGGCATAGTGGTGCCACCTCCTGGCTTCGACCTGACCGGGCTACCTGCCGCAGCTAAGTTGTTGCAACCGCCCACGCTAGGCCCGCCAGCTCCGCCCGACCCACCATCTTGAGATCTGCCTCTGCCCGTCAAACTAGAACCCATCGCATCACCCCCTTAGTGACATCGTACGAACATGTTAGTGTACATTTTGACGTTAAATGTGAAGAGAGTTCTTAATTTATATATTTTGTTATTTTTACGGCATCTATCTTGGAAATCGTCAATTTCGTGTGTAAAAATTACTACACTTTTGTCCCGAATATGCCAATGCAACAGGTTTTTTTTAACAGACCGATGTAATGTTTACATACATTTTGTACTCATAATACTTTTATTGTCATACTTATTGTTAACCAATTGCCTGTTTAAAAATATTTTATAATACAACACCTACTTATTTATAAAAGGGCTAGCGGATGGTTTAGTGGTTTTGTAGACGGGCAAAAAAAATATCAGGCAGTGTTATACATACAGGATAAATAAATAGGATTTGATATATTAGAATAATATTTTCGAATTAATTCAAACCGTCTGATGTCGACTATTTCAATATATTCGTTAGGTAAGTTTTGACTCTAAATGTATTTATTTAGGTAGATAATAAAATAATGAGTAATTTTATCAATAGTGATAATTTGATAAAGCAATGAAATGTACTCAAGTTCAAACGTTCACAGACTAGAATGTACCCAAATCTCTGTCACTTTAAACTAATAAGAGTAATAAGACACTGTACATTTACGAGTATACCTTATTCCAATGATTAGATTGATTGTTTATGAATTATGATGGATATTGAAAGCATAAATAACTGAATACATTGTTGTAATGCTGTTAAAGCTACAACTTTCCTGCTACAAGCATCAGATATACACGGTGTGGCCTGTAACACGAGCAAATAATTAAAACATAGATTGTACTCCTCAAACGGTGACACTTTTGTTCTACAACTTTTAAAAATTATGAAGTATTTAGACTCCCTATTTTTCATACTAAATAAATATTATTTTCAATGGACGCCATCGCCACGCCATATCATTGTGATTGACGTTGCTTGTCACGCCTTAAACATAACAAAATTCGCAATACATTGCGTCTTAGAATAAACTTTAAAGTGTATTAAAAATCAAACCCCAAGTTATTTTTAAAAGTCGCTGAACAAATGTTGGTCAGTATGAGGAGTACAGCCTACAGTTTAATTTTTTGCTCATGTTACAGGCCACACCCGGTATACCTACCTAATGTTCTGTCAATATTTCTTGCAGCTATCTATTTTCGGGCTGTATAATTAATTACCTATGTAGCTAGTGTTAGTTACTTAACCCTCCATAATTTTAGATGTATATTTTAAAGAAGTTGGAGGTAAAATAGCATTAGATTTACGAGTAAATTATGTTATTTCTCTTCTTGAAGACAAGAGAGGACTGTGAATCAACGTGCCAAAATAATTAAGGACCGTCTAGGTAATTTTAGCTACTATTAAAATTGTTGTAAGATTTTTCAATAGTTTTGTAGACTTCGTATATGTGTGTTAGCTAACGAGATTGTGGATTGTACGTATATATTACTTAATTTGATTTGATTGTCTATTATTTTATTTCATACCTATTATAGTTACATTTATATTGTAAGTCATCTTAGGTATTAAGCTCAACACACTATGTTGATAAGCCAAAGTGAAATTGTGATTGTTAATAGCAATAATATTATTTAATATATTATTTTAATTTAGGTGACATATAAATAAAGGTATCTGTATATTTTTATTGTTTTTATGTAAATTTCCCGTGAGTAAATTCCTGGGTTAAAATGTAAATTCATATCTCCAGGAACGAAAAGCTGCAGATGGTGTCTATGAACTTTACCCGTTACTTTATGAGTTTATGCCGTTTATTAACACATATATTTTTGAGATTTGGTGAAATATTTGTATTTGTTTCCATACGAGACGACTACAATTATTTCACCTGAACACTGAATACTTTTAACCTTTTTCCAGGCCGCACCAATCTACATGGTTTTACCAAAAAATCCAAATATATTCCGATTAATCGAGCTTTGGTGATTTATTTGAAGTCAAGTCATATTTCCCGAAAATGCAATCTAATTTGAACCTTGAATCGGAATGCTAAAGTTGAAATTCTATTGGCGCGTATATGGTCGATAAATCATACTAACTATGACTACAAAGGGCTACAACGATTCGTACCAAAATAGTAGATAAAAGTACCTACTAAATAAAGAACATAAAGACGTTAATAAACCTAATAATTAAAATCCAAAATTAAACACTGGAAACAAAATACTATAAATTAAAAGTAACCTCAAAAACAATACAGGCTGTTTTCTAATTTGTTATTAACAGATGTTGACTTATTCCTTGAACGGGTTATTCTAGAGCTCATTTGCAAAGATTTCACCAGTCAACCACGGGTCTAAACTCGTTGGTTTTCAAGTTATTTGAGTTTATAAAAAAAAACTTCTTTTGTATTAAAAATATTATTTGTGGAAAAAGTACTATACAGTGCATTTGAATAGCAAAAAAAACTTCTAAGAGCAATGACCGATTAATTTAAATAAAAAATCCTGACTAAATATTCCAAAGCTTTAGAAATTAAAGAATTTGAAATCATTATAAGCCATATTTTTTTACTAACACTATCACGCCATGTAGTGGAAAGAGTGAAAACAATTTAAACTTTCTGACGGCCACGTCTATGCTATCGTCATAAAGTTCCAGCCCGCGTTGAAAGATGGCGCTTAAGGTCTGGGCTGGCGGAAAGCACCCTGTTTTAATCAATAGTTGAACAAAGTAGGTAATGAGTGAAATAATCACTACTTTTAAACCTTAGAAAGTAATACATACTAAAAAAAATATTGTGAACGAATTATACACTATTTTAGATTAGAATCTTAATTTATAAAACAGTCCCGGCACAAAGATACAGACAGACTGACAGACAGCGTAAACCCTTGAGGAAGGCTGAGGTCCGCTCAGCAAGGCAAGTAAACAAGCAAGGAAGCAAGGAAAGGGTTACTCAGTCAGGTTAGGTGTATGGAAACACCAGAGACCAAAACGCCTGAACAAGAAATTTAGCAATTGTATTTCGACGGCTGAGGGACCCTCTGACTGCGAACAGAAACTGAAGATGAGGATATAAAATATATAGGTAGTGGGTACCTACGTTCCACGCAAGCCTCCGAGCACAGATTTCGCGTCAAGTTATTGTTATGACTGGGTATTTAATCTGATAAGTGATAAGCAAATACATGTACCTAAATGGCGCCGTTAGTATTATATTTCCTCATTGGATATGTCCTACGCAATGATGAGCAAGTAAAGGTTACGTTGCGGTCGCAACTCCTATCGCCGTTTTATGACTAATTATTTAATTAACAATAACTCAATAACTAAACATTTACAAACAATGTAGCGATGCTATCAGGACATCCAATGTATACCTACCTAAGTATTAGCCGCTATTAAAAGTCATGACACGAATAACGACATCTGGCAGTAAAAGGTAGTTGAGCATCTATTTATAGCTATATATTGCGATTAGAAACGAATCACACAATTATTACATTAATTAATTAATATTAAGAGGGCCTGGCCCTCTGTCGCTGCAGCATTTTCCATTCCAGCCTATTCTGGGCTTTCGTTTTTACTTCCTGATATGAGTGGCTACAGCACCATTCTTTTATCTGTGTCATGTATGATATTCTGGGTCTTCCTCTTCCTCTTTTTTCCTCAATTCTGCCCTCCAGTATGATTTTGTTTAACCCTTCGTGTCGGAGTATGTGACCTATACATTTGGCTCTACGTTTTTCAATGACGTGCATTATTTGTCTCTTCACTTTTGCCTTCTCTAGAACTTCAAGGTTGGTGCGCTTTTCTGTCCAGCTGATTTTGAGCATCCTTCGCCAACACCACATTTCGAATGCTTCTAGACGACGGCGGTCTTGTGTTGTGATGTTCCAACTTTCACATCCGTAGAGGGCGGTGCTCCAAATATAGGTTTTGATTAAGTTTTTCCTTATGTTTATGTGGATTTTGCTGTTGTAAATATGTCTATTTGAAGTAAAAGCTTTCTTTGCCATTGCTATCCTAGTTCTTATTTCTTTCTCGCTTCTGCCTCTTTCTTCGATGATGCTTCCCAGATAGGTAAATGTGTTTACTTGTTGTAGTCTTTCCGAGTTGAGAGCGATGTTTACTCTGGGAGAATTGGTTTTGCTTGTCACCAGAACCTTTGTTTTCTTAACGTTTATTTTAAGGTTATACTTTCGGAAAATTTCGTCCATTTTTTGTATATTTACTTGGAGCGTCTCTTCTGTGTCTGCCATGAGAGCAATGTCATCGGCAAATCTGATCCAGTGCATAGTTGTTCCATTGAAACTTATTCCTTTAGTGCACTCTTTGATTTCATGCATAGCTTCCTCTATATATAGGTTGAACAGCAATGGCGATAGACTGCATCCTTGTCTTACTCCCCTCTTTATATTTGCAGTTTTAGTTACATCATCTATTGTTACTTCTGTCAGTTGGTTCTTATACAGTTCTACAATTATTCTCCTGTCCTTCCAATCTATGTGTTTGCGTTTCAGGAGGTCAAAGAGTTGGTTCCATTCAACATTGTCGAAAGCCTTCTCTAAATCTACGAAGCTGATGTACGTGCTTTTGTTAAGGTCAAGGCGTCTTTCGATAATATTGCGTAAAGCCAGTATGGCTTCCCGAGTTCCTATGTTTTTCCTGAACCCAAACTGATCGTCGCTAAGGTTTTCTTCTACTTTAGGGTAAAGTCTGTTCTGTATGATTTTTAGAAGAATTTTTGAAGCATGTGACAGCAGACTGATCGTTCGGTAGTTTCCACATTCCACTGCGTTACCTTTTTTAGGAATGGTAATTGTTTTGCTCGTCGAGAACTCCTCTGGTACCTGCCCTGTGTCATAAATGGTTGATATTAGGTTGTAAAGGTAGTTTTTAGCTTCAGGGCCGCAACATTTTAAATTATTACATAAAATAAAAAATGTATTTAAAAAACACATACACAAATCAAAAACGAAGGAATCTGTCAAAAAAAAATGAAAAAAAATTGAAAGGGTTTTGCGATATAAAATAAATATTGATTTAAACTTTCACGATTTTTAAACATTATTAAATTGTACAACAAACTGATAAACAATAACCAAGTGCCGGTAGTTCGAAAAACTCCAGTCAGCCAGCCAGTTAGCCAGTCTTCTCCGAGACCACAGGGACAACGCCGTCCTCGAAACGTCGGAGGTAAATCTTAAAACTTAAATACGCGATGAAGCCCATTGTACACTTTAATAAAATAAATATTCATCACATTTGCTCATAAAGAGTGATATTTCACGCAGGTTTAGCGGGAGTTATGGAAAAAAAAATAGTGACGGAAAAAATATTGAGCTTTTTGACGCATTTTCACATACACTACTTATGCATGGACCGTCACAAAACTGACACCCAAAATTGGTATTAAAAACTGGGGACCCATTTTTCTTTGTTTTAATTCACAGTCCTCGTGATTTTGAGCCCAAATAACCTGAGTTGTAATTTTTTCTGAAAATCTCCAGGGAACGAAGGAGTATATAGGTACATGTCGAATGTGAAATAAAAGGCCGAGAGTAAATGACGTCGTTTAGTAATACCTAAGTTGTGTAAAGGGGCCCACTGATTAACAGTCCGCCGGACGGTATCGGCCTGTCACTTAGAACAAAATTTTGACAGTTCCGAACAACTGACAGGCCGATACCGTCCGGCGGACTGTTAATCAGTGTGCCCCTTAATTATTGCAAACAGCAAGACGAGATAAAAATCTAGTACCATATATAAAAATCCATTTACCAGGGTTCCGATTCGCTTCAACCGAAATAGAATGTTTTAATGTCTATTACCATGAACATAAGGATGATTTTCCGCAGCCGGGGCTACAGCGTATTTTATAGGTAAGATCGCAAGCAAGCACATAGAATTACCTATGTACTGAACAGTCTCGCATAGGTACGGTACGTAGCAAGTCTGGCGGGTAATGGTAGGTGTGGCTGATGATTATTGATTGAACATTTTCGACATTGCCTTGGTTAGTACTTAGGTGTTTCTCTAGGTGTAGTAAACTTATGATATTTTTTATATAATTCGACATTAAGAGACCATATACATCTCTAAGTAATTGTAATACGTTAGTTTGAATTGGTAGTTGCAGTTGTATTTTATAAAATTGTTGATGTATTGTTATTATTTTTGCTTGTATGTAAATTCAATGTTGACGTGTAAAAGTGCCCTTGTGGCCAATATCGTTAATTCCGCGTAGCAAATTTTCCATTCGCATTTTTTCCCACCCGAATTTCTACCCATACCCTTTTTTGTCATTCGCTTATATCTCCACAGTTTTATTTCTTAGGTTAAATTATTCTCATAATTAATACTTTCCAAGTCGTTTTATTCGCATTCTTTTTATTTCTTAGGCGATAATATTACCATGGTCCCACCGCACTGTTTCTTTTCAAAAACATTTAGTTGACGACTTAGCTAGACGGAGCCCCGCTTCGCGGGGCTCCTATTTCTGGGCGGTTTGCCCTTCGGGCATCTGAAGCTACCTAACGAACCTAACCTACCTAACCTATTAATTTAGTGTGACGTCCATGAAAACATTACACTTTAGGGAAAAAAGTGTAGGTAGGTTAGGTAGCTTCAGATGCCCGAAGGGCAAACCGCCCAGAAATAGGAACCCCGCAAAGCGGAGCTCCGTCTAGCTAAGTTGTGAACTAAATGTTTTTTGAAAAGAAACAGTGCGGTGGGACCACATGGTAATATTATCGCCTAAGAAATAAAAAGAATGCGAAAAAACGACTTGGAAAGTATTCATTATAAGAAAATTAAAGCGTAAGAAATAAAAATGTTCCGATAATTTGAGAATAGAGAAACAAGCGAATGACAAAAAAACGGTATGGGTAGAAATTCGGGTGGGAAAAAATGCGAATGGAAAATTTGCTACGCGGAATTAACGATTTTGCGGAAAAGATCTATACACTCAATATTTGTATATGTGTGTTATGAGTGGCGTTTTTCGAAGACGGGTCCATGTTATTGATCAGGAGGAACAGTATAGGTAAGCCTTATACATAGTACCATGTACCTACAGCTGTCAAACAACGGTTTGTTAGATAGCCCCCTGTACGATAGTACATGGCTGGCTTTCGTGCCATGAACCTATTCGTCTGAGATACATGAAGATGTCTGTACCAGCTGAATTCAAGATAGAAAGGCTTCAGAGCCAATATAACGAATGCATGAATGTCTGTGAACAAAAAGAGCTCCATCTGTGCATGCTTCTGCGCTGACGTCACTTCTACACGCATATCGCGACGAGTCACGCTACTGCACGGGTCTGCACACTCCTGGTTAGTGGCGTTTCTTTCAAGAGAAATATGGCTTGTACATAGCACATTGTGAAACCATTAACCACACAGTGTATGATGAACACAATTATCGCGTGGTAATGACTTGACATAATCGAAAGTGTCCGTTTTCATCTTCAGGACGCTTTTTCGAGCGGTCTCAATACCATATCATACCACCAGACAACTACAAATGATCTATGATGTCGTTAACATGACGCAGGACTGGAGTTGGTTTTTGAAATGTACAGCTACCTGATGTGTTGTTATAAATGTTTTTTCCCATTTTCTTGGAAAATATTCTCACTAGGAACTTTTTCTATATGAATGGGGAAACATTCTTGTATGGTAAATTACATCTGGAGGCGATAATGTAGTAATGAAAGAGCATAAGTTATGCAACAGTGCATGAATAAAGTCAGTTTTAACGAATATTAAATCATTTAGAGCAGGAACTTTTATATTACCTATTGGCTACCTATTTATTTTACAGCAAATAATAAACATAGTGCTTGCAACATCAGTATAGTTACGTGTTTTAGTATCAGTCAAATACATCTCGTAGGAATACTAATTATATGAGCAAACGAACAATCATCCATCACTGACTTCGTCAAATTTATACGTAAGTATTACAGAGAAAAAGCTTTGATCGCAATGCGGGAAACTTATGAAAAATGTACGAAAATTAGCAGTAAATATCCATGTTGTCACGCATAATGTTATTTTACACAAATTGTTCCTTAATGGGGCGTGTCATCGCAAATGTAAGGTACCTATGTACATAATAAATCAATGCTTTGCGTGGTAGGTAGGTATATATACTTAATATAGTACGACAAAATCGATTTGCAGAAATTATACAAATTCTTCAAGCATCCATGATATCAGTCAGTGTACCTAGTAACTACAACACGTTATTAATACTTTTTTCTTTTTATGTTCTTATCATCAGAGCAAATTTCAATTATCTTTTTACTCAAGTTGTGTTTTTTTTAATGAAATTTACTTAAATATTATCCTTATCAAAAATAACATCTGCACGCCTATCCATAAAAGGTATAATATCTACCTGCTAAGCGTTACTCATCCTTAGTTTTTTCTAAATGCTCCTTACTGGCGCCTTGGGACAGGTAGCTAACTTTAAAATCTGACGAAGGCGAGAGAGTTTAACGATTATGAACTTTCGCGTCATAATAATAAGCGTTATAAGGATCAGTGCTTTCGAGAAATGAAAGAACTTAAGTCACTGGCAAATTCGTTTCATAAACAACGTTTGAATTTTACAGTAAAGAATAGAATAATTTTACCTATGCTATTTTATGATTTATGAAGCAATTCAAATCTGTAATATACAACATACTCTAGTATTCGTGGACATGGACGGAATGATGATAGATGATAAATGGAAGTCAACATGGACTCTATTACTTGAAAATAGAGTCGCGTTTACAAATTTTAGAACACAACTTATTTGACGTATACTTAGTCGCCACTGTGAGTTAAATATTCATTCATTTGTTTCATATGACGCACTCGTAGCTGTGGCTTTACGATCGCTCTGTGCGATGGCGAAGCAGAAAGTTAGGCTGCTCATCAAGGAGATTACTGAAGCCTACGAGGCTTCGAGTCTTCGGTGATCATCCTTGTGTTTGTGGCGTGTTCACAAATGTAAAATATGATGAGAATTCGATTTTCAAGTAAGTGCCTCACCCTACCAAACATGTAGGTAAATAGGCGATAAACGCATAAGATGCACTGATTTATGTATACGAATGGTTTGTACGTTCTTAAAAAGTCCATCTAAGTCAACTATACATACACCGACTTGGCAAGCGACACGAACTATGAATTATATGTGTAGGTATCGGGTGGTACGAGTAAATGAAGATGTGATTGGCTTCAAGTAAAATGATCCGTCCCGTCCCAAGATTACGAGTAGAAGCAGATCGTGTTTAGTGCTGTGCTGGCATTAAAGTAGGTAAGATGGCATTAGAAACATGTCACTTCAAGGCCAATATGCTTTATTTGACTCTACAGGCCAAATATGTACCTACTTTTAAATCAGATCTATATACCAACTACATATGTGTAAACTGCGATAGGTGGAACACTCTTCTTTTATAGGTACACCAAAAATACAACCTCTACCTCTAACTGTGTATAGCCTCTGTACTCGTACGTTACCCTGACTGTAAGTAAAATGAAATGAGATGTTGATTCCGTAAGCTATCCAGCAACATATAGATACCTACGTTTACAAAGCCTGCATCGCAGGGGCACCCACGACGTATGTAGGGATAGTATGGATGTATGCGGGGACCATTGTAGCTGGAATATACAGGGAAGCAATTGCAACCCTAACGGTGATGAATATAAGCGGGCTTGAGGCAGCTAGCGGTGTGGTACGAAATTTAATCTACCCCCCTGTCTGCCCCCTACGCGGCCCTGCGCCCGCCCGACGACCTAGCTACTACCTACCTACAGTACCTACCGACACATAATAGATTAGATGTACATACGAGCTTTGTGCACTCTCCCATAATTTATTAATGGTTGTGGCCAGGTCTTGCAGGGTTATTACTGTAATAAGGTTACGGTGAGTTTGTTTTCAACGTTTCCATGTGAACGATTACGTTTTCTAGCGCTTGGTGATAAGTATAGCGAGCTTAGGGTTAGACGTGACCTCGAGCGTGTAGGCTGGGAGATCCTCATGTAACTTGTCACTGCGTCGCAATTCTAGCCTGGCTACAATGTTGAACTTGAAACAACAATATCATTTATCAGAGTGCACAAGTATGTACATACACCGTGTACAGTAATTACAACTAGTAACTACTACTACATTCTTATTCATCAATATATGTAAAATAAATGCACGTCATGAATTGTTTAGGGTTCATATTTAATTACCCAGATTCTTGTGGTGATGAAGCCGATGGAACGGCCTGGTATGTGTACCTACTTATGCAAATAACAAATGTTCAAATAAACACCATTTAATCTTAATCTTAAAGCATATGGCCTTGTTCTAACACATCGGATATTAATATTAAGTACTACAGATTTTACAAGTGGTGGGAAATGACGTTCTGCTCCCGGTCTATACCCAGTAGATATGAGACTACCAACGTAGTACCAACCACTACATGCGCATACGTAGGTACCTATATATTTACGAGTTGCTACACAAGTAGCGGCGACGTAGCTTACCGTTACGGGCGAGATAAAAAACTTTGTTATTTTTGATAACTAACGGAACATAAAACCGTTTTAGTCGTGCATTATAAGCTATTACGACGTCTAAATCAAGTTTTCTGTATTGTACGATTCATTCTCGTATAATTCATATAAGTCTCGTATATAACACATCGAGGTTACATTATTCTGTGATTCCCGATGTTCATTTCTAAGTACATATCACATAAGTAATCAAGAAAGCAATTCCAGTAAATGTTTCTTCGAGCTTTTTCGCGTGTCACGTAAATTGCGCGAGAGCGAGAACGGTGCTATGCAAGCGTCGCTTTCGCCCTCCGCGAAAGCCTCCTGAAAATATCTATTGATTATCGTATACGTATAAGGCGGTACGTATAGCAGCCTCTTCGCCCTGTGGTGCGCTACGGCGGCTAGGTACCGTGGAGTACCAATTTATTTCAAGTAGGTACGTTCTGCGGACTAACTATCCACTGCAATGGCGATGGCGAACGTCATTGACTCCCACGAACGCGTTCACGTTAAAAATAGTTGAGGTGACGGTGAAAAATAGTAATTTCTGTTTCAGTTTGGCACGGACTAATTAGTATTTATTTACAAAGCTTTTCAGTCCGCGCTCCTTTCGACAGGTGTTATTGAACTCTGACCTGAAAAAGCTTTTTTTGTTCAAACACCTATCCATATTAATTCTATGTAGGAGTCTACTCAGTCCTGTTAACGACTATCGTAGTATCACGGTGATGTCGTCTCTTTCAGGGAATGCTTTGATATATGGAGAGCGAAAGTAACGAGCAATCGACGATCGAGATTTTGTGTTGCCGAGTGTGCTTGAAACTTAATGGTTCAAGCTTTGTAGTCTATTACATATTATGCACGGCTGGTATTAAGAACATACATAAATAGGTACATTTAAAAAGTTAAGTACCTTTATAAAAAAAATATTAAATTAGATATTCTAATTAATACAGATTTTATTTAGTTCATAGTTTTCTAAAATGTACGCAACGATAAGTACAAATAAAGATACGTCTAAAGCGTCTAAATAATATTAAATGTACTTTTTATTGACACTGATGTTTCGGTACCTAGATGTTACAATTTCCTCGCAAAAATGGTTACATATTTTCCAAAGATAGTCATTTATGTGACATACAATTATAGGTAATGAATAAAACTAATGAATTATTTTGTCTTTTTTTTTGACATAAGTACTTACACTCATTAGTTTCATTAGGTAAAAGATCAACCGGGATAAAAGCAACTAGGTAACTAGTAAACTACGGGATTTTTGCGTCTATTCCGTATTTCTCGATTACGATTGGTCAGAACGCCCTCTTTTTTACGTTTTATTTCCAAGTAGCTCAGGCTTTTATCACTAGATGACGGGAGCTGTTGTAATTCAAGTTGTTTAAAAAACGAACTCAAATTATCATCAATTTCATCACCATCACCATAAGTATTTCATATCCGAAGATGAAACTTTTAAAAATATGCAGGTAAGGGTGCTTCGTCAGTGGAAAACAAATACACAAATACATAATAAAATACAAGCTAACACTATTAATAAGTAGTGCTTTTGCATACAAAATCACTAATACTATTACCTTGTATTTTGTTATGCAACTTATGCAATAGGCCCCTGAATAACAGTAAAATAAAAAGAAACCTACCATAGATAGGCTTATGGATGCTTGGTATCGCATATGCGTTGCTGAACATACCGTAATATTCACTGATTTAAACTTTCACAATTTTTACTCATTATTATTCACAAACTCGTGAGAATTATCGTGAGTGTTGTGTGTCGATCGGGTGTCATCCCTAGTGCGCAAAATGTTCAAGTTAATAAACAAGACCAAGTGTGGGTATTTGGAAAAACTCGCGCGCCTAGAAGATGTTAATGTCAACTTTAGCCAGTCTTCTTCGAGACCACGGGGACAACGCCGTCCTCGAAACATCGAAGGTAAGTTAAAAAAATAATTTTTCGCGATTACGAGTAAGTCCCGTCGTTGTGAATAATAATACCGTAATATTACCCACCATGCACTGATACCTACTGATAGGCAACTACCCTGCTCGCTTTAACGAAAATAATCATAAGCGTTGAACCAGAGCAGGGCAGTGCGGATATATAGGTAGGCATAGGAATAACGATATAAGCTACGTCATTCATTGGCGAACCTACAAAGCATGAACATTTCAAAACCCCGTAGAGTCAGACCGTCAAATACGTATGACTTTCACATTCTGTCATTGCAAAGACTGTGCAGAATTGGCTTAAAGGGCTCTACAAAAAATATGTACAACTGTAAAAATATGGGTGTATACTACTTACTCAAAAATATGTCCCATAGTTCTTAATTCGCTGACATAAGAGCTATGGGACATATTTTTGAGTACGATGAGTGCACCCATATTTTTACACTTGACTGTACAATGATATCACATGATTATAGAACCTTAACTTGCAGTAACAACACGGCTTACGTGTGTTTATGTGGGCATACAACCGCGGCTTCTGGTTTCGTGTAAATGGACCCAAACTAATATGATTGCTGTTAGAGGTTTGCATTCCAATTATGTTGTAAGCTTTTAAGTGATTGTACTATCGTTCATACTGTTAAATTCATACAAACACTAAGAAATTCCAAATCATTATTACAAAGACATAATTATGGTCCGCCGACGGTCCATGACCCATGTAACGGTAGCGAAACGGCCAAGCCACATATTTTAACTAAGGTTTGAGAAGTTAGGGCTTGTAGAGTTAGGGCGTGTAGAGTTAGAAGCTTGGCTCTACATGAGATAATTGAGATATGATAACTTTTTGACAGTGCGAGCCATATGCAATATATGGTCTCGTCTTGGCAACATTTTACATGAACATGTTTTTGGTGGGATTTGCATTACTAATAATACAGGACAATTAGTATCTCGTAAGTATGTTGTTCTCGTATGTTGGGGGTTGGGGTGAAATTGAGGGTAGAAACTTGTATAGAAACATTGACGACTTAACTACGCGGGCAGAGTCGCGGGAAAATGCTAGTAAGTATTCAATATACCTACGTTAAGCAACGACCCTCGACTGCCAGCTATGCCCGAAAGCTATTGAAGAGATAAACATAAAAAAACAAGTATGATTCATTCGTAAACTACCTATAGGTAAAATTGCAGGCTGAAAGGTCTGGTTGGAAGTGCTCTAAAATATTAAAAAGTTATTATTTAAACTGCCTAAACATTCGACAGGAAATAAATTTTAAAGTTATAGGTAGGTATTACATAAGTTTGATGAAACATGTAACAAAACAAAACAATGATTGCTTGTGCTAAATGTTTTGACTGGCTTATACCATAGGTACAATATTATTATAAATACATAAGTAGGTACAGAAACATGGATAAAAGCTTTTGTTTTTTGTAAAATAATCCGAATACTGAAGTAATTACTAATTACTATATTTATTCAGCTCTAGGTATAGATACCTACCTATGTTCCATAGCTAAGTATAGCAATAGGTATGGAACAACAATGACGTAGCTGATGCTGGCATGGTGCGATGGAGTAAGTAGGTATGTTTATGTACCTAGAGCTCGCCCAACCAAGTAACAGCAAAAGGTTGTGTGCGATTGCTATTAGGGTTGCCATATTCTTATTTGAGACCGAATTGTGAAGGAATAGTCAAAGAGCGTCAGTTGAAATTTCTGATTATTTAAAATATGCACTTTTAATCGCTTGTGTAACAAATGCGTATTGCAAACACGTTGCAATCAAAGATTAAAAGGCCGATAAAATTATCCTATGACACAACTGTTTGGTTGCAACTTACGCAGATATTAAGCAGGTTGCATACATTACTACGTAAAGCAGGCATATAATTTGTAGTATTTACAATCTTAAATGGAATTTCACGGGAATGTATATTTAGAAGATGGTATCACAGCATTCGAAAGACGGAACGCGCTTGCGCGAGCCCAACGGTGAACGCAGGACCGCTATTTTCATCACACACCGAGCACTTTCTTCGGGCAAACCAATACAATAGGACCTTGGGATTCGCAGCAAGTATTCGTAGTCAGAGAGCACACTTTTACAGACTCTATTGAAGCAATTATAAGAACGCGATAATAATAATAGTTCGAAGCGGCGCGGAGGGTCGCAAGGCCGGAGTGAGGCGCGCGGCGGGGCGGGGCTACGTCACGTCGAACAACGCACGAACACGGCTAAATCTAAAACACCCCTCCAACTCGCTCCGGCAGGCATCTTGAACGCGCACCGCAATTTAGTCGGCTGCAAACTTGCCTGCGTCGTTCGTCCGAGCCGCCCGCTGGCTGAGTCGTCCAACGCGATTAGGCGAGGTGGGAACAACGAGATCAGTGTAGTAAAAGTAGCTGGCTCAGTGCGACTGTTGATCTTCATACGCGTGTAAATAAATTTCTCTAGCAACGACATCCATCTTCAGTAATATCGTTTGGTGAAGATATGGACAGGCAGCCATAAAAGGAGCAGAGGATTGCCGTCAAAATAAGGCGGAAAATAAATAAATAGAGTTAAAACTCTACATCGCCTAGTGATTTGTGATTAAAAGTGAACCTTATTGTACTGCAGCGTTAAAGTGAATCTCGCACAAGGGAATTGGAGTTGGTGACCGAATTATGAAAATAAATAATTATGATTTGTTGGAACAGTAGTGATAGTTTAGGTATGTCGGACGGTGATGAGCGGTGAACAGTGTTATCGCGAGTTGAGTGAGCGTTATCACCATGGACTGGAGAATTCGAAGGCAAGCCCGCCAATACCGGTGAAGTTCGTCGAGGCCGCTGCCTTTTGAACAGGTACCGGTTTTGAATTATCATTTTGTTTGATTTATAATGCTGCCTCGTTCGTCTGAGTGCATGGTGCCTTGTTGCACTTTATCACTAAACATTGTTCTTGGTTTTTGAAAATAACGTACCTATCATTTGTTCTAAATTCCACTAAGAGCTTTTCCAAGAATAAGCAGCCTTCGTAATTTCTACGTTTAATTACAAATTAAGTCTTTATTCCAGTTTGGTTAAATTGAGTTTTTCTAAAGCTGAACTACCAAAAGAAATTCACAAAACTAATTTAGTTGCTTATGTTGTTACAGATCGCCATGGCAGACACAACAGTACCCGAAAATCACCTGGATAATAAAAACCCAGACGCAACAAAGGACATTGGTGATCAAGAAGTAGTTCCAGACACAATGGAACCCAGAACTGTAGAACAAGAATCTTTATTTGTGATAAAGGACGAAAAAAATAGTGATAGTGATATTAACAGTGACGATCTTAGCTCCAATGATGAACAAAGCCATGTTGATAGCAGCAATAACTCTCAGTTTTATGAGAATACAGATAGCAAAGCAGATTACGCTATTAAAAGTGATGATAATGATACATTAAGTGACATAGATGATATAAAGACAGACACTGCGTCAGCTGACAGTGAAGACTCGGCGCTCGGTAGCCTACCTCCCGACAGCACCAGCAATGATCGGGACGAAGAGGCCCAGGACCGATCAGACGGAAGTGACTCTGGTATCGGATCAGAAACCGCTGAAGAACGAAAGTTTAATCTTGAACTGCCATGCACGAGCGGCCTAAATAATGCTGAAAGTCACGAACAATCAGCAAGTCTAAGTAACAGCTTTAAAACTGAACGCACAGAAGAAAATTCTGAAACACAAAGCCAGAAACCTCATCGAAGTAGTCTTAAAAGAAAATGTAGCGACGAAAGTCAAGAAGGACCACCGATGAAAAAAAGAAAAGAGGGCATTAAATTTGATAACGTTACTGTATACTATTTCCCTAGAACCCAAGGATTCACCTGTGTTCCATCTCAAGGCGGTTCTACTTTAGGGATGGAAAGAGAACACATTCACTCGCAAAAGTTTACTCTGGCTGAGCATGCTTTAGAACAAAGAAGACTACATAGGCAAATTTTGCAACAATTGAAAAGTGAGCGTCATTCATTGCAAGGAGCGGCGCTAAGTTCTAGCGAGGATAGTGACACGGAAGAAGAAGCAAGCGATATATCTGAATCTGAATTAGATTTAGATAGCTATTACTTTCTACAGCCAGTACCCACACGGCAAAGGCGAGCTCTTTTGCGCGCAGCGGGAGTTCGAAAAATTGAAGGCTATGAAAAAGACGAGTGCAGGGACATTCGAACTTCGCGAGAGTTCTGTGGATGTGCTTGCAAAGGAGTCTGCAATCCAGAGAATTGCTCATGTAGTTTGGCTGGCATAAAATGCCAAGTTGATAGATTAAACTTCCCCTGTGGCTGTACTAGAGATGGGTGTGGCAATACCACAGGGCGAATAGAGTTCAACCCTGTAAGAGTTCGGACACACTTTATTCATACTCTCATGCGATTGGGATTAGAGAAGAAAAACGAAGAAAACCAAGCAGCAAAAAGACAATGGGCTGAAGCTCACAGTACCAATACAGCTTCTTGTGTTTCAAACACATCATATGATAGAGAACGCTGTCTGACGCATGAAGACGGATTACTACGCGACGTTAACTTAACTCCGAGAGTGGAAGTGGAATCATGTGTAAACGCTGGAAGTTTTAACAATGTGCACTGCGACATGAACAATGTTCCAATTCAAAGCAGTAATATGCAGGATAATAAAAATTACAATTACGCAAACAATGCATTAAACCATAGAAATATAAATCAAAATAGTGTTATGCATTTTGAAGAGAATCTGCATAGCAACCGCGCGGACTCTTATACATGCAACATACTACAGGGTAAAGGACCTCCTTACTCCATGCCTAACAGTATGGGGTTCGATATGTCGAGCAATGTACAAAGGTTTCACAACGATCTCAACTACGTTTATGGACAGCATTCTGATAACAATCATTTCAAGGGATTGCAAACGAGCTTCTCTGCAACAAGTTTCGAAGAGTTCGCCCACAACTCCCATATTTCCATGTTTAGTCACTACGGCCATATGTACGTCCCCGACTACAGCCACAAACCGAGCACAAGCCTGCACGAGCATGACTCAATGCAGTATCCTTTATCTCAGAACCACTACGGCGTATACAAGAATACTACGGAGTGTATGAATACTGAGAACAAGACAGATTCTCATTATAACATGATGTTGCCATATCAAAATAGCAATAAATTGCAAACGGAGGAGAATGATGAGAATTGGTTCAGTCACAATACCCTACTGAACCTGGACCACTCGGACCAGACGACGCAGGACGCGTCAGATCTGCAGCAGCAGGCCGCTGCGCCGCCGGCCGAGACCAATGCTACCGATACTACTGACAATTTCGGTGAATTAATTAAGAAAACTATGGTAGAATCTGTTACTGTGTAGATGAATTCTTGTTGTATTTTAACGTCTTACTGATTATCATGTTATTAAGTTTTAATTATATTGGACTATTCAGCAGATCATAATTTTTATCCTCTCAACGCTCCCTCATTCCTAGTCGTAATTTATCACCTTACCTTAATTAATCTAAGGGTTAGATTAATTGTCAGGTAGCTGAAGTTAATTGGGCGGCTGGCATCTTAAACTCCTAAAAGGATTTTCAGTACCTACTTAACTACAATACCTTCGTCGCGTGACAAAGGTACCATTTATTTCTTTCTGACTTGGCTAAAAATAAGTATATGACACAAATAATACCTACGCAATTTTAAACGTTGCTACCTAACACTAAAATCGACATTATTTTAGTTAGCATTAATTAAAAACACGAAATAGATTTTATATGATACATTTTATTGTCATTTAAATGGATATTATACAGGTACCTTAAACATATCACAAGAAGATTTAATACAATAAAATATTTTAAAAGCAAACTCTATCACGCTGTGCACAATCGCTATTTAAAAATAACTTTTAAAACAACCTTGATATTATCACATCTTACAATTTTGAAACTTCCAGTCGATTGCTAAAATTAAACGATCGTAATTAATGTTAGTCATTATACCTATTAGGACTGATTGGACGTTTTATAATAATATTACTAACCCTGCCCTGTGTAGAAATCGGTTTGTCTCATTTCCCCTATTTTCTCCAACATATAGAATTTCCAAAAAGGTCAGTAGTCTATGTCCATCACCAGAGCCTAAGCTTTTACTTGCCAGATTTCGTCACAACCGGAGTGAAGGGGTAAGAAACCGACATTTACTTCCGCATTTATATTATTCATATACATATAAGTACCTACTTATCTATTTTGTTAGTTCGACTATAAAAATACTTAATGATAAATACATGGGTACCTACAATTTTGTTCTGTTCAAGATCTTAAAACTTACTGGTACACAGTCAATCCTGGGTATCTTTGTATGCTCAGATAATATTAAACGGCCAATATCTTCGTTAAAACAGACTTCCAGAAACATGGCACGCTTTGTGTCTAAAATACAGGGGTTTAATCGTGAAGTTATTAAAGTGCAGTATGCCTCACTAAGGTTAAAAATATGATAATGTTCAAGATAAAAAAAAGTAATGGTTTTGTGGAGCTATATAATTTACGGAAATCGATTCCTAATAATCCGAATCAATCTAGTGTTTTCCGAATATTTTAAGACACCAGGATTGCCTGCAAAACTTAAGTTATCATTATCACTATGTACTATAATTTATAGAAAGAATAATAAAGTATAATTAATAGTACTGTTCACTAAATTGAGCCTCTTTTGTCAGGAGCTTGAGATCATTTTCCAAATCTTCACAGTTTTGTCTTTGCTGGCGGTGACTATAGTTTCCGTAGCGGCGTCGTAATAAACGCAGTTGATCACGTCTGAAACAATGATAATGATAATGAAAATTTTTATTTCAGGCAACTAGTGGCCCATACATAAATACCTTAAATCTAGCGTACATATTATAAAAATATATTTTAAAACTAAACACTACAAATCACAATATGGCTGCGATGCATTACGCAACCCCGTCATGTCAGGGAGCCGGCCGCGGAACCGCCGAAACTTGAGACCCTTCGGCCAAAACTCCTCCTTGGTGAAGGTCGCTAGATGTTCAGTCGGAACGCTCACCACAAACGAATTAAAATTCGCATTGTGGCAACAATGTAGGGAGCATTAATCGTTTGTTTGGGGCACGTTTACACTAGGGAGTGGTCCCGATACTAATTTTCTATACAAACAGGCCCCGTAGACAACATGCCAATCGCTAACGCTCCGTAGCGAACGAAACGCAACTGTCACTGTCACATTCATATGGAAGAGAGACAGAGAGACACAAAGTGATCCGATGGCGAAGCGCAAGCGATCGTCACCTTGGCTAGGCCGTCGGTACCGGAATCGAGAATTCCCGATTCTCGCCATACAAACTCAGTACCGGGAGCATTCCCTAGTTTACTCTGAGTATAGTCCAATCCAGTGCTACGCCAGATGTTCAAAAATCATGAAGACGTATATGAAGCAACCTTACGTCTTTGTCAACTAATAGTAGGTACAGTCGACGTCAAAGATATGTTTACACTTTTCGCCTATTTACAAAGGAAAAAGGTGCAAAAGTGTAAACATGTCTTTGACGTCGACTGTACAGATGTAGTGCATAATTATTTTCCATCGTATTTTCACGGAAACGTACCAACGCGTCTTGCTGTTTCATTCAGTCTCGGAACAGAAAGTACTGGTTGTCTGAAGTAGCATGACATATACGAACGTTTCCGAGGAACTACGATGAAAGAAAAACAATTATGCACTACATTTTTATGCCCTCTACAGTGTACTGCACGTGTGATTTTGGCTTCTCATTGTACGTGGTAAGTACTAATTAGATGGAAATAATGTAAACTAAGTATTTTTTTACACAAATGCCTACGTTAAGATTTTGGCATTATTAGAATATTACACATAGACTCTTTTGGCGTAGCAAGTGAGAATATTTTACAAGCACTTCGCATTCAAACTCGCCAAGATTGTCTTGGTCTCGGTCTTATTGGTGCGAGCGAGATGCGCTACGAGAGATACTAAATTAAAATCAATTTGTAAAATTTAAACGCCGCTCCGGGCGAGTCGCAGGCTTAGGCGAAATCTTTTAAACGGTGTTACAAATCTTGCGGGTTAGGTATAGCCAAGGTTATAGGCATATAATACTGGTTCTTTCGGAAAAGGCATGTAACAATATTCCGGGAATCAATACGCCCTTAATGTTAATTTCTCGGCGAGATATACTTTGATTTATAACTTCATTGTAATTCTTTGGCTACTCCTAAATAAATGTAATTGTACACCTACATTTCCTTTTAAAATTAAATACAATTAAAATAAAGGAAGTACACAAAAAACATAGTCACCCAACATTCTTCTCTTAGTTTCACCTAATGAAGCTCGCAGTATGCATAAATAATTATTACCATTAATTTATTTATCTTTACGCAATCTTTATTTTCCTGTCATTCTTCACAAGTCCGTACTTTCCTCTTCAGTCCTAATTCACGAACGTTATAATATGATATAATCACGATAGAATAGAGTATTACACGCGACGATATAATGTGAAACATAGTATGAAAGAAAAAAAACTACCACAAAAATTATTGTTGAAACTGTTTTAAGTTCTCATTGGATTGGAACAATGGCACATATTTTATATATAAGAACCCGTTTAAAGCCCAAAAAAGTGGCTACATATGACTATATAAAAGGCGAGAACGTAAATCTCGCGACGAGAACGTAAAGTAAATAGAACCAACAGCAGTTAGCTGAATATTTTGTAGTTAGGTAGTAGGTACCAACCAGCAGCAGCACACCGTCTGGTAACGGAACGTATTACGTGGCTACCTGCGTCACAGTCAACCGAATATAGGTAATATTCGGTTGTCGGATTGATCCGAGAAGCTTGTATAGGTATTCTAAAGTTGATTTTATGTCAATATTTTTAATTTAATACGAGCTCGTTCGTTGTAATTGTAAGCGCAACTGAAATAAGCAGTCGTGTTCCCAAAGAAACTAGGGAAGCGCTTATGCGTGGTGGTTGTCTCATGTGCTCCATCTAGTAGTCGAAATTGTTTGTGGCTAGAAGCTACCTCTTATATCTTCTATGTCGGTACCTTGGTGCGCGTCAGTGTGTGCGCGGGGCTGCGCGCGCATCATGTCCCACTGCAGCAGCGCGCCGCGCCGCCCGCCCAGCCACAGCACGCGCGGGCCCTGCCAGCACAGCGCGGCCGCACCTTCCACCAGTTCGGCGTGGTATACCTGTGGAAAAAACACTTCATCAGCTACGTCGAGCGAGATCGAGTTGCCTCAAATGCTTCGAGCGAATTCGTTACGACACCGGCGCTTCGACCTAAAAGTGAGCGAGTCAGGCAATGCGCTTTGCGGATAAATCAGTTACGTCTGTTAGTTTCTTAGCATCCCCGTTTACGCAAATTAATCCGGCACAATGTGGCGCACAACATCGTTTATTGTCTCGTTGGTCGCGGGTAGTTGCTTCACCATACCATATTGACCACACAATCAAATGTGTCAGGACTAGGTCGATAACGTTGCCACCTACTGAAGGTTTGAACGTGGTCGCCGGCTGCATTCCACGTATAGACAGCAGACACTTACCGAGTCGCAGACGAGCAGGTCTGTCACGGTCATGTCCGTGTCGCGCGCGATGGTGACAATACGATCACCAACAGGTATAAAACAGGCGCTGACAATAGGGGAGGTGTGAACGGACATCTTGTTTAATAACTCTGCATCTGCATTAGTACAGTACTCACCGAGTCACAGACGAGCAGGTCTGTCACGCTCATGTCCGTGTCGCGCGCGATGGTGACAATACGGTCGCCGGCGGGTATAAAACAGGCGCCGACAATGGGGGAAGTGTGGATGGACATCTTGGCGAGTAATTCGCGGGCCATTAGGTCCCATACATAGAGCTCGCCGTCGCTCGTGCCGGCGATTATGTCCACGCTGTGGCGGCGACGTCTGAAACAATGAAAATATTGTTAATAGGCATAACACGACCGGGTAGGATTTGACGACCGGTCTGGCCTAGTGGATAGTGACCCTGCCTGTGAAGCCGATGGTCCTGGGTTCGAATCCCGGTAAGGGCATTTATTTGTGTAATGAGCACAGATATTTGTTCCTGAGTCATGGATGTTTTCTATGTATTTAAGTAGTTGTATATTATATTTAGGTATCGTTGTCTGAGTACCCACAACACAAGCCTTCTTGAGCTTACCGTGGGACTTAGTCAATTTGTGTAAGAATAAGAATGTCCTGATAATATTTATTTATTTATAATAAGTACACTGGGATGCTTGTGTCTTTGATTAGACTAATACGTCCATTACGCATGGTTATCAGGGTAGATACGAGTTTCACAAATTTACGAAGAGACAAATAGAATGGAAATAATGGAATGTCGTGCCTGCTTCTTCGTCTTTGGACACATTATGAATTAATTCATATAGTGGATATGCACTTTAGCAGCAGGGTGTACATACCTGAAGGTGACGGCGCACACCTTCCCGTCGTGGTCGAACTCGGCGCGCAGCCCGCGCAGCGCCTGCCCCGTGCGGCCGAGCTCGCCCCAAGCACGCACTACGCCGTCGTGTCCGCCTGATATCAGGAGTCGCTCTGCCAAACCAATAAAATGAAGTATTTTAATCCGGCTAGTTTATTTCACCTAAGCGTCACTTGCACCATCCCACTAACCCAGGGTTTACCGGTTAAACCGTTAACTCAGTGTCAAATTGTACTGGTAACCGTGGTAACTACAGGTTTAACCGGTTAACCCCGGGTTAGTGAATGGTGCAAGTGGCCCTAAGCCTGTCAAGACATGTAACCTTGCAAAAAACGTGCTTTTGTTTGAGCGGTCAAACGTGTAGCCACACGCAGGATGGATCAGAAAATTTAGAGATTGCCTTTTAGAACAATTTTATTGTAGCAACCCAGTTAACATTATACAGTATGTAAACTTACTAAAACCATTTACTCAAGCCCGTTAATGAATGGGTCACACTGAGCAACTTTTACTATAGCACCAACCCCGAAATCGCGAAAAGAAAATTGACTCTCCCATAGGAAATTTCAATGCTAGACCAGCAAAATGTATGAAACAACCTAATTTTTTTTTCGAGATATCGGGGTCGGTGCCATGGTAAAAGTTGCTCAGTGTGACCTACACACTAACGGGTTTGAGTAAATGGTTTTAGTAAGTTTACATACTGTATTAGAAATTTGCTTTTAATAACTGGGGTAACCACTGGAACACGCTAAAACTTATTAACAAAGGAATCTCATGGCGACTGTACTAAGATGATGAAGATTAAGTTATATGAAGTTATTTACCTTTTTCTAACCACAACAAACAGCTGACGCAATCGTCGTGCGCTCGGAAGCTCTCCACCACTCTACCGTAATCCACGTCGTACAGATATCTGAGAACAAATCGAATTATAATTACATAATATAACCTCAAAGATATAATTTCTATTTAATCCCTTGACCGCTAAAGAAGTAAATTCATGCGCGGATACAGCCCAATATCAACCTTCGTGCATTGCGACAAAGTTCACCAAGACGCGCCGCGCATGATAGGCCGTTCAAAGGGTTATAAGGTGATAAAAAAGCAGAACACCATTATAAAAGTCAAGGAAAACTATATCAGAAAGCGAAAACAAAGGTTAATTTCAGTACATAATACAATTCATTGATTTAAACTTTCACGATTTTTATTAGTGTTCCGTACAAAACTTTGTTCACGGAACACTTATGGGATCACTTCGGTCGTGCAAATTATTACTCATTATTATTCACAACGACGATCGCGTAAAATTATGTTTTAAATTTACACACACAATCACAATCACACAGTATCAATACAATTACTCACATTTCATTGTCCCACGAGCCAGCTGCGACAATATTTTCATCGACCATGACGCACGAGCTGAGCGGCGTCGCGCTCAGTATGACGCTTCTTATTTGCTTCTTCAATGACGTATTATACACTTTTAGTGTCCCATCTTTACCCACAGATATCAGTCTTAGACCATGTCTTAACGCACACGTGACTTCTTCCTTGTGTAGTTGAATATTGTCAATGCATTCCAATGTATAAACAATATCGTTTTCTTCCAAATCTTCTTTTATATTCTTAGGTATTTCATGCGTGACCCGTCGGACGTGAGGTTTGGTGAAGAGCTGTTTTGGTACTTGGCCAAATTCCATTATTTGCACTTCTAGCGCATGCCTGTCGTTCATGTCGTAGATGTCATCTAAGTCAACGGAGCCTTCGTAGCATACGTGATGAAAAACTGAAACGACAGAATAAACATTTATGAAAAATGTCCAATCAGTTAGCTTGAAATTTGTCAAGAACAAAAACAGGCAGGATAATCTAAACATTATCCATTTATCATATGATTACCATATGCCACAAATGCGGTCCCAAGTGCCGGTCCCGTATTGGCTTATACAGCCACGAGAGACGTTGTTCCTCGCTTACAGATGCTGCATGAATCATCTGTCAAGATGTTAAAGGCCTGATGATGATATGGGCTACACGCTAGTTTGCCACCGTCATGCTATTAACCTCTTGTCTGTGTGTGATAAAGATCCTCACCGAATTTTTAGTCATCTAGTAGCATTTTCTTTTTACCATATATCTACAGCCAACCCGAGGTTTAAACCCACGATTTGTAACCCACAATACCACACACATTAGAAAGGTTAAAAATATGAGACAATGTCGGCGAATCACATACCATTATTAGCTTTAATAGCCTCCTCCCCTCTCTGTTTGTATCCAAAAATGAGATCGATCCACAAATGTAAGTGCCTAGAGACATATTCGGACTCCAACGCCTCCCGAAGCTTTGCCACGAAGTTTGCCGGCGAGTCTGCCCAGGGTGGGAGCGCCACATTATTCACTTTGGTCCCGTCGTGACGATCTCCGAAATTTATTTGGTATTTGTTTACTAGAAAATCGCCTTTAGCGTCTGTGTCGTAGAATTCGGGAACTAGCTCCTGTAATTTATAGGTGAATTTATAAAAATAGTCAGTAAAATAAACACATGTCTAAATTTAAAACGGTAAAGTCGTCATTTGCTTGGCAAATTTAGACATTATGACCCTGTTTCACCACGCTGAAAATTGAAACCTGACAATGACAATTCACTTACCGACCTAGACATGTATGTAAGTAAAACAGGAATAACTAGTAAATTTACCTTAAAATCTGACATGTTTCTTAAACAGTTGTTATACACGTCTTTCACTGAATTGAACATCCTATCAGGATGGTCAAATCTTCCATTCTGAAGACAAAGCATATATTCGGGATATTTTCTGACCTGAAAATCAAAAACATGTAACGTGAATGTGACTGTGACGTCATCTGTTCATGAATGCAATCAAATATTGACCAAGCGAAGCGAAGCGTCTCCGTTTTAGCATGGGCAATAATGCTTTCGAATGTGCTGTGCGATTTGTCTCCTTTGTCGTATTTCTCAACCGATTCTCGTGATATTTTGTGAACAGATTGGAATAATTATGGATTTGTTGATTCCGTTTTTGGATTTTTATTTTTCAAAATGGCTGAGCTTTTGTAGTTCAGGATGTAATATAACAGTACAACATGTACTTTAAAGTTTTTCTACTAGTCGACTGTAATTCTTGAATTAAGATTTCTTATACCAAACTGCAATTGGGTATTTTTAATGTATGGGCTCCCAACTCAACTATAATATTCATATCGATACAGTTTAGTCAACTATAATGAAATTGACCAATCACAGCTCGCCGCGATCAAGAGGACGAAACAAAACCATAGCTCAAATTAATTATTTTAGGTTGTATAGTAGAAACAATTGGTTCATAAGTCAGAAACGCGCATGTGACACCCTTAATATAGCAACATCCATAGACTACGAAAACCACTTAGTGTTGCTTGTTAGTCTCCATAGGCTACGGTGGCCAAAATCGAGAAAACAACTGTCTAAAAATTAAATTTAGCGCGGAGCAAGTACCAGGGCCTCATGAGTTACGAGAAGGTGTCGTTACCAGCTAGCTGTAGGGCGAGGGGCGCGGCGGCCGGGTCGCGTACCAGTATGAAGGTATCACGGCTGTTCGCGAATCTTAGCTGTATACTTTTGGTTTGGTTTGTTTGTATGATTCTACTAGTTTAAAGTATTATTTTTGTTGACTAGTAGAAAAAGTATTGTATACAATAGTGATATAATCAAGCTTTTCAATCTCGTACCTTACTTAGGCAACTCAGCAAGCTTCGTTGCCTAAACTCGGTACTCGACTGAAAAACTTTCTATTATATCACGATTGTATAAAATACTATTTAATTACAGTACTTAGTACTTAAATACAATCAATGAGGTACTGTATTTCTAGGGCATGCGCACTTCCCTCCCATTGAAATTAACTTACGTTACTCGTAATAAAAGAAGTAATGAAACTTTTACTTACTAGATAAAATAGCACCAATCCTGGGGCGGAATAATGTGATCCGTACATAAATTTAGGATGGGACATCTCTTGATATCTTTCTTTCAATTTCTCTAACCTATCTGGGTTTAACGCCCCCATGGGCTTTGAGAGATCTCTGTACACATCAACATTGTCTAGGTCCAACTCTGTAGATGTATAGTCTGATATTACCCATGGAAATACTGGGTATTGTGTGAGATCATTTTTACTTCGGTCTGCAAGGCTGAAAAACAAATTATTATTTAATTGAAGTAAAAAGCAAAGTCTAACTCAAGTGTAAATATTCATTTTATCTTCTTCTCCTTTAATTAAAACTTCATGACAACATAAACGACGCAATAGTAATGATACTAATGATAAAACTAGAAAGTAAGAGTTAATAAAGCTTTTATCTTCAACTTATGTTGATTTTCTCCAGACCCTAGATTCCCTCTATAAAATTAGTTGTTTTATGACTCGGTGATGTACTATATATATATACTACCAGATGTTGGCTTCCTTCTACTTCGAGAGCGCTGGTGGCCTAGCGGTAAGAGCGTGCGACTTTCAATCCGGAGGTCGCGGGTTCAAACCCCGGCTCGTACCAATGAGTTTTTTGGAACTTATGTACGAAATATCATTTGATATTCACCAGTCGCTTTTCGGTGAAGGAAAACATCGTGAGGAAACCAGACCAATCCTAATAAGGCCTAGTTTCCCCTCTGGGTTAGAAGGTCAGATGGCTGTCGCTTTCGTAAAAACTAGTGCCTACGTCAATTCTTGGGATTACTTGTCACCAGGATCCCATGAGCCGTGGCAAAATGCCGGGATAACGCGAGGAAGAAGATATTGACTTCCTTTCACTTCCACCAAAGCAGTAATTAAATAATTTAAAGTGAATCATTAACGGGAAAGGACCGAAAGGGGGAGTCCCTTTCGGTCCTTTCCTGCCCTAATCGAAATAGGCATGACCGTAAAATATGCCTACTTTGCTCCCCATTGGGTACCTATTTGAGTTTAAACAATTTTTATACATACATATGAAATCATCACAACACAAAAATTCGAAGGTTATCTCAAACCTCAGCGGTACCCAACAAATGAATGGTAAAGAAATGAAACTATAGTTACCAATTTAAATGTATCAAGTAGTCATAGTTGGAAACTACTCCATTTTGCCACTGCAGCGTAGTTTCTTCAGCGTGAACTCTTTCTAGGCGAACACTGGGAGACTGCTCCAGAATATCGTAGGTTCTGTCTCTGTCGTCCTGGGACTGAAATGTTAGGTAGATGTGGGCTACTGAACTCTCTTCTGCGCTGTAGATTTCCAAGCCCTGTAATAGGTACAAATGTTATGCTTAGTAAATTATATGTGGTGTACTGTTGTATAAGGATATCTATGTATTTGGTAATAACATGTATTAAGCCAAAGTGACGCTTCAAGCAAAAAGAGCCTGAAGACAGTAGTTAATAACGTTAGTAGCTAAACCAACCTTATCAGCAACCCACAATGTGGTACCTTTTGTATAAAATCGTCAAATATATATTATTAGTATTATCACAATGAAAGCCTAAAACGCAAAACCGCAAAAAAATATCGTAGTTGAAATCAGAACCACATTTAGCAAGTCTTTATTCTAAATATAAAAAAATGTGCATTGGCATAAAGGTCTCTGCCCATTACACCGTATCATACCATGACCGTGCTGTGAACGTATCAGGCACGGAATATAACGCGATACGGACTACTATGCCCACTACACCGTGTCCACATTGTTTCATATCCGTACATAACGGGTTTAGTGCCCGTAGTAACCGCGCATCATTCCCATAGCATCCGCCTATAATCCCCGTAGCATCCGTGTTTCATCCCCTTAGTACCCGCTTTTTATCCGCGAGAGCATGACTCGTCAGAAAGAGCGAGCGAATAGTTATCAGACTGGTAAGAGCGAGCAAGAAATATATCAACGCGTTTATAACGGGCTTAGAACGGTCACCATACGCGGTTATAACCCGTATGCTCACCGTTTCGCCGCCTGCACGCACCGTTCTGGCAACGTTGCGTGCCATGCACGGAGCGTTTCGGCACCGGCAAACTATCCTCGCCGACTATTTTTGACGGTCCGTGCATGGCACGCGACGGGTATGGTCGGTGACGGAACGGGCTAGTGGGCATAGTCTCATACTTTTTAATACAAAGAATATTTTTTTGCCTAACACGTTCATAGCATGATTGGTCATGGTCATGGTATGATACGGTGTAGTGGGCAGAGACCTTAATGGTGCATTGTTCGAAATGGGTATCCTATTGTCCGTGTTTTTTATTTTATTTAGACACAAAAGAAAAGAAAATTCAGTTACAGTTATTAAAAACCAAAATATAGCAAATTAAGTAGGTATATTACAAATTCAATTAAATACAATCCAAGTAGAACCTATTTAGATCTGTAGTAATGGAGTGTTAAGAATACCTAATTATAAGGAAGTTGTGCAACAAACTACAATGGTAGCCTCCTTTTGTAAACAGCGATAATTGCAAGTTACAGTGAGTGACCATGAAGGTCACACTCCATAAAAGAAAAGCTACTGGAGCATTCATGGCGATTTAGGATAAATTATACTTAAAATTGAAATGGAAATGTGTGGAAGATGCATTGAAAACATACTTAAATTTTAAAATGTAATTATGTAATATTATATTATAGAAATATTCTATATTATAGAAATAGGTAATAACAAAAATCATAAATTAAGGTGAAACTTAGAAATAAACTAGGTATGCAATTTACATGACCATCAACTTCCTTGCATTATCCTGGCTTTTCGCCGCGACCCACGGGAGCTTGGGATCCGCTTAGCAACTAATCCTAAGAATTGGCGTAGGTACTACTTTTTAACAAAAGTGACTGCCATCATAGTGATTTACAATGAACAATAATGTCAAAAGATGAGATTTTGCAAATATAGCTTAGCAGATAAGGAATAACTGAACAACATTGAGTGATACATACAACTTGCCTTAGTAAAAATCTGCGCTTGTACAACCGCTTCAGGTGGCTTAGCTTTAGTTTCAAAATTGGACTCTGAAAATAAACCAAACAAATTAATAATTTCCCCAAGAAACAAACTATTCAACTAAAAACAGCCAAATTTAAAATAATGCTGGACATTTTCTCAAAGAGTAATCTGTATTCAAATCAACATTCAGATGTAGCCAACATTCATTTCAGCCACAAATGGTTATTGATTAGTCAGAGCTATCTTATCTGGCAAACAAAGTAAATTTCATAATATTTGCACTAGCTTTGATAGTATCAAATATGAATCATATCATCGGGGATAGTGCAATACCGCGCAACTAACAAAGTCAAAAGAGTTTGAAATTCAAACAATGGACAAGGGATTTGGACCTTACTGCATTTGTTAGTTACGCAGTATTGCACTATCCCCGAGTATAAATATACTCACACTTTCAACATTACTGAAGGGTTGAAAATATAATGTGGTTGGTGTTAAAGCCAGCTTGCCTTGATGTCTAACTAGGGGTGATATTTTCTCCGCCTGCAGCTCACAAACTATCTCCTCAGTAAAGTCATCCATCATCACAGGGTCAAATACCATCCGCATATACCTAGAGTGCAGAATAGTAGCCACCATGCTGTTGTGTTCAGGTGCATTCAAAGTTGATGCCCTTTGCAACTGATGCATTTGATATAATGTCTCTTCTGCCGAAGCAAAATCAAAAAATATATAAAAAGTTTTCTTTTCATATTGAAATTTATATGGGGCCAATATATTCTCCTCTAGCATTTCTGCAAACTGCTTTATTTCTACTTTAATTACATTCTGTGGACTCTCAGAAGTCTGGGGCTTTATCACATCTATGCTCGTGCAGTCTCTAAAGTGTAACTTAATTAATGGGTATGTCCAGTCTGTGGGCTCAAACACAAGGGACTTTGAGCAAAGTTTCAGTCTACCTTGTCTGGAATTACCTCCATGTAATGATTCAAAATCATTGAAAATGCATGAATAATCTTCAAAGTAAATTTCTCCAGGCTCTAAAAGGAGCATCGAAAATCTGCAAAAGAGTTTACACTTAGTAATGTGACATATACAAACAATATATTTCATTTAATAACAGATTTAGTAAAGTTGAGTATATCGTAAATCATGCAGCAACAATTCAGTTATAAATCTTATGAGTCATAGCAACAAAGAGAAGTATAATACGTGAAATAAATACCTTGATTTGTCCATAACTTATATAGTACCTATCCAACTTTTAGTAGATCACGATGTACTTCTTAATCTTTCCTTGACAGTAAAATTTTAAATAACACCTTTTAGTCATTTGCAACATACACATTTACAAAAGTATTTCCACAATAACAAACTGGTATTTACTTCTTCTTTGTACTTCGATTTCCTTTCGTTTCCGTCTGAACAAAATGAAAGGCTTGTAGCAGCTGGCTCGGTAGGCGCTATATTTTGACTTTGACTGAACAAATTGACAGTGACAGTACTGACTAACAGCGATGAAGGTTACAAGCAAAAAAAAAAGATTTAAGTCTATTTCACTCGAACGCGCCGGGCAGAGTCATGCGAAAAGGAGATAAAAGATTAAAGTTGTTATTTTAGGCTAGTTACATACATGGTGCTAGTGTATGGAAAATCGGAAAGACAAACAAAACTAATCCGTATCGAATACAAATGATAGAATAACATTAAATTATCATGTTCTTTATTCGTCATTTTAAAGTAATATTATTCTACAGTCGTTCAATTTCATACAAATAGACACAAAATGTACTATGTACTCGTAACCTAAGAGGAACTGAATGGAACAACTTTTTTTAATAATAGACTTAGGGTAAAAAAAACATTTCCAAAAAGTCTATGTGCAATATGGCGGTAACAGTTAAACGTGAGTTAAACATAATTTATAGGATTTAGATTCGAAGCGCGTAGCGTAGGCCGTAGAGTATAATATAATAACAAAATGCAAGATGATAAAAGTGTAATTTTTCAAATGCGATTTCCGCAAAAGCTATGGTATTTACTTAATTTACATACAGATGCAATTTTATGGGGAGGAACAGGACGGACGATTTTATTAAATTACAGAGTTTTGCATAATTATTTACAATGCGACCACTCGGTATTCAAAACCACGAATATCTCGAGTTTTGTCAGGCAGTTAAATTTGTATGGGTTTAGAAAGGTAACTTCTCATCTCCAAGATCCGCTGTGTAACTCGAGTAATCCTTACATGCATGAATATGTACATGATTATTTTCAACTTGGGATGCCTGAGTTATTAAATAAAATAACAAGGAAAGCTTTGACTATGAAGAAAAGTTTCAAGCCTAAGGTAAATTTCATTCTCCCATCCCTTAATTCCAACACTGTTTATTTTTTCGATTTATCAGAATGTACCTTGCATGAATTAACAAGAACTGCAAATATTTTCAGAGCCCTAACAGTTATGCAGATCAAACCATACTGACCCCATTACAAAAAGCTCGCCGCGGCTTACGCCTAGCCCTTAAAAAAGCGGCCCAGGACTTGTTCATACAGCACTCTCCAAACTTCAATTTCGGCTCCAGCGGTAAGACTCATTTCAATGTTAGGTATCTATCATCAATTATTCATAGTGCTACCTCTGCCTCTGCGTTGCCTTCCTGAGGTAGGCCACCTCTGATGGCTCCTCTACACGAATGGCCAACGCCGGCCAATCCAAGGGACGCATTTATGCGTTAGAGGGAGCAAGTGATATTGCTATCTCAGTCTACCGCATGGCTACGTCCCTTGGATTGGCCGGCGTTGGCCATTCGTGTAGAGGAGCCATGATATTCAAGAAAGCCGAGAATTGGCGTAGGTTAAATTGACTAGGTATATGATATGCCCGCTACTTTTCGTTAAATCTAGGAAGGCGTTTTTCTGCAAATGATTAGACAGCATGATTCCTATCGCAATAGTAGGTACATTACGATACAAGTGCGAAATGTAGGAAATTCGCAACGAGTGGCGATAAATTGAAACACGACCGAAGGGAGTACCTATTTTAAATCGACACGAGTTGCGAATTACCTTTTCGCACGTGTATTGTACAACGTTTTACAGTGCATATTTAAATTAAGGCATCACATAGGCACGTATTGTCCTTAATCCCGCCCTAGGGCGGTAAAGTAGGACCATATAATTTAAAGGACCATATGTACTGTAAAACGTTGTACAATACGCGCGCGAAAAGGTAATTCGTGACGATTTATCGCCACTAGTTGCGAATTTCCTACTTTTCGCACTTGTATCGTAATGTACTATAATTAGTTACTCACGCACCGCATTGGGCTTCCACCCATGACGAGTCATGATATATCGGAAAAAGGACCATTGTAATTTCTTTTTGACTTACTAAAACATCTTCCAGATGACGGCGCAGAAGGATACCCTGAAGGCGAGGAAAACATCGAGTTCGACTGGCTCAACACCGAAAACACTATGGTTGAAGAACCCTCTACATCAGGTCTCTCCATCCGCTTTTCCTTTGTTACGATTTCCTTGACTGTCCTTTCCATTTTGTTCCTTATTAACCTTAATTTCCTTTCCTGTATCTAACCCATCCTTTTCATGACTTAGCTAATGAGGAGCCAGAACCGGAGGATGTGAGAGCAAGTACCATTGAGACGGGAAGTAATGATAATTACGAGTAAGTGCTTTTTAGTCTTTTAACCTTTTTTCGTCCTATTCTATTCTAAACGGTTTTTACAAAAAACTAAGAGAAGGAATGTTATGTCGCGCGATGTAAAACGAAAAGAATAGCGCATTCGCCAAATGCCTTTTTGCATAACCGCATAATCCCAAGTCAATGTAGGAGATTCCTCCCCCGAACTTTCGGTCTGTAAAATGAACTCCCTCCTGAGAATCTATCAAGTGATTACATTATGGGGTTGTGGTGTCGACAACGCGCATGTGACATATCTGTAGCAGTGGGGAGACGCTCCTGACTTCGGTCGAACTCGGCTCCGTTCGGCTCAGCATTGCTCCGAGCAATTATTAGGGTGGGCACCACTTGACTTCCTTGTGCGTGCACGACCACAGATAAGATAATCACTTGAACAACAACCCTAAATAGCCGAAAGGGATAGTGCCATATATTAGAAAGGTATAGCATGATTCGACCCTGAATCAATGTCAAAGTTCGGGTTTGTAGGAAGTGTCCTTCAGTACGGTAGTACTATTATTTCTTCTGTGCCTGTAGCTGCGGAAACTAACATATGCTTATTTTCCAGATTGGTAATAAAAAAAGGACTTCAAAAACATGGCAAATGTTTTTATTTCTAAAAAATGTAATTAAAAATATTTCTAATTTCAGAGATGTTAGTGAAGAGAGCTTGATAGTGTTTCATGGTAATCATGGTGCACATTCTCAACGCGACAATGATAACTTCCCGAACCAATTCTTATCCATGCCAGATCTCGACGATCAAGGACCATGTGAAGACTCTGGTGTGGAGTTGCTTGCAGAATTTAATATTAACAATGACATTAAAAAAGGAGTGGAAAACGAGAATGACTTAAATTCCTTAAACTGCGTGCTGCCATCAATTGGCAATGACCCAATTGATGATGTGGAGGTAATTACTACAAAATTCCTAATTGCTTACTATTTTTTTTTGTTCACATCGAATTCTATACTAATCTGATCAATTGATCATGTTATTTTAGCTGTAAGTTGTTGTTTGATTTTATTCTACGTGATATTCATCTTTGAAAAATATAGAATAGGAGTACAATAAACTTTGAGGTATGGTCGTCAATATCTACTTTCCCATTATTAGGTATTGGATGTAGACAGGTGTTTGATAGAAAATCACAATCACAAAAAACTTGCAATGTTGCGCAAGTTTATGGTACAAAAAATACAGAAATCAACTTAGCCAATACACCCAAATGCAAAATATGGTGGTCCTTATAATTAAGTAATTGTGGTTTTTCAATTTCAGAAAGATAGTGATGACCCAAACCACCATTATCATGGAGAGTGGGATCAAATGTTTAATGACATAATTAGCAACAAGAGCTCTGGTCCTGAATGCGGATCTGATATGAAGGAATTCTACTCCCAGATCTCAAGAACTATAGATTTACTTAACTCTTAATTGAGACAATTCATTATTTTCAAATATATTTACTTAGAAACCAATAAAATATAGTAAGAAAAAAATGCTTTTTCCTATTACTTCTTCTGCTTCTTCTTTTCAGCTTCCTCCTCCTTTTCTTTTTCAATGACTGATACATATGAGTTGATGGTATCTGCATCCAGCATCTGAATAGGTTGTCCACGTCTCATTACAGCAATCTCTAGGTTCTTCTGGCCAGACTGCACGACCTCCAAAAGAGCCCGGATAGCAAGCTGAAAGAGTACAATACAATTAAGAGTATGTTACTTTAGCACCTTAATAACAGAACCAGAATTTTAAACAACATATGACTTTATTAAGCAATGTCAAGTGGTTTAACTACTTTAACCCTTTACCAGGCTAAGGGATATATATTTCCCACATGTGGCACTTCAAACTAACATTATCAGCCTGGTAAAGGGTTAACTGATATAGTCAATTGCAAAAAAACTGTATTGCTAAGACAGTCAATAAGTGTTGCATGTTATTTCATAGATCTATTTTATGTTAAGAGATGGAGAGAGATAGTGAGAGAGAAGGTGATTCAAAAGGGATTACTGAGGATTATGACGCAAGGAGGAGGATTTTATGATTATTTATTAAATTTAATATTTAATATGGAATTTTTGCAGATTGTGTGGTTTTTAGATGATTATAAGGTGTTATTTAGACCTATATTGTAATAAAAGAAGATTATTACCTTTACAGCACCTTTCTCATTGGCAACGTCATCATTGTTGTAGTTTTTCTCTAAGAACTCCCGTACAGTCTTTGCAGATCGTCCTGTTGCATTCGCCTTCCACTCATAGAAAATACCAGATGGTTCTGTTTGGAATAAGTGCGGTTTTCCATCATAATCAAAGCCACCAATCAGACAAGAAATTCCGAAAGGTCTACGACCATTACTCTGAGTGTACTTTTGTTTAAGGCCAGCAATGTATCTTGTGATGTACTCTAATGTCACAGGATCTTCAACAGTCAGTTTGTGAGACTGGCATTCTATTTGAGCCCGATTTATGAGGATGCGAGCATCAGCAGTCAATCCAGCAAAAGCCATGACAACATGATCATCAAGTAAGCATATTTTTCTTACAGTCCTTTCTTCTTGCAGTTTCGCAACAGATTTCTTTTCAACACCCAGGACTACTACATCGGTACCTCTAACACCAACCTAAAAATTATGGACAAATAGATTCTTATACAAACTTAAGTTACTTTAAGTCGATAACGATTAAGAAATAAGACTAGACACTGTAATATTATAAATTAGTAGAACAATAAGATTATAAGAATATTAAGAGGCATCAAGCAACCAATATACAGGCTATACGTACTGCAGTAGATCCCTTGCGAACAGCTTCCTGCGCATATTCTACTTGTAATAGATGGCCGTCCGGCGAAAATACAGTAATAGCCCGGTCGTATCTAGCCGACATTTTAAGTAATAACAAATATAATAGTGTTTTAATGACAAAACCTTCAACACCGTAATGCGAACGAAGATGACAACGAGAAATTCGAAGCAAGCTTTTTTGACAAGTAATGATAGGCGTTCAGAATTATTTTACTTAAAGAGGTTTTTTTTCAGTTACAAGTAAATACATGAAGGATTAATAATTAATCGAATAATGCCTTGTAAGACACAATTAAATAATTTTAAGAAATAAATTATATTTTTAGTTTTAAAAAACCCTGTATTAAAGTCGTAACACACTGCGCCAAGGTTGCGGTGCGGTGCGGTAGTGTGTTATGCCGGCTACATACGTAACGATAAATCGTAGCGATTAAACTGTGCAATCGTTACGATAATCGTTGTCGATTATCGTAACGATTTGTCATACACACGATAAAACTGCGCAGTTCGGACTGCACAGTTTAATCGCTACGATTTATAGTTACGTGTGTAGCCGGGGTTACGACTATTAAGCCCCCTCCAGACTATGCGCGTGAATCGCGGGCGAAGGCGCGAACGCGAGTGTGGAGTCGATATCGCTGTCTGCGAATTTCGCCCGCGATTCACGCGCATAGTCTGGAGGGGGCTTTATATTTCAAATGGTTTCTAGCTGTTCAAGACATTGTTAAAGTACGTTGAAATAAATTGTGATATCCAGTTTTTTTTTTATGTTGAAAATTGACACATTGACATTTAGTCAATATGGCGGCAGCGGTAACCGACTTTGAGCCGTGGTTAAATGATAAATTAAAATCATTAAAAACCGATGAAGGTGTGTTTGGATCTTATATATCAGGAATTTTAGAAGGCGAAGATACCATTGACGAAAAAAGAGATGCTTTAGAGGGTCTTCTGTCTGAAATTGTGGTAAGTCGTGGACTTTCAACTTCGTGAGGGTTATTTCAGCTATTTTAATGAAATAATTGTCTCAATTATATTCTGATGTAATCTACAGGAGCATGATATATCAATCCATGTCACTGAAATATTAGAAAAATGGGAATCAAGTCGCCCTTTGGAAGAAGCTCCCAAATCAGCGACTGATGTAGACATTCAGTTAACAAAGATGTTGGAATCTCAGTCCCTCGCCACTACCACGCGACGAGAATACACAGATGAAGAGAAAAAGATTCGGGAAGCCATATTATCGCAGTATAGCCAGCTATCAGATAATGAGGTAGGTGGCAATGTATATCTGATATTATAAATCATTATTATGTAAAATTGCACTTATAAATACTTATACTTATAAATGATAAACGTTATTAATTTGTATTTTTTTTCAGGCTGATGCAGAGAATGTGGAAGAAACTGAGAGTCCTGACCTAGTTAAGAACACCAATGCTTTGGATGTAGCAGCTGCTGCCAGGGAGCGCCGGGAACAAGCACGGCTTGAGGCACAGCGTAAGAAAGAAAAGGATAAAGAGGATAGGTGAGTTTTACAGTTTTCGGAATTCTTGAAACCTCTAGAAACCTCTTAACATTTTCACCACCGCAATTAATTTAACGCATAAATTAACCATACTTAGTATCGGGTCTTTCTGCTAAATTAAAGTTGCTGTTTAGCATGTGACAGCTTTTAGTAACTTTCTCCAAGAACTTGTAGTAACCCTTTCAGTACGCATTTAAGAACATTAATACTGAATTTATCACATTGTTTTCAGAGAAAAGCAAAAACAACTAAAGGAAGAAAAGAAGGAAAAGCGCAAAACACAAAAGGGAGAGAGGAAGAGGTAGCAACTTCTTAGTCTACAGAGTGTTGTTAGGGTGCTCCAAATTACATAGTAATAGATAAAGCTACTAGATATTGGAATGTCTTGGAATTATCTTTTACCTGACTTCATGAATTTGTCAAAGTATTTGTAACTTTATTGTTATTAGTTCAACCAACAAGCACTCAACAAAATAAATAGTGTTAGTACATTGTAGTAGTGTCTCTTACATGTTCACTTTGTATTTTACAATAATAATTCCAAGACATTTTGTTCTTGTAAAAAGTATGATTCATATTGCAAAGACTTACCAAATTGCATTTATGAAAACTCAGAAAATGTTTGTATAAAAGTTGATTATGATTAGCATCAATTGACATTGAAAAATGCTTCAACTTGCATATGCAAAGATTACCATTTTGGTAAATGATTTTTATTTCCTGTCAAGAGTTTGTATTAAGCCATGAATTTTATATTATTTGTATGATGAGACCTATTAATCTAAATGCTTCATATGTTGATAGATGAACCAGTTTTTTTGTAACTTACAGTATTTTGCCTTTGTATTGTAATAGTGAAAAAGAATAAAATAATTGGATTGTAGTGTTTTCATTATTCTTAATGTAGTTGTTATTTATTATATATATACAATAATAAAACATGTGTAATATTTTGTAATAAAAATTGCATTTCGTAAACAATGTATTATTTATTG
Organism: Cydia splendana; assembly: GCF_910591565.1. Classification (NCBI taxonomy): domain Eukaryota; kingdom Metazoa; phylum Arthropoda; class Insecta; order Lepidoptera; family Tortricidae; genus Cydia; species Cydia splendana. The sequence continues at coordinate 6,576,655 of NC_085964.1, forward strand.
TCGTACAGTAAAAATAATATAAAAATTTATTTCAAGGCAAAAAGGATAATATTTTACAACTAACATTTCATTTTCATCTTACGAATTATGCTATGTTATTTCTGATACCTATAATTGTATGTGTATGTGGTTTTAAACTGGTTTAGCACCAATAAAATCGAAACAAGAAATACTAGTTTGTAAAGTTCCTATGACTAGACAGTTTCTGTAAGTTCTTATAGAACTTTAATCACAATCTACTGATTTTTCAGTTACTTGTTCCATTTCTTGTTTAGTATCTTCAATGTATATGAAATTGTGGGCTCCCCCAGCATAAATCTGTGTGATTTTTTCACTAGGATTCATATTTAAAAGGACCTGTGTCGGCTGAAACACATGTTCCCCTGAGTCGGTGCCTGTGTTGGCATGTTCATTCCAACCCCACGCCCACAGGGTGTTGTCTGTAGCCAAACAGATTGTATGTTCTGATCCTAGCACTACATCTTGGACCACTCTGTTATCTGAAACAAGAAGTAAACAATGAAAATCTTAACTTAGGTATGTTTTTAGATAGTAGGCAATGTTTTCTGAAAACTGACCTGGTAAGTTGACTTTAACAATTTTTCCCACAAAAGGCTGCTCAGTCCCTAGTTGTCCATAACTGTTCCGTCCCCAGCAAAGTAATGTTCCATTCTCAAGCCACAGTAACATGTTAGTCCAGCCACTTAGAAGTTTCCTAATCCCTTGTTTCACATCAATATCAATTTTTTGTGGAGTGTATATTTTTTTATACTTCTCAGGACTGAGCAGCAGTTGTCCATGCTTATTGTCCCCCCAAACATATAAAGCTTTTTCTTCTGTACACCATGCAGCTGTATGGTTTTGTCCGCACGCAATGTGAGTAATTTTTCCAACTTTTTGAACATTTTGAAATCTATCAGATTGTAAAGTTTCTTCACCTAAACCAAGTTGTCCATGTTTCCCACATCCTGTGATCCACACTTCACCCTTGGAGTTGACAATAGCTGTGTGCCTCAATCCCATGGACACGGAACATGCATTAACTTGTAACCTAATGGGTTTCACTATATCTGTAAAGTGTTCTTTTGGTAACCCTAGTTGCCCATTACTATTTGAGCCCCATACAAACAGGAAATTATCATCAGTTACAGCACAACTGAAGTCCCAGCCGCATACAATGTTAGTGAATTTAATACCACTTAATTTCCATACCCTCTCAAACATTTCAGTTTCATTTTCCTTTCCAAGTTGCAATTTTATATTCCAGCCACAAGAAAACAGTTTACCGTCTTTGTCTAGCAGAAGACTATGACCACCTCCACAAGCAACTTGTTGCACTCCATGACTGTTACAACATTCATATACTACTTTTGTAGGAGTTTTAACTTGTTCATTAGTCTCACCGATGCTTAATTGACCGTGGGAGTTGGCACCCTGTAAAATAAAACAAATTATTAGAATCTGATAAAAATATAATCGGACTTATTAAAAAAAGGGTTTCTTCTTACCCATGACCAAAGTGACATGTTCAATGACTGAGAACTGAAAGATAAATAATGGATTTAGTCACCAATTGCACTTCTCAGGTTCATACATTTATTAATATTTTATTTAGTTAAGACACTAAAGTTATTTTGCAATTTGATAAAATGAATATTATTATGACATCTCACATCATTTTATGATTTGACATTGACAAAAGGCAGATGTATTTTGCTCATATTTTTATTGACTCAATTAATTTTGCTGTCGATTAAACAGTTGTAATATTGGCTAACTTGATTTTGTATGAGTATTCGTCAACTTCCGAGTATCTCGTAGTTACCAGTTACCATATAATTTGACATGTTTATGGACGACAAAAGAAAAAAAAAAACGATTTTTGCTTGATTGATAAAAAAAAGAGTGTGTTTTGCAGTATTTTTTTACAATTATTAGATAAAAAGTACACTAACACATCATGTAGACACTAAACGACGTACGTCCTGTAATAATCTGGTAAATAAAGTGCAGGGTCTACTAAAACCAGACTACAATAATTGGACCATATCAACAATCAGCACCGACCGACAATCCGGCTGTCGTTTTTAAGTGGACTTGTAGATGATCTAGACATTTATTTACATAATAAGCCGTTATTAAGAGAAATGGATACTACAAAGAGGCATGCCACCGCTGCTCAAGTGTCAGCACTGATGGACTACATGCAAGAACATTCAGAAGTGGCCAAGGGCATGAGTTCAGGGCTTGAGCGAGAGGACATAGAGGCTCAGTGGCGAGACCTCACTTCAATGCTTAATTCTATGGGCGGCGCTATTAAATCTACGGAAAAATGGAAACAGGTATAGTTTGATCACTGATATACCTTGTTATTTTTCTCCTTGTTATAATACTCTGCCAGATAGGGAATGCAACTAGTAATCATTTAGATGAATAACTACCGGTTATTTGCAGGTTTACTGGTAATTTCTATACAATTTTTTACTGGTTTGCATTCCTTACTATCAGACAGACTGGTTTTAGATAATTATTTTGTAAAATTTTGGCATATATGTACTGTGCATATATAAAAACACCAAATTATTTGACACAAAAAGGTAGAAGACCTCTAAGAAAATAGAACCATATTCCCGTTTCTCCTTGTTTTATTCAAACCAGCACTGTTAATTATATTACCTGATTTAAACATGTGTCACCGTCCTGTATTTGGACTTATTTAATTATTTTTTGTTAAATTTCTTGATATTGGTCAACCTATACATAACCCTTTTGTATGCCTTGTCCCATATATGTACCACACAATTTGGACTGTAATTAACAGTTTCAAGGTTATTAACTCAGTAGCAAATTTTTGACAAAGGTATAGGTACGAAGGGTTAATGCTAAAAAAAAATTAAGATATCCTCTAGCTGCCCAGAGGCCTATAAAAAGATCTCCCGTTCCATTCTAATTCAAATCTTTATTTTAACAAATCAAAATTTTTGACTTGGCACATTTTGATATTTGGGCGGCTAGAGGATAAGCTATGTAAATAATAAAGGCTAATTATAATTAATGCTAAAACATACATATGGGTCAATCAACTATTTCTTGTTGTTATTCTGTCCCATCAGCCAGGAGACAATAGTAGCATAGTTTCTTAGAAGAGCTGCTGTACCATGTTCTACAAACATGCTTAGTAGATGTCCCATTATGGAAAGGCCTTATAACTACCAAAAAATTCAAGTTTGGTTCATTTAAATACGAAATAACTTGTATTTTAAGAGTGACCCAGGAGACCATAACCATGGCAACTTGTGACAAGAAAAAGTTGATTACCCACTTGTGAATCTCCCTTGCCTCTATCAGAACCTTAACATTTTCAGACCTGGAGAGACCTGAAATCAAACACAAAGAAGCGGGCCCTGAAACAGCAGCATTCCTTGTGTGATACTAGTGTAGGACCCAGTTCAGATAACTTACATGGTGATGGTCAGAATAGTGATGGTGATTACATGCCTCCAAAAAAAAGATTTGGTAATTGTTCTCTCTTTTTTAATAATTTTAACATGCTTAAATTGAATATGGGTAACAAAATACAAGCTCTTACGGGCCAAAGTTTTTACCTATAGGTAGGTTAAGTATTTAGTAAGTTTTATTATGTTTGTTTCATTTAGTTTTAATAAATATTATGCTCATACATTATTACACAAAATTTGGATTTTAGTTAAATACATTTGTCAATCTTCTCTTTCCATCCTGTTACCCCCTGCTGGGGTGTAGGGCTTGAATCTTTTTTTTGTCAATATCAAGGCAAAATATTATGTACTGAAGAATCAAACTACGTATTATGAAGAATAATACTAAACTGAATTGTAAAATAATTATAGCTTGATTTTGCTGACATTAAAAATATACATGTTGTTATAAAATAAATTGTAAGTGTTAAAACTCTGTTTTCAGCTTCATTTGATGAAGAAATTCTGAGGATAGAAAGAGATAAGTTGGAAGTGGAAAGGGAATATAAGGTCCAGAAGATAGAAGTCCTTTCAAGGTGATATATGAATTTTTTTATTGATCAGTAGAAAAGCTAAATAAACTCATATGTGTGAGACATAATAGTTTTAAACAATATTTAGTACCTGCATGAAGAAAAAAATGCATTGATATTTGATGGATGAATCATACTATTTCAAAATAGGTCATGATTTATTATTGATAACTAAAGTTTATATTGTATGCTTTCAGGATAGCCAGCGCGTTAGAAGAATTAGCCAGAAAGAAATAAGTTCAACCAGTTGCAGCGTGATTTGGAAAATGTTAGTATTGTTGCACACAATATTAGTTATGAAGGCCAATTATTAGGTCTACAATTTTATAATATATTCTTGTAAAAAGACTTAGTAAGGTGTGTGGTGTGTAGATGTTATATTCAGGCTAAGATAAATTGAGTTAACACATACAATGTTACTTCAAGTATTGATATGGTTTGATCAGAGAAGCAAATAATATTTTTCATTGTGAATGTATTGGTTTGTCTGAAGTTGTTATGGTTGACTACGCAGCTATAGTGTGGTTGAAAGTTTGTCAGTGTATAATAATTTTGTTATAATATACTCAATAAGTAAAAAACTCAATAAGTAATTTTAATTTATAGATGTAATTTAAAATTACGAACTAAAAATGAAATAATTACAATAAACCTTGTTTTCTGCAGATTTCAGTCGATAAAATAGACGAACAGTAGTTTTAATTCCCTGGGGCCGATTCTGTTTTAACAAATAGGATATAGTTTTGAACCTATTTTGATATGACTGAGTCGTGTCATCAGGCACCTCACTCGCATCAATAAGTGCGAGCGAGATGCGAATACTGCTTATGGGATAGACGACATCTGATCCCATTTCGTGAGCACCAATCAGATTGAATCAACGTTAGCAGTTTACGCTGATTGGTGCAGCGGCACATGCTGACCCAAGGTCGTATCAAAATACCATGAAAAGTAAAACCATATATGAAATTGTTAAAACAGAATAGCCCGCTTGCTGTCCTATTCGGTTTACCCAGCATGTAATAAATCTTATATCTGGGCGTAGGTATGTGATTAATCATCGCGTCTGCAAACTTTGCTTTTGTCTTTGGCATTCGACGCAATTCTATTTTTTTTGCTAACATTAAGTCTTTTATATATAGTGACAGTAGGGACCCATATCATATTATAAATATAAACTATTATAAAACATACATTTAGTAACAATATGGACTTCCCTAACAATCGAAATCGTGTGGATATATCTATCGACACTCACTCATCGCTCACTTATTACATTTTGAACTAACTGTTATGAACGGATTGGCCCTCTAAACCTCTAAACGCTTAGGTATAGCTAGGTGACTGCGACGACCTAATCCTAGAATGACAGGTCTAACTCACAAATAATATGTCCAGGCGGCTTAGCACGGTCGCGTTTTTATCCCTTGTCACTGTGACGTCTAGATTCTGTTGTATTACAAGGTGATAAATAAAACTCAGTTGGTCAGTCAGGTGTGCTCCGCGACCCGCCTGTACGCCGTGACAGTTGACAACAGAATGTCGACTTGCAGGTAGTTCGCATTGCACTTTTATTGTATAAACGTCACATCTCTTCCTTTTTATAATGATTTATTTATTTTATTTTATGCGTTAGCCATGCAACAATAGTTCAGTCATCTCACATCTGTTTATCTTATAACTGCTAGGTTAATTTAGATTCTAATTCCGACATACTACCACCGGTTCGGAAAACAGCGTTAACCTCAGACCCGAGAAGAACCGGCGGAAGAAACTCGGCGAGGTGTGGATATATTAATTTCTCAACAGTTCAACAATAAACATTTTTTAACAATGTAACCTTGGAATATTTACACTATTCCTAGTATCTCTCTCAGTTGCTTAGCGGTCAGCTGGAAGAGATCCTTGAACGGGATGAGTTCGCCTTTGTACACATTTATTCTATTCTCTTATTGTTATGTACTTGTTTAGAGTAATAAAGTGTTTTAATACAATTATGGTTTTACTTTTACAATATCAGTCTCTTTCCTTCTCCTTTTTTCAGTTTTGAATTTTGAGTCTGCTTTCTTTTATTCAAATTGATAATAACTCGAGGTTTAAATATCTTACGAGTTTAACCTTAATTGATACATATTTTCTTTGGATGCTTACACTTTTCTAGGTATTTTCATTAGCGTTCAAGCTATGTACACGTTTCACACAATTAATACCTATTTCGTGAATTTCCAATAAAATTGTAACATACAGGTAACATATTCCAATAACATCTCGTACATGTACATTATTTATTGGCAACAACTGATTTCCTCAGTTTTACTTGGCTGTTTGATAGGTAATATAGTATAATATATAGATATAATGCAATTTATAATATACGTAAATGGTCCAATGTTAAGTAAGGTAAAAAGTCATACCAGATATCACAACCTATTTAGTTTTACTTGTGTACTGGTATGTTATTTACGCAAACCATGATCTATACAAATAGATTTCTATTACTCGGGTAAAATGATGTAGGTACCTACATATTTGACCGTTATTATTATAAATTGCATTGGATACATTATTTTATTACCGTTTTTTAATTATAATACTTGCTGAATACAGTATTGACCTCAATTATATTCAAGTATGGTATATCGACTGTACTGTTAATCTAGCAACTTAATGTTACTTATACAATGAATGATATTATTTATGTTATGAAAACAACTTTAATCCCTGCTTACAATTGGAAGTTGATTTTAGCCTTGACTATAGTCTACAGTAGCCCTTGACTACAATATACACAGCCTTAATTTGACCATGGTTACAGTCACATTAATATTTTTTTATAGACATTTTGCTTCCCTTAGGTTCAATTACTTACAGATATATTATAGAGCAAAACTAGCACCTGTGTATGTTCATTTTGATGGTGGCATATATTGTTTAACTCTAATTATGTATATTTTACAAGGAACCAATGGAATTTCATTACCATGAACACGGTTTCACCGAGTACATTGTTCGAAGATTTACTTTATTATTATTCCGTTGCTTTAATAAAACCCTAGGCCATTTTGGGTTTTAGTTCATACTTGGTACTTAGTACCTGTACGATAATTAAACAACGACTTAAGTAAATAACTCTTTGATAATATACTCTTGCAAATATAGAGGCTCGATCTGCAACCTCAATTTACAAGGTTTGTTTGATTTTGTTAGTTTCAACCTCAACTAGGCAACTGCAATTTGGTGCAATCAAGATCACGTCTGGTCCTTACGTTTTTATACGTACACAGTATAAATTTCCCACTAACGTGCCTTTTTATTACACTTAATTAAAACTCATCTCTATCTGGGTAACTGTCCGATATTGACGCCATCGCTTGGCCGTCCATTTTACGGATTTGGTTACTATGTTCGTATGTGTATGTTTTCATTATTAGGAACAAGTCATATATAAAGTAGCGCAGTGGGAGTGCAAGGTTTCACGCATCGTCACTGATTGGTACTTTGTATTTTTTCAGCATTTACTTTAGATACCTACACAATGTGTGGCATTGTGACGGACCCAGCGTCTATTTATTTACCTTAAATTGACCTTTGACCTGATTGTAAATTTATAGAATTACTATTGTGTCCTTTTGGCACTAAAATTAGTTGATTGGCTTTAGGTAATTTATTTATTTTTGGACTTTAATTTAGTCGGCCCGTCGACTTTTATCGGTACTCATTTAGTCCTAGTGCAGCTTTGCATTTTGAATTGGCCTTTGTAGGCACATTTATCACATGCCGGCACATTTTATCTTTTAGGGGGAAGGCGGCGCCATTATCGCAATCCTGTCTACCTGTTTGTTATGTTTGCCCAAAAACTCTTTCAGTTGCCTCCTAACATTTTATCAAATTTGTTCCCATAATCACTTGTTTATTGTAACTGAAACCCCTAGATTCAATATTTTCCTTTAGATCGGCGGAGGCTCAATTTTCCGCATTGAAATCACATTTAGAATCATTAGGAATAGATTAGATTAGAAATTTCCAAAGTACAATTCTTGTTGCATCAGTCGAAACACGAATCGTTCATACAAACTCTGTTTTTGCGAAAAGTATTCTTATAATTTGTCGACAGCAACTTTAAAAATGTCCATTACGCTAGCTTCTGAAACGTGCGTACTTGGAAGAGTGCTCGCAGATAGCAGGCACACGACACTCAGGCACATTCTAAAGCTACCTAAAGGACAATTAAGACATCATTGTAATACTATCCGTAAGTAAGCACGGAACATGTGCGTTAGGTAAGTACCTTCTAACTACCGAGTTTCTGTACTTAAGGAGTTATCGAAGTAACCTAACGTGTAACAAACAGAACAGGTAGACACATATACATAGGATTGGACCCCAAGACATACATTAAAGTTCAACGAGTCTTTGTGACAATAACCTGAGTTTCACTCCTTAACGTTAATTATAGTCACATATTACTAACAATTTAAATTTTATGGAATTTTTCCTGAGCTATATTTATTTTTAATTCTGAAGAACTTATCATTTGCACTACATGGGCCGATATCCCATGCAGCACTCGCGGAGTTTTCACTCCAATGGTATTTCCTTATTCGGACTTAGGTTTCACTCACGGAGTCTTCACTCCAATTTTAGGTATTTATTTATACGGAACTCGTATCTTGCATAAACTATACATTAATACCATTGTCTTTTCAGCCTATGAAACTCGACTTTTCTAGTTTTCATATTTATAGGCAAGGTTGTGTCAATGTCTAGTTAGTTATTTTAAATACACCATAGTCGGCATCAGCAACCCCGCCCCACCACCATAACCGCGGTACTTGCATTTGAAAACTCGTTTAAATAATTAAATAAAGAACTTATTTAAGGAGGACAAGGTAAGCATTTCATGAGTTTCCAAATGTAATCGATCACCGCGCAATCATTGCTGGCGCGGGCGCGGCAGAATTATTAAGCATAGCCATACCTTCCCAAGGCCCACGGTCCTACCAGCTGTAGTAGGTACTTTCTAAGTTCGGTGGAAGAATTTTTTACATTTATTCGGAATATGGTTTTTTTTATTATAATTATTTTCAACAAAATCTGTTTACTGCACACATGTACGACTCTAGATTCTTCAGACTCTGAAGACCCTTAGACCCTTTAGACTTCCTTAGACTATTTAAACTCTTACAATCTTTAGACTCTAACTTAGATTCTGTAGTCTCCTTAGACTCTTTAGACTATTTAGACTATTAAGACTATTTAGACTCTTTACTTTTTAGACTATTTAGACTCTTTACTCTTTAATCTCTTGAGACTCTTTAGACTCTTTAGACTTTTTAGACTATTTAGACTCTTTAAACGCTTTAGACTCTTTAGACTATTTAGACTCTTTAGACTCTTTAGACTCTTTAGACTCTTTAGACTCTTTAGACTCTTTAGACTTTTTAGACTCTTTAGACTCTTTAGACTCTTTAGACTATTTAGACTCTTTAGACTCTAGACTATTTAGACTATTTAGTCTCTTTAGGCTCTTTAGACCATTTACTCTTTAGACTCTTTAGACTCTTTAGACTCTTTAGACTGACTCTTTAGACTCTTTAGACTCTTTAGACTCTTTAGACTCTTTACTCTTTTAACTCTTTAGACTTTTCAGACTCTTTTCACTCTTTAAACTCTTAAGACTCTAGGTTTAAACTCTTAAGACTTTAGGTTCTTTAATCTAACTTATTTTTATTTTTTATTTCCTTATACATATATTATGTGATGTGAAAAGCAGTATGGGTCACATGGTAGCAAAATTATTTTCACTTTGGGCGTTAACACTTGAATCCCTCACTACGCTCAGTATTCCATTTTAATACCTCGCTTCGTTCAGGATTCAATGTTCGCCGTCGCCGTAACCATGACATTTTGCTCCTTAGCGACACAACCTAATGTTTAATTGAAGCAGAGTTGCATCTGTTTTGCTTCGTTCCATTTTAAACAAAACAAAATCAACCCTGAATACACTATAGATTCAAATTTCAATAGCAAATTTCAGACTTTTTCCTTGTATGGCTGAGCCCCAGGAGGGTGAGTGCAATATTAACACAACAACATTTACAACCATAAAAGTATTCCATTTTTGGAGAATACTCGTATTAAGCTTAAGCTTTACGACAAATTTCACCGACAGTATCAGTTTGTTTACTTATTTTTCCTTTTGCATTATAGAAACAAGACCCAGAGAATATTATGCTGATTTGGTTAAATAATTTAAACGCATATCTAACTAGCACACGTAAGCTAAGTAGCACCATGTTGTATAGCAGATGATCTGTTGATTTTTATTGAGTCTGACGCTAAATAAAGCGTACACTTATTATTTATTTAGGTAGATAACTTCTGGTTAAAAGTGTTAACCCTATTATGTGAACTATTATTAAGAATTTGTCGTTAATTTGATACATTTGTGAGCTAATAATAAACTACAACGCACCCAGATATTGTTTCAACAACCGTTAACGCAGACAGCACCACGTTGGTATACTTAGTTACCTGTAGTAAATTACCGGTGAACAGACATATTCAGCACTACACAGCAATATGCGCGACAGTTTATTTATTATACGTATAACTTAATTATAGTTTTACACGCTTCCTTAAATACACAGTCGCTATAAAAGTTTTATTTCTATTTTATAATAACTTATTTTACTGTATTTGGCTTAATTTCTGTTCACCGACCCGTTTTTTGGAAAGATAAAAGCATTTAATAGTATTTAAACTGAATAAGACGTTGAAATGTGCCCTATAGTAATAATATTAGCGTAAAAATAGTTCTTTTCTCGATCAAAATATAGTTTAAATACCAGAAGTGTACCTTATAAAGATGTTTATGTGCTCAGAGCTATAAATTAAGTCCACAATGGGTCCATCATACCTGTGCTATTTGGGTCATTCGTCTCCCTCCCTTTTATTGAAAAAATAATTTCAAACTGATAACTTTTTGTCGGTTATTTAGCAACTACATCGATTTTTTGTTTTTTCTTACGTTCTTTATCCTCGTCGCCATTGTGACGTCTAGATTCTGTTGTATTACAAGGTGATAAATAAAACTCAGTTGGTCAGTCAGGTGTGCTCCGCGACCCGCCTGTACGCCGTGACAGTTGACAACAGAATGTCGACTTGCAGGTAGTTCGCATTGCACTTTTATTGTATAAACGTCACAGTCACCATGCCTGTCACGTTCTAACAAGTATGTAAGTGCGAAAGGGACGCGCATAGTGATAGTCGATAAAAATGGAACCGTGCTGAGCCCGCAGGTTAGGCAAACCATATTATAGTTTCGTATCACTAATGGTTTCGGAAACTACAACAGTACAATACCATATTAATATAAAGTATAATTTTAGCTACGTTTACTTATTACTTTTTTCTTCTTATTTTGATCTTATTCTTACTGTTAGTGCTTGAGATACCTACGTAGTACCGTCTTTACCATAAGGGCACACGGGGTACGTGCCCAGGGCCACCATCCTCAGGGGGCCCCCAAGGACAGGCAGTAACAGTATATTTGATTACCCATAGTAAATAGAAGATCATAGTAGAAAAAATGTTAGTTTAATTAGCTTTCTTTACTTTCCAAAAGGGCCCCAGCATAGTTTAAGACGGCCCTGTACGTCAACTAATGAATGTAGGAAAATCTTATGTGTAACCAATATTTTAACATGTATTTCTGTTTATATACTGGGTGATCAATCCAAATGGGTCAGTATGGAGAAGTCAGAAACTATGAGAGATAGCGAAATCTGTTCTTAGGAACCATGGCGTCAATTTTAGATTTAATAATAATGGCATTCAAACTTTTTTTTTAACTCTCATAGATAACCGGGAATCAAACCTGGTCAATATTCTTTATGTAATCGCGTGTAGTATTTGTTTGTATAATTGATCCCATCAAAAACATTACATGTAAAAAGGTGCAAGTCAAGCAACACTTATACTACAAAAAAGTTTTGAGATGTAATGTGAAACCAAGTCGGTTATTTTAATCAGTGCCAGTAATACATATAATGACCTGGCAATCGCACGGCTGCATAATGACATAAGGATCATCGTCACCTATTAAAAATTCTTCTAATTGAACATAACGCTAGCGCTAATAAAATTGCAGTTTGAGCATTACACATATTTACGAGTACGGTACGAGTACGAGTAAAGCATTATGTGCGATTGCCAAGTTATTATATGTATTACTGGCACTGATTAAAATAACCGACTTGGTTTCACATTACATCTCAAAACTTTTTTGTAGTAGAAGTGTTGCGAGACTTGCACCTTTTTACATGTAATGTTTTTGATGGGATCTCATCTCTTTTTGTAAGCAGTCCTTGTTTTCGGGTACTCACACCTATACTATGTATATATATACACATATCATAACTAAACACATCTTCATTCATACTCACATCGTACATCGTAGTGTACCTTTACTTTACCTACTATTTGTATTAACTGCAACAGTAACTTTGTAATAGCATATATTTATATGGAATTACAAACTTACTTATGCAGTTCTTAGATCTTTAAAACATGACTGATATTGCAATATTTTTAGGTTTTCTATGGCTTGATACACTGAAAACTACCTATGTTTAAATTTTAAAGCTTGTGGGTATGCTAGAAGTACCTTAGAATTATGATGATCGGTGAGTGTGTCAGTGTCGAAATTAAGGAATTTTGACGTAAAATAATTTTTAAACTACAAGTTCAAATTGAATGTTTTTGAGATTATATGTAAAGCATGTTAACCCCTATATGTCACTGAAAATTCAGGGTTCTAGCTTTAGCCAGCACAAAATTACAGGACGTCGAAAATGGCCTGAATTGCTTCGAGAAAAGGATGGTACGGCCGTGCCTCTTTGTAATGCTCGACTTGGCGGGGGCACTGCCGTGCCCCCAGATCCTGAAAGTATAGGACCAAGTTTTGCTATGAAATCTTGTGTAAACATTAGACTGAAATGCCTACAATTTAAATAATTTGCAATATGTTGTCATTAATATGAATCGGTCATCATTATGAATCATTTATCTGGATAGACCACTTATGCATATCTTATATCTGAACGCATTCGTTCAGCGGGCGTGCCAATTATAAATTTTAAAATGGAACACTAACAATAACAACAATAACACTAACAATAACAACGAAAAAACTTGCAGAGTTTATACCTAACATTGTTTACAGAGACTTCGATTCCCTTCGAGACCAGGTTCGATTCCCGGTTATGTACGAGAGATTAAAAAAAAATTGAATGCCATTATTATTAAATCTAAAATCGACGCCATGGTTCCTAAGAACAGATTTCGCTATCTCTCATAGTTTCTGACTTCTCCATACTGACCCATTTGGATTGATCACTCTGTATATTAAAATAAGACATATACGAATATTACGAAGACACATAGCTATCCAATTATTCCAATTTCCGGCGAAGCGCAGTAGCATAGCCGATACAGCTGAACAAGAAATATTCGCCTTTCAGTTTCGGCTGAGCGAGCAATATTTTAAAATTAAATTATAGTCGACGTGCCGCCCCGTCGCTCGCAGTCATTTGCTGGAACAATAAATTTAAAGGTAGATAGATGTACGTGCCCGATGGGGCGGCCGCAGACTATGTACAACTTATTTACATTTCCAAGCCTCAAGCGAGTCTTCTAAATTACAATATTGACGTAGGTAGCGGCGCGTCTTCATCTTCCGACCTGCTTATCCTCTTTATCTTTTGTTTCGTTCTGAGATGAGTATAATAATTCGAATTACCATTACTTAGTTAAATGGGTACTTGACAAGCAACGTATTCGCTAGGTAATTTATTCACGTTGTGTTAGAATAAAATAATGAATAATTTATTTGCTTGTCTTTTCTCTAGTGGCAAAAGATAATTCAAGCGTGTACCTACGTATACCTATTGTGGTTTAAATACTTAAAGCCACATTGAGTCTAGCTAACGAACGAAAGCTGAACCCACAAGATACAATGTAATGAGCATGTACTATCTATCCAACAGGCGTACCGATTTACTCGTATTAAGATAAAATACACGAATTTGATTTGAATATTACATTTCACAATTTTGAATAGGTAAGTACCTACGCCTTGAATATAGGTGGTAAGTTGGTAACCCAACCCAACCCTATTCCTGACATGTAAAATAATATTGCTTTTACCAATAAACGTTCTGATTCTGACAATAAAAGGTAAGTTAAGGTACCTACGTGAATCCTACTTTTGTTACCCACATTTTATTGTGTATTTTTGCGAATCAAATTTTGGAGCTTCCTAAATGTAACCTAACGTAAAGTTGTGCTTCCCATTACGATTTTCCCTTTAACTTACCAGGTAGCTACCTGGGTTTTTCAGACTGTCAGCAACAAACTTATATGCGTAAACAACTTTCAAATGGAAAGTCCCCACGGAAAAGTTGCAAGTCGATTCTGTTTATTCTTTCTACGAAGCCGTTCTCCGGGTTGCTTTGTGAATTTCGTGATACCTAGGCGAGCCCCTACTTAGCGAAGTTGAGCGCTGCTTGAGCCAATACGCCGCTCGAGGACTCGACTCGTTTCACTTCAAGCTATAACAATCCGCTTTGAGAACTTCTGCTGTGAACTTAACTATGTGTGGTAGATATCTATTTTGAAGCAAAGGAAAAATGGAAAAAATCAACGCCGCGGAAGAGATTCTATCGTAAGTAATCTACCTACTCTGTTTTAATGGCAGCGGTGTCTCAAATTATATTGGGAAATCGGCAGTAACTATTATGCGTTACTATACTAAATCATTATTTATTGATTTGGCTGTAAAATTGCGAATAATTAAATACCCTAAAACTACTATACATTCAATAATCATCACTTAACTTAAAACTAATACACAACAAAATCATACATCAAATACAAAAGACAAAAACACATAAGTACTAAATTAATTACATTATTTATTCAGAAAAATCGCTTACTAACGAAATTAAAATATTTGAATTAAATAATATATATCTAAGTGAAAAATCGACGCTTCAGGCAAGATTTAGATTAGGATATTAGGACAAGCTGGCAAATCCATGTAGACATCTACAATCTCCATCTTCGAAGACGTTTTATAGGTACTACTTGCGCTTAGCAGTCTCGATCGCCTGGTGTGCCATGCTGATACCCCTTTGGTACCTGTACCTACCTACCGACTGAAATTGTAATCGTAACCCGTTAAAAATATTGTACGTTCAGCAGTCCGTCACAAAATGAGAGCAGCCGATTCCATATTGAAAATAATCCGTTCGTCAATTGTGCGTGATGCAACCCGCCCTTAGGCCCCGCGCTAGTTTAGTTCACTAGAGTGAACGTGCGCTATCCTTACCCGGGACGCATCACAGGCCGGTGCCCAATAACGCGCATGATTGGGTTTAGAGCCACTCGCCCTGTGCTCACTGCTTCCGCTCGACGAGGCTATCGTTTATTTTTATTTTCAAATTGCACGTATTGATCATTTATTTTATAAAACTCGGCAGAGAACGAGTCCGATTTTAACTAACTCGATTTACTTTGATACACATAAAAATAAATAGGTGTGTGTACAGTTATTTGCAAAAATATGTTACACAATTATATAGATATACTTACTCGTAGGTATGTGATTCGCTCTTATGGCTTTTAAATGTTTTCAAGACTGGAGATTTTTATGGAGGTCATATTGATTATGATTACACGACATACGTTAGCAATTAAAGTGTGCGAACAGTTAAAGCGTGCGGCCCGCCTTATTTTAAGTAGGCATCGCAGCCTATGGGCACTTGCAATTCTAGTGGAGTCACACGTGCGTCGCCGAACCTACAAGTTTACAAAGAACTTTCCTTAGAACCACTGGAAACCTTACTCAACATCCTGACTCCTTGTAATTCTGAATAGGTAAGTGTATTACATTTTGCAATTACAATGTAAACTTCTATGCGCATAAGCGCCGGGAGACTGGAGGAAGCTCTCGTATGTACCTACACTGAAACTCAATGGCTTATATAATGGCTATGTGCCACGGGCACGGTCTATCGTACCTGTACGAGATTATTCGTTGGAACATACAATATACATGGCTGTTAGAGCGAATTTCGGATGCAGCCATCCGTGCTATTACATCCCAGACATCGACGCGTCCCCAAGCGATGGTGTCGCAGACACTGACACTAGCTAGTTACTTTACAGCAGCGGTCGGCAACCTTTTAGCAGCTAAGGGCCACAATAGCAGTTAACGAAGTGGACGCGGGCCGCACTTTGTTAATATTTATGATTATCAGAAATTTCGTTTGTCAATATTACATACAAAATAACCACAGGGAGGCTCGCGGGCCGCTTGTTGCCGACCGCTGCTTTACAGTATTGACAAACTTGTTGGACATGGACTGTGAATATATTACAGAAATAGGATACCTACGCTGATGGTCGACCAGCGAGAAAATCTGTGGCTACTAGCATTACCTATTTTATATAGACCGTACAGTCCAGTAAAACTATTTTTTAATTGCGTCTGCATTTAACACAGATTGGTATGGAGGTCAATTTTAAAGTACAGTAAGCTGCAGAGATAACTGCGCCCCCCCCCCTTGCGAACAGTTTATCAGTTAGTTAGTTTAGCAGGGGCTCAGTTATCTCTGCAGCGTATCTACTGTAAATGTTTATCTCAAAATGATGTAATATTGTTATCGTTCACCCGTTCCAAGTAGGTACGAGCGAAATGCACACGTTAATGATAATAAAAATAAATTAATTTTTATATAAAAAATTTGTTATTGTTTTCCTAATCGGAACTCGATAGTCGATACCGAAAATCCACTATTTTTGTTACATGCTGTATAATGTTCATGTGCGATTGCAACCTGAAAATTTAATTCTCTTCTTCTTAATCACTCCCCATTGCTGAGGATCGTGAGTATCGTGACTCCACTTGCGCTTTATGAATTGCCTCCAACTGTTTCGGTCTGTGGCTTGATGGAGGGCGGTGGTAACAGGTAGCTCCAGCTGTTCGGAGATCTGGTCCGACCAACTCTTTGGACTTCGTCCTCTAGGTCTTTTACCCTCGACCTTTCCCGTCACCACTTTTTTCTAAATTGTTGGCCCCTCTTCGTGCGATATGGCCAAAGTAGGTAACAACACGGTTTAGACATATAGAAGACAGACGTTGGGTGTTCTCCATTCTGAGTTTTTTGGAGAAAATTTAATTAATCTAACGAAATCTAAGATGCATTTAGTTAAGCGAATGTCTACTTTTAGGTACCTACCAATTTGGTTCCCTTCCGTATAGCTAAAATTACTAATAATTAACTCATAGTAGCAAAACGGATAAAACGCCGGCCACAACCAGGTGCACTCTACACAAGGTACCTAATGCAGTTACCTTCCACTAACCTTAAACTAATTTAAACTTCGATACCTACTCTAACGGGGTTTTCAGACTCACATCAAATGCTGAAACTTTTATAGTGCAGAAAGTTACATAGGTATAGGTACTTAGATTGAGAAAAGTGTAAACTTATTGGACAATAGACAGTATAGATACCTCTATTAATAAATACCGTACCTTGGAAGTCGATTTAGAGAACTATACTTTAAACATACCTATGTGGCTTTCCCTCAGAAAATTGCTTATGCATCACAAGGTGACCTAGGACCTTCTTTTCTAATGGAAAATTACATATTTTGTGCAAGAAAGTGACGTTTTGGAACATCGAAGTATCAAACGCACTAATTAACGGCTACATGTATTCGATTTTTTTGCTTATAAATGCAATGTCCAATTTTGGTAGTTAAATTGAATAGGTAGAAAAAAAAACCCAAAAATTGACAAAAATACTATATAATTCTGCATAGTTCCACTTACAAGAGAACACCGCCGGACATCCAAAAGCACTTTTGTCCAAGCTGAAATGGACACCTTCGTCTAGCCCGGTCTATAAATAATATGTTAGTCGTTAATTCAAAACCCGTGTACAGGAAAAATTGCCACAACGTACCTGCGAACACATCACAGTGATTAAATAACAAGTCGCAGGTCATGACGCTCCCCGTTAAATTGCATTTCGCCGGACGCGGCCCGTGTAATACCCATTAATCGATGAGCTTGAAACTAACAGTTCTCATGAAGTTTTATTTCTTAAATATCTTCTTGGTTAACTTGCGGTACCAGTACGGAAACTTGACCGAAAAATTTATCGTACAGTACATTTTTTTAAACACCTGCGGGCTCAGCACGGTTCCATTTTTATCGACTATCACTATGCGCGTCCCTTTCGCACTTACATACTTGTTAGAACGTGACAGGCATGGTGACAAGGGATAAAAACGCGACCGTGCTAAGCCGCCTGGTTTTTAAAAACCGTTACTTATTGAAATAGGTATTGCTTTCGTATTAGGTACACAATTCTGAACAATCCATTACGTGATGCGAGAAAATAAAAAAACTATGTTATTAAAAACAATAATTTTGTTTTAAGAATAAGTATCTGTCCTCCACGTGTGTCGAAATTTCAATTTTCCTTTTTCGCGGTAGGCCTTCAGTTTAGCACACACCGCGCTCTAACCCCTAAAAAATATGACGATGTACGGCCTTCACGTAGTTATACTGCCACTTAAAATGAATTTAAATTGAGTTATAACCTTAAAAAATGTAACAGCATCGAGAGTTAGGTAAGTAGGTACCTCTACGTCACAGTGATTAAATATCAGGCTGCAGGTTGATGACGCTCCCTCCGTTATTGCATTTCGTCGGACGTGGCCCGTGTAATACCAATTTAGCCCTGAGCTAGATGCACGTTAATTGAGAGGATTTTAAACTAAAAAGTCCATTAAAAGTATTTATACTTTGTAATAATTATGTGCGTACCCTGTTTTAACTTTTTATAAAAAGTCCATACATAATATTATTAATTATTACAATATTTCAGTAACAGAAGAAGTATAAGTAGTAATATGTAGTTCAAAATATCACAAGACGTTATTGTCGATGTATGTACAGTTGGTATCGGATATATTGGAGCGGTGGTGGCCGCGCGAGTGGATATGACGTCCGACTTTCAATCCGGAGTTCGCGGGTTCAAATCCTGGCTCGTACCAATGAGTTTTTCGGAACTTATGTACGAAATATCATTTGATATTTACCACTAGCTTTTCGGTGAAGGAAAACATCGTGAGGAAACCTGCTGCATACATCTGCGAAGAAATTCAAAGGTGTATGTGAAGTCCCCAATCCGCATTGGGCTAGCGTGGGGACTATAGCCCAAGCCCTCTCGCGCATGAGAGGAGGCCTGTGCCCAGCAGTGGGACGTATATAGGCTGAAATGATGATGATGATATTGGACCGGCCAAGGTACTCCAAATATCTGAGGCTTTGTTCAGATATCAGACACCTTGGCTGCTCCTATATATCTGATGGCGATAGTACAGTCAGCGTCGCGCGTCGTATAGTACGTAATAGCATCCAAAGTGTTCAAATAGTTTGGTACGCCATACAAATTATATGGTGTAACCGAACTATATGAATACTTTGGATTCTACCTAGTACCTACTATATGACGCTGACTGTACCATTATTTATGTTTTTTTCTCCTATGCTTTTTGTTTATGTTACAGGTTCATGAATATGCTCCGCATTTAAGTACTTCGGTAAGTACCTACTTAAGTATTTTTAAATCATAATAATATTATTTGACTGGGTACACTACATAATTCCGAAATATTTTATGCCGAATTTTAAAATATCGAATTTTATTATTCCGATTTTTAAATGCTCGACCCATCAAAATTCCGATTGTCGTAATTACCGAACGATGAAAATCACGAAGTTTTATATTTCCGAATAGTAGAATAGAATAGAATAGAAAAACGTTTATTGCAAAAACCATCTACATACAGCACCACACATATAAATTTAAAAAAGAGGATCTTATACACTAAACAGTTTAAACTATTATTAGCTTAACTAACATGCAATAATAATCGTAGTATTGATGCTGCTATAGAGGCTACAAATGGACACCACTCAGCATATGCTCTAACATAATATATATGCTATAGCGCTGGTCTTCCGTGGAGCCCAGGGCAAGAAGATAGCTCAGAACAGTAAAGGCAGTGTCAAAATGTGATTCGGTACTTAATATTTAACACAAATTAGAAACTTATACGTGAAGAAAAAGGAAAAGAAAAAAAATTGAAATTTGATATGGAAGTGAGTGGGTTGGGAATATGTAAATAAAAAATATAAGAATATGTAGAAAAAGTAAAACCGGCGATTTTTTAAATTCCGAACCACATAATTCCAAATATAACAATTCCGATAGGGAGAAACACCGAATTTAACATTTACGATTTTTGATATCACGAATTCCGAATGGTCATAATTCCGAGATTTTGAATTCCGATTTGACGTGATTCCAGTTTTTTAAATTCCGAATAACGATGATCCGAATTTGTTGTTAATAAATAAAGGTACCTAACCTAACCTAACCCACTTCGCTAGTAGCAGTTGGTTTCTGTAAAGGTCGCAGTTCTAACCTAACCTACTTTTCTAGTAGCAGTTGGCTTCTGTGAAGGTCTCAGTTCTAACCTAACCTAACCCACTTTTCTAGTAGCAGTTGGTTTCAGTAAAGGACGAAGTTCTAACCTAACCCACTTTTCTGGTAGCAGTTGGTTTCTGTGAAGGTCGCGGTTCTAACCTAACCTAACCTAACCCACTTTTTTAGTAGCAGTTAGTTTCCGTAAAGGTCGCAGTTCTAACCTAAGCCACTTTTCTAGTAGCAGTTGGCTTCTGTGAAGGTTGCAGTTCTATCCTAACCCACTTTTCTAGTAGCAGTTGGTTTCTGTAAAGGTAGCAGTTCTAGCATGTCCAAATGATTTAGATGCATTTTTATTGCAGATCAATTTTAAAAACGGCTGACCATTTAATTACTTCCCTTTTGAAAATCACGAATTTCATTACTCCGAGTTTACAAAAGATCAAATTTCTGAATTCCGAATTATTTTATTTCCGATCGGTCAATGATTTTTCGGAATGGACAAATTCGGAAAAAAAAATTTCGGATTTTTAAAAAATCGGAACTTTAAGCTTTCGTTCATATGACAATCGGATTTTAAGTATTCGGAAATAGCGCAGTCGTGATTTTCTTCTTTCGTGGTTTTCAAAGTCGTGATTTCGATATTTCGGACGCAAAATCGTAATTATGAAAATCGAGGTTATGAAAGTCGGAAAAACATATTTCGGAATATTTGGGTGTTCCCTATTTGACTTCACGTTTTTACCTCTTTAAATGTGTATATTCTGACTAAGACAAAGTTTCTTGCATTTAAAAAGTAATTAAAGAGGTAGTTAGGCTCAGCTCAGGCCCGCTCCACCAGGACGTGCATGTAATTAGTAGCAGTGGAAAATTATTCTATTTCTACTACTTTAATTATTCGGCTAATTAGCTCTACTCTTCACTTGAGCGGTTATTTCAGAATCTATCTTCACATTCAACAAAGAAGTCTTAGTATGGATATTATAGTCGGTCTTGCTTGTCTACGTGACAGTGTCTGTCACTTTCAATCGCACGGTGTTAAAAAGTAACGGTTATTTTATCACGTGGATAAAGTCATCCATAATACGCCTGCAGGTTTATATTAAACCTAGAATAAGCCTGATAAAGTGATGGATGAATGAATGTTACAACACAACGTGGAGCCATATTATTGTCTTAGGCTTTATGAGCCCACAAATCTGCCAATGGCATTTTATACACATGCTATAAACGCAGATAGCTGCCACAAAATGTGCCATTTTGTGTAGCATTCATTTTATATCTTTTTTAAGCTTATTCCTGAAAGTAGCAAGATGTATTTTATTGACGATACGAGCGCGTAGTAAAGATAACAATAAAAAACATCAATTTTGACTTTGTGTGGTTTATGAAGAATGAGTGACGTTCAATCTCTAAGTTACACGTGTCTTAAGATGTGCACCATGGGAGTAATAGTGCCTGTGAAGGTAACGCCTCGTCTCAGTGGTCGTTAGTTAATATTTGAACAGGGGCGCACTGCGCAGGGCCTTAAATAAAACATGGCAGCCGACCGAACTGAATATTTCAGGCGAGCTGGTGGCCCTACAGCCTCACTGGCTGAATTTAAGAGTAGACATCTGCCTAAACCTAGCGTCGTGTCATGTGTACCTAATTCACTTATGACATGTTAACCTGAGTGAGGATAACACAATTTGTTTTAAGCATCGCGTGTGTTATTTTCATGATAAAGAGTCAGTAGTATTCCCCTGACAATTTTCTTATGAAAAATTCCAAGGTAAACACTGAAATAGCTCGTTTTATCGTAATGTGTGTAAAGCTACCTTTTCCGATGCGCGCCGCCACTCCTCAAGCAGCGATTTGCATTATTTTTCGCGGCCTTAAAATAAAGACTACGTAAAATGTAAATTCGTGGCTCTCCTGAATGTAAAGTTCACGCTTGATTTTATTTCCATGAACCTACGCGGGTGGAATCCCAAAATTCCGTAATGAGCTATAATGAAATTTTATAGGTTAATTTTGTTTAACGTGTATCGTGTAAATAGTATTTCAATAGGCCAGAAGTCCTATACCCATATTATGCTTTCAATACCTAAACATTTGATAGATCTTTTGGTGAGGATCGGATTGTTACTACTTAGCACTATAGGTTCCTATCTACTAAGTGTACTAACTTAAGTGTTAGTTTATAGAATATTAAACATAATACAGGAAATAGTACATTTCAATGCAAGTGTGGAAAGTGTGTTCACACGTAGGTACACTGAATTACGTTTTTTAATACATTTGCGAAAAAATCATAATAAAACAAATAATGGTTACATAAGTAGGTACACTTACAGTAGTTACAGTTACGAATTTTCGCTTGAACTGGAATTATATATATATTTTTTTTGCGTTTGAGAGAGGGTGGTCATAACCCTCGCTCCGGGTCGTTCCTTATGCAAAGGTTGTCCATCGCGGTTCAACGTGGCAAGCGTGATGGGCTCCTTTGCATCTGTAGGGGCTCGGAACGAATTTTGTGAATAGTTTTTGTATTGTTAGTTTAGGTTAAGACATTTGTAATTTTGTAAGTAGATTGTAAGATTTGTATTGTATTGTATGGTATTTAAACTTTGACATGTACACAAAGCTTTTAAAAACTGTATTTTACGGAATTATATTTTATATTATGTAAGTATATATTATTCAGCACTTTCCACACTTGCACTGAAATGTACTATTAAGTAATATGTAGGTATATTATACTTCTTTTTATACATCTTTTAAAAAAACGGACTTTACAAAATGTTATCATAAGTGTTTCCATCAGCAGTTCCACATATCGGATAACATCATCAGAATGGCGTTTTCCGAGAGCAAGAGTTACCTACCAAAATACATATTCATATCACTACGAGTAGAGATAGGTGTACCTACCTTACCTGCTATTACTAATGCGGGAATAGGGGATTACACTATAAAACGGTAACTAAGAAGCACTAATTCATTTCATTCATTTCATTCATTTCATTCATTTCATTCATTTCATTCATTTCATTCATTTCATTCATTTCATTCATTTCATTCATTTCATTCATTTCATTCATTTCATTCATTTCATTCATTTCATTCATTTCATTCATTTCATTCATTTCATTCATTTCATTCATTTCATTCATTTCATTCATTTCATTCATTTCATTCATTTCATTCATTTCATTCATTTCATTCATTTCATTCATTTCATTCATTTCATTCATTTCATTCATTTCATTCATTTCATTCATTTCATTCATTTCATTCATTTCATTCATTTCATTCATTTCATTCATTTCATTCATTTCATTCATTTCATTCATTTCATTCATTTCATTCATTTCATTCATTTCATTCATTTCATTCATTTCATTCATTTCATTCATTTCATTCATTTCATTCATTTCATTCATTTCATTCATTTCATTCATTTCATTCATTTCATTCATTTCATTCATTTCATTCATTTCATTCATTTCATTCATTTCATTCATTTCATTCATTTCATTCATTTCATTCATTTCATTCATTTCATTCATTTCATTCATTTCATTCATTTCATTCATTTCATTCATTTCATTCATTTCATTCATTTCATTCATTTCATTCATTTCATTCATTTCATTCATTTCATTCATTTCATTCATTTCTTTCATTTCATTCATTTCATTCATTTCATTCATTTCATTCATTTCATTCATTTCATTCATTTCATTCATTTCATTCATTTCATTCATTTCTTTCATTTCATTCATTTCATTCATTTCATTCATTTCATTCATTTCATTCATTTCATTCATTTCATTCATTTCATTCATTTCATTCATTTCATTCATTTCATTCATTTCATTCATTTCATTCATTTCATTCATTTCATTCATTTCATTCATTTCATTCATTTCATTCATTTCATTCATTTCATTCATTTCATTCATTTCATTCATTTCATTCATTTCATTCATTTCATTCATTTCATTCATTTCATTCATTTCATTCATTTCATTCATTTCATTCATTTCATTCATTTCATTCATTTCATTCATTTCATTCATTTCATTCATTTCATTCATTTCATTCATTTCATTCATTTCATTCATTTCATTCATTTCATTCATTTCATTCATTTCATTCATTTCATTCATTTCATTCATTTCATTCATTTCATTCATTTCATTCATTTCATTCATTTCATTCATTTCATTCATTTCATTCATTTCATTCATTTCATTCATTTCATTCATTTCATTCATTTCATTCATTTCATTCATTTCATTCATTTCATTCATTAACACTATAACGCGGTAGACTCATTTAACACGCCCACAATCGTCAAGTTTGAATTTGTGATTCTGAAACCCCTTTACTTACCTACGCAATTCGACGCCCGAGGAAGGGGTCTTTTAAGAATATCTTCAAGCACGTTTCAGGTAAGTACAAATTTCACAAATTAGCAAATAAATCTCAAAACACCTCTAAAGATTTTATTTGATGTCCATTTGACTTGGCTATTTATTGGAGTGGAATGAAATCGTTTTCTCTCGATCCGATTTTCCTATCTAACTCCTTCAAACTTGTGCGGATTGAATATCTTACTCTAAATTGTGACCTTTTTTATTCAACGAGTTTTATTATTTACGAGCGGCGTTGAATTGGCATTTGTTTCATTATTTCTGAAACTAGCTTAGGTACATTTCGACCAAAAATCACAAATTATATTGCATTTTGCAATATCACTTATACCTACGAATTACAAGTCAACAAAGTGTGATTCCTCTTCTCACGTTCTTTGAATTAAAGGGATAAAGTGTTCCATTTCTTAAAAAAAAACTACAAAATAACACAACCTAATATGAATTTACTTCTGCATGTTGGAAATGTATTTTCTTAGAGTAAAAGCCAAGGCACTAGTACGTAGTATACCTCAATGACCTTTTTTATTTATGTAGACGTGTGACGTTCATAGTTGACAAAATTTAAATTTGATCCAACGATTTTGACAACTTGACAGGTTGGCGTCACCCATACGACTAACTAAATATAGGTTCCGGAACCTATATTTAACGGCTCACAATCGTGCGCCTGGTACCATATCTACCTCAATTTACTTACATCTATGGTATACCTACATCTTTAGTTACTAACGCACGTCTAACGACTTGCTTTACTTACCTGCCGTTGCAAAAGAGTTGTGTATCGTAGCTGGTTACTTTTAGTGGCGTAGTGCCAGAGTAGGTGTAAACAATAGTAGTCTATCTTCAATCAAATTTAAGGCTGCCTGCCCACTGAGCCGAAGCGGAGATAACAAAACACAAATATGCACATGGCGCGTGTAAAAATTAAATAACGATACACGCAGTCATAGCCACTGCAACTACAATGCAGTTCTTCTGAGTACAAGGGATGAAATTATTAAAAAAAATAGCACCAGTACGTCTATGGTCATGGAATAGATTAAACATTTGTCTATGTAATAAAATATTTTCTGAATCTCAGAATTTCACAGTCACAAAATATCTGAAGAATTTCCAGTGTCATTCGGTCTTTAGAAGAAGGGCATTTATTTGTGTGATAAATATATGTACAGATATTTGTTCCTGAGTCATGGATGTTTTCCATAGAAAACACACACATACACATACACATATATTTAAGTATTTGTATATTATATATATCGTTGTTTGAGTACCCACAACACAAGCTTTCTTGAGTTTACCATGGGACTTAGTCAATTTGTGTAAGAATGTCCCTATAATATTTATTATTTATTATTGTTTCCCCGTTTTGGATTTCACGGGCCTATAAATCCCGGTCTTTTGATAGGCTTGCGTGGGGATACAGATCCAGCACGTAGAGGCCCTTTGGAGAGCTTTAATGTCATGTAGAACGCCTGCTGGAACCCGTTCACAGGCGCAACAATAGACACCCATGAACCGGTCGCAGCAGGCATTGTCTATGGATTGATGTTTGGGTGGACAAAGAAACTGGGCTATTGTAAAGAGGTCCGGACACCTGCCATAACAATGTTAACACCGTCATCGAGGCAGGCGGTGACTCGCCGCTGACTAGATGGGCTCCTGAAACTGTCGTCGTAAAGACGACCAGGAGCAACATCGGTGTGAGCGGCTCAGGGGTGTCGAGAGGTGTGCACCGCTTTCTACCCAGTGGCTGTTACCAGCCACTGTGCCAACTCGCGTCTTATGCATGTTTCACTTCCACCCCTGGAGCATATAGCTCTAGCGACTCCTCTCTGGGCGGCCAATGAAGGCAAGCCAGAGCTGAGAGTCCTGCGGGTCCCCTTGGGGTTCCACTCCGACCGACGAAGACACGCTGGAGACGGAGACCCTGACCGACTCTCGGGAGCACTCGGGTCCGTGAGGTCGTTACTCCCCAACAGCTCGCCACAAGCTGCCCTGCGGGCTTATTATTATTTATTAGAAGGGACAAGCTGTCGTTGTGTTTCGAGCGTGACTTTGATGTCACGAGCATTCCTCAGCGCCATAGATAGATAGGATACTGTTAATATCCCTTTATTGTGTAAGTGCGGCTATGGCTCGGCGCTCACGGCTCGCGCCAGCAATTCCATGAGGACGCCTCTTTGCGCCCTGCAAGGCTCGCGTCGCTAGGCTCAAGCACCTTTATAAATATAGGTACCTCGGCTATTTTATGCTAAGTATAGAACTCTACACCAGCGTCACGATTCCACGGGCGTTAAATGCATTTTGCATTTTGTGTTGCACAGATGTTAATTACAGGAACATTAATTTTCTTCTTACGTATTTTTTACCGTAAAATCACGTTTACCACTGTGCTCTCTTAAATATACCAAGACTTATATTCTATAGTTTTTGTCACTATGTGTATGTATGTATAAACAGCTGATAAAATTTAAGATATATACAACCCATACCAAGCAGATAGAAGGATGAGTGAAAGGACGTCGTACACCGGAAGCCGAAACGACAGAGAGGTAAAATATCAGAAAAAGTATTAGCATACTGTTTAAATTAAATTGGGATGAAACAAACCCTCTAATCATTTTTACCAAAACCCCTGAAATGAAGGCTGCCCTTATATCTATATCAAATAAGATATAAACCATTCCACTTGCATTTCTGACCCTTAAAGTTATGCAGGAATTTCATAATATTTCAAAGCGAAACTTAACATTTTACTCCTAACTTGGTAAATGAATTTATTATCATGCCTTAGGCGAAAACCATAGAACTGAGAACTTTGTGTTAAATAACAATTTAATATCCAACTTATAAAAGCCGCAACTTTGTTGAGTTGGGCAGAACTTGCTAAGTGCGTATTACGGAGCCCCGTACGGCGACCACATCTATCTTCCCCGACGAACCTCTCTACAAGCTGTTTCGTGAAATAATTGCCCTTTGTGATTTCGCTCATTTGATCATGAAAACCTAATTGGGAGAAAGAGTTACTTAATTTTATGGGCTTGTGAGCATAATTGAATTTTAGTTGATATTATAAAGAAGTTGGATATTTTGCTTTTATTAAAAATGTTTTTCAGTAGTGAGTCCTTTGAGTCTAAATGCCCGTTACAAATAACAATACGTCGAGACTGTACAAATTAGGGGTTTGTAAAGAGGATATTGTTGAATGACTCTTACGGTGTGCTTAGGATTTAAGTCAGAATTTAATAAAGGTGGCTCTCGTGTTGGCTTCCTTTGTCGGCTGGAGGGAGCTTCATTTCAGTAGGTACCTACAACACTCCACGAAAGAGACTCTCGAGTGGCAATATATTTACGAACGCGAGGGTTCTCGTCTCGCCAAATATAAATAAATTGGGATATTTTATTATATTAAAGAGATATTTATTATGCGTCACTTGTATCAATCACGGTTCCATTTATTATCCGACTTATGGCTGGGTAAATTTGAGTGAACTAACATCTACGCACTCTAAGACTAAGGGTTTCTAATAATTCTGCATATATGCCCTTTCACATGCATGTACATATTTATGTCCCTGTAGTGGTGAAATTAGGTGCTTTCGACAAAATTACTCCAAACATAATTAGGTACGTACAGTACGTGCTTATTGTAAGCATTTTCCATATAATAAACAATATAATCATGTTGTCAGTAAAATAAGATTCGCCACAGCCACACCAGATATTTAATAAGAAAATGATTAAAGAAGACTTAAAAATCTGTTTAAATTAAACACAAATGTTTGGCTGGCACGAGTGTAGGTATGTGGATGCGGGTTGCGCAAACGGAATCCAATTCCCGGGAAAACGTATCAGGAATTCATTAGGCGTCCTGCTAATTGTATCAGCGTGGAATCGGAAACATTCCTAAATTGTTTTAAGAGGATTTATGAACATTACCATTTAATTCCGGCGAGTTTGCCCGTCGTTTGTTTTCGAGCGCTACTGTAACGTTTATTTCGAATGCGATACTGAAACAATTATGGTAATGTTTGCAGCGAACGTGACGCTGATAGACATCGCATTAAATAAACATTTAATGAGCAGTTCTATTTTAGGTTGACCCAGAATAATGTAAATATTGTCATTAAATATTTATATGTGATACCTACTACTACTAGGTGGGAGAGTATTCAAAAGCCTCAATTTAAAATAGTAGATAATACCATTACATTGAATTGAACTTAGGAAAATAGGACGTTGCTTATATATTTTTATGTCAAGCGAGATATTGGAGAAAAATCCGCTCAAGTGTGCGAATACAATACCGATATTCGGTCCATGGACCCAGCGCCCATTCGGTTCAGTGTCCTTAAATATGTAGTTCTAAATATCGTTTTGTTCATTAGTCATTACTCATTACACTACGCTCGTGGAACAAAAGTTCCAGAACAGTGAGTTTATCGGAATTAGTCAGGGTTCCCATAATTGGAAATTACCATTTCCACGACGTCATGCTAATTGATTTTATTATTGCAACTATTCATTATTAAGCGTTCAATTAACTGTGTGATTGCAATTTTCAATTATTAGGCTGAATATTTAATGAACAAGCGTTTCAGGATACAGATGTGTGTTCGTTGTTCACAGAGCATGTAGATAACTACATGCTCTGTGAACAACGAATAATCAAGACTATATTATTATTTGATTTTTGTCATTAAACAAGATGACTCCATTATCCTCTAGCCGCGCAGACATCAGAACTTGCCAAGACAAATGCAATTTTATTTGTCAAAATAAAGAATAGCATGGAATGAGAGATCTTTTAATAGGTCTCTAGGCGGCTTGAAGTTCCTCTAAAATGCGACCTGACACTGATTTTCAAACTTTGAATTTGATTGCCATTTAATGCAATAGCAATACAATGTAAACAAGTGTTTTCTTACATAACAAGTAAGAGTATGTTTAATACATTATACATATTAACTATATTGGTCACCCTATTATTTGACTAGGTATTTATTTCGTGAAATGTAGGGTGATAACAAATGGTATCACCTCCTCCTGTTCTGAAGTCGGTAAAAATAGGGAAGGTGGTTAGAGTGGCAAAGAGGAAACGTCTTGACATCGTGCACTCATGTTCAGAAGTAGGTAATACCTTCTGTATTTGATCCGGCAAGTTGAACTAACGAGAGTCTCTTGAGGTGCCAGCTGAGACTCTTCGTTATGATACCATATTATTCACAACATGTGTCTCGACCAAATTCCAAGGCTGATATAAAATAAATGTAGGTAGAAATAATAAAAAAAATATACTAAAGAGATACGACTTAACCCGATCCGATAATTATGCGGCGATTCGCTCACACACCATTAATCGCGTATAATAACTCGCGATAATCCGTCTTTTTCAACCTTGTGATCGTGCCTAATTATGTCCTTAACAAACGCGCCACAGTGTCAGTTATGATATTAATTACAGCCACTGGCAGCTTGTCCCTGTAAGTTGTCCAATAAATGTAGTAGCATATTACCTAAAATATTTCTTTGAATTAAACTGATGAGTCGCTTTCTCCATTAACTCTTTCAGCGATAATTGGTTTTGATTGGTTTGATTGGTAATGTTAGATGTATAACGAGGCAAATAACAAGTGTGCAAAAGTAAAGTTAAACAAAAACTATCGACGCCTCAAATTCGACAAAGAAATTACCTACCTAGGTTTATTCAGATGTTAAAATATGAAATCAACATGAGACTAACCTCAGTCCACCACTCTTGTACAAATGTGTTTGTCCGCTAGACACATCTGCTATAGGTACCTACTACAGATCTGATGAACATATACTTCTCGTATGTAGGTATATCCCTGTGGCTATTAGTGTAACTGAGACGTGGAGATACTGGAGATTGATATTATATTGTAAACTGAAATAGACGTCATGTACTAAAGAAAAGCCGAACCCGGTCTGCACTTGGGGGGCTTGGTACCTATATGACATTTATTTCAGTTTAGGTACAATTTATATGTAGTAAATACGAATACAATTTATATGTAATCAAAATAATTTGATTTGTTCCCTAAGTTGACTATTACGAGTAGGTTGGTATCATATTTTTAAAACCTGAAAATGCTCCCTAGTTACAACCGTGTAATAGGGAATATAATCCTCTAATTGGTTATTTCTGCACAGTAATGGGAAATAACTGCACGGCCTTTTTCTTCCAATTTGATTGACGTCCTAATTGATTCTGCTTACGAATTATGAACATAATGTCGGCCTTTTATGTAGTTTCTTACGCCATAATGTTTGTTGGTTTTATAAACTGCTACGGGATTAGAAATGCACACAAGGGTGAGTACTTCTCGTGATGTACATATTTATTTAGCTATTAATATAAACCATGTACTTAAGTACCTAATTATTGATGGCGACGGTCATTAAATGGCGAAAAATAATGTGTATGAATTACTAATAGGCACTAGGCAGCCTACATACCTACTTAGTAATATTATTACTTACATACAGTGTGTTTGACAAGAGCGTGACCGGTGTACATGTATATTTTAAGGATGTGACACAGAAAAAAAAGTACTGGCTGAATAGAATGTTCTTTTGCCTACAATGCTTCGTAAAAAATAATAAAAAACATTTGACAATATCCCACCTAAACTTCAATAAAAAAAAAATGTCGCTTAAGTACGATTCACGTTAATGAGGCAGTGTTCTTCTGTACGTACCCGAAAGGGCCCAAAATGTTACGAAACCAAGCTGATTGCATATAAATGCATCGAAGGCGTTTGTAATTAAATGAATGAAGCATTATATGGAGATGGAGTATAAAAATGTTTACGACTTACCAGAACGCGGGAAAAATTAAAGAAGACCTCCTCCACATAGGATTTAAAACGGGTCTTGCGGATATTTTCAAAAAATCCACTTCTATCATTGCGTTCTGGGCCTTCTGGGCAAGTAAAACTACAGAAAAAGGTTTGAATATATCTCTAGATATAATCAGAACGTGTTTGAATGAAAATGGTTTAAAATATCGCAATACAAGTTTTACCGGTCACGCTCTTATCGTCCATCGTATACTTGTGCCGTTATTGACTACTTACTACAATGAAGCTCCCCGTTATGTAGCGAAATATGTGAAGCAATCATCAACTTAAAATGCGTGAGTTACATGTTTTAATATATTTTACAGTACATATGGTGCTACTTTACCACCCTAGGGTGGGATTAAGGATAATACGTGCCTATGTCAAAATTTATAGGGCCATATGTACTGTAAAACAATATGTACGTACAATACACGCGCGAAAAGGTAATTCGCAACTAGTATCGATTTAAAAACACTCCCTTCGGTCGTGTATCAATTTATCGCCACTTGTTCTCTCACTCGAATTTCCTACTTTTCGCACTTGTATCGTAATTTATCGAACGAGCGAGCGAAGCGAAGCGAAGTTCTTACATTTGACTTGGGTCACGCGGCTGGCTAGCGGCACGTCCCGGCATTTCGATGTTTTTAAGCTGAACTGTCAGAAGATAGTTTGATACTCAAGAACTTAAGTAAATTTGTTCTAATTTAAATGAAATTGGCTAAATGTGTAGTTGAAGGCATTATATTTTAGTCATTAAATTATGAGCAGGCTCGATCATGGGATTATTAAGGTAGAAGAGCTTAGAAGGCCAAAAAGCTGTTTGTGAGAGGTCTTGCTATTCTGGTCATTTTATTTGCAAAAAACATGGTCGAATTTAATATCAAATGAAAGTGCTCAGTTTGCACTATTATAATATCGTTTTTAAATTTACCATTTTGAAATAATTAGCAAGATAAAAATAAAATAATATAAACATAATATAGGTATTTGACATTTGACAGGAAATATTTCAGCTTAGCACAGATACAGTTTATTAATTTTAATCTCTATGATTTCTATGATGACTTAAATCCAGGGGAGGGACAGTCGTATATAAAGCACTTTATTCGAAAAAATAGCGACATCTATATTACTTAACGCTAAACTTTTTTTTTAATATGGCTTCACTTTATTTCGTCAGAATGTCTTATAATCTTGTATCCAGGGCATGGATCAAACATAAAACATCTGTTAGAACAGATTATTTATGGCCATCGTTGCCATGGAGGCGATTGTCACAAAAACAACTTAGTCAAGTAAAACTCAATAGTACATTGTGTATTAAGGGCGGGAAATAAGAAATTACGAACGAGTGTCAATTTTAAGCCCGACGCGAAGCGAGGGCTTAAAATGTTCACGAGTTCGGAATTTCTTTACCGCCCGTGGCACACACAATGTTTTTCATCACACTTGTAAGGAAAAAAAGGAGAATTAATAAAAACAAACTTCTGTATAAAACACTTTTCCGCCCTAGGGCGAAAATTTCAATTTCCCGCCCGCAAGCCCTACGTGTAAATAAGTGTTTTTCATCACACTTGCTCGGAAAAGATTTTTTCCGCCCTAGGGCGAAAAATTCAATTTCCCGCCCGCAAGCCCTACGTGTAAATACATCTTTTCCGAGCAAGTGTGATGAAAAATATTATAACACCCCATTTATTGACTGTACTACGACATAATTAAAATAAATAAAAATACTTTCAGTTTTACAATATTAAAAGAAACAAAGTTTTCATACGCCATCACAGTTGCTGAGAACTTTATTACCAAAAATTATGGCGGGTAGATTCACAACCTGCTGCGTGTAATTGTTTTTCGTGGTCAATTGTGTGTTATTCCAGCCGTGTATGATAGGTACGAGTAATTTATTTACATCAACTGTCAATTTAAAAGTACCTAATCTGTTTTCGTGTATTAATAAATATCCTGAAGCCTTTCTTCAAAGTCAAAGTTTTTTTACGTTCGCAACAGTTCGCAACATACTTAGACACTATTTATGCCCCTCTCCCCCCGATATTGACGTTGATATGATTTCTGGTTAAGAATTACAGATGGCACTTCAAAATGGATGCAAAAAAGTTCCACGAGAGGGCTCGCTTTGTCCTATATATTATACATACTCCACAGACCTTGCAATAAATCCAGGCGATTTTTGATCCATTGCCGCCTATAGTGCGATATAAAATAGTAGAAATAAAATAAAATGGCACTCAAAATTGTCCATACTAAATTGTTGCCATGTGTAAGCATTTTACGTCAAAAATGTGACAGTTACGTAGAAAGTGGTTGTCTCATTTATTTTATACTATTTTATGTCGCACTATACGAGTACCTAAGTAGGTGCAACAAAGTCAATCGCTCTATAATAATTTTTGGTTCACTGCGAGTTCTCAGTTCGGGGCGAACTACTAGTTATAATAGGTATAGGTATCTGTGTCTGACAGTGGTTTTGTTATAACAGTATTACTACATTGGCTTATTATTTTAAATTTCAGCATACCCAAAACCTGCAAAGCTGTTCCCCTACTGCTTCGATGAGCGTGGAGTTTGCCTCGCGAGTGAGTCCTGTCCGAAGAACAAGATGTTGGACCTAGGAAATGACCACTGCATGAGCATCAGCGCCAACGCCATCTGCTGTGAGGTGTCCAAGATCAGGATGGTTGAAGATATCTTCGAAACTTATTCATGAACATGTCCGAAATCTGGGTTAGCTTCCTCGCGATTTAACACTGTTTTTGATTTGCAGTGATTTGAGGAACGCAATTTACCTGCCATAGCTGCCATATACTATATGCATAGTGGGTATATAGTAGTCTGAACTGTTTAGCAGTTTGGCAGGGAACAGTTCTAACTTAATGTACAGCACTTGGCTTAATTAAAGAGATAATACAAAGACAAGTTCATCCGGTTTATTTAGTTTGAAATACAAGGGAAGCTAAGAGATTGGCGATTTTAGCCGAGGATATGTGATCTGCTAATTTTACTATAGCAATTATTGCAGGGGTTATTTTAAGCACAAATTAGCAACGGCTGGCTAATTGTTTTGCAAAATTTAATTACCAGCAATTAATCAAGTTACAATGCTGGTTCAGTAAAATCCGCTTGTATGATATGTACATATTTAATAGCGCGAAAATTACATTGGCGCTCTCATTAATTATTCTAAAAATGTTAATATATGTTGTTGCGAGTATGAGTATGATAATATTGATAATGCCTGACTAAAAGCAATAAGTTGGTTGCAATAACAAAGTTTCAAGTAGGTATATTGGGTTCTTCTAATCTAACCATGAGTCTCGAAATTTAAAGATGGAGTTCAGTTACGTTACATACTTACACAGCCTTTCTTGCCTCAGCCTAATCTTGATTTTTGATACTAAAAATATTAGAGCCAATAATGTAGATAAAGCAATTTAGCTATTGAACGCTGTTTATTGATACTAAATAAAAAACTTTTTTTATGAAAGTAGGAATTTATATGATTTAACAGACATAATTACGTTAGCTAAAACTGCTAGAAGATTAGAGTCACACCCACTCCTGCCACCCCTTTCGGAGTCTGAGGGTGTTGAACTTGATAAACGAGGTATCGAATGTCACAGCGCGTGATGTTGATTCAATTATTCACCATTAATGCAAATTTCGTTCAGGTTCATGCAAATACATATGTCGTTAATGATAACGTTAGCGTGCGTCCATCGCAATACTAACGACGTAATCCGCCGTCGCACTGTTATCCAAACTTGACTAATGAAGTTTAGTTAAGCCGGCTCGGGATCCAATCTCCCACCAGGCCTAATGTCCTGGATGTAGGAGTGGGCTCCTAGATATGCTGACTGAATTGCTAAAGTCATACTGATACATCATGCACATTCGAGCGCTTTAGAAAGAGGGGTTAGCGTGTGGTCGCGACTACATCCACTAAAATTTCACATTTATAATATTACATATTTACCCCCGCCTGAATAAAAGATTGCCCGCTTAGTAATGCTAAGCGGCTTCGATATGATAAGATAAAATCTAAATACTTTTTTAGGCTACGTACACTGGCGTTCAAAGGTGCATGCACATGTTTCAACCGTAATATTAAGACATTACGGTCGACATCTATCCATGCACTTTTGAACGCCAATGTACCTACGTCTTCAATTAAAAGTTTAAAAAGTTCAAAGGAAATTATATCAATGCATACCGTGCACCGTGTAATGTGTACCGTGCATAACGTACATAGATACATATACAATATTTACCCCCGATCGAGTGCAATGAGAATGAGTTACTAGAGTAAGGACCTACACTATGCTTTGCATTCGCGGTGACACTAACACTACGTGCTCCATGCAAATGAACCGCATTGTGGATGAAACGGGTGTTTCTCTTTGACAGTCCGCACAACGCCATCCAGCGCATTTCAATCCGCGGCGGATTAAGGCAGGTACACATTTTCGATGGCATTTCCAGACGGGCTAATTCGACTGCTCGGATATTGCAATTTCCATCTAGCTCACGGCCAGTGCCTCCCTTCCATTTCGTTTCATATCTCGCTCGACTATAACAACATTTGACATTTATAAAGCAATTTTCTAAGGTATTCCACGATGCACTGCATCCGTTTCGCTTGCAACAAAATCGAATTGGAGTTTCATAACTAGTTTTATTATAGCTGACTGCTGAATGACGGTTTGGCCTTCTATTCCGCTTGGTTTTTGTACTAGTTAGGTACATAACATAACCGCATTAAGATTATTTACATACCTTTGTCGTCGCCTGTACCTAATACCAATTTTGATTTTTTCTGAAGTAGAAGTAGGAAAATACCTTTACTTACGGTTACTTATCTCATAAAGCCGAACCTACTAAGTAAACAAAACTATGTATGTTGTTATTTCATGAAATTAATAAACAACAAAGTTTGATAAACTTCTATTTGTTTTTTCGCCGTACATTCACGCTCGGTTGCCGCAGAGGATAATGTTTTTATTTTCCGCCCGGACGAAATGAAATATAGAGATCCTGTACGGGCAATTTGCTATAAAAGTTTCCTATGGATCCGATTCGATTATCGTACAAAGACAAATATTTGTATTTGAGCAAGTATCACGAGCTTTATCGTTCTCTTTCGTTGGTATTGGAATTTACGTTCAACAGTGAGACAGATGTTGTTTGTACGTCTTGATTGGTTTTGAACTGTCTGAAATGTTTCGTTGCTATTTACACATGTAACAACGAAATCTGAAAATGAGTAAGTATCTATAGTATATGTATTTATTTATTTATTTTGTAATCAATAATAGAAAGTTATATTTAGCCAGAATTTAGCTATATTATAGATAGTCAATAAGCTCTGATTTTTAAAGCACCCATATTATACTTACACTTAAAACTTACCTACCTACTGTTTCATAATTTTCATAAACTCCTATCAAAACCTATGTTAGAAAGAAACCTTTATTATTTTATTACTTAAAATAGGAACATTATATAGATTGCATGCATACATCGACTTAGTTTAGATATAAAACTCACGATAAAGCGATGGGTAAGTAATATTCAAATCAAGTTAATGTGGAATGAGATGGTACGGTCGGTAGTTAACGGACTTGCTTCTCGCTACGTGCCACGCCAGAGCGTGACGAACGTGCATAGCGAGAGGGAATGCCTAATGGCGGCGCAAAGTCCGCACTAGCGGGGCTTAAAAACATCCCCACATAGGCCGGCCTAACATATCTATACTACATTAAATTCAGGATAAAATCCATTGAAATATCAGCCTTAACATACACCGTTTAGTGTCTATAATGGTATCAACAGTTGAAGGGTTTAACGCTTTTTTTGTTTTTCGAATGTGACTTGTGCACTTGAAACAAACAGCCTGTATGTGACCCGTGCCTATGCACGTTTCTAAGGTAAACGAAGATTAATCGCTGTAAAGCAATGAGCCCTTTTTCGTAAAATGTTAGGATACTTGATATATATTTTTAATTTTATTCACAATCGGTGTATTGTTCTGGTGCGGAAGGGTCGGCCCGAGGGTATGCCGCTCTTGTAATATTCAGCCCGACCACAATGTTTTATTTAACCGCCCGGCGACTTCAATATTCATCACTTTACTTCAAGCTCTCTTAGCTGGTGAATAAAACACTGGAAATATTCACGGCGCCTTCTAAAAATATTATGCAGCCAGTCACGTGGTTCGTACAAGGTCTTAATAACAAAGTTTCCTTTAATACATTTATTTACATTGTAACTTCTTAGCTTCAAGGTATTTCAATTTACCCCGCCATTTAGTTTCTTGCAAACATTTAAGCGACTTCAGTATATTTTATTATACAATATGGTATTTTAAGGACTTCAGTTACACAAACTGTTTTGCATAACGCTGCAATGCTTGCATATTGTTTCCCTCAGCGTGAAACATAATGCAATTCTCAAACGGAATAACGTAGAATGAGTGAAGTAGGGCAATTAGGAAGCAAGCAAATGTGGCATAAAAGTAATAAAACACGAACCCGGAACTTGCTCTGCGCATACTAAGTCAATTAACCTTTACGATGCCGCACTGTGCATAATGTAACGAATTTTAAATTTTGGTTGGTGTGTGGGCCTTAGGATCCATTGTAATATATAAAAGGTGCACTTTTGTAATATACTTGATACCTCGGTGTAATATACTTTTAATTGGTTTACTGTAATTTGGACCTGGGTATGTCTTTAAACTAGATCCAACCAAAACATCTCGCTCGAATCTGGAGCAGCCCAACTGAAGGAAGTCTTCCACCTTACAGAAGACCAGAGCCATAATAATACCGCTCCTTACTCTGTAGTTATGTAGTGTTGTGTTCCTGATAACTTAGGTTTCTGGTGCTAGAAAGGATCGGCAATGCGCGTGTAACTAACTCCACTAGACATACTAGCGTCCATAGGCTGTGGTGATTGCTTAAATTCAGGTGGGCCCCACGCTTGTTTGCTATCGTCATGGTATAGAAAAGCTCATTACTGTGGAATCAATATTTTGTTACGACATTTATTTGTGTACCTACGTTTCAAAATTAACGTCAACTTCAAGCTGAACAACTTAAGTTAATTACGCTTTTTTTCTAAAGAATAGCAATTCCTAATAATACAAAATGATGTTGCTTTATTTTAAACCCCTTTAGATAGTAGACTACTTGATATGAGCTAGGCACAGTCAACAGTAAAAATATGGGTGTAGCCAACTTATTCAAAAATAAAAAAATAAAATAAAATAAATAAATATTAGGGGACATCTGACACAGATCAAACCTAGCCCCGAACTAAGCAAAGCTTGTACTATGGGTACTATGTCCCATAGTTCTTAATTCGCTGACATAAGAGCTATGGGACATATTTTTGAGATGATTTGTGCACCCATATTTTTACATTTGACTGTACAAAACGCGCAGATACCTTTCCAACGCTGTATGAAAACCAAGCAAATAACCTATAACATTTAAGTAAGTAGGTAAGTACCTATTTTCAGACACTTAAGTGCTCTTTGAACTTACCACGCTTAGCACCTTGAAGAGAAAATTTCACAAAGGCTAGCTTAGCAAGTAACTTATGGGAACTAGCGGCTACGGAGCAAAATGGATATTTGCCGAGTTAGAAACCGCGCGGTCTTTAGCGACGTCGCTCCAGACGTGACCGCACTATTAAAGTTATGGCTTTATATCTCCACTATAAAATTAAAACAAGCGAAGGCGCTGTCTCGCTCGAGTTTTTCATCCGTTTTTTGCAAGGCGAGAGTTATTTGCATGAGATACTGTTTATTTTTGTACGGAAACATTTCATTTAAGAAAATTTTTTGATTAAATTTTTGTTGTTGTTGTTGTTTGTGTTGCAGAATATCTGTTGTTTTTATAAATTAAAATTCAACAAAAATAAAACCCATTTTATTACTCGAATCAAAAATGATAATTTTTTGATAGGGCTCTTTCTACCGTATTTTCCCTAGACTCAAGTTGTCTGTATTATAATATATTCTTTAATATTTTTATATTTTACACCAGGGGTCTCCAACCTTTTTCACCTGAGGGCCATATTGCGCCTCAGAAACTTTCGCGCGGGCCACCGTCGGTATTCGCGCCTGGGGAGGGTGTCTGGTTGCTGCTGTTAAGAACAGTTCCACTCTCAATTAATGCTGAACCCCTGGAGCCTGGCTCCCGCGGGCCGGACAGTGGGCACTCGCTTTAGGTGCCGGCGGGCCGGATTAAAACGCGTCGCGGGCCGGGGTTTGGTGACTCTTGTTTTACACTATTATCAATATTATCATAGTAGGTACCATTCAATAGGTAGGCACAGAAAACTCGTGTTTGTTTTTATTCAGTTTTGGTTACTGGAGCGAACAAATACTTTAAAAGGTTCTCAGCCCGCTCTCGAAGGTACGAGTATCTTCGTTTTATCGTTAAAATGTCGGCTTTACGAATCGGCGTTAGCTAAAGTGTATTTTGAATGTCACGTCTGTTTCCCGAGGCGACGCTAAACGGCATTAGTATCAAAGTGACAGGCCGCGCGGCAGCGCTAGCGGCCGCACAATCTAAGGCGGGTATTCATAGACCAAGATGTATCCCTGAGGCTCTACCGCCAGAAACGAAAATCGAAATTTCTTTATCAGCCTCTCTATCGAACTTGCATATTCGAGCGATAAAGAGGCAGATAAAGAATTTAACGTTCGACTAACTATTTAATGTAGGTGCCAGAGAGTAAGTTTTCTTCTGGAAATTATCTATTTGTATTGTATTTTTTAATAAATTGGTTCTATTAGGTACCTATTGTGCGCGCTTAAACATTTTGGCTTGCATTTTGGTACTGAATTTGTATGGTAAAAACCGGGAATTACCGGTTTCGGAGTTGATTTTGTAAACATTAGTACCGGGAGCACACCCTACTTGTAGACCTTGCAGTACAAGTTGAGCTGATAGAACGTGTACAAGCAATAAGTTACCGTTCCAGTCTCGACCGACCCAATACGTCACAGTCGCAGGTGTTACATTTATTTTTGAGGGTGCCACTAAGATGATACTTCATGATATGTCTTAGGTATCCGACAAATTTTGTCATCAATCATATCAGCCGAATCCAAGTCGGTTGAGCTGCCTGACTTTAGATAAATATCTAATATTTTCTCGTTTAAACCGAAGTGCCATAAGATAATTATGAATTTGCCAGTAATGATACGGCACTGAGATGTGGACGCTCGCAGTGGGTCCCATAAGACTTACCCAAAAGGCGCAAAGAGCTGTGTCCTATCTCAATTAATTCTATTAAATTAAATAGAGACTCGTAAAAGATCCAGTCAGTGATGTACGGAATCAATGTAAAAATAAGTCAATAAGTGACAGCGTCTGGATATTGAATGGTAAATTATAAAAAAAATAAGAATTCGAAAAAGTATCTCAAATCCGCAAAAAGCCTATAAACTCACAATTTATGAAAGAAATGCACACAAAACACTTGTCAGAAGGGGGAAAATATCGCACAGCCGCATTTTTATAAGCTAATTAATGATTAAAAATTAAATTAAAATTTTTGAGGGTATCTAACTGAAAAAAATTCCTTGGTAATCCCATGAGAGAGCGGCGAACCAGTAAATCCGGCGCGAACGGCTTAACTGTACCGAAATTATTTGCATCGAACACTTTACCCGCGATAATTATAAAAACAACACTTATTAGAAGGTCCCAAACAAACTAAGGATAATAAAAGGGGGTTGTTTGTTCAATTAAAGCCCGAGATAAAGACTACAGGATACTTGGACGAGTTTAATTACATTAAACAACGGTTAACGGTGTTTCTCTCAGTCCTTTGTACGGAACAAAATAAGCAGTAAGCACGTTTTAGTGCCAAGGACTTATAAAATCGGTGCAGAAATTATGTTCCGCAAGGCAACGAAAGTACTATCCGAAAACGATTTAATGGTTCTGACAAGCTTGTCGATTTTTGCTGACATTACAATAATATCGGTTACCATGAAAAATAGTTTCACATTATCCGTAACTTATATGAGATTTTTGTATGAGTTACTACTGCAATAAAAATAAAATGATTCGTTATTCGAACCACGTTGTCCCACATTCTAAGAAAATGGAACAGGAGCCTTTTTAGCCTCCTTTGTGTCAAGACACCAAACACACGCATACAGATTTTGATTACAACAGCTAGTAAATTTGATTACCTATCTAAGTGTAAGACATCATCGAATTGTCTACATAAAAAAGGGTCGAGAGCTCCATATACATACATAGATAGTACCTAATCAACTATGTCCACTGTCAAATTCCATATAAAAGAAGTTACTATCATCGAGAGCGCAATTTGCATTTTTTTTATCAACCCCGCATTCAACTAAAGTCACCATTCAACTAAAGTATTTAGAGGCTGTAATGAAAGTAAAGTCAGTGTGAACCAGCCTTAACTTGCTGCTAAGCGAAGTAACTGTCAGGCTGACCGCAGCGCGGCTGACGCAGCGACGTGCCTTTGTAAGATTCGAGGCCCTGAGCAAACTTGCTCGTTAATCCTCCTAATTATAATTTATAAGGCTTAAATAATCGTGGGTGAGGAGTAGGACAAACAGTTTAGTGCCAAAAATGGTTGGCACAAAACACACACAGTTTATTGGCGATCTTAACACGTTAACTCGCTAGGCCAGACCAGCGACTTCTTAGGCGCTTTTCGCTACATACGGATTTTCCCGTGTTGTATGCTACGCTGGAAGCGCGTAGGTCGCGCTGGCAGTGAATGTGTTAACACATTCTTCACTAAGATAGGGAGCTACATCTACATCTACAAGATAGACGGCATTTTGCCACGGCTCATGGGAGTTCAGAGTCCGCTTGACAACTAATCCCAAGAATTGACGTAGGCACTAGTTTTTTACGAAACCGACTGACATCCTACCTTCCAACCCAGAGGGTAAACTAGGCCTTATTGGGATTAGTCCGGTTTTCTCACGATGTTGGACGGAGCCAACAACTTGATACCGTTTTGATCAGGTTTTGATACGACCTCGACGATCTTGTTGTTGAATGGCGTGCATTGCACGTGCCGTTTTCACTTAATTTCGCAAGCACTAATCAGCGTGAGCGATCCTAGGTCGTATCAAAATAAAATCAAAACCGTAACAATTTGTTAAATCTGAATTGAGCTCAAGGACGTAGCGCTACTTCGTAGCTAATAAAATAACATAAGTAGGTTTCCCGGTATGAAGCGAAAATGATAGAGGCAAAACGACATCGACACCGTGGGCCCGATTCGGATTTTGAAATAGACATCTTTTAGACATCACCAAGATACGATAACGATATGTTTAAGATCTAACCTGTCAAATTTGACATTTGCGCGATTCTGGAGATACTGTTGAACGATTTCCACAGGATATGACTTAGAGATCCAATTCACATCTAATAGATATCTTACTCTATCTAACGTAAAAGTCACATTGGTTGCCCGAATTGCGCTGCAAAAGAGAACTAGTTGATATCTAAACTATAACGTATCTAGAATGGATCTAGTACGTGTCGTCTCTTGTGAATTTCTTGAAGTTCGAATACGGCAGCGTGTCGTGATTAGCGCTGATGACTGTAATAATGTAGTTAAGTACTAAGTAATGACTTGAGGTCTGATCAGAAATCTTTACTGATTTTATTTTACTATATATGTGGTTTTAACTACTAAGTACCTACACTACCTGCCTACATAGGTAAATACGTAAGTGAAGCCTTAGCGTCATTTATAAATGTATTATTTATGGACAGATTAAAAGCGCTAGTAATTAAATAGTGTTTAAATACATTGTTTATTTCGGAGAAAAGCAACTTCGTAATATAGATGTTATGAGCAGACTTATTTTATTATTATTATTTACCTACCCAAGTACTCCTATCTAAATTGACATATCTAAT
Organism: Cydia splendana; assembly: GCF_910591565.1. Classification (NCBI taxonomy): domain Eukaryota; kingdom Metazoa; phylum Arthropoda; class Insecta; order Lepidoptera; family Tortricidae; genus Cydia; species Cydia splendana. The sequence goes on from NC_085964.1 coordinate 6,620,509, forward strand.
TACCTATTTGGAAACCGTAGCATAAATACTTTTCACCATTTTAGTTATTTTTCCAAGATCAGGCACTAAACATTCAGCTTACCAACTTTATAGCCTTGTCTAATAGTTGCTGTTGTAGTTTATACACCTACCCCACCCCATCACACCTTCTTATTCAATTACGTCCAGTGTCGGTAGCTATGGAGCACTCCAGCCAAAGCGCAGGTGTTACGTACTCGAAGCCATTCTAACTCATTGCATTAGCAAGAGTTAGTTGTATGCAAGATGCAAGCTACACTTTAAAGTGGAAGTTGTGGCTTGCATTTTTAACAAAAACAAACAGGTACTCGGTGTTCATTACTAACTACATATAGGTGTTGTGTTACTTCACCCTGATAAAGGAAACCGAATACAAATTTAACAAATCGATCTTATTCTAACGTAACTTGCAAAGCGTTAATTTCGTTTGTATGTAGGGTACCAGTACGAATAAAATCCAGTGAAAATTTTATACAGGTCTTCTGGCTTTGTGTTTAATTTTATTTTTGAACTACCAGGACTGTCTTTTTAGTTATTCTCAGGCATATAGGTACTTGAAGATTTTACTGTGCCACAATAAACATATTAAGTTTTTTATTTGCAAACGCTAGGCATATGTTAACATTGTCATGTATACGACGCTATTATTTTTAACACTTCGTGTTTTATAAAAAGTAACTTTTTGTATTCTGGATGATACAATGTATTTTGTATTATGAACTTTGTTATATGGTATTGTTGATTCCAATCGTACATAAATATCTTTGATTGCTACATTTGATGAAAAAGATGCAAAAGAAAGATAAATGAATATCCGGGCACCGTGATTGAATGGGTCCCGAAATCACACATTCGCACTTTGCAGCGGGAAAATAAAAGCGAAAGAAAAGATTGGTAAAAGGTAAAAGGGAATGAAAGTAGCTATACATTTAGTCGAGATCAAAAGAGCGGGTACAAAGAGGAGAGGACACGCGCGGCGTTTGAGGTCTTTCAATCGGCGCTCTATAGACGTTTTGCGCTATTGCGGTGATCGCCTTGCCCGATTGTGGCGTTAGAGCAAATATGCAATGTTTAATCATGAGTTGGGAGGTCGGAGCCTTAGTTTTTGTAAAGTTTGATACTGTAGAGTGCAGCCTAAATATACATAACATTGCGCAACAAAAAATTGTTCGTACATATTATTTTAGGGCGATATCTAAATGATTTTAAGAATCTTTTTTATTTAAATTTTTGTGTTTTATTTGGAAGAGCTACGTAATGACAGCAATTTGCCGGCCAGTGCCCCAGAGCCGCGGAATCTTGCATGAGGCGAGAAAACTCCCAATTCAAATAAATCAAGTGCACAATTGGATTAGATATCCAGTCCGATTATCAGACACCATATTATTCAGGTCATACGCTAACACATAATAAAAGACGCGCTGCGTGGCGCGAGCGTCGCGCGGCGATAAATTGTGGTATTCGCAGTGATTCATGGCCGCCGGATTACGGCCGCACGCCGAGGTGACACTAGCCTCTCAGATCACTTACTACTAGGTGCAGCATATCATCCCGCTAACGCTGCCAACTCTTCGCCATAAAAAATAAGCAGGCAACTCGCTCGTTTTTCCCTAGAACGAGCACATTGTGGATTGAGTTACTCAGTAAACTTTCGATGGGTGACTGCTAGAGAATGCCTAAAGGCGTTAAGTCCGCCAATTGTACTCTTTTTGTGTAAATTTGTGCAATCAAGTTTAAATAAATAAAAGACTTGCGACGGACTTTAATCTTAATTTTGGAATATCTAAACCGACACGGTTACAGAGCAACACCTGCATCGATAATATTATCCATAATATTCGAGGAGGGAAATCTGACGTAATCGATCTTGCGATCTCTGACCACACTGCCCAGGTTCTTAAGTGTCCTGTAAAACCTACGTGCACACTATCTCACTGGTTTGTTCTAAAAAGAGACTTTAGTTATTGTAATATTCAAAAATTTACAAACTGTATTAAAGAACTGAGCTTTAATGATGTATACAAATCAAACGACCCCAACGAGGCATTTAATTGTTTTAGCAATCAATTCGAACTATTTTATAACTTGTGCTTCCCATTTATTAGACTTAAGGTATCAGCATTAAATAGGCCAAAGTGGGTGACCAAAGGCATAAGAAAGTGTTGTAAAAGAAAAAGAGTTATGTTATGGAAATGTAGACTGGCGCCAACCCATACTAACAAAAGCGACCTGAAAATATACTCTCAACGACTTAAAAAAATTATGTTGTCAACACAAAAAATACAAAACGATTTTTATATACAAAATGCGTCAAATAAATCGAAAGCCACCTGGAACATCATACAATCAGCCAAAACGAATCGCGTTAGAGACAATATCGCAGAAATAATTATTGACAACATATCCATTAAAGAACCTAACCAAATTGCCCAAAAATTTAATGACTACTTCACCGATATCTGCGAACTAGACCAATCAAATAAGACATATACTAATTCCACTAATAATGATAATAATTCGAATACAAATTTAAGTAATCCTAGGACAACTATGACATACAACTCATCCAATTCTATGTTCATGAAACCGTCTACTCCTGATGATATCAGATTAATTATCAACTTTTTAAAAAACTCAAAAAGTACCGGTTACGATGGAATAAACACAATGATAATAAAACAAGTTGCGAATATAATTTCATCTCCAATAAGCCACATAGTAAATCTGTGTATAGAATATGGCAGATTTCCTGATAAACTTAAGGTAGCTATCCTGCGACCACTATATAAAAAGGGCGATAAAACATCAATTACAAATTACAGACCAATAGCCCTTTTACCGGTTTTTTCAAAAGTGATAGAGAAATTTTTATATAATAACATTAACAACTATTTTGAGACCAACAATTTATTTTCACATGCACAAAAGGGTTTCCGAAAACAAAAATCAATAAATATGGCAATCTATGACTTACTGAATATTATCATGACTAACATAGATAATAAGATACCTGTAACAGCTCTTTATATGGATATGACAAAAGCTTTCGATTTCGTTGACCATAAAATACTATTGACTAAGTTATACAGATATGGAATCCGGGGAAATGTTTTTAGTTTAATTGAATCCTACCTAACTGGGAGAAAGCAATATACTCAACTGGACCATATATGCGTCAAGACCAAAAATCAAGTAACGGCTTTATCCGATCTCAGAGAAATGAAAGCAGGCGTCCCGCAAGGCAGCGTTTTAGGACCACTCTTATTTCTCATTTATATAAATGATTTCCCATTAGCTATCGAGGAACCCATGATTCTCTTTGCTGATGATAGTACCGTCATATTCACAGGAGAAGACTTACAGACTTACGAGACAGAAATAAACAATTGCTTAAAATCGCTTATTGAATGGCTCAACAGTAACAACCTTCGTATTAATTTAGACAAAACCAAAATAATGCATTTCAAACAAAGAGTAGACAGAGTGACGGATTTAAATGTATCATATAACGGACATATAATTGATGAAACTGACATAACAAAATTTTTAGGATTAAGCTTAGATAATCAATTAACATGGAAATATCAAATTGACCATATATGTAAGAAACTTAGTACATTTTCATATGCGCTACGTCATCTTAGGAAAGTAGTTAACCAATCCGCTGTCATAGCTTCCTATCATGCTTACGTCACGTCAACTTTAAGATACGGAGTAATTTTCTGGGGGAACTCAACAGACAGAGATTTAGTATTTAAAAGCCAAAAAAAATGTATACGATCCGTATGTGGTTTAAACATAACTGATTCATGTAAAGCTTTATTTACTGAATTAAGAATATTAACTCTTCCATCCCTTTATATATACGAAACAGCATTGTATGTGAAAAGTAATATAGGTCAATACACAAAATTTAACAGTGCACGTAAAATTGACAACATAAAAAATAAACTATACAAAACAGCTCTTCTCTCAAAAAGTATATTCGGAATGGAACCCCGAATTTATAATAATTTACCAGAAAGCATACGAAAACTACAGGACCTACACATATTCAAAAAAGAACTTTTCAAATTTCTAGTAAATAAAGCATATTACTCCATAAAAGAATATCTAGATGACTATGACATATGACATAAACATTAATTATAACCATGACTAATGATAGATTTTAATTTTATTTGAATTATATTTTATTGGATTTAAATTTAAATGTAATGTACTTAATAATAATTTCAACTGTATTAATTTATTTTATAAGTTTTGACATTTGCAATATTAATTTAGGTTTTCACTCTCTTTGACATTTGTATGCCAACCGGCAAAACATAGCGCTCAATGTACCTATATACCTAAGACCATGTATACCTATGTTTCACAAATAAAGCATTCTGATTCTGATTCTGATTCTGATTCTGGAGTTTTAATTTGTTCCACAATAATGGTATTTCAGTTTTACGTATGAAAATTTCTAGGCTGTAAAAAGGCAATTCGATAGTAATCGTTTTACATTTACATGTAAATGGGCGGAGATTAACATTATGTCAGAGCCGACAATAGGCATTTAATTTCGTTGATAATATCGAATTTGCTCTATTAATAACATTAATAACAATGTTCCAGTACTTATTAAACCACACATATGTTACCGTTACGCTGGTCATGGTAGTTGGCAAATTTCGAACCTATTATTAATAATGAGTCATAAGTCATAAGTCATAAGTCATTTATTCATAAAACCAATTTACACGTTATATATAGAACATATTTACAATATGCCGTGAACAAACAAAAACTCAATTTGAAATACATCTGTAATGTCTGAAAGTCTTAAATACCGTGACCGTGTTTTAGCATAAATGGTGTTAATTACAAATCATTAATGATACTAATAATGGAGTACAGTTTCATGTTGTACTTAGATGTTATTATAATTTAAAATAAATCCAAAACACGATTTAAAGCGGTGTTAGAACATAATTCTGAATTATTGTCATCTTAAAATTTAAGAATCAATAGTTAGCGAGATGCATGGATAATAACGACAAATCAAATTTAAATCATGATCATTGTTCATGTCCAGCCTTCCCATCAAACCAATGAAATCTGCAACCAGCTTCCTAGTCCGTATCCAATAATTCTTAGTCTAGTTTTAAAATACTCTTCCGAATCGTAGCTTTAAATTTTTAAATTAACTGCGTCTAAAGGGCATTAGTATTTTGTACAGACAATTAACACGGATTTCAAGCGACTCAGTAATAAATCCTGTTTAGACATTATACTTTTACGACTCTCCTGGAATTACCACCTATCGAAGCTGTGCGAGTCTCTCCACCTGTATTAGCATTAGTTGGCTGACGGAGAGCGGGCGCGTTGGGCGCTCGGACGACCAACGTAAAATGGCACATAAAATAAATAATCCTTCTAAAAATGTGGAAATAAGATACATTCTTTAAATATTTATTATCTTCTTAATTTGTTTAAAAGTACAGTTTAATACCATAGTCCACTTAAACACAATCTTACCACTTAAACTAAATATTAATAAGAAGTAATCAGAATCTAAATATGGACCTACTGCTACTGCTAAAACAAAGTTTATGATGTCATGGATCATGTCTATTTATTACGAAATGAAAAAAAATAAACAATCTGATCGTGAAAGAGACATCCGGTTTTATCTTTTATTTCAGGTTATTTCGTTTGCTGCAATCAAGAGACTAAATAAATACCTACGTTAAATTGAATACAACTTGATCCCATTTAACCCCCACACAAGTAGAATCAATTGAAATCATAAAAAATATTGACATCCATCAAATTATGATATATTTAAGTGCCCTTTTATGCGTTTTATAGAACTATTTTATTGACGACCGAGCCACAGCTGTAGTTAATATTTAATTAATAAGTAACTGTAACTGATAGCTGCGTCCCTATTGCTCTCAATAAGTCAAGTGGAATGTTTTTATGTCTCAGCTAAGTTATTAAGTTGAGAGGTCTGTAGACCACAATAGGTATATCTACTGGTTTTACTGGTTTGCTCGTAGGTAGGTACTATCTATACTAACTCACCCGGTCACGGCAAGCAATAAGAAACACACCTGGATTTACGGACAGGCACCCGCGGGAATCGTTTTGCTCTAAACTTGTTCCATAAACTCACGCTTATCTAGATGCAGTAGATAAGGTAAACGAAATATATGCGTACGCGAGGGTATACCTTAAATGCCTTTGTCTCTTATTGTCTGCAAGGTTTGTGGCAAAATCTCTAGGCCGTTTTGGGCCCTAGTCCCTTAAAATACGGAGTCCATAAACAATCTTTATTGTTAAAAGGCTTGCAGATAAGAATCCTACTGGCGAAAAAGGTAGGGTAGTAAACCGTGGTACTTATGTAATTATATGCACTCCCTAGAAACATAATAAGTTGGGTAACTTTTAATATAATGTTAAAATCCTACTGTGGATTTAGACTCGCGCATAATTACTTGCAAGGATGTGATGATTGTTCTTTAATTGTCTATCGTGTCCTCCGTGTCTTGCGATAAAATCGTGACCGTCTCCTCCTATTGCTAGGCTGTGGGTCTTTATAATTGGCATATTTTCCAAAAATTAACTCTGTTATTTAATATTATTTTTTACATTAAGCAAAACTTACCTTATTTAGGTAATATCGATTTGATAACTCGCCGTCCATCACGCGCGCTCGAACGAACGTCAAAACAATATCAAATCATGTTCCGATTTTAAAGTTCGAATAAGAAATAATAAAAGTTCGAATGGTACAGTCAGGGTTGTTAGATTTCAGTTAATTTTTAGTTTGAATAGTCTTCCGGGTTGTTTGTTAATGAACAAAACCACTTCTCTGTCCTGGTTCTCAAGGGCTTAATGAATAGTGGGCCCTCGTCGCGTTCTGACATCGTTGCCCACTGACCTCCCGAGGGTCCTGACGCTGCTTGTTAAGGCCGCCACGGTACAGGGACCTCTGTCAGTTTGTGTTCCCACTTTAATTAATATGCAAGTAATTTAGTGAGACCTACTAGTCATTTATAATACAGTAATTTACAAAAGGTCATAAAGGATTTGTTTTCATTTGTGCGCACTAAAACTAAATAATATAATTTCATATTTAGTAAGAGTTTTTATCGCGGACTGTACTTGACATACGTGACTTTTCTTTCCACAGGCAACTAATACTCATCGAGGCTATTCTAACAACCCCAAACACAATTATTATAGTTTGCGTTGTTTTATAACAGAGTTTTCCATCATCAGAACAGCTTCATGTCATCATAATATTCATAGTATTGCTTTGTCATCCGATTTATATACGTATGCTAAATTTCAGCTCAATCGGAAATGGGGAAGTGGGCCAAATTTAGCTTCCAAGATTTGACCCCCACTAACAAAATAACTAACAGGGCAAGTTAAATAAAAGCTTGTACTTAAAAAGAGGTTCATTCATTACTTTCTAGGGATTTAGGTACATCCATGATCACTCTCTAGGTAGTCATACCCGTTTCTTCTTAGTATGTACCCGTGATATCGCTATAGGAATAACTCCCTAATGAGTAAAATCGTATAGGTATCAATTGATAAATACCTAACAATATTCAACAGGGAGTAATAACTGTTACTTATTCCCTGAATCAAATGCCTACGCTTCCTCAGTAGTGGAATAATACCGGCAAGGTAATTTCAATCACTTACCGAGTACAGGCTAATCAAATGCTCAAACGAATCGGTATAAATATGTGACATCCCATGGGTAAGGGTACCTTATGTCGGTTGGCGCTTAGGTACGACGCGTAGCAGCGTATTCGTATTAGAGCTACGTGAATAACAGCGTAATCGCCAGCCGCCATAAGGTGCCTTTTCCCATAGAACGTCACATATGGGCTTCGTTTACATATACTTGCTGCAAATCACGAGCTCAAGATACTCTGGTTGGTCACCATAGGAAAGGCCAAGGACTCGATTAGCTTCTGCTCGCGCGATTAATTAGAATACCTACATGGCAGCGCGGCTAACAACTTGTTTTAACAACTCTGCTGGCTCGCTCTCATTCAAAAATGTCTAATTGCACACCGGCACCCGGGCGGAAACAAAAAACTGGGCCGACTCCAGTATAGGAAATTACTGCCTTGAATTTAAATCATTTTAACGACATTCTTTTGCAAACTGTTAACGACACTTTTTCTTTGAAAAGTTACTGGCGTTTTAAAAGTTGACGTTCTTAATTTGTCTTTTAGCGTGACTGTGAAGCGTTTATTGCTATAAAATGTAATTTTTGCTTATAAAGAATTATCAGGGCCGCTCGAGTCGCCTAAGCGACAGGTGGTGACATAGTTAAACCTGTTTAAGTTTTATATAGTTTTGACACTGAAATAGTAATTCTGATGATATTGCACTTTTGTGAAAAGCAGCGATGTCGCCCGCCGAACTGAACACAATTATTATTAGTAAAAAAGTACATCAGATATAACTTTGTGACTGTTTGTGACTTTGTACTGCTGTAGTAAATGATCATCATTATCATCATCATCTTTACTGTTACTAGGGTTTCATCGAGGAGAATGTGTCTGATCTACGTCATCTACGCGATCTTCCTCAGTTTGGTGTTGTTGTCAACATTACAATACATACATATTATTATTAAAGATGAAATATTTAGCAAAATAAACAAAGCAATTCGTGTATTTAGGACAAACCCTCATTGCATCTTTAGGTTTGGACTAAGCTGTCAAAATATACGGCAATGGGTTTTACACAACTTCATACACAAACTTTATGTAAGTACACACTGCTTATGTGTTATGCTTCTGCAGGAAACAGCGACATAAGTGGGAACAAAAAATACACGTAGATTCGTGAAAACACACGAAACACACACATACAATGCAAATGTTAGACAACAAAACTAATACTTAAAACAAAGTACACATTCAAAGTAATGAAAGTAGGTGTTTCGCGCTCGGTTCGCGGAGAGCGGACATTTTTGCCGAGGGCGCTAGGAGGAACAATGAGTCGTGCAAATAGCTGCAGTAATGGCGGCTCTACAAACACTACTGGCGCTAGCTGCTGCAGGGATGACATGATAGTAGGTACCTACCAATATAAACTGAAATACATGTCATATACAAAAAAAAGCGAAGCCTCTAGTGGCTGAGGCTGGAATGGAACCTGCGTCTTCAGGCCACCCGGCCACAGTAGTACCTGTCCTAAATTTTACAGTACCTATATAGGTATGCAATCTTTGAAAGGCTAAGCGAGCGCCTTTGACCGACTCTACAGGGCGAGAAGTACGCGCTCCTGTACTGTTGCTCTGATAAGTTCATAAATTGTGACTAGGGCAACTGGAATTAGGTACTAATATTGTTGCTTTGATAAATCAATCAATTGTGACGGAATATCTGGCCCTTGGGCTTGACTAAGTGCCGTTTTCTTAAAACAAATACCTGGAGCTAATATAATTCGATTTAAAGTAAATAAATATGAAATACTAACATTACTAACCATATTAACTCACATTTATAGACAGGTCTATCGCAAATTTATTTTATTACCTTTATTTACCGACGTTTCGACACAGGTTTCACTGGTCGTGGTCGCGGCTAACTGATGTCCCAGCAATATGTCAAAACAGAGATTTGTTTACACAAATCTACCCGACGAAAAGTGTATGAAAAGTTTGGGTCGGTAAACAAACGTCGGTAAATAAAGGTAAGGTAATAATAACATAAATTCGCGATAGACCCGTCTATAATTATGACTTAATTATGTGTTCAAAACGCGAGAGTTTTAAATATTACATATGTACTAACTACTTAGTGTTGGCACTCACAATGCAAAATTAGATGTTCCCAACACAGTTTGAAATTATTACGGGATGTGAATTTAATAACCCACACGTGCATCCGCATTTCTAACTAACGCTTAAACTCTCGAATTTAATGCAAGCGAGTTACAAGTCCCGTACACGTGTTGCAGCTTGTCTAAACTAACTGTTCTAACTTTCATGATTTATGTTCCGCAATACTATTGGTGTTTCTTAGATTGGTAAGAGATATTCTGGTGGATTTACAACTGTCTTATCTATACCGAAGTGGATTATGGGTTGAAAACTTAAAGGAATGAGGAAAAGGTTTTTTTTTTCTGTAAACAATATAATTGACCGAAGCGAAGCGAAGGTCTACGTTTTGACTCGGGCGTTTTGCTTTCGTATGTCCGGATGTTCTCTTCTACAGGTCACAATTCTCAACCGATTCTCATGAAATTTTGTGACCAGATTCTATGATTAAATAAAATTTTTATGTCAATCCAGTTTTTGGATTTTTTTAAAATGGCGGAGTCGTGATACCTCGCGCCTAAACAAATAGTCGTATCGATATCATAAGAGTTTCTTCTTTTTGAGATATGTTTATAGATTAAATGGCCAAAAATTCAGAAAATTTATTTCGCTGGTTTCGGAGGTATTGAGATATTTAATTTTAACTAATTTTAACTTGAGAATGCGTAGCTAAATTTCGTCAGCTTATCTAAGAACTATTTGGCTCAGTTTGTAAGCATTCGCTTTTTTTTGTTTGCACCTAGAGTCTGGGTTCGATCCCCAGTATTTGTATGCTGGGATATAACTTTTTTTATTTTATTATTACACTTAAATTTCGTATTGTTTTTTTTTTATTTACTATATTTAAAGCTCTTCCCCTTATATCTCGGAAAGTTGTGAAGATATGATATTAAAAAATAGGCTCAAAAGACGCATAATCACGAGAGCTGTAAGGTGCAAAAATAATTATTCGAGAAAGTCAAAAACGAAAAAAGTTATGGTCGAAATAGTGAAAATAAAATTCAATTTTTTCCGAATTTTTGATTTTGGTGCTCGATAATTTGGAAACGAAGAATGATATCAAAAATTTGAGAAAAACGGCTCTGGACAATTTAGTCAGCTACAATTTGAGCCTAAAACAAAGACGATCGGGTTAAGGGTTTGCCCTGTAGCCTAACCTTAAAATAGTCAAAAAGTCGGAACGCACTATTCGACAATCTATGCATTCTTGTGGTGGTGGAAATAGAAATAGAGATAGAGATAGAGGTAGAGGGAGAGGGAGAGGGAGAGGGAGAGGGAGAGGGAGAGGGAGAGGGAGAGGGAGAGGGAGAGGGAGAGGGAGAGGGAGAGGGAGAGGGAGAGGGAGAGGGAGAGGGAGAGGGAGAGGGAGAGGGAGAGGGAGAGGGAGAGGGAGAGGGAGAGGGAGAGGGAGAGGGAGAGGGAGAGGGAGAGGGAGAGGGAGAGGGAGAGGGAGAGGGAGAGGGAGAGGGAGAGGGAGAGGGAGAGGGAGAGGGAGAGGGAGAGGGAGAGGGAGAGGGAGAGGGAGAGGGAGAGGGAGAGGGAGAGGGAGAGGGAGAGGGAGAGGGAGAGGGAGAGGGAGAGGGAGAGGGAGAGGGAGAGGGAGAGGGAGAGGGAGAGGGAGAGGGAGAGGGAGAGGGAGAGGGAGAGGGAGAGGGAGAGGGAGAGGGAGAGGGAGAGGGAGAGGGAGAGGGAGAGGGAGAGGGAGAGGGAGAGGGAGAGGGAGAGGGAGAGGGAGAGGGAGAGGGAGAGGGAGAGGGAGAGGGAGAGGGAGAGGGAGAGGGAGAGGGAGAGGGAGAGGGAGAGGGAGAGGGAGAGGGAGAGGGAGAGGGAGAGGGAGAGGGAGAGGGAGAGGGAGAGGGAGAGGGAGAGGGAGAGGGAGAGGGAGAGGGAGAGGGAGAGGGAGAGGGAGAGGGAGAGGGAGAGGGAGAGGGAGAGGGAGAGGGAGAGGGAGAGGGAGAGGGAGAGGGAGAGGGAGAGGGAGAGGGAGAGGGAGAGGGAGAGGGAGAGGGAGAGGGAGAGGGAGAGGGAGAGGGAGAGGGAGAGGGAGAGGGAGAGGGAGAGGGAGAGGGAGAGGGAGAGGGAGAGGGAGAGGGAGAGGGAGAGGGAGAGGGAGAGGGAGAGGGAGAGGGAGAGGGAGAGGGAGAGGGAGAGGGAGAGGGAGAGGGAGAGGGAGAGGGAGAGGGAGAGGGAGAGGGAGAGGGAGAGGGAGAGGGAGAGGGAGAGGGAGAGGGAGAGGGAGAGGGAGAGGGAGAGGGAGAGGGAGAGGGAGAGGGAGAGGGAGAGGGAGAGGGAGAGGGAGAGGGAGAGGGAGAGGGAGAGGGAGAGGGAGAGGGAGAGGGAGAGGGAGAGGGAGAGGGAGAGGGAGAGGGAGAGGGAGAGGGAGAGGGAGAGGGAGAGGGAGAGGGAGAGGGAGAGGGAGAGGGAGAGGGAGAGGGAGAGGGAGAGGGAGAGGGAGAGGGAGAGGGAGAGGGAGAGGGAGAGGGAGAGGGAGAGGGAGAGGGAGAGGGAGAGGGAGAGGGAGAGGGAGAGGGAGAGGGAGAGGGAGAGGGAGAGGGAGAGGGAGAGGGAGAGGGAGAGGGAGAGGGAGAGGGAGAGGGAGCTCAGGTTTTATGCAACATAGGCACACGCTGTCATCAAGGCATCAAGACTCGAGTGACGATAACGGCGATGTGGCTACCACTTCTCGAGTTGACTACGGATTTGCCGTGTAATAATTTTCTTGTACTTTGAACATTAATATATCCTGCTTATTAATCGAAAAATGAAATATGTACCTATACTTATGCGCCACGGCGACAATTATTCAAACTTCGATACGCGTGTGGAAATTTTGCAATTTGTTTGTTCACATGCGTTATGTCCAGAATACTTGTGTTAGTCTAAGAATAAAATAATTATCATTCAACGTTGTAGTTTTATTTTGTAACTTTTTCCTTATCCAGACTTTCTCGTCGCTCATCGACAATATTTTTTCGAATTCCGTAGATTCATTTCCAATGTGCTCGATAGTCGTGTGAGGCACGAAATCTGTGAATTTTTTTTTTATTTACTATATTTAAAGCTTTAAATTACATGGTTAGCACCATGTAATTTAAAGCTCTGCTCGCGAGGTCTACAGCTCACAGAGCCACTAGTAGTTAACGATTTGCGTACATTTTACTAAGTGTAAGGCCTGAGTGGACGCTCGAAGCGGAGCGTTCGGCGGGGCGTGCAGCGTGGCGTCCTGCTCACTAAGAGTTACATCATACAGCTTTGAAGAAATAGAATGTTTGAACATTGTAAGATTCCAGCGAGAAAATTAGGTTTTCCGATGTCAAAACGCCAGTCCTTCAATTATACTAAAAATATTTGACAATATGATAGCTTTATTGGGTTAAAATCATATACTTAAGAAAATTTAATTTCAATGCGTCGCGCTTGCGCATTCGATATAGTTGAGCCAATTTCCAATTTCCCAATATTTCATTTCAGTTCGTTTGTAGTGTACGTGCAGAGGCCGCTTTAGGAGACTCCCGTGCACTGACTTCTGACTACATGGTGTCTTGTTTCGGCAATATAGACAATTGAACAAGACCATACAGTTTTGTCGTTTTTTTACTAACAAACCTTTGTCACCTACATTTCTGAATATGCCTCAAGTTAAAAGCCGCTGATGATGTGCGTAAAATGCATACAACGGGCGCCAGATATTCTACGGCGTAGCACTTTGTACCGCGTAGCTTGCTAAGGCATTCACTGCTAAGCTACGGCCTACGGTCATAGTCATAGCAGTACAAAACTGATTTTTTCAATATAAGGTTTATTTTTGGGTACAATGGCACCGAATATGTATTATGTGGTGCCATCATATAATTCGAACACGAAAACCGTTGGTAGCAGGTATTTTAGGAAACCGCGCTTTTACGAATATTATAAGGTATTACGAGGGTAGGCCCGATTCGAAGTTTTTGTTTGAAAAAAGGTCACTTTTGACACTGATATATCTAACCCAAATCGTATCTAGACGCAATATTTGACGTATCTTAAAGTTCGAATCGGGCCGTATGAGTTCTCTTTATAAGTATATTACTTTGATTTTCCGTGATACCGTCTCGACATCTGATAACACATTACGAGATCCCTTTACCCCACATCGTATTGCCCGATACACGAACAATTTATATCCCACAGCTACCTACATTGTGTCGGATGGCATCGTATCATCGGATTCGGTTTCACGTCGCTATCTACCGCGACCGCGCGCCGTCATCTACGTGACATTTCCCAGTAGTGAGAGCACAGACCACTTGCCCACAGATGTTGTATAGTGAACCATTTATATCCCACAGCTACTTTGTGTCGGATGGCATCGTATCATCGGATTCGGTTTCACGTCGCTATCTCCCGCGACCGCGCGCCGTCTTCTACGTGACATTTCCCAGTAGTGAGAGCACAGACCACTTGCCCACAAATGTTGTATAGTGAAGCATTTATATCCCACAGCTACTTTGTGTCGGATGGCATCGTATCATCGGATTCGGTTTCACGTCGCTATCTCCCGCGACCGCGCGCCGTCTTCTACGTGACATTTCCCAGTAGTGAGAGCACAGACCACTTGCCCACAGATGTTGTATAGTGAACCATTTATATCCCACAGCTACTTTGTGTCGGAAGGCGTATCATCGGAGTCATCTACGTGACATTTCCCAGCAGTGAGTGCAGACCACTTCGTTATAGATGGACTATGTAAGATAAAATTACTCGGATTTAGCACGCACATCCTGAGCGGCACTCAAGCTTGGGAAAATCTGATATTGCTTTCACAATTTGTATGTACATATAATCTTGATCGCACGAGTAAGTATACAAAGTGCGAGCAATATGCACCGATATTAGGTACAACTATTCAATAACATATTGAAAACAAGTAAGATTCCACAGAAGCTATTACATTCTTATACAGGCTGATTCAGGAGACGTGAGCAGGACTAACACTGCGAATTTCGAAAATTATAAGCAACTGTTTCATATCAGTATTAGTGAGGTTAACGTTAACCCTTAAACAGGCCTGATGCATTTTTTACTTTTCATTACTGATTCGGGTAGGTAATAGCTTAAAGAGAAAAGTAATTTCTTGATTTTTTTTACTACCCCCAATTCAATAAAAAAAAACCCGGTGGTTTTTATATGCCCACTGCTCGTGACCAATGGTGCTACGTGGTCCTTATATGTCCACTGCCTTGTTAGCCATACAGAGTAGTTTTAAGGGCAAGTCATGTGCACATCACATTTACACTTGCGTCACAAAATGCACTAACTGCCAGCACTTTCTTGGCTCGCATGGATGTCGTGGCTCGTAAGATTGACCGTTGAATAAATATTTAATTTAAAAACCAAAGGAAAATATATTACTTTTGTACTATGAGGGTTCATTCATAGTAATGAATTTTACCCTTAAATGTCATATAAACTCCCTACAGGGCAGAGGCCACTTATAAACCACTCGAACGTGCCCCAGACGGGCAGAGGGTTCATACGAACCACAAACTTTTAGATCTAATATTTTATCAGAAAACAATAACTAAGGTAAGTTATGACTTACTACACATACATTATCTAATAATCTACCATAAAAATACAAAACAAAATACTTACAGTACTTTTTTTCGGCGTAGCGAACTTATACAGCAGGAGAAACGTACAAAAACTGCCATTTGTTGTCGATTTGACAACTAAATTTTCAAGGTAATTTGTTTTGACACCTGTCATTTTTTTACATTCCGATATTACCCACTTAATAGACTTTACGGCAATGACATTTTGCGGTCGTTGTATTTACTCAGCTCGCCAAAAAAATTCATTCGCTATGTGGTACTTATAAATACACAACCTGTTTAAGGGTTAATTTTCTAGTCATGTTGAAAAAAAAGTTATTAATTTATGTACGACATGCATGGTCACTCTAAAATTAGAATACTAAACTACCGATATTCTGTGTCAAATTGAATGTCATCATCACAGTCATCACGGTCTGGTTACTTTTGAAAACTCGTATCTCACTCAAGTTTGACAGTTTATTTTCTTCGTAATCAAAATGCTGTCATTACGGTTAAAGAGGTTTTATGTTTATTAATTAGGTCTTGTAGGGTGACCATGATTGTAGAGAATTAAATTTGCCCTCACCAAAAAATTAAAATAGGAAAAAGTGTGGTTGTTTCACCTAAATACGACGGTGATCGATCAATTATCAGTTACTGATTGTGTAGGATTAGTCCTGCTCACGTCTCATGAATCATCCTGTATCGTACTGCTACACAAGAAAAGCGATAAAGGCGACATTAGCAATTATCGACCTATCAGCCTGGTGTCTCATGTCTACAAAACATTCATTAAAGTCATTGAGAGTCGCATTGCTGGACAACTCGACCGACACCAACCCCCAAATCAAGCTGGCTTCCGCCCTGGATTTTCCACCACCGACCATTTACACACCCTCAACCAGATTATAGAAAAAGTTACTGAATACAAGATTCCCTTATACTTAGCATTAGTTTTGTGGATTACACCAAAGCTTTTGACGGCGTTACACATCCCGCCATAGTAACTGCACTCGAAAATCAAGGTATCAATTCCATCTATATAAACCTAATCAAAGCCATATACAACAATAGTACATACAGCGGACGTTAAGCTACAGTCATCCGGTCCAGCGTTCCAAATACAGCGGGGTGTCAAGCAGGGTAACCCGTTGTCTCCGAAATTATTTACAAGCACCCTAGAAGAAATCTTTAAGAGCCTAGCCTGCCTGGCAGGATAGAGGAGTGGTCATCGGCGACAGGAAGTTATCAAACCTCCGCTTCGCCGATGACATCGTTCTCTTTGCCCATTCCGCTGCAGAACTTCAGGTAATGCTCCAAGACCTGAGCAACGCAAGCCTTCAAGTTGGACTTCAAATGAATCGAACCAAGACTCAAGTGATGACCAACAGCAAGAACCGTACGGTTACGGTTGCGGTAGACGGGCAGACTATACACTATGTTGACGAGTATATTTACTTGGGCCAGTTAGTCTCTTTCAGGAACAGGCAAGACAAAGAAATCGAGCGCCGTGTAGAAAACGCCTGGAAGAGCTACTGGCCCATGAAAGAGCTGATGAAGGGTAGCCTTCCATTGTCACTGAAACGAAAACTCGTCGACATGTGTATCCTGCCCGTCCTAAACCTACGGTGCTCAAACATGGTCACTCACAGAGAGTCAGAAGTCCAAATTGAAGGTTTGCCAACGGGCTATTGAGCGCAGCATTTTAGGTGTGAAGAGGACTGATCGTATGCGGAACACCACGCTGCGCGCAAAAACCCGTATTGCTGACGTCGGCAAGAAGACTGCTAGGCTCAAATGGGACTGGGCCGGTAACGTCTGCCGCATGCATCCAGACCGATGGGCTAGTGTAGCTACCAAGTGGATGCCAGAAGGAGAGCGTGGACGCGGCAGGCCCAGACTATGTCGGGAGTCGTGGAAGACAAGGGGAGAGGCCTTTGCCCAGCAGTGGGACACCTTAATAGGCTAGCTAAAAAGAAAAAAAAAATAGGTACAATACAACGAGGAAATGCCACCAGCGTCGTTGGTATAATGCCTCAAGGGCCTATTTTAGATTTAAGCTAGTTATTAATTTACTTTAGTATTTGTACAGTTACAACAGTTACTGTAATACAAATACAAAAAAAATACAAAAAAATACAAAATACTTTATTTCATAAAATGCACAAAGACCTCTAATACCCCTATACCTCTATATATATCTATTAGGTACAATTAAATCATAATCCAATTATTAAAGTTCGAATGCTGATCCAGCTATAGTTGTGCCGTTATCAAGAACTTTCTCCATTTACTATGGGGAATGTTCTCGCATGGGTTTCGTGGAATCTATTGAAGATAATCTTCAACTGAATGCGACACTGTTTGCGAGCACAGCAGGTACGAATCCACCAACTTATCTAAACTACCGGCCAGTCCTTATAGCGTTGGTATAAAGTCTTTTATTATTGGTATTGTAGTACAAGGGAGGTGGATTTGTAGGTACCTTCGGGAATGCATAATCAATCTTAGATACAGGTATATCGATTTCGGGTTGGCATTACTATAAAAGTGTAGCGTAAGTGTAGATCTCAATCTGTTATAGGTATATTTTTGTTTTAAGCGTTCGTGGCGCAGTAAAGACATATATTAAAGAAGGATCAATAATCTACGAATTTTCTTAATTCTTAGTAGATTTTTCTTTGACCTTTATTGTACTTAAATAGCTAATATCAATTCACGTTACTTTTGTAATGTTTATTAATAAGTTTTAATAACCTACCTACGCGTGTTAAAACTATCCCCGATATTATATAAATTTTATTTTATTTATCTTACTAGACTGCCGTCGTGGCTTATTCAACTATGAAATGCAGGTTGACTGTTACAACGCAGTGGACCTCGCTAAAGGGAGTCCCCAGGTATTTCTTTGAAAATAAAACATCAAACTCATAATCAACTGTTTGAAACTCAAATATACGCGGGCCACGTTTCTGCCGGCACTCTAATGAATAGCTTTTTATTCTTTTCCGTTATTGCCTCATGTTCATAAGAAAATTACAGTGGGAAAGGGAATATTCAAATAAGTATATTCCTATTTAAAAATGTTGGGTGTTTTATCTCGCGGAAAATATTGCAGAGAAATGTTAATGCTATTTTTATATGCGGCCGAGCTGTTTTTAGACTTATATTCTGAGTGAATGAAAATAATCCGTGAGGGCTCGGTGGATTGTGCTTATAGCGGTTTAAATATGTGTAATATAATTACGAATGCTTCATATGTGTTTCTTTATCTCTATAAAAATAATTCAAAGTTTTTTACGAATAAGTGTATCCAGAGAACATCTATTTCGTTTTCTGTAGGATAAGTATATAGTATTTTTGGAAGTTAACATAAAAGTTTTCATGACTTTCTCATTATTATGTCCAATATATTTATTTCAGTCAAATATGTCCTTGCTAAAAACCTTTTGCCACAATGGTCATGACAACCTAAAAAAAAGAAAACAGAAACATCCTCAGATAAACAATATCCAATGAAAATAATAAGCTGTCCCGAAATCTAAGTAAAAGATTACGTTTGTGATGAATTTGTGAACATTAATAAAGCCCAGCTTTTTCATTTGTACCTAAATAAACGGTTCCCGGGATTATTAAAGAGACGAACGTCGGTTTTACTTTTCGTTTAAAAGTTCTCTTTCTTGATATTCTAAAGTACTAGTACCTATGGGTCTTGATTTGAATATCTTAAGAGTAGGTACCTAAGCGTAATTAATTGTAATTATTTGAAAAATGTGAACGCTAATTATTTTTACAGATTAAAGTTAATCCCATTGCAGCTGTTTCTAAATAAATTTCTTATTAAATAATATGTCTTTCAATAGTGTTCCGGACCTTTGGGAGGCGTGCGCGGAGCCGAAGCCAACACGTAGAGGGCTGCCCTTACCCGTGTCATGGGACGCACGCAGAGGCAGCACCCGCCGGTTGTAAGGGCTATTGAGAGATGATGGAATCTAAAATGAACTAGGTTATTGGGTGAAAGCGATGGACTAAGTACTGAGCTATGGGGTAAAAAACCGGACCCCTGCCTAATATATTATTATTTATGGTTAACAAATGAAATGAATTACACTATTTCTAGTCGTCATGTTGTCTTAATAGTTGGCAGAACATAATGTTAGTTATTTCATAATACGTACATAATAAAGTCCTTTTTAACCTAATTAGAGGGAACGCGAACCGAGCACGCTCCAGACTCCACCGAGCGTGATGCGTCGAGATCGTTCATCTCGGCCCACCTGGCTACGAGTTAATAACTCTTACTTTCATTTACAACTTAAGACTAAATTAGATACCTACTAATTGTTTTATTATAGGTACTTTCTGCAGCAAATGAATCTAAAATAGGTACCGATGGGATTTTTTGGGATGAACCTTGGGCTGTCTGATGGGTAAAGTTAATTGATGTATGCCAATAAAGTATCGCACTCTCAAAGAGGACGCAAGCCATTTTATAAAAGTAGAATTCTTATCTTCATATTAGTTGTACCCGTGTAAACTTACCAGTGTGGGTAAGTTCAGTATGCATCATTCTTTCCATTCTACACTCTTCAATTGCGAAATTTATATTGACAGACAATTAGGTACTTATGGAACATTCACAAAATCAGGAAAACTCCGCTCTTCCAGAATTATTTACTTTGTTGTTGATTGAGAGATTCGCTTTTCCTTAATATATACTTTTAAATTATTTTTATATGCCTATTTTGCATTTTAAATAATCCATAATTATTTGTTATTATTAGGTTTAATTACATAAATTGATCATTATAATTTCAACCTCTTATTCTCCGCTGCCCTGAGCATGTATTTCTGCGGAGCTGAATATGGTCTTTCATCGAATAAATATCGATAAATTTAGCTGTTTTCCGGTGATTTTCATAATGGACTGTAATAGGTATTTATACCCTCTTCTATTTTACGACTGCCATCTGAAACATTTACGGTTGACCGGAAGACTTTACCCGGCTTAAGTCTGACAATTTGTCTCCGTGAATTCCGCCGAGGAAAACATCGAAAAGAAAAATGCATGTTAGAGATAATTTTTCGCCGTCTGTAAATTGTCTCGGAAGAGACGAGTTCGTCCCACTTTACGTATACGTAGCTGCCCTGAATGCTTTGCTAATTTAAAATGTACGTAAGCCAATGTAATTTTTTGCTTCTTTGTCAAATTAGCATAATAAGATTGCGTTGTCTTTCTGTCTTGCGTCTCATCTTGCGTTCGTAACATTATAGGGAAGATCTTCCCTTCTGTAATGCCATTAAAATGAAATTCCTTACATTGTTTTTCGTATTTTGCTAGTACTTAGGGCAATCCCTTCAACTGAATTGTCTAGTTATTGTTTTTTCCATCAAGTTATTTGGGACTAACTAGGTACCAGCTACCTATGTTTCTGATTTCTCATGTTAAGAATAGCAAATCGACGTTATTTTTATCTAATTGCTGCTTTCTTGTTCATTTTTATTTCATAATTAATACGTACCGATTTGTCTCGTAAAGCAACATTATCTATATTATCATAACTGGATAATTGAAGTATGTTGCTATTCATATAAATATTTAATATTATTTACAAAAGCTGAAAAATCTACAGTATCTAGGTCTAGTTATGCTACACTCAAATGGCATGTAAACAGCTAGGTTTTTCAAATATGCCGTGACATGCAATTTGCCATTAAGAAATTACGACGTTAATTTAATCACTCTGCTTAAGTGCCGGCGGGAGGAATGCAGGCTACGGCAACGGCTCGACTCGTTGCTATATTTTCATTAATTACTTATTAAGTTGACTTAACGTTTCGTTTATTAGGGCATGCAATGAGGCATAAAATATAATTACCTTTAATATTACCAAAGACAAGGAAAAATAAAGAATGCAGGAGACATTGTATGAACATTTTTATACAATATGACCCGTTAGATTTGCTCATGAGCCTAGGTGAGACTTAGAATTCGCTAATTAAAGTAATTAACGCCATATAGCGCCATCTCCTGCAATACTATATTTTTATTCTTATCAACAATAGATACTTTTTATGGGTATTGACAGTCTTATTATGAATACTCGTCTTTAATATTCCTGTCATTGCAAAGGTTTCTAGTGTAATCACGTTGGGCATGCCTACAAATCTATAACTGTAACAAAACACCTACTTATTTACGTATGTGATATTTTTTATGGTTTTTAAATGATGAAAATGTTACGTAAGGTTAATTTTCTTTATTTATATGAGCAATTTAGACTAGTTAGACCTCGTTTTAAGGTTGGAGCAAAAAGCACATCTAAAAGCTCGACGCCAGATCAGCGCCTACAAAATTGATTAATTTGTTACAGAAAATTATATATTAATTTAATAACAACATTATTACCTATTTATATGTACTAACGGTTTAATTACCCGCTCGTTTATGTATCGATTATTACTTAGCGACGCGCTAAAAGTCGGAGGTTCTTCCAAACTTTGCCACAAGATGTTTTGAATATATCAAGTGTCGGATAAATATGGTATTAATATGATTTCAATATTAATATAAAGTAAAATGCTGATCTCACATTATTTTAGATGATGATTCCTAGAGCTCTTATTATGTGACGGCACATAAGCTCTAGGTACATACTATGTTGAATACTGAGCAGCTAAAAGCTTTTGTTATATGTATCCTTTAGTATTTAAATAGGTACAATTATTTATTATGAAGCATGCTCAAACCCAAGCATACTCGTCCCGAATTTCAACGCAATTACTTAAACAGAGGCGCGGCAATTAGATTAAAAATGGTCGTGATTGTAAAACCGCACTAACGCACTTAATGTATCTTAACATATGAGCATTAAAAATGTGATCAAACATATACTTTATTGTATTAGCACAAAGTATACAATTGAATGAGTTTTCAAATGTAGTTACGGCTGTTCCCTATGCTAAGCGCAGCAGCACACTAATTCGCAATTCAATAAATTACATCAGCAAGCTCGTATTCGCCCCAGACAGTAAATGCGAGAACGAGGCCTTAGTGCCTTAATTTTAAAAGTAAACTGAATGGTTAAGACACGACACGTGTTTGCGATTGTCTTTTGTTCGTTCAATGTCAGTGAGCGCTAATTTAATAAAAACAATACGAAGGCATTAAAATTAATGTGTGCTCCAATAAATGCATAAGGTATGTTTTCAACTTTCATGCCCTTCACGCCTTATTCTACTAAGTCTACTCAGGTTTCGAAAAAAAGTTACGAGAAAGCATAAGTAAGTAAGTAATCGGCTTTCACATTTACCTAACTTTTAATCTCTTTAATGGGCAATTGGGCATGTCACCAGGGTTGTTTTTTCCTTCGGGGACGGGGACCAGTCTGCGGTTCCGTATCCTTAAGAGGTTACCGTAGCCTTTGTCCAAAGGCTACGGTAACCTCTGGGTGGGTTTTGTCCACCCACGATCCGAGTTCACAGGCGTCATATGCGCGGTACCAATCCTTTAGCTTTTAGGTATCCTTTAGGATTAGCAATCCTTTTCCTTTATTAGTTATATGTACATATCGTTGGTCGTCTAATGCCCACAACAACACCAACCAGGCTTAGATATTGAGCTTACTATGGGGCTAGGCCGATTTGTGTAAGATAGTCCATAATATTTATTTATTTCAGTAATCTACCCGTTTTCACGATACCTATCGCTCGAAATGAAGTGAAGTAATGACTGAATCTCTCTCCTGATTAATAAATAACTTAGCATCTACTGCAATATTTCCTTTCGACCGTATACATTGGATTTAGGGTAAAAGCTATGTAACTAAATCCTAAATCTCGATTAACGAAGTTAACAATTAATTTACATGAACGGTGTCCAAATAATGATTAACTACTAAAGAAAATCAACATTTAATTTACATAAATTGGGCTGTAAGTGCGTTGCCGGTATTTAATATGGGAGTACGCTCTTTTCTTGAAGGTCGTATCCTGAAATATTCCACAGTTTAGCTTTAAATAAAAAAAAACAATTACAGCATCGGCTGCATAAGAAATTTATCTAGAATGATTCCACATTTTCACGGGCTTACAAAGTTATATTCATAGTATTTGCTACATGAAACACAGTTGGATGGCCAGACTACAAATTACATTTAACGGTATCCCAATGACTTTTCATTGTTCAGAATGTTCAGCTTCCACGACGTTCTAAAGGGTTCCTATTCATTCTCATTCACCGTCGCACTATTTATGTAGTGAAATGTACATTCAATGGGATTCAATTAAATGGAACGCTGAACCTCCATAGAACTATGTCAAATAGCAAGAATTTTCTCGTGGCAAACCACGAGAAACCAAAACGTGTTAAATCAAAATTTAAAACGTCTCTTACCTCTTTGACACAGTTTTAATATACAAGCCCTAGGTTTGTTGGCAGTACCTACATTTAATTCAGTGACTGAATGAAACCTATTCCTTTAAGATAAATGAACAAGTTTTACATTTTGGTGTGTTTAAGTTTAAGGTGCGCGCCGTGCGCGGATATAAATTACATAGGTAAGTACTTATTTATAAACTTTAAGGTTTATTTTCAAACAATATTCTCGTCGTCCGTTCTTCGAAGTGGTCCTTTAATGATATTACTGGGATTTTGATCACGTCCATATCTTTTAGACTGTTCCAATGGATAGACGAGTGCTCTCGTGTTTCTGTTATTAAAGTTCGTTTTTTTTATCATTAGAAAGAACTTGAAAGAAGGTAAGCGATTTTGACATGTCTTTTAATTGAAAAATGCTTATTAAAAATCAGTAACTATTACTTATGAAAGCAGAAGTATATAAATGATCGTATTAGATTCATAATTGTTACATATTTACCGTAACTTATTTTTAAAATGTGTTTTTCAATTAAAAGACACATCAAGATTGTTTACCTTATTTCTAATGCTAAAAAAAACGAACTATAGACCACATTCCACCTTGCCTACCACATATGCCCCGTGAAGGATATTTGAAATCGGAGCCGCTATATGGCAAAGTAGCTAAGGAATACTGAATATCCTTTGTTTTATGTACAGTGTAGTTTATCAATTTGGTGGTGTATTAACTATGTTTACTATATAACACTGTTCCGCAGAGAAATCATGGTCCTAATTACAATTTTTTTTTTCACAATTAAACTTATTCAAACTCGTAATCTCTATATAATTTTCATCTTTATACATGTGGTACGTAAGATTTACGTGTGTGGAAGGGTAAATTGGTTCACCCAATTATAGGCTAAACAATGATAGGCTCAAGAGAGTCAGTAGGTTAAGTAAACACTCGATCGTACGTGCGGGGGTGCGGGCAGAACTGACGCCATTGTTTTCCCATATCAGCTTTAAGTGAATGTGCCTATACAGGTTGGGCAATTCAAAATGGATCAGAAGGTATAAATAAATACAATGTATATATTATTTTAAGAACATTGATACAATGATCAGGAAAATGAATTCCGTCACATCTAAAATAGGAAACGCTCGAAACGGAAGTAGATCTACTATCGGGATTGATAGTGTGGGATGACGTAAAGATCTAGAAGATCCCTAACCCATATCGATTAATTATATTTACCCTGTTACAAGTAATCCTTTAAAATTAATTTATTTCTACTATATATTGTCTTGCTCTGTTAGCGTTTACTATTGCAATTGCACTGTTGTGCAGTTTCCTAGACTGCAGCCGTGAAGCTCGAGCGAGTGAGGCGTCCTAATAGCGTTCGGTTCACAGGCGCGCGCCTTCACGCTCCGCCGCCTCGCACGCTCCTGTGCCTTACTGCCAGAGCTTAAACGCTATATTTGCATTTATCGATTTTCACCATTGTGAGCTGTGATGAATTTCGCACCTCATGTGCATAATTGGTGATTTAAAGGGTTAGTCCAACATATCCTTGATACATTGACAATTTAATTAAAATCTGTAAATAAAGTTTTTTTATCTCTAAATTTACCGTCACGGTTTTGTGGAATAAACACAAATTTATATATTATGTATGTAAGTATTCTTTAGAATCTGCAGTGTACAGTTATTGACAAAATAGGTTTATACAACGCTAAATAAAGGGACATCTTTTATAGTTTCTGCTTTTACCTTCCTGACTCATTTAGATAGTTTTACCCTGTATATTCAGAACTCCAGCACATTATCTTAACCATGTGCAGATCGAGTGCGCTGTCTCCCTCTTTCCCTCGGTAAATAAATACTGCAGCCGTGAAACCGGAGCAAATCAGCCGACCTAATTGCGCTCGGTTCATAGGCGCGTTTTAGCCGCTCGTACAGTATAAGGACAATGAGAGTAACCTATCTCCAGCCATTAAGAAATTCTCATGACGTCACGTTCTAATTACCTTCAAGTCTCGAACGCAGCAACAACATATCGCAGTTGATTCAGGCTAGATACCATAAAATTTGCTAACTTGCTCCAGAATTAGTTCCAATATACGCAATTTAATATTATTTTTGTAAACCATGGTGGTATGATGATTTATTTATGCCGATTTAAAGTTAAATAATAATAATTTTAATGTATAAAAGTAAAAATTGTATGAGCACAATTACCCAGTGGAGAGTAAAGTATTAGGCACATTTTATGGTTAACACTTTTAAAAAGAATCCCACGGATTTGACAGCATCCGAGCTTCCAACTAAGAGGAAAAACAAAGGCCTATTCATTATTATTACATGATATTTCGTACATAACTTCCAAGAAGATTCTTAGTGGACCAATTTTCTTCATCGAGGGTATGAACTATGAACCCTCGACCTCCAGTTACGAAGCCGGACGCTTTATTAATTTATCTAATAATAATTCGAAAATTGAAGATGGACTACTCTGAATCTACTGACGTTGTTCGCCCTCACGCTCCGCCGCCTCTCACGCTCCTCTGCCTTACTGTGAGAGCTTAAATGCTATATTTGCATTTAATCGATCTTTTCACCGACGTGAGCTTAACATCTCACTTTCTTTACTATGTTGGAGTTATATTGCGGTCGCTTAAACCTTTACAAGCACTCTGAAAAGTTGAAGCTGCAGCTTCCCAATTTTTCACATAATATCAACCAATCAGGAGGTCGATTATTATTATTATTAAGCACTATACTGGGCTGGCTGAGATGCCGTGTATCGCCGTTATACGCGCCACCAGCATGTGCATCCGTGGCACACGCCACCGCTTTAAGTCCACTGCCAGGTGGCTTGGGTTCGACGACGGTGCCGCCCTTCCACACATCGATTGAAATACCTTTTCTACCCTACGTTTTTCAATGTATATTTGCCTATGTATTATTATATAATACTTATATTAAATTCGTATAGGTAACTAGAGGAAAAAAAAATGTGATGGTTTTGAACTGGTTTTGATATGAACTTGACGATCGTCTTGGTGACTGGCAGACATCTCAGGCACGACTTTCACTTCATTTCGCATGCACCAATCAGCGTGAGCGATCATCAAGGCCGTATTAAAATAAGATCAAAATTGTTAAGTATGAATCGGGCTCCTGTACTTAATCGGCTCTGTATTAAACAAATTGGTTTTCCAATGTTTTTGCATAATTTACTTGATGATATCAAATTGATGTCAGGATATAAAATAAACGGTAAAAGAATGTACCTACCTACACAATACAAAATTAAATCTGATCATTAGCCTAGTCTAAATGAAACACTTTAGGTTTGGTCATGCTAGATAAATAACCGAAAAAATGATAAATAACCGAAAAAATGATAAATAACCGAAAAATTATACGATTATAACACAAACGTACGAGTAACTACAAGTAACAAGTTATGTTAGTCATGTAGGTAAAGGATAAAAAGATAGGAAACGGCTATAATACTTATATAAAAACACAATACTCTCGGGTCTGATTAGACAAGCAACATCCGGAAAGGTCCTAAGTTATAACATTACATTAATAAGATAAAACCTAAGAGGCTCTTAAATAAATCCAGATGAAGAGATAGGTTTCGCTTATCCGGCCGCCACAGAATAGAAAATGAAAAGTAACAATGAGGTCGTAAACGTTAATGTATGTCACCTAACAATTTGTATTACTGGATTATTTATACAGGGTGATTTTATTATTCTGACCATACTCTGATGGGTGAATATGTTGGTCATGTCATACTGAACAAACTTTCTGTTTTCCTTTATTTCTAAGCCCTGTGGTATCATTTGCAGACGTTTCTGCTTAATACAAAATTAGTTTGTGCTATCGTCACTGGTGAATTTCCAATATGAATTCTAACTAGCCGTCTAAGAAGTGTACCGATATTCTTACGGTAAATATCGCTATGCGCCCCCCTAAGGCGCATATGAAGGATATGGTGGAAGTATTCACAGTAAGTCTCGATGGGAAGAGCGGCGAGCTGGTATTGTTATTGATGCTGGTATTGGTATGTTATTGCATATCCCAAAGTCGCGAACTCGAGTCTCGTCTGAGAAAATTAGTTATTCTGCGAGGTTTGTAAATTTACTTACGTACGAAGTGTTTGAGTAAAATAAGAAAATAAAAGTAGTAGATGCGCCACTCGGTCGGTTCGATTTGCCGATATCTGTCGGACGAACAGGTCGAACGGTCTGCTCACTGCTGGTACAAGCACCTTTTAATCCGATTCATTTGATGTGGATCCCACCTGAATCCCCTTTTTAATTCGCCTCGCAGCGGTACATTTTGTTCGAAATTTAACGGGACAGTTCGAAGAACCAGATTATTTGTATGTACTCGTCGGTTTCGTTTAATGTATCTTTTGTCCCATGGTTTAACTTCTACTTTTGCATACTACTATGTAGTTAATCATGTGCTACAATAGGGATGATGACACATGTAAATGTATAACAAAATCTAGTAAAATAGATAGCAAATAAGCAATTTATCACAATAATGTGGATATTAAAATAATATATGGAAATATTACAAAAATACAAGACCTGAAAATTTTAAAAATTAAGTTTTTTTTTTAATTTCAAAAAAGAGAATAAGAAAGATACCATTGGATTCCTTACATTTTATCGAAAAAAAGATTGTATATATTGTATATTTATATATTATAGCAACTATATATATACATAAACGCAATATTTCACCGACAAAAAAGTAAATAAAGTAATTTTCTTGTTTTGTCCATACTTCAAGACGGACTCTCAGTGACCTTGACGTCATGGTCACTTTTCGTTTTGTTAGGAGCGGTCGGACTTTGACTATCATTTCTGACTTTTGTATTGCTTTAATGCAATGGGTCCCATATAGACGTTTGATCCTAAAAACAAACCTGATCGATTGATACCATAAATGAAAATTTGTCATCTAGCCTATAGTATAAGAACCATTGTACTGTAAAGGTTTGCAACCTTTACAGCCTTTTTTAATCTGTGACTGGTTAGTTATATTTAAATTTGGAATATCAGCCCGCTGTCAAATAGAACGCGGTGCGCATTCGGCATTCGATCAGAGGCAGCTAGCTAGTATAGATATTGATCTGGATGTAAATTTCTCTCAAAATATATTAATAGAAAGTCTACTACGTGTTTTCCATGCCCACGTCGTCCTCCAGATAGGCCGCCCCCTTTACATGGTGGAGGCGCGGGGTGTTTAATGCAAATACAATCTAAAAATATAATCTAATTTTTAATTAAGGGTTTTTTAAGCGAGAAAAGACGAGTAAACAAAAGATGCAGGTAGATAATAAGAGGTACCCCCAAAAAATGTTTTCCGTGTGAAACTTAGTTAATCATCGTAAATTATTAAATGACTTATTATGCCATTACTCGTATTTTCCCGTTTCAAAATGAAAGTGAGTAAAGTAGTTCAAAACCGTAGGTACTCTAAATATTTTTTTTTAGGTAAGGTACACTACTGGTGCTCGATGCGGTCCCAGTACATGTCATCTTGAAACGTAAGTCATTGTCAATAGAGGTGACAGCAAGATGTCATCTATTGGGCATTAGCATGTCGAGCACTAGTACGTTTACCTTATATGCTCAAAAAACATCACGATAAACAGATGTTGTAAACACTTAAGTGTTGTTAGATACCCAAGCAATACTTCCAAACGTCGTTCTTATCAGCACACGATAGATGGAACGACGGTGCAGATACGATTTTTATTGCTAACGATTCTGTCTCGGGTATTGTCACCGCCGTGACAGATGTTGCGCGAGTTTCGGCAGTAAAACACAAGATATGACGACTTTCGCACTCTATAACATACGTACACAATACGGTTCGAACTGCGGTCGTTACCGCGAGAAGCTCCAGGGAAATTTTATAGGTGAATACATTTAACTCGAATAATGATCTGTGTTTAGGGTTTAAGCATCTGTAGGATGGAAGGCTCTAGGGATTGCATTTAAGCTGTTTTGGGATAATTTCAACCGTAGTAGGTACCTAATTGACAAAATTCTCTTTTTAATTAAATAAATTCTCGTTGTACTTGTATTTATTTTCGTATGTTTTGTTAATATTATATTTAAACTACATATTAAACCCTCATCCGACATTACGTTTCATATTTATAAAAGAAATACCATTTCAGAAACTTAACATATTAAACAGACTTTAATTAGACTTTAAACTCTTAAGGGGCTCACAGATTACCAGGGGCCTATTTCTCGAACGGTATTAGTCTAATATTATTAGTGTGTTGCCATGACAACCCATACGATTTGACAGTTCGTGGACTAATATTATTAGTCTAATACCGTTCGAGAAATGGGCCCCAGTTCGCCGGACGATATCAGCCTGTCAGTTGTTCGGAGCTGTCACCTTTTGCGTTTAACTGACAGGCTGATATCGTCCGGCGAACTGGTAATCTGTGGGCCCCTTTAAAGCTTCTAAGTAAAAAACTTTATCGTGTTGTAAGTTAGGCTTATTTTAGAGAGCAGGCAACATACATGCATCTTATTTCATCGAGTAAGTCCTTGTCAAACCCCTATGAGCAGTCTATTGTGTCTAATAATATTATTGTGTCACGCATGACCTGCTTAAACGTTAGTTACCTATCCGTTTATATTAACTGATTAAAATTAAATCAGCTTTGTAACAGAATGGCGCATAGGTATTCAACATATGTTCATGTTGATTGCTTTTGAACTTGTATATCGAATACTTACTGTGCATCACAAATCTAACAGCTTTTTCAAAAACAAACTGCTTGTTTTTGTGAACAGTTCCGTGCAGCCTTTGTTAGTCACAAAGCCTATAATAAACAAAAGCGTGTTTGATTGACATACACTGCAATACACTACTTTTAATTGCTAGCTGTCTACGTAGCGATTGTTATCCTTTCGGAGGTCGCTACCCCGTCCGTATAGAAAAAAGCAAATTATGGAAAAAAATATCAAATAAGGTATTCCTAGTAAAACATGTAGGTACCTACTTACATTATTGTTAAGATTGAAGTTTTATTTGAGTTTAACAACATACCCGCACTCGAGTATTTGGTTGACATACAAAGCCAGAGCCCTCATTTGAACTTAAAAATCTCAATATAATTTAATATTAACTTAAGATTAATCGCAGTTCATTCATTTCATACGTACCAATACGTACTTTCCTACATAATTATAATGTGAAATGCAATGTGGGTATTGTCTAATCAATATTATTATTGGAATTGCGGCTCCAGGAGGTGTAATCTAATTCTAAGTGAATTTGTTTTGGGTTGGTTATGGATGGCCGAGAAACGTTGACAACCCAAACAGCTAACAGAATAACAGTTTCAGAATTAGAAATAAAATCAGAATGGAGCTCTTGGTTTTCTAAAACAAAATGCGCCTCCCCGGTGCAAAGTCGTCCGTTACCTGTGACGGAGGCGAGCGCCGCGCCGGGGCTAATACGTCCCGCACTTGCATTTAACTTATTCAATTGCAGAAACACTTACATTGAATTACTTTACGGACCTATTTCATTAGTGACCTAGTTTAATTTGATACTGTTTTACTGATATTTATTTACTGATAGGTATGCATCAAATGCAAAATTGCATGGGCACAATATGAATTATTTATTTTGCGCTTTTAACGTGGGTATGCGTATTTGATTTTATTTTTAAGCTGTTGTGCTGACACCAAAGGTAAGAAATAGATAGAGGAAAGGATTAAATACCTAAGTATTGTATAAAAAATTATGACTCTGATGCATGTGAATGTACTTTTATATGACACCATTGGGAAAAGAAAACTAGAAAAAAATATAACAAGTCGGGTTCAGCAGAGTGCTGACTCGTAGTGGGCACTGTCTCGTTTGCGCTTCGGAGTGCAAAATTGTGCGTCATCGGAAAACGCGCTCTGCGGCGCGCGGTGATGAATCGACCACGTACGCTTTTATTCAATTAAATATATATTCTTTTTGTACATTGTCGGTATGAAAATCAATAAATAACTTAGTATCTAAGTCAGACTAGTAAGAATATATTATAAGATAGATGTACAGTCACCTGCAATAGTATGTTACACAACGAAGGCCGCAAAAATATCTGACACGATCTTATAATTTGTAGAGCCACAAGAGTGTGTCACATATTTTTGCGGCCTTCGAAGAGTAACATATTATTGCAGGTGACTGTACCAATATAAATATTTTTACAGTACATATGGTCCTATTTTCCCGCACTAGTGCGTAAAATAGCACTTTTCGTGCGATGTCAAAAGTTTAAAGGGCCATATGTACTGTAAAACGTTGTACGATACACGTGCGAATAGGTAATTTGCAACTCGTGTCGATTTAAAACACTCCCTTCGGTCGTGTTTTAATTTATCGCCACTCGTTTCGAATTCCCTCTTTTCCGCACTTGTATCGTAAATAACTATTTAAATCTTAGTGTTAAAAAGGTTGATACTTATCTAGGTAGCTTGAACTACATTATTATACTTTCTTACTTACCTTACCGTAAGCTTTTATTTGATACCGTAAAAGGAACTAGAAAAAATAGAACAAGTGGGGTTCAGCTGAATGCCGATACGTAGTAGGCACAGCTTCGTCAGCACCCCGGAGCGAAGTGCGAAAGTGTTCGTCATCAAACGCGAGTTGCTGACGGCGCGCGGTGATGAATCGAGCACGTACGTGATGCTGTTTCATTCAATGAAAATGCTATTCTTTGTTCTTATACCATGCTGATTATAGATTATTACGAAGACAAGACCGTGTGCAGATCTTATTAAACACCTTACGCGGTAAGCGACTTCTGCTGCTGAATTTAAGTACTTATCATCATATCTTGAAGAGTTTCACCATGTATACTTTTGCTTAGTTACTTATAGCTTTCTTTTATACCAAGAGTTGAATCACAGTATCCAAATACGAATAGTTGCTTTTCTTGCTCAGTTAAAGTAAATGAATAAACATTTAATTTGCGAAAAAACAATGATAGTTCAGCGGAATTCAGCTTGAATGCAGCAGCAATCAGTCGTAGCGCGAACTGCAATTCACATTCCAAATTCCAATTATACACTAGCATTCCACAAATGCGGACAAAGAATAATTCGGACATTCATTATGTAAACAGTAACTATGGCCGATTTGTAAGCGAAACTCGACGACTTGTTATTACGACTTGAGTATGCAGCTGACAAAGAGTACAAAGAGTAAGTAACACTAAGGCTCGACTAGATCATTTTATCTTCTAGATGGCGCGTATAAAGTTACTCGAACTTACTCATTGAATGTCTCATACCTGTATGAGTCTCATAAACGCATCAGGGATCGGCCGCACTGAAAAAAAATACCATCGCAAAAAACTATATAGTGACTGTAGTTAAATCTCTGGTTAAGCAAGTAAATTATAGATGGTCAAGCAAATCTTGTCAGTAGAAAAAGGCGCGAAATTCAAATTTTCTATGAGACGATATCCCTTCGCGCCTACATTTTTCAAATTTGCCGCCTTTTTCTACTGACAAGATCTGCTTGACCAAGTAAATGTTGAAAATTGTAAAACATATTTATGATACTTATTAGTCCAGTCCTGCTAACCGCTAATTAAGCTAGCTGATTAATTGATTAACGTAATCGAGTATCTATCATATATCAATTATGAAATCAAATTTTAATGTGTTAGTTTTTTACAAAACTATAACGATTAATTTATGTTTTTCGTAAACATTATATAGAAAAGTTTAAATATAGTTGCTTAATTTACTACTCGTGTAAATAAAAGGCACGTATTTAACCGGTCAACTAATTAATCGAATTTGGGTAGTTTAAAATAAAAGAAATGGGTACTAAAATTAATAGTTTGGCAACTAAAACGGAGCCTTAAAATATATCAATATGAGTTGTATTTTAATGCCGTTACAGCTTTTGTTTATTTTTAGGCAGGTACCAAATATTTATTTGGCAACTGAATTATTATATTGGAGACTATTTATGAAGCACATTCAAAAAAGAAAATGGTTATCTATTAATTTAAAAATGAAGTTCTTTTAAAATATTTTGTTTTGTCACTACACGGTCAACCTAACACGCTCCTCCTCGCTTCGCTCGTCGTCGCACCTATCTTTTGACTCTGGCAGAACGTGGTAATTATTGAAATGGTGGTAACTAATTTAGTAATTAAAAATTTAAAGACCTAATGGTATAATGGTAATTAGGTGTTTCATGATTAGGAATTTCAACTATAAGTATAGTAGGGTATATTATACGTAAATAAATTTGTGGTGTTTTGTGCATTAGGAAATTTGTCCATTTAAAGTTTGTCAAATTAAATGTTTAAATTTAAATTATTTAAAAATGGAGTATTTAAAGCTTATGTTTATAGGTATCTTAGGTATTCTGTTTATGTACAAAATATATAAACAACCAAATTTTATGATCGCTTTACAATATTAGTTGCCAACTTATTATTTTAGACGCCAACCTATCAATAATCAATATCAATTCAAGTTTCCTATTTTTTTTTGGGTGGCTTGATTTTGCTGCCAGTTTTTTAATAATATGATGCTTAAATTTGAGGCTAATATAAATTTTTTGGTGCTAAAATATTAATGCACAGTCAAATTATATTATTATATGCCCAGTGAAAGTTCCTGTTTCATATTTTAGTTGCCCGGTTAATAATAAGCCTAAATAAAATATAGGGCTGTAGTATTAGTTGTGGTTTATGGGACACAACTAGTTGAGTATTGTGATACACGGCGTATGTTTAAAAACTCCCTATAAGTGAAGTGGTCGAACCGTCTTCCTAAACGCTTGGCAATGCAAACTCTATAAGAGATAGTCTGTGGCTCCAAAAAAACAGTAAGCCAGGTTGAATCTCGAGGCAATTATCTCTGTCTACAGCCGTAATTACTGGCGAGTCGAGTTAAAGCGAGATAAGCGGCCGAAGAGAATTTACATAAACCCGGCGCTTCTTACATAATTAGTATTGTGGGGACGTTATGACAGGGATACGTAGGCTTTTGTTGGAGTATCGTTCGCAACGTAACAAGGTTTCGTCCGCAATAGCAGTAGCAAATATTAAGGAGGAGGAGCTTGCTGGAAGAAGGTCATCTTGGCGTTCTACCATCCATAACGGTGTCAAAATGTTTAAGGATAACCGCCTCACAAGCTTAGACACAAAACGCCAGTTACGGAAAGAGATACCTAAGCCCTCCTACGTGTACACGCTCAACGCAGCCGGCCAACTTTATTGTCACACGTGCAATAGAGTACTTGAGACCAAGTTCGGCCTGGCCAGCCCCATAAGGGCTCACGCTAGACAACGTCCATGATGTTTATTTGGGGTCGCCGTCATCGAAAACAATGAGGAGGACTATATAATTAGTCTTCAGTAACCAGGGTGCCAAGCCAAGATGTGAATCGTTCGCGCCGCCGTGGCGAACGATACGGTCATCTCTCTCTATCACTCTTCCATATTAGTGCGACAGAAATTGGCGTTTCGTTCGCTACAGAGCGTCAACGATTAGGATATTGGTTAGGCACCCTGGGCTACTATAGCTTTAGGTCCTATCTATCAACTAGATACATAGTTTCATAGTGAAAAAATGATGTCTTATGATACACCTTTGTCCCCAGTTATCCAAGTTGTTTGATATTGTTTGTTCGCTTTGTCATACGTCTATCGTCGATCGTTAGACGTTTGTAGGCAAATATGATGGATAGAGGGATTATTAGGTTTCCAAAATTTCCATTATCCTTTATTGTTCAACTAAATTGACAATTTTAAGAAAAAATTGACGTTTAAAGTAAACGCTCGCGCAACGGTCATACTCGCGAAAATATGTGCTTCGAAGGTAGGTATACGACTGCGTGGGTGTCGGCAATATTAATTTGTAACATGATTGGAAGAGTGCCGTATTTGATATAGCGTTACATATCATATTAACTGCGGTTAAAATTAGTTTTACAAACAATATTAAACAAATGACTAAAACGTGAGCCTAGTATGGCCCGGGAAGAAGTAAAGTTCACTATTACAAACGGCCGACGGGTTCTATCAATTCACGTCAAAGAAAATCCTCCGACAGATTGATGTGACACGGTGACGATGCCGCGGAGCGAAATTAGGTAATTTGTAAGAAAATACCTTCATTCCTAACCGAAACAGGAAATTACTGGGGCACCGTACCTATTATTACTGATTCGTTTTCACAGACAGATGGTTTGCTTTGAAACTGAATGTCTATCTATCTAGAAAAAACCTGTGAATATTTGGTACCTGTTCTTTTATTTGAATACGATATACTTATCTTTTTAATTTTATTTTCGTAATAGTTTGCTAGCCCGAAAATAGGCTTACCTTGTTTGGGAAAGACCTTTTATTAATTGAATTGTATCAGAATGCGAGTGTTTATGAATTAAATATACATTACTACCATAATATAAAATAAAGCCTTATTTTTAAACCCCGTGGGGTAAATTTTTCCACAATATGAGTCGAATGTGACGAGTGGAAGAAGAGGCCTATGCCCAGCAGTACTGAATAATAATAATATGAGTCGAATGTAAAAAAATAACATTTTTTACTACTATTTATTTCCCTTATTTCTATAGCTTACGAAATTCAAGAATAAATAATGTTGGTCGTACCTAACTTACCTACATAATAGTGGCAACAAGTTGTTGTATTTTAAGTACCTACTAATGCGTAACTGCACCTAAAATCATTCCTTTCTTTTAAGCGGTTATTATGGATTGACTTTATTGTCATCCTCCAGAATTCTCTGGTCACGTCACAAAAATCGTAGGTAAGTACCTATTTAATTTATCAAACTTAACCTCCTTTTAAACATTAACATCTGATGGGATCCATATCTAGATTTTTCCGTGTGATAAGGGGTATCGATGTCGATCCGCAGGGTATATATAGGTAAGTGCCCTCGGCTCGACTCGCGACCCACTTCCAAACCGCCCGCGACTCTCAAGCCGTGTGCTTCCAGTACTCACCGAGTACGGACGAGTCGATCACTCAGGCTTACCGGTGTAGATGTAGATTGACCTAGAAATATCTTACAATTATGTATTATGGCAGTTGAATTTATGAGGTTTTTTATAAAAGTTTTGACTATTTGTGAAAACTACAAGAGTCCTAATTTGTACCTAATACATACAATAAATAAACACAATACAGTAAATTGATTTTTCTTGATTTAGTCGTATTGCAGGAAACAAATGGAATAAATTAAAGACCGTAAAAAGTCTGCTATTTTTCTAAACTAAATTAATTAAAGGTACGAGTAAGTAGTCGATAAATATACCTATTCAGATTCCAATCACTGAAAAATTACCATTTACTTTTTCACAATTCGGAAACTCAGAGTATTGACCACATTTTCGTCTGAAATCGTGTTTAGTTAAGTACTAGTTTGCCTAAGCTTTCGACTCACTTACGTCCGGGGCAGCAGGAAACAAACCCAGCTCTCAGTCCGTTTTTCTCCAACCGGAAATGAGATTTCCCGACAGATATAATGGCTTACCACAGATTATGTCGTGCGCGATTCGAATTTAGAACTCCTATAAAATTTACTGAGGATTTAGAAAGTTTATTTTTCATTAAGTACCTATATCCAAGTTTTTGATTACCTTAAGGGTGTGTTAATGGGAGGCTGAGATAGGATTAAAAGCGTGGTGTTTACTGCTTTTGATTTTCAATAGATTATCACCGTTTTAATTGTTGATGAACACTTAATTGGCAACTAGTTATACTTAATTAAGTTACAAACAATATTAAATTAAAGAACGTAATATACACTGAAAGAAATGTTTGCATAACAGTAACAAAACATTTTTCATCACACTCGCTCAGTAAATGTGGAATTGCACGCAGGTTTAGCGGGAGTTATAGAAAAAGCGTTCTCCCTAGGGAGTTATGAAGTTTCTAGTGCCATAATTAACAGTTTTTTGTCTTTATACTTAATTTTTGTATCGCAAGTGTGATGAAAAACATTGTGTGTAACTCGGGGCGTAATAATATTGCAAACTCGAGTCTATACTCGTAAATCGCTCCGGCAAGCCGTCGCGATTTCACTTACTCTCGTTTGCAATATTCAACTTACGCCCCATGTTGCACAATGTGCTATTGGGTCCATATTGGCTCATATACAATTTATTATTCGAATATTTCTAATAATACCACTTTGCAGTCATAATCATCATTTCACTGAAAATTGTTTTTCATATAGTTTATTAATAGTTTTTTGTACTACTACCTACATTATTCATAACGATACATATTCCGTTTTCTATTACTCATAATGTTGTCACTGAGAATGTATCTGTGCCCATAATATTATTTGTAAGAATTTCTTTATTTATAACCTACCTTAGCAACCTAACCTAACCCACCTTTCTGGCAGCATTTCGGTTCTGTGAGGGTCGCAGTTCTAACCTAACCTACCTTTCTGGCAGCATTTCGGTTCTGTGAGGGTCGCAGTTCTAACCTAACCTACCTTTCTGGCAGCATTTCGGTTCTGTAAGGGTCGCAGTTCTAACCTAACCTAACCCACCTTTCTCGCAGCATTTCGGTTCTGTGAGGGTTGCAGTTCTAACCTAACCTAACCCACCTTTCTGCCAGCATTTCGGTTCTGTGAGGGTCGCAGTTAACCCAACCCACCTTTCGGGCAGCATTTCGGTTCTGTGAGGGTCGCAGTTCTAATCTAACCTAACCCACCTTTCTGGCAGCATTTCGGTTCTGTGAGGGTTGCAGTTCTAACCTAACCTAACCCACCTTTCTGGCAGCATTTCGGTTCTGTGAGGGTCGCAGTTCTAACTTAACCTAACCCACCTTTCTGGCAGGATTTTAACCTGACTTTCTGACTTCCTGACCTACTTTTCTGTTTATTTTTGTCTTTTTTTTTCTTATTTAGAATTTACTATTGCAGGTGCATGTTGCTATAAATATGTAGAAATCGATATGTCGAGTAATAATATATGCATAAATTTTAGTAATAGAGATATTTATGTAGAATGACATTATGAATATAATAAATTCGAAATTCCAATGAGTACTGTTTAAAATGAAAAGGTATAATTATCATTAGGATGTAAAATTGTATGAGATACATTTTCGGAGTTTCAATAATCAAATTTGCAATTTTATATGAACTTTGGCGCATCCTGTACTATTGTGTGTGCTATATTTTGCCTGTTACAAAATCGGTTTAGAATATTGAGAAAAAAATATTTCTTGATTAGTTAAGTTCACTTATTTTTTTAATTACTCAATGAGTTCGGCTAGTTATTTTTTTGGTGTACCTACCTGCCTATGTTGAGTTTTGTTATATGTGTGTTTATCTATTCCACATAATGCTTATTTTATGAGAATGTGCAAAAATCTGAACATAGCGAGTGACTGTTGTCAAGGCGAGATAAAAAACTCGGTATTCATTAACTATTTACATATCTAATGAGATGTATTAGATAAATAATATCCGGGAGATTGAGCCTTGCTCAGAAAACATATAAAAACACAAAAATGCGCGTTTTCTCAGACATAAGACCTAGCTAGATCGATTTATTGCCCCCGAAAACCCCGACATAGCAAATTCCATAACGAAATCGTTAGAGCCGTTTCAGAGATCCCCGAAATATATAAATATTGCTCGTTTAAAGGTAAATATTAGATGCATAGATAAACTATATTTTAAATCACTTATAGATTTTATAGACGTACAATAAAATCAGGGCACTTTGCCAAGAGGCCAGGGTTTGTTTTAAGTAGGCATTTTCATTTTTTCTAGTTACTTAGTTTTAGTTTTAGAAGTTATATATTATAAGTAGTCATAATTTTGTTTTATCAATTAATATAACTCCTATAATTTTACAATTTTTTTATTAAAGTTTTCCTGTAATAAAATTAGTACACATATACACATATCTGATAGATAACTAAAAATCTTGCACGATATTATTGTATGTAAACTCAACTAAATGCAGAGAATTGTTTAGGTTTAAATAATATACAAGTATTACTTAAATATTTATATCCGTACAGAATTCGCTACAAATGTTATTTAATATTCAAACTTAAGTATAATATAAACACCAGATATAATATATTTTCTAGAAAACCTTTAGCAACGTTAATGAACCTACAGATTTTAGCAAACTAAGAGTTTGAAACTATATTTGATATTTATCTACGTAGTCATAAATTTTGCAAGATAATATTAAACTCTGTTTACTTTTTATCTAAAACTAAAACTTGGCTCTCTGTTAATACGCGAAAATCTTAAATCACAAGCTGTAGGTACCTACTTACCTAAATTATATCTTAAGAGTTCGTGTATAAATAAAAACCGGATAAGTGCGAGTCGGACTCGCCCACCGAGGGTTCTATACAAATTTGTAAATTTTTAAAATATTTTGTGATATCTATCGGGGGCAAGGTGCCAATTTTATTAAGCCACTTGACAAAAATTGGTCCAGTAAATAGCGAAGCCGTCAATTTAGTCTTGTGGTCAATATTAGGTATTATACCTACTGCCGTATTCGAACTTCAAGATATTCACAAGAGACGACACGTACTAGATCCATTCTAGATACGTTATAGTTTAGATATCAACTAGTTCTCTTTTGCAGCGCAATTCGGGCAACCAATGTCACATTCGAACCAATATCACGTTAGGTAGAGTAAGATAATTATCTATTAGATGTGAATTGGATCTCTAAGTCATATCCTGTGGAAATCGTTCAGCAGTATCTCCAGAATCGCGCAAATGTCAAATTTGACAGGTTAGATCTTAAACATATCGTTACCGTATCTTGGTGATGTCTAAAATATGTCTAATAGATGTCTATTTCAAAATCCGAATCGGGCCCCTACTCTCCTAATTTCCAACGGATTAAAAAATAACAACCTAGATAGGTAATGATTGTAACGAACTCTGATCACAATTGAATAATGTCGTCAAGTCTAAATAAAACAAGCTGCTGTAACAAATGAAGCGAGTCCTAAGGACCCCCATTAGTTCCTGCCAACTCAATGCGACAAATGGTTTGAATAATGACGATTCCCCCTTTTAAACGGCTCCATCTGCGGTTTTGACGCCAATAAATAATGGTCTTTAGGCGCCGTAGTTCTCTCACTGCATAAATAACCCATTCACGATCAGGTACTATGGAACGGTAAAGTTCGTAAGTTGTGTTGCTGGTATAGTATACCCACTTTATACTTACATATTTGGCACATTTATATGTAGATATGCGAACGTGTAAGAGGTGCTGGTAGTCGAATGGAAGGCGTGCCAGCTTCCAAACCGGAGGTCGTGGTTCGAACTCCATATTAATGACTTTTTGATTCAGTAATTGTTCGATTATTTTCACTATGTGCTCTTCGGGAAAAAACATGCATACACCTGCGAAGAAAATCAGTGTTTCTTGTGAAGTTGTCAATTCACTTTAGGAACGTGCCATTGGGCATGCATGCCATGCCACGGAGCGGAGACTCATCCTATCTTATGAGTGAATATCAAATCTTGTGAAATGTAGGTAGAGTTAGATCAAGAAAAGTCTGCAGAGGTTTTGACAGTACACGCAGTGCCAGTGTTATTTATACGTCGTAATTTCGTAGTGGTTTGCCGCTTAAAATAGGACACTGCGTCAAAATCTCTGCAGATTTTTCTTGATCTAACTCTACTTATTTATATAGCTTTGGGTTTGGTTCGTACCTAACGTTACCCTATAATCCCTATATGAATATTGTTCGGGTTATTTTCAGCTAGTCTCATAAGACGTATTCTGATTGTAGTTAATTACTGGTTATGCTTTTAATCTGGATGTTGTTAGGTACGGATAGGATCTGTCAGCTGACAAAAGTGACATTTCTGGTAGAATGTGACTCTTAATGGTTGATCAAATTCATTCCCAGTGTTATAATCAGGAGAAACCTCCAGGTCGTTAATAAAAGAAGTAGCACCATTTCAGCATACCGGCTTTTTATTTTAAAAGCGGTAAGAAAATTTTCTCTGGCTGTTAAACAGGCACACATGACAACTAAGTATGTGGTAGCAACACAGTAGCAATGTCAACTTCTGTTACGTTCTCGAGTGAAATAGCGGCCCCGCACGTACCCCAATATGTAAATACCGAGCCAACACCTACCAAAAGTAGATATTTCGATTTGTTATTATATAACGAGAATTTCAAATTTTGCTTGAGAAGTTTCTATTAAATTAAGTTATTTCGAGTACCTACTCACCGAACAAGAAAGTTTGCCTCTCATATTTGAAATATCTCGAATTATCGACGGCGAAGCTGCGTGCCACGGCGTCTTCGGTAATTGTTCTGTAAGATTGCTTTACCCTTTGGGAGAGATCCGGCCTCGAATTGTGACGTAAGTCTTGTTTGACCCTATTCAATGAGAAATTAAATAGAGCATTCTTGACACGGGTGGTGTGGAGAGAATGTTAAAAATGAAATTTTGGTCATATTTTGGTACTATGCATTTCAAAGTCATTCACATTAAAATCATAGTTTCGTAAGCCATTACTTTCATGCTATTAGAATAGACCCAGTCCTGCCTTTCGTAAAAGACGGATAAGTACCTAATATGACTCTGCTGGTATTTTGACCTTTGGCATAAAACATCATATACGCTTTTACCATCGCATTTTAATGGATTCGTTAAGCAATAAAACAGGTCAAGCCCGAATAGTTAGATGTACTCTCAATACAAGATAAACTCGGAATGGTAAAACCAGTTTGAAGCTCGGTGCAGCGGGCCGCATGAATAAATCGTGCGGTACATTTATTCGGCTCGAGGCGGCCGCGACGGACGCGGTATCTCGGGCTTTACGACTGTTCG
Source organism: Cydia splendana (assembly GCF_910591565.1). Taxonomy (NCBI): domain Eukaryota; kingdom Metazoa; phylum Arthropoda; class Insecta; order Lepidoptera; family Tortricidae; genus Cydia; species Cydia splendana. The sequence continues at coordinate 6,663,235 of NC_085964.1, forward strand.
ACACGGGTATGCTATCCTGGGAACACTCGATATGACTAATTGTGCCTATCTCACCAATTTGACAAATGACACCGGAGACTAACAATTTTCTGTACATTTCTGCACATACACGGTAGGTACATGGCGCGTCGGGTGACAAGCAAAAGTTACTAACTAACATCATTGAAATTATTGGACAATAAACCGTATTACAAGTGTAATAAATTGCATTGTTACTTAAATTTTTTGATAGTACTTAGTGAGTTTTGCTTATCACCTGACGTGGCTTTTACTTGTTGGATCAGCAATGTCAATGTCTGGCGACAAATGCCAATATGGTTAGACAGAGGTATGTTAGTTTCTTGAAGGTTTATTTTGCCATCAATGATGGTTCCCTCTTACGCTAAACTCACGACATCTAAAAGTGGTATATAATTGACTGACAACACTATTTTAATGATGAATAAAACGTGCGGTTTCTTCGGCTCGGCAGGTATACTGTCAGAATTGTAGTGTACCTACTAATACTCGTTATTAAGTAGAGTAGTAAGCGCATAGTCTATGAAGCCGGTCGGTAAGAAATTATTATTCAATTATACGAGTATATGTCGACTTCGTTGTTAAATATTTTTGCAACAAATTTCAGTATTTAGAGAATAGGCACCCAAGTCTCGAGTTTTATGAGTCTCTACCTACCCACCGCTCTTCTATTGGGCGTACACAACATTTGTATTCTTGTTTGAATTTAAATAATATAATGCACCTATTTGAATTTCTCTTTTTAATGAAATAGGTACTTCGCATACGGCATGGATACGGTATGGATTTCAGATTGACGTTTCAATACGTAATAAAATTTTCAGGCTTTCCATTTTGCACTTACTTTTTTGCAAATAAAATTCGTTATTACTTGCTAGGTACGGATTAAATTGTAAAGTACATATAAGCATTAAAGTCTGTCTCTTGACAGAAAAATGCTACGGGCCTATTCAGATAATGGACAAATGATAGATAATACCCATAACCGTTTGATTACAAGAATAACTACATATATCTGAATTGGCCTCCTAGTGTCATCGTCACTTAATATTCTTAATACTTACCCGTTGTCGTCAAGATAACCTTTAAAACTGGAAACATTATCAAAGCCGTTTTTTATGCGGATCTAATGAATTTAGTTCCTTCACACGTGACGCCGCGAGGCCCGAGTTCGCATGACGTAATCAATGTAACGGTGATTTGTTTTGTTTATTACTTTCTAATAACCTTAGCGATTGTGAATTGGAATTTCGTCGCAGTCTTCAATCGGCTCGTTGGTCTAGGGGTATGATTCTCGCTTTGGGTGCGAGAGGTCCCGGGTTCAAATCCCGGACGAGCCCGACTTTTTACTGTCTTATTTTGTTAAGCTTGTTTATGATTTACTTTTTTTTAATGGAGAAGGTATAAAGGCTCAATTTTATTATTTACTAAGCATGAGAATCTGAGAATTTTATATTAAAATATGACTCATGATAATGTATGACTCGTTTTTTAGTCAATGTCCAATCACACTCGAGAACGTTTCCGGACAATGGAACACCTACTAAATTACTGATAAGTGAACTATGTATAATAAAACGTATATTATATTGATAAGATTTAGTTTAACTGTGTGCTTGTCAGTTGGGTAGGTACCTATCTTGTGAATGAATTTCATAATTATATGTACATATTAATATTATAAATAGAAATATTGGTGTGTACGTACCTATACGATTTATAAGTTGTGTATTTATGTAGATATGCATCAGTTTTTTGATTCTAGGTACCTTTTGCAAACTTAAAAGGTATAAATTCAAGGATATATGTATATTCACATAACTTTGTTATCACTATTTTATTTTACCACCACCACGACACTGGGATCAAACTATATATGTATGAGGCATGTATTTAAAAAATATATCCATAGTCACATTCAAGGTACAATAATTTCATTTTACTTTTAAAAGTTTTAAACGCACTTATTGAATGAATCATACTCATAGATGACTAAACAAATAAATTCAGCTATTTTTTTAATATTGTTAATACAAATTACAAGGTTTATAAGTAGGTACAAACAGCAACACTCTTAACTGTCCATCGGTGGACCTTATGCTTTTTGTAATAAGGTTTACCGATGGACAGTTAACAGTGTGGGCGATGGTACCTGCCTTAATTCCATTATTTTTAAAGGAGACTCTTCTAAACCATGTCGAGTAAGCTGACAGGGCTTTGACGTTGACGCTTAAAAATAAAAGATGCGCAAAAAAAGAAAAAAAAACTCTACGAGGCGGGTAAATGTAAATTTTTCGGAATAATTAAAACCAACTTGGTTTTCGAACGTTTTGTTTTATGGTGATAAATGGATTTTCATTAACCAGAACATTTTGAATTGTAAATAAACAACGATGAATTGAAAAAATGTTTGTTTATGAAATAGGTCATATACATGTGTATACTGACAATGCTTGTTTTGCATTTTTGGGTCTTGTTTTATATTCCACATAATAATTCGAAATAAAAAAAACATAAATATTTACTTACTCGTCGAGTTTCTACGACACTGCATGTTGTATGTAGTCCGCCGAGTTTAGATATCGTAACAGCGGAGGTATGTACAATCGCCATCAGATATATCTGAGCGGCCAAGGTACTCTCAAATATCTGAACACGCCTCTATTGTCAAAGCGTTAGAGTGAGTGTTATTTTTGAGCATATCGGCCGATCCGATATATCTGATGATGACTGTATACCACTGCCGTGTACAAGCAAAAGCACCTTAGTACACACCTAAGCACCTAGTTTATTAATTCGTGTACCTTACCAACTTTCTCTTCTGCGTATACGCATGTCTGAATGTTATACTACTTTTCGGCTGGTCACTCAATCGGCTCGTTGGTCTAGGGGTATGATTTTCGCTTAGGGTGCGAGAGGTCCCGGGTTCAAATCCCGGACGAGCCCAACAACTTTTTTATTATTTACAGAATAGTTAAAGCCATGGACATAATTAATTATACGCCAATATTTCCGTATTTTTTTTTACAAATTTATTGAAAATTTTAAGATAATAGTGAACGACCGCTTGGCCATAAAAACTTATTGAACATATTCTTTTCCTTAAATATTTTTACCTGTAGAAATTTTAACCACATACTGGGTACATTCAAGTGCAACTCTGTGAAGATAAGAAATACTGACCGCATAGGATCTTTAGTCTCCGATAAAATCTCAAGCAGCTCGTCGTTGGACTCGTTGGCAAGGAAGAAGAAGCGTAGGAAATACAAACGTTTCTTCTCGAGATAATTGTTCAGGCCTCTCTGGACCATTTCGAGCAAATTGTTGGATTTCTTAGCAGAGTGCCAATCGCGAAATGGACGAACTGCGTATTGACAAACCACGAAATGGACGCATCACTTACGGACGAACTGCGTAGTAGACGAATGGACGAAATGCGATTTGGACGAACTGCGTATTGGACGTACAGCTAACAAATCCCTAAAATTTGTTCACAATTTGTTTTTTTACTCCCATTAAACTTTTATAATTTCAACATCCAAAGAGGTTATGAATAGTCCTCATATCAGTTTGTATGGAAAAGCAGTCGTCCACTTTTCTCTAAAGACTGCCTAAATGTTCATTTATAAATGTATTATTTAGCTTCTGCCTGCGACTTCATATGTATGGAATGATGATTTCCGTGAAGAAAAAAAGATCATGCGTCCTTCCCCGAGACGCAACCTACCTCCATTCTAAAATACTTACATATAAATCGGTTCAGCGGTTTAAGCGTGAAGAGATAATAGACAGATAGACAGTTACTTTCGCATTTATTCGCATAATTAATTAGGGGTTTGAATGTCTTGATCATTTTTGTGTATTTACCAACGTCTTCAATCTAAATGTTAATATTTTTCCTTTTTATTGTGGGACGTACCACATTTCAATATTTTCAATGTTGGTCAAAGCGACAAAATAATCCTTAAGAAAACTTACCCACTTGTAATTATTCCGAGTAGCTGATCCAAAAAGATAATCCTGACAGTAGGTACCTAAACTAAGGAGCAAAGACGACTCTCATTGAATTGCAAATTGTTTTGAGCCCCATTATCTGCCTCAATGGCTTAGTTAATAACGAGTGCCTGATTCAGAGCGGGACTCCAAATCACAGTGGAAATTACCTACCCATTGTAAATCGGTAGGTACCTTAACTTCTCTCACACATGGAAAATCGTTTTTCTAGGCTACATAAATATACTATGGTTTGTTTAAATTGATAGTAAATCAATTTAATTATTATATAAAGCAGAGCAATGTAGGTTTTTTGTAATTGTAAAAGGTTTTCGAAAACCTCAATCTCGACGAAACCAACGATGGTTCATATTTGCCTGCTGTTGGTTTGAATTTCGTAAATAACGTTTGGAAGTAAGGAAAATATAGGGAGAAACATGCTTTTGCAGCTGCACATCTGTAGAGGAATTGAAAGGTGTGTCTGAAATCCTGAATTTTCATTAGGATAGCTTGGGACTAGAGTCTGTTCGGAAAGCGAAGAGTCGTGGAATGTATGGGGCCCAATACATCCCACGACTCGACTCTTCTCTTTCCGCACAGACTCTATAACTTAAACAGTATCTTGTAAAATAAGATTAGAATAGAATAGAATAGAATAGAATAGAATAGAATAGTTTTTTATTCGTAAACACACAGACAACAGACATACATTGAAAAAACATAGTGAAAAATAAAGTGTCACGAAATGTCCAGAAATGTGTGTATTAGTGTCCAGTTTTACCTAGAAATGGGATAAATATAGAATGGTGGCGATAATGATCACGATTAATGCAATCAGTGGGTTTAAAAAAACTACCTACCTGTTTTATCTTAAGATATCATGAGTAAATGAACCGCTAGATTCCTCCAGCGTAGTCGTAAATATCCACAATGATTATGCCTACTCGCAAACATAAGTCACTACCTATCCTATACGTAAAGAACCTCGCGATGGTAGATTAGATATAAATACAGTTGAATAAGTTCAGTCTGAGGACGAGATAAATCTAGCGTGGGTTTGGGCTTCTGTTTAAATTGCACAAGCTATTAAGATCCTCCCAACGGATACCGATAGGATATAGGTACAATATCATTAAACATATACCTACCTACTTAACTATATATTTTATGTACCTACAAGGAACGTGATTGTCATATTATTAAAAAGAAGGTGGAATTTTGCAATTTTCAATTTCTTTATTCATAACGTAAGTTTTTCTTTCTTGAAAAATACGTTTATTGAAATAGGTGTATTTTTTAGCATTGTTTTCATCCAGAAGTAATAAGATAGGACTTAATTACTTACCCGTAACAATTTTCATGATTACCCTTTGTAAAAAACTGGACTATTTACCCAAAAATGTTGAACCATATTTTCTGGAAAATTAAACTTTCCAAAAATACAAAAAAAACATTGTACGTCCACAGAAATGATCATAATTAGGTATGTAGGTAATGGAATTAACGGCTTGTGTGTGTTTATTATAACGTTTCATCTTGTTCATATATGACATGTGAACCGCGAATTTCCTCGTTTATATCGTTGTCATAATTCGTTTTTATCTGCTTACCTTGTTTCGGTGCGTATTAACATGAACCCACCTCATACATCGAGCGTTATCCTTATTCCAAAAATGTTTAGCTGGATTAGCGCTTACATTATTTGAAAAAATCTATATATGTATAATAAAAACCTATAATTCATCCTAAAATCCTATATCCGGAATTGGCTGAAATTTTTGTACATATATGACTCATACAAATGCAAAGATTGTATTTTAGGACCTGTATTTAATTTTTTTATTTTTATACTTCATTTTTTTAATGGACTCCAGAAATCAAAAAAGATTAACCAATTTGACTGTACTTTGTTCTTAGCTGTATAAGAAAATACGAACAAATTATTATAAGCCCTATAAATAATAGCGTGCCCTTTAGTTTGCTGTCGTAGGCTGTTAAATATATCACCGAAAGAAAACCCGAATGGTGACTACTAACGGTGCGAATAGCTTTTTTTCGGCAATATATTTTGATTTATATGAATTATTATAGGGTCAGTGTCAGTATGAAACCAAAAGGTGCCAACGACGGAATGATGCGGTATTTGAGTAATAAGAACACGGGTTATCCCGGTCCATTCACGGGTTAAATTTCGGTGGCCGAGGCCGCACAATCGGGGATTATGACATTGATTTGTTATGCAAAATGAAGGGTCCCGGGTCGGCGGTTTATCTGTCCTGCGGCTGAAGCTGTGGATATTGCCCTATTTTTTATAACCAATCAGCACTGTATTCATGGTTCCATTTTTTATATGTTATGATGAAAGATTAATCAATGATGAACATTTTGCAAAATTTATTTGTTAATTCTCACCAAGCTTACAAATTGAATCTGTTAAACTCGCAATCGCTCTTTTGGACCTCAAAAATAGAACTACGCTGACTTGAAATTAAATGACATCTAATAAGTCTAATAACAAATCACACACATACACAAACTATAATATACATAACCAGATTTTAAGGTATACCTATAATTACTTTTTTGATGCCCGAACCGGATTTCAAACATCTGTTGTTTATGATTTCTTGTCTCATATATAATCATTATGCTCTGAGTAGGTATTTGATTGGAGGGACACAAGTCACATTATATATTCATGATCAAAACAAATAGGTACCTTTCTTGTTTGAAAAATTCACGAGCCAAACCCTTACAGGCGTCCAAACGAGCGAACATGAAAAAAATGTCTTCATCGATCTAGGTATTTCCCTTTTACGCGACGAAAAAGCGAGTTGGAATAAGTCAAGCAGCGAGGGCAGGACATGTCAATTTGTCCACGTCACGGCGGAATTGATGCCGGCCGGTGACAAGCCCGCCGCATACACAAACACAATTACACAAACGAGCCCAATACGACCCGACATGTCACGTACCTATATGTATATACTAAGCTTTTGTATGGGGAAGGCCTTCGCAACAGTTTGACATGTGCGCGAAATTATTTTTAGCACCGTGTGTATCAAATGTTTGTTTAGAAACAGTAGCGAGGTGTCCATATACTTAACCCCGGTACCCATAAGCTTGCCTTAAAACATAGTGCTGAAGCTCCTAAAGAGAACCTACTTTTGGAAAATCGATTATGATTGACCTGACGCCAAATGTGTTTTTTTTTTTACTTTATTTACTCAATAAAAAATACACAGTAATCCATTACACATATTTTTTCGCCAAACAGCATAACAGTTTGTTGGTGAACGTTAGCACTCAATAATCTTCCTTAATCTACTGTGTAAGGTATAAGTAGGTACTATCGGCAATACACTTACCTGACCAGTCGTTAGGCTTTATCTCATTGCAACAAGGCTCAAAACCGGTCAGATAACTGTGACGCCGATGGAATATTTGTTAACAGGTAACATACTTAAATACAATCTTATATCTAGTACTATGCTATATTATATAGTAATATGTTTATTCTAAACAAATTTAACCATTAGGTACCTATGTTGCACTTTATAGCATTATAGGTAAAGTAAACATTATAGTTTCATACAAACTTATTTAATCCGAATCTTATTATCCAGAACATTACGTCGATAATTAAATGAAATAACTTAAGAACGAAAAACAGGTTAACACCACGTTAATCTGTTTTTGTGTAATTGTCTAATAAAAACACTTTTAGTTTATATTTAAAGGACAATATGCTACTACAGTCGTCTTCAGATGGGATTACATTATAGATTCTCGGTATTAGGTGTCACTTTGTGCCTATTGATTTTTTCCGTTAAAGTTCAAGTATAGGTACGGTTTCTTACATTAATACGAGAAATCATAAAACAATATAAGGCCGAAATCATTTGTCAAGTACAACCGCGATGAACAAGTAATTACGTCTACCTAGCAGTAGATTTGGGATGAGAATTTATGGCTTTGGCAAAAATTACGGAAGTTAATTTGCTTCCAAATGTTTTATTAACGAAAGTTGCGGGATTCAATGCGTCATTCTGTCTGAACAAGATGTTGAGATCGCGAATTACGAGTTTGATATTTTTAATTTTGTTTAATATTTCAACACGTTACATACATAAGTTTGAAGGACTGTCTCTGTCTCCCACGTTGTATAAAGTTAAGGCGTCTTAGGGGCTGGCAATAATATAAGTTCTTTGCCAAATTCAGCGACACCACTTCTAAAGGGGCCCACGGATTAACAGTCCGCCGGACGGTATCAGCCTGTCAGTTAGAACAAAATTTTGACAGTTTCGAACAACTGACCTTCCGGCGGACTGTTAGTCAGTGGGCCCCTTAAAATGAAAATCAAAACTTCTTTATCTGCTTTTCTATCGCTCGAATATCCAACAGCGAGATCAGAGATTTTTAATATTTGTATTTATGTAAATTGTGCATTTTTTTATGTAAATATAAACATATATTACAGTGAATATATATTATATGCATACTAAGTATTCGAAACTTGTGCTCACTACCACCGTTAGGTATCTGTTACGTACTAATAGGCATTGTTGACGCTTTAAATTTGCGTGGTTTCTTTCAGAAAATTGAAACCGCAGAAGAAAACTGTGGGCTAATTATGCAAGACATTTGTTTATCATTCGTTTTCATTGCAATCGCTATCATTTGGTATGGCGAACTGCCAAATTACTACTAATAACCTTCGATGCGGAATGAAAGATCTTTTTATAACGAGTTTCGCAAAGTATAGATCCTTAACGCTAATTACTTAACTTTGGGTTTTCCATTATTTCCATATAGGTACCTAGTGCTCATAAACTTCAGTACCTATAATGAGCATACAGTCTGTTACCGGCAAGTGGGCTTTTTTTAAAACAGGGCTTTTTTTAAAGTACCATTGTTCTTTAACTTAACCATGACCTTAATTTAATTAATAAACTAAAATTCAGACTTTATTAACTTTCTAACAAAACTTTAATTGCCCGCAATGTACAGCACAGTAAATTGACAAGTAAGTTCTAATGACAGCTCTTCATACTTTGTTTATTACGAAGTTTATTTCAAGATGCACTTAGGATAACTACACCAAATTAAAGCCACTCTGGCCCCTATTTCACCACGGTGACAGGTGCGACAATTGTCGACATCACTGTTACTGACGTCACAGGCCTCCATAGGCTACGGTAACCGCTTACCATCGGACAGACGGTGTGCTTGTTTGCCACCAACATGTTAATAAAATAAAAACTCCATTATATCGCCAATTAATAAGTACTTATTTTGCGAAGCGAATGACAATTGTCACAAGAAACACGACAATTGTCAGTAATTCTTGACAGCAATGAGTTCTGTGTCGGAATTTCGTGACAATTGTCGTGTTTCTTGTGACAATTGTCATTAGCTTCGCAAAATAAGTAGGTACTTATTAATTGGCGATATAATGGAGTTTTTATTTTATTAACATGTTGGTGGCAAACAAGCACACCGCTCGTCTGATGGTAAGCGGTTACCGTAGCCTATGGAGGCCTGTGACGTCAGTAACAGTGATGTCGACTATTGTCGCCGTGGTGAAATAGGGGCCTGGTCTCATTGATAAAGACTTTACTACCAACTAAATTAAACTTAAATACAAACCCCACATTTTAATAAAATAATACATTAACCCCACATAATACGAGTACTTGACGTTGGTTTGGTACCTGTCTGAAGTGCTCGAGAATCCTTTCCTCAACTTGCACTGGCATGATCCCGTGCATGGCCCTTTCAGGCTGACCAGGGGCGATTGGCCTATTCTCACAAACTCGCTGATAAGCCGCTGTTATCAATCGAGCATTGTGTGGATGTCGTCAATTTGGGAAGTGTTTCCTATAAAGCCTTAAGCCTTGAGCTGCAGTTCCACGTGTATCAACAACTCTCGAGCATTGTAACCCATTTTAAAGAAAAGCTAATACCAGTTTTTCTAATATTTTTTGGTTTGTTTTGACAACCCGACGTGTTGACGACTTTTGAAATTGTCATGTCAAAGTTGACAAAAAACTCTTTAATTAATGTATTAAAAACTCCATACATGAACCCAATGATAAGGACGACAATAATTTTACGATAGTTGTCTCAGTTTTTTACCCTCGTACCACGACATGCCTTGTATATACGGTCAGCCAAGAAAGTGGTCTACCACTTTTCGACTCTATCAATCAGATGATAGAGTCGAAAAGTGGTAGACCACTTTCTTGGCTAACTATACCACGTGCGTTAGCGATATGAGTAACGACAATTACGCAGTACACCCACTACATTGCGTGTGCGAATTTTGGAAATTTAATTGAGCAGTTAATTTACATAATTATGATTTGCTAATACACGCAAACAACTGCAAATGGATCATATTATTACCAGTTTTAATAAAAGCCCGCATGCCGGTAACACACTGTATATCTATATTTTTATACCCATACCTATGTCAACAACAGTGATTTGAAAGGAAAGGATAAATACCTACTCTATCTATATATTTACTACCTGTATATAATAGGTATTTAATCTAGACACTCGGTAGTGTGCCCGGCCAAGTTTGAAGAAAAAACCTTATAATAAACCTACCTACATAGTAAAAGTAGGTCGAGTAGAAAATATCTAACAATGATAGCTTAAGTAACCAACGTCATCACATAATTTTATTAGTTGAACCGTCATAAAGCAGGGAAGGTCAGACCCGTACTTCCCTAATTCATAATGGAAATTGATTATTCTGTGGACAGGGTGGTTCCTTTTATGTTTTCGCCAAAATGTTTTTGTGCTTCTATTATCAACACTATTAAGTTAAGAACTAATTGACTAAGCGAAGTACAAAGTGTATAGAACTTTTTTAATTATAATGCGACCAAAAAATAAAGATCTGATATTCAAAAAATACAGTTTCTTTCTCGAAATTAGCTCTCACGATTGAAATATTATATTTGTTGTCTGATTCTATCCAAGACATAAATTACCTACCTATTGAGAATTACCTACTTACCTACTCATATGAAGAAGAAGAAGAAAGCATTTATTAGCACAAATAACATAACCTTAAAACTAAGAATAGTTACACAAATTGAAAAGTTGCGCTGAATGGTCCTCACTCAGCTAGGTGTCACGGTACCTATGAGCCACATGGCACATACCGCAACGCTGATTTTCAGTAAGGCCCATTGGATCGACTAGGTGGCTGTCAGTAAAGGACACAATGTACGAAAATATCTATAGATATCACATATCTATAGAGTTAGACCAAGATAAGTCTGCAACGATTTTGATAGCACACGCAGTGCAAGTGTTATTTATACGTCATAATTTTATAGAAGTTTGTCGTTTAAAATAACACTTGCACTGCGTTTGCTATCAAAATCGTTGCAGACTTGTCTTGGTCTAACTCTAGTTGAATTAGAACGCCTGTATTTATTAAACCAGCAATATCTTATAAAAATAATGCAAAAGTTATTGTAATCGTTCGTTTACCTACAAAATTTAGGAACATACATTACCCAATCGATTTAATCTGACAATTCCTTTTGTCTTTCTGGACAATGCTCGACTGCCCATAATGTCTCGTTCCGTTCCGCATAAAAGGGGAATTTTAGAACGTTGAGCGCTCATATATTTAAACATCGTTAATAATATCGTTTGTAGCGCTAATTAGGACTGTTCTTCTATATACGGAACAGCACTCGCTTTTAATTAGGCGGCTGTATCTTAACATAAAATGTAAAAGATATTTTATTAATGTAGACTGTAGGTATACAACGAAGGCTTCTTTTAGATATGAGTAGGTACCTACCTGAAAGTTTACAAACGCAACCCTATTAATAAACCTCAGCTATTTGTTGTCTGTCCGGCGGCTGTATGCTGTATCTAAAGAAACATAAGTATTCAGTATACACTGTATTTTTTTACAGAGTAGGTAGGTATACGTTGTAACGTAGATACGTTACGTAACCTAGGTTACATTTATAAAATTAAATTAGATTGATAAATAACTTGTAACACTTTAATATTATTTTTACAAAACTGTTCCTTCTTATTACGACTCACTGTACTTCGTGCAACACTCTTTTGTTCGAAGTAAACCGGCTAGCGGCGTCCCCGTCCCGCGGACCCTCTCTCCGCGCGGGCCCGCGCGCGAGTCGATCAGAGTCAGGACAGATCTAGCTTTCGTCGCCGGCGCACGCTCGCTTGCCCTCGCGCAGCGACGTCTGTCGTGCCCGGCGAGAATTAATTTGTTCGATTGTATTTATTCATTCCGTTCCTGCACTCATTTAGTGCAAATGGAATCATTTTTTAGTGTATTAAATCCCCTTTGGGTAAGTGTTGAACATTTCTTACGCTTATTCTAAGCAGGTAGATTTAAATGTTATTTCTAACGGCTATTTCGCTATGCTATTTCTTTGTGTGATTTTGCTTGCCACTTAATTTAGGTACTCTTGCAATCATTCCACTCTTATTTCATCTCGTTTTAATTGCTAAATTGTGTTTATTTAAAGTCTATGAGATAATTTAATTTCCAGTAATTTTTTAAATTCAAAATTTGACCGTTAGATCCTATACTCAGTTTTGTTTTATAACTTGTTCTTTTAAACATAACATCAGTGCAAAGTGTAAACTCCGTCTGACTGTACCATTCCGCACATCACCAAACTTTCACCATCATCATCACGCAGTACTGCTTCCTGCTTTGCTTCTTGCCGTGCCGGGTACAGTCAGCGGAGACATATTAAGAACTTTCCTTTACACAATGGAAATAAATTCCAGGGAGCCTAGTTACAGCTAAGACCGTAGCCGTGAAGACAGCCCGGCAGTTCCTGAGCGGCCCCAGCTGACGTCCCTCAGCTCGTCCGTCTCCTAACCCGCAGTGGCTCCGGCAGCTTCAGGGGAGTACTTGCGTGGTGGAACTGTCCTCGGAGCAAAATCAGTACCGGCCTTGAACCCTACCCTACGACCTATTCGTGTGCTTGCGGCGGAGAATAAAATTAGTTACTTTTCTTAACTCTTTGTTTAATTTCCTCTCCGCCTACCCGTAGCACTGGCGCCTCACCGTGGTTTTTTTAAATAGGGTCTGATTTTGCTCTGAGTGGGTATCTGTGGTTTGTGTGTTTGTGTGGTGTTTTGGTTTTTTTATTTTTTGTGAAACGTTTTTTTCCTCTTTTTATTTTTTGGTTGCCAGCAGCTACAGTGTACGGAGTAGTGTATTGTTGTAAATTTGTTTGCAATCTATTTGTATCGTACGCACTGTATAGTCAGCCGCATTTGTTGAATTATTTTTTTTGTTACTTCTTTGGCAATTTTTTAATTGTAACCGTTATCAGTAGTCTTTTCATGAGTACAGTCGGCCTTATCAAAGAGTGTTTTTTAATTTTAACTAAATCTGTTTTTTTTTTTATTTTCTACATTTACGCTCCGTACGCATTAGTTGCATTTAAACGCTTTTTTATTTTGTGTTGTTTTTTTTCTCTTTTTTTTCTTTTTTTCCTTCTTACAATTTTGTTTCGGCTTTTAAAGAAAAACAACCAAAAACGTTCGTAACTTATTAATTACTATTGTAACAGACGGAGTTTTTTTTTGTTGTTTTTTTAAATCTGTTCAACATTTACCCAATTTTTCTTGACATATTTAAAAAACGAATGGCTTTTACAATTAAATCTTGTCACTTCCAAATACTGTACGCACAGTGCGGAAATTGCGTAATCAATTGCAAGGTGTGGCCTCGTTTTCCTTCTGGAGATAATCATTTAATTTTAAAATAAGTAGTGATACCTCCTATTTAACAAGTGTACTTGTAGGGTGTCTAGTTCGTGTAACGAGATACCTCATTATTATTTTGTAATTGTGCGTTAGTAATTTTATTCTTGAACGTATTTTCGAGTAATTACTAATGTTCTTTATGCAAGCGTGAAGTATGAATGAAGATTTATGGAAGCGTGTTAACAAGTGCTTAGTTCTGCGGATTTTATTTCATTTAGATGACATAAAATCCTTGACCACGCGCCGGGGTATTGTAACGTAGATACGTTACGTAACCTAGGTTACATTTATAAAATTAAATTAGATTGATAAATAACTTGTAACACTTTAATATTATTTTTACAAAACTGTTCCTTCTTATTACGACTCACTGTACTTCGTGCAACACTCTTTTGTTCGAAGTAAACCGGCTAGCGGCGTCCCCGTCCCGCGGACCCTCTCTCCGCGCGGGCCCGCGCGCGAGTCGATCAGAGTCAGGACAGATCTAGCTTTCGTCGCCGGCGCACGCTCGCTTGCCCTCGCGCAGCGACGTCTGTCGTGCCCGGCGAGAATTAATTTGTTCGATTGTATTTATTCATTCCGTTCCTGCACTCATTTAGTGCAAATGGAATCATTTTTTAGTGTATTAAATCCCCTTTGGGTAAGTGTTGAACATTTCTTACGCTTATTCTAAGCAGGTAGATTTAAATGTTATTTCTAACGGCTATTTCGCTATGCTATTTCTTTGTGTGATTTTGCTTGCCACTTAATTTAGGTACTCTTGCAATCATTCCACTCTTATTTCATCTCGTTTTAATTGCTAAATTGTGTTTATTTAAAGTCTATGAGATAATTTAATTTCCAGTAATTTTTTAAATTCAAAATTTGACCGTTAGATCCTATACTCAGTTTTGTTTTATAACTTGTTCTTTTAAACATAACATCAGTGCAAAGTGTAAACTCCGTCTGACTGTACCATTCCGCACATCACCAAACTTTCACCATCATCATCACGCAGTACTGCTTCCTGCTTTGCTTCTTGCCGTGCCGGGTACAGTCAGCGGAGACATATTAAGAACTTTCCTTTACACAATGGAAATAAATTCCAGGGAGCCTAGTTACAGCTAAGACCGTAGCCGTGAAGACAGCCCGGCAGTTCCTGAGCGGCCCCAGCTGACGTCCCTCAGCTCGTCCGTCTCCTAACCCGCAGTGGCTCCGGCAGCTTCAGGGGAGTACTTGCGTGGTGGAACTGTCCTCGGAGCAAAATCAGTACCGGCCTTGAACCCTACCCTACGACCTATTCGTGTGCTTGCGGCGGAGAATAAAATTAGTTACTTTTCTTAACTCTTTGTTTAATTTCCTCTCCGCCTACCCGTAGCAACGTAAAGAAAAATAAATGGTAGGTATAGGTAGTTAGAGCGTGAGTTCGACTCGAACTTGGCCGTTTTTCTTTCTCACGAAAGAAACCACAGAATGTAATTATTACATTAATTTTCATACGCGTGAATACAGTAGGTTTTCATCGTAAAATGTATTTATTTATCGCAGTATATTACCGCTGGCCCAGGTGGCCGCAATTATATTCGCAATTTAAGGTGGTTCGCTTTCCATACAAAAAACAATTGCGTTATATTAAGTATTGCGCAAATAAACATTGGAAAGTAGACAGATGTGCACATATTTATGTAGTAATAGTGTGTAATTACTTAATATAACGCAATTGCTTTTTGTATGGAAAGCGAACCACCTTAAATGAAAGCCTCCGTTGCGCTCGTTCGGCGGAATATGACGCGCAATGATTTATTCACTCACTGACGGCTGATCGCGATTAGTGATGCGATTTCGGGAAAAATTCTGGTACTAGCAATAAACGTCAGATAATTAATTAACCTACGTATCCCTGTATCAGCCTGTATTAAAGACTTACATAATATTTTTTTTATGATTATGCGGAGCGGAGTTGAGTGATACTGATAACGCAGTGGTGGGAAATATGTAATATTGAATTTGACATGTTTACACGAATATTATCGAGTGAACGTCTAGGCTTGACATAAGTATATACTCAAATTCAAATTGACATTTTTAAAGATGGTCAATGTAAAACCCCCAACGCCAATCGTACAAAGTGGTCATACAAAAAGAGCCTGTGTATGATTCTGATAATTTACTCTAAAACAACCTCGATACTCAGCTAGTTTATTCTTTTACCTATACCTAGTTAAGTCAACAAAGCTAAGTGAACAAAGCTAAGTCAACATTATATGTAAAAAAGACATCATTAGCAGTTTAAAAAAAATCTGAACGAACGTAGAGCCTAGAACAGGCGACCTTAGGTCTTAAATTCAGTGGGATCTTAATGAAAACTGATTATGTGCTAACACAATCCGCTTTCGCGCCGGAATGGAGAAGGTAATTTCATAAATATAGTAATGGAGCTGTAATGTCGTTAGTAGGCGTTAATCGAAACCCTGAGGCAGGAGTGGGTATAGAGTCTATAAATATATGTATAATATATTATATATATATATGCTACATATAATATATATACACTCTTTCCCTAGTTAAAAGTGTTAAAGCTAGTTTTCTGGAACGCTTCGGTTTAGAAAAAAACCATTTCAAACTAGTTTTCAGCAAGACGTTACTGAAAATTTATTTTAACTAGGGACAACAACACATACATATATGTACAACAAAGTTAATAAGAGAACTTGTACTCATTTCACATGGCAGATTAGAAATTAATTAAATAAGAGTCGGCAGAGAGCATTCTTTGCTTACTTTAAAATAATATTAGCTTTCCATGTCATATGTATATACAGGATGACCTTAGCCATTGGACAAACCCTGAAATCCCACGTAGGGTTACTTCTCAGAAATGCTCTAACGGTAATATTTTTTTAATTAGAGCAAAAAATAAAAAAATAAATTATCAAACAAAAGTTATTTCCAATAATCAACAACATAAAGAAAGATACTGTATTAATAATTGGCAGTGCTTTTGACAATTTGTTTGAAAACGTGCGGCAATGATGACATTTGTCAAAAGTCAGAATCTTATTAATGTCATAATAAAAAAGATAATCAAAACGGTCGAAGAAGGTTTCATACTATTTATTACCTCAGGAGCTACTAACACATACAGGTTGCTCCAAAGTAAAAAAATCGTAATTTGTTAATTTCTTCGTAACCGCTACACCGATTGTTATGATACTTTGTATACTGGTTCTAAATACCCTAATGCATATGTACATTTCGGCTTTGTCCAATGGCTAGGGACACCCTGTATATAGGTATGTATAATTTAAGGCAGCTAATAGGTATATACCAAAATTCAGTTTGTCTTTCTTCGGTACATTATACCTACCAAATACATATTTTGAATAAATAAGCGAGTAACACCGTATGTATGTCTACTCTTCATTTTCCATCAATTATTCATGGTTTTAATTGCGTCGGAATAGGGATCATCCGTAAAATACAAATTCACCACGCAACAGGGGCATGCAGGTTATCCCTGGAACCCACACATGCAGATGATAATAAAAAGGGATAGGAATATGTATGCAAAATTGATGTAGGTAACAAAACACCACACTGATTTAAAATTTCACGATTTATAGACATTATTAAATTATAAAACAGGACTTAATCGCCGACGTTTCAAGGACGGCGTTGTCCGCGTGGTCTCGGAGAAGACCAAAAGACAATAAATTTAATTTAGTTAACATTAATGGCGTTATTTATAATCGCGCTAAATCAAAAATTAGCTAATAATCTTTTGTTTTTATATGTCATTTTGACTTATATATTTGAAAGAAAGAGATAAAACATAAATTAACTAATTGAGACTTGTAACGTTATGAATAAGGAGGTAAAAGTATACCTATACTTACATCTGATTTTCTATTTCTATGACTAGTTATTATTGTCTGTCAGCTTGTAAAGGTGACGCGCATACGAATGTTGGTACACAAGTACACATCCTCGGTTACTAATATGTAATTAAGTACCCATTTATTAATGTTCCTACTCATTAACTAGTAGCAACGCTACCATTACGTGTTCCCAGTCGCCAAAATTACGTCCTCATTCCAAAATGAATTTACTGCACCGTTGTCACGTAAAAAGAGCGTAAATTTTATTTAGAAAGGCGGGCGAATTGTTTCCACGTTTTACAGTAGAAATTAGGATGCGTTTCAAACATTTGGTACGAGTGAGGAGTCTTCCGTCGCGGTACTTGGAGTTGTTGCACAAAGCAGTGTCAATCAATAACGAATTTCTTTTCAATTTATATTCCGGGTAATAAAATGCGGGCTATATATCGGGTATTATTTCGTTTGTTTATCTATTTGCCTACTTTTCGCTCGAATATGCAAGAAGGATATTTTTTTATTTCTCCGAAAATAAAATTAAGTTTCTATTCTTATATAAAATATTTGTGTGATGATTTTTACATGTTTTACGAGTATTATGTATATTGGGTTTAATTCTATGAAATATGGAGTTTTTGCAGCATACATACGAGTTCCAAGAGATACAGACAAAAATCCAGCTTAAAAAGGCACGATGCTGTCGGCTGAATTTAAACTAAAACACACATTACACCAGACATTGCAACTAGATCGAACAATTTCCAACTCCACGTACAGAATTTGATGTCCCGAAAGCAAATATCCGTTTGTATGCTTTTTTAAGTAAACAGCGACTGCAAACTGGTCACTGCCAACGGTGTTTTACTTCCTTCTACTTTATACAGTATTTTTTCTGTGTAGGTACTTTTATAACCAGCTTCATAGGTAATAAATATTGAATACGTGAATGTAATGTCAATTTTTTTTAAATAAGTATGTAGGCTGTGATAATTAGCTAAATGCATGAACTTTTTGAAAGATGTTATTCGATTTTACTTCCCGTGAGATTAAAATGATTCTTATACTTAACACGTTTTTATTTTAGCAATAAATTTTTTAAAATAATAATAAATCTAAATTTCCTCTCTGAAAAGAAAAGCCTGTCTACGTAAAGTAAATTGAAGGAACGAGAGCGTAATTGACATAATTAATTTTAATTTCATTTGAATAAGCAAAGAGCAATTACTGACGCATCTCAAGCACCCTTCTTAACATCTTGAATTATATAGGTTTAAATATAAATAAAAGCGTTTAACGTAACCTCAGTACGTAGTCACAAACTTTTAAAACATTATAAACTTCCACCACCACCACCACCTTGGAGTGTTCCGTACCTAAGTACAAGAAGCTCAATAGGTGGGTAGTGGGTACTGTTACCGTCAAAACAGCATATTCCGACATCCTTTAAGGTAGGTGGGGCAATACAAAAAACACATCTGTCTTAAATTCATTGATATTATCTAGGTAAAACCTGAATATAATAAATATATGATCAATGTCAAGAGGGCGCTGTTGTCGTTTATCTTTATAGTGACAGTTCAGTATGGTAGGAGAAAAATTGTTCCAATGAAATTCCGCAACATGGCGCGTGATCATATAGGTATTACTGGTCAGGCTTTTACTTAATTATGCAGCTCCTAGTTCCTGAGTGATGCTTGTTAGATAGGTATGGACAGATAGATGGACGGTCGCGATTTAGCTGCGGAGCTCCAAAACGACAGGAGAACTATTCATTATCTACTAAAAAAATATTTTATTTTTCTTTTTTTCGAATCCGTTCTAAATTAAATTTGTGGAGAGGCGTTCAAGAATTCGTTAGATAGCTGGCAGGCCTCCAACCGAGCACGAATCTACCTTTTCCTTCAAGCTCTTTTTGCGTCCGTTCCAGTAAATAGGTTTTAAGTAGGTATACTGTTTTGCTTATATAAAGAATTTTCACAATGCATTGCTAGATTGCACTAGTACCTACTACTCGTAATAACAAGAATGAAGTACGGCAGTTGATTTTAGCGCATAAGTCGGTGTTTGTGTCAATATTTGTGACCGGAGGCAAACAGGCCCGCCCGGGTAAACATCCTGCTGGCTTCCATAAGACGGCTTATGGATAGAGGCAATTATGAGCCTCTGCGGCGCCTTATAACACTGCTAGACTTCCGATGGTATAAATCGGATTTAAACCGCTTATACTTAAAGTGCAAAAGTCGCCTACACTCCGCGATAACAATTCAGTTTTTATGACTGATTAGGTAATGTTATTTGAAGAGATGCCCCGAATAGTGGTTTTGGCCGAATACCAAATACCGAATATTCGGGCCCTCTCTCGGCCGAAGCGCCGAATATTCGGCATGACATGCGAACATTTTGAGTCACAATTATTATGAAAACTGTTCGCCAACAAAGCACAACGTTTGCTAAGATATATTTTTTGTTGAACAGAATTAATGACTGTAGTAGTCAATCAAATCAGACCCATAATAATAATAAAATTCAACAAAATGCTCAAATTTCTATTAGGGTCTTCGTATTTAACAACTTTCCAAGAATACATTTTAGATAATAAATATACGCTTTTGGTTATTTTTATTATGTAATTTTTCTTTTTAGGTAGGTACAACAGATATTTGGTATTCGGCCGAATGTTGCCGAATAATACAAAGTGGCCGAATACCGAATAGTTGACGAATATTCGTGGCATCTCTACGATTTTTACCTAACGCGTGTTCGAGTAGGTAATTGGTGGTATTACCCACCTATCATTATTATATTAAGGGTGTATTCTTTTCTAATTGTATTTGTGACACAACGATACAGTTTTACTTTAAAGCACGATAAGAACTCAAATTAAATTAGGTTAAGGTAGGTAAGTACAAGCATACTTAGATGTAAGAATAAGAACTCATAATGGGCTATCGGGAAGGACCACGGGAAGTACAGCTAAATTATTTTTTTATTCCCTTTAAGAGCTCTTCAAATTACATTGACAGAATAAGATTCGTATTTTTAATTCGTCGCATTTTAATCCCGGAAACATCTCAAGTCAAGTGGGATCAAGTCATCTTACGAAAGCACTCTATTCATTGCTCTCGTAATGAACGCTTTATTTCCGAAAGATCATAAAACGGGTCCACAATTCTAGATCAAGCATTTTATGACAACAATATTGGATTTGAACCAGAGACTAGTAAATAATAAAGACAAGCCGATAATAATCGTTTGTCCCTTTCCATCATACCAATACGTCGGAAAGGGACAAACGATTATTATCGGCTTGTCAACTTTAGTAAACGTTTATGAATAAGGGGGTAGTAAAATACAACCCCATCATGCACAACTGTGACAGTGGAAAAACAATGTGAACTTGGGATTGTTTTCGCGAGAATATGGTAAACAATTTAATGAGTTTCAAAATCTAACTTACCTACAGTTTTTATGCGTGGTAAGTCGCGGGGGAGTTTACCCTTATCGAATCCATTTTTTCATAAAAAACATACCTACAACCGATTTTTTTTTTTTTTTATCTATCATTTGGAAGTCGGTTAAAAATAATCATATCTATTTCTTTGTCACAGATAACACGTTGGCAGAAATTGCAAAAATTTACAAAACTTATCGAACGGAGCTAACATGACCAAACTTGTACTTTTTAAATTTTTCTTGCACGTATTACTGCTTGTTCTCTATTTTGGCCGAGGGTTAACTGGTAGATATTGCCTTCTGTTCGCCTTTTGTACAATTTTTACTGTGCAATCAAGTTTAAATAAATAAATACCCTATCAGTGTTTACATACTATCTTCGAACATAAAAACTGGCCTGAAAACAAATTTTTTCAGGCCAGTTTTTATGTTCGAAGATAGTATTTCGTTAAAGTAGTTCGTTATTTACATTTCCCTACAAGTATTCCATCGAACACGCCAACGGAATGTTTAATTTCCCTAAATCTTGGCAAGTATTCCAGGAGTGTCGCGACCACACCCCGTCTGAAGAATTTAGTACAAAAAATAGCCGCTAATGGCGCTTAGCAGACATCATCTTGATTAACTGCCATTCTTGCCAGGCCTTTTGCTATGCGGATCACTTATAATGTCACTTCGTTTTTTGAGAGAATATGATTGAGATCTTTACACAGAAAATATTATTAAAAGGATTATTTTTCGGAAACTGAGTAATATACTAACAAGTCTAACAACACATTGCTGTCCCGAGCCCTTTCTGGATTTAGCAACGACACTGATTAATAACTACCTACTAGGTATGCAAAGTACTTATTTTACGTAAAAACAAAATCTATCCAAACTATCTGGCTTACGAAATGTTTTATTTAAAAATAAACATATGATACGCGGAAACCTCGTTACGAACAAAAAACATTGTTACATTACCTTTTAAAAATACATTTTGTTTTTTTCTAATGACCTATGAATTCTCGTATACTGTAGGTACCTACACAATACTGAGGTACTTACTGTAAAAGGAAACGGGGAAAAAAACGAGTTCGTTTTATTTTCTAAATGTGCGTCTTTGGACCCTTCCCGTGTGATAAAACGGCAGCACCCTGCGGAACAGGAAACCCGAAATATCTCATGTGTTTCTTTTTCCAGTCAAGTATCCTGCATAGTCATTCAGAGCCTGTTAGACGGACCCTTCTGGAGCCAACTTATTAAGTTTACTTTACTCCTAGCTATAGGTAACTATTACTATAAACTATTCATTTATTAGTAAAAGTGTAGGTATCTATATTTTTCTTTGGCATGTTTTGATCGTTGTGCAATTTTAGTCAAAAAAGTAGCATATGTTTAATTGTTTATTGTCCATCCCCACGTATCAAATCAAAATCGGTTCAATGCACACCGGCACATCCATTTTTATTAATACCTAATTCAAACTCATTTATTAGCTTAATTAATTTGTTGGTTATACTGTTATACCAAACCAACTAATGTCTCTGCGGCAAATAACATTAACCGCAACACATTTCATGTCTGGATCAGCAATACCATCAAGCACCTTAACATGCGTATTTATCAAACATCCATTAAAGATATTAAGCGTTTCCCCGCACTTACACGACGCGATTACTCGTCATGCCCGCGTCGCGTCGTCACGGCGGTTGGCCGCGAGACGTCGTCGCCCGCCGTGACGGAGTGGCGCGGCACTAAGAGCCATCTAAATTGCTCATGACAGCAGTGGCTATATTAGATTATTTAAAAAGAGCTCGTACACGTGAGAATTTCACTCCATATACGTCGTTTTTGCTAACGGTGCTCCAGACCGCACGCGTCTAACACGCTCGCACGTCTGCTCTAAGTGATATCAATTACATGCTGAAGCGTAAATTTCAAACAGCGGATCATCGAGAATTCTGAGCTGATGAAGTCTAAGCTCAGGTATATAGACAAATATTTTTTGCCTTTTCATAGTTGGAAAAGTGGAAACGACGAAGATTTATTTTTTTAAACTTAATACGCGACTAAATACTGTTTTTAGTAAATAATAAGGTGTAAAAATCGAGACAGTAAAATAGTTGTTTCTAAGCTAGGTAAGTAATGTTAAAAAAATATTACACGTCAAGGTTTTCTGTAAGAGAAAACCATTATATCTACATACATTTAGAAATGAACCTTGAACTAAGTTTAACGCACCTATATACTTGTCTAAAACTAATTGATTTTATATCCAAATCTGTTCAATCTCCGCAATAAACGTAAATAACTTCTCGTTAAAGGGTTCAGGCGGAGTATGTCACTTTCTTAGGACGTCACATTCTGAGGACGTCACATTCTGAGTTCGTCACTTTCTGAGTACGTCATTTTCTGAGAACGCCACTTTCTGAGGACGTCACTTTCTGAGTTCGTCACTTTCTGAGTACGTCACTTTCTGAGAACGCCACTTTCTGAGTACGTCACTTTCTGAGTACGTCACTTTCTGAGAAAGCCACTTTCTGAGTACGTCACTTTCTGAGGACGTCACTTTCTGAGAACGCCACTTTCTGAGGACGTCACTTTCTGAGTACGTCGCGTTTTTTAGCATAGGTAAAAATGTATACTGCCAGCAACCAGATTAGCTGTTCGACATACGGTCGCTTTTATATCCTACATACCAATACCAATCTCTGTTTGCCTTACGCCTGACTGGTAGAGAATTCCATTTGGCAAAACGTCCTATGTTTCGTGCAATAAAGTGAAAAATAGAGAAATAAATAATAAAAAAACAATCTAATTATGTTTAAATCATTATTTAATTCAGAATACTTAGAAACTACAAGCACCAAAACATTTAGCCACAGATTGGAGTTAGGCCGGCAACAGCTTCGATTCAATACACATAAATGTTTCGCACAGTAGGAACCATGATTTTATCATTCGCCGCTGTGATTAGCTGGTGAAGGTATCATGGCAAGCTCGCTGACACCAGTAGAAGGTCATTCCCACATATTTACATTTAAACGGACTGCCGCTCCTTTCGTGACAACATATTCTTCAACATACCGCGTCTTCTGTCATGTCTCCATAAACTCACGTCTTTTTTTCTGATGATAGTGTAAATTTTGGATATCTGCGTATAAAAATCAGCTCTTGCAGTTTTGGTTCAGACAATATTTCTTCTCGTGTCACCTGTGGAGAATAGGCGTCATGGTCAAAGGATTTTTTCTTCATATCGGCAACGGCATATTCAGAATATATGTTCAGCCATCAATCACTTCTGCCTATGGAGTGATCCATACTCTCATAGTTCTCATGTTCTGCATATATTTAATGTAATTTATTTGTTTGTTTTCTTCCTATATAGGTTACACGATGAATTTTTAAATTAATATTACATTGTACTTTTAGCCGGACAATAAAAATCTATCATGTCGATGCCGATTTGACATCGCTGATTTTTTTTCTATTTAAAATCCGAAACTACAAAAAGGTTATAAAGTTTGTCAAAGGACTGTCTCATTTCAAACATAAACATACTATCTTTGTCTTACACTAGTACTAGCACCCAAAAGAAAAGGATGAGTGTAGTTTTTATTGTTCTTATTTAATGACAAATTTGTTTGACCACTTACAGTCCGTTAACTCTCAGAATGAACTTCGTTTTTCGGTTAAAATCGGACGTATTCGCGTAATAGAAAATGACAGCGTCGTACTGATTTAGTTGCAACTTGCAATCCAACACTCAAAACTATACAGGTGGTCTATACCACGACGTCCAAATTTTTTTTTAGATTCCTTAATTCAATTATAGAATATGTTAGCCGGTTTTTCGTAGCTTTCGAGTTATGAATTTTTGAACTTTTAACTTTTGTTAAGAAATTCCGGGCCGAACCAATTAATTTATTTAAAAAAACTATTGAACTTTTTTGAATGTTTCTTTTTATAACATAATCCTTTACAAACGACGCAGTTGCTTAAAAAAAATCAGCATCCTCACTTGGCTGCGAGTTGGAAAAAAAGACAAAAGTCAAAGTTTTACGTTCAAGCAGGTCAAGTTTAGTTAGATTTTACCTAATTAAAAAAAAACATGCGAGTTCAACGACTTTTGGTTATTCTAGAAACTGCTAGTCCCTACGTTTTTTTTAAAGGTAAAAAAGTGACAATAGTCATAATTTGACAGAGTCACCGCTCAAAGGAATCGAGGTGGAAAGTTCCCAAATTAGTAATCTGATAGCCCACGTAGTGAAGAATCTAAAAAA
This sequence comes from Cydia splendana, assembly GCF_910591565.1. Taxonomy (NCBI): domain Eukaryota; kingdom Metazoa; phylum Arthropoda; class Insecta; order Lepidoptera; family Tortricidae; genus Cydia; species Cydia splendana. The sequence goes on from NC_085964.1 coordinate 6,688,613, forward strand.
AAACAACGGGTTGCACTCCGGGAGTGCCGGCAGAAGTGAAAACTCAATGACATTGTAACAGTTTTTCGATCAGGTCACGTGTCCGTCTTACGTCTTACGAATCTTACGGTCACGTGACCTGTTGCGAGTTTAACATTTTTTCCCCATCACAAAAAGTGCACAGCGCCGCTAAAGAAGTTTTCACTTAAAAATTTTGGACATCGAGGTTTGTACCAACCTGTATAGAGTAGTTAATACCACCATAACTAGTAGGTAAATATTTAGATTCATATTAAAATATGTGACTTTTAAGTACTTACTGTAAAATTATTTACAAATTAAATTTAAAATTTTTGTTTTAATTTACTTTTTTATGTTAAAGTAAATTTTAATTAAAACTAGAGATTAAATAAAAAAATACACAAACTATAAAAAATATACTTACCTACAAAAAAATATGCCTGTTATTATTACCACTCTGTATAATTTCAGCGAGAAGTAGTAAATGACGGTGTGACGTTCTGCTTTCAAATTCTGATTCTATTTTATTTAGATTATGACAGGACTTCCGGTTCGAGCGCCATCTTGATGGCACGCGGCGAGATTAATTGATTCGTTTTTTGCTCATTAATATTGTTTAAAGTGTAATATCGATAGCCTATTATACAGTAAACTAATGTGGTAGTGTGCAGTGAATGGAGAATTTATCTTGAAGCACGTTTAACCATCATTTTGGAGTCTACGGCCGGTTGTCCACGTGTTTCTTGTAAAGCCCGCTATCGCTTTACAAGAGCTAAATCACCGTACACTGTCTTGTACTAACCGTACAATTTCAATCGTTTTACCCTGCTACTCAGCCTCAGCTTTTTAATCTGGTCGGAGAACATATAATGCGCCGTGTACTGGACGGCTGGAAGAGAGGTGTAAGGGTTGGCGGCCAATTAATAAGCAACCTTCGGTTTGCCGATGACACCACCATTATTGGCACCAATGAAGCCGAACTCTCGGAGTTATTGCGCAGGATCGAGGATGTCAGCGCAGAATATGGACTTCTCATCAATAGGAGCAAGACCAAACTGATGTTTGTGGACCGAGCGGACCAGATGCAGAGGACTTACGAACTGCGTGACCTGGATACGGTGCAGGAATTTGTGTACCTGGGGTCACTAGTTTGTAATAACGGGGACTGCGATAAGGAAGTGATAAGGCGTGGGCAAATGGCCAAATCAGCTGTCAACCGGCTGGGGAAAATATGGAAAAACAGAAACATCAAGCGCAACACAAAAATACGCCTCATGCGCACTCTCGTTTTCTCCATATTTCTCTATGCAGCGGAAACTTGGACCCTAAAAGCTCGCACAAGGGCAAGAATAGACGCGTTCGAAATGTGGTGCTGGCGCAAAATGTTGGGCATCTCATGGACAGCGCATCGCACCAACGTGTCTATTCTGAACGAGCTCAACATAAAAACCCGTCTATCTACTATCTGCCTCAGGAAAATCCTCGGGTTCTTTGGGCACTTGGCCCGGCGGGAACCCGACAGTCTAGAGAAGTTGATGATCGGTGGCCAGGTTGAGGGCAGAAGAAGCAGAGGCAGAATACCCACACGCTGGTTTGATGCCATTGAGGCAGTCACACGCGTCAAGTTCCAGGGCTCTATGCGGAAGGCAGAAGATCGGCCAGGTTGGAGAGCAATCCAAGAAAACGCAACTTATGGCGGTCACGACCCTCAGTCATGAGGTTACGACGAAGAAGAGAAGAAGAGACCCTGCTACTAAGACCTTGACACTGGCGAAATAGCCCCAATGGGCTGAAGCCATAATTTTAAAAGAATGAATGAATAGATTATGACAAAAAGTCAAATCGCAATATAGTCATCAACCAAATATTAAGCATAACGTCATTAAATTAGGGCTTGTTTTACATTGAGACAATAGGTATCCCTAACTTTTTGCGAGTGAGTAAGAAAGCAGAACAGCAGTAAGTATCACCTTCGCGTGCTACCGCCGATACCCGATGTATCTTTCTAAAATCCGAAGGTCATTCTGAGAGTTATGGAGAGATTTATATCGACGGACTGTAGATAATATGTTGCGCTAGCTTCGACCCGCGACTTCATCTGCTTGGAAATATGATGATCATGATGATATCGTACCTATGCTAAAAAACGCGCGTGACGTACTCAGAAAGTGACGTCCTCAGAAAGTGGCGCTCTCAGAAAGTGACGTCCTCAGAAAGTGACGTACTCAGAAAGTGGCGTTCTCAGAAAGTGACGTACTCAGAAAGTGACGAACTCAGAAAGTGACGTACTCAGAAAGTGACGAACTCAGAAAGTGACGTCCTCAGAAAGTGGCGTTCTCATAAAGTGACGTACTCAGAAAGTGACGATCTCAGAATGTGACGTCCTCAGAATGTGACGTCCTAAGAAAGTGACATACTCCGCCTGAACCCGTTAAAGTGAGTGTTCTGTGAATAGTCAATAATTATCAGACCAATCCAGTTTAGTAGGGTGGCGCTTAGGTCAATTAGTACTATAATTAGTACTCGAATCACGTTGGTAGGCATATATGTAAGTGGCAGGGCTTATATTTACTATATTTGGCCTATTTACTACTACTACTACAATTTAGAAAAATTTATTGGAAATATTATTATAAAAAATAATTTGGATTTAGATTGGTTATGTGATGTATTGCTTTTGTTATAGGTACTACCTATCTTTATTTTTTATTTTTTTCATAGGTTGGTTCACAACTACCTAAAGGTAGATAGCTAAGATAGCTTTTGCCAACACGAACTCAATACCTATAATAATATGATTATATCCTTGAAAATAGTTAATAAAAATTATGTTTTTACTTAGCTGACAGTAAAGGTTTCTATTTACATTGGTGTCGTGGGCTTACTGATAGCATTTCTGTCACATTTTCCCACAATTACAATATCTAGGTACATGTCCGTTACCTACTTCTTTATATTGCCTTGAAGCATGTAGGTACTTACGTGTAACGTAAGACATCGTTGGAGCACAAGCAATTCCCCAAAATGACTGAACAGTATCAAAGCCAAAGGGAAGGCACTTAATTACAAACTACTGGCATGTGCTATTGGATCTAAATTTTGAAGTTTTGGTGAATAAGTAGCGTTCAGACGAATAGTTCCCGCCACAACGCATATTGCATTCTCTTTGCTTTTCTACATTGCCAACATAAAGTAAATGGATGTATAGGTACCTAGAAATAGAAAAATCGGAGATCATTTTCTGATTTCGATTTTATCAAACCACTTTATGTTATCAACGTTGGTTGGATTTCAAAAATGTACTCTCTCACAGAAGGATTACTGACTTTATTCTGTCTGGCAATTTATGACGGATACCTAATTTTTCTATCCCAAAAGTACATAACCACGTACAAACCTATACTGGACGGACCGATAGTCGTTCGCATATATTATGTAGGTAATCCGTAATAGGCTGGGGTCGAAGTGCGGTCACATTTGTACCGCGGGAAAACCGTAAAATTTGCATAGCAGTTGTATATTACGATTATATGCGGTGCTTCAGTAATTATTGTCGTCTGTGTACCAAAGGCAAACTTTGGCTTGCAAATTGAGAATTAAGTACTTTGTGTTCGAGTAGCGATAATATCTACATACATAATAAGCATTTATACTAAGTTCCTAGAGGTAGTATGTATATATATTGAAGTTTCAGAACAGCGGTAACCCCTTTAATAATATCTACTGGATAAATTTATTAAAACTATACAATAATATAATATACTTACACAACACCTACTTAGTTACGTAATCGACTTTATGGACCATTTTTGTTCACCGGGGACCGTCTTAAAAATTATCTGAGTAAGCACATAATTTTCCCTCATAATACTTTATCTCTTTCAAAACAAGCCTTTTACTACGGAATCTATTAAATGATGAAGAACAGAGTCTTCAGATTATGCCGTAATTAAACTTTAGTCAGTAAATTTCAACCCTGCTATCTTGAAAAAAGTCTTAGTAAAATACTTTTAAGGCAAGGAGATTCATCAATCTTAAAACTTCTAATCGTTCTGCTTCCAAGTAAGATAAAAACTTTGAAGGATCCAATCCACACCGAGAAGACTACACACGAACCGAACAAGTCGGCATTTCTACAAAAGAATTAAATAACTAAAATAGATTTATATGACTTTTCAGGGAGTTGTAGACATTTGTTAAGTTAAGGAACTTTTAACGAGGTCCTTTTTCAAAGAGAAGCCTGAAAAAGATTAGTGACCGTCTATTGTAAAAAGTCATATATAGTCGCAAACTCAATATTTTGAATACATAAATTGAGTTAGAATTCGAAAGAGGCGCAGCTTGCAACATAAAATACCTAAGTTGTGCCACTAGCGTTGAGGTCGGGACAATCTATTGAACCATATAATAATTCGATCTTGCTACCTCGGTATTTAGCACGTTACAGATTAGATCAGCATTATTATTTACGTAAAGTAAGCCATCGTGAGTACAAATACGAGTAGGTAAAAATACATTCAGACAAATTAATAGAATAAAAGTCTAATTTTAATAGTACTTATCAATTAGTTATAGTTATATAGGTACCCTAATAATATTTCTAAGCACATGTACAAGAGAAATACGGTTCGCCTAAGTTGCTCATTATCTATTGACATAATTTAATCCCTTGTCTCAAAAACACAATAGTAAGTTAGGATCCCCATAAATAATTACATCATTTCTTGCACGAGAATACGAAGACTGGTATCCCTAATAAGGAGCAAGAGACAGCACTGACGAGGGTCTCTAAACAGGATTTAAATTTAACTACAAGGGCTTTATTGTGATAGGCTTTCGTGCCAGCCAGATTTAAACGGACCTATTTACCATGTAGATCGTAAACATTTACATTAAATAAATCCAAACATATTTAAGTTAAAATAGATAATTATAAATAACAAAATTACAAGCAATCCCGTCTCTGAGAAAATAACAAAGAATGATTTACAATGCCACAATTTGCTAAACGTTTTGAAGCCGGATCCGGTTCTTCTTTTATTACAATTTATTACCCTTTTGCGCTAGCCTTTTCAAAGGATGAAATAAAATGACATAATCTTTTGAATTGCCTTTGAAAGAGACGGCGTTTACGGTAATGTGATGCGATTTAGTATAGTCTTAAGCTCACTTAAAAACGTGGGCTTAAATGCTAAAGCATGTCACAAGTAAAAAAATAAATATCCGCGCTATAAATAAAGGCTAACTATGAACTTTTCTTGTCAGTAATTCTAAAACCTGATTAATTGACGTTTTTAATCGAAAAGAGTCTAATTGTATTTTAAAATTAAATTAAAAAGACCGCGGTTATTGTTCGTCAGGAATATCCGATAAATTGCTAAGAACCGCTTTAAAACGACGAAGGATAAAAACCAAGGCTGACGTTGAATAGCCGTTTCTATAACTAACTGTATTATTGCGGATGGAAGAGGGCGCTCTGTTGATCGCCGCTAATTAAATCTTTCCTCTCCTTTTTCTGTTTTTAATTTCCGCCCGACTGACTTCGCATTTTATTAGAATTTCAATTCAGAAACTCTCTGAAAGTCAAGTAGAGGCAACTGAATGAACAAACAATCGCTTACGAACATAATGAATTGTTCAGCCGTCTCATTTGTATATTGGATCATCGAAATTAAAATTTTCATACGATAAGGCCCGATTTATTTGTCTGAATTTAATAAAGGTTAATGGTTATGATAGATAGTTTTTGTCATCGTCGTCTTTATTGTTACAAATCAACTTCGTGAAAATAAATAAATATGCCTTGTATATTTTACCAATTGCTTCTATTCAGAGTGCAATAATATTACATTATAGTATAGCCCATAGGTATGTATATTAACAAACCGAAATAAATGTCATATACGAAGGAATAAATTACCGACGCTTCCAGTGTCCAAGGTTGGAATCCAAGAATTCCATGAAATCGAAAATTCGAATTCATGGAACGGCAGTCATGCACAGAATTGGCGATGTTATTATAGTTATGTAACTACTCCATTAGTAATGAAACGGATGAATCGATGTTTATAATACATTTATAAAAACCGCAGCTATACATACTTAAAAAAACCATCAAAATCGGTTAACCCGAGACCCGAGGGGTGTTATAAGTTTGACCTCGGAATTAAAAACCATACTCATAAAGCTACATCTATTTACAAAACCCCGAAACCAACCAATCGCTAAGCTAAATGAATGCGAACCCTGCGGAAGTCTAAACGCTAGATCAATACCGCTGCACCGGCTCGGCTCATGGCTCGACACCGCCAACCCAATTATTGGGGCACTTACGCGCTGCATTCCGCAACTCGATAAATTCTCGGCAGTCGAGGTATCTCGAGCGGGCCCGTCGGCGGGCGTGCACCACATGAAACATGGATGCCCGCATAGTAGGTGTAGTTTGTTTTCTAAATTTAAGCCGGAAAAGTTTTCCAAAATAAGTATGAGCAACTGAGGTGGATGGTAGGGAGTTATTAGGGCCAGCTACGGACTGCTTGAAGGCTTGTCTGCAGGCGGCTTAGCTCGGTCGCGTTTTTATCCCTTGTCATCATGCCTATCACGTTCTAACAAGTATGTAAGTGCGAAAGGGACGCGCATAGTGATAGTCGATAAAAATGGAATCGTGCTGAGCCCGCAGGAAGCTAATTTCTATTATGTTCATTAAGTAAAAAAGTCAAAAGTATAATGGTAAGTAAGTTAAAGCTACAGTGGATGGGTTGGCAATGTTAGCATACGAATGTTCCAGGAAGGCAGCCAACAGAGAAGAATGGCGGCGTGTTGTGAAGCTTGTCACCAATCGCTATTCAAAACGCGACCACGACTACTCTGTCAAGAGTGAAACGACAAAGAAGAAGAATCACGCCTGAGATAACTAAATAAGTTTGTAAGTCAAAACGTTGTTGGTTTATCGTTTATTAAATAAGAAAATAACTCTTCCGACGCATATTGCAGTAAGTTATAGGTACTCAAGGTGTGCTCATTAAATTAAGTACCTACGTAAAGTAGTCAGTAAAAATACGTCCCATATCTATGATATCCGATAGAATACAGAAATTTGTATTTGTCACTGTAAAAACTGCTAACTAGAATTCTATTGGGCACTGCTTTCAGTCATCTTAGTCTTTTTAGAATTCAATTCGTAGGTACGTGTTTTTTTCGAACAATGTCTGTTCGATTCAAAGCTGTACCAACCATATGTCAAATTTTGTAAAAAAGAATACACAATTCGTCACTTTATTGATATGTTAAAGTCGCCGTTTAGAACAAATTATGTATCTTAGTTTTAAGTTTTAGTTGTATGTTGATACCGATGTATGGAGCTTTATGTAGTATGGTTTACATATTGGATCGTGTACGAACACCGGGCGAGTGACGAGTCTCTGTCGACTTAGACTGGATACCTAACTTGGGATACTGTACTATTCTGTGCTTAATTGAAAATAAAGAAAGATTAATATGCTATAGGTGACTATCGATGCGATCATAAAAATTTCAACATTAACGTACTGTATAACTATTTATGTATAGTACATAAATAGATGTAAGTACCTAGAGACTACCTATATTACCTTCGAGTAGGTATACATTTTCGTAGAGGTAGATACTATAATTCTATACCAAAAAACGATTTGCTTTTGAATAATTCACAATTACTGTAATTTTGTAATCGATTACATTAAAAACAACATGTACCACGATAACTATATATCGATGGTGTTTAGCAATAATGTGTCAACCCACATTAATTACGCAATAAGATGTCAGCTCAAAAAAATTACGCTTAAAGTTGACATTTTATTGCAAAATGAATGTGGGTTGACACATTTTTGCTAAACACTATCCAATTTACATGAAAGGTATCGTCTACCTACTTATACAAAAACATTCTCCAGTATCCTACGAAGACATGCAAAAAACCTCCGTGTCATTAGGAGAGTCGTTATCCGCAGCCGAGCCGAGCAGTAGTTCTAATTGCACCAGTAGAGTAGGACAGAGAACGCAGCCAGGCGCCCCGGAGCTAATCCTTCAAGAATGCTACAGTGATAATACGGAAAACAGTCAGTAGGTAAGGTACCTATTGCTTGCGTGACTCACACAATAAGCGCGCTGCGCTGCGCGCGGGTATTGCAAAATTTGCAAATAATCGGGCCGAGTAGTCTGTTTTTTTTATCAAATTAATACCTATTTATATTATAATCAGATTAGCAATTTGGAGTGGAATGCAGGATTTGAACATTTCAACTTTATTTGTCATTGATATGATACGACTTTCATATATGCTGCGCAGTGCATTTTAGTGCTGGGAGCTGGGTACGTTAGGTGTTTTAAAAATCAAATACGTTTGTCGGATATTACTTTAGCACAACGCTTTATTTCTACTATTAACTCTAGAAGTACAGAGTCACGTCCTAAAATGAAAGTCATTACCTGAAATAGACTAGTAGGCCTAATTGCGGTAGTAAAACGGGCACTGTAAGAAGCCCGGCTAATCCTCTACAGCGTTACCGCAGTAATCTGGAGGGCTAACGTGGAGTGATTTGTGCTCGAGCAGGTCGCGCCCTAAGCAGGTAATCGTGTGATTTGCATAATCTGCCGACTGTCTGTGTCAAACTTTACTGTTTGCTTATCAAACATTTGACTAAACGTCAAGGCGTTATTATACTGTTGTTGCTTTCTGGAATTAGCGGCCGAACATCGTCATCGATTGCGGAGGCTGGTTACTGCTTTGGAGGGTACCGAAAGGAATTAGGATTATTTGATGGAGTAGAGCTACAATAATTATGCAGCAGAAGGAGCAAAAGGGTCCAAAATGCTCTACACACGCACTTATTCTCTTCACAACAAAGTTGTTTCCAGGTAATTCTTAACACCTCGCCTGCTGCTGACTGCACATTTAATACAAACATAATTATTTCTGTATCTAAATAAGTAGGTAGTAGGTACGCAGTCGCAGTCTGAAAAGAAATCAAAACCTTAAGCAACTAATGGGTTATGGGGTGCGTTAGTAATTTGTTGCACTATTGCCTATTTGCAATAAGGGTAGTTATGGACAACATTACTTTGTTATGTTCATGTTAGTAAATTGACGTACCTTATGGTGAATGGTCTAAGATAGCAATGCGAACAATTTGGCAAACTTATTTTTTTGATTCAATGTCTTACACATTACATAGGCAATAAGTAACACGCTAGATTAATTCACACACAGCGTTACTGCTGTAATCCGCAGAGATAACGGGCAGTGATTTGTGTGACTCGAGGGTCACGGGTTTGGCAGTGAATCGTGCGGTGCATATCGAAGATCTCTACTCAAATTTCACTGTTCCCTAAGCAAACAGGTCACATCAGCGGCGACATCTAGCCGAATACAATTCAAATTTATTACATTACATTACATTATTTATTACATTTCAAATTTATTTATTACATTATGGCTTCGTAGCTAGGTTTCAATTAGGAATTTCAAGATTTGAAACTGACACGTTTCAAATCTAAATTCTACAAGGTGTGATGTTGTTGTTTTGATTAGATTATTGAGCAAGTTTAGAGTGTTGTTCGTGCCATGACTGCGTTACAACTGTTAATAAGTAGGTATCTACAAAAGTTAGGATTATGTATTTACATTTGTACCTATATATTTTTGCAACACAAAACCCCCACTCCGTTTATTTTCTTAAACCTTAGGATTTGTTATCAGCATTAGAGCTCTAGGACCTGAAATGTTTTCCGCCGCAAATGCACCGAGAGTAAAATTTAATTGTTCTTCTGAAATACTACCTACACTCGAGTTGCCCCTTTGTTTTGACCCAAGAATAGCGCAGAAAAGCTATTGGCTTTAAGCTGCAATTAGTCTTACCGCGCCGTATCTTTATTGCCGATAACTATAGGTATTAGCTTTGTCGACAATTAGGTATTTTCTTGGAACGAATGCGTAATTTTATAGTTGATATTTTTTCGATACATACATCAAAACCTTTTCTCCCATTCAAGGAAAAGTGAACCGGCGGAATCCGGGAACTAAAATAATAGACATATAAAAGCTTACAGTCTCGAACCTTCTGAGAAAATGGAAGTCGAGCGCTTAATTTAAATTTATAATTTTTGTTTCGCTGGCCCGACACAGAGCAACATTACAAGACTTTTGGATAAATTTTGTACGAACACAAAACACAGTAATCGTACTTCGCTATGAAAGTTATCTAAGATAAGACGAAACAACTTCAACAAGGCAAGCGAAGTTTCTCACCTTTGATGTTAAGTTTTTAAAATCTATCAAAATCACGAGCAGCTCGTTTGAAGTATTCCTTTGATTTCTACAAAGGTTCAACCGTCTAGAAACAGAAATTTAAGGGCATCTTGACTCGACCATCGCAAATTGCGACATGACAACAACATCGATTCGGCCGCGCCGAGAGAGGTAAACTTCAATAAACACTTAATCTCCATTAACACAAATTGAGTAGGATACCCATGGCGGCAAGAACGACAAAATTCTGAATAATGGATGAGAACGGCGGGTCTCGTGTGACCTCTGCCCTATTTAGTAGTGGAGTGTCCAAGTACACTAACTAACCAAGCGACCCGTTAGGGCTATCATTTCCGATATTAGTCCAGATATCACACCTTTGATGTTTGTTTATCACCACAGTATTTCTTGTAGGTACACGTATAAATGTAGGTACATCCCACTGTAGTTTTCTTCGGAAATATCTGCTATTTCGTGTAGGTATTGTGGTTGACCTTTGAATAAAATTATGTGAATATTATGTCTAATATTTAATAAGAAACCGAAATTCTTCTAAGTAAACCATACTTAGCTTTGTACGGCCATGCTAAATATAGGATGAGACCACGAGACACTTCCCACCTATTTGGGTAGGAAATTACGTCCCGTTCTACTTTTGAACCGCTCTCCTGCAATTTCCTCATTTTTGACTTGCCTCAGTATACTTAGGAGGTATCGCAATGTTTGATGAGCCGTCGGCCGCAGAGGCACTGTATGAAAATAAATATTATCGATGAAAGGATGTCATTAGGGCGAGCGAAGCGAGCCCTATCACTATTCGACAAACTATGCATTCTTGTGGTACACTTTACGGAAAAACTACTGCACTGTTAGGTTTGAGATTTCACATAGTAATTTAAATTCATGTCTAGATGTGTTATCAAACATAAAAATATCATTTTATAAACTTAAAAAAATAAAATAATGAAATAACACTTTGTATTACTACTAGCGCCATCTGTTGGCAAAATAATGAATTAACATTCGTGCTAATGTTAATTATTTATTGCTCTAACTGCTCTAACAGATGGCGTTAGTACTAAATAAATAAATATTGGACATTGTTATACAAATTGACTAAGCCCCAGAAAAGCTCAAGAAGGCTTATGTTGTGGGTTGTAGGTAATACTCAGACAACGATACCTATGTGGTGTTTTCAATTTCAATAATGTCGATGGCGCTTACGCCATTAACAACGATGAATACAAAAGTGGGTTAAAATTTTGAATTCAGACCTACCTCGCTTCGCTTGGTTTGATTCCCAATTTAGCAATTAAGTTTCTGTGAGTACCTACTAGAACAATCAATCTTGCTGTATATTCACTGCGGAGGTCAATTTACTCCTATGTTTTGTGACGCTGATGAACTGTACGGTTACCATCAGTTTGTCACTGACATAAACGCCGTCGAGAACGTAATTTACTTTCTATACATCTCGCTCGCACTCGCATTATTATTATATCGCATTAGAGTGCAAACGGGATGTTGACACAACATGACCGTACTGATCAGTCATGTTGTGTTAGAAAACTTAAATCGGGTATTTTCAGTTCGAGAAACAGTTTTGGCGCCATTCATTTATTACGTATGACGATTTTGGGGTAGAGGGGATCGAACATATCTTATTTTTTCCATTTTTTTCTTACTAGGGGGAGGGAGGGGCTTTCATAGATCTTACGTAAGTAAGATCACAAATATGCGATTTTTTTAAATGTCTATGAAGTTATGACGTTTAAAATAATAATAATACTTCCACACTCTATGCTATCAAACGCGGTGCAGAGTTAGCTTAAACGAGCTCAAGTACCTTTGTCCTGTACAAACGTACGTACAAATAAACATTCATAAAAATATTTTTTTGAAAAATAAACACTAAAACAATCCAAACGTGTACCTACTCATTTTTTCCTTTACATTCTTACGTAATATATGGTAAAGGGGCGGGAGGGGGAGGGGGTCAGCATATTCTTATTATTTCTTACTTAGGGGAGGGAGGGGGTCATAAACTGGCAAAAATTGTCTTACGTAATTAATGAATGACGCCTTTAGTGTTACTATTGCTTGGACCTGCTAAAATTATAAATAAAGATAATATTAATACAAACTTCAGTTCAGTAACTTAGGACCGATACACGACTGCAACTTGTATTGGAACTGCACGCCGACTGCACGCCAATTGCAACGTCGGCGTGCAGTTCAACAAAATGACCCAGAACCCTGGCAGTTCCTAGTGGAACTCAGGCTTGGTGCAACAAAGGCACATTGGTCATCCGACTCATCTTGATGAGCACTCAGGAGAGTAGTACCCAAGATAGAGCTGATGCTGAAACCTGGCAGTACCTAGTGGAGCTCGGGTTTGGTGCAACATATATAGACACACGTTGTTTTGGACATCCGACTCGTCATGTGATCACTGAGTAGACCAGTACCCAAGATAGCTGATGCTGAACCCTGACAGTACCTAGTGGAGCTCGGGTTTTATACAACAGCACACGCTGTTTTGGTCATGCAACTCGTCTTGATGAGTACTTAGGAAAGTAGTAACCAAGATAGAGCTGATGCTAAACCTTGGCTGTACCTAGTGGAACTCAGGTTTGGTGCAACACAGGCACACGCTGTCTTAGTCAATCGACACATCTTTATGAGCACTTGGAAGAGCAGTACCCAAGATAGAGCTGATGCTGAACCTTGGCTGTACCTACCTAGTGGAACTCAGGTTTGATGCAACATAGACACACGCTGTGTTGGACATCCGACTTGTCATGATGAGCACTTGGGAGAGCAGTACCCAAGATAGAGCTGATGTTGAACCCTGGCAGTACCCAGTGGAACTCAGGTTTGTTGCAACATAGGCACACGCTGTTTTGGTCATCCGACTCGTCTCGATGAGCACTTAGGCGAGTAGTACCCAAGATAAAGCTGATGCTGAACCCTGGCTGTGCTTATTGGAACTCAGGTTTGGTGCAAAATAGGCACACGCTGTTTTGGTCATCTGATTCGACTTGATGAGTACTTAGGAGATTAGTACCCAAGATAGAGCTGATGCTGAACCCTGGCTGTACCTAGTATAACTCAGGTTTGGTGCAACATAGGCACACGCTGATTTGGTCATCTGACACGTCGTAATGAGCACTTAGAAGAGCAGTACCCAAGATAGAGCTGATGCTGAACCCTGGCTGTACTTAGTGGAACTGTGTGTGTGTGTGTATGTGTGTGTGTGTGTGTGTGTGTGTGTGTGTGTGTGTGTGTGTGTGTGTGTGTGTGTGTGTGTGTGTGTGTGTGTGTGTGTGTGTTATGTGTGGAGCAGCGTGATTACCGCCAGTAGGTATCCCGATGGGATAGTTTTTCGCTCATTTGTGTGGAGTGGACGCAAAAATTAAATTCAAGGACATTGGCTGGCTGACCCAACATTATGTAGGAAAGCCAGTTCCTTCCTTACAAAAGGTACTGGGCGACCGTGTAGGATGTAATAAAAGCGCTTATGAAATTGTATATTACGTGTGTATGATATTGGCAATTTGATTTTGTCGTCTGGACACGTTTTTAATGGATAAAGTAAAAGCTGTAACAGACAGGCGTACCGGACAGCAACCGGGGTCCGGTTAGTATATTTCTTTCTTGCTCTCACTTATAGTTGCGTTCTTCAAGGACCTATTACGTACCCACTAGATCGAACATGAAACAAGCCTTGGATTGGATCAAAGTCGCGGTCCGGTACGTTTAGGTATAAAAACTCCGCGAGCCCTTACAAAGCTCTGCTTTTTGCTAGTTTAATTCCAACTACCTATATACTAGACAAATGCCCATTTATTGGTATTGGTGAGAGAAGGATGCATTGAGGTTAGTATAATCCGTTATAGTGAAATATTTTTGTGCGAGTAAAATAAATTTTTCATCACACTCGCTCAGTAAATGTGGAATTGCACGCAGGTTTAGCGGGAATTATAGAAAAAGCGTTCTCCCTAGGGAGTTATGAAGTTTCTAGTGCCATAATTAACAGTTTTTTGTCTTTATACGTAATTTTTGTATCGCAAGTGTGATGAAAAACATTGTGTGTAACGCGGGGCGTAATAATATTGCAAACCGTCGCGATTTAACATACTCTCGTTTGCAATATTCAACTTACGCCCCATGTTGCACAATGTACTATAACTAAAAAAATTCCCGTGAGCTTCGAAGATATTAAAAATATTTCAAACTTTGTTTGAATTAAAGCACTATACTACGCACATAATATAATCATATTCTGCGGATGAATACTGATGTATTGATATTCAAATCGAAGTTAATTCAATATACATACGAGACTAAAATGATTAAACTGGAGAATTAGTTTAATCTGCTGATGTAGGTTATGTTGATTCTGGCTGGAGGATACGTACCCATCTGTTTACGTTAAACTTAGTAGTTAAAATATTCAACTCGTAAATCGTAGAGGCAGAAATAGAGGTATTTCTCAAGGTCTTACAACTAAATTTACTAAATTATGACTACAAACAATCACTGGTTATTTACGATGTAAAGTTTGATATACTGATAGAGCAATACCTATTAAGAAAGTAATAAATATTAAAATCTGAACTTCTTAACTCATAAAATATTGTTCATTTATTAAATATCTACCCATTTTTAAGCTATCTTCTTTATTATTTCGTAAATGCAGTATTGTTCAGACTGCGTTGTTGTTAGTTGCAGGCAAATCTCTTATGTATCAATCTATATAATAGTTACGGGAAACCTTGACCTCGCGTGGTGGGTCGGGCTAAGCTTACTTCAGCTAGCATTACTCACACTAAGCGCGCTCACGATACGGAGTGGCAAACGGAGTGCTCGAGGCGTATTCTGATAACAGGTTAGATCAAAGTCATAACCCATTATTACAATTAGAATACGCCTCCTGGCCCCATTCCACAAAGCTGCAAGTTGCAGTTTATAAGTCTACACCATCAACAATGTAAAAACGTCGTTATTGGTGTGAGAAATGTAAAATTTTATTTCTTTATGTGTGCGCCATATATCATATTTGTGCCTAATTTATTGACTTCTTATGTAGCTAATCATAAGGGCAATGTCTTTTATTATGTAGGTAGTGTAGTAACCGTATTTACCACCGCATCTTTTTAATTCCCTCAGATTTCTTATTGGCGAGATTTATTGACATTTGGCGTGCATGTTTTGACCTTCGCCTTCTACCTATGTACGTCTACGGATAGAATAACAATCTAAAACTCACTAAACTTTATAAACTTTTTATTTAAGGGCACATTTCGAATCTACATACCTACTTAATGTAATTTGCATGCGGGTTTTTATACTTTATTACGTTCCTACGACATATTTTATGGCGTTCCGCCAATTGCGAAATTATACAACCTAAAAACACCCCACTGACGCCCACAAGAATGGACTGGGTAATTATAAAACCAGGCAATTTATGGTCAACAAGTGTAAATTTTGCCTTAAGTAAGGTTAGTTTAAAACATTTATCTTGCACATATTATTTCCGGAGTGTAAATTTCTGTACGCATCAGTTTTAATGTTACCCATTAGTTAAGTTAAGGTTTACCCTTTACGTGCCCCTATTTGGGACGGAGAATTTCGTAGCTTGTATGATTAGAGCTATAACCGTACTATAATTACATCGCAAAAATAGCTGATATAACTCGAGAAGAACTGGTACTGTACCTGTCTACTTTCAATTAATATGTTTTTATCCTAAGTTTAATAAAATAACTAGATTCTTTTGCTCTCAGGCAAGTACCTATACTCGTATATCTTTTACGAAAGAAATTTTTCGCTTACCTATAACATTGAAACCTCCGACCAAAAAACATTTGTGATAGGTACTACTTATACATAAATGAGTAATTAAATTGGTATTTTTGTTGTATGATAATATTCCCAGTTAAATTTAACTCGTTGAAATGACATTCAGCACAAACGCATGGGATTGCATCAGTGCAATTCACACCGCACTTGCATCGAGTGCGGGCTCCGAGCTCCCATTTTATGGGCTTTCCATGTACCTGCCTCGTTAGCCCGCGCGTATATATCCATTCGCGAGCATTAAGATGAATGAACGAATGAAGACTGGAAATGTTTTTGATAGCGTTCTATAGAACAATGCTCTATGTTTGAGAGTGAGTATTGAAGCATTTATATTGTTAAGTAGCTAGGTTGATAGAAGGAGATATCATCGTTACGAGTTTTTGGAGTAAATACCTGAGAATTATTATATTTTATTTGATTTTGTTATTACTTTTATTCTTTATTCTCGTAGGTAAAGCAATAACATTACAAAAACAGTGGACCTGAAGAATTTTAATTTTAATTGTGTGTGTTTTAAAGCACTTTTCTTCGTAGGTAAGTTACAAATTTATCAACAAAATTCTATTTACTTATTCAAGTACCCAGACTGTTTTTTTCCTAAATATGTACATACTGCATAGGTATACTATACCTATACCCTAGAGATAAATATTTAGTTTCTGTTCGTACTTATTTGCGATAGTAAATAAGTACATGGGAAAAGTATGTATTCTTCAGTGGCTTGAGGTGAAGTTGGCTCTCGAGTGAGATGTCGTGAGTGCTCCGCCAATATTGACTGCGGCAGAGTGTCCCGAAACTTGTGACTTACCGCAAACTTACTAGCTTAGCTACAAACCTTATATGAAGTTGCGCTGCGCCGCTCGCAGTAACAGTGACAAAAAATCATATAAGTCGACCGTAATTAGTGTCCGACCGAAGGTTCGGTTTCGGTTTCGGTTTCGGCCAGTTTCGGCCAAAAAATCATGTTTCGGCTGTAGTTTCGGTTTCGGCCAAAAAACGGCCGAACCTTTCGGCCGGGCCGAAACTTACGAAATGGTACTTCGTACTATGAAACTAAACTATGTGACAAAGACCACAAATTGGGGAATAAGTAGGACAACAATATTAATATGTACCTACATATACTGATTCATGTATAGGTACAGAAATTAATTGGTTTATTATAAAACACAATTCCACTAATGAGGGCGCTACTAGTGGTCGACGCAGTCTTAAGAGGCCGTTAATACCTATAACGCGCACACTGTCTAATTGTATCGGAGTAAATGAGATAGCACACTGTCGCATGTTACTGGGCCAGGGCAAAGGAATAATAAGAAAACTCATCATCTTCCTCGCCTAATCCCGGAATTTTTGCCACGGCTCATGGGAGCCTGGGGTCCAATTGATAACTAATCCCAAGAATTGGCGTAGGCACTAGTTTTTACGAAAGCGACTGCCATCAGACTCACCTTTGAACCCAGAGAGTAAACTAGGCCTTATCGGCACTAGTCCGGCTTCCTCACTATGTTTTTCCTTCACCGAAAAGCAAATAGTAAATATCAAATGATTTTTCGTATATAAGTTCCGAAAAACTCATTTGTACGAGCCGGGGTTTGTACCTTGCGACCTTCGGATTGAAAGTCGCACGCTCTTACCGCTAGGCCACCAGCGCTCAAGGAAATATCTCGCTTTTAATACAATGGACATTGGTTGGAGTCTGTGCTCAACTACTTATCCTGAAGCCTGAAGCACGGCTTTGACTTCGCATAAAAGTTCGCCTCACTGGGGCACTTCGGACGTTTAGGCCCAGGTGAAGATCGGTACCCGGCCTTGCGATATTGTCAACAAAAAATTCGCGCTCGCTGCGCTCGCGTTTTTGGTTGACCCTGTATCTACATGTTGATTTGACTGGTGAATGAATAGAGTTAGACCAAGAAAATTATGCAATTATTTCGCAGTGCAACTAGTGCAAATGTTATTTATACTTACGTCATAATTTCATCGTCAAGTTTTGACGTTTAAAATAACACTTGCACTGCGTGTGTTATCAAAATCGTTGCAGAATTATCTTGGTCTAACTCTAGTAAATTTCTTAAAAAACTGATCAAGTAACATCAATTTCAAGGACATTGGGTGTTGACAGCCCCATAATATGTGTGTAAAGGCGGTTTTATAACATTTTTTCAACGATTTTAACAAGTCTACAAAAGGTTCGGTTTCGGTTTCGGTTTCGGCCGAAACTAGAGCCAAAGCCGAACATTCGGTTTCGGTTTCGGTTTCGGCAAAAAAACATGTTTCGGTCGGACACTAACCGTAATATACCTTCGAATTGACTTGGTTTTATGTGTGGAAAGAGTTTGGTCTGAGTACCTAACAATGCAACAGATGGCGTTGTTTAATAAAATATCAATATCCGACTGAGATATATATACAGTATGATCGGATAATACCGGATTTGGTATCAAAGTTAGGTAGGTACCAAATTGATTTGGTAATACGCGGTTAAATAAAAATAACAGTGTTTTAATATTTATTGTAAAATTTTAATTGTCTAAAATTACTACATACATGACAAATAGATCTGAACACAAAAAAAACATTCATTCTTATAATATCATCTGCCAAATAAAGAGCCCTCGCGGCGTGTAACTCGAATTTAAGCATGAACGACGTCGTTTAAAAACTTCGGAGTTCAAATAAATTTGAAAATATTCGACTCCATAGAATAATTTACCCTCTTAAATAATCCCCCGCCGCGAAGGTCTTCCAAGCCCCACATATTTCTTTCAGCCTCCGTGTTCATAAATTAATTCACTTGTGCACATCTATAACTTCAAAAAGTTTTACATAAAAATAATTTCATCAAACACATAGATTCTTAACCTACATGATATGATTGTGAGTTCCACCATAATATGAACATGATCACCGCTCGCTATGCTTAATTATAGTTTTTCTATTAAAATAATCCTGCTCACTATCTAAAGTTCTATATACGGTAGATATTAATATTAAAGGGTGGGTGTATTTTGGCAATCTCAAAAATGTGTGTGTATGTATCATTAGGTATAAATTAATTCGAGTACTATGACATGACGATCCCTATGGTTATACATAATTATAAATTATAGATAGCTATGCTATATTTTAAATCAATGGAATTGACTAATACCTTCGACTAAAATTTGTTCGAAGATTATAACGAACTATCCTATCCTAATCAATAATCATCATTTCCTGATAATTAGGTCAACCTATAAAAATGCGATTTTTTTTTCATTAATAATATGCTTCATTTATAATAATTTTCATTATTAATTGAAATAACAGAACGGAATTAATTGATTAATCTAAAGTTTTATAACTTAGACCTCGTAATAAAAAATCGTAAAATAAGTAAATAACAAATCGTGCATGTAAACATGGCATACTGTGTCTACCTATTTAAATTATGTATGT
Source organism: Cydia splendana (assembly GCF_910591565.1). Lineage (NCBI taxonomy): Eukaryota > Metazoa > Arthropoda > Insecta > Lepidoptera > Tortricidae > Cydia > Cydia splendana. Next base: position 6,708,210 of record NC_085964.1, read on the forward strand.
CTAACATGTAACGGCAATGACTATTCTCACAATTAACATATCATGCATTAAATTAAGTGCACCATATCACTGTCGTGTGACAGTTTTAGGATACTAATTCTATGAATGAAATGCAGAGTGTATATTTCTTCAGTCATCATTCATCTCCAGCAGAATCCCATTTTGTGGCAGTCATTACAGTCATGTTTCCTAACCTAACCTAATATGCGGAATGGATTAAATTTTTTCATCCGGTTCGGGTTAGGCAGGGGCCTCCGGGACCGCGGTCGATGCAGGGGCTCGTTGGCAGCTGAAAGTAACGGTGATTGATAATCATCTACCATTTCTCCATCATGCTCTTCGTTCTCGTGGTCTTCTCCAAAATTATCAGTGTGGTTAAATATCTCAATTTGTGCTGGTGTCGAATCTTCTATCTTCATAGTCGTAGCAGCAGTCATGTTGACAGCTTTGGTAACTTCTTCGGTGGCATTCACATTTACTAATAACGTTGTTGTGGCTAAAGTGGCTGTCTCTGTTATCAATTCTGGTGTTGTGACTGGAGATTCGGTCGACGAAATATTTTTGTCTTTGTTGGTAAACATGTGAATAGTAGTAGTTAACTCTGAGGTAGAAAGTCTGACTGAATTATTTTCTACAGAAGATTGTGTTGTACTGCTTGAACTACTCGTAACCAAAACAGTGGTAGATGTTACAGAGTTATTGCTAACAGCTAGAGACGTAGTATTATTGCTACCAGACACGGTCGAGGAAGGCAAAAAATCTGCTGATTTATTATTGAAGAGTGGTACTAAAGTTGAAACTTCAAATATAATCGGAGATGAATTTTCAGTGGTCGTACTATCATTGATTATTGTTATTTTTATTATTTCGTGATTGAGCGTAATACTAGAGGGTGCTTTTGGCTCATTTTCAGTTACAGGATTTGCTGTTAAAATAGGCATTTCTGTTGTTGATGATTCAATAACAGGTTGTTTTGTGCTTGAGTTTGTCATGCTGGCACCTGTCATCTGCTCAGTTCTTGTTAAAGTATTAGTGTGGTTGGAATAAAATATTTGTTGACCATTCCCGGCACCCGGCTCCTTTATAATCACAGTGAGATCAATACTTGGATCCTCTTCTGAAGAAGAATGTAAATCTGGTTGTAATTTAGTAATACCATTTTCAATCTCCTTTTCCGTGCTTAATGGTGATAATGTGGAAAAACTATCAAGTTTTACGGCTTTTTGTAGTTTGTATGTCTTTGCCTTTAGACTATCATATTTTTCTGAGTACTTTTTTGGAACATTAGATTTTGTTTCTTTTTTCACACTGCCTATAAGTACTGGCGTATCTGTTGATTTTTGTTCTTTAATAACGTTCCTTGGGGTTAGAGTACTTGATATTGCATTAGGGGTTGTATCTGCAGATGGTGTGACACTGATATGCTCCACTAATTTATTATGGTTATATAGGCGCTGGTGTTCAGCTATTTGTTGGGCATGCTTTTCTTCTAGAGATAAAACAGTCATATCATCGCTAATTCTTGCTTTCGCCATGACGAGCGGTGGTACAAAATGATCAGTGGGCTGTGTAAATATAGTTTCTGAATTGCCTAATCGAGTCATTTCATCGTGTAAGAGCCGATGTTGATAACTCTTGTTATTCTCGATATTTTTAAGATGATATTTTTTACCAATAGTAGTTTCTTGGTGTTCTGGTTGTGGAATATCATTACTATGAATCGGTTCTAGATTAAATTCTTTATCTAGAGGTATTCTAACGTAATTGTGAATGTTCAAACTCAATTTTGCTGGTGTGGAAATTTCTGGTTCTGAATTCAAACTGAATGGAGTAGAAGTTTCAGTAATATGTGGCGGTGAATTACTTATCTCCTTTTCTTCGGTAACAACATTTTCAGACGTTGATAGTTCATCTGTAGTTGCTTCTTGATCAGTGAAAGTAGTGTCAGTAGCCGGCCACATTGTGCTGGTTGATGTCAGGCTCGGAGTACTCGAGGGTTCATCTTCTTCGCAAGACAGCTCTTTCAGCAGCTCTTCGCGTTTCTGTTTAAGAGAAATGAATGGTTTTTATTTTTAAAATTGCCTACTAGTAGTCTTTCTAATAAAGAGCCTATGAAATATGATCTATAGTTCGTTTTTTTTAGCATTAGAAAGAACTTGAAAGAAGGTAAGCGATCTTGACATGTCTTTTAATTGAATAACGCTATTTAAAAATCAATAACTATTACTTATGACAGCAGAAGAATATAAATGATCGTATTAGATTCATAATTGTAACATATTTGATGTGACTTATTTTTAAAACGTATTTTTCAAAAGACACATCAAGATTGTTTACCTTATTTCTAATGCTAAAAAAACGAACTATAGTCAATGCTATTTGACTGCTATCGCACTAGCTTTTCGGCAGATCGATACCATCCTTACCGTTTCTGTAAAGACCAATTAGTACACGCTCTTAAAAAAACAGTTTACATAGAACTTACCACATTGCCAGTACATTGAACTCGCTTCACGCCGGCCAGCCCGCAGTCGGCGGTGAGCTGCACGGCGGCACTCTCTGGCAGGTACAGAGCAGTCAGCGCTGGCAGCGCGCGCACCATGCAACCGTCCTTTCCGAGCGCCCATTGAGGCACTGGTGAAGGATAATTTATTTTTAAGTTTCTAAGTCCAAACATATTATTATCTACCTTATACCTACAGTTGGAACAGTATTCGTATTAAAATTAAGTGGTGGATGTTTTATTAAAAATATTGGCAATGCGAGATTGAGAAGTAACGAGTCTGTGGCTGCGGTAGTCTACTCACCCGGTAGTTCACATATGAAGGAGGCTACAGTAGGCCCGCCGCAGGCTCGAGCCTCCCAGCGGTAGTCGGCGGCCGGGTCTGCAGCTGCACACAGCGGGGCGGACCGCGCGTCGGGGGCTGAGCTCCAGTACCCTTCTCCGCTTAAGCCGCGGTAGTCCCTGCCGTATTTTACATGATTTTGTACACATTAACGAAAACTTTACCTATGCTTAAATTTGTACTTGCTCTGAGGAAGCATCATGGCTAGCTAGATAGGATTAAAAATGTATTTTTTTATGAATAATTCTTGTTGTACATGACTAGATAGATATTAAGTACCTATAAGGGTTGCTCTCGGTACTGGTTTTCTATATAAAATCATAATTCTCGGTTTTCGCCATACAAATTCAGCCCCGGGACTCGGGAGAATTCCCTAAACTAGTTATAACCGCGAAACACGTCATTTTGCAAGACGATTTCGATTTTCGCGGTAACTGCGCAACCTCAATGTAAGTTAAATAATATAATGAATTAGCTAGAAAATATACACTTGCTCTAGTACGAAAAGTGAACAAAGATAACTTACGTCCAGGTGAAGTCTCCATCGGGATTGCTGCGGATGAGCCCGACCCAGACGGCACTGGAGATGTCCAGCTCCTTGAGATAAGCCCGCACAGCGTCGTACTGCGCTGTTGTGTCCACTGTAACAAATAGGTATTACTTTGATTAACCTGGCTATACTACATACAGAGCAAAGTATGTTTATTAAGATACCGGCGTAAATAATGTCATAAGAACCTCCATATAAATGTATAATCGAAGTTACACCCTCATCTTAAACCGACGTGAAACAACAAAAAAATTGGAAAGAACATTTACGTAACATACATCTATAGTATTATTTTTCGTTGCTAAAATTTTATGTCATTTCAGCATTTTCTTTTTTACTCTTAATTCGCTACTTTCAAAGTTCAGTTTACATCTATGTCTAGTATTAGTAATAAGCCGATACTGTGGAAAACAGGAAACGAGCTAGCACTTAATAGCAGAATTATTCCGGCGCTTCGTTTTTGACGAGATAACATACAGCTGTAAAAAAGTAATAAAATAAACGCATCTGTATTTGTTATTTGTATTTGAGATAACGCTCTTTGGCGATTGGTACTTAAATTAGGCAAATGAGCTTAATGACATAATTAAGAGGCAGGAAACCAAAGAGGACACTGAAATACATAGCTTCTATTCGCGAAAAATGGGCTAAATTAAAAAGAGTAGTAATCTTAGCCCTGACTGTTTCGGTTTTTATCCCTTTGTTTGACATGCGTCCCTTCACATCATCAACAAAAATAGGTACGGTAACGTAAAATGTGCCTTCTTTGCTCCAGAATTTGCAATGATTATGTATATTGTGGTATGTTGATATACTTATATAACACAGTGGTGAGCAAAGTAAGTACAATTTACGGTTACGTGAATCATCAAAATTAACTTAGTCTAGCATCTACAATCACTATAATATATCACATACAAACGTTTACAGTGGTCGTTACACCCCATTATACTCGTAGCTACATGTTGGTAACGTATAACTGGACTATACACAGTTTTAGTTTAATCTATCTCTTTCATTATATGCTTCGCAAAGTACCTAAATTTGTTTGCGAACAATAACTGCGAGTTTACGAGGTCGCATTTGCATGATATCATAAATTTATGTCTTGGGAGTCCCTGTTAGGGTGTCTTTAGGAACTAAGTTTGAAAAATACTTGTGAGGAAAGTGGTTCTAGCTAAGTAAATTATAGGTACATATTAAACCCGATATTTAATGCCGTGAAAATAATAATAGGGTAGGCATAGGGCTAAGCCCGATGAACGAATTAACGTTCAATTCAGATCCACTCGTGACTTTCGTTCTAAAAAAGTCTTAGAAACAACTGAAATGAAACCAAACTGTTTTAAGAAAAACAAGAAGACTGAAACTACTTTACAGTGCAATATTTTACTGCAATTCTTACATTTAAACGAATTGCACTTGGGTGCTGTTAGTTCCACTTATCATGTAGATGTTATCGTGCACCTAACAGCGAAGGAAGGAAACTCGTTGCATATTTTTAGAACCATTTGTAGATTATAAAAACAGAAGTTAAATTCTTTACAATCAGCTGCAGATATAGTTAAATCTCTCTGTAAATAAATTTATCTTTAGAGGGGGAGTCACTTACCTCGAATGTTTAAATTACTAATATTACTATTTTCTATACCACAAATCAATCTCCATTCTAAAGAGATTCAAATACGCATGAACCACGCTGACAGCTTCCAGGTACATAATGGCTGAATAACGTTACTCTGGCGTCACCCAACCCCAACACTATGCTATAACTGGAGAGGTTTCCCGCCACGAGACGGAAATTTGCATTAACCACCGCCACAAGGCGTCAAGACGGCAGTAGTCTGTACTCGTATTCAAATTGAAGCCATTAATTCGGGCGCACGACGCGCCCGCAAAGCAATGCCGGGTGAGTACATGGGTTCCTACTTCCTACGCAAAAACCTCCTTAAACGGATGGAAACCTTATCAACATGTTAGCTTTTCAGTACTAATTACGTACACACGCACGAGTGAGAACTCCGACATCAAATTAATGTTCGATCGAGTTACGTACAAGGAAATGAACGAGGTATTGCCGTCGTGAAACCTACTAAATAAATTACCTTAGAAAGTAAATGTTCCCTTTCGACTATTTTAACCTCAATTAATTATCTACAAGTAGATAATGTTAAACCTATCAGGGTGTTGATCGGTGTTTCACCGCGGAAATGAAGCCATTGAGCCTTTATTGAACCAGCTGCATGAGAGGAAAGAAGCAAATCCCCTTAATCCTTTCAGAACTCATAACAAAAGAGATTAACTTGGACTGTAATAACACATTGTGGTATTATCCGTCGCGAGACCGCTTTTTATTTCAAAGTCATTTTTCATCCAGGCGAGACGCGGCATAAGTACAGTCAAAACCGTTTATAACGACATCGAAGGGACTACTCATATTTGGTCGTAAAAACCGATAGTCGTAACAGCCGATGACGTACCTAATACTTATTATTACCTAAATGTGTGATTAATATACTCATCTATAAAATAAAACTACATTTTATTTATTTCACATGAAAATTATAATAAAAAGACATTACGTACATATAATTATCATTTTTCTACATTAACAAAATCTGTTATTTTAGTTTGTTTGAAACACTTCTGTAGTACGTACGCACTTTGTAGTTCACGCTGAATTTTAATTAAAGTATTGTCATAATTTCCCTGCATGTGAAACTGTTCATTAAAAAGAACAATTTTTCGTAATACATTGACAGCATTGAGACCATCATTCAAAGTTGGCACTGTAAATTGTTCTTCAGTCTCTTCCTGTTCGTCATTTTCCTCTTGAACTTCTTGTACAATATCTTCTTCCGTAGCTGGTGCACAAATTGCAATAGAGTTATCCACATCAATAAACTCCTCTGCTTCAGTAGTAGATAAAGCAGGTCTTAAATTTTGGGCTAATTGAGCCAAAGAAATATTGTCCATATCAGTATCATCAGTCACATCACCTGAGGATATTGTCAAGAGGTGTTTGAAACCTGCATGTCTAAAGCAGTTCGCGATAGTTTTTGGTGAAACTTTTTCCCATGCTTCTGATATCATCAAGATGGCATCAAGAACCGTAAAGCTTTTCTGGTCGTTACTGTCAAGGTTTTGAATTAACTTTAACACTTGCACTCTTCTATAATGAGATTTTAAACATCTTATTACACCTTGGTCCATTGGTTGCAGTACAGATGTAACATTTGGTGGTAAAAACACAAGTTTAATGCACTTCAAATTAGTAACAGCCGGATGAGCAGGACAGTTATCAACTAAAAGTAGAATTTTCTTATTGTGTGCTTTTAATTCAGCGTCCCAGTTTCGCAACCATCTTTCAAAAATTTCCGATGTCATCCATGATTTCATATTGTTTTCATACGTTACCGGCAGTGAGCGTATGTTTTTAAAACATCTTGGTTTCTTAGATTTGCCTATAACTAAAAGCTTCCTTTTGCAGGATCCTGTCATATTTGCTGCAACCATGATCGTCAGTCTCGTCTTAGATAATTTTCCGCCAGAACAATTCTCTCCTTTCAACTTTAAAGTCCTGTCTGGTGTCATATTATAAAAAAGTCCGGTTTCGTCAGCGTTAAAAATGTCATCTGGTCCGTAGTCTTCGTATAACGCAGGCCACTTTTGCGACATCCATTCTTCTACTACACCACTATCAACACTGGCAGCTTCACCACTCATTTTCCCGCCGACGATACCGTGCCTAGCTCGGAAACGTTGAATCCAACTGGACGAGCAAACGAAATTTTCACCAAAACGCTGAGCAAAATCGTTTGCTTTTTGTTGAAGAATTGGTCCATTTATTGGCACATTATTTGTCCTTTGATATTTAAACCACTTTAGCAAAGCTTCCTCAATCTTCGTATGCTTCGTTGTTCTTGCTCGTTTCATTTTCAATAAATTGTTCTCAAAAAGTGTTTGAATTTTTTCTCTCTCTTTCCAAATGGTTGAAATTGTCGAGTGTGATACACCATATTCCGCGGTCAAGTCTTTGTTTGGAATTCCACTCTCAAGCTCTGATATAATACGCGATTTTTCTTCTATAGTAATTTGTTTTCTTTTTCTTTGCGACATGTTAAAAGTTTCACGAATAACTCAACAATATGTTTAGGTGCGTCTGTCTTGTGTTCGGATAAGTAACAAACTGACTGAAAAGAAATGAGAAAGCGGGCTTTGGGTTTCGATTATACTGCATACACGTGTACCGATTTTGTTTTTGAGAAATACAATAGACACTAAACTCGAGTTGTTTTTGTTTACTTTTGCGATCTTAATGACTTTAGTGTGCCAGATGTGGGAAGGGGATGCTGCCCTCACCTATTCAAATGTTTAAAATACGGCTGGTCGTTCTAACAGATATAATTCTCCGAAAATATCAGTTAAATGTAGTCGCTTAAAGAGATATGTTGTAATAAGCGATGTCGTAAAAAGCGGTGTTTTTTATAAGGCCGTCTAATAGAATTCAGCCGGGACCTTTGATTTTGGTCAATATAACCGGTATGTTGTTCTAAACGATGTCGTCGTAAACGGTTTTGACTGTACTTAATAAATTTTTTTCTGAATTTTTACTTATATATATTAAACATATATTAAATATGTTAGCTCTGTAACTTAATGCCAAGCGCTACTTAGCGGAATTTAACACTCCAGCGTTGACTTTAACACCATTAGTAAAACTCAGGCGTCGGAAAAAGTTTTGTATAACACAAATGTTAGGAGTTTCAGAACGTTTTGATGTTTTCTCCGTAACACGGCGCGGCGCGTAGTTATACACAAGTGGCGTTGGCGGAGCGCCAGGCATCCCGCGGCGCGGCTCCGGGACCGCCGAGTCAATATTTGCGATGCCATTTAACTGTCCCAACACACGCTACTTACGATATTAATTGCTTGCTTATCTGGCAACACCATCATACGCCGAAAGTGAAATACCTGGTGTTGGCGCAACATAAGTACTCGTACGAAGACCGGTTGACGACACATGACGTCACACACATACGTCACGGCTCCCCGTTCCGCGTACCTACATTAGACTGCACCTTACAGCCGAAGCGGCTACACATATCTTATATAGATTTCCAAAAACCTAAACGTTATACCTGTATCTAGCTATTAAGTTAATTAAAGAAGATAGTACTATCCTGGAGTTCTTCATTATTCACCGCAAGAGCTTAAATTGAGGAGTACATCGAACACCTGGTAATGGTGCTCAACACCCATCAGAATAATGACATTGTTAACTTTTGTTTTTCATCAGAGTAAGAGAATTTCCTCTGGGTTCATTAATAGTAAGCGAAGGATTGTGAAAGAAATATGAACAAAAGTGTCTACTTTAGTGGAGTGCAGAAGCGTTCTAGAGCGTGCTGACCCAGAAATTGTATTTCCATTGCAAGACGTAGCGAATGTTGAACATCTCTAACAAAACGGACAAATATTTTCATAATGCTTCTGCAGCTGGAGCAACTTTTATGATTCGTGGAAACTTCCGTCTCCAGTTCAGTTCAATTCCATTCGAGCAAGAGAAAAAATATATTAAAATATTGAAAAGAAATTGTCAATACCGGGAGCTCATTTCATAATACTACAAGTATTGACAATTTTAAAGCGGCTAATTTTGCTATCTTTATAGATAACTTCTAATATTTCCTCATTGTTATAGATTTTGCATAACTTTCTTAACAGTATGTAGCTAATTATAAATAATACTCGCCTGTACAATATACATGTAAAGTACATAGAGACAAATGGAAGGTAGCTGGTACTTATAGCACAGGTTTATACCTATTTTAAGTACCAACGAAAGATCTTAGACAGATATACCTATGTAACATAACTTATGAAATTATGTATGAATGTAACCTTTTGAGCTTAATAAACTTTATCTCTCATCTCTCTAAACTGCTCAAAATATTTCCTTTTATTATATAGAAAAACATTAGAATGTATGAATGCATTAAGATTAAATAAATAACAACTAATGTTAATGTTAATCTGGTTCTAGGGCCTGTCTACTGGTCAAGATTGGTAAGAGACCCATCCTCGGAGTAATTAACAATGGAGCCGCCATTAACAGGCGTTCCCCTCTGTCGAAAAAAGGCGGCCAATGGTCAACCACATGTCAACCATATGTATGGACTGACGTTTATCTGACGTGACGTACCTATACATTTGATGTGCCCCTCCCCCGCAAAAAACGGCAGACTATTTTGTACCGAAAATTTTAGACATGGCGTCTCCGTTGGTTATATCCTCTAAGGACCCATCGCATTTATATATTTATAAAATGCGGTTCTTTAGGTATTCTGGAATATGTAATTACCTATATACTTTTAATGACTTATTATAAAACGTGGGTGAATGTTCATTGCAATAGGTATATATTAATTTATGTTATGGTTTGCCCACGGTCGAAGCTCAAAGACAGGCGCAATTTAGCCCTAGGCGCCCAGTAACGGTGTTTGAGCCTCGTAGGTATCTCTCGCGCGTGGCAATATTTATTCTGCGATATTGCCGTTACGCCAATTTTTGTATCAATATTTATGCATATTGGGAATTTAGTTCGTGAACACTTTTGTGGTGGTAATGGATTTTGCAACGAGCCATGTAAAGAGAATTTACGATGGCAGGCTAAGTGGAAATCTAAAGTGTAGTGTTTACTTTTGAAATAAAAAGAAATACAGGATATTTTTCTATTTTTAGTAGCCAAAGGGTAAAAGCGGGACCCTATTACTAAGACTCCACTGTCCGTCTGTCTGTCTGTCACCAGGCTGTATCTCATGAACCGTGATAGCTAGTTGATAACAGTTGAAATTTCCACAGATGATGTATTTCAAAACAAAACTATTTAAGTAAATATGTTTTACCAGTAAAACACTGAAACGCTTTCTAATATTGAGAAAATGGTGTCAACTAATAATTCTCATTTAAGTAAATTCTAATCTTCAGGTATTTGGGAAGCTTAGACTATTTATAATGACATCATTCTAATTAAATATTGTTTTAATGCCGTGCACCTATATTATGTGAATTGATGATATCGCGAATTAGTAGGTAGTTAGCGCAGCAGTAACTACTATTGGACACCTTTTAAAATAATAGTTTGCGTATTATTTGCATGTTTATGTTCGAATTGATCATATCGCTGAACATAAATTACTAACAAAGTCGTCAGTATCGAAAACATACAGGTCATATTTCACTGTTGCCACGCAAACTACAGCTTGTGGAGCCAGAACTTACTGGCTTATAGCCAAAAGCGAGAACGTGTCAATCGGATTCAATAGATTTGTGAAATTACTCAGGTTTTGGAACAGGCCAATATACCTATTTAGACCATTATTGTCATGCATGTCAAGAATAAAGGAACTATGACTTAACAGCTAGGTACGTGATAGTATATTGATATGTCTGAAGCTAAGGAGTCGGCGATGAATAGGCTTCAAATTAATCATAAGACGAGCGCCCGCCGCAAGCGTCGGAGCTATTCAGTGAGTAAATCGATGTACCGCTCCGAGATAACCCGCTGATCGACGGCTTCAGCGCACTCAAGAGCTCGGGTCGGTTATAACACAACACGAGCTAGAATACCTTTTTATATACTACTCATTGAATTCAGCATACAGATAGAAGGAAAACAATACAAAAACAGTCAGTCGTTTAGGTTTTTTTTTTTTTTTTAGTAGTGCACCTATTTCAGTTCTGATTAAGTGTTTTAAATATTTAATGCGAATCATAACATAATCATTTTAAAGGTAGTTTGTGTATTATAGTTGTATTTATAATAAAGTAGAATAACGCAAATCCAAATCGTCGAATAAGTACCCAGATAATTTCATGTAAGTAATAAGAGAAATTTTAAATTGCTATTTAAGTTGAGAGAAAAAGTTGTTTTTATAACTCTTATATGATTGAAAATGCACTTGCCCAGCATTTGTTTTATTACTCTAACTTTTTGAATAATGATCAACTTTATTGCAAACAATATAATGTGGGAATTACCCGTTCGAAATTTCGATAAACCTCATGCGTTTTTTCTTTCCTTAAATAAGCAAAAGGGCTTCGAAAACTTCAAACATGCAAAACATGTCCAATTAAGCAGTTAGCAAGAAATCGGGTGTTCACAACGATCCAAATTTCCGTGGAAGCACACTCAGTTTTTTATAAATATGATTTTGTATTGATATTAATTTCAGTAATTCTCACTCGCACTTATATACTGGTGCGAGTGAGATGTATTTAAGCTAATATCTTGTCAAAAGTAAGACAGGATAATTTTCAAATGGGAATACGCCTCCTTGAAGGCAGGTCGCCGGGGGCGCCGTTCCGGTCGTATTAGCTGTCAAACAGACGCCTCCGGGATCCAGCTTCATTAATTAACTTTAATTCGAACCATCCTGATTTATATTGACGTATTCAGTAACTCAATACAGTCTGTAGGTAGGCACATTTTCTTCCGAGGAAATGAAAAATAAATAGGTATTATATTCAAAAATCGTCATCACGTTCAAAAATCCAAAACGCGATTACAAAGAGATAATTGTACTTATCCGTGGCACAACCAGTTGGACATAGCGGTTGGACCACGGGTCGGGAGTGCGTAACTTGAATGCTCCTTTTCGGATTTTCAAGCCCAAAAACCTTATATTCACGCGGGTTAATGGATTGATAATTTGACTTTGTTTGTTAAGTGATGACGCAAGTGCTTTTGATGTGTCTCTGCCGCACTCATGAAATGTTCATATAAGCTAAACATATTTCTTTGCAGATATGAATATGAATGGTCTTCTTCCACAGCAACGAAAACAGACGCACATACCGAGCATTCGATAAATACTCCGGTCTAATGACAAAGAACGCTTTCACAGCTCAATAGTGCTCTGTGGTTTCATTGTTTGACGTATTTATTTAGTAATTGGAAAAGCGGTTTTCGCTAAATCGAAACACGTCGGCTTTTAGTGTGTATACGCAGTGCTTAGTGTCACCGCATGCTGTCATTTTGTAATGTTACAGCTCATTTCGCAACGTTTAGGCAAACACATTTACATCCTATTGATAGGTATTTAAATTAGTTGTCCTTTTTTACATATGTACTTAGCTTAGTATGTATACTCAAATGAGCAATTTGAAAGAAAAAAGCGTATATTCCTAAATGGTCATGAAAAAAGTTAGACGTTTAGTTCGGTTTTCTTTTTATGCGTAAAAGTTTAGGCCGTATCCCGAAGGGCTGCATATGAAAACCCCAGCTCCTGAATTACACAAGTTTTGGGAACAATATTTTATTTTAGCTTTCAGACATTTTTATGATTCTTGTGCGGTTAAAGCAACACTGTTCTATTTATCGAAAGCTTCACGGAAATTTACAAGATATACAAATTAAAAGGTATACTTCAATCAAATACCATAAATTTAAAACTAATTTATCAGCCGTAAACACTAAGCTACACAAATATAACAGCCGACCCTTTTAAAGTAATTATAAAGGGTTTCGAGCCACTAAAGGAAATTAAAATGACTTGATAATCCGATAGAAGAACATGCTTTTCGTTTTGTTTGTACTTCCTTAGTCGCATAATCCCCATTATATTTCTTTACCCATCACGGAACAACAGTGTTCCGGACATTTGGGAGGCATGCGCGGAGCCGAAGCCAACACTCAGAGGCCCATTTGACACTTTAATTATATGTAAGGGGTACACCGAGCGGATGCTGCTTTTGCCCGTGTCATGGGACGCACGTAAAGGCAGCACCCACCAGGGTGTAAGGACTCTTGAGACTTGATGGAATCTAAAATGTACTAGTTTATTGGGTGAAAGCAATGGACTAAATACCTACTGGGTTATGGGGTATAAAATGGCGCAGCGCTACTAATATTCCTATTTTATTTAGCTGATTTCATAAATGTGAAACAAGCGAATATTGGCACAATTTTTAGTAACTAACTTCTATCTTCTGTATTTTTTTAAATATAGGTATTGATGTTAATGAATCCCTAATTTAGTGTTATGTTAAGCATTTAGCGCTACTTAGAAGTTTATAGCGTAGTACGCGAGTGTGTAACGAAAATACTTCGTAGAGGAGGCGATATGTGACCTCGACTGACTCTGGTACAGTCCACGTCAAAGATATGTTTACATTTTTCTATTACAAAGGAATAAGATGCAAAAGTGTAAACATATCTTTGACGTCGAATGTACAATGCCTTTAGAAAATAATAAGACTTTTCTCAATATTACAGCTATTTATTCCTTTGTATGTAGGTACGTAGGTACGTTAATATGACACTAGGTGATTTGAACTTTGCCCCTGAGTGCGGGGTGACGTACCTCCCGAATTGGAAGGATTACCTTTATCTCGTTATGGCCGTACTTGGATCAGCGCTCAAGCGATATCTTTAGAGGCTCTACAGCTTGGCAAAAAAGAGTAGAAATTAAAAAGCGGCGACAATGTAGAGTCGTCCCTTTCAAACCAATTTATATAAGAAAATATTGGAGGTTGCATATGTACTGGACTGGCACACTATACTGTAAACATATGTGACGTCCCACGGTCAAAGGTACCTTATGGCGGGTATGGAGTTATGCATACCCCAGTGATCTACAATAAATAAGCTATCGATAACACAAAAGATCAACCTTCTAGGTTGCGTAGTTACAGAGATATGATTTTTTGAAAATAATGTTGTGAAATGAGCAACTTTACGATAGAGAAGTTTTAAGTTTAGCCGCCTAAAAAACTATGTTCCTGAAGTAAGTTACATAGTTGACTACAAATAATAATACCTTATATATCTGAGATTAAAAAAATATTGCGACTTGTTCTGTAATGCAAATAGAAACTTTTGATATCGACTGATTTATGTGTATACTAACCAATCTCTTGAAAATAAAGTTTTATTTCATTTTCACGATTGATTGCAATGAGCTCTCAAGATTTAAATTTTATCTATTAGAAAACGACACTGACAGACAGTTTAAGCAAAAAACAATACCGATTTAGAGGTGAAAATGTATTTTCTGACTTTTTCATATAAAATCACAAAATTGAATATTTTTACTTTTAATGTGACACACAATCAATTTTTCTGAGCACATATGAAAGAAATTCTGTCATTCAAATGAAATAAATCCTAAAACCCCAACTAAATACTATATTTAACCCCTTATGCCACTTTAAACTTACATAACAATAACAGTATTTGCTCCATACATTTACGAAAAGGTACCTTATGGAAATAAATCTAATAATACATCACTACAAAATATCAATCATATTACAGTTTATCTTTTATGAATAGAAAATATTAATTTACATTAAACTGCCCCAAATTTAATTAGTTCTTCGTCATAATAATCTCAAAAAAGACCAATAATTTGTATGTAATGAAAAGGTACCTTGTGATTAAGTTACATGATGAGGCATGATGATGATGGAACAGTTAGGATAAACTAATAATATTTTGGTAATGGTATAAATCGTCTATTTCTTATCAATAATATATTTCGGTTGCTATTGAAGATAAGCGGCATTGAGGTTCAATGACCTCAGATATTCCATAAGGTAATGCGTCGGGTATTGGCATTTTTCAGCAAACCAATGGCTGATTTACTGCATGCGACCAAACCAAATGAAGATTATTCTAGTTAAGAAAGACTTGACGAGAGTAACTTTGGTATAATAGCAGGCTACTTGGATTTGTGATGTCGGTCTATGTACGGTTATAATATTTGCGAGGCGTCCCAACCAGAACTAAAATTATCAAATTAGTTTTGCAGAATGCTAATACAGTTCTCTACCAAACTTCTTTTCCCGTATTAACTAGTTTTTTTGGGAATTTTCAATCTTTTTTCCATAAGGTACCTTTTCTACTAAACTCTGAGACGACATTACTAGGCTTATAACTAACTTATAACAAAAATAAAAACAGGTAAACAAACGTTACGCATTAAGGTTTCAGATCACACAATAAAAAAAAATTGAGCATTTTTTCACCTCTTTACAAAACATTTCATATCTCCGAAACTAGAAACCCTCATAAGGTACCTTTTCCCGTGGAACGTCACATATTACGTCTAATGTAATGTTTGAATAAAAAATATATTTATTCTACCCAAAACTGTAGCCTACCCACTACAGTGTTGCCACTTTTTAATTTCTACTCTTGTTTGCCAAGCTGTACCTGCTTTTTGTAAAATTTATGCCAGTATAAGCGTCATCATGTAGCAAATAATACAAAAAAATCAAATCAGAGCCCTGCTTTGTTTTAACAATTGAAATAGCTTCCGTCAAATTTTGTTTTGATACGACCTTGACCTAATGAAACGATGACTGCTTTTTGAGACCACTAATCAGATTTAGCTGCTAACGCTGATTGGTGCACACGACAAAGTCGTATCAAAATAAGGTGACACCCATACCAAATTGTTAATATATAATCAGCCTCACTATTGTCAAGGCGGTTTGGGCGACTTGTTAACAACCTACATAGTTTATTTTTATGTACTGGGCCTTGAGATTGTTCAAATTATTTTTATAGTAATTTTTCCAAGTAAAATTCTTTGTAAGCGAATTTTCACCGAATTTAATGACATTGAGGTTCTAAGTGCATAATAAATGCGTATTAAACAACTGTACTTAATATGTAAGTATCTGCATTCAGCAACAGTAAAAATAATATTAACGTGGTAAATGAAGATATTTTTTTTCAATTATTCATTATTAATTTTATTATTTATGACATTATCGTTCGTTCACATCATCATAACGTAGGCAAAGTACATGCATAAGGCAATTTCGATCACATTTATAATGGCAATGTTTTGTGAGATTTACACAATGGAGTGATGAATGATATTTAATGTTTACTTCAATATTGTTTGTTAATCGAGTAATAACGGCGCAATTACATTTGGTAGCAAAGATGGGTCGCGGGCCCAACTAACAGTAATTAAAACAGCAATACGATGACCCGGGGCGAGGCGGGCTAACAGCGCCATCGCCATTACCTACTAATTGGTTCCAGGCCATTAACTCCCGTATTTATAAACAAATACTCCAATGTCTTAATTGCTGGCCCGAATACCTGCTATATATCTGAGTGATGAACTGGTGAAGAAGGCAAGATTTCACAAGTGTATTAATGTATTTTGTGTTTATGTGTATCACATTATTTATGAAACGTAATGGTGCGTAACAAAGGCCAACGCATTGAATTAGTCCATGTGTGCCATTTGTCCCCCGGGCCCTACGATGGACGATGCCAGTCATTATCGTTAACATCGTGTCACGCCACTTAGCGCAAATTAGTTACTAACCTCGGTAATGTATATTGTGTATGTGAATAATTATGTATTTACTTACTGTTAACGACGTATCGTGTACTATAAAGAGAAATAAAGACTCAAGACGCGGGTTCAATTCCCGACTCCTCCCGGTGGACTTGGTCACTTTTTAGGGTTCCGTACCCAAAGGGTAAAACGGGACCCTATTACTAAGACTGCGCTGTCCGTCCGTCCGTCCGTCTGTCACCAGGCTGTATCTCACGAACCGTGATAGCTAGACAGTTGAAATTTTCACAGATGATGTATTTCTGTTGCCGCTATAACAACAAATACTAAAAACAGAATAAAATAAAGATTTAAGTGGGGCTCCCATACAACAAACGTGATTTTTGACCGAAGTTAAGCAACGTCGGGCGGGGTCAGTACTTGGATGGGTGACCGTTTTTTTTTAGCCGTTTTTTGCATTATGGTAC
Organism: Cydia splendana; assembly: GCF_910591565.1. Taxonomy (NCBI): domain Eukaryota; kingdom Metazoa; phylum Arthropoda; class Insecta; order Lepidoptera; family Tortricidae; genus Cydia; species Cydia splendana. The sequence goes on from NC_085964.1 coordinate 6,725,398, forward strand.
GGAACCCTTCGTGCGCGAGTCCGACTCGCACTTGCCCGGTTTTTCTTTATTGTATGATATCAACTATTTCTATTAATAGACATAAATTAAATTATACTCAACATCTGGCGTATTTATTTAGTAATTATGTAATATTTTACATGCGTTCTCACTGTATAATATTATAACAAAACATACCTACTTATGTTTGCTTTATTGAGCTAGAACTAGTGGCTCTGTGAGCTGTAGACCTCGCGAGCAGAGCTTTAAATAACATGGTGCTAAGAGCTTTCAATACAGTAAATTAAAAAAATAACAATACGAAATTTATGTGTAAAAAAATACAAAAAGTTATAATATCCCAGCATACAATTACTGGGGATCGAACCCAGACCCTCTGTGCAAACAGAAAAAGCGAACGTTTACAAACTGAGCCAAATAGTTCTTAGATGGGTTGACGAAATTTAGCTACTCCTTCTCAAATTAAATTAGTTAAAATTAAATATCTCAATACCTCCGAAACCAGCGATATAAATTTTCTGAATTTTTGGCCATTTAATCTATAAACATATCTCAAAAAGAAAACACTCGTATGGTACCGATACCACTATTTGTTTAGGCGCGAGCTATCACGACTCCGCCATTTTAAAAAAATTCAAAAAACCGGACGGACAATAAAATTTTATTTAGACATAGAATCCAGTCACAAAATTTCACGAGATTCGGTTAAGAATTGCGACCTGTAGAGGAGAACATCCGGACATACAAAAGCAAAATGCTCCAGTCGAAACGTAGACCTTCGCTACGCTCCGGTCAACTAATATTTCTATCTAAATACCTATGGTCAAACGAACACAATAACGTAACCTAAACCAAGAATCTTAGAGCTGCTTAAGTTTGGAGGTACGAGTACATTAACATCGGTCTGTTTTAAAAGAGATGGAGCCATTGTGTCCATGATTGAAGAACAAAAACAGTTTTAATTTGTTAATTATCTTGAATTGAAACCGATTGTATTCTGTATCTTTAATTAAATAATCACATTGAAAAAAGACGTAAGTTATACGATGTTTCATAAAATATTATGATTTAGAAAGTAAAAATAAACAAGACATGTCATATAATTTCACCCGAAAAATAACTCATAACAAGGTTGTTTCCATAACATTGGAGTATATTACAAATACTTGGCACTCAAATGATTTATTAGCTTTCTCGAACACATTTCTCCGGATTGTGTTTCCTCGTTGGAAACGTAACTGGAACTTATTTTATTATTTTACGTAAAATATTTTTCATGATATTTGACTACTCAAGCATGAAATTACGAAATGGAAACAGGAAAATGAAAAAGGTATCTAATGTTTATTTCTTTATTTTATTCATAGTTATATGTATAGGTAAATAACTTTTACCTGACTTTCAATACCTTGATACTCACTTTTAATATATTTTGTACTTAAATATTTCTTCTTGCATTAAATATTTCCTGTTACTTTTCAACTTAGCTTTGTCTCACGTCCTCGTACGTATGTACAAATTTTTACCATATTTAATCACGTTTTAAAATTAACGCCGGGCTTAAACTTTTATGTCTACCTAGAATATATGTATGTATAGATATTTATACTTTTGGTTGTTCTTGACAATAATAAACATCAATTTCAAACAAGTTGAATACATATTTGGAATACCTAGTTGCTATTTATTGTTCTTTTTCTTTATTATTATAAGGTATGTTATCATTACGTGCACATCATAATATATCGAGTTTCTTTATCTAGAAAATATTTCCCGAGCCGGGCTAATCATTCCTACGAGTGAAGTATGCTTGACAAAACACAAACATAATTTATTTTCTTTGTACTAAAGCAAGCTTTTCATCATTTTACTCTTACTTTTAGCGTCTAGTATAAAGCAATTGCTATCAATTTTACGAATGTACAGGCCACTGTTTCAATTTATTTTGTGTATAATATAGTACTACAAGGACACGTAACACGTAAAGGGTACCGACGACCGCGCCAGCTTTTTGAAATTTAACCCGTGATAAGGGTCAAAGTGAGAAATGTAATAAAAAAATTCGACTTTAGAACTAACTTAGAACCAATGAGAGAGAAGTTTACTTTAAATATAGGTATTACATGGACCAAAACGAGAATATTAGCTATTTTTTATGTAATTAACCTACTACAATCAGCTATTCAGTGCAACGTGTACCTAGGCATATATAGTACAAGTAGTAGTACGACTAGTAAGTTTGTTTTCTATTATAAGATACTGGTACAGTCACCTTCAATAATATGTTACACAACGAAGGCCGCAAAAATATCTGAAACTATCTTATTTGTATAGCTATAAGAGCGTGTCACATATTTTTGCGCCCAAAAATATCTGAAACGATGTTATTTGTATAGCTATAAGAGCGTGTCACATATTTTTGCGGCCTTTGAAGAGTAACATATTATTGCAGGTGACTATACTGGTATCATGTGTACAGTGAGCTGCGAAATTACATGGAGAAACTATGAATAAATTCATTGATAAATGCGCCATGCACTTTAAGGCTGACGGTACGTTATACTCATAAATCATACAAAATATATGACAAGAACTACCAAAAACAAAAACACATCGAACAAAAAATGTACAAACTCATAAGTCCATAAAAAAACTTTTAGGGCTAATATGGGCTAACACAGTGTCAATGTCAACTTTACTGTCCCTGTGATAAGTGATTCGAAATTTTTATTGAATTTTCGGCTCACAATTTATTAGCGGAAGCAATATAAGCGGCCGGACCGCGCCGCTTTTGTGCCTCTTTCCATTATGCGCTTATTCTGCTCGACAGGGACTCATGAGCCACTTTTACATCTTACTTTTTTCGCCCTGTCCACGATATTAAACACAATAAGTTACGCGTACGAGTGTTGGAAGGACTGCGAAAAAGTATATGAGTAATATTGGTAATAAATTGTGCCACATTAATTTGTGTGTCTACTCTCTAGATAGTTATACGAGTATGAAATTATATTTTACCTAACACAATGGCATTTTTATTTACATTTTTTCTTATTACTAACAATCCAGCAATTAACCTGTCAGAAAGTGATCACTTTTTAGTGATATGACCGCCTGTAGACGTAAACACGTCTACTTGAGTTACTGTATTCATTCTGTTGTTTTCTGTATTGAGGTGTGCAATAAACCAATAAAGAGTATTTTGTATTGTATTGTATTTATATTTAACCTGATGGCATACTGTCTTTGAGCAGTTTACATTAAAAATTTGACAAATCGCTTTGCATGAATGCACTTTACATTAATTACCAAGAGATGTATTTTAAAGTTTTAAAAACAATGAACAAAATTATAGTTTTATGAAACTATCAACGAAGTAGATATATATTCTTTAGGAAATAACATACCGATGTATTTGTATTTTGTATTTGAATAAACAATTTAGAAGACGCACAAAGTACCGTACTTAGCTTTATCTAAGGCGGGCAACACATGCGTAGTTTACCTTCCAACCATTATGGTGATGCATGAGCTTATCAGTTTCAGCTGAAATTCTATTACGAGCTGTAAAGCCACAACAATGCCCTGCGTGATGGATTGCCTCAAACAATATATCAAGGCCCGTTACTGCCGATATAGAGAGCTTTGATTTTTCCTATGTGAAAATAATCAGGTCGCGGCTTTGTTCATGGGACCTCTGATATTTGAGGCGGGATGTGGCTTCGTGTGCACGTGATTTACTGTTTTATACGAGTATAACGTACGAAAAGGTATTTTGATAAAGTAATAAGTGGTTGCAAAGTCAGTACAAACAAAGCCTCCTGTTATTGAACAAATTATTAAAAAAAATAGGATGTTTTCAAACTCTAAACTTCAAAACTTTATATATTTCAATGTTGCTTTTAGTACTTTGTCAGTACCGACTTCAAAAACATATTTTTATTTAGAATTGACTTTTCAGGACGTTTACACTTTTATCAGAACTGAAATCTGATTTTTAGTTCGTCGGAATATATGAAATTTCTTTTATACATACACAGTTTACTTTTGAGTTTACCTTCGGAATGCGAATTTCAAAACAGACTATCATTGATAGTACTTCCTAACACTATTTTATTCTGCGGCGCGAAATGGCGCAGAATACACGATGCTTGTCGTAATGTCACCCAAATACCCTCAAAAAATAACGGGCCTTACCGAACTTAGCGGATTCTTATTTATAATTCAGGCCTGAACGCGGTGAGGGAGCTACCGTTAGTAACATCCTGCGGGCACTTCGTAGTAAATAGTAATGGGCCATTTTATAGAGCAACATACATATAATCGCCTTGTAGGTATTAGGCATCTCATAGCCTTTAATATGTATAGTGCTACGCTATGTATGAAATAGCATCATGAGGCCTTTAACATCTCGATAGATGATTTAAGCAGCGTCTGTACGCGAGGGATAACGTCTTTCGTGGCTGTATAAGTCAATGTGGGACCAACATTTACGACCACATTTGTGGCAGCTGAAGTAGGAGACCATTTCGGCAGCTTTTGGAGGATTGTGCCTCTTTACGCATTTACGGAAGGCACTAAACAGCAATATACAAAGTACCTATGGTTCTTGGACAAGAGAGGCTTTAGTCCCCTGTAAAAGTGTCGGTAGCGTATCGGTAAGGCGAGCGATTTAAAACCGCGGGTTATGAGATTGAACCCCGGTTCGTACCAATCGTTTTTCAGAATAGTTTCTATAAAACCACACATACATGGATTACATGCATATTATTAGTACGATACCATAACATATTTGATGTTGAGCAGTCGCTTTTCGGTTCAGGAAAACGTCATGAGGAAAGCGGGCTAATCCAATGAGGCTTATTTTCCCCTCTGGGTTAGATGGTCAGTCACTTTCGTAGTAAGTAACTAGTTCCTGTGTCAATTCTTGTAATTAGGGCCCCTCGGGCCCCAGGTCTCCCGGGTCCCCGGGATAACGCTAGAAATATGATGAGTTCTTTGTTAGGCGTTTCATTTTTTGTGCATTATTAATGATGACTTTAGCACCTGCCGTACTGTAAAAACGAATCGTCGAAGATCGATGGTACTTAGTCGTATTCAAAAACTTAACGGGTAGGTGTAGGTAGTAACAACAATCTATTCTTTAAAGTATTCTAGACAACGATCGACACTTTAGTCCTCATTTCCTTAGCGCCCATCGCCCGTTAGTAATAGGGTATCATTAAAAGTGCCTGAGAGGCTCTTCAATTCATGTCGTTGAATTAATGACGTATAATAACTCAGCTCACGAGGGTGTGCCCTTAGCGCCAACGCTAATGAATAATAGTGCCATAAAATATATGAGAAGGTGTTCGGTCGTCTGCTAATGCCTGTCGCATGTCAACATTGCATGTATGTAGGTATGTGCCAAAGCCTAGTTAACGGGCTGAGAGAAAATGCTTTTGTACTGGAATTTGAAATTTGTTAATACTCTGTAAGTTAATATTATGCATATACATAGGTACATGTTATAAGTTTAGGACATGCAAATAAGAAATGAAACTTGTTAATTTCATCGTATTCACTAAACGAACTGATTTTGTTGGCACACGACTAACTACGCCTTACCTACTTATTAAGTGCAACTATCCTGAAAAAAATTTGTATTACTTACCTGAGAGTGTCATGGAAGAAAACCTTTTTAGATTGTATGTTTAAACATTATCTCAATTATCTGTTTTAAATAGTCAATGATGGAGGAATACCTAAGTAATAATAGTTCATACAGTACCTACCTACATTCAAGTAAGATAAATATTTTTAAATTCTATAAAATGTACAGTATACAACAGAGTTAAGTGACCCGCCTGAATAGAAATTTGTTTGCAGGGGGGTCACTTAACTCGGCAGCTTACTGTACTTAGAGAGTTAATTAGTTAGACATCCGGAGGGCTCAATTTGTGGTATACACACGTGCTATACGAGACCCTTAAAGAATAACTTAATTCGTCGAGTCGGCGTCATAAATACCTACGTGTGCTTCAATAATATATAACTATCCAAATTTACCCCTTGAAATGGTCGGGACTGAAATAGACACCTGAAGCGATCGATATGTGGCACACCTCGCGGAGTGGCCAGCTAATACGCGCGCTAATAAAGCCGCGCCTTAGCTGAAAAAGATTATGGCTGATTTACCGGTGATAAACTAGGCCGGTTTATTATGGCTCTACGACATGAACAATACTGGAGCATGTTTAAATAAACAAAATGAGTCGTTTTATTTAAATTAATAAATTTTTCTTGCTTGTTGGCGGACAAAGGCGTCCTATTCTTTCCTTTTCCATTGCTCTTTGATTCTTTTCTGAGCAAGGTATTGCTCACATGTATAAGATTTTCCCCGCTACCTTATACCTAGTCGCTTTATCTACCTATATGACTATTTTAAGCAAGGTTATTTTTTTTTATTTCAGTACGTACTATAAATAATTTTAATTCGCCTAAGTGTTACATACCATAAAATACAGACGATTATCAAAACATAATCGATTATTTACATGAATTATATTTGCTATGAAACTAGTACTACATACATTTCGTAACTTGTTTCCATTCGATAGAGAGAGCCATTTATAACAAATTTATTAAAAGCTGACACTTCAGGTAATAAATATTGACGCTTTTGACTGTGCAATCGTATTGAACCTACTCTGCCACCGAAATGTTATGACACTGAAAGTTATTAAAATATCATTTTTTTATTTATACAAAATATCGATGAAATTAAATTTAAGTTGAGAGTTCAAATATACTTACATTGAATTTCTATTTAATAGTGCTGTTAGGCCTACCAGTCGCTCCGTTACAATATAATATCAGTTTTTCTCCAGCAGGGTAAAAAGTTGTATCTGTATCTCAAAGTTCTGCCTAAGACCCGTGAAATTTAAGTTACCTCTCAGACTTTAATTGAAAAAAAAAAGAAACATCTCGTGTGACATCGATAACCCTCGTTACGCGCACGATAAACCCCTTTCGATCGGGCTACGAGGCGACTTGCCTTCAAGAGTGAGTAAACACATTTCTTTTTATAGGTCGAAGCGTAAACAAATCATGCATACTATATCAGGAGTGTCTTTTACGTTGTTTTATCTCTTGTTTACCTAATTTAATGATATAAATGATATTCTAGATTCAATTCTCTATCGGCAACTTTACAAGTACCGTAAACCGGGGTTACTTTGATCAATTTTAGAGTTTGGCACCATTTTTTGACGATCCTAATACACGTAAAAATATGAAATAAAAATATAATAATCGGTTTTTTCTCTTCTTTGGGGTCATCCATTAATTACGTCACACGAATTTCTAGGTTTTTTGACCCCTCCCCCCTCCTTGTCACACTTGGTCACATTTGGCAAACCCCTCCCCATTTTTTCAACGCAATCGGCCAATCGAATTAAGTACCTATTATTAATATTTTATCAATATATTTTTGAAAAAAGAAATATTAGTAATTTTATAACCCAAAACTGAGTGGGAAAAAATATTAAACGAATAAAAACGATTATCATTCCAAAAACTTGCTATTTAACTGTACAGCGATAATTTAAATTTTTCGGTTGCTGATGAAGTTAAAGTGACGTCACAAAGTTTGTGACTCCCCCCTCCCCTTGTCACAACATGTCACATTTTCTTGACCCCCTCCTTCCCCCTAAACGTGTAATGTAATTAATGGATGACCCCTTTCAGCCTGCCAACAAAAAAAAATTAGGGCTTAGAATTTTTTCAGAAATAAATAAAAACAACGCGATCAAAGTTATATTGAGAATGGGGTTACTTTGAAACCACTATTTTTTTTGCTGACAATCTAAAGTAGACACGCTAAAAAGCCCGTAAAAAATAAAAAAATAAAAATCGGTTCAGTACTTTATAAGTTATATATATTTTTAAGGTGTGTGGTTACTTTGCTAACATACCAAATGATACAAATTAATAACTTTAAGCGCTTATTAGATTATTTACTATAAATAACGTAGGAATTTAACTTATCATCGCACTTAGCAACAGATTTTTGAATTGCAAGCTTTTCCGTTTCAGTAAATGTTGGTCTGTGCACCCGGGTTTTTGATATATTGCCTTTATACTTATTTTATAAAGTTCTATAAAAAATATTGTATGCTTTCGATGCGGCACGAATAGATTTTGTGCCCGCCACTATGTTTACGAGTGCATCATTGAGTCGTTCTTCTTGGTACTTTTTGTAGTCTCGTTACCCGGTATTTTTTTGTAATTTCAAAAAAACAATGCATATTTATTTATTGTGGAATTAATACCCTGGTGGGCTGGTGGCCTCACGCACGTATAATAAAAAACCTAAAGCAAAGCTGCAGGATAAAATATAGCCAATTTCCACCCAGAAAGTTAATTCCATTCAATAAAACCGGGTAAAAGAATGTTTGAAATCAGATGAGCAGTTCCGGAGATCAACTCCTACATACAAACTTATAATTCTACATCCTCTACAGTCCACTGACTCAAACTTTACCAATTTATCATATAACTATTGAAAAAATACATTAAAAAATTATAACCTGCCAAAATAGTGCATGATATTATACTTTAATATTTTAATCAATATCACCACGTATAAGTGATCAAAGACACCCCGACCCATGGATTCCCCGCCTACGTGCGCATGTGTAGGTTGTCGAATTCAGGTATTTTTTTATAAACTCACCAATTAACACTGATTAACCTAAGACACTATAAACTTACATGTATTAATTATTGACACAAATACAGTCAAAGTTTTTCAACCAATAAAACCAGGAAGAAAAGCATACCCGCCATTAATATTTTTTTTCTAGACTAAATAATAATATTACACTAGCATCCGGTTATTGCGCGGTGTAGCAACTATCAGTGTTGCCAATAAAGAAAAAATAACTGCGAAGGTATTTTTCAACTCGTGAAAACAAGCACTTTAGTAGCGGAGGGAAGTTGGTATCAAAGTCGACCCGCAAATCAAAGTAACCCCGGTTTACGGTACCTACCTATTTAATAATGTTAAAATAGTAACATTATTAAATAGGTAGTAATCTCACTAAAAATTATATTTTAAGAACTCTTATGCGACATTCTTAAATGGCTATTAGGAACCCGATTACATAAAGTTCGCTAGATTAGAAATTGAATCGAAACTAACACAAATGCTCCGCCAATTAAAATCAGCGGCGTTAGGTGTTCCAAATATTTCAACATAAAAGTAAGTAAGCAGGTAATATCTACTGATAGAGTTAGACCAAGAAAAGTCTAGTCTCATAATTTCATAGAAGTTTGGCGTTTAAAACAACACTTTCACTGCGTGGGCTATCAAATCAAAATCGCTGCAGACTTTTCTTGGTCTAACTCTAAGTGGATTCTAGAAAGATGCCAACGGAAACGGACACAACGTTACAAAAAGAAACACTCTGCTACAGAGAACATTAGCATCGATTTACATAAACGGATTGGAATTCTATGTCCAGTCGAATTTAAATAATAAATGGCTACAATTCCAAACTCTCTGCAAGTTGGGAAGTTTGTGCAAAGATCTGTAAGGAGACCGACCGTCATTTCAAACTCAAAATGACCTTCTGGATTTCAAGTAGATTATAGTTACGCCGCCCGAACGTGTTGCGGTCTGTTGTGTGGGTATATATACAAATATGTATTAGCGGGTAGATCAATAAAATGAGTTGCTATCGAATACGCTTTTCATTCACTTCATGGTGACAAGGTATCCGAGGAAATAAACGATCAGTCAATTTTCCTATTGGAAAATGTCAGATTCAGTGACGGTAAGCTACGTACAATCAGGGAAGTGACTGCAGAGGATGAAGAGTGTCAGTTAATAATTAAATATATACGTTCAGGTTGGCCACACAGTAAATATGAAGTCAACGAAAAAGTGCGAGGACACTGGTCGTTGCGAGATAGTTTCGAATATGTAGATGGTATAATTTTCAAGGACAATTTAGTATACATTCCAAAAGCGCTGAGGTCAGAAATGATTGGTCGCGTGCACGACGGACACATGGGCATCGATCGTTGTAAGCGGCACGCGCGTGACGTCATGTTCTGGCCGGGAATGAGTCGAGACGTGGAGCGCCGCGTGCGCCGCTGTGGGGCATGCGCCGCGCGTGCGCCAAGGGCCCAGCGCGAACCCATGCTGCCACATGATATACCCGATTTACCATGGATAAAGGTAGGTTCAGATATATTCCAATATGGCTCGAAATATTTCCTTATACTGGTTGATTACTTTTCTAATTTTATCGAAGTAAGTCAAATCAAAAACATAGGAAGTAGGGCAGTCATAGAAGCCATGAAAGATCAGTTCGCAAGACACGGCATTCCTTGGGTGTTAGTTACGGATAACGGACCTGCTTACGCATCCAAAGAGTTCGCGGGTTTTAAAAAAGAATGGGAGTTCGACCATATTACGACATCTCCCCATTATGCACAATCGAACGGACGTAGTGAAAAAAGCGTGCGAACTATTAAAGATATTCTTATAAAATCTATAAATTCTGGTACGGATTTCCACTTAGGACTTTTAAACTTCCGAACTACACCCCGCGATAACCTAAGTTCGCCATCTCAGTTACTAATGGGACGCACGCTTAATACAAGATTACCGTCACACGAGAGCAAACTTCGACCGAGCAGAGATAACAGCCGTGACTATGAGAGAATGGTACGTAACCAACTAATTAGTAAACAACAATACGACCAACGAGCACGGGCACTGCCGGAATTGCAGCCGGGCGACCCGGTGCTGGTGGTGGATGGGCAGCGCAGGAGACAAGCCCGTGTCGAGTCACGAGCAGATCAACCTCGTTCCTATTTCGTGACTGATCGCTCCGACAAGCGAATCAGACGAAACAGGCGACATTTAATAAAACTTGAGCGCTGTTCACCCGTCAATGACAGCAGCGTTGCTGACAAATTGCCGAGTGACGACGAAGCTTGGTCGAGTGCCGACAGCGACAGGCCGCCGTCACCCGACGGAGCTGGTGCAGCTACGGGTTCCGCGGCAAACTCGCAACCACATACGGAAAAATCTCGCGAACCTAGACAAGCAGCGGTTAAGGCACGCATTAATATGAAAAACTATATTTAATTCATTAATTTTTCCAGGCCAGTGAAAGAAGTTCCGCTTAAAGTTATTGTAAATCATAATTCAAAATAATGTAAAAAAAAAAAGGAAAATATAAGTAATAAAATAAATACTTCAAGTTAAGTTACGTGCATGCAGATATGTATATTACGGAGTCAAGAATTATGAATAGTTATTTTGTAATACTCGCATGCGTCAGCTCAGCTTCTATTGATAGATAAGATTTAAGTAATGTGCATGTTATTATTGTTATAAATTGAAATAATTATTTAAGATAATAAATATAATGCAATCTTGTTTACTATTTTGTTAAGATAGTAAGTAATATGCTCGCAGCAGCATAAGTGTATTATTATTAATTCATAACAATCATACTATTACGTCATTAATATAAACATCAATTATTAATGCAATAATTATAACTATTATACAACAATATGATTATACTTACTTTATACTTTTGTAAAGTTAGCTTTTATTTCCACTGTAATTATAATAATGTACTTTAGGCATAAGTACTTATGGTTTACTTTTGTAACGGGGAAGATGTTGTGTGGGTATATATACAAATATGTATTAGCGGGTAGATCAATAAAATGAGTTGCTATCGAATACGCTTTTCATTCACTTCACGGTCGTGGGTGGAAAGTGTAGATGGGATGATGGAAAGATACATAAAACAATTTGCAATTTGGATCTCAATATTTGACATGGCCCCTGAATCAACTTCCCAGTCTTAAAAAAAGTTAAGGGAAAAAATATCAGGACTTTAACTCTGCTCTTTATGGTGCAGCATACTTGGTGTCAAAATGAAAGCACATTAAACCGTATGAAGATAATTCCCTCCTTTTTATATTCAGACGGAGGACGCGTTCAGTAAAGTATAAAACACGCATTAGTATACACTGTTATGTTTTAATTTTAATAGCTCGATGCGCCACGTGGATCTAATATCTATTAGCTATTTGCTTTTGTCCTAAATAGTGCTCTAGCATACTAGTATAATTAACAAAATCTCACAAAGTTTTGTTAAGTTAAAGACCGAAAAACCGTTCTGAACCGCTTTCAGTTGCAAGTTTTTGTTCTCACTGCCCATGTCACCCAAGCCATCGTGGCCGAGGCTGTGTTAACGCTTTTTGCTACTTTGTAATTTAATCTTGAATATCATAACTTGAGGCTATTCCACCCTTGAGGCTAAAATCGTGTTATGTAAACAAGTAATTCAGAATTTGGTAAATCAAAATAAAAATGTGTATTTAGAGAATGTTTTTTGCTATTAATTATAATGAAAATTCACCTAAACTAAGCTATCAATCAACTCGTATTCATAAAAAACTAAATAAAGTTGTGTTTTGAACTTGAAACAATCTTGCCTCAGTCAACGTGTCCTGTGCTATTAATGCTATTATTATTTCTCTGTAGCGACTGGAATTTGGTTCTTTGGAAACTGGTTTTCAAAACAAATAACAACTTTGATATTTTTATCTTAAAAGCATTTTTTGATTAACTTAATCGATATCTCAAATTATTTCCCCAATTAAGCCAATACCTCCTTCTGCCTACCCTAGTCCCCAGCCTTTCGTAACGAGTAGATTAAGCAGCTTGGGGTACGCTGTGCGGCAACCTAATCCCAAGAATTATCCCTACAAGCTATCCTGCCTATATTAAGCTGGCTAAAATCCGTCACATTTCTCAAAACAAAAGAGTACCTATTAGGTATAAGTTTGGTATAAGTAAAAGAACTAAAAGGAAATATTGATGGCGTTATTCATAAACGTCTGTCAAATCTAACAAACCGGTGGTAATCACTGGTCCCTATCTGTTATATTTACGTTTCTGTTTGTTAGAAAGAGACACATTTTAAGAACCCTTTGTAAGAGGTTGCTAAGAAATCGATAAGGAGGATTATAAACAACAACAAAAAGAAATCAATAGACCTGAATACAAAAGCATCCCTAATCAAGGAAAATTCTATCAAGAACTTCCTTATTACGTAATTATTAGTACATTGTTCCCGTAGACGTGACTAGGCTGATCAAGTTTCGCTTGTTGTACCAACAGCGAGTATCAGACAGATTGGTAGCGAGGCAAAGTTTGTTATTTGGCTTAAGTTATCCCACAAACTAAGAGAAATATAGGACGCGAATCCTCGGGGGAAATTACGACGAGAAAGAGTAGCTACCGAAGGCCTTATAGGTGTAACGTAGAGCGGGCACGTCGCGGCAATCTACGCACGGAGATGTCCCTGGTGCCTCTATTTCATATAATCGACAGGTAGTGGTTCAGCAAGATAGAACGGAGAATTTTGTAAAAATATAACGTAGTCTGCAAGGCTATTATTATTCTTGCAAAGGTCATATTGTTAAATAATTCATTAAAACTAACAGTGGAAAATAAACGATATTGATATCGGAAATTTAAGCAAATATTGGATATTATTTTTGCACACGATCTACATACAATATAAATGTTTTACCTGAGCTACGTTAAAATTACATAGAACTTAAATAAGTAGAGGTTTTCACTTGTTTTGAAAGTTAAGGGTGGAAAATATAATTCACGCGTGTATCTAAAACATAAAATTAAATGTAGGCTAACTATTGAATTATAATAGGGGCTAATGCTAATGATAGAATATGAATTATTTAAAATATATTTTAATAAACTCAATCTATAAATAGTTAATGAAACAAATACTTACCGTGCCTATGAAAAAACTAGGTAAAATTCACAAGTATGCCTTTATAAATGTAATTCATCGATTCGCAACACAAAAATGTTACACTTTTGCGATTTTTTTAAGAGTGCCTATAAATAAGGTTGCTTGCTTTTTATTTTAGAGATATATTGTAATTAGATTGAACAAGATAAGAGTGGATACCTACAGCAAGTAATGTGTAGTGAGAGAGAGAGCTAGTAGGCATTCATGACATTACGATAATTGAACCTACAGCCGTAAGTTTCAGGCGCACCCAGTTTACGAGTGGGAGCGGGAAAATAAACACCGAACGAAAATACTCCACGTTCACCTATCTGGCTTTATTACCCGCAGTGCTGTAAAAATATGTTGGCTTAAACATAACAAAAATAATAATATTTGTAGATAATCTTAACTAAGGATAATAGTCTACGCTACGGGAATAGATCACTGCAATACACATAGTTTAATCTTTTGTATTTTCGGTATATTATAATATAACAAATATAAAGAACGAACACGCACGAACACACATTGTGTACTTATTTATTTCTGTAGCATTTTCTGCTGCCAAAATGACAAAAAGAATACCTACATATAACTCCTATAAAGTATGACTAGATATGTCCTACTTGTGATCTAATGTTATATATATTACCTTATATATTAAAATTTTAAATGATCGGTGGTATTCAAAACATATTTGACCTTACCTATGCCCAAAGCAAAATTGCAGTTTTAAATTGAACTTTTAGACTTTTTACTAATTACTCTGTTGTTGATAATTGTTGGACAACTGCTGTGATTAATGAAAATTTTATTTATTAAATCTTTATATAATAAATGCAACGTAGCGGTACTACCACTTAGGACTCTGTAAGTCTGTACAGTCTATCTCTACATAGATTACAGCAATGCACATAGAAGATGTGCTAAATGCGGAGCAACGGCTGTTGAAGATACATATTTGAGTGAAATTCACAGCTTTAGTGGGTTCAGAAGGAACCGCGTCATAACGCATCTGGAAAGCGTATTAATTAACCGTGAAGAAATATATGAATACGAGTTGGAAATCATAAAAACATTTTAATTGTACTAAGAAATTATATTAGCCTGAATTTAAAAAGTTATTCTCTCTTAGTTGGAAATCTGTGTAAAATGCCGTGTGTAAAGTTTAGTGTATCGGTGTGTGTAAAGTGTAATAGGTAGGCATGCCTAAAGGGTCATTCCACCGTTTCTAGGAGGTTATAACTATTGATTCATCTACTACTTTGATAATATTTTCTTTTCCTGTACACACATAATTAAAGTATAAGAGCAATAACGAGAGAATCACTAAAAAGTAGCTGTTTCGGGCGTTACGGGAATTGGCCTATACCTTCTGACCATCAGTAGCAAAATGCATAATTTAGCGAATTTTGTCAAGTAACCTCCAGTTTTATTTATGTCAAGTAATAATAGTTAGTATAGTCTACTGAAACACTGAAGTAACACTTAGTATCACTTTTCAATTAATTTTAATAAAATAAATTACCTGTTTCGGGTGTTACTCATGGTTCGTTTCGGGTGTTACGAGTACGAAATTAAGACAGATTTATACGAAATTATGGCTCATTTTATTGAAATTATTGTCTTTTTAATAAATTCGATTAAAAACATAAGTAATAAATGCTGAATTATTATAAAATACATTAATCTTAACAATAAAAACTGTTTCTCGAAGATATCATAATTATTTTTCTTTCGATGCGAATATTTCCGAAAATATTCACTTAATCAAAAAATGGTTGATGGTGCCACCTATTCATTTTGAAAGATCTATATCCAACGACACCCCACATCACAGGATTAAAGTCGCAAAAAAATTAAAAATATTTTGTACAGGAGCAAACCTAAAAAAAATTTTTTTTTTTTAATTTTTGTGTTACTACTTTGTCGCCATGATTGATTTATGTATCCATGACAAATTGCAGCTTTCTAGCACTAACCATCACGGAGAAAAGCCGGGGACGGACAGGCGGACGATCAACACGTTTCGGGTATTACACAACTTCAAACTTTAAAACATACGACTAAAGCAGATGCTAAAACAACAACTAACACACATTTGTATAGGTTCACATCATAGCCTTTCTTTGGCAAAACATGTTTGGCTATAGTTAATTACGGGAAAAGTTACACTTACTTTTATCTCTTTTTCGTTTCGGGTGTTACTTTGAGACCACAGTCTAGAATACTCTTCTAAAAACCGATTAATCCATGCTTTTTAATATTTTTAAAGACAAATTATAAAATTACGATATTTTACCTGAAATAACTGCGGGAAATTTGTAACAGTTTACAGTTACTTGCTTTTTAATTAGTCTTGCCAATATCGCTGTATAAAATTAGTTTTACGCCTATCATTTAAACGTTGCGATCAAGTACATGAAAAACATGTAAAAATTGTTTTTTTTTTCGGTTTTTTTTTTCTGACATGAAGGTTTGGTATGTTTTCTATGGAAATAGGTCAGTGTTGACTTCTTAAACTAATTTTCATTTTTGACCCTAAAGTTATTTGTATTATACTGAAAACTTTGTGAATGCGCTTTATTAATGTCTATTTTTTTATTAAGAGGGTTTAATTTTCATTGTATGTTTCTACATGTAAAACATTTTTTAATAAATTAAATATTACAATGTTATAAACATAAATATGCCTTTTATTTAAATTAATTGATAATACCACAAACAAGGGGTAATATTTGCATCTTTCATATATTTCGTGATATGAAGATAACAAATATGTCTATCAACAGAATTACATACTACCTACCAATACCCGCCAGGCTAAACCGGTTGTCAACTTTAGTTCCATTGGTACACAACGAAGGCGCCACTAGTATAAACGTATAAACGGAAGGGGACATTTTTTTGTATGGAGTTACCGTTCTTTTCCTAGTGAGTATTACATATATTCTATACCGGGAAATGTACAAATTATTTGTTTACTTTGATTTAAAACGTAAAGATACAGAGTATAGTGATCAATTTAATCTTCCAAAGCGATATCAAAAGGGAATGTTATCAAAGGCCTACTGTGCCCGCAGAGCTGCACGGATCAATCAATGTGTACGAGTAGGTACGTACGCGCACGTTGCGAGCCTTTCCTGGTGTTGCTACCCACTACTAATCACTCACAGACTAGTCTGAAGTGTGGCTTCGAGCTCCATTACTACGATGCGTTATCGGAGATCCATTTATCCTAGTAAGAAAATGTTTTCGAGCGATGGAAATTGCAGCCCTGATTTGAGTGCCTCTATAAAATTTAGCTGTTTCGATGCCCGAATGCATGCCGAAACGGACGCTTTAACAAAATTCGGACCGGATATGGATGAATTTATGGAACTTTTATGTTGGTAGTAAATATTGGCTTCATCCCTTAATATTTATATCCATATTATTATCATAATTTAAAAAATATTGGCTTTTCACCATCGCGCATAATCATTGGGATCTAATAATAATAACCGACCCCAGGATACCTATATATATATACCGTTAAACGATGATATGGAAAAACAGCCCCCGATGCGATTTCGCCCGCGTTAGGAGTTCAGTTTCAACATTTAAGAATATATTTTTAAATTTCAAGATATCTAACTTCAACTAGAGTGTTTAGACTGTGCGTGTCTGTCAGTATCTATTAATGGAATTGATTTATATGTATTGATTCATAATGAAAACAGTACTTACGGCCCGATTCGAACTTTAAGATACGTCAAATATTTGGTCTAGATACGATATGGATTAGATATGTCCCACTTAAATTGTGATCTAATGTTACGTTATTATTAGGTATATATTAAAATTATAAATGATCTGGTGGTATTTAAAACAATCTTTAACCTTCGGTAAATATACCTAAAGCAAAATTGTAGTTTTAAATTGAACTTTTACACTTTTTATCGTTACCCTGCATTGCAGTATAATTTTGATATAGCCGAGGGACGTGACGAGCGAAATATTTGACGTAATACCTTAACGTTCGAATCAGGCCGTTAGGCATAATCGAATGATTGCTGATGTGAGATTTATTCATACGTTCGTAAGATTGCAACCAAGTATGGTGATAGTTTATAATAGGGGAACTAGATGTGATTTACAGATGCAGAAAAAATGTCTAACAATTTAATAATTTCCATTAACCTTTTGGACGCCAATGACCGATATATCCGCACCGCAGGTTCAACGCCAAAGACTGATTAATCGGTCACAGACCACAGAGCAACATAGACCTACGTGCATATGCATAAAGTTCAATTTCAGTTTTGACACTTCGGTGACGTGGCGTCCGCGTGACAGCTTTTGTGTTTGACACGGCGTCGAAAAAGTAAAAAAAAAATGCAGGTCATGATTAAAAACTTAAATAACGTAGGTACCTAGCGACTATATCTGAATTACTGTAGGTGTACCTTAATATAAAGTTATTTGTTAGTTTCTATTTAATAAAATACATTTTCAGTTGTTACTTTCTTGCAGTTCATCCATATAGTTAATAACTACTGTTTTGTTGTGTTTATATAAATGTATACAGTCAGCAGCAGAAGTTGCTAAGCGGGCGAGGTGTTCAAAATTACCTTGACACGCTCTTATTCTCTTAACAATAAACTCGTGTCAAGATCATTTTGAATACCTGGCCCGCTTAACAACTTCTGCTGCTGACTGTACAAAAGAAACACGTAAATTAAACCCGGCGCAGTTCCATCACGTACACATTCGTCCCGCCCGGCGATCATGTTTGCAAAAAGTTATGGGCGTTATGGCCACCCCGACACACGCCGGGCCTATGTGACTGCCATTTAATATCGGTCGTACCTATTCGTCACTTCCGACTTCTGAACTAGTCACCTATTTTAATATTATTAAAAAATATATTTGAGCTCGATAGTCCCTTAATAAGTAAAATAAAATTTGTTTATTACAGATTTTAAAATCCATATCGTGTTAGTCTACTTACATCGAAACTTAAAAAACTAGAATAATGCAGTCAATAGTTTTCTATATATTAATTTGTTATTATATGTAATCTTCCCAAGTTTTCGTACGGTAGGTTTTTACAACTGCCATTTGATCCTCCAATCCAGAGGGAAATCAAGCCTTGTCGGAAATAGGTAGGGCTTCTTCATAATGTTTGACGAAAGTGAAATTCATGAGCTCACTAGTATATAATTATACTAAATTAATGATGACATAAATATGACCCTGATGTTAATGAAGAATAACCATTGACGTATATCTCAGGACGGGCCTTACGGGCCGCACTAAGATGGAACTAGTTCAGCGGTGTCACTCACGAATTCGAGCCAATCGTGCAGTCGAACGCAACTAAATAGTTGCGACCAATCGTGTGATGCGAACTCATCAACCAATCGCGTTGTAGCGGTGTCACACCGCTGTACGGGCCCCATTCATGCCCCATTCTTATTGCCCATAACGCTGGCTGGATGAGAATAACGCCATAAATGTTTACTTTTATTAATATGTAAGCTAAAAGACAAGTTCAGACAACATCAGATATATCGGAGCGGCCGCATTGTTCAAAAATATCTGAACACGCCCTCTAGCGCCTTGACAATAGAGGCGTGTTCAGATATTTGTGAGCACCTTGGCCGCTCCGATATATCTGATGGCGACTGTACACAAACCCAATTACAATTAACTAAGCAACCGCTGCCTTAAACTATTGTAGGATATAATATTTTCCTTAGTAACTTCGAACCATTTGCGTTGGTAAGTAATTAAAACTTGGTAATAGATTAGCCCGCGGTAACAACAAAAAAAAAACAGAAAAAAGGTGACGCGCTCGCCGACGGAACACCCACTATAAATGACTTTGATGATAACATTTCACCACAAAACGGAAATGGAGAAAAAACACTATGTAAGTGTAAGGGAATCATTGACTACCTCCTACGGACATCGCATTATGAGGCAATTACGAATATCTACTCGCGGACACTATAAGTAGTCGTACCACTCTCATTTTTTGTCAAATTTAATGAAATTTAGAGGCCCAATCAACTCGAGAAAGTGACACAAGTGTCGTGGCTATTTGACATAATTTATTACATAAATATGAAAGACGACAAATCGTATGGTCGCCATTATATGTGTCGCTTAATTTCAAACTCGGGTAAATCCATTCGACCCTCTCAGCAAATATCTACCCTATTACCTTAGTACCAAAATCGCATAATCTAACAGATGGATTTACCCGAGTTTTAAGTTAAGCGGCTCATATCACCGTTTACTTTCTTGGGTCTAATGGCCCGGGGAGCCTCAAACGTGTCAAATGAGTGTAGTGTAGGCACGGGTGATGTCCGCAAATCCTCCTATATGCTACGTCTAGTGAGTACGTGATCTGTGAAGCGGATGAAATCTCCACCAAGTCGATATATCGCGGTGATATATGGCCGGAGGTCAGCTGTCGCCTCGCGCCCGTAGCTACATACAATGCCCGAATAAGGATTTTTTACCTATCCAAAATTTTATTTGGTCTCTTATCCTCATCGTGATGTAGGCTTACAGAGTTATATAGTTATGTGCAAATGCGGTTAGGTAATAGAATTCTCACCTGAATTTTAGCTTGAATTTTATCGCCACATAAGTTACAATTCAGGCAGACTAGACATAGTGGTAGATGGAAAGTGAATTCAAACGTGAAATATGGCAATTTGAAATTCAAAAGGTTCATTTACTTACAACGCAAGCTAAAATTTTAAACCCAAATAGTGGAGTTAAATTTTACGTGGGATATCTAGGATTCTAGGTACTATTTAACACTGGCCTAGTTCACGAAATATGATCGTGACTGCTGGAAGTTTACACTGCTAGTTTTTTTAGATAACTTTTCTAGTAGTTACCTGCTAATTTAACACTTTTCTACTAGTTACCTGCTCGACTACATTAAGTATTTTGATTGTCACCTAATGTCTCGTTACATTTCAACAAGATTTGTCAACAAATGAAGAACATCTTAATTTTAAATAAAACAACTTTGCAAATTTTACTGAAATTTATTTTATTCTTATATTTCAATAGGCATTCTTATTCAAAGTAAGCAAGTCGTCAATCAAAACTCACGGAATACAAGTTTAGAAAATGTCGTCGGAGAACTTGATCCCAAAACTTAATATTCAAAGTTTGAGTGGCAATTTACACGAGAGTTTCGTCCGAAGGGCCGGACTACAGAGCGCTTGAATAATGTAAGCAAAACCCTCAAAACACGACCCGCCTCACGAATTCAAGTCTCAATGCAATTCTTCTTCGTACACTTTTGACATTGTGGTCACGATCGTCAGTTGCTATAGACATCGACATTTATATCAACGCTTCCTGCAGTAACTTCTTCAGGAGCCTTCATGTTGAAGTAGGTAGGTATTCTGAATCGGAATGTTACCATATACCTATATAATACTAGTAGCAACTAGTACATACATAGTTAGTAGTACCAATAGTAGTAGTAGTAGTAATAGTTTTTTCTATCTGATATGTCTATATGCAGCAGTTATAATTGTACGTACTTACACAGTTAATATAATTTATAATTTATGAACCTCCAGGTCTTTTTTATTCATTTGTTGCAATGTGTACATCTTTTGTATTGTATTTTCGATATGTTTATATTACTCTTTGGTTTTCTAAATAAACAAAAAAAAATACGAGAATTATGTCCCCTTGAATTAAACTCATGTCACGGTAACTTCGAATCCATCGATATTTCTGAGCCATTAGTCGTCAAAATGTACTGTAATAAACATACATAAATTTTGTGTGTTTATACCGATATTTTAATAGGTATATAAAACGCCTTTTCGTCGTTATAATAAAAGAAATCATTTAATATTGTGTAGGTAACTAATTGAAATGCCAGTCATAAGCCTAGAATTCATTTATTTCTATATTATCAAGTGGACGCCATTATTTGAAGTGTCTTATTTTGTGAATGTAATATAAGATATAAATAAATTTAAAATCCCCAGAGCCAATGTTCACGAAATCACGACATCAAGTTTCCCAACGCGTGCCGAAAATTGGTTTTTCATTTGCGAATTCCCATTTCATTTGATGGGTAAATATCTTTTAATAGTAATCCGTTTTAGGTTACTGTCAAGGGAAGACATTTGAATAGCGCTTAATAACGTCGTAGTCACTGGGATCTCGAAAATTCGAAAGACATTAAATACCTTTGTTATTTCTAAAGCTACTTAATTAAAGTTTTCATAATAATGGCGCCGCACGTTACAAAGAAGCTTTCGCTAAGCCCCTTCTTAACGTATAACTAGTTCAGTTGCTGACGAAAGGGGTCATAATCTTATGTTACTTTTACAGCCTTTCATCCATATTACTATTTCGAATAATATAAATAAAATAATAAATATTTTGGGGACATTTTTACACAGAGCGACCTAGCCTCAAACCAAGCAAAACACAAACCATAGGTACAGGTAGGTATAGGTATAGATAGGTACAAACCTACTATGGGTAGTAGGAATGGCGACGACATACATACTTATGTAGATATGTAATTACATAGTCAGGTACATAGATAACATCCATAACTCAGGAATAAATATTCGTGATGAACACACATACATAAATGCCCTTACCAGGATTCGAACCCGATGGTCATGGTCACTACCGACAAGGCTAGGAGACCGAATATGTATGTATTAACTATATTCCTATCTACATTAATTGGTTTTTACACATCTTGTTCTGTATAAATAATATTTTTCGTACAAATAACGCCTGAACAAATGTTCTAATTATTAAAGTTTTTGGGTGTTTCAACTTTTTAGCTTTTCATAAAGGTACCCAGTAGGTGCTCGTATTTTCTTTAGTAATCCATCTCTTAAACAGAATAAATTACCTATTAGGTAGGTGCTATCCGAAAGCTAAGGACGACGAAGGGAGGCAAACATCGCACCCAATAATAATTTCAAATAACCTCTCTAATTAGTAATTACTAACTGGTTGCCTACGTCATATTACACCTCTTCTCGCTAAATTATTTTTCGGCGAACTGTTCTACAAGCTCACCATTTTATTCTTTTTACTGGTCTGGAATAATATTTGTGATAGACATTGACTGATTACCTTTTCTTTGTGTGATCAATCAATTCGATGTCTGGCCCGTGAAATAAAAGCCGAAATTGTACGGAGCGACAAATTACGCATTTGGATATAGATATTATCTGTGTATACATTGTACTTAACAGGCTTTTCATCAGCCAATAATGTAGGCATATGTCACTGAATGTAAGTACCTACGTATGAAATAAATATACATTGTTTTCTTCAATTCACAAAGATTGTTTTCTTCGAGTGGTTCCATACGGACCGTATCTTTACATGGTAAACAGACATCTCGTATGGCTACTCTAGATCTGAAAACAACCAAAGTTCAAAAGCTTTACTTATCTTTATTTATACCTATAACACAAAAGCATATAGTCGTATTGTTAAAACTTCTACCTCATTTACAATCTTTGGTTTGAAGTACCGGTTAACAAACTAGACAGTGTTCCTTTGTGCTTACAAAACAAAAGAAACAACGGTATTCAACAAGAAAACCGTAGAGTAACTTTTATCAACTGTTGTTGTACGCCTCCAAAATTGCAAGGCAAATACATCTTACACTCATTAGTAGTGTAAAATGTATTTGCAATAGAATGCAGTTACCTGTTGAACATGAAATCAAAGAGGTTATGGAATTACCATGTTGTTTATCTTCCCGCCCGCCTATACCCTCGTATTTCCACTCAATATGTTAATAAATACATGCCGTTGACAAGTAATTATTAAATATTGCCTAGCATTACCAATTATTATTACACATATATATTTATGTAAGTAGGTATATTTGCGACACATTGCCGTTTGCGCATGATATTTAAAAATTTCGTCAAGTATGGTATAATTGTAATTGAAAATTGGCCGTAGTCATCATTCAGGCCTATTCGGATTTCGAGATAATCACACGATCTTGAGACGATTTAGAGATCAACTAGATCTACATTAGATATCGACTAGATCTGACTTGGATATCTAAGTCATAACTTGTCGAAATCGTTCAAGAGGACCTCCAGAATCGCGGAAACGTCAAATTTGACATATCTATCTTACAATCCGTATCGTAACTTGTTGAAGTCTAGTTGAAATCTAATTCATTTTCCGAATCGAGCCGATTATCTCGGTTTCCACTCCTCGCCGGCGCCGGAAGCAACCCTCTCCAGCGCAACCCTAATGCCCATTAAGGTGTCCTTCTTATCACTCATTCATATCGTGAATACATTTCAAATATCTTTCCCATAATATCATTAGGCAATCGGCGAATATTCGTGACGCCATATAAATTTGAAATATAGGTGTATTTTGTAAGCCGCTACTCAAAATTGTAAAAAATGTATTTTTAAGAGGGGCACTCCATACATGTAACTAATAACCACAAAAAAAAAAAACAGAAATCACTAACGTGTTGCAACATCATTAAATGGGTCTTTAAAAATAACTGGAATGTTTCTAAGAACTTTTTTGGATCAATTGCATATTTTTGGAAAAAAAACCGTCTCGAAAGGTCATAATAATGTTTATCTCTCTATAACTCTCGAACCAAAGTTCAGAAAAAATATGAACACATATCGGGAGATTAGCCGTATAATTGAGTACAAAAAACAATATTTTGAACATGATCGGTTGAGTCATTTTAAGGTCGTAAGTGCCGCGTAAACACGCACTTTTGCGGGACATGCAGTTATCTAGAACATCGATAGAATTTAAGTACCATATTTTTAAAGTAAATACCTTCTTATTTAAAACAAAATTGTTAACTATGCATTATCACAATTTGCTTCTAACTGATAATTACCTTTTTTTTCAAGAATTAAGCGTCCTATATGCTTTTTATTTTATAGATATTGTTAATACACGTTAGCACTCTTCAATAAAAAACAATTTAGTTCTTAAATGTCACCTTTTTAATAGGTATTTTATAAGCAATCGTTTTTTACCCACCTAAATGAGTAAATACGGGTATTTATCGGGTGCTTTGAGTAAATACCGAGTAAATACTCAGTATTTACTCACCCCTACCCATCTCTTACAATACTTCCAACACTATGGATAACTACCTATAGGTACCTACTCATATTTCAAAATAAAACGATATTGCCTTTTCATTAATGCCGTAGCACTTTATGGGCGGTATTTATTTATACATTTACGTTACGGGCAACCGGCGGGTATACTCATTTGTGATAGGTCGGTATCTAGCGGCTCAAGGGTCGAGAGCGCCATCAGCGGTAATGGGGTCTCGCTGGATTGCCGCCGATTACCCCGCCATATTGAAATGTACCTCATCCACCATACCCATGCCAGCTTTCCACACAAAAAGCGAGCCTGAGGAATTCTTAATAACTTTGTTGCGGAGTCTTTTGTGTTTATTCAGGCTATTATGTTTCGTCAGTATGAATTGCTATTCTTAGGAAATGCTGAGTAAGATTGAAGATTAAACTTGACATTTTGCTGGAATATTTATCTTATGTTCATCTAACGATTCAGTAACTTTCAAAGAGTACTTTGTCATTGGGCAGCTGCAAAATTGCATGGACACTTTATTTATGAATGTGTCCATGTAATTTTCCAGCTTGCTGTACGTGCGGATTTATTATCATTACAGACGTTTTAAGTGACTGACCTGTGACAAGGTTGGCATGGTGGAACTGGCAGACGGCGTCGGCCTCGTACCACGAGATGCGGTCCCTGAAGTAGCGGTAGAACACCGGGAACCCCTCCTCTGGCAGCACCCAAGTGTTGCTGATGTTCACCTGAACCGACACAAAGTTACTCGTTAACATATGTACAGTAAGCGTCGCAAAGCTTGACTTACTGCTTACATAAATTGACAAATTGACATCCGATTCGTCAACTCTGTCGCTGTGATTTATTAAGATTGAAAGTACCAACTAATAGGGAGTATCGACCTGAGGTAGTAACCCACTTTATACCTACGATAAATTTGCATATTTTTGGGTGACTTGTAATAAACAGGATAAGATAAACTTTATTGCCGTTATAATAATGAATACAAACGAATCTAAAAAATAACTAAACCTCACTCAAAAACTGAAAAAAAAACTAAGTAAATATAAATAAGGTTATAAAACGCCACTATCAATTTGACGCATTCCCATAAAAAATGCTTGATGTTCGTTTAATACATCGGCAGTAGTAGAGGTACCTAATTATGAGTATTATCTTATTGAAAATATGGAATATGGAATTATCGGTTGGCGTACCAACTGTTCCGCGAATTTATCTAAAGTAGAAATGTTAAATTAATTCCACTCGTGCGTAATATATTGCTTTCCCAAATAATTCAGAAGCTGTTTGAGGATTCCGAGTACTTGATAAAATATCAACAATGAAATAAATTTCCATTCAAAACTTAAACAGCAAAGCAATACAAATCCCATTCTGTTTGGAAATAGACGACAAAGTCGCGCACTCAGTTAGGTGGAGTTGCGGCGAAGAGGGAAGTTTTGAAGTCAGTGCTACTCGAGCGCACACGGATACCTATCGGAAGTTACATGCATAACCACGAACGGACTACAACAGTATTCAGAAATGAATCACTCCAAAATAATATCAATACTATATGAATTGTCAGTGTTCTAATGACTAACGTCGCAAGCAATAATGCCTGCTGGGACAGACAGGTTCGCAACCAAGTCAACGAACAATCTAGATAATATCACAGGAAACCACGGCAGCCCGCTATCTACAGTCAATATCTACGCCCACAACTATTAATATTAATTAGGTAATTTAGTGATAAGTCTATTATAATTCGTTTTATTTTTGTTCGTAACCCATAACTTGCAAGTTTGGTTTAACTGTCAATGTAAAGTTGGTTAAATAAATAAAAATAAAATTGTATGAAGCCTAGTGCACTAGTGGTTGTTGTGGATGTCCTCGGGCAGGTATTTAACCAGCAGTATTGTTAGTACGTCGCCATGGTGTACGCAACGCTCTAGAGCAGGGGTCTCCAAACACCGGCCTGCGGGCCGAATCCGTTCCAGCCGCGTTCGGATCCGGCCCGCCGACACCCAAAGCGAGTGACCACTGTCCGGCCCGCGGGAGCCAGGCTCCAGGGGTTCAGCATTAATTGAGAGTGGAACTATTCCTAACAGCGGCAACCAGACACCCTCCCCTGGTGCAAAAACCGGCGCAAGTTTCTGAGGGGCAATATGGACCTCAGGTAAAAAAGTTTGGAGACCCCTGCTCTAGAGCAAACGCATGCAACCAATACATCCCTAGTATTATTCTAGTAAGTGAAATACGCATACGAGAATAAGGCCTTTTGGAAGTAACATGCATAACCGCGAGGACTGCTCGGTTAAGCGGAATGGTTCTAAAGTGCTCTTCAAACTGAAGCTATGTCTCAAGTTGGGCTGCTTGCTCAGCGTGTACATAATATATGGTTAATCAGAGCTTGCATTCGGTGCTGACAGTTTCATTTTAATTTAATGACGTTAAACGTACAAAGCTTAACACAGATGTCGCTTCAATCGAATAAAATTTGACAAGTGAGCTTGTGTGAGTACAAATACTGAATTTTGACTTAAAAGAAATGAACTCATATCTTATTAATAAAAGAAAAAAAAACAACGGGTTGCACTCCGGGAGTGCCGACAGAAGTGAAAACTCAATGACTAGTCCAAAATGTCTGCAGCACTATGTATAATTGCCCATCCTCCTTTCTATTGAAAAATTTTAGTTCCGAAATTGCTGGTCAGTGAGCTTGTTTAAAATTCGAAATTCAAATTTGTAGCGTTAATTGTTTAAAATTCGAATAGAAATTGTAAAGTTACCTTGCAGACCTCGCATCTTAATATATTTGGTCATGATATTTTGAGTTTTATTCACCAGTACTAGAGTTCACTTTTATTAGCGATTTCATCAAGATGTAGCTTTATTGAATTATATTTGAGTGATATAAAGTTAGAATGTAACTGTAAGATCCTCGTATTTCAACCCGTACAGGATTAGAACCTTTTTCATGTAATGTCATTGAGTTTTTCTTTATTGATTTAAATGCCATCTAAATGAGTGGCCATCTAAACATTACGGTCACGTGATCGCGTTACGCTGTCTCGAGTTTATCATTTTTTCCTCACCTCAAAAAGTGCCAAGCGCCGCTAAAGAAGTTTTCACTTCAATAAAGCATAGATTATAGAAACCAACCTGTAAGATATGTCATACTAGCTTCTGCCCGCGACTTCGGGTGCGTGGAATGATGATGATGATGATGATTGATAAAAACTATCTTCTGTCCTTCCCCGGGCCACATACTATCTCTATACTAAATTTTATCAAAATTGGTTCAGCGGTTTACGCATGACAGACAGGCAGAGTTACTCTCGAATTCATAATATTATACAGTCTGTGCGGAAAGCGAAGAGTCGTGCAATGTATGAGCTCCCTTACATTCCACGACTCTTTTTTTTCCGCATAGACTCTAATATGGATTCCAACCGCCGTCAGTAGTAAGTTAATCGACAGTTAATAACTCCATTAAAAATTTATCTGATAAGTGATAATCAGTTTCATGCGATTACACACATTGAGCTGCAAAGAGAACTGAGCCAGTTGAAATAATCTACCCGCCGAATAGAATAGAGCCACTGATAAGGAAATGATTAATCGACTGCGCTGTGATGGTTGACATTAAAACTTGGACCCGTCGCTTTTGTAGACTTTTTTACTTATGTGTGGTCTGCATTGTCGTATATCTTAGCTTACGGGCACTAAAAATGGTACCTACTATGTAGTTCAGCGGTGTCACTCACGAATTCGACCCAATCGTGCAGTCTAACGCAACTAGTTGCGACCATCGCGCGCGTGATGCGAACTCATCAACCAATCGCGTTGTAGCGGTGTCACACCGCTGTACTGGCCCCATTCATGCCCCATTTTTATTGCCCGTAAGGCCAGTCCTGAGATATACGCCAATGGTGGTCTGATTAACATAACTAAGCTTCTCATCTCAACTCATAGAGAAGTAGACTTATATTAAGTGTTGTATTTCGGTGGTCCCGTGGGGAATCCTACACGAGAACAGGTGACGCAGCTAAAAATTATTTTTAGATTCTAAAGTTAAAATTTATTATAGTATGTTAGCCTGTAAAAACTGACAAAAAATGTTTTTTTTTTTATGTCATTTAGTTTCATTAATTCATTATGACTGAAAAATACCGCAACCAGCCCTTAAGTTAGAATATAATATATACTAACGGGATCAATTGCACCTTTCATAAAAAATATATCATAATATAGTCGATATAAATTAATTTGTGAAAAAATAACATGCTATAATCAATTATGAAGCATCATCAATCATCGCCAATTTCTAAATTAAAGTTACGCGCCAAAAATATCTGACATCCTTACTTTTCCGAATAGATATATCTCGACAGTTCGTGTTCAAAAGTATCTGCAAAAGCTTAATTGTACTATTTTACCTATAGATGTATCTCTTTTTGTTAAGTGATCAGAGAAAATGGTAGAATACTTTTGACGCATAATCTGATAGGTACGCCAACTTTGATGCTGCATGCAGGTGTCCGATTTGAACTCCCGTTATTCCATAAATACCCCACCGTACTGCCCTCCCCCTGAACTACATAATACACCTAGTTTTTTTTACACGAATGTTTAAAAGGCTGTTTCTAAAGAATGTTTATAAGTTGAAAATACACATAATATTTATCTTTTCTATGGAGAAAATGCAGTCCTAAGGCAAAACTAAGGTAAGGTAAACTAGTACAGTGCTCGACATGCTAATGCCCAATAGATGACACCTTGCTGTCACCTCTATTGACAATGACTTAAGTTTCAAGATGACATGTACTGGGACCGCGTCGAGCACCAGTACGTTTACCTTATCTCCTATTTCTAGAAAGGTCCCTAGTGCTGTCCCACGGTGTATATTCATCGAATTGAAAACCTCCTTTTGTCTTTTGTCAGTTGAAAATGCGTCTCCGTTGCGGTTTCATTTCTCTCCCACCTCCACTTCCATATAGCCGTTGTGTTTCACCAACTTCGCTGAAGCACAGAATAAATAATAGTACTACCTTACAGAAAGGAAACTTCCTACAAAACCGAAGTTTGACAGCGGTTCAGGGTCGAACCATGCTGTCCCTTTCTAATATATGGCACTATCCCTCTCGGCTATTTAGGGTTGTCAAAATTCAAGCCATTATCTTATCTGTGGTCTTGTACGCAAAGGGACATCAAGTTGTGTCAACCCTAATAATTGCTCGGAGCAATGCTGAGCCGAGCGGAGCCGTAGTTTGGCCGAAGTCAAGAGTTTCGCACCCCTGGCTGAAGCTAATTTCATATTTGCTTTTAGGCCAATTTTCGGATCCTATTTGAGTATGATATCTCGCATCAGACGTGCAATAATACAAGTCACTACTAACTTATAATTGGTGAATGTATTTTGACTTTACTAGACAAAACAACCCGGTTCTATAATTAGCGTACCCTTCGTTTGACTTTGGAGTCCAAACAATCGAGTATACCCAGAACGCTGTTTTCAATTAAATAAATTAATTGCAAATCTTTGTTTTCGTAGCGGATTACTGTGAATATATATTTACTCGTAATATTGACATCCTCAGAGATTCCGGACCGTTATAGAATATAAGGGTGATTGAAGAAGATCTGTGAGTCATGTTTCGTGGAATAATTCAAGTTACGTTAGAGCAATTATGATAGCACTCAAGGCGGTGTGTCGGGTCGTTTAAGGCAGGTAATTAGGCGTGTACCTACCCTACCGTATATGGAGAGGTGGGTAAATGAGCCCCGAGGCGCCCGATGCGGGCAGGGAGCGCGTTCCATTTAACGCTTACGCTTGAAATGTGGTCGAGGTGATTGGTGGGTAACCGACAGTCTCGAGGCACCGGCGGCGAGGGAGATAGATCCTACTTAATCTCATTATTGAGAGATCGCTCTATAGCGATAAGTCCGCCTGTTGTTACCTACTCATTTAAGTCCTGTCTTTTTTTTCTATTATGTACTTTACTTTAGTAGTGCACAATAAAGAATTTTATTATTATTATCTCTTTATTCATCATTCGTCTTAGGCTAGGTTTTTATAATATGAATATAAAAGTAAAATATAAAAACACTTACAAAACAATAAAAAATACATATACACACATTATAAAAAACCTAACCTAGGGTGCCGCCAGCAGCGGGGCAAGGCCCAAGCCACCGGTGGTCAGGGCTGCAGAGAGAGGAACCGGCGGACTATCCGCGCCGTGTCCAAGATCACCGCCTTCTGCATCTGTCCCTTGATCCAACCACCTAGCGAGAGTCTCTCAAGATGTTGGTCGAGACTCCTCGCTATTAAACCGTTCATTATTATTATTATTATAGTTATACACGGTTCCAGGAAGATGTGTATGTTAGATACAAATGAAAAAAAGTCGATTGGGAATTGGTAATAGATAGAAAAATACAGCTGGTCTGCCTGTAAGAAGTAGGTAATATCTTTGCTGACCGTAAATAGTACTTACGGCAATTTGAAATGTCACGTTTTTATGGACTAAAACAATTAATTATTAAGTAGGCACTCTTTTGTAGATTCGTCTTAACCTAAATGTATCAATTGGCCAAAAATATTGTAACACCTATCTTATATTATAATCGCCATCAGATAAATCGGAGCGACCAACGTTAAATATATTCTTGATAACTTTGGCCGCTCCAATATATCTGATGGCGCAGTCAAACCTACGTTAGGATTTTTTTTCATCGTGTTCATCATTTCAATCTTTGTGGTAAACTATTATTAAAATTATGTATAAACTAAATAAATTAAAACTAAAACTAATAAAATGGAAAAGGAATAAAGACTTTTTTTCCTATAACATTAAATTTGGTCATTTAAATAGGCCTATAACTGTTTATTTGTTGCTGATTGTAAGTAGGATGTGCTCAATTTAAAATTTCACACTCAGGGGGGCGATTTTTTAATTTCGATCGCTTGATTTCGTCACTCGGAAATCGCTGGAAAGCGGCGAAGTGCTAATTTTTGAAATACATACATACAGGCGATAGAAATTGGGAATCAGGTATTGAGCACTCGTTTTCAATTTTATTAGTAAAATTTAAATGCCTAATAGTGGAGATATTATTGAAGGAAATACACGTAAACGAGCGGTCGAAATTAAAAAATCGGCCCCGTAGTAGTAGTTTTCTTTTACACTTGAACACTTAATTGCCTGTTTGTACCTAAAGTCGAAGTTGCTGTCGCCGGACGCGGCGAGGAGAGGATGATGACAATATTATTAAAAGTACCTAAATACTTATGTACAAAACTAAACTTAACAATACAACATACTTTGTTGTATTTGTTACTAACCTTAAGTATTTCTCTTTGCGCAGTCTAGATTTGCATACGGAACACTAGGTTACCTCAAAACTGATGCAGCGTGCAATATTATCATGGCCCCGAACTTGTTCAAACTTGGGTAACGACTTGAAGCCTTGTTCAATTTATAGAGCTTATATGCAAAATTTACCTATTGTCATAATTATAGTTAGTTTACTTACTGCCGTATTCGAACTTCAAGATATTCACAAGAGACGACACGTACTAGATACGTTATAGTTTAGATATCAACTAGTTCTCTTTTGCAGCGCAATTCGGGCAACCAATGTCACTTTTACGTTAGATAGCGTAAAGGCGCCCACTGATTAACAGTCCGCCGGACGGTATCGGCCTGTCAGTTGTTCGGAATTGTCAAAATTTTGTTCTAACTGACAGGCCGATACCGTCCGGCGGACTGTTAATCAGTGGCCCCCTTAAGATATCTATTAGATGTGAATTGGATCTCTAAGTCATATCCTGAGGAAATCGTTCAAGAGTATCTCCAGAATCGCGCAAATGTCATATTTGACAGGTTAGATCTTAAACATAACGTTATCGTATCTTGGTGATGTCTAAAAGATATCTAATATATCTATCTAACGTAACAAATATAAGAGCCTCGGTAGAGAGTACCATTTTGTACCATTTGGTGTTGAAACTCTAGGTCCATGGGGTCCCAGCGCGCATAAGTTGTTCGCAGAAATCGCGAAGCGTCTGGTTGACGTAACTGGTGACCGAAGAGCTGGCGGCTACCTCGCACAACGTATCAGCATTGCGATACAGCGAGGAAATGCCGCCAGCATCCTTGGTACAATGCCTCAAGGGCCTATTTTAGATTTAAGCTAGTTATTAATTTCGTTTAGTAGTACCACTGTATATATATTGTATGTAAATAAATGTTTTATATATCTATTTCAAAATCCGAATTGGGCCCTTAGTTTTGTGCGTTTACCACTCACAAAAAATAGTTATTATTTAAGAATAATTATTTAAGTAAATTCTAGGATTATAATTATTATTTATTGTTACATCCTTATAACTAAATAATCACTGAATAGTTGTAAACTATTACAAAATAGGCACAGTTCCGTTCTACCTTTTGGCTTTTAGGGTAAATAAATTTGCAACTTTCACGAAAAACTGTTTACGTAAGTTTATAATACCAATCAGTTGTGACATTGTTTATAATTGTTTCATTTTAAAAACAAATTTTCAAATATTTGGATACGAAGAAAAAATATTAAATATCAACATTAATGAAATAAAGCTTAAAAAGTTATTCTTACCGCTCGTCCTTGGACCGATGCAAAAAGCGCCAAAAGCGTAACGGATAACCACAACATTGCGTAGCCGCGCGTAGCGTCGTAGCGGCCGGTCGGTGCGCTCGCCTCCGCGGCACTGACGCTACGAGGCGAGCGCTACGCGCTACGACGTGCCGCTCGCGTGCCTGCCCGCCTCGACCTCGGCGCGACCACCTTCCATGTACATTATGTAAACAAAGTATTCGACAGTAAAATGTGGGAGTACCTCCTTGTATTTGTTTGCACGAAACGAAGGTCACCGAGGAAAACAAACTACTTTGGTAAATTATTGATAAGCTTAATTTATGGGCCAAACCTGGCTTTTATTTTTTTATTTTTAAAGAGTCATTTTCATGGCTATAAAAGTTGACTTTGAATAGGGGGTATTACTGCAATGTTCTGCCACCAGAGTGCAGCACTAGCTCCTCTAGTAAACCATAGAGTAACTTATACATACTGTGCCTTAAACTGTTTATTGACAAGTTTTCACAGACAATAAAATATGACATTGATGCATCAAGGCGGTTTGTTAACAAGGACCTACCGGGAAACGCGAAAATCGACATTTAGTTATCTGCCTCTTTATCGCTCAAATATGCAAGAGTGATAGAGGAGTTAGATAACGAAATTTCGATTTTCTTGTTTCGCGGTAGACCCCCAGATTGTGACGGATAGTGGTAGTGGCGCCTTCTACGCACAGTTTCGCGTAATATTCCCTATTGTAAGTACCTATTCAAATAATTTAGTGTAGGGTCCAAGAAGAATGCTCTATGTATGTATGACTTCTGATATGTATGTACATATATAGCAATGTCTACATATGCCACCATGTGATACCACTGCAGTTTTGAATCGTAGTTCGTACTTTTGCACTACAGATAGATTTATAAAATAAACGGCTATCGGTTCTTCAATCTTTTATCTCCATTCTTGTCTACCGGATTTTGAAAAAAATACTTATTTTTTTGATGATTTATTTAAACATTATCTAAAAAAACACTTTTTTCGTATCTAGATTGCTGTGAAGGATCTTACTTTATATATACGAAAACTACATATTTGGGTTCGTTTTGACGTCTCTAAAATTTTAAGGTTTTAATTTTAAACTAATTAACACAAAAGTTAAGGCCATAAAACCAGTTTTTTGGCCTAAAATTGTTCAACTTTGATGCCAAATATCTCGAAGACAATGAGCTTTGAAGTAAATATGGCATACTATATTGCTTAAAGTCGTTGCTGTTAATATGATAAGCTACAAAAAACATAAGAAAACTAAGGGATTCAGATCGAAGGTCATTGGCGTGGGGGAGCCCCATAAAGGTTTCGTCACATAGGCGCGTTTTCCAGCGCCTGTGTGACGTGTGACGGAACCTTAAGAGGAATGCTCTCACCATGCGCTGTACAGTTAGGGTTGCCAGATCGAAAGGCGCTAATATCGGGAAAAAATATCAATTTTTCGGGATTTTAGGACTTAAGTCGGGAAAAAAAAACATTCAAATTAAAGCAGTTATATAAAAACAACTATATTTTACATTATTGGCACTACGCTCGACGTGGGTCACTCGCTCGCTCGACGACAGTTCGGAATTTGAAATTATTGGTTTATAACGTGAAGCTGTTTTTCGGGACAGTTTTCACTTTGTCGGGAATCGGGAACACATGCTAAAAATCGGGAGAATCCCGCCAAATCCCGACCATCTGGCAACCCTATGTACAGTAGGTACATGGAGAATTAAAAGTACTTCTTAATGATTTGAGAGAAAGTTAGGTACTCAGTTGAAACATTTTAGAGAAATGACTGGTGACAAGAGAATCGCTTTCGGCCACGCGCTGAATACTTGATGTCACGACGCGCTTCTCGAGGCGGGACGAGCAGAGGGCCTACCGCGAATCACGTTCGACGTGTTGCCTCTCTGTCGCACTTGTAAATTCGTACGTAAGAGTGACAGGGAGGCAACATGTCGTACGTGGTTCGCGGGAGGCTCTCAGTTTACTTACATCTCAACACGACGCATTGAGGCCAACTCAAACTTACATTGTGACATCAAAATGATATCTAAATGATGACAGTCGCGCGTGCATTTCGCTCGCACTTGTCCCTACATGTACTGGTGCGAGCGAGACGCACGGGGTACTGACATCATTCATATATCATTATGAAGTTACAATGTAAGTACGAATTTGCCTCATACGGCTCGATTCGGAATATGAATTAGATTTCTACTAGACTTCAACAAGTTACGATACGGATAATTTGAAGATTTGTAAGATACATATGTCAAATTTGACGTTTCCGCGATTCTGGAGGTCCTCTTGAACGATTTCGACAAGTTATGACTTAGATATCCAAGTCACATCAAGTCGATATCTAATGTAGATCTAGTTGATCTCTAAATCGTCTCAAGATCTTGTGATTATCTCGAAATCCGAATAGGCCTGTTAGACTAATATAGATATAGATCTACTACTTACTGAACGGTTTTTTCGGTGTTAGTGTCATCCTGTTGTCTGACTGTTTGTCGTGAATTGATTTGTATTTACCTATCGTTTTTTAATTTGAAATATCTGTAGTTCGAAATACCTATGTAAAGTAAACGTACTGGTGCTCGACGCGGTGCCAGTACCTAAGTTAAATTAAAATTTAAGTCATTGTCAATAGAGGTGACAGCAAGGTGTCATCTATTGGGCATTAGCATGTCAAGCACTAGTACGTTTACCTTATGTCAGTCAGTTAGTCGATATCAGGTCAGCTTGAAGATTAGAAACTTCGACAATCAATACAATACAATACAATACAAATACTCTTTATTGCACACCTCAATAAAAGAAGACAATACAAAAGAAAACAGAAATACAAGCAGAGGTAGACAACAGGCGGTCTTATCGCTAAAAAGCGATCTCTTCCAGACAACCTTTGGGTAGCGGAAATTAATAAACAACCACACAACCAATCATTTATCTTAGGCCGTTTGTAAAGAAGTTGCGCAGTAAGATCTATAGTAGAAAGCAGCCGAGTATTGGAACTAAACTTAGTTTATACATTACATTTTTACTTACCTAACTGAGGATTAGTTGATTTTGAGTGTAGTTTAAAATAACTTCATTACTATCATAAAATTCAGAATTTATAACTTCCAGCTGCTCTAAATATTATTTTATCCAGATATGTGTATAAACATTCAAGTCTGGATTTTTGACAAAATTAGAGCATTCCTCAACAATATTGGAGTCTCGAAAATTAATATTTAGTCAAAATAAAAATTGATTTCTCAAAACGAAACCTGCTAAGCTAACATGGTCGCCTTTTTATCATTTGTCATCATGCCTGTCACGTTCTAAGAAACTTCTATGAAATTATGACGTATAAATAACACTTGCACTGTGTGGGCTATCAAAATCGCTACAGACTTTTTTTGGTCTAACTGTAATTTACTTTTTTATACATCTCGCTCGCACTAATATGCGAGTACGAGCGAGATGCATAGAAAGTACTTAAGTTACGTTTTCGATAGCGTTTATGTCAGTGCCAAACTGAACAGGGCTATAACCGCGAAAATCGAAGTTCACAAATTGCGGGCATCTTTCTCTGTCACTCTAATTACGCCTTCATAGGAGTAAAAGAGAAAGATCCCCGCAATTTGCGAATTTCGGTTTCCGCGGTAGCCCCCAGCGTGTTGCAGTGGAGAACCTTGGCTGCGCGTCGCTCCGGGCCGTGTCGTTTGCCTATCTCACTCGCTGTAACTTTTTTCATTAAATCGACCACACTTTTTGGTCAGTGTAAAATATTTCTAAAACAATTCCAATTACAGTTTCAGTATTAAATAAGTTAGGTCGGTATTATAATTGAAATGTTCTACGGGACAGTTTTATGAGCGAATAATTTAATACATAATTAAAAAAAAAACTTAATATTTTGTAAAACTGGTGTAACACAACCAAGATTATCAATATCATGAAATGTTCATTCTTGTGCTCACAATGATGAATAACTTATTACATTAGGTATACAGGGTGTCCCTAGCCACTGGACAAAGCCGAAATGTACATATACGCATTAGGATATTTAGAAGCAGTATACAAAGTATCATAACAATCGGTGTAGCGGTTACGAAGCAATGAACAAATTACGATTTTTTTACTTTGGAGCAACCTGTATGTGCTAGTAGTTCCTGAGGTAATAAATAGTATGAAACCTTCTTCGACCGTTTTGATTATCTTTTTTAATTATGACATTAATAAGATTTAACTTTTGACAAATGTCATCATTGCCGCACATTTTCAAATAAATTGTCAAAAGCACTGCCAATGATTAATACAGTATGTTTCTTTTTGTTGTCGATTATTGGAAATAACTTTTGTTTGATAATTTTTTTTTTATCTTTTGATCTAATTAAAAAAATATTACCGTCAGAGCATTTCTAAGAAGTAACCCTACGTGGGATTTCAGGGTTTATCCAATGGCTAAGGTCACCTGTATATTATTAACCGAGAATATTTACGAGATAAAAGTAGTTCATATTTATTTGTGTGCTTTATTTGCAATATACTATAGTCATTTCGTTGATAATGGTGAAATTTTCACGTAGCTTTTTAAAAGCAATTTTGGTACTTTGATGTCTGATAATTTTGGCGGTGCCCTGATCTCACGTACTGGATCTCGAGCTATAACCTACTGTTTACGTGATACGACTCCATAACGATCTCTTTGGAACATATTTATGTACCTTAACACGTTTTTTCAATCAGGACATTAGGTACGTTGTATTTCTGCGCAATGCATTGAATATTTGAAAACTGTATTTAAAGTAGATAAGGATGTACCTTTTAACCTAACATGTTACACACGACAAGTTGCTAAAAAATGTTTATATAAATATTTCCCGTGCGATCATATTTGAACAACATCTGTGTTCGATTTTTCCAGTTGGATATTAAAATGGTAGCTTGCAACAGTAGCAACAACTTCAATATCGTTGCAAGATCAATGATTACTCGAGTTTAAAATGCTGATGCATAAACCACACCAAACCACAGATATTATGCAAATGCTTAGACTAAGTATATCCTACGATTCCCAACAACATTTACGTGTTTGAAACATAAACTAACACAGCATAATTTTATTTTAAGACCTCAGTTGCGGGTCAGCAACTGCACCGCTAAACACTAATGGCTCGTATGCAATATGGCTTAAAAGTTCTGTTGCCGTTCCCACGGTGAAACTACCCTCGCACACTGATTATACCCACAAAGTTAAGTAATAAAAGACTACATTATATTCCACAGCGAACATTTTGGTATTCGGCGTTCTGTTAAAAGCTTTTGCATTACTAATATTGGAGCGAAAAGGAGTGCCCCGGGCAAGTTCGGGGGGTGATATAATTTTATCTCGGGTTTGATGCACAATTCCCGCATTTCATTAGATATTTATGCCGCAGTTGCATTTTCAAAGAGCAGAGAAATGTACCGATATTGCCACTGGGTTTATTTATGGCGTTAAATATGCCTAACACTATAAACAATGCAGGCAAGGCACGGTTTTAATGTGCATTTATACTATTTTTAGGGTTCCCTACCCAAAGGGTAAAAACGGGACCCTATTACTAAGACTCCACTATCCGTCTGTCTGTCTGTCTGTCACCAGGCTGTATCTCATGAACCGTGATAGCTAGACAGTTGAAATTTTCACAGATTATGTATTTCTGTTGCCGCTATAACAACAAATACTAAAAAACCGGGCAAGTGCGAGTCGGACTCGCGCACGAAGGGTTCCGTACCATAATGCAAAAAAAAAACGAAAAAAAAAAAGCAAAAAAAAAACGGTCACCCATCCAAGTACTGACCACTCCCGACGTTGCTTAACTTTGGTCAAAAATCACGTTTTTAGTAGTAGTTTAGTATTTGTTGTTATAGCGGCAACAGAAATACATCATCTGTGAAAATTTCAACTGTCTAGCTATCACGGTTCGTGAGATACAGCCTGGTGACAGACGGACGGACGGACGGACGGACGGACGGACGGACGGACGGACGGACGGACGGACGGACGGACAGCGAAGTCTTAGTAATAGGGTCCCGTTTTACCCTTTGGGGGTCATCCATTAATTACGTCACACGAATTTCTAGGTTTTTTGACCCCTCCCCCCCCCCCCCCTTGTCACATTTGGTCACATTTGGCAAACCCCTCCCCCCTAGTGTGACGTCACATTTTTTCTACGAAATCGCCAAATCGAATTAAGTAAGTACCTAAGTATTATTAATATTTTATCAAAATATTTTTGACGATATAAATATTAGTAATTTTATAACCCAAAACTGCTTAGGAAAGAAAATTAAAAGAATAAAAACGATTATCGTTTTAAAAACTTGTTATTTAAACGTACAGCGAATAAAATAATTAATAAAAAAAAAATTCGGTTACTGATGAAGTTAAAGTGACGTCACAAAGTTTGTGTCTCCCCCCTCCCCCATGTCACAATATGTCACATTTTCTTGACCCCCTCCCTCCCCCTAAACGTGTGACGTAATTAATGGATGACCCCTTGGGTACGGAACCCTAAAAACAGAATAAAACAAATATTTAAGTGGAGCTCCCATACAACAGACGTGATTCTTTGCCGTTTTTTGCGTAATTGTACGGAACCCTCCGTGCGCGAGTCCGACTCGCACTTGGCCGGTTTTTTAATCTGTAGCCAGCAAGCTGCAGTGTCAGACATAACTTGGAGAAGAAATTATATCATTATTATGGGACAATGGACCTAATCCCACTGTTATTTAGGTCAATAAGGTTTGTGTTGTGACTATTACTAAATACTTTATGTAGTTACATCATAATAATAGTAAATATGTAAACCTTTTACGATCAAAATACGATATAAGACCGAAAGTAAACTCTACCTACATCAGTCAAGAAATAATGGGAATAATGGGCCTTTTGACCCTTAAAACGGCGCGAGATAACAACAGCCGAGGAAGTAAGTCCATTTCTGCGACTTCCCTTCGAAACGTGACCGAAATGCAAATCGTGTGTATGCCGAGGCATAAACACTGCGGCAAAGTGTACGCGTAACAGCGTTTATACATACCTTCTACCTATATGGTTGCAATATTGGAACAATGTATATCGCGACTATTTTATGAAGTTATTTTCTAATAGAAAACTCCAAACGATTCTGCACTTTGTAACATTAGACTTACGACTGAAAAGTTTCTAAAGTTACTACGAATTTGAAACCTATCTGTAGATTCAGTAGTGGTTACTCAAAACTCTACCAAAACAGTAATAACGTCGTATCGACTATTTGGAGCGGCGAAGTATGATTGCAAATTTTACTCACAAATACGAGTCTCGCTTTGTTGATGGCTGGAGTTTATTAGTCTGTCGCGGAGTGTTCCTCGGACATTGCTATTATGCAGGGCCGCCCTCCAAACCCGAATTAAGTCAAGTATTGAAATTGTAGCTGTCCCCACTTCACCGGAATGAATTTGTGAGTTTTCTGAATACTTAGGTACATACCAAACGAAGTGTTTGCATATATTTCAATTGGTTTTCCCTTTTTACAGCGAAGCAGGTGATTATCTGATTATTTTTTGGCAATGTTTTCACTTGTTTTTACAGGGACGTGGAAAGTAACGTGGTAAATTTTATTATTGGCAATTCATAAATTTAAAGTTTAGTAACATGAAGTAGGTACGGCTTTTAGCAGTGTAGGACTATGAAATGTTTTTCTTTTCTACTTTTGTCTTGGTATTTCTTCTTTGACGACGTACCTAGTAGGTACTACCTACTCTTAAGAAGCTACCATAAGCTTACACTCGTTACAGAGTTAAGTAAGGCCTATTAACTGTATAACTGTTTGCAATGGTCTAGTCAGTATCGTCACTAAATATGTATGAATATCTTACGAAGGTAATTTGTCAATACACAAAAAAGCAGTTAGGTGCAAGCTCTACATTAAATGATTTTTAGTTTTAAGATTATATTTAACTATTTATTGTATGTAAGGTACGTATATATTGGCCTTTGTTGCCTGAAAATAAATGATATTTGATTTGATTACATCGATGTAATTGCAAAATTTTCTCACACAGCCAACAATTGTTATTGATCCACTCGCTGGCCCACGCGCACGGCATCATGACTGAGACCCACGATGATTTACTCATGTACCGGCCGATCACCAGCGCGCCTAAAGCCGTGGAAGCCTCGGTAGCGCACCACGCGCTCGTTGTCTACGACCGCATCTACTGCTCCGGATCCTTCATCGGAAGCAAACTTGTACTCACCGTGGCCAGCTGCTTTCAGGAGGATACGGACGCGGACACTATTTTTGTCAAGTATGGAGTTAGGAACTATATGGATAAAGGGTTAGTATGAACTTAAATCATAGGTACTATTTTGTACAGGATTTCAGCAAATGTACAATTGGCAATTAAATTGTCACTATTATTGACCGAGCATGCGTATGTCTGTCCGGCTGTTCTCCTCTCTTCTATACTTATATATACTAGTCACATTTCTCAACAATTAGTGCTCTTAAAATGTTGTGAGTTCAGAAGTCACAACATTTTTAGGTTTAATAATTTTATGTTTTTTTTTAGTCAATCCAGTTTCTATTTTTTATGGCTTAGCCGTGGCGATTCGCGGGGTCTACCAAAATCCGCTGGATTTAATCCACTCCAATTCTCAACCGATATGTTGTCGTATTAAAAATCCTTTTTGTTCTAACAATAAACTTATATTTATTAGTACCTATCGAAGAACTTGTTTTTCATGTATTTAGTTTAGGTAGATCAAAACTAAACAGAACTAAAGCAAATATTCCTATGCTCATTTTAATGCCAATTATCTAATTAAAATGGCCTATTTTTTACAATATAGCTCTCATTGCATCATACATAGCATAGTATACTTTTATTTTCTTATTACCAGTATGATTAAGTAAAATGAATACAATGTTTTTTTGTGCAGACAGGTTATTGCTGTGGTTGAAAAAAAACCACATGAATTTTTCCAATACAAAAGCTACCTGGACAACGATATCGCGTTGCTAGTACTCAAGGTAAGGTCAACAATTAATGAGATTTTAAATTATCATCTTTATTCACTGATCAAAAGTATATTTTAAATTTTAATCTATGGCAACTGTAG
This sequence comes from Cydia splendana, assembly GCF_910591565.1. Taxonomy (NCBI): domain Eukaryota; kingdom Metazoa; phylum Arthropoda; class Insecta; order Lepidoptera; family Tortricidae; genus Cydia; species Cydia splendana. Next base: position 6,768,172 of record NC_085964.1, read on the forward strand.
GTACCTACAGTCACCATAAATATTATGTAGAAGTAACCAAGTTGCTGAAAATATCTGATTATGGACCTACTCTAATATCGTAACGCGTAATGAGTGCTGATACATTTGTGAGCAGTTGAGCACGTTGCCCGCTCCTACGCATCTTACAATCAAATGTATCTTATCTATATCTAATGGCAACTATACCCTACTCTTGGTGTACATTTTGAATGAGGGCTTGATTATCTATATAACGCTAAGTAAGTTAATATATAAAGCTATGATAAATCAAATAGAATAAAATTCGGCCGGCAATTCAATTTGATTTTCTTATAAGGTGTTAATTTTATATTTATATATTTTGTAGACACACGTCAAGTTCGATTTGGGTGCAAGAAAAGCCGTTTTAATCAAGCCAGGGACTACAATACCCCACCTTAGTTTTGTCTCGGTAACGGGGTGGGGAAAGGTATCTATAATATCCTACTATTTTCTTCATTGTTAACATAGTGTTATTATTGATTGTGGAAGAGTTGTTAAGTGTACAAAAATCATCGTGTCCTTTGTGTGACAACTGATATAGATGGCGCTGACCGCGCCATATATCTTATGGCAAAGAGGATTTGAAGAAGAGAGTTACTGTCATGGTAAATTATGTAGCTACAGTTAATTTACTGCCATCATTCGACTGAAGATTAAACCTGTTTGAACGCCATTTGACTTTGATCCTTATTCTTTAACTGATATGTGTTAACTTTTTAAATATTAATATTCACGCCATCTACTCGAGCATAGGCTGAAGGTTGTGGCGCCATCGCTCGAAAACATGGAACCATACCTTTGGCCTATAGTCGAGTAGATGGCGTGAATATTAATATTTAATAAGTTAACACATATCACTGAAAGAATAAGGATCAAAGTCAAATGGCGTTCTAACAGTTTTATGTTCTGTCGAAAGATGGCAGTAAATTTACAGTGGCTACATAATTTACTTTGACAATCCGTCTCTATAGACTTTATTCTCTTTGCTTATGGTAATTGTTTACGTTAACTTTTGACAACCAGAGTGGTTACAACAACCAGAAGTACGATATTTAATTTCGTAACTCAACTACACTTTTTTTTTTAATTAGCCTATTAGTGTGTCCCACTGCTGGGCAAAGGCCTCCCCTCTTTCCCGCCACTTGTCTCTGTCTAAACACACACTCCCGCCACTCCACACAGAATGTATCGAGGTTGTCCCGCCATCTCCGTTTGGGTATTCCTCTGCCCCGAGATCCATCCTGTGGGATCCAGTCCGTGGATACTTTGGCCCAGCGTTCTGGTAGCATTCGGCAGATGTGCCCTGCCCAGTCCCATTTCAGCTTTGCGGCCTTCATGCCCACATCCACAATGCCAGTTTTGGAACACTTACTATACAATATACATATACCTATGTATTATTATATTATTATACTCTTTGAGTAACACTGTTAAGAGGGAAATAATTAGCTACTGACACGTATAGCACGTGATTGTCCATACTAAAAGAGAAAACTTTTTTCACCTCAGCAGCTCGAACAAGGGTACTTTGCTTCTTAAAAATAGTGAGCAAAATGCGATTTTGCTCACTGAGTGAGACAAAATGACATTCAAGTGACCTTTAAAGTCAAATGTCATTTCAACATGCGGGGTCTAATACAAGTTCGAAATACTTGGGTTCTATTATCTCTGTCCCTTTCACACTGTTAGCAAAAAGAAACAGACGAAAAAAAGTTCAAACGACATTCAACGGTATATTGACTGTTTATAATAGACCCCCGAAAAACTTCAGAACGCATCGTTCCAAACCACGTACGAGCTCCGTACGAGTATGAATTCTAAATAATTATTTAATTAAAATAAAGTTTAAGATTTGATAAAAATACTATATTTTAGGTATTTTATTGTACAATTAAAATAATGAACTCATAAAATACACAGATTATCACGCAAAATTAATTATTTTACTTTTAAGAATTTCTACTATAGTTGACAAATAGTACGTATCCGCAATTCGGACCGTATCTTACAAAGTTCCTTTTTTACAAAAAAAAGTTGTTGGTTGAAGTGTCAGTTGATGTTTCTTTATTTCCATATTATTTTACTGAAATTTATTATTACGTTTTGTTTTTGTGTCAGATTGCGGTAATTAAACTTAATTGTTTGTATATCTTAAGAAAACATGAGTGCGTAGGTATTAAGACACGAAGAAGGATTACATTTTTCAAGTTGTTTAATAGGTATGTTCTCACTGCTAAGGTGTGAAAAATTTTGTGTACTACACGAGATCAAAGTTATTTACATCTCGTGCGCTTTTGAGTCCCTTACTACGCTCAAGATTCTAAATTAGATTCACTCGCTACGCTCGTGAATCTATTATAGAATCTTTCGCTTGCACGGGACTCAAAATAAGCACTCGCAGAAATATCAAACTTTGATCTCTTGTTGTACAAATAACTATTTCCACTCTTAAATATTTTCCATTCCCCATTATATTTTATTAGGTTTATAGGTTTTCCTTTTTTTCAAAACTTGCCATTAAAAATATATATACCTATATAAATATATATTATTATTTTTCAAAATAGCGAAACCTATTAACCTAGAATATATTATGCTGAAGCGATCGACATCAAAATCAAAGTGATATTTTAAGATTTAGTTAGTGGAAAACGTTTTCGCCCGAAATGGATATTGTATGAAGAAAGTTACTTTTGTCAGTAGATATACTTCCTTCTTAAGGTAACGTTTCTATGTCAAATGCTACTTTATTTACTGCTGCGGCGTTGTTGTGGCCACCACTGTATCTGTCAAGTTCCTTGATAAAATAAGCGACGGAATGAAGGTCATAATCATAATCGCGGCAGTAATGCAGTGGTGAACGTCACTCCTTTTATCAAGTCAAGGGAGCTGATTGAGTAATGCAGCTGCAGTTGACACTGATCGTAACATTCATAACATTAGCCGAGGTGTGAAGTGGTGCGGGCGCTATAATACCTGCCAAGCTGTGTTGTGCAACAGTGTCTAAAATATTTTATTTTGACGTGATAACGTCTTATAAATCGATGAACACCGGTAGCATGAATGAAAAAGTGTCACGTTGTGAACGGATCTCCATGGCAACGTTGTAGACAGATCTCCACGGTAACGTTACGTAATGTAATGGGAATGTTTTCTTATGACGTTATCACGAAAAATTATCGTCCGTAAACAGACTTTACAGACAACCATATTTTTAAGAGAGTAATTGAGCATTGAGCAGCAGTCAAGATCAGTGAGAAATCTTGAGAAATAGGTTTTTGTTTTTATTAAATACTCTATCTTAACTTGATCTTAACCAACATATATTGCGCCATCTAGTTTATATACCAACAAACATGTAAAAGTAAGAATATTAGCCATTTTCTTTCGCCATCTGTGATAACATAGCGTACGTTGTTGGTTTTGTTATGTTACTCATAGCAGCACTCCCGAGTAGTGAAAAACTTCACGTATTTTCGCAGAGATGGCGTTATATTCATAGTTTTCTAATAAATTGAATTAGGATTGTTCATTTTTTTTTAAATGTTCTATTTCGAAAACCATTTCGAGATATGAGGTTTTCAAACAGTTTCCGACATTTGCTGCGATATAATAATTGAGGATTGAAGATATTTCAACAAATATCCTTATGACCTTAGTTTGACCTTTCTCGTTGGCTGAATGTAAAGTCATCGCATAATAAAAGTTATCGGACCATAGTAAATCAATCCGTCACTCACGTAATTGTCAAAGTTATCATTGTCATAATGAAATTTTTCAGTTAAACCGCTGCGCTGGTTTGTTATGATTTGATTTATAATTGATACATAAACAGTAGTTTTCGTTGCTTGATATATCAAAGACCTTGTTCCTACGTGTGGGAATGATTCACAAAAATGATTGTTCGAATCCGCGAAGACCTACGACGTGAAACATGGTGCCGTGAATTGAACTTGGAATACCTACCTACTTACACACAGTATTGCTGTGAGGATCACGTCGATGTAAGTATAAAATTAATATTATTTTACTACAATTATTTAAAAGCTCACTTTGTAGGTAGGGTCGCGGGGACCTATGTGTTTTCTGTGGTAATGTAGCCAGAGTATATAAAGGCAAACCGTTAAACAGAGATGGTGCCTACTAGAAAGAAACACTATACAAGAATACATAGTCATACTCAAAATTCAGCCTAAAACTGCTTTAAAAAGATATAATTTCTAATTTCCAGGTACATGTTGCAGTTCAAGCTGCTGATATCATGGTGGACAAGACTTAAGTTAATAGTTGTGAATAATAAAACATGTTTTTGTTTACCTACTTTTTTATTAATTTAGGAAATATATGTATATATGTTTCCCAAAAAAAAAAGTAACTATACATATATGTATGTTCATCATGTTCTGCACGAGCAGCTGACAATGATGGCTTCTTGTTGACGAACCAGAAGAGAAGTGTATGGTTTGTTATTTACTCTGTTCCCAGGCATTATTTACTGTCGTAAAGTATTATGACGATTAATATGACGTTCGTTTCGATACAAAATGCTCAACTTTGTTCAGGGCCCAAGTGCCTTAACAAAATCAATCTCCTTCGTACATTACGTATCCCACAGCCGTATCTATATAGGAATCACATGATGACCTGAAATTATAGGATTTCATTAGCAAAATTGGCATGTACCTAATATAGTACAATATCCAAACAATGGTGACAAGCCGGTAGAACCCACTGGGTGCTAAGCTACCTTAGCAATGGACGCTTATAACGATTTTATGAATCCAATCATCTTACGAATCGAATCAGTTAAAAAATATATGATGTAACTTACATTTGTATTTTTGCTCCCCTGATTTCAGCCAAGTTATGGTTGGAGTTGGATGCTATATGGATACATACTCCAATAAAACTAAGTTATATTATATAACTTAGGCAGATTTCTGGAATCAGCTTTCACAAATTTATAGCGTAGGTATTTTGAAATTATTGATTTAGGGATTCAAAATAAACGAGTTTTCCAGACGATATTATTTATAGAAACGCGTGACACTGACATTGTAGACAGGTGACATTACAATCAATTGACAATTACAACTATTTTTTTAATGTTTGTTATTGCTTGTGCTTTATCAAATCAGCCACTACATGTAATTTACGAGAAGTCGTATCTCATATTTTCAATAAATTATAAATATTCAACCGAGCCGTGAATTAATAAATCATTCAAATTGGTATCTTAAATTAACCTATATTTTCAGAAAATAAAATAAAAATGGGGGTCTAAAAAAATGAACAATCCTAATTGATACAATGATACCTATTACTTGTTATTACCTACTATTTATTGTTCTGCTTATATGTTTTATTGATAAATTATTACAATTACCTATTATTTCTTTCTTTATTAATTTTAATAATTTTATAAATATAACCAAATATAACTATTATTCCCTTATGAGTCAGGCTAACCTAATTCTGCACCCTGTTTGATAACACAGAGTGTGCAAATTCTCTTTTAATAGCTGGTTTGTTAGTGCACGACACCTTGCATTTTGAGACTAGGTATGCGCTGAAACTTGGCACAGTTGATTGTTAGCTGGTCTTGAGCAGATACAGACCGGAAGCCGTCGAGAGCCACCTCTCATTTAGTGGAGGGGTGAGGGGAAAGATCGACGCTGCGGCGCTTCACTTGGAGCAACATTTCTCTAAAACTATACCTATTAGGGCATGTAATACATCATTTTCGGATAAATTGAGGATGAAGAATCTATTTTAAGAACAAAAACAATGCACTTTCTAACAAAAAAAAAGAATGAAGTAGAAAAGACTAAAAAACGTATTTTATATTTTTTTATAATCACCAATTTTTTTTTAAGTGTAGCAGGAATCTGAAAACAAAAAATACAGTCGTAAAGCTACACTTATTACGTTTAAAAAATATATAGTTTATTATACAAAACTGTTGATAAATGGGAGATAAAAAATAATATACAGCGTGAGTCAGAGTGATCTCAATACAAAATATTATTAAGGTTACTTATAGTTAAAAAGGGTACCTAAGAATTTATTTTCTCTCTTTGATATCGTTTTTAATATTGATCCTAGCGAAAAAGTTTGAATGACCTTTTTTGTAGGAAATTTTATGTACATTATTCATGTAATAAAACATTTTTTGCTATTGGCCATCGATTACGTTACGAGTTATTTACGAATTACTATAAAAGGGGACCTTAGAATTTATTTTCTCCCTTCAATATTTTTTTTTTATATTGATCCTAGCGAAAAAAAGTAGCACTTATATTATAAGAAATCTGAAACAGATTATTTACGTAAAATATATTTTTTTGCTGTGGGCTATCGTTTACGAGTTATTTACGAAAAACTAAAAAAAGTAAACGATTGTAGAACAAATTATAAGTAACCTTCTCACCTTCATATGAGATAGCTCTGACCCACGCTTAATATAATTTTTTATCTCCCATTTATCAACAGATTTGTATAATAAACCATGTATTTTTTTAAACGTAATAATAGCTTTATGACTATATTTTTTGTTTTCAGATTCCTGCAACGCTTTTTAAAAAAAATGGTAATTATAAAAAAAAAACAAAAATATGTTTTTTAGTCTTTTCTATTTTATACATTTTTTTTGTTAGAAAGTGCATTGTTTTTGTTCTAAAAATAGATTTCCCATCCTTAATTTTTCCGAAAATGATATATCACATGCCCGAATAGGTATAGTTTTAGAGAAATGTTGCTCCAAGTGAAGCGCGGCGGCGTCGAACTCCCCCCCCCCCCCCCACTAATTGAGAGGTGGCTCTCGATGTCTCCCGGTCTGTATCTGCTCAGGACCAGCTAAGAACCAACTGTGCCAAGTTTCAGCGCATAGTCTCAAAGTGCAAGGTCACCATACAACGGTGTGCACTAACAAACCAGCTATAAACGTCATAATTTCATAGAAGTTTGACGTTTATGATAACAGTTCCACAGCTACACTAGCTCTGTGTTATCGAACACGGTGCATAGTTAGCTTAGCCTGACTCTAGTCTGATGATGATTTACAGGATGTTGCAAAAGTTCAAGAAAATACTATTCTTCAATCCGTTATGCAGCTGATAGACCAGGCAGAATGCGTAAAGACCTACTCCGAGGTCGTCACATCCTCAATGTTTTGCGTGAAATACGACTTAGTAAGTGCCTAGTGCCTACCAAGTTGTAGTCCATAGGTTTATTAAATATATAATTGTTCAAAAGATCATGCCTAACTAATTTGTGGAATTTTCATTAACGTCTAACCGTTTTATAACAAGAGACCCTTTCTCATTGACCCCGGGTTGTAGGTCACTAAGACATAGGTATTACTGGCGCATGTAGCACAAATTGCTTTGAAATTTCCTCCTAAATATCCATGACAAATTTTAGCGCTTTCTACCTCTCGGACGGATAGATGGACAGACAGACAAAGAAACAGACAAACGGACATGCCGGAATTATAAGGGTTGCTTGTTGACTACAGTGCCCTAAAACATATTTAACAATATCATACCTTGGTTTGAATTGAATTTTGGTTTCTTCCGTCAGAACCATGGTCAGCGAAATTTGGTTAAAATCTAGTTAATTCAGCTCTCTTGACCATTGTTTTGTAAGGGTTACTATTCAATTAACATACATCCAGATTTTTAAAACAATATATTTATTACCACGTCGGTGGCAAACAAGTATACGATCCGTCTGATGATAAGCAGTCACCGTAGCCTATGGACACCTTCAACTCCAGAGGTGCTATATTGCGCATTGCCGGCCCTTTAAAAACCTTTACACTCCTTTTTATGTTTGAAGCAGTTTACATTCACGTTTCACGAAAATCGATGATTTCTCCGAAACCATAAATTTTCACTAAACATACATTGTATGGGTAAAATCGATACAGCTCTTAAAGTTCTGCGATTAATCCATACTGACAGCGCTACCGTATATTAAAGACGCATTTAAATAATCTGTTTAATGCATTCCAGATGAACCGCCAGAGTGACAACGGCGGCGCAGCCTTATACAAGGGTATGATCATGGGCATCTCCTCGTACGGCGCCAATCTTGAAGACGCGCCCCACATCGCCTTGTTCACCAACGTTTCCTACTTTTACCAGTAAGGACCTAAGGAAAAGCTACTCTTTTTAGAATCACTTCCGAGCTTTGGTTTTAAAAGCGGGAACGGAATCCTACATGACTCCATATTATGCACTTGTGGAGGCCGATTACGGCTTAACTATTTGTTAGGGTTTTGATCTTGTTATGATTATGCCTTGACGATCGCGATCACTGATTAGTGCGCGCGAAATGCACTGGGAGTAATATAATCAAGTATCTCACTAGCTTGAATCAACAGACGCAAAACAGTTGAAAAAAAGTCCTGTGGAGTTTATGCCGACAAACAGCCATTGACGTAAAAATGGTGACACGGGAATTATGGATAAATGGAGATGGATAGTATAACTAGTCGAAGAAGAGAAGCGAATCACTCGCACTTCTTAGTGCGCATGAGATGCACTGCGAAACGTGTCAAGCAGTGTGTCAAGGCCATATCATAACAAAATCAAAAAAAAAATGGTGAAATCAGAATCATATCCTTTTTGTTCAGATTGTAATTTACTCAACTCAATTATTTTCAGATGGATCAAATTGAATACTGAGAGGCTGTTGAAGAAACATTGTTCGCAAGAAGCAGGAGACGTAGTGCATAATGTGATACCAGATTACTGAACTGATGACACGTAATAAGCTTAATAAAATCTTAATAGGTCTTCGCGGTTTAGTACCTAGGCATAAGTACTGTTTGGATCGAGTTCTTCTCTGACTGGTGTTTCTGTATAATTCTGTGTAATTATATTTTAATGAAACGCTTATTTATAACAAAAGTGATAATAATACTACATTTACATATTTTTTACATCACATCATCACAACCTCACAAGTCAGCAACAAAGAGCAAGTAAGGTTAAATTAAATAAATTATTATTGCACCTTTTCGTTAAATACTATATTTACATTATTTATCTAATTTATCTTTCGTCATACCTACTATATATACCATAAAACTAAACTATATCTTTGGATGTTTGGATGGAGTTTAATGCTTCAGTCATCAAAACTTTTATCACATGCATTCGTTGCTAAGATAAGCCATATTTACAATGTCTAGCTGTTTTCATCTTTGTAAAATTATCATTATTTCTACTATAATTGTACGAGCACTAGAATAGAATATACGTACCCTGTCGTAGAAGGAGTTATCATTATCAGTGGAGCGGAAAGGGAGTGCAGCACGATGGCAAAGAGGCTGATCCTGTTTTAACGATTTCAGTAATACTAATTAATTACTCTTTTGATCTTGCTATGATATGACCTTAACGATCGCTCGTCGCTTATTGGTGAGCGCTAGATGCCCTGCGTGATGTGTCAAAATCTTATCATAGCAGGACCAAAACTGTAGCAATTTTTAAACCACAATTCTCCTCAAGGATTGTGTGCGCACCCCGTTGGCAAGCCACTACATGTGGTCCAAAGGTAGCTCCTTAGGCGAGCGCGCGCGCGCAGGGCTTGTGCGGCGGCGTCGCTGCATCAATGGGATCACGAACAGCATCACCCCGCTGACGGACACGAAGGCTCCGGCCCCGATGAATGTGGGCATATATGAGCCTGTCGCTTGAACGAGCCATCCTGAAAAAACTATAATGTCAATAATACACATTTCATCGTTGTAAGTAGGTACTCGTATACTCTGAGTAATTAATAAAGAGCTCTCATGAAAAAAAGGACATTCGTTGGCAGAATCAAGTAAAAGATTACACGTTTGTTTAGTATTTGTTTGTATTTTGATCACTTTTACTAACGCCGCGTAATCGCGCGTAATTTATCAACTCCCAAAAGAAATAAAGCTGTATTTCTATAATCACAACATAATTGAAGATTCACCTGCAAGAGGCGCCCCAAATAGTGACGCGATGCCTTGGAAAAACAGCAAGAGCCCAAAGGCATTAGTTAGTTTCTCCATCCCAAAAAGATCCACCAGTACCACCGACGTCAATCCCACGTATGCTCCGGACGTGAAGCCGTACATCGCCGCATACATGGCTAGACCCCAGAACTCTGTGCCCACTGCTGCTAAAGCCATACCTGCAATGAGGCGATATTTATTAAGTAAGAGATATCGAAAAATGTTTGAGTCAGACTACACTCACATACAGGGTCCCTACTCCTACTACATACATATCCTATACTCCCTAGTATAGGATATGTAGATCTACATATAAGTATGTATTGTTACTGTCAAGTTAATGCAAACTTAGCAACTTATTAGACCTTATAAACCAACATAACAATTGACAAATACATACCACAATAGGAACAATAAGTATTATAGTGTGAAACATAAGCACTGACCCTGATAGGTTTCTAGAAGTTAAAGTTTGATGTATGAGTACATATATGTAAGTATTAGGAGAGCTTTAAGTTGTTGTTAATATAAACAGTGAAGCTACAATTAGGTACATATCTACTATAGCTACATTTGGTAACATGTTGTGTTTATAGGTATAAAAGGCACAGAAATATGTTAACTACTTACTCATGCCAGCTATCGTGAGGCACACATTGTACACCATCAACCGATTCACCCAAGGTTTGTCGCTGATAAAGCCGAGAACTATCCTCCCGACTAAAGTAGACGCCCCCATTATAGAAATTAAACGTTCCGGATTTGCGATGCCCAGGTCATTGCTCATAGTCACAGTATAAACATAGGGTATATAAAATCCTATATTAGTCAAAATGTTTGATACAGAGAATAATACAAATATGGGGTCTGCCAATAGAGACACATCGAGCATTTCTGATAACGGCGATTTAGATTCTTCGTCTTTGGTTATAGTCTGAATTCTTACTGGAGATGAAGCCCGGTATTTCGTGAGGCTCGCCATACTTCCTTGATATAATACATCTGGTCTGTGCATGATGCCGCTGCCATGTCTAGAATGTGGCTGCGGCTTAGGCTCGTGAGATTTGTTCAGGGCAGGCTGCGAGAGAGTTAGTCTAGCCACATCGCCGTCTTCTGTACGTCCGTTTGCTCGAGCCATGTGCTCAGTACTTTGAGACTTATTCAGTACCGATTTCTTTTGTTTTGTAAGCATCGGTTCGCTGGCCGGTGTTTTTGGCACTTCGGGTACTGGCAAGAACAGAAAGCCTAATGGAATGCAGTTTAATATAAGGGCACCTATAATGATTAATGCACCTCGCCATCCGTAGCTGGAGATTAGACCCTTTGTTAAATGCGGAAAAATAAACGTTCCAAGTCCTGAACCACACACTGCAATGCCTGAAATAGAAGAAAACAAAAAGTTTTGTCTCTAATTCAGTCTGATATGGCAAAATTAGCAGGTTAAATGAATTTAAACATTATCTCACGTTGACCAGAGTTGATCATCGTTAATTTTTTCTTTGTATTGACATCTGTACAATTTATAAATTAAACATTTTGGGTATCTAAGTTTATAAGCAAGTTTACCTGTAGCAAGGCTCCTATATCGCTCGAACCAGACGGTGACGCTGACGATGGCGGGCAGGTAGATGAGACCGCAACCGAAGCCGGTGCCCACGCCGATGGTGACGATGAGCGTCAGCACGTTGCCCGCAAAGGCCGATGCGATGATGCTGGCCGCGGCCAGCAGGCCTCCGAACACCGTCACCAGTTTGCAGCCCCAACGGTTTACAAGCGAACTCGTTAATGGGCCTAGAATAGAAGTCTGAATACACTATGGCGCCTTTACTCAACATGCATAACTGTAACATAAATCTGGTATAAATTAAATTGGTTGATACTTACCTGAGCTTAGTGTGATCGCACACAGTATTGAGACGATCCACGCAGTCTTGCTTTCGCCCTCTTGGAAGTAGCCCAGGAACTCATAATATAAAACGCCGAACGAATATGTCAGCCCATCAACTGGAACATATTCACATTTTCTTTTTTCATATTCTTCTCATTTGTCCACGGAAATTAAAATTTGTTATTAATTAAATGTACCCAACCTAATTAAATTTTAGGAAATTAAAAAAATACCCACCCTTTTTTAAATATTTCAACTCATATAAAGAAAGTGACTTATTCCTAACCTAGTACCTACTTCTCTACTTACTTGATCATCTAAATTTATAGTATGTCTATTAGAATTATAACTTTAGCTAAGTTAGTTTAGTGTACCAAATAGTAATAAATAACTTTGTGTCTATTTATTTGCCCAGTAAGGAATACCTGTCCTCCTTCTTAAAAAAATAACACAACAACAGGACACAATGAATGTAACTTATGTGGTTATAAATAAACACCTGACATAAAATACTCACTGACTATATGTATCATGAAGGAGGCGAAGACCACGATCCAGCCCCAGCCGCCGTCAGGCGGTGGCGGCGGGCTCGCAGAGTTCTGACGCGAGGATACCGGCTCCTGCGCACCCTTCCCGTTGGCACTATCCACCTCCTCGTGAGACATCTTGCTACAATTTACTAATCACTACACTTCTTCTTTCTTCTTCTAAATATATTATCTTAAAAGTTAGGGTTTTTGGAAGTCGGTGATATATAAAATCTTCTAACCAGTATGAGTTAGTTGAAAACATACAATGATCAGTCGCTAAATGCAGCAATGGAAAGATAAGGACGAATGGTAAAAATAACTATAACCTAATAAAGGGACCGGAAATATACAAAGTATAATTAAATACATTTTGACTCCCTAATCTCCGACGCACGGAGCATTTTAGTTGTAGATTTTGTTTTCATCTGTAAAACAATTTGATTATACCAAAAGTACGAGTATGTTCATAACAATTTAGGTAGGTAAATGTTTTATCTCATCACTTGATTCACTTTAATTTTCAGAAACCTCTGGATAACAATCGCCGAGAAAAGCCAAGCCAAGGGCTAGGTTCATCCGCCCTACCACAGCCTACCTAAGGGATTGCGTTTCTCCAACACTGATCGGCGCGTCGGATGATAATTGCGGCAAAAACACTTGTGGAGAGAATTGGACCCAGGACCAGACCCAAACAAAATGAAAGGGAAGTTTCACTATAAGTATTATATTGTACTAATATCCGTCAAGTCGTACAAACGATTTCACTTTAACTAAAATGAAAAATCGAGAATCCCTGTGGCCTATTTTATAAAGCTACAAGTTACAATTTACAAGCGGAAGTCTCTTTCTAACCCTATGTGCTAGAACGAGACTTCCGCTTGTAAATTGTAACTTGTAGCTTTATAAAATAGGCCACTGAAGTCTTTTATTTAGTAATAAATTTAATTCAGCCGATATTTTTTTTTTCAAAGACAGCGCGTACGACGTGTACGTGGATTCACACCACGTAATAAGAAATAGTTTTTCGCACTTCACCAACCCTCCGCTCATGGGTACTTGCTAGCAGCCGCGATAGCGCACTGGAACAGCATCGCGGCCTGACACCTTATCATGCTTGTTATCACTACAAGATCATGAAGAGTTAGATACAAATCACAGTTTGTCAAATATCACTTTATGCTAAAAACCAGGTTTCACTGTATGTAAATGTAAATACACAATTTATAGTAGGGGAGCCCAGGGGCGTATTTACCCTAGGGCCATCCGGGCCATGGCCCGGGGCGCCAACCCCCGGGGGCGGCATATGCCGCCCCTGGCGGATTGTATTTTGTTTTTCTTCCTTGAGTTCTGGGGCGGCGAAACGTGCCAATGCCCGGGGCGCCAAATTACAAAATACGCCCCTGGGGGAGCCGACGATGATAAATGTGTAGTTACTCGAGCTACGTACAGACCTATTGGAATCGAAATATTAGATGATAAGAAGAAAAAAAAGTTATATAAAGTTTATTTCCAGTAGGCTTGTGTCGGTCATGAACTAAGAACTGTTAAGAATGAAATCCCATCAAGGACCGAAAGGAACTAAATCTTTTTGTACGCTCTTAATCGGTCTTTAGGTCCTTTAGTTCAGTGGGATTGGTGAGCGCTTGACATGAGTGAAACAGAAAATAGACTGAACGAAATGATTCACAATGACGCTGGCACGAGTGCGAACGAGAAAAAAGAGTGACAAACAGTCCTAAACCTGAAAAGTATGAAGAAAAATCAAATATTTTTTCTGTTTTTTTTATATTATTTTATTATGTCTAGCTTTTTGATGTTTAATCGTCATATAGTATCGTACAACTTGAATCGTAATTCAGTTGCCAAAGATTTAGGAAAAAACTACTGTAAAATCGGTTCATACATTCCCAGCTCTCAAAGACCGAACTGAACTAAAGGAACTAAAAGACCGAACTAGTTCGTTTGACCGATTGACCGAGAGCGGAGCGCTCTCTGTAGTGACCGAGCAGGCACAAGCCTAATTTCCAGCGAGCCTGAAAGCGTCTACAATTTTTTTTTAATTTCGGGGGGTTGGTGGAGGGTTAAAAAATCGTTAAGCAGTTTTTGGATCAGGTCGTTTTTGTCCAAGTTAATGCTATATTTATTCTATAACTTAATATAACACTTATTTCTAGGCATTTTCTTAATCTGACGAACACATGTTTGACGCCTAATTTTTACATTGTAACCGTCAGATTAAGGAAATGCGTACAAATAATTATCAGATTTAGTAATAGCACAATTATAGCATTAATTTGGGATGATATGACCAAATCCACAATCTGCTTAACAATTTGTTGAACCCCCCACCAACCCCCCACCAACCAATGGCTCAACATAGACGGCTAAAAGAGGCAAAGGTAGACTACACGGGGTAGCAAGATATCACTCATATCTTAATCTGACGCGCTCGAGTAACTACAAAAATCCACTCTTGGGCTACTACTAAACTAAAATACAAATTCAATTTTTTTTATAGTTAGTACACCAACGTCATGGCCAATAGCAGATCTGTTTTGAAAGACACAATGCACCCTTTGAATTAATATTTACCCATAGACTAGGAATCCTCTAGACGGAGCTTAGAGCAATTATTTCATGAAACCGATGCTGCCAAAAATACAGGGGTGCGGGGGACGAGGTGAGCGAGTCCCGTGCCGTGATTGGTCCTTTCAAAGACACGGGCGTCACACAAAGACATTTTGACTCAAAAATGGAGTAAAACTACCGTGTATTTGTGGCAGAGGGGGTACCGCTACTATGCTCAGTCTGGAGGATGTCTTGTCTGTGTATTTACCTAACCTTTTTTAAATATCTTGAAAAGGACCTACCTTGATTATAACAAGAAATACATACTAAATCATTCCTCATTTAAATGATGTTTAGTCATAACATAAACTGTCTTATCAGAGGAGACGGTTAAATGATGAATCGCTGCTTTGTGCCGAGCCCAAACCTGACGTCGATGCGTACAGTCAGCAGCAGAAGTTGCTAAGCTGGCCAGATGTTCAAAATGATCTTGACGCGACTTTATTGTTAAGAGAATAAGAGTGTGTCAAGGTAATTTTGAACACCTAGTCAGCTTAGCAACTTCTGCTGCTGACTGTACATAGTACGTTGAAATCAGATGTTTTGTTAACATTCTAGTTCTGAATTAGGCAACTTTTCAGATATTACTATTTTAGATAGCACATAAAAAAGACTGATAGCCCGCCAAAAGCATAATTACACATTTGCTATCAATGTGCTGGATTAGTATTTCTTTAAGTGCAGTGTGTATTGCGTCCAGCCAGCAGTTTTTGAAAAATCTTAGCGCTTGTTTAGGTCATAATAGCAATCTTGAGGCCTTTCTCTAGTAACTAACTTCATCGATTCGAAACCTGATTAAACTACTTTCACTCCATAGGTCTAAAACGCACCATTAAAAGTGTGTTACTATGTATTGCACCAGGTTTTATTTTTATAAGGAATTAAACTTGTTAGGTACCTACTTCGCTTGCCAAGGTTATGTTTTGAACTCTTATTTTTAAAATTACTTACATGCTGTGACTTTAAAGTTTAAAATTTGAAAGCTTCGGGTACCTCTCGGTCCAAGCAACCGGGGTGATTGTGCTTCCTGACAGTAGGTAGGTACACATGTACTGATTTACTGAATCATTATTAAATCAGTAAATGAATTATCCAAAGATGTATGTATGTCTTATTGTGCTTTATTTACCTATGTTTTTATTCCCTACTAGTTTTATACAGTATTTTCTGTGAGCTTCCTTAATTTTCATCTTCATCCAAGGCAAGAAGTAATAAACATTTGTGTATATACCTGGCTTGTCCTTTTGTGCGCAACCTTCGCCATGCGAAACCAGCCCCACCACCTGCCTAAAATAAGAGCAAATACATATGTATTTAGTTAATGTATTATGTTAATTTTTAATGGTTACAAAGCGACAGAGCGTTATCGAATTCCCAGGATGTTGCAAAGAAAATTATTGCATTAGGTATGGCACATTTTTATGACCTTCAAACCCATGATCAAAAAAACATTTAATTAAAGTTTCAAATTAACTTTTCTGAAAACTTAACAATGGCGGAAATATTTTAGTACATAGACCTTATTCACTTTCTTTTTTTTATTAGGTTAGCCAGCTAAGTAGTCGCCTAGGCCGATAGAAAATCACTCAGTGTTTAACAACTTGGCGTATTGAAAGTCAGCTCTTTGAAAACGACTGGTTCACTCAGCCAAGTGATTTAAATGTAACCTAAAAAAACTTCAAGAAATGAAACAAAATAAAATAAATAAATGTAGAATAAAATAATAACCTAACCTAAACTTAGAGAACATCAAATTCATCAATGTCCAAATTAACGACTACACGACGTTCAGCCATCTGGTTAAACGTTGCGATAAAAAAACTTGGCTGGTCGTTCTTCAGCCATCTATATATCTAGCTAATTTAACCAGCTGGCTGCGACATATATTTACTATATCTATCATAATATTCATAATCATCATAATGAAATGGCATATGTGAGTAGAAATACTTCATTCTTATGGTTGACTCACGTTATACCGGGCCGGAGCTTCCGGCGCATCGATTTCTATGGAAAGCATCACGCGATCGCCTGTCATGTCATAGAAAAGTAAGCGCCGGAAGCTCCGGCCCGGACACGGCCCGGTCTAACGTGAGTCATCCTTTATTTAATACTGTAAGTACCTATTTGTTAATTATTTTACCTGTTCCATAAAATGGCTCCACCAGAGTCTCCCTGACAGGTGTCCCGTTTGCCGTCGCCGTCCAGGCAGAACATATCCTCTGTCAACCGAGTGCCGCGGTGCTTCCTTCTACAATTCTTTAATGACACAAACCGTAGATGGGTCTCCATTAAACCCGAATTTGACATCGAACCACCGTACTGCGGAATCCCAGAATGTATTTATAACAATAAAAAACATTTGTAATTTTATTTAACAGAAAGTAAACATTTGCGAAGGTAAAGGATAGCCTAATGAGTTTGTCGAGACTATTGAAGACGTCCGGGAGTATAAGACCTTTGGTTTATCGTGACGATAAATCGTGTCGTTGACAATGGACGATCACGGTAAAGTGTAAAAAAGCACCCATTTAGTAATTTTAATATGGAAATAGACAAACCCTTTTTCGAACAAGTATGTAATAATACGCATTATTTTCTAAATCGTAATATTAAGACCGGACGGAAATATAAAAGAAAAATAAACGCTCAATAACTATATTGCATATGATAATAATAACTTACCGACGTGAATCCCCAACCTGTCGCCTTAAAATTCCTTTCTCTTTCATTCATCCACTTGCTTGATTGCACGATCATAGCCCTTTGTGTTCTCTTATTGAATTTGATTGGCCTTCTTGTAAAGATCAATGCGATATCACAAGCAAAAGGAGCTTCCTTACCGTAATCTTCATGCTCGACAATATACCATATTTTATACGAAGCAGCACTCATGTCATATATATACTTAGCACCTGCAACCATTGTTTTTAGTATTTAAAGAAATATTATGCATATTCTTGTTTAACCTTATAACTGTCGTTTAAATTTTATCATGATATATAATTTTTAAATGAGATATATCGGTAAATTATTGTTTCAAAATATTTAAAGATAATTCTTAAATTATTCTCACCGAAACGCACATGTATATCCTTTACGTTTTTGTTGTTGTTGAAGCAGTGAGCAGCGGTCAAGACGGCCCAACTGGACAGGACAGTGCCGCCACACAGCGCCCCATAGTTAAACACTTGCACGGCGAACGGAAACTTCTCTATCGGAACTGAATGGCCTCCAACTATTTTACCCTCAAAGTTATAATACGTATTTCTTTCATCCATACTAGTATGGTTTATGCAAAACGTGAATCGTATAAAAATAAATAAATGCACGAATTGGTAGAGACGAGAAACGTGTGTTTTATGCTGTTTCATTGCCTTTTCATTTTACAATTAGCAATTCAGACCAGACGGAGAAGCAAGGTAGGTAATTAAATTAAAAGAGTAATTAATCCCAAAGTTCATTAACTTTAATAGCATGAATCAAACACGAATTCAGTATTCGCAGAAGAAACAATGTTTCTTCTCATGAACATTGTCATGACATGATGTTCATGTCATGAACACCTAAGAGTTGGAATGAAATAATACTTCTCACGACAAAAACAAATACTTATTGTTTACTATTAAATTATAACAAATTCCAGTTGCGTATATTTTCTGTAATCGTAAATTTAAATTGCAAGTTACCTATTTGTTGACCGAAGCGAAGCGAAGGTCTACGTTTTGACTCGGGCATTTTGCTTTCGTATGTCCGGATGTTCTCCTCTACAGGTCGCAATTCTTAACCGATTCTCGTGAAATTTTGTGACCGAATTTTATGACTAAATAAAATTTTTTTGTCAATCCGGTTTTTGGAAATTTTTAAAAATGGCGGAGTCGTGATACCTGGCGCCTAAACAAATAGTCGTATCGATATCATAAGACTTTTTTCTTTTTGAAACATGTTTACAGAGTTAATAGCAAAAAATGCAGAAAAAAATTATCGCTGGTTTAGGCGGTATTTAGATATTTAATTTTAACTAATTTTAATTTGAGAAGGAGTAGCTAAATTTCGTCAACCCACCTAAGAACTGTTTGGCTCAGTTTGTAAACGTTCGCTTTTTCTGTTTGCACAGAGGGTCTGGGTTCGATCCCCAGTAATTGTATGCTGGGATATTATAACTTTTGTATTTTTTTACACATAAATTTCGTATTGTTTTTCTTTAATTTACTATACACCGTGTTTTTATTGAATTCCGTTAACTTCGGGGTATAGTTAAGTACGTTTATAAGAACTAAATGGCATAGTTAATTTTCAAAAAAAAAATTTTTTTTTGTTTTCTTTTTTGTTTTTTTTTTGTTTAAAAAGTAATTAAATGTAGCATATAGCGTTGTTGTAACACGGGCATTACATTTAACTCAACCAAACAATTGAAATCTGTGACATATCAATGTCATTTCGTACATCAATCGACCGAGATTGTACTTAAGTTTAGTAGCAAATGTATGAACTCATTCTAAACACTAATCAATATGTAAGCCGGCCCTAAGGCAAGTGTACACGCTTGTAGAGGCCTTATAGTAAAAAAATAAATTATGGATTATCTCCGAAATGGACTTAATTAGAACATCGGTGTCTTTGAGAAAGTTACTTGATTTAAGCTCAGGAATGCACCCTTGAAATTAACGGAAATCAAAAAAAACACGGTGTATTTAAAGCTCTTAGCACCATGTTATTTCAAGCTCTGCTCGCGAGGTCTACAGCTCACAGAGCCACTAGTATAATTTCATATCCCAAGTTTGGATTACTTCAAATTGATTGGGTACAATTTTTGGCCTGAATTATCCGAGCTTAATGTATAAAGCAAGCCTGGAATTCTTACTCCAGCCAACTACACAATTTATTTAATACTAATTATCTCAAAACGTGTAACAGTAATTAACTGGTTATGTGCATATATAAAATATATAACATATTAAGATCTATGCATGTTTTACTGCTACAATAACACGTTTGCTATAAGTGCAACCGAGATATGTGTACGCGCACCTAATCAGTGTGGTCGGAAAATAGGTAAAGTTACAGAATAAGATACTTAGTTAAAGTACCTTATAGTATTTCATACGGAATTACTACGTTCCACACTAAAATGATTTTGAAATATGAAATGCTAGTTCATCAGTGGTGAATTCCTGGATTAATTATTGAAACATGATTTCTTGTGGTTTAATTGTGCTTCTTCCGTGCCATCGCGAATCCAAGTTACTAAATGATGGTCGGATTTATTTAAGAAAATAAACTTGATTTATTAGAGAATTAGGTACCTTGAGTTTATTTTATGTTACACCTTCGAATAGTTGTGTTTTCCGTCCTGATTCCGTCAGTAATCGATCTGTTGCAAAACACATTTTGAAATTCAAACAGTTTTTTCTGTACCCAGCTTCTGAGGTACCAAACGTTGGCATACACGCTGGGCTTGTCTTTTTGAGCGCAGCCATCACCGTGCGATACAATTCCAACCACCATCCTAAAAAAATCATATGTAATGTATAGACCCATAAATCCCATAATATACATAATACTTTTACTGCTAATAGTTAAGGTTCTTCTTATTCATTGTTGACCATATCGCAACTCTACCAGCCCCGATTTTGTTTAAACTTCGGCTTACTAGATTTATCATCTGCATTGTCGTGTCTGCAATGTCATGTCTGAGTCAACAGTTGATTATTAGACGGGTTTAAACTTAAAATATTACTTTATGAAGGATGGTGAAGGAATGTAAAATTCCAATTGTGACTTCATTTCCACGCTGTATCCCTGCTAGATAAGTGATACTGATATAATTGAGGTGTGTTTATAAATGACAGTGCTTTTGGGGCCCAAATCAACTCGAGATATTCAAATAGAGAATGCAGCAATTCGACGTGACGTTATTTTATTAATGACGTCTTTCAAGATTTAACATTATCAAACAACCAGCTACAAAGCAGCTATAAGTTCATGGACTTTACATGTAAAATAGCCATCATCTTCTGTTGTTTTTTCGAGTACCTAAAACTAGTTCCTATTTGGAAATGTCATACATTTAGTTGATATATATAAAAACAAAAATCTGTCATAAAAAACTTTACCCATTCCATTCCACGCCGCCGCCGGAGTCCCCCTTGCATGTGTCATATTTTCCGTTTCCATACAAGCAGAACATATCCTCGGACATGGTAAGGTTGTGTAACTGGCCGCATTTGTCTAATGGCACGTAGCGTAGACTAGTCGTCATCAAGCCGTGGCTGGAGAGCGGACCATTGTACTGCAAAATAATCAAGGGTTTAAATAGGGGTTTATACTAGTGGCTCTGTGAGCTGTAGACCTCGCGAGCAGAGCTTGAAATAACATGGTGCTAAGAGCTTTAAATACACCGTGTTTTTTTTGATTTCCGTTAATTTCAAGGGTGCATTCCTGAGCTTAAATCAAGTAACTTTCTCAAAGACACCGATGTTCTAATTAAGTCCATTTCGGAGATAATCCATAATTTATTTTTTTACTATAAGGCCTCTACAAGCGTGTACACTTGCCTTAGGGCCGGCTTACATATTGATTAGTGTTTAGAATGAGTTCATACATTTGCTACTAAACTTAAGTACAATCTCGGTCGATTGATGTACGAAATGACATTGATATGTCACAGATTTCAATTGTTTGGTTGAGTTAAATGTAATGCCCGTGTTACAACAACGCTATATGCTACATTTAATTACTTTTTAAACAAAAAAAAAACAAAAAAGAAAACAAAAAAAAATTTTTTTTTTGAAAATTAACTATGCCATTTAGTTCTT
This sequence comes from Cydia splendana, assembly GCF_910591565.1. NCBI lineage: Eukaryota > Metazoa > Arthropoda > Insecta > Lepidoptera > Tortricidae > Cydia > Cydia splendana. The sequence goes on from NC_085964.1 coordinate 6,790,051, forward strand.
ATAAACGTACTTAACTATACCCCGAAGTTAACGGAATTCAATAAAAACACGGTGTATAGTAAATTAAAGAAAAACAATACGAAATTTATGTGTAAAAAAATACAAAAGTTATAATATCCCAGCATACAATTACTGGGGATCGAACCCAGACCCTCTGTGCAAACAGAAAAAGCGAACGTTTACAAACTGAGCCAAACAGTTCTTAGGTGGGTTGACGAAATTTAGCTACTCCTTCTCAAATTAAAATTAGTTAAAATTAAATATCTAAATACCGCCTAAACCAGCGATAATTTTTTTCTGCATTTTTTGCTATTAACTCTGTAAACATGTTTCAAAAAGAAAAAAGTCTTATGATATCGATACGACTATTTGTTTAGGCGCCAGGTATCACGACTCCGCCATTTTTAAAAATTTCCAAAAACCGGATTGACAAAAAAATTTTATTTAGTCATAAAATTCGGTCACAAAATTTCACGAGAATCGGTTAAGAATTGCGACCTGTAGAGGAGAACATCCGGACATACGAAAGCAAAATGCCCGAGTCAAAACGTAGACCTTCGCTTCGCTTCGGTCAATTATTCATAATACATAAAGACAAACTTTTCAAAAAGAGAGCACACTGTAGCAATATGTAATTATTACATTATTTGTAAAATTATTACGCGCATACTTTTGACGCGTTGTTGCTTAGAGGATATAACCAACGGAGACGCCATCGCCATGTCTATAATTTTCGGTACAAAATAGTCTGCCGTTTTTTGCGGGGGAGGGGCACATCAAATGTATACGTAACGTAAACATAGCCATGTCAGATAAACGTCAGTCCATACATGTGGTTGACATGTGGTTGACCATTGGCCGCCTATTTTCGACAGAGGGGAACGCCTGTTAATGACCACTCCGGTATTGTGTCTGCTACGACTCATCTATGGTAAAGCCGACCACTGACTAACAGTCCGCCGGACGATATCGGCCGGTCAGTTGTTCGGAACGGTCAAATTTTTGTTCTAACTGACAGGCCGATCTCGTCCGGCGGCCTGTTAGTCAGTGGTCGGCTTTAAAGCACTTACTTTTATCCAGCCCCATCCCGTAGCTGAGAAGTGGGTTGCACCCTGCACCATCCATTTGTCTGAGTTTGCAATAACGGCCTTTTTTGTCTTAACGGAGAATTTGATAGGTTGTTTCACAAATATAAGTGCGATATCGCATGAAAAAGGCATGACCTTACTATAGTCCTCATGTATGATGAAATACCATATATCATACACTTCAGCATTCGAGTCGTATGTATATCTGGCTCCTGAAATAATGTAGGCAGTAGTTGGTACAGTTGATATAACTATTTTATTTGATCAGAATTGGGATATATTTCAATTCTAAACAAATCTGGGGTGAATGTACTTTATATGTATTACTTATTAACCGACTTCCAAATTTCAAAAGGAGGAGGTTATTTTTAATAACTTAAATAATAATAATCCAATATATCAAATTCTGTTTAAATAAAACACTTAGCGCCACTTGCACCATCCCAATATCCCGGGGCTAACCGTTTAAAACTGGAGTTACCATGGTTACCAGTACAATTTGACACTGGGTTAACGGTTTAACTGGTTAACCCCGGGTTAGTGCGATGGTGCAAGTGGCGCTAAGTGTTTTATTTAAACACAGAATTTGATATATTGGATTTCGAGAAGCCTTAACTCTTTTTTTTTTAATTCATACCTACGTGAATTTCCATATCGTCTATGTCCTGGTTAAATTCGAAGCAATGCGCCGCAGTCATGATTGCCCAGCTCGATAGGATGGTGCCAGCACACAGCGCCCCCCCATTCAGCAACTGAGCCATATGAGGGAACCTCTCTATAGGGACCGCCTTACCTCCCACGATTTTACCCTCAATTGTCAATACATGTGCGTGTTTGTGTCTATGTCTATGACATAATGTTTGTGTGATCAGAACTAAAAATAAAAAGTCAAAACACGTGTAACGGGACTGATATAACATATTCAAAGATTGTTCATGGATACGGCATTGTGAAATTAATACTGCAGCTCAGTGGTGTTCTAATTAACTTTTTTATTATAGGTATAATGAATTTATGACTAGGTACGTAAGCGAAATTGTGATTGCATGTTCATTAAAACAATGACCTTGGCTGGCTGTAATTAACTGACGTATACGTCGAAATTCAAAAAATTGAGCGAGAAGAAAAGCTTTACATATATAACTTCTACTCGCTCTATCAGAATGAGAGCGTAACTTCAATTATTTGGTGGTGGCTAGGTTCATGTGACTCTTAACTCTTTAGATATTTATGCTTTAGTATTCAATTTTTATGCTGTACTTATGTACTTTAAATTACAATTATTATAGTTATACTAAACTTATTTCTTATGTATATCTGACCTACCTTTAGTTAGACTGAGTAACAAGTAGAAGCCACTTACGCTACTTAATTTATGATGCTTTTATCCTATATATTCGATCGGCATTATCGTCCATTTGAAAGATATAAAAAATTACAAAACGAACTAAAATTCATTAGCTGAATGTTTCTTTTATTTTTTGCCATTTTATATACTTATTGTGACCTTTTTTGCCACTTTTGTGTTATTTCTAGTCAGGATCGCGTGCCCTTTTCATCAGGAAAAAAAAAGTGTCCTAAAATTTCCATACCTATAGGTACATTTTTCAAACATTCCTTTTTGTTACCGCCATACAAAGTGTATGGGGAAATGGTAACACAATAGGAAAAAAACGCTGGGCCAATTTTTTATCCCATTAGGATCGAAAGAGCTCGTGATTCTAAGTAGAAATACACAAAAGTGGCAAAAAAGGTCACAATATATAAAAATAGCAAAAAAATAAAAAAAACGCTTGGAGAAATAAAACTATGTAAGTTTATGTAACAAAATACTTATTTTTATTATTTGTAAGTAGGACCTAACCAAATGACTGAAATCGACAATATTTTTGATACAGTTCTTCGGTAGTGTTCTGTATCCAGCCCGTGTAGTAGTAGACGTTGGAATAAACGCCGGGATACTTCAAACAGCCTTTGCCGTGCGACACGATGCCCACAATCATGCTGGAACCACAAGCGATAATTATTCTACTTGTTTTACATGGCCGTGAATGCTGTGATATATCAAAAGTCAACATTTAAACTTTTACTTTTTATGGCAATGCGTTTTTAATTGCAAAACCTGACAATACGCCGATATTGCAGATTTTGAGAAAAGTATTACTACACAAGTAGTTTTCATGACCGCTAACTTCATTTTTGTTAAACAAGTACTTATACGTAATGTCGATGTCATCTGTAAATCATTAAAATGTAACTCCTTCTTTTTGACACGTCATTTGCTTGACGTAATATGAAAACCAAGTCAAAGTCAAAATATACTTTATTCAAGTAGGCCTAGGAACAAGCACTTATGAATAGTTATTATGTCCATAATATATTATCTTAATCAGATCAATTTATTGATGTTAATATTATTCCATAATAACATTGGATTATTATACAGATCATATTTAACACTAAGAATTTCACAAAAAGGTCGTCAAACATAAAAAAAATGTATAAAAAATACTAGTCTAGAATTTCTAGAATAAAATCTAAATGTCAAAATAAAAACATAACAAAAGAAGTACATACGTCGGAATATCCATTACCTCATCAATAATCAAATATACCTTATAAATAAATAATCATTTCGAATAAATAATCATTTCGAATACTAATAAATAAACTGAGGAAAGCATCGTAATTTTACGGTCGGTCGATAAAGAGGGTAGGTACATCCACATTATTAATGGCCTATATAGCCAGCCGACGTTTGACCTTTTCATCCTTGTACTAATGAGCATCAAATGCAAATAGGTAGTTAATGTTTCTATCAGAAGAATACGTTTTTGGCAAAAATTTCATTTTTGTTACAAGCTTTTATCGCTGACTGTACTTTTCTTACGACAGACAACTAATACTCATCGAGACAATTATAAAAACCCCTAACACAATTAGGTTGCGTTGTTTCATCATGGAGTTCCTATGGCCACCTCCTGTCTCCATCATCAGATCAGTTCGACAGTACCATATTATTGTATTGTCATCAGAACTACATACAGCTGCCAATTTTCATGACGCTACGATCCTTGGAAGATGGTTAAATTAGTTACCTTAGATTCCATTACATGTTAGTTACATACAGGTCGACCTAATAAAGCTTGTTAAAAATAAAATACCGATTGACGCTCCAAGCTACCCCAATCTCACGGTTAGCAACAACGTTCAATATAATAACATTGAACTCGAACTAGTAGATAAAAACAGTAATACTGAGAAATTAATTCATAAAATAAGTAAATGCTGTAAAGTAGACCTCACTTATTCCACAAGATTCCCCCTCCTGAGTCTCCTTTACATGTATCACTAGTCCCATTCCCGTAAAGACAGAACATGTCATGGCTGAATATTACTCCTTCGTATTCTTTCAAGCATTCCTTGCGTGGAATAAAGCGTAATTTTGCTTCCATAAGACCTTTCAAAGATAGTTCACCATCTTCCTGAATAGAATAAAAAGGATTATTTATTCATAAAAACAAAGAAAGAAATAAACTTATTAAAACTTAAAAAATCTACAGGTAAAAAATTTGGCCAAGATCGCCTTCAACGGGCAAGGTGCCCAGGAGGCTGGGCATATTTCGCTTTATGACGATACTAATACGCTGGGCGAAATAGGGACCAGCCCTCTGGTCACCAGAAGCCTCTATTAGGCGCACCGACAAGTATTAGTACAGTTGAAGCGCACTTGGCCCCCATGGCCCCAATTAATGTTTCGACACCAAAAGCCGCAAATACGTAGCTGCTTCCCAGAGCGGCATATTTTAGGCGCTTGATAGTTTTGTTAAATATAAATACAGTTTTTAGACGTACTCATTTCCTTCATAAACAACGGCAAATTTTAAAAATGTAAAGTCACCCGCTTAATATAAAATTTACCACTAAAAAACCAATGTATTTTTTTTTTTCAGAGTATTTAATACTATTTAGGGATCGCTATCGCACTTTGAATATTTGGACCCTCCATACAAAATGTACCTATAATATTGTTCATCTAAACATAATAGAAAACTTAATAATTGTTTGATGTACTTAAACATAAACAAATACCGAAGTCTGTCCCCATCCAGTCGCTATGAACGTAGTCCCAGTTTCTCTCATCCATCGATCAGTATTGACGAGCTTCGCGGGCTGCACGTGGCGATCGAAGAGGAACATGTCTTCTATGAAAATGATGGCTATGTCATCCGAGAATATCGCTGAAGTGTTATAGTCCGGATGGATCCTAAAATCCCAGACATTGTGCTGTTGCCTGTGGTGATCAAAGATGTAACGCGATGCTGAAAGTTATACTTAAAATTTTAGGAACTGTGTGACTTAGCTAGAGTCAGTCCGAGAAACGAGACGCAGTGCAAGTGTCATTTTAAACGTCAAACTTCTATGAAATTATGACGTACCTATACATAACACTTGCACTGCGTGGGCTATCAAAATCGCTGCAGACTTTGCTTGGTCTAACTCTATCTCGTTTTACGTGATATTACAAGCAGGTACTACCTGCCAGTATCGACATATCTCCAATGTTTTTGTTAAAGTCGAAACAGTGTCCTGCTGTTAACACTGTTTTCTTAGTTAAAATGCTAGCCGCACACATGCCTCCACTGTTCAAGAACTGAACATTCCAGGGGTACGATTCCAAACCCGCAGGTTTGCCACCTGCTATTAATAATACTGCTTTTAATAAATCTACTTTTGTTTCCCCCAAGTCTTTTATATGGCAGACAACGGCACTAATTTGGAGATAAAATGTGATTTTATAAAAAAAATGTACAGTTCTATAAGGCATGTTCTCGTAAAAACGTCGATACAGGACCGTTCTACTTCGATAACTGGAGATTTTATAGTCGAGTAAAATCAGTGAAGTGGCAAAATGAAACTACAATCATTTTCTAATTATGCGACAAAATTCACACGACGTATGAACTAACACACTACTAACTATCAATCGAACCAACTTCCCCTCTAATAATAGGGTTTGATAAATAAATGCGCAATTTAAAGTTAGTAGGAAAAAAATAGTTAACATATTTTGGGGTAAGTTCGAAAGCGGGATAATTGTGATAATCGCTAATATCTACTAAACTAGAATCACTTTCTATTGTATTCAACAGTAAGAAAGATGCCTTGGTAAGCGTTGCAAAGTATGAAGTGCTTCTAGTTCAGTAGATACTCGTATTAGCGATTTTCAAAATTACCCCAATGCACTTTACATGATACAAAACTTAGACACACGTAATATTATTACTAGAGTCAGACCAAGAATAGTCTGCAGCGGATTTGATAGCCCACACAGTGAAAGTGTTATTTTAAACGTCAAACTTCTATGAAATTATGACGTATAAATGACAATCCGCTGCAGATTTTTTTTGGACCGACTCTACTTAGGTAACTTTAAGCTTTTGAACGTAGAACATATAATTACATGAGACATTCATTTCAACAACCGGAAACGTCACTTTTGACATTGACAGATCATATTCTGATCAAATTTATAACCTGTTAACATAATCAGAATACGCCTCATGGTCAGTCAGCTGCTGCAACGACAATTGAATAGAAGTTTGAATGCTGGAGCTGGGTCAACTAATATTGCAGGTGGCTGCCCAAACTGTAAAGCCAAAATCATCGTCAATGAAATGAAACATTTAGTATGACCCAAATTCGCCAAGCTAGCAAGCTTAATATAAATCATTTTTAGTACCAATGGCCAAATTGTGAATCGAGTGCAAACTACGGCAAACTACAGTGTAAATGTTACTGCTGTCCCGTTTGTGTTGTACGACTTGTGAGGGGGAAATGAGACGGATGATTTTATTGTAAAAGCGTAAGTGAGTACGAATGGAGCAAGCACCCGCCCGCCCTCGCTCAGTCGAGTAGTCGACCACCGCCGGCCGCCCACAGCGCCGCGCGTGGCTTACCCGCGCACTAAACATAACCTAAAACAACCAACTTACCTTCCATCAAAGAACCCTTTACCCTAAAACCCGTTTCCAATATCCATGCCATAAGCAACCCTACAATATATAATGACAAAGGAAATAAAGTAAACGGGCACTTTATTTTAAAATAATTAACATTTTGGACGTGTCAGGTTGCGAGCCAAATCAAAACAAATGTGTATATCGATTCAGTGATTACAGCTGTTAAAAAGTGAGAGTAACAAGATCGTTAAATGCTTCGTAACCTTAAACCTGTATAAAATGTAAGTATTTTTATTACCTTATGTTTTTGTTTAGTAGGCTTTAACTTTTTAAAGTTTAGGCATTTTTTAAATCTATGTCGTAGTAAGGTGAAGAATTATATTTTACGATATATTTCAAAATAAAGTAAGTATAAATTTACCTACAATAATGCTTAGGTACACAAATAAACCAGTCTTTTATTTTATTACTTATATGCTTTAGCTTTCTGGCAATCATTGCTTGTATATATTTTAAGTTCCTAAATAATTTCTAATCCACCACTTAAAAGATGCTGATTTGATTGTCACTTTAACAAAATTTATATTAATGTATGTGGAATGTATTCAATTCCACGCAGTTCTCGAGGTGGCCTTTATTTTTATATTCCCGTCTGCGTTTGCATGATTGTGCGTTTATTTTGATATAATGTGTATTAAGACTTACGCCAACGCTCTTAAGACAGTGTAGAAAGGTATATAGTTGCTTGAGTATTTGCCATTGTTTCCATTGCGGTGCAGCTCACACTGCAGACTGCAGCGCACGTGACGTAGCTATAACGGGCTTCACACGTGTGCATTGTATCTTTGTTAATGTGGCGATCGTGGAACTGGAGGAGCAATATTTTGAAACGTTCTACATCAGCGAAATGCTATACATGGAAGTATTCTGTCCGCTCAATTATGACCCAACGCAAACTACCCCGCGATAGGCGGTACTTACAAACTGCTCGATTGGCAATCTCAGTACCACCGAGATGACAGTCAGTGACAAATGGCTAAATTGATTTATAAAAACAACGTTTTTTTTGTAATTAAAAATATATTCATGTGTCGTGAAGTGGTGCAGAAGTTATTTTAGTTCATACCAAGGACAGTGGAATCACTTTTCACTTGTAGTAAACAGATAACTTCAGTAGAATTTGGAAAAAACATGACGATTTGTTTTCAATACTACCGTGCTAAGCTAAAACGTAACAACTGCATACGACTTTCATAACAACATACGACTTTTTAAATTGCGAGGATAATAGGGATGGTGTTATGCTAAATGAAGTAGACTATTTTATTAACTTGTGTTTGGTTTAGGTATTTTCTATATAATTATAAATGTAGTAATAAATTCATTCTTACAGATTTGTATTTTCCTTTTTTATTTCATGAGATGGAGCTGTAAAAAAACTACCTAGTTATTTCAAATTCATAATCAAATTTGGTATTGTCATTTTACATTACTTTCCATTCAGATTCCCACAAGATGCTATTCGTAGAGAACTATGGAAAAAAGCTGTCCAATTAGAGAGACATGAAATTGAGTGGATGCCTGGCAAGATATCTAGAATATGTTCTATTCATGAGATATAACCCGTGAGATAATCATACCCGGTCTCCTATATGTAGATACATTTTTCCTATCATGCTTTCACTGAATTAATTTAACAAATACACACATTATCTGAAAATGTTGATCATTTGAATCCACCCTCTACTGTCACATATATGTAGGTTCTCTCTCAAGCCATTTCCGTCAGTAGAAAAGAGCGGCAAACATATTAACTCACATTATAGACGGGTCTAACGCGAATTATATTCAATTACCTTGATTTACCGACGTAAATCAGTTTCGTTTCGTATAATGTGAGTTAATATGTGTTCAAAACGCGAAAGTTTAAAATATTATAAGAGCGGCAAATTTAGAAAATTTAAGCGCGCGAACGGCTGTGGTCCTATACAAAATTTTAATTTTGCACCTTTTTCTACTGACAAACTTGCTTGACCGGCTATATACATATAAAATATTCTGAACTGAAAGTGGGGATTTATTGTGACTCCGCCTGTTCAAATATTTTTGACCCGATTCGTGTACCCATGTAAATTTTGCAGACTGTATAGCCAGTCCGATTTCTAAGATCAAGTTCGCCATACATTTACTATGGCGTACTTGATCTTAGAAAAACGGACAGACTATACCTGAACGTGACTTCGCACTGCCATGTAGATTGATAATAAAATATACAAAATACTTATTATAGCGGAATACATTTATACAACAATGATATATTTACTTATGTTGAGTTAGTCTGTCATATCATAATAACATTTTAACTAGTTATCTTTTAATCTGCATTAAATTATTATACGTGAATTATTTGACTGGTTCTTCACTGTATGGCATAAACCTATCCCTGTCCAAGTCATATTCTAATCAAATATGAACCGCGAACTCTCAGCGGCCAGTACGTACAGCAAGAAGGTTATTAGCGGATTGATGTCGCTGATTGGTAGTAGGTATTGACATTATATGCATTTCATCTACACTTAGCTATGTACCATTAGTGTAATAAAGATGACTCTTATTTTGTTTACGAGCTTTGATTACAGGCTCTGTAAACGCGTCGTCTTATTTGAATGTAGGCGTAATTGTGTATGTGTGCTAATTTGGCCCGAGAATTTGAACGTAATGTTCCTAAAGGCGGTATCCATGGCTATATATGATCGCAGTTCTACATATATTCAAAACTATTTTTAAAGGTTAGTTATTTGAATACCTACCTACGTAGTACCTACGAGAAATCGTTGTTAACAACATTAGATGAAAATAGGTAAATATATGTTTGAAAACCTACTGCAGTGGTAAATACTATTTAGTAATGCTAAGTATATCATCCTTAAATATATAATAAATATAAAACGCAAAATAGGTATATTATGACATCGATAAGTATCTAATATGTTTGTTAAATTTATTTTTCTACTCCCGTACTTTTATTTGTCATTTAAAGGGTCGTGCACACACCTTTAAACCCCTATCTTATAGTTGTCAAGACAAGTCTTTAGTCTATTCCCCAAAAAAGTATTTGTGCATACACGCAGTATCTTTTTGGCACTTTTACGATACTTCGTGTAATCACCACTTAAAAAATATTGTATCAAATACATTGTTGCCAACCTAATTTTAATTGTCATCTCTGACAGATGAGTGAACCATAGACATGTTTTTTTTATTTCATTCATTCTTTTCCCGCCCGTACCCTCCATTCTTTGCTACTTCTTGAATGAAGAATATTTAGCCAAACCTTTTCACGATACGGAAAAAGCTAAATAAAACCTGAACGATGGAAATATCAGCCGCATGGTCCGCACGTTACCTTTCCACCCCATCGACCTTGGTCGCGGGCAGACCCGAATGTATGTACTTAATTAGAAATGTTGCAATTTATTTGACTATCGCATCTAAGAATGTTATCACGTTATCAGTGCCTTATATCAAAAATAGTTACAACTGAAATTACAGAATTTTAGACGTTAATTCAAATTCAAACTCAACAAATCAAACAAATTAAATTTATGGAACAACTCCCAGTGAGTTTTGTTATTTAAGAGCCCATGAACGTGCACACTAGCGCCACTGTTAAATAATCGTGATTATTTAAATTTAACGATAGGTTTTTAAAAAAGGAGGACGCTACGTACTGCGGTTTGTATAAATTTAAGTACCTTTTGAATCCATCAAACTAGTTTGTATGTTGCTGGATTCGTATACATATACGTACTAAGTCGTACTTAGGTACAAGTAATTTAAAATATCTATGGTTAAGTATTTTAATAATTCCAAAAACGACCCATTGCGTAGTTTATTAAATATGTACTTACTATATTTTACTTTTAAATAAATTATAAAATATTTACCATAATAATAGTTAAACAGTTAGATAACAAGACTTATGTTCACATTTCTAATATTTGATTTTAACACATGGACCAAATGAGTTGTGAGCTCAGTGGTTGCCACAGAGCGATTGCGCGACCAATCAGCCGGCTGTAATCGCGTTCCGCGCCCGCTGCCTCCGACAGGGGTGTCGAAGCTTTTAAAGAAAGTATATTTTAGCATGGATGCTTAACTTTAAAATAAATTATTTACCAAAAACGTGAAAATTTCGTTAACAAGAATTTATGTCCCTTGTCTAACATTTGACTCTGACACTTGGGTCGTGGATATTGAGCCATCAAATGAGTTCAGTGGTTGCCACGGAGCGAGTGCGCGACCAATCAGCCGGCTGTAATCGCGTTCCGCGCCCGCTGCCTCCGACAGGGGTGTCAAAGCTTAAAGAAAACATATTTTAGAAGGAATAACATTATTTTATATTTGTAAAGCTATCATTCAAATCATTTTACAAGTTTTTATTTAACTTGTAAAGTATGTAACTATTTATTTACGGTGTACGGGTCAAATCTTGCAAGTTAAATTTCATTCACTCCCCGGTTTCAGGTGAAGCAGAAAATTTGCATACAAGTTGGGTAACAGAATTTGTCGTTTCCTACTTATTTTATGCATAAATTTTTTTTGGCAAAAATTTAATTTCAAGCTTTTGTCGCTTTTATTTCAACAGGCAAGTAACACTCATCGAGACAATTGTAGCAAACCCAAACACAATTAGGTTGCGTTGGTTCCAAAGAGTTCCTATGGCCACCTGCAGCTTGATGGTACCATTTTCTTTGGGAGGGTAATTTTTTTTTTGTGGTTGCGGGGTTGGTCCCATAAAAAGTTGCTCAGTATAATCCCAAAACCTCCCTGGCAACGGGAATACACTTATTTTTTGGCCACCCTGTATACATATATGTGCCATGGAAATGTTTAATGAAATATAAATTAGCTACCTAATATGGAATTATTGTTAGTTCTCAATATGAGTCTTATTAAAAACTAATAAGATACGTTTGGTTTACTCCTAAATTTTAGTATCCTAATGTCCCTAATTCATTCACCTTGAACTCTCCCGGCTATGAATACAAGTAAGACAGTTCTATTTTTACGTATCCTGTAATGTTCATAACCACATAGTTATATTATACATATTTTATTTATTTCCTTTATAGATTAGATTTAGATTAGATTTATTTATTTCATAATATGAAATTACAATATAAATTGTGACGTCCCACGGTCAAAGGTACCTTATGGCGGGTATGGAGTTATGCATACCCCAGTAATCTACAATAAATAAGCTATCGATAACACAAAAGATCAGCCTTCTAGGTTGCGTAGTTACAGAGATATGATTTTTTGAAAATAATGTTGTGAAATTAGCAACTTTACGATAGAGAAGTTTTAAGTTTAGCCGCCTAAAAAACTATGTTCCTGAAGTAAGTTACATAGTTGACTACAAATAATAATACCTTATATATCTGAGATTAAAAAAATATTGCGACTTGTTCTGTAATGCAAATAGAAACTTTTGATATCGACTGATTTATGTGTATACTAACCAATCTCTTGAAAATAAAGTTTTATTTCATTTTCACGATTGATTGCAATGAGCTCTCAAGATTTAAATTTTATCTATTAGAAAACGACACTGACAGACAGTTTAAGCAATAAACAATACCGATTTAGAGGTGAAAATGTATTTTCTGACTTTTTCATATAAAATCACAAAATTGAATATTTTTACTTTTAATGTGACACACAATCAATTTTTCTGAGCACATATGAAAGAAATTCTGTCATTCAAATGAAATAAATCCTAAAACCCCAACTAAATACTATATTTAACCCCTTATGCCACTTTAAACTTACATAACAATAACAGTATTTGCTCCATACATTTACGAAAAGGTACCTTATGGAAATAAATCTAATAATACATCACTACAAAATATCAATCATATTACAGTTTATCTTTTATGAATAGAAAATATTAATTTACATTAAACTGCCTCCAATTTAATTAGTTCTTCGTCATAATAATCTTAAAAAAGACCAATAATTTGTATGTAATGAAAAGGTACCTTGTGGTCAAGTTACATGATGAGGCATGATGATGATGGAACAGTTAGGATAAACTAATAATATTTTGAGGTTAAGATGGTATAAATCGTCTATTTATTATCAATAATATATTTCGGTTGCTATTGAAGATAAGCGGCATTGAGGTTCAATGACCTCAGATATTCCATAAGGTAATGCGTCGGGTATTGGCATTTTTCAGCAAACCAATGGCTGATTTACTGCATGCGACCAAACCAAATGAAGATTATTCTAGTTAAGAAAGACTTGACGAGAGTAACTTTGGTATAATAGCAGTCTACTTGGATTTGTGATGTCGGTCTATGTACGGTTATAATATTTGCGAGGCGCCCCAACCAGAACTGAAATTATCAAATTAGTTTTGCAGAATGCTAATACAGTTCTCTACCAAACTTCTTTTCCCGTATTGGCTAGTTTTTTTGGGAATTTTCAATCTTTTTTCCATAAGGTACCTTTTCTACTAAACTCTGAGACGACATTACTAGGCTTATAACTAACTTATAACAAAAATAAAAACAGGTAAACAAACGTTACGCATTAAGGTTTCAGATCACACAATAAAAAAAAATTGAGCATTTTTTCACCTCTTTACAAAACATTTAATATCTCCGAAACTAGAAACCCTCATAAGGTACCTTTTCCCGTGGAACGTCACAATTATTTTACACTAATCTATACGAATTTATATTATGATCGTCAAGTAGGAAAATAACAATTGATTATAATTATACAAATGTCAAGCAATACACAATTTAAAAACCATTTTATGCAATCAATTAATTAACTAAATTTTTTTAACAATGTCAAATAATATAAAATGAAAAAACAATGTCAATACAGTAAGCATGGATATCTCATAATGATCGTCAAATAAAAATAAAAATGAAATACAGGTCAATAGAAAAATTAATTACATTAATCGAACCGCCCGTTTTTGAAGTATCAAGGCTCGCTTTGAATCTGTGGAATTTCCCCATATTAACGTCCCGTAAGATATTAATGAATGAAAATGGGAAAAATACACAGCCTTCAGTGCTTTTCGTGATATAATTGGCTGTAGTTTCTTGATGGCGAAGACAGCACTACTCAACGTATTGCATAATTGGTCGACATGACACTTCCAGCCAAGGTTCGAGTCAACCGTAAAGCCCAGGAATTTGCTCTCAGAACACAATACACAACACACACACTCTGGTTGACTGAAATTTCGGCTTATTTATATTTATAAGAACAATTTCACCACTTACAATCTAGAGTACGAACACTATATCTGTGGATTTGGTGTCTGGGAAGGAAAGGGGAGGATGTCCCTTACGACTGATCATTTAACCCTTGAAACTGGATGCGAGCGGCGTTTCATTTCCCTTTCTCAGTCCATGTTTGAGAACTGAGAAATAGGATAAATATATCTGTAGTCTTATTTTGAGCTTTGGCTGTGCCACATAATTCTCCATTCATAAATTTCACTATGAACATCAATTTCAACGTTCATCAATTAAAAAAATATTTTATTACACTGTCTAATATTACAGCACTTGCAAACAACAGATTTGACTTATATTCTCATTATTCTATTCTATTATATATATTACTATGTTTACTATATATTTTATTATGTCAATTAAATACAGGGTATTCGTATGCCTTGCACCGCCGACCCCTATTTGCATAGAATGTGGACCATCCAACAAGCCTGCATACGTAAATAATCGCAGTATCCGCGCCCGCCGCCGAGGCCGGGCTAAATATAACGGCTATTAACAACTATCTGTCTGATAGAAATAAACACTACCATTTAAAGTAAACAATTAAGACAAAAACATATTACTAATAGATATTTATATGCTTGGAATGATAACATATTCGTTTCGTTCCTATTCAACACATTGACTAGCAGAAACTTGATTTTATTTCTCATTGTAAGATTAGATGAGTATCTACTCCAAGCACTTACAGCATTTGATTGTCTACTGTTGATACAGGCAGAATTGATACTGGACAGTGTTTTTACTAAGTACCTATACTAGTGGCTCTGTGAGCTGTAGACCTCGCGAGCAGAGCTTGAAATAACATGGTGCTAAGAGCTTTAAATACACCGTGTTTTTTTTGATTTCCGTTAATTTCAAGGGTGCATTCCTGAGCTTAAATCAAGTAACTTTCTCAAAGACACCGATGTTCTAATTAAGTCCATTTCGGAGATAATCCATAATTTATTTTTTTACTATAAGGCCTCTACAAGCGTGTACACTTGCCTTAGGGCCGGCTTACATATTGATTAGTGTTTAGAATGAGTTCATACATTTGCTACTAAACTTAAGTACAATCTCGGTCGATTGATGTACGAAATGACATTGATATGTCACAGATTTCAATTGTTTGGTTGAGTTAAATGTAATGCCCGTGTTACAACAACGCTATATGCTACATTTAATTACTTTTTAAACAAAAAAAAAACAAAAAAGAAAACAAAAAAAAATTTTTTTTTTGAAAATTAACTATGCCATTTAGTTCTTATAAACGTACTTAACTATACCCCGAAGTTAACGGAATTCAATAAAAACACGGTGTATAGTAAATTAAAGAAAAACAATACGAAATTTATGTGTAAAAAAATACAAAAGTTATAATATCCCAGCATACAATTACTGGGGATCGAACCCAGACCCTCTGTGCAAACAGAAAAAGCGAACGTTTACAAACTGAGCCAAACAGTTCTTAGGTGGGTTGACGAAATTTAGCTACTCCTTCTCAAATTAAAATTAGTTAAAATTAAATATCTAAATACCGCCTAAACCAGCGATAATTTTTTTCTGCATTTTTTGCTATTAACTCTGTAAACATGTTTCAAAAAGAAAAAAGTCTTATGATATCGATACGACTATTTGTTTAGGCGCCAGGTATCACGACTCCGCCATTTTTAAAAATTTCCAAAAACCGGATTGACAAAAAAATTTTATTTAGTCATAAAATTCGGTCACAAAATTTCACGAGAATCGGTTAAGAATTGCGACCTGTAGAGGAGAACATCCGGACATACGAAAGCAAAATGCCCGAGTCAAAACGTAGACCTTCGCTTCGCTTCGGTCAATTAAGGCAAGGGAAAAAGTTTAGATTAAAATCGGGTTATTTTATTGTATGACATTCTAAGACAACTTTCTACAATATTGCGATATGGGACATGTGGTATTGACAGAAAAAAACAATTGCCTTGATATTTTAACGTTTTGCATGCGGACTTGCGTTCGCCAATAAAGTGACGATGTAAAGCCTGGGGTAACAACGGGTTTTGTTTTAATGTTACGAATGGTGCGCCTGCGCCCGCTAAGCCATAGGAATCGGTGCCGCTCAGCTCAGAGCTATAAATATTATGAATAAGCCTACAAACAAAGCGACAGAATTATCTCGAAAAGTTCCAGCGATTATTACTAAGAAAATTAAAAAGGTTTGGCCATCGTACCGAAGCTTATATTTTGAAGGTGACAAGTTATGTATTTCGGCGAGATAGGTAGGTAATAAAGATACTTATAATAAAATCAGTAAAAAAAATCCGAGGATCTACCTATCATATAGGTAGAAATAGATCAAGTTTGGAGCCTGAAAATAATCTTGAATATTTAGGTTTGTTAAAAAATTAGTAATTCAAAAAGTATAAGTAAATAAACTAATTTCGAAAAGTAATTTAGGATTATAATATATTAATTATCCTTAAGTACTGTGCACTTTGTAATATCGTTTTTTTAATTATATTGTTTTTATTTTAATTACCTACACTCAACTCATTAGAGCGTAATAAGTCGTTGAAATATTGTTAAAATGATACATATTTTAATGATTTATTTTGCTCTAATGAGTTGTTTACGATACGGTGGCGCTTGGCATGACAGGCCGTCATGTACACGGTGTGCAAATATCGACGAAATGATTTGACAAGCGAAGTGGGTAAACACAAATACTACATGACTCGCGGGCTTGTTACGCTGATCGATCGAAAGAGATTGATTGGTATTTATATTTATTTATTTATTTACATAAACTTTATTAATTTATTACACAAACAATTTAGTGTCGCCTGGGGTATTTCCGGACCGATACGACCTTACTTAGGTACGTAAATACCAGACTCTAGAGATTTTACCTATTCGCAAGAAGATTACCTACTTAAGTCATTATTAGAAGAAGAAAAAGAGGAAAATAAAATTATTTAGAATGCTTACAATAATGCTTTAGACTATTTAAACATTTTCATTAATTATAAAACCGAACTCCTAACCTGTTTTTTTCTAAAACAATTTTTAAAAGCTCTTAACTCTTATAATAATTTTATTATAATATCGAAAAAATCATACGAAGGGGCATAGCTGTGGTTAATATGCCTCAAGGCATTAAGTTCGCGTTTTGTACAAGATTTCTTTAGTGCAATAAAGTTTAAATAAATAAAATAATGTAATGACCATACACTTTCGCAGCTGGGTGTACTCAGATAATATTATAGAACGGAATGTATTCGCAGAACTCAAATACTCATCAAACTCTTAACCGTCGTAAGGAGCCGCATTCAGATTTTTAAAATTACTGTTTGATTTAATATTGTTATTAAATATACTGCATATTGCTCGCGGAAGAAGCGAGATGAAAAGCAAGAGTGAATATCAAGATGATGTTTTTAAGATACAAATGTGGCACCAGTCCAGTTCGTTCAACTAACGAGTGGGCCGCTGCACCTACGTTACAATTAACTAATATCCGCGTTAGGTCCATGACTACTACGGTTACTGGCCAAAACGCGCTTACGCATTACACATCTTGGGGACACTAATAGAGTTAGTTAGAGTACCAAGAAAAGTCTGCAATAATATTGATAGCACACACAGTTTAAATTTAATTTTAAATTCTATGAAAATATGACGTATAAATAACACTTGCACTGCGTGTGCTAGATTACCTATCAAAATCGTTGCAGACTTGTCTTGGTTTAACTATACGTTCGACTAACTATAATTCAGACCTCTGGCCCCTCTGGTCTGGGTGTCTAAAATTTGGCAGTTTAGATATAACTATCAGTTGAAAAAGAGTAAAAATTAACTATGGTACTTAAAGTAAATATTAACTACTGAGACGCCATACCCATATCGCCATACCTACTGGTTATTAAAAATAAAATAGGTACTTACCTATTTCAGTGTCACATGACTATACTATTAGAAATAAAAGTTATGGTCTGAATGCTCTATGAAATATCATCGTCCTCATTTCATATATGCTATTTGTTATATAACAATAAGTCATTAGCTTCACAACTTATCTTTCACGTCATTAGTATTAGCATTACAAACAAAAATAATATGCTGGCTAGCTTGTGAGCTATTTTATGCAGAGGCTAAATGCCTCGGCCTTGACCCCCGTGTCGCAGTACAGTCGGAAAAAAACACAACATGTTATCGCTAAAGTTTTAATGATACAAACAGCTTCTCGTTCTAATCTTAACGGGCGAGTTTTGTGCCGTTCTGTTTAATTAAATTTTATAATGAATTGTGAATTGTTAATGTACTTAATTACTGTAAGCTTTTTATTGAAGCTCGTCGAGCTCGTCAGGATATGATTCAGTTATTTTTAGTTATTAAATATGTAGCTACTACTAGTCTACTTACTTGTTAAGATTTTCGAAAGTTTATTTCATTTGAGACGAATTCGCTACAACAATTTATCATTCACTTGATCTAGGTTCTAGCTGAATTAATAATTCTAGTACTTCTTCTTCTTCTTCTTCTCGTGTCGATGGTTTCAGACTGTGCGGGACCAGAAGGTAGCGACATTTATCGCCCTGTCTGTCGCATCACGGAGATCCTGCTCAGAGCAGGCATGCGGGCACGCTGGGCAGGATATCAGGTGCTTCATCGTTTACGGAGCCGTCCCACATGGTCATTGGGTGTCTGAGCCGCTTAGAGCGCCCCACTTCCAGATCGGCCACGGTTGGTTATGCCCAGCGGGAAGCGTTTCAGCGAGGCGAACGTAGTCTTCAGGAGGGGCGCGGGTACTTTCCCATTGGACTAGTCGATTTTGGGGCGGCGGAATCCGGATGGCTGCAGTACACCGCATAAAGCTCGTACGGCTCTTCAGACGAGATAGTGGTAGCTTGTGGCCGTGGAGAGGATGCCTTTGGTCTTGTTCCTGCTTCAATATCTCGACACTGCACGCCATTCTAGTACTTCGTCTAACGATAAACATGTATGAAGTTATCAGCATACAAACTGCAACAAGCTCTCAAACCAAACCGTTCAGCTTGTGACTCAAAAGTCCTGAGTTCAATGCACGCCGTTGTATACGCGCGTATCGTGTCACGGGTGATGCCCGTCATTAAACCTCGTTGGCACTGATACATGCCATGGTTCGAACATACATTGAGCAATCTGCAATTAAACCTGGAATAAAGCCAAACCAGTCACGTTTGTAATAAATGCAAAACACAAATAAAACATCTGAAATAAGTTTTCTCAACGAAACAAAGGCACTCTGACGGGTGAACTAAAAGCTGGCACATGCTATGTGCACTCTCCTCTAGCGAACCCTTGGCCTTAACCTTAGTTAATTACTGATGTATTTATTTTTAAGATTTTTTAATAATATGTTGCTAGTTTTAATCTATGAGCCTTATAGTTGCCTCAAAATAAATATTTTCATTTTAGTGATAGTAGTACCAGAGGTAGATTCCTGTAACAACTAAGCTCTAACAATGATCGCAATTATAATGGATCCTCTAGTTGAACAACAAAAATAGGACTGACGCTGGATTACATATGCACAAAGCTACTAAACACCCTTTGAACGCCAGACGAGACATGAGCAAAGCTTTCTCAGTATGTGTGGAATTGGACATTGGATATTTTCAACTCGTATCTAATTGTCATTCCAAGATCAATTTAAGCTCACGATTTGTTTTGAATCACATTCAATTGACATTATTGATTTTAACTATTGGGATTGTGTGAATGTCAAGTCACTGATTGCAGTTAATTTAAGAATATTTTAAGATTGTGCTATAGGTACTTAAGAAAAAGTTTTCCACTGTACTCAATAACAGCAATCTGGGTTTTATAGCGCGGTCATGGCATTCCGATACGTGGCTATACAAAATATGCATTTGATCTGATTAAAAAATATAATATTTGCGAATACTCTCATCATTATTTTAAATAGTCGCTATTTTCAAGCAATAAGTCATATATTGCAATATGATTCAATGAGATGTGAGCTTTTGAAATTAATTTCTTGAATTGAAATGAGGGCACGCGCAGTTATTGCCTTGTACACACAAATCGAGCCGATAGACCTCGAATCGCTGCTTGAATAGCCGCTTACTATGCGACTATGTGTACTGTGTACACAATATGGCAATTTCGACATTGACTTTACTGCTGTTTTTCTTCAAATACGCTTAAAGAGTGAAGAACAAAAATCCTAAATAGGAGCTATTTTAAAATCAAACTAAGCGTAAATATACTATATGAACAGACATGTCCAACATGCTTAGGCAACAACATACTTACTATGTAGATTCTGTTAAGTTTAACATTCCAGTGTATTCCATAACTGCGATTGTATGTATAATACGTATAATATACAAAAATAACCGGGATGTAAACAAACTTCCTGATAAGCGCCGCAGTGATAACTCCCTCACACTCTAGTTATAAATACTGGCTACTTATACCTGACACACTGCAAGAGTCATATATGTCTTACATAATCTAACATGCCAGCGTTTTTATAACTAAACGTACAAATTAGGTATGTGTAGGTAAATTTCAACAAGAGCCAACAGAAAATGATTCTTTTTTGTACAAGGACCATCATATTTTTTTAATGTAGAGACAAAAAAAAAACACTTTGAAAAAAGAAAATCTGTACCTATAACAGTTCTTGAGATGGAGCCCAAACGACTGACTAACAGTTTGACGAATTCTGGACAAGGTTTTGCTGTCTGCGTACCTATGCCTGAAAACTTGCAAATCGTCATTTGTCTTTTTATAAATTTCACGAGATCAGAATACTGACATAGGTATCTAAAGTCATAAAACTTATAAAATAAATATAGGTACTTAGCGCCACTCGCACCATTCCACTAACCCGGTTAACCGGTTAAACCTGGAGTTACCATGGTTACTAGTACAAATTGCCACTGGGTTAACGGTTTAACATATTAACTCCGGGTTAGTGGGATGGTGCAAGTGGCCCTTAAAGTTCGTTGTTACCGTACATACCTCGTGGAAAGAAAAATCAACCGCCTGACAATTTTCCAAGTCAAAAAGTTACTAATATCATAGATTTTTATGAGCAGTGATATCAAATCAATCATCTGATATCAAATTCCTCATGATCTTTGAGAGTACCGATAGCATCTTTCATGGTAAGGGTGTCCGTACTTGTTGTCGGTGGCCAGTCCGCGAATCGCAGCGCGCGCGAACACCCGCGACGGACGGAGCGGTGCCTCGAGCCAAATACACGCGGTACCACGAATTATTTTTGGCTCATCGACTTACATATGCATTCTTAAATAAAGAACGACATTTTCTCAAACGCTTTCGTGGACGTAGATTTTGTTTGTGGTGAAAAAGTTTAAGAAGTTTGTTGGACTTTACAGACATATAGCACCAAAAAATAGAGTTGTAAGTATATACGAATTTTTCTCTTTTCTTTTCATGGTACTGTTAGGATATTAAGTTTCAATGCAAATTAATAAAAAAGCGAATTGATAAGAAATTTTAGCATCCTCAAATTATTAATTAGGTCATTTTGAATCGTTAAGTATTATTTATGTACCTAACCAATGGCAGATTTTCTTAAACGCCTACATCGTTAACATTATTTTCTTGAAACTCGTTTTCCTATTCTATCGAAATGTACTTATTTAGGTACTTACGAGATACACGCGAACTTGCGTTGTTTTGTTTGATACACGACACAAAGAAGTCATTGTTCAGCGGCAACCTAGTGTCTTTAGCGGCTCGCGTTCGCTGACTCAGCTCGTTAAACATAAACACATTAGTGATTCTTTCTACACTAACAGCTCCTGTACACAAAGTAGTAAACACTGACTAAAACAACTTTATTTACAATGGGGTGGGATGGGATATTTACCCGCGGATCTTCGCATCAATTCAGAGGAACCATTAAATTTATATTGCACTTGCAATACAACTCTGAATTTCATATGTGAGGAATATATCATTTTTCGCACGGGCTTGATAAGATCGTAAAAAATTCAATCGTATAAAAGGAATTAAAAAGCCAGCAGAATATCAAAACCAGTCAAATTGTTTCCCGGGAGCCTCATCGCAGTCGATGTAAAAATCACAACTTGATTTGAAATTAATTTTACATGACTCATGTTGCCGGTGCATCTCACGGGATCCAATATTAAAACTGCAAATGAGATATAATGCGAGTCACTGTATATATCTTGTTTGTAAATAAATGATTTTCATTACAAATGTTATGCGAGTCATCGTATCAAATCAACATCAAATTTATAAAGTTTGAATGCCGTGCCGCCCCTGTTCTTGTGACCCCTACAAAAGTAAACAAACCTTTTACTCAACAATAATAATGTCATTATTAAATAGAACGTCGTGCAATAGAATTGAATCGATATTGTTCAAGTGATTTAATGAACTGATGTAAGAAATCATGGCCCAGAGTCACAATCACAATTGTGACAACAGGCCGCTCTGTTGCCCTGATACAATTAAACACACGCTGATAAGAAAGTTCGAGTTGGAACACGTGATAATAAATGTTCATATGTTTGTGATAAATACCTACCTACTTATTGTAATACTATATTAGGTAATTGATAATTGATAAGGTGATACTTGCAGCAGGTACAATCCAAACTCTGAACTTGAAGGTGTGATTTTCTGACTATACCTATGTACTGTATTACTATTACTGCCCAAGGCTACAACGGTATAAATTCATAATTAGGTACGGGTATCTCTACACTTTCCAGTTGTTCTGGTTGATAAATAATTCAGTAATTCTACTTTTAATGTATAACAACTAACATATATGGGTAACATTAAATTTATTTTAGTTACAAACCTAACTTACATAACTTTAATACATTATTTACTTTATTTGTAGGTTTAGCAGGTTTCCTCGTAGTATTCTCCTGTTTCTAAACAAAATAAAATCATGATGAAAACACATTTGCCCCAAGAATTGCATATTGTAGCTTTAAACAAAGCGATCTAACTAAGCAATGTTCACAAATTAAATAGAAGTCAGTGAACGCGAATAAACGAATTTACTGGAGGTCTGTTAGACAATACGGTTTAACAGACGTCTGGAGCTTCAAGCGAATATAATGAAACAATAATTATTCAAATAGGTATTAGGTTACCTACTTAGCTTTACGAAAACAATGTTTCATTAGGAAAAATTTGTTAAATCGAATATCGAACGCGTCATTAATTTCACATTTTTAATAAATTTTCCTACATATGTACCTATTTATTTTGCGTAGGTACGTCAATGTTGTTTCGTAAGAAAAGTCGCATGAAACATTTCACATATTTCTTTCATATTTAGCATGTTTATTTGATTTTAGGAAATTCAACCCCAAGGGCCGAAAAGTAAATATAAGTTTCTAAAGACATTGAAGAAGTCGCGGGTGAAACATATTATTTATTAACCGTGTAAGTACATCAAGATATGTGTCAAACTCATTGATTATTCCTATGTACAGTCAGCAAAACTATTCGCTATTCGTTAAGCCAATAGGTTCGCTGACTGTACCTAAATATATTAAAAAAGCCACAAGGCACTCTAAAAAGTACGTACACTGGTATTTTTACAAGTAGGTACACTTTATTTTTACAAGCTGTTATTTCGTTTCAATGTGTGAGAATAATCCTCCGGGACCCGCTATCACGGCAAACTTTGATGCTACCTATCACCTATCCAATAAAGTTATCTCAGCTTCGACGTGATTCAGCCCCACCCACCACATATCACATGTCACGTAATCTTACTCGTACGAAATACGGAGATAACTTACTTAATATGATATAACTCTTCAAGTAGGTGTGGAGCTAATATCAAGTGAACTTTTTGGCTTGGGCTGGAAAAGTGAAAAACTTGACCTGATACTAGTTCAACTATAGGTACCCACCTAATCGTACAAGACCATCCCTCATAAACTTAAATTGATCGCAAAGACGATCCAAAGTTTATAAATAGAGGTAATACCTGTTACTGATTTTGATTTGAGCATCAAAGTTTCTAGCTTGTGCGTAAAAGGTCACAGCTGACAGTGGCTTTGCCCTCGTCGGCAAAGGGATTCCAAATTAGACGCATGTTTGCTGTTATTCTTGCTCAGGGCTAACACTGCAAATTCAGGGCGTATTTTGTATGTGTTTAATGTGAGGGCAGCTGTCAGATCACGTTAGCAACACGTGGCGAACAGCCGAAAATGGGTTCAGGAGACTTTGTTACTAATAGTGTTACAGGTATTTTGACTAAATGCATTACTATTTAATATATGTATAGTATTGTATAGCGATTTAGCGTTCGATCTATCCAGTAAAGTATGAAATAGGTAAAAATGTATAATTGGTTTTGTAGAAAAATATGACACAAATGATGCCAAATGAAGGCAATCTTCTTTTTCTTTTATTCTATACCTATTAAAAAAAACCTTTGATCGTGGACAGAACTGTCGTCCAATATTTTTTTATAAAAACTTTATATGGAAAGTCTCTTTAGACAATTTTATTGGAAGAGCAGCAGCAGTACTTACCTACTTAAAATTTCTATTAAGTAGGTAATGGTGTCGTGTTAGAGGAGCTTAAATAACTAACGGAAAGGCCAACCCTTAGACCCTTTCAAAATATAACTGTATACACGTATCTACCTACTGTTTATTGTATACATGTCGGCGGCCGATCGTAAGATCAGGCATATCGCGAAATTCCTAGGCATATCGTGAAACGTGAAAATCTTTGACTCCTTCCCTGAGTCGACGGAGCCCCGCTACGCGGAGCTCCTATTTCTGGGCAGTTTGCCCTTCGGGCATCTGAAGCAACCTAACGAACCTATCCTACCTATCTATTGAGTTAATGTGACTATCGTCAAAACATTACACAGGACCATTACGATCTGCCTGATCTTACGATCGGCCGCCGACATACATACAGTAAACAGTAGGTAGATAGGTGTATATTCATATGATACATCAAACATGAAATAATAATAATTCAGTAAAAAAGATACTTATCAGCTGAGGTATCTGCATGAAGCAAAATATCTCGTGTAATCTCATCAAATACCTATATTAATAGATATTCGACGATAACCTAAAACATATATGTAGATAACAATTATCTACAAAAAATCAGTTCTCGTCCACAACAGCACGTTATCAGGTCTGTATCGATCGGATTATCACATCCCGCGTCGACAAACCCCAATATCATCAATCATGTCCACTCCATATGCTTGGCCATGCCTTTTGGATTAGGTATTTCATTAAATATTACCTACATTTTTGCGGAGCATTTTATATTATTCCTACAATATATGTGTACTCTACCGTTTTAATTACTAGCTCTATTTTTGGCAAGTTTTCAAGGTGACGTGTCTTCATAAAAATTGGTATAAATAGCGGATTAGCAAAGATAACATAGTGATGGGTATCAATGTGTACGGGTGTCAATAATATGACGATTTAATACAGCAAACATCTAACCTATTCCGATCTCAAAGTAATGAAATATGACGAGGCTCATGAGACTGCAGCTTCAAAAGTAACGAATCAAACTAGGCGTCAAAAGTATCTACCATTCTACAACCGCAAAATAAAAAGAGATATGTCTATTAGTCTGTAAAAATTATTGTTGAACACGAACTGTAGAAATTTGTCTTTATTTGAAAAATTATACCAGTGGGGCAGATACTTTTGACCCGTTGTTTCATCCGCTACTATAATTTTGTCTGATGGCTTACTGTTGAGAGTGTGTACGAACGAACTTAAGCCGCTATACAATCAGCGGGTACACCTTATTTTGTGTAGATAAGGTTCCCTTCTTCATCATTCGGGTAAAAGAAAACAGCTAGGGTCGGTTCGTTACATTTGAAATGAAACGCTCGTTGAGTATTTGCCGGATATTGTCATCTCCGGAATCCCGGCTATCGCCTCGCCTAATGAACGAAAAGGTATTATTTTCCGATACCAAGGTCAATTTGTAACTGTGTTGGTTCAACTGTCTTATTTTGCCGTAGGTACTACTTCTGAAAAATAGCATTAAGAATTGATTCCTCCAAATGTAATTTAATGTTCTGTGCATACTATTAACAATGCAAACCAGAACGATGGCGTAGTCATATACACAAAAGACTATTTACAATGTAAAATCTATGAACCCGCGTTTGTAGACGCGAATTGTCTTGTCTGCACAATTAACAATAACACGGCCATAATAGCTTTATACCGTTCTCCATCCATTAGATGCCTAGATAACTTTTATAATAGTCTAAACAATGTATTATCATCCCTTTCGTCTTACAAAAAAATAACGGTAATTGGCGATCTTAACATAGACATAAAACTGACCAATACTGATAGCCGCTCCTTCGAATACCTTAATTTTATGGCTTTACATGGACTACTACCTGCCCATTTATATCCGACTAGATATGAAAACTGCCTAGATCATGTATTCCTTAGATCTGATACACCAGCCATAACTATAGTTGTAGAATCTTTCATAACTGACCACACTCCCGTCATGCTCACTATAGAAACAGATGCGCTAAGTCCCAAAGCCAATGACACACGCACTCGAATTGATCATAATGCAATTCGTCTGGAGATTGACGCAACTGACTTCTCATCTGTTTTAGCAGCAACTGATGCCAATACCGCGACTAACCTACTTCTTGCTATCCTTGGTGCGATTATTAAAAGACACACAAAAATTATCAAAATTCCCAAAAAGAATAGAAACATTAAGCCATGGATCACCCCCGGTCTGCTACGCTGCATCAGAAATCGAGACAATCTACATCAAAAAGCCAAAAAGTCACCAGACAACTTTACTCTTAAAGTCACCTACACCAGATATCGGAATTTTTGCAATAGACTACTTAGAAAACGAAAACTAGAGTATGAACGTAATGAGTTCAGTAAGTGTAAAAATAATCCAAAAGCAACCTGGAACCTCATAAAAACCATTACCCATACAAAACGCCCCTTCTCATCCTCCAACGACGTAATCCATTCTTCAGGCACACCTAGGGAAACAATAAACTCCATGAATAAGTTCTTCGCCAGTATTGGCACAGCATTGGCCACTAATATTAGATCTAGTACTCCCCCTTCAACTTTTACGCTTCGACCTACAATGTCACAATGCAACTCCCTAGTTATACTTGAGGTCAGCGAAAGGGACATCGAAAACATTATTAAAAAACTGCGTAGTGACTGCGCCACCGGTTGGGATGGTGTTTCGGCATTAATGTTGAAAAACTCGCTTTCGTCGCTTACCCCATCGATTACCCATATCTGTAACACCTCGATACGAACCGGGACCTTTCCTAATAATTTTAAAAGAGCCATCGTGCACCCTATATATAAAAGTGGCGATCACGCTGACTTTAATAATTATAGACCGATTTCCGTCCTAACTGCTCTGTCTAAGATCTTGGAGAGAATTATGAACACTGCCCTAGTTAACTTCTTGGAATGCTACAATCTCATAGCAGATAATCAGTTTGGCTTCCGGTCAGGAAGGTCAACTGAAGACGCAGTTGCCGAGCTCACTACCTTCTTAACTCATCACCTAGACCAAAAGCGCCGGTGCCTTGGCATTTTTCTCGACCTCTCCAAGGCCTTCGACACAGTCTCGGTTCCTATCCTTTTGCACAAATTAGAACACCTGGGCGTCCGAGGTACCTCCTTGGATATGTTCCACGATTATTTATCACGCCGGACGCAGTCATTAAAACTGAGCTCATACGTAAGTAACGAAGAACCAATTAGTTACGGTGTCCCTCAGGGCAGCATTCTGGGTCCCACGCTCTTTCAGATATATGTGAACGAACTGTGTAAGCTGTCACTTCCAAATTGCAAAATCCTCGCATATGCCGATGACACGGCCTTACTATTTTATGGCTCTGACTGGGCTAAAACAAAAATGCATGCCGAAAAAGGCCTAAAAACTGTAATGCAGTGGCTTAAGAATAACCTCCTCACTCTTAATTTAGATAAAACTCATGCCTTTCGTCATTGCTAATTCATCGTTACCCTCTGAACCACTTACAGTACAAAGCCACATATGTCAGTCTCCTTCAACTAACTGCCTATGTCCTTCTCTTACTCTGACCTCTAGTATTAAGTATCTTGGAGTTGTCCTTGATCAAAATCTGAATTGGCACACCCATATAAACTCTGTGACAGCTCGAGTCCGTAAGCTTATGTACGTCTTTAAGCAACTCCGTCATTCAGCCGACTCCAAAATCCTAATGATGGTGTATAAATCGTTGTGCCAAACTCTCCTCACGTATTGTTTACCACTCTGGGGAGCTGCCGGTAAGACAACCATGATAACAATAGAACGTGCACAGAGAGCTGTGCTAAAAGTGGCAACTTCTAAGCCATTTAGATTCCCTACTACTCAATTATACGCTGAGTGTAGTGTCCTCACAGTTAGACAACTATACGTTCTTCGTGCTATTCTTCGCCGACATCGTCACCTCCCTCTCTGTGCCAAAGTATTAAGTAAGCGAAGTAAGCAAACCTCTTGTCCGGTGGTTCCCCAGCGGACAGTATTTGCTAACCACCAATACATATCAATGAGTGCCCGTCTTTATAATAAAATTAATAAACAATTAAATATTTATCCTCTAAACTCCTATAGCTGCAGAACAAAACTAAGTGCCTTTTTACAAACACTATCATATCAGGAAACTGAAAATCTCTTATCGTGCTTGAAATAAATACCCATAAATAACTCTTGCTCTCCACCTTAAAAATATCATGCTACTTATAATTACAAACTGCATTACCTACACTCTCTCTAACTTCACACCTCCCCATACACACTTCATACACACCTACACATACTATACACATGAACCCGCGCATGCACTGACTTACTCACAATTACAGACATACACTTATCTTGTATTAGTTGGCTTATTTTCTTTTTCTTTTTTTTTTTGTATATTACTGTTTTTTTTTTGTCATTTGCTTTGTTACCATATTGAGAGCTCACACCTAGAAGAGGAGGAATCACTGACTCCCGAGTCACAGGCTTGGACCTAGTTCGGGAGGCAGAGGCTCAACCCCACTACCTAAATGTGTTACAAACCTGATACATCTGTTTTATAATGTTAATACATTTTATAATGTAAAAAACAATGTAATGTTTAAGGTTTAAAAGCAATAAAGATTTTTATTATTATTTATTTGTATCTCCTTGGATATCACGGGCCTATAATCCCGGTTTTTTGATAGGCTTGCGTGGGGACACAGATCCAACACGTAGAGGCCCCTTGGAGAGCTTTTATGTCATGTAGAACGCCTGCTGGAACCCGTTCACAGGTGCTACAATAGACACCCATGAACCGGTCTCAGCTGGCATTGGGACTATTGTAGAAAAAGAGAACAGTATACCGGTCTATGGATTGAAGTTTGGGTGGACTATGAGACTGGGTTATTACAAAGACGTACGGACACCTGCCATAACAATGTTCACACAAGTTATCGAGGCAGGTGGTGACTTGCCGCGCACTAGATGGGCCCCTGAAACTGCCGTCGCGAAGACGACCAGAAGCAACATCGGTGTGAGCGGCTCAGGGGTGTCGAGAGGTGTGCGCCGCTTTCTACCCAGTGGCTGTTAGCAGCCACTGTGCCAACTCGCGTCTTATGCATCTTTCACTTCCACCCCTGGAGCATATAGCTCTAACGACTCCTCTCTGGACGGCCAATTAAGGCAAGCCAGAGCTGAGAGTCCTGCGGGTCCCCTTGGGGTCCACTCCGACCGACGAAGACACGCCGGAGACGGAGACCCTGACCGACTCTCGGGAGCACTCGGGTCCGTGGGGTCGTTACTTCCCAACAGCTCGCCACAAGCTGCCCTGCGGTTTTATTATTTATTATTATTATTAATTGCTTCATTAAAATGACGCATTTTGTATCATTGCATCAATCATTATAATGATGAATGTGGCTATTAGTATTAAATGTCATTTTTATCGACAAAGATATAGGTCAATAATAATAATAGAGAATGTTCGAGTATAGGTACGTGGACTGCATTATTTTTCTTACGTCTTCTGTGTTTGACGCTAATATATTTACTTTAACAAAAATTACATTAAATGTTTCATGCCGTGAAATGGTTACTTAGTAGGTTAGGCATCAATTAACGTTTTTGTAAACAAATGGAAGGATAATACCTACCTACATACTTAATTATTAGTCAATTAGCAAATAATGTAAATTGCCCGCTCGCTGACGTAATTACACAGCTGCAACTAAGTAAGTTGATACCCAAGAAAAACATGGCCTGCTTGCCTTGTTTGCTAAAAACACCTTAATCGCCACAACTGCAGATTGATCGAAGTATACTTGTTAGATTTTATTTTAACTTCTTTTAAAATATATTACTAAGTATAGTATTTTTTTAACTACAACAAGGGACTACAATTTTTTTTACTACGCAACTGGGGACCCAAGAGCTGGTAGTTACCTAGCTCAACGCTTCAGTCTGGCAGTTCAACGGGGTAACGCAGCCAGCATCTTGGGGACCTTGCCGCAGAGGCCTTTTTAAATTTAGTTACAAATATATACAGTGGTACTACTAAACTAAATTAATAACTAGCTTAAATCTAAAATAGGCCCTTGAGGCATTGTACCAAGGATGCTGGCGGCATTTCCTCGCTGTATCGCAATGCTGATACGTTGTGCGAGGTAGCCGCCAGCTCTTCGGTCACCAGTTACGTCAACCAGACGCTTCGCGATTTCTGCGAACAACTTATGCGCGCTGGGACCCCATGGACCTAGAGTTTCAACTCCAAATGGTACAAAATGGTACTCTTATATTTGTTACGTTTTAGAATTTCGGCGCTTTCCGCCGCTCCGCCCGCTTTTACAGTAGTCCGTTGGAGGTGGGACGGTGCCAGTCTGTCTACGCAGGTAGCATCCCACACCAACATCCGTCCCAAGCTCCAAGGAACTAAGGACACTCCATCGGGCCTCTTGCCATCATCTCTGATAATGCCAGTCGGCTCAATTTAGTTTAGTTTAGGTTTATTTTATTTTAGAATAGTTTGTATTCTGTTTGTATTTAGTTTAATTGTAATTTTAAGTTATTTTTATTTATTGTTTTTGGCATGTTTTTGTACCATATATATGAATAAGTAAATCCTAACCACTACAACAACATGTAGTAATTGTGCGTTTTCTTTTGTTTCAGTTGAAAGCGGCAGCTACGACGAACATGTCCTGCATGCGCCGGCTACCAGGGACCCAATACACCGACTTCATCCTACACCATAGATAGGCCTTACAATGATTTATCAACATAGATAATACTAGTAGATTACCCATTATTTATATTTATCAAATAATACTTTATACTATTGTTACAGTGCTTCCTTAGAATCGTCTCCACTATTGCATTTATAAAACTGATTGTTTAAATAACAAGTCATCCACTGTTAAGTATAGCTTATACACGTTAGAAGATTTTATATAAATATATAAGCGCATTTCTAAAATCATATCAAAACTTAAGTTGCCTTATAAATCTATAAGCTTTATAAAAGTGGGAAGAGAGTAGCGAGATGTCTCACGGAGGAGTGAAGAGTGCAAACGGGAAGGGCGCGCACGCGCCGGCGTCGTCGCGGGAGAGCTCGGAGAGCCCGCCGCCGCCGCCCGACGGCGGCTGGGGCTGGATGGTGGTCTTCGCTTCCTTCATGATACATATAGTCAGTGAGTATTTTAGACCACTTGTCTATTACAAGTAGGTACTTGTTTATTTATCGTATGGCATTATACACAAGTACTTAATATAGGTACTTAGCATGCTTTGAACGTACCTACCTACTCCTTACTGTAAAACCCTAGTATGATTAAATATTTGGATATTTTGTTATACTTAATCATGCAAAACGAAGTAATTATATTTGGGTGAAATTTATCTTAGAACCGGGTTAACCATTTACTTAACATAGTTTTTGTAACGTGAATCACCCCTTAAGTTAAATGGGGAGGTAAGGTTTATTTCGTCTCAATCCAATCCATCACATTTCCTATTTTGTTACGTCATATTTTCAGATAATAGGTACATGTTTCCTGTTTGTTACATTTCTATATTTTCTATATGATAAACATGATATAATATGTATACATAACATACATTATCATAATTACATTGCCTGAATAAATACATAACTGAATCAATGTAATACAAACAGCGCAAAACTTTATCAGGCCATGAGTTATCGCCGGGGGTTAGTTAGTCACTGTCCATAGGTCATCGCGTCCTCGCTGTCACTTATGAGTCGCTTGATGTACGCCTGATATAAATACGTAATGGGAAAAATAATTGAGATAGAAAGATTTAATATTTATTACATCAGGAGTCACGTAAAATAGGTACAAGTACTTGTATACATTAATAATCATACATATTTGGAACAAAATCGCCACGCTAAGCATGATAAACACGTGTAGGTATTATTATGCACTGCTACAGTACACTATCGGTCACTCAACTAAATATTCTATACAGGAGTACGGTGAATTGAAATACTTATTTAATTTATTTAAACAAAACGATTTAAGTATCTGCTAATATGCATTACGTAATTTTGGGCATATTTAGCTAGTTTGACAAAAATTTTATTTAAGTATCTGTGACATGTTCATATTAGTTATACGATAAATACGTCATTCCATAATGCTATCACCTTGTAACAAGATTGTAACGAAAGTAAGTTACGAGTGCCTATTTATTATTATACTAATATTATTCTTTATCGTAAAGGATGGGGCACATTACAAAAACAAGTGAATAAACTTATACATATATATGTATGATCAATGCCTACAGTTATAATTCATCTACTCCCTTAGCTATTAGCAGTAATTCTTTCTCCTCCAAGTTGTGATTTCTAATTTTCCGGTACATGCCTGTAGCGCGCAGCGTAGAGCTTTGGGAATCGTCAGAACACGATATTAGCTAGTAGAATATCGGGAATTCCTATATCTTTTGCAGAAGTTTCAAGACCAAGCGAGATGCATCCCTTGCTTTTAAAGCAAATACACAGTAGGGTGGTTCACGTTTGTATAGGAAAAATTCAAACTCTAGCTAGAAGAAGCGGCACCCCCTCATTTTGTTACACTTGTTATGTTGACAAAATACGCCAAGTTTTGTAATCTTATCTCAACTACAAGGGGGTGCTCAAACACTTTGAAATTTTTCAAAGTTGTATGAAATCCAAAAAAATCTAGTTATTATTGTTTAGATTTTTATGTAAGTAGTAGTTTTCACATTATTTGAAAGTGTGATTTAAAAGTTATTATGTAAAAAAACATTTTTATTTCTATTTTTTATGATTTTTTTAGGTGAAATTCAAAAAATCTTACTTTTTAAAAATTATAAAAAATAGCAATAAAAATGTTTTTCTACTTCAAAACTTATTAATCACATGTGCAAACAGTGTGAAACCATTACAGAGATTACAGATAATATTAAATAAAATTCTGAATAATAAATATTTTTTTTTTAGATTTCATACAACTTTGAAAAATTTCAAAGTGGTTGAGCACCCCCCTGTAGTTGAGATAAAATTACGAAACTTGGTGTATTTTATCAGCATAATAAGTGTAACAAAATAAGGGGGTGCCCCGTAGGAAAATAAAAAAAAATGTTCTTTGAACCACCCTATACAAAGTGTACCTACCTAAAATATAAAATTATCATCTCATAAAGCACTGCACCGAAATAAGAAATAGTTCGACAAAATACTAGCTTTCCGACACATTGTCAGACCATATAAGTATAAAATAAATTCTGTAGTCGCTTCTTCGTCCCCTGGGGATACAGGGATTGTCTATTATAGTTATGTCTTCTTCAGAGAATAGACCACTATCATAAGATTTACAATCTATTTTCATGCAGTCTCTTCTTCAATATTTATCCTGTCACCTTTTAGGCTAACGTAATTTACTTAATATAAACACTGGCATCAACGTATCATCTTGAGAACTTAATGCTACTTGACATGTTAATTTTGTACAAACGCTTTAGCACGGTTTACTTAACGAAATATATGAAACAAAGCAACCATTTAACTCTATATTATTACAATGAGTCGTGTTTAATTTAGATCACAAGATAAATAATGTGGGTAGCTGGTAGCTGGTTGTTCTTTGAATAGGTATTCCAGGTCTTATAGTTTGGCCAACATTTTTTTTGTTAATGTATATTTACATGTCTAGGTTTATGTTTTAGTCGTGCATAATGAAGGTTTTTCGGTGTAAATATTAAATCACACGCTTAACTAAACAAAATATTCTTAGGTTAGTTATTCATGATTTTGCGTAATGTTCTTTCCTGTGTCTTGTAAATAATATGATATAAAGTAAGAACGACTCATTTTTGTTTTCCCCAATACCTAAACTGCGCAAATAAAGTAACTAATCTGTCTCAAGTCAAGACCGATAAGTAGTTCACACCGCCGTTAACGGAAAAAATAACCAATACACGGAACTATTCGATTTGTTAATGAGAGCTCGAGACCTGACAACCATATTTGTGACATTTAGCGTAGTCGCCACCAAATTAGCTATTTATTTGGAAAACTTGTCGAAATGTCGAAAATTTCGTAATATTAAGACCATGGCGAAGTCACATCACAATCACAAGCTATCAAAAAAATTGATGGTTGCGCTCCTAAAGGCCTCCGTTTTATTTGATAAGGGTGCAACTATTTATTATGAAATGTACGTCAATCGAAAAGCTCACCGCTAAAGCCTCAACCTTCACGTAGGAGATGTCAAAGTAGAATTCTGCAATAAGTGGGATTTCGTTAGAATCGGATTTTTGACACCTTTTATTACATTTCTTTCTTAGACTAAAACAAATGGCAAATATTGGTACTTATTTGTTTTTACTAAATCGCACGAACGTAGTAGTACGTAGTTCGAACTGTAGTTATGAATTTAACATTTACCTACATACTTTTGCAATTCGTATCTTAAATAGAAGGTACTTACTTGCGTATATTACGTTCTTTTTAATATTCAAAATTAATAATTCAAAAAAATAAGGCCTAAACAAATAGCTTCATTATATTGGATGCATGAAACGATGTTTTCGCGTTGGCTTTCAAACAAAAAGGTAACGGCAATTGGTGGTTGGCATTTAGTGGCCGTAAATCTTCTAATTTTGTAAATCCAATCAATTTATTCACGACAATGCCAGTACGCTCAGGCGTATTCAGATTTTAGAAATATGATATCAAATTATGTTAAGTTTTCAAGCAAGGAGTAAGATTCCAATTGGGTACGATTTTATTTGATAGTAGCGCTTTAGGGCCCGATTCGGATTTTGAAATATACATCTATTAGACATCTTTTAGACTTCACCAAGATACGATAACGATATGTTTAAGATCTAACCTGTCAAATTTGACATTTGCGCGATTCTGGAGATACTGTTGAACGATTTCCACAGGATATGACTTAGAGATCAAATTCACATCTAATAGATATCTTACTCTATCTAACGTAAAAGTGATATTGGTTGCCCAAATTGCGCGGCAAAAGAGAACTAGTTGATATCTAAACTATAACGTATCTAGAATGGATCTAGTACGTGTCGTCTCTTTATTTTATTTTATTTTTTTCTTTATTTATCATTCTTCTTAGGCTAGGGTTTTTATAATATGAATATAAAAGTAAAATATAAAAACACTTATTTTATTTGTATGTCTTTCCCATCACGGAACAATGGTGTTCCGGACCTTTGGGAGGCGTGCGCGGAGCCGAAGCCAACACGTAGAGGCCCTTTTGACACTTTAATGAAATGTAAGGGGTACACCGAGCGGAGGCTGCCCTTGCCCGTGTCATGGGACGCACGCAGAGGCAGCACCCGCCAGGGTGTAAGGACTATTGAGAGTTGATGGAATCTAAAATGAACTAGGTTATTGGGTGAAAGCGATGGACTAAGAACTGAGCTATGGGGTAAAAAACCGGACGCCTGCCTAATAAAACGGTATGCAATTTTATTTCCGGCAGACGGTGACTCGCCCTCACAAGATGGGCCCCCACAAAAAGCGACATCTAGGATGGCTCAAGGGCAACACCGGTGTGAGCGGCTCAGGGGTGTCGAGAGGTGTGCGCCGCTTTCTACCCAGTGGCTGTTAACAGCCACTGTGCCAACTCGCGTCTTATGCATATTTCACTTCCACCCCTGGAGCTTATAGCTCTAACGACTCCACTCTGGCCGGCCGGCTAAGGCAAGCCACAGAGGCAGAGAATCCTGTCCCACCCACCCTCCTTGCGGGTAACAGAACTCTCCAGGAGCACTCGGGTACGTGAGGTCGCTAATCCCCAACAGCTCGCCACAAGCTGCCCTGCGTTGACTGATTGCACTGGTAAAACCAGCGGGCGATGGGGTCGTCACATCCCTACGCCTTATTTTATTTTATTATTAAGGTTCACCAACTTGTGAATATCTTGAAGTTCGAATAGGGCAGTTAGTGACTAGTTACCTACAAGATTTTAGATACCTACCATTTACTTGAAATGTATATTTTTATCATATTGGTGGAAGAGAGCTGCACTAGAATTTCAATCAGATTGCTATGGAATTTTAATAATATAAATATGCCTCGCAGTTTGTGTGACGCGACCGTGGTGGTGAGTGGGTGGGGTGCTTTTTAAACTTAGCAGATGCGATTGTGCGCTCAATACCCGCATTAATTGTCAATCAGTCGTTTTGCCTTTTTACGGTTAGGTAATCTAAAGCCGATTTCATCACAGCTCGCGATATCGGACCCACTTTGGAATATCCCGATAGGCGCCGGTGACGTAACTGTTATGTCACAAAATCGGTTATGAGTTATGACTTATGACTATAAAATAAGTTATGAATTATTGTGAATACCGATAGGAGCTTATTTGACTGGAGAAAACGATTTGGGTCGTTCCTGAAAAATCTCATTCCCCTAGCCATACCTACTCGCAAATTCCCACGAGATTCCGCTTTATTATCATCTCATTTTTGGTGACTGAGTAACCCAAGCTCCATCTACAACCAAAACTGCTTAGCGGAATCTCCTGGGAATTTGCGAATAGGTATAGCCAGGGGAATGGGATTGTTGAGGATTGGCCCTTTTCTGTCCCACCAGACATACCAACCACTACGCGTTAACATATCAAGTACCTAGTTTTTTTATGTCACTTATTACGGTTGTTATATGTATATATGACAGGATAAAGCTTCCGTATATTTTTATCTAGCGGCAGCTGTGAAGTTTGCTTTATCATGATTTTATCACGTCGATAACTGAGTCTATTTTGCACCCGTTGACTAGAGTAAACAGACCCATGTACACACAGCTGCAAAAGAGAATGAACGGAATCCATTCATATAGTGTTTATGACCTTTTGCAGCTCGCTGTACGTAATCAATTTATGATGCAAAAGTGAATACTTACCTACGAAATAATTAAATGTGCGAAAAAATGGAAACTCGTTTACATTTCATAAATGTAGAACAATCTAAGATAGCTTGAATGCTATGAAATCTCAGAGACTTTAGTACCTAGGTATCTTTGTTCTATGTTAGTATACCAAATAGATAACGGGCCACGGTGAGGACCAAAGTGGCCAAATATCTCGGAACACATTCTTATTTATATAGTAACAAAGGTGTGTTATGAGCTTAATATGAGAGACGATAATAGCGCGATCATCTTTGGCCCACAGATTGCATTGGGTCCACGTTATCCAATTCCATGTATTGTAGAGTCAGACCGTGAAAAGTCAGCAGCGATTTTGATAGCCCACGCAGTGTAAGTGTCATTTTAAACGTCTAACTTCTATGAAATTATGACGTATAAATAACACTTACACTGCATAGGCAATCAAATCCGCTGCAGACTTTTCTTGGTGCGACTCTAAGAGGTAGGTAGATATCAGCAAAAAAAAATATTTTACTTCCTTGCCATCGAGTAGGTACTATATTATTTTGTATAAAATTGTAGTTGTCAAGCAGACATCATGACACCTAAATGTACTATTACCTGATAAAGCATCTATGACAACTACACATAATCACATAGGTACATATTAAGTATCAAAAAGTAATACAAATATGTGCAATTTGATATTCAATTTCACATATTTAACATATTTTTGTCATTCTACTTGATAAAATAAGAGAACACATGACTAGAGAAGTTTGTTATTAATAGGCACTGAGTATTTTTTTAATCTATATTTAGTGAGGCACTCGATGGCAAAATAGTGATTGTGTTGGGAAAAGATTTATATAAGTAGTTTATTTAAATCTAGGTCACAGAGGCTAGCCGTAGGTTGACTGGGTAGGTTGGGAACATCACATCACCTTTGACTTCCTTCGCAACTTTTTTCACAAGTGGAAGAAATGATTTATGAATTGATGACATATTAATAATAACAATACATTTAGCTCAAGTTCAAATAACATGTTTATTCCGATATTCTGTTTTGTAAATAAGTAGGTACATACAATCAATGATCGATCGTTATTTTTACGCTCATGTTACTTGCCTACAAATTACATGCTGATGATATAGAATTATTTCCTTTAGGTATATACTTACTTACAAATAGATTCAATGTCATATTCTACTGTTTTGTTGTTAAAACATTTCAATCTTAATTATTACTCGTATTACTGGTTATTAACTTAGTTCCATTACAAATGTCGCCTAGTACCTACCCGTATTTAGTAAAAACTTTGTTTAATTTGAAGCTAGGTCCATCTATGTAAAATCCCCAAAATATTTCATTATTTATTAATTAATTATTATACCTATAAATCCTTCTATTCTATATTTAACGTAAAAAAAGCATTGAAATAGTGAATAGTACCAGTTTGACAAAGGTTGTTTACAAATTAAAATACGTTCTTGATAACGAAGAACCAAGTACCTAGGTCTATTTATATATTATATACCCTAACATCTCTTGGTGCAACGTAATAGACTCAACAACAACAACTAGTAGCTATATAACTAAATTATCCTATATATACCGAGACGGCAGTATAAAAGCTCTCGTTCAAACAAGATTACAGGGCCTTTATTCACAATGCTTATTGACGGCATCACTTCAGTCGAGCCAGTATTAATAAGACCACTGCTCACGCAGAGCTCCTACGGATATAAAGATTAAGTTAAGCTGGCCATACACACTAAGGAACGCCTGCGCAGTTTTGCCTGTTCCTACAGTTCAACTGCACAGTCGAATCTGGTTAGAAAACTGCGCAGTTGAATGCCAGATACGCTACGTTTTACCTGTGCAGTTGGAAAAACTGCGCAGGCATACCCTAGTGTGTATGGCCAGCTTTAAACAGCTGAGCTCACAGTCACGACAAAACGTTTTCCCAGTGAATTAGGCAGCAGTAGGTCGAGAGTATTCCGCAAAATACCGGATTTGAAGATAAGTTTTCATTACGCTGAATGGGCATTATTGCATTATCACGGTCCGTCCCGTCATCTCGACCCGGCTGCTGCACACGAGCTAAAGTCACGCGAGATCTGAGAAACAATACAAATAAAGTTTAACTTCGCATCTCACACTTTTTCTAGTGACACAAAGTCCAATACTGCTTGTGTTTCTGAGAAGTTGCCTTAAACGACCGAATCATACAAACTTATTATGATTCTTCACAATGACCTAACTCGCGCTACCTGCTTACACAACATTATCAACATCCTCGTTTTAGCTCGTTTACTCAACCTAATTTACACTGTTATCTTCCTAATTAGCGCTACAAGACAATAATTCATTACTTACTTACTTACTTCGTTGGCTCAGCGACCCAAAATGAGACTTGGCCTCCGACACAAGACAGCGCCACTTTTCTCGGTCCTGTGCGACCTCTCGCCAATTGCTGACTCGAAGTTCGCGCAGGTCCGCCTCCACCATGTCACACCAGCGATATCTGGGGATATATATAATAATTAATTACTTATATATAATTAACGTGTACAATATTATTTTACCCGGTAAATATTAAATACCTATTCCCAAACGTACCGAAATTAAATCAATGAAGGTAGGATTTTACAGCTAACGAGCTAGCTCCTATAATTTTCGGTATGT
This sequence comes from Cydia splendana, assembly GCF_910591565.1. Classification (NCBI taxonomy): domain Eukaryota; kingdom Metazoa; phylum Arthropoda; class Insecta; order Lepidoptera; family Tortricidae; genus Cydia; species Cydia splendana. The sequence continues at coordinate 6,830,556 of NC_085964.1, forward strand.
TCCGGAGTAGGTAGGTATATGAATAATATGAAGTTGCTGATTGTGTTCAACTTTTTATGAGTCTTCTATAAAGAAGATATTTTCAAACATACAGCTTTATGAGTTGCTATAATAAATATGTGTATCTACTTAAACATTGCGGTGTATAAATACCTACTCATTAAATTGTTATGAGGATACTCCGTGGTTTCTACTCGTAACTTCGCTGAGATCGTTAGATGGATAACGATAAATGTATAATAATAAGTAGGTAGATAAGTACATCTATAATAAGTATAAATACTAGTAATAGGGTAATAATCTCTTGAAATTATGCATAAAATTGGGTATGCGTATAAATAACACACACATATTTGTCCGATAACACATATTTTTCCGTATCAGGAGCGATGGGGCGAGTAGATTTATTTCTTTTGACCAAGGGAAGTTGTTGTTTGAAAGGAGGATCAATTTAACAAATCGTTGACTGACACGCAACCTGCAAGCAATACCTTGATATACACTGCTACTGCGTATCCATCCATACACATATATTGTGAAAATAATGTATAATTATTAAAGCAACACAATTTTTCTGTAATCAAGGGATTATTCCACATATTACAAGTAGACACATATTTATTTGAAGTAATGAAATGAAAAAAAGAGACAATAACGCAGCGTCTAGTGAACATCTATCTTCAAGCCTTTTCAATTCCTCCTTATGTGTAATTTAAGTAGATTGTTGTTATTTATTGATTGCCTATTGAACAGTTATTTTTATTGATTTTCAGAAAAGACAATTGCAAAGAACGTTTAAACAATAAGTCGTTACTGTATGTATAAAAATTGATTACAGACTTTATCTTACAAGTGTGTATTGTCCATCAATCTATAGTCTGTCTCTAGGACCGACTACTTCTGTGTTATTTTATTTTCATTGAATGTGTATCTATATTATAATATTAGCAGAAAAGTGATTACAAATATACACGGTGTGGCCTGTAACATGAGCAAAGAATTAAAACATAGATTGTACTCCTCATACGGTGACACTTTTGTTCAACAACTTTTAAAAATTATGAAGTATTTAGACTCCCTATTTTTCATACAAAATAAATATTATCTTCAATGGACGCCATCGCCACGCCATATTATTGTTATTGACGTTGCTTGTCACGCCTTAAACATAACAAAATTCGCAATACATTGCGTCTTAGAATAAACTTCAAAGTGTAATAAAAATCAAACCACAAGTTATTTTTAAAAGTCGCTGAACAAATGTTGGTCAGTTTGAGGAGTACAGCCTACAGTTTAATTTTTTGCTCATGTTACAGGCCACACCCGGTATAGGTACCGAATATTATTTTACAGAAATATTAAACTCTGTAAAAAGTAGGTAAATTATATAAAAACAATAAAAATATTGTTGTAAGAAAAGGTCGCCAGTTTTTGCGTTTTTATTTCACGAACTAGAAAAATTTTAGTGCGGCTTCTTAAGAATGACTCTTGCTAGTCCGGGCCGTACCCGGGCCGGGGCGTTAGCCTCAACTATGGCCCCGTCCGGCAGAAAGCACGAAACTTGGCATGCATGCATAGCTTTTACGTTTAAAAAAATAAATTGAAGTAGAACCACACCGAGAAGTTACCTTATTCATATCCGTGCTTCTTTACTATTTAATATTTGTCAATTTTACCTACAGGTAAATGCCTAGTTATGTTTACAAATGTATTGAGCCTGTATCGCTAGCGGTTTTCCTATTGTCTTATGTTGAGATGAGAGCCTGAGAGGCAACTAAAATTATAATTGTGACGTTCCACGGGAAAGGTACCTTATGGCGGTTGGCGCTTACGCCGCGTAGCACCGCATTACTAATGGAGCGTCGTTAATAACAGCGTAAGCGCCGACCGCCATAAGGTACCTTTACTCATGGAAAGTCACAATTTAATGCTATCGGTATATATATACCGACTAGATATATTGATAGCATAGCTTCTATATATAGATATATCAAACTATAACAACGAGTCTTTTAAGAAGTGGTTTTGTTTTTATTAAAGGATATAGGGATTGATCAGCATTCCTAATCGATGATAACTATTGCACGATAAGACGAGTAGGTATTCATCGAAACAAAACATTGTTACCATGAGCTGTGTCATTTCAATATCATTGGATAGGTAAGTACACAATTTTACTACTTGAACCTCTTCGTGAGACGTATTGTATAATGATTCGTGATTTCGTTATTCTCATTGGAAATTGGAACTCCTATCTGCACGCTATACTTAAATCGCTCCGCTCGCTTTTTTCTGATTTCCTGCGCATGTTTATGGGTCGTGAAAAGCTTACACACAAGGTCAAATAAATATAAACTTAAACAGACCGTCCAAATAGAATCAATGTAAAATATAGGTACCCAATTTCAATATTCTTAACGCCTAAACTGTTAAAATTGTAGTGACAGATCTGATGTGAGCAAAGAAATGGCAAAGATGTTGCTGCAAGATGAGTGGTGAGAATAAAGGATGACTCACGCTAGACCGGGAAGTGCCCGGGCCGAGGCGTCTACCATGTCATTTTCTATGACGGCTGATCGGCGATCACGTGGTGCTTTCCGTAGAAAACGAAGCGCCGCCGGAAGCTCCGGGCCCCGGTTCAGTCTAGCGTGAGTCATCTTTAACATAGTATAGAAACTTGGTAAAACGGCAAAATGTCGTGTCAGTAGCAGTTTAGTGTACCTATGATAGGTTTCTAATACCTACCTACAGGTAATAGAAACCTACTTAATGATAGAGGTACCTAGATAAAATCAGAAACACGTTACCCACCTGGTCGCTGATTGAAAACTGCGCTGCCTTGACATTATTCGTTACTAGCTGCTGAATAATTTGTCTGCAATTTATACTAGTAGGTACATTGTATATATGTGCTGATATTTGATTTATTTTTAAAATAATAATTGCATGTGGAGCACAATTCCTTGAGTCCATTAAACGTTAGTACTACGAATTATGGAAACGGCTAGCCTTGTCCACAACTGGATTGTAATCTGTTTGCCAGCTGTGCTATGAATTAATAACACCTGATGACCACATTCAACACGCGAAGTAAATATGTTACGGAGTCAATGTGACGTTTATCTCGAAAAACCTTTTTCTATAGATGCTACCTTTAGACGCGAGGTGTTAATAGTAGATGTTAACCAAGAGATGAAAGGCACTCATTTCTGCCGAGGTAGTTTTGCCAATAGTCCGAGGCTGAAATGATGCCTTTCACCCGAGTTAAACACTCCACTTTTAATTTCGAATACGAGGAAAGTAAAATGCATGTGTTTTTTTTAAAACATGACTAAGTATAAATTTTTATAGTATATTTTAAGGGTACTTTCAACAATTTAGGCAAAAGTACCTATCGTTATTTATGGAATGGGAAGTTATCAGAATGGGAATTGTATAACGAAGCCATTTATACGCACATTTCAATTGCTTATCGTAAAAAAAACGTACCTAATACTTGGAACCTAAAATGCTCTAGTGCAGAAACGTATCATTTTCTGCACACCTTTTAGAACAACAATGACCCTCTTTCAGAGCATGAGGAATGAAAAATGTTAATTCGTACCGTGTACCCTTATACTTCAATGAAATATGCGGTAGTAGGTACAGTAATGTTTGTGTTTCATTTCATAGAACATAGGACAGTTCTAGGACTGAAAATGCTAACTACTGTTTAGAAGGGCCCAGAGCCACACTATTTGACGTCATCGTCACCCCACCCAACGATATGCGAAAGGTTTGAAAACGATTACCTACTCATGCATTCATCATATCAAATAGAAACTAAAGGATCTGTGTTAGGTAGGTAAAATAAAGTAGGTATACATACAACTAAAGTAAGAAGATAAGTACCTACCTATCTTGCTTGTGTACAGCCGCCATCAGATATATCGGAGCGGCCAAGGTGCTCACAAATATCGGAACACGCCTCTATTGTCAGGGCGTTAGAGCGCGTGTTCAGATATTGTGAACACCTTGGCCGCTCCGATATATCAGATGGCGACTGTACCTACACAAACACAGTAAGTTCTTTCCTAAACTTGAAGTAATAATACAATTTTATTTAATGATTTTGTATCTAGCGAATCATCGTAGGTAACTTTGCAATAAATTAAATAACTTAAACAACCTAAACAGGTAAAACACTGAGATATTACATTTATTAATATTTATGTGCATCATTATTCTTGCCAAATATTCTGAAGGTCACCTTTATTTACTACCGATGCGACTCAAATCTCTTATAAGCAGTTCGTTTTTTTAGCATTAGAAATAAGGTAAACAATCTTGATGTGTTTTTTAATTGAAAAACACATTTTAAAAATAAGTTACGGCAAATATGTAACAATTATGAATCTAATACGATCATTTATATATATTCTTCTGCTTTCATAATATTAAATTTTGATTTTTAAAAAGCTTTTTTCAATTAAAAGTCTTGTCAAAATCGCTTACCTTCTTGCAAGTTCTTTCTAATGCTAAAAAAACGAACTATAAAAGCAAAAATAGCAAAATAAGTAGGTGCTAGGCATGTACAGTCAGCATCTAAAGTAGCGGATCAGACTACGCGTCAAATAGTAGTTTGTGTTCACAAGGGATCAAAATGATATATTTCTGTCAATGGCGTACATTGAATCCCTCATTACGCTCAGGATTCTACAATAGAATAAAGTAGAATCCTGAGCGTAATGAGGGATTCAAGTGTTAACGCCCAAGACGAAATAATTTTGATACCGTGTGACACATACTGCTTTTCACATCAACTATGAGGAAAATAAAAATTGTGTTGACACTACAGTGTTGCCACTTTTTAATTTCTACTCTTTTTTGCCAGGCTGTACATACGATGTTCATAGTTAATTATAATTATATTAATATTTTATACTGGCAATGAAATGTCGTTGAACAGAAAAGTGCCACTTTGACCCCTCCTAGCAGGGAAGAAAAATCCATTTTCTGATTAGGAGATGTGAAAAGTATAATATACTTACTTTACTACTACCATTCTCTGATATACAGGTTGGCCAAAAATTAAGCGCATTCCCGTTGCCAGGGAGGTTTTGGGATTATACTGAGCAACTTTTACTATGGGACCAACCCCTACATCGCGAAAAAAAAATTGGATTTTTCATACATTTTCGCTGGTCCATTTTCTATGGGAAGGTCAAATTTTTTCGCGATTTCGGGGTTGGTCCCATTGTAAAAGTTGCTCACATAGTAAAAGTTGCTCAGTATAATCCCAAAACCTCCATGGCAATGTCAATGCGCTATTTTTTTGCCACCGTGTATAGCTATAGCTTAACGAAAAGTTATAAGTCCCTGTACCTAATGTAGAACAATTAGACTATGAAACACAAACTGTAGAAATATGTCTCTATTTGGAAAATAATTCCAGCATGGCAGATAACATTTGAAGCGTTGTTATCCACTACTGACTGCTGCTGACTGTATATACACTAATACCTCCACAGTTAGAACCATAACAACATTCTAAATTGAGAGCGTCTGTACACCGTGTTTTTTTTGATTTCCGTTAATTTCAAGGGTGCATACCTGAGCTTAAATCAAGTAACTTTCCCAAAGACACCGATATTCTAATTAACTCCATTTCGAAGATAATCAATATTTTATTTTTTTCCTATAAGGCCTCTACAAGCTTGTACACTTGCCTTAAGGCCGGTTTACATATTGATTAGTGTTTAGAATGAGTTCATACATTTGCTACTAAACTTAAGTAAAATCTCGGTCGATCGATGTTTGAATTGACATTGATATGTCACAGATTTCAATTGTTTGGTTTAGTTAAATGTAATGCCCGTGTTACAACAACGCCATATGCTACATTTAATTACTTTTTAATATTAATTTTTCTGAAAAAAAAAGCAAAAAAAATTTTTTTTTTTTTTTTTCAAAATTACCTATGCCATTTAGTTTTCTTAAACGTACTTAACCATACCCCGAAGTTAACGGAATTCAATAAAAACACGGTGTATGAATTGCCTATTTTACGATATAAAGCTATTATTTAAAGACATTGACGTGGGCAGCCAGAGCGTGTATTATTAGAGAAGCGTAGTGAAGCACCGTGACCATCGCTTTATACAATTTGCGTGTCACGGACGAGCCCCGAAATTAGCAGACGCCTTTTATGCAAAAAGACGCCTAAAAAAATATCGAACCCAACCTGTCATGTCTATAGGTATGTGTATTGTGTATTAGGTCATTACCTATGAAATTGGCGTTTTGTTCGGAGAATTTCAACGAAACACGAATTTCCATACAATTAATTTTGCGGATATTTTTTTGATGGCTAATTCAAACCAAACAAAATTTTTCCAGTAATTTTTGACACCTTTAATGTATGTTTTCAATATCTCCATTTCTTGAAAATTGGTACCATTAGAAAAATATAAGTAATTTTAATACTCGAACCGACAGCACATGAAAAGACCTATTTTCAAGGCTTAATTCTGAACACTTAACAATAAAAAATAACAATTAATTGTATGTAAAATCGTTGTTTATTGAGTGCACTGTAGTTTTATTGTAATTGTGTATGTACTTTTGTAAAAAAAAAAAAACTAGGATCAGACTTATATCTATGAACAAAAACGCCAATTTCATAGGTAAGGACCCAATATAAGTACCTACCTTTATAATCTTATAAGTTACTAGCGACCCGCCTCGGCTTCGCAAAGGTTAACAAATTATACGTCCGTCGTTTTTGAGTTTATCGCGAACATACAGACGCGGCGGGACTTTGTTTTAAAAGGTGTAGTGATAGCTGCCTTACTTATGTACTTAGTAACTTCTAGTGTTCCAATGTGCTCAAGGGCGTGTTGCCAACTGATGGGCTTGGGGGGCAGTTCATATGGCCGATGGCCAAGGGGAGGGGGGACATACATTTATAGTTTAATATAAACAATTGCATGAGTTTTGTAGTCTGATTACTGCATTCGCGATAAGCAGGGCAGACCTGCTGCTAGTGCTGCTACAAATTAACATCCAGTTCCGACTGCAATACATATACTTAGGTAGACAAGTTTTTAGTTTAAGTGGTTTCACAGAAATCATACAACGAAAATACACGAAAACAACAAAATCAAACCACGTTGTGTAGATACGTACGTATTTCATAAAATTAATATTAAAGGAAGTTGCTGAAATCACATTGTAAGTACCTAATTATCACAGCGTAAGTCATTCTTTCTTACTAACTCAAGTCGTTATGATGATTTACAAAGACTAACTATATAGGTGAATTGATTATTTAGGATATACTCTACTCTAAATTAGTACCTATCTATAATATGTATAATGATTTCTTTTAATTAAATTGAATTTAAACAACAAAAGAATTGTACAAATTACGAGTACCTATGTTGTAATAAAACAATTCGTTTTTCTACCGTTAGAATTCCATGGTGATGTAATTAATTTCCTTTTTTAAATCAATGGCCTTTCGTCTTGAAATGAAATGGCGGAGACATCGGCGCAGGTCTTTTGTCTGCATAAATGGCGCACGCTTTATCGTCGGCACGTGTCTGCTTCCCCTGGTTCCCGAACCGATATTGTAAAGGCATAGAAAATACCTGCTATAGGAACCCATCATGTTAACCTAGTTTGCGATAAGTTTGTAGCGTGATAAGATTTCAAGTGCAGAGGGGCTACCGCGAAAACCGAAATTCGCAAATTGCGGGGATCTTTCTCTTTTACTCCAATGAAGGCGTAATTAGAGTGACAGAGAAAAATGCCCGCAATTTGCGAACTTCGATTTTCGCGGTTATAGCCCTGTACCGAATTGCTCTATATACCTAGTACATATACTCGTATACATATATGTGATGTAACTCTACGAGTACCTACTTTAATACAGCTTTTTAGTTACTTCAACGCGTTAGGGATGAATGCAATAATAAAGATAGATTATAGAAAAAATATGTATACCTATAGCAACAACGCCGTTCAAATATTTTTTCTCTTTTTCCAGCCGATGGCATGACCTATTCATTCGGTATCTTTTACGATGAGTTCCTGGACTTCTTCAACGAGGGTTATGCCAAGACCGCCTGGATCGTTTCGATACTCGTCGGGGTCACGCTCAGTTCAGGTATATACCTACGAGTTTTACTGTAATGTTACTTATGTAAGCCATTTGAAACTATCGAAGTTGAGGGCTATCTGCTCAAAATTATGCTTCAATAAAATTATGTTCCGAGTCCGAAATCCGAAAAAGTGGTTGGAATATGTATACAAAATTTAGCTGAATGTGCGGCGTTCGGCCTGCTAAGATAAAATCATTTTTTATTTATTAAATGTATCTACCCGAGATCCAGGATCTTCCTAGTTAAGGTTGAAGTCATAAAAATAAATACTTTTAACAGCGACTGAATAGCTGACTTTATTATATTAGTTCGTTGATTAGGTATTAAGTAGGACTCACGTTAGACCGAGCCGTGTCAGGGCCGGAGCTTCCGGCGCATCGTTTTCTATGGAAAGTATCACGTGATCGCCTGTCATGTCATAGAAAAGTAAGCTCCGGAAGCTCCGGCCCGGACACGGCTCGGTCTAACATGAGTCATCCTTTACCCTGATGTACCTGAATGATGTTTAAAAATTATTTATTTATTTATGTTTGTTCTAGAATAAACCCAGATTCAAATATTGGAAAGTACTAATTTAACACAGTGTCTAAATAAAATTTGATGGCTATTTCAGGTCCGATTTCGAGTTCGTTCGTGAACCGTTGGGGCTGTCGTCTGGTGACGGTGTGCGGGGCCCTGCTAGCCGCCGGCTGCGTCACCTTGTCGGCATTCGCGGGCAACGTGCTGACGCTCATCTTCACCATCGGCGTGGGCACCGGCTTCGGCTGCGGCCTCATCTACCTGCCCGCCATCGTCAGCGTCACCGTATGGTTCGAGCGATATAGGAGCCTTGCTACAGGTAGACTTTTTTTAACCAGGTCATTTTGTTCTACTTGAGATGCTTAAAGTGAATACTTTAAGCATCAAAGCAAGCATTTAAGAAAGGCATGAATATGCCTTTCTCGGTTACTTTACAAAAAAAAAAGTTGACAAATACCTACCTATTTACACAAGTATGTACCTAGGTTGGTGCCTCTATTATTTAGTCAATTTCAACTCACCTTTTTGTTCTCTTCTCTTTCAGGCATTGCGGTATGTGGTTCGGGACTTGGAACGTTTATTTTTCCTCCAATGACAAAAGGATTAATCTCCAACTACGGTTGGCGGGGCGCCATGGCCATTATAGGTGCCCTTATATTAAACTGCGTGCCACTGGGACTCATGTTCCGACCAGTACCCGAAGTGCCAAGAACACCGGTCAGCGAACCGATGCTTCCAAAACAAAAGAAGTCACCTCTGAAAAGGTCGCAAAGTACTGAGCACATGGCTCGAGCAAACGGGCATGCCGAAGACGGCGATGTGGCTAGACTAACTCTCTCGCAGCCTGCTCTGAACAAATCTCATGGACATAAGCAGCAGCCTCATTCTAGACATGGCAGTGGCATCATGCACAGACCTGATGTATTATATCAAGGAAGTATGACGAGCCTTACAAAATTCCGGGCTTCATCTCCAGAAAGAATTCAGTCTTTGACCAGAGACGAAGTCGATGAAGAACAATGTGGATGGATGCCATGCTCCTCAGAGTCTAAGTCCGCGTTACTGGAAATGCTCGATCTGTCTCTGTTGGTGGACCCCATATTTGTATTATTCTCTGTATCAAACTTTTTGACTAGTATAGGATTTTATATACCCTATGTTTATACTGTGAACATGAGCAAGAACTTGGGCGTGACGCACCCGGAATATTTGATATCTATCATTGGGGCATCGAACTTGATTGGAAGGATAGTTCTCGGTTTTATCAGCGACAAACCTTGGGTGAATCGATTGCTGGCATACAACATGTGCCTCACCATAGCTGGCATTAGTAAGTTCCTATAGTTTTATTACCAAAACATGTTTCAATTTTCGCAAACACGTTATGCCTAATTCACTTTACAACATTTCTTATATAATAATATTTAATTTCAGGTACGGCTCTAGCAGCAGTGTGCACAGAGTTCTGGGGACTAGCCATGTATGCGACGACGTTTGGTTTCACCATCGGAGCATATGTGGGGTTAACGTCAGTGGTACTGGTGGATCTTCTCGGGTTGGATAAACTCACTAATGCCTTTGGCCTCTTGCTATTGTTCCAAGGCATCGCTTCTCTCATCGGGCCGCCTCTTGCAGGTGAGTTTTTAAAGGTGACAGAAATTATATGAGGTATTATTTGAATCATTTGATAGCGTAAAGAGACTCCAACAGAAAGCAATAGGTAAATCGCTTAGCGCCACTTGCACCATCCCACTATCCCGAGGTTAAACCGTTAACCCAATGTCAAATTGTACTGGTAACCATGGTAACTCCAGGTTTAAAAGATTAACCCCGGGTTAGTGAATAGTGCAAGTGGCCCTTAGATTAACTATGTCATTGGTAGTGTAGAGCCATAAAATGAAGTGAAATATATGGTTGTTTTCTATGTAAGTATTTAAGTATTTATATATGATATATATCGTTGTCTGAGTACCCACAACACAAGCCTTCTTGAGCTTACTGTGGGACACGGTCAATCTGTGTAAAGAATGTCCTATAATATTTATTTATTTTATATAACTATTCCAGGATGGCTACTTCGCGTGACGGGCACGTTCGCGCCAGCCTTCTACTCGGCCGGCGCCGCAATCTCGCTGAGCGGACTGATCCTGTTTGTGATTCCGCTGCTGGAGCGGCGCTCGGGCGCGGCGCGCGCGCGCTGGGCGCAGGAGCTGCCCCTGGAGCACATGTAGCACGACGGCGGCGGGCCGCGCGCGCGCGTGTTCCCCGCCATCGTGCTGCATTCCCCCTCCACCCCCTCCTCCACCGCCTCCACCTACGACTCCTTCAGCAACAGGGTATATTCTAATACAATAATAGAGGAAAATGATTTTTATATCGATGAAATTAGATAAGAACTTGTAAATATTGGTTATCTCGATGGATGAATGTGATAAAAGTTTTGATGCCTGAACCATCAAACTCATTCCAAAGATAGAATATAGTGTATGAGGAAAGATAAATAATGTGAATAGTGTTTAACGAAAAGGTGCAATAATTTTACTTTATTTTAATCTTACTTGGTCATTGTGAATAAAACCATAAGAGCCAATGGTTTCTATATTTCGATTTTCAATGAACTATAAGAAATTTATAAGTTGTATCTAATATAATACTACCTTAAAATATTATGTGACGTATGACGTACAGTTGCTTATATACTAATAATATATTATTAATAAGTAGCTACAATAATGTGAAGTGATGAAAACGAATGCATGGTTAGCTTCAAAACATGGCCTTAATGCGGACCAATCGAGATTAGATTGTATGGTGAGGTCCAACATGTATGTATACCTACTACCTACCTACCACTACCCGGCAATCAATCTACGATGCCTATTGTGATCACTGAAGTCTGGTACATAGTAACATCATATATTCAGTCTTTAGACAATTACTTACCTACTGCTCTTTATGTTCTATGTGATCTTCCAAGTTGTGTTCAGGGTTCTGATTCGACTTGAGAAAGTGACAAAAAATGACGTGGCTCCGCTACATTTGTATTTTACATCTTCTTTTTTGGGAATCGATGAAAAATCTAGTCTATGTCGTATACTAGTAGGTACCGGAACGAATAGCTGTAGTCACGTGGCAATCAAGCGGAAGTCACCCCTTTCTGTTGATTTCTCGATTCGGATTGCCCCCTTTGTAGTTTAAGATGTTATTTTAAACGTAACAAATTGATTTTGTTTGTTTTGCGAAATATATATATTTAGTTAAAATATTGAACTTGTTGAATGTAAATACTGTATTTGACTGAAACACTTAGATTAGCATTATATCGTTTACAATGAACTGTTCTGATATTCTTCGTACAAATATTGTGTCTCTATGTATATTGTTAAGTCTTAATAACGTATGGAATGCGATCAACTTGTACATTTCTTATGTACACGTATCATATTAATATATATCTACCGGAATTGACAACTGCGTATTCATTTTATTCCGTTTTCTGGGGATCCGAAGTGAGTTCTGAGAAGTTTTGGAATCTGAAGTTGATCGCGGCCTTTCGTATGTTCGGGTTCAGAAGAAACAAGTTGATAGTGGAACACCCCAGTGAACTCTGGAATTAAAATAAAATCCTCATCAGTAAATACTTTATTTTAAATCAAGAATCTGCTTCTCGGACAAGTGCTTAAAAAAGCATTAAGGCAGGATTCCATCAGTGTGCGGCACTGTGCGGCACAAGCATATACAGTAGGTACAAGTGCCGCACAGTGCCGCATGGTGGAATCCCCCCTGTAGACTCTGTCGATTCAATTAGGTCCCGACTATTGATAGAAAAACAAGTCAGTGGTCCATTGTCTAATTTTGGTAATTTTTGAGTTCATTTGGTTCAAAAAATCCATTTACCGAGTTCATTTACAGTGGAAAATCAACTACAGCATTCTAGAGTCGCACCAAGAAAAGTCTGCAGCGGATTTGATAGCCCACGCAGTGTAAGTGTTATTTACACCTACGTCAAAATGTCATAGAAGTCTGACTCTAGTAAATACCTACTCCCGAAACAACTTAAATACCTACTCTTGAAATAATTTAAAAAAATCTTTCAAAAGCAAATTACCCAATGCATCAGCAACGCCATTTTGACCAGCGATGGCGAGGGCAGGGAGAACTCGCCAGGACCGTACAGATGCTGCGACAGTATCACCGAGGCCTGGATCAGGGCTATTGGCGCCCAGCATGCCAGGTTCACCGCAGTCAGCGCTATTACTTCCTGAAATTGTATTATAACTTTTGCCTTAATGAATTCGAGAATTTAATAAAGTAGATACTTATCCCTTCAAGTGGCAACGTCACTTTTCAGTAGTTGGAATTTAAACTTTATATTAATTAGTCAAATTTGAAATTTAATTAAAGTAATCACCACGAGCCGGCGGCCTGCCACTTGAAGGGTTAGGCTTCTTGATTATAATTAGGTTGACATAAGTTGGCAGACCCGTCTGAATCATGTTATTTATAGATAAAGTCTAAAATCAATCAATGCGACTCAAGGATCCGTGTTCAGCACATCTTGCACCCGCGACTTAGACCGCGACTCGAGTCGACATTCCCGCGGCTGTCAAATCTGTCGATTTCCGTAGCACAACTTGTACCCGCGACTGCAACAGCCGCGTAGAGAACTCAAAGTCGCGGCGCGACTCATCAGTGTTCCCCGATGGAATCAAAGTCTAAACATAAATGCTATTTACATGTGACAACACTGAATCGGAAACAGGGTTGCGCTATTTCATTCGTTCTTTAGTGGTAAAAAATTTAGTTTATTGTCGATGGTTAAGTTTTTCCTGTCAAAGTCAAGGAACTTTCAAATTTTGTCAACATTTAATTACGAGAAAAAATATGAAAAAAATGTAAATAATAGAGCCTTATATACTAAATTTTGATAATATTCCTTAAAATATATATAGTTTATTAATTTCTGTTTAATAAACCTTTTAAATAAAATATTTTTGTATATAACTATAATTTTAATGGAATTGCTATTATTGGTTTGGTTCTCATATTCCTGTTGTAAATTGTGTTTTTTTTTTCAGAATAAGTCCAGCATTATCCTAGACACGATTGATATCCCAGCACCCAAAGGAAAATATTGTTAACAGGAATGTGCCAACGGGACCCGAAGTGGAGAGTCAGGAAAAGAAACACACTAGGCAAGCTTGTAGGTTTCAAACGCGGAGCTGTCCGTTTCTAAAGTCACTAAGATGTGAGAAGCGCTTTAGCTTTAAGAACACCACCGAGGAAGTAAACTATTATAATAACCATAATGGTTATGGCGTACCTATCTATAGTTCATTTTTTTTAGCATTAGAAATAAGGTAAACAATCTTGATGTGTCTTTTAATTGAAAAACACATTTTAAAAATAAGTTACGGCAAATATGTAACAATTATGAATCTAATACGATCATTTATATTTTTCTGCTTTCATAAGCAAATATTTTGCCAATAATGGATGGCATGTGTGTGTACTGTGTAACTGTTTATGATTTGACAAATTGATATGAAAAGCTTATTTCATAGTCCTCGATGAAGTCACGACCATATTTTTTTTTTTTGTTTACAAACCAATTTTCTTTCCAGGGTGATATGTAATTGTCCTACGCCGCATGCCGAATAAAAAGGAAGAGAGAAAATACTTTTCAAGGGTAATAAAGAAGATTCTTACAATTTCTCTATTGTGGTTCTAGATGTTAATAATATATTAGGTTTAATAATAAGAAGTCGAATATTGCAAGAATATATGTATAAGGCAAAGCAATATACTATTAATTTAAATATTGTTTTTTTTTTTCACTCCTGTATTTTTTACCTGAAATTAAACAAAAATAAAGTAGGTAGGTACCTACAACTCCTAGAAGCCATGATTAGCTCCCCAAGGCCCACTTCATACCTAATGCTGACAGCAACGTATCATAGCATGATCGTATCAGGCCCTGTCAAACATGAAGTGAAACATCTAGAACGCGGCTTTGACCATATGATAACCGTACCTATGCTACGCAGACTATGACATGAGCGTAACGACTCCTTCAAAATATTGCATGATTTTGAGCCGGACATGATCCTGTTACAGCCACGTATTACATCATTCTGTTACAGTACGATGCAGCGGGCACAGGCCACATGTAGATATGTTTTGTTGAAGTCGAGGAAGGTTCCAAACGGTACCTAAATAGTAAGAGATTGTTGAAATTAGACATCTAACCGTGATCCTAAATACTACTACTAAGACTATGGCTTACTTAATAAGTTGGATAATTTGTTTTGAACATTTGTACCTACCCACCTCATCGGCTTCGTTTATGTACAAGCAAGCGGGCTCCGTTGTTAGGTTGATGAAAGTTTTGTGTAAGGAAGTCTTAGGATTACTTTTACAAACTTACGAACCTGAATTGAAATTTAAAAAATCCTACATATGTACCTATTTACTTAATTGAGTACCTACAAGCTAGCTGTTTGAAATTAAAGTTGTAAACATGATGGGTGTGTTGTGGTACTTGTAGGTATCACCGTGCATAATCGATATAAGAGTGCGTAAGGCGCATTTAGCGATTGTTCCATACTTCCTTATCCCTTAGGGCAATAAGTAATTATACAAATTATATTATTACATAATATATGAAACTTGTTTTTAAGTTAAAATTATCATGAGTTCAGTTAAAAAACTGATTTGCAAGACCGAAGTGATCCCATAAGTGTTCCGTGAACAAAGTTTTGTACGGAACACTAATAAAAAAGTACAAGCAAACCACCCGCGAGAGCGAGTCGCGTTATAAAGTCGCGTAGACTTCAACTCGCGGATTGACATAAAGCCGAGAGAATATTTTGTCTCAAAATAGGCAGTTGTGCTACGGATTTTAGTTCAAAGTCGCGATCGTTGTCATTTTCTGACAGTGACACCTGATCGCGAGATTGTCGCGGCTCTCGCGCGTGAGTTGTGCTGCCAACACGCGACAAGCCGCCAAGTCGCGCCGACCTGTCTCTTCTCGCGCCTGTCGCGGCCAGTTGTGCTAGAGGTGCTGGGTAGACTAAGTTCGTGTCTCGTTTTTGATGAAAAGATTGTAAGGAAACTGATTCGTCTATCATGTTGGATGAATGTACGCATAAGTTGGTAGGTGTAGGTACCTACGCCAAAATTGTCTTTCGCCGTGTTTCATATGGCGCAAATCAAATACCGGTAATGGATTTTCAGCCCGAACGGCGGTGAAACACCTATAGATATTATAATAATGTATACCATCCATTAAGTTAAAACATGCTAACATTATTTAGATTTTCATGTAGGTATATAATGAATACTGCTGTATAGGTACCTACTCGTACTTATACAACGAGAATAAATCGGTAAGAGCTAGTGCAGTGACAGGAAAATGAGGTCGTCTAATATGACTTCAATAAATTATATTACTTGGCACTCATGTATCGATTACATTAATAATAATTAATTAATTAAAAAAAAAAAAAAAAAAAAAAAAAGACGCTGTCAACGTCAGTCGTGTTTTTGTAAAATCTCTTAAATTATTTTCTAGATTTTGTATTTACATGTTGCTTTCTACATTAATTTTACGAAAAATATAATCCAAGACTACTACATACTATTACGTATATATGTACGGGTTATCATAATCGACCATGGAAAATAATGTTCAACATGTACGACAAAACTCCCTAAGTGAACGAAAATGCAAACGAGAAGCAAAACACGAGCTCAACTAGCGTCTCCACGAAACGCACGCCCACCACCCCCGTCCGCATCATCCGTCTCCTCGCAATCGTCGTCGGGCGATGAATTCGCCACCGCGCCCGACACCAGCGAGTCGAGCGATGAGTGCGGGCCGCCGCCACCGCCGTCACGACCACCTGCGCGGCGCGGGCGGCCACCGCTGTCGGCACGCTTGGGGCCTGCGGGACATCCTGCCCCGCCCACGGCTCCCGCTGCCGGTGGTGTAGTGCGTCGCATGCGATGGTCTCAAACCATTAATGAGAACGTCATGCGCGCCTACTATGGGGCTACAGAGGGGGGAACCAACTTATGCGCGTACCGTGTCCGAATGCTTCCACTGTTTCAGGCCCTCGAACCGACCATCGACGTGACTGCGCAACGACTATCGGATCAGGTGCGAGTCATCCAGCGGCAAAAGCGGTTGGATGACTCGACACTTGATCGGCTTCGCCTGGAGGCTCTCTCTGCTCGCGCAGCTTCTACCTCGGCGCGGGATCCGCCCGCCACGTCGCCGGATCCGGTGCCGGCACCCGACCAGGCACCGGGGGCGCCGCGGGTAGATCTCAGTGCCGACGAGGAGGAGTTCGCGCAGAGTGTGGGTAGTACAGCCAATGAGCAACTGAGGAGGACTCTGGACGAGGCGATTACGCGGTACCGCTCCACACCCGATACTAGGCCACGATTACCACGTTTGCCTATGAATAGACACAATCTAGCGCTAATGGGAGCCCTAAACGCTTTACTAGAGCCATATTTGCGGACTAGTAAAGATTTAGATGATACGCACGCGATCATGTATTGCGGAGCCATCGCGGCGTGCCGTGTTGCACGAGTCAAGTTTCCGGACTCTGAACGTGCACCTAGGACCGCCGGAGGTGCCCCCGTATGGCAAATACGGATCGAGCGACGTATCAGCTCTTTTAGGACTCTTATCGCAAAGCTGATCTGCTTCAGGGGGGGCAACAATCGCCCCCGAGTAATGCGCTTTGTAAACCAGGCATTCGTGGGGACGGATATCAGGCCCCGCGACTACATGGCCAACGTTACGGAGCGCATCAACTTTCTAAAGCAGAAAGTCTATGCATGGGCAAACCGTATTCGCCGCTACAGAGAGCGTGTGGACCGATTCCAGCAGAATCGTCTTTTCCAGAGTGACCAAAGGAAGATGTACCGAAGGTGGGAGGAAACCAACCCTCGTGCATCCGACTCGCGGCCACCGGATGCTACTGTCATGAATGACTTCTGGCGTAGCATCTGGTCGGTGCCTGTCGGACACACTGAGGGGAGTTGGATGAGTGTTGTCGAGCGTGAGTGCGAGTCCATTGAACCTATGGGGGCAGTCACCATCAGCCCCGATGACGTAAGTTGTGCCATCCGCACGGCCCAGAACTGGAAAAGTCCTGGGCCGGATGGATTGCACAACTTCTGGCTAAAATGGTTCCGATGCTCGCACTCCTACTTAGCAGCACAATTTCAACAAGCCCTCGAACTTGGTTCTCTCCCACCTTCCTTAACAACTGGTGTCACCTTCCTGCTCTATAAGTCCGGTAGTACCACGGAAGCGAAGAACTACAGACCCATCACATGCTTGCCTACACTCTACAAGCTCCTTACATCCATTTTGAGAGCAAAAATCAACGCGCACATTGTCGCAAACAATATTTTGGCCTCTGCTCAAAATGGATGTAGGGTTGGGTCCCGTGGTACTAAAGAGCTCCTCCTCATAGACATGACCATCTGCCAACAAATCCGGCGGACCAAGGGGGCCCTCTCAGCCGCTTGGATTGACTACAAGAAGGCCTATGATTCGGTGCCCCATGCATGGCTGGGGAGGGTCTTAGAGCTGTACAAAGTTGATGCAGCTTTGAGAGCCTTCCTAAGCGCGTGTATGGGGCAGTGGACCACAGTCCTTCGTCAACCAGGAGGCGGGGATGACCGACCTGGCCCACAGGATTTTATAAGGATTGAGCGAGGAATATTTCAGGGCGACAGTCTGAGTCCGCTATGGTTCTGCCTAGCTCTGAATCCCCTCAGCACCTTGCTGAAGGATTTGGGACTAGGTTGCCGGCTTTGGAGAGAGGGTGAAGTTATTTCTCACCTTCTGTACATGGATGACCTCAAATTATTTGCACCAAATACCCAAGGCTTGTTGGAGCTACTGAAAACCACCGAAGTCTTCAGTAGTGCCATCAACATGGAGTTTGGTGTCGATAAATGTGCGGTTATGCATGTACAGCGGGGGAAGGTTGTAAATTCAACAAATTTACAACTTTCTGAGACAATGTCTTTCAGGTCTATCTCTGAATCAGAGACCTATAAATACCTTGGTATGTCACAGTCGTTGGGTATTGAGGACGAGGGTATTAGACGGTCGGTGAAGGAGCGCTTTTTCAGTCGGCTCACAAAAGTCCTTAACAGTCTTTTGTCAGGAGGCAACAAAGTGCGCGCCTTCAACGCCTGGGTAATGCCTCTTCTCACATACTCCTTTGGCATACTAAGGTGGACTCAGACCGAGCTGGACGCCCTGGATCGGAGGGTCCGGTCACTGCTCACCACACATCGCATGCTACACCCACGCTCGTCAGTTATGAGATTGTACATCCCACGGAAGTGTGGAGGCCGAGGCTTCCTAAACGCCAAGGATCTCCATAACCGCGAGGTGTACAATCTCAGGAATTATTTCCTTAACAACGAGTGTGGGATGCATCGTGATGTGGTGGCAGTAGACAGGAACCTCACGCCGCTCTCCTTGGCAAATGAGAACTGGCGCAAACCTGTGGTACTAAGTACTGCGGATCGCAAGGCGGCATGGGAGAGTAAGGCGCTACACGGGCGGTTCTACAAGGCCCTCACGGGACCCGATGTGGACCTGCTCGCGTCGGTGAACTGGTTACGATTCGGGGACCTCTTCGGAGAAACCGAGGGTTTTGCCTGTGCAATTGCGGACGAAGTGATGATGACGAACAACTATCGGAAATATATCCTGAAGGACGGTACGGTCGACATTTGTCGGGCATGCCGCCGTCCCGGAGAGTCACTCAGGCATATCATTTCCGGTTGTTCTCATCTTGCTAACGGTGAGTACTTGCACAGACATAATCTCGTAGCCAGGATTATTCACCAGCAACTTGCTCTTCTATACGGCCTTGTGGACCGCGAAGTACCGTACTACAAGTACTTACCTGCGCCTGTTCTCGAGAATGGTCGTGCCACGCTCTATTGGGATCGATCTATCATCACCGACAGGACTATTGTCGCCAATAAGCCTGACATCGTGCTGATAGACCGATCGCAGCGCCGGGCCGTGCTCGCCGACGTCACCATCCCCCATGATGAGAATCTCGTGAAGGCCGAGAAGGACAAGTCCAGCAAGTACCTAGACTTAGCTCACGAGATTACCGCCATGTGGGATGTTGACTCGACGATCATTGTTCCGATAGTTGTGTCAGCGAACGGTCTCATAGCGAAGAGTCTCGACCATCACCTAGAGAGACTCTCGCTGGGTGGTTGGACCAAGGGTCAGATGCAGAAGGCGGTAATATTGGACACGGCGCGTATAGTACGTCGGTTCCTCACTCTGCGGCCCTGACCACCGGCAGCTTGGGCCAAGCCCCGCTGCCGGCGGCACCCTAGGTTAGGTTTTTTATAATGTGTTTATATGTATTTTTTATTGTTTTGTAAGTGTTTTTATATTTTACTTTTATATTCATATTATAACAAACCTAACTTAAGACGAAAAATAAATAAAGAGAATATTAATTAATTAAAAGCTTACATCGGTCATTTTTTTCTGTTTGCGATTATATGGAACGTCAACAAATTTAGACTCAAGTTGTTTCGCCCATCTCAGCATAACGATCCTGCAATATGCGTACGAGTAGGTAAGTTAAATATATAATAACATTATTTTGATGATGAGCACATGTAGGTAAATTTATAATAAAGCATGCAAAAACACACTCTTGATTTAGATAGGCGCAACGATTTTGTTTTATGACTTTTATGAGCGTGGTTAATAGTGCGTTGTTTTTTTGGAACGCTAAGCTGGAATCGCCGACTTTTTACTAATGTCCCATCACTGGCATCAATTTCACCTCGCAAAGAATACTCGGGCAAGACGCAATTGTGCTCATTCATTATCATATCAGTAGAAGCATAAAAGCCATAGCCTTGATATTTCTCAGCCACCAACCAACCAACAACCACTCCACCACAACTGCATCAG
This sequence comes from Cydia splendana, assembly GCF_910591565.1. Lineage (NCBI taxonomy): Eukaryota > Metazoa > Arthropoda > Insecta > Lepidoptera > Tortricidae > Cydia > Cydia splendana. The sequence continues at coordinate 6,851,211 of NC_085964.1, forward strand.
ATGGCGCGCCTAATACAACGACTATCAATCGGCAAAGAATACACTCAGCATAAAAAAGCAACGATATACGTACATAAAGGCCACAGGCTTGATACTTCTCATAATAAAGAGCAAGCTAACGGAATACTTCTGCCACCCCCCGGGCAGGATCATGTCCATGGTACAGCTCGAGCAGGTGAAGTCATAGCCGTAGCCGCCGATGAGGCCGCTAACGGCCGCCAGCGAGTATGTGCCGGCGAAGAACACACTGAGCAGCCGGAACATGTAGTAATGCCGGTCTGGCATACGCCAACCTGTGGATGGTAAGTAAGTAAGTAAGTAAATATTCTTTATTGCACCAATAATTATACATTTTACATACATGTAAAACTACAAAGAAATTTTAACGGAAAAATAGAACCAGGTAACAACAGGCGGTCTTATCGCTAAAGAGCGATCTCTTCCAGACAACCTTTGGGTAGCAGGAAATGTAGAACTCAAACAAAAGTCAACAGGTAGTGCACGATGGTGTGGTTTTATTAAGTTTAGAATCTAGGGAACTTCGTTAATGAAATAAGATGAATTGTATGTGAATACACAAAATATTGGTTTGAGGCACTCATTATGGGAACCGGCTTCTGCAAACGAAGTCGTCTGTGTAGAATGGCAAATTCCGCGATAAAAATTATAGGACAGTTTCTTAATCTGTCCTTCCCCACGCCAAATTTCATCTAAATCAGTTCAGCGGTTTAAGCGTGAAGAGGTAACAGACACAGGCATATATAATTTACTTTCACATTAGTACGAATGAACATTAAGTGGGTGATGAGTACTTATATTTACCATTAGTAATGTATTTGCTCACAACATATCTTTCTATGCAAACGTGCGTGAGGCATTCCACCTCGTGTATCGCCATGAAAGTTTCCAAGAATCCAAATAGTCGGCACAGGGTCATTTCTCGACGGCTGATTAGAAGTAAACATAATATAATATAAATAATTATACGAGCCGCATTTCATAAAAATATTAATCATGTAAAACATTAATCAAACTTACTATATATCCTTCTTGTCTATTATGTAGGCCATTAAAAATGGCGTACACCTCCGAATCCATGCAGAAAGCATAAAAAATCCAATATTCTGATAACTGCGATTCGTTTCAAAAGTCGGATGAATATAAGCTAATAATAGCCCAATAAAAATCAGTGCAGATAAACCTCCTGGAAATGCAGACATTATTTATATAAAGTAATCAGTAATCACACATAACTTTTTAATGATAATAAATAAATTGCAAACAAAAAACAACTCGACGTAAACATGACCGACTATTAGTAATAAAGTTACAACTTACCTATATAATGCAATTGATCAACAATATCGTCTCTTTCGTGTTCATCAAACAGTGGCCAAGGACACGTACTCGTATAGTTCGACATTTTAAACTAGGCACTCAGTCAGGAACAGAGTTAATAAATCACTTTCGGACGATGGGGATAAACGGAGGGGCCCGCTGGAGATTTGCACTGCGACTGCGCAGTGCGTAGCCGGGAGGTGCAACACTTGCCGGGGTTTGAAGGTCTGGGGTGTTATATGTATACTATATACATTTTAAGTCGTTTATGTTGTGCGGTGGGACAGCAGAGTCGGGTTTCAAACCAGCAGTAAGATGAGCCGCTTCGCTCCGCTACTCAACATTGTTCTTCATAATAGTAAACTTGTTGTTAGTAGGTATCATATTAGACAATGAGCTTAGAGCGAGCTTATTACTTTTTTATTCAATTAAAAAAGTATAGTTCCGTATCATTCACAAAGTAGTTTTAGTAATTCTCTCCCTTTTGGTAAGGAACCCTTAAAGGAAGACTGACGCTAAAACGGCCTGGGTCCGGGCCGACACAACCGACAGTTCATTTTCTATGACTGGTGACCGGTGATCGTGTGATGCTTTCTATAGAAAATGAAGTATCAGATGCCTCGGCCCTCGACCGGGGAAGTTCTAACGTGAGTAATCCTTAAAAAGGTCGGTAAGTTTTTACTATTTATATTTATTTACCTGCTATTAAATGTTTATAATGAAATTAATGAATTTATACCAATTCGAATTGTTATTCTAGAAGTTAATGTTTTCAATTGAAATAACCATGAAAGATGAAGAATTAGGTACTTACTTTAATTAGGCGTATAAATAATTATAAAGACAATTTAAGTATCCAACTCAGTATTAAAGTAATTAAACAATGGCAGTGTTTATAATGAGGACCGAAAGCCTCACGAAATTGATCTCACTATTTGCCTTACTGGCCTAGAACCTCTTGTTGGGTTCTGTTCGAAATACCAGGTGATCATGCGCTGTCGTCATCACAACAGAGCCGCAAATTGGATTATACCATTATACCAGGTAGGGTGGGTCGGAAGCGCTCTGCGTAGGCTAGTTGAAGTAGCTTGATGGTGCTTTCGTAGTCAACAGGTTTCTTCCGAAATGTGGAGCTTGCCCTGGGTTATGCCTGGAAGCGTTTGGCGCGGTCTGGCCGCAGCAACGCGTAGTGTCGCCGCACGCGGCCGAGCAGCGCCGCGCGCAGCCGCTCGTCCGCGAACAGGTAGCACAGCACGGGGATGCTGGTCGCCGCCTAGCATACAAATAATGCTGATTATCATCATATAGAGGGAATATTGGGCAAAGCTCTGCGTAGGTGATACCATTAGCACATTAAACAAACCTCACTGACATCATCAATGACACATCATGCATCACTAATTAGTTATTCTGTGACTAGGTCAATCACATGGCCTACCGTGAAACACGACAATCGAAAGTTCGGTTTCTGCCTCTCTATCACTCTTGCTTATTCGATCGATAGAGAGCCAATTAAAGAAATTTCGATTTTAGCGTTTCGCGGCAGGCCACCTGTAAATAAACCGCCTTGGTGCATCAATGTCATAGTGAAAAGTAAAACCATAGTGAAAACTTGCCAAAAAACTGCTTAAGGCCTAGTATGTATAAGTTAATCTATGGTTTACTAAACAAATTGGTGCTGCACTCTGGCGGCAGAACATTGCAGTGACAGTGCCAGCTACACGTGATCAATGAATAGGTATAATACTCACTACACGTGATTCAACATGAATTAAACTGATACGGTTTAAAAGTTTAGAAGAAAAAAAATGAGAACCTAATTTTCCTGAGAAAATAAGATACATAATCTTTTATAAATATTTTTTGGTGATACTTGACTACCTTAATCTGGCCACCCCGATATAGCATATGCCTAAATGACAGTAAATGGAATGAGATGTTATTATATGGCTGTGTGTGCACGGCGTGTGACGATGTTGATAAAATGTGTCTCAGCCAGTATAGCTCAAGGCATAACTAACACCTAGCCAGAACCACGCCCGGGATTCACAGTATCGGCGTGGAAGTTGTCAGGACCAGAAAACTACAGGTAACAACAATTAATGACTTAAGTACCTCCGATGCAATGGGCGCTATAAGCGCCAATGTTGGTGGTACGTGGCTTCGGTAGCTCAGGACCAGAGCTGGGAACCACTGGTACCCTGCCAGGACTCCACTAGGGATCCATAGCGCCAGCGTGGAGATTGTGAGGACGTGGACACTCTGAGAACAAATTCACGTGGTACCTATCATATGTACCTATCTCGTTGGCTCGTATGTTGTCGGACATTCTATCTTGTGTTTGTAGGTATTGCTAATTTACATTCATTTTAGTCTATTAAATAAACTTAATGAGGTACACTAGAATAACATTTTTGTATGATTAAAGAAAGTATTAGGATGGATTTTCAGAGAAATTGGTTTTCCCAATACAAGTTTTCACGCACTCAAAGACTTCCTACTCGATTGTCATAAATTTAGTGGTCAACAAAAAAATTGTTAGATTATTCGTTGATCTTAAATTAATCTAATCAAAATTTTCCTCTTACCTAATTGTTTATCCAATTGTATCTTACCTGCGTTAATCTTTTGTGTTCTTTTTGTTGTTCACTTCTGTAATAAATAGTTTCTAGGCGAACAGCTTTACCCGTGTAATAGAAACTGAAAACGATTAAAATATTTAAAAATAACTATTAATATATGACAATAGGTACCTACATTTGTATGAACATCAGTCTGAACCAAAAAAAATAGGTTTTTCTATATCCACATTACTCTAATAGGTAGGACATATCAGTCGTTCCGGGAGTGGGCAGTCAACGTGAAAAAATGTTCAAACGCTGGAAAGTGCAGGGGTCAAAATGTCCATACGGAACCGGCTGTCTATGTGGCAAAAAGTAGGTAGGTTAGGTTCGTTAGGCAGCTTCAGATGCCCGAAGGGCAGACCGCCCATAAATAGGAGCCCCGCAAAGCGGGGCTCCGTCTAGTTACGTCTAGTTACATAGACAGCCGGTTCCGTATGGACATTTTGACCCCTGCACTTTCCAGCGTTTGAACATTTTTTCACGTTGACTGCCCACTCCTGGAATGGAATCAGAAGAACGCTGTACAACTATTTAACCAGAAGCAGTGCCGCGAATATTTCAACAAAAGCTGTAATCACAGGTCTTACATAGCAATGACTGGTATCACTCCACAAAGGATAACGTAGGGCACTGTGTATCCTATCTGCTTGGCACCAGAGGTCCCAGAGGGCCAGAAGAACGTGCACACGGTCCCGGTCGGGTCGCAGGAGTAGAGCCCGTAGCCGAATAGAGGCGGCGTCGCGAACACAGCGCCGTTCAGGAAACACACACCCACGAGGATATAGTATAATCGTAGGTGCAGAATCCTCTCTGAAACATGACACAACGTACGTTACGTAAGAGCTCGTATGTATATATTTTTATACATATGTGGCTAACAGTAACTAACAACATAACCATCCAAACTTCATCAATCAGAATTTTTCCAACCACCAAGACTATTCAGATAATAACTATTCAGAAAAGGTTCTTAGGTTATTTACAGTACATATGGAGCTACTTTACCGCACTAGTGCGATAATTAGCACATTACGCAACTATGTCGAAAATTCAAAGGGCCAATGTACTGTAAAACGTTGTACGATACATGTGCGAATAGGTAATTCATAACTCGTGTCGATTTAAAGCACTCCCTTCGGTCGTGTTTTAATTTATCGCCACTCGTTGCGAATTTCCTATTTTTCGCACTTGTATCGTAATGTACTATTATTCAATATTACGTTCACATGCCAAACTAATTAGAGGAAATCATTGGCGCTTGAAATGACAAATTAATTAATTGAACTGCAGATAACAATTTTATTATTATCAATCTAATAGATAGTCTCAAATGATTCATATTTTTTTGTAGATCTTAGATAAGATTTGCGTATCTGCCAACTCAATGAGCTAAATTAATAAAAGTACGACATTCACCAATCACATCACCGGGTGGCGCGAAAGCGTGACAAGTACGTGTTACTCGTACTTACTCACATTTCACAGAATAACCACTAGCCACTAAGTCATAATTATTGACCCCTAGCATTTTTTCGTCGTATGTACAACCCTCTGACAGCCGGTCCACGAGATATTAAAATATTAGTAGGGACCTATAGATATTTACCACGTCTGTAGAACCTTGCTAGAAGGTATCGCTCTAGAATAATAACAAGTAATGCAGTCATTTGAAAGACACCGTAAAATTGATTTAAAAATGCAAATAGTTGACAGCACGCTGATCCGAATAACCATCTGAAACAAGGGGAAAAAAGCTGTAAAAACAATGTCTTAAAGTGGGTAATTTTGCTTGACATAGGATATTTATGTAATTATACAAATAGGTTTAGTATAAGAATCGTATCATATGTCAAGTAAACCCATATTATGTGTAATCGAGTATTCTGCCCATACATTGTATTATTGTGATCTCAATTAGACAATGATACTTCGCAACATATCGACTATATAGAGGTATAGGTAACATAAGACCACTTTTGTGAAAATTAGTGATAAAGCTAATATCGAGACGTGTACACGTTTACGTTTACACATTACATTTTATTGATATTAATATTTACTTATTTAAGTGTAATAAAAGTCTGTATACTTTCTTATTCATGTATTTATAAATATTTCGTATTTTTTACCGTTTTGTTACGGCTGAGGCCCCCGCGAAAGGAAATCCGAGCAAATTCCTGCCGAGCGACGCCGAGCAAAGATTTAGCACTAGAATATGGCTCCTGAAGGTTAGCAGGTGACTATGGAGGAAGGTGATGAAAAGCCAGCCGTTGAGCAGCACCCCGAACACTCCTGAAGATATTTTTTTATTATATTGGTTGTTCTCTTTGCACGTTTTTACATTGATTGAGTTACACGAACCTAGCCGCCGCCAAACAAACGAAATTATTACGCTCTCAGACGACATGTTTAAATTACAGGCTTATTGTAATTTATAAGTACGAGCCCCGATGCATATGTTTTCGTCTAGTCAGACCATTTTTTTAGGTTCTCGCGTTTGTACAAAAATAATGTTTTCGTTTTTGAAAAGTACATTTTTTCAGCAATAAAAGTCTCATGCAATTTTATTATACGATCAAAATAAACTAGATTAAATATTACTATTATGGTTCCCATTACTGGGTCATTTTATGTTTATGTGTAAAATTTATTCGAATAAACAAAATTGTTGCGTGGAACTAGACGAACTAATTTGCATCAGGGCTCGTAATTTGTATGTAACTGTTACATTTCTATCTGTTATTCATTTATCATCTATCTGTTCTCATTCTATAACGACATTCTGAAACCGAAGCGAGTAGAAGTTTTACATACAAACCTACTATACTCGCTCTATTTTCTTTGTATAACAATTTTTAGCAACGAAAACTAGTAACTAGTAGACATAGATATGTTACGTAAATGATTAAGCCAAGGTTAAATGTAATGTAATTTAAATTTTATTATATTAAGTATAATAAATGAATAAATGAAAGCGCTGGTGGCCTAGCGGTAACAGCGACTTCCAATCCGGAGGTCGCGGGTTCAAACCACAGCTCGTACTAATGAGTTTTACGGAACTTATGTACGAAATATCATTTGATATTTACCAGTTGCTTTTCGGTGAAGGAAAACATCGTGAGGAAACCGGACTAATCCCAATAAGACCTAGTTTCCCCTCTGGATTGGAAGGTCAGATATTGCAGTCGCTTTCGTAAAAACTAGTGCCTACGTCAATTCTTGGGATTAGTTGTCAAGCTGACCCCAGGCTCCCATGAGCCGTGGCATAAATTCCGGGAACGCGAGGAAGAAGAAGAGGAAGAAGACATGACTAACAGATAGAAATGTAACAGTTAAACATACAAATTACTTATAAATTAAAATAAACCTGTAATTTAAACATGTCGTGTCGTTTGAGGGCGTAACTTCGATTGTATAGGAGCGGCTTTTTGGCGTCATATACCGTCATATAACTCTTAACTTTACAACAACGTACTTATTGATATACATTTATTTGAAGGTAGGTAGAACAGATATACCTACTTAAATGATAAATGAGCTAAAACTTGGCGATGCAAATGGTAGAGCTGTTCTGATAATGAAGTCGAATTAGGTATATATATGTTATACTTAGAAACCACCTAACTAAAAAACAGGACAAGTGCGAGTCGGACTCGCCCACCGAGGGTTCCGTACTTTTTAGTATTTGTTGTTATAGCGGCAACAGAAATACATCATCTGTGAAAATTTCAACTGTCTAGCTATCACGGTTCGTGAGATAAATACAGAGCCTGGTGACAGACGGACGGACGGACAGCGGAGTCTTAGTAATAGGGTCCCGTTTTACCCTTTGGGTACGGAACCCTAAAAATGCCACTACGTCGATTTAAACTTAAGTTAGGTACGTCTCGCAGATTAAAAGTAGGTACTTAAGTGAAGTCACAAGATAAAAGCGATTTTTTTTACCATAACTTGTTTTCAAAATACCTACCTACAGCTCAAAATGCGCAATTAAAATATCTCTATATTGCTATATTGCCAATGTTATACTTTACATGTAGTAGGTACACAATACCTACAGAGTTAGATATTAAGAAAGCTAATAAAAAGTATCGTTAGCTAAGTACTTACCGAAGACAAAGAGACAACTCCCTAATAAAGTTTTATAAGAACTATCAAAATAATACCACGGACAGTCATCTTCCTGATAATCGTAAAAGTTTTGCATCATGCTCCAGTTTACAGTATTGCACTGGCACCAAGGTAAGGTTACACCGGTGTGTCTAGCGCTAGGGTCCCGGGGACGTCCACATAGCGCGAGTGGGCACAAACACTGGGCAGGTTGTCGAACCAGGCACTGGGGGACAATGGGCCAGGATTGGGTGACAGCATTGTGCGTGACATCGAGAGCATAAACTTATATTCTTTTGACAGACTGCGGACAGTAAGCGATATATGCGAGAGAATGTCCTAGTAATTAAACTCTTTCATAACGATTTCGAGGTATTAAGATATTCCTTTAAAACCTAAACAAGATTCTTGAAGCATACTGCTTCATTATATTGTCATACAATTATTTAAACAATGTTCAACAAAATAATAGGTACCTACTGAATACTCTAGAGCAGCGGTCGCCAACCAGCGGCCCGCGGGCCATATGCGGCCCGCGAACCTCTCAGTTGCGGCCCGCGAACCTTCCTGGCAATTTTGTATGTAATATTAACAAACGACAATATCTGACAAAGACATAAATATTAACAAAGTGCGGCCCGCGTCAACTTCGGTAACTACTATTTGGCCCTTGGCTGCTAAAAGGTTGCCGATCGCTGCTCTAGAGCTATGCAAATTATAAAACGTATTAATATAAAAAATTAAGAGTCAGAGGAAACGAAACTTATTAGTTTATTAATCATGAAAAGTTCCGCCTGTTGGCCGATGGCCTATCCACCACAATTTTTTTCAGTATGTAAGTATATTTTTGGCGTAACGCTAAACCAATCAGTTCCTCTGGGAGATTATTTTTGTATGAGAAGTGACCTGAGCTACGGTTTTACTTACTTCTGGTGTTTATAAATAACCATCTACCGATCTCTTACACATACCTATTACCTATATTTTCGGCTAGTTTTTCCAGATGTCGCGGACTAGTCTTTCACACTTGCGCCGCGGCGCGCTCAGGTAACCGGCCAATTCACTGATTTATCGAACTAGGGCCTTAGTACGGCGATCAAATTGATTCATATCTATTGTTATATTTCTCACTTGGCAAACTCTGTGACGGGAAGCTTGCTGGTATCTATACATATGTCACGCGGCAGTTGGTGAAGTCAGTAGGGATTAATTGATAGAGGAAATTAATATTGTATTGTTTTTTTGGCAGTAATGATAATGATTTGATTGCTGGACACTTAATGTTATAAAACTGGTGGATGTTTATTCGCATTGAACGCGCAGTGCAGTGCTGACATCGAGCGAGTCGAGTCACGGCAGGATGTTATCGTTGGATCAATTGTCGCAAATGGTAAAGGAACACTTAGGACTCTACAGCTCCGTCGACGGAGTTCTACATTCCAGCAAATGGGAAATCGGTGAATCGTCAGTTGGAGGCCGTGGGCTTATCGCAACGGAAGACATATTATCGGGGGAAGTACTCTTCGTGGATCACCCTCTCATCAGCGGGCCGCGGGCTGCATCTGTAGAACAAGGCGGATGTACAGCATGTTATAAACACGACACAGAGAATGTGGTTAAATGTTTAAAATGCGGACTGTTGTTGTGTTCCGAACAGTGTCAAAATAGTGACGTGCATTTTATTGACTGCAACATTATCTCACACTGGGAGAAAAAAGTGCCTGTTGAAGAGTTCAGCGATAAGACTGTGTCACGCGCACTCACTGCCATACGTGTGTTATTGCTTAACCAGGATCAAAAACAATTACTATCCGCCCTCCAAGCTCACATGTTACCACAACACGGATCTGAGATTAGAGACCTAAAGCAATACTTTGAAATACCAAAATCCGAAGAAGATCTAATGAGACTTGCGTGTTGTGTACTCGATGCAAACGCGTATCAAATTGCAATCGCATACGGTAAGAAGGAAATGAGCAGAAGAGGACTATATCCTGTGGCTAGTTTGATGAATCATAACTGTGTACCAAACACGAGGCACAGTTACAACAGCGATGCTCAAATGACAGTCAAAGCAATTAAGCATATACGAGCGGGATGTGAGATATTTACGTGTTACTCTGGATTTTTATGGGGGACGCCTTCCCGACAAACTCAACTGTATAAAACCAAACATTTTCTGTGCAAATGTGACCGTTGTGCGGACCCTACTGAGAGAGGAACTCTCCTAGCCGCTCTCAAGTGCTTTGTGACCGAATGTCCTGGTAGTATATTACCTATTCAGCCATTGAATATGGCCAGTGCGTGGCAATGCCTTGAATGTGGGTTGAGAGTACCTAGGAAGAATATCGGTGCCGTGCAGAGTGCTATCGGCAGCTTGCTCGGGTCAATTGATTTCGGAGACGTAGACCATTTGGAAAACTATCTCGCTAACCGGATCACTAAATACATTCCAAAAACGAACCAAGTCGTAGTCGATCTACAGTGCCGGATTATTTGGGAGATTGGAGAAGTTGAAGGACTCCGTTATCATGGTAAGTACTTATTTGTAATAGGTAAATAACATATAGGTAAATGACGTATAATTTGAGGCCACCTTCGTGTTAACTTCATGTTACGATATTACTCAATATTTAGTTACCTATTGCTTTCTGGATATTTCCAAAGAGAATAGATAGTATAGAGGGGTCCTGTCATAGTAAATTTTGTAGTCAAAGTAAATTTACTGCCATCTATCAACACACGACTAAAACTCAAAATGAAAACGTATAAAAATATCGAAATAAATTGTATATATGGTATGGATAAATGATATTATTATTTTTATATCATTTTGACCCATGTTCATTCACTGATACCTATGTGTTAAAATTGTTAAATATAATACGGTGTCGTCAACGCCATCTAGCCGACCATAGGCCAAAGGTGTGTGCGCCATCTATCCTAGAATTACTTTTTCTTGATTTCCGAGGCACGTTTTTTTCTTAGATTTTATTCATCTTATACGGAGTTACATATGTCTTTGATATTTCTGATACCCTCATTAAGAATATGAATGTACCTAGGTACTACTTAAGGAAATATTCATAAATGGAGCAAAAATGTTGTTTACTCTTCGTACTAAGTAATAACCCGAGCAAGCGAAAGATTACAAAAAAGTGGAATGCTTAATTGTTTGACACCGTCGTGCATGTACGTAACTATTTCGTCGCATTTAACTATTTCGCAATTCAGAGAATAAAATACAAACTGGTTCACTAATTTTCGAAGACACTAATTGCAGAGACTTATTTCGAGCGCATATGAAAAATATATTTTTTACATTCTATACTTGGTGGGTAAACAATTAGTTTTATCCTTCCATTTAATTTAAACGAAAGTATAACAGAAGTAGTAGAGTAAACAAGCAGGAGACAAGTGAAGAGGTTCACTTGATAACCATTATTTTAGCTGTCCTTTAACATATAGGTAGGTACGAGATACATACCTATAGCTAAACTTAGAAAAAATACCCTATTTTTACACTAATCAAATAAGCGATACTTAAAAATATCTAGAAGTGGATAGCATGAATATAATTATTCCCGACCTAACTATATTCTTCTCGCGATTCTTCAGAGTCAGTTTATTAATAGCAACGAGGCCGCGAAGATACGGTAATCATTTATTTACGCATTCATTCATAAAAAACGAAGTAAAACGCCTAAAATTATATTATAGAGTCACCGAACCTAATAGCCATCGCCATACTTATTACCTACATGCAGTGGCGTAGCTAGGGGGGGGCGGCGGGGGCGGTCCGCCCCGGGTGTCACACATTTGGGGGGTGACACCCGACCGTGAACATCAGTAGTGCCATCTATAAAAATTCGTAAAACTGTGGCAGATTGCACAACCGCCATCAAGGAAATAATATACAACATGCCGATGAGGAACCCGAGAGATTTTGACAGAATATTCCTGATCATATTTAAAGACTAAAATATCCTATAAACTGTTTTGGAATTCGCCTAGTTTCATAGTCCAGCAACAAATCCACCAGCCCCCCACCACCACCAAATCCACCAGCAAATTGCAGAACATTCCCAAAAAGCGGAAACGTTCTCGAGAATGTTCTCAGAACATTCCTGCAACATGCAAATGATTGTACGGCCATCTTGGATTTTTTCCATAAAAAAAATTTTTGTCATAGGAATCTAGAGGCCTCTATCTCCCGCCATGCCAAATCTCAGCGCGCTCGGACCAACTTGAAAAAATTAAAAAAAAAAGTCGACCATTTCGATTTTTTTTTATGCAGTTTGTTTTGTCTCGGGGCCCTCTATGACATTTGGTCGAGCACCCCCCACCTATCACGCACCGTTTAAAAGTTGCCATACAAAATAATAGTGGCCAGTTTTCCCACAATTGTAGCATTTTTCCAAAAAAAAATTTTTCATGGGTATTTAGGGGACTCCGAGATTCCGTGACCAAAATTTCAGCGCGCTAGGACAAACTTGAAAAAATAAAAAAAAAGTCGGCCGTATTGAAAAAAACATGGCGGCGTCAAAAACTGCCAGGGTCCCTCTATGACATTTGGTCGAGCACCCCCCACCTGGGGTCTGACCGTTTGGCCGGGCCGTCATACATTTTTCTGACCGGAAGCGGTAGACCAAAAGTCGGAATTTTCTGGGGGTAAGGATACTACACCTAAACTATCGTGAATATTCATGGTATAAACTACGATAAATAAATAAATTCTCGTTCTCGAGAACATTCTCAGAAGTTACCAAGAAATTCACATGTGGAAAGTTTCGCAACTTTGGAAAGTTTTTTTTAAATTATGTGATTATTTCTGTAATTGACAAAAAAAAGTTAAAATTATTTTTGGGTGACGGTTTTACAAATTATAGCATTTACATTTTATGTACAAAAAATCGAAAAACGAGAAATTCTCATGTGGAAAGTTACGCAACTTTTTAAAAGTTTTTTTTAATTATGTGATTATTTCTGTAATTGATAAAAAAAGTTAAAATTATTTTTGGGTGACAGTTTTACAAATTTACATACATTTACATTTTATGTACAAAAAATTGAAAAACAATTTTATTTTGGCGAAATTGACGTAAACTCTTTTAGTATATTTTCCTTATTTTGGCCTCAGAAATGCATGGTTAAAATCTCTCGGGGTTCCTGGTATGTAACAATAATAATATATGTTGGCGCCTCGTAGGTTTTTTTATTCAGAAAGGTTTTTTTTTATTATGTGATTATCTCTGTAATTGAGAAGCTATGTCACTGTTTCTAATTGGGTGACTCTGGACTATTTGAAATTCATTGTGAAATGGGATTTTACAGAATCTCTTTCAAATCGCGCACTTGTCATTTTTTTTTTATTAACGTAAATTATTTGTATATCTTTCACGGGACAATGATGACTCGGACCTTTGGGAGGCGTGCGCGGAGCCCAAGCCAACATGTAGATGCCCTTATGACACTTATGAAATGTGGGTTACACCGAGCGGATGCTGTCCTTGCCCGTGTCATAGAACGCGCGCAGAGGCAACACCCGCCAGGGTGTAGACTATTGAGAGTTCATGGAATCTAAAATGAAAGCGATGGAGTAAATTGTGAGCTATGGAATATTAAACGTAATTTTATAATTGTAAAATATTAAACATATTTTACAATTTTGATTGAATTTTGGGGTGACACCCACAATTTCCGCCCCGGGTGCCACCCATGCTAGCTACGCCACTGCCTACATGTTTACAAACTAAGTTATTTCTGTCATGGTAAAACGACATACTAAAATAACATGTAATTTGACATAAACATTCAAATTACATACAAGGTATAACAAAAATAGTGGGGATCCGTTTAAGGGCATAGGGCACCGTTTTCTGATTAGGGACAAAGGAATAGTAAGAATTTTTCGACGCGAAAAATTTTTGGCCTTTGTATGGAGGGTTAGCCGATTTGGACGACCTGTCCCATAGAAAAAAAAAACCCACTATTTTTGTTACACCTTGTGTAATGTATATCTACGTCTGTCCGACCAAAAATAGTCTGCAGCGGATTTGATAGCCCACGCAGTGCAAGTGTTATTTTAAACGTCAAACTTCTATGAAATTATGACGTATAAATGACACTTGCACTGCGTGGGCTATCAAATCCGCTGCAGACTTGTTTTGGTCCGACTCTACTAGTTTTCGTTGCTAGAAATTGTAATACGAAGAAATTAGAGCGAGTTGATGTTTTACATACAAAGCTTCTACTCGCTTTATTTTTTTTTGTATTGCAATTTTTAACAACGACTAAGTATTTTCTTCGTGCCTGTTGGGTATGCCCAACAATGGGTGTATACGAAATCCGCCTCTCCAATTCTGCTCCAAGCAGCCCGGTTTGTTGCTTCCCTCCTAGGGTTACCAGTTGTCAGGAATTTTGGCCGTTTGTCAGGAATGCGGCCGGAATACGAAAATGTCAGGAATTTTAGTGAATTAACAGACTTTTCTATTATGTACCTAAAAAGGTAAATTATTCAAATTTACTTATATAAATCCAAAACAAATCAAATTTAAACAATGTATCAAGCATATATAGATAGAGTTAGAACAAGAAAAGGCTGCAGCAATTTTGATAGCCCACGTAGTGCAAGTGTTATTTATACGTCATAATTTCATTTATATTTATATTTATTTATTTAATAAAGTGCAAGCTTACAGTAACACCATTCACTTACACACTAGAAAAATATATAAGTAATTAAAAAAAAATACAAAAAAACATGAAAACAGAGAAAATGTCAAGAAGGATAAAATTTACAAATTCAGTCAATTAATTAGGTACAATATTTTAGATTTATATAATGTCGACAAAGATAAAATTTACAATTCAGTCAATAACTTACAATATTTAGAATTAAGAAAAAGTCTAGCAGTATTGCATAGGTATGCTAAACTACTAGCAAACATGTCGGCATCTGCGTACTGAGCGAGCATTGAGTGTAGAGTCCATAAAGCGCGAGAGGTAGGAGCGTGCCTCGCGTAGCATGTGCGAGCGGAAGGCCGCTGCAAAAGGCTTGGCCACCGGCGCGGCGCTACCGCTCCGTCCACATCTTGGGGTATCCTCTTAGGAACTACCAATCCCATCCCCTCCAACACCTCTGGGCTGTCGACTCGATGATGAACGACCGAGAGAAAATGAACTAAGAGTAAGAATTTCCTCCTCAGTTCAAGCGTATCCTGCCCGACCATCCCCGAAACAAAGGTGGAGGATAGAGGTACGGATAGTACCCATAGGCTTTTTTATATAACCAGCGAGCAAATTTGCGCTGTATTCTCTCCAACATTTGAGAGAGTACTTGTCTTCGTAAGGATCCCAGACAATAGCACCGTACTCTAATTTGCTGCGCACATATGCGTTATATAGAACTTTAGCTACTCCAACATGAAATTGTTTACATATCCGCATAACAAATCCTAAAATTTTACTAGCCTGTTTACTAATATTAATGACATGTGTGTGAAAGTCAAATTTATCCACAAGAATTAAGCCTAAATCGCGGATTTCGCTAACTCTCTCCAGGGTGACATCAGCTAAACTGTATTGAGTTAGGAGTGGCGAACGTGTGCGTGAGAAAGTTATCACTTTACACTTATTTACATTAAAAGGTAGCCGATTTAACGCACTCCACTCAGCTGCAGCATCAATATCAGCCTGCAATGTCACACTGTCAGCCACACTACTGATACCTCAGAACAGCTTCAGGTCATCAACAAAAAGGAGTAATTTAGCAGTGCGAGCTACGTCAGGCAAATCATTCACCATAAGGAGAAACAGCGTAGGCCCCAGAGTACTGCCCTGACTTACTCCAGACCGGGTGTAGTAATCGTTTGATTCAAAACCGCTCACCCTGACCCCTGACATACTGTTGCCGGTTGGACATGTAACTCGCGAAGAATTTTAAAAATTTCGGCGTAAAACCAGCTAGCGCTAGTTTCCCCAACAGAATGTCGTTATCGACCAGGTCGAAGGCCTTCCTGAAATCGAAGTACGCAGGATCAACCTGGCGTCCCTCATCCATCTCTTTGCAGACATAGTCAGCGAGAGCTACGAGATTAGTTGTTGTAGACCGGGATTTACGGAAACCGTGCTGGCTTGAGTGCAGACAATCAGCCACCTGACGACTTATGTGGTGGTTAAGTACCATTTCGAAGACTTTTCCGAACACTGGTAGAACTGCTATGGGTCTAAAAGAGGTAACATCAGTGTCCGGACCTCCCTTAGGAACTGGAGTAACTCTGGTGGTTTTCCAACAAT
Source organism: Cydia splendana (assembly GCF_910591565.1). Lineage (NCBI taxonomy): Eukaryota > Metazoa > Arthropoda > Insecta > Lepidoptera > Tortricidae > Cydia > Cydia splendana. The sequence continues at coordinate 6,867,581 of NC_085964.1, forward strand.
TTGGGTATCTGGATTGATTTAATGAAAGGTTGTACAAATACAGGGATACCATCTGGCCCTCCAGATGAGCGAGGTTTAAGGCACTTAATAGCCATCATGAAGTAGAAGTAGTTTCATAGCATTTTGAGGTTTAAAATAACACTTGCACTGCGTGGGCTATGAAAATCTCTGCAGACTTTTCGAGGTCTAACTCTATCGCTTACGGTTAGGCCCATTTCAGTTCATCGACCTATGTCTACTACTTTGGTCTGTCTCCGGATCACCTCCACCACCACTACCACCCCATACAACCATTTCCAGTCGCCGTTACGACACGGTGTAGACACATCTTGTGTCGACACCGTCTGTTTCGGTCACAATTCCAGTCGCAGAGTCGTCGCCGTGTCGACACAGTTACCAGAAATGGGGAAGGGTCGACACATTCATATTTACACACAAAGTGTGGTCGCCGTGTGCACACATTGTTACCAGTTTGCGACTACTTTATCCCAAAATCATTCGTTCATTCGTTCATTTTGTTCCTGTCAAATGGAAACTGTCAGATGGCAAAATACTTAAATAAAAATAAGTGACATAATACGCCATCTCTAAAACGGATTACAAGACGTAATTATATATTGTTTGCATTTATATTACAATAGGACTTAAATTACTATGGGGAATTAAACTGCTCGAGTGATTTGATAAACTAAGTGTAAAATAAACAACGCGCCACCACATTGTTTTAGTTTAGCCGGCAATTAAATTGTTTACTTCTCAGTGCCTGTGTTCATAACTATATTATTTGATGCATTTTTAGTACTTCGATGCGTACACTATACTTAAATAACAGAAATAACGCTTTACATACTACTAAACTTGTTAATTATGATGTATAAATATGGTTTAAGGCTGAGAAATATTCCAGTCGCAAAGTAGTCGCAATGTGTCGACTTTGTGTAGACTCTGTGTAGACACGCGCTGTCAAAAGTAGTAACAAAGTTACTGGATTTGCAAAATGGCTCCTTGTGTTCATTCGTTTTCAGATATTCTCAAAGTGTAAGAGCCATGCCGTGGTCAGAGATGGGCATTAATCTATTAACTGTTTATTCGACTAATTAATGGAATAAAAAAAAATTATCCTCAAATTTTAATCGCGATTAATTTAGTCGACCTAACAAAGATTGAAATTGAATTAATCGAATAAATTATCGATTAAATCTCGATTGAAAGTTGACAGGGGGTCATCTTTGTACGTAAAAATAATAGAAATGTCTTGCGTGCAGCAGAGATGGGCAAAATTCATTCGAATGACGAATAACGAATGATAGTGATAGAGCTTAGCGAAAAGAAACTGCATTTTTGGCAGAAAGCAAGCCGCTTTGCCCAGTGATACTAGGGACCAATCTGAATGATTTCATCCGAGGAAACACAAATTTCATTCACTAGAATTCAAGATGGCGGACCTTTTCCAAAATGGCGGCTGCAATATTTAAAAATATTATAGACACAAAACGGCTGCACCGATTTTAATGATTGATATATCGATCAATTCGTATTGACACTTGTAATCGAATAAAAAATATGGCGTTTAAGAAATTAAAGATGGCGGCCGAATATTAAGAAAATTGTGTTTTTTTCTTTATTTTTTTTCCTTCTAAGGAAAATAACAACTAAATATTCTAAAATATGATCACATATTCTTTCATTTAAATGAAACCTGATAATATTATCTGCAAAATAAAAAAATAATCTTAACAATCGGTTGAGTAGTTTTTGAACTATACGCATTTCAAAAAGCGCGTAACTGCCGTCCGAAACGGCCCGCTCCCGTGGCTTGCGTCAAAATTGAGAATTTTGATGATTTAAAGGTAAAAAAAAAGAACTGAAAACATATTTACTTTATTTATTGAGCTATAAATAAATAAATAAATTGTATTTCTGCTTATTATTTGTGACCATCACGGGAAAAGTTATGGCGGCTGGCGCTTACGTCGCTTAGGACCGCAATAGTATTGGAGCGGCGTTAATAATAGCGTAAGCGCCATCCGCCCTAAGGTACCTATACCCGTGGGTTCAAATTTATTCCTCTTTATCATCTTCGTCCGATGTGGATGAACTGAAAGAAAAGAACATTCATATGAAATCAGAACAAAATATACCTAATATAATTAAATTAAATATATAGAGATGAACTACGCTAAACTAACTTCCATTACTATTTCAATGTGTGTAATAGTATTGAAATAGTAATGGAGGGGCGGGACAGTTTGGCGTGGTTTATCTGTAAGTACCTTTCGTTTTTGCAGTTGCCTTTGCAAGTGCTGCATTGCACTGTAGGTACAGGGTAGACCCACTCTCCGACACGTGCAGCGCATTGTTTCGCAGCCTTTTTTACAGCCGCAATGGTCCAGGTATGATAATTCACGCCATCTCCCTGGCATCAGACCACCGGTTCCCAACTGCCATTAGATGACTTGCAACCCCAAGAGGATGACAATGGCACAGAGGCATCATCAAGAATAAGGGCATATCACCCCATAACTGGCCTGCTTAATATGTGAGACGGAGCGCGTGTTTATGTAATGCTGCCGATGTTGGTGGGATGCTGGTTAGAAATTTCTTTTTAATAGCAAATAGCTCCTTGCGTACCAAGTTGTCCGACGAATGTGCTATTTATGGGTCATATAGGTAGCAGGTGAACTTTTCCGGCATAGCCATGATTTCTTCAGGAAGGCTTTGTAATGGCTGCGATATTTGTTTCAAAGCTGGTGTAACTTCAGGGTGTGACAACCACGTTTTGAAGCAAGACTTATTTCCTTTTGTATGGAAGTAAGAAGTAGTGTCACACCCTGTAGAGGCGTGAAAGTCACGAAGAGCGGTTGATCTGTCAGGACCCAAAGTATTTGCTATTTTATGAACATCACCATAACGGCGTTATTTGCAGTCCCAGTAAATAGCCATAACTCTTGCAGGCCACTCTCAATTTAAGTTTGATGATATGATATCAATAACACCAAAACATCTGTATCGGAAGATCTAATCAAAATACGCCTAATTCCCTGTTCTGCCTGATCTTATGAATAGGAACACATGCGGAAGAAGCTGATGGCCGCATCGTACTTCACGCAAAAGATCAGGCAGAACAGGGAATTAGGCGTATTTTGATTAGATCTTCCGAATTCCGATACAGATGTTTTGGTGTTATTGATATCATATCATCAATCTTCAATTGATAGTGGCCTGCAAGAGTTATGGCTACTAACTGGGACTGCAAATAAACGCCGTTATATCGATGTTCATAAATAGCAAATACTTTGGGTCCTGACAGATCAACCGCTCTTCGTGGCGTGAACGCCTCTACAGGGTGTGACACTACTTCTTACTTCCATACAAAAGGAAAGAAGTCTTGCTTCAAAACGTGGTTGTTACACCCTGAAGTTACCTACACCAACCTTGAAAGAATATCGCAGCCATTACAAAGCCTTCCTGCACCTGCTACTTATATGACCCACAAATATCACATTCGTCGGACAACTTGGTACGCAAGGAGCTATTTGCTAATAAAAATAAATTGGTAACCAGCATCCCACCAACATCGGCAGCATTACATAAACACGCGCTCCGTCTCACATATCAAGCAGGCCACTTATGGGGTGATATGCCCTTATTCTTGATGATGCCTCTGTGCCATTGCCATCCTCTTGGGGTTGGAAGTCATCTAATGGCAGTTGGGAATCGCAATGGTCTGATGCTAGGGCGATGTGGCGTGAATTATCATACCTGGACCATTGCGGCTGTAAAAAAGGCTGCGAAACAATGCGCTGCACGTGTCGGAGGGTGGGTCTACCCTGCACAGTGCAATGCAGCACTTGCAAAAACAAAAGGTACTTAGAGATAAACCACGCCAAACTGTCCCGCCCTCCATTACTATTTCAATACTACACACATTGAAATAGTATTGGAGGGGCGGGACAGTTTGGCGTAGTTCATCTCTATATATTTTATTTAATTATATTAGGTATATTTTGATCTGATTTCATATGAATTTTCTTTTCTTTCAGTTCAACCACATCGGGCAAAGATGATAGAGAGGAATAAATTTGAACCCACTGGTATAGGTACCTTAGGGCGGATGGCGCTTACGCTATTATTAACGCCACTCCAATACAATTGCGGTGCTAAGCGACGTAAGCGCCAGCCGCTATACCTTTTCCCGTGATGGTCACAAATAATAAGCAGAAATACAATTTATTTATTTATTTATAGCTCAATAAATAAAGTAAATATGTTTTCAGTTCTTTTTTTACCTTTAAATCATCAAAGTTCTCAGTTTTGATGCGAGCCGCGCAAGCGGGCCGTTTCGAACGGCAGTTACGCGCTTTTTAAACTGCGTATAGTTCAAAAACTACTCAACGGATTGTTAAGATTATTTTTTATTTTGCAGATAATATTATCAGGTTTCATTTAAATGAATGAATATGTGATCATATTATAGAATATTTAGTTGTTATTTTCATTAGAAGGAAAAAAATAAAAGAAAAAAAACACAATTTTCTTAATATTCGGCCGCCATCTTTAATTTATTAAATGCCATATTTTTTATTCGATTACAAGTGTCAATACGAATTGATCGATATATCAATCACTAAAATCGGTGCAGCCGTTTTGTGTCTTTAATTTTTTTTTAATATTGCAGCCGCCATTTTGGAAAAGGTCCACCATCTTGAATTCTAGTGAATGAAATTTGTGTTTCCTCGGATGAAATCATTCAGATTGGTCCCTAGTATCACTGGGCAAAGCGGCTTGCTTTCTGCCAAAAATGCAGCTTTCGATGTAAATATCGCCGTAAGCCCTACTACTATTATGAGAATGACCAAATTATTCGCGAATGACGAATAATATAAAATAGCCCACGAATAAATTATTTTCGAATAATTAGCTTACAAAATAACTATTTAGCCAATAGTAAAAAGAAAATGTTTTCTATCGGTTTATGGTGGTTGATTTGGTGGTTGGTTGATTTGAGGTGTGGGAACTGGGAATACGCCTCATGTATTGGTAGTCACGTGGGGCGGGAACAACTGGAAATACACCAATAATGGGGGTATTTCCGTTTGTCCCCTTCGGGAACATGTGGGAAAAGATGAACAATCTTTCCCATTTGTCCCCACTTCATTGAAGCGGGAACAAACAGGAACACACCAATAACGGGTGTATTCTTATTGTTCCCCGCCGGGAACAGATGGGAATAGGCGCTGCATATAAAACATTTCCATTTGTCCCTTCTCATGTATGGCGTAGGTCACGTGGGGATAGGGGACAAATGGGATTACACCAATAATGCACCCATTATAACCAATAATGGGTGTATTCCCATATGTCCCCGTGGCGAAAAAATAGGAAAAGACGCTGCATATAAATATTTCCTATTTGTCCCCACCTTATTGGTGTGGGGACAAATGGGAACACACCATTTTCAGATGTATTCCCATTTATCCCCGCAGGGAACAGATGGAATAGGATTTGCATGTAAATATTTCCCATTTTTTTTCCCCCTTTTCGGGGTGGGGACAAATGGCAACACACAATTTTTGGATGTATTCCCATTTATCCCGGCAGGGAACAGATGGAATAATATTTGCATGTAAATATTTCCCATTTTTTCCCACCTTATCAGGGTGGGGACAAATGGGAACACACAATTTTCAGATGTAATTCCATTTATCTCCGCAAGGAACAGATGGAATAGGATTTGCATGTAAATATTTCCCATTTTTTCCACCTTTTCGGGGTTGGGACAAATGGGAACACACAATTTATGGATGTATTCCCATTTATCCCCGCAGGTAACAGATGGAATAGGATTTGCATGTAAATATTTCCCATTTTTTCCCACCTTATTGGGGTGGGGACAAATGGGAACACACTATTTTCGGATGTAATCCCGTTTATCCCCGCAGGGAACAGATGGAATAGGGTTTGCATGTAAATATTTCCCATTTTTTCCCACCTTTATATCGGGGTGGGGCAAATGGGAACACACAATTTTCGGATGTATTCCCATTTATCTCCGTAGGGAACAGATGGAATAGGATTCGCATGCAAATATTTCCCATTTTTTCCCACCTTATCGGGGTGGGGATAAATGGGAACACACAATAATCTGATGTATTCCCATTTGTCCCCGCCAGGAACAGATGGAATAGGCGTTGCATATAAATATTTTTTTCACACACAATGTATTCCCAGTTGTCTACGTCGGGAACTGAGGGAATAGGCGCTGCATATTTATCGTACCCATTTGTCTCCGCCTCACGTATGGCGGCGGTCACGTAGGGCGGGAACAAATAGGAATACACCAATAATGAGTATGTTCCCATTTGTTCCCGCGAGAAACATATGGGAACAAATCTATTGAGGCGGGCACAAATATGGCAACACCAATATCGGGGACAAATGGACTCACCAAAATTCACATAAAACATTCCCATTTGTCCCCGCCTCATGCATGGCGTAGGTCACGTGAATTGGGGACAAATGGGAATACAACAATAATCCACCCATTATTACAAATAATTATCCATAATGGGTGAATTCCCATTTGTCTCCGCGGGAAACATATGGGTAGACCCTGCATTATAATATTTTCCATTTGTCCCCACCTCATTGGGGTGGGGACAAATGGGAACACAAATATCGGGTGTATTCCTACTTGTCCCCGCCGGAAACAGATGGGAATAGGCGCTGCATATAAATAATTCCCATTTTTCTCCACCTCATGGATGGCGACGGTCAGTTGGGGCCTTTCCCTAAATATTCCTTGGCTCTAAAATACGCATCTGAGTGTGTATAACAAAAATCATTCGTGTAATTTATTCGAATAAAATAACGAATAATTCATTTATTATTCGAAATTCTAAACGAATGGTTTATTAGTGAATAAATTATTCGCGAATAATCTCACCACGAATAATAGTTTATTCGAATAATTATTTAGATGAAAAATAATTCGAATAATGCCCAACTCTGGCGTGCAGATGGTAGCCAAACACTTTGTCATAAAAGTCGAGATGGGTGTCGATTTATAGGTTTTAGGAAGTGCCGGTTTCGAAAATGATGACCATTTTGGAATCCAAGATGGCGGCTACGCATTTTATCACAAAAGTCGACATGGATGTCGTTTTATAGGTTTTACGGTGTGCAGAATTCGAAAATCATGACCATGAAAATGATGACAATAAATCGACATCCGTGACGACGCAAGTTATCTTTATTTTCAGATCTAACCAATTGCTACAGAATACAAAGGACAAAAAAAGAAGCAAGGAGGTACCTAATGAAACAAGCAAAAATACAGATGATTCCTCGACGCAATTGGTGATTCTTAAATTGTATCCAGATTTTTTTGTCATAAAAGTTTTTATTTTTCACATATAACTCTCACAAGTTCCGTGACATTTCGACCTTGTAATTTTTTAAATGTTTTTGTTTATCCATGAGAATCTCACTAGAATAATATAATCAAGGTATGTTTATGTTTGATGATTGAAATAGTAACTCAAAAAAAATATATTTGTGTCTTATATTCCTGCCGAAGACTTTTATTTTTCCTTTTCCTTCTACACAAGTTAGGCCAAGTAATAAGAATTTAGGGCTCTCAATTTTATCTTGACTTCTACATTAGTAAAGCTACGAGGCCATGTTTGGTATCGTTTTCGTATAAATTCGCAGTACCAAATTTAGTTATGGTATCACATTGACACCATTCCGAAGTAAAAACATATAAACTTATTAAAATACTTTCTTTTAAACTCCTCTTCACGCTTAAACTGCTGAAAAGTTTTAATTTAAATTTGGTACACATATATTTTGAGTCCCTAGACAGGACATAATAAGTTATCTCAAAAATCATCCTTTAAAGGTGTGAAATGTAGTATAGGGGGGAATTCAGAATTGAATTCTTGAAGTTAATACTGTTTTAGTTTAGGTGTAAAGTCATGTTTTTTATGATTTTCAACTAAATCAAAGATGCAGACCAGCGGTAGGCAACCTTTATTTGCGTAGTTTTAGTAGCGTAGTTAACGATGAGTAAGTTGACGCGGGCCGCACTTTGTTAATATTTATGACTTTATCAGACATTGTCGTTTCTCAATATTACATAGCCAGAGAGGCTCGCAGGCCGCAAGTGACAGTTTCACGAGCCGCATACGGCCCGCGGGCCGCAGGTTGCCGACCGCCGATGTAGACTATCCCAAATTTCATATAAATCGGTTCAGCGGTTATTGATTTCCCGTACAAATTTCCACGCCACTTTTCACACCTTCAAAATATGATTTTGGTTATAAGAACTATACTATTTCTATACCAAATTTCAACGAAATCGGTTCAGCGGTTAAGCGTCAAGAGGAGTTTTAAAAAAACCGGCCAAGTGCGAGTCGGACTCGCGTATTAAGGGTTCCGTACATTAAGTCCGACTTGCGCGCTTGACTGCACATTTCTAATAGGTTTTCCTGTCATCTATAGGTAAAGAACTATTTTGTGTATTTTTTTTTTTTCAAAATTTAAGACCTAGTAGTTTCGGGGATAAAGGGGGGGGTGGTCATTTTTTGGGTATAAAATTAATTTGTTTACGTTACATGTCCGGCTTTGGGTCCCTAATTAACATATAATATGTACCAAATTTCAACTTAATTGGTCCAGTAGTTTCCGAGAAAATAGGCTGTGACAGACGGACAGACATACAGACGCACGAGTGATCCTATAAGGGTTCCGTTTTTTCCTTTTGAGGTACGGAATCCTAAAAAGATTTTTTTCAAATTTAATGGAATGGTGTCAATGTGATACCATAAATGGATTCAGCACCCCAGATTTATACAAAAACGATACCAAACACGGCCTAGTACCTTCACTGATGTGGATATACTTATCAAGATAAAATTGAGAGCCCTAAATAAACTTTCAAGAGCGGATATCTCAATAACTATTCAACATATCAAAAAAATTTACTGAAAAAACTTGTAACAAATTAAATTTACTTTCATTTTGTATAAGTGGCCATGTCGCTAAGATGCATAGTATCCGAGATATAATCGAAAAACCGGAAAATGGGACCTTCAAAGCCCCCCCCCCCCCCCCCCCCCCCGAACCGGGGACTTTTGATATGTTCACCTCGTAACTTGTCTAAACCAAGTTACGGAGTCAAAAATTGTGTTCACAACAACTTTTTTGAGCATTCGTTGCCTGACCTAAGTAGCGTATTGCATTTCTTTAAAAACTTTTCTGTAAAAGGTTGACGGGTGTTGGGTGTTAATATGGTTTTGGTCGATTATTATCATTTGCATCGCCCATGATGACTTACTAGAATTACGAGCACACGAGACACTAATAGTAGTTTGACAAACCTTGGTTTTCCAGAGGTATTTTATATTGACATTTGCTGTCACAAATTTGCTGTTAGATTTGGTCGCAACCTGCACGCAAAGTGCACACAATGTGTCGACACCTTGTTACGGAAAAGTGTACACACGGCGACGGCACTTAGTTTCGAAACAATTCTAGACACATGCACTCTGTTACGACACATCTGACATTTAGTTACCACTTTGATGATTCTGCGACCGGAATGGTTATATGGGACGCATAAAATCACCACCATAAAAAAAATGTTGCCTGGAGTTTTTAAAAGCTACCTTTTTTATTAGGAATCAGGAGGTTTCAATGAGTTGTTTATATTTAGTACAAATACCATATTTTGTCACTTAAAGTAGACTATGGTAAAGTTGCTTACAGAAGGTATTAATGTTTGATGGTACGTAAGTTATAAAGGTACTCGTACAGTGCATAATCCTTTACCATCGTATTCTCACGGAAACGTACGAAGTATCATGCTATTTCAGTCAGTCTCAATTCAAAAAGTACTAAGGTTGACTGAAGTACTCGTAGCATCACAAATACGAACGTTTACGAGAAAATACGATGGTATTCTAAAGAATTATGCACTACATCTGTATGCCCTAGCTAGGCACTACCTACAAATCGACAACCAGTGTAGAGGTTATTTTTGTACAGTCTACGTTGAACAATGACGAAAGGTCACACGTCATTCATTCATAGATCTATATTACCTACGTCATATTTTCAACGTAAACAATGAGTAGGTATGATCGTACACTATTTCTTGGTTTTTATATTTTATTTAAAAAAAAAACCGTTTAATGTCGTAATAATATTTAACATACCTACCTAATTATAATTTATTAGCAATTAGAAATACAATTAATAAACTAATCATTAAAATTAAAAGAAACTATGATAAATCTGAAAATACACTTATAAATAAAAAATGCTCCCCAGGTCACCTACATGTGTTATGGGTGCCCAGGAGGCTGGCAGCGTTACCTTTTTGGATGGCCAAGCTTATCCTCTGACCGTACCTGAGGTAGTTTTATTTCTTTAAATTTAAAACAGAAGACAAGCTATTTTTAGAAACTTTTTTTAACTAAATGTATTCATAAATAACAGCTTACAGTGGTACATATGAACTAAAACCTCATGCTAAAAATAGCTTAAGTAAAAACTAGCTATCTGTTAATTAATTTGATTTCAGGAAATACCCCGAACTACCTATGTGAAATGCTAACAAAGTTTGGCATATTTTTATTTACTTTTTTTCTGCTGCCTCCTACGGTACCTACCTTTTTAACATCTGCTAAGAGACTACTTAAAAAGTTAAATGGAATTCTATTAAACTCGTCTTTAGAGCGGAAATCGTAAACCTACAATTCCCAACTGTAAACAGATCTCGTCAATACTAACACAAAAGTCAACTAAGTATGAGCGCTGTAGTCACATACTACCTTAGTTGTATTTCAACAATGCATGGTACGCAACATAAATACCTACATTTAAAGAATGCTTTTAGTTTCGACATGCCGATAAACATAATTCGTGTACCGACTCACATTACGTCAGATTCGACAAGATTAACAGGCCCATGAATCAGTTTTGAAATATACTCTTGTCGCTATTTTCATATCAGGTCAGTTTCATAGACAGCGGAGTCAGTCAGCCGCGGCTTGCGCTCCCTGGACCCCACATCTCGCAGTCCTGTGGCGGTGTCTCACCATAATGGCACATTTGTCCAACATAGAAGTACTTAAAGAACATCTCGCAACACACACAACAAACGCCACGTGTTCCTGGGATGTCAAACACTCAAACCTTGGTGGAAGAGGGTTATTTGCTACAAAATTTATAGAAAAAGGAAATTTAATTTTTACCAACAAACCTCTAGTTATTGGACCACGGGCAGATCAGAATAAAGACACCTTTTGCACCAACTGTTTTCAAATAAATAAAACTTGTGTTTTGTGTGAAAAGTGTTATTTAATGGTGTGCTCCGAAAACTGTAAAAATACGCGTCATGCCCAAAAGTGTGACTTAATTTCTACTACTTGGAAACTGGATGAAGAATTTGATAATAAGGCCCAATTTATGGCCGGGATCCTTATATATTTAGAATGTTTATTGCTATCAAAGCAGCAAGTCGAAATGCTTTGTCGGCTACAGAAAAGCGACTCTAGCAGTGTAGACTGGTCTGAACTTCAAACGTTATTACCAGAAAACACCATTCCTGAAGAACAAGTCAAGTTCATTACGATGTGTTCAAAAATATTAAAAATTAATTCATTTAGAATATCTAATCACAGCCAGAAAAATATGGTGCCTTTGCGCGGCCTATATCCAATATCCGCATTCTTGAATCACAGTTGCATTCCAAACACGAGAAATGAATTCGGTGATGATTATACAATGGCGGTTTACGCGAGTAAAGACATCGAAGTTGGGGAAGAAATCGTCAGCAGTTACACTGGACTGCTTTGGTGTACGCCCGCCAGACGAATTCAATTGTACAAAACTAAAAGATTCTGGTGTAAATGCCACAGGTGCTCCGACTCCTCTGAAATGGGAACAAGGCTGTCGGCGTTGCGATGCTTGCACAAGGAGTGCGTCGGAGTTCTGTTGCCGGTAACGCCTTTGGACCCCCGGTGCGAGTGGCAGTGTGACAACTGCGAAGCCCTGGAACCCCCTGCCCGTGTGAACATGGTGCAGGGCGTCCTCGGGAGCCTCGTAGCCACGCTGAACCTGGATAATCAATTCCAGCTAGAAACTTTCGTGCTAGAAAGACTAGCGGCTTTAATCCCTTACTCCAACCACATTTTTGTTGATTTGCGACTGAGACTTGCACTGAAGCTTGGATTTGCTGACGATATGAAATTATTCGGTATTGTGATATCGTGATATTTTAAAACTAACAAATACTTATCCGAGTTTTTCATGTTTTACCTTAAATCTATTAACAAAAATCCGTTATTAAACCAAGTACTTATTTTAATTATGGTCAGCATGCGTTACCTAGGATATTTACTTTATACATATATTAATCAATTAATCAATCCGAACATACATAATATATACTCGTATAAAGTGATAATGATAAATATAAAACAAAAGTTGTAACCCAACTCTCGATTTCCGCCGATATTTCTGTAATGTCCATCTTTCTGTCATTCGTCGCCGTGTTATAAACGCTAAACGGCGCGATTCGGGAAATGAATTAGAGATTAACTAGATACGATATAGTAAAGATATGTGACGTCCCACGGGTAAAGGTACCTTATGGCGGTTGGCGCTTATGCTATTAATAACGTCGCTCTAATATTATTGCGGCGCTATGCGACGTAAACGCCAGCTGCCATAAGGTACCTTTTGCCGTGGAACGTTACATAACTTTACTATTTCATATCTAGTGAATCTGTAATTCATTTCCGGAATCGCGGCGCCAGCCGCCATATGGTACCTTTTGCCGTGGAACGTCATATATCTTTACTATTTCATATCTACTGAATCTCTAATTCATTTCCCGAATCGAGCCGAAAGAGTTGTTTGGTGTTTTTAACGTTGGTGTTAAAAATAAACAAGAATCTCGTGAGGGAAAACGAAACTGTAATATAAGAATTGTGGATAACTATAGTTAAACCAAGACAAGTCTGCAACGATTTTGATAGCACACGCAGTGCAAGTGTTATTTTAAATCTCAAACTTCTATGAAATTATGACGTTTTACGACTCTTGTTTTTCAGACTTCAGACTGTGTAGAAATTTATTTTGCTTATTTACTTAATTTTTTTCTGTAAAACTTTACAAATATTTCCCCTTAATACATATTATGATATGAAGTAAAGGAAAGTAAGCGGGCATGTGGCAAGAATAATCCACTTCTACCACTGAGCTACCTACTCGAAAAGACGCTAAAGCATTCATGCACAATCTTCTTGAACCAGAGGGCCCAGCACTGACCACTTTTATGTCTACCTATACTCGAGAACTTCTTCTTCTTCTTCTCCTTGTCCTTTTCCCATTATTTGGGGTCGGCTCCCCTAGTTATATTTCGCCACGCTTCACGGTCCTGGGGGCCTAGCCGAAACGCATTTCGAAAAAAGATATCGCTAACGAATCGATAAAAAATGTATGGGAATGACAGGTACCGTAGATGAGTCTGTCGAAAAATATTAACGAATACGAAAATGTTAGCCAAGTTGCAATGTTGTAACGAAACGCAAAACATTCGTTACCGGAATTCGATATCTGCCATACATTGTCTAGCCAAGTAACACTTTTGACAAGCGAAATGGATTCGTTATCGCCTCCTAGGTGTCGACGCGTAGCGAGCGCTATCCCGTTGCAGATAACTTATCGAAGCACAAGAAAATGCCGTATAATAGTGTTTGTAAATTAAATTTTGTAGTAAAAAGCACACTTTAACATTATTGTGGGCGGCGAACAACGTCTAGACAAAGTCTCGCGTAGACGCAGGCACCGTCTGAAAAATCGCCTCTATTGAAACTGCTTAGGAAAGGACTGCTCTTAGCATTTATGCTACGGGGTCAGATCAAAGGATTGTGGGCCGTACGCAGCATTTTACCCAAAGGATCCAATGTGACCGAGGCGCTGAATACCTACCTATAGTTACAGTGTCATGGAAAAATGGATTATGCACCCACAAATGCAACATGAAACAACGTCCCTACAAGGTAAGAGTGAGTCAATAACTTATCCCTACTATACCTACTAATAAGTATATAAAATATGTTATTGATGCTAAAATAACTTCTTATGTGTTCCTGTTACGTCTTCAAATATAAACCGATGAACGGTGTAGATTAAATTTGGTACCCATAATGCACACTGGCAAGCACTTGTTCTTAAATAGGAAAGTGAATTGAATGTGTAAAGGCAAAGGTATATAGGTAAAGGCTTTACAAATATGGATAAAGACTCGGGAACAAATGTTCTTCACACAAATAAATGCCCTTCCCGGGATGCAGAACCATCACCTTCATAGGCAAGGTCACTACCGACTAGCAATATTGTAGTGTCATCCCATTTTCTTAAATTGATTTGAAAGGGACGAGACTACAGTGTTGTCACTTTTTAATTTCTACAATTTCTTGTCGGACTGTACACGTACAGTAAGCTCAAAAAGCCTTGTATTGTGGGTACTTAGATAACTATTTATAGATGGTCAAACCAATTTGTCAGTCAGTAAGAACCAGGAAAACTATACTCATACTTATCTTTTGGGTGCTAGTACTAGAATAAGACAAAGCTAGTATGATTCTCTCTGTCTTTGTTTGAAATGAGACAGTCCTTTGACAAACTATACTTAAATACATAGACAACACCCATTACTCAGGTACATCATCAGGTATCTGTGCTCATTACACAAACAAATTTTCTTACCGGGGATTCAAACTCAGGATTAATATCAGCTTAACCGGCAGGGTCACTAGTCACTACCCACTAGGCCAGACCGGCTGTTGTCATACATATACCAATTATCAACCATATTAATGAAACTTTTTTCATATTATGAAACATATTATTGTATTAAGTATATGACTTCCTTTGGCAGGCAGGTACAGTCAGCTGCAGAGAAAAGGTACCACCCCTGCATACCAACTTCTATGTAGTGGTGGTACCTTTTCTCTGCAGCTGACTGTACCTACACACTATATAAAAATTATCTTAACATGTGTTATACACAAAAACATTTAGTTTTTTTTTTGTCAACATACCTATAATATAATTTTATTTATTTCTTAATAATGACTGGTAGAGAATAAGTATTATAAACAAATGTTACCGAGTTTGTTGAAAAACTAGGCATTAATTTTGTTTCAGGTGACTTGGATATTCATTGCAGCCTTGGCATATGAACCAATACTTTATGGTGCTCCAAAGCCAGGGTCAAGGGAAGAAACTATGACACATGTACAACCACAAAAATGTATTGAGTGTTTTTTTACTATTTTAAAACACTGTACATATGTACAAACTAGAAAAGAATGCTTGGCTACTGATTTTATGTTGCCGGCAAAAAATACCTGCTGCATCTTTCATTAATAGAAATTCAGTAAAATAAATTTACTTTTTGACCCAATCATTGTTTCATTTATTGGAGTGAGTGGTTATGGTGGTTACCACCTTAACCTTTGGTATACTTAGGAGCAGATCTGCTCCCATGTACTTACCTATATTCAACTTAAAAATGCATTAATTATGATTGATACCTATATAAATGACAAATTTTTGACAGGAGCACACGAAAGGTTAAATATGAACAGCCAGTAACTTAGCGGGTGAGATTACCTTCCCAAATTTCCATTGACTAAATAATAAAGATGTGTTTAATTCATTTTTAACACCTCACTCACTTAGGTACTTCTATTACTGAGTAAACAAAAAGCAGAGACAGTAGGTAATTAAAAAATAATATTAAGTAACAATATGATTTATTCGTTTTGGTTTCATAGGCAGCTTTTATCTAATGCATAACATCTATGTATTCAATGTCCGCTTGACTTTTGTTAATTTCGAAAATGTTTGAAGTCTATGAAGTAAATGAGTTCACTGAGGTTAAACTGATTCGGGCAAACCTAGCCACACTTTCACTTCATGGTTTGAATCATTACTAACGCTTAAAGTATTGTCTCTTCTGGTCAAGTAAGCCAGCAGTGCACGTCCTTAGCACTGGTAACTGCCATGAAGGCGTGATTGCAGCGGCAGCTCTGACTGTACGTGCCAACTTGGTAAGGACTTCTCAGCGTGGAAGAATAGCCCGCGGAGCCCGGAGCCTTCACCGGCACGGACGACGGCTGTCTGAAATTGTTAAACTTTAGGTCAAAATTATATGCAATTATAACGCACTCTTCAAAAATTACACTATATAGAGTTATTTTATCACGAAATTGTGATTAACTAAGTTAAACAAATACCAAAATATTTCATTTACTTACTGATAAAACAATTATTTTCTCCAAAATTAGATTCGCTGTTCACTTGACACTCTTGACAGCTGACAGATGACGTTTCTTGACGGTTTTGAACGAGAACCACAGACTAAAACTAATTTTTATCGACTTGGCGCGTAGAAAAAGCGTTAACTAAAAAGATTGCCTCTTGGCTAGGTTATTGTAAACATTATCGACCAGTCGCTTGCGATCGTAGAGATCGAATCGATACGGAGCGAATGTAATTCGGCTACGCCCCCTGGGTCGTCTCAGGTGTGATTTGGGCTTCTTCCATAACCCTCTTCACTGTTGCAAGCCATGTCAGTCGGGGTCTTCCTCGTCGTGATTGCGTGGGGAACATATCTAAGCACCTTACGTGTCATGTGGTGATGTGGTCGGATTCTCGGCGCATGACATGTCCAAAGTTACCTATACCTACTCGAGAACTATTCTGAGTTATTTATGTTGAACGTATTATGGGTCAATCAACTGTGTTGGCTGTTGTTCCTTCTAGTGAGCTAGCTAGAAGATAACAGTTACAAAAATTGTTAGAACAATGTTTGTTACATTGTACTTCTTACACGATTAGTAGATAAAAGACATTGTCTTTAAATTACCAATAAGGCTGCGTTTCCACCAGGGTAGGGTTGAAAATTCTCGAAAAAATCTAATCGATTTCTTTTTCAGGACGTTTTGAATTTTTTGTTTTTTTCCGCAATTTTAAATTTATTTGGAAAAGAAATGAAACATTTTTAAACTAACGATAGCGTCAAATTCAATAGACATTTTCACAAACGATCGCCAGCTAGCATTTAGATATAACAAAATATACACAACTAAGCGGGTGTAGTTATCTAAACTATGGATTAAATATAAATGGAAAAATTCACAAGTTCTTTTCAAAGTGCGTTGTTTCCATTTTTTTGTTTTTTTTTCGAATAAAACTTAAAAAACATGGCTTTTAGAAAAAAACGGGAATTTTTCCGGGTTTTTTCAACCCTACACCAGAGATGTGCGAGGAGGGTGTTTGTTAAGGACCAATAGAAAATTACCGATTACAGCTGCGAGGATAAAGATAAATGAAGTGATTCTATTGGGAAAACATCCCTCACGCAAAAACATTCCTCGAAGATTTCTGGTGGAAACGCAGCGGTGAATGCATGTTTGGTGCGATTCAATTCTATAAATATCTGGGAGACCGAAGTTTGCTCGGAAAACATATAAAAACTCAAAAATGCGTGTTTTCCCAGAGATAAGACCTAGATAGATCGATTTATCGCCCCCGAAAACCCCCATATAGCAAATTTCATCGAAATCGTTATCCGTTTCCGAGATCCCCGAAATATATATATAAATATACATATAAATAAATAAACAAGAATTGCTGGTTTAAAGGTATTAATTAGATAGCTACATATAATGATTTTTTATGGTAAGTCAGAAAACGTAACCATAGCAACCAGGTACTTACACAAAAAAAAATATTCACCCATCTGAACCAATAATTCCATGTACCTACAGTATTCCTATGTAACATAATTAGGAGGTAGGTACAGTCGCCATCAGATATATCGGAGCGGCCAAGATGGTCACAAATATCTGAACACGCAATAGAGATTGCCAAGGCGCTAGAGTGCGTGTTCAGATATTTTTGGACACCTCGGCCGCTGCGATATATCTGATGGCGACTGTACATTGTACACCAATAATTCCATGTACAGTATACCTATGTAATATAATTAGGAGGTAGGTACATTGTCCGGTGTATGAAGCATACTTGAAAACTACTTACACTAGGAGGTTGTACACAATGTGGCCTAATATGAATTGTTAATACAGGAACATTTCCAAAAATCATCTCGCTTGATATATTTCGTCAAACTCTATTGGCTAGGTACCTATTTAGGTAATAGGGGCATAGAGAAATATAGTAAGACAAGAGTGCTCACTCCATACATCAGTTTTGGCATAGAGAAAAAAATACATAGATTGCACACTACTCTAGATGTCGACTATGAAAATATTAGTCTTTTTGGTATAGTGTGAATCAAGCGATCTGAGCTAGTTTACTCAAAGAGTCTCAAGAATACAATACCATTGAGTGGTAAACCACAAATTAGGATAATCCCCTCGTAGTAAAAGCAGATTATAACCGCCTTGAAATGTTAGTATAGATTAACGACTCTATTTCTTTAAACAATAGACTACAAAATACACTAACTAAATAATGGCTAACCCAACTTTTTTTGCATTTAACAACCATTGACACCTGTCGTGGCTAAGGTGCATGTGACTTTCCAAAAGATTGAATATGATATTATCTTTTTAGACCATTTTAACCCCATTCAACAAGAAATAAGGTTTAGAATTCAATATACATGCAACAAATTCTAACTTATTTTGTACGTAAATTGGTTGGCGCCTACGAGAACAAAAGCAGATAATAGGATTGTAATAGAACAATGCCATTGTTAGTACAGGTAAGTGAACAAGCGCAGTTGAAAGAATTTTATCTATACCAAAACTGATGTATGGAATGAGCAATCTATGTATTTTTTTCTCTGTGATAGGGGTGACAGCTTGTAGCTTCAACTACTAGAAGCAAATGAGTGTTGAGCATCCCACACATCAGCCACATCTAGTTATAGTATGGATTATCTCAGGTGATTTTTTCGGGCTCGGACTGTAATCTGTTAAACAAAATGTATTGTTTCCTTTATGCAGTGGTTACAATGCTTACTGATAATAGCCCCGATATAAGTAACGGAAACAAGTCCCTTTAAAAAGCAAATTTACCATTCTAATTATATGGTTCAAATTCATGAAACAACCCATTCGGAGATAACACGTTTTGTTATCTCCAAAAACAAGACCACCCTGATTATTCTCTAAACGAGCTGTCATATGAATTTGAACCTTAATACTATTACGATAGTTGCTTTTTAAACGACTTGGTTGCTTTGGCACGTGCCGTAGACCGCTCTTAAAAGAAACAAAGGCTTTTGTTTAACAGATTAGCACCCGAGGCCGAAAAAATCATTTGAGATAATTCATACTATACGTCGAAGCGCGTCACCACTTAAATCAGATGAATTGCTTTTTAGTATGATGAATGATGATGAGATGATGACTTATGTATGAATTTGTTTAGCTAAACATTTTTGACGAGTAATTATATTACACAGACTGATTACTTTTTTAACATGCTGCTGAGTGAGAATTGAGATGTAGGTACCTACCTACTGTAGCATAAACGTAGCTAACCTTTATGTATCTTATTGTATAATGTAAAAAAATGTTTTCACGTCACCTATTCGGAAAACCTGGTAGGAGAGATCAAACCATTTTTCCTATCCTGAGACATTTGTTTGCCAGTATAATGGCTCCTCTACACGATGGGCCAGCGCCGGCCACTCCAAGGGACGCAGCCATGCGGTAGAATGAGATAGCAATATCACTTGCTCCCTCTAACGCATAAATGCGTCCCTTGGTGTGGCCGGCGCTGGCCCATCGTGTAGAGGAGCCATAAAACATGAACATCACAATCAAAATACGAAAATAGTGTGCACATAACTAATCGATTAAGTACAATTTTTTTAATCGATTACGTCATACATTTTTTTAGCTTCAATAATATTTTTAAACATAATAATTTTGTCACATCACATGGCACGGCAATTATTTCCACGTTGGGCGTTAACACTTGAATCCTTCACTACGCTCATGATTCAATGTATGCCCGCCGTAATATTTCTTATACCTACACATTAATTGATTATGTAAAATCTAAAAATACTTGCAATGAAAATTGTTTTGTTTTTCAATAGGATGCTTTGCATATTGTATAAGTATTTAACAAGAAACATAATAACTCATATCATGGCTATAATGGGTTGTGGTGTGTAGATATTATATTCGCGGGCATTTTGCGGTTTGTATCGAGTCAAGGATTAATTACTTAACAACTTTGATACCAAGGTTCGGTTGTAGCTAGGTACAGGTATGTATTTGTTTATGTATGTATATTCTTAGTAGGGTGTCAAGATGAAGACTGGGGTCAAAGGTTTACATCAGAAGTAGAAGTAGCGGGAACGCCGCTGGCAGCGCGGGAACGCCGCTGGTATTTTGGGGACCTTTGTGCCGGGTACTTACCGGATTAGGATATAGGTTTACGGCTTATTATTATGTGTTTTGGAATGACCAATTTCCTTTTAAATTTGACGATGCGTGTTGCGGATGACATATGTGAAAATATACATTTTATTTTGACGAAACCTGAGGTGGATGAGCTATCTGTATGATGACGAAGCCTGCGCTGTGGATCTGAAGGTACCAGTGGCGGCGACTCCATACAACCCGATTCCCACCGGCTTGCCTAACATTTCTTGCTACATATACCAAACTTATTATCCATAACGAAAACACTACGTAGTACCTTGCAATTGATAACACAAGTACTAAAGCTTTGTAATAGATTTTTCAACCAATCACCAACCCGCTCTATTCATTGATGAGCCACCACCACAGATACGAAAATTCACGCACACACGCATAAACTCCGCTATGGAGAGTCCGCGTATAAGAACTCAAAAGTAACTCGGTCCTGCGTCGAGTTATTTATTTGAATAAAAACCTTAAATGTAAGGTAATAAGGTTTATATTGTAGTGAGTATGTACTGTGTAGTGTTTCCACAATTTTTTCTTGCCTCATTTGAAATAAAAACCTTAATTCAAGTCAATAAGGTTTATATTGGAGTGTGTAATATCCACAATTTTGTGGAAATTGCTACATTTGAAAATATAAACCATAATTCAAGGCAATAAGGTTAAAATTGGAGTGTGTAATGTTTTCCACAATTCTTTAATGTTGCCATATAAAATATTAATTGAATGTTAATGTGGAAAATGTTATCGTATTTCGCTGCTATTAATATCATATTTTGTGGAAACCTTGAAAATACAGATAACTTTTATTACTGAGCCCAAGAATCTTATGTAGTTTCAAATTGAGTTATTTATTAACGGAGGTTTCTTCAAATAAAGTCCTATTTCTAGATCTAGCTTTTTTAATTCGTGGATGAAAAAGAATATCATGGCAACATTCATACGCCATTCCCGGTGTTTTACAAACACTTGTTATTGGAAAATTATATGTGATTTAGTTACTTTTGCGCATAAATTGATATTTAAAACTTACTTAACCAGTGAAATTTAGTTTTGCTAGTATTTTTTGTGTAAGTAAGTGTTGTGTATTGTTCGCAGTGCAGGTGTATTTAAGGTCAGTTCGTGTTTTTTAAGAATAGGTAGTTTTACGTAGTCCATTTTGATTTTTGTGTTGTAAATTGTTTGCTAAATGAGTCAACACGTTTACCACGCTATCTTTTGAGATTAAATAGTGATGATAAGTACGGCAAAGGTTATATTATATACTACTAGGGGCTACACTAACTGCAACGGTTCGCGTCCAAGGTCACATCTAGCGCAGAAGAAGTACCTAATGTTAGGTTAGGTAGGTGTTTTTTTTTTGCTACGGGTTACCTAGCAAAAATTCTCACGCGCCGCTACTGGAAGGTACCTACCTATGCTGTTATTATTATGTTGTTTTTTTTTGGGTCAATAAATTGAATATTTAGTAGAAGAAAATGAAACTGAGAAAGCTTAAAAGATTTATTTTTTTAAATCTTACTTAAATATGTACAAAATAACTACCAAATTACAGTGACTGCGACTCACTTGACACTGTCTTCTCTTCTTAGTTACATTTTCTGCTTCTGATGTAAACCTTTGACCCCACTCTAATACACTTTTGAACATCGTTACCCCGATTATAGGATTTTCCTATACTAAAAGGAAAACCTTGATTAAATTAACTGTAGGTATTCATTCATGTGAAGTCATCGGGTAATTGAATCGTAACCTTTCAAATTAAGACAAGATTTTCCAGTAAAAAGAAACTTAGCTAGATGGCTACTTCGTCTCCCTAACCGTCATACGTACCTACTTATTATCACTACACCTTATAAAACGTCCCCCGGCTCGTTTGTATGTTCGCGATAAACTCAAAAACTACTGAACGGATTTTCATGTGGTTTTCACCAATCAATAGAGTGATTCTTGAGGAAGGTTTAGGTGTATAATTTGTTAACCCGTGCGAAGCCGAGGCGGGTCGCTAGTCGCTAGTATTATACATATATTATCGAAATCTATAGAGCCGCTTTCGAGGAGCGATTTACTTTGTTAATATACAAATATTGCTCGTGTAAGTAGATAGCATATACGTAGTTTTTAGTGCGAGTTTCATGCGTGCTAGTTAAAACAATAGGTGAGCAGTGTGCGTCATGACCAACGATCACATTGCCACATTTGGATGCGCCACAGCGATGCACATGTAGGCCGCGCCAGCTCATGCCCAGGCGACTACTGCGTAACCACTCATTATCATGTTAAAATACATTTAACAACTATTTATGTGTTACATAAACTTGTAGAGAACGGACGTACCCCGCCCCTCAAATCAAAAGCGACATTAATAGTCCGAATTAAGGATGACTCACGTTAGAGCGGGCCGTGTCCGGGCCGGAGCTTCCGCCGCATCGTTTTTTATGGAAAGCATCACGTGGTCGCCTGTCATGTCATAGAAAAGTAAGCTCCGGAAGCTCCGGCCCGGACACGGCCCGGTCTAACGTGAGTCATCCTTTATATTAAAGTATTTGAACAAATTAAATTATTTCAGAAAAATATTTTAATTTGTTTCATTTATTTCAGTTTATTTCAGTTTATCCTTTATATTCCTAGTCCGTGAAACAACTGCGCCATTCCGTGGTCTTCAAACGCATTTTGACGGCTTGTATTAATTTTAGTTAGTGTTACAGCACGCGTTCAGAATAGCGTGTCACGGTATGCAGTCGTACTACGCAACAAGTCAATAAAATCAGGGGCGATATTATCGCGAGGGGCAGTTGTACGATTAACCGCCGTTGACATGGGCGCTGCCGCGAGGAACGCCCGGCCGCACGTCGTCAGCAGGTGGATTGGTCTACCTGTGCCGTTAGTACTACAAACCATAATACTCCGCACTTAATAATAATCCCGGTGCATTGTACTTTGTTGTGTTCGTCATTTTTGGCGTCTGTAATGATTTACGTACGTGAGTGATGTGTTAATGTGACGAGACGATACGTTTCTGAGATATGAGGTAGTGTCTATCAGCAATTTGACGTAGTAAATAATGCCGTCATTCGTCAGGCACCGTCCAAATTGTTGTCATCCGTCTGATTGATACGGGCACGCTGGGATTTACGCAGTCGGAAATATCAGACAATGGTCGTTGTGTCACTGTGTGTCCAAATTTAAAATAGGTACAACCGACAATTTGTTATTGATATTCAATTAGTCTATGCTATACGGGTCATTCGTGTGCATATCTAAGTGCTGTTTTGGCAATCTGCCGTTAAAATCTGCTGATGAAGACCTACATTTTTTCAATAGCCAACTATTTGTATTGTAGTGAGCCAAGATTGAATGAAGAATTGAATATCAATACGGGTCGCGCTACGAGTCTTGCGTACTCGCGTTACGAAGATAGATTTCTGGCAGAACTATGTCAACTATGTCCCAGACAGTAATTCTTTCTATGAATCCAAGAGATAAAATGAACATAAACTGTATCTAAGGTCGTCTACTATAGCTAAAGGCCGGATTTTTAATAATTATATTAAAATTATTTGAGGGGGATGATTATTAAATAGATGTCCCTTAAATTAGTAAATAACTTCCAAAATTAATAAATCTTTAATAGAAATTATTTCATACGTTACTATTATAGGCATCTTGTAAATGATGAAGTAAGTATATGTCTGCATAATGTTGTCGGTATGTTTGTTAGCTTCTAACAACTCTTTAGGCACTTAACACTACTGATGCAGCTTATTTGAACATGTAGGTATACCTATAGTATGTAGATAAAGCCTTTTATGATATCCAAAAATGTAACGAATACGCAAATTCTCCGGCTCCGGCCGTGGAATGAGCTCCCTGCTAGGGTTTTCACGAGAGTCTACAGTATGGGGTTCTTCAAAAAAGTAGTGTACAGGTTTTTAAAGGGTCGGCATCGGCCATGTTACACATCTGGAGTTGCAGGCGTCCATAGGCTACGGTGACTGCTTACCATCAGGCGGGCCGTCATGCTTGGCAAATAAGCCAACGTGGTATTAAAAAATGTTAGAAATAATACCTAACTCAAAATGTAAGGCGTAGTACAAGAAGG
Organism: Cydia splendana; assembly: GCF_910591565.1. NCBI lineage: Eukaryota > Metazoa > Arthropoda > Insecta > Lepidoptera > Tortricidae > Cydia > Cydia splendana. The sequence continues at coordinate 6,892,181 of NC_085964.1, forward strand.
CGTGCTGGGCCCATAACCTTCGATATTAAACATTACTTATAGTCTGTTTGCAAAAGTCTACTTTGAGGACGCAATAGTTACTAATCTAACAATTATGTGACTGTGTGATCTATAAAGTGAACGAGTGATTTATGTTTGATCGAGCGCATCGCTTATTTGTAAACAGTTTGTAAATAATAGTTAATAGCGATGACAGAAATTTAACAATACATACCTTAAGTAGGTATATTGCTGGGGTGACAAATTTTTCAACCCGCAACTTTATAATTTAATACCTTCATTTTGTACCTACTTACGTATACATGTTAAGTAAACGTATGTATTTTTTTATAGTTCCCGTGTAATAAAATTGCATGTTAGGTAAAACGCCATCGATTTAATAAAGGAAAACTCAGTATTTTAGGCATAATTGCATGTAGTGGGTAGTTATTATGAAACATCGAGAACTGACAACGCATGATTTCCACAGAGCTGTCGGAATCCCGGCTGTCACTGAAGGAGACGCTGTGCCGCGGCACGCTGCGCACGGTGGCGGCTCTGGGCGCGGGCGACGCGCACCTCCGCGGCCTGCTGCTCTACCACCTGCACGCCGCGCTGGCCGAGCGCGCGCGCCGCTCGCCAGACCTGTTTGAGGCGAGTACCGTGTACTATACCCACCGTTGCCATTGTTAAGACCAACCAAGGATGAAAGAGCTGGCATTATGACCTTAGTCGCTAGTTGGTATTGCGGCTACTATAGCTGTTGTGGTGTGGTCACCGCTGGGCGCGGGAGCACAATGCCCTGGCCACACTTGCAGAGTGCGCGCGCCGCTGACACTCCTTGAAGCGAGATAATGAGTGGCTCCTGCCACAATGTATGCGCCGGAGGCACGCAACTCAAATCTGGAAGCACCCATACATTTTACAACAATAACTACGCTCGACCACACATACACAAAACCAGTCTAAACTGACCTACCGTTTTTGTTCCCTAGTACCAGACTCGTGTCTTTAAACTTATTGTTTATTTTTCAGGAGTTGAAGCCAGAAATCGAAAGTACAATTGAGCAGGCCTACAGCATTTTGCAAGGCGACGTGTCCGCGCCGCCCGACCTCGAGCTCCGGCGCCGCTACCTCGGCCCCGGCTGCGACAAACCCCAAGAAGAGCGGTTTTTTATCCTGGACGCTTAATGTCTACGAGTCGTACATAATCTAAAGCCAAAGTGTCCTAAAATATAATTATTTCCGAATGCTGTTAATACAAATATATTATACTTACCTACTTACGCTTATTTGAGCAGTTGACACCAAAGTCCTATTAATAGGAATTTCAATCCTTTAGTACCTAAGTAGGTACCTAAACTAAACGATTAGTCTAGCAACTGAGATTTATCAAAATAAGGAACTCAAACCTCTAGTCTTAATTTTGAGACGTGTTTTGTAAAATATGTTAGATATTTTTAGCTACTATATAAGGTGCTACCTTATTAGTTGCAGATATTTATACAGCTGATAGTACTCGGTTCCTGGAGTATATTTAGGTATGAAACATTATAGCTTGTACAATGTTTTTTTGGAGAAAACTGAAAAACAAATTTGCTACGTAAAAACACCCTGTTAATGTGATTACTAAATGTGAACTCATTAAACAGATTCTAATACCTCTTTTACCTAACACCTAACTGTCTGGCCACTTCATTCTAATAACCTTTTGCAGTTTTCCCACCAAACCATAATGAAATTTAATTATTTGTTCGGTAAATTAAAACAAAAAAAATTAATTAAATATTCTTAATTTCTATTTAAAGTTAATTGTATTAAAGTAAAGTATCATCTGTTAAAATATCTGCAACTAATAAGGTAGCACCTTATATATGTACCTACTAGTCCTACTACACTCTACTACTAAACTATACTCTATGATTTTAGAATCTAGTAAAATACGAAATAAACAATGTGATTATGAATTTGGTTTTAGTGGTAAGCCAACATATACAATTTGTGTATATTGTAACTAACGAAACTATTTACTGATAGGCACGTCGCGTAGGTAAGTTGCGTTTAGCCGGATTTATAATATAATATACATCCAAATCAGGTATTTAGGTTTATAAACCTTTAATGGAGGTAAATAAAGTAAAATAATAAACGCAAATATAAATTATGTACCTTTGTGTTTTACTTTAAAGTACCTATTTAGATAAGGGCATTGACATATATCTAAAGAAGGGCCTTACGGGCAAATAAGAATCGGGCAGTACCGTCACACGAATTTGAGCCAAATGTGCAGTCTAAAAGCTGTAACACACTACTACACCGCATCAATGTCGCGGTGCGGTGCGGTGCGCGATTGGTTGATGAGCATCACGCGCGCGATCAGTCGCAACTAGTTGGTAAGACTGCACGATTGACTGGAGGTCGTGAAACCCTAGTTATAGTGGTCCCCTTATCACTAAAATGTTTAGAACCACTGCTCTAGTGTTTCATGAATATTCTTACCCCCTTATTCATAAACGTTTACTAAAGTTGACAACAGTTGAGGTGCAAAACGTAATTCAAGACCAAAAAAAGTAAGACAATGTTGCCACTTTTTACTAGCGCGTCTTGTATTTATGTAAAAATGAGTAAATAAAAGTACATTTTTAAATCGTAGGAGTAAAATTACTAATAAATAAATTATCTTAGCGTGATTATTTATCAAAAGGAATTTACTATTTTACAAACAAATTATTGCAGTGGCAAATTATTGCAGTCTTACTTTTTTTGGTCTTCAATTACGTTTTGCAGTTTAGCACCATTCTTAGTGTCTTTAGATATATGTCAATGGTTTCACCAAATAATTATCAGCACATCATCGTTAACAATATTTGAAATGTAAATTCTCCAATACGCATTCTCTATTATAGTCTATTAGATATCTCTTTCTCGCTCTCATGGGTGCGGAACTGCGGATCGCAGAGGGCGCGGTGAGATGACGTACGGCTACAATGATGAACAAACGCAACTCGGACACTGCTTTAGCTAAGCGCATCCTAAGGGTGGTATTCGACTTGTCCAATTTCTTTCTCCTTTTTCACTCTCTAGCCCCCTCCAGACTATGCGCGTGAATCGCGGGCGAAGCCGCGAACGCGAGTGTGGCGTCGATTTCGCAGATTGTTCACGCCTTCGCGCCTTGTTCTCCGTTTTTTGTCGGTATTTCGGCCCGCGTCAAAGGAGACGCGAAGCGCGAACTTGCAAGACTCCACATTACACAATATTTTGGCTCCTCTGTGGCAAGATAAATATTAATTATATTATATTAAGCAGCTATATTCTACGGTTTTACAATAAAACAAAATGGAAAAACAGCTAAATCACGTATGATGCCATAGATAACTAACAGTTAAACTCGATCAGCTGTTGCTTTTCCGCCATATTGCCGCTAACCAAACTGCGAAATCACCGTGAAGTGTGCGAGTGTGGAGTCATACGTCAACTTCGCGATATGTTCGCTCCGCGACGTCGCGCCGCGATTCACGCACATAGTCTGGAGGGGGCTTCTCATTAAGCAAAATATGAAACGCAAATACACATGGGACAGATGGAAAACCAACCATCAGTGTTGCCAGATCGTACCTTTTAGTACGGTTTTGCGTACTATTTTTGGACCCTTGCGTACCTTTTTTGTACGCAGCGTACATCGTACTAAAACCGTACCTTTTGATGTACGATTGTTTATCAACTTTTTTTTTCGTTATGTTAGTTCAGGATGGTTTGTTCAGGGCATAATTTCTAATCTGACAATAATAGCCAACATAAAAAAGTACCTAGGGCTATCGGGTACCTAAGTCATGTCAATAAATCCTACTTGTTTATCTTATCAATCTTATTCAAATGCATTCTTTTTAATTTATATACATTTGCATATCCAGTAGAAAGTTACTTAGTCATCCGAGTGTATTTCGTTTTATTTGGTATTATTATCCAAGTTATAGTCCGGTGGCCGGCTGCATGAAACAAACCTCATCAAAAAATAGAATATACCTACCCTGTAGAGGTACCTGACATTTAAAAGCTTCCAACGCACTTGGTCGGCCTAGGCTTAACCTGGCAGATTTTGTACAAATGGCAAAAACGTTGGACAAAAATTCATCAAAAAAAACCTCATCGAAAAATAGAATGAAACTTGTATGGTAGGATACCTGACCTTGAGGACAGTAAAAAAAAAGTGGTCGGCCTCACCTTAGCCTGGCAGTTTTTGCAGTCCGACCAGATTTATTGGGTCACGTGAGAGCTACAATTTACCTCATCGAAAAATAGAATGAAACAAACGGATTATAATAGCTAAAATAAGCCTGTTGACGTATGTCTTGGTCGGCCTCACCTTAACCTGGCAGTTTTTGCAGTCCGACCAAATTTATAAAAAAATCATCAAATTTTTTTTTATCGAAATACGTATGAAACTTGTATGGTTCGATAGCTGCCTTTGAGGACAGTAAAAAAAAGTGGTCGGCCAAATCCTGTGTTCGCAGGTTCCTGTGTCCGACCAATTTTGTGGTACCACGTGAGAGCTACAATTTACCTGATCGAAAAATAGAATGAAACAAACGGATTATAATAGCTAAAATAAGCCTGTTGACGTATATCTTGGTCGGCCTCACCGTAACCTGGCAGTTTTTGCAGTCCGACCAAATTTATAAAAAAATCATCAAAAATTTTTTATCGAAAAATCGTATGAAACTTGTATGGTACGATAGCTGCCTTTGAGGACAGTAAAAAAAAGTGGTCGGCCAAATCCTGTGTTGGCAGGTTCCTTTGTCCGACCAATTTTGTGGTACCACGTGAGAGCTACAATTTTACCTCATCGAAAAATAGAATGAAACAAACGGATTATAATAGCTAAAATAAGCCTGTTGACGTATGACTTGGTCGGCCTCACCTTAACCTGGCAGTTTTTGCAGTCCGACCAAATTTATAAAAAAAAACATCAAAAAATTTGTATCGAAAAATCGTATGAAACTTGTATGGTACGATAGCTGCCTTTGAGGACAGTAAAAAAAAAGTGGTTGGCCAAATCCTGTGTTGGCAGGTTCCTGTGTCCGACCAATTTTGTGGTACCACGTGAGAGCTACAATTTACCTCATCGAAAAATAGAATGAAACAAACGGATTATAATAGCTAAAATAAGCCTGTTGACGTATGTCTTGGTCGGCCTCACCTTAACCTGGCAGTTTTTGCAGTCCGACCAAATTTATAAAAAAATCATCAAAAATTTTTTATAGAAAAATCGTATGAAACTTATATGGTACGATAGCTGCCTTTGAGGACAGTAAAAAAAAAGCGGTCGGCCAAATCCTGTGTTGGCAGGTTCCTGTGTCCGACCAATTTTGTGGTACCATGTGAGAGCTACAATTTACCTCATCGAAAAATAGAATGAAACAAACGGATTATAATAGTTAAAATAAGCCTGTTGACGTATGTCTTGGTCGGCCTCACCTTAACCTGGCAGTTTTTGCAGTCCGACCAAATTTATAACACAATCATCAAAATTTTTTTATCGAAAAATCGTATGAAACTTGTATGGTACGATAGCTGCCTTTGAGGACAGTAAAAAAAAAGTGGTCGGCCAAATCCTGTGTTGGCAGGTTCCTGTGTCCGACTTGTCCGACCAATTTTGTGGTACCACGTGAGAGCTACAATTTTACCTCATCGAAAAATGGAATGAAACAAACGGATTATAATAGCTAAAATAAGCCTGTTGACGTATGTCTTGGTCGGCCTCACCTTAACCTGGCAGTTTTTGCAGTCCGACCAAATTTATAAAAAAATCATCAAAAATTTTTTATAGAAAAATCGTATGAAACTTATATGGTACGATAGCTGCCTTTGAGGATAGTAAAAAAAAAGTGGTCGGCCAAATCCTGTGTTGGCAGGTTCCTGTGTCCGACCAATTTTGTGGTACCATGTGAGAGCTACAATTTACCTCATCGAAAAATATAATGAAACAAACGGATTATAATAGTTAAAATAAGCCTGTTGACGTATGTCTTGGTCGGCCTCACCTTAACCTGGCAGTTTTTGCAGTCCGACCAAATTTATAAAACAATCATCAAAATTTTTTTATCGAAAAATCGTATGAAACTTGTATGGTACGATAGCTGCCTTTGAGGACAGTAAAAAAAAAGTGGTCGGCCAAATCCTGTGTTGGCAGGTTCCTGTGTCCGACTTGTCCGACCAATTTTGTGGTACCACGTGAGAGCTACAATTTACCTCATCGAAAAATAGAATGAAACAAACGGACTATAATAGCTAAAATAAGCCTGTTGACGTATGTCTTGGTCGGCCTCACCTTAACCTGGCAGTTTTTGCAGTCCGACCAAATTTATAAAAAAATGATTAAATTTTTTTTTATCGAAAAATCGTATGAAACTTGTATGGTACGATAGCTGCCTTTGAGGACAGTAAAAAAAAAGTGGTCTGCCAAATCCTGTGTTGGCAGGTTCCTGTGTCCGACCAATTTTGTGGTACCACGTGAGAGCTACAATTTACCTCATCGAAAAATAGAATGAAACAAACGGATTATAATACCTAAAATAAACCTGTTGACGTATGGCTTGGTCGGCCTCACCGTAGCCTGGCAGTTTTTGCAGTCCGACCAAATTTGTTGTACCACGTGACAGCTACAATTTACCTCATCGAAAATAGGATGAAAAAAAACGGGTTATAATAGCTAAAATAAACCTGTTGACGTATGGCTTGTTACGGACGGCTTTCATAAATTCAATGTGGCAGTGTGCGGCAGAATCCACTTGCATCAAATTTGATGCAACACATTGTGGCTGGACATTAAGAGATGAAATGTATAAGATCAAATGGTTTGAAGGACACATAACGCCTTTGCGAGTCGAAGAAATAACAATAGATAAGTCGGAGTCTGGGGAAAGTTCGTCAGGGGTTCAATAAAAGGGTTATTCCCACTAGTTACCACCAAGTTCTTATCAGTGGTAACTACTGGGAATTATTTTCTCACCTTTTACCACTGGTAACTACTGGGAAAAAAATTCCTAGTAGTTACCATCAACTCGGTTTGGTGGTACCTACTGGGAATTTTTCTTTCCAGTAGTTACCACTGGTAAAAGGTGGGAATTTCTTCTCTACAAACCGAGCTTCGAAGGAGAAATGCTACATTTGATGGAAAAAAGGCAGATTTGATGCAAAGATAATCACTTAATATATGTGAGGTTATCTTGTGTATTTTACCGTTTATTAAAATTTTGGAAGGCTCACGTGCAGTTTTTCCTCTTATATTACAAGTGTTCGATTGAAAACTAAGCTTTGGTGTATACCTGGATCATCTGCATGTACAAGAAGGCGTTTCATATACGCCCGTCCATCAGATAGGTACACAAAGTCATGATGCGTATGGAATACAGCATGTGTGGCCAAGCCATTATGCCCTAAATTATGTACTACTTCGTTAAAACTTAGCTTACCTGTGTATTTACTCTTTCAAAAATATTTATCTTCCTTAAAATGCAGCCTACACAAACGGTCTTTGTCATTTGCCGTAGTTTTTGGTACTCAAAGCTTTTTCCAGCGTAGTGATTATATTCTCTTTGGCTTTTTCTTATCGATTTATGCATATCGGGTCCTTGGGAAAAAAGGGAGATCCTATAGGTATATTTCCACAATTTATCGCACACTATTGCAGTATTGTGGAGAAAAAAAAACATACAACCGAATTGATAACCTCCTCCTTTGGGATTTGGAAGTCGGTTAAAAAAGGAGAATGTTTACAATTTATTGGAAACAATGTATGTGATTTGACAGTGACAACAACTCCACTATGGAGGCGCCACCTGGCGTGATAAAATGTCAGTTATGCCTCCTCATTCTATCTGTAGTGGAAAAGTAGGATATACGATTCAAAACTTGTCAAAAATCAATGAAAACCTTTTTATTTTTGACATCTGTGAGACATCATCTCAACGTAAGTGTTACTCTGAAACCACGTCGGTAGTTAGAAAACGTTATTTAGATATTAGATAGATTTATGAATAAAATTTGAACTGAATGTTTTCTTTTTTTTTAAAGCCCTCTAAGACCTCCATGGACTCATTTACTTATGACTTTTTTCAGTTAGCATTATTAAGTTAAGTTCAAGCTGCGAAGAAACCATATTTTCAATATAAAATATTATCAAATTATTATTCTTTATAAATGTGGTCGGACTGCAAAAACTGCCTGGCTAAGGTGAGGCCGACCAAGACATACGTCTACAGGCTTATTTTAGCTATTATAATCCGTTTGTTTCATTCTATTTTTCCATGAGGTAAATTGTAGCTCTCACGTGGTACCACAAAATTGGTCGGACACAGGAACCTGCCAACACAGGATTTGGCCGACCACTTTTTTTTTACTGTCCTCAAAGGCAGCTATCGTACCATATAAGTTTCATACGATTTTTCGATAAAAAATTTTTGATGATTTTTTTATAAATTTGGTCGGACTGCAAAAACTGCCAGGTTAAGGTGAGGCCGACCAAGACATACGTCAACAGGCTTATTTTAGCTATTATAATCCGTTTGTTTCATTCTATTTTTCGATGAGGTAAATTGTAGCTCTCACGTGGTACCACAAAATTGGTCGGACACAGGAATCTGCCAACACAGGATTTGGACGACCACTTTTTTTTTACTGTCCTCAAAGGCAGCTATCGTACCATACAAGTTTCATACGATTTTCGATAAAAAAATTTTGATGATTTTTTTATAAATTTGGTCGGACTGCAAAAACTGCCAGGTTAAGGTGAGGCCGACCAAGACATACGTCAACAGGCTTATTTTAGCTATTATAATCCGTTTGTTTCATTCTATTTTTCGATGAGGTAAATTGTAGCTCTCACTTGGTACCACAAAATTGGTCGGACACAGGAACCTGCCAACACAGGATTTGGACGACCACTTTTTTTTTACTGTCCTCAAAGGCAGCTATCGTACCATACAAGTTTCATACGATTTTTCGATAAAAAAATTTTGATGATTTTTTTATAAATTTGGTCGGACTGCAAAAACTGCCAGGTTAAGGTGAGGCCGACCAAGACATACGTCAACAGGCTTATTTTAGCTATTATAATCCGTTTGTTTCATTCTATTTTTCGATGAGGTAAATTGTAGCTCTCACGTGACCCAATAAATCTGGTCGGACTGCAAAAACTGCCAGGCTAAGGTGAGGCCGACCACTTTTTTTTTACTGTCCTCAAGGTCAGGTATCCTACCATACAAGTTTCATTCAATTTTTCGATGAGGTTTTTTTTGTTGAATTTTTGTCCAACGTTTTTGCCATTTGTACAAAATCTGCCAGGTTAAGCCTAGGCCGACCAAGTGCGTTGGAAGCTACTAAATGTCAGGTACCTCTACAGGTTAGGTATATTCTATTTTTGATGAGGTTTGTTTCATGCAGCCGGCCACCGGACTATTACAAAACTCAGGTACATTTTGAAATTCAGCCGGCCATTATAGTCGGTCAAACAACTTATTCAGTAGAAAAAGGCGCGAAATTCACTATGAACCATAACCCTTCGCGCCAATTTTTTGAAGTGAAAACTTCTTTAGCGGCGCTGTGCACTTTTTGTGATGGGGAAAAAATGTTAAACTCGCAACAGGTCACGTGAGCGTAAGATTCGTAAGACGTAAGACGGACACGAGACGTTACAATGCCATTGAGTTTTCACTTCTGCCGGGACTCCCGGAGTGCACCACGTTTTTTTTTTAAATTTGCCGCTTTTTTCAACTGACGGAAATGGCTTGACAGACTTTATTTTTCATGTACCTATATCAATGTGAAACAAAATTGGTTAAATATGACGTGTACACTACACTTATAGTTGGTCAAACCAATTTGTCATTGTCAGTCAGTAACAATCAGGAAAACTATACTCATCTACCCACCATATTACCCACCCACCCATATAAATATTGTTTCTGTAAGAAAATTTTACTAATTAAAAAACCGTACTTTTTTTATCAAAATCGTACCTTTTATGACGTACGCACGTACATAACCTGTAAGCGCTCTGGCAACACTGCCAACCATCCAGATGACAAAAAAAAAACAAACGTCAAAAAGTTGGTGTCATTGTCAATTTGTTTTAGGGCAAGTTTGTTTTGACGAACTTGCATGATTTTTTATATTATCTAACGTATTTATTTACTTAATAGTTTAATAACTATATCAGTATACTGATTTAAACTTTCACGATTATTAAACATTATCAAACTGCACAACGGGACTTAATCGCGTATTTAAGTTTTAAGATTTACCTCCGACGTTTCGAGGACGGCGTTGTCCGAGACCACGGGGACAACGCCGTCCTCGAAACGTCGGAGGTAAATCTTAAAACTTAAATACGCGATTAAGTCCCGTTGTGCAGTTTGATAATATATCAGTATAGCTTAGATTATAAAAGATAACGCTGCTAAGTAATCGCTTTCTTCATGCGATATTCATATTTTCTATTAAATGTTCCATTGTTTTCTTTATCACATATTGTTAGCAAACCGTTCAGTCGCATTGCAAGTGTAACGCCCATTATGGAGTCTCGTCGTCAAGCTTTACTTCTGTCTTCATCAAATTGCCATGGATATTCCTTGCTCGAGTTTGCTAAAGAAGAAATAAGCTCATTTTTACAAAAGTAAGTCTTCTACTTTATCTTTTGCTTGTTATGATTTACTTTACAGAATCGCGAAACTAATAAGTAGTGGCAACAATGTATGTCTGTATAAAATATAATTTGGTTTCAGAAATAATGTGCATGATCTAATCTTTGTGCCTTACGCTCAAAATGATTTTGATGGTTACACATTAAAAATAAAACAAATTATAGATCCGTGGGGATTTAACGTAACAGGACTGCATACATATCCAGATCAGCAAGCTGCAGTTAATTCTGCTAAAGCAATATTTGTTGGTGGAGGCAATACTTTCCTCCTCCTGAAGCGTCTTTATGAAAAGAACCTGGTCAAACTTATCAGAAGTAGAGTTGATGAAGGTAACCTTTTGTACATAGGCAGCAGTGCCGGAACAAATGTGGCTACTAAAAGTATAAACACAACTAATGATATGCCTATTGTTTATCCACCAACTTTTGATGCTATTGGAATTGTGCCTTTTAATATAAATCCACATTATATTGAAATGGAGAGTAAGACTCATAAAGGAGAGACAAGAGACCAAAGAATCAATGAGTACTTGGAAGTCCAAGGTGGTCTAGTGCTTGGTTTGCGGGAAGGATCAATGTTACATGTTGATGCATCCAAACTAACTATTAAAGGAATTGCTGGTGCTGTTCTCTTCAAAAAGTAAGACACAAATAGCTTCATGTTATATTTTTTATTACCAGCAGTGCAAATTCTATTGTTTTAACTAATTTTTTCAATTTTCAAATTCAAGGTCAATTTTCCAAAAAAAATATTTTTATTTATTTGGAAATATAAATCAAATTTTGTTAGTAAGACCATAACTTGAAATTAAATGGTATTAATCCCAAACCCTGCTCCACAGCCACACTGCTCTAATGTTTCATGAATATTCTTACCCCCTTATTCATAAACGCTTACTAAAGTTGACAAGCCGATAATAATCGTTTGTCCCTTTCTGACGTATTGGTATGATGGAAAGGGACAAACGATTATTATCGGCTTGTCAACTTTAGTAAGCGTTTATGAATAAAGGTCTGTGCACACCGGCTGCGTGTGCGTGACGTGCACGTGCGCGTGCGGCGTTGTAGTATACAGATCCTTATGAGAAACGGCACACCGCTTGCGTGACGTGTGCGTGTGCGGCTCCAACATTTTATCGCACGCGCACGTGCACGTCACGCACACGCAAGCCCTGGTGTGCACTGGGCTTAAGGGGGTTAGTATCTGCAAGACAATGAATAATATAAAGTTTAGTACTGCAGGGAATATAAAGTAAGATAAATTGTGATATTTGTTTTACCTTGAGTAGTACATAATTTACATAAAACAGTTATCATTATGTGATGCTGTATGGGTAAAGGTAACTATTAGTGGTTGGCATTTACGCTATTTAACAGCGCCTTAATACTAATGTGGTGCTGTGGTGTTACTAAGAGGTACCTTTACTTTACCTATGGAATGTCACATATGTATTCTCTTTGGTTTGGTACATCCTACTTTCAGCATACTACACACTGCAGATTGATACAAGGGTTTATAATTTATGTACTATTTTAATTTTAGGGGCCAGGCTAAAACAGAAATCCCAGTTGGTGAAGATGTTTCATTCCTATGCAAGGATGTCAACAGTGTCAGCTAAACATTAGTTCATTAGAATCTACATGAAGTTCAGTGTGATTCATTATAATCATTATCAGGTATACACAACAAGTAAATGTTTATTAAGTACTGTATGTTAATGTTAATCCAACATGTATATTTAAGTTTTACTCTGTTTTGATCAAGATTTAAATATTTTTAAAATGAGTGCAATAAAACAACCTAATTATAATTTATTTGTATATTTAATTATTTCAAGATACATAATGTAAATTTGACAGCACATATAGGATCAGTGAGTTGGAATAACACATTAATTATATTGACTTAACACTAAAATGTAGTCCAGAGTCATAACTCATAAGTTACACCTATGACTTTCAATGGTAGATTTGTCACTACACTCCACATCCCATCAATATGTTAAATTCCGACTATGCACACATAGTTCACAGTTAAATTTCACTTCAGTTTTTTAAAGTCTAATCAATAAGTAAATAAAAAGTTTTTCATGTCTCGATTATTACACTTATTTAGAATGAAATAGACGAGGTGCAACATCAATTGAACACCTTCGTCAGCCAGTAACCTCCGGCCGCATGAGGGCCGCCCTGGCGGCGTGGAACAGGTCGGGCAGCGGCGCGGCTCGGGCGTGGCGCGTGCGCTCGGCGGCGGGCAGCTGGCACAGGTAGCGCCGCAGCGCCAGGTCCCGGCGCGCGCTCAGCGCCCGAGTGATCTCGCAGCCCGATCCGAATAAAACGGCGCGCTGGCGTTTACGCTTCTCGACTGCCACCTGTCATATTCAACAAACTCATTAATCTAGGTCATTAACAAAGAGGAATATCATAGGCGATCGCATCGGGTTGCCTCGCGTTATGCCATGCCGCCTCTGAATTTTTGTTATAGAGTCTGGTTGGTTGAGTTTGCTTAGGAAGGTTGTTCGTCGCTCCGAATGTAAGAGGAGCTTCCCCTACCGTTCCTAGAACCTCGCGCGCGAGATGTATAGGCAAGATAAGGAAATAACATAATTTTATGTTTATCTTTTAAAATAGCTTTGTCAATAAATACCTGAATAGCAGCCACAGGATGCAAAGACTCCACATCTGGTGGAGGTGCAGGCTTCTCATCCTCTTCATGCTTTCCATTCTGATCTGGAGCATTTTCAGGAGGATGCTCCGAGCTTGATTCATTCTTGACAGTATTTTGAGTAAGTAAACTTTCGGCATTTTTATGCAGTATGTCTTGAACAGTATCTTTGCCCGCCATGTGCACAGAAAGGCCGAGACGTGCGAGAACTCGTTCAGGTTTCCAGCGGTCACGCGCCCCGCCAGTGGGAGCGGTTTGTTCTCGCCGGTGCACATCTGCTACCAAACTAGCCCAATCTACTCCAAGCGCGTCTCCTAAGCCAGCTGAAAATGCCAAAACCATTACACTTCGTCAACTTGTAACAGTATAGTTCTAATCTGCTTTGGACTAGATGTACAATTTGAAAAATATAATTATTTTGATGGTTGCATTAAAACATACCTCTTGTTCGCTCCTCCTCCAGCTCACCATCTGATATTTCTTCAAAGTCTAGATCAGTAACATCTTCATCATTTTTGGCGCCCTGGGATTCTTTTTCATCTCCAGCACCACTGGTATCCTAAAATAAAGGATTAAGTTAGTAACTGGTGAAATATAGATATGAACAATTTAGATACGTAAATGAAAAGCTGTAAATTTTGTATTACTTAATGTAAACTTAACAAAAATAAAATACACCTTCTTAACATAAATCAGCTGATGGTGACAAAAACACAGTAACTTGATTTACCTGAGTAGACTCTTTTTCTGAACCATCAGGTTTCACACTTTCATCCATAGGTTGACCAGCTTGGCTGTCTTCATCCATTGATGGATCCATCATCTTCAACAAAAACACTCATTTATAAACAGCACACAACATTTCAGTAAACTAAATGTCCTAGTAATTTAAGGTCCACAATTCTACATTCGTCATCAAAAGTGGGTAATGTGCATGTAATGCGTGTGTAGTAGTAGCTACAGAAACTAACGTAAAAAATACGTCGGTCATATGAGGCCAAGACAGGTCCCAAATAACCGTTACAGTTACACAAGATTAGCCTGTTAAAAGGAGACACTAAGAAAATAAAGGTGGATGCTCACATCTTCTCTATTTAGAATATCATCAGGATCATCGCTGATCTCGCTGAGGTCGTCCGGGATGGGCTTGTCGTCCGCGTCGGCGTCGCGCGGCGCGGCGGCCGCGGCCTCCTTGGCGCCGGCCTCCGGCTCGGGCCGCTGTGGCCGACGTTTATCTCTCATGTCCATTCTCATACCACGATTGTAATCATCTGAAAAATGGTATGAATACTTAAATACCTATTAGTTTACGACTCCGAGGAGCAGAACACGGGGGGGATTCAAGGTATAAAATCAACGATTCTGGTTAATATTTATTTCGCCATAAACTTGTTGTATATGATTATATACATATTCCACAATCTAAGAAATCTAAATTTTACCAAAATAACTTAGGGGTCATCCATTAATTACGTCACACGAATTTCAAGGTTTTTTGACCCCTCCCCCCCTCCTTGTCACACTTGGTACATTGGTCACATTTGGCAAACCCCTCCCCCCCTGGTGTGACGTCACATTTTTTCAACGAAATCGGCAAATCGAATTAAGTATTATTAATTTTTTGTCAAAATATTAGTAAATTTATAACCCAAAAATGATTATGAAAAAAAATTAAACTAATAAAAACGATTATCGTTCCAAAAACTTGTTTTTGAACAGTAAATAAAATGATTAAAATAAAATTTTGGTTACTGATGAAGTTAAAGTGACGTCACAAAGTTTGTCACTCCCCTCTCCCCCTTGTCACAACATGTCACATTTTCTTGACACCCCCCCCCCCCCCCCCCCCTAAACGTGTGATGTAATTAATGGATGACCCCTTATGGGTCTTAGAAGAATATAAAATTTGATAGGTCCTACCCAAAACTTCGGGTGACGTCCTGCCGCTTTACCGTATACCATTGAATAGTAGTTTGTGTTACAAGGGATCAAAATGATATATTTCCGTCAAGGGCGTACATTGAATGCTGAATGAAGCGATGGATTCTACAATAGAATCCCGAACGTAGTGAGGGATTCTAAAGTAGAATCCTGAGCGTAATGAGGGATTCAAGTGTTAACGCCCAAGACGAAATAATTTTGATACCGTGTGACACATACTGCTTTTCACATCAACTATGAGGAAAATAGAAAAATCTTAGTGTTGACACTACAGTGTTGCCACTTTTTAATTTCTACTCTTTTTTGCCAGGCTGTACATACGATGTTCATAGTTAATTATATTAATATTTTATACTGGCAATGAAATGTCGTTGAACAGAAAAGTGCTACTTTGATCCCTCCTAGCAGGGAAGAAAAATCAATTTTCTGATTAGGTGATGTGAAATAGTTATTTGTACAACAAGAGATCAAAGTTTGATATTTCTTCGAGTGCTTATTTTGAGTCCCGTGCAAGCGAAAGATTCTATAATAGATTCACGAGCGTAGCGAGTGAATCTAATTTAGAATCTTGAGCGTAGTAAGGGATTCAAAAGCGCACGAGATGTAAATAACTTTGATCTCGTGTAGTACACAAAATTTTTCACCCTAAGCAGTGAGAACATACCTAGAGGGACAGAGATAATAGAACCCAAGTATCGAACTTGTATTAGACCCCGCATGTTGAAATGACATTTGACTATAAAGGTCACTTGAATGTCATTTTGTCTCACTCAGTGAGCAAAATCGCATTTTGCTCACTGAATGAGACAACTCAGTGAGCAAAATCGCATTTTGCTCACTGAGTGAGACAAAATGACTCAGTGAGCAAAATCGCATTTTGCTCACTGTTTTTGAGAAGCAAAGTACCCTTGTTCGAGCTGCTGAGGTGAAAAGATAATTTCTTACCATGCATTCGACCGCGATGTGGTCCCGACGGGTGTCCTCTGTGATGCCACCCTTCCATATCCGCGTCCTTATCACCCCAGTCGTTCATCTGTAAACACCATTTCCACGAATAAGTAGACTAACAATTTGAAATACCTAAAATAATAATTAAAGCAACTTCAAAACATACCAAAATGACGAAAGGGACACCCAAGGAATATGTGGGACAGGATAAAGCATGGATTTTCATAGGTTCTTTTACGGTAATCAATGGATTGGTACTGGTAAAGGGTTTGGTAGTAAATGCTCACCTAAGAACAGAAATGTAATAAATAAAATTAGCAAATGAATGGTGATAAGCTCATCATGAAAATAATTGAGAAATGTATTTATGAATTCGTCATCGTCAGTATCGGAAGTCTTTCGGCTGCTTTAATATGATGGTCTTCATCATATTATCATCATTAGATCAACAGCTCGCCTTATGGAAGATCTAACTACGATAAAGAGATGTCTATTAAAGTAATAAAAGAAACTTGGAATTTAAATACCTGTGGTTCATGCATGGGCCAATGTCGATCTCTGCCCCAATCTCCGCCGCGGTAGTCTTCACTATCCCACTCTTTGTGTGGATGCATATAACGCTCTCTGTCCATGGAGCCAGAGCGCCCTTCCCACGAATGGTCGCGATGTGGACGTCGGTCGTCGTATCCTTCAAGAAAAATTAAACATTTGTACTTGGGCATGTTATCCGACGGTTTATAAACATAAAGAAATTCTAGGACAGATGTGATAAAGAGTACCCAAAACCGACAAGCATGCATAAAATGTTATGGAGCGAAAGAAGTATATCAGTATCATAGCAAGTGGAAGTCACTGGTCACAGGGAATCCATGTGAAAAAAGGTATGTATGCTTCTTAGTTCACATTGACATGAATGGTTATGGTTAGTAATAATAAGACCACATGAATTGCTTAAAATTCTTACCCATATCAACACCGCGATGGTCACCCATGCGGTCAGCATACATCCTATCTTCATCTTCAGGATACCCTCTGGGTGGACCGGGCATATCGTATCCGGGATCGTAATGTCTATCTCTAGCGTAACCCGGTGACCTGTCGTCGTCCCTAGGACCGTCATCGTAGCGATCATCCATTCTTTCATATTGATCCATACCATGGTCATAGTTACGGTCCATACCCATTTCATAATCACCTCCTTCTCTATCCAAACTACCAATTCTATCTCTTTTACTTGACCTATCCCGTTCGAGCCTATCTTGTTTGCGGCCACCTCTTTCCGAATGTGTATCCTGACGATCTTTAGAAGTAGTTGAATTCTTATCTGTTTCAAGAGCTCTATTAGAAATAGCCGCAAGGGCAGCTAAACGCTCTTCAGGCCTAGGCAGCAGTCTTTCCATAGGCTTGTTAGGTTTTTCAAGACCTTTATCTGGCCCTCTACTACCTAGGCCTCTATCACGACCTCTACGCTTGCCGTCGTCACGTTTACTACCCTCTTTATTTCTCTCACGGCCTCTATCCTTTCTATCGTGTCTATCTTTATCGTCATGCTTTTCTTTCCTTCTCTCTAATGATCTATCTTTGTGTTCACGACCTCTATCACGGTCCCTACTTGGAGATCGTTTTCTATGTCTATCAGTGCTACCTTCCCGTCTTACTTGCTTTTTAGGTGAAACTGGTCTACTTCTCTCAGAACTATCTTTTCGTCTGGGGTCTTTAGGGTGGCGAGGTGATCTAGACCTACCTTTTCTTGGCGATCGGCTGCGTCCGCCTCTGCGTTCCCTCTCTTTTTCGCGCTCCTTTTCTCTATCCTTGTCTCTCTCTTTTTCTTTTTTGTCCTTTTCGCGGTCTTTACTTGAATGTGGAGAAGCACTCTTTTTGTCTCGCTTTGCTGGAGACTTACCATGTTTACCAACAGCCTTTGATAGACTCTTGGATGAAATTGGCGGAGTGCCACCAGATTTCTTTCCTGGTGACAGTGACTTTTTTCCTAAAGCTGTTTTTGTTAGGGGCTTTTTCTTAGTGACATCAGTCTTTTTCAAAAGCCTGTCGTCTTTTTTAACATTTGTTTTTTTTGTTTCACTTCTGGCTCTTTTAGTATCATTTTTTAAAATTTTCTTTTTAGCTGGTGCATCACCATCGGATGAAGAACTAGAATTTCTTTTCAATTTCCCTTTCTTCGTTTTTCGCCTTGCTTCCCTATAAAATAAATACTATGTAAACAACACTAACAATCAGAATAATGTAGAATACATTACAGAAGATAGGATGTGAATGATGTGATCCATCAAAATAGGATACATATGCATTAGTTTTATTTTTAGTATTATCCTTATATATAAACGCGAGCGGCTTTGACGGTAGAAACAAATTAAATTATGCTCAATCGAAAGAGCTTGAAAAAATATCACTTTTGAATCGAGAACATATATCCGCAAAATTCGTATTGTCGCGTATTTTGCATTTAAAAGTGAAAAAATTTCGACAAACAATACTAAAGGCTCAATTTGTTGGTTGACATTTGACAGCTATGCGTTGCGTTTAGAAACTGCAAACATGCTTACAAGTTAGGTTGTTCGTTTTTTTTTTAATAAAAAGCAAGACGAATATTACTGTTTATTTGATGACTTTCCGGTATGTATAATGGTTATTATTTGCATTAAGTTTCGTTTCATATGGATATATAATATACCGGTATAATTATTACATAAATTTGTTTTTAAGCCAGAACGTGCGACAGTCTGTTACGGCTTTTAAGACGATAGCAACACTGCCTAGACGTCAACGACGGCTGTTATTCGAAAATACTTTATCCGGTACTCCAGACGTGATAAAAACCTGTTAAATAGTGTATTGTGTGTGTTAACAATAAAAAATAGTCACCGAACATAGTGCAAAGTGCAAACGCCATCGTAACGTAACGAGATTTGAACTTCAAAGCGTTCCATGGGTATATTGTGTTTAGTATAAACATCGGTCTCTCAGTTGTATTTTAATATTTCAGAATGATTCCAAATATTCTTACATGTCAAGGCACTACTAGCTACCTGGAAATGCAAGTGAAAGCAACCTTGAAGCAGCTGTGATAAACTAATAAGTGAGCGAGATGAAAATGACGTTGTTCAAAGAAACTTTGAGTTAAGTGCCAGCTGACTGTAACTCACTCTAATTAAGTACATTGCCAGTGTGAAACAGTGCAAAAAGCTACAGTGTATTGTGGACATATTTAATAACTGTGCTTTAGACTATGAATCAAATTTGAGGTGTATCGGTGAATTGGAAAGTCAACTGCATAAAGCTAATAAGTTATCTCCGGAGTCAATGTAAGTTGAATATAAGATTAAATATAATAAGATATATAGATAGTATATATGTCGCAGTCAAAAGTGTGAACTGGTCAAAAGAACTTTTAACCGACAAAAACAGGCAAAACTGCTTTTGACTGAGCATGTTGGTCAAAAGTAGTTTTACCTGAAAATCATTGGTTAATAGTAATTGTGTTGTGACTGTTACTATCAGTCAAAAGTACTCGCAGAGATAGGTAGGTTAGGGTTATTTTTTTGCTACGCCCAAAAAACGAAACTGTTCCCAGAGATAGGTAGGTTAGGGTTATTTTTTTTTTGCTACGCCCTAAAAACGAAACTGCTGCCAGAAATAGGTATGATTTTCAGGTAAAACTACTTTTGACCAACATGCTCAGTCAAAAGCAGTTTTGCCTGTTTTTGTCGGTTAAATGTTCTTTGGCCAGTTCACACTTTTGACTGCAACAGGTTGGGCTGGACATATGGCAAGGGAAGGTAAAGATAAGTGGGATAGAGAGGAAGCGGAATGGTATCCTAGAGATGGAAAAAGGAGAGAAGGGAGACCAATAATGAGGTGGTCGGATGACATAAAGAAGCATGCGGGACCTAATTGGATAGGGACGGCAAGGGATAGAGAGCTGTGGAGAGAGCTGGGGGAGGCCTATGCCAAGAAAGCAGACTGAAATAATTATTAAAAAGCAATGACATAAAAATTATTTAATAAAGTTACTAAGGAAAACATATTGAAACTAATTGATATAAATGAAATGTGAATTTATTTAAATGTAATATGTGCTGAAATTTAATTTTTTGGTCAATAAAGGCTATTCTATTCTATTCTATCTCAAGATCTCATGAACCGTGATAACTAGATTATCTAGACAGTTTCAATTTTCACAAATGATGTATTTCTGTTGCCGCTATAACAACAAATACTAAAAACAAATTAAAGAAATATTTAAGCGGGGCCAATGCAATGCTAGGCTGAATATGACTGATGAAATGAGTAAATTTTTATTAATATGTTTTAATATGACATGTTGGTGGCAAACAAGCATACAAGGCTGTTAATGCCGATGGTAAGTGGGAGTTTAGACTAGACCTCTGCTTCTCCAAGGGACTCACATTGCTGACCGAGTAAATTTTTATTAATATGTTTTAATATGACATGTTGGTGGCAAACAAACATACAAGGCTGTTAATGCCAATGGTAAGTGGGAGTTTAGACTAGACCTCTGCTTCTCCAAGGGACTCACATTGCTGACCGAGTAAATTTTTATTAATATGTTTTAATATGACATGTTGGTGGCAAACAAGCATACAAGGCTGTTAATGCCGATGGTAAGTGGGAGTTTAGACTAGACCTCTGCTTCTCCAAGGGACTCACATTGCTGACCGAGTAAATTTTTATTAATATGTTTTAACATGGCATGTTGGTGGCAAACAAGCATACAACTCATACAAGGCTGTTAATGCCGATGGTAAGTGGGAGTTTAGACTAGACCTCTGATTCTCCAAGGGACTCACATTGTTGACCGAGTAAATTTTTATTAATATGTTTTAATATGACATGTTGGTGGTAAACAAGAATACAAGGCTGTTAATGCCGATGGTAAGTGGGAGTTTAGATTAGACCTCTGCTTCTCCAAGGGACTCACATTGTTGACCGAGTAAATTTTTATTAATATGTTTTAATATGACATGTTGGTGGCAAACAAGAATACAAGGCTGTTAATGCCGATGGTAAGTGGGGGTTTAGACTAGACCTCTGCTTCTCCAAGGGACTCACATTGCTGACCGGTTACAAATCTATTACACTCATACTAGGGTTCCGTACCTGAAGGGTAACTAAAAAACGGGAACCTATTAGCGATTCCGACTCGCACTTGGCCGGTTTTTCTTAGTAGGTATATGACATTTATTTCAGTTTTACTTCATTGTCCGTCTGTCTGTCTGTCTGTCACCAGGCTGTATCTCATGAACCGTGATAGGCCTAGGCAGTTGAAATTTTCACAGATGATGTATTTCTGTTACCGCTATAACAACAAATACTAAAAAGTATGGAACCCTTCGTGCGCGAGCACTTGCCCGGTTTGACATTTCAGGCTCCGTCACACAGGCGCGTTTCGCGTGCTGCACGTGAGCGGGGCGCGCCGCTTTTTCATATAAAACGCTCAGGCCCGGCTCTGAAATCGCGCCGGTGTGACGGAACCTTTATTTCAATTTACTCCACTGTCCCTCTGTCACCAGGCTGTATCTCATGAACCGTGATAGCTAGACAGTTGAAATTTTCACACATGATGTATTTCTGTTGCCGCTATAACAACAAATATTAAAAAGTGTTCCGTTCTTGATTGGTGAGTCCGACTCGCACTTATTCAGTTTTTTTTTGTAAACGAATTTCATATTAACGGATAGGCATTAATATTAAAGAATGAAATAGTAGTGATAATTTCCATACTTTGACTTTAGTGCCATGAAGGGTAGGTACAAAAGGGTTCCCTCTTTTGAGATTGGAAAGTGGGCTAGGTTATAAATGCGGCCTTCACAGAACCGATCTGCGACCAGAAAAGTGGGTCAGGTTAGAACTGTGATCCTTATAGAACCAAACTGCAACCAGAAGTAAGTTAGGTTAGAACTGCGACCCTTACAGAACCGAACTGCTACCAGAAAAGCGGATTAGGTTTTTTTAATTACATATTTGTTTTTAGATATATCGGAATAGTAAATTTTTCGAGTTATGATTGTATGTTACGGATTTAAAGTTTTCTGAGATGAGATAGGTTTGTAACCGCCTTGATGAAGGTATGAAGTCTAAAAGTAAATAATTACTTAATTCAAAATGAGTATTACCTATTACTATTATTTATTTTACCCGAGCGAAGCCGGGTTTTCATCTAGTTATTATTTAATTTAGTTTTTAATATCATTAAGTTAGTATAAAGATCAGCTGGTATAATAGTAATACTTACCTACACTTTCATTGTTACAATTCTGACAAACATTTTGATAATATAAAATAATAATCCTTTTGAAATAAATAATTTTAGGGTTGTTTTGTAAACTAGCAACTCTTTGAGAAGATAGCATCAATCTAGATTTCTTACAGATCCTGCCCCGCTATGCAGTTGCAACGCCAGTCAGGGTTTATTTTGTTTAACATTTTTTTAGTTAGAATTATACAGTGTGGAAATTATGTCGGGCCCTGGAGGGAAACTAACTTAAATCCTTAAGTTGGCTCATTTTACTTAAAGGAGACATTCCTTTATTTTTAAAAGAAACAAAACTTCTTTTTGTTTCCGGAATTTCTCATAGCAGAAATCAAATGTCAAGAGGGATTGACTACTGTGTTTCATCAGCCGGGTACTGACTGAGCGAGCAGCCTCGCGAGGCAGCCTCGGACGAATGCCGCGCAACGTTTGCCGCGCGAGGCAGCCTCGGTCAGTAAGTTTTGTTGCACGAGGCTGCCGCGCGCGGAAAAGCCGAGCCACGGTGACGCCTGAGCCAAACATAGAGCGCTCAGTTTAACGTGAAGTCGCACAGAGACCGCGCGTGTAATGAGGCCGTTCATTCGAAAACTGTCGCTTGGTAGCGATATTTATTCATATATATATGAGGAATGAGTTTTTCGGAACTTATGTACGAAATATCATTTGATATTTGCCAGTCGCTTTTTGGTGAAGGAAAACATCGTGAGGAAACCGGACTAATCCCAATAAGGCCTAGTTTCCCCTCTGGGTTGGAAGGTGAGATGGCAGTCGCTTTCGTAAAAACTAGTGCCTACGTCAAATCATGGGATTAGTTGTCAAGCGGACCCCAGGCTCCCATGAGCCATGGCATAATGCCGGGACAACGCGAGGAAGATGATGATATGAGGTCTGCCTAAATACCTGATCCTGTGATTTGGCTTTTTTTCACTCTCGACTTTTCCTTCCTGTAAGATCCTAGCAAGGACTCCATCTTTTTTCTTTAAATCACTTATTGGAATGTTTATTTCTTGGCTTATATTTCTCCACGCATCTTCTCTTAGTCCTCTATTAGTGTAATCGGGACATTTCGCATCCCATAATCGTCTATATTCACCATATAGTTGTATCAATTTAAGGCACTGTTCTTTATCCATGGCGCTAACATGCGCCGAACAAGCGAGGCAAAACACAACCGTCTTGAGTGAGCGCGGCAAACTTACTGAGGCGCCTTTGAGCATGGACAAAAAACCGACAACGCTCGGCTCGGGTCGAGGCGCGCTCGGCCGAGGCCAGACATGCGTTTGCCTCGGGCGAGGCACGTCCTGACTGACCGAGGATTTGCCTCACGAGGCTGCCTCGCGAGGCTGCTCGCTCAGTCAGTACCCGGCTATTGACAATTCTAGTTATCGATGTGATTCCTGCTTATAGTGCTTATCCTTAGTAGACTCTCTCCTAATACTAGACCATGTAAGGACTATCCTAGTAGACGTGCGCGCCGCCGCGGCGCGCCGCCGCCATAAGGAGTCAGCGCGCCGCCGCCGCCGCCGGTAGTTTAAAATTCGCGCCGAGACAAAACCAGCAAGAGAGTACAAATTTAAAGTCAATGGACATAAAGCGCGTGCGACGTGCCTAGCTTTAACGTTCCGACTGTCCCGTTTTTTTTAATCCATTGCTTGATTTATTTTAACCTTTAAATCGATAACGTCCACTATACTGGATATCCCAAGAAAAAAATTCTGCACCAAATATTTAAGCATAGCGTTATTTTCCCCTGGTAGCGTACTTACACTACCAGATAACTACTACTACTAATACTACTTGAATGATATGTTATTTATAAATAAATAACAAAATATTGGGAACCAGTCTGAACATAATATTTTTGTCAAAGTCCTACATAACAGACCGCAGAACTTGCAAGGAAGCATCCGACAGACTGACATTTTACCCATATTTAATTTTTTTTATATGACAGTATTAAGCAGCGTTAAAATAAAACGTGCAATAAGTTACTAACTGGTCTGTTTATTACGTGGCAATATGATTTACATAAAAATGTTTTGTGTTTATGGGTAAAACAAGTGTAAAAAATGTAATGTCCAGTATTTTGCCCGTTGTCGATTACACGGCACTTTTGCTAAGTCCAATATGTTAGACGTTGCCAAGTATGCGAAGAGTAAAATTATTAAATTTTCTGGTAGTTTTTGTGGTAAATAAATTAAATAGAGGGATGTTAGGTGTTTCAAAACATTTTAAAAAGTCATTACTTGCCGTATTACAACGTAATGAACCAAATAGATATAAAAATATTTTTATGGATTTTATTCCGGTGGATGTGGTGTGTGTGTGTGTGTGTGTGTGTTTGTTTCCTGTTTGTGTGTGGATTTGTTTTCATCAAGAGATAGACCAGATTTCATTTTTTAAAGAAATTTGTTAGGAAAATTTTGATAAAAGTGCATGCATTATTGTAAAAACCATTGCACAAATATTTAATTGCTTAAATATTATATCGCGGTAGACCCGTTTGTGCAATTAAATATGTGTACAAAACGCGAGAGTTTAAAGTGTTACATTGCTTAAATGTTACTGCTTCCTAGAATACCCCGCTAAGTTTGATTTAATTTTAAATAAAAGACGTCAATGACTGGTAAAATTTTACCACCTACGAGCTATAAAGTTATTCCAAAAATATAAAAATAATAGGTTTTACTTTAACTCATTACATAAGTTGACATTATCAGCAAGTTCAAGTATAGTTCAATATCAGTAAGTGTATTTCTAATTAAAAAATGCAATTATTCTATATTTATTTTAAAAAATTCGGGCAAGTGCGAGTCGGACTCGCGCACGAAGGGTTCCGTACCAATTAAAAAAAAAAAACAAAAAAAAGCAAAAAAAAAAACGGTCACCCATCCAAGTACTGACCACTCCCGACGTTGCTTAACTTTGGTCAAAAATCACGTTTGTTGTATGGGAGCCCCATTTAAATCTTTATTTTATTCTGTTTTTAGTATTTGTTGTTATAGCGGCAACAGAAATACATCATCTGTGAAAATTTCAACTGTCTAGCTATCACGGTTCGTGAGATACAGCCTGGTGACAGACGGACGGACGGACGGACGGACGGACGGACGGACGGACGGACGGACGGACAGCGAAGTCTTAGTAATAGGGTCCCGTTTTACCCTTTGGGTACGGAACCCTAAAAACATGAATTGGACTAAAAAACCTTATGCACATAAAGTAGGTAGTCTATATTCGGCAACGTCTTTTCATTACGCGGTTATTTACACCGATCCTGGCAACGTCCAACATACTGACATATGTTTTTTTTTTCAAAATTATTATTAGATTTTTCATGATTTTTCTACAATAAACCAAAAAACGATGTAACACAGTTTTTTTGAGATTTTTTCCCTTGTTGATTTAAGAGTTAATCTTGGTTTCTCATTATACGTATATTGAAAAGTTGAAAATCCCACGCCGCCGGCGTTACGCCGCCGCCGTGGATTTTTTCGTGGCGCGCCGCCGCCCGATTTTTTTCGACCGGCGCGCACGTCTATATCCTAGATTGGTGTGAATCTAACACTGTGAAACTAAAACTTGAAAAAATACTAGATAGGATTCCGGACTATGACATAATTCGCGATTATGCTGATTTTATAGCAAAAAGTGATTTTACAGCCAAACAGTGTTACACAGAAAATAATGACCATTTTCTATTACTACAGAGACAATGAAAAATATATATTTAGTACAGATATAGATTTAGATTTTGTTATTCTGAATGAAGGTTAACACTTTTAGGTATATTTTTGTTTAATTCATGTTAAGATAATATACAGGGTGGAAAGGCACGACGATCCTTTCCGGAAATGGGAGATAGTTTAGCCTAAGCTCTATATTTTCTCCATAGAAACTATGTTAATATGGGCAACCGTTTCTAAATTATGACCTTTTAAATATCCACGCAAAAAACTACTTTGTTCTAACCCTAACAGGTGACAGGGTCAATGAACTTACTTGTAAACAATCAGTATTCGACAGGAAATTATGCTAATTTGTTGCCATCTAACCATTTTTAGGTCTGCTTACAGCACGGTAAGAATCATTGCAGGATTTTCGCTTTCTTAGTGGTTCCACTTGTTCAATACTTGAATGAAATAGTTATGTTATTCCTTAATATTAATAATACTAACCACAACATTGTTTACAACGACAGTTCAAATGGTGACATTGACAACCACTCAAAAGTACGCAATCGTCTTATAAATATCTCTGGTTTCCTTGACTGATAAAAAGGTTTTAGTTTCTTAACACGTTTCACAAAATTATTTTCGAATAATTGGAAACTATCTAAAATAATTAAAAATAACAAGTAGGTTGTGTTAGTTGCACCAAATGAACTTGCAAAAATTAAATACTAAGAATAAATCAAGAATAAATACTTCTTCAATACCAAACTAACAAACCTTCTTGCGTGGTAGGAAATAGACAAGACGTCTGATGTTTGAAATTAAATTTTCATTGAACTATACTTATTGAATGTCATATTCTTCAAATAAAAATGTTAGATGCTCGTGGCTATTTAAATTTGTGGGGCTGTGTAAAAGATATGGTGTACCAAACCAAACGGAATGTGAAACTGCGGACGAAATGAGACAAAGGCTAATTGGTGCTTTCTGCGGAGGATAAATGACGAAGAGCATACACTTTATCGCATGTGCATCGACATACTCGGGTACGGGCTGCGGCGGCGTTGTAATACACGGAGGTACATTTGAACACCGTATGTGAAAAGAAGATAGTATTAAATATTGGAAAAAAGTAATTATCTAAGAAAGTAATAAAATTGTTTGTAATATTTTTGCATGCATTTGATTTATTTGACATTTATGCGTCATTCATACATCATTGCGATACTGTCAACGATCGGAAAAAAGTGTAAAGTCCCGAGCTTTCCCGACGGAGATCCTTAATCTAGCCGTCATGTGCACATGCTATAGGGTTATCACCACAGTTAAAAAGTAGTATTTTTGCAATTTTTATTTTTTACTCAATTAACGATTCTTACCATTACCAATAGTCTCTGTATCACTTAAACGACCTAATACTTCCGGGAAGGATCGTCGTGCCTTTCCACCCTGTATTATACACCGTGTTTTTATTGAATTCCGTTAAGGCGCTCTTATACTCGAGTTTTACGTTTTCAAGGGGGTGAAGCAGACGCGTGGTAGAACGGACAGGCGGGGCGCCCCGCGCGGCGCACCGCACCATGCCCGCGTAGCACGTCTACGTCCTTATTCTGACGACATCGGTATTCTGAATTGTCAGTTCCGGGATTTTTAGTTCGGCAATTAATATTGAATAAGATTTATTAGTAAATTCGAATTTTGATGAGTACTTAATGAAATTAAAAACCGGACAAGCGCGAGTCGGACTCGCCCACTGAGCCCACCGAGGGTTCCGTACTTTTTAGTATTTGTTGTTATAGCGGCAACAGAAATACATCATCTGTGAAAATTTCAACTGTCTAGCTATCACGGTTCGTGAGATACAGCCTGGTGACAGACGGACGGACGAACGGACGGACAGCGGAGTTTTACTAATAGGGTTCCGTTTTACCCTTTGGGTAGGGAACCCTAAAAATGGTAGGTAAGACGGTGAGGTCGGTGAGTGTACCTAAATAATTATTAATTATATACAATATGAGTGTATACTTGACTGATCATGTTTTTGTAAAAATCGATTTCGACTGGCAAAACATATTATTTTTTGGCAACCGGGTTTTTTAACCTAATTAGATTAGACCCCGCTGAATCCGAAATTGCCGGTTGCTTGATCGAATTCTTGACTGGAAGTGAGATAGTTGATATTAAAGGTCCCTTTTTTTAGTTTTTCGTAAATACCTAACTCTTAAACGGTGGCGCATAGCAAAAATTTTCTTAAACATAAGTAATCTGCATAAAATTGCCTACATGAAAGATTCCGTACAATTTTTCGCTAGGATCAATATTCAAAGAGATATTAAGGCGGGAAAGTTAATTATAATCAATTTTAAAGTCCCTTTTTAGTTTTTTGTAAATAACTCGTAAACGGCGTCCCATAGCAAAATAGGTTTTTATGAATAAATAATCTCCATAAAATTTTCTGCAAAAAATATCTGAACACTTTTCTCTAGGATCAATATTTAAAACGATATTAAAGGAAGAAAGTTAATCACAATCAGTTCACAGGTCGCTTTTTTTTCGTAAATAACTCGTAAACGGTGCCCCCGTTGCAAAAAAATATTATACACAAATATTGAACATAAAATTGTCCACAAAAAAGGTTTTGTACACTTTTTCGCTACGATCAATATTTAACCCATTCAGGGCCAGCGACTCAGCGTATGGGTCATGCTCAAACAGTTCCGCAGGGCCAGTGACTCACATGTGAGTCTTGAATAAATTCTGATTTAAACTTAAACGAAACGTAATTTGATGTAATAACGTAAGTATCATATAAGCTAACAACCATTTCTACAAGGTATATTAGGTTAAAAAATTATAAACACGTATTTTTTAATGAAAACAGGGTCTAGAATATTCAAGTTTGGTTTACTATCAGTGCAATATAGTAAATATACTGAAATTCTAGATACATATGCGATGCAAGCAAACAGAAAAATCCATATTTAAAAAATACAAAAAATATATATATTTCAGAAGTTATTGACATGGCTCAAGGTATGGGTCACCGTGGCCTGGCGCTACTTGTAAAAACTACTAATGTTTCCGTAGCAGGCTAAAATAAACTTTATTGGCTTGTTTTAAAGCTTATTTCATGTTGAAGCTATTTGATATTGTACCATTTTACAACCGATTACTGTTTGGTAAGCCACATTTTGTAGGAACCAAACCGTAGTATAATAATATTTTGTTTTGTATAAGGGGTAAGGCAACTAGGATTTTCTCCCACTGTACTTTTATGTCATAATATTTGGTGATCGTTGTATTGTATCTTAGGCAATTACCTACTAACAATGATGTTAAGGTTAATTTTTTTTTTCGTTTCAATATAAAACAAGGCGGTTGAAACAGTCATCACTAACTAATATGTATTGGATTACAAATAGTTTGTGACAAATATTTACAAGTTCTTTAAAACGTCGTGGTTTCTACGGCAGATTAGAAAGTAAGTACTATAATACATTTTAAGTTCTCTATTGTTACTAATATAATGGCGTTTACCAAAACAAAGATAAATG
This sequence comes from Cydia splendana, assembly GCF_910591565.1. Lineage (NCBI taxonomy): Eukaryota > Metazoa > Arthropoda > Insecta > Lepidoptera > Tortricidae > Cydia > Cydia splendana. The sequence goes on from NC_085964.1 coordinate 6,921,933, forward strand.
ACCGACCAGGTGTAAGCTTATCGGACCCACTTGGACAATAAACAAGGAATGCATCCGAGCGGCGGCGGCGGTATTATTTTTCATGTGGTATTTGACGTATTTGTCACAAGAGTTCAAGAAGTGATTCATCCCATCCCCCCTATTAGAGATGTATTTTGGAGTAACATGGGAAATAAATATTATTTAGTCACGATTTATTCGTGGGCGACTTTATACTCCTCCTGTGCTGTTGTGATTTCGTATTTTGTGACCATGGCTATGGATTACCGGAATTTGAACCCGCCTAACCAAACTGCAATAAGTAATTAGTTTTTTTTGATAGGCACAGAAAAACGGTGGTTAGTAAAAATGTTGCATAATGCTGTTCAACTGGCCGGCTTCATAAGCGGCGATTTATTTACCGTGCGCGCCAGGCTCGAGACCCATAAGCTGAGTCATACGTTTTAGCTAAAAACGGTTTGTATGGTGGCCCGGCGTATTGTGTACGCTCAGCGGTTCGTGGCCATGAATGGGTTAATGAGGGTAAGTTAATTATAATCAATTTCCAGGTCCCTATTTTAAGTTTTTCGTAAATGACTTGTAAACGGTGGCCCATAGCAAAATAGGTTCTTAATGTTAATTAACCCCCCTTGGCTAAAAAGTGGCCTCCATGTTTAAAATTCATTTGTTTACGTAAGATGTCCGTCTTTGTGTCACGAATTTACATGTGTGTACCAAATTTCAACTTAATTGGTCCAGTACTTTTGAAGAAAATGGGCTGTGACAGACGGACAGACAGACAGACAGTCGCACGAGTGATCCTATAAGGGTTCCGTTTTTTCCTCGGAGTAATTAACAATGGAGCCGCCATTAACAGGCGTTCCCCTCTGTCGAAAAAAGGCGGCCAATGGTCAACCATATGTCAACCATATGTATGGACTGACGTTTATCTGACATGACGTACCTATACATTTGACGTGCCCCTCCCCCGCAAAAAACGGCAGACTATTTTGTACCGAAGATTTTAGACATGGCGTCTCCGTTGGTTATATCCTCTAAGGTTTTTTCCTTTTGAGGTACGGGACCCTAAAAACTAAAAAAAGTGACATGTGAATTGATTGTAATGAACTTTCTTCCTTTAATATCGTTTTAAATATTGATCCTAGAGAAAAGTGTTCAGATATTTTTTGCAGGAAATTTTATGTAGATTATTTATTCATAAAAACCTATTTTGCTATGGGACACCGTTTACGAGTTATTTACAAAAAACTAAAAAGGGACTTTAAAATTGATTGTAATTAACTTACCGGCTGCTTTGTCTTTTTAAATATTGATCCTAGCGAAAAGTGTTCTACATGTTTCTTGTAGGAAATTTTATGTTTATTATTTATGTGTAAGATTTCTTTTTGCTATGAGTCATACTTTTAAAATTATTAACGAAAAAATAAAACCAAGGAACCTTAGAATTTATTATAATTTCATTTCATTTCATTTCATTTATTGAATGCCAACCATGGTATTACAAGGTGTTTACATACTATAATAATAACATTATAAAGTACAGCATGGACCCTGCTAGGGCGTGACAAATCTTAAAATATAACTTAACCTAGGAAAAAAAATTAAAATTTACACTTAAAACTAATACATATTTTCACTTTCCCTCTTTATTATCTTTTTAAATATTGATCCCTGCTAAAAATGTACAGAATCTTTTTAATTGAAAATTTTGTGTAGATTATTAGTTCATTTTTTTATATTGGCCACCGTTTACGAGTTATTTACGAAAAACTAAAATAAGGGCCCTTTAATATCACATATCTCACTTCCAGTCAAGAATTCGAGTCTTTCACTATCGGCCTCATCTCAAAACTCAAAGTCGCTCAACGAGCTATGGAGAGGGCTATGCTCGGAGTTTCTCTACGTGATCGAATCAGAAATGAGGAGATCCGTAGACGAACTAAAGTCACCGACATAGCCCACCGGATTAGCAAGCTGAAGTGGCAATGGGCAGGCCACATTGCACGCAGAGAAGATGGCCGATGGGGTCGAAATGTGCTCGAGTAGAGACCACGGACTAGCAAGCGCAGCGTAGGACGTCCACCCACAAGATGGACAGACGATCTTGTTAAGGTCGCCGGAAGACGCTGGATGCGGGTCGCTTCCAACCGGCACGTATGGAGGTCCAAGGGGGAGGCCTATGTTCAGCAGTGGACGTCTTATGGCTGAGATGATGATGATGATGATGATTTATGTGTAAGATTTGTTTTTGCTATGAGTCATACTTTTCAAATTATTAACGAAAAAATAAAAACAAGGAACCTTAGAATTTATTATAATTAACTTTCCCTCTTTATTATCTTTTTAAATATTGATCCCTGCTAAAAATGTACTTAATCTTTTTTATTGAAAATTTTGTCTAGATTATTAGTTCATTTTTTTATATTGGCCACCGTTTACGAGTTATTTACGAAAAACTAAAAAAAGGGACCTTTAATATCACATATCTCACTTCCAGTCAAGAATTCGATCAAGCAACCGGCAAATTCGGATTCAGCGGGGTCTAATTAGGTTGAAAAACCCGGTTGCCAAAAAGTAATATGTTTTGCCAGTAGAAATCGATTTTTACAAAAATGTGACCAGTCTAAATTATTCAATTTGATTAATTTTATAGCCTTTTAAAATATGTTTACACAATTTATCAATCGTGACTGAATTCCGGATTGGTTAGATGGGTGTGTGCCTTTGCTGCCCAACTTGTTATAAAATGACAATATGACGGACGAATGTCTGAAATGTCACCGTATTTAAGAATTATTTTGCTTTTCTTCGTAAGTATGTTGAAAAACATTGTGTGTATAACATATTTGCATATTTATACTGTGATTACCCATTTTATGAAACGTCCGCTAAACTAGCACAGGTCCGACGCTGACAGTGGTCACGGGCGTACTGGCGTGAGGAATAGGCGCAAGGTATTGCCGCGTAGGGTGTAATTTAGTAGGCAAAATGTTGAATTCATCAAATGATGAATGAAAAAATTAACGTATCGATAAAAGGACAAGCAATAATGAAGATTTACTTAAAAGCTATCGACTGAAGTAAGTTTCATATACATTTTCGTCCTAGTACTTCTAACATAAGGAAATAAAGACAGTGTTAGGCATGTTTTCAACTTAAGATTCTATCGAGAAAATAATGAGCCGTGTTTCTGACAAGCAATAACGTAGTTCAAGGACTGAAGTTATACATACTAGAAAATAATGCATGAAATCCTTGTAAAAGTCTGCAAATATGGTGACAAAAAAGTGCATTTTACTACACACCGCGCCTTAACTTCGGGGTATGGTTAAGTACGTTTAAGAGAACTAAATTACATAGTTAATTTTCAAAAAAAAAATTTTTCTTGCTTTTTTTTAATAAAAATTAGTTTCAAAAGTAATTAAATGTAGCATATAGCGTTGTTGTAACACGGGCATTACATTTAAGTCTACCAAACAATTGAAATCTGTGACATATCAATATCATTTCGAACATCAATCAACCGAGATTGTACTTAAGTTTAATAGCAAATGTATGAACTCATTCTAAACACTAATCAATATGTAAACCGGCCCTAAGGCAAGTGTACATGCTTGTCGAGGCCTTATAGGAAAAAAATAAATTATTGATTATCTCGAAATGGAGTTAATTAGAATACCGGTGTCTTTGAGAAAGTTACTTGATTTAAGCTCAGGAATGTACCCTTGAAATTAACGGAAATCAAAAAAAAATCGAAAAGTCTAATTTAATTACCTTAACAATGTCGTGTTAAGAGCCCATCAACTTGCGCACTAGCGCCACTGCTAAATAATCGTGATTATTTAAATTTAGCGAACTCAAAACAAAAACGGCCGTTTTAACTTTGGACGCATAGATCGACGAATCCAACAACATAAAAACTAGTCTGATGTATTCAAAAGGAACTTAAATACAAAATACAGTCCGTAGCGGCCCCCTTTTTTAAATAGCTATCGTTAAATTTAAATAATCATGATTATTTATCAGTAGCGTGCGCTAGTGTACACGTTGATGGGCTCTTAAGTGACAAATACTTATCGATAGTCGATAAAACAAGTAGTCAATCCCTCATTTGACATTTGATTTCTGCTATGAGAAATTCCGCTCCTTGGTCATAATGTCATAGTTTGAAGTTTAAAATAACACTTGCACAGTCTATGGCATAGACTATCACAGAATACATAATAGTACTACCGTACAGAAAGGACACTTCCTACAAAGCCGAAGTTTGACAGTGATTCAGGGTTGAATCGTGCTATCCCTTTCTAATGTGTGGCACTATCCCTTTCGGCTATTTAGGGTTGTCAATATTCAAGTGATCATCTAATCTGTGGTTGTGCACGCAAAAGGATGTCAAGTGGGGCACTTATTAACCCAACCCAAATAATTGCTCGGAGCAATGCTGAGCTGAACAGAGCCGAGTTTACCCGAAGTCAGGAGTGTCTCCCCACTACTACTATCAAAATTGTTATCTATCTATCTTAGTCTAACTCTATCTGACACTCTGAAATATGCAGAAATTCCCAAATGCACCCAACATCATTTTTAAGTTTAAGGTTCCATGCATGTTGACTATGTAATAAGTATTTTGATCATGACATATCTGCATTTAAGAGCTAGAGCTATTTTTATTGCATTTTTTTTCTGATGAGCTAAATTAAAACATTATTTTCTCACCGTCCAGAGGAAGAGGAAGATGAGCTGCCATCAGATGACGAAGAAGAGACACTTGAAGAGCTGGAGCTCCTCGAAGACGAGGAGCTCGACACGGGCTTCTTTTTTTCTTTCCGCATATCTTTTCCAGATTCCATCTTTAACTGCAATTCGAGTTCACGCTGAAGCTGGAGCCTTCGTTTCTCCAGCTCGTCTGTGTCCACACATTCTAGGTCATTTTGGTCCCAGTTGTCAATTTCACCATCGGGACTGCGACCCGACCGCACGACTACAGCCGAATGAAGCCTACTTTTAGCATCATCTTTCACTAATCGTTTTTGTTCACTGTCTTTATTAGCCGCCCGCTGCTTTGAAGGGCTAATCAATGTGTGTGTGGCAGCAAATTTGCAACTTTTACCGTAAGCGCAACTTCCGTGTTGTGCCCACTGTCTACAATGTTCACTTGTTTTTTTTGCACTAGTTTTCTTGGTTCCGAGACGCTCGAAAACACTAGGTCTGTTGGCTAGGTCCTTCGTTTTCGGAATTTCGACAGTAATTTTTCTTTTGCCTTGTTTTGACATTATAAAGGAAAAACATTGGTCTCACTTTGAAACGGAATTAAAATAAAAGATATTCCCCGGCGTCCGAAAATCGCCATTCGCCATTGTTGATTTGGTTATATTTTTAATTTGATGACAATAGACAAGGAATCGTTCTACAATAGGTGTAGAAATTCAGCGGTTCCAACGGTGTCTCAAACAAACTAATGTCGTTCCTTTACACGCACATCAAGGACAACTTTTTATAAAATCCGTATACGCTCTAATATTGTTGATTTGGATTCCCATATTGTTAACACAGAACTCGCGCTTCAGTTCCAGCGTTTAAAACTTCAATTTTATTTTATAAAAGTATTAATATACTTGTACAGAACATTTACAATGTTTTGCTGGAACGATTTTCGCGTACATTGGCTTGCAACTGCATGCGTGCGTCAAAAAAAGTTATAACTGTCACATTCATTCATTGTCATATTGACATTCTGTACAGAATAGAGAATAGCGTTATTTGTCGGCTTGTAAAACTTACATATTTCTGATTAATTTGTGACCACAATCTAGGAAAATGCCTTTACTTGATGGTAAAGAGATCGAAATATTTTTTGTAAGTATCCGCTATGATATATTATTTTTTTATACGATATTTTGTTCGTTGTAACCTAGTTTTGTATAACGCTAGGTTATTGGAGTTGATCCGTGGCTATATTGGCTATTAGTACCAAAAGTCTACTCTAGAATCTAGATAGATCTAGCTACTTGTCGGAGTAATTCTATAAACTATATTCTTATTATCAGCGTAATAAATAAATACTTGGGTACAATGTTACACATATCAACCTAGCCTAGCCCCAAACTATTATAAGCAAAGCTTGTATTGTACAAGGTGACGAAATGCTCACTTATATAGATAAATATATACTAAGTAAGATACATATATAACACCCATAACTCAGGAACATCAGGATCATCAGGATTCATGATAAATACACATAAGCAGGGTCAGTACCAACTAGGCTAGGAGGCTGTTAATGATGATGATGATGGCGACCTTAACTTATCATTGCGACTTTAATATTTGGAAACTACCATTAATCTTTAATTATATTATGATTTAATAATTGAATCTTTAATTATATTATGATTTAATAATATTAATATTAGAATTTGACTTTCTTTCAGAGTGATGAAGACTTACCATATGAAGAGGAAATATTAAGGAACCCATTTTCAGTGAAACATTGGCTTAGATATATAGAACATAAAAAAGGTGCACCCAAACATGAGATTAATATGATTTATGAAAGAGCTCTGAAGGAGCTGCCTGGGTCCTTCAAACTGTGGTACAATTACCTAAAACTCAGAAGGGCACAAATAAGAGGCCGCTGTATAACAGACCCTTGCTATGATCATGTGAACAATTGCTTTGAAAGATCATTGGTCTTCATGCACAAAATGCCAAGGATTTGGATGGATTACTGTACTTTTTTGACTGATCAATGCAGGATAACAGTCACAAGAAAAGCATTTGACAGTGCTTTGCGGGCATTGCCAATTACCCAGCATCACAGGATATGGCCTCTTTACTTGAGTTTCCTAAAAAAACACAACATTCCCGAAACAGCTGTAAGAGTGTTTAGACGTTATTTGAAGTTAAGCCCTGAAGATACAGAAGAGTATATTGACTACCTAATTTCAATTAATAAACTGGATGAAGCTGCAGTCAAACTGGCACAAATAGTGAACAATGAGAATTTCCAGTCTAAACATGGCAAATCAAACCACCAAGTATGGAATGAGTTGTGTGAATTAATTTCTAAAAATCCAGACAAAATTCATTCACTAAATGTGGATGCTATTATTAGAGGAGGTCTGAGGCGCTATACAGATCAGCTGGGACATTTGTGGAACTCTCTTGCTGATTATTATGTAAGAAGTGGCTTATTTGAAAGAGCCAGAGATATCTATGAAGAAGCTATTCAAACTGTGACTACTGTTAGAGACTTCACTCAAGTTTTTGATGCATATGCTCAATTTGAAGAACTAAGTTTAAGCAAAAAAATGGAAGATGTTGCAAAAAAACCAAACCCATCTGAAGATGATGATATAGATTTAGAATTGAGACTTGCCAGATTTGAATACTTGATGGAAAGAAGATTACTGCTCCTCAATTCAGTTCTTTTAAGACAAAATCCGCATAATGTGGCTGAATGGCATAAAAGAGTCAAACTTTATGAAGGAAAACCACATGAAATTATTGACACTTACACTGAAGCTGTGCAGACAGTAGACCCAAAACTTGCAGTTGGAAAACTGTACACTCTATGGGTTGGTTTTGCTAAGTTTTATGAAGAAAATGACCAAATTGAAGATGCAAGATTAATTTTTGAGAAAGCAACACAAGTGAGCTATGCAAAAGTGGATGACTTGGCATCAGTTTGGTGTGAATGGGCTGAAATGGAAATCAGACATGAAAATTATGAAGAAGCACTTAAACTAATGCAAAAAGCAACTGTGCTGCCCAGCAGGAAAGTTGCTTATCATGATGATACAGAGACAGTCCAGATGCGTTTATACAAGTCATTGAAAGTTTGGTCTATGTATGCAGATCTTGAAGAAAGTTTTGGTAGTTACAAGTCCTGCAAAGCTGTTTATGACCACATTATTGACTTGAAAATTGCTACTCCACAGATAATAATAAATTATGGTCTCTTCTTAGAGGAGCATAATTATTTTGAGGAGGCATTCAGAGCTTATGAAAAGGGCATTGCACTTTTCAAATGGCCCAATGTATATGATATTTGGAATACATATTTGACAAAGTTTTTGAAAAGATATGGTGGCTCTAAACTTGAGAGAGCAAGAGATTTGTTTGAACAATGTCTGGAACACTGTCCTGCAGAGTTTGCAAAGTCTATTTTCCTGTTGTATGCAAAATTAGAGGAAGAACATGGCCTGGCTCGACATGCCATGTCAGTTTACGAGCGCGCAACCACTGCAGTTTTACCAGAGCAAATGTTTGAGATGTTCAATATATACATTAAGAAAGCTGCCGAAATTTATGGCGTCCCTAAAACACGTCAAATATATGAAAAGGCGATTGAAACTTTACCAGAAGAAAAAGCGAGAGAAATGTGTATTTGTTTCTCTGAAATGGAAACTCGACTTGGCGAAATTGATAGAGCTCGAGCTATATACGCACATTGCAGCCAAATGTGTGATCCTAGAATAACTGCCGACTTTTGGAATACATGGAAAGAATTTGAAGTCCGCCACGGTAATGAGGATACAATGCGTGAAATGCTTAGAATAAAGAGAAGTGTACAGGCCACATACAATACTCAAGTGAATATGATGTCTGCTCAGATGTTAAGTTCTGCCGCACAGGCAGCGGGCACAATTTCCGATTTGGCACCAGGAATGAAGGATGGCATGAGAATGTTAGAAGCCAAGGCAGCTGAAATGGCTGTTGCAAACAAAGGAAATATTATGTTTGTGCGGGGTGAAACACAAGGTCTCAAGGAGAGTGCAGATAAGGTGGTCAATCCTGACGAAATTGACATTGATGAGGATTCTGGAAATAGTAATGATGAAGATGATGATACTGTATCGGCTCCAGTTCAGAAGAAAGAAATACCAGCTGCAGTATTTGGAGGGCTAGTACCTAGTACTAGTAAAGATAGTGATTAAGAAATTTTCGATTCTTGTTCATAATAATAAATCAATCATTTAATTATAAATTCCTACATATCGAGCTTTCATTTACAACATCTAGTAATTGCACTAGTTATCATTATATTATCTACTGAATATAGTGGAATAAACTTAAAAAAAATATGAAGTACCTAAGTTGTGTATGCAAGGCTAAGCCATTTTAATTTTTACAAGTTTGTAGATTAATGATCGAGTCAAATTACCCATAATAATTAAAGTGCGTTTCATTGTAATCACAGTACCTATTGAATTCTTAAATATTTTATTGAACACCTAAATCTAGGAGTAAAACTTCACATACTATGATGTGACTACGTTAGTTATGAATCAATTGACTGCATTGGTGGTGTAAAAGTATGTACAAAGAATTTAATTTCAGTACCATTTTGTACCTTGTCACAGTGACAATCAATCTGTACGTCGCTAGACGTCGAACCTATCTCTCTATAGCACAGAAAATGGATCACTATGTATGTAAACTTCCATAATAGTGACCCATTTTCATTGTCCCTAGAGACAATGAAAATGGGTCACTGTTATAACTTAGTGATTTATGTCAGAATCAATTAGACAAAATAAAATGCACTAATGTTAATAGTACACTTCCTGTATTAATGAGATTGTTCAGTACATAACATAAAGTATGAAAAACATAATCTTTCAAATTATATCTCTTGGTGGTGTGATAAAATGCAATGAATTTGAATACATGCTTTGGTGTTGAGAATAATTCAGAATACTGATGTCATTGTGTACACCTCCAAACATAATAAGTTCACCATTTCCTTTAACAAGTGAATACATGACAAGTTCTTCTGGGGCTCCAGTGGTTTCCCCTAGTCGCGGACACAACCAGGAAACATAATTAAATGAGTTGCCATTTAACACAGTGGATATGTCAAGAACATGCATTGTCAATGTGTTTCGTTTAATCTTCTTCACAGCAGGTTGCCTCTGGGGATTTTCGGCTACAGCCGGGGGTTCTTCCCTTCTGTTTTCAAGATGGGCAATTTGTCTTTGATTGATTAGATCATTTTCTGGGGGTGCACTGTTTAAGCTGTTGTCACAAGCAAATGCTGCCATCCTGTATTTGTTAGCTTCTTGCAGTTGTCGAACTATCTTCATACCTTTATTCTGAAATAGAAAAATTAACTATGTTAAATATTTAACTTAACAATTTTATATTTTTTTAGTTACTTAATAGATATCTTACCTTGTTTTTGTTTCTTCTCAAAATAGATTCTTTCCTACCTAAGTCTAAGGCACTGCCTGACGGTTTTGTGTCTGAACTTGGACCAGCAGCAGCATTATTAGCGTTTGAACTAGCATTTTCATCACTAGCATTAAATATAGGAATTCTTCCTTGTTCATGACTAGGACCTGCAACTGGCTCATTACTTTGATTCAGCTGTTGTCTGGCAGCATTCAAAGCCTGTCTTGGTAAGACCCCTCTCCTTCCATTTATATTTTGGTCTCTGTCCAATGGCCTTTGTAAACTTTGTTCCACTCTCACTGACACTGGAGCACCTTCAGGTCTGCTAAGAGCCGAGAGCCTTACAGCTGATGTCACTAATGGCTTGGCACAGTTCCAACCATACCGTGTCCTGCTTAAACTGACTATCTTATCTCCAACCCTACATGCAGGATTACACCATATGTTGGCTGCGGCCCATTCTTTATTTTTCACAGCCAGCTCCTTCCATGTCCATGTTGGGCCCTTCATGGTTAATATCCAGCAATCACTGTACACAAACCGATTGTGTAAGGTCTGCACCCCTCCTAACAACATCACTTTATCTGAGTCCAGAGGCACAAGTGATTGGGCATACCTGGGAGAAGGCCTAGGCTTGGTTGTTGCTTGTTTTTTCCAGTTTAGAGTGGTAAGGTCTAGCACCCACACATCATTTGAGCATTGAATTTGATAATTTTGTGCTGGTGACATTACAAGCCCTCCAAAGACAACCATTTCATTATCCCGAATGCAGGCAGAATGTCCTGCCATTGGAGGCGGACTGTTGGTGGCGTTAATCAAAATCCACTTATTAGTGCTGACACAGTAAAAATGAATATCATTAAACATGGTAACATTTTGATAGTACTGTGAGAGTGAAGGATATGTCCACCCACCAAACACAATGAGGAAATCTTTATAGCTGACCATAGATGTGTATGCTTTTGGCACTGGATATGTTCCAGTAGCAAGTGGCCTCACCCACTGCCTCTTGGACAAGTCGAACCTCCATAAATCATTAAATGAAGTGGCGTTGGTGGTGCAGCCTCCAAATATGTACATGTTATTATCAAGTATACAAGCAGCATGGGAGAATCTTCGTGTTATGGTTGGTAACAGATCTGTGGGTGCTATTTTCTTCCATAATATGTTAAATTCTCCTACAGCTTTAACCAGCTTCATCGACGTTTTACGCAAGACATCTGTAAGAAAACAGCATCTTAACATGAACAATGTTTCATACTAATACCTATGATCAAAACTTCAGTACGTTATTCCTGCTAGATAAATTATCTTTAATGAAATAACTTACTCTCTGCACAGTTGTACCATCTTTTACAAACAGTTTTACAATTCTTTAGATCTTTGTAAGGTGGCAAGAGACCTAAAATAAATTCTAACACTTCGTCTGGGAGGTCTTCAATTGTACTCCTCAATGTTTGGTGTCGTAAAGATTGATGAATAACATCCATAATTTTTTTATTTATTTTTACTTCACTCAATTGTGATTTGTAATAATATTTCTATTGTTTTCGTATCATTTAGTCTTTGTTTTCCTCATAAAAGTACTAGAGGAAATGGAATTTGATACAGAAAACGACAACATTGTCAGGTTTGACATTTGATATGGACGTAATAAACGTAGCGTTCAGAACTTCAGAATTTAAATACCTATCACTAGAAATCAAACTATAATTCACAATTCGATACATGAGAAGAATTTATTTATATTATTATATTATGAGTGAAATTTGTATCACACGTTTTTAAATATATTTTAGGTTTTAATTTCAGTTACACAAATAATAAATATGCTAAATGTTCTGAACAGATACGTTGTTTCAGTTGCAATTAAAAACGCCTACATCAAAGTCATTAAAAAATATACGGGTATGCGCATTACTGCGTATATGCTGCGTATAGTATGTAAATGTATTATCTGTACACACTTTAGCTTCTTTAAACCGGGAATTTCAAGTATCTTGTAGCACATGAGTTATTTATAATGTGTTAATCAAATAATTAATAAATGATAATATGTCACATGGTTATATTCACGAATAGTGTAATAACATTGTAATACATAGTGCTTAAAGTAAATAAACTGTTTTGGGTGTGACAGTAGTTGACAGATAACCTATTACGACCACAGTTTGGCCGCAATTATTAGACCTAAAATTGGATATTATTGAAAATAAGCAATGCAACTTCAAGCTAGTGCGTTGCTTGATAAGCTGAAGCATTGCCAAAAGGCATTATCGTTTAGTGAGTTGCAGTTAACTACATCTCAAAAGGTTTGTTGCACTGATTCTATAGATGATGTTCCATTGAGTTTGCTATCATTGTTGATAAACATTATGTAGGTCAAGATCATTAAACTGGTTTTTCAACTAAATCCTTAAAAATTACTGGTGTCTGAGTTATGTTTAGGGACACTCATTAAAAACTATTGCCAGTATTATTTTGGTTGCCCTTAATCAATGGAGTTGAACTTTTCTAGTATATTAGTGGTTAAAGGCTAAATTCTACATTGCGTCGAAGAAAATTGAATCTCCTGTTTCATTTATCCACATCAATTATTTACAAGCAACGTTTTTTAAAATGGTTAAGAACCTTTGATTTGTAAAAATAGATATTATTTAACTTATTAATTGAAATATTTTTACCATTACTACTTATTTAAAATAAGACTAAATAAAATAGTGGGGATGACAAAAATATCAAATAACTTTAGTAGCATTGTTATATGAGATTATGATTTATTTCAGGTTGTATTATGGAGCCTAGGAGTAGTGGGCACAAGTGCTGTAGTAGTTGGGATATTGTCCCGATACTTAGCAAGGAGGAGAGCAAAGCCCATACTGAACCCTCGGATACAAAGGGCAATAAACAAGAGAATCTCTAGGATGAGGAGTCCCAGCGGAGGTAACTACTGTCTATTAAAAATTTGCTATAAAAATTACATTAAATATTCAAACACTCCGTCTTACTTATTTGTATTGCATATTGGTGAATATTCATACCCCCTTTTACTTTATTATCATCTGAAATCAAACATCAAACGTTTATTCAGCAAATAGGCCACAAAGGCACTTTTACATGTCAAATTTTTACAAGCAATAAAAAGAACCAAAAATTACAAAATGCAATTACAAATATGGAATTAATTAAATATTAGATACTTTATTAGAGATGTATACAGTCTCTAAATATTTAGATAACTTGTTTACTGAAAAAGTTAAACTCTCACCAAGCTAACTTTACACAAACTTAGCAGTAAGAATGCATCCTTATAAGCTACTTGATGTAACAGTTGGCATTAAAACAGTGTGGTCCAAGCACTATTTCTCATTTAACTGGATGGTTACATTCAAATATAATTTTAAAATACATATTTGATGTCTGTTATGTGTAGGAATGGGATCAGTTGCAAGTAGTGGAGGCCGTAGCAGTCCACTGGGTTTTAGCGAGCGGCTGTCACTAGCTTCAGGTTCTATTGGATCAGGAGGAGGAGATGCTGCCCCACTTTCGCCACAGCAGCTTGGTGTTATGGGTAAGTCATTTGTATTTTGTAACTAATTTTAGAAGAATAATTGGAAATTACAAATGTGCTAACCTTGGAATACACTACTTATAGTTGAATAAATTGTCAGTTTTAACGCCATCTCTTAATGAGTAGCTAAATTAGAGTATCAGTAAATGTATTCAGTATTCAGAATTTTTTGCTTGCAGTACAGTGTATACACATTTTCTTGAATTACTTACCTATTATGATACAAGTACTATGTAATAGAAGTTATTCAGAATTTGTACATAGGTGTGAAAATTAGTATCCACTGCAGAATTTTCTGATAACTGAAAGGTGTGCTTAGTTTAGATTTGGTTTTCCAGAAGGAATGTTATGGTTGCATTTATCACATCCATGACATGGCAAAGGAAAGACAAAACATCAGCTCTACCAATGGGACAGTGTAAGAGAGCTGAATGTTTTATCTTTGCCTCATTATAAAAAGCGCTATCATGTACCTACATTATCGTTTGTTTGAATTCAGTGCAAAAAAGTAAAAAACTTTTAGAGTGGGGTTATATTAAATAAATTACAGCGCCATCTCTTGTTGAGTAGCCAAACGTAGTTCAGAATTGGAGCGCAATGTCATTTATTAGTATTTTAATAATTGAACAGATGGCGCTTATTTCATTATTTGTACAAGTTTGAAAAATTGTGGGCATTGTGACTTATGAATATTATGATAAGTAGGATGAATAAACTAAAGATTAATAATCTGAAATAAGTAAATATTATTCAATTACTTTTGTCTAAAGTACTTACGGTATGTGCATTTTGAGAAATATGAATTGCACAGGTAATATAAAATAAATACCTACGTAAATAGTATTACCTGAAAATGTTGACAATTTAGGAGCCACCCAACGGTATATTATCATCCCTGTGGAAGGCTTTTCTGTAAAACTGTTCGCTTAAAATATTTCTAAAGGTAAATGAAATCCATCCTTTGATAAGGTTGTGTCCAAATTATATTGATTTCTTCTCCCGCACAACTTTTTTTTTTTGCTATTACAAATACAGATCCTAGAGAGCTTAAGATGTGTTTGGGTCACCTTAGAAAATCATACCTACCTTGTACTTACCTTCTATAGTTGAATTTTATTAAGCTGACCGTTTAGAACTAAGAGAGCTCTCATAGTCCTAAACGGTCAGATTAAAAAAAAACAACTATACCTGTGTCGGCATTGATAGCTAGAGAAAATTGCACTTTAAGCTTTATTGAATAATGTCTCAATTTGCCCAAGGAAGTGTTGCGTCAGATTGTCCTCTCGGACTTGAATTGGTGCTATTGCAGTTTTCCGCTGGACTATTGCGTCGGTCCCGCAAATATGATAATTATTCAAATTTTCAAAAATACTATTACGCCTAATATCTGGAGTGAAGCTTCCGATGGACGCCCACCGGCTTTGGCTCACCTACATCATACCTCCATGAAAATAATTTAGCATAAACGCTGCCTTTTTAAATGGTCTTTGTCCATCAGTGTAAAATATATACTTAATATTATTTTTACGGAGTTACGTAAAGCGTAGTACGTATGTCGCTTATTCGTTCCTTCCCACATCTTAAAACTCGATACATTAATCTACTTGACTAGCTACTTTACTTATGTTGTTTTCATCTGAACAGATGGTGACAATCTATCTACACTACACCATACTACACACACGGAAGCTTCACTATAAAACTACTTACCTAATAAAAAGTCAGACAGTTTTGGACAAGATGGTACAAATTTTAATAATTTTATCCTTTTGACCGAATTCAAAATTAAGCTAGAACATGAGAACATGATATACCTAGTGTTTTATTAAAAACACGATATTTTCATTACTTAAATGCAGTTTTCTCTTTTCTTACTTACAATTTCATTTCATGATGTGACAACAAACGGCCATTCAATTAAATAATATTTAGGCATCATCATTTTCATTAGGTAAGTACCTATACTTAGGGAAGTAGTGTCATAAGGTGCAAATTTGGGTATCGGATGAATTCACTTAGCACAGATGTAATATACATAAAGCTAAGCTATTTGAGCCCGGTAGACATCTGCCACCCCCTGGCAGGTAGGCAGGGGGGGGGGGCAGTCAAAGTAATTTGTAATGGATTCAAGCTTTCAACTCCTTTTTAACCGCGTTAGAGGATGAATTTTTAATAACGCTGAAATTACTTTTCTTGTATTCTAATAATATGCACATATAAAAAGTTTCAAGCCCCACACTCGAACAAAATTTTGATCTCCATACAAATTTTGAACCCCTATTTCGTCACCTTAGGGGATGAATTTTCAAAAACGCTGTATTTATTTTCTTTTTAAATTTAAATAATATATCTTTTAACGAAGTTTGAAATTCCTAGCTTAAAATAAAACATGAACCCCATACAAACTTTCATCCCCTTTTAAACCCCTTAAGGGTTGATTTTTTTTAAATCGCTTCTTATCTCTTGTACACATTATAAATGTAACCTGGTGTGCAAATTTCAACTTTCTAGCATTTCTAGTTTCGGCTGATAATAGTAATAGTTGAATAAAAAAATAGCACACCGATTTTGATTTGTTCGTCAATATTGTTATTTTTTTCCATTAAACTGTACGATTACGATTCCTCATGTACGATTTATCTGGAAATGATACCAAACTCGAGGTGGTAGGTAAATAGAAACCGATATGCGGCGTGTAACTTTGAATGCCCCCCTGCCTACCCACCAGGGGGTGGCGGATGGCTACCGGGCTGGATTGGTTTAGCTTTACGTATACTACATCTGTGTCAAGTGAATTCATCCGATACCAAAATTTGCACGTCCCATACACTGGGTGACACTCCTTCCCTCACTACTAGCAGTTTTGTTGACGAAACGAAGGTTGGTTGACGGCCACGGGTAGGTACCTACTTTATATTGATACCAATTCCCCAATTGCACCTAGTTTACTAAACGACGACACCTACTACGACAGTAAGAATGTGTCAAATACCGCGATAAACGTGTCGTGTTGATATATCTTGATTGGGAGTCACCTTGCGCCCACGCGACTGTGACTGCCGGTGACGTAACCTTTGACATAACAAAATATTTATAGCAGGATCATTTGTACGGTATGTGCATTTTGAGAAATATGAATTGCACAGGTAATATAAAATAAATACCTACGTAAATAGTATTACCTGAAAATGTTGACAATTTAGGAGCCACCCAACGGTATATTATCATCCCTGTGGAAGGCTTTTCTGTAAAACTGTTCGCTTAAAATATTTCTAAAGGTAAATGAAATCCATCCTTTGATAAGGTTGTGTCCAAATTATATTGATTTCTTCTCCCGCACAACTTTTTTTTTTTGCTATTACAAATACAGATCCTAGAGAGCTTAAGATGTGTTTGGGTCACCTTAGAAAATCATACCTACCTTGTACTTACCTTCTATAGTTGAATTTTATTAAGCTGACCGTTTAGAACTAAGAGAGCTCTCATAGTCCTAAACGGTCAGATTAAAAAAAAAACAACTATACCTGTGTCGGCATTGATAGCTAGAGAAAATTGCACTTTAAGCTTTATTGAATAATGTCTCAATTTGCCCAAGGAAGTGTTGCGTCAGATTGTCCTCTCGGACTTGAATTGGTGCTATTGCAGTTTTCCGCTGGACTATTGCGTCGGTCCCGCAAATATGATAATTATTCAAATTTTCAAAAATACTATTACGCCTAATATCTGGAGTGAAGCTTCCGATGGACGCCCACCGGCTTTGGCTCACCTACATCATACCTCCATGAAAATAATTTAGCATAAACGCTGCCTTTTTAAATGGTCTTTGTCCATCAGTGTAAAATATATACTTAATATTATTTTTACGGAGTTACGTAAAGCGTAGTACGTATGTCGCTTATTCGTTCCTTCCCACATCTTAAAACTCGATACATTAATCTACTTGACTAGCTACTTTACTTATGTTGTTTTCATCTGAACAGATGGTGACAATCTATCTACACTACACCATACTACACACACGGAAGCTTCACTATAAAACTACTTACCTAATAAAAAGTCAGACAGTTTTGGACAAGATGGTACAAATTTTAATAATTTTATCCTTTTGACCGAATTCAAAATTAAGCTAGAACATGAGAACATGATATACCTAGTGTTTTATTAAAAACACGATATTTTCATTACTTAAATGCAGTTTTCTCTTTTCTTACTTACAATTTCATTTCATGATGTGACAACAAACGGCCATTCAATTAAATAATATTTAGGCATCATCATTTTCATTAGGTAAGTACCTATACTTAGGGAAGTAGTGTCATAAGGTGCAAATTTGGGTATCGGATGAATTCACTTAGCACAGATGTAATATACATAAAGCTAAGCTATTTGAGCCCGGTAGACATCTGCCACCCCCTGGCAGGTAGGCAGGGGGGGGGGGCAGTCAAAGTAATTTGTAATGGATTCAAGCTTTCAACTCCTTTTTAACCGCGTTAGAGGATGAATTTTTAATAACGCTGAAATTACTTTTCTTGTATTCTAATAATATGCACATATAAAAAGTTTCAAGCCCCACACTCGAACAAAATTTTGATCTCCATACAAATTTTGAACCCCTATTTCGTCACCTTAGGGGATGAATTTTCAAAAACGCTGTATTTATTTTCTTTTTAAATTTAAATAATATATCTTTTAACGAAGTTTGAAATTCCTAGCTTAAAATAAAACATGAACCCCATACAAACTTTCATCCCCTTTTAAACCCCTTAAGGGTTGATTTTTTTTAAATCGCTTCTTATCTCTTGTACACATTATAAATGTAACCTGGTGTGCAAATTTCAACTTTCTAGCATTTCTAGTTTCGGCTGATAATAGTAATAGTTGAATAAAAAAATAGCACACCGATTTTGATTTGTTCGTCAATATTGTTATTTTTTTTCCATTAAACTGTACGATTACGATTCCTCATGTACGATTTATCTGGAAATGATACCAAACTCGAGGTGGTAGGTAAATAGAAACCGATATGCGGCGTGTAACTTTGAATGCCCCCCTGCCTACCCACCAGGGGGTGGCGGATGGCTACCGGGCTGGATTGGTTTAGCTTTACGTATACTACATCTGTGTCAAGTGAATTCATCCGATACCAAAATTTGCACGTCCCATACACTGGGTGACACTCCTTCCCTCACTACTAGCAGTTTTGTTGACGAAACGAAGGTTGGTTGACGGCCACGGGTAGGTACCTACTTTATATTGATACCAATTCCCCAATTGCACCTAGTTTACTAAACGACGACACCTACTACGACAGTAAGAATGTGTCAAATACCGCGATAAACGTGTCGTGTTGATATATCTTGATTGGGAGTCACCTTGCGCCCACGCGACTGTGACTGCCGGTGACGTAACCTTTGACATAACAAAATATTTATAGCAGGATCATTTGTACTGTCAACAGGAATTTTCCTTTCAGAGAATGTAGGTAGGAATTTGTGTTAAAATCAAATGAAAAAAATTCAAATTGCTCAGATAATAAGATTCTAACTAATCTTATTAGATTAGATAACGGCCAATTAGCCTAGAGGGAACCTTAGACCAGGGACCGTATAACCGGTTTTATTAAATACCTGTATAAAAACTGTCAAACGAATACCGGTTAAAATGTTATACCTATATTCGCATTAGAGGTATTGCTGTCATTCCGTTTTTGTCTTTATCGCTATTTGTACACTAATTGACATAATGAAATACCGGTATTCATTAATACCTCAATAATAACAGGTATTCAGTATACCGGTAATGGTTTTCGTATTTAATACCGGTATTCATTGCACTTGATCAAAGAGTAACCAAAAACTTTGCGACAAGAGGTTAAAGTTGTTGTTAAGTCCTCATGCCAAAGACATATGTAACTTACTATCTATTCTTTTTGCTCATGCTTATATTGATCGCTGTACAAGCGAAAGATTTCATGATTTAACCACGAGCGTAGCAAGTGGTTCGAAATCTGTAAAATTGAGCGTTGCGACCGTTTCAAGGCACGAGGTTAATGAATGAATTAATGAAAATAATTAATCCCAGAAAACATTTCCATATGAAATATGAGCGCCGCGCCGCCAAAATTTTCGCGCCGCCGCCGCCGCCAAAATTCTGCGCTATCGGTGTGGCATCGGCGTGACCTTGTTAGATACTAGAGTCTGTCTAAGCTAACTTTGCACCGATTTGAACAGAACAAAGTGAGGGAGTGTTATTATAATATAAACGTCATATTTTCATAGAACTTTGACATTAACGATGATATTTACACACGTTGTCGTTGCAAATGCTATGCAGATTAGTTTGATCGGGAATTTATTGCTTTTATATAACGTGCTAACAAATTAGGTACCGATATTTTAAGAGATGGTACTTTATATAAAAACAATTAACTTTAAATAGAAATCAAGAAAACTTTTCATATCATATTTTTGTTTTATTTACCGAACAAAAATATAAATTAAAATTATATCTAAAAATAATTATTACGTGCATTTAACCACATAAAGAAAAAAATACATAGAGTGCTCACTCAGAAAAGTCTAATGCTCAACAACTTTCAGCGAATATTAAACAAGGATTAACTGGAACTTTATTTTCAACTCCTTCTGCTTTAATATAGTAGTAGTAGTAGTAAAACACTTTATTGTACAAAAATCAAAACAAAACAGGAAAAATAACATTCGTCATTAGTACAAAGGCGAACTTATGCCTTTAAGGGATCTCTTCCAGTTAACCTTTGAGCAATATTAGTTGTAAATAGTTGTTCAATACAATTTTTGAGACATTTTTGAAATTAATATTCTTTTTAGGGTTCCGTATTTCGTACCAATATCAAGTTGATATCAACTGCAAAAAAGTTTCTTGAGGGGGTTTTTATATGTAGGCTTTTAATATCGTACATTTAAGTCACATTCACTCATTGATTCATTCATACTATTTTTGCGATTACTAGGTGGTCTGTGCGAGCAGTGTGTGTAATCATTCACCTCTCCTGGCGATACGTACATATAATAACTATTATATTTGACTATAGCTACCCGCACTGACTTCGCACGGATTACACAAAACCTTAACAAATTGTACACCTAAACTAAAGCTTCCTCAAAAATCTTTCTATTGATAGCTGAAATCCGCATGAAAATCAGTTGAGTAGGTTTTGATTTGAGTTCATCGTGAACATACATTCATATAGTTACAGACAGACGCGGCGGGGGACTTTGTTTTATAAAGTGTAGTGAATTAGTGATAGATTCAATTAACAGTAACCTCACAATATAAAGAGATGTTCATTATGCTGCTTATCTACAGTTAATGCCATGAAAAACTTTTTTCCTACCATAATTCAATAAATTAAATGAAATTAAATTAAATGAATTAAGGTTTGAATTCTCTTCGCATAAACCAAGTTTTCAAGGCTACGCCGCCGATTCGCCGCCACCGCCAACCAATTTTGACCGGCGAACCGCCGCCGGCTAAATGCCTATTGGGCGGCGCTAGACGTGCGCGCCGGTCGAAAAAAATTGGGTGGCGGTGCGCCAGAAAAAAATCCACGGCGGCGGCGTGGAATTTTTCAACTTTTCAATATTAAGACGTATAATGAAAAGCCATGCTTAACCCTTAAATCGACAACGGAAAAAATCTCAAAAAACTGTGTTAGTATCATTTTTTTGGTGTTATTATCTTATTATGTGGTTGTTTATTGTAGAAAAATGATGAAAAAAATCTATTTATAATAGTTTCGAAAAAAACATAGGTATGTCAAATATGTTGGATGTTGCCAGTCGGTGTAAATAAAAAGATACGCCGCATAATGAAAAGACGTCTAGTATTTTGGACGTTGCCTAGTTAGTATACAGTACTTTATATGCATAAGGTTTTTTTTGTAAAATTGATATTTTTTTTAATAAATATAGAATAATTGCATTTTTAATTACAAATACACTTACTGATAATGTCAACTTATGTTATGAACTAAAGTAAAACCTATTATTTTTATATTTTTCCAAAAGCTTTATAGCTCGTAGGTGGTAAAATTTTACCAGTCATTGGCGTCATTTTATTAACATTAAATCAAACTTAGCGGGGTATCGTAGGATGCAGCAACATCTGAGCAATGGTATACAACAATGCATGCAATTTTATCAATATTTTCGTAAGAAATTTCTCAAATGAAATCGGGTCTGTCTCTTGATGTCTTGATGAACGCACAGGAAAAAAAAAACCGTAGTAATATTTTTTTATCTATTTGGTTCATTACGTTGCAATACGACAAGTAATGACTTTTTAAAAGGTTTTGAAACACCTAAAATTCCTCTGTTTAATTCATATTCATAAAAACTACCAGAAAACGTGATAATTTTACTCTTCGCATACTTGGCACAAGTGCCCTGTAATCGACAACGGTTAAAACACTGGACATTATACTTTGTAAATGTGTTTTACCCATAGGTACATGGTACATACAACAAATTTTTATGTAAATCGTACTGCCACATAATAAATAGTCAGTATGGTGTTGGTGCGACATAAAATAGTAGAAATTAAATTATATGACCAAAAAATTTCCGTAAATACGTAATTATTGCCATGTTTAAGTTAGTATTTTACGTCAAAAATGTGAGAGTTACGTAGGAAGTGGCGCCTATTTCAACTATTTCTTATCGGACTATAACCTATTACATATTTTAACGCTGCATAATACTGTCTTATAAAAAAAATTCGGCGCGCATTTTAATCTACCGGCGGCGGCGGCGGCGCGCGGACTCCTTATGGCGGCGGCGCGCACGTCTAATCGGCGCTCATATATTTGAGATTATAAACTACATACGTAATAAAATACAATTAAATCAACAAAAAAAAACAATTAAATGAATCAAATGAACGCTATTAAATATTTATCATTCAAAATCATCACCTAACAGCTAATTTTACCAGCCAACATGAAAACGGGCATTCTAAGATCCGGATCTTAAGTATTTACAACTTTACAAGCGGGCCGGACAACGTCCTTGACGAGTAGCGAAGGAACGAATCGTGGTACTACTACAACCGGTATTGGCACTTACTTATTACCGGTAATAGCTTTAGGAGTAAATTATCAAATAGTGGTATTTGTTGTCAATTGGCTAAACCGATAACACTATTGAATACCGGTATTCGAATACCTCTATTCGGAGCTTAAGTGATATAAATACCCAAATTCAAATTACACCGGTTATACCTCAATAATAACCTGTAGTGAGAATACCGGTAACGGTCCCTGCCTTAGACCTTAGAGGGACTTATCCCTACTTAATGCAAAGCGGCTGTCCCGGTAAGAACATTTATTTATGTGATGAAAACATATTTGTTTCTTGTCAGTATATGGCATATTGTGTATGTTACATATAGGTACAAAGATAAGTTGTCTTTTATATATCATGTTGTATAGTTTACATTACACGCGAAGAATGGAGTTTGCCATTAATTATAGTACCTACCTATCTACGTACCTTACGTGGCATACATCAGAAAAATCATTCCAAAAAGCTGCTAAGGCACAAGATGTTCCCTTATCCTGCCACGGTCTTTGTGCTGTAAAAATTTCTAAAGTTTGTTTCACGATAATTTCATATAAATATCGAATTGAACGTATTCGTCAAAATATTTGGTTAGGTGTTATTTATCAAATACAAATTAGAATATTCAACTGACAACCTCTTCAAAACGAATATAATATGTAATACACACTACAGTTCCAGTTATATAACGCTCGTCCCATTTCTCCCCACAACGCCCACGTGACGTTGCACATGCGTGCAGCATCAGACCCCGCTCGTAACTCAATAGAGCTACCAATATAGCATTAGACCTAGACCTCAGAACTGGAAATACATATTTATAGAGCCGCTTCCCACATTAGCAACTGACTTAACTTCAAGGTATCGTAATATTACACGTTTTCTGATGTCAGTGCGTCATTGTCTTACCTTAACCCGTTGTGGGAGATGATTATAACTGAAGTCAGTGTAGGTCATTTATTCCTGCGCTTAATATCGATTTTCTTAGTGTCGACTATACATATATATGTCGTCGGGCCCGGGTCGTTAGTTAATTAGCGTCAACACCAAATCATGTGAAACTAATTAACTAGACAGCAAGTTATAATTTATAATTTAAACGGCATTGGGGGACAAACACATTGTAACTAATATGACGGCACCTTCGTAGCTAGTTTTGGGATGAAGTTATACCACTTAAGAAGTTTGAAATGGCTGCGCTTCCAGTTTGCAGTCTATAATTATACAGCAGGACTTTCCAATGGCAACAGGAACGCGAAATATCTTACTAAAAAGGGAGGCATGAAATAAAAATACAGCTACAATTTTCACTAAGGCGGAATGATGCCAAAAAACCCATGTGTGCCTATGTGTAAACTTACGTCTTGAGTAAAATTGTTCCTAAGAGCGATCATAATTTTTTTGAAGTACATTTTACGTTTACAAATCTCGCGCCTATACTCATATGTTACCTACGCAAGCGTAGACATATCTACATGCGAACACAGTCTACTTAGGGTATTTATTCTTATGACTTTTTCTAGACGATAAGATTGCTCTATGTGGATCGTCCGAAGAAAAAAGTCCGAAACTATAACTGTAATAAACACGCTTACTACATTTATTTAGCAAACTAGAGTGTGGAAAAAGTGGTTTATGAGCCGGAGCCTTTCACCGAAGGCTCGTTATGACGTCGCGTCGAGCCTGCCCGGACGGCAGTATTCGCTGGCTGATAGTGTGGCTCGTTGGTCTAGGGGTATGATTCTCGCTTTGGGTGCGAGAGGTCCCGGGTTCAAATCCCGGACGAGCCCGCTTTTTGAATAACATGTCTATAGTTCTGAAAAAATCATATTATACTTATCGCACGCGTCACATAAAAGATACAATCCAACTTTGCACTGAATTAGGCTCAACTTTCCAATATAAATCAATATATGTATATATATGCAATTCATTTTATCCTTTTTAGCTAAGTCAAATTCTTATGCAACTCTAACTCTATGATCAATATCATTGTTCATATTAATATTAACCTTTTCCTGCCAATGTACCTAAATGGAAGATCAACTATTTGTGTTAGGTATTGGTTTTTAAGATTGAGCAAGTAGACATTAGACATGGCCGTGGCAACAAGTGACAAGAAACTGATACACCCTAAGGGCAGGTACAGACAGACTGCAACCCGACTGCAACTTGTATGGGAACTGCACGCCGACGTCGCAGTTGGCGTGCAGTCGGCGTGCAGTTCCCATACAAATTACAGTCGGGTTGCAGTCCGTCTATATCGGCCTTAATCCATAATCACATGTTCGAAAATGTATAAATTTTCAATGGATCTTTTTTTACGTAATCGTCTTATCTCGACCTATTTACCTCGCTCGATAGAAAAGAAAAGTTTTTTGCGCTTATCGTGCGATAGCAAGATTTATGAAGCATAAGTTCCATAAATATTTATCAAACGTTAATTATGACTAGTAATAGATTAGGTAACGCCAATTTTTTTCATTATAATCTGATAAAGGCAATTATAGGTACTTTAATGTATAGAGCGCTAATAACTTACATACTACATAGGTACTCCATATGCCTAAATATGGAAACAACGCGATAACGATTCAGTAATAGCGGTGTTGTCATACTGTAACAGTGACGCATCTCAAAGGGCCCGAGACAATGGCGTCACCCGTTAGTATATACTTACCCCCGGGATTGCGCGTTCCCGGCACGTCTCGCCCTAGTGACACAGCGCGCTGTGGTGGCACGGAGACGTGATGCCTTTGCTAAACATTGCACATTTTACGCACTCTCTTGGGATAAGCCAAAGCATATTGCAATTTTCTTTCACATTTATTGAAGTAATAATAGGTACGTCTTTAAATATGGTCTGTGAGATATGTCACTTGCAAAAACCAAACTTAACCAAAACTATCTTTGCAGTTGACTGTACATCTCAACGGAAAGAGAAGTGATTTGCTTAGGGTGGTATTCCATCTGTCCAATATCTTGGTCCAATGTCATTGCGTCTCACTCTCTCCATTAAGCAAAATGTGAGACAAAATACAAATTGGACAGGCTTATTTGCATTTTACGCACCCTCTAGGGCTAGGGATGAACATTGTGACTTTTTTATGTTGACGTTTTATTTATTTATTGTGAAATACTAGCTACTAGTGGTTTAGTCTAGTATACCTATAATTAGTGGTACAACATAGTTAAGTGTAACATTTATTAGTTAGTGCTAAATAGCCATTCGCCATAATCAATGTAATTACCCGCAATGCCTGCCACATACACATAACAGCTACAAATAAGGCATAAAACGAGAAAGTTATTGCAATCCAACCTTAACTGCCGTTTATTTCTAACGTCCAGTTGAGCAGACAGGATGTTATCATAGAAAATTACCGCGGTGTACTTTGCACTGTCATAATTTACTGCCTTCGTGAAATATTATACGAGCGGCAGTTCCGCTATTCGACAATAGATGGCGCTGCAGGCAGTCGGTCGGTCGGTGTTAAAATGTGCGGAATGGTTGTTATTTAATAATTAGAGAGCATCGGGATTCATATCCGTTGTTGAAATAACAGCTTTAATTGCCCAATTTCATACCAGGATTTAGTATGGGGCTATTCATAAATTACGTCATTTCAAATTAGGGGGGGGGGGTCTGGACATCGGATGACGGTAGCATGAAGTAGGAGGAAATGGGGTCATTTGAAGCATGATTTTTGGATGATTATAGGGGGGGGGGGGGTCCAAAATCGTCAAAAATCGATGACGTAATTTATGGACAGCCCCTATGCCTTCTTAAAGTACAAATCTGACATATTAATAGTTGAGCATTCTCCTTCATTACACAATAACATAATTATGACAAATGATAACATAAGAATAAATCGGAGACATTCAACCTACTGTGTGATTATTTTTTTAAATTGTATTTATTGATTGTACCTGGTGCCTGTCATATGACTGATTTTAAAACTGTTAACAAATTTCGGCAAGTTCTTCAACCGGCTCGTTGGTCTAGGGGTATGATTTTCGCTTAGGGTGCGAGAGGTCCCGGGTTCAAATCCCGGACGAGCCCAAATAATCTTTTTGTTTTATTTTTTATTTCTTCAAGACCTAAATGTTTTTATTTTCTTTTTTCTGCCATTTCGTACATGCCTTATTTATATGATCATTTAAATATTTGTGGATGGCAAACAAGCATATATAAAAATGTTAAACATGCTTATTGTACTTACATAAGTACCTACTATATGTAATGTACAGTATAGGTAATTTAGGTACTTACCTATGTGTATAGTCTGTTTGTATATTTACGTTTTTTTGCATAATAGAACACTTCCATAATGAATTATTAGAACAGTGGTAATTTTTTACCTCAGTAGACCCTATCATTTGATGACAACCATTATAGATACCTATCTATTTTATGCAACTACTTTGTATTCTACTTTACATAAACACTTGAAGGTCTTCACTTCAGTCGCAGTCTTTACGACGTATACAAAGTAGAGGTTTTCTGTTCCGTTTCCTTGCAACCCGACGGTTATAAATAACGGAGGCGCCTGCAGGCGGTGTGTTCATATTGCTTGCCAAGCCCTTGTAATTCTAAGGCGGCGTCCTAATTCGGTTAATAATCAGTCATAATATCACCCAAAAAGACATCTAATCAATAATTTTAACGACGTGGTCATTGGCTGCCTTCGCTGCAACGTTTTCATGCATATCCCTAATGATTAGGTAATGATGAAACTTAAGGGGCCCACTGATTAACAGTCAGCCGGACGGTATCGGCCTGTCAGTTGTTCGGAACTGTCAAAATTTTGTTCTAACTGCGCCCGTGCGCGCGCGATTATTTCTAATGGCTCCTCTACACGATGGGCCAGCGCCGGCCACTCCAAGGGACGAATTTATGCGTTAGAGGGAGCAAGTGATATTGCTATCTCATTCTACCGCATGGCTGCGTCCCTTGGAGTGGCCGGCGCTGGCCCATCGTGTAGAGGAGCCATAAGCTTCAAATATGTGCCCTTAGTCCGAAAAGATTAGTTTATACTTGTGTAACTATTTAATCTCATTGTGCGACAAGATTGCATCGTTTGTGTACGTGTCCAATCAATTAGGACTATGCCTAACACTCAGGCAAAGTTATAAAACGGTGACCTCGAGATCTGTAATATTACGAAACCTAAAGGGGCCACAGACTAACAGTTCGCCGGACGATATCAGCTTGTCAGTTGTTCGGAACTGTCACCTTCTGCGATTAACTGACTCCCTTGGAGTGGCCGGCGCTGGCCCATCGTGTAGAGGAGCCATAAGCTTCAAATATGTGCCCTTACTCCGGAAATATTAGTTTATACTTGTGTAACTATTTAATCGCATTGTGCGACAAGATTGCAGTGTTGGGCATTCAAGAATAAAATCATTATTTGAATAAGAATTCGTAGCAATAAAATCATCTCGATTTTATTCCCGTCAAAAATATTCAAATAATTTTGGTCGGGAATAATTCGTATGAGAAAAAATTGAATGAGAATAACTTATTCTTAATCAAATAAATATAATCATGATTTTTAATTGAAATAATATTCCACGAATAAAAATGTAGTTCGGGTACCGTATAGGTACTATACTTGGTCAAGCAGATCTTGTCAGTAGAAAAAGGCGGCAAATTTGAAAAATGTAGGTGCGAAGGGATATCGTCTCATAGAAAATTTGAATTTCGCGCCTTTTTCTACTGACAAGATTTGCTTGACCATCTATAATTCCGTATAGTTAGGTAGATGTAATAGTACTTAGTCTCTTGTCTAATTTATACCTATTTTTTGAAATAAAATCTTACAAATTGACTGTCGCATAACGCATAGTTTCAGTAACAGTATTATTTTTAATTTAGTAGTCAAATCATTAGGTTCAATTTAACTGGTCTAGGGGCCTAGCCAAGATGCCAATCGTTTGCGCTCCGACAACGAAGCGCTTTGTCTCTATAACTCTTACATATTAGTGCGATTGAGAGACGGAGGTAGCGTTTTGTTGAAGTAGCGCAACCCATTGGCATGTTGGCTACGCACTCAAGGTGCCTAGCCAAGATGCCAATTTTTGTTTTTAATTTAATAATCAAATCATCAGGTAAACTTAACCGTTCTGGGGGCCTAGTCAACATGCCAATCGCTTGCGCTCCAACAACAAAGCGTTTTCTGTTTTTATCACTCTTACATATTAGTGCGATAGAGAGACAGAGATAGAGTTTTGTTGTCGTAGCGCAAACGATTGGCATACTGGCTACGAACCCAAGGAACCTAGCCAAGATGACAATTTTTGTTTTTAATTTAATAACCAAATCATTCGGTAAATTTAGCTGTTCTGGAGACCTAGCCAACATGCCAATCGCTTGCGCTCCAACAACGAAGCGCTTTCTGTCTCTATCACTCTTACATATTAGTGCGATAGAGCGACAAAGATAGCATTTGTTGTCGTAGCGCAAACGTTTGGCATGTTGGCTACGCTCCCAATGTGCCTAGCCAAGATGCCAATTTTTTGTTTTTATTTTAATAACCATACATTAGGTAGCTCTGGGGGCCTAGCCAACATGCCAATCGCTTGCGCTCCAACAACGAAGCGCTTTCTGTCTCTATCACTCTTACATATTAGTGCGATAGAGAGACAGAGATAGCGTTTCGTTGTCGTAGCGCAAAAGATTGGCATGTTGGCTATGCACCCAAGATGCCTAGCCAAGATGACAATTTTTGTTTTTAATTTAATAATCAAATCATCAGGTAAACTTAACCGTTCTGGGGGCCTAGTCAACATGCCAATCGCTTGCGCTCCAACAACGAAGCGCTTTCTGTCTATCACTCCTACATATTAGTGCGATAGAGAGACAGAGATAGCGTTTAGTTGTCGTAGCGCAAACGATCGGCATACTGGCTACGAACCCAAAGTGCCTAGCCAAGATGACAATTTTTGTTTTTAATTTAATAACCAAATCTTTGGATACAATTTAGCTGTTCTGGGGGCCTAGCCATTGCCGCCGTGATAGAGACAGAAAGCGCTTCGTTGTTGGAGCGCAAGCGATTGGCATGTTGGCTAGGCCCCCAGAACAGCTAAATTTACCTAATTTGGTTATTAAATTAAAAACAAAAATTGGCATCTTGGCAAGGCACATGGAAGCGTAGCCAACATGCCAAACGTTTGCGCCACGACAACAAAACGCTATATGTCTCTCTATCGCACTAATATGTAAGAGTGATAGAGACAGAAAGCGCTTCGTTGGCGGAGCGCAAGCGATTGGCATATTGGCTAGGCCCCCTGAACAGCTAAATTGTACCCAAAGATTTGGTTATTAAATTAAAAACAAAAATTGACATCTTGGCTAGGCACCTTGGGTGCGTAGCCAATATGCCAATCGTTTGCGCTACGAGAACGAAACGGTATATCTGTCCCTCTATCGCACTAATATGATAGAGACAGAAAGTGCTTCGTTGTCGGAGCACATGCGATTGGCATCTTGGCTAGGCCCCCAGAAAAGCTAAATTTACTTAATGATTGGTTATGAAATTAAAAACAAAAATTGTCATCTTTGCTTAGCACCTTGGGTGCGTAGCCAACATGCCAATCGTTTGCGCTACGACAACGAAACGCTATCTCTGTCTCTCTATTGGACTAATATGTAAGAGTGGTAGAGACAGAAAGCGCTAAAAACAGCTAAATTGTACCTAATGACTTGGTTATTAAATTAAAAACAAAATTGGCATCTTATATACAGGGTGAAATTTAAATCACTGGCCATATTCATTCCAGGCACTAGGTTACACTTAAGGAATCTATTTACCAAAAAAAAAAGAGTACATTTTTTTATAATTTTCATTTTTCAATTTTTAAATACTTTCCACGAGTCGTGGTCACCCTATTACCACAAATGTAAACAAACCTAATAGTAGGTTTTAACAACAACATCAGCAAAACTCTTATCTGACCTTCACTAAACCTTATAATCGTTGCAATAGGGTCCACCTAGTTAGTGTTGGCGATGGTAGGCAGGTTTATCAATTTCGAGGGTAGTCTAAACCATTCCGCGCTAGCGGTAAACATAACGGTAAGCATAAATGATTAGTCACTCGTCACTCGCCAACCTTAAATAATAATCGCGCGCGTACTAAGGTTTAAAAAAATGTTTTCGAACCGGGAATATTAGGAAATGGTACGGTGTTATTTATTAAGTGGTGAGTGTTTACGTGGTGCACAAAGATTATACGAAATGGAATCAGTTCCACGCCTTCGCAGACAAGGATTGAATCCAAGAGTACCATCTCGTGGGACTTTCATTAATTGCGTCGACTTTTAATCAAATGTAAGTACATAAGATGATTAAATTTTTAAATACGCCTGAATGCAAAGATTCCTGACCTAGTTTTTACTCATTGTTTTTAAGCCACGGACGTTTTGTTAATAATCATTAGTCAGAAATAATATTTTAGATTAAAAATGGGTTGCCTTTGCATTTTGACGGCTCTAAGCCCGTTAAAGTATGAAGGAAAAATTAGCAACTTATGTAGGTAAGCGTCTTATCTCGCTGCAATAGGGTTCATAATTGGTGACGCGATTGCAAACAGCGGGAGGGGCGGGGTGTCAATGACCTTAACTGATAAGAGAGAAGCGGGTGTAGTGGGTAGTTGTCGGTTCACCATAACGTACGAGGTTTTTAGGACAACTTGATGATGAGTTATTTCGAAAAAAATGTACTGAGCGGTATTAAAAGAAAAAACACGTGTTTAATATTTTTTCGAGTTCTTTCGGGTGTTTCAATTTGGCCAGTGAATTAAATTTCACCCTGTATAAGTGCAATAGAGAGACAGAGAGAGCGCTTCGTTGTCGGAGTGCAAACTATTGGCATAATGGCTAGGCCCCCAGAACAGCTAAATTGTATCCAAAGATTTGGTTATTAAATTAAAAACAAAAATTGTCATCTTTGCTTAGCACCTTGGGTGCGTAGCCAACATGCCAATCGTTTGCGCTACGACAACGAAACGCTATCTCTGTCTCTCTATTGCACTAATATGTACGAGTGATAGAGACAGAAAGCGTTAAAAACAGCTAAATTGTACCTAATGATTTGGTTATTAAATTAAAAACAAAAATTGGCATCTTAGCTAGGCACCCAATCGTTTGCGCTACGAGTGCTACGACAACGAAACGCTCTGTCTCTGTATCGCACTAATATGTAAGAGTGATAGAGAGACTATGCGCAACTCTACGGAGCGTCAACGTTTGGCATGTTGGCTAAGCACCCTGATCGGATGATAGAACTAGATAGCGTATAGCGAAACTCTTCAATGTGTACTATACCTAAACTAAAGTAACAAATATCAAATCAATCCGACTTTTAAATAGAAGGGTGAAAATCAACTTACAAAATTTAACCAAGTGTACTACAAAAATTAACTTAATTCTAAATAACATTTTAATTGAATAAAACCTTAGTTAGAATAGCCTCACTTCTAGAATAATTATTCTGTTTTTTACTCCGCATTTAAAATAAAAGTCACATGACACTTTAAACTCTCGCGTTTTGTACACATATTTAATTACACAAACGGGTCTACCGCGATATAATTTCATTGTTTTTACCTTTAATTCCGACGTTTCAGCTGAGTTGCACCAGCTGTGGTCACGGAAAGACTGACGTCCCAACAAATGTCAACGGAGATATTAATAAAACACCACTAAACTACCCGAAATTAGTTTATAAAAATGTTCGGGGTAGACAAAGAAATTGCAGCTACCCGTTAAAGTTTAATGTTTATTGTCCACGGCACGACACGCAACACTCACAGTATCCGTACACTGGTCCGAAGATATATCCGCTGGTTTCAACATTTGAATCACTGGTCCCCAAGTAGACGATAATTTGTACCCGTCCTCACGATTGAAATTTTTAGGGTGTTTTTTAATTTCAATCGCCTCTCTCATTAAAGAAAGAATTAAAGGTAAAAACAATGAAATTATATCGCGGTAGACCCGTTTGTGTAATTAAATATTAGGTCATTACCTATGAAATTGGCGTTTTGTTCGGAGAATTTCAACGAAACACGAATTTCCATACAATTAATTTTGCGGATATTTTTTTGATGGCTAATTCAAACCAAACAAAATTTTTCCAGTAATTTTTGACACCTTTAAGGTATGTTTTCAATATCTCCATTTCTTGAAAATTGGTACCATTAGAAAAATATAAGTAATTTTAATACTCGAACCGACAGCACATGAAAAGACCTATTTTCAAGGCTTAATTCTGAACACTTAACAATAAAAAATAACAATTAATTGTATGTAAAATCGTTGTTTATTGAGTGCACTGTAGTTTTATTGTAATTGTGTATGTACTTTTGTAAAAAAAAAAAACTAGGATCAGACTTATATCTATGAACAAAAACGCCAATTTCATAGGTAAGGACCCAATAAAAGTCACATGATTTATTCACCTTAATTTTATTCTAAAATAACTAGTGCAAGAATTATTCTAATTCAAATTGATTTGAATAAGAATAAAATTTCTGTTTTTATTCTTATTCTTATTCAAGTTAATTTTTGCCCAACTCTGCAAGATTGCATCGTTTGTGTATGTGTTCAATCAATTAGGACTATGCCTAACACTCAGGCAAAGCTATAAAACTGTGACCTCGAGATCTGTAATATTACGAAACCTAAGAGCGGTTTCGCACTACGTCCGATCCGAATCCGATCCGAACCCGTGAAAATATTATCCGTTGTAGCCGTAGAACTATTTCTATGGTAAGTTACGCACTATATCCGATCTCCGTCATCCGATTTCTTGACGGTTCGATTGACGGACCGAAGTAGCCTTAGTACTATTTGTATGAACGCTCGCGCACTGCGTCCGAGTTAAAGCCGAGCTGCGTACGAGCAGAGAGGCAGCGGGGCGGGCGGGGTATGTGGCTGGGTGCGTGAAGCGGCAGGCATCCAGTGTATAGGACTAGTGCGTAAGCGAATATCCGAATTCGGTCCGAGTTTTCTAGACCCATATTTTCACGGGTTCGGATCGGATTCGGATCGGACGTAGTGTGAAATCGCTCTAAAGGGGCCACAGACTAACAGTTCGCCGGACGATATCAGATATCAGCTTGTCAGTTGTTCGAAACTGTCACCTTCTGCGATTAACTGACAGACTGATATCGTCCGGCGAACTGGTAATCTGTGGGCCCCTTAAGAATGCTTTTTAATCTGGCCCGGTTGAGCGGGTTGAGTGATCTACTCGCCTGCGCTTGCTATTGCAATTACACCCCTGCTCGTTCGCTGAAACGCCTCAGAAAGCTGAATGCCTTGGGCAGAAGAACACGTGCTATTTACCAAGCAACCTGTGTTCAGCCCAGAAGGGTTTTGTAAGCGTTTAATCCACGGGAAAGTTATTTCCTTCCTTGCAAGGACCAACAGTCCTTTATATAAAGTTTGTCTCATAAGATAAACTGAATGGTGGTTGCGAAATATTGTAGATCTGTTTTTTTTTTTAATTGAACTATTAGACTGTGTACTGCGCTTTGTGTTTGGTGGTTACATTAACAAATTCATTCATAGCACTTGATGATCAGTCTATAGTTATGTTATCGCTCAATCTAAACAATGTGCCATCTAGCTCAGCTGCTAAAAATACGCCTAAATCGTTTCCTTTATAGGTAACTTCAAAATATCATTAAGTTTTTGTGTCGATCTACTGGCTTGTAAAATTAATATTTATATTCTTTCTTTCTTCTTGCTTTCTTAAAACGTAAGGATCAACTTCCTTGATCTTACTTTATTCTTTATTTATATAAAGGGCTAAGGGAATTTCCGTCCGCGATGAGGGGACCAAACTCTTCTTCTAGAGATCTGTAGCCAAATTGACTAGCCAAAATGCCAAATATATACGAGAAATATATTTCCATGTCTTGCTACCTACTTACTCGTATACTTGCCTACCTACTAGAAATGTCTTTGACGGATCCTACTCCAACCAGTAGGGCTCTTTATCATTTGTCACCATGCCTGTCACGTTCTAACAAATAAGTAGGTGCGAAAGTGACGCATGGCATGATAAGTGATGAAAATGCGACCATGATACCGCCCCAGTCCAACATCCTTATATATAAACGCGAGCGGCTTTGACGGTAGAAACAAATTAAATTATGCTCAAACAAAAGAGCGTAAAAAAATAACACTTTTGAATCGAGAACATATATCCGCAAAATTCGTATTGTCGCGTATTTTGCATTTAAAAGTGAAAAAATTTCGACAAACAATACTAAAGGCTCAATTTGTTGGTTGACATTTGACAGCTATGCGTTGCGTTTAGAAACTGCAAACATGCTTACAAGTTAGGTTGGTCGTTTTTTTTTTAATAAAAAGCAAGACGAATATTACTGTTTATTTGATGACTTTCCGGTATGTATAATGGTTATTATTTGCATTAAGTTTCGTTTCATATGGATATGTATACCGGTATAATTATTACATAAATTTGTTTTTAAGCCAGAACGTGCGATAGTCTGTTACGGCTTTTAAGAGGATAGCAACACTGCCTAGACGTCAACGACGGCTGTTATTCGAAAATACTTTATCCGGTACTCCAGACACAGAATAATTAATAGTACTACCGTACAGAAAGGAAACTTCCTACAAAAACGAAGTTTGACAGCGGTTCAGGGTCGAATCATGCTGTCCCTTTCTAATGTATGGCACTATCCCTTTCGGCTATTTAGGGTTGTCAAAAATCAAGTGATTATCTTATCTGTGGTCGTGCACGCAAAAGGAAGTCAAATGGTGCCAACCCTAATAATTGCTCGGAGCAATGCTGAGCCGAGCGCAGCCGAGTTTGACCGAAGTCAGGAGTTTCGCACCCCTGCTCCAGACGTGATAAAAACCTGTTAAATAGTGTATTGTGTGTGTTAACAATAAAAAATAGTCACCGAACATAGTGCAAAGTGCAAACGCCATCGTAACGTAACGAGATTTGAACTTCAAAGCGTTCCATGGGTGTATTGTGTTTAGTATAAACATCGGTCTCTCAGTTGTATTTTAATATTTCAGAATGATTCCAAATATTCTTACATGTCAAGGCACTACTAGCTACCTGGAAATGCAAGTGAAAGCAACCTTGAAGCAGCTGTGATAAACTAATAAGTGAGCGAGATGAAAATGACGTTGTTCAAAGAAACTTTGAGTTAAGTGCCAGCTGACTGTAACACACTCTAATTAAGTACATTGCCAGTGTGAAACAGTGCAAAAAGCTACAGTGTATTGTGGACATATTTAATAACTGTGCTTTAGACTATGAATCAAATTTGAGGTGTATCGGTGAATTGGAAAGTCAACTGCATAAAGCTAATAAGTTATCTCCGGAGTCAATGTAAGTTGAATATAAGATTAAATATAATAAGATATATAGATAGTATATATGTCGCAGTCAAAAGTGTGAACTGGTCAAAAGAACTTTTAACCGACAAAAACAGGCAAAACTGCTTTTGACTGAGCATGTTGGTCAAAAGTAGTTATACCTGAAAATCATTGGTTAATAGTAATTGTGTTGTGACTGTTACTATCAGTCAAAAGTACTCGCAGAGATAGGTAGGTTAGGGTTATTTTTTTGCTACGCCCAAAAAACGAAACTGTTCCCAGAGATAGGTAGGTTAGGGTTATTTTTTTTTTGCTACGCCCTAAAAACGAAACTGCTGCCAGAAATAGGTATGATTTTCAGGTAAAACTACTTTTGACCAGCATGCTCAGTCAAAGCAGTTTTGCCTGTTATTGTCGGTTAAAAGTTCTTTGGCCAGTTCACACTTTTGACTGCAACAGGTTGGGCTGGACATATGGCAAGGGAAGGTAAAGATAAGTGGGATAGAGAGGAAGCGGAATGGTATCCTAGAGATGGAAAAAGGAGAGAAGGGAGACCAATAATGAGGTGGTCGGATGACATAAAGAAGCATGCGGGACCTAATTGGATAGGGACGGCAAGGGATAGAGAGCTGTGGAGAGAGCTGGGGGAGGCCTATGCCAAGAAGGCAGACTGAAATAATTATTAAAAAGCAATGACATAAAAATTATTTAATAAAGTTACTAAGGAAAAAATATTGAAACTAATTGATATAAATGAAATGTGAATTTATTTAAATGTAATATGTGCTGAAATTTAATTTTTTGGTCAATAAAGGCTATTCTATTCTATTCTATTCTAATTTGACAGGTGACAACAAAAAAAATATTAATTCCTGCTAAAATTTCAGAGTCATAGTGAAGCATAGTACATAGTACCAAAACAAGGTTTATTTTTAGGGTTCTGTAGCCAAAGGGTAAAAACGGGACCCCTATTACGAGGACTCCAATATGTTATTAGATCAAAACAAATTATTTTCAGAAAATATTTAATTTAGGCTTAGGGATGGCGAGGCTCCATAAACCTTCAGTAAGTAGTGCATAAGTATCCTTGGAAAAATTCGACCTATGCCGCCGTGGGTGGCCCGGTGGCAGAATGGCACAGGCACCTGCTGCAATAGCAGAGGACGCTGCTTTGATTCCAGCCTAGGGCACTGGAGGCCTTGGTCACTTTTTAGGGTTGCGTACCCATAGGGTAAAAACGGGACCCTATTAAATATTAAGACTCTGCTGTCCGTCTGTCTGTCACCAGGCTGTATCTCAAGATCTCATGAACCGTGATAACTAGATTAACTAGACAGTTTCAATTTTCACAAATGATGTATTTCTGTTGCCGCTATAACAACAAATACTAAAAATAAATTAAAGAAATATTTAAGCGGGGCCAATGCAATGCTAGGCTGGATATGACTGATGAAATGAGTAAATTTTTATTAATATGTTTTAATATGACATGTTGGTGGCAAACAAGCATACAAGGCTGTTAATGCCGATGGTAAGTGGGAGTTTAGACTAGACCTCTGCTTCTCCAAGGGACTCACATTGCTGACCGAGTAAATTTTTATTAATATGTTTTAATATGACATGTTGGTGGCAAACAAGCATACAAGGCTGTTAATGCCAATGGTAAGTGGGAGTTTAGACTAGACCTCTGCTTCTCCAAGGGACTCACATTGCTGACCGAGTAAATTTTTATTAATATGTTTTAATATGACATGTTGGTGGCAAACAAGCATACAAGGCTGTTAATGCCGATGGTAAGTGGGAGTTTAGACTAGACCTCTGCTTCTCCAAGGGACTCACATTGCTGACCGAGTAAATTTTTATTAATATGTTTTAACATGGCATGTTGGTGGCAAACAAGCATACAACTCATACAAGGCTGTTAATGCCGATGGTAAGTGGGAGTTTAGACTAGACCTCTGATTCTCCAAGGGACTCACATTGTTGACCGAGTAAATTTTTATTAATATGTATTAATATGACATGTTGGTGGCAAACAAGAATACAAGGCTGTTAATGCCGATGGTAAGTGGGGGTTTAGACTAGACCTCTGCTTCTCCAAGGGACTCACATTGCTGACCGGTTACAAATCTATTACACTCATACTAGGGTTCCGTACCTGAAGGGTAACTAAAAAACGGGAACCTATTAGCGATTCCGACTCGCACTTGGCCGGTTTTTCTTAGTAGGTATATGACATTTATTTCAGTTTTACTTCATTGTCCGTCTGTCTGTCTGTCTGTCTGTCTGTCACCAGGCTGTATCTCATGAACCGTGATAGGCCTAGGCAGTTGAAATTTTCACAGATGATGTATTTCTGTTACCGCTATAACAACAAATACTAAAAAGTATGGAACCCTTCGTGCGCGAGCACTTGCCCGGTTTGACATTTCAGGCTCCGTCACACAGGCGCGTTTCGCGTGCGGCGCGTGAGCGGGGCGCGCCGCTTTTTCATATAAAACGCTCAGGCCCGGCTCTGAAATCGCGCCGGTGTGACGGAACCTTTATTTCAGTTTACTCCACTGTCCCTCTGTCACCAGGCTGTATCTCAAGAACCGTGATAGCTAGACAGTTGAAATTTTCACACATGATGTATTTCTGTTGCCGCTATAACAACAAATATTAAAAAGTGTTCCGTTCTTGATGGGTGAGTCCGACTCGCACTTATTCAGTTTTTTTTTTGTAAACGAATTTAATATTAACGGATAGGCATTAATATTAAAGAATGAAATAGTAGTGATAATTTCCATACTTTCACTTTAGTGCCATGAAGGGTAGGTACAAAAGGGTTCCCTCTTTTGAGATTGGAAAGTGGGCTAGGTTATAAATGCGGCCTTCACAGAACCGATCTGCGACCAGAAAAGTGGGTCAGGTTAGAACTGTGATCCTTACAGAACCGAACTGCTACCAGAAAAGCGGATTAGGTTTTTTTAATTACATATTTGTTTTTAGATATAATTATCGGAATAGTAAATTTTTCGAGTTATGATTGTATGTTACGGATTTAAAGTTTTCTGAGATGAGATAGGTTTGTAACCGCCTTGATGAAGGTATGAAGTCTAAAAGTAAATAATTACTTAATTCAAAATGAGTATTACCTATTACTATTATTTATTTTACCCGAGCGAAGCCGGGTTTTCATCTAGTAACATTATAAATAAATATATTAAATAAATATTATAGGACAATTTTTACACAGATCGACCTAGTCCCACGGTAAGCTCAATAAGGCTTGTATTGTGGGTACTAGACGACGATATATATAATATACCTACACATATATATATTCAGGAGACGTGAGCAGGACTAACACTGCGCATATCGTTAATTATAAGCAACTGGTTCGTATCAGTATTAGTGAGGTTAACGTTAATTTTCTAGTCATGTTGCAAAAAAAAGTCATTAATTTTTTTACGACATGCATGGTCACCCTAAAATTAGAATACTAAACTACCGATATTCTGTGTCAAATTGAATGTCATTACTGTCATCACGGTCTGGTTACTTTTGAAAACTCGTATCTCACTCAAGTTTGACAGTTTATTTTCTTCATAATCAAAATGCCATTACGGTTAAAGAGGTTTTATGTTTATTAATTAGGTCCTGTAGGGTGACCATGATTGTTGAGAATTAAATTTGCCCTCACCAAAAAGTTAAAAAATAGGAAAAAGTGTGGTTGTTTCTCCTAAATACGACGGTGATCGACCAATTATCAGTTACTGAGTGTGCAGGATTAGTCCTGCTCACGTCTCATGAATCATCCTGTATATATAAATACTTATATACATAGAAAACATCCCGAACTCAGGAACAAATATTTGTGATAAACACAAATAAATGCCCTTACCAGGATTCGAACCTGGGACCTCCTGCTTCGTAGGCAGGGTCACTACCGACTAGGCTAGGAGGCCGTAACATGTCATTATTTAGCCTTCTTTGCTGTTCCATTTTAGAAAATTTTGCCTTTCTATAAAATTTTGTTTTGGTAAACAAAACTGATCTCATAAGTATTACTTAGTATATAAAAAATATCTACGAGAAACTTTATTATATTTAGGTACCTTATACTTACTACCTAGGTAGGTAAGGAATAAGCAAAGGTAGATGAATAAACGCATTACCGTACGTCTACCATCAGTTTTGACATTGACATATACGCTCACGTCTACGTAACTTACTTTCTATGCATCTCGCTCGTACTCGCATATGCGAGCAATAGTGCAAGCGAGATGTACAGAAAGTAAATTACGTAGACGTGAGTGTTATGTCAATGTTAAAACTGATGGTACAGGCTCAGGTCTAATGCGTTTCATCTGTTTCGCTGTCGTAACTCTTTCCGCAGGTAACTTTAATTTTATGTTTCTTACGTATTTGTACCCGACTTATTCTTAACAAAGTGCCTTTCCGTCCAAAGGAAATGTTTAGGATTCTTGTATCACAAGGTTTTCCGGCCTCGTGGAATCCACTCGGAGCCAGGGTCGTTCTTGCCATCTGTCGCGCCATAAATTTCATTCAAACCCGTTTTTATTTGAAAGGAAGTCAATAATACTCGTAACTTAGAGAAAAATTAAGTCCAAATTAAATCCAAAGCAAAGTTAGAAGTTTACAAATATTGGGTTTTATTTTAGAACAAAGTTTTCAGTTTTAATAAATGATTTATAAATGGTTTCTATAATACCTTTTTGGGTTTCTTTTCTTCCCCTTGTTGGAGTTGTTGGGGCCGTTAAACTGGAATGGCAGAGCAATGGTCGTTTTACGGCGCAATGGGCGAATTACGCCGAGGCCGTGAAAATGCCAGTGCCATGAACTTTATACAGTTTTCATACACGGCATGGCTTCTCATTTAATAACCAGACGAAATGAAAATTCCGCTAGATACCTATTTTATACCTAATCCTATGTCGTGTATCTGCCTGTATCCTTATTACCTACTTCGACGAACTACTATACAATATCATTATTTGAATTTTTTAGGTCAAAACCATATAATTTCTACCTTTATCCTATGTTGGAGAGATTTTTTTTCCTTAAATTAATTAATTTTTTTTGGATTGTTAAAAAAGAATAAATTACTTAACTCATGACTTCTTAATTTCTTCTTCTTTTCTTCTTATACCTCGAACTTTTTTTTAGTAGCCAGTCTTCTTTTATCTAACAAAATAGTTTTCGTTTTTATATTCAGATAACCTACATATAGAGAAAAGTACCTATATGTCGATTTGCATTTGATTCATATTCTTGTAACATTTTGGCTTACTTACTTACAACTCATTATAATTTGCTTTTAAATATTTATCCTTTACCTGCTTTGCTTATCGGTAGATAACAGGTTTGTCGATGTATCATTTTGCCAATCCCTCGTTTTTGCTAAAAAATATCTAGGCGTCATTACATTTCTGACGGGCCTATACGATTCGACAGAATGACAGGGCGAGACTTGGCTACCATGTGAGTATATTATTTTATTTAAACATGATTGTAGCCACACATTCACATGTGAATCCAACGAGTTGAATAGGACTCAGTTTCTCTTTGAAAGGATGAAAGCAGATTGTTTAAAGATTGTCAGTAGGAACAATAGAAGAACGTAATCGTTATTACCTAGATGTTAGATGTCTTAATTATGGTAATCATCCCATCTGACCGTTATAAAAAGATTCAAGTATTAACTCGAGCAATTGAAATAAGATATTATTGATTATTTCTGCTGCTGCTTTATGAAGATTACTACACTCCTAATCTATTTATAATAAACTAATGTATGGTTTGAATACTTTGAACGTTACAAAAGTTGTGTTCCATGGGTTATTTTGAGGTCGCCCAATTGAATAACATTAGCCTATTTCCAACGCTAACAAGGACCGGGGTGTCGAACGACACGAAGTCGTACAAGAAATAATGAGAGACGGTTGCGACACTAGCGACGGACATGTAGGTGCTGTAAGGCGTTATGTACTATCCAAGATTACACTCGAGTCCTAAGAGCAATGAAAAGTGATCTTTTTGTATGGAAATGTGTTCAATACAGTTGAGTGCATTATCATGCAGTTACGCTGTCTGTTTTAAAGATTATTTTAACAAACAATTTGGATGCTTTATATGCAAACCATCGTTCAAGAGGCTTTATAGAAAGATGGACCTACTCTAGTTCTTGTCTTTTCGACCTGATTGTGTGTATTTGATTTGGACGATGAACGTGCCGAGCCAATCTGCCAACATACACTAATATACCTACTAACTAACAAAATGGAAATATACAATATTCTGTGGTTCAAATTTCGTTTTTGAACAATAGCTATTAATATGACCTCAAATTTAAAATGCATCAACCATGGTAATAAAATTCAACTTCATCATCGAGTTCAAATTTTCGAATCTGTATCTCAATTGATATGTCAGGCAGGTCCATGAACATCCGGACACCCCTCTACGAAATATAACCCACTTCCTGCTCGTCGTAGTCAGCATTAAACTTTGTTTTATAGGAGCAATTCGTAAACTTCCCATACGCCCCATCGGTCGCGTCCACGGTGCTTCGGCTATAAATTGCGTGTAAGCCCTCCCTCTACGAAGGGACGGACGCCGTACTTTTGAAGAACGGTACTTATACATGCATACGTGTACAGTCGCCATCAGATATATCGGAGCGGCCAAGGTGTTCACAATATCTGAACACGCGCTCTAACGCCCTGACAATAGAGGCGTGTTCCGATATTTGTGAGCACCTTGGCCGCTCCGATATATCTGATGGCGACTGTACCTACCTATTCTCTACTTTCCTCCCCCGCATCACCTACTTTTTATTAGTCTTTGAATTATGTATTCCGTTTGTACCACCACTTCTTCAATTACATTCAAATTGGAACTGTATTGGTAAAGGGAAGAAAATAATTCAATGTTTTATTAATTACACTTTAATAAGTTTAAACAAATAAAACTTACATGGAATTAACATCACAATTATGCTTCGCAAAACAGTGTTGGTGTGTCAAAGAGGCTCATTGATCGATATCTACTACATAATACGGACTCATACACAAATAACTCTAATCAGAAAAATCTCTATATATCTAAAGAACAATATAAGCAATTTTGAAATATTAGACGTTGAACATTCAAAGGCCGTTGTGAACACCCATCTATCTATCATTTTCTGTAGCCAACTACATTAAATTATGGAAACATTCATTATTTATAACAATGATGGATAATTGATACAGGTATCCCGACAAAAGCATTCCAAGGGGACAGGTATCTTGCAATTGATAACAACAATTTCTTGCATTTTTGTGGTTACTATTGGAGCGAGGCTTGCATTCAAGTGCTCCAAGTAAGAGATTCAAATAGGTACACTAAAAACCTTACACAATAATGGTACACTAGGTGGGACATTTATCTACCTACGTAAAGTATCGATAAAACTGTTTAGCGACGTTGAGAAAACTAACGGATAAAGACTTAACTAATAATCTTTAACAAAAATACTGAGAAACACTTGATTAGTTCGTAGTTTTAACATTCGAAAGTTATGATGTGACCCTAGGAGAAGTTATCTTAAAGGCGAACTTACAATAGATATTATATACCCATACAAAAATATCATTCACTTTCTATACACATACCCAAAACACTGCGTTTAAACTGTAAGTAAGACAGAGAATGTTTAAGATCAAGATTTTGTAGAGGACGATGTTAGGTAACCGGAGGGATCGTTCTTACTATTCATTTAATTAGAGGTTTGATAGTTCTACACAGCTTTGGCAATATATCCAAGTTAATAGATGATAGGTTTTTTTTTGATAATAATTGATGTAACTTGCGTTACACGAAACTAAAATATTAAGTAATACATCACTGTGAAAACAAATAAATTAAATATTATTTAACACTAAAAGTTTAAAAATAGTAATATCTCTTAATTCTGGATTTTAAACTCTTTTAACTTATATAACTAAAAAAACAATTAAAGAATATGGAACTTACAACACAACGAGGTACCGTAAAACATATGATTTGACGCTGTTACATGTATACAGTCATTACAATCGAACTTGGATGGTTATATCGAAATAAAATAAGAACACACTAGGGCTGGAATCAATAGGTAGGTACAGATAAAAGCTGCAATTTAACTAGGTACGTTCTTGTAAATATCAGCTAGTTCGCTCAGTGCATCTATAAAAATATTGCAATTATTTACAATTTCAATATTTGCAATAATCGACTAAAATAGAAAAATACAGATTTATATTTATTATCTTTGCAT
Source organism: Cydia splendana (assembly GCF_910591565.1). Classification (NCBI taxonomy): domain Eukaryota; kingdom Metazoa; phylum Arthropoda; class Insecta; order Lepidoptera; family Tortricidae; genus Cydia; species Cydia splendana. The sequence continues at coordinate 6,966,454 of NC_085964.1, forward strand.
AGATTTGACCTATTGCCCGCAGGCTCTACTTAAATGATTGGCATAGTTCTGAACACGAGATACTACAACTTCAATCACAATTTTTGGTTTAATTACCAGAAATGTTAAGCGTATAAAACTTAAAACGTTTTATTTTTTATTTCATTGTGACAGACATGATAACATGCAAAATGGTAAGCAACCACTACATTTTATTACATATTATAATTTCTTTTTTCACGATAAGTCCTATTTTTGCAAACTTTCATTATTAAGCCTTTATTGTGTGTGCCTTGAATACAACTTTCATTGGTAACATCAGCAATAATTATGCTGCATCATTAATTTTTCCTACCTACATTGCCGGGTATCTCCAATTCTTCCACTGCTTTTGACAATCTTCCTACATTGTCGCTCGGCGACGTTGTTTAATATTCAATAACTATATACAATTTATATTTACAGTTATGTGATTTATTTTGGCGTCATATTTTACATGGAATGAATCACATAACGGGAATGTCGAGAAACCTCCACTATATCATACCGCAAAATATTGTTTACGCTTTAAAAACAATAGCATCAAGCTTAATCGGGAAACAAAGCGAAAATATGTAGTTAAATCCGCTTGACTATTTACAGGAATTCTACAATCTTGGCTGCTTAAAGCAACATCTTGAATAGTGGCGTCATAACGAGTAGGCTCAACGCAAATACGCTTCTGCCGGCGTCATTCGGTTTGCTGCCTAGTGGACCCACGGAAGCGGATTTGATGTCTTCCTTGGCCGGAGGTGCTTTTCCCATATTTTCACTACTGTCACCTAACATGTGGCTATCCATTTCCCCTGAATGATCAGGCTTCCTTATGTCACTAGCGATGCTATTATCGTTATCTTCCTCTTCTGAAGCTGGTGGGGCGGGTGATGGCGTGGTAGTAGTAGTCGTGGTCGTTGTCGTTGTGGTTGTAGTGGTGGTGGGTACCAAACTATAATTGCCGGTAAAATAGACTTCACCGTAAATTGCTTCAACGTCGACCGTATTTTCAATGCGTTCCCCTTGCAGCAGCCTTGATCGAGTAATACCGTCTTTATAATAAGTTGTTAAAGTAGCGGTATATTGCACATCCCGGTCTGTATAGTTTCCTCTGAATGTTACATTACAAGATGTTCCAGGTTCCAAATGTTTTTCAATTTTATAAAATCCATTTCTTTCTTCTTTTAATGGACTAGCCCATCGAATTTTAACAGGGCCGTCAGGCATTTCTATAGTTGTGTTCAAACCAGCCGAAAGGCCATGTCCGTGGCCCCAAGAAACGGTGTAGTTATACTTGTATGCGACTTCCTCGGTTGCCGTGGCAGGAAAATCGTTTTCATTGGAAAGAATCAATTCCCGGAATATGAGAGGATCATTCTGTCTGGATGCTTTTTCCTCCAGCACAACGTTTTCCAGTTTGTAACTGACAGGTTCAATTTCAATAAGAACTTCGCCTTCATCTTTAGTTTGCTCATCGAAAGTTATCAGACGGCCCGTGGTTTGGCCATAAGAGATTCTGGCCACATTATCTGCCCTGCCAATAATATCGGAGCTATCAGATGGATTAACAACTATAGCACCATCTGGTCTTGGGTTGAACCTATTCCATTGATTCCATACAATGAGGGACGAGTTTTCAATATTTTCGAGAACTTCGAAAGTATCGTAGGCTTTGGTTTCAGACACTGCGCACTTAGTATATTCAGGCCCTAAATGTCCTAACAACATATCGCCATCATGATTTGCTCTGCATATATAAACAGGTGACCCTGAAACAAATAATACATTTTATATTTTGAAATTAAATATTGTATAACCATAAAAAGAAAAACAAGAAAACAAATATCTTATTACCATCGTCTGTTTTTGCTCCGACAACGTAGTTCTCCATATTCTCCTTCTTTAGATTCGCCCACTTGAGTGTGCTCGAGGTGGTCACTGTATTAAACTGAGTCTTGTATATCCCGGCCATGCCATCGTCGGCCAAGGTGGGTACCGCCAACATGGCCATCAGCGCCACTAACCAGGACCCCATGCAGAACCTGTTCTTATTCTTCATTGTGAAAATCTGTAACAAAAATAATGGTGATCTTTATTTAGTCCAAATTTATAGTATTTCTGGATTATCGAAAATATGTTTTACCATATTGGAAAATCAAAAAATAAACATATGTGACGTTCCATGATAAAAGGTACCTTATGGCGGCTGGCGCTTACGTCGCATAGCGCCGCAATAATATTGGAGCGGCGTTAATAATAGCGTAAGCGCCAACCGCCATAAGGTACCTTTACCCGTGGGACGTCACATATTATCGAAGCATTAGATATGAAGTTAGGTACGTTATTTCACGTTCGCAACGCGACACACAGTGTTTCATTTTATGTCGATCGCACCCTAACACAATTTAGTTGACGCAGTTACCGAGCCGTGAGCCAAAATCGTAGAAGCTATACCATCCTACTCTCCATAACGCTTTTATGCACAAAATGTACCTACATTTTTATCAAATTGAATATTGGCAGTATCAAGAGTGAAATACTGGTTTGTTAAAGCAATTGGGATTAAATATGCTTTGCTTAATGAATTTATATTATTTACGAAACAATGAACTTGATAGTGCTTAGCATTGAAGGACTTAGTGTTTCTCATTGCCAATGTCAAGGAATTGGCAACCACCTACAATAATAATGTGGGTGGCGTACAGTGGGCAGCCAGGCGCGGACTGAGAGGCGCCTAAACCAATCAATAGTACGCTGCAGGTTGAAAATTGTCTGTTTCTGTTTACCTTTCTTTTTCGTTACTATTTCACAATTCACAGTACCGCCCGTTTGCCTTTCTATTCCTATTTTAGATACCTACTTTGGATACTTTTTATGACTATTTTTGTACATTGACTCGTTTTGTATTCGTGTTTGGTTTACTAATACTTTTTCTCTATTTACAGGTAAGTCGACGTAATTACTGTAAGGCATAGTAAGTTAAAGTTTTGTTCAGTAAGTATTTTTATAACTGATTTTTTAATCCATCGCCTGTCCGAACGATTATTCACCCATCAGTGTTGCAACAAATTGAATTTAATAAGTTCAATTGGAATTTGACACGGCCCATTAGGTCCGACACAAATCCGGACGCACCGTTCTTCATTTGATCAAATTTGATATATGGGTTTACAGATAAAGACTATCAATGCGTCCCCAGCCGCCATTGCACAGTACTCGCATATTGGAACTTCTATTTCATTGGTACAAGACAATTTTAATTTCTTACACACATTATTTAAAAAAAACTTGTGTAGGTATTCATTGGCGAACAAAGCTTTATTAATATCTAATACCTATACATTTCTTGGCAGATACATGCTTAGGCTAACCTAATCATGTGCTGCATTTATTTACAAAAACAATATAATTCTACTATCAAACGTCAATTTTATTAATATGAATGCTGAATTTACAGTGAAAAATATTAGATATCATTACTGGGTCGCGTCTAAGGTCAAAAGCTATCGTGGCAAAGAAATATACTTTCCTTATCTAAATACAGTCAAATATGACTTATAGGCAGGTTCATAAGTCATAATTGGCTGTATTAAAAGTATTTTTGAACAATATCACGTCAAAGAAATATGCTATCCGCATCTAAGTATCTACACATTTATGAATAGTAACACTCAACCATTATGATCTTGTTTAGGTATAGAGCATTTTAGGTTTAGGTATATTACGCCAAACCATAATACATATGTTTATGTTCGTGTATACTTTCCTTTAAAACTCATATTTGGTCGTTTTAAAGCATTTTTGAGCAACAACGGAATAAAAGGCTGTATTTTTGACCGCATTCCGACGCGTCGAGAACAAATCCCATTGTATGGGAGCACGCTCCGTATCCGAGCCGGTATTCTGTGTTCGCCAATACGACACCTAACACAATCGATTACCTTATTCCGTTGCGGGCGCTTGGTGGGAAACTGGATTTAGCATTTCATTCAAAGGGGATTCTTTCGGGCACACTAACAATTTTAACGCGCATATTACTTTGTATTCTTATACGCCTATAACCCATATTTCCGATACGAGATACGAGTAGGTAGTTGCAGATATTAGTTTATTTTCAGTTGATAAGATCTTGGCAAGAGAGGGTAAACTAACTTCATGCTCTTGTTCTCATGAGTTCGCTTATTGGTCTAGTCATTGACGTACCAATTGTCTGGTCTTTCCCAATCCCAATGTTACATTCTTTGAACACTGATTGTATTTTGGATAATATTATTTATGAATTTATATAGAAATGAAGAAAAAAAAGTAATTCCTTCGAATTTACGTATTACCTAGTGTTAGTAATTAATTTCAGAACTCAACAAAGACACCCCATATTACAGGTTTGTCATATTGTTGAGTGTTCCATTCGGCTAGACGCTGACCCCTTCTATTATGATCAAAATTAAACCGGAATTTCCCCCGAGAAATTAGCAGCGATAACACTTACAGACCAAATTGTTAACTTTTACAATAGCGGCGAAGTACATCGCGCGCTCAAAGCGCCCCATATGTCTCGACACAATTCCTGACTCCTCTTGTCTAGGCATATTCCTATTGCTACCCTAACCGAGGGAAACCAGAGATGGCAGAGTGATGGCAGGTGGACTAAAATGTTAACAGAATGGTGGCCGCTTTCGGATGAAAGAAGCGCCTGGCATCCGTTGGCTCGTTGGGTGGACGACATCCGGAAAATTGCGGGTCACTTCTGGATAAGATTAGCTCAGGACCGGGACAAATGGCGTACTAGGAGAGAGGCCTATGCTCAGCACTCAGCAGTGGGCGATAAAGGGATGATATGATGAACCAAGGGAAACCAAATGATAGGAAGCAACGTAATAACAATGAACTTGTTATCCATAACAACAACAACTATCCATAATCTTACGACGCACTTTATAGTGGTTGGCTTGATCTTTTGGTTAGCTGCGCTCGGTAAGCGATGGCAACACCCCTAGCTCTCGATCCACGAGGGGAGACAACACTTGAGATAAAACAAGGAAATGTGTTGTCTGCGTTTCCCTGCTAGTCTTCTCCCAATAGAACAATATTCGCGCCACGAGTACTACCTCAGATGGTACAGTGGTAAAAAGTATTTTGGACCTAAAAGGGTTGCTTCCATTTAAAAATCCTGGTGTTAAATCGCACCGTAATAAAGTAGGTATATATGTACTAGGTATATAACTATATACCCTTTACAAAAACATATTAAATTGATGATAATAGGTATTCTTACGTGAAGTGCTCATAAAATATTCAGTAACAATAGTAACAATATGACTACCTATTTAATGTTGCGGTAAGCAATAAACATTTATGTCTATCTACCTTGTCCAGGGTTGTATTGCATGGACAATGGACAGCTAAAAATAACTGCATTACGAGTACACACATAAAGCACTAATTGCCCTTGGTTACATTTAGTGCCATTGGAAAAGATATATTTAATCAAATGTTTTGTCAATCATATTTTGTTATCTAAGTGTGTAATTTACGAGTAAGAAAAGCATCTGTTTTTAATAAGTAATCAAAAGGTATCAAACTTTTTGCTCTAGTCTTAATGCTCTGACTTTTTTTTACCTATACCTACTGCTATCGCCATTATCTATACGATAACGTCATATTGCCCTGTCTTTCTTTCATCTGCAGACAACGGTCCACCTCAATGACGAACCACAGATAAATTTCAATTTCCGAGTTCCGAAGGGGCCGTCGCATTTCTCATTTATAATTTCCCCCCTTTTAAATTAATAACCAATTTGTCGCAGTGCGATTATTGAACTTTTGACGAAGTGAAGAGGATAAATTGAGGTTTATAACAATAAATATAAGTAACAAAAATTTATTTGAACGAACAATGTAGGCCTATTCAAGATGCCATTTGCTTGCGCCGTAGCGAACGAAACCCTAATGCCTCTCTGTCGCACTAATATTTAAGAGTGATAGAGAATTAGAGATACATTACCGTTTATTTCGCTACGACGCAAGCAATTGGCATGTTGGCTTTATTACTTTGAATTTTAAAGTTTAGGAAAAATAATGAAAGAATTGACGATCAATACTTATTTTACTTTAAGTTATGGCACGTCGTGGGAACCAGAAAGATTTGGTCCATCATTGTGTGATTACTAAGAAAGACTGAGGTGTGCTGTGGCAGTGTGTAGTTGTGATTTATGTGCGTCATTATTGCGGGACTTGACACACGAGATGACAGTTTTGTTGGCCTTATCTTTAGTTCCGACTCCGGCGCTGCCGCTGCCTGTGGCATTATGCTTATGCCATTTATCATGACGCTGTTTACTATAGGTAGGTCCTATAAATGATTTAAGTATACCTATAAAAATAAGAGTTCGCAGGTATTTTTTTGTTATACCTACAGAGTTTGAATCAGAAGCTTTATTAGAGCTAGTAATTGTGATCAGCTAATTAGTAGTAGCTTAAGTAGGTATTCTTATTAACATTATATCCTAAGTTGCCTAGGAATTGATATAGTCAAGCACTAAGCAGGACTTTTCATTTTTATATGTATAGAAACAGTCAATTAAATTAATTTTACGTTCCGTTTAAATTCATACAAAAACTACAATTTTGCTTTCGAAATTACAAGTAAATAGTATCGATAATGTTACTACAAATAAACGACACGAGATTATGGTACATGTATGCAGTGAATAATACGAGTATATATAAATAAGTTTATAGATTAGATTTGCAAGTTTAGTGCTCTTATCTTGAAACCGTTTAACATGGACAATTAGATGAGCAGCGCTAAGATAAAAATAATGTAACCCTGAGAGATTCAATAGTAAAAGTACCTATTTAAATAGGTGATACTGCAAATAATGAATAGTAAATTTAACACAGATTTGCGTACACGTACCTATTAAATGTCGTGAATCACACAACGTTTAACATGGACAACGAGATGAGCTGCCTAAAGATAGTGTAAGCCTGTAAGATTCAATCGCCTCAGCATAAGACTATTATTGTAAGGACGTAAAGCCGCTCGCGAGCAATTGCTTGCACTGTAATCCTATTGCCCCGACTGCTCTACAAGTCTACATTCAATCCATAATACTTGATCGGATTAGTCTCAATTGTTATACATATGGATAAGGCCGGAGGGGAAACCCTTGCTGACAACAATGGGAATAATTAAGTTATGTTCTTATTATCTATACTAATATTATAAATACCAAAGTTTCTGTGTGATTTCACAGTGTTAGTGTTAAAATAAAAAAGGAGACTTTGGTCCCGGTGGAAGTCCCGGTGGTATCATATTTGAAGTGATAGTCAAAAATGAACTAAGTACTTTACTTTAAGTTACACGTCAGCCTATTTTTTTAGGTTAAAAGAACACACCTTGCTGCAATAAATAAATTCGCTAGTGTGTGTTGTGATCCTAAGCCGTAACAGCGATACGCTTTTAACCCAGTTTCATGTCTGTACCTAACTATAGTACCTACAAAATATCCTTTTAGTGCTAATACGACGACACTCCCTAGTGACTCAGTACGCGACTAATTGAATTACGTTATATTCTAATTACTTTATATTATATCTTACACAAATGTAGGTTAATAGCCTTCTCGTGTTTATTTAATAATGAATATTTCGTAATCGCCGTAAGATACAAGGTCTGGACTAGTATTCCCATCTTTCAAGAGTAGGCTTTATTCGCCTTGGCGAACAAGTGTAAGAAGATTTCGAGACTCATCAAATCTGTTTACAGTCAGAGCTCTCAGTTATACTGGGTTATCTGAGAATAACAGCTTAAAAGATTTAATCTGTCTAAACGTCTGCATCAGTACCGTTAGAACATGATGAACGTACGGACTGTTATTTTTGACCCCAGTTCAGACCGCTGTTATTTGCCAGCTGCGGCGCCATCAACCACAAGTGCTTTTAACCAGGGCATTTACCACCTAGCTTTATAGTGGCAAAGTGCTTACCGATTTCACACTCTGAAAACGTGACGCTTTATCTAATCTTGCAGTTTTACAACTCCGTTACAACGGCTTAAATTGTTCATGGTTCGATTTTCTATAACATTGTTAACTAGTCGTTAAACTCGAGCGGAGACTTTGCTACGTGATGCAATGATAGGATGATACATAAGTACCTACATTTCGATCACCTTAAGAGCGCTATTACATTTCGGCGTTGAGCGAGTTTAGGTATTTTACGCGCTGCGGCAGGCCGTGCGAGCTCAGTATGCCGATCCCTTCTACCACACTCGCCTTCTACAATGATGGATTAAACATTCTTGATCCTTCGCGAAGCATATTGAAATCAACCATAACAACACTAACTGTACTTAACTTTTAAAGTTCTAAAACTGTTATTTGGTAAGTACGAAAATACTAAATGCAGTGCAAATGTACATAGGGGCTGTTCATAAATTACGTCATCTATTTTTGACGATTTTTGACCTTCCCCACCCCTCAAATCATCCAAAAATCAAGCTTCGGATGAATCTGTTTCCTCCTACGTCATGTTACCATCATCCGATGTCCAGACCCCCCCCCCCCCCACTCCTCCCATTTGAAACGACGTAATTTATGAATAGCCCCATACTCGTACTTATGAAGGTATATTACTCGAAAGAAATTGTAAGTACCTACTCGCTTATTTACATGTTTCGTCATTGCATTTGGTACCTATAGGTTGTAAAGTTTGTATCAACGAGGGTTTAAAAACGAACTGGTACTGAGGATCTGATGATGATTAAGGTGGTCACGGATACCAATCAACCATGTAGTAACATGATTAGGCTCGTTTGATTCGTCTCAACAAGATCTTTGACACTGAAGATACACAGGGTCTGATGATGGAGCTGGAAGGTGGCCACGGGTACCAGTCTATCATGTAACTAAACAACTTCGTGTTTGGGCTCGTTTGATTCGTCTCAACAAGATCTTTGACACTAGGTGATACTCAGAGTCTGATGATGGAGCTGGAAGGTGGTCACCGGTATCAATCAACCATGCAACTAAACCACTTCGTGTTTAGGCTCGTTTTATTCGTTTCAACAAGATCTTTGACACAAGATAGTACTCAGGGTCTGATGTTGGAGCCGGAAGGTGGTCACCGGTACCAATCAACCATGCAACTAAACCACTTCGTGTTTAGGCACGTTTTATTCATCTCAACAAGATCTTTGACACAAGGTAGTACTCAGGGTCTGATGATGGAGCGCGAAGGTGGCGACGGGTACCTGTCTATCATCATCAGCTCCATCATCAGACCCTGAGTAGTATCTTGTGTCAAACATCTTATTGCGACGAATCAAACGAGCCCAAACACGAAGTAGTTCAGTTACATGGTAGACTGGTACCCGTGGCCACAGTCCAGCTCCATCATCAGACTCTGAGTACTAACTTGTGTCAAAGATCTTGTTGCGACGAATCGAACGAAGCCAAACACGAAGTGGTTTAGTTGCATGGTTGATTGGTACCGGTGACCACCTTCCGGATCCATCATCAGACCCTCAGTACTACCTTGTGTCAAACATCTTGTTGCGACAAATCGAACGAAGCCAAACACGAAGTGGTTTAGTTGCATGGTTGATTGGTACCGGTCACCACCTTCCGGATCCATCATCAGACCCTCAGTACTACCTTGTGTCAAAGATCTTGTTGCGACAAATCAAACGAGCCCAAACACGAAATGGTTCAGTTACATGGTAGACTGGTACCCGTGGCCACCTTCCAGCTCCATCATCAGATCCTGAGTACTATCTTGTGTCCAAGGTCTTGTTGAGACGAATCAAACGAGCCTAAACACGAAGTGGTTTAGTTGCATGGTTGATTGGTACCGGTGACCACCTTCCGGCTCCAACATCAGACCCTGAGTACTATCTTGTGTCAAAGATCTTATAGAAACGAATAAAACGAGCCTAAACACGAAGTGGTTTAGTGGCATGGTTGATTGGTACCGGTGACCACCTGCCGGCTCCATCATCAGACCCTGAGTACTATCTTGTGTCAAAGATCTTGTTGAGACGAATCAAACGAGCCTAAACACGAAGTGGTTTAGTTGCATGGTTGATTGGTACCGGTGACCACCTTCCGGCTCCATCATCAGACCCTGAGTATTATCTTGTGCCAAAGATCTTGTTGAGACGAATCAAACGAGCCCAAACACGAAGTGGTTTAGTTGCATGGTTGATTGGTACCGGTGACCACCTTCCGGCTCCATCATCAGACCCTGAGTACTATCTTAAGTCAAAGATCTTGTTGAGACGAATAAAACGAGCCTAAACACGAAGTGGTTTAGTTGCATTGTTGATTGGTACTGGTGACCACCTTCCGGCTCCATCATCAGACCCTGAGTACTATCTTAAGTCAAAGATCTTGTTGAGCCGAATCAAACGAGCCCAAACACGAAGTGGTTTAGTTGCATGGTTGATTGGTACCGGTGACCACCTTCCGGCTCCATCATCAGACCCTGAGTACTATCTTGTGTCAAAGATCTTGTTGAGATGAATAAAACGAGCCTAAACACGAAGTGGTTTAGTTGCATGGTTGATTGGTACCGGTGACCACCTTCCGGCTCCATCATCAGACCCTGAGTACTATCTTGAGTCAAATAAATACATATAGAATGTCAGGTCGTTTCAAATATTTTTAATCCTGTCCGGTAGTTTATTAAACTGTACCATTATAAAACTATAAAAACAGTGCTAGGATCAAAGTCTCTCGTTGCGGTTTACACGCACACAGTATAGCGTTTTACACGGCGCCCGCCGCACACAATGATAAAAAACCTCGTCGTCGCCGTTGAAAATGTGCGGAGCCGACCGACACACGTCCTGCCTCTACAAGCTCTGCCGCGGCACTGAGCTGGCGCAGCGCGCGTCATCGGTAATATAGAGTAGTTTTCAAAAAATTGCCAAAAAATTATAGTAGAATTTCATAAACACTAATGTATACCAACAGTATAAGCAAACGTTGCAGATTGCTTGAGTATGAAAATGACTTCGATATTAAGTAGATTTTCGTAGGAATTGACACTTGTTTCGGAGAGAAAATCGAGTTCGTTTTACTTTGATTTTCTCTTTCTCAAAGGTATGTAGGAAAAATATAGTTTGATATGCCTAAAGTACAGGGTATTAGTAATACAAAATAGCCAGGTTTAGCAGAGTAAAATACTCAACATTTCCAAATAAGAGCTCGCCATTCAGTGCTTCACGGGGTTTTTCGGAAACGACCATCAGAAAAAAAATCATTAATAATTTAATAAGTCCTTTTTCTAATATTTACAACGATATTTATAAAGATAAGAAGACGCTTTTACTGGAACAAGTACTCATTGTTTCTAATAATGAGCGCAAAGTCCTGAATTTCGTCGACTAGTATCATCAATTTTGCATTATTTCGACTTTTCTTGTAAGAGCGCTCTTAACCTCCAGGTCCAGACCGATAGTTTGTTTTCTTATGTTCGAACTTAAAAGTTGCACTGTCTACAGTGTCTGCTAAATTCTACAAAAATCAAAAAAATTAACTCAGGATATCGTGTAACACCTTTTGGGAACATAATTGTATTAGCGGCTTGCTACGGACGAGCGTGAGGCGTGAAGCGTAAAGCAGGCTGCTTAAGCTAGGATGTAATTAAGTTTTCTTTGCTTGCACGAGCGACGGCAAGAGAACCAACTTACTGTGACCCTCCATAACAACTACGCGCAATCATAGCTATCTGATCTTTCAACACACCCCTGATCACGTAGCTTTTGGAATGGCGCCCTGAGGCAATTATCGCCGTAATAGCATCGCTATCAGTTGCCACCTCATCTCAAAAGCTAATGATGCACGTGCCAGCTTTCTCGCTTGATACACTGTATATCCCATTGTCTAGTCGAAGAGCTCACCAAAATAAAGCTATTGAATGCTCTCAAAGTTCTGATCCAGATAAGTATAAAGTCCCACATATTTCAACTGCAACAATGTTTCAACGACATTCTGAATCTGGTTGTTTTACTTGTGAATCAACAAAGTCTAGCAGCGATGAAGCACGGGATAACTGTAAGACTACCGAATTACTAACGGAGACGACGGAAATTAGATTCTTTTCATCATACATTATTAAGCAAATTGGCTTTTGTTTTTGTGCACACAAAAGGCAATGACATGCATCTCTCAAATAACCAGTATTTAGGTCAGTATTTATGTACCAGTAGCTATGGTCTAAAAATAAGAGCCTGGTGAAAATCGAGTCACAGACAGGTCTAACCATCTGAAAAACATATATACTTACCTCAAAACCAAACACATCAAAACCTACTACAAAAAATAGATAGTGTGAAGACAACAGACAACAGGAAATGGCAGAAACTATATTTTATATGATGATAGCAAAAACTAATAAAAAATTACTAATGCAACGTGTGACTAAGTACATCGTGTAGGTCAGCCATTCTCTAAGTGTGTTCCGCGGAACCCTAGGGTTGCGCGACACCCCTGCAGGGGTTCCGCAAGAATTTAGAACACTATGCTTAAGTCGCCTCGAAAAATTTTACTATGCAAAAAACACACTTCTAAAAGCTATTGTTTTATTGTAGGGTTCCATCAAGTATTTCGCTTTTCAAAAGGGTTCCGTCAAAAAAAAGATTGAGAACCGCTGGTGTAGGTAATAGGAACTCCGGATTACCGGTAGTTTTTGTGAGTGCGCAAATTGCTCCCCTGTTGCGGGCGCCGGCCGTTAGTCGCTTCTCTCGACGCTCACGTATTGTAACTGTCAATAAATCATCTCTATCATAGTCCGCGGCTACTGTGCTCATGTTGTGACAAATTGACTTCTGTATTACGGATAACAAACGACATTAGTCGAACCATCGCGCGCAGCGCAAAACAGTAGCAGGAGGTCTTCGTTTAGATCCCGCTATTGAAATAGAGTGAACTCTCAACTTCAAACTATAGAAACAATAAAACCATAATAACTAAGTTGGAAGATGGGAATGACTTCCGAACTCAGCAAGACAAGCAATGAGCGCGCGACTAGTTCAAGCGACAAGGTGTAAGAACTACTATTTTAGTAGGAACAAATACCCTCGCGTGTTAAGGGATGGTGCCGAAGCAAGACCGTATAACGGTGTTGAATCACGATTGCATACAGCGACTTTCTATGAAGTGGAGCACTGTGCGATGGCTCTTGTTGATAGCAACTGCAACGTCTTTCACGGATTATGTTGCATTCGAAACGTGCCAACACGTTTGAACAGTCTGGCCTTTCCAAAGTCGTAACCCACGCGGAATACTACTACGCAAATCGGTTTCACGTTTACTACAGACATTTTAATGGCCTGACGTGTCTAAATTCAGATCGCAGGCTAATATTAAATGCATATTCAATATGGAGTCATAGTTCCGGTGTTATCAGTCGGCGCCAGGCATTGTATTCACACCTAACCAGCGTAGGCAAGCCAGTGGTTCGAGGAAACCAATAAAACTGTGAGCTCGAAATCCATTACAACTATGTGTGCTCAGAGAACACGCGATGCTGGTTCATTTAAGTGCCTGGAATACCAGCCCTGGTGACGAGGCGGCCTCGCGCCGGTGCGCGCGCGCAGCGGCGCGTGCAGCAGCTGATAGCGTGGGAATCGCCTCATGCGTGAAGACCATAACCCGAGACGACCGACTGTGCTTTATGCTATCAACCTACATTCTCGGTAAGTGGATTTGCACTTTTGTCCTTCATTTTAACTTGGACATTTGTTTACAAATACCATCGCATTAGCCTTCGCGATTATTAAATTATCACGTTTATTTGCCTTTTTGGTTGGAGTAGCTAATAATACGCATACTTACTATACTTAGCTGAGTCTCCTAATTTTCAACTCCACGATCTTTCGTGTCAATCATATTATATTTTGAAATGTTGATAAGTATTGTATAGGCTTTCCCAAAGATGAGACTTTGTGTACCTGTAAGTATTCTCGGTATATTCCTTGAGTCTGTCGGTATGCTTCGATTTTGTTTATTACATATGTGTCAGAATATAAATGAAATATGCATAGTTGGTACTCTCTACCTTAATAAAGAAACACTTTGCTGAATGAATGAAAAGCGGTGGCATATATACTTGTTGATTGGATAAAGAAAAAATAATAATTGGCCCTATTCAGTTGTGGATGTGTGTGTATTGTTTACACAAGAGAAACAGACATTGACCGAGCAACGGATTCATGAAGCCTTTCGAGAGGATCACCAGTGGTTCTTAAACTCTGCTTACACATGGTTGTTACTAATCTAGGAGTCGAACTACTCTAGCTCCGTACTTATAGTTGAAACAATAATATCTCTTGTGAATATGTGACTGAGTCACAACTGAGTACCACTGAACACGCCATTCATGTACTTGAGCCTTCAAAGCTCTTAAAACAATAGGATGCGGGCTGACTTTGTGGCGGATCTCTTCTTTCAACTAGCGCTCATCAACTTGCTTGACAATACAATCAACTAATTATTGCTCAGTGCTCACTGACTCTTTATAAGTTTATACAAACACTTTGTTGGCAACGAATCATTCTAACATAATAACAGGCCTTTATCATCTGTGTCAGATGTTTTAAGCAGCATCCTGGTTACGACACTTGCGTTCGTGGCTGTAAAGCCCTATACGAGAGAGGATCCCTCGGCCACACACGCGGCAGGTGTATGCTCCCCCAGGTGGGCGGGGGTTGGAGGCCTGCTCGTGGCGCCTCATGCGTTTTTCTTTTAATGAGGAAAACCAGGCATCGTCGTGCTTGGATTGACCATCGTGAATAGCACGACGCCACACGGGTCGGTCTTCGGCCAGTTTCTGCCATTGGTTGCATGAGATGTTAAGAGCGCTCTTACAAGAAAAGTCGAAATAATGCAAAATTGATGATACTAGTCGACGAAATTCAGGACTTTGCGCTCATTATTAGAAACAATGAGTACTTGTTCCAGTAAAAGCGTCTTCTTATCTTTATAAATATCGTTGTAAATATTAGAAAAAGGACTTATTAAATTAGTAATGATTTTTTTTCTGATGGTCGTTTCCGAAAAACCCCGTGAAGCACTGAATGGCGAGCTCTTATTTGGAAATGTTGAGAATTTTACTCTGCTAAACCTGGCTATTTTGTATTACTAATACCCTGTACTTTAGGCATATCAAACTATATTTTTCCTACATACCTTTGAGAAAGAGAAAATCAAAGTAAAACGAACTCGATTTTCTCTCCGAATCAAGTGTCAATTCCTACGGAAATCTACTTAATATCGAAGTCATTTTCATACTCAAGCAATCTGCAACGTTTGCTTATACTGTTGGTATACATTAGTGTTTATGAAATTCTACTATAATTTTTTGGCAATTTTTTGAAAACTACTCTATATTACCGATGACGCGCGCTGCGCCAGCTCAGTGCCGCGGCAGAGCTTGTAGAGGCAGGACGTGTGTCGGTCGGCTCCGCACATTTTCAACGGCGACGACGAGGTTTTTTATCATTGTGTGCGGCGGGCGCCGTGTAAAACGCTATACTGTGTGCGTGTAAACCGCAACGAGAGACTTTGATCCTAGCACTGTTTTTATAGTATTATAATTTATAATGGTACAGTTTAATAAACTACCGGACAGGATTAAAAATATTTGAAACGACCTGACATTCTATATGTATTTATTTGACTCAAGATAGTACTCAGGGTCTGATGATGGAGCCGGAAGGTGGTCACCGGTACCAATCAACCATGCAACTAAACCACTTCGTGTTTAGGCTCGTTTTATTCATCTCAACAAGATCTTTGACACAAGATAGTATTCAGGGTCTGATGATGGAGCCGGAAGGTGGTCACCGGTACCAATCAACCATGCAACTAAACCACTTCGTGTTTGGGCTCGTTTGATTCGGCTCAACAAGATCTTTGACTTAAGATAGTACTCAGGGTCTGATGATGGAGCCGGAAGGTGGTCACCGGTACCAATCAACCATGCAACTAAACCACTTCGTGTTTGGGCTCGTTTGATTCGTCTCAACAAGATCTTTGGCACAAGATAATACTTAGGGTCTGATGATGGAGCCGGAAGGTGGTCACCGGTACCAATCAACCATGCAACTAAACCACTTCGTGTTTAGGCTCGTTTGATTCGTCTCAACAAGATCTTTGACACAAGATAGTACTCAGGGTCTGATGATGGAGCCGGCAGGTGGTCACCGGTACCAATCAACCATGCCACTAAACCACTTCGTGTTTAGGCTCGTTTTATTCGTTTCTATAAGATCTTTGACACAAGATAGTACTCAGGGTCTGATGTTGGAGCCGGAAGGTGGTCACCGGTACTAATCAACCATGCAACTAAACCACTTCGTGTTTAGGCTCGTTTGATTCGTCTCAACAAGACCTTGGACACAAGATAGTACTCAGGATCTGATGATGGAGCTGGAAGGTGGCCACGGGTACCAGTCTACCATGTAACTGAACCACTTCGTGTTTGGGCTCGTTTGATTTGTCGCAACAAGATCTTTGACACAAGGTAGTACTGAGGGTCTGATGATGGATCCGGAAGGTGGTGACCGGTACCAATCAACCATGCAACTAAACCACTTCGTGTTTGGCTTCGTTCGATTCGTCGCAACAAGATCTTTGACACAAGTTAGTACTCAGGGTCTGATGATGGAGCTGGACTGTGGCCACGGGTACCAGTCTACCATGTAACTGAACCACTTCGTGTTTGGGCTCGTTTGATTTGTCGCAACAAGATCTTTGACACAAGGTAGTACTGAGGGTATGATGATGGATCCGGAAGGTGGTCACCGGTACCAATCAACCATGCAACTACACCACTTCGTATTTGGCTTCGTTCGATTCGTCGCAACAAGATCTTTGACACAAGTTAGTACTCAGGGTCTGATGATGGAGCTGGACTGTGGCCACGGGTACCAGTCTACCATGTAACTGAACCACTTCGTGTTTGGGCTCGTTTGATTCGTCGCAATAAGATGTTTGACACAAGATACTACTCAGGGTCTGATGATGGAGCTGATAGACAGGTACCCGTCGCCACCTTCGCGCTCCATCATCAGACCCTGAGTACTACCTTGTGTCAAAGATCTTGTTGAGATGAATAAAACGTGCCTAAACACGAAGTGGTTTACTTGCATGGTTGATTGGTACCGGTGACCACCTTCCGGCTCCAACATCAGACCCTGAGTACTATCTTGTGTCAAAGATCTTGTTGAAACGAATAAAACGAGCCTAAACACGAAGTGGTTTAGTTGCATGGTTGATTGGTACCGGTGACCACCTTCCAGCTCCATCATCAGACTCTGAGTATCACCTAGTGTCAAAGATCTTGTTGAGACGAATCAAACGATCCTAAACACGATGTGGTTTAGTTGCATGGTTGATTGGTAATGGTACCTTCCAGCTCCATCATGAGACCCTGAGTACTGTCTTGTGTCAAAGATCTTGTTGAGACGAATCAAACGAGCCCAAACACGAAGTTGTTAGTTACATGATAGACTGGTACCCGTGGCCACCTTCCAGCTCCATCATCATACCCTGTGTATCTTCAGTGTCAAAGATCTTGTTGAGACGAATCAAACGAGCCTAATCATGTTACTACATGGTTGATTGGTATCCGTGACCACCTTAATCATCATCAGATCCTCAGTACCAGTTCGTTTTTAAACCCTCGTTGATACAAACTTTACAACCTATAGGTACCAAATGCAATGACGAAACATGTAAATAAGCGAGTAGGTACCTATAATTTCTTTCGAGTAATATACCTTCATAAGTACGAGTATGGGGCTATTCATAAATTACGTCGTTTCAAATGGGAGGAGTGGGGGGGGGGGGGGTCTGGAGATCGGATGATGGTAACATAACGTAGGAGGAAACAGATTCATCCGAAGCTTGATTTTTGGATGATTTGAGGGGGGGGGGGGGGGGGGGTCAAAAATCGTCAAAAATAGATGACGTAATTTATGAACAGCCCCTATGTACATTTGCACTGCATTTAGTATTTTCGTACTTGCCAAATAACAGTTTTAGAACTTTAAAAGTTAAGTACAGTTAGTGTTGTTATGGTTGATTTCAATATGCTTCGCGAAGGATCAAGAATGTTTAATCCATCATTGTAGTTAGTGATTGCAATCCGGATTATTCGAAGTTCAAAAATCCGGATTTCGGAGCGTTTAAAAATCCGTTTTAAAATTCGGATTTTGAAAAGAAAAAACCGGTTTTTCGGATTTTTTCCCACCAGTACTAATTTGCTGAAAATTAATGCTAATGCGAAATAAAAAGCGGTGCACATGAAGCGGTAACGCGGGAGAGCTATTGCCAGCCGGGCATTGCGCGTCGCGCACTCGCTCGCACCTGTATGCTTGCCCCGCGTACGCTTTTTTTATTGGCGTAGCAGCCCAAGTAACAAAATTTGGTACTATAAAAGTCCTGAGAACGTTTTGGAGCGTGCTAATTAGTGTTCATGATTAGCACTATAATGGTGTTGTCTTCTTCTTTGTCGTCACACTCTTGTCAGAGTGGTCGTGGTCGTCATGTCAGGGCCGGTGGCAAGCTTCACAATCCGTCGCCATTCCTCCCGTACTGTAGCCCTTCTTGTACATTCATGGCGTGGTTCATTGAAAATGGTGTTGTAAACGTTTACAAAACCCCAGATAGGCCCTAGTTTTATCACTGATTTATTCTATAAACATTACATAAAGGCTCTCACGGTGATAAATCAGCTCTATGGTTGAAATGTAAAAGTGACGAGAAACGCTCTTTAGTACTAAAATAGTGCTGTCTGCAACGTTTATGTCGCAATTTGGAATTATAAAAGTAACCAATGAAACATGTTTATAGTGCTATTTTGCACCGTAAACCATTCCAGTGATCTTTTTTATCATACTTGCGTCGTGGGTGCCTAAAATATTAAATAAGTTCATTCGCCATTGTTTCTTAAAGTGA
The DNA here is from genome assembly GCF_910591565.1 of Cydia splendana. NCBI lineage: Eukaryota > Metazoa > Arthropoda > Insecta > Lepidoptera > Tortricidae > Cydia > Cydia splendana. Next base: position 6,985,437 of record NC_085964.1, read on the forward strand.
CATTTGTATTTAGCTAATAAAAAGGATGTACTAAAAAGCAGCAGATAAGGTGAGCAGTGGTGGCCGAGTGGATATGACGTCTGACTTTCAATCCGGAGGTCGCGGGTTCAAACTTCAAATCCTGGCTAGTACCAATGAGTTTTTCGAAACTTATGTACGAAATATCATTTGATATTTACCACTAGCTTTTCGGTGAAGGAAAACATCGTGAGGAAACCTGCATACATCTGCGAAGAAATTCAAAGGTGTATGTGAAGTCCCCAATCCGCATTGGGCTAGCGTGGGGACATAGCCCAAGCCCTCTCGCGCATGAGAGGAGGCCTGTGCCCAGCAGTGGGACGTATATAGGCTGAAATGATGATGATGATGACTAAAAAGCATTTGTGGACCGTTACTATGCCGGTACATTGTACATGCGAAAATAATTGTATCGATAGAATCATTATGCTGATTTCAAATTTGACAATGCGCTCTCATAATTTTCATGTTTTAATTAAATTAAAATTAATAGAATAAGGACTTGTTCCAACTGTGGCTGCTATAGTACACATAGGCTCCAGCCATGCCGCTAATGTGCTATTATGGCAGAAAACAGCAGCCATTTTTTAAGTTACGATTTAAGTTATTTAGCAACGTACCAGGTAACTTTTATGGTACTATACTATATAGCACTATAGAAAAACTTTCATGACTTTTAGAGAACTCTTCTAGCCTTATAGCGATGTTAAGAGAGCTTTTAAAAAGCTAAAACGTTACGTAATGGTCGTGCAAAGTCCTTTTATAGTGCAGATTGATCCTCTAATAGTGTTTACGATACTGCTACAATACTAGTACTATAAAAGTTACTTTGACGCATTATTAGTGCAAAATAGGTACATAAAAGCATCAGTAAAGTCGTCTATAGTATTAAATAGTACCATAATCGCTTTTTGCATATCTATTACAGTGCAGCACTTTAAAGATTCTTTTGTATGATCCTATAAGCGTTCTAAGAGCTAAATTATAGTACTTAAAAGGTCTTTAATCTTATAGAAACAAAACGCTTTGTTAAAAACCTTTATAGTACAAGCAGTCACAATGGTTACCATTATAGGCCTACTATATCACTGTTTGGTGATAAAATGCCTTAGTTATAGAACCTTTTGTTACTTGGGAGTGTACGTATGTATTTTGTTTTTATTGTTTTTTAAAGATTTTGTTATTGGCGTAGCAGTGTACGCATTCTGTTTTTTTTATTTTTAATAAAAACAACTTAATTTGATTGTTTGTTTCACTTTGCCTTTATGCCACATATTCCTTTCTTAAAATCCGGATTGAATCCGAACTTCGGATTTCGGTCAAACCAAAATCCGTAAATCCGGATTTGAAAAATGTTCACGGATTTGCAATCGCTAATTGTAGTGCGAGTGTGCTAGAAGGGATCGGCATACTGAGCTCGCACGGCCTGCCGCAGCGCGTAAAATACCTAAACTCGCTCAACGCCGAAATGTAATAGCGCTCTTAAAGGCATAACATAACAGCGTTATTAAGTCATATACTCTCAAATTTTTGGGGATATGTCAGAATCTAGAGAAAACTGCATGTTACATTATTATTTTTTAAATATAAGTACTTATAAGTACTTATAAGTTTGTAAGTATATATAGATTTATATATAGGTATGTTTATAGTTTATGCGTATTTATAAATATGTAGTACTAGTTTTTCTCTTTACTTGTTGCTCTCGTCTTCCTTTAAGTGTATCCAAAATTATCATATTGCTATTTGTCCATATTAAATTGTCTTTCACCTGTTAGTATTTGATCCTTTCGCATTTTCTCAAAGGTTAGCTGGAAGAGATCCCTTTTAGGGATAAGTTCGCCTTTGTACATAACATTTTTATTTTTGTTTTGTTGTTGTCCGTTTTATGTAAACCTGTTTATGTGCAATAAAGTGACATACATACATACATACTTATTCGATTTTATCCAATTTTAGCAACTGGAACCTAAACTCTACTTACTTAACCTAACCGAAGTTTTGTGGTGTACAATTTAACAGATTTAGCTTTTATTAACCTGTAGCCATACTCTATAACGATTAACTTTCTATGTTTTAATTTTCTATGCTCTCAGTAATTATAATTATCTCAAATTCTGTATGCTCCCATTTATTTACCTTATCTTAGCGGCAAAGGGGCTATCTGCTAGATTGTGCTACATCGCTGCACCGGCTTAATGGATGGGACTACCGGCGTGAAGACAGCATTACCGTGATTTAGTATTATTGGAGCTATAATCATCGCATCTCATAGTTATTTAGCCATGCTTAATTTTCCTATACAACACATCAATCGAGCCTGGTAGCTCGAGTTAAGTAACAAAACGGGATAATCACTTCAAATTACGTTGTGGACCGCGTCAGTTTTCCTTTCGGAGAGTTGTTATCGCAATTATCACACACATATGTGAATGTGATTAAACTGCCAACATCCGGTAGTATATTTATGTGAAAAAGGGGATCGTGTACGAACAAGGTTAATCAGAATCACGAGATCGTCGGTGGCACTGTAAATGTAAAACGTAAACTGAGGCGAGGCGTGACGGTGTCGGAGATGTCGCGTGATAGCTGGGGTGCCATTGCAATCGCTTGCTGACTGTGGGCGAATTGGTCTCTTGAAACAACCAGTAAAAGAGAATTCTTCGACTGAAGTCTATACGGTGATTGGGCGGTTAGTAAAGAAATCCGTAACGTGCGCGCAAAGTATCTTTAAAACTTGTAGAATAAGGTGCTCAATTGTTTCAAACTAGGCAAGCCGGTGGTAATATCCTGATTTTTTCCAGAAATTTTACACTATTCCTAATGAGCTCTATCGATTTAAGATTACTTTCTTATTAAGTAAGTGCCGCTAAATATTGTCAAACATTTTCGAATTTATATTTTTCATACCCGTTAAGTTACCTATATAGAACCGAACTTGAAGAACATTTTTCAGTACAGCATGTTACAAATGTCGAGTTCATGTTACACGGTACTATATAGTTAGCCATTGAACCCGCGCTCAAGCATCCGCAAGGAATACACGACCTCACGCGCTCGCACGCAATGGTTTCCGTTTTCAATTCCAATGAAAAAAATACATTAGACCCGTTACCCGAAAGATCGCCCTCGACAGCCTTATCGAAGGTTCTTTAATTATTGAACGGACAGTGACTAATGTGAACGTGTATTTAGGGATCAGTCGGTTTAAACCGGGAATCTATATCGTATACATACGCTGTATTGGCAATACAGCGTATGTATGTATTGCATTCTTTCGTGGTTGCAATGCACATCCGAAATGTTTGCCGTGTTTTAAACAAACAAACAAGTTTCTTAAACATCCACATTTCAACATTTGTTTTGATTTCAAAGCAGGCAGTAGGAAAATTAAGGAGAATATTGGCAAATAACGAAATAAAATGAAAAGTTTTTCTTGCGTATGCAAGTAAAGGTTGTATGTATAAATCAATATTAATTGCGATTATAGATAACTTAGACTAGATTTATTAAATTCTCGGCAACCTAGGATATCGCATGGATAAAACGTATAAGTAGTACGTATTAGAAGACAAAGTTAGGCAATAAATCAAGCAGCGAGGGGCTAATTAACACCAGCCGGAGTTTCTCTCCCGCACCTGTTGCCAGGCTCGGCTGGACCAAGCCCTAAATTCCTGTAGCTCACAAGTGTCACGCTTACTCAGAGCTCGGTAGTTGGTTCCAGTGCGCCAGTCTAACTGTGACCACTATATCAATACCACTACAGGCTACGCAATAATATCTATACTAGTCTCCTCTCCAGCGAACGCTAAACTGCTGGCCTACACGCAATGGGAATCAGTAAAACGCTTTAGAAAAAAATTAAACACCATAAAATGTAAAACGGCGTCAATTATTCAACTCATTACACAGGATTACATGTGATTGATTATACCTACGATAATAATTTATTCGCACAAAAACGAGAAAACAGAATCAATCAACAGTCGATAGGTAATACTTTCAACGTTGTTGCATGTAATTGCTAGTGTTATTACTTTTGTACATGAAGCAAGACAAACACGATTCAATGTATTTTTATCTTATCTCTGTCTATATCTTTTTGGAAATTGAATTACCTATTTATGTATATAGGTGTACTATTTTTCTGAGAGACAAACATTTCTGTGGATAATATTATAATAACATAAACAAATCTATATGTATCTAATGTATCTAAATCTATACTATGGTCGTCATTCATAATAAATACTACAGATGTTAAACAAAGCGGTCTTGTGTTTTGACATTGAGACTCCGAGACTAAACAACATTATTCTCGTCAATGTGTGTCATGATACTCTTGATTTAAGGGACTTTACTACAATCGACGACGTCATACAAGTTGTATGTTATAATATGCGTAGGATTTACTTAAAGGTAAAGGCACCTACCTGCCTATTTAAAGGTCAAACAGCAAACTACATGTATAAAAAATACCTACATATACCCGATTTAACTATGAAGTAACATTATAATTTCATTAATGTGATCGTTTGACTTGGCTTCGCCAATAAAGTAAAATAAAATAAGGTGTACCCTTTCCAGTACTTTTTGTCGCCTATTTTGGAATAGTAAATAAATATATAATCGTATATAAATCCAAACACATTAGGGGCTATTCATAAATTACGTCATTTCAAATTAGGGGGGGGGGGGGTCTGGACATCGGATGACGGTAGCATGAAGTAGGAGGAAATGGGGTCATTTGATGCATGATTTTTGGATGATTATAGGGGGGGGGGGGTCCAAAATCGTCAAAAATCGATGACGTAATTTATGGACAGCCCCTTAGTGCTTTAAGAACAAACGAAAATATCAGCTTGTTTATCTAAATTCTAAATTGGAAGGATGACATACAGCAGGCATTAAATAATGAAAATGAAGTGCGACAAGGCGGATGAAGACCTCCGTACCCCACGAATTGCGCGACAAGCGGCAACTAGCTGCAAGGTCGACTTCTGATTGTCGATAATAGCGACTCTGACGACACACTGGCCCAATTTTATTGCGGACGTGTGCCTAGTCTATCTATAGCATCGGGACTGCACGGACCCTCCGTACGTGAGGAGCCTAGTGTTGCATTTCCATTATATCTACTTACTGAGCTCTAGGACAATCGGGACGAACCAGGACATGTCATTGCTATCAATGAATACCTACATAACGGTTCTACGGTTGAAAGAAATGCTACATTAAGAAACAACTCTTCGAACTAGGCTTCCCAGAAAAAACAGAGCAATCTAAAACGAATTTTGGAGTTCGACTAATGTTCTGAGAAGAGCCATTCGTGCTTCACACAAATTTTCATTTGGGACTTCCCGATTCTGAATTCTGACACACAACGTAGGTAGAAATTCATAATGCCAAATACTTAATAATTGACCTCAGAACCTTTTATATACAAATTGTAAAACGGGGTTTCCCCAATGGTTATATTGACCAAGGCATTCAGAATTCCCGTCAAGTCCGGGATTCAACACACATTTTATTACTTTTTAGGGTTCCGTGCCCAAAGGGTAAAACGGGACCCTATTACTAAGACTCCGCTGTCCGTCCGTCCGTCCGTCTGTCATCAGGCGGTATCTCACGAACAGTTGAAATTTTCACAGATGATGTATTTCTGTTGCCGCTATAACAACAAATACTAAAAAGTACGGAACCCTCGGTGGGCGAGTCCGACTCGCACTTGTCCGGTTTTTTTATATCATTTGCAGCTGAAGTTTTTACCGCAATAGGTTAATGAAGGTTTTAAATTAAAACCCGCGCTATTTTTAGTTGCGTGGTTTTTTGTCGAACGGAGGCTGATATTTGGATTTGGACGAAGTTTATGGTAGTTCTCGCGTCGCTCCGGTTCGGTACACCGATTTGTTATGCACTCGCATTTTGTTTACAGGCGGCAGGACGTTTTATTTCCTTCGCTATTTAACATGGGTCGGTCGGATGCTGAGTGGAATTGCAATACGGTTAAAGGATTGCTTTCCGTTTCGTAAAACTCGAAAGAATTTTTCGTAAAATAGTTTAGGTACCTTTTGTTTATGGTATTGTTTCCAGTTTCCCGTTTGCCGAGTCTGATTCTGAAACAATAGATACACACAGGTTATTATCATTCGGTATGTATTAAGTTAAAGCATTTTATAGTCGTTGTAAAACACGCATATAACTTTTAAATGCATAGCAGCATTGTTTTCATGTGAAAAAACGCGCAGTGGAAAAATACATAGGTACATATTATACATATTAGCCATAAATCGTTACAATATTCTAATAAGCAATAGGTATATGCGTCTAACTGCGAACATTACATTAGTAGCAGAACTTTACATACACATTATGCAATTATTATAAAGAGTCTATTAGCGTCAATCACTGCAAACACGTTGCAATGCAGCTGTCTACGTGATGCGCTTTGTATCACTTTAATTCCTACATCTACGAGCCAGTGCGAGCTAATCCAACAGATGCACGTTGCACGTATCGGGTTTACCATCAGTCGGCAGCTGCAGGCCTAATCGCAGAATTCATCTTTTTTGAAAACGGTTGCAGTTAACGCCTACAATTTATCGCATTTACTGCAATAGAAACAATTTGTCAAGTACTTATGAGTAGGGTATGCCAGTAAATATTACCTAATTCGTCATGGCATTAATCTGTTAAGACTGTTAGATATCTCAATATCAGTAAAATGACGCGAGGTACGCTTTAAATTGAAAGTTCACATTGGTTACACTCTTAAATGTCTTCAAATGTTTAAATTGACTCAGCAGCTATACCTATACGCTCAAACATCATGATCATTTGATATCAATATCTATGAGCAATCTTGAATTGTATTCTAACCCGATATCTGCAAAACTGCGTGACATTAGTAGCTGCAGTATGGGAATAATGCAGCCGTTATGCGGCGGTGGGTCGTCCTTCGCCACGGCAACGGAGCCATTGTAACAAGTGCATACAATGAATACTTGGAAACTGGATCCCAGTGTCCACTGTCTTTATACGACAGCCTCTTAATAACTAATTAGGATACGATGTCCACAGGAAGCGGTGTATTCATACACTGTTGATTACTCGATGTGGTCACAATATGTCATAATCGATTCGCCAACTCCTTACGTGATACAGCTGCCGACCGGACGCAGCGGCATCGACTGGTTCATTAGTTAATGGACAGTTACCGCCCTATCCCACCCGGATGAATGTTGCTAAAACTTTCCTTTTTGCTTTTCGCTCCGTGTACACACTGGCTGACAGCTGAGAGGAAAAATAGCAAAAAAATTGACAAACTGTAATGGCTCTGCAAACAGTTGTGACCAATATTTTGGCGCGCCTTGTAGCACAATACCTGTACACTCTATTTTCATTTTTTGTACAGGTTGCCCACTTACCGGATAACATAACTCGTAGTGTGTATGCGTGTGTTTAAAACGCGTATCGATTTCACTTTAACAAACCTTTCAGTGGAAATTTATTTCTAGCATACGGGTTCGTTTTCATAATACAAAAGCTACTTCGATTTGTGGCGAGTTCCCGTTCTACAAAATTGCAGAGTTAACCACAAGCGTGTAAAAGAGCAGCGATTTCCAATAGAAGGGGGGAAGCTAATGGGCAGGCCTCCATTGCATATTGACAGGGGTCAAATAACTAAGAAGACAAGGGGCGATCCGAGGGTGTTGGTTGACCTCTATCTCAATCTTCCAGTGGAGGAGTTTGCGAGTTTTACGACTATGCTTAAATTCGATCGTAAAGTTGAATCCAGACACCGTTTTAGTCCTCACGTCCGACTTAGAATAATTTAATGACATGTTGAGTACTTTCTTTATCTTTATTTGTTAATTTATGATTAGACAACCCAGCCATCCTAGTAAATCGTGAATCAGATCAAAGGTTCGCGGTCAACGTTTCCACAAATCCCATAAGCTCGGTCTGCGAGCTGCGCCCTATGTCTCGTCATATGATTACTATGGCTAGCGATATGATACAAAACCCGCCCCCGCACTCAAATTGCCTGGCAAAATCCTGCGACCCTTTTGTCCAATAGAGTTATTATTACGGGCCACTGATTTGATGAGGATACACAGCTTCAGGACAATATTATTTTGGCAGATGTTAAAACCGCCGTAAATATTAACTGCCACTGATAACAAAATTCGTCGTTCATGAAAATGTTGCCTCACTGAGTTCAACTAAAAAGATAGACATTATGATGGTTCCCGCTCGGCAACTTTTGTAAAAAATCCGACCAAGTGCGAGTCGGACTCGCGCACGTAGGGTTCCGTACCATTTCGCAAAAAATGCCACATAATATCTCGTTTGTTGTATGGGTGGCCCATTTAAATATTTATTTTATTTTGTTTTTAGTAGGTATTTGTTGTTATAGCGGCAACAGAAATACATACACGGTTCTCGAATTAAAGCCTGGTGACAGACAGACGGACAGCAGTCTTAGTAATAGGGTCCCGTTTTTACCCTTTGGGTACGGATTTTGTTTTTTATATTCTAATGGTGGTCACGGTCAGGCCACAAGATTTGTGGAAATGTGGAATCGCGCCCCAGCAATATTTCGATATTTTTAAAATATTGCTACTTAAGCGCGGAACGGCTCGACACCGGGGGTCTGAAACGACGTAGTTTCCTCGGTTGCCATGGCGACGCCCCGCACGTGACCCACCGCCGCTGCCTTCGAATTAGCAGCCTGAAACACGCGTCTTCAATTCATGGGTAAACCTAAACCCTTGTGTCAGCCGATTACACCGCGGGTATTCCATCGAGTGTAATCACTCGTGTTATATCGCGTTCGCGGTAGCAATCAATCTCGTTTGTTTGTTTTGAAACTTCAAACTATGCGAGCGTTTATTGACGTAACTACGGTTAATAAGTCGACTACAAATATATTATAACCATCTTTGTTTCCTAATTGATGTAGAAGGGTGTGGTTATCTAAACACAGATGAAATTGTCTAAATTTGACTCATGAGGGTAATAAGATTCGTCTCGTTTGGTGGGGATAGCATAGGTATTAGGAATAAGTACCTACTTTATGTTTAGAACTCTACTTGTCACCTAAGTCACCTTATTGTATTAAGTATAACATGGCTAAAAGTTGATACATCCATACATCACTTGGTATTCTTACATTGATTTACTTTAAACAACCCACCCTCCTTTTCAATTGTGATAAGAGTTTTCATAACTGTTTATAAAACGCCATCGTTTCGCGGGGCGTGATTCGCGTTCTATGCCACACCCTAGTCTAATTGCATTTTATTTATTCAGTGCTTTAGTACCCCCGAAGGATATGGAACCAGTCCAGGGGGCCCACCGGTAGTTTGTTTATGTTTTATTCTCATCACAATTCAACCAACTTAGTTATTCATTACATTACCGACCTATTGCTCAAGCTGATATTTAATTATTAGAATATTTACCTGACTTCCGAAGGAGGGTTATTTACGACTCTGTAACTCTTTTGCAGTTAAATCTTTGTTAATTAATTTATGTCTTACAAGCAGTGCGGTTTTAAACAATAGATGCTAAAGCTATTCATAAATTAATGATTTATGTTCGTAGGTAATGAGAACATTCAAAAGATTATATTATTTATTGTGTGACTTAATATTCTTAACATATATTTTTTATTCTAGCGTGTTGATACAATGAAAAAAATACCTTATATAGCGTGACAGAGGTCTACACGGCTACCACTAATTGGCATTTGGTATTTATGTTAGTAACTGCGTGAACTCGATCGCATTCCCTCTCTATCGCACTATTAATACGTACATCAGTGCGAGCGAGATGGACTGCGATCGAGTTTACACAGTCGCTAATAACGTAAACGTCAAGTGTCAATAACTCATGGTACAGTATCAGGTACTAAGTACTTTTTGCTTAGTATTTACACTAAAGTAAAACCCGCTTAAGAAAATTCTGAAGCAACCACGTCAAAACACGATCTTAAAAACAGTTACAGGGACCACTGTAAAATGGCGCATTTTAGGTACCTACGCGGGAATTTGTATTAAAAGTGGAAGGATTTTGCTGTATTTATTATGCAATTTAGTTCAAAATTGAATACAGATGCACCTCACGATTCCTTTCTCTCTAATCTCACGCTAACCAGTCACGTATCGGTATCGGCAGCTCCATTATTTATTCTAGCGACTACGACGATAGTTAATTTGTCGGATATCGTATAAAGGCAGCTAGCTCTCAATAATAAGAGGCCGTGGTATTCTATTCGTGGATTGTTAAGTAATGAATCTGCGGTTATCGTTTCCGTCGGATCGGGCGCGCTTTTTAGCACTAATGACATTTCACTCGGGTTTATTATAGAAAAAGCTTTTTAGGGTTCCGTACCCAAAGGGTAAAACGGGACCCTATTACTAAGACTTCGCTGTCCGTCCGTCCGTCCGTCCGTCCGTCCGTCCGTCTGTCACCAGGCTGTATCTCACGAACCGTGATAGCTAGACAGTTGAAATTTTCACAGATGATGTATTTCTGTTGCCGCTATAACAACAAATACTAAAAACAGAATAAAATAAAGATTTAAATGGGGCTCCCATACAACAAACGTGATTTTTGACCAAAGTTAAGCAACGTCGGGAGTGGTCAGTACTTGGATGGGTGACCGTTTTTTTTTTGCTTTTTTTTTTTGTTTTTTTTATATGGTACGGAACCCTTCGTGCGCGAGTCCGACTCGCACTTGCCCGATTTTTTTCATCGTGTTTTATATATAACTGATACGTCAGTGTCTTAAAAAAAACTTTATTTAAAATTGTATTATTATTGAAAAGAAACCAACACCTATGTACGAATTAGAATTGTTTAGCTAATATGTGCACATATTTAAGTCCATCATCACCTTATTACATTATACTTGAGCTACAGCTTTAGGCGAACTTCGCAAACAATACTGCTGATACCTGAAACTTTCTCCTTAAACTAACTGATCTTACTGATGCTTAATAAACATTCTACAATAGCTTGCGCAACGTACTGTAAATGTTGTTAAATTTCTTCTGCTTATTTCACTTACCTACTATATGAAGTTACTGGCTGTGAATGTGAACCAGTGTCCAATTAAAAGATAAATGTGAATGAATGAAATCCCTTTGAAGAGCTCTCTAAATGGCAAAAATACTTAAAACGCTTTTTCAGCCGCGAATTTCGCCATGAAACTTTTTCTCCGCCATCCGTAGCTGTTTGTAAAGCGTAAAGTTTGCGCGGACGTTTCCACATGAAATACAGTTAGCAGACCGATTCATACTGGCGGTTTGTGTTTTTTGCAACATTCATATTATATTTTAGCAGCACATGACTCATTCGGCATGGCATACCTCATACAATCAGTAGACGCAGTCACAGTTCAAATGACGTCAGATCAACGCAGAGTTGACCAAGAGTTGACTCAGTCACAATCACAATTTCATAGGCCCAATTTTCTCAATGATTGTATTGAATTGACTTCCTTGTCCCTTGACCTATCCTGAAGTCATAAAGCAATATGATTCATGTCTATTCTTTGGGGTTATTCTAAAATAAGTATAAGTACCTCGAACGTTTATTGCTTAATGATTTCAAATGATTCGTTGTTTACTCTTATATTTTACACAAATGTATTTGAACTTTAAAATAGTTTAAATGTTTGTTCATTACCCGTTGTATTTACATAAAGCAATATTAAAGATAAGTGCACGACATGCAGGCGGGTCGATGATCGCGCATTTGACTCACCGGTCACCTGGCGCAGCCCTGCACTTGCACAAATGCAAGGGCGCGACGCGAGCCTTCGGGAGACGAAAGCGCTAACACTCCTCAGTCACGTACCGAAGATTAATTCGTGATGAACGTGCTACTCACACGCAAACGGCACATTAACATTTTTTGTCACTTACACTTAACACATACCTGTGAATCCATTTGAACTTCGTTAGTTAACCTTTCATAGTTATCAGATCCTGGTCAGTTGAGTATGAGTTTAGCATTATATTGAGTGCAGCAACAGCGAAATGACGTAAGAGTCTGCATTCCGCCCGACCAGACCATTAATAACGTTATTAATCGCGGACAACTCGAACTGACCAATTATTTATATTGCTTTATCCTTGACCGAAATGTTACATGTAGATATTAAAAACAAACGGTCTAATTGAATTTCTCCGTGACGTTAACTTGTTACCCGACATAAATCTTTAATAACTTCGACTCGTAAATATTTGCAATATTTATCGAACAACAAAAACCGTACTCATACGATAATACAAGCCTGTAAAAAGCGAAATGCTATTAAAACGGGCGCTTTTTCCATTGAATTACTTACGCGTTGTGTAATATACGGGTTATGCAAACTTGACCCATTTCAATTTGAATTCACATTCTCATGCATCGTACGAGTCATTGATGAATCACATTTTAATGCATCTACCTTTATTGCTGTTATTCAAACCATTTGTATTTTATGTATGTTACTCGATCTTGTTGCGACTATCTGATGGCCTTGGTATTTACTTGAGCAAAGACGTCAATGTCGTCAATAATATCGCTGAAATTTGTTTAGCAATTTTGAGCGGGGTGTGTTGTTTATTAGGTGTGGTTTGGTACATGTAAGTACCTTTATAAATTGTTTTTTTTTTTGCCCTACTATCATTTCATTACATTGTAATTGCATTCGTGTCGGTCGAGGCCATGTCGTCAAACAATTTACTCCGCCTATACCAAGCGTAGCAGTGACACTTGTTACACTCGCTTTATTCTTGCTTGTTATTACAACTCAACTATCTCGACTGTATGACATAAGTATAGCGAATGAAAATTCTTACCTATGGAATGGACAAAAAGTCCGCGTGATTAGTGCGCCGTTTTTTACCACGTTCAGCTACTATATTACGTGGGTACCTGTCCATTTTAGGCGTACGGCCCAATCTACTCAGTGTGTGCGTGGTGGTCGGTCAATTAATTTGCTGTTTTTTTTACACTTCTCTTTGAAATCCATTATTCTTTGGCACATGTAAATTACCTACTGTTATTGAAGGCATAAAGTACATGTTACATAAATTTACTATCAATTGATTCAAACTGCTAAGGAATGGAATTTGCTCCTGTCATTTGCGTACTGATAAAAACGATTTAGATCTCTTCAAGCAAAGAGTGAATGAGCTACAGTTGCATTTGTCTCTTAAGTAATAGGTAGAACTAACTGCAGGTCAGTTAAGTAAATAACAAAAAATAGATCTCTGACAAAAAAGTGAATGTCACAGTAAGTACTACGTGTGAACATTTTTATTAATTAGGACTCACACGCCGATCAAAGTACAAAAGGTTCGCTGCACTAGTTCGTAACGTAACCCGAGCTGACGATTGGTGGACCATGCATTAACGGGAGACACACTTAAAGTGCATCTGATATCTCAGAGACGGTAACTTAATACGGCTCCGAGAAATAAAACTTAGCGAAGGACTTATCTCCGTCGACTATGCTAATTTGCCATTTCCTGCAAAAAAAATATACAGGATAAGAGGATTGCATATTAACAAGATAGCTATTTAAATAATTAATGTCATGACATCCAAACTAGGCACCTATTACCTTGGTAATCTTGAAATATAGTAAGTAAATCAAGTCAGAGCAAAATACTTAGATACATTGCTACTAAAATGTGTAGCAACTATATATATTCACACTTAGGTCTTAGAGGCCACTGAAGTGTTTAAACGTTCTAAGTCGGTTTGGCGTAATAACAAAAATGTGTAATTATTACCACCAACCATAAATTCTTGGTTTATTACGAATATTACGATAGGCGGCCTGCGTGCGTTCAACCTATTGAATCTCAAGTGGAGCAGTTTTACGAGGAACGCTAACAGAAATAAATCACCCGCCATCGCCACGAGTACCCCTGCACGAATTACACAATGAACTAATTGATTATCATGGAAATAGTATTCTTTGTGCTAAATGTATAAATCCCCATCGACCGCGTATATGTCGGATGGTAAACGTCATGTGTTGTTTTAAGAGAGATGTCTGCAATGTTTGTGTTTGTCTCGCGTCTGAGGATCTTCACCACACATGAGGTAGCTTGAAGTTAAGAAGAGTGTTGTTGAACAGCCACTCCAGTGAAGACGTCGGGACATGTAGGAGCACCTGCCTAGACCACTCCACGCTTTCTTTACGCGGTTGTTTCACTTGTTTTTTTGTTTGCGTATCTAACAGTGTATTTATTAAGTTACATTGCCCTGATATACATTGGTTGTATTGCATCCTGGGTTAGCTTGTACCAAACCATACCAAACTAAAGATGAATAAACTAGGTATCCACACAATTTGCTAAATAAAAAAGAGTTAAACATAGTAATTATAATATTTTGAACTTGGCTGGCCACGCTGCCGCATGTCTAGATGGAAGTTTTAGATGTAAGAGTACTTTTTAGCGATACTACCTATTTGAAGTATTTGCACAGAATATTTTATTTGCGTATTTTCGATAACAGCGAATAAATGTAGACGCATTAAAATGTGATTCATAAGAGTACTCGTAGAGTTCATCATCATTCAAACCTCGTTAACGTTTTTGCGTTGTTTAAATCATCTTTAAAAAGCTTTGAACATCTGTAGAACTTGGTTTCGTTTGTCGAGGGAGAATGCCATTGTATTTACTATCGGCCTACTCGTGCCTTAAGTGGCGTTTGGATAAGTTTTTCGAGTGTTGTAAAGAACCTCTTAAAAGGCGTCGGTCTGTTGACCAATAAAATCAACAGCAACCAAAAACTTTAATGCAGCACTTTCTGATTATGAACCGGGCGCTGACGGATCGGCATGCCGTTAAAATGTACGTTTATTTTTATTACTATTTTTAGCCAAAAAAAGTTGAAGCTTATTAAAATAAGTACGTACCTTGTGACAGTTGTGACTTAACTATCCTTAAACGCACCACTGTATGTAACCTTTGTGATTATGAACTGTCGTGAGGTGTTGACGGCAAGCGCCTCTGCGGTTGCGGTTTGGCCGGCGTTTAGCTCGCCTCCCCACAACCGTGCGCTTTACTCTTACATAATTCTAAGCGCGGTATCTGTACATGGCTCAATACATTCGTACGACAAATTGATTACAATTATTACAAGATTTCTTATAAAACACGAAAATTACGTTATCTATACAAATATTACTTATCACACGAAACGAAACAAACCACGTCCATTCAATCTATTATCGTTTATTACTTAACTTTCTCATATCTGTTTGGATGTTCCCATGAAACCGATTATGTATAATTTCGAGACACAGTAAGTACGTGTTCTGTTCCTAATTCGTGCTCGGCAACGAAAATAAGGAAAATCTTTCGGTAGTCGTGGCACGTTTCGCAGCGGAGCGAAGACCGTATAGTTGATAAAAGTGTTGTATATTGGGAACTGGCTATAATGTTCCTTTTCAACATTCAAAGAAAACATTAATATGAACATATTGTCAAACACTGATTTCACAATAGATCTTAAAAAGGTTAAGCATTAGTCAAACTTGACTCTAGTGAGAATCTAATAAGGCGAGCTTTTTACCATTAGTTAGAGTCAGGAAAAGCCCTGTCGTGTGGTCGTGTGGTATTTGCTGGTTGTTCCCGGGAGTCTCTTAACGCGCCGCGGGTAACGGAAGAGCTCGGTTCACCATTAGTGCCTGGTCCCGTTACCGCGCCGCATTGTCCGCTTCAATACTCCGCTAGTTATATTCCTTTATGCACTCTTAATGAAAGGTTCTCAGGTTGTTTGCTATGCGTTTAACGCGAGCGATTGTTTGGGTAATAAAGTTGCTCCAGGTACAGGTATTGTTTCATAAGAACGAGTTACAACATAAGAACAATATTTCACTTGTAAATCGATCATGATTTTATTGAACCGTCCGCGTCCCTTCGCCGCATGCTCGATATCGGCCACTTGATTACGTTGTTCGTACCGTATCACGGTGTAATTAAGTCTTGAAATTTGCTTATCTAAATAGCAGTCCCCTCTGCTGGCTTCTGAAACATATTTGTTTGCACTCCCGCCCAAACCCTTCTATCGACCGACGAAAAGGTCGCACGGCGGAAGCAGACTCGCTTTACTCAAGTTAGGTCCGTTCCGTGTTGTATTGTGCCCGCTTTATTATCTAACTCATGTTTAACTTGTTTACTTAGTGGCCAGCTCGGAAAGGTAAACTCGCCAACGTGACTAGCTGGCATGAAACTGTTATTAATATACCATCAAGGGCTCATTCATCTGTGTACTTAATAGTGCTTGCCATAATTTAGTACAATGCAATACCGTTAGCGAACGGTGCGACCTCAAAAAGGGACGAACACTATTAACGGCGGATGTGTAACATACTGAACTGCAACGGCTTCCGGAATTTCACCCGTGCAATACTTGAGCAACTAATTAATTATAGTTTACAATCAATGGAAACTCGAGCTGCTAATAAGTTATGCACCTGGCTGACCTGGCTGAACCAATTTCCTACTTATGTCTGTATATTTCGCCGCCAATATTGTCAAAAGTCTTGTTCAGTGTCCGAGAATAGAATATAGGTTCTAAGTGTTCTAACAGGTATATAGGCTAAAAAGGCAACGATGGCGAGCCCGGATAGCCTAGAAGAGGCCAAGGACATCGATCGCTGAATCCGGGCGAGGCCTCGGTAACCTTGTACGGAAAATGGTACCGAGACGACCTTGCACGACAAGTTAAGACGCACTTCCATCAAACTCAGTTTAATGATTAATGGCCCGAGGTTTCACTTGCTACCATATCTGTGTAAAACGTCAACAAAGCCTTTTCCAGCCAATCCAAATATAAAAGCTAGGTAATAAGGGACGGGTAATATGTAAACACGTAATTTAGAACACATTCTAAAGTCTAAACCATTGAGAAATATAAGTAAGGAAAGTGGTAACATCAGTGTTCTAACCAAAACGCGAGTTATTTCGAAGTCGACTAGCGTCAAAAAGTGGATTTATCAGTTCCAAACCACCTTTTGTTTTTATGCGTTTATCGTAGACGGTAATAAATATTTCCTCTCTCTCTTGAACTTCACTATTTACATACCGAAGGCTAGATAACTGCAGCTTTAGCTTCCGAGCTTCATAACGGTTCTCGAATGTCAGGCGATGCATCACTTTCGTCACGACATCAATCATACGAGACGCTTGTCCTCGGCTTGCTCTCATCGATTAATACCACTTGTCAACACAAACACTTTGACTCCACCGATTGTCTTGGAAATGTTATCGCTTTCGTCTGTGTACTCTATCCCTCGGCAAATAAGCGCCGCGCCTTTTTGAAATCCTTCCTGTTGCTGTGACTCAGCCGTATTTCCATTCCTTTTTAGACGCTCGGAAAGTCTCTATAAAGGATTTCAGTTATTCGATCTCTGGCTGTCGGAAAAGAGTTTCAAATATGAAGCAATTCCGAGTAGCAGAACTAACCCGGTATTGTCAAGGGCATTAGGCATTACCGAGGAAATAGGATTATTTTCGGGCTTCGGGCGGATATTAAATTATAGCCGGTGAGAGCCGGACGGTGAGGTGCGGGTTCCATTGTGGACGGAGTTTTACGAGCCAATTATCAACGGTCATTGTGGATTTGGGAACGCCATGCTGTGCTGTGATCCAATGTGAAAGTAACAGAGAGCACTCCAACTCACATGCAACACGAAGTGTTAGTGACTCTGGCGGGAGTGGCGGGACTTAGCTTTTATTCGCGTTGCATCTCTTTTCTTTACAAAAACCATACACACGTGTGGTTTCGGTTGACGGCCCTGAATGCCGGTCAGTAACCCACACCAAAATACTCCAACAGATTCGATTTGTTTAAATGATCATGATCATAGATTTTGTTATCAGGGGAAATTACAACAAAGAATTACATATTAGAAACGTATTAGACGACCATATCAATATATTTTTATAATATGTATGCTAGTTTTAAGGTATTTATGTATGGGCCACTAGTTGCCTGAAATAAAAAAATTCATTTCATTTCATTTTCACTTCATTTCAATATCAGATTTGATGAAATGTCAAAAATCGATGTAACATTGCGTGCCTTGCCGTCACTCACAGAAACATCATAAGCCCTAATTTATGTAGTTATAGTGCCTTCATTGAGCGTTAACAGCCATTAACATTTCCTCTCATATTAACCGGCAATGACAATAAACGAACTATAAAGCAAGTTGTTTATGCGCCTATTACGCAGCCACGTGTGGTGTCGGCGCGTCAATTAGGCGGTACAAGGTGCGCGCACGCGCCGGACTTCCGCGTAGTCCAATATACACACGTCACACGATTTTACTACCAAGCTACCATCTACCCCAATACTTATTAGAGCAAGAGCAAGACTTGCCATAGAGGAGTTCCTTTGGTTATCTTCCGACTGCATCATCAGATCAACTCCAGGTTAGCAGATTATTATTACACTGTCAAATTTCAACTGAATTTTGAGCCAGAGGGATCCTTAATTAAGTTTTACCATGACAATTCCTCTGATTCTGTGCAATTTTGCTATGAATCCTACATTTTCTGCTTCTAAATAGCTACTATTTGTAAAAAAAGCTGCTTGGAAGCGTTTCTTCCTGTTTAGTAAAGCTCATCATCATTCAAATAGCCATGAAATATAAAGTAATAACACGACACATGTCTTTAGTGTCCCATCAACAACATTTATGATCTAAGATAGCTGTTAATAATTCTATTCCGCCTCACCGATTGATCAATTCATTCACAAGTAAACATGTGAAACCTCAGCAAATATGTGTTTCTCGTTAGTGCATCATTCGTTACGTCCGTATCTGCATTCTAATAAGAAAAGTCCACGGAGAGGCGTCCGCGTGTTCATTTAATTTCCTCGCGGTGACCGCGATACCAGCTTGTTGGTTCAATGCGTGTAATTAATTTTACTGAGCTTCGTTATGTGCTGTTGAGATGTTTTAATTAGGACCCTTTAGAGAGGAGATACTATTAGATTTTGTAACTCTTTACAATTATGTTCTTGTAGTGCTTGTTTAGGACTGTTTTTGTTTCCACTCATATGAATGCAAACACATCTCCATCAACAGTCGAGTAGGTAGTCCTATTACGTACGAGTAGGTATAGTCTCCATAATAAGCATCTACCTACTCGTACGTAGTTACGCTGAGTCGACTGAGTCAACGTTAAAGTCGAGCACTTTAGTTATCGTGAACTTTTAAAATAGGTAGTTAACTCAATGGAAATAACTAATAAATAAATTTGAACCTATTTTAAAATGACCAAGAATCTGTATGTTAAGCATAAGCATTTGTATGGGTTGCCTGTATCTACGATACGAGAAAGTACTTATAACGTGAAAGCGATAATTTTTATATAGTAATAATTATTAAAACGTATCAACTCGGTAAATATACTATAACTTATAATGCTACATTTCTATAATTCCTTTTTCAATTTGCGGAAGCGGTTTGGAAGTTCCGGACTTCCGGTGAGATTAATGTTAGGTCTTATTTCTCTAAACATACACCGAGCACTATTTCTCTTTCCTGAAATGAATAGCCTCTTTTTAAAATAAACTTGCAACGAGTTCTCAACTATTGTGATGTTTTTACCCCGTTTAATACTTACTCAGATGATGATTTAAAGCTTATTCTTTTTTACAGCCACAGACATAAGCAAATAATTAAATACTAGGAATAGTTATAGTTGCGAGACTATAATAATTGCTTTATTATTTAGTAGGCACATACATTAATAATATGTAATTTAATGTTTCGAAAGATAAGCGGTTCTCTCGGCACAGTATTTAACTACAAGATAATTTGTTACCAGGTATGTCACCAGGCAGCATAGACAGAAAATTAACACTATTCATGAGCTAGAAACTACAGCTGACGCCGAGACGGGAGATGGCGCCTAGGAAAAAGTTGCGCGCTTTAAGTATCTGAACCACATTGCGTTTCTCGGCGTTTCACGTTGCATCATAAATGTTGGAGGCTGCGCAGACGCTTCACGACCGCTTTTTGCTTGCGAGAAACGCTCTGGTTCAGCTTTCAAATATATAACTCAAGTGTTCAAAGATAAGTTCGCCTTTGTACTTCTTACTAATTTTATGTTATTTTTAATATGTCTTTTTGTACAATAAAGACCACTGCTACAGTGTGTACTGTGTTACCTAAGCGTTGACGGTTTGGTTCGGTAGTTTCATCCGTATCGACGGTATCGAGCATATCAGTTTTTGTAGGTTTTTCCTGTACCTTGGTTTGCAAAGAACTTTTAATTGCACTTCTACACCTCTTCCACCCCAATACCAAATAATTTTTCAGCAAATTACATCTAAACCAAACAAACAAGGTATTCTTAGGGGATATAACTTCGACAAAATTGAATTTAATAATTAAGATTATGGTAAGTTACAGTACCAGTACCAAATCTTTGTCTAAACATTCCTTTAGTACAAATTACATTTCCCTTTTTCTAAAACCGCACTCAACTCAGTATCTTTATGAAATCAGCATCTATTTGCGACCCGGTAACTTCCTTGAGCGTCTCAACAAGGAAAAATAAAAGAGCAGCTGCATCTCGCTCTCCCCTCGACTCGGCTCTAATCATTGTTCGGCCAGAGGGTCGTCCAAAACGGGGAGTAATGGCCGCACTAAAAAAAAACTTTATTAAGGGAACGCATCCAGGTACCCACGCATGGAATACCTTAGGTGGAACATATTCGCTTTGTAGGCAATTAAATTTAGAAAGCAATCTAACCATAACAAATAATTTAACGTGTGCATGGGCACGCTTCAGACATTTCTTTCAAATTATTTATGTTGCCTTATATGCGTACTTGAAATAGTTTTCACTCATGGCCGGTTGAAAGAAAATGAACATGCGCAAAAACTATCATTCTTACCACTCGAAAATAATTAGATAGTTATTTGCAATCATTCCAATTATTACAAGCCTTAAGGCCTTAATTATCACTTGAGTATTATAAATACATATTAAGTAATTGACTCGAGAGTTATTTTTAGTTTCTCCATAAGCCTAAAGACAATGCGGTAACTATACCTAGAGGTATAATGAAGCGTATCTACATGCGGGTAGTCAATGACCAGTTAACTGTTCGCGATGCGTCCAATGTTTTTGCAATGCGGCTTTATTCACTTACGATGATTTGTTAATTGAACAATACCCATTGATTTCAGTCTGGTGAATCAAATTGCAATCACTGCTTGTTTCAAACCACTTGGATTGTGTGTTCTTCCTAAATTAATATGATGTGCAACGGAGTTGTCAAAGTTGAGATAAAATCACGCATTTAAATTTTACGGGCATACTTGCACGCTTTCATAAACTTTTTGATAATTTGAAGCCGTATGACGAAGCAACATACACGGTATAATCACGGGCCAGATCGTAATCGTTGAATGCATCAGGTTCGTATCTCAACCCACATCTACGCGACGTTCCTTCAAACCGGGCACAATGCTTCATAAATAGAGCACAATGAAATACTTTCCTACCAATGTGAGTACGAGACTACGAGTACGCGGGCGGTTCAGAAAAGTAGACACGTGTTTGCCATTCGAATTTAAAATATTCAGATATCTAATAAGTAACTTTTGCTATATTTAAATGATTCACTCAATTCACTAACTATGGAGGGTTATTATACCTATGTATTGTGTGAAATTTACTGGAACAATGCCTATTTTGTATGCCACCCTCCAACGTGCAGCAGTAGTCCCTCCCAGTGTTTTCTCCCCAATCTCTGTCGGTCCGATAGCTATTGGTAGTGGTAGTACATTAAACTATTAGTCAACAATTAGTGCACCATAGAGGGTTCCCTTTAGAATTAATCCGGCAGCTAAAGTTCCTTCTTCTTCTTTCAGCTATACTTCCAAAGTTCTCATCAGTATTTATTTTACTTTATCACGTTTTTGTAATCGTAACGACTCTTAATCATACTTTATAAATAGCAAGTCATTAACTATAGTATAATAGTCGGTAACACGTGGTCGCAATGCCGCGATCTCATTTTTGAACGCTTATTTCGTCAAGATCAGGGCCACGCGGTCACCGGCCGAAGAACCGCGCACATGCCTATACATTAAATTGCTTCAAGTTCTTGTGTCAACACAGTCTTTTTTCACTTGACCAGTTGCCGATTGGTCGCCGATGATGTCATTCAAGTATATTGTTATTTATCTCAATTTTGCTGTGAGTGGATATACGGGCTACTATACTCGGGCTTTATACTCGGACTTTGATTTCTTCGTTTTTATGTTAAATAACATAAAGTCGTAAAACGCATGGTGCCTTGAAGCGTATATTTAATGTTTGTTGTAAGTGGCAGTCAGTGCACACGTCGGACTCGCCAGTCGGCTCGGAACCGTGTCTCAAAATGATCAGTTAAACTACCCTCAGTCGGACGGGTTAATGGCCGTAAAATTATACAGTTGCACAGTTTAGACGTTTCGAGATAATGAAAGTGATAAAACGCTGCAAAGATAAAGATGTTGTCGTGTGTAAATTAAACAGGCACTCGATTATACATCGCTTTTTCGTTTTATAAATGAAATGCCAATCAGGTTTTTTACCCATGACACTTTTTTGCATGTTCATTAATTCATTTTTCGTTGAGAGTGAAGGAATGGTTAGCAATTTAAACTTAAAACGCCCTATATACTGAACAGTTTTTCCTCGGTAATCTAGGGGCATAAGGAATAGGCAGAAGTTCTTGATTTGATGCAATTGGGCTTCAGGGCTGATTGAATTTCGAAGGTGTATTTGTGTTTAAAGACTTGAGTTACTGGTAAGTCGCGAGGGTGGCGCGTCGCGCGGGCGCGTATCGATCGCGCCACCGCGCGGCCTGCATACGAATACAAGAGCCCCCGTGCAGCCCCTTATCAACTTCCACTAGACCCTGGCCCTTCGTTAGCACTGCCACCTCACTGTTATGTCGCCGCCATCAGCCATTGTGTCACGTATCTTCTAACGTAATTAAGTTGTAACACGCGCCATTCAAACTAAGTGACCTGACCCCAAACCCAATTAACAACACAGTAAAACAGTTGCGCCCGTAATATCTAAAAGTAAAGATGACATAGCCATTCTGCCTCAATGTTGTGACGCGTAAAGCTATGGGTAAATTACAAAAAGCTTTTACATTTTCCCGACGACACGACCTCATTTAGATTGCAAAAGAAAACACATTCACCTAGAAATGCCCCCCACGATGAGGTCACGGGTACACTATGACCTAAGCTAAAGGAAATATTTTCTGAAGAACGTCTGATGACGTCATCCGCCCTGAGTCAATAACGGGACTCTACGTTCCGATTTAATTATTGAACACGAGATGAGGCGCACTTATTATCTGGATAGTTCAACCGACTATATAATAGAGCTGTATAAATAGTTCACCAGCATTTATCGTCAGTATAAGACTGCATACTGCAAGGTATTAAAATCTTTTCACTTGCGCTCGCTCCAGTTTTTCTGGCATAGTTTTCCTTGTCGAGGCTATTAAACTGATTATATCTTGGCATCTCGGGGGGCGATCCCGCCCTGAAAATTGACGCAATTTTCCGGCCGAGAACTCGCCTATTTATTGCATCGCGAATGTCTCCGTGGCCCACTCCCAGCCTGCCTAATAAGAACACGGAGCGGGGTCCCGTGGATTTGTAGGCGTGTAAATTCCCGACACCGAGCATGACATTATTAAACTTCCAGAAATTAATATGCTAATGGAGCTTGCTTTATGTACGAAAAGTTTATAACACACATTTTGTTCAAAAAATTTAATTTTGACTATCTTGCTTACTTCAGGGTTGAAATAAAATCAAGGCTAATATGTGCCGTACTAGGTATATATAGGCTTATCGGATACGTACGAGTAGGTACACTATAAGTAATAATTAACAACAAGTAAACCGTTAGATGTCACCAGTGACATAAATTCGAATCGATTGATTCCTCTTAACCCATTCAGGGCCAGCGACTCAGCGTATGGGTCATGCTCAAACAGTTCCGCAGGGCCAGTGACTCACATGTGAGTCCTGAATAAATTCTGATTTAAACTTAAACGAAACGTAATTTGATGTAATAACGTAAGTATCATATAAGCTAACAACCATTTCTATAAGGCATATTAGGATACAAAATTATAAACACGTTTTTTTTAATGAAAACAGGGTCTCGAATATTCAAGTTTGATTTACTATCAGTGCAATATAGTAAATATACTGAAATTCTAGATACATAATGCGATGCAAGCAAACAGAAAGATCTATATTAAAAAAATACAAAAATATATATATTTCAGAAGTTATTGACAGGGCTCAAGGTATGGGTCACCGTGGCCTGGCGCTACTTGTAAAAACTACTAATGTTTCCGTAGCAGGCTAAAATAAACTTTATTGGCTGGTTTTAAAGCTTATTTCATGTTGAAGCTGTTTGATATTGTACCATTTTACAACTGATTACTGTTTGGATGATGGTAAGCAACAATTTGTAGGAACCAAGCCGTAGTATAATAATATTTTGCTTTGTATGAGGGGTAAGGCAACGAGGATTTTCTCCCACTGTACTTTTATGTCATAATATTTGGTGATTGTTGTATTATATGTTAGGCAATTACCTACTAACAATGATGTTAATTTTTTTCGTTTCAATATAGAACAAGGCGGTTGAAACAGTCACCACTAACTAATATGTATTGTATTACAAATAGTTTGTGACAAATATTTACAAGTTTTTTCCAGCATCGTGGTTTCTACGGCAGATTAGAAAGTAAGTACTATAATACATTTTAAGTTGTCTATTGTTACTAATATAATGGCGTTTACCAAAACAAAGATACATGACCGACCATGTGTAAGCTTATTGGACACACTTGGACAATAAACAAGGAATGCACCCGAGCGGCGCCGGCGGTATTATCTTTCATGTGGTATTTGTCACAAGAGTTCAAGATGTGATTCATCCCATCCCCCCTATTAGAGATGTATTTTGGAGTAACATGGAAAATATTATTAGTCACGATTTATTCGTTGGCGACTTTATACTCCTCCTGTGCTGTTTAGTGATTTCGTATTTTGTGACCATGGCTATGGATTACCGGAATTTGAACCCGCCTAACCTGACCGACTGGGCTATGAACTGGATCGGGATATCGGGAAACGGGTCTAATTTAACTTCCAAGATTTGCCCCAAAAAACAACAACAAAAAACACGGCAAGTTAAATAGAATCAGACCAAGCTAAGTTGGCAGCGATTTTGATAGCACAGGCTGAGTACCTAAGTGTAATTTAAATGTCAAACTTATATGAAATTATGACGTTTAACTTAACACTTGCACAGGCTGGGCTATAAAAATTGCTGCCAACTTAGCTTGTTCAGACATTAAAAGCTTGTAGAAAGTAAAAATATTCACTCCTACAAACTGCAATAATTAGTTTCTTTTTTGATAGGCACAGAAAATCGGTGGTTAGTAAAAATGTTGCATAATGCTGTCCAACTGGCCGGCTTCATAAGCGGCGATTTATTTACCGTTCGCGCCAGGCTCGAGACCCATAAGCTGAGTCATACGTTTTAGCTAAAAACGGTTTGTATGGTGGCTTGGCGTATTGTGTACGCTCGGCGGTTCGTGGCCATGAATGGGTTAACGAAAATCGGCTCTTAAATTCTAACGATACGGTGGAACTTATACATATTATTTACATATTAACCTTTATACCTTACTGCTAAAATCCTAGCCCTTCCCATAGTCGGGTAAAAAAGGATAGTTGCTATAGCAAAGCTTTAGTTCAAAGTTAATTATTTGAGATCAAGTTATCACATAATGCACTAAGTTAGCACATATGTATAAATAAGGCAGACTTTAATCCCAAAGATATATGTTTCTTATGATGATAGTTAATCCTATAGGTACTTAAATAATTTGTATCTACTTAAAGTTTTCTTCTTGTCTTATCCAATCAAAGGCACTTTTCTTTTTTGCCTGATAGGATAGGTCATTGACAGGAAAATTACACGACATGTGTTATACATTTATATGCTAGTGTTACATAAAGCTTTAATGGAATGGAATCGGAGCTGAGCTACGGAAATAGGCAACTACAGTGTCGAGATGAGTTGATGCAGGAAGGTAATTTAGCATACCTGAGGGAAACGACATTTGATCCTGTTACAGTAGGTATCATAACATCGAGCGGTTTTATCGAATCTCGTTGAACTTTCACGATAATCAATACTCGTTATGTTTACCTACTTACGCAGCGCCGTCTGTTTCAGAACAACGCAAAAGTACGCGTAATACAGCATTGTCTGGGGGGTAAGATTCATTTATATTCTCTTGGAACAAATATATGTGATGTTGGGGTAATGGGAGAAGCAGGTAAAGCGATCCGATCCGACTACAGCGCTGAAATGAGGGTGGCGCGGAAAAGTAAATATTGCATTCTTTGTAAAAATATGAAATAGGTACTCACCGGGTCTAATTACGTTTATCGTTATTAAACTAGGTAGTTGCTATTAATGCTTAAAAGGGATGAAAAGGTATGGTATCATTTGGGGTAATAAAAGTGTGCTGAAAGCGGTGGCAAATCAAATCGTAATTGTTTACTTTGTTGGAGGATTATGTCCCCAATGCCGTGGGCTACTAATGGGCAGATCGATACTCGGCGCCGTCACGCAGGTCCTGGCCAACACGGTTCAACACTCTGAACTGTTGCTATTTGTTATTGCCTAGCCAGCTCAACACTGACGCGCTGACCTTCAACTTGTGTGTAAATATAGCTCCATTTCCCTGCTATTTATTGCTTTTTATGGTACATGCTACTCGCGCGCTATGCTGATCAAGAGGGGTTGCTTATGGTGACGCAACACAATACGGATAGAAAAACATTAGCACTGTTACTGTGATAGAGATTCATCCCTCATAGAATTTTACTCGTCAATGTTGATATAGTCACAGTGATAAATCGAACCCCGACACCTGGATACACAGTTGCGTATAAAATGCAAAGTTTTCGACACAATACCGACTTTCAACAATTGCTTGACGCGCATCGCATGCCGATATAGACGGTTCCGCGGATTGTATCTGCCGTGAGTATGGGTTTTTTCTTATGTTTTTTTATTTATGAAGTATTGTAGTCAGAGACACGTGGCGAGGCAGCTGCAGTTTACGACGTGCAATCTTGACATGAGCGATATACCTGTTATAATTATAAATATAATTTTATGATGTTGTTTTATCTAATATTTAACCTTGATCAAATGAACTATCTATTTTATTAAGTCATTCCAATTCATGGAACTCTTAGCCGATCTGATACACCTGCAACAGCTTTATAGACTCGTAACCGAAACTGGTTCTCTAAGTCGACATTTAGATGCTTACTCCAGACAAGTTGTAAAGGCGATTACTCTATACTCTGAAGTCTTAGCCAATAATAGTCCTTGTTCTAATCAACTTTCGTTTTCACGCTATGTGTTCGTACACGTATATGTTGCGTAAAGCATGCTTCACGCAGTTTAACTGCAAGGATTGCAGGTAACCTGCATTGAGCAGGCTTACTGCTACATACTCGCTTATTAGATCGTGAATCGATTTGTTTGTCGATTGCATAAGTCTCACCGACGAAACACTGTCGGAGGAACCGGTTTAACAGAAACGTGTTAGGAGGTCCTCTTCAGTGATCAAATTTTAATGTAGGTGATACATGTAGGTACGTTAATGTGCCGGTAATTTTATATTTAAAACTTATTATTCTTATCCTTGTTTTTATATCCCAGGTACTAAAATGACAGTTCGATTGTCAAATTTGTTTTCTATGATCTTAGTACAAAATTGGTCAATAGCAGGATGATTAGGTATTACCTATAGTAAATTATTGATCGATCGAGCTGTCATTTATTATCTGGGGGAAATAACAAGTCTACCTGCAAATTTACCTTAATACATATAAATTAAAACAATTACCTACTGTTAAAAACGTTTTTTTAGCTAATAACTCTAAGAAAACACGAAAGAGTTGCTGAAAGAAGTGTGCGTATTTAGATAATTTAAAAATAACAAACAAAATTTCATTAGTGTCAATACACCGCTCGCTCAATATAGATTGGACAACCGAGCCAAAGCACGAGTCTTTGCGCTCAGAATCCTGCTTTTAGGTTCCTTACCTGTAATTTGATTTGATACGAATCAGCCTCAATAAGCGAGGGATGAGATGAAGCCTTTAAGAAAACACAAATCGCGGGTTTTCGATCACTCACTACACTAGCGATGTTTCGCCGAAGCACTTGAAGTTCAATAACTAATGCTGATCCTTTGATGAGAAGTGACAGATGAGGTACATCGGTAAATGATTGTGTAAGTGTAAGGAGCGTTAGCGTTCAGTGTACCGCCGCAGTGCGGAGTCTCCACTCGACTGGCGGAGCGCGAGCGCGCGGCCGCGGCGGCGCCGCGGGTCCGCCCGTCCGCGAAATCGCCCAAGGGATCCGTCGTCATTTCCACATCCTAGCATCCTACAGGCATCAAACGCAAGCGTCTAATTATTTTACTTGGGTATTTAATTTATAAACTACATCCTTTAGGTGTATAATTACATCCTTCCATTCCAGCGTTTAGATTTTGTCGACCTTAAGCCTAGTAGAATGCAACTGACGCAACACTAGAATTTAGTTTCTATAATCGGATAATAATATATTTCCTTTATCACTTAAATATATATTTGAAAATTAAAAGCGCTACTTATATCTCCACTATTTCCAGCTACCTACAATAATAGCCACAAATAATACTGCACATACGAGCCACAGACATCATATATGCTTATTAGAAACGAAAGTATACATTTTCCAATTATAATGTACGAATTCCGGTAATGGAAAACTAAAGTACTTACTTAATGAATAATTCGAACAAGACAAATACTCTAATGAGATAGGTATGGTAATGTAGCTAAGCTACAGGCTTAACTTTAGCAGGGCTTCTGATGACGTCACCTTTAACCGGTTTTTGTGCTTTAAAATCACCATTCGTGACCGTGGAAATTCCGCGGCGTCGCGACTCGCGCAAAAAACCATTGAAGCAACTGTTTAAATTATATCACTTGGATTCTCGATAAGAAGTGAAATAACTTAATTTAAGTACGAGGAAAAATGTGCTTGTAATACAAAAGTTCACTTATTCGACATATACATGTATTGAGTACCTACCTTTATATACAAATATATATTATACTTAGATACCAAGTTGCAAGCAAACATGCCGACTGCCGTGTGCTTGGATGTTACTATAACTTTTTCTTGCTATTCTTATTCTATAGTCTATCTTTAGATATTTAAATAAAAGTAAACAAACAATTTGTACATTTTCGGGTAGTTATAACATTTATTGGTTAACCAACCAAATACAAAACCGCCTGGATCAGTCAGAGTCACTGAACGACCTGACTTTAACCTGCATTATTTGATCATGTAATGTTTTCATCTACTATCAACTAGCTTAAGGAGCCATTTGAGGGTAGATTTTGTTTACTTTTATTTAAGAGCGCTCTTACAAGAAAAGTCGAAATAATGCAAAATTGATGATACTAGTCGACGAAATTCAGGACTTTGCGCTCATTATTAGAAACAATGAGTACTTGTTCCAGTAAAAGCGTCTTCTTATCTTTATAAATATCGTTGTAAATATTAGAAAAAGGACTTATTAAATTAGTAATGATTTTTTTTCTGATGGTCGTTTCCGGAAAACCCCGTGAAGCACTGAATGGCGAGCTCTTATTTGGAAATGTTGAGAATTTTACTCTGCTAAACCTGGCTATTTTGTGTTACTAATACCCTGTACTTTAGGCATATCAAACTATATTTTACCTACATACCTTTGAGAAAGAGAAAATCAAAGTAAAACGAACTCGATTTTCTCTCCGAAACAAGTGTCAATTCCTACGAAAATCTACTTAATATCGAAGTCATTTTCATACTCAAGCAATATGCAACGTTTGCTTATACTGTTGGTATACATTAGTGTTTATGAAATTCTACTATAATTTTTTGGCAATTTTTTGAAAACTACTCTATATTACCGATGACGCGCGCTGCGCCAGCTCAGTGCCGCGGCAGAGCTTGTAGAGGCAGGACGTGTGTCGGTCGGCTCCGCACATTTTCAACGGCGACGACGAGGTTTTTTATCATTGTGTGCGGCGGGCGCCGTGTAAAACGCTATACTGTGTGCGTGTAAACCGCAACGAGAGACTTTGATCCTAGCACTGTTTTTATAGTATTATAATTTATAATGGTACAGTTTAATAAACTACCGGACAGGATTAAAAATATTTGAAACGACCTGACATTCTATATGTATTTATTTGACTCAAGATAGTACTCAGGGTCTAATGATGGAGCCGGAAGGTGGTCACCGGTACCAATCAACCATGCAACTAAACCACTTCGTGTTTAGGCTCGTTTTATTCATCTCAACAAGATCTTTGACACAAGATAGTACTCAGGGTCTGATGATGGAGCCGGAAGGTGGTCACCGGTACCAATCAACCATGCAACTAAACCACTTCGTGTTTGGGCTCGTTTGATTCGGCTCAACAAGATCTTTGACTTAAGATAGTACTCAGGGTCTGATGATGGAGCCGGAAGGTGGTCACCAGTACCAATCAACAATGCAACTAAACCACTTCGTGTTTAGGCTCGTTTTATTCGTCTCAACAAGATCTTTGGCTTAAGATAGTACTCAGGGTCTGATGATGGAGCCGGAAGGTGGTCACTGGTACCAATCAACCATGCAACTAAACCACTTCATGTTTGGGCTCGTTTGATTCGTCTCAACAAGATCTTTGGCACAAGATAATACTCAGGGTCTGATGATGGAGCCGGAAGGTGGTCACCGGTACCAATCAACCATGCAACTAAACCACTTCGTGTTTAGGCTCGTTTGATTCGTCTCAACAAGATCTTTGACACAAGATAGTACTCAGGGTCTGATGATGGAGCCGGCAGGTGGTCACCGGTACCAATCAACCATGCCACTAAACCACTTCGTGTTTAGGCTCGTTTTATTCGTTTCTATAAGATCTTTGACACAAGATAGTACTCAGGGTCTGATGTTGGAGCCGGAAGGTGGTCACCGGTACCAATCAACCATGCAACTAAACCACTTCGTGTTTAGGCTCGTCTGATTCGTCTCAACAAGACCTTGGACACAAGATAGTACTCAGGATCTGATGATGGAGCTGGAAGGTGGCCACGGGTACCAGTCTACCATGTAACTGAACCACTTCGTGTTTGGGCTCGTTTGATTTGTCGCAACAAGATCTTTGACACAAGGTAGTACTGAGGGTCTGATGATGGATCCGGAAGGTGGTGACCGGTACCAATCAACCATGCAACTAAACCACTTCGTGTTTGGCTTCGTTCGATTCGTCGCAACAAGATCTTTGACACAAGTTAGTACTCAGGGTCTGATGATGGAGCTGGACTGTGGCCACGGGTACCAGCAGTAGCGTGCACAGAGATTTGGGACTGGGTAGGCAAAATGATATCAGAAAACCGGGCAAGTGCGAGTCGGACTCGCGCACGAAGGGTTCCGTACCATAATGCAAAAAAAGGCAAAAAAAAACGGTCACCCATCCAAGTACTGACCCCGCCCTACGTTGCTTAACTTCGGTCAAAAATCACGTTTGTTGTATGGGAGCCCCACTTAAATCTTTATTTTATTCTGTTTTTAGTGTTTGTTGTTATAGCGGCAACAGAAATACATCTGTGAAAATTTCAACTGTCTAGCTATCACGGTTCGTGAGATACAGCCTGATGACAGACGGACGGACGGAAGGACAGCAGAGTCTTAGTAATAGAGTCCCGTTTTACCCTTTGGGTACGGAACCTTAAAAAATGAGAGCTACTAACTCATCAAAAAAATTGCGTGATGGTTTTCATTTTGTTGTCAAGTCTTTTCAATTACTTCTTTTTGGCTAAACGAAAGCTTCGAAAACGCATCATTTTTAATAGTTTGCACACACACACACCCACACCCACACCCACAACTTTCACAGATAAAATTATCCATTTTTTCACTAATCGCACTTTATAATTTCCGGCAACTGTTAACTGTTATCTCATAAACTCACCAAAACAAACAAACAATGGCGACCGAATAAAAAATGTAAATAAACTTAACCAAATACTGTAAACGAGTAAAAAAATAGTCTCGTTTTTGCACTAAATTACCATAGCAAATGCTACTTTTTAGGGTTCCGTACCCAAAGGGTAAAACGGGACCCTATTACTAAGACTTCGCTGTCCGTCCGTCCGTCCGTTTGTCCGTCCGTCCGTCCGTCCGTCCGTCCGTCTGTCACCAGGCTGTATCTCACGAACCGTGATAGCTAGACAGTTGAAATTTTCACAGATGATGTATTTCTGTTGCCGCTATAACAACAAATACTAAAAACAGAATAAAATAAAGATTTAAATGGGGCTCCCATACAACAAACGTGATTTTTGACCAAAGTTAAGCAACGTCGGGAGTGGTCAGTATTTGGATGGGTGACCGTTTTTTTTTGTTTTTTTTTTTGCATTATGGTACGGAACCCTTCGTGCGCGAGTCCGACTCGCACTTGCCCGGTTTTATTAAAATAGTCACGTAAACATCGGAACTATTCGGAAACTTTCGGGCGTCATTCGTTTATGTTTGGTACGAAAGACACTGCCTATTGCGTCTAAATGTGTGCGTTACTTGTATAATTGTGTGCTCGTACTTATAGGAAGGCCCACTACACTGTAACCGCGTAACGACGACTCACGGGGAGGCACACATAGAAAGATTTAGACGGAAATGTTTTCTGTCTTTGCCGTGCAAGGCACGTAGCGGCGCTAGTGCCGCGTGGTGTAAACTTCGTCGCGTAGAATTATTATAGATGGTGACTTGATGACAAAGCTTAACCGGTAGATGGAGCGCTTATTATTAAGTTATATCGATTACTGATAGTACGATCAGGTATAAATTAAATTAAGTAGTTTAAGAGGATAGACATCGGAATTATAGTAGGGTAGGCAGTGCTTTTTTGCCTTTATGAAGTGCACGCCACTGGGTACCAGTCTACCATGTAACTGAACCACTTCGTGTTTGGGCTCGTTTGATTTGTCGCAACAAGATCTTTGACACAAGGTAGTACTGAGGGTATGATGATGGATCCGGAAGGTGGTCACCGGTACCAATCAACCATGCAACTACACCACTTCGTGTTTGGCTTCGTTCGATTCGTCGCAACAAGATCTTTGACACAAGTTAGTACTCAGGGTCTGATGATGGAGCTGGACTGTGGCCACGGGTACCAGTCTACCATGTAACTGAACCACTTCGTGTTTGGGCTCGTTTGATTCGTCACAATAAGATGTTTGACACAAGATACTACTCAGGGTCTGATGATGGAGCTGATGATGATAGACAGGTACCCGTCGCCACCTTCGCGCTCCATCATCAGACCCTGAGTACTACCTTGTGTCAAAGATCTTGTTGAGATGAATAAAACGTGCCTAAACACGAAGTGGTTTAGTTGCATGGTTGATTGGTACCGGTGACCACCTTCCGGCTCCAACATCAGACCCTGAGTACTATCTTGTGTCAAAGATCTTATAGAAACGAATAAAACGAGCCTAAACACGAAGTGGTTTAGTGGCATGGTTGATTGGTACCGGTGACCACCTGCCGGCTCCATCATCAGACCCTGAGTACTATCTTGTGTCAAAGATCTTGTTGAGACGAATCAAACGAGCCTAAACACGAAGTGGTTTAGTTGCATGGTTGATTGGTACCGGTGACCACCTTCCGGCTCCATCATCAGACCCTGAGTATTATCTTGTGCCAAAGATCTTGTTGAGACGAATCAAACGAGCCCAAACACGAAGTTGTTTAGTTACATGATAGACTGGTACCCGTGGCCACCTTCCAGCTCCATCATCAGACCCTGTGTATCTTCAGTGTCAAAGATCTTGTTGAGACGAATCAAACGAGCCTAATCATGTTACTACATGGTTGATTGGTATCCGTGACCACCTTAATCATCATCAGATCCTCAGTACCAGTTCGTTTTTAAACCCTCGTTGATACAAACTTTACAACCTATAGGTACCAAATGCAATGACGAAACATGTAAATAAGCGAGTAGGTACCTATAATTTCTTTCGAGTAATATACCTTCATAAGTACGAGTATGGGGCTATTCATAAATTACGTCGTTTCAAATGGGAGGAGTGGGGGGGAGGGGGGGTCTAGACATCGGATGATGGTAACATGACGTAGGAGGAAACAGATTCATCCGAAGCTTGATTTTTGGATGATTTGAGGGGTGGGGGGTGGGGGGGTCAAAAATCGTCAAAAATAGATGACGTAATTTATGAACAGCCCCTATGTACATTTGCACTGCATTTAGTATTTTCGTACTTACCAAATAACAGTTTTAGAACTTTAAAAGTTAAGTACAGTTAGTGTTGTTATGGTTGATTTCAATATGCTTCGCGAAGGATCAAGAATGTTTAATCCATCATTGTAGTGCGAGTGTGGTAGAAGGGATCGGCATACTGAGCTCGCACGGCCTGCCGCAGCGCGTAAAATACCTAAACTCGCTCAACGCCGAAATGTAATAGCGCTCTTAAGTACGAGTACCTAAAGATACTAAGTATAAATGAAAAATAGTAAATTTCTACATACATAATTGATGTGAACTCTCGAATACCTACATAGAAAATGTTTTATTTGTAGTCTCTAAGTAGTCTAGTACTCATCTCACAAATATCTACTAATAAATAAGCGCGAATTATCTTATTATTGTATTCCGTGCTAATTACAAGAAAATAAAACAGGTTATTATGTAATAAAAAATACTTTATTAACAACATACAAGAAGGTTATCTTGGTTTTTTCATGCGTCCGTTGATTAAGAAAATAATAATATTTTTTATTTGCACAGCGTTCAATAAGCCATGGTTTTTCATTATGTAAGTATTTAGGTAGCCGCAGGATCCAGATCTTTCAGTGCATCATTGTTGTGCCGACACATTAAGCGCAGAATTTCGAAGCTAATTAACCAACCCCTTTTACTTGCATACCTATCCTTTTCCCTGTAGGACTCACAATAATGTCATCTAAAAATGTACTGTACCTACATATCTTTCTGGACTCAACTTCAACTCAACGTCAACTCTTTAAGCGTCATAGCTTTATAGGTACGCGCCTCAATAAGATCTGAAATCTAGATTATAAATTACAACTCTATCCAATATCCTACCAATATACCTACATCAAAATAGAGCAACCTTTTGCAAGAGAATGTATGAGGTTTCATAAGTACTTGTCTTTTTTTACAAGTGTTGTGTTAGGTTACACAAAACTATTTTCCAAGTAACTATAATCTCAATCTTAAATGGCTGCACTACACTGTTATTGAGTGTTAGCGGGCATTTCTCGTAAAATTAATTATCACGCGGGATTATAAAATTCAGGGTAAATTAATTAAGTCCCCACATAATAAAGCCGACACCGGAGTGCCGCCGATTTACATGCCCGGCAGGTGCCGCCTTCCGAAGACTGTTTACGTAATTATTAATTAGTTTACATCGAAATAATTACTCTATTAGAGTAAACTTAATTCTTATTTTTGGTTTCAGTATTTATTTATACATAATTAGTTGTACTCGAACACATTGCTTATGGCATCAAAGTATGAACTAATAATACGGTAATTAACAAATACAATATTTATGTAATGATGTTATAGTCTGTATCTTTAGGTATTTAAATCAAAGTAAACAAAATCTACCCTCAAATGGCTCCTTAAGCCAATTGTAGTGTAGTGTAGTTTTAGGGAGTCCAGGGGACGCCACTAGCGCTATCTACTCAGCGAGTATGCACGATCCAGCGCCATCTGTTGCATGTATAACTAAACGCAAATTCTCGATGCTGTTGTTAGTTACGCTACTCAGCGCTAAATGGCGCTGATATCAGAAATAGTTTGCGTATACTGCAATCATTTATTTTTAAGTTTCTAATTGTAAATTATCAATGTTTATGTTTACAAAAATGTACAACATAAAATGTATTTCGTAGTTAAATAAATCATTATTAATTACAATTTTTATAAGTATTTTTTTTTTTATTTGAACAGATTTGAACTTAACTTCGCGTCGTTGACGTTCATGACGTTGGTTTGACGTAAGAAAAGTCGCCATTACATATCGTGATTACGATTATTTATTTCTTTCATTTCAATAACGATTTGTGAAAGAAATAGCTTGTGTCAAACAAATGGAACAAAATAGCGCGCGGTTAATTTTGTTTGTATTCCAAAGTAGTAAATAAAGTTGCACAGCAGTAACCGAAGTGTTTTCTATAAAAATTACGAGACTACGGTGTTTTAAATTTAAAACCACCATAAAAGCTCATAGTAGTAGTTTTCGTAAAATACAAATATATAAGTTAAATCATAAATGGCTCCACCACGAAGGATTTCTAGAGAGCAGTTGGAGGTGATGATAGATTTTCTAGAGCAGAATAAAGGGATGTGCATGGGGACGCCTTCAAACGGTACAGCGGCGTCCACGGCCACCAGTGCCCACAACGCTGTGCGACAAACTTGGAACGAACTCGGCAAACTGCTCAATGCTGTGCCGGGAGGAGCTTTGAAAACTGCAGATGGTTGGAAAAAGGTACTTACCACTAAATACCTATACTACTCAAAAATACACATTTCTTATCTTTCTTTAGTAATGTATTCTTATTACTAACTTACTATTAAAATGTGTCTTTACAGTACTGGTTTGAATGGCGACATAAGAGTAGAAAAAAGGCAAATGATGCTAGAAGATTTGAAGAAAATCCTCATGGTGGTCCAAGCAGGTTCGCTCCACTTAATGACTTAGAAGTCAGAGTTTTAGCACTAAGCGGCAGCAACTTAGTGAGATCAAAGTCAAAACCTATTAAAGAGCTAGAAAACATGTTGGCTGATAATTCTGACAGTGATCCCATTGGACATAATTCTCCAGAAAATATTAAAGCCGAGCCACTGCCAATACACAAAGTTCATAAAACAAGAAGTTCTACCAAAGGCACTGCGGCACCTGGTATGTTTCTAAAAAACTATTTACTGACAGAAATTCAAGTTATCAATACATCAAAATTATATGATTCACATAAGATTAGACTATGTGTCTGTCAATTAAATTAAAATTTCTTTATTAAAAACAACATAATGGTCCACTGCAAATTTGTTAGTTATTGCTTATATTTATTTTAGTTTGTTTGTGAGACATAAAAGAAATTTACTTGTGTCTTGTGTTAAATGAGCTATTTGCCAAAACTAAAACAAACAAAATTGTTAAAACAATTTTTAAACATTTCACAGATGAAGTTAGATCCGGGACGCCACCTCCACAATGGGCTTTAGAACTAGAAGAAAGACGAATTGCAGCCGAGGAGCGTATGGCTGCAGCATTAGAGTCCATAGCATCCATTATGAGGCTTCAAGAAGAGCGTAGATCCATGCTAGATGAGAGGATAGCAGACACATTGACATCAGTAGCTGGAAATTTCCAAGAACTCAATAGTGGAGTACAAGAAGCTGTGATGCACTTACAAAGGCTACATCCTGTTCAGTCCAATGGGCCCGATATCAAAGACCATGTCTTCATTTAAACTAATACTATGAAAAAATAGGCAGCATTTTGAAAAATATTGTATAAAAGTTTTAACATCTAGTCAACATGAATAAAAATTTAGTTATTACAAATAAGAAATGGAATGACAAATACAAATGTTGTAGCAATTTAATAAGAATTGCAATGATGTAGGAATAATGGTTGCTATATTAAAAAGAATAAAGGCTGGTCCTTTAAACGTTACACTATGTGTAAACAAATTCAATGTACTTAAATTGGATTAGATTGTGATTTTATGTAAAATGAGCAATAATTATTTACTTGTATAATAATGTCATCATCAAAAATTATTTAAATACTGGTTGACCCTGATTTAGTTATAATGTGTTTTCTGTACAATATAATCAAGTTATTTTTAAAACCTACATATCTGTTTTCATTATGTACTACTGAGATATTAAGTAGCCTACCTTTTAGTTACAGGTACTGGATAAGTGGATATACATTCCTCTACCC
The DNA here is from genome assembly GCF_910591565.1 of Cydia splendana. Taxonomy (NCBI): domain Eukaryota; kingdom Metazoa; phylum Arthropoda; class Insecta; order Lepidoptera; family Tortricidae; genus Cydia; species Cydia splendana. The sequence continues at coordinate 7,023,671 of NC_085964.1, forward strand.
AGCCACATTAGTTCCTTTTTAGCATTTCTATATACCTATTGGGTTGTCTCTACTTATAGACATATACAATATTATCGTCCTTAAACATAATTAACATAAAAAAGAGTAAGTAGGTATAGGTATCCACACTTAAATTAAAAAAATCAGTGGAGTTTATGACTTTGTAATAAGGTTAATGAATTCTCAATAAACAGTGTGGACGAATTCGTCCTATTCCTAGCTCCTACCAATAATTGGGCAGAAAGGTTCTGTACGAAGGAAACGGTTTGATTAGGGGGGCGTAAATCTGGAATCTTGGGGGACACTTTTGTCTAATAGTCGACGTATATTGGCTGAAATAAATGATGAAGTGATTAAGATTTATTGGCATTCAAAGCGTTTAAAAAATACTTTTTCTCGCTGCTGTAGGTGCCATCCCAAAAATTGGTGTGATTGTTAATTAATTAAGTATTTTTTCTATTGCCTTTTTAAATTTGTTTCCATTTTACAGGTATGGAGGCCTTGGAGACGAGCATCAATTATTGGGAGGACGCACTGGCCGCGTTCTCGCTGGGCGCCCGCGGCGGCGTGTCGGGCACGCTGGCGCTCACCTCGCCCGAGGAAGCGGAGTTCTGTCGAGAGATCCAGGACCTGCTGCAAAACGCGTACTTATTACAAGTAGGTTCCTTGTATATAAGCCTTGGAGACCAGCATCAATTACTGGGAGGACGCGCTGATCGTTCTCACTGGGCGCCCGCGGCGGCGCGTCGGGTACGCACACCGCGCCAAAGGAAGCGGAGTTATGTCGCGAGATCCAGGACCTGCTCATGCAAAACGTGTAATACCTGCTACAGGGATGGGGATATGGAGAAGAGCATGGACTTCTGAGGGGACGCGTTGGTCGCGTTATTCAGCTGTAGCAATTACCTATGCAACTTTTGTTGTTACCCCTTCGTCTTTACCCTACCCTCGTGCCTAAGTACCAAATAAATAGGTATTATGTAATAAGGACCAAACAAATATAGGTAATAAGAATGCCTAATATGTGATATTTCGTTTCAGTTAGATTAAATACCTTCATTTGAATTGTAGGAACGGTGTGAGCTCCTGTTCCTCGACCAGCGCTCCGTCCTATTCCGGTCGGAGAGCGGCGGCGGCGGCGACGCGGGCTCGGGCGGCGCGGGGCGGCGCTCGCGGCTGCTGTCCACGCACACCGGCTCCTCGCACACGCGCCGCGAGCACCACTCCAGCGCCGAGTCCTTCGCGTCCGCGGAAGATCAGGTCATACTTCATAATATATACTTTGTATACAAGGACCAGCACCTTTAGGCCGCTGATTGGACCGGCGGGGCGGCGCGAGGGGTACCCTAAGTTCAAGCGAATCTATCAAAATGTATCTACTTGTATGTTCTGGACGATGGCGGCGGCGACAATCGCACCGCTGCCCACACCACCGGTTTTGTGTATCCAGCCCGCAGCCTTAGTCCTGCTTCGATCGGACAGTATAGTACATACATAGTATAGTATACCTACCTACATTACTTAGGTTAGGTACCCCACAGCTCTCGCATACCTACTTATATCGCTCAAGTTAACACCGACAACAATTTCTACAACCTACTCATCTTGTGCTTTCTCCTATATTTTCAGGTAGCGGATTTAAGAGAATTCGACGACCTGAAAGATGACCTGCCTGAAGTAGAAAACTTAGAATTATATCAATTAGGTGTGAAACAATTAGAAATCGGCATTCCTTATAGGTCAGTTCCTTTAATTTAAAGCTTCATATTATACCTAAGTATACCTAAGTCATTATTCAACCATCTACATTTACCTTGTGATTTAAAATCTGAAACTTAAACTTGAGTTTAAACAAAAAAAAAATATTTATTTATTTATTTAACCAACTTACATTTACAGCAAATTGCCAAACATGAAAGTTATAGGTCACAGTACAAAAATATAAAATGATTAATTACATAAATAGCATTTTGTTAAATTATAAGATAAACACGTATACATTTCAGTTTATAGGTAGGTCAATTTAAATTTTATTATACTTACATTAATTTTGATACACATATTGAGCACATATTACACCTAACATGACATGCACAAGTAAAAAGTAATCTAATACTGTATTGTGGTAGGAGTGTTAATTGACTCCAAATAGCGAGCGGCTGTGGCCAGAAATCTCGACTCTGACTGCGAGAACAAGTCCAGTGTTGGGTCAAAGAGCAGAATATTGTTGATGTGGTTCAAGGCCACATACAGAGGAGAGTTGCTCAGATTTATCTTGGCGTGCGGGACCAGGAATAGCGGCCGTTGGCGTGGACGGAGGGAACCTCTAATGTGTAGTGGTACTTTAAACGATACAAATTGTAATAAGGAAGGATTAGACAATGTGCCTCGTATCAGTTTAAAGAAATATTTTACCATAGCAAGTCGTCTACGCATTTCAAGGCTTTGGTAAGATACCATTCCTAGTACAAACAGTGTTGGGTACATGTAAGGGTAGAAGCCATGAATTTTATAATAGAGGTACCGGACAAATGATTTTTGAACTCTTTCAATTAAGGTAACATGTTTTTGATAATGCGGATTCCATATGATGCAGTTACTCTCAAGCACACTACGGACATAGGCGTTGTAAAGTAACGAAATGACATGGTGCCTGTCAAAAAGTTTGGACTGCCTTAAGACGAACCCAAGAGACTTACGCGCTTTGTTACAGATTTGCACTATGTTTTGATCGAATTTTAGTTGGGTATCGAAGCACGTGCCGAGATCTCGCATAGTTTGTACATTTTGGAGGACCTCGCCATTCAGCGTATATAACCGTGAGGCCGGCATGGTTGTCTTCGAGTATGACATGCTTGCACATTTAGCGGTATTTAGGTGTAGACTATTATTTAAACCCCACCGATGAACGGCATCTATGTCCGACTGGAGTTTACTAGCATCGGTCGTATCCTGGATTGATTTAGCCAGTTTGACATCATCCGCAAACATCAGTACGGTAGAATGCTTAACAATTTCGGGCAGGTCATTAATTATGATTAAAAATAAGAGGGGACCAAGGCTGCTACCCTGACCTATACCTGACGTTACTGGATACGCCGTAGAATGGGCTTTATTGTAAATTACATATTGCGTACGGCCAGAAAAATAGTCAGCAAAAAATTCTAACAACATTCTCGAGAAACCTGCTTGCGCCATTTTTCGCAATAGATTATCACAGTTTATCCGGTCAAATGCCTTTTGAAAGTCCAGGTAAACCACATCAGTTTGCTTTCTTTCCTCTATATTGTGAGCTATCAATGTTGTTGACAGCATGTGTTTCCCCCTGCAGTTCAGGCACTCGTTGAAATGTGACGTACCTATAATGAAAAGTTGATATAGAAAGTATAGAAACCTCGCACCATAAAACGGAGAACTCCCGTGCTGACACCTACAGTTCACGCACGCTCGTTATATATAGGTATAACGTTTATTGTTATTGACAGAACGCTGCGCACGGACGTGGTGCAATGTGCCTCAGACTCTGAGTTCCTGTGCAAGCTGCACGCGCTGCGGCTGGCGCTGGCGGCCGTGTTCCGCGCGCCCGCCAACTGGGCGTGGTTCGTGGACGCCGGCCGCCAGGTGCTCACCGACCTGCTGCTCTACGCCGACAAGGTAACACCGTCTGGCTAACCTACACATTAATACGGCAATTACACTACTTCGTTCATCTAATACGGTGCAAACCTAAGATCCACCTATATAGGCACTATAAAACTATAGAACAATCAGCTGATTAGAGTCTAGTAAACTAGTAGTAGCAAATGAGTCAATCTGTTGTTACTGAAACAGCCGGTATACCTAGTTAGACTAATAGCTCATTTAAGGCCCATTTACATGGTGCGAGTTTCTCGCCTCGACGGCACGATTATCGTAGCACGAGAAAAAATATAGTATCATGTAAACTAAAGATACGATATCGTACTAGAAGGAGCGATAATCACCTCGCCTTTGCTGATTGGATGTCTCCGTGTAAACAAAATTTTAATGCGAGATTCGTATTTCGAGATTTTGAATGACCTACATTACATACATGTATTCACCCCTCAGAGTATAGTCAGATATCAGATATCACAGAAACACCGTGTAGGTATACTTATATGTTGTCGTTTCCCGGCAACTTATTTTTTCTTAAAAGCAACGCTACATTATTTCAGCCAAGAGCCAATATTAAAATATACGTAAATGCAACTTAAAAAATATTTTAATTTTAAAAATAATGTTAGAAACAAGAAATATTTATTAAGAATATTGACAGTATAGTGAAAAGATTAGTAACTAAACACGTAAGTATACAGGTAAAACTCGTATGAAAATCGGTTCGCACCGATTCGTGCGATACTCGCACGTACGTGAAAAAATGTCATACGAGAACCAGTTTAGACGAGTCGAGAAATCGTATGCAAATATCTCCCTAGAATGCAGCTTCCCGTGTAAACTATTTCGCCTGGCGATAATCTCCGTTCGAGTATCGCATGACATAATCGTAGGCGAGTTTTTATTTCTCGCATGAATGTAAACATTTTAATACGATAATCGCCTGACGATTATTGCATATGATAATGTCATACGATTTCTCGCCCCAAAACGTGCGAGAAACTCGCACCATGTAAATGGGGCTTTAGACGATGCGAGAACTTGCATGCGAGTTTCATTACATTGCGGGCTTTGATTGCTCGGTTGAATTGGACGTTACCAACAGTCCGCAATGTAACTAAAATTGCATGAGAGTTCGCGCGCCGTCTAAATCAGCCCTAAGGGTCGGTTGCATTATTGATATTTTGGCATGATTGCGTCTTTCAAAAACTTGACAGTTCTCTAAGGTATGAAAACACAGTTGCCGGTTCGTTATTGTGCATGGTGCAACCCGCCCTAAGCACAAGAACATTGGCTGTTACTGGGAATAGGCCTGGGTAACGTATCTATATTTTTGTTGTTGAGGCATTAGATATCAGTGTTGGCCGAAACGTTAATGCAATTAACCATTATTAGCCATTAACCATTATAAATTGAACCGTAAACTGTAACCGTCCGTTACGGTTTACGCTTTAGTTTATAATGGTTACATAACAAATAGGCTACATTCCTACTAGTCAAACCAGCTTCTTTTTTAGTTAGAACTGTCAAAACGATTTGCTAATATGGAATTTATATGAAAACGAATGTAGTGACGTCACGGTAAACTCACCTACTTTTTATATTTCAATCCGATTTTTTAAATACAAATTGTGTTTAAAAATAGCTAGATAGCAGCTATTTTTAAACATGTTTTTCTAATAATTATCTGGTGCTTTATTTCGCGCACGGTTTGAAATAATTTATTTTAAGTACAGGAAACATCCCTATTGCAATTGACGTTCGGCCAACACTGTTAGATATTATCAAATGAATAAGATTTGCCCCACCAAACTAGTTTTGATGTTACAGGAACCCAAAGAGTTTCTAGTTGCATATGAAGAAATGGTAACGTGGACATCAGACCCCGCGAACTGGGCCACAATTGAAAGCGAACTTTCCAGTAAAGGAGTTAAAGTAAGATTTTCTTCATTAATTCTACTTCCTAAGGTCCTAAGGATGGTATTCCATCTGTCCAATATATTGGTGCAATGTGTATTTGCGTCTCACATGAGAGAGCGAGACGCGATGCTCATTGGACAAAGAAATTGGACAGGTGGAATACCACCCTAAGGTAGACTACCCAATGTGTCGAGCTGTATAGCTCTGGAGATTTGTTGGCCCATGTATTACGAATCGCTATCGCCATTGTATTAAGCGTACAACGTTGTACAGGTGCTGTCCTTCTACGACGTGGTGCTGGACTACATCCTACTAGATGCCTTCGAGGACCTGGAGTCGCCGCCCTCGTCCGTGCTCGCCGTCGTGCGCAACCGGTGGCTTTCAGACGGGTTCAAAGAGAGCGTGAGTACCGATGTTATACTTAGGGCATACCTACTGAAAATTCCTGGACTGGCCACTTAGAAAAAATAAGTCGTCTCATACGAGGTATATCAGAATCCAGAAACTTTCAGTATGGCCCACGTACTGCTCTGTAACCTGCTGAAAATGAGTCCTACTATTGCTAGCGATAGTAGCGACAAAGAGAATTTGAAATAGAGGAATATTGTCAAAGTAAATTATGTAGTCAGTACATTTACTGCCATCTTTCGACATAAATTAGTAACACTTTTAGAACGCCATTTGACTTTGATCCTTATTTTTTCACTGATATGTGCGTAATTTGTTAAATGGCAATGAGTACCGCCATCTACTCGAGAGTAGACCAAAAGTATCGCGCCATCACTCGAAAAGATGACACCATACCTTTTGCCTATCGTCGAAAAAATAAGGATCAAAGTCAAATGGCGATCTAAAAGTGTTAATCATTTGTGTCGAACGATGGCAGTAAATGTACTGACTGACTATATTCCTAACCTATAACTTTGACAATATTCCTCTAGGCTAAATTCTCTTTGGTAGCGATGAAAGTGGCTAAATGACAGGAGATAGTGAACTAGTGTCCGCAAAGTATTTAATGTAGATTGTTTGTTTCAGGCGCTAACGACGGCAGTGTGGTCGGTGATCAAGGCGAAGCGACGCTACCTGCAGTACCCGGACGGGTTCATGGCGCACTTCTACTCCATCTCCGAGCACCTGCTGCCCGTGCTGGTGTGGGGCTTCCTCGGCCCGCACGAGCGGCTCAAGGAAGTGTGCCGCGCCTTCCAAGTAATTATACAGATTGCCTTGCGTAGGCTAGTGGCGTAACTATACCTAATACATAATACATTTATATAATGGAATGGAGGCCTGTGCTCACGGCCTTTCGGTCGAATTGGGTCCTGTGCCACTTTTCCCGCTTTGTTACCGTCTAGTTACGTAACTGGCATCAGCTAAAGTTGTAAATATCTTAAGTATAAACTTAGCAAGCAACACCTACGGATATTATTAAATAATAAAATAAATTCATTTATTCGCGACCAACTTGGATCAATAGTGTTAGTGACAGTTTTTATCTTAAGGCTAATGTTAGTATCTATAATATAATATACACAATTATTTACTTACTAGCTAATTAACTACTACAATAACTATTTCTAATAAATAAATAAGCAGATTTTCTCAATAAAACAGTTTAGTGAAAATCCCCCCACCTACTTATTCCTGCGCGCATGGATCATGCAGCAGTTATTTATATACAGGCCATCAACCCTGTCCGCAATCATGGTCAGGATGCTGTTGGAGCTGGCCCGTACTCTGCGCACCATGGATGTGGCTCGTTTGCGCATCGTGGTGTAGAAGCAGTCTACCCGCGCTTCCGCGAACATCCCTGACGCGCTACAGAATCTGGGCAACCTCATCAGCACCCTGTACGCGTTGTTATATTGAACGCGCAGAGCGTTGTACCGTTTATGCGTATAGTCTGCCCACAGGCTGCTCGTGTAGAAACTAGTACAGTAGGCTCTGAACAAACTGACTTTGACTTCTTTTGAGCAGTGAGCAAACCTGCGGGCTATCATATTCGCTCTGACGGACAACGCTCTGCGCTCACGCTCAATATCGGCATCATCTTTAAGGTCAGGGTTCACCAGATGTCCTAAATATTTAAATTATTGATTGGTTACATTTTTCTGGGGTATTATTTACTGCACGCAAGATCGTAGGGCTCCAAAAAGGTAGATATGGTAATTCATTCTAAGCTCAACCGTCGAGTGGCAAAAGGTCCCCCAGTGTTCGATTAAATTGGTATGAGAAAAAGGCTAATAGAGTGCAGGTCGGGGTAGGCAGAGTTATACCAAGAAAAGTCTGCAGTGATTTTGATAGCATACGCAGTGTTATTTATACGTCATAACTTCAAAGAATTTTGACGTTTAAAATAACACTTGCACTGCGTGTGCTATAAAATTGTTACAGACTTTTCTTGGTCTAACTCTAGCAAGCTTAGGCCCAGTTGCACCAACATTCAGCTTAACATCAAACAGCAGTGAAATATGAAATTTCTCATACAAATAAATTTAGCGAACGCTTTAACGGCGACAGACGGTTTGGTGCAACCGACCCTTAAGGTCGTCAAGTCTCCGGAGGGGGCTCGGCCTCGGCTCGGATAACAACAATGTACCTATTGGTCCAGGTATTCACTCTGATGATATGGTAGTTGTAAGATGTAATCTAAACATCTATATTATACCATGTTCCAGGCGGAGATCGTGGGTTTCATCGCGGACCTGTTCAGCTTCCAGCGCTCGCGCTACACGACGGTGGAGGAGCTGGCGGCCGACGCCATGCTGCACGCGCGCGCGCGCGCCGCCGCCATCACCGACAAGCTCGCCGACCGCGGCTAGGCGCCAAACTGGACCCTAAGTGGTTACAGGTAGAGGCTGTTTTTCCATGTCGTGTGTGAGAGGTATACGGCAAAGTGTAATGCCATCTTAAGCTCGAGAGTAATCGTCATGAAATATATCAGAGCGGCCAAGGTGTTACGAATAGGTATCTAAGCGAACCACTATTATCAAGATGTCTTAAGACTAATTCGTGCTTCGAATCGGACAGCTAATATTGGTGGCACCGTACATTATGCGTTAACACTAATTGTCAAAAATTTACATTTGGCAATAGGGGGTATTACTGCAATGTTCTGCCGCCAGAGTGCAGCATTAAGCTAGCTAGTAAACCATAGAGTAACTTATACATACTGTGCCTTAAACTGTTTTGACAAGTTTTCACAGACAATAAAATATGACATTGATGCATCATGGCGGTTTGTTAACAAGGGCCTACCGGGAAACGCGAAAAATCGAAATTTTGTTATCTGCCTCGCTCTTTATCGCTCGAATATATGCAAGAGTGATAGAGAGGTTAGATAACGAAATTTCTATTTTCTTCTTTCGCGGTAGACCCCCAGATTGTGATGGATAGTGGTAGTGGCGCCCCCTACGCAGAGTTGTGCGTAATATTCCCTGTGCAGTATCCACAACACATATAATAGCGCGATATGGCACTATTTACTTTAACTGTCAAACTAGGGCACGATTTTTTCTTAGGACCAGGTATTTTTCTATTACAATGAATAACTCGTTGCCATTGGCCAATTCTCTTTTTTATGTTTACCCTTTTCCAACACCAAACATAATGTAATAGCAAAAATTTGATAAACACATCTCTAGTGGAAAAGCAGCCTAACACGTTCCAAGTCCAATGATAACGTGAACTGACGCCACAGATATGTCAAAGCAAATAAGGTGCTCACAAATATCTGACGTTATTGTGATAGCTTTAGAGTACATATTCACATGTGTTTACAACTGTATTTAGTGCAGTTGCAGATATATTTTATGTCAACTGACTGCAGTGTGGCGCCTAGCTCTGTTAACATCATTTCACACACGGCTGCTTTAATTAAGGTTAAGGTGATATAAATCTCACGCAGTAATAATATTAACTCAGTAGTTTAGAGGGAAGTCTTTGAATGAATTAAGAACAATTATCTATTTAGGAGTATTATGACATTCCTAATGCAATAGGCATGCCAGTACGTTGTCTGCACTCAATATTATGTACCATTATGCATACTTACACTCTTGCCTAATATAAGCTTATCGAGCTAAGTTCCCTATTGTGTTCGAAAATATTACCAAATCTACAACTTATCAAATCTTATTATTGACTAACAATCACTTCAATATAAGATATGAGAGTCACGTTAGAGTTAGACCGAGCTAACTCTGCAGCGATCGATAAATACAACACCACAGAAAAAAAGTATGAAATTTTCTTGATACTTGTGATTTATTCTACCATTAACCGATTGTGAAAATCAAGTATCTACATTTAAATCACAATAATGCGGAACATATACGCGCTTGGCGCGATGGCGCTTTCTGGGAGTACTGGAGTAGCCTACATGTTTATAAAAGTTAAATAAAGTACATAACATACATAGATAGTCACTAACATAGGTTAAGGGTAATAATAAGCTACTTATATATTATGAAAATTTAATTTCTGAAATAAATAATTATTTTATTTTATTTAATACACTATACCTTTTAGATGTGGTCAATTTTCTGTGAATTTAAAACCTTGGTCTAAACTAATATAATATTTTCTAAATATGTATGGTGCAAGTATTAAGATGTCTCATTCCACTTACCTGTCATCATCGTGTCTTTGTGACAGATAAGAAACATTGCCATATATATAATTTTAAGTGGTTGTCAAATTATTGCGCTGCAGAGTTAGCTAACTCCAGTAATGTTTTGACATACATCTTGTAAACCTTAATGCAAGACGTTAATGTCTATAATTGATCGTGTCACTTGTTGTGTATTTATTTGTACCGTATTAGTACAATTTTAGATGTAAGTTAAAAGTGTGTAACTACTTTATTATGCTTTTCTGCTATCATGGTGATTTTTGGGTTAACATTTGTAATTTAAGCTCTAGAGTTACCAAGAAAAGTCTGCAGCGATATTGATAGCTCGCGCAGTTTGACGTTTAAAATAACACTTACAGTGCGTGGGCTATGGAAATCGCTGCAGACTTTTCTTGGTCTAACTCTACAATTCCTGAAGGTTCTTCATACAAGATTTAGACTACCACCAGGATTCTTATGTGTTAAAGGAGAAACAGGCTTTGCAGTAGGCATACGAGGGCTGATCCGAAAGTTGTTAGCTGGTCCGGCTCTACTCATGCGATTGCAATATGATTTATATATATCCCTCACAATGGTAAATCATATTGCAATCGCATGAGTAGAGCCGGAGCAGCTAACAACTTTCGGATCAGCCCTCCTATTCAACTATTTCAAATTAAAATAGCATGTTAAGCAATAGTAATTTATCAAGTACATAGGATTTCCGTAGCACATTAACACACTATTGCTCAACACTATCCTTTTCTTATCCAATGTCTTTTTAGACTTCTAGTACAGTCGCCATCAGATATATCGCAGCGGCCAAGGTGTTCAAAAATATTTGAACACGCACTCTAACGCCTTGACAATAGAGGCGTGTTCAGGGCTATAACCGCGAAAATCGAAGTTCGCAAATTGCGGATATTTTTCTCTGTCACTCTAATTACGCCTTCATTGGAGTAAAAGAGAAAGATCCCCGCAATTTGCGAATTTCGGTTTTCGCGGTAGCCGCTCAGATATTTGTGAGCGCCTCGGCCGCTCCGATATATCTGATGGTGACTGTACAATCAATAAATGTGTTGCTAGCTACTCATAGCAGAATCTATTGATGCTTTAGGTACATCAAATATGAACACTGAAAAATTATCAATTGCCTTCCTCGTTCATAGTAAACAGATGTTCAATTTATTAACTTGTACTGCCCAATAGAACAATTTATGTATTGTCTTGCATTCCATTTTGGCATATACGTAATGGGTTTTGGCATTTTTGTAGTTATTTAATTATTTGTAAAAATGTATAACGGGCGATTTATTTTCACATGGACACTTGTTGATTATCAATTTTACCAATAAAACTGTGCTTTGGTAGCTATTATAAAACTTATAAACGATAAGAAAAAAGTGCTAATGTATGAGAAGCGATCTAAACGCCAGCAACGAATACCTAAGTGAACAAATACAGCTATTAGTAGTATTCATAATGGAGACTACTGTGCGGCAGATGCTCAGGGGTCGGCAACCCGCCGCTCGCGAACTGCGAGCGATTTCCGCTCTTCAAGCCATCTACAAAATTAACACTTAAGAGTTAGACCACTGAAAATAACCTTTACAGCTCTTTGATTTTTCTAGAACTAGTGATTTCTACTCCGGTAGGTTATTCTCATAAGTATGCCGGGATCTGGCCTAGCCTTAAGTATCTGTACATACCGGAGATGACATGTTGTTAGTGCTCCGTACAAAAACTGTTTAATCTACTAATATCTTGTAAATTCATCTGACGGTATCTTCTTTGCAGAGCATTTTTTGCGCGCACGATATTACAACTGTACAGCGAGCTGCAGAATTGCATAGACACAGTATGAATGGAATTAATTTCATAAAGTGGCCATGCACTTTTGTAGCTGGGTGTACTTGATTATAAATACGATATGATGCGCTCTTCTGCAAGTTTGATAAATATAATTGAGGAGTGTCTTTTCAAAAGGACTTATTTTTGTATTAAAATAAGGCCTTTTGAAAATACTCTCTTCAATTAGAATTTTGCCATAACATTCGTCGCTGGTCATCCAGCTCCCTTCACATTTATTGTCTTAAGAGCGCTATTACATTTCGGCGTTGAGCAAGTTTAGGTATTTTACGCGCTGCGGCAGGCCGTGCGAGCTCAGTACGCCGATCCCTTCTACCACACTCGCACTACAATGATGGATTAAACATTCTTGATCCTTCGCGAAGCATATTGAAATCAACCATAACAACACTAACTGTACTTAACTTTTAAAGTTCTAAAACTGTTATTTGGTAAGTACGAAAATACTAAATGCAGTGCAAATGTACATAGGGGCTGTTCATAAATTACGTCATCTATTTTTGACGATTTTTGACCCCCCCCACCCCTCAAATCATCCAAAAATCAAGCTTCGGATGAATCTGTTTCCTCCTACGTCATGTTACCATCATCCGATGTCCAGACCCCCCCCCCACTCCTCCCATTTGAAACGACGTAATTTATGAATAGCCCCATACTTGTACTTATGAAGGTATATTACTCGAAAGAAATTATAGGTACCTACTCGCTTATTTACATGTTTCGTCATTGCATTTGGTACCTATAGGTTGTAAAGTTTGTATCAACGAGGGTTTAAAAACGAACTGGTACTGAGGATCTGATGATGATTAAGGTGGTCACGGATACCAATCAACCATGTAGTAACATGATTAGGCTCGTTTGATTCGTCTCAACAAGATCTTTGACACTGAAGATACACAGGGTCTGATGATGGAGCTGGAAGGTGGCCACGGGTACCAGTCTATCATGTAACTAAACAACTTCGTGTTTGGGCTCGTTTGATTCGTCTCAACAAGATCTTTGACACAAGACAGTACTCAGGGTCTGATGATGGAGCTGGAAGGTACCATTACCAATCAACCATGCAACTAAACCACATCGTGTTTAGGATCGTTTGATTCGTCTCAACAAGATCTTTGACACTAGGTGATACTCAGAGTCTGATGATGGAGCTGGAAGGTGGTCACCGGTACCAATCAACCATGCAACTAAACCACTTCGTGTTTAGGCTCGTTTTATTCGTTTCAACAAGATCTTTGACACAAGATAGTACTCAGGGTCTGATGTTGGAGCCGGAAGGTGGTCACCGGTACCAATCAACCATGCAACTAAACCATTTCGTGTTTAGGCACGTTTTATTCATCTCAACAAGATCTTTGACACAAGGTAGTACTCAGGGTCTGATGATGGAGCGCGAAGGTGGCGACGGGTACCTGTCTATCATCATCAGCTCCATCATCAGACCCTGAGTAGTATCTTGTGTCAAACATCTTATTGCGACGAATCAAATGAGCCCAAACACGAAGTGGTTCAGTTACATGGTAGACTGGTACCCGTGGCCACAGTCCAGCTCCATCATCAGACCCTGAGTACTAACTTGTGTCAAAGATCTTGTTGCGACGAATCGAACGAAGCCAAACACGAAGTGGTTTAGTTGCATGGTTGATTGGTACCGGTGACCACCTTCCGGATCCATCATCAGACCCTCAGTACTACCTTGTGTCAAAGATCTTGTTGCGACAAATCAAACGAGCCCAAACACGAAGTGGTTCAGTTACATGGTAGACTGGTACCCGTGGCCACAGTCCAGCTCCATCATCAGACCCTGAGTACTAACTTGTGTCAAAGATCTTGTTGCGACAAATCAAACGAGCCCAAACACGAAGTGGTTCAGTTACATGGTAGACTGGTACCCGTGGCCACCTTCCAGCTCCATCATCAGATCCTGAGTACTATCTTGTGTCCAAGGTCTTGTTGAGACGAATCAAACGAGCCTAAACACGAAGTGGTTTAGTTGCATGGTTGATTGGTACCGGTGACCACCTTCCGGCTCCAACATCAGACCCTGAGTACTATCTTGTGTCAAAGATCTTATAGAAACGAATAAAACGAGCCTAAACACGAAGTGGTTTAGTGGCATGGTTGATTGGTACCGGTGACCACCTGCCGGCTCCATCATCAGACCCTGAGTACTATCTTGTGTCAAAGATTTTGTTGAGGCGAATCAAACGAGCCTAAACACGAAGTGGTTTAGTTGCATGGTTGATTGGTACCGGTGCCCACCTTCCGGCTCCATCATCAGACCCTGAGTACTATCTTGAGTCAAATAAATACATATAGAATGTCAGGTCGTTTCAAATATTTTTAATCCTGTCCGGTAGTTTATTAAACTGTACCATTATAAATTATAATACTATAAAAACGGTGCTAGGATCAAAGTCTCTCGTTGCGGTTTACACGCACACAGTATAGCGTTTTACACGGCGCCCGCCGCACACAATGATAAAAAACCTCGTCGTCGCCGTTGAAAATGTGCGGAGCCGACCGACACACGTCCTGCCTCTACAAGCTCTGCCGCGGCACTGAGCTGGCGCAGCGCGCGTCATCGGTAATATAGAGTAGTTTTCAAAAAATTGCCAAAAAATTATAGTAGAATTTCATAAACACTAATGTATACCAACAGTATAAGCAAACGTTGCAGATTGCTTGAGTATGAAAATGACTTCGATATTAAGTAGATTTTCGTAGGAATTGACACTTGTTTCGGAGAGAAAATCGAGTTCGTTTTACTTTGATTTTCTCTTTCTCAAAGGTATGTAGGAAAAATATAGTTTGATATGCCTAAAGTACAGGGTATTAGTAATACAAAATAGCCAGGTTTAGCAGAGTAAAATTCTCAACATTTCCAAATAAGAGCTCGCCATTCAGTGCTTCACGGGGTTTTTCGGAAACGACCATCAGAAAAAAAATCATTACTAATTTAATAAGTCCTTTTTCTAATATTTACAACGACATTTATAAAGATAAGAAGACGCTTTTACTGGAACAAGTACTCATTGTTTCTAATAATGAGCGCAAAGTCCTGAATTTCGTCGACTAGTATCATCAATTTTGCATTATTTCGACTTTTCTTGTAAGAGCGCTCTTAAGTATTTTACACTCGAAAAAAAACATTGACAATATCACATGCATTTTGCTAGATGAAGTCTGAAATGTATAAATAATCGTATTAGCTTAATCTGTTGAGTAACCTGTAATTAAAATGATTTGTATAGCAGTAAATTATAAACGTACATATTTATTGTTAATTAATTTGTAAATATTAATATAGAGATTAACTAACTTGGTGGCAGTTTTACTTAGTATTTAATTTTCAACAGTTTTTTTTTTATCAATACTGGAATCACCGATTTCAAGCTTATGAAATAATTTAAGTGTTTTTCTTGGTGTTTTTGTAGTTTACTTTTGTTAAAATTATACCTAGTTTTATGGTAGCTGGGAACTACAATTATTGAATATTAAAAATAAAACACATATTTATTAGAAAATTTAGTAATATTTTAAATAATAATAACGCTTTACCTTGTTTCATAAAAAACAGTGTAAATATTTTTTACACGAGGTGAATAGAATATTTAGATAGGTAAGTAACCTATTACCCCTTGAATGACAATAATACTTGTTCAAAGCACCGAGTATATTGTAAACGAATATAAAGTTCCTATAATATTTATTAATGGCAATACATCTGTGCATTTGAGGACTCCCTCCCGAGGGATATCATTAATGTGTAAATAAAATTAAAAAAAAAACCTCGTTACAACCCATGATTGATCGAGCTTTAAGCCAATTTTTTAATTGAAATGAACAGTCTTACTAAAATATACTTTCTTTTCTTTAGGCAACCAAAATAAATAAACACTGGTATAAAGAAAGCCTGCCAATTACCATAACAATAGATAGACTCCAATAAGAAATAAACATGTTAGTTTCAATAGATTTACGAAATCAACAATTATTTGGTTTAGTGCACAGCAATTGCAATAGTTCTAATGGTTAAAAATAAATCTAAATCTAAAATATATTTTACCGTTATTTGTCTACCAACTCCAACAGTCATTTAATATATATTTATAAATGAATTGCCAGGCTTTCTTCAAAAGATATAGCACTTACGAAATAGTGAGAATCGATAAAACTACTCGTCGAGACTAGACACTAATTAGTAATTACAAAGTCTGAAAATGATCACACAGACACTCAAAAGAAATGCATGCATTCGTCTTATAGTAAATGGAATCACTCTGACATCGGGACCGAGGCCCGTTACAGTCAATATATACAAAAGTAAATAAAATGGACTCTTACAAAAGATACAGAGTAAACTAGTCTGAAATGTTTTATTTGCGTATTGATGAGTTATCATTCTCTGCGATGAACATCACTGTTTAAACACAGGAATATTGCTTCCTGATGATGTACCTACACTAGCCGTAAACATTTCAGCATAGTCAAGATAATAAAACTAACGATGACGACTGGAAAATAATGATTGCGACACTGTCAGCAGAAATAGCACCATCCAATACAAAAGATATAACAAAAAGTAAAATCGTGGATATACACGTTGTCCATTTACGATCTGTTGCTGACTGTACTTATCAGGTGACTAAGTACGGATGGAAACTATGTAATGATTCGAATGAAATACACGGTCTATTAGGAGTGGTCAATATTTTGAGTAAGTGAAACATATACGTATATTATCAATTTATCATTCAGAACCGTATAAGTAATACAATGGACCAGAGGCGAGTAAACAAACTATTGCTAATCACCACAAATGATTGTCTCCTGAATAGTTTCAATTGATCGCAATCGAAGTCAATATAGTTCATATAGTGACGCCATCTAGTGAAACTTGTAGGAACATCACTCTGTATAGATGACGGCGGCCGATGGTAAGATCAGGCAGATCGTAATGTTCCTGTGTAATGTTTTGACGATAGCCACATTTTACCAACATATAGGTAGGATAGGTTCGTTAAGTTGCTTCAGATGCCCGAAGGGCAAACTGCCCAGATATAGGAGTCGACTCAGGGAACGAGTTAAAGATCTTCATGTTTCACGATATGCCTAGGAATTTCACGATATGCCTGATTTTACGATCGGCCGCCGACATATACGACTTATTGTTTGTATTACATGTATTTAGCCTATGACAAATTCTTGTTTGGAATTTGACAGCAAATATAGATGGCGCTGAACGGCTCCATACAATATCGTCAAATGACAAGCAAAACTCACTAATTACTACCACAAGTTCATAGCCATAGTGAACCATATTAGTACTTACAGAAGGTTGATTTTTATTTAAATATTTTTAGTAGTGAGTGACTTTTGCTTGTCACCTGACAATATGTGGTAATGTTTAATTAAACGTTAATGTTTGTCAGTTTCATAGAAATAGGACAAAGCAGTCAATTTAGTTAGGTACCGTACCACAAAACATGGCGTCATACAGCGACGTCTTCAACCGTCTAAATTCGGGGTAGGTAAAGCCTGACCAGTAATCATTGTCAAGAGGGCGCTTGTGTATGGTAACATTGGTGACAGTTCAGTATATTATGAAAAAAATAGTTCCAATGAAATTCCGCAACATGGCGCGTGATCATATATTCCTGGTCAGGCTTTATACATCTCATAGAATCAATGAATCTTTGATGTGGAGATTAGCCACCTCGACGTTTCCTTCTCTGAATGAATAATTAAAAATGAGCGAGGCTACTCATGCATGGAGTGCGCTCATTTTTATAAAAAATATACTCTCAGGAGATCAAATGGCTGTGAACGGCGTTCTGGCCTGAGTGTCCAAAACTTTAGTTCAAAGCATTCTTAAAACAAGTTTAATGATATGAGGTACATACTAATAGTTAAGGAAAAATAAATACCCTCTAATTTGGCTTGTCAATACTTTTAGTAATAATGTGTACACCTAAAGTGCATAAAAAAGGAAGACTAGTGCTGGCGCATCTAGTGGAAGTGGCAGTCAGTAGTTCTAAACGGGTTAACATGTTTACACTTGATGCAATTCTCTCAATCATCCTATACCTAATGTCTATGCTTATTTGTGCCGTGTCCCACAGCTGCCCATTGCAAGTTTATTATACCTACACAGTCGCTATGAGATATGTCAGAGCGGCCAAGATGTTCAAAAATATCTGAACATGCACTTTAACGTCTTGCTAATTAATAGAGGTTTTGTTCTGTTCAGATATTTTTTAACAACTTAGCCGCTCCGATATATCTGATGGCAACTGTACTAAATGAGTATTCTAAATTTAAACAACTAGCTTTTGTTGCTGCCGTATTATAGGAATCTTCAAGTTTAGATATTATTTAGACGACGTCAAAAGGTTAAGTCATCATCATTTCATCACAATAAATTGCTGTCATTTTACTACAATAAAAACGCCGTAAAGAATAATAGAACTAAAATCTATTGTAAAAAAATCTGGCTTTACTTTGGATGATGTAGGTGGTCATTTATAAACCATTCTAAATGATTTACTACTTTTACAAGTACATAGGTAGAGTCTGTGCGGAAAGAGAAGAGTCGTGGCAGAAACGGGAACTAACATTTTAAATTTTATATGGCAATCAAACCTTTGACACCTGTCTTGTAAAAAGTAAACAAACTTCTGTCATTGTATATTTTTGTTAACAAAAACCGCAAGTTTTACGTATAAAATATTTTCAAAGCACGATAAAACCGTACATAAAACCACAAGGAAAATTATATTTAACATTGTTCGGTTTTGTCAGCGGGAAGAAAACGGCTAAAAGCCGACTATAGACTTACAAAAAGTCGCGCCGCTATTCACGGGTAATGATGTTGTATTTAATATAAAATAATTACCTATTTAATAAGCCCACTAAGTAACTTGTCTCCAGTACATAATCGGTAAGTATATTCATTCAAAATATATTAATCTTCATAAATATGCAGGTCATTCATGATCTTTAAAATAACTGACAAATAGTCTTGATACTTGCCATTTTATGCATATTTATGTAATTTCTTTTTCAGGATTGTGTAATCCTACCTACCTACCTACGATAAAAGACCGCTAAGTAGGTGATACACAAGAATTCGTAATCTACGTGCCGGATTCAAGCACATCCAGTTCAGATGAAGATAGTTCTATGAGTGTCCCTGATTGTTCTGAAGCTAGCTCAAACATAAGTGACATTGAATATTTTAATTCAGACTTCGATTACAAAGAATGAAACTTTTTCTTATAAAATATTTCTTTATTTGTAAGTTCGTTTACTAGGTTCTGTTAGTTACGAAATTATATTTCATATTTAGCAGTGACTTTTTGGCGAAGTAAAATATCGTGAGATAAGAGAACCGGACATATCTCAATAAGGCCTACCTACTTATGCACTATTTTTATTCATATTCATATTTATTATTAATAATGTACACATACATTACAAGTCAAGTTTACAATGGGTGAAATATATCCCAGATAGTAAAATTACAGTTCTATTGCCCAATTTCTATTCGATCTACCCGGTTTTGTATTAAAATAACTGTTGGACTGCACAGATTAGGCAGTACATAAATGAGACTCTATCTTGTTTGGTACTAAAATTACAGCTGTATTGGGCAGATTCTTAACTAGTTTTAGCAGTTTTGTCAATCGCACTGTCACTTTTTAGTATCTGAGACATAAAAACAAGAGTGTGTTTTAAAAAGAAAACTAGTGCCTGCGCTAAATCAGAGGATTGAGTTGACGAGCCGACACCACCACCAGGGTCCGTTTAGTAAGCCGTGGTAAAAAACCAGAACAAAAGGGATTCAAGTATCATGGCCTTTAGTGTCGTACTATAATCACGTGACCAGTGTTGTCAGCATAGCAAAAACCATAAAATAGCACTGGCGCGCCCTCAAATCCCACGACTCTTCTCTTTCCGCACAGACTCTAGGACCAGTGTTGATTCTCAACCTATTACCTACTCAAAGGCTATGACCGCACAGACAGGCTGCTTGCTTAGCATGGTCTGTGATGCGTAGCCTTAAGAAATCGACTATGGGGTCTTGGGCCGCAATTAGACTAAACACATGACTTGAGTACTTACTGGTTTGATACTAGTAGAATTCAAGAATGCCACCTGTGAACCCCGATCACATTGGTTGAGTACCTATATAATTATGTATGGGTTAGTCAAAAATGTGAATATAGAATATTGTGAACAATATAATGGCGATATATTGTGAGGTATAGGCGAGCTGCTAGACACCGTTGTAGATCTGGTTACTCCGGTTCAGGAGAGTCGGGCGCGTCCACGGCGGCCACGGTGGTCCCGGCCGCGGCGCGCACCTTCTTTAGGTAGCTGACGCTGTCGAACTCCAGGCAGCTCTGTTGATCACACGCGGTTTAAGGTTAATGCGCTATCAACCAGCACCCGGGGCTAGTTCACTCTTCATATGTTATTCCAAACTCCAATGCACTTAACACACATGCATTGCACACCTTATGAGCACCAAGCCGACATCGCCTCGCCTACCTATATAGGGCGTCAACCAGATGTAGCGTATATACCTACGCTACATCGGGATGACGCCCTGCTTACGATGCCTGTAATGGCTACAATGATAGACGATAGGTACCGGGTTGATGTGTGCGATAACCTTAACCCGTGCTTCCAAGTTGGTACTCATGCTCACACCAATATAATAATTGTATAACTAAGAGGCCAATCCAAAACTTGCATTGTGAGATCAAAATGTCAGTCGCCCGTGCGTCTCGCTCGCGCCAATACATGTACGGATAAGTATCATCATTTAGATGTCACAATGTAAGTTTAATTGACTTCTAAGCTTCGCCAAATGTTCTATCCACAACATATACTCAAGGCGGGATTCCACCAGTGTGCGGCACAAGCATTTTTATACTGAGTATGCTTATGCCTCACACTGGTCGAATCCGGCCTTTAATGTCACTAATATTCACAGTCTGTATGCCTTATGTTATGCCATGTACTTTTGACCTATTCAAAGACAACAAAAGACAGCATTTATGAGGCACGCTGCTGATTTACTTTGTCTCTGCTTTCTCCACATGCTCCGATTAGTCCGATTATTGTTGCACCCACATGGTTGTTGACCACCTTTTCCATAGTGCAGGAACTAAAAATGCTGACGAACGAGGACTGTTCAAAACGTTCACCCAGTGAAAATGAAAATCATTTTAGTCCTAACCATGTTTCCCAGTAATTCTCGTTTGTCAACATTTTTGCGTGATAAGGTTTGACAGTGATGTGCCAGTGATAACCTGTAAACGTGTTAGTATTGCATCGTTAGATTCATTAGTAGCAAATGGTGCAGAAAAGTTAGACACAATGACATAGGACCATGATAGAAAACTGAAAATTATTTAATAATAAAATCGAATGCATGAAGAATTATTATGTTATTTACCTATATGTAATTATATTCTATCATGGTCTAAGCAGGGCCGATACAGACGGACTGCAACTTGTATGGGAACTGCACGCCGACATTGCAGTTGGCGTGCCGTGCCCATACAAATTGCAGTCGGGTTGCAGTCCGTCTGTATCGGCTCGTATAGTGGAAAAGCGAAGATTTTTGAAGGAAGGGAGTTAATAAAGCTACGAGCAAGGAAAGACTGTTTTGTTTCATGTTTTATTACGAAATCGAATTGAAAACAAAAGTGAAATAACACTAATAATTTTGTTAATATTTAAGAAAAAATTATACCAATTAAATAAATTAACATTAAATAGAATGTTAACAGCGTAATTTGGAACCTCACTGAGATCGTCTTTAATTCGAAAAATCCTAATCATTTTTTACCTGTAACGAACCCCTCTCGAATACCCATTCTGTCCGAGTAGCGTGAAAACGACACAAACATTGAATTAGTGAATTCGTATCTAGTAAACACTTCATAGCATCATTGTCAACAAGGATTTATGTAAACTTATGCATATAAAATTTAACAAGTCAAAACACTTAACCAGTAAATTCAATGTGAATTTAATTCTAATAAACCTATAAAAATAGTATTAATAATTATTATTCAGTCTTTGACATTTCTAATCAGATCTTCAATCAACAGGTAATTTAAGTTTCCTAAAAGTAATAACTCATAACTACCAAAATCAAAGATAGTGATCCATCGGATGGAGCGACATAGCCACTATTAGCTCCCGTGTGGACACACGTCAAAACTCGCCAAAACAATTGCAATTTTGATTTGTCAGAAATATAATTGAAAATAGAATGGAACGGCAAACCTTTTTATAGGTCTCTGGGCGGGTAGAGGATAGGAAAAGAAATTTCCTTTAGCGTGAAAACCGGCATCGGTGCCAAGGCCCCCAATTACGCCAATCGGCTGTATCTATGCCATCGATAATTATTTAAACAACTAATTTATGATTATCGCTGCACGCTACTGTATTTACTTCACATATATTTATGCGTTTTTAGCTCTTATTGCAATGGAGTAAAGGTGTTATGTCGTTGCTAGGTAATGCTGTTGGTCGTTGATTCTTGGATATTTGCTGTTCATCAAATTAAATAAATAGGGTTTCGTTTGACATAAAGTTTTAAGTCATAATGTATTGTTTGTCATATTTATTACTAATAGTATTTTCCTGCTTACTTGTTCCCTGCACCTCTCCTGTGAGGTCTACTGTTATATTATTGTTTGTTCACAGGGATCCCACTCTTTATATCTGATGTTAAATTTGATACTTCACGGTTAAAGTTATTTATTAGCTTTGCATTTTTTATTGCAGACACATTTAAATCTATAAAATTTGTGCTCTGTCTCCCGCCAAGAGGTGTAGAGCCATGAAGTGGACTTCGCTTTTTCTGTGGAGTCGCATTAGATAAATGATCATTGTCTTGTATGACAATAACACTTGAGTTGTGATCCATTTTTTGATCTTCGCCTTGACTATTTCACTCAAATCAACTGAAGATGATTTCCGCTTCCTATTTTCAGTCTCATTAGATTCGTCTAGATCTATAACAGACTGGCTATGGCTCTCGCGAAGCTGTTCAAACGGCTGTTTTATTTTTTTATGTTTCTGGAACCATTTTTTTATTATTTTATACGTCATAATGTATGGATCACTATCTTTGATTTTGGTAGTTATGAGACTAATAATACTCGCGTACACAGTGGTGGGCACCGAGCGATGACTGCCGCAGCACCCTCCGAGATCAGCTTGTAGCTAGTACATCAGACTACGCTAGAGTCAGTCTTATGTCTCGAAGCTATTCTTACCTACTCTATTTAAATCACAGGACCCTTGAGGTAATCATTAACATTTATACTTAGCATGACTGCTAAAATACTGGAGGGAACGACTAGTTAGTTAATCACAACATTAAGATAGAATTTTTAAAGCAATAGATATGTTCAGAATATACATAAAAAAGAATGTTGAAGCCCAAAAGCCAATTTGTACAAAGGTTAGTATGTGGAGGTGCAAACATACAAGCTCAATGCGTAATTTAATTAGTACAAATGAATTAGTGTTACGCAGTGTACAATATATTGACGCTACGAGTAAGTAATTTAAAGCGTTTGAATGTTTTCAGTGCATTTCCAACTTCAACCGGTGTCATAGTTAATCTCAGTTGCCGATCACGGAACTAGAAAACTCACGACGGAACTACTACAATACAACAAACCAGCCGAAAACATGCAAGCGACTTTACATTAGGACCGATCCGACGCCGGCGGCACACGACCGGGGTGGGATCTCAAACTGGCTTATAAAAAACATTTTTATAAAGAAGGTTTGGGTTCGTCGGGCGGCCTGGACGGGAGGTCGGGATGGGATCGAGCGGAGGGAGAGGAGAGAGGTTCCGCGGCCGCTAGTAGTCGGCGTCGCCGCGCCCGGCGCCCGCTCCCTCCGGCTGCGGGCAAAGTCCGGCTCTCAGAGACTCTACGGACGAGTAGGACGCGGAAGGAACGATCGCCCCCTCGCCGCGCTCGCAAATAAACTAACATCGCCGTCGAAACGGCTCCAAAAGAAAACTAAACTATCGTCCCGATAGAAAACTTTCGAATCATCCCGGTAATAAAAAATCACTAGACATCGCAGCCTCGAGGACACCGTTCGGGTCCGGATGCCTCGGCCGCTCAGTAGAAGTTGCGGCAGAGCAGCGCGGCGAGGTAGTTGGGGTGGCGCAGCGGCGCCCACACGCGCAGCGGCGCCACGGCGCGGCGCGCGGAGGGAGGGGGAGGGGGCGGCGCGGCGCGGCGCGCGCAGTGCGTTACCTTGCGCGCCAGCTCCGGCGGGAAGGCGGCCAGCCCGGCCGGCGGCAGCTTGCTGAGCGGCGAGTCCGCGTACTGCACCAGCGTCTCGTACGTGTACGTCTGCCGCACGCCGGCGCCGCCCGGCCCTGCGCACCAAATCACCGCTTAGAACGAGACCGACCATTATACACGTCGACGGTCGATCGATATGAAGCCCTGGCGGCCTAAAACTTCACCGTAACATATCGACGATAAAAGACTAGTGCTCATGGAATTTGGACACATCTATGTCTCGCGCAAGCTTCATATGCACCATGCTTTGTTCAAATTCCATAAACTTCTTTTAAGGCTGATAAATGATAATATGTAAACACTAGTGCTTCATTGACTTTGGAAACTTTACTACACGAAAGCATCTCAAATCTCTGAGACAGATTTTGCGGTCCGTGCTTTGGTCAAACGAAACGCTGAAAACGAGTGCAACGTAAATAAGCTCTTAAAATGCATTTATTGATGTTAGGTTATTTAAATTATTTCATGTGGTTTAGTATAGGTGGACATTCCATTAAAAATAACAAGATAGTAGGAAATTGATGTTAAAATATTGGCTCAACTGAAGCAGCAGCTCGAAAACAAAAGGTTTTATAATGTAAATCTGAAATAGCCAGCCATCCATTATCAGCCAGGAAACACAAATAAATACGTAAGTTATTGACTGACTTCTGCATACTAGGTTTTACATGACATGAAGGTACTGGTCAACATGGATGAAATGAAGAAATGCGCGACATGAAAATACATTCAACATGTTATAGACGAATAATTTTACATAATAGTGTTATTTAACCAGAGAACGGCCACTCCTGTAGTTAGAGTAGTTAGGATAATGATTATCTTTTACAGTAGGTAATAAATAGCTTATAACAACACATGTAGCAGATAACATCTGCCGCCACGTTAACAGAGATCGCAATTAGATATTTTTAATAACGGCTAATAACGGCTATTGCCGTTAATGGCGATGTGTACAGAATAAATATTGATTGCTTTCACGTAAAGTAGTATACTTATATTCCCATATGCGGATAACCGGAATAAGCTCAAAACACGCGAGAACCGCACAGCGGATACTAATTATCGATTACGATTTGCATAACTTTACCTAATCATTATCGCTTTTTCTGCATCCGATTGCAGAAAACAGCGGGCGTGGTGCGCAATCTCTGCTAAGTGGGGCGTGGATGGAATGCCGTGTTCTGAACGATTACGACGGAAAGGTGTGCTCGGAAGGTGAGCACAAATACGAGTCACACCGAGAATGTTTGGACGAATAATTTTAATGTTTAAAGTTATCAATCTGCATTGCGTTAGCAATAGCAAGGGAGACCGTCACGAGCAGTGGGACGTATTTAAGTTGTTGATGATAATGAATGTTTAATTGAAAGGAATCACAATATTTCGATTTGTGCAAAAATTCAAAAACCAGACATTTGTTAGTTCCCGGTGATTGCACCGCAGTAGGTGAACTTATACTCCTTCCTGGGGGGGCTAAGCAGCCGTTTCCAAGTATCTACAGGTACAGACTCCCAAGACTTTAAACATTCTTGGGAATATACTTACAGACACTTGAATATGTAGCACCCTCAGTGTAACTCATATTGGAACACGTGACGCCGAACAATATCGGTACTGACCTTGGTTCTTGTCGGTGGAGGCGGCGCGCGAAAAGCGCGGGCGGCGCGGCACCGCGTCGTCGGCCGCTGCGACACACAGCCGTCACACTCGCGCACACCAACACATCACACGGCCGACAACGAAACGACTACTCTACCACATCTTACGCGCAGGTTTTATTTTGACACACCAGAGCAACATGCATTCGAAATTGGTCGAGGGGTCTATGATGGCCGCATTTGTGACGTTTATCGCGGAACGACAAAACTCGACCATCATACCCGAAGACTATTTTATCTTATCACGCATCTTAAATCATATTTGTATTAGGCTACTTTAATGATATCAAATCCTCTCCCAACAGGGTCCTATAACAAGGTCCTTCCCTTTGATTAGGTACATAGAAAATATTCTAGATTACTTTTAGAAATAATGTCTTTACTCTTTATCAGTTGTACATAATTGCTTTAACTTTTTTTTTATCTTATACCTTTAAACGAGCAATTCTTGTATATTTATTTATTTATTTATATATATATATATATATGTATATGTATATATATATATATATATATATATATATATATATATATATATATACTTCGGGGATCTCGGAAACGGCTCTAACGATTTCAATGAAATTTGATGTTTGGGGGTTTTCGGGGGCGAAAAATCAATCTAGCTAGGTTTTATCTCTGGGAAAACGCACATTTTCTTTGCTTGAGATACAGGATTATATTCCTAGTTCAGGCGCACGTAACAATATACGTAAAATGTAAACGTTCACGCATAATGTAACATTAGCAATAAGGTTTTCTCAATAAATTATTCTCATTCTTATTTTCGAGTTTTTATATGTTTTCCGAGCAAAGCTCGGTCTCACAGATATTTCCTTTTGGTATGAGATTTTAGGCTTATCTCGGGATTTACACAGAAAAATAATGAATAAAGAGGTGGTTCAAATAGCATATAGCAATACATATTTCGTAGGAAAATAAAAACTACGAAGCAAGCGATGAAGGGTAGAGTCGTCGATTCTGTGTTTAGCGGGATGATCGTTACTGATATCTAATTTGAGACCTGCTGGAGTGACGGCAGGTTTGAGCGATCATGGATGATTTGTTAAAAATGTTCCTCGATAGCACGGCTTCTTGCCTTATCACGTTAAAAAAGCCCCTATTTGGCAGAGAGCATGAAACTGACAGGCAAGTGAAGCTTTTGTAGGTACTATTTTAAACGAATAGAAATCAGTCGTCAAGTTATATTTCTCAACCCCCGTGTTTCTTTGTATAAATGGTTCAAGCTACAAAGAGACTGCCACTAAGCAATTCCTTAAGCGCCATTTGCACCATCCCACTAACCAGAGGTTAACCGGTTAAACCGTGAACCCAGTGTCAAATTGTACTGGTAACCATGGTAACTCCAGGTTTAACCGGTTAACCCCGGGTTAGTGAATGGTGCAAGTGGCCCTAAGTGTAAGATTTGCATCAGTTTCTTTTTGAATGGAGGTTTGCCCCGTTTTCAAACTGTGTGTCGCGTTAATGTTGGCGACAGCGAGAAATGAAAGTAGGCAAAGGCCAAGCAAGAATGTGAATGAGGAACATTGAACATGGACCAACATTTAATGGACTTTTATAATCACCGCCTGTATCTTGACAACTTACCAAGCTCTTCTTAATATTTTTTAGCCACTTGAAAATTTGTTTACACTTCTATTTTTTGTATCTATGAAGTTTCATGCTCTGTCGGATAGGACCGTAATTGGACGCTAAGAATCCGTACTACTTTGGGAATGCGATAAATTTGGAAGACCCGCTACCGCGACCGTGGATTGATGTGATAGAATGTCGATTTGAAAAAAATATACAATATTAATATATCATATGAATGCCAGATAAATACATATTTATGTAGTCTGAACACCATTATATGAATGACACACAAACTGTTACCGTGACTATTTAAATGAGTCGGAAACAGGATGATTCAGGAGACGTGGCCTGGAATAACAAGACGCCAAAGACGCAGAATTTTAAAAGCTGTTTAAAAAAGGAAATAAAAAAATAATTTTATATTATTTAGTCACCCTCGAGATAGTGTCAAAATAGGGTGACAAATAGTGACAATAGTTAATCAACTAAAATATAGTTTATTCCCGATTACGTCTCTTAAGTCAACCTGTATAGTGGATAGACGTAGTCATGGCCAACTTCCGAACCTAAATAAAAAACTACATGCTTCAGTCAGTCGATACAATATTGTATACTCTTATGAAATAAACTATCACACTCAAGTCATGCTACGTTAGATTCGAATCTTGAAACGCCTTTACATGCTATTAAAGTTATGAATAGTATTGTCGACTACTAACTCTGCAAAAAGAACTAGATATCAAAGCTGAATTACTGCATTTATTTAGGACAGCAGCGTTCGTGCCAAAATTTTTACGTAACATTAATCAATACAATAATTATTTTCACGATATCAACTTAAGATCATACAGGTGAAAATATTGGACAAGTATGTCTTATGAAATTCTTAATTTACGTCTATTAAAATCACCCAGGGATATTCATATTTGTCCATTATAGGAACCGCGGTTTAACTGCAAAATTACTTCGTCACGTTTTATATTTTGAGACTTAATGAATATGTTCATGTATTAACAATTAAGCTCCCGCCCTTGGTGTACAGTCGCCATCAGATATATCGGAGCGGCCAAGGTGTTCACAAATATCTGAACACGCCTCTATTGTCAAGGCGTTAGAGTGCGTGTTTACATATTTTTGAGCACCTCGGACGTTCCGATATATCTGATGGCGACTGTATGTCGTTAAAATAAATAATGAATTCTTTACGCGTATATTATCTATTTTCTCGCCAACGTTAGACTAAGTACCTTACAACGCGAATGCGGCCTAAAAATCGGGCTTGTAATTGTAAAGTAAATTAAACAACCCACTTAATTGAACCCTGGTGGATCTTATCTCGTCGCAATTAGGTTTGTGAACAATCAAAGGGTCTCGTTTATGAAAAGGCGGGATTCCACCACAGTGCGGCACGAGCATTTTTGTACTGAATATGCTTGTGCTGGTGGAATTCCGCCTTAAAGAGTGACGAGAGACAGAACGAAATTACGAAATGTTAAAGTCGGGCCCTCAATCTGATCCAATGATTAAAAGTATTCCGGAGCGGCCAAATACTCATGTAACATGTAAGGATAGGAAAGATTGGAGAAAGAGTTTACTTGTGAAGTTAGGTATCTGCCCCCGGGTGCATACCTGGCTCGTCCTGGGCGGCGGCGGGGTTGGCCGGGGGTGCGAACACGTCGTCGTCGCGGTCGCCGTTGAGCTCGGGGTCGGTGCGCAGCAGCAGCGCGGCCTGCGGGCGCTGCGACAGCGTGAAGAAGTCGCCCGAGCCCGCGCCCCACGCCTCCAGCGCGCCCGCGCTCTCGAAGTACTCGTCCAGCACCAGCTTCGCGGTCTGCGCACATACACAACCACAGAATAAATAATACTACTGGGTACAGAAGATTCACTCTCTAACAAAACGCGTCTGTTACGATTAGGACAGATATGACCGCTAGGTGGCGGCTTATGGCTTCCCACCGAAACCAAAATTGGTTTGACACTAACAATCTTGTTAGTAAATACCATATGCCTATGGTGTTTTTGACTAAAGGCAAGTGTTGCCTTTCAAATTATTACAAAAGACAAATAGCTTTATCGCTATCATATTTACTTGACATTTCTGCCAAGAATTTGGCAGACAATTCTGCTCCTATTGAGCAGCCCAGTATGAACATGGAATTGGTTCCAGTCATAACCAATGATTTAATAGATTTAAACTAGGTGTTAAGACAAAAGATTCTGTCTCTGGCAATTTAGTTTTAAATAAATATAATGAAAAATACTGCAAACATGGAAAGTATATCCACCTGGTGCATCAAAATATTCAATGTATTAGAGGAAAAAATTTACAGATAGAACTTTTTTTGAATGATTTTAATATTGATATTTTATGTCTTACTGAACATTGGTTAAATAATAATGAATTAATGCCCCAATTTAATAATCACCAGGCGGGAAGTTCGTTCACCAGACTTAGTTCCATACATGGTGGGTCATTAATTATATTAAATAGTCAGTTAAAATTTAAGGAACGTAAGGACATTGTATCCATGTCTGTTGAACGGACTATAGAACTAAGTGCAGTAGAATTAGAGCAATTTATTGTTGTCTGTGTGTATAGGCCGCCATTAAGTAATTTTGAATTATTTGAAAACATAATGGAATCTGCCCTACTTAAAATATCATCTTCTAGTAAGAAATTGCTTATATGCGGCGACTTTAATGTAAATATTATGGAAAATTCAACAATGTCTTGTAGATTATTGAATCTTTTTAAATCTTGTAATCTCAACCACATGTTTATGGAGCCCACTAGAGTGACTGCTACTAGTGCAACCTGTATAGATAATATTTTCACAGATATTTTTCCTATTGCTAAAAAAGTTATCAGCAATTTAGAATCAGACCACTTAGGTCAATTAATGGTATTTGAGGCATTAAGGAAAAATACCATGAGAAAACAAATAACTTTTGTACCAGTAACCTCGGACCGCGTGGAAAGAATGAAGCTAAGTTTAGTTCAGGCGCTACCCTTTTTGTCTTCCGATATGAGTCCTAATAGTATGTATAATTCATTCTTTCACACTTTTATGGATCATTATAATGCGATATTCACCTCAGAATCGGTCGTAGTTAGTGGTGCATCTGTTTTTAGTGAGTGGGCTACTGCGGACTTACATCAAAGAAGACGTGAACTGTATGCCTTATATGAGGAACGGCGGTTTAATCAGAGTGATGAATTTAAAGAACATGTGAAAGAGTATTCGAAGAAGTTTAAAGTAGATTGTCATATAGCTAAGCGAAATTATCTAAGTCAGAAAATAAAAAGTAGTTCGACATTGTTAAAGCAACCTGGAAAGTTATAAATGTGGAGACTGGTCGCTCTAAACACACAATTAAAGAGCTTAAACTAAACATTGATAACAAAATTATAGATTCCAATTTAGAAGTAGCTACAGAATTTGAAAAATTTTTCACCGAGGTACCAGTATCCACAACTAAGGATTTAAATTCATCACCCTCATCTGCTGTTACATTATTAAAACATAACGCTCCAGAGTGTTGTGGAGACCTTCATTTTGAACATGTTTGTACCTCAGATGTAATAAAGGCGTTTAAATCAATTAATGTCAAAAAAACTAATGACCTCTGGGGAGTCTCTGTCCATGCTGTCAAATCCTTAGTAGAAATTGTAGCGCCTGACTTGGTAGTTATATTTAACAACAGTGTTGATTGCGGCGAGTTTCCTGATCTAATGAAACATAGTAAAGTAATTCCTTTATTTAAATCTGGTAGCAGCTCTGACCCCACTAACTTTAGACCGATATCTGTGCTACCAACATTTAGCAAGATTTTTGAAAAATTAGTTCTTTCGCAATTAGTACGACATTTTAACGTTAATAATTTGATGCATAATAAGCAGTTTGGTTTTACACGGGGTCGCTCAACAACCGATGCCGGTGTTGAGCTAATTAAGCATATTTTCGATGCCTGGGAGGAGTCACGAGATGCTTTAGGTGTCTTCTGTGATTTATCTAAGGCCTTCGACTGTGTTTGTCATGAAACATTAATCAGGAAACTTCATTATTACGGAGTTAGAGGATCGGCACTGAATTTACTTAAGTCCTACTTAAATGGTAGAATACAAAGGGTCGATGTGAATGGACAGCGATCACCTGGGTCATGGTCTCTATGGGTGTACCACAGGGGTCAATATTGGGGCCTTTCCTGTTCCTTATCTACATAAATGACTTGCCATTCCTTGTTAAGACCCACCATGATATAGTATTGTTTGCAGACGACACCTCACTTATTTTCAAAGTCAAACGACAGCAACAAGCTTACAATGATGTAAACAATGCCATTTCAAAAGTAGTAAATTGGTTCAATGTTAATAATTTATTGTTAAATGAGAAAAAGACTAAATGTATTAAGTTTGTCACTAGTAGTAACGTAAGGCATGTGCAAACAAGTGTCATTGTGAAGGATGAGGAATTGGAATTAGTTGATAGTACAGTTTTTCTTGGTATAACTTTAGATTCTAAACTCCAGTGGGGTCCCCATATTGCTACTCTTTCGAATAGACTGAGTTCTGCAGCTTTTGCAGTGAGCAAAATCCGTCAGTTAACTGACGTGAAAACAGCTCGATTAGTATATTTTAGTTACTTCCATAGCATTATGGCATATGGTATTTTACTGTGGGGCGGTGCTTCAGAGATAAATACCATTTTTGTTCTGCAGAAGAGGGCTATTCGAGCAATATACAAAATGAACCATAGAGACTCACTTAGAGATAAATTTAAGGAAATTGACATAATGACAGTGCACTGTCAATACATTTATGAGAATATTCTGTATGTACATAAAAATATTGTAAATTTTAGGAAAAATTGTGAAATTCATAATATTAATACTAGAAATAAACATAAGCTCGCAGTGCCCTTCACTCGGCTCCATAAAATTAAAAAATCATTCATGGGTAATTGTGTAAGATTTTATAATAAACTTCCAAACCATATTACTGAATTATCTATTAATAAATTTAAGAATTATGTAAAGCGTAAACTTATTTCTAAAGCTTATTATACCACACAAGACTACATGAATGATATTACAACGTGGGATTAATTGTTATTCGAAATGATTATTTATTTATTAGGTATATTTGATTATTGATGAGGAAATGGATATTCCGATGTAATACTATCTACTTCTTTTGTTACTTATGCTTTTTTTTGACATTTAGATTTTATTCTAGAAATTCTAGACTAGTATTTTTTTATACAATCTTTTTAATGTTTGACGATCCTTTTGTGAAATTCTTAGTGTTAAATTTGATATGTACAATAATCCAATTTTATTATGGAATAATATTAACATCAATAAATTGCTCTGATAATTAGATTAAGATTAATTACGAGTCATAAGAGCTTGTTGCTAGGCCTACATGAATAAAGTATATTTTTGATTTGATTTGATTTGATTTGGTGTGGGTCGGATGTACTTGTAGCTACTTGTTGCGACGCGACGAAATCGCGGAGTGAGCCACGCCTGACACAACGGGTCCCCGTTACACCATGCCCGACGAACTTTATGGTATCCGCAAACCGATCTATCTATCTATCTCTAATCTCGGGCTGGAACTGCGAATGAGAAGTTCTACGACTCCGATCCTCAGCTTGGTTTGCGGATAGTATACTGTTTCGACCGGCAGCTGCATTGATCCAGCGTGAGGGCTCAGTCACAAGATATCACAACTTTAGGATTTGACGAGTTCATGGTCGTAAATACATATTATAAAAAGGTTTGTTAACCTAATGACCCGTATTTTTTTATACGACACTCTGAAATAAAAAGAATCCCAATCTCATCGCGGCAATCGAATCCCACCCCCTACGAGAAAAACTGGGGAAACATTTACAAAGCAGATTCTAAAATATTTCATTCTAATAGGATAAATAACAGTACCTTGACGAGATCCAGATTCTGCCCCGTGATTTTGATGGAATGTTGACCAAAAGTCACAGTGTATTTATATTCTCCTAACGCTGCGTCGTTCGTTGAAAAACTATGAAGTAAAGCTCGATTATTGTGTGGCGATTTCTGAAAGAAAACATGTTGATTATTATTATTTTTATTTAACACAAAGTACAACGTTAGCTAAGAATCTCACAAAATAACGCTAGCTCTTAGGCTTTTGTTTCCGGTTGCGTGGTAAGCTAGCTAATAGATCAATGAGAGACCAAGGCCTTAATTCTATCGTGTCATGTTGATTTCGTTACCTCCCTGGCGCGCGGCTCGTCGTCGGCGTCGTCGCCGTTGTCGTCGGTCGCGGCGCCGGCCTCCAGCGCGCCCTCCAGCCGCACCGGCGACGCGTTGCGCCGGATCGTGTCGCCGATCAGATGCTTCGCGTGGCTGTCATAAAATACGACGTCAATATTCGCTTCCCGGATGGTTACGACTAACTCTGGATTGCACCACACACAACACAAAATCAACAAACTGATCGACGTAATAGGGCGATAGCTATCATCCCATAGAGATCTGTCGAACTTATGCCCTTACGTTTGACAAATAACATACCTATTATTTAGCATTTTTAACAAATAATATTTCCCACGATTTTGAACTTTGTATCAAAGTGATATGATCCAATCTCGCATAATTTGTTACTCCCTGCCTTATAAAGTGTTAAATATATTCTAGAGATGCAACGGATAGTTGCTTGGCCGGATACTGGATGTTCGGCCTGACCATCGGCCGAATAATCGGTATTCGGCCGCCGAATTATACCTACATTTTGGTTTTTCAGGTACGCATTATGCAGGTTTTGACCTGTTTCGTAGTGAACTTTCGCGCGGACTCATTTCTAGGTTCGAAATGAGTGCGCGTGCAAGTGAGTGGAATGTTTAAATTGTTTTAAAATAATAAACGAGTACGATTATAGCCGTGACTGTTTCTTATTCCATTTTTGTTTACTCCGAAATCAAGCAATGTTACCGGTATCCGGCCGGATGTTAAAATAATGGCCGGATAGGCCAGATACGGGATAGTAACCGATTATCCGGTGCATCTTTAATATATTCCCTCTGCTTTATGAAGGCTTAAGTTTATAAGAATAAAGAAAAATATTAAATATTGTTAAAACCATGAGCACATCATGAACACAAAATCTTAGTTTCACTTAAAAGAAAACTCACTTCACATTTTCTTCATTGGGTCCAGTGATTTGGACGAGGCGCTCCTTAGCACCAGGGCTCACTGAAAAACATTCCACATCTCCATTACAAAACGAATTATCATGTAAATTAGCCATTAGTATATGTCATGGGTGTTATGAAGTTATTAGAATGTAAAAAAACTCAATTACATTTTTAGGTTGGTTGCTGTGAAACATGATTACTGAAAATGCATTTTAATGATGAGGTGCCTTGACTTTTATTTATGATTATTGTTGTTAATAGACTGCTATACGATTTTATTAGTTACTTAACCCAATCCCCATGCAAAAACACCAGTAAAGAAATATCAAATACGTGTTTCCGTGGAGTAAGTGCCGCCACTATCCTTTTGTCCAATTAGCTTGGAAAAATACGACAAACATTTATGTGGCTACCCTTTACTCTAAACCAGTGTTTTTCAAACTCTGGGTCTCTGCCAGTCTTAAAACAATATATAAGCGAAAAATTTAGTTCGTACTAAGGGGGTCGCATCACGAAAAAGTTTGAAAAACACTGCTCTAAACTAAGGTAAAGGCACTTGCTCCATTAGATGCACTTAATCTTGTGTTATTATCACGCAACAGACAGTAGGTTAAAGCACAGTCGCTAGAATGTCATTAGATATAGGCAGAAAGGGCGGGAAGATCGCAGAGCCCGGTCACCATGCAAGCGCCACTCCGTGGTTCGTACCTCGCTGAAACGATATGATCGTGTCACTTAGCTCCTCGATCATGTGCACCCGCCTGCCCTTGATACCCATCACTGTAACACCACAATACAACTTCAGGATCGCCGCTTGCTGCCTATCACTCCTGCTTGTCTTGCATCAGATTTTTACCTATTATAATTTTGACCCCTACGTTTATGACTCACGTTCCTTCTGCTACTACTATAGCTGGTTTTCGACAATTTCGACTGAAACATCCAGTCTTGATGTGTAAATAATAAATAAATAACTGAGTCAGTGGCTGATACACACGGAATTTTCTACCCATTTAATTAAAGGAGTAAAGGATTAAAGGAGAATTGTATACCACTATTAGTATTACAATATTGTACCTAATACAACATAAAATTCCACATGCCAAAGTTAAATTAATAATAATATACTTATACTCAAAAAATATTTACTTAATATCATAATAAAATCTACATGTTCCATAGAAACAGTAGGCCCCAACCCCATTCTCAATTCAAGAGAATCCTTTAGATTTAAAATAAGATAATTTTTATCATTATCAACATGCAAAGTAAGCTAAACAATTGAACAACAGAAAGATAAAACTACAGACAGATAAGCATCACATTGTATTATCATGCATTGTTGTCCCTGATTTATTGACTTAGATAATTAGAATTACCATGCAGAGTATCTGTCTTTTTGTTTGGTACTTACTAAATACTCAAAACAGGTCCAAGGAGCAAATATTGTTGTTCTTTGCACAAACATATTATGCCCTATACTGATATAGATTTGAGCCCATGGACCCCAAAAGTACAGTCAACAATTATAGAGTAAACATAAAAATCTTGTTTACAATTGACATACCTTTTCCAGAATCAGCGTTTCGAATAACAACCTCGTCCTTAGAGTAGTTCTTGCCGGGGATCTTGGTGGGTTTGGGGAACTTGCCAGAGGGCTTGATGACCTCCCCTGGCTGCAGGAGCGCGGGCGGCTCGGGCGGCGTAGCCAGCGTCGGGGACACGGACCCGCCCGCGCCTTCCATCGTCGGCACCAGTAGTGGCTGCACATACACCGACAATTTAGACATTGCGCTACACAACTATAAGCACTGGCTACGAAAATTGAACTGAAAGTTAAGAGAATCATGTTTGGAGTAGAGAAACAATACTTTTATTTAAAAAAATAATAAATGGATCAAACTTTACAAAACAAACCTTTCATAGTTAGCATGCATAAACAAAGTGTTGTACTTTTCAAGTAGGCCACTTGAAATCCATTGGGACATAAATATAAGTGGGTAAATTTTTTGTAGCATTAGTTTGGCGAGTTGCAAGTTCATAATGAACTCTTTGTTTATTAATAATATGTTTGCCCACACACTAAGTATTGTTTATAAAGAACCCCAGGGGCCTATGGCGGTTTTTAGGAACCAAACCACCAAATAATTAACCAGCTGAGAAAACATGACCATACCTAAAGTTAATGCTACAAATTACAGGATACCACTGGACAAAATTTCAATTTCAATTTTTTTTGTCCCAGAAACCAAGACATCAAAGAAAATCTAGTTGAAGAAATTACTAAATTAAATTAATGTAAAAGTTATATACCTCTGCATGTGTGCCACGGTGCCTATAATACTGACTCATATAGTCTGAAGTCTGCCAATGCTTAGCGCGCAGCTCAATTAACTCAAGAAGATGTAGCCTTGTTTTCTTGTCCAAGCGTTCGTCCTGCGAACCATTGCGGAACACAACAAAATATCTGAAAAAGGAAACAAAATGAACTTACTGTGATATTTTCATGCCATTAACTAACATATATATAAAAAAAGAAGTCATATCTCTCACCTATCAAGGAAATCTTTGTAGAGTGCTTCAAGCTGCGCCCCATACAGCTTTAAGTTAGAATACATAGTAGAAACATTACTTTGAAGTGCACGGTCATAGTTGCCCTGCATCATTTCATATGCCACTGCTTCCGTCAACACTATTAGATCATCCACTGAAAACAAAAGATTGAATTGAATGCCAATTTAAAACTCAAATAAACAATTTTCAAGGATAGGTACATACCAAGGGCAGTCTGATAAGATTCTTATTGGGGTTAAAGAACTATACTCACCAGAGTTTATTTTGACATCTAATACAGAGTTGCGGTTATGAGCAGAACTGGTCGTCGATTTCAATGGTCTGGGCACCTCCAGTTTCTTAACCGTGCGGGTCATTTTCGTTACAGTCGACATGGTGCTGCAAAACAAACAAACCATTTTCATTACATGCCTAAGAAAATATAGGAGCGCCAAGTTTCTCTACCAAATCGCTGCTAATGTAAAACGCCGAGTGATCAGTGATGAGTAACCTTGTCATAATTATACACAATGAAACCAGCAAACGCGATGCGAAGTATAAGGGAACTCACTCATCCATGGCGACTGCGGGTTGTTGCATCGTATACACACTAGAACCACTAAAACGCGTGAAAAGTGAAAGTGATGACAATGATCCTAGCGAATAAATTCTGAACAAATCCAATACGTGTTCATTACTCGTTAGAATGGTTTTATGTGCAATAAAAACAGATTAGCTGGAAAAATTTTGACTTTATGGAGATATAATATTTTGCTCGTTGAAAAACATTTAGACAAAACAATTGAATGCCATAGAACACTATGAAAATAGGAAATAAACAAGAAAACTCACCTGGCTACGCCATTAATTCGCAATAAAAATAAAATTGATAGTGTTGTATAAAAATCGCTAAAAATCGCTGGCGTCTTTATTTTTTATAATTGTATCTAAGATATAAAATAATCTTTGTAAATTTCAGAATATTCAGTATTTGCATAAAATTCGACATAACACATGTTTTTGAATAAAAATAGGATTCCAAATTAAAAACCGAAAACATCTAATTATTTAGCTCAGCACTACGAACCCCTAATGTTGCCACAATATAAAAATCTGTATATTGGTAGAAAATCAATTGGAAATTCCTACTGTGAACTAGTGTCCGACCGAAGGTTCGGTTTCGGTTTCGGTTTCGGCCAGTTTCGGCCAAAAAATCATGTTACGGCTGGAGTTTCGGTTTCGGCCAAAAACTAGCCGAACCTTTCGGCCGGGCCGAAACTTACGGAATGGTACTTCGGACAAAGACCAAAAGTTGGGGAATAAGTAGGACAACAATATTAATACCTACATATATTGATTCATGTATAGGTACAGAAATTAATTGGTTTATTATAAAATACAATTCCACTAATGAGGGCGCCACTGGACGGTCGACGCAGTCTTAAGAGGCTGTCAATACCTATAACGCGCACACTGTCTAATTGTATCGGTGTGAATGAGATAGCACTGACGCATGTTACTGGGCCCTGGGCAAGAAAATAATAAGAAAACTCATCATCTTCCTCGCGTGATACCGGAATTTTTGCCGGGCCGTGGCAATGGGAATGGGAGCCCGGGGTCCAATTGACAACTAATCCCAAGAATTGGCGTAGGCACTAGTTTTTACGAAAGCGACTGCCATCAGACTGATATTCTAACCCAGAGAGTAAACTAGGCCTTATCGGGACTCGTCCGGCTTCCTCACTACATTAGAACCGTTTAATGGTGATTTTAAGCAGGTCCGGATTAAGCATGTCGGGGCCCCCAGTATCAGGTCGGCCCGAGTCGAACGATGTCTTTTTTGCTCTTATTCACTCACTTATTCCTTTTCCTACATACCTCTAATGGCAAATTTTAAGCTAGGCTAAAGGCTACGCTCAACTAGTGCCGCAAAGTTGATTTTCTCAATAGTTTATATTTTGCGAGGCTGAACAGCTGACAATTGATTAAAACGAAGAAAAAACTCTTAAAAGTGTCCCCAGTACAGTTTATCATACGAATGCTCGACCTTAGCCTCACTTTTTACCTCAATTTACCATTGGTTTGTGTTCCACATGTCCTCTACATCAGCTTAGCATTTAGCCTCGCTGCGCCATGCTCGGCCTGCGGTCTCGGTTTTTAATACAATGGTCATTGGTTGGATTCTGTGCTCAACTACTTATCCTGAAGCCTGAAGCACGGCTTTAACTTCGCATGAAAGTTCGCCTCACTGGGGAACTTCAGACTATTAGGCCTAGTTGAAGATCGGTACCCGGCCTTGCGATATTTGTCAACAAAAAATTTCGCGCTCGCTGCGCTCGCGTTTATGGTTGGTTTTTTAGTTGACCCTATATCTACATGTTAGCTTGACTGGTGAATGAATAGAGTTAGACCAAAAAAATTCTACAATGATTTTGATAGCAGTATTAGCAGTGCAACTAGTGCAAATGTTATTTATACGTCATAATTTCATAGAAGTTTTGACGTTTAAAATAACACTTGCACTGCGTGTGTTATCAAAATCGTTGCAGAATTATCTTGGTCTAACTCTAGTAATTTTCTTAAAAAACTGCTTAAGTAACATACATTTCAAGGACATTGGGTGTTGAGTGTTGACAGCCCCATAATATGTGTGTAAAAGCGGTTTTATGACATTTTTTCAACGATTTTAACAAATCTACAAAAGGTTCGGTTTCGGTTTCGGTTTCGGCCGAAACTAGAACCAAAGCCGAACATTCCGTTTCGGTTTCGGTTTCGGCAAAAAAACATGTTTCGGTCGGACACTAACTGTGAACATAGTGATTGTCAAAGGACTGTCTCATTTCAATCATAGACAGAGAGAATCATACTATCTTTGTCTTACACTAGTACTAGCACCCAAAAGAAAAGGATGAGTATAGTTTTCCTGGTTCTTACTGACTGACAAATTGGTTTGACCAACAACTTTAACGAGATAAGCGTACTGCAGAGTAGAGTTTTAAAGCCTTAACAGATTACCGCACCGGACAGCTACCTTGGTGTGGTCCAAATATCTCTTGGCGCTACAAATATTAAAAATCTTATTATAGTTTGCCAAGCTTTTTCCGTGAGTAGAAAAAAAGAGTTGTCTTTCCATAGAAAATTTGAATTTCGCGCCTTTTTCGACGGACAAACTGGGTGTGCCGGAGTACACAGACATCAGCCTTTGTATAGTTCCTGAGAATACAACCTTACAAGCTTTTATAAAACTTACAAGGCAGCTTTGTTAGTAGAATAAGCAGGTGGCATATTTTATTAATACATTAAAAATGTAGGTGGGTGGATTTCAAAATCCTGCGAAAACTTATGGTTCGGTCTTTATAAAAAAAACTAGTAGGTTGTGCGAGTTGCAACTTTTTTATATGTTTTTAAGAACTATTATCTTCATGTTCCTTCAATTACCATCTCCAATAACTTAATAGTTTTTTTTATATAAAATGTTTTATGTGTCTAAAATCATCACCGTCTACCGGAAAAATCTGAACCTTTTTGTTTGCAGTGAAAATTATAGCATACCTATCGTACGATTGCGATTTTCTTTTACTTATATCTTTTCCATGTTGTTGTTTAACACATGAAAAAATATGCAATAACTCCTTCACCGAGAAAGTACATTTAAAAATATTTAAAATTTTGTCACGAATATTCGTCAACACCGTCATGGTAATGTCAATGTGAGCTTATCTCCGTGTATGAACAACGAAATACCGCTAAAGGTCCTTGCCCTATTTTTCACTTTAATATAGAATGCCAAAAATGATTTCACTATAAAGTCACATCATTGAATCATGAGAAATATTACGAACAAATTTGTAAAACGTAGTTTGACACAACAGAGCATCATCACCGTTATGCTTTGGTTTAAAAAAGTTACAAATGATATATTAGAAATAATTACTGAAATTAATGGCAAACTACATGAAGTTTATTGTGTAGCTAGACAATAACTAGTATTATTCGTATTCTAGAAATAAAAACAAGAAACTCTCAAATCGTCAACACCATACCCATCATCACCGGGAAAAAATGACGACCGGTGATGATTTCATGTGTATGGTGATAACGGTTCTCAGAAACTTTTCTAGTTATTTTGCTATAATTCATTATGAAATTAAGCTGTATGTTTGAAAAACGTTCTCTATGTCTTCTAACACTATATAATGTCTACGTTATAAATGTAGAATAAATGTAGAAGAAGATATAACTATTTCTTTCACACTAGAGGATGGTTAGTTTTTAGGGTTCCGTACCCAAAGGGTAAAACGGGACCCTATTACTAAGACTCCGCTGTCCGTCCGTCCGTCCGTCCGTCCGTCCGTCTGTCACCAGGCTGTATCTCACGAACCGAATAGGTGAGGACGGGTACAAATTATCGTCTACTTGGGGACCAGTGATTCAAATGTTGAAACCAGCGGATATATCTTCGGACCAGTGTACGGATACTGTGAGTGTTGCGTGTCGTGCCGTGGACAATAAACATTAAACTTTAACGGGTAGCTGCAATTTCTTTGTCTACCCCGAACATTTTTATAAACTAATTTCGGGTAGTTTAGTGGTGTTTTATTAATATCTCCGTTGACATTTGTTGGGACGTCAGTCTTTCCGTGACCACAGCTGGTGCAACTCAGCTGAAACGTCGGAATTAAAGGTAAAAACAATGAAATTATATCGCGGTAGACCCGTTTGTGTAATTAAATATGTGTACAAAACGCGAGAGTTTAAAGTGTTATATTGTTTACCTTATTTCTAATGCTAAAAAAAACGAACTATAATGCCTTTTTGCATATTCAGTGGAGTCCATCTAAGCTCACTCTGCACCGACTTAAATAGAACAAAGTGAGTGAGTGTCATCCTCCTTAGGGGCTATTTATAAATTACGTCATTTCAAATTAGGGGGGGGGGGTCTGGACATCGGATGACGGTAGCATGAAGTAGGAGGAAATGGGGTCATTTGAAGCATGATTTTTGGATGATTATAGGGGGGGGGGGGGGGGTCAAAAATCGTCAAAAATCGATGACGTAATTTATGGACAGCCCCTTAGCGTTAGTCCCTAATTCCTTTTAAAAGAACAAAGTCAAATCGAATTTAGAACTATAAGGGAATAAAAAAAGGTTAATTAATGACTTTATTTAGGAATTAGGAGGTAGAATTCATAGAAAGGGGGGGGGGGGGCTATTACTGCAATGTTCTGCCGCCAGAGTGCAGCACTGAGCTAGCTTGTAAACCATAGAGTACAAGTTTTCACAGACAATAAAATATGACATTGATGCATTAAGGCGGTTTGTTAACAAGGGTCTACCGGGAAACGCGAAAATAGAAATTTAGTTATAGCTGGTCAAGCAGATCTAGTCAGTAGAAAAAGGCGGCAAATTTGAAAAATGTAGGCGCGAAGGGATATCGTCTCATAGAAAATTTGTATTTCGTGCCTTTTTCTACTGACAAGATTTGCTTGACCATCTATATCTGCTTTTTTATTGCTCGAATATGCAAGAGTGATAGAGAGGTTAGATAAAGAAATTTAGATTTTCTTGTTTCGCGGTAGACCCCCAGATTGTGATGGATTGTGGTAGTAGCGCCCCCTACGCAGAGATTCGCGTAATATTCCCTATTGACATTAAGGCCAAGCGCACACCACGATTTTAATTTTTGCGACACGATTTTAGAATCGCGCTGTAATATATCGCAGAAAATTCACTGCGCGCACTGCGATGAAAAAGTGGACGATTTATTCATTCTCAACATGGATTTCGTACCAGTCGTTTGTCATGAAACGTGTCTTTAATATGCGATCGCCGTATAACTTTGAGTATTTATACCACAAAGGTGATCTCCTTCTATTTCCATAATTAAATGGTCAACATCTAGCGTCTCATCTTCAGACTCCATCGGAGAAGCAGGTTCCGACATGTTGAGGCTTGGAGAGCGAAGTGCCGACTGAGGTCCGGGGTGCGATTTTATTATCACAGTGCGCGCAGTGCCATACAACTCCGTATGCTGCAATTCACTTTGCGACAATCGCGTCGCGAGCAGTCGCGGAAAAATGTGACAAATCACAATTTTAAAATCGCTGCGATTTTTTTGTCGCATATGCGCGCACTGCCATATAAACACATACGTTACATTTCTGCGACTAAATTATCGCGCGACAAAAAGTCGTGGTGCGCGCTTGGCCTAATGATGACATGGCCACACTTTGTCTCTACAACCCGAATGCCATTCTCAAGGCCCCAACCTCCGAGGCCCCAACGTTATCTGTTCACTTTGACGGCGCAGCAATTAGTATCACTTCTCTCTCCTCGCTCTTTTAAAAATGCCATTTGTCAAAAAAGGACAACCATACTGTTGACAAGATGAACTTCAAATCAAAGTGTTACCTTTTTTGGTGCATCCAGGCTGTGTATGTGTGCGTAAAAACGTGTATGTGTGCTCTTTTAGGGATGTGAAAAGTCGATTTTAATCATGTTATATATCAATAAACGCTACAACACGATAATTACCTCCGACAGACGTCACGTGACATTACTTTGTAAGCTGCTAAGTAATAGCAAACACATCCAAATTACATTTTCTTTCAAAATTCAGTTCGTTAACAACAAAAACATGCTTATTGGACTGCTGAACCCAGGATCTCTTAGCACGCGTCACGACGAGTTTCTTATTGCTATGTCGAGGTATAATGTCGATATAATGGCGATCAACGAGACATGGCTGCGCG
The DNA here is from genome assembly GCF_910591565.1 of Cydia splendana. Taxonomy (NCBI): domain Eukaryota; kingdom Metazoa; phylum Arthropoda; class Insecta; order Lepidoptera; family Tortricidae; genus Cydia; species Cydia splendana. The sequence continues at coordinate 7,067,804 of NC_085964.1, forward strand.
CTGGCGAGCAAGGCCCCCGGCTACCGTCTGCGCCACATCCCGCGCCCTGCGGGCGTACATACGCGTGGCGGGGGAGTTGGATTCTATATCCGCAACGGAGTTACTGCGCGTGTCATTTCTCACCCGCCAGCACAATCAGTAGAACAAATGTGGTTAAACATCAGCATCAATGGTACTAAGTTCGCGATTGGCACCGCCTACCGACCGCCTTGGCTCAACCCTGACTTATTTTTTGATGCCCTGACCGAAAGCATTGCTTCCATTGGTGGGATCGACAACTTAATATTACTGGGCGACTTTAATATCAATATTTTGGACGTCCAAGATGCTAGCTCTAAGAAAATGTCAGAGTTTCTAAACTATATGAATCTTACACAACATGTAGCTCAGCCAACTCACTTCACGGATCACAGTGAAACATTAATTGATGTTATCTGTTCCAACATGCGCGTAAGCAATATGAACGTAAATTATATTCCGACTCTAAGTAGCCATGCGTTCCTCACGTGTGAAATACACGTAAAGAAACAACGAATTCCTCGCAGACTTTTGACTTACAGACCACTCAAGGATATAGTACAGGATAATTTAAATAGTGACATACATTCGTTGGGGTTGCATAATCTTTTGACTGGAAATGTGAATGACATGGTCAAGCAATTTAACCATGGCTTACTCATGTTATTCAACATTCATGCACCTCTCAGACGGACATACGTAAAAGACTGCTCGTACCCTTGGATCACATACACCATTAAGGAAATGATGAAAACACGCGATGAAGCTTATTCCAGATATAGACTGACCAAACTTGACTCTCATAAAACGTACTATAAAGAGCTAAAAAATATAGTCAACGCAGCATTGCAAAATGAAAAAATCGCCTATTTCAATCACAATATCAATATTATAAAAAATCCCCGCAAGCTATGGAAAAACATTAAACAAAACGTGGCTAACTTTAAGAATACTGATTATCAATTACCTAAATCTCTTTGTAATGCTGCTAAAATAAACGAACACTTTTTGAAGCTCCCAATCACTAACGGCATTAGCATATCGAATCTGACATTCTTTGAATTTCACAAATTTGGCAATAATATTTTTAAATTAGAGCCCGTTAATGAATTAACAATATTTAATATAATTAAAAAAATTGGCACCAATGCACAGGGCAACGACGGACTCAACATAAATATGATATCAACGACTCTTCCAACAACACTATCTACAATAACTGCCATAGTCAACAAATCTCTAGAGACTGGAATATTCCCTGACGAGTGGAAAGTGGCGGTTGTGAAACCCATTCCAAAAACCCCAAATCCAAATGAATTCAAAGAACTTCGCCCAATCAGCATACTTCCAGTGTTATCAAAAGTACTGGAAAAAATTGTTTGCTTTCAAATGTCGGCGTTTCTTGAGGCAAATAACATCCTGCCAAAAAAACAGTCCGGTTTCAGAAAGCTTCGCAGCACTACCACTGCGCTTATAGATGTGGTCGATGATGTCCTAGCTGCACAAGACGCTGGTGAGGCAACAATACTGGTGTTACTTGACTTCTCTCGCGCATTTGACACGATTGACACGACTTTACTTTTATCTAAATTAGCCTTCTATGGTTTTGACACACTGGCTCTGAAATGGTTTCATAGTTACCTTACTAATCGTACGCAGTATGTCAAAATTTGTCATGAGGATGGCACTGAGTTACTCTCAAGCACATTACCGGTCACTAGAGGTGTTCCACAGGGTTCGATTCTAGGACCTATCCTATTTAGTCTGTATAGTGCAGATGTAATTAGTAACATACAAAATTGTAAGTATCACATATACGCGGATGACACTCAATTATATATATCTTTCAAAGCAAGTGACACAAGCATAGCTGTAAATAAACTTAACGATGATTTATCCAGCATAGTCAACTGGTGTCACCAGAATAATTTACAGTTAAACTCCTCTAAATCTAAATTTATGTTGTTGGGTACAAAAAAACAGATTGAAATAGTTACAAGACATAACCCACAAGTTACAATCAATGGATCTCATTTAGAGAGAGTTGTAGAGGCTCGTAATTTAGGTCTGTTAATGGATGAGTCTCTGAGATTTGAGAAACATAGGGTAAGACCTCCAGTGAATGAACACTTAAGGCATTATCCAAGTTTGAAAAATCATTTCTCAGCATTCATTAATAATTTCAATAATTATCTGCAATTTAATGAATCCTCATTTAATAAATAAGAAAGTAATTTCTGCGATTTTTTATTACTTTCATAGTTTTTGAGTTATAGCAGAATTTATCAAAAAGTACCCAAAAACCTAATGAATGAACATACAAACTAGTGAATGAACACCGCAAAATCCAGTGAATGAACATCATTTAGATATTTTTAATCAGCTTTAAAAAACATTTTTAACACTATAAACGTTTCCAGCTCTATTTTAGTAGGTATAGCGAAAGCGTTCATATATTTTTATCCCCTCCATATTGATTTCAAATAGATTAGAATGTAATAAAATGATGGTTATTCACCAGAACCTATTACATATTATTAATAAAAAGAGAATCAATCTTTAAAACAAGAAACAATCAGCATATTCTGATGAAAAAAGTTAGGATTAGCAAATAATGCTTAAAATAATAAACTTGTCATTGCATTGTTCGTGGTTACATTGTTCAAACATAGAATTAGTAGAAATCTTATAAATGAACACCCCAAATGTTGTATTGTTCATACATAGGCATGAAAAATCCAGTAAATGGACTATAGAAATTTTGTTTGTTCCAATACTGGCTGAAAGAATCAGAATCATTTTCTATGCAGGATCACAAAAAACAAGCTCAATACCAATTCGTTTACACATAAATTTAGAAAAAAAAATAAATGTAGACGACACCAGTAAATGAACACACCGTTCATTTACTGGTTTCAGAACATTTGATAAGCCAGTATTGGAACTATAAAAAATAAAGACTTAATCACATAATACGTCGACAAAGTGTACATTTATAGAAGGTTTAACTCTTAATCTAACCAAATAACCAAACTTTGTACAGGTAAACATTAAATAAGCACTTCATATGTTGCTCCAAACGTACACTGTTCTTATCTGGGATATAATTTTTGCATACAAAACTTCAAAACCAGAAATACGAAAACTTCAAACGCCAGTCACGTTCAAACTGGTCGAAAATAAATTTAGCAGGGGTTGAAATTGCATAGGAAATAGAGTTGTTAATAAGAAAAAAAATACGACAAGTGGTAGAAATTGCTATATTTCTTATTTTAGACAAAAAACGTAATTTTGTTCATTCACTGGGGGGTGTTCATTCACTGGAGGGTTTACCCTATCTCGGAAACAATGCGCAACTGTTTTTATCGTCTCAAGGTTCTGTACAAAGTCCGTGAGTGTCTCTCCGTTGACATGCGCATTAAGTTATGTGAGGCGCTCATACCGTCAAAACTTAATTACGCAGATGTAGTCATCTGTGAACGCTTACTATATCGCACTAAGAAAATGCTGCAACGAATTCAAAATGCTTGTGCCCGTTTCTGCTTTCCCATCCCTCGACGTGCTCACGTCACTCCTTTTTTAAATCAATACAACCTAATGAATATGGCCTCCCGTAGATCTCTCCATTTTGCGACCTTACTTTTTGGAATTATAAAAAATAGAGAACCATCATACCTTTATGACAAAATAAACTTTTCCCAACGTGCTATGAGACACGCAACACGACTTACACACCACACAACACACTGCACGGCTGCCTTCCGTGGCAGCTTCCGTTTTGCTGCCACAAAGTGCTGGAACGACTTGCCACCACCAGTACGAAATTGTTTATCAGTCGCCTCTTTTAAAGTAAAACTCCAGAACTTTCTGCTAGATAAACAAAAATTGTAGCACTTAGGCAACCGTGCCAACAAATAAACATCACACATACTCATACACACACACACACATACATACACATACGCGCCCGACAAAAGAAGATACATAGATATGTATAAAATCAATAGCCTTATAATTATTATTTATTCATTGTTGAATTCCTTTGTTTTGGTTCTGCCACCATATACCTAGTTTTAGTTTTAGCTTAAGTCTTTTACCAGGCCTCACTGAAAATCAGCGTCACGTTGTGTGTCCTAGGATACACAACGTGACAAAAAGCTGAGTGGGGACCTTTAGGCACAAATATTTATGTAATTGAATCTTAGTTTTGTGTTATTTCATCTTGTGTTATTAATTATTATTTGTGCTAATAAACATTTCTTATTCTTATTCTTATTCTACACAGCGGAACAAAATAGCTATTAATTGAAGCTTCAATATCTTCGTTAAACATAAACATAATTGAAATGCTAATGAATAATAAATATATTAGAATATAATAAAATAATTCAATTATTGCAGAACCCATATTTTAGTAGGTATTTATGTATTTCAATTAAATGTCTGAACTTTCCCTTCGTTCCCTGCTGGGGCGTGACGATAAAATTGTGAACTGATAACCACAATAAAGAATAAAAGCGTTTTTGATCATTTTAGGTATCGTTAAACCTTTGAAGTGAAATTAAAATTGCAAGAAATGTCGATAGTTTATCGATATGACTTTATCGAGATGGCTACAGCAAGGTGGTGTTAAATTGTTAATCGTACACTATACAAAAGTGGTAACAGTGACAGCTCGCTTTGATGTAATCTCTAAATATTATTCCAAGGCACCAACGCTTTCTGTTCTCTTTGACGGCGCAGCAACTAGTATCATTTCTCTCTCCTTGCTCTTTTAAAAATGCCGTTTGTCAAAAAAGGACAACCATACTGTTGACAAGATGGACTTCAAATCCAGATGTCCCCTTTTTAGGTAGACCCAGGTTGTGTATGTGTGCGTAAAAACGTGTATGTGTGCTCTTTTAGGGATGTGAAAAGTCGATTTTAATCAGTTATATATCGATAAACGCTACACAGCGGAACGCAATGGCGATTAATTGAAGCTTCAATATCTTCGTTAAACATAAACATAATTGAAATGCTAATGGATAATTAATATATTATAATATAATAAAATAATTCAATTATTGCGGAACACCTATTTTAGTAGGTATTTATGTATTTTAATTAAATATCTGAACTTTCTCTTCGTTCCCTGCTGGGGCGTGACGATAAAATTGTGATCTGATAACCACAATAAAGAATAAAAGCGTTTTTGTTCATTTTAGGTATCATTAAACCTTTGAAGTAAAATTAAAATTACAAGAAATGTCGATAGTTTATCGATATGACTTTATCGACATGGCTACAGCAAGGTGGGCCACATTGTTAATCGTACACTAAACAAAAGTGGTCCCAGTGACAGCTCGCTTGGAAGGTATCTCTGTATATTATTATATCTATGTATTATTCTATACATTTTAGTAGATTAATAAAAACACGTCTGGCAATAATAGGTTTGACATCTAGTGTCACTGTCAATCATGTCAAAACTTCAAAAGCAAGCAAGAGTGTCATTTCGGGCGTGGATCGGTTAGTGCGTTTGTCGGTGGTGTTGTTATTCAAAAATGTAGTTATGTCGTAAAATGTGCGGAAATTATGCTAATTTCTCTTATCAAAGACTTCCATATTATAACTTTAAGTTTAAAGTGGTTGTGTGCTGCTGAAGTGACATAATTATTTGTTTACTTTAATCAGGATTTTTAGTTTAAGGTATGTTTTGTGAAGTTCTGAGTTTTCTTATCGTTTAATGAATTAAACCTTGTTACAATTTATTTGGGCACCTATTTCCTATATTTTTGGGTTTATTTCGATAATGATTTTAATTAGATGCGTCGTTTATATACCTGCGCATTTTTGAAATTTATTTTTGCAAATCTCTATTTGCTCAGCGCGAACCGCTGTGGGCTAATCTTTACTTTATGGACCCACGATTTGGAGGGTGTGTTGGGTATGGGGGGGGTAGAGGGTGCAAAGGGCTACCCCCCAGTCCAACCCCCATGGCGCGGAACCCCATGGTTATGGAGATATCCATGGTTAAAGTTTGTATGAAATTACTATGAAATAAAGGAGAAATGTAATAGCAGATGTCGATAGGTGCCGTTTTTTGTTAATTTATATTACCTTTTATACCACACCACCATCCTCAAGGTCACCAAAATCTCAAGGTCACGAAATGTTATGGTGACCAAAATCTCAAGGTCACCAAAATTTTTGGTCACTAGAATCTCAAGGTCACCAAAATCTTTGGTCACCAGAATCTCAAGGTACCCAAAATGTCAAGGTCACTTAAAACCGAATCAGAGCACCCCACTATCCACGTGGTCTTGTCTGTCCTACCCCTAGAGAGCAATTCCAAAAACGGAGGCGCGGAGGGAGGGCAGCCCTCGCCCGCCGTGACGGAGCGAGGGAACGAGCGAGGCGAGCGGCTGAGGCTGGTCGCCGAAGGCGACCAGTAAGCCGAAGCTGCGGAGCCGAGTGTAGTGAGCGTGCTTTGTCACGCGAGGGCGGAAGGGCTGCTCTTCCGCAGCGCCGGAGCTAACCCAGATCCAACAGCTTCACCGCTGAGGTCGAAGGCTCGCGGAGTAGCCCCGAGGTCAGCGAGCGACCGAGACCAAATAGCGAAGCGCAGGGGGGGAGGTGGCGAGCGTAGCGAGCCGGCGACGTCCACAAACGAGCTATGGTCTCGTCAGCGGCGACGAAGCGGGCCTTCGGGGGAAGCGCGCCCCCCCTCACCCCTCACCCCCTCCTCCTTCAAAATTTGCTGTAATCCCTTATTTCTTAGTAATTCCATACAAACTTTAACCATGAATATCTCCATAACCATGGGGGTTGGACTGAGGGGTAGCCCTCCCCCCTCCCCCCTCCCCCCCTCCCCGCCCCAAAAATCGTGGGTCCATAAAGTAAAGATTTACCAATTATTCTATTTCTGACCAATTCTAAGTATACTCTCAAATTTTTTTTATACTAAGTCTACCTTATCCAGAATAATAATAAAAAAGAAGTGATTAATTCACCCAAGTAATAATAAAAAAATAAGATTGCGTATTATGATCTTAATACTTAAGTACCTTATAAAATAAAATAACTAACTAACTAAAAGATTGCGTATTTGATTTTGTTTATTAAATTATTACCACATACATAAAACAGTTTCAAGTGTAGCTTTATTTATTTACAGTTAACAACATGCCCAAGCTTCATGTACCAGCAACTCTTCTGGTGCGAGTAGTGCTGCCAAGTGCACTGCTAGTCAGTAAGTGAATGTTACAATTAATTATTCATTAAGACTATCATAGTGCAAGAACTCTTATATTTGTATAGCTTACCTCTGTCTGCTCAATCAAGCTTCTGTAAGTGGAGTATGTGCACAAAGACAAGAAGTTAGAAGCAATAAAAGAGCTTTTATATAGTTATGCTTTAAAGCCAGGCCACACTGGCTGCGTGTGCGTTGATGTGCACGTGCGATAAAATGTTGGAGCCGCACACGCACACGTCACGCAAGCGGTGTGTCGTCTCTCATAAGGAACTGTATATTACAACGCGCACCTGCACATGCACGTCTACGCACACGCACCCAGTGTGCACAGGCACCCAGTGTGCACAGGCCTTTAATGATGGTCTTCCCCACATTGACCATAGTATCAAACTCATAAGATACAGTCCACTGTCCTTTATGGATCTCTTGTGAGCTCTCCATCTGCTGTTAATGTATGGTATGTGTCAATACTGTCAATTTCATTAAAACTCATTGATAAGAAGGTAATTCCTATCTATGTTCTTTTTCATTTACTATAGATCTATAATAGTTGTCCTTCCTAAACTAAAGAAATATATCTAAACTTTGTTACAATATCACAACATTCACGATACGAGGATATTCTCGCATTATTCTTATTATAAATACTTAATTATAATGTATCATTGGACAAGAATACTTAAAAAGTGTAAAGAACTAGTGAACAGCATTAAATTTCATAAGCAGCAAACATGTTTATTCTTAACCGCACGCTACTCCAGTGTGCGAGCGGGATAACGATATATACGTACAAAGCGCTGTTTCGCTCACACACTGGATGCTCCAGTCTGGAGCGACGTGCGAATCCACATTAGCGTGAAAACCGCGTTTGAATTCACTGTCCTAAATGCCTGAAATTGTCAGTCATTAATTTTATTTCACTGGGCCACATTTAATGACCTGACCTTTGAAACTGGCCGGCATTAAATTGGTACCGCCGTAAGTGCGAATTAACCGTCACCTATTAATTTAATGTCGCGGGTATCACCGTGTAGCAGTGACGCAACGCGGTAAAGTTTCCTACAAAAAAATAAATAATAAAGCAGTAGCTTTACTTCTTATAAATGCATCCCACCTGAGTTATGTGGGAAATATGCACGTAATCAATAACCACCCTTAAATCGTATACTCCCGGTTTTGCCTGCAGTCCTATAGCGAGCTGCTAGTGGTACAGTCACCTGCAATAATATGTTACGCTATGAAGGCTTGTGGCTCTACAAATACGACCGTGTCAGATATTTCTGCGGCCTTCGGTTTGAAACATATTATTGCAGGTGACTGTACCTAAGGCTATATATTATGTACTTTCTCACTCTAGTACACGCTTCTGCTCTTGAAGGACTGCAAGTAGAATCACGATGAGCAAAATAAATGAGGCCGAAGTATACTCCATTGGGGCAACTTTCTGTTCTGGATACCTATACAACATACGATAACTTTTCAACACAACTAACTTACGGAAGTAGGTATATATTGATAACTTTACGACATTTATTACCCGCTTAATGGCTGGTCGGTCGGTGCTTATCGCGGCAGTCGGTACCTGCATGTTCATATGCCCGTACTGTGCCAATTTCACGATTTTGCATAGTTGACCGAAAAGACTCGCGAGTCGCGACTCTCGCGAGTTCTCATGCAAGAAACGTGGTGTGGTAGAGACCTTTGATTGTAAGAAACAGAATGGAATTTCCTTGTAGCAGTCCCGCGGGGTTATTTTTACGGAGCCGTCTCCATTACCTGCCCTCACATAAAACGTACCCTCACGTTGCGCTAGGCGTGGTTGAATTGATAAGTCGGAAGCGTGAGCTCAGCACGTTTTTTGCAAATAAAATACAAATCTGGCATTGAGACAACTAATGCGAAGTCTGCGGAGTGAGAAAGCAATAGTCTCGGTCATTTGCCTTATCTTTCGATGACTAAAGCAAAAATAAATAACATTTGTATATATTTTAGAGGTAAATGTTTGAAAAAGGAAATGTAACTCCAAGCAAACTAACAATAATTTCGCGAGTTTCCAGGAATCGCTTAAAATACCTACTGATGGTTAGGTAGCTATAATATTTTTATCACGGCGACGGCGAAACCGGCCGGCGGCCGCGAACTGAGTTGTTATGCATGCTGTCAAAACTAGCTATTACATCACCGACTTTTAAGTTTTTTTACAATTAAACCATCACGATTTTGGTTTTTATGAAAATAATTCATTGCTATTCCATCCGCGACGCAGTCTGTGTCATTAATCACATACTCACCGGCCTACTCAATGTCATACCTGTTTACATTGGTCGAAATAATATGAAGTACCGCATAAGGAGGAATCATCAATACAGGATGATTAATGAAAACCAAATACCTACTGCCCAGTAAACCAGGCATCTTGACGCGACGTCTACTGCTTCATTGCGCACCATGCAAACGCATTTTCAAAACCAAGTTTGGCTCCGCAAGTCATATTAGAGCGTTCTATGTTCCTGGTTAAAAACATTTGGAGGAGTCGCCGTCGTCAGAAACGACGAGGAGCACTAGGCTGACTGCTATAGTTATTGGCCGTTATTGACCGAAGCGAAGCGAAGGTCTACGTTTTGACTCGGGCATTTTGCTTTCGTATGTCCGGATGTTCTCCTCTACAGGTCGCAATTCTTAACCGATTCTCGTGAAATTTTGTGACCGAATTTTATGACTAAATAATTTTTTTTTGTCAATCCGGTTTTTGGAATTTTTTAAAAATGGCGGAGTCGTGATACCTGGCGCCTAAACAAATAGTCGTATCGATATCATAAGACTTTTTTCTTTTTGAAACATGTTTACAGAGTTAATAGCAAAAAATGCAGAAAAAAATTATCGCTGGTTTAGGCGGTATTTAGATATTTAATTTTAACTAATTTTAATTTGAGAAGGAGTAGCTAAATTTCGTCAACCCATCTAAGAACTATTTGGCTCAGTTTGTAAACGTTCGGTTTTTCTGTTTGCACAGAGGGTCTGGGTTCGATCCCCAGTAATTGTATGCTGGGATATTATAACTTTTTGTATTTTTTTACACATAAATTTCGTATTGTTTTTCTTTAATTTACTATACACCGTGTTTTTATTGAATTCCGTTAACTTCGGGGTATAGTTAAGTACGTTTATAAGAACTAAATGGCATAGTTAATTTTCAAAAAAAAAATTTTTTTTTGTTTTCTTTTTTGTTTTTTTTTTTGTTTAAAAAGTAATTAAATGTAGCATATAGCGTTGTTGTAACACGGGCATTACATTTAACTCAACCAAACAATTGAAATCTGTGACATATCAATGTCATTTCGTACATCAATCGACCGAGATTGTACTTAAGTTTAGTAGCAAATGTATGAACTCATTCTAAACACTAATCAATATGTAAGCCGGCCCTAAGGCAAGTGTACACGCTTGTAGAGGCCTTATAGTAAAAAAATAAATTATGGATTATCTCCGAAATGGACTTAATTAGAACATCGGTGTCTTTGAGAAAGTTACTTGATTTAAGCTCAGGAATGCACCCTTGAAATTAACGGAAATCAAAAAAAACACGGTGTATTTAAAGCTCTTAGCACCATGTTATTTCAAGCTCTGCTCGCGAGGTCTACAGCTCACAGAGCCACTAGTATAGTAATTGGCCACTCCTTACAAATCAGAAAGAAACAAGCCACTGTACAAACTGTACAAACTTAACCATATACTGTAGTAAATTAAGAATTCTCCTTGGAAGATTTTACCACTTAAGCTTTAAAGTACCTAATAATATATTAAAATGTCTATATTTTGCAATAGTTGAGTCTGTATTGAGCTACGCACTTGATTGCTCTGGTCTTACTTTTAAATCATACACAGATAAATTAGAAGCACTACAAATTAGATTCCTAAAACTACTCGTGAATAAGAAAACAAGAAACAGTTGTAAAAGCGATTATACTAAATTATTCAAAATTTGTAAAATACTACCAGTTAGCATAAATTCCATTTAGCAGTTAACAACCATGGCAATGAAAAACATAGCTCAATATTAATAGAACATAAACATAAAACAAGGACAGTAACAGCGCGAAAACTATTTTGATGACAGAACTCTAAGGAAAAGACTTCCGTATTTCCTAAATAGTCTACCCGATAATATTCGGCATGAGCCAAATAAGAAAAAATTCAAAAGCGCATTAAAACTGTACCCACTGCAAACACTTAAGTGACAATTGCATGCGTGCAAGTGTCACTTAAGTGCTTATATTAAACATATTAAATAATAATTAAGTATAATAATATACGTGTATGTAGAGACTCCACAGACCAACCCCTAGGCGGTATTCTGTGAGAGACTCTTACCTGCAGGCAAACTGTAAATACAGTTTTACAGGGATCTGTATAGATTTAAGCTCTGTACTGTGTATTAATAAATACATAGTAAAAAAATAAAATCCTATTGACACCTTATTATTAAGAGTGGCCAATTACTATATGCTGGACAATAACTATAACAGCACCTCTAGCACAACTGGCCGCGACAGGCGCGAGAAGAGACAGATCGGCGCGACTTGGCGGCTTGTCGCGTGTTGGCAGCAAAACTCACGCGCGAGAGCCGCGACAATCTCGCGATCAGGTGTCACTGTCAGAAAATGACAACGATCGCGACTTTGAACTAAAATCCGTAGCACAACTGCCTATTTTGAGACAAAATATTCTCTCGGCTTTATGTCAATCCGCGAGTTGAAGTCTACGCGACTTTATAACGCGACTCGCTCTCGCGGGTGGTTTGCTTGTACTTTTTTAACTGAACTCATGATAATTATAACTTAAAAACAAGTTTCATATATTATGTAAGTAATAATATAATTTGTATAATTACTTATTGCCCTAAGGGATAAGGAAGTATGGAACAATCACTAAATGCGCTTTACGCACTCTTATATCGATTATGCACGGTGATACCTACAAGTACCACAACACACCCATCATGTTTACAACTTTAATTTCAAACAGCTAGCTTGTAGGTACTCAATTAAGTAAATAGGTACATATGTAGGATTTTTTTAATTTCAATTCAGGTTCGTAAGTTTGTAAAAGTAATCCTAAGACTTCCTTACACAAAACTTTCATCAACCTAACAACGGAGCCCGCTTGCTTGTACATAAACGAAGCCGATGAGGTGGGTAGGTACAAATGTTTAAAACAAACTATCCAACTTATTAAGTAAGCCATAGTCTTAGTAGTAGTATTTAGGATCACGGTTAGATGTCTAATTTCAACAATCTCTTACTATTTAGGTACCGTTTGGAACCTTCCTCGACTTCAACAAAACATACCTACATGTGGCCTGTGCCCGCTGCATCGTACTGTAACAGGATCATGTCCGGCTCAAAATCATGCTTTGTATGAAATATTATCAGTCATCACCCACTAAACCATTCCGTCCCCTGCCAACACCATACGGTGACGTGACTGGACCGACCCGACCAACAATATTTTGAAGGAGTCGTTACGCTCATGTGACTCATGTCATAGTCTGCGTAGCATAGGTACGGTTATCATATGGTCTACCATATTGAAACTCCTCTAGATCATACCCGCGTTCTAGATGTTTCACTTCATGTTTGACAGGGCCTGATACGATCATGCTATGATACGTTGCTGTCAGCATTAGGTATGAAGTGGGCCTTGGGGAGCTAATCATGGCTTCTAGGAGTTGTAGGTACCTACCTACTTTATTTTTTGTTTAATTTCAGGTAAAAAATACAGGAGTGAAAAAAAAAAACAATATTTAAATTAATAGTATATTGCTTTGCCTTATATATTCTTGCAATATTCGACTTCTTATTATTAAACCTAATATATTATTAACATCTAGAACCACAATAGAGAAATTGTAAGAATGTTCTTTATTACCCTTGAAAAGTATTTTCTCTCTTCCTTTTTATTCGACATGCGGCGTAGGACAATTAAATATCACCCTGGAAAGAAAATTGGTTTGTAAACAAAAAAATAAAATATGGTCGTGACTTCATCGAGGACTATGAAATAAGCTTTTCATATCAATTTGTCAAATCATAAACAGTTACACAGTACACACACATGCCATCCATTGGCACAATATTTGCTTATGAAAGCAGAAAAATATAAATGATCGTATTAGATTCATAATTGTTACATATTTGCTGTAACTTATTTTTAAAATGTGTTTTTCAATTAAAAGACACATCAAGATTGTTTACCTTATTTCTAATGCAAAAAAAAATGAACTATAGATAGGTACGCCATAACCATTATGGTTATTATAATAGTTCACTTCCTCGGTGGTGTTCTTAAAGCTAAAGCGCTTCTCACATCTTAGTGACTTTAGAAACGGACAGCTCCGCGTTTGAAACCTACAAGCTTGCCTAGTGTGTTTATTTTCCTGACTCTCCACTTCGGGTCCCGTTGGCACATTCCTGTTAACAATATTTTCCTTTGGGTGCTGGGATATCAATCGTGTCTAGGATAATGCTGGACTTATTCTGAAAAAAAAAACACAATTTACAACAGGAATATGAGAACCAAACCAATAATAGCAATTCCATTAATTATAGTTATTTACAAAAATATTTTATTTAAAAGGTTTATTAAACAGAAATTAATAAACTATATATTATATATTTTAAGGAATATTATCAAAATTTAGTATATAAGGCTCTATTACTTACATTTTTTTCATATTTTTTCTCGTAATTAAATGTTGACAAAATTTGAAAGTTCCTTGACTTTGACAGGAAAAACTTAACCATCGACAATAAACTAGATTTTTTACCACCAAAGAACGAATGAAATAGCGCAACCCTGGGCTATAACCGCGAAAATCGAAGTTCGCAAATTGCGGGCATTTTTCTCTGTCACTCTTATTACGCCTTCCTTGGAGTAAAAGAGAAAGATCCCCGAAATATGCGAATATCGGTTTTCGCGGTAGCCCCTCTGTTTCCGATTCAGTGTTGTCACATGTAAATAGCATTTATGTTTAGACTTTGATTCCATCGGGGAACACTGATGAGTCGCGCCGCGACTTTGAGTTCTCTACGCGGCTGTTGCAGTCGCGGGTACAAGTTGTGCTACGGAAATCGACAGATTTGACAGCCGCGGGAATGTCGACTCGAGTCGCGGTCTAAGTCGCGGATGCAAGATGTGCTAGAGGTGCTGTCACCTATAACTTTCGCTGCCTATAACTATATATATATAACCAATTAATTGTAGAAAGATACGTAGCAAAGGTATAATAAATGTTATCATGAATGCCCATTGTTTATTAGTTTTGGGACTAGGTAGACGTAAAAATTTATAGCCTAGTTGGCATGGAATCCACATTGGGGCTAAAAATAAGTATTGTAGACTTCTATTAGGCATTCATGCTACCAATTTCTCCAAACGAAGTTACGTACTATCGTCAAATCACCTTAATAATGGCATGTTATAATAACTTTGGAAACAATAAACTGATTATTGATTTGTTTATTAAATATCTGGCTTTTAAATAATTTTTAAATTGTAGGTATACTATACTTAGACTTTATACTGTAATTAGGCTGTGTAATTAGGTACCTGCGGAAATATACAAACCTGTCTATGTAGGTATGTAACCTAGTTAAGAATCTAGTTTATGTAGAGTCCAGAATCCAGATTTTTAGACGAACTTACAGAGCTATTTTGTAAAGACTGTATACATATTTGTAAGAGTGCCAAGTTCTACGAAGAATATAAATTACAAACTTATTCTAGCAACTAGTTGGATACTTAGCTTATAAATCTAGGTAATATTTAGGTATAAGAGCGACCAAAGCTCGGCATTTGATTTATACATCCTATCGATTAGCTTTGCACATCATTTATCAACATACGGATGCGTATAGTGACATACCGTAATCATTGTAATCAAATAAAAGCACGTTTGAAAAACTGTAACTTACCAGTCTATTCCATACATATATTAAATAGAACTTTCTCCATTCTGGAAGTTGGAAAATGTAGCACATATCAATCGGGCCATGAAGACTTGATTAATTCTTCCATACCTATTCTAACCTTAATATTTATGCACCTCATCTTATTTAAGCATAATAAATTTGACGCTACGGTGGACACTAACATACTACATACACATCTTGTTAAAATAATAACACTTCTGGTTTTTCTGTAATCGGTTAAAGAGTACCTAAGTAATACATGTTTGTGCACGCGTCGCATTGCGGAGAGATCCTCTGGGCGCGCCTGGTGTAAGGGCTCGGCAGTACTTTCCCCTGTGACCGACTTCAGTGGCCTTGCCCGCGAGCCCTTCCAAATCACAAAATTTGCAAGCCATTTACAACACGCAACCAACGCTACCCCGAGCGCTCTGATTTCAACTGCGTAGTTTGTAGTGCGTACAGTCAGCAATAAAATTAATGTAGGCAAAAAAAAGCTGTTCTAAATGATCTCTAGGTAGCTCGCTGTTACCTTCATTATCATCTAATAATGAAGATAGATGATAATGAAGGTAGGCGTAAATTACCATATAAGAGAAAGTGAAAGATAATGAAGAGATCTACACCAATAATACTAAACCAAGTGGTTAGATATTTTCTGATATATTTAAAACACCCGATTATCGCCTTGAACTGCTGTGAACGGCTGTGAATAAAACATCTGTTAGTTCTTAACAAATATTTAAGTGGTAGAGTAACGAATGTATTATTTACATAAAGATATAAAGAGAGCTTGGGCTCGAAATTGTAGCAAGAATACCACTGATACATTTTTCTATTTCATTGAAACCAGTTTGATATTCAATTAGCACCTAAACCAACGAAGTGCGACTTTAAGGGAACTGAACATGAATTGTTAGATGACTCATACCTAAAAGGCTATATCTACATGAAACTGAACTTATGTAGAGTCCAGCGTTGTGAAATCTGAGTCACGCCTTCAGCGTAATGAGAATAGCATTCAACCATAGCGATATCCACACGGCATTCACATGACCTTTCCTGGTTTTCGTTCGGCTACGGCTTTAGATCCATGAGAACGAGTAGGTCAAATGAGTGCTATACTCGTAAGGGAAAATCCTGCGTGACCCGATTCCCCACGTGTCCCATAAATCCGACGTTTAGAACACATCCACCTGCCCGGCCCTGTGTTTATTCCTGCGCCAGCCATAGCTAATATTCACAGATTTATTTGCGATTATTACTCGAATAAAGGTTTTCAGAAATGTACCCACATTTCTGTAAACCTTTATTCGAGTAATAATCGCAAATAAATCTGTGAATATTAGCTATGGCTGGAAAACTTATGGTTCGGTCTTTATAAAAAAACTAGTAGGTTGTGCGAGTTGCAACTTTTTTATATGTTTTTAAGAACTATTATCTTAATACTGATTTAAACTTTCACGATTATTAAACATTATCAAACTGCACAACGGGACTTAATCGCGTATTTAAGTTTTAAGATTTACCTCCGACGTTTCGAGGACGGCGTTGTCCTGGCGTCCTCGAAACGTCGGAGGTAAATCTTAAAACTTAAATACGCGATTAAGTCCCGTTGTGCAGTTTGATAATATTATCTTAATGTTCCTTCAATTACCATCTCCAATAACTTAATACTTTTTTATATAAAATGTTTTATATGTCGAAAATCATCACCGTCTACCGGAAAAATCTGAACCTTTTTGTTTGCAGTAAAAATTATAGCATACCTATCGTACGATTGCGATTTTTCTTTTACTTATATCTTTTCCATGTTGTTGTTTAACACATGAAAAAATATGCAATAATTCCTTCACCGAGAAAGTACATTTAAAAATATTTAAAATTTTGGCACGAATATTCGTCAACACCGTCATGGTAATGTCAATGTGAGCTTATCTCCGTATATGAACAACGAAATACCGCTAAAGGTCCTTGCCCTATTTTTCACTTTAATATAGAATGCAAAAAATGATTGACATCATTGAATCGTGAGAAATATTACGAACAAATTTGTAAAACGTAGTTTGTCACAACAGAGCATCATCACCGTTATGCTTTGGTTTAAAGAAGCTACGAATGATATATTAGGTCCTTACCTATGAAATTGGCGTTTTTGTTCATAGATATAAGTCTGATCCTAGTTTTTTTTTTTTTACAAAAGTACATACACAATTACAATAAAACTACAGTGCACTCAATAAACAACGATTTTACATACAATTAATTGTTATTTTTTATTGTTAAGTGTTCAGAATTAAGCCTTGAAAATAGGTCTTTTCATGTGCTGTCGGTTCGAGTATTAAAATTACTTATATTTTTCTAATGGTACCAATTTTCAAGAAATGGAGATATTGAAAACATACCTTAAAGGTGTCAAAAATTACTGGAAAAATTTTGTTTGGTTTGAATTAGCCATCAAAAAAATATCCGCAAAATTAATTGTATGGAAATTCGTGTTTCGTTGAAATTCTCCGAACAAAACGCCAATTTCATAGGTAATGACCTAATATTAGAAATAATTACTGAAATGAATGGCAAACTACATGAAGTTTATTGCGTAGACATTAACTACTATTATTCGTATTCTAGAAATAAAAACAAGAAACTCTCAAATCGTCAACACCATACCCATCATCACCGGGAAAAATTGACGACCGGTGATCATTTCATGTATGGTGATGACGGTTCTCAGAAACATTTCTAGTTTTTTGCTATAATTAATTATGAAATTAAGCTGTATGTTTGAAAAACGTTCTCTATGTCTTCCAACACTATATATTGTCTACCTTTTAGATGTAGAATAAATGTAGAAAAAGATATAACTATTTCTTTCACACTAGAGGATGGTTAGGTTTTAAATAACATTTCTGAACATTCTGGAATGTTGTCGAATATTCGAGAACATTCTAGATCATTGTGGAACATTCCAGAACACTTTCGAATATTGTGGAATGTTCTGGAACAATCGAAGCCGTCTCGGGTCTCAGAGGCTAGACATTTCTAGAACAGTCTAGACCATTCGAGTGTATTCGAGATAATTCCACAGCATTTCAGAACATTCTGGAATGATGTCGAATATTCGGAAATAGCCTAGAATCCAGGACACCAGATCATTGTGGAACGTTACAGAACACACTCAAATGTTATGGAATGTTCTAGATCTAGAACATTGTGGACTATTTGAAGCCTTTTTTGTCTTTCCATAAAGAAGATTCCCGTTTTTACCTGAAGGGCGTGCTTTTGTAGATAATTTCACCCTCTAGACATTTCTAGAACAGTCCAGAGCATTCGAGAGTATTCGAGATCATTCTACAACATTTCTGAACTTTCTGGAATGTTGTCGAATATTTGAGAAATGCTGTGGAATATTCTAGAACATTGTGGACTATTCGAAGCCTTCATACTCTCAGGAGATTTTCGACAAACACTTTCAGTTATCCCTATTCCCTATGCTTTACTCACGGTCAAACTATACGTAGGTTGCTCTCGAGTTGGAAATAAAAAAAATGTACATAAAAGTAGGTATAGGTATTGTAGTTAGAAAAAAATATCTAAATATATTTATAAGTTTATCCTTTTTTTACAACCGCCACACAATTCTTATGTCAGCTCCCTGAGCGAAGCCGGGTACCTCAGCTAGTATATCATAAAAATTAAGCTCATTGGTAAGCCAGCAATTTTCTAATATGATATAAATACCAAGTTATGCAGGAGATAAAAGAAGATGCGGGTTTAAACTGATAATAAGAGTACAATATTGATCATCATCATCATTTCAGCCTATATACGTCCCACTGCTGGGCACAGGCTTCCTCTCATACGCGAGAGGGCTTGGGCTATAGTCCCCACGCTAGCCCAATGCGGATTGGGGACTTCACATACACCTTTGAATTTCTTCGCAGATGTATGCAGGTTTCCTCACGATGTTTTCCTTCACCGAAAAGCTAGTGGTAAATATCAAATGATATTTCGTACATAAGTTCCGAAAAACTCATTGGTACGAGCCAGGATTTGAACCCGCGACCTCCGGATTGAAAGTCGGACGTCATATCCACTCGGCTACCACCGCTCCACACGCTCGGCTACCACAATATTGATAATATGATTTAAAATTGAAAAAACCCAAAAAAAAATTAAATACATAAATTGCCCATTTCGGAATATAAATTATTTAAAATTATACAATACAAATACTCGTAATATATTTATTTATATGAAAAAAAAATATTTTCGTTTCTGAAAATTATTTTCTGAAAATAATTTATTTACCTAGTCTTATGTTTATTAAAGTTCTAAATTATTACAAATAAAAAAAATATTGCTTTTTAATACGTTTTTAATATATATATATAAATTAGTTCCCAAATCGTCATTTACCGTCCATAAAAGAGTCATTACCATACCATGGTTGTCATCACCATCTCGCGTTTTTATTTTCCGAAAGCGATAACTTCAAATATAAACCACAAATGATTGTATAAATACCATAAATATCCTCAATATACAGCCCCCTATTACTTTATACAGCTAGAATCGTGTTAAATTAAACATTTAATAAAATTAAATTTCTGTATGGTGAAATTTTTTGTGATGAAATCCACCCGGGTGGGTAGTGGGTACCTGTAAGTGTGGTGGTCGGGTGGTTTTGGCGTACGTTTTTAATGTTGAAGTTGAGGGTGATAACCTTACGGAATGCCATATGATAGGTGCACATGAGAAAGTAGCTTTACGGTGAAGGAAAGTATCGTGAGGACACTGGCTTTACCCCAACAAAGCCATGTTCCCTTTAAAGCGAAATTACTTATTCGCTTTTGTAAATTAAACGTCTTCCGGAAAATCGTGCCTGTTTACTGAGTGATAATAAAAGATCACTCATATCATATCCAATGACAAAGTGAATGATGAAGTGTGACATAAGTACAACTTTTTGCGTTCGGCATGGTATGGTCAAGCAACGTTCAGCAATTTATGGTACCCTAGTAAACGTGTATGTAACAGAATTATATTAATTGCTCTTAGCCGTCCATTTCGGACCGATATTTTTCTATTTTAGTTTAACGATGCCGGTTTGTTTATAAAAACGTAATAGCTCTGTGTTCGTTTGAAGGTCGACGGGCTATTTATTATTAAATAATTTACATTTGGGAAGTGCTGAGATTATCAAGTTGGTGTTTCTTGCGGCCCACATGTCCGCTCTCTCTGATCCATGTTTAATGATTAGACATCTTTGATTTTATAAAAGTTGGCGGAGGTAAACGTGCTGATGCCATTCTTTCCAAAAAAATTAATGTAGCTTTGTATTTATTATTATCTTTCAATGATATCATAGTTTATTGTATGTAGAGTTGTCATAACAAAGCAGATGTATTAGATATGTGCGATTCGGCAGTGGCGAGCAGGACTTGTATCATCACCTCCCGACCGCATGCGATGTTATAAAATTCAAGCATCTAGTATCACTATGACATCCAGATTCGTAACAACTATGAGTTATAAGAGATCAGTCTTCTACTGGTTTTGATAAAGCGGCGCTTGCCCGCAGTACACTGATAATAGGAACAATAGCTAGTAGTAAGTTCTAATCGTAACGCGGCCAGTCGCCGACCTCGCCTCACCTCTGCTCTGTACGTCTACACTATGGGATGCAATTACGGAAAATGTGACACAAACTAGAATGACCCTTATCGAGTTAGAGCTAATAGCTGTAAAATATGGATGGTACAGCTTCGTGTATAGAGGTGATGTTTGCCCAACTAATGGGCCGCACCCCTTTCACCAAATGCCTTCAATTAAACCTTTTGTGTCTTGGTGTAAACCTGTAAACGCTGTACTGCTTGTAACAGGCTTTTGTCTGTTTGTGTTTTGAGGATTTATGAAGTCGAAAAAAATGGTTTGGTTTGTTATGCTTTAGGCATGGTATAATAATATACTCCGCCTGGTACTCTATTCCGAGATTCGCGTATGACCTAACTGACACGGGCCTACGTCATCATGCTGTTTACAGGTTCTCAAACTTTAAAATGTGGGAGAATTTTAACCAACGGTGAAAATTATTTTAACGGCATTAAGTTTAAGTTCTTCATGTAGAAACATAGTAAAATAAAACAAATCTAATGTATTAAATTAAACTTTATTTATCTATACAAGACAAACGTTTGAAAAACTAATTCAGTTACACATTAATTACCAAGCTTACGACGTGAAAAGTTTGGAAAACACTGCGACTGCTGACACTGAGCGAGAAGGAAATAACAATTAACACGCGTTCGACAAGGATGACGGTCAGGGCATGAAGTTATCTAGATCCGAATTGTCAAATGTGACAGCGCTATTCTGTGTTGCCAGTAAGGTCCGACCGAGAACACTTTTTTTGTCTCGGCCGAGACCGAGACCGAGACCGAGACAAAATGAAATTCTCGGCCGAGACCGAGACCGAGACCGAGAATTTGAGAAAAGAAAGAAAAAATACGTATTTTGCAAAAAAAAAACTGTATTTTCATAAATACTGACTAAAAACATACAAAACTCTTCTCGGGCCCACTTGCGCTAACCAGGGTTAAAAAATTAAACAGCTAACTTAGGATTCATCACGCCATGTACGAAACTGAAAAGTAAATGCGAGGTTTACCATTTATTTTTTTAACTCTGGTTGGTGCAAGTGGGTCTGATAAAAGACGACGAAAAGACATTAATAATCAAAATTAAATAGTTCTATATTATAGCACAAAAACAATAACTTTTCAGCGTTGTGGCCAGTTAAATTGTGACGCCGCTCGTCGTACAATTGACCAGCCCTGCTAAAAAGCTGTTCGCTAGCCACACTTGTTGGTGGAGCCGACAAAAATTTTTTTGCTGCAGGGCGCAGGAGTTGGTAAGGCGATGAATGCCAGTATTCGTAGATATTTGCATTCCTATGCAGCCTTGGCTCTCTCAGATAATTGTCAAGTGACGATTCAAGTGAGTTGTCCGTCATTGGGTCGTCATCAGACTCGATGGAGTCGTGAGCTGCCCACAAACTTGTCTCATTGACGGATCTAACTGAAGTTGACGCTCCACCCTGACGCTCTCCAAGTCCTGCCGGTGTACCTAATTGTAAAACTTCAAAAATTTTAGTCTTGGCTCCGTTTACCTCGTTTTCGGTCAAATATTTTGTTTTGAATCGGGGATCCAACAATGTTGCACAAATTAAGGGGCTCGATGTTCGTATGAATGAAAAGCGATGATTGAGTGAGCACAACAACTTGCTTTTCATCTCAGCAGCAGCACAATTTTGAAGAGCATCACTTTCATTGTTTTCTATATCTGCTGACATTGCAGTATCTGCCGACGCTACAAACTGACTTTGCCCGCTAGTTGACGCAAGTTTTCCACTTAACATGGCTACTAAAGGTATCACCAAGGAGACACATGATGCATCTGACGACATGTCTAATGTGGCCTCATAAAAACATTCCAATACACTGACAGCATCTTGCATCGTCGTCCATTCTTCGTTATTAATTTGAGTTGCCAGTAATGTAAACAGAATTACCCGAACGTCTGAAATTTCTTTCGTGAATCGGAAGATATTGCTAACGAATAATTAAAAATGACGTGTTATTGTAAAATTTAAGATAAAATACATATAAATGAAAATTATAAAATTATAAAGAAATATTTTAACTTGTTAACCATAGGTATAATGTACCCATGTAACATGTTATGTTGAAATCAAGTGGCAATGTTATTGTGACGTAGGCCCGTGTCACTCTGGGAATAGAAGACCATGTTTTATTAGACCATGTGCTTTAGGTACTCAGTTTACAAGTTGAACTTAGTAAATATAAGTGTTTTTCCAAAATACATAATATAATTAGGAAATATTGTTACGCAATCTAATGTACGTATGCTGACCATAGTTATAGAGTGTTCACCCTTTTCTGTCAGTTGTCTTATTAGAGTATTACCAACTTACTCCAACCAGTGGCAGTGAGAAATTGAGAATGGTAAGAGTATACATATATACAGATGCGATCTCTTCAATTTGCCTCTGAAATAGAAGCGGGTCGAGATTATAATAATTCATATACATTAGGATATTCGCAAACACTCCCTCGCGAAGTAATCGTTACGCTCACGCACCACTGCCCAGCCCCATATAATCCACCACTTAATTACACCATACATTTCCACTTAACTATATTAAAACACAATCATTCCGGGAAAAACAATGAAATCTTTACCAAATGTCACAATGAAGTAGCGTTGAATTCCAATTAGGCTAACACGTTTTGTTTCGATTTATTACTTTTACAGGTGATTCGGGCGCGAGTTCGAGGAAACTTAATCATTTACCTACACATAATCTTATAGCTAAAGATTATTTGTAGATACTTGTAGCTTGACAGGAGGGACGTGCTACATTATCATTAAGCATGTATTACATTTGTAACCTATTCATTTGTTTAATTTAAGATAAATGGGCATTGCATAATAACGTATCTGTTATAAATATGGCAAAGATCAGTAAACTGCAGAAATTGTTGCAACAATGTTACATTACAAGCCGAAGCTGGAAAGTAATTCTGTTCAAAAAACTTCTACCGGCAACACATCTACCACGTGCAAATCGCATCAATAGTGACGGTGTATCATTATAAAACACGGTCCAGGTTCATTTGAGTTTGCAAACGTGAATTCCACCAACAATTGTTAAATAATTAAAACTGTATGTGTATTCAGTGTATCATTAGTATGTTCCGGCTGTCAGTGGCCGTTTCAACTCATTCGGCGCGTTACCTTATCGGAGTGATTCACAAGGCCACAGTTTAACCGGGCAGCGGCAACCTACATAATGATCTCATCGATGCACACTCCTATCTGTCGAATTTGATCATTCTTTAAATGTATGATCGACTTTTAACTTAAAATATGTAGGAGTAACCACGCGGTGTATTTTCTTTTAAGCTTGCGGTTTTATTTATACCTTAGGTGCTCCCATACATTGTCACTGCTATGTCGGTGCAAACTGCAAACTAAGCGTAGGTGGACTCTTAAGTCTGAAAATATATGGGGGACTTAGATAACTTTGTTGTATAGGTCCATGATTAATTTAGCAGGAAATAATCTACTTACGCATTGCATTTAAAAATTATTTATTATTAGATACAGAAATAGGGAAAATCATTATTTATTTATACATGTAGGTATACTTTAATTCGACATATGCTTATTCGCGCTGTCTGTATAGCTATGATGTAATGTTTAATACAAAAGATGAAGAGGAAAGAGCCCACATGGATCTCTACAATAAATAAATCTCAATTTAAAGTACACTTTTATATTTAGGAATGTTATGTTACACAAGTTGTAAAACAGGACTGATCAGGTCGTGTCTATTAAATAATGTGTAAAATGTCACACATTTCTACTTAAGATTGATTATTTAAATTAAATGTGTAGGTATGTATGTATAATCCGATCATTTTCATTAATTTGATTCAAATGTCCAGTAAGTCTGCATACCAAGAGCATATTATGCTTACTAATTGGGCTAAGGCCAGTGAGTAACAAAATAAATAGTATTTTAATACGTATACATGTCTTCACGTGGATATACCTACCTATACTTACTAACCGAAAGAGAGCCAAATAAACGTTTAGAATGGTTCCCGCTTTCGAGATTCCAGTGTATTTATAGGTAACCCTAATAACCTATATCCGTGTCAGCGACTGCGCCCGGTTTTTAAGTCATATCACAACATTCACAACATTCTGTCTGTCTGATATGTCCTGGTACAATTACATCATCGGCCGTCATTAGTGGCTTTCCTGTCTCACAGGAGTCACAGGGAAATATTAAACTGGAAAATTAGCTAGAGTACATTTTTATTATTCCGTGGGTAGAATGGTCCAACTCTAACGTCAATTACGACTACTTCCTACTTAGTACTTACCTAATCTTCCTTGGGATATACTCTTGGTAGATACCTATAGTCAGAGGGGCTACCGCGAAAACCGATATTCGCAAATTGCGGGGATCTTTCTCTTTTACTCCAATGAAGGCGTAATAAGAGTGACAGAGAAAAATGCCCGCAATTTGCGAACTTCGATTTTCGCGGTTACAGCCCTGAATCTGAGGTATTTAAAAATGAGTAAACAAAATCTACCCTCAAATGGCTTCTTAAGCCAGTTGAGGGTAGATGAAAACTTTACATGATCAAATAATGTAGGTTAAAGTCAGGTCGTTCAGTGACAGATCCAGGTGGTTTTGTATTTGGTTGGTTAATCAATAAATGTTATAACTACCCGAAAATGTACAAATTATTTGTTTACTTTTATTTACATTTTATTTAAGTATCTTAAGATATAGAGTTTATAGAAATGGCCCTTATTCCTTAAAGTAGCAAATATGATGAGATGATGAGATGTTATCATTATAGCAGAATGATGGATCATTGTTTGTATTAGCCGCTCCAAATTTCATCATTACATTAATTTGTTGAAACGCTCAAGCGCGTGTTCGTACTCTTTTTATCATGTAACCTGCAATAATATGTTACACAACGAAGGCCGCAAAAATATCTGACACGATCTTATTTGTAGAGCCATAAGAGCGTGTCACATATTTTTGCGGCATGCGAAGAGTAACATATTATTGCAGGTAAATAAACTATTATTTATTCTGTGCTAAGACTGCTTTAGTCACATGTACAGTACAGAAGACTCACTCTGAACAAAACGCGTCTGTTACGATCAGCACAGATATGGCCGCTAGGTGGCGACAGCGCTACGCCCGGCTTATGGCGTTCCCCAAAATTGGGGTGGAACTAGGGCTTCCAAATACCGGACTTCTCACAATACCGGTATTAATACCGAAACTGTCTTCATCAATACCGGGATCCCGGGATCCCGGTATTGATGAAGACTTATTGAAAAAGGGGAATTAAAAAGGGTTACTCTAACACCAGATATGTCCTAAAAGCTTTTAGAACAATAAACAATCAATGTCGCCATCTGTTTTTTATTTTATTTCACACTCCAGGTTGGCAATAATTTTATCCAACTGGTTGACCTTACCAGTCACATTTTTAGTCCAACAACCCGCCAGCCAACTTTTTTTTTTAATTTCCGCCTAAATTAGTTTGCCATACTGCAGTTCCTTGATCCTTGCTCTTTTCTTTAAAATTTTTGATAAAATTTTAAGAACTAACTCAGCTAATTATATTAATCTCACTGTCAGGATTCATCCACCACCAGCCACCAAATATTTATCTGACGTTCAGGCAACGATCTTATTTCAATAATAAAATAAGGGCTAGATGCAATTTAGATGCGTCTGACGTGTAGTACCTAAGCTTCTTAATACAGCCGAACATGAACATTCTAATGGATATAAAAGGTTTATACTGCAAATTTTCCTTGTTTTTGAAAATACCGGGATCCCGGAATTGCATTTAAAAATACCGGTTTTGAAAAATACCTTTAAAAAGACGGGATCCCGGTATTTCGGGATCCCGGGATCCCGGTATTGGAAGCCCTAGGCGGAACGGATGTACTTTTAGCTACCTGTAGCAAAGCGACGAAATCGCGGAGTGAGCCACGCCGTTTTAGCAAGAATTCTATGTAAACTAGGCTATAGCCAAGTTGCCAGTAAAAGCTTAGCTAAATACTTAAAGTTAAATGCTACCTACATAGGAGTATTCCGTAATTAACGCCATATTTATTTGTGCTCAAAAGGAAAGACCTTTATGTTTTTTGTACCTATTACCTATCTACATTTGTCTTTGTATCTGTCTGTCATACTAGAATACATCTGGGTTATAGATGGTACAATGTTATTTACGTTTTACTTGTTAGGTATCTTTCTTTAAAAGGTCTGAAAATATAAGATTTTAGTTATTGAAATCGAACTCTACTTGCGATTGCAATGCTTTCTCAGTCAATCTGTTTACCGATATCTTTACACACTCATGAGTATCAATTCAATTATCGTCGGAGTGTAAGCATAACAAACAGAATTAGCACTACTGCCACTTGATTTGATAGATAATATAAAATGTACCTACCTATTTATGCTAAGTAAATACTACCTACATACAGTTGCATGCCTGCCAGTGTTTGCCAATTCATTAGGTATTTGCATTGATGCATGGCACACGCTGTACGTTAAGTAATTTTTAATAGTTTTAATTAACAGATGAAGTTATAAACTGGTAGCGTAGCATGCTATCCTTGACAGCTGAAGGTGTGCCCATTGTCTGAGTGTTTACTGTTACCTACTAATTTGCCTAAGTACTTGTAAAAATCACACGTTGTAACTTGGTTGTAACGTTGGCTTTGTCAAGGCAACATGGTTTATATACAATTGTATTCAGCAACTTACAAATTAAATTGATTTAATCTAAATTTAATTTAATTTCAACGTATGTGCTGCGCTCGCATTAAGTTTTTGATTTCGTAGTTAGTTGCTAAAGCTCAAATCAGAGGCATATTCCGATTTTGAAAATACAATATTAATATCGTACCAATATAAAGTATATGCGCGAGACTCTCGCACTGAAATGACAACGGCATGATATCGTGGCGCGGCGGGATCACTCGGTCAACAAGAGTTATTTTGAATAGCAGTTGATTTTGAAATTGTAGAAGCATTTATAATCGCAGAGTGTCTGACAAAACAAGTCAACATGACTGATAAATATTCCACCAATATTAGATAAACGGTGCAAAATGATAAGATGACCTACTTATTCTCTAAGTCCCGTTTATGCTGGTTTCAGATGTATAATTGTATGTATATTTTTAGAGTGGAGTTTACAATCACATCAAAAGCTAATGAATGAGGGTGTTGACTTTGTTGACCTGCATACTAATCTACCTACGATTAATCTTTTAATGTAATATGAAATGTTAATCATATTATAGAGACAATAGAAGGTTACGTTTATAAAGTTTACTTTAACTTTACTTTATCATCGACGTGCGTTAGGTTATAAAAAATATATACAAATATAGTCTTCAGTAGGATGTTTACATTTCTTAACACTAAACATCCAGTCTTATTTATAAATACTTTTGCCAAACTGCATGCCAATTATATCTCTCATTTTATTACATCCATTTTTACAAGAGTGCACCTGATGCACCTAGTTTATTGTAACTTAGCAATTCCAATACCTTATCGTACATCGATATTATCACCTTTACATAATACGATTAGCACTAGCATTAGTCATAATCCGGTGTGCAAAACAGATGTGTAATGTAAATACATTAGGTACAAATCACATGTTAGTAAACAATAGTACGTGATTGTAGTAAAATACCATACTTTATTATATATAGTAATCGCCAGCATGCATGATGTATAATAATAATTTTATGTTTCTTGTAATGTAAATATTAAACACACATTTATATCTATACATTCAGTTTTGAATCGTATTTCTCTTAATGTTGATGCGTTTTTATTCAAAATAAGTATATATAAACACAAACATACACACGCACACGCACACGCACACGCGCGCACACACACACACACACACACACACGCACACACACACACACACACACACACACACACACACACACATCTCTTTTATATTAAGTACCCTATAGCACATATTAATATTAATATAATGTTATAAGGTCTAGTTAATACTTATATTAATGATTGTATATACCCACCGGTATTATAAGGGCTGGTAGATGTAATAAAAGTTGGGTTGGGACTTGCGAGCTTGAAATTTCGAAATCATGATTGTTTTTATTATCATCTCCAAATGAAAGCATTACAGTATAAAACGCATGAAAATAAGGATAACGGATGTATAAAGTGTAACGACTGTGAGAGGTAATAACGGGCCAAAGAGGTGGCAGAAAATAATTGTATTTACACACGCTTTTAATTTCTGGCGTTATTAAATTTTACGTGCATTTTATTTTTTTCGTGTATTATTTCTTGTTTTATGATAGTAGTGGTATCAACTGTGGAGTTGTACAGTAGGTAGGTACTTTATTTATTCAGCACTACAACGTTATTTTATTTGCTCTACTTTTACTAAATCATGTTGTTTGTTATGACACGATTATGCTTTTACTGCGGCAAAATAATTTACCAAGTTATATATCGACGTCTGCCTGGATGGGCCGTCTGGACGAAAAATGGGGCGAATATAAAACAGAGTGGAACAATCCGGCTAAATGTTACAGTGGCATTTTGTGGCCACGGCAATTATTTCTGCTTGGTTTGAGGCAAGTTTTCGTAGTATTTTTATAAACTTTGATGTAGTTGAACTAAGTAAATCTTCAGTCACCTCATAATCTGGTCTGATCATTTATATAGACCGATGGTAACCATAGAAAGTAATCGGAACTTTGTCCCTTTCTTTAACCTGATAATATCACAATCAGATTAAGGTATTTTCATTAAAACCCTTATTTCGAAAAATCTCACGTTAATCTTACGTTATTCCATTTTCACTAGAGTGGGAGAGACGTTGAAAATCGGCAAAAGAGATTAAGAGTGAACGCCCCTCTAATTGATCTAATTGTAGTATGTTTACATACTTTTGCAAGTAATCTACAATTGTAGCTATTTTCGCTTGGTAACATCTCAATAACAAATATCTAAATCAACTGAAGAGCGTTTGACTACCTAAATACTCAAAAGTTCTTATTGCTATGATTCTTCGAAAATGAATCTTATATATAAAGCTTTAATGTTAAAATTTCGTAGGACCTCTCAAGAGTCTTAGTTCGTTTGAAAATACCCACGTCAAGTAGATATAGATACTTCACTTCACTTGAGGGCAGCTAAGGCGATTTGTCATGTCATTCTAGCTGTATTCATTCGATTTATGACCATTTTTCCATTCCGCTCTATTCACTATTGTTTTTATTGTTCATTCATAGTTTTTTTTTGTGTAGGGTTATTTTCTTCTTTTACGGGAATACCTATCTTATTAATTAATTATAACACGACGAATAAATTTAATACTTTGTACTTATGTTGGTCAATCATTATTTTACACATCTTGTGGTGCCAGCTTGTTGGTCTATAGTTACTTAGAGGTATTCAACTGGATTATGAATGTTACTCTCTGTTTGTTACAGGTATAGCACTACGCCCGTTCGGTTTATCATTTATATACCTCCTCCTCTACTTAATAGCACCTCTAACACCAGTGCCATCCACGGAAACTGTACGAGGTAAGACTGGAGTATATATTTTCATTCATTTATTAGCACACGAAGCTGAACATCTATTCTGAGCCAAAGTAAGGCAATTGCATGGGCAAAAAGTTATTCAACGATTTGATTGTGATAAACTATTATTCTGTCGTGAGTTTTTATAAATCCAAGTAATTATCTGTAAAATAGTAAGTAAATATATTCCTTAACATGGAGTGCCTTTGGCTTTATTGAATGTTGGGGCGACTTTGATAGAATTCACATTGTTAACATTATTTCAAACAATTAGAAGGACCTATTTAATTTTACCTAAGTATGTACTTACTATAAAGAGGAAGCGCATAAAAATACAACGTCTTTGTACTCTTTGTACTGAATTTACCAATCACATTTCAAAGATGCCTCAATAGACAGTATACCTACTGCTCAAGTATATCAAGTATATAGAGTTAGACCAAGAAAAGTCTGCAGCGATTTTGATAGCCCACGCAGTGCAAGTGTTATTTATACGTCATAATTTCATAGAAGTTTGACGTTAAAAATAACGCTTGCACTGCGTGGGCTATCAAAATCGCTGCAGACTTTTCTTGGTCTAACTCTATTAGACTTTTTATGCTGCCATACATTTAAAGAAAACTTTTAATTTCAGGATGGCCGGGCAGTTTCCTTTGTTTAACCTTCGTGGTTTCAGTTCTGCTCTTACTATTACACATAGCATGGCACATAGTACTGGCCGCGTTCCCGCCCTACGGCTCGCTGCCAAACAATAACTACCTCGTAGAAATTATCGGTCGGAACTTGGGACTGGTGCCCTATGATTTTATAGATCCAACAATGGCCATACATTACTTGGCACCGGAGGTAAGCATAAGCACTTACTTACTTAATGGCGCAGCGACCCAAAATGAGTCTTGGCCTCCGACACGGAGTACACGCAAGTTGTCTCGATCCTCTGCCATCTCCCGCCAGTTATCGGCGTGGAGATCGCGCAAGTCCGCTTCAACCGCATCGCCCCAGCGATACCTGGGACGTCCGATCGGCCTCCGCCCTACCGAGCGTCCCAGGTATGCCCTTTTAGCCCCGCGATCCTCCTCCATTCTCAAAGCATAAGCACACGTTTAGGTTTTTTTTTAACCCGACGAACGTACCTACGTAGTAGCTTCGACATGTATTAAAACTGTGAGTAAGAATTCAATTCAGCGCCTTACATAAATCTTGAAAATACGACGAAATATAACATTTAGGGAACAGATTTATCATTTTTTTTTCTCTCGTTATAATTAAGAATAATGTTTATTTTTCAGTTATTGATGGCTATCGTTTCGTCGTTGGTATACGTGTCGGTAAAAAAGTTACTGTCGGGACCAAAGACCGAAAAAAATCCGCACTCGAAACATCAGAAATATCCGCTCCTCACCAGTGCCGGTACAGTTGTTATTCAAACTATTTATTTACTACATGCAAAAGGCCTTAGCGCAGTCTACGTCAAAGATATGTTTACATTTTTCGCCTTCTTACGAAGGAGTAAGATGCAAAAGTGTAAACATATCTTTGACGTCGTACATGATTGATTTGTATTGAATGCAATGATGAAGACGATGAAGTAAGTCAATGTCTGTAATCAAATTTTGCAAGTTTTCCGTTCATTTCCCTGTAACTGTGTATGAAAAGTACAGTTTATAACATGTCCGAGACACAGAGGAATCGGGCAAGGACGCGCTCCACTTCTGTCAACAACGAAATCTGATCATATTACATCCCTTCACCAAAATCATCATAGCATATCTCTTCTGTTAATTTTACCCCTGCGCTTTTTCTTTGTATACCTGCGAAATTGTCATGAGAATGATACGCGATTTCCTTGATTCCAGGCAAATACCTATGCCTCTTCCTAATAATGTTCTCCGGTATCATGCTCCCAAGCGTGACGTCAGGCATCTACTTCCTCATATTCATGGGCGCGGCGACGGCGTGGTCGCTGGGCCAGCCGCTAGAGCGCGGCTTCGCGGTGGTCGGCCGCTGCCTCATGGCCATCATGGCGGTGCACATAGCGGTGCTGCTCGCCTATCAGTGCACGTGGCTGCTGGAATTATATCCGCCTGAAATGAATTTTGCGAGGTTAGTAGTTTAACTTTATGACCATGAATCTGGTCTCTGCACTGTCTACATATATTCTCGTCACCAAGAATATAATATTTACATTTCATGCATTTCTTATCGTCTCATCTGGTGTTGAGGGGCATAACGATTGACGTCACGTTGGAAATTCCGTCAATTTCTGCAGGATGATTATTTGTATCTAGAACGGCGTAGTCCCTTGAAAGCATTTGAGCTGCGAGAGACGCATTACGACGTGATTACAAAAGTAAGGAGAAACAGAGCTGCTGACATTTATGCACAAGCAGGGTTCGTGCATTTACAGACGATGACATGATATTTGACTCAATAAAACGATTTAATTTCAGGTATTTCGGTCTAACACAATTAGTAAACCTTACCAAGACCGATCCTGCGAGTTTTTCGTACGAAACGACAAGCAAGTACTCCTGGGCGACTGTGGCTAGCCCATTAGTTATACTCTTCACTTACTACGCACTAGGAGTTGAGACACGGGAACTAGTCAAACCAAAGGTATGTGTGCACGTTACCTTCATTATTTTACGAATGAATGATGTTTTCAGTTTTTATTGACTAACCTGGTTATTAACTGAATGCTTTGTCAAGTGATATAACGTATGGTAGACATGTGCCTTAAGAGCGCTATTACATTTCGGCGTTGAGCGAGTTTAGGTATTTTACGCGCTGCGGCAGGCCGTGCGAGCTCAGTACGCCGATCCCTTCTACCACACTCGCACTACAATGATGGATTAAACATTCTTGATCCTTCGCGAAGCATATTGAAATCAACCATAACAACACTAACTGTACTTAACTTTTAAAGTTCTAAAACTGTTATTTGGTAAGTACGAAAATACTAAATGCAGTGCAAATGTACATAGGGGCTGTTCATAAATTACGTCATCTATTTTTGACGATTTTTGACCCCCCCCCCCCCCCCCCCCCCTCAAATCATCCAAAAATCAAGCTTCGGATGAATCTGTTTCCTCCTACGTCATGTTACCATCATCCGATGTCCAGACCCCCCCCCCCCCCCACTCCTCCCATTTGAAACGACGTAATTTATGAATAGCCCCATACTTGTACTTATGAAGGTATATTACTCGAAAGAAATTATAGGTACCTACTCGCTCATTTACATGTTTCGTCATTGCATTTGGTACCTATAGGTTGTAAAGTTTGTATCAACGAGGGTTTAAAAACGAACTGGTACTGAGGATCTGATGATGATTAAGGTGGTCACGGATACCAATCAACCATGTAGTAACATGATTAGGCTCGTTTGATTCGTCTCAACAAGATCTTTGACACTGAAGATACACAGGGTCTGATGATGGAGCTGGAAGGTGGCCACGGGTACCAGTCTATCATGTAACTAAACAACTTCGTGTTTGGGCTCGTTTGATTCGTCTCAACAAGATCTTTGACACAAGACAGTACTCAGGGTCTGATGATGGAGCTGGAAGGTACCATTACCAATCAACCATGCAACTAAACCACATCGTGTTTAGGATCGTTTGATTCGTCTCAACAAGATCTTTGACACTAGGTGATACTCAGAGTCTGATGATGGAGCTGGAAGGTGGTCACCGGTACCAATCAACCATGCAACTAAACCACTTCGTGTTTAGGCTCGTTTTATTCGTTTCAACAAGATCTTTGACACAAGATAGTACTCAGGGTCTGATGTTGGAGCCGGAAGGTGGTCACCGGTACCAATCAACCATGCAACTAAACCATTTCGTGTTTAGGCACGTTTTATTCATCTCAACAAGATCTTTGACACAAGGTAGTACTCAGGGTCTGATGATGGAGCGCGAAGGTGGCGACGGGTACCTGTCTATCATCATCAGCTCCATCATCAGACCCTGAGTAGTATCTTGTGTCAAACATCTTATTGCGACGAATCAAATGAGCCCAAACACGAAGTGGTTCAGTTACATGGTAGACTGGTACCCGTGGCCACAGTCCAGCTCCATCATCAGACCCTGAGTACTAACTTGTGTCAAAGATCTTGTTGCGACAAATCAAACGAGCCCAAACACGAAGTGGTTCAGTTACATGGTAGACTGGTACCCGTGGCCACCTTCCAGCTCCATCATCAGATCCTGAGTACTATCTTGTGTCCAAGGTCTTGTTGAGACGAATCAAACGAGCCTAAACACGAAGTGGTTTAGTTGCATGGTTGATTGGTACCGGTGACCACCTTCCGGCTCCAACATCAGACCCTGAGTACTATCTTGTGTCAAAGATCTTATAGAAACGAATAAAACGAGCCTAAACACGAAGTGGTTTAGTGGCATGGTTGATTGGTACCGGTGACCACCTGCCGGCTCCATCATCAGACCCTGAGTACTATCTTGTGTCAAAGATCTTGTTGAGACGAATCAAACGAGCCTAAACACGAAGTGGTTTAGTTGCATGGTTGATTGGTACCGGTGACCACCTTCCGGCTCCATCATCAGACCCTGAGTATTATCTTGTGCCAAAGATCTTGTTGAGACGAATCAAACGAGCCCAAACACGAAGTGGTTTAGTTGCATGGTTGATTGGTACCGGTGACCACCTTCCGGCTCCATCATCAGACCCTGAGTACTATCTTAAGTCAAAGATCTTGTTGAGACGAATAAAACGAGCCTAAACACGAAGTGGTTTAGTTGCATTGTTGATTGGTACTGGTGACCACCTTCCGGCTCCATCATCAGACCCTGAGTACTATCTTAAGTCAAAGATCTTGTTGAGCCGAATCAAACGAGCCCAAACACGAAGTGGTTTAGTTGCATGGTTGATTGGTACCGGTGACCACCTTCCGGCTCCATCATCAGACCCTGAGTACTATCTTGTGTCAAAGATCTTGTTGAGATGAATAAAACGAGCCTAAACACAAAGTGGTTTAGTGGCATGGTTGATTGGTACCGGTGCCCACCTTCCGGCTCCATCATCAGACCCTGAGTACTATCTTGAGTCAAATAAATACATATAGAATGTCAGGTCGTTTCAAATATTTTTAATCCTGTCCGGTAGTTTATTAAACTGTACCATTATAAATTATAATACTATAAAAACGGTGCTAGGATCAAAGTCTCTCGTTGCGGTTTACACGCACACAGTATAGCGTCTTACACGGCGCCCGCCGCACACAATGATAAAAAACCTCGTCGTCGCCGTTGAAAATGTGCGGAGCCGACCGACACACGTCCTGCCTCTACAAGCTCTGCCGCGGCACTGAGCTGGCGCAGCGCGCGTCATCGGTAATATAGAGTAGTTTTCAAAAAATTGCCAAAAAATTATAGTAGAATTTCATAAACACTAATGTATACCAACAGTATAAGCAAACGTTGCAGATTGCTTGAGTATGAAAATGACTTCGATATTAAGTAGATTTTCGTAGGAATTGACACTTGTTTCGGAGAGAAAATCGAGTTCGTTTTACTTTGATTTTCTCTTTCTCAAAGGTATGTAGGAAAAATATAGTTTGATATGCCTAAAGTACAGGGTATTAGTAATACAAAATAGCCAGGTTTAGCAGAGTAAAATTCTCAACATTTCCAAATAAGAGCTCGCCATTCAGTGCTTCACGGGGTTTTTCGGAAACGACCATCAGAAAAAAAATCATTACTAATTTAATAAGTCCTTTTTCTAATATTTACAACGACATTTATAAAGATAAGAAGACGCTTTTACTGGAACAAGTACTCATTGTTTCTAATAATGAGCGCAAAGTCCTGAATTTCGTCGACTAGTATCATCAATTTTGCATTATTTCGACTTTTCTTGTAAGAGCGCTCTTAAGAAAATTAGTCTGCCTGTTCACGCCAGGATATTTAATCTCGACTCTCTTCGGATGGGGACTGATATTATTCGATGTAATTATGTGTGTTAAGTTTCGTTATAGTTACCTAACTATTGCAAAATCCGATGGCGCAGAGGGTCTTATAATGTTAGAGCATTCTCGAAGTCATAGCGTAATGTTAACTCCGGCTACTCGCTCGATTATAGTTTCAAAGTTTCATTTCAATCTTAGTGCTTCCTTTTCGCACCAAAAACATGAGTGCGAGATGGATGCCCTGAAATTAATATGAAAATGCCTTTGGATACTAATTAACAAACCCAATAGTCGATGCCTGCTGGTACAATATTGGGTCCAGGCGTGCTAGGTACTACTAGGCATGCGAGAGTGACGTCGTTTAACTCAGCTGTAACTTTTTATGACCCGATGTGCCAACAGAGTTTGAAAATGGACGAGTAGTTTTTTATGTGATTGAATCATTTTATTTATCTTGTATGCTGTCAAATGGATGTAGGGGAAAAAAAAGAGTGCCCTGACCGGAGTAGAGGCGGGTAAGCTGAATGGCTCGCTTATGCGGGGAGTGTCGTTCCACCGCGGCGGCACCCTCAACCCTAAGGAAAAGTGGATGAATGCCACTAAGACCGTCCGAGTAAGCGCACGAGTGCAACACGCTTACACCGTAGAACGCTATACATATGATGCTAACACCTTTGGTATATTGAACACCTGATCTAATGAACGTGCCAAGTCAAGGGAATACTTGTGCCGTGCTCACTATAGTTTTACTATATGGCGCTTAAACGGTTCTATGTAACGTGTCGGTCTCTGACTGTCAAACGCCGTTGGCTTATTTCGCAGGCTAATACCAATCCACAATTAGAGATAGAGACGTCTTCTACGGACAACCCTCCAAATACCTATCATCAGTGGCCAAATACTAAAATTTTTATGTATAACACTCCAAAGAACGTGCCACAGACCAGAGTAAGGACCATCTAGTGAAGCTGTCATTAACATTTCACATAATCCATTGACCTAGTACGTCTATTAGTTTAGTTGTGTTTGATATCGTAGCCATTATGTTGATTATACAGATAGATACAAGTAGATTTAGTCACCACATGTGCACCTGTAGAACATCACTGTAGCATTGAGCATGCTGTAACATAGAGTAGATAGATACTAGATGATAAATCCTTTAACCAATAACGGTTTAGGACTTGAGCATGAACGCTTTTTAACACGAAAATGGGCAATCGACATTTGTCACTTTGTTTTCCGTTCCTTCTTAAACCGTTTGACTGATATGTTCACTTTTTTGCAATTTGCTTTCATTCTTTTATAGGTTGCATATTCCTACATAGATTCAGATTCACTTCGTGGCAGTCCCAGTGAGAACACTCCTGTAGGTATCATTTTATTTAATTTATTATGGGGAAATGGAATGTTGTAAACACATACAAAGAGTTCTTGCGACAACTCTTGCATCAAAATTGCCACATATACAAACGATGACCTCAGCGTATTCCAATGCAGTTGCTAGACTCTCTGCTCAATAATTGGAACTAACTAAAGACATTTTTACCACCATGTCAGCATTTGTGGCTAACACTGCTTTTTGCTGACTACAAGGTTTAATGAGTCGAAAATCACCATAAATGTGGTTAAGAAACTTGAAAATTGTGTTATTGTCGCTGACAACTTGAAGGCCCATGCGACGCTTGCTAAATAGGTTTCAATTTTCTTAATCATGTCAAAAAGTTGCTTTTCTATTCGGTGGCGATGGCGAGGTGCTTGTCCACCAACGAAACGAGGTGAAGCGAAAAATAGCAAACGATTGGTTGTGTATAAAACTTCCCTTCGCACCGGGTCTCGCCTCAACGTCAGGAAACCACCTATACTGGGTGATTTTGGGGTCGTGATCCTGAATGTCAAAAATGTGTTAAGATGGTCAATCGTCATACTATGGGATTATACTAAACAAATTTACACATGACCACAAAATCGCGAAAATATTCTAATGGACACCACGACGGTCCGAACTAGACGGAACGTATGGGACCATATACATTTTTCATATGGATCGCATGGCCTGGAAAACCTTGTACCTATAGACCATTTCAATACATTTTTGACATTCGGGATCACGACCCCAAAATCACCCAGGATAATAGAAACTTTACTTAATTTGCTTTTCTGTAATACGCTGAGGTGTTTGCGTTCAGTGCTAAAGGGATATTAATCTTATAGGCATGCAGCGTTCAGCTGATTTCCATGCATTGTGATGCTTGATTGTATTTTATAGTAACATGTAGTTTATGCACCTTTACAATTTAAGTTTGATTGTTTGCTTATACGTTTGTTTGTCCTGAATGTAATTTGTTTGTTTGTTTTTTTTTGTTACGTAGTGTTAACGCTTTCGGTCCATTTGTCAAGTTTTCATTCCAAATTGTGGTACCGAAAGGGTTAATTTAAATCATATGAAATATATGTATTATAAAGGTACGTATGCTTAACTACGAACAATTAATGAATGTAAAAATACAAAACAAATTGCCAGAGTCACGTAGGTCAAGCTGATCAGAGGGCATATCGCGAAATCGAAATTCGCTAATTGCGGGGCTGTTTCTCTTGTACTCCAATTAAGGCGTAATTAGAGT
This sequence comes from Cydia splendana, assembly GCF_910591565.1. Classification (NCBI taxonomy): domain Eukaryota; kingdom Metazoa; phylum Arthropoda; class Insecta; order Lepidoptera; family Tortricidae; genus Cydia; species Cydia splendana. Next base: position 7,106,813 of record NC_085964.1, read on the forward strand.
GACAGAGAAAGATCCCCGCAATTTGCGAACTTCGATTATTGCGGTTTTAGCTCAGATCAGAAGGACTATTTTTTATTGTTTTTACTCGTACGTAATGATTCCAAACGTAACTCATTGCCATCGATGATTAACTGATTACATAGTGTAATAGTAAAACGAAACCAATTTAACTATTACATATTTGGAAATAATTAAGCTTTAGACATTTTGTAAAGTACTTATCTCATTTTTCTGGTACAGACTCTAAATTATGTATCTACAATTAATTAATTCAAATTTTGAATATTAAATACATTATGAAGGTAACATTCAAATTTTCATATCAGAATTAAATACTGCAAATCTAAAATATTCCACCTATATATTTTACTGGCTCTACCAGTTAGCAAAGTTAGCTGCTATGGATCTCTGCATATATTGTATGCAGGTATGCTAAGCTAACGGTTTTGCTGAGTGTACATAGGTACGGACAGTAAAATATATAACATAGACGTGTGTTCTAATCGTATGTTATGCATATGTAGCTGATCCGCAGTATGAGCCCCAGCAAGCGGTGGCCGGCCGGGCGGTCGCGCTCATCCATCAGGAGGCTACAACAGGACCCATCAGGCTCTGTGATTATTCCAGATGAAGGTAACTTAACATTTTATTTAAGATATATTTTTAACTTGGCCATGAAGGAAATCCCTCCTACAGCTATGGATGTCGTGGCGTTCTCGTCAAATTAAACTTTATGCTTTCAAGTAACGAAATAAACTTCAAACTTTTGCAAATTACCATGTGATTGACGATTTGGTTGCCACTCGGGGTGAAGGACCTCAATCACTGCGTATTTAGGGTTGATGTTTTTATAAATACATTATTTACGCTTAATCACATTTGTTTTAATTCAACTGGAATCGGTGGCCTTAGTGTATACTGGCCTTTCCATATTACAATTTTTACTTGATGTCCCGCAACCATCGTCCCAACACTCCCAACCAATGTGGCAACAAAAACGCCGATCATTGCAAATTAACTTTGCTTCGTCGTAAATGTTACGATTAAATGAAACTAAATCAATCAGCTGTTTGGTAAAACGACTGCCATCGTTGATCTAATAATATTCTAACCGTTCAAGTGGTTTCTTGCTTATTTCTCTTATTAGGAATATCTGTGCTGAATTGGCTGTGCGTACCTTGACTTGAAAAACACGCCACTCACGCCACTGGCATCTAGCTGTTTGTAGTAACTAGTACAGCAGTTTAACTAAAATTTACGCTTCATTAATTTCTCAGAACCTAATAGTGACACAAGGCAACTTACTACCAAAATCTTTTGCCAACCTTTTAAAAAACCGGGCAAGTGCGAGTCGGACTCGCGCACGAAGGGTTCCGTACCATAATGCAAAAACGGCAAAAAAAAAACGGTCACCCATCCAAGTACTGACCCCGCCCGACGTTGCTTAACTTCGTTCAAAAATGACGTTTGTTGTATGGGAGCCCCACTTAAATCTTTATTTTATTCTGTTTTTAGTATTTGTTGTTATAGCGGCAACAGAAATACATCATCTGTGAAAATTTCAACTGTCTAGCTATCACGGTTCGTGAGATACAGCCTGGTGACAGACAGACGGACGGACGGACGGACGGACGGACGGACAGGGGAGTCTTAGTAATAGGGTCCCGTTTTACCCTTTGGGCACGGAACTCTAAAAAGATCACATGTATAATTGATGTATATTCTTGCTCTTTATCTATTTGCAGAATCTAATACGGAGATGAACGAGCCAACACTGATGGATGATATATTAGCTGCTATAGTAGATTTCTTCCAAGTTGTAATCAGGTAAACATACGTTGTTTTGATATTTCGTATAGAGTTTTCCTTTCGAAGATCGGTCTATGATGATGATAATGAACCATATACACACTCCGCCATGATGCCTCAGAGGCAGTTCGTTCTGTGTGGGTTCATCTATTATCAAGAAATTCTAGAGGTGGTAGTAGCAGTGATCGCTCGTTTAGATTTGACATTCACTTGATCTCGAGGGCTTGACATGGACGCATGTCGATTTGCGGCGCCTTGGGCCTTCATCAAATTTGAAACCGCACTTGGGCAGTTCTTTACTCTGCGTTTGTTTGTTTCAGATCGTCTTATATAGCGACGACGATCACAATGATGGCGTGGAGCATAATGTACCACTCGTGGCTGACGTTCGTGTTCCTGATGTGGGCCAACATCGTGTGGCTGTGCCAGGACCAGCGCTCCTTCATGCTGAAGACCAGCCCCGTGCTGGTGGTGTACGCCATGCTGCTGCTGCTCGCGCAGTACATCTACGGCATGGACCTGACGGAAGCTGAGCTGCCTTACTCGATCTATAATGAAACTGTAAGGCATTTCATATATCTTAGATTTAGAAGAAACACAGCAGAGTTCTATTTTGTTCAACTTTGGGGCAGTGATTTTGGAAGTAAAGAAGTACATGATATTTTCTAACTACTACTTGCTTTCTGTAGGTATTTACATTTAGTCCTACATCCTAAGAACCTTCTATACGAGTAGACTGTTCTTCTTTATCGCTAGGCGTTATTACATCCTTTCGCAGGATATCTTCTGCTAATCTTCTTACTAAGAGGGATAAGTAAACATTATATACCACTCTCTGTCCATTTATTCCATGGCGTGGGTATGAAATCTATATCTTATCAGCAGAGGTCGGACAGGGTGAGGTATTTACCTTATAATTTGACATGTCTTACGTCATATTATAAGGCAAATAGCTCACCCTTTCCGAGCTCTGCTTACCAGTATCAATTTATTTGCAGGGCGTCAACTTACAACAGATAGGCCTAAGTCCACCACCCGGGATGCCGTTGGTGCCTCTCCTCATCAAGTCCCTCTTCACGTGTATGTTCTGGGTGACGCTGCGTCAGCGCGTGCAGGAGATCAGACAGCGGCGTCAGTCCGCCGTCATCACGGACATGGCGGCGCCGCTGCAGCTGACGGTGTCTACTGCGGCCAGTGGTAAGCTCTTATTCTAGCTATTTATCTCTCTTTAGGGCGTTAACATACTATTAAGCGTGTGGCTGATGGCATGCCGTCCGTCCCTTTCGATGTTCATATGGATAATCAGAAAACGCGGCGGAGGTATATATGAATGAGGTATATATTATAAAAACAGAATACAGATACCTCATTATCCCAACTAGCTAAGTATACTATGTACAAACAGCAACACTCCTAACTGTACATAGGTGGACCTTATTTATTTATTTATTACTCATATAAGTGACACAGCATTACAGTAAAAACTAAGGCACTGTGAAACTACAAAATAAGAATACAAGAAAACAACAAAAAAAAACTACAAATAAAAACCAAAGACAAATTAAACATTAGATTTGGGCGAGGACGTAACAGCGTCGTGGCGTGGCTTATTACAAAAGGCATAAGGTTTACCCATGTACAGTTAACATTGTGGACGATAGTACATACATATTAATTGTTTTAATGTGAATCCTAAAACTGTTATGCATTAATAATGTGTCCATTTGTAAATAATCTATTTGCTCTACGGGCAACTTAGAACGGCCCATTTTATTGTTTATTCCCGTAGATATCCTACCTCATGTAAAGTTTACTTATTGTGTTAGCTAAATCTAACCAAAATTTGTATTTTTATGTCATTCACGCATCAGGTCTAGCGGGTGGTAAATATATTGCTAACTACGTGCCTAATGTATGATTTCTCCGACTTCTCCGTTCTTCCTTAAATTATTTCACATGCTCAACATCAAACTAATTTTTAGAATATTTATCTGCATATTCTACCCCGCGTTTTGTCGTATTTATTTTCTTTAAACTGATCCTTGGAGCTAAATTAACTTCTAATAAGTATTAGAATCTGATTCTTATTTTTATTTCTCTAATTGATAAGTACGAGTACGCACGTTTTCCGGAAAGATTGCACTGCACTGAACTAAGTTCCAAATATAATATTTACTAACAATCTTCCCACCAAAATTTTAGTTCTAAAAAGTCAACTTTCTTCAAAAAGTGTCCTGATTTCCTTTCCACACATAGATAGGTAAGGTACCAACAAGCAGATACAATACCACTTATTTTCTTTTTTCGCATTGTTAAAAAAATATTGAGTCCAGTGTGTGTTTGGCAAGGAATTCTTGACACATTTTATCACCGCTTTAACTAACACAGTATAACTGTGTTATTAACATGCATTTTAAAGGCGATTATTTACCTTTCAGTAATAGAAGCTCAGCGTGAGGATGAACAACGTTCGCGCTTGTTGAGCAAAGCGGGGGTTTTCCTCAAGGCAGCGTGCGCTCGCTACTGGATATACGTAGTCGTCATAATGCTCTTCGTTATCGGCATTACGGGCACCAGGATGACTATCTTCCGAATCGTCTACATGTTCCTATGCCTGGGATTTATACTGATGTTCCAAGTAAGTTTGCATCTATACTTTGCGACTTTAAATTTGTGTTCAAAGAGCTTTTATCTATCCTAGCGCGAGGTGTGTTTTAGTGCAGCGCTGCGCTTGTTACGTTGCGTTCACGAAGACCTGCGGTTTTGTTGTTTAGTTTAATACTCCGTGATTTCTTTGAGTTTGAAGTGTTCCAACTGTCCAGACATTCACGCTCATTCCAGTAATGCATTTGGGTCATTCCATAATAAACGCTACCAAGGGTTCAAAAATGAAAACTGGTTTAAGAAGTCAACACTAACCTATTTCCATAGAAAACATACCAAACCTTCATGTCAGAAAAAAAACCCCAAAAAAATGTTTTTTTATGGTAGCTCCTGTACAAAAAATTTTTTTTATTATTTTTTTTGCATTTAATCCTGTGATGTGGGGTGTCGTTGGATAGACCTTTCAAAATGAATAGGTGTCACCATCAACCATTTTTTGATTAAGTGAATATTATAATAATATTCGCATCGAAAGAAAATAATTATGATATTTTCGAGAAACAGTTTTTATTGTTAAGATTAATGTATTTTATAATAATTCAGCATTTATTACTTATGACTTACATTAAATTTATTAAAAAGACAATAATTTCAATAAAATGAGCCATAATTTCGTATAAATCTGTCTTAATTTCGTACTCGTAACACCCGAAACGAACCATTAGTAACACCCGAAACAGGTAATTTATTTTATTAAAATTAAATAAGAAGTGATACTAAGTGTTACTTCAGTGTTTCAGTAGGCTATACTAACTATTATTACTTGACATAAATAAAACTGAAGGTTACTTGACAAAATTCGCTAAATTATGCATTTTGGTACTGATGGTCAGAAGGTATAGGCCAATTCGCGTAACGCCCGAAACAGCTACTTTTTAGTGATTCTCTCGTTATTGCTCTTATTCTTTAATTATGTGTGTACAGGAAAAGATAATATTATCAAAGTAGTAGATGAATCAATAGTTATAACCTCCTAGTTCCTGTTACAATATCGAATAAAACCTTATTTTATGAGTTCAAGTGTAACAACCGAAACGGTGGAATGACCCTTTTGCAACTGTAGAACTTATTATAACTAAAATTATTTTTTAAACAGATGAGTTGGTACTGGTGGCGGCGGCTGATGTATATCTTCTGGATAACAGTGATCATATACTCAATGATCAACCTCATCCTCATCTACATATATCAATTCGACGGCTTCCCCGATACTATTCAAAACTATCTTCACATCTCCGTACAACTGTAAGTTTTGTTACAGAATGTTACAGAATAGTTATTTATGATACAAGTGTGGAAAGTAGGTCTTTCCCAACGAGTTGGGAATACCTAATTTCCACACTTATATCATACAATATTTTACAATGCATTATGCGAGGAAAAGAAAAACAATGTTTGGCATTAATTTAGTTTATTGAGGTTGTCATATTGTTCAATATTAAATATGTATCTATTTTGAGGCCGGCCAATTTGTCTCTCCTGCATGCTCCGCTGATGCCAAGAATTTGTGCTACCTATGAACAAAAAAAATCACAATTATTATTACTGTTTTTACCTATAACTAAGTATAAAAGCAGAAATAACTTATTTTTAAAATCATTATTTTATACACTTATTTTGATATACAAACTTATTCTTACCTTGGTAGCCAAATATTTGTGATCGTGACACTATGTGTCGTTATGCGAAATTGATAACATTTTTGAAACGACAAAGTGATGGATTTAAGTCTAAAATGGCTAAATTATTATCTGCAGACCACGTCTAAAAATTATCGACGAAGCACCCGATCATGCTTCGAATGACCCCGTTTCCTCCTACGTCATGCTACCATCATCCGATATCCGGACCCCCCCCCCCTATTTTTTTATTTATTTATTATTTAGCAGGACCTTTATACCCTTGTATACATCGGCCCTGTCATGTCCGTTTCTTATATCTCCAGAAATTATGTCATTTACATATATATAAGTGGTCATTTAAAATAAAAAAAATATAATCTATTTGTTGAGTATAACTTCGGCTAATCTATATGCCATTTGTGCCGTGACCGATATTGGGTTGCTAAGGATGTGTATAAAGGCACCGATGTCATATAGCATTAGATTGGCCGACGTTATGAGCGCCCCCCTAATTTGAAATGACGTAATTTATGAATAGCTCCATATCTATGTTATTTTTCGTTTTTAGTGTACATTTTAACATATAATAAACCGACCACAATGATAATGGCCTATATTTAGCTGCCAATTTGTTCCTTTGTTGCTCTTGACTTAACAATACTTATAAAACCGGGCCAAACTTAAAACAAAATTGTGAAAACTCCAGACAAATCTAAATAGGTAGGAAAATGGCGGGATTGAAATTGCGCGCGCAACCGCGGGCGCGGACGCGGTCCGAATTGGACTTGTGGACTTGTAGGTACGTGTTTAAATAACTATTATGTACTTAATAAGAAAATTAAAAAATGTACATATGTGTTATTTATATAAATAAATATTCTATCTTGATAATTTGAATATGAATAATACATTAGAATATTTTTAAATAATCTAGAATAAAAGAAACATTTCAGTGGGGTCTTAATGTTTGCCATAGTACGATACGGACTATTTTATTCTTTAACGCCAAATAAAAAGAAATATTAATAGGATCGACCAATGAGAGCGCTGTGTAGTATGGATGTTGTTGCTCACCGCTCGGTCCGGAATAGAGTAGAAGTATAATAAATGTAACTCATATTTATTTTCAAACTTTCAGAAGAATCAATAATTTAACGGTTTTTATACACATACATAGTCTATCAAGTTTTTTAGTTTGTTAATAAATGTTTTATTGATTATACTTAATTAGGATGAAAATTAAAATTCTTCGATTATAGTTGTTAAAATATTACCTTGGTTTGGACAACACGAAACTATTCAATATTTAGTAAATTAAAAAGCTACTTTCCTGCACGCGTGCGGAAAAGTGGCACTTTCTATGCCTATGTAGTCCCACATAAAGTACCAGTTTCTGAGCATATGCATTGTAAATTTAATTTTTAAACCATATAATACTGCCCTGCTAAGCCAAAGAGCGCTATCTCAAAAGAAAATTCATTGCTTACTTATACTTTAGTTTCTATTACTGTGAATTCTATTTTCAAAATTATTTGTTTTTGAGATAGCGCTATTCGGCTTAGGAGGGCAGAATATTAGACTAAGATTACACATATAAGAACATTTTAAGTACAATGACAAACAGACTACAATGTGCAATAATGATGAAGTCCCAAAAATGGCTGTGATATACGACAGACGGATGGACATGACGAAACGATAAGGGTTCCGTTTGTGCCATATTGGCTACGAAACCCTAAATGCGCATTATGCCACTATGTGAACTAAGAAGTAGTTCTTAACTCTCGTACTGGCCTAATGCGTTTTTGGGACTTCACATACATATTTGAATTCCTTCTCAGATGTTTGCTCATTAAAAAGGGATAGTGTTAATTTTGTGTTTCTTTCAGGCAAAATGACCTCGGGTTGGAGCCATACCGTCCAGCGGACTTGTTCGTCAAGCTTCTGACACCCACTTGCTTTTTGATAATAACTATAATGCAGGTGCACTACTTCCATAAAGACTTCATGGCACTTTCGGATCCAAACACTAGGTACGTTAAGACTGTTAAATAAACCATGGTTACCTTTAGCTTGCTTTGACAGTTTGCTTTTTATTGGTGAATAACTATTTATTATTGTTAGAAGAACTCTTGTACCACGTTATATTATCGTGCTTGGTAATTTAGATGCCATAAAACCAGGATTTAAAGAGTGACCCAGGCACCGACCAAACCTCTAGGCGGTTTTCTGTGGACCCAGGCGACCATAACCATGGCAACCAGTCTTGCAACAGATCACTGTTTAGCCATGAAAAAAGAAAAGGCTTCACTTTTTTCATGGCTAACGGTTTCGCGTTGAACTGAACACTACAGAAACATGATCTTAAAGCTCAGACTAATAACGCATAGACAGATACTCCCCATACGGTTAACCTGCCAAAAGTGAAGCCGAAACACGATGGATGTGTGCGTGCGACGCTCGTGTTTTACGCTCAGCAAACACACACATATATACAAAATATGTTGCCAGTATTCATTTACTTCTCTCAAAGTAGGGGAATTTTAACAACATCCACACTTGGTTATTAATAATTTGGAAGTGTGTAGATTCTATTTTGTAGCAAAAGCTATTTGTTTATTTTGGGATTTATTGCATTTCTGTACTTTGTGAAATAAGGTTTAAATAAATAGCTGATAAGTTTTTAATATTTTTTTTTATTTAACAAATGTGCATAAAATAATAAGAATAAATTTAAATAGGACAGAGCATATTCGACCGTGTTTAGTCGGTTTCCAATGTTTCCATATTGCGTCATTCCGATTTAGTCTATTTTTTTCCTTCCATCTCGCAGACAGAAACAGATCAGTCAGAAAACTGAAACGAACATTACACAAAATAAAAATAAGAAAAAAACTAAATACCTAAATAATTAACTTAATTATAATTTTCTATAATTATACAATGAAATTCAATTGAGCGTATTTATTTTAGAATGTAGACGTCATGTCCCATTTGGAGGAAAAAATATTCAGTACACTGGCGGTTTGTTTTTATTATATGATGTGTTGTGACACCCATTCACTGTACAAGCAACCATCTTTCCTGTAGTTTCTGATTGTTAAACGGAAGGTGTACACAAACCGATTTGACTTTGAGTACTGCAAGGGCCGTTCGAATACGATGATACGAGTGCGACGTGACGTCGCACTTGAAATGGCTTCACTGGGGGTGTACGGACTAGGTATCTATGCCTTATAAATCTATGATCTAAAGATTGTGTTACTGTGTATTCTCCCGAGAAGTTGTACTATCCTCGACACTGTTAACTGGTCACTTGTAAACCTTGTTAATAACTTAATAAGGTCTATAATTGTAGTCGCAAGTATTGCTGTTAGTAAAGCCAATTATGTGAGTTCCACTGGGTAATTAGTAAACTCCGCCGTGCGCGTTCCGAAACAGATAAGATAACGAGAGACACTCTACCTTATAACGTATTTTTTTTCTTACAGTACAAATACTAATACTGTAGTCAGAAATGGAAATGAGTCGAGCAGACCTAGCAACGCCGGCGCTTCAACCATGAAAGACGATGTAAGTGAAAATATATGTTATTCTTCTCTTCTTTCTCTCATTTTATATTAATTAGAACTGAGTTCAGTTTTTCCGAACCACATTAAAGAGCAGTGAAAACGTCACTTTGTTAATGTTTTCAAATCGATTGTGTGTAATTTAATTATTGTGGTTGTGATAACTTGAGTCGGCGACTCAATCGTACGGATGGTGGGCGCGAACCGGCGGTAAAACTGGATGCACTGAGAGCTTCCGTGACAATTTGTGTTAGGGTGGTATTCCTCCTGTCCAATTTCTTTATCCAATGTGTATTTGCGTCTCACATTTTGCTTAGTGAGAGAGTTAGTGGCGTATTTGCAGTCTTTGCCGCCCTAGGCCCCAGGCCCTGTAGCCGCCCGGCCCTTTATCAGCACCCATTATATTGACTACATTTAGGTCTGGCAACGAAAAGGTATACCTGGAGGGAAATGCTTGGGAAACAATTTTTAACTGCCTAATAATAGCCCTTGAGCCGTGGAGGAGGGGGTTTAAACGTCGCGTTTTTCGGTTTTTCGCTTATTATATCTCGGAAACTATGCGTCCTAGCGACATGGTCATTATACACAATGAAAGCTAATTAAATTTGCTACAAGTTTCAGTCGAGTTTTTCGATATCTTGTGTAGTTTTCGAGATATCCGCTCTTGAAAGTCTGTAATTTTGCATTATTTCCTTCAATGATATTCACGGTGCTCACGAGGAACCTGAAAGATTTTAACATACACTGTTAACGAGATTTTAACAGTGTATTCTTGATCATATTTAAAGACTAATAAACTTCTCTGGAGGGCATAATAAAGAAAAAAAGTTAAATGAGTGCAGGTCAATTTCGCCATTAAAAATATTTTTTTTCGATATTTTTGTTTACACGGGGACATCCGATCCTTAGGGCGGGACGATTATCGCTCCTTCTCGTGCGATATCGTACGTATAGTTTACATGATATGTACTATATTTTTTCTCGTACTACGATAATCGTAAGGTCGAGGCGAGAAACTCGCACCATCTAAATGGGTCTTATCTTAACTCTGAAACTAGACGAATTCCTGAAAAGTTTATAGGACATTTTAGTCTTTAAATATGATCAGGAATACAATGTTAAAATCTTCTAGGTTCCTCGTGAGCACCATAAATATATATTATCGAAGGAAATTTAATGCAAAATTACAGACTTTCAAGAGCGGATATCTCGAAAACTATACAAGATATCGAAAAACTTGACTGAATAAAACTTGAAGCATTTTTTATCAGCTTTCATTGTGTATAATGAATGATCATGTCACTTAGGACGCATAGTTTCCGAGATATAAGCGAAATACCGAAAAATGGTACCTTCAAACCCCCCTCAAGGGCTACGGCCGATGATTTTTGATAATTATGTTCACCTCCTAACATCCAAACAAAGTTACGAAGTCAAAAATTGTGTTCCAAACATTTCCCTCTATACCTTTTTTTGAGAATTCGTTGCCTGGCCAAATTTTGAGTTTTGAGATATTTCTTGTTATCATCAGCGAATTTTTTTGTCACAATTTGCCGCCCTATGCCCGGGCCTACTGTGCCTTATACTTAGGGCAAATCCGCCACTGGAGAGAGTGAGACGCAATGCACATTGGACCAAGAAATTGGGTAGGATTGAAACGTATTGAAACCTGATAGCGATGATCCTTTACTTCAAGGGGCTCTATGCGAAAGGGATATATTGGAATGTGGTCTATAGTTTTTCTTTCCCGCTGTCTAATCTCTATAATTTGGGCCGGTGGTTTTAGACTTAAGTAGCAAACTAAATCTACTAGTATATGTATTAATGCATATTTTTATTTATATTCTGTTTCTGTAGGTGCCACCCTTGCCACTTGAAGAGGAAGCAGACAAAGTATCCGTGACAGGTTCTATTACCGAAGTGGAACAGTCGTTATCTACGTATAATACCAGACGTAACTTGCACAGGTATTCCTAGATAATTGACACTTTAATTCAATTACCTAACCCATATTAGAGGGACTATCAGCCGTAAAAGTGCATGGCGACTTGATCAATGAATTCATTCATCGTTTCTCCACGCAATTTCGCAGCTCACTGTACATTTATATTGCATTTCAGGTCATAATCGCTGCACCCCAAAATGTATAAAAACATATCATTTAACTTGAAAGTAGCCGCGTCAAATTAAGCCGATTATGGGCAGTTTTGAAAATGAGTACAGTTATACCTTGTCGTGTCCTGATAAACATACTAAAAGTCCTCTAGGGTAGGGGGTGTGCTTAGGGTGTGTGTGTGTGTGGGGGGGGGGGGGGGGTTAAGGTACCTATTTTCATATTTTTACTCAATTATCTTGAATATCTGTACGATTAGCATTATAATTACTTCTGACAAAAGTTTTGACATAAAATTTCTTACAAATTCCTAAAGGCTCATGTTGAATTAGGTTTCAGAAATATTAAGATAAAGGTCTTTTCTAAAAGCTCCAAATAAAGGCCATCGGGAGTCACGAAGTTGAAATCGTTCTTTCTTACAGGAAACCATCTCGTTCGCGATCGTACGCCCCCACGATCACGGAGCCCCACTCCACGCCGTTCCGTCAGTGGTTCGCGGAGAAGTGCGCCTCATTCAAGGCCGGCCTGTACGTGTGGATCGACTACCTGTTCATGTATATGTACCTGCACCTCACTAAGGTTGTGTTCCTGTCGCTCACGCTGGTGTGCGTTATGCGGGTAAGTTGATTATTTACTTTTATAAATTATATTTTATCACTTTCTTACAAATACATAAGTCAAAATGACAGATAAGGACAAACGATTATTAGCTAATTGAGTTTTGTAGAGCGTTTATGAATAAGGGGGTTAAGTTATTAATTGTGAAAGAGTAGTAAAGTCCTAAAGCCTCAATTAGCAGATAGCCGTGTGTCTTATACTATACAAACTTCAATTAGTTAATTTATGTTTTATTCCCTTCTTACAAATAGGTACATAACATAAGTCAAAATCACATTAGAGTTAGACCAAGAAAAGTCTGCAACGATTTTGATAGCACACGCAGTGCAAGTGTTATTTATACGTCATAATTTCATAGAAGTTTGACGTTTAAAATAACACTTGCACTGCGTGTGCTATCAAAATCCTTGCAGACTTATCTTGGTCCAACTCTAATGTGATTTTGACTTATGTTATGTATTTGTAAGAAGGGGATAAAACATAAATTAACTAATTGAAGTTTGTATAGTTTTATGAATAAGGGGGTAAGCCTAATACCTCCAACTTTGACAGCTGAAGTAGATGGCGCTGTACGACTGTTTTTTATAAAACCTATACGTATAGGAAGTGAGCAGTAGAGGGCAGCACCGGAGCCCTCTATTAATTGACGCCAATATTAATGTATTGGTTTGTTTTCAATTTAGGCCACAAGGTGGCTATTAACCTTCCAACGCGCACGGTCCCTATTGAGTTGTGTCGAACTCGAAACCATATAAAGTCGGACCAAGCTTACTTTGCATATCATTTGCAAACTACAAAGTGTAGCCATGTCATCATTAATGTCAATTTCTATGAAAACATGACGTTTATAATGATACTTCCTCACTTTGTTCTGTTCAAGTCGGTGCAAAGTTAGCTAAAGGTAGTATTCCACCTGCCCAATTTCTTTGTCCAATGTGCATTGCGTCTCACTCTCTCATTAAGCTGAATGTGAGATGCAAATACACATTGGACCAAGATAATGTACAGATGGAATACCATCCTTAGATGGACTCTATGATGTCCTATCGACGTATCTTCCTTCTAAGCTTAGAATAAATTTAAAAGTGGAAAAATTACTGTCTTGGTATCTCACCCAAGACAGTAAGTAATTTTTCCACTTTTAAATTTATTCTAAGCTTAATAGCATCGTTCGTAGACGCAAAGATACATTGATTGAGTAAGATGCGTAAAAACGAAGACAATTTCGTGCTACAAATTTGACAGGTAAACGAGATGGCGCTGTACATCTCCATACATTTTGCGGTAACTCTTATTGTCAAAAGTTGACGTTTGACAATTCAGTGACCGCAAAACATTTGGCGCAGTACAGCGCCATCTGTTTTACATGTCAAACTTAGGGGCACATTTTTTTCTTAGACTTTACCTCTCTATTACAATTAATTCTCTTTGGTAGACGTTTCTGCTTGTTAAGAAATTCATATCTTCCTTCTTTTACATATTATGTTTCTTCATCATATAGGTGTGCGCTATGCACGTACCAATAATGCTTATAGTAGCACCGGCGCTACTACTCAACGCTAAGAAACAGCGCGTCATCATCCTCTTCATATCAACACTTATCACCGTTTACTTCATGGCGAAGATGGTTTACCAAATAGAATACATCCGGCCCGGTGTCTTTGATGTCAACTGTACTGTAAGTATATAGAAGTGAGAGTCCATTATATTATATGATGATGGGGCTGTCTCGCTACTGCAGCGCATCGGGGATGTTTGCTGAAGCTAGGGTAGACTGTTTCTACACCACAATGCGGAAGCGGTGCACATCCCTGTCGCGTAGGGTGCGGGACAGCTCTAACATTATCCTGAGGGCATTTGCGTCAAGGTTTGACTGTCAGTACATAAACCATTGTAATATGATACATGTACTGACAGGTAAGCCAATATACTGTATGTAGATATAGTATATAGTCTGTGATGTCCTGTATATATACTAACCTTAGTTGTAGGACATTAATTTAATGATTTCATACTGTTACTAACACATGTAATGTATTAATGTAATGTAATGTTATAATTTAATTTAATTTTAATTTTTAATTTTATATGGAGTTGGTCTGAAATAAAGTATGTATATTCATTCATTCATTCATTCATTATAGCATTTTTCACATAGCTTGCGGTGACAGCAGTCATCTCGTTACAATTTTGCGTTTTAAGGTTAAAAATTGTATGGAAATGATGGCTACCTGTACTCAAGCTACGTGAAAAATTTTGTGGATAACGTACGATGTACGATAGTATACACAGTATGTATACATATTCCCATATGTTCTTGTATGAAATTCTGACTCCTAAGAACTCTCTAATGTGATGCCATCCTGACAATATCTTTTATTTTTACGTTATTACCCTTCGCTTTTAATCGTCTCAATAATTAATCGGTAAGGAAAATCAAAATTCTATTCTATGTTTAAAACTTAAGAGTCTCTCCAGATATATCGACGCGGAATCGGCAAAAGCCGATAGGATAAAGCTTTATGTCTGCGCAATAGGAGCGAAAAAGTCGTCGTTCGGCTCGGCTCGCATCAGCCGGCGCCTGCCACCATAGACTAGGAATCTTCTAGACCGAGTTTAGAGCAATTATTTCATGCAACCGATGATGCCAAAAATGAGGGGGTGCGCGGGACGAGGTGAGCGAAGTCCCGTGCCGTGATTGGTCCGTTTAAAGACACGGACGTCACACAAAGACACTTTCGACTCGAACATGGAGTAAAATTACCGTATGCGTGACAGAGGGGATAGCGCGACTATGCTCAGTCTGGAGGATGTTTTGTCTGTGCCTGCCACATAAAGCTTTTTCCTATCGGCTTTTGTCGATATATCTGGGGAGACCCTTATTGGTCGTTTTTTAACTGACAAATTTAGACGTATCTTTGTTTCAGAGCTATGATAAATCAACGGAAACCACGTATAACAACGCGGAATGGCTCGGTTTTACTAAAAACAGGAACTTGGCGGTGCTGCTCAAAGACTACATAGGGCTTATAGTCGTATTCACATTCCATTCTCTAGTCACTTACCGACAGCAAACAAAAAGGTTTGTAATGTAGGTATATCTACAGATATGTGTACGGTGAAACCGATTTGAGTTAATGAAATAAAATAAAATATAAGTCTAAAACTAATTACATAATAACTAAACAAAAACATAAGTCATAACATGTCAAATAAATCTGCATGCGTTAGTACTCAAATTCGAACTACAATAGGCCTGATGACAAATTTTGAAATCCCTTTTATTATTGTCGGTACACTTGTATTGGTTCCGAAAAACACAATATTTCAGCTATACTCATAAGATTTAACATAAATAATTGCATTTTATTATAGCTAGTTTAAAACTCGCGCGAAAACGCCTCGCACCACATTTGTGACGTCACCATTTAGTTGGTGGTAGGGTGGTAGACATTGTTTACATACTTACAGTTACGAATTTCCCTTGAATCCGAATAATATTGTTAATTCAGCACCATATATTACGATTAGGGATGTTAAATACATTACAAAAATTTATTACGATAACTCATTTTACACAAAAACTCTCACACGGTTGCAATTTAACATGAATTATTTAGATACATGTAAATTTTGAGTAAAAATCACCGAGCGCCGGTTTTACTTTTTAATTTTTCATTTTTTCTAGTTACGACAGCCAACATGGCAATGATAGTTCCATTCAGCCAAATAATTAAAAAAAATTGTTGGTGAAATATCGTATTATTTAGCATTTTATTTAGATAATAACAAATAGATATCTCCTTTATATCGTGTAATAATATTTTTGGACGTAATAAATGTTTAGTGGCGAAATAACATTTTTTTTGCACCTTCGAACTCTTTGGTGAGAACGTATGGATTTCGGTCAATGAGGTTGTCTATGTTGCTCTAAGAAATATGTTATGGATTGATGACGTCACTGTTTAGAACGCTTCTGATTGGCGTTTCAGTAATAATGGCCGATTGGAGAATTTTTCAGTTTTATTTTATTGAATATATTAATAATCCTTCAGTTTTTACTGAGATTGGTCCATTTTTTAGAATCATAGTAACATATATGTTTCTTTGAAACCATTATTTCCGTGATTCTTTGTTACTTGCATCAGGCCTATTATAACATTCAAACTAAACTATATAAGCACCCGTAGCCTGTAGAGTGTTTAGTTTTTATTTAAGTACCTAGTTTATGGATATTATGATTACAGGGATCAAGGCTGGACATCCAATCAACAAGAGAAGGTTCTGTTTCCCGAGGTCACGCGCAAGGAGGCTGACATCAATTTGGTTTACTGCGCAAAGTATATGATCAACTATGGTTTTTACAAGTTCGGTGTTGAGGTATAATACTTTCAATGTACACTAGAGAAAGATGTAATATAACCCTTGTTAATACCTCGAGTTTTTATAGTTCGTTTTTTTAGCATTAGAAATAAGGTAAACAATCTTGATGTGTCTTTTAATTGAAAACACATTTTAAAAATAAGTTACGGCAAATATGTAACAATTATGAATCTAATACGATCTTTTATATTCTTCTGCTTTCATAAGTAATAGTTATTGATTTTTATAAAGCGTTTTTCAATTAAAAGACATGTCAAGATCGCTTACCTTCTAACAAGTTCTTTCTAATGCTAAAAAAAACGAACTATAGTATAAATCATACAAGTCTTCTTAATGCATATTTCTCTGCGATATGGTTTTCCTTATAAAATTTGCTTACTTGGATTCACATTGACAATGATTTTTGTTTGGCAGGTGACCCTAATATGCTTAATAGGTGTAATAGGATCGCGTATGGACATATACGCAGTACTGTACTCCTTCTGGCTGCTACTGTTGGTGTCCCTAAAGAGACCGAGCCAAGCGCGGGTGTGGACGACTTTCACCGTATTCATCACGATCCTGGTGCCTATACAGTACATGATAGCGGTTGGATTCCTGCCCCAGTTCTGCGTCACGTATCCATGGGGAACGGATACTGTTGTGAGTGCAGATACATTCAAAATTGTTTAACTTTTGATCGCCAAAGACGTCAAATGACTGGCGGAGCTACAGACTAGGGCTCCCGATATCCGTGCTACACGCCAACCCGTGCGTCCGTGTTCTTAGCCCAAGCGGTGCTAAGCGTCCGAACTACACGAACCCGTCAAAGTCCGTGTCCGTGTAGTGCGTTCGGCTCCGGATTTGCGTTCGGCTCCGGATCTAGTTGTTGTTGTTCTGCTTTTTTTTTCGTATTGCTTGTTATTGGTAATGTGTTATTGTTCGTTATAAACTTATCATTCTTTGCTCTTATAAAGAACGCGTCCGATCGTCACTATACGTCGAGAACGGGCCGGACCCTTGTATCCGTGGATCCGGACACACGGGTAACACGGGTACACGGATCTTAATTACACGGACCCTAATTACCCGTTCCGAACGGGTCACAAATCCGGTTTCGTGTAACACGAGAACGAGGCCCTGGAGACGGGTACACGAAACCCGGACGCTACCGCGACCCCTACTACAGACCAATATGAATCATCATGTATATTCCGACAAAGGATCCTTATGAAGCCCTGCACAGGATAGGCGTGGCGTTCAAAGGGTTAAAGTGCGATTTTGGTATCTTATGATATCACAATGGTGATTCACATCGTTGGCTATGTAGAACTTGCCTGTGCCATTGCCTGTAGGCTTAGCACGAGTATGCCGCGATAGTACCTGGCGAGCGGCGAGCGACATAGAGTACCCATGCGAGGTAATGTCGCGGCGCATTCGTGCTAAGCCTCCTGCAATTGTTTTACTTTAGACTAACTGCAAAGTTAATATAAATATATGGTTTTTAGCGTGATCATAATTAAACCTTCTTGTAAGTACGGGTTCTCATTTCTGTGGTTATTTTCAGAGCGACAAAGACCTCCGAACATTCATGTTCCTCCCATACGCTGACAATCCGCCGCACGCCACCAAGCTAGTGTTCGACTTCTTCTTGTTGGTGTTTGCGTCGAGACAACTTCGTGTGTTCAGAATCGAACGCAAGGGCGAGGAGTATCCGGGAGGGTCGAATACCGAGGACATAGGACAGGACTGGGAGACGCCGACCTTTGTCAACCCTGTGCCGGACTTCCTTGGCGTTGTCGGGTATAGTATTATATATGGATAGTTTTTATTCGTTATAGCATCGCGATAACTACATGTGTTCAGAATCGAACGCAAGGGCGAGGAGTATCCGGGAGGGTCGAATACCGAGGACATAGGACGGGACTGGGAGACGCCGACCTTTGTCAACCCTGTGCCGGACTTCCTTGGCGTTGTCGGGTATAGTATTATATATGGATAGTTTTTATTCATCGCGATAACTACATGTGTTCAGAATCGAACGCAGGGGCGAGGAGTATCAGGGCGGGTCGAACAGCGAGGACATAGGGCAGGACTGGGAGACGCCGACCTATGTCAACCCTGTGCCGGACTTCCTTGGCGTTGTCGGGTATAGTAAACATGGATAGTTTTTATTCGTTATAGCATCGTGGTAACTGCATGATGTGTTCAGCCTCGAACGCAGGGGCGAGGAGTATCCGGGTGGGTCGAATAGCGAGGACATAGGATAGGACTGGGAGACGCCGACCTATGTCAACCCTGTGCCGGACTTCCTTTGGAGTTGGCGACTATACAC
Organism: Cydia splendana; assembly: GCF_910591565.1. Taxonomy (NCBI): domain Eukaryota; kingdom Metazoa; phylum Arthropoda; class Insecta; order Lepidoptera; family Tortricidae; genus Cydia; species Cydia splendana. The sequence goes on from NC_085964.1 coordinate 7,125,905, forward strand.
TATTACATACCTATAGTACAAGTTTTATTTGCGTGTGCTCAAACTAAAGGCATATCCGGACGAATCAAAAAACGAGATTACTAAGTAGGTATACATTCAAAACTATCTCGTAGATTTAAATTTAGAATTGGATTTTGTTTCTATTTGCTGACCCCGTATCAAATTGGTGGGAAGGAAGGGAGCTTTAAAAAACGATTACTGCTCATTTTCAAGTACACATAAGTTCTTAAAGCAATACTAAAATTCTAAATGAATAAATATGTTCATATTTGTTTAATTTGTCCACAGCACTAGTGCCACTTTATTTTTATTTTTTTGTAACCAGCACTTGGCTGGACGTGGTAAAGCGCATGGTGTTCCTGGGCATGCTGTGGGTGACTCTGGCCATCATGTTCCTCACGGGCACGAACCGCGTCAACCTGTTCTCCATGGGGTACCTCATCGGCTCGTTCATCTTCCTGTGGCAGGGGACCGACTTCTACTTGAGACCGAAGCAGGCTATTTTACAATGGTGAGCTTAGTGATCATTTGATTGTTTGTTTTGTATTAGCTTTAAGGATAGACAAATGAATAATAATTAGACTGCGTAGGTAGTGCAGAAGATAATTAATTATTTTAAGATACTACTTTGTACACTTCGCTCTTCTATAAAAATGCGAACGCTTCACCAGCGCCTGACCCGGGTATGTCCTTAAACTACGTCCAAGACCACCGGTGGACGGGCAGCAGCGTCCCTCAAATTCGGTGTACTCGACTGCGATCGCCAACCCGCCTGCCAAGCGTGGCGATTATGGCATTCACCCCCCATCATGATGAGCACAATAGAACCACGGCCCCGAGGTTCCGGCGACCCCCGGTGCTCTGGCTATGGTAGCGGTCAGGGCATTAGCGGGGTCAGGGGTGCTAAGAATCTCCGGCAAAGATCCGGCTACCCGCCCCGACGACGACTGGCCCTGGTAACACACAACATACGCACTATGAGGACTGACGAAAAGATCTGCGAGCTGGAAGAGGAACTGAGCAGGTTACACTGGGACATTGTAGGGTTATGCGAAGTCCGTAGAGAGGGGGAGGACACGACAACCCTGAAGTCTGGTAACTTGCTCTACCACCGGGAGGGCGACCAACAGTCCCAAGGTGGTGTCGGGTTTCTCGTTCACAAGTCCCTCGTAAACAACATAATAACCATCGACAGTGTGTCGAGCAGGGTGGTATACCTAATACTCAGAATATCCAAAAGATATTCGCTGAAGGTCATTCAGGTATACGCACCGACCTCGTCACACTCCGATGATGAAGTAGAAGCTATGTATGAGGACGTAAGTAGGGCCATACATACTTCTAAAACCTACTTTACTGTTGTTATGGGGGACTTCAACGCAAAGTTGGGCAAGAGAAGCGGGGATGAGTTGAGAGTGGGGCAATTTGGGTATGGGCAACGGAACCCTAGGGGTCAGAGGCTGGCCGACTTTCTGGAGAGAGAGGAACTCTTCATGATGAACTCTTTCTTCCAGAAGCCGCCTCACAGGAAATGGACCTGGATGAGTCCTGACGGTTCCACGAGAAACGAGATAGACTTCATCATGACCGACAAGAAACGGATATTCAGTGATGTCTCTGTGATCAACAGGGTAAAGACCGGTAGTGATCACCGAATCGTAAGAGGCACACTGAATATCAATATTAAACTTGAAAGGTCCAGCCTGATGAAGTCTACGCTCCGACCTACTCGAGCCTATGTTCAAAACCCCGAAAGCTTTCAACTCGAGCTCTCTAACCGCTTTGCTTGCCTAGAGAACTTGGCTTCAGTGGACGAAATCAACGACGGGCTAGTGGAAACTGTCCACACAGTAGGGTCTAAGTTTTTTAGATCCCGCCGTAAAGATAGACCTCAGAAATTGACCGAGCAAACCTTAAACCTCATGGCTGAACGACGCTCGCTACAGTTGCAGTCTCCCGATGACGCGGAGTCATATAGGCAGCTCAATAGACGTATATCTAAGTCCTTGCGACATGATCTGCGTCTCTTTAATACTAACCGTATTAAAGAGACTATTGAGCGAAACCAAGGCTCCAAAGTGTTCGCAAAGGACAAGTCTATTGGGCAAAGCCAGCTGACAAAGCTGAAACGGGAAGATGGCAGCATAGCGTCGAGCAAAGCGGAGGTTTTAGGTGAGATTGAGAGGTTCTATGGACAGTTATACACTTCGATCGCAAAGCCCGTTGACAGCTTGGTAGGAGATCCAAGAGCCAAGCTGTCCCGACATTATACCGAAGATATCCCGGACATCAGTCTGTACGAGATTAGGATGGCCCTGAAGCAGCTTAAGAACAACAAGGCGCCGGGCAAAGACGGAATCACTTCAGAGCTTCTGAGAGCGGGTGGAACACCGGTACTTAAAGTCCTCCAGAAGCTCTTTAATTCCGTCTTGTCCGAGGGCATAACGCCTGAAACATGGAATAGAGGCGAGGTGGTGCTGTTCTTCAAAAAAGGTGATAACAACCTATTGAAGAACTACAGACCCATCACGCTTCTGAGCCATGTCTATAAGCTGTTTTCAAGGGTCATCACGAACCGTCTCGAACACAGACTTGATGACTTCCAGCCTCCCGAACAAGCCGGTTTCCGAAAAGGCTATAGTACCATAGACCACATCCATACGCTGCGGCAAGTTATACAGAAGACCGAAGAGTATAACTTGCCATTATGCTTAGCGTTTGTGGACTATGAGAAAGCCTTCGATTCGGTGGAAACATGGGCGGTGCTTGAGTCTCTTCAGCGATGCCATATTGACTATCGGTACATCGAAGTGTTGAAGTGTTTGTATAGTAACGCCACCATGTCGGTCCGAGTACAGGAGCAGAGCACGAGGGCGATTCCATTGCGAAGAGGCGTAAGGCAGGGAGACGTTATCTCTCCGAAACTGTTTACTGCCGTAATGGAAGACGCCTTCAAGCTCCTGGAATGGGAAGGACTTGGCATCAACATCAACGGCGAATACATCACTCACCTTCGGTTTGCCGACGATATCGTAGTCATGGCAAAGTCGATGGAGGAACTCAGCATGATGCTCGATGACCTCAACCGAGTTTCACAACGGGTGGGCTTGAAAATGAACATGGACAAGACGAAACTTATGTCAAATGCCAATGTTGTGCCCATCCCAGTCTCTGTTGGGAACTCGGTACTCGAAGTTGTTGACTCGTACATCTACCTAGGACAAGTAGTCCAATTAGGTAGGTCCAACTTCGAGAAAGAGGTCAACCGCCGAATCCAACTCGGTTGGGCAGCGTTCGGGAAACTACGTAATGTCTTTTCGTCCGACATACCTCAGTGCCTCAAGACGAAAGTCTTTAATCAATGTGTGTTACCAGTGATGACTTACGGCTCCGAAACGTGGTCTTTCACTATCGGCCTCATCTCAAAACTTAAAGTCGCTCAACGAGCTATGGAGAGGGCTATGCTCGGAGTTTCTCTACGTGATCGAATCAGAAATGAGGAGATCCGTAGACGAACTAAAGTCACCGACATAGCCCACCGGATTAGCAAGCTGAAGTGGCAATGGGCAGGCCACATTGCACGCAGAGAAGATGGCCGATGGGGTCGAAAAGTGCTCGAGTGGAGACCACGGACTAGCAAGCGCAGCGTAGGACGTCCACCCACAAGATGGACAGACGATCTTGTTAAGGTCGCCGGAAGACGCTGGATGCGGGTCGCTTCCAACCGGCACGTATGGAGGTCCAAGGGGGAGGCCTATGTTCAGCAGTGGACGTCTTATGGCTGAGATGATGATGATGATGATATTAGTTTAATTACTTATAAATCTTATTATTTTACGCCCTTAACCTATAGAAACTTATTTTATAGATTACGTTAATTTGTTAAAACCCGCAGGTGGTCATGGCTCCTCCGCTACAACGTGTCCGTAGTGGCGATAAAGGTGATACTCCAAATCCCGGGTTGCCTGTTCCGCGAGGAAACGCAACTCCACGCCTGTTGGCTGGTGCAACTGCTGGGTATAGGCTGCGTGGACAAATTTGCTGGCACCATTACAAGTTTCATTAAGATGGAAACTTACAACAAGGTATCACATATATTATTTTTCTGTTTCGTATTGTTTAGTAGCCTATCCCTAATGTTATGTAGATCCCCAGTTGCCTGTTCCACGAGACCACGCAACTATATATGTACCTATTAGTTATTTAGAAGAAGAACTGGTAGGCCAGGGGCAAGGCGTACGACTTTAATTTAGGATTAAAAACTAAGCTCGTACCTACGGGATTTACAGAACAACCACCACACTTACTTACTTACCATTATACTTACTTTATCACCATTACACGTTTTAGGATTTTTTGTAAACATCGTGAGGAAACCAGTCTAATTTCAATAAGAAATAGTTTTCCCTGTGAGTTGGAAGATACATGAAAACAATTATACTGGCCTAATCTTGGGGTTAGGTCTAAAATATTACATTATGTATTTCCCATACCGCCTTTAGCGAGGCGAGGACGGAGTCGAAGCCATAATGTGTTCTTATTATTGTTATTCTAGGACACAAAATGCACAGTACCTCAAGAAGACATCGGCCTGGCTTGGGACGGCGTGTGCTTTGCCTTCCTAATATTGCAACGGAGACTCTTCCACAGTTACTACTTCTACAGAGTTATCGATGAGAGCAAAGCTACCACCGTTCTAGCGTCAAGGTAAGCTTTTATAGTTATAAATATTAGCACGTACAGTCACAGTCAGCGGCATAAGTCGATAAAAGGGCGAGGTGTAAAGGCGCGGTCTGCATACTAGTTACACATTCTTACTCTCTTGAGAATAAAGACGTACTCAGATTATTTACTGTAAAAGAGACCAAATTGCCTTGGTTAGATAGTTGTTGGCTTCACCTACGAGTATGCTCAGTCAAGTATATACTACAGTGAGTCAGACATTAATTTTAATTGACATGGCTTGAACCACTGTGTCTTTACAGAGGAGCCGAACTTATTGAAGAGCTGCGTCAAAAACAAATGCACCTCCAAGAGGACCAGGAAATCAGGATATTAGAAAAGATCAAAGTAAAGATGGAGAGAATAAAAGCTAACCAGAAAAAGATCCACGGGGTTATGAACAAGGAGCCGAAACACCATGATCGAGGTAAGATTTATTATTATTTATTAAAAGTATCTTAAAAAAACTCTCCGAATGTTAAAATAAACCGAGAACCTTATTATTAATAATATTAGATACACAAAATTCACGAATCAATATGCAAAATGTCACATATTGTATTAATAATGATGAAACTAAATAAAAAAAAAGTGCATTTTTCTTCTTTCCACAAAATGCGCACTAATCCACTTTCTAAGTACTGCTGGTTTTTAACGGTTTGACAGTATGTATGACAACAAATATGAATAATTTTTGAATGACTTGCAGAAAATATAGCCTAAGTTTTAAAACAATTACATTTTAGGAAAAATGGGTTATCGCAAAAGTTAGGTATTTATGGAGTCTATAATTGAATTCCAAACGCAGCTTATTCCACATGGAATCTACCTACGTAAAATCGAACTGGAATAATTTTTTACGTGTCTTGTTATGGAAACGGTGAATGTTGTTCCATTCAATCCCGCTAACCGTACATAGAAGAGGAGGACTCGGACACGCAGCCGGGCGACACGGAGGCGGTGCCGCTGGTGCGCGGCGATTCGGACTCGCGCGGCTTCCACACGCCCGACAGCCCCGTTTCCCCCCGCGGCTTCCACACCCCTCTCAGCGAGCCTTCCGCGCCTCCGTCGAGAGTCCACACCCCGCCCCCCGTGCCCCGCCCGCTCACGCTTCCCGCCCTGCCTCCTCCTACCAGTTCCCAAGGCGGTCCTCCGTCGCCTTCCTCCGCCTTGATGACCGTATCCCTAGACGCATACTTGGAACCGCGCCGAATTTCCTTCGAATCCCCCCCGTCCTCCGATCTCCTCCCCCGTGCTCAAAGCCCTGAAGAATCCTACCCTGTCTTCTCCCCCCCTCCGATCCGTCGCCGCTATACAGTGGCCAGCCCGAGCCTCCTGCGCACTTCGCTCATATCGCAGTCGAGCCGCGCCGAGCCCAACTCTCATCATACGTGTAACGTTTCTCTATATCAAAGCACCTCTAGTTGCGTATTCGTGTCTCACCTTGTATATAATGTAAAGCATTTTCAGGTCTACGTGTTAATTATATTTTTTCTTTTATTAGGATTAGAAAGTGAGCGTCCTCTATATGAGCGACGGATACACACAAACCGGTTTAAAGGTATATCTGAAACCTTTTTAGCTGGTGTGGAAGGTGATTGTCTCCTTTGCACAAAAAATATCTCATATACTAATTCCCGCACAGTGGTAAACGAGATGTAGCCGTAAGAATCATGAGAATCTGTTCAGTCATCGAATAATTTTCAAGAAGCGCGCTTTAATAACAGCTCCCTGTATCGTCTTTGGTGTTATTTTCGATTTGGACCCCTACAGCCTGTGAGCGACGTAGCTCTGATCATTCCGTGGTGTGTGATTTGTGGTGTTGAGCTGTGCTTTATTCTTGTAGCGCCCGAGAGGCCGTATAAGCAGCCGACCAGCCATCAGAGGGGTAACGTTTAGCCTCCGTCTATCGCGTGTAACCTGTGTTCGCTTCACTAATCTCTAGCTTCTACTGACGGTATTTAGGCAAGTTGGAACTTTTGGCGGGGGCTGTCTTGATTATATGTCAAAACTGGGATTATGATTGGTTTTGTAAATGTTGTAAATATAATAACTAAGACAGAATGCGCCACCCACTAGTTGTTGCTTTGCATGTGTTTATTAGACTGCATGCTCGCATGTGCATGCCACTTATTATCGCGCACTGTGATTGTGTTTTGTTGTTGTCCTGTGTTTGTCTGTGTCACTTTGTGTCTGCAATGTTTATATTTTCATCAGGGACGAATTTATGGGATAGATGACTTTGTAAGAATGATAAAAAGACTAATAACTAAACATCGTTATCGAATAACTAAATAAAATGTATTTCAATAACTTTCAACTCGCCTGGATGCGCCCCTGATGATTTTTTCATTTTTATTAAATGTTTAGTTTAGGCAGATTATACATACCTATTGCAATGCAAATATGAACAAGCTTTTTTATTTTGGTACATCGATGTAGGTATTATTTTACGTTGCATTCGGTATAAGCAATTTTTATTATCCGCCAATGCACCTAAAAATACCTGTGTCGCTTAACTTCAAACTCGGGTAAATCCATTCGACCCTCTCAGCAAATATCTACCCTATTACCTTTTCTTAATACCATAATCGCATAATCTGACAGATGGATTTACCCGAGTTCGAAGTTAAGCGACTCACCTATTCTTTATAATCAAACGATATTTCGCTTTCTTTTGGTTTAACATTTGAATTAAAGTAGTCTAAAACAACCAATTGAATTACATTACCTAACAATACAATGGGAGCTTTCGGAAATTTCTACTTTATTATTTCACAATACTAATCTGTATTTTTTATATAGCCGTTCGGTCGGGAGACTACTACATGTTCGACGACTTCGATGACACCGAGGTTGCTCTCAAGGAGGAAGAGGAAGAGTCAGACGAGGACGCGCCCAAGGAAATGGGCCTGGGCAAGGTACGTGACTTGTAATAACTTTTGAGCTGAGAGGCCGACCACATAAGCTACAAAAAATAGTACATAGTACTAGCATATTGAAGCTACTAACATTAGAAATTAATGGCTCAGCTATGCTACATGCAGCAAACACTTCGAAATGAGCTTTCGCTAAGATTTTGATAGCAGGCTGAATCTATGCTAGTAAATATATAGATAATAAGATATGCTATTAGTCGGGTTCAGATCGGGCGAGGCCGCCATGTGAGGCAAATTCTCGGTCATACTGGCCGCACCACCCGCTTGGTCTTGCTCAATGGTTTAGACTTTTCTTACCACTGATGCAGCCTCGCATGACAAAAGTCTCGCAGTAAACGCTTGAGGTGATTCTCCGGGGCCGATCGCTTCCTGTGAACCTGTCTATTGCCATTAGCGATTTGCAAGAATAGTTAAATAGGTGGAGTCATTTGGGTATTTAAATTGTGTATGTATTGTGTGGTGATATGGTTATAAAGGAGCATGCTTTTTCAGCCTGGGTGGAATTCTACAATCCATAGATAAGTTTCCATGGAATGGTTGATATCAGCATGTCAAAATTCTCTAGAAAGTAATTGTTTTAGAAACATTTTGATTATTTGATTGGTCCCTGTATGTTTTATTGGGTATCTGACCAGATTATATTTGCCTATATGCTGCTTGTGTTAACTAACCTACATATTTTTGTGTTAACTTTTGCACATACATGTCTGTTTTCACTATTTTTTACATTGGTGGTTCAAAGTATCGCTATATTCGATGTACTGTCATCGGGTCGCGAAAAGTAACTACTTCTGCATTGAAGCAGGCAGGAGTTAATATCGCACTTTTTGTGTATCGGTACCTACCTATTCAGAAAGGCAGCGGGCAAAAGATAGGATATTTTTCAAAATTTAACGTTTGAATTATTTTCATAATTTTGCTTGCCCGCTACCGTACGCTCGCGCAGCTACTGTCGACGGCGATCAAGACGGACTTGAAGCAGGCGGTGCGTCGCGCCTCCATGCCGACCGTGCGCTCGCGGCGCCGCCTCTCCGCCGGGAGCATTCCTCACTCTTACCCGCACGAGGTAAACAATATAACATGTACGCTCGCCCACTGCTGGCGGCATCAAGACGGACTTGAAGCAGGCACCTCTCTCGTGACGGGAGCATATTTCCTCACTCTTACCCGTATGAGGTATACATACCGCTATACGCTCGGCTACTTCCAATGGCGAGTCGCATTTCTCGCTCCTTAATCTCAATCTCAATAATCATACCTGTTGTACGCTCGCCCAGCCGACTGTAGACGGCATCAAGACGGACTAGAAGCTGGCACTCCTCGCTGAGAGCATTACGAGTCTCTTGGTCATTTGACAAATCAACAAAATTATTTCAATTTAGGGTTTAAGAACAATTAAAAAAAACAAGTTTACTAACAAATGTCACATGTTGATGAATATGATACCCTTATTGTATGTATATGGCGTGTATTGTATGGTATGTATTGCACTTTATGTTATACCTGTAAGCACGTGTGTTGTTAAATTCTACGATTCCCCGCATATGCTTAGATGCTTTGTGCTTCATCTTCATCGGATGCGAAAAGTAAGTAGAATTAAGGGTAATGCTTAAATGGGTACCTATTTGTTACTTGCGCATGTTGGATGTTGGTTGGGTTTAGACTATTTTGATGCATCATGTCTACAAATATAGTAAGTATATTGTGATTATTTTAATTAAGCTAGGGCATGCTGTAGTTATTATCCAGATCTAAGAGAAGAGAAGATATAAGAGCTGTTTCCCACTGACATCCAGTTTTTTTCGGGTACGGTTTTTTGCAAGATTCCGTTTTAGTAGTATAGGTGCTAATATAGTAACTTTCACACGAGGATTCTGCATGCATACTACAGAAAACTGGATCTTGCAATTTTTTGCACCGTACCCGCAAAAAACTGGACGTCAGTGGGAAACAGCTCTAATTATACATTTTTCAGTTTTAAACCTATTTGTTTGAAAAAAAAATCTGTTTATAATTTAGAAGCCGAAATGTACAAACAATTGCCATATACCTAACTATGCTAATCCCATATACTATACTCAGGTGCGACGGCAGCCAAGTGTTGCACAGAAGAGCGACCTAACGGACCAAGAACGCGAAGGTGATGGTGACGCAGTTTCAGAGCTAGACGATTTCGCACCGGAGCCTGGTATGCTTTTCCTTACTATCACTAAAAAGACTTACTTAGAATTCATTCAACACTGCCAGTGTCATATTCGAGCGAATTCGCTCGAAAGATTTTTTTAGTGGAGCCTTTGTGGCCCTATATCAGAGCAACGGATAGATCCACAGAATTAGTACATTGTAGGTGAGGACGGAAAACCGCTAAAAGATGGACGAGTGCGTTTGAGGGCCGACACGTTAGTGGAGGCCCTCAAATAATACGAGTCCATCTTTAACGTTTCCGGCCGAGGCATTACATAGTGCTTTTCACGACTACTGCGAGGAAATAAGAAAACATTTGCATAACTATAAGTACTAGCCCGCGATTTCTCTGGTAGCAAATTACTAGCCACTGCCTGTGCTGTCTCTTGAATTACGGTAGGCGTCAGCGTAAGAATATCATTTTCTTCACTAGAAGACCTCATTTTTATAGCGAGCGTAGCGTGTTTCTTGGATTTTTTAGTGAAACACAATTTACACTAGGTATCCAATTCAGTAAATATTTTCAGATCCCGCCTTTTTTACTTTTTTTATCCCTTTTAAGAGGCGTTTTTCTGTTATTTGCTTCAAACCGACTCTAAACTTATAAGAAGCGTTTTTGCTAAAAAAAAAACACAAACAGCTACAAAAGTAAAAAGCGTCTTAAACGTGAACTGAATGGATAATTGATTAAAAAAAATTAACTAAATGGTTTTGACATTTCTTTTTTTTTTATCAGAAATTGTTCCTATTAATAACCTAATTTTATTTTTGGAGGAAAAAGTTGCGCTAAAAAGACTTTTATTGATTTTTTTGTTTTAAATGATACTCATTGCTGTAGCGAACCGTCACCAATGACAGATGATGATAACAATGAAACATTGTAGTAGTGGTGGTTCAGGTGCTACAGCTATTGCCTACTTTCCAGCTTGGTTTTAGAACATCTATTGCCACATTTCCGAACAGTGGCGTGAAAAAATAATAGTACTACTTACCGTACAGAAAGGACACTTCCTACAACCCGAAGTTTGACAGCGGTTCAGGGTCGAATCATGCTATCCCTTTCTAATATGTGGCACTATCCCTTTCGGCTATTTACGGTTGTCAAAATTCAAGTGATTATCTTATCTGTGGTCGTGCACGCAAAAGGAAGTCAAGTGGTGCCAACCCTAATAATTGCTCGGAGCAATGCTGAAGCGAACGGAGCCGAGTTCGACCGAAGTGAGGAGTCTCCCCACTGAAGATCTACAACTATTGTGTTATAGCGCTGAAAATAGGTGCAACCTACGCCTTTGTCTGCGATATTTTTTTGTGAAATGCTTAATTAAACTATTGAAGTTGCCAACTTTCAATTTTTGTAGAGAAAGAAACGATAGTGGACAAATGCCGGCGCTACTGCAACACAGCGTGGGTGTTCATCTCCAGTTTCCTCGTAACTGCGACGCGGTATATCATGCGGTACTCAAGGGACTACCGCTACGTCTCACGAGCTCTGTCCATGGAGAAAAAGATACTCAAGGTAATGTTTCCTGACACAACATTCTTTCGGTGACGATCACTTTTGTGTCTGTCCGTCTATCACAGGAAGTATTATTTAACCACGTGGAAATTACATGTTTTTGCGGCCAAAAATATCACACCTTATTTTACCATAAAAATATAGGATGTGTACCGATATATTTGGCCCTCACTATCAATGTTGCTAATCAAGTGACGAGTATAAAACTATTACATAAGATTAATATCGATCGTGTACGATTTTCAGGAAAAAGAAGGCTTTGGCATCGGACTTCGAGAGGGATCGCAGATGATCTGGGAACCCCTTCCGGAGACCCTGGCACATCCGTGAGTACATTTCTTTTTCATTGCATTGGCACGTTTTTAAAAATTTATAGATTCTAGCTGTTTTGTACGTGTTGATTCCTAGTCATGTACCATTTTTTTAATGTCACGTAATTCTAGAGACTGAACTGTTTTGAAATTTAAAATTTATGAATTTCAAAACAGTTTATTCATTATGCTGTAGTAACTAACAGGTAGAGTATGTCATCAAATTGAATTTAAGCTTAAGTACTGCTCGAGCTTTAGTGCATGTGTAAATGATTACTACTATATTAACTCGAATGAAGTTAGACTTAGATAGTTTTTAGAGTAGATAATTATAGTTAGTGAAATTTAGTGAGTAGTGTCTTGTTTTTGCATGCTGCCTAGTGTGCACTTGGAACCGGAAACTTATGATAACAATCTACTCGCCCCGGATGTGGAAATGGGGTTTGTACATCATATTTTTGTATTTGTTCAATGTACTAATATATAATTATTAACCGATTGTGCTAATTTATAAAATAATTGTAACTATAGTCTACATTTGTAAAATAAATAGTTGCTTAAATTCATAGAGATATTAGCGTAAAAAGATGAAATTGTAAATCCTTATATCCTTAGTTATATTTTTAAGATAAAAGTGACATTTTATAGCGCATTTGTGTGGCGCTCAGAATTGTATGTAATGTTATTGCAAAACATCTTATTTATTTACATTTTCTTTTGAAAGAGAAGGTCTGTTTAAGCATATAAGTTGATAAAATCGAATCAAACATTGCTACCTGGTAGCAAACAAGTACAAGTGGCGGGGTGTTCACAGCCGTAAGTTAAGCGATATAAGCGTGCCGGAGATCCGTATCCTGGCGCCGAGCATGGAGCGCGGGCTGGACGCGACGCCGCCGTCGCGGCGCGCCTCGCCGCCGCTCTCTGGCACCGACAGCGACGGCGACGATACCTCCGAACATGAGAGCGCGTTTAGCTTGCAGAGTACAGAGAGGTGTAGTGTCTACTGGGTTGGAATTCGTGCTGTGACTGACTTGATAAACCTGTTCTGCATTTTTAGCGAAATGATACTTGAGAGAGACGTTAATTTGCTACTGAAGCTACGGATTTACTGATTTCCTCGTCGCTCTGGATTTTTTTTCTTGATTTTGATGCTCCACAGGGAGGTCTTCATATAAGACAATAAGCGAACGCTGTGATATAACCACCGTATAATCTCTAATACATATGTTACGATAAATAAATTGCCGGTAAACTGATGTAAAAGATCCATAACGTATTCTGAAATGAAGGGCTGTATGGTTTACCCTTAAAAGACGAGTCAATAATTTTTGACAAATTTGTATGTAACGTAATACCCAAAAAAGTCACAGCGCGAGTTCGTTCAACTATTATACGTGTCGTTGTATGCGATGGGCTTGGCTATGTATTGAATTTTCCATATTATATTCTACTCGTCGTATTTCCTACCACTATTATTATTTATTATATATACTCACAACGTGTCGCTGCTTTCGTCGTTTACCTACTATGTTTCTAGGTAATATAAACAGGTAAGTTTCCAAATATGTCAAAGCTAAACTATACCTACACGTTAACACCAAACTACACTTCAAACCAATTCTACCATTAAAACGCTGCTATATACTTACAAATTAACACTTTTTAAACCTACTTTTTCCACCTATCACACTCTACTCAACACCAGTGGCATGGCGTCAAAATGCGTCAGTTGGGTTTGCTTTTTTTCTATTACTTAGTTTTCCTCCTACACTGTTATGGGTCGATTGAGCGAATAAACCTAATGTTCTACTGTTTATTTTCACAACCAAGTATGCCGACGATTGTTCTGTACAGCGATCGGTTACTCTCTGCTGGACTTCGCTGTGTCATACGTGACGCCAACGGAAGATATCAGTGACATCAGCATAAGAGGAAATCAGGCCTGAAGCTCTTGGATAAGACTTGTTCAAGTGGTTTCAAATAAGCAAACCAGCTGACGCTTAGCTACTGTTCTACGCACTGTTAAATAGTTATTTGTTTTACAAGGGGGCAAAGTTGTTGTTTAACCGCTCGTGCTAATATTGATACCCGAGCAAGCGAAAGATCACAAAGTTGAACCACGAGCGTAGCGAGTGGTTCGAAAATGGAATCTTGAGCGTTGCGAGGGTTTCAAAGCACGAGGGTTAAACAAAATTTGGCTCCGAGTGAAACACAACATTTTTCACCACACCAACCCGAAGCAAATATTAAATGTAAAATATCAAACAAAATCAAATCCAAATGAATGTTTTTCAATATTTATCATCCAAAATCATCATTCAAAAGTCAATTCTACCAGCAAACATAAGAAAACAACTCAAAATTTGCATTTGATTACTTTGTCTCACATGTGAATAAAATGCAACTTTGCTATCAGTTTTTGAAGTGCAAAGTAAGCCTTTCCGAGCTGGTGTGGTGAAAAACTAGTTGTATAATGGTTGTACATATTGCAGCAAGGACCTGACGATACTGGAAGAGCAAGAAGACTCGATGTTCAAGCAGGGCCGCTCGCCGTTCCTGCATCTCACGTACGCCCTGTGGTTCGCCGTCTTGGCGCACACCGACATTGTTTGCTACATCATGGTTTTCATAAACCAGGTTAGTTATTATCAGGTCATGGTAGTCTACTTTTGCGTATGCTTTTCCAAGTTGGACCACAAACTGCATGAAATATTGGGACAGTTCTCGCCTTTACAGGTCACATACACTCAGCAGCAGAAGTTGCTAAGCTAAAATGATCTTGACGTGCCTTTATTCTTAAGAGAATAAGAGCATGTCAAGGTAATTTTGAACACCTCGCCCGCTTAGCCACTTCTGCTGCTGACTGTACACTATTTGTTACGACGCCTCAAAACCTCCTCACACCTTATAGTCCACGCATCCCACAAACACGATATCTGATCAGCAGAAATTACCAGTCTGTTTTTGGCTGTCTCATTTCGAGTTGATGAAGATTAAAGCAAAAAAAAAGTAGCATTTTATTGTTTGTTACAGATTCAGTCGGCGACAATTTTATCGATACCTTTGCCGTTGATGGTGTTTCTGTGGGGCACCCTCACCATACCTCGACCGACCAAGACGTTTTGGGTTACTCTCATTGCATATACGGAGGTAAAATACCACTATAATTTGTTGTTATCTTTAATATTCGTTAATTTTGAAACATTTTTGTGGCAGCATAGCTTTACCATATAAATCCATTTACACAAGGAAAATAGTTCATAAAGATCCATTTAAACGCTTACCTCTCAATATGCGTTCAGTCCTAAAAACACGGTAAACGTAAGTTCCAGCCCTAAAACCAATGTGATTCCCAGGTAATCGTCCTCATCAAGAGTATGTTCCAATTCGAAATCCTACCGTGGAACCAGAAGGTTTACCCCGTCAACATGCCGTTTACTGCCCCACGCATCATTGGCATCGAACGAAAAGGCAATTATGCCCTCTACGACTTGCTGTTGCTACTCATTATATTCTTACACAGGCGAGTAACTTACTGTTCTATATTCTATATAGAAACCATACGGTGTACAAATTATGTTGCTGAACCTGTAGGTGTAAAATAAAATGTATAATTTTGTCCTAAAACTTGAACCTTCTTCTTTGCTTCTACAAACTTGTTGGCCCGCGGACCACAGCGATGCCTCTATTTCCTTTTCGATAGCCGGATGGTATCGAATTCGGTTCTTTTCGCGGGTCTT
Source organism: Cydia splendana (assembly GCF_910591565.1). Lineage (NCBI taxonomy): Eukaryota > Metazoa > Arthropoda > Insecta > Lepidoptera > Tortricidae > Cydia > Cydia splendana. Next base: position 7,141,317 of record NC_085964.1, read on the forward strand.
AGTTTTGGACTCCTGATGTTCTAGACTAACAACCTTGCTAAAATATATGACATAAATTTCAGTTTACCAACAACAATGTAGCGTATTATTGTCTTTCGATACGTATTTATAGCCCTGAAGCTAATCAGCATTATTCCCTCTAGGTTCATGTTGAAATCCCTTGGTCTGTGGAAGGAATCGAGCCCTGAAATCGACCTCCGCGAGGACACGGAGTACCCGCTCACATCCGAAGACACGCAAATGATTGTAGAAGGCAAATCGGAAGACGTCGGCAAGAAATACGTGCAGTTGCACGATCAATCCGGCCCGTGAGTATTGTTATTACACAATCTACTGATGAATAGGCATAGTGTCTGGCCAGCTAATCCGGTCAACCATTTCTTTACTAAGCGCAACAGGGATATGACAGGCTTTCTGTTACAACGATTGGGCGACCAAACACTATCAATATTATAAAGACTATGCTTATCCTATCCTAATTCAAGACCAATGATAATGAATAAACTGCTACCAACTTAAATTATCCCTCCCAAATTTCCATAAACCTTTCCCAAAAATCTTTACTCTATGGTTTGGCTATGGTACTCAATTTTCTTTCGTGCAATTATAGAGAAAGTTTATGTGAAGGTTGACCCGCCAAAAATATTACATCGCCCGCCATTAAGGGACTTCAGAAGCTCTTATAATGGTGCACTACTACCAACTTACTTATGTCGTTATCTGTGCTAGCTACTACTACTTAGTGTCGTAACTAATGTTTGTTATACCATTGTGCGGCGCGTCGAAAGGGTGACATGATTTTCCGATCCTACCACACACAACAGAGGGTACATAGTATTATGTCGACTTAGATAGTCGTCACTGGCTGGTGAATCGGCTGCGGCACGTGGAGGCCGCGCTGCAGGCGGCCGCGGTCGAGCTGCGCGCGCCGCGCACCGACCCGCGCGTCATCCGCCTCGCCTGGCTGCGGCTGTACCCGCACCATAGCCAACTCAGCGAGTAACTGTTATTTCCACTACAACTCGTATACGTATACAACTAGCTTAGCGAGATTGTGTAATGTTTCTATGTAGTTCAGTATAAATAGAGAAGTAGTTGTAAGAATTAGAGCGCTATCGAAAAGGACCTATACCTACTTGAATATATATAGCACAATGAAGTAGCCATACATACGACAGACGTGGCTAGACGATATAGTAGAGAAAGTGTACTCTGTGCTTAGATAGTTTGAATAATAATTACACCATAGTTACTTAGCTAATTTAAATAGTATAAAATCAAAATTTGTAACGGTACTTATAATATAAAGTTCATGTGAGTGATAATTTAGGCTACAAATTCTGAAATTCTTCCTGTGTATTCCCATATTCCCATATTTTTCCTATCCCCCAGACCCGAACCTGTCATTGGTATAATACTATACATATTTGCTGTGAAATTATAAATTTTCCTCGCTTAAAGGAAAAAAATACGACTTACACATATGTAGATTAGATTACTTTCTTCTTCTTTCCAAGTTCTTGAATTCTTTACGTATATCATCATCATCATATCAGCCTTTTATCGCCCACCGCTGAGCATAGGCCTAGTAGGTACGCCACTTATCCCGGTCCTTATATGCCAGCAATTTTCAGCAATGGATTTATATGGTAAAACTCAGGTGATAGCGATTTCTTGTCACTGTCATGTTTCAGCCTTGACGAGGCAGCGGAGAGACAGAGCCAGAGGACCGGCTCGAGGAACGATCCCGAGGACGATCAAGAAAGGGAGCAAATGTACCAGGAGCAGGAGGCCGGGCCGTCCAGGCCGCCCGAGGACGGCGACGACCATTACAAGTGTGTATACTATATTCCCTTTAATATATATTATATCATTTGGTTTGGTGTGTTTATTCCATTCTAAAACTAAATGATTCTGAGAGTGGGCAAAAATGTTCCGGAAAACGCCAATTTTTCCTGTGGACAATATAGATTTTGTATTTTTTACTATGGGTTTTATTGCACAGCTATTAAGAAGTACGTTTGAACAAGGCTAATTGGTTCCAGCTCGAAAATTAGGATCTAAACTCCATTTATTTTATGATGTCCACAGGAAAAGTTTTAGTGAAGAAATTTTATATAATAGGTAACTAATAACTCCAACATTGTATACTTTGTTACAGAGTAAATGACGATGAGGAGCCAATAATCGCCGTAACGACGACGCTCGGCGACAAATATCAACATTACCCTGAACTCATGTGGCTGTCGTAAGTGTTTCTGTCTGTTCTATCTAGTGTTCAACAATGTTCAACAAACAGTACAGTGCTAGTGAAGAAAGTGCAATAAAACGAGCGCAGGAAATGGACCTAAATACTTTATTTGCTGACCGGGTTTCTTCAACATGTTGTTGTTGGTGGACAATTCAACTTAAATATCTACTAGGGTTATTTCAGTTATACCCTAAACTGTTATTAATGATAACTGATAACCTTAATTGGGTACTATCCTGCCTGCCAGCTTGCCAATTCCGACCGCAAATTTGTGGCGTTCCATGCGCAAAGGGTTCTAATGCTCCATGTCCACCCTTCTCCGCTGGAAAGACACATTATATATAATCCGACCCGCGCTAATGAACAGGAGGCCTGAAATATGTTATTGTTATCGTTGCGTAATGCATCGCAGCCATAACATGTTCTGTCAGTTTTTAGTTTTATGATATATTTTTAGAGCTACGTAGGATATACAAAACTGTTCACTCTTATGTTGGGTTATTACCGGGTCGATGATGAAAACTAATACTTGTACCAATATTTTAACTTTATTCATTTGTTATAAACATAATAACAATCAATTTACAATCAAATATTCAAGACGTCTTCACTCTAACTTGTCCGTACTCGAACTGGCCACTTGTCACTGGTATACCCCCTTTTTATTACAATTCAACATGGCGGGAACCAGTGACAAGTATGAGTCAATTGATACTCTTTTATAAATTATTCATAAACAAAAGTAAGAATGATCAAAATATAAGCTATTAATAAATAATGATCCTTACAGCTCGGCCATCCTGTTCGAGGCGAGACCCTTCGCCAAACCTTAATATAAAATAGTTAAAAATAATGATAAAAATAAAGACAAATTTATGAAAATAATGAATCAAAATGTATACATTAAAACAAACCAAGATTCACTGATCCAATATTACTATGTGAATGATATTTATGCACATAATATGCATATTAAATAATAATAAGTAACAAGAGAAAATAAAATTACAAACACGTAATACTCATGTGCACTCATGATTGCACGATATATACTATTAATAAGATTATAATTATAATGTGTATTATTGTTAATTATTAGGCATTAATAAAATGATAATTAATGATAATTAGGAAATAGGTGGCCGATACCAGAACATAATATTATTAATCGTTCAAATTATGGTTTTCGAAGAATTTTCACAAGTCTGTTATCAAGGTTATAGAAACTATATGTCATCATAGAAACGAATAAATTTAATTAGTTCGGCCTGCAGAAATATAACAATATATTAAACAATAAAAAAAATCATACGATAAGCGTAATAGACGGTACACTATGTTTCATTATGTAATAGTAAGATTACGCAATCTAGCATTATTAAGTTTTCTTTAACACTTGTTAAATTTCAATAATTATGATCAAGAAATATAATATAATATACGTACACAACACCATTCACTTTCGCACGTAAATATTCAAACCGCTATACATGGATCACTTCCCCAACAGAAGATAGTTGCGTCACCGCGGGTTGCGCCGTCTGCCTAACCGACGCCACGTTCTCATTAACTGCAATGGTGCCACCGACCACGCAAGCTCTGCCCACTGCGATAGTGCCGTCGACACATCTGAAGCTGTCCTCGATGATGATGCCGCCAACCACGCTGATGCTGCGCAACACGGGGCACCGGATCTCGTGCCGCTACTAGCCGCAGCTTCGCGTGCCATGATGCCAGCATTCGAAGACTCTGCGGTGTAGTCAACGATCGTACTTCTGCGTAGAAGCACCTTAGTTCTGCTAAGGAACAGGAATGTCATCACCCTGGCCATCTCACCTAGGCACTCCTGGGTCGGAAGTGATTCCACACCCCGACCCTCTCACCTGGGCACTCCTGGGTGGTAATGGAATACCAAACCCTGGCCCTTTCACCTGGACGCTCCTGGGTCGTTCTGAAACTTTCAAGACTTTCTTTAGATATATGAAATTAAAACTTCCTTTTTTAAATTATTATTGAATACTCGTGGTTTTATTTCATTGATTTATTTAATCATTAATCTTTATAGTTATATGGATTTAAGCATGTTATGAATTTATTGTTTCACGTTTCAATTATTTTAGTACATAAACGACATGGCTACCAAATTGTACCTAATTTGTATTAATTATTATAATATTTGTAAATAAAATAGTCCACAATTCACTATATCATGTATTGCGCAATAGGGTTTAATAATGAAAATAGGGCATAAGTGTCACATCTCTATAAAGAATGCATGGTTCTGATTTTATATCTTCGGGCCCAGCCCGTAGTTGACATGAATGCAATCATAAAAGTGACAAATTATGTATTTTTTGTTTGGGCTACTGATTATCTGATGATATAATATGTTGATTTAAATTAACACAAACTTTTGATATTACTTCGAACGTTACCTGTTGCCAACGATTTTATTGTATTAAGATATCTTATTGTAGAGGTAGTTCTATTAACCTGCTATTATCAACAGTCAAAGTTTTATATTTTAATATGAATGCGACCGACTAATCCTCATTCGAACCGCTTACACGCCTTAGGTCATAAATATAGCCATTAAAGATCCATCAAGTAGGTATAAGAACATAAACTAAGTAACCGTTAGGTTTTATAAATTTGAATGAACGAATGAATAATTTTATTACAGAACTTTGTAACTTCATTACAAGAACAAATTCCTCATCACATAAAATGGATTTAAACATCAGACATAAACTAGTTAATTAATTATTCCACATGAATGATGAACATCTACATTGCGATTTATTTTTAAAAGTATTTGGTCATTATAACAATACTCTTAGCGAATCTAGATCGAATAATATTCATGTTACAAAGTGACTAAGAAATACCATGTTTGTTTTTTTTTCAACAGGTTTTATCTGAACCAACAAGTTTATTATTGTAGTTGAGTTTGAATACCAAATATTTAATTTCCAGCTATAGTCGTGATTTTTTTTTATTTTTCAGAAACTAAAGTCTAATAGGTATTACGGTGCATTTGTTATCCTAATTCCTTATTCGGACATATCTAAAGAATTAATGATAATACTAATTAAATCAGATTCGACAATTAATGCATGTAATTATACTAATTATGTATGTATGCTTGGAGTATGTTTATTATTAAAATTATTCTGGTTGTACGAAAATAAGACTTATTTATAATACTATTTTACTAGATCGAGATATTCGTACATAATTAATGTGAGACAAATTAAGAACCGTTTTCTGAAGCCTCATTAAATAAAAACTATATATTTAATTTTTGTAACTTTATAACTTGTATTGAAATTGACATTCAAATAAATGGGACTTTCTTATGAATTATCGATTATCGAACACGGTATTAGAATACATATAAAAATATGTAAATTCACATATGCATAATAATCATGTTTAATTGTCAAGTAATATTGAACAGTTTGACAGTATATTAAAAGCGAAGCACCTTATCAATTATTATTTGATATATAAAAGTTCATAATGATGTTGTACTATGGTGGTTTAAATAATGGAAGAAATGAGTTCCCGTGTAAATTTAAAAGCTTTACTTATGAATTAAACATAACAACATTTATTTCTTTTGCAGAGAATTTACCGTATATTCCTCAGTAATAACCATTGGTTTTATATATATTTTACATTATGAATGTCTAATCTCTATGGCTCACGCGCCCAGCCAAGTTCAAGTTGAACATTAAGAAAACGGGCATCATTAATCTACTCGTATATCGATTTCCATTACATGTAATTTTATATTTACGAACGAGCGATAATCGTTGTTTCCTTTATTAATCAAGTGTCGTTATCTATTTCCTTCGTCTCTTTTTTTTTGTAAATATAAAAGTATTATTACAATCTTAGGATTTTAGCAACTCGTGTATAACACACATAATATGATATTTCATACCGTTTTAATCTAAACTGCACTCAGATGAGAACTCAACATATTAGTAATAGACGTGTAGAAATTTTATTAATTTTTCTTTGCTTATTATTACTGTTTATTATGTTTTTATGATTAAATTATACTGATATATGGTTGACTAATTATTTTAAATTGTTGTAAATATATTTATGAAAGTTGGAATAAAAGTGTAGCGCATTCATCCACGCGCGTCAAGTCTCACACGTTCATCCACGTGCGTTTAAGTCTCGCACGTTCATCCACGCGCATTAAAGTCTCACACGTCCATCCACGTGCGTTGTATATTGTGTATACCTACACAAACACATCGATTCCACAAGATTAACATGGCGCTTCTTATCTACTGATACTAGTGTCTGCACATACGTCATCGACTCTTTATATGAAAACCACTCAACGTATAGCTCTGACTCTATACATATGGCTCTACATATGGCTCTACATATGGCTCTACATATGACTCTACATATGACTCTACATATGACTCTACATATGACTCTACATATGACTCTACATATGACTCTACATATGACTCTACATATGACTCTACATATGACTCTACATATGACTCTACATATGACTCTACATATGACTCTACATATGACTCTACATATGACTCTACATATGACTCTACATATGACTCTACATATGACTCTACATATGACTCTACATATGACTCTACATATGACTCTACATATGACTCTACATATGACTCTACATATGACTCTACATATGACTCTACATATGACTCTACATATGACTCTACATATGACTCTACATATGACTCTACATATGACTCTACATATGACTCTACATATGACTCTACATATGACTCTACATATGACTCTACATATGACTCTGCATATGACTCTACATATGACTCTACATATGACTCTGCATATGACTCTGCATATGACTCTGCATATGACTCTGCATATGACTCTGCATATGACTCTGCATATGACTCTGCATATGACTCTGCATATGACTCTGCATATGACTCTACATATGACTCTACATATGACTCTACATATGACTCTACATATGACTCTACATATGACTCTACATATGACTCTACATATGACTCTACATATGACTCTACATATGACTCTACATATGACTCTACATATGACTCTACATATGACTCTACATATGACTCTACATATGACTCTACATATGACTCTACATATGACTCTACATATGACTCTACATATTACGCATAAGCGTAGTTTTAAGTTACAACTTTTCAGTACTACACGCAACTTCAAAGATTAAGGTCCTTTGTTTTTCATTTAGGTACCTAAGTATGATTTGAATTTACTACTATTACAGAAAAACAAAAATAATAAAGATGTAGCAAACGATACTGTCCTGTCAGATAAAACACAGGAGATTATTAGTGGTTTGCAAGACTTAACGTCATTCAAAATATTCACATCCTATAAATAAAGGGGTAAATGAGTTTCTAAATGTTTAAAGTATGCGTAGCTCGCAATCAAATATTATATCAAATAGTTAAGCATATCGATGTCCCATCGACCTCGCATTTCTCCATGATCATCATGGTAACACACATACATTTATATACATTGATTAAGTACTCGTGCCAAAATTACTGGCCCTTACAAGGTTGTTATGATAAAAAACTGATTACATTAAGACTTGATGACATACAGTCATACAGTCTAAACAAAAGGTGACAGGTTATTAAATTGAATCCATTGAGATGCAAGTTCACGATATCTAGTATGTGTAAATTGACACAAAAAATACTTAATGCTCAGCGCACAAAGTTACGAGTTACGTATGTTGAGGAGTGTGCAATAGAAAAACAATAGAAAAATATTACATAAGTACATTCGTTAACGAGTTACTACTCGTGTATTCAACAAACGACATACGCTCCATAACATGGAGATTTAATATAGATGTATGTTCATACCAGAGTTGGGCAAAATTAGTTAAATTAAATAAAATGAGAATGGTAACGTTAGTTTTAATAACGGCAACTTATTTTGTCAATTTATCATGAGTTTACCAATTAGCTTGAATTCGACATGACACACTTATGAATTTATCATCGACATGGTTTTGGAAGTATTTTAATTATTCGAGCAGATGGTTATCATGGTTATTCAAAGTAACGTTTTAGTTGATAAAGTTAGAATAAGGTTCGTTTTACGACCGCTACTTCCTTTATTCCTTATGAAATCATTTGACTGAGCTTTATTTTAGTTTAATCACAGATCGCAATTATAAGTGCCCAACTCTGATTCATACTATTAATACGTTTAATATCCGATATGTCATAAAGGTGTTGTATTTCCATACAAGAAGGGAAAATAATTATAACTACGTGTTCTAGTAGTTTAGCTTCATCGAGGCTTTCATAAGTAATGCTGCGTTGGGCAGCGTCGCTGAATGAAAACCGATATCGGTATAAAAGCACTAGGTTAAAAAAAACCATGTTAATAGCTAATAGCACTAGGTACACAAGTTACATAACGTAACCCTGCATTATGGTTTCCAATTTGGACTTAGATCGTCACGTTATTTTCTTTTAAATAATGTATCGTCTTGTCGGTCTTGTGCGCATGGAATCGCAATATTATGTATAAACTTACATAGTGACCAGAATGATTTTAAAGTGAAGTTCCGAAAGGTCTTATATTATAATGCCCAACATTTTAATAAAAGCAATATCTTAGATGCATTCGTAACAATATTACGTTATACACTGACGCCAATCGCGTTTAAAAACTTCATACTAGAGGCATTGCTAATACAAACTCAACAGGGGTTTACTTCAGAGGTATTCAATTGGCAAGATTTAATTTTTAGTTTACTCATCGGTGTCACGGTTACAAAGCCAGTGTATTCATACAATTTTAGTACCGCAAACTGACCTCAAAAGGTGCAACAGATCGTAAATCTTAATGTACATAAAACAATATCCTACTGTAGTTTGCTACTACAGTTGTACTATGCTATTTTGCTACGCAACAAAACTAAATAATGAGTCCTTAGCCTGAGTTTGAAATAATCGATGTGGTACACCATCATACAATCGAGTTTGATAATATAGAAACATTATAATGACATTCGATCTAATTTTCACTGACTCATATGTAATATTCAAAAACGCTTAAATGACAACTGTAGATTTTAAATTTAATATTTTTATTATAAGTGAGACTACCTGGCATCCGTTCGTACGTTCTTTCTACACATACATATACCAAAATTGGGCAAATCATCATCATGATCGTTAATAATATATACAGTATATTTAATACAGATATGACGGTACGTTCTTAAACCAATTTTATTTAAAATGAAAGGGAGTAAAAAAAAATATATAAAGAAATGACTTACCAAAATTTAATACACTTTCCGGTAAACATAGTTTACTCACTGATACAAACGAAAAAGAAAAGAAAACCTTACGTTCGTGCGGCGTGGCAAAAATCCTATCGATTTTTGTTAGATCCAACTTCTGAAATTGTTGGGTTATTACCGGGTCGATGATGAAAACTAATACTTGTACCAATATTTTAACTTTATTCATTTGTTATAAACATAATAACAACCAATTTACAATCAAATATTCAAGACGTCTTCACTCTAACTTGTCCGTACTCGAACTGGCCACTTGTCACTGGTATACCCCCTTTTTATTACAATTCAACATGGCGGGAACCAGTGACAAGTATGAGTCAATTGATACTCTTTTATAAATTATTCATAAACAAAAGTAAGAATGATCAAAATATAAGCTATTAATAAATAATGATCCTTACACTTATTAGATCACTTCGGTCTTGCAAATCGGGTATTCTAGTGTTAAGATATTTTTCCATGGGCCCACTAGTGGCCTGAAATAAAGAATTTTAATTGTACATTAGGAAACCCCTGATGTGCAGTATAAATAAATCTGTTTTACTACACAGGGTGAAGCGCTATATGCGTCCGATGAAGAGTTTCTTCCAGCGAATGCTAGCGCCGGGCGCGCGCGTGACGGCCGACGTGTACGCCTACATGTTCCTGTGCGACTTCTTCAACTTCCTCGTCGTCATCTTCGGCTTCGCTGCCTTCGGGGTGAGTGTAACACCCCGCTTTCCACCCAAAAAGAGACGGAGACAACGGACTGAGCGGACCGGAGTAAAATGGAATTCCAATGGAGTTCCATTCGTTAGAAGCACATGTATGCATTTCACCATTGCGAGCTAAGCGGACTCCAATCCGAATGGAGCCCGTTCCGCTCGCAGTAGAAGGCGGGCATAATAGCTCTGTCGTCGTACGTGTGATGTTGCCACCGGGCCCGCGAGTGTACGCCTACCCTACATACTCCTGTGCGACTTGAACTTTCGTCTATTAGTTGTTGATCTTTTGTCTTTATCTGGCATTTTAACTACGTATTTGTTTGTGTTTTATGAATAACCGTGTAAATGTATTATTCCTTTTACAGACCCACCAAGGTGACGGCGGTGTGAAAGCGTACCTAGAAGAGAACAAAGTCCCGATCCCGTTCCTCGTGATGTTGATCCTCCAATTCGCGCTAATAGTCATCGATCGGGCGTTGTACCTGCGCAAGTTCATGTTGGGCAAGATACTGTTCCAGTACGGGCTCATTATAGGCGTGCACGTGTGGATGTTCTTCGTACTGCCCTTTATTACTGAAAGGTGAGCCAATTATACAATGTGGTTGGCAACTGTCAAAGGTTTGCATAGATGGCGCCATCATAGCTTACCCCTTTCTCTAGTAGAGTTCTATGAGATTTGGCTTAAAGCACTGGCATCCAGGGCATAAAATTCTATTAAAAAAACAAGAATTTGACACAATTCTAGGGATTGACAAAGCAAGCTATGCTGGCGCCATCTGCTAAATACTTCGACCGGGCAAAAACCCCATTCATTGGTCATCAATATGTACTGTCACTTCTATAAAAGTGTGTCCATGAACCAGTGCTACCAGTAGCCCCAGTGGAGTAGTAGTGAAGTTTTACGAGAGGACTATTTTCAATGACCCGCATATAAGTATATCCAGGTCATTCTTCCTAATAATGTTGACGTCTATCTTTGCAGAGCATTCAACGCGTTGCTTCCGCCTCCGATGTGGTACATGATAAAGTGCGTGTACCTGCTGCTGTCCGCGCACCAGATCCGGTGCGGGTACCCGCGCCGCATCATCGGCAACTTCCTTTGCAAGTCGTACGGCTTCCTCAACATGGTCTTCTTTAAGTGGTACGTAACACTTAGAGGAGTTTAGGTGGGTTTTTTTTTTTGGGTTATGAAGTGCGTCTACTTGCTTTTGGTGCTACTGTTGTAATAAAGATGAAAAGTGTTAATGATTACTTATGATAAGATAGGTCACCCATAGGTGGTACTGGTACATATATTTTAACCTTTTGAACGCCACATACGGCAATTGACGTCAACGTAAAATCGTGACAACGACGCCAAAGACTGCATTTGATGTCAATCGTTTTTTGATGAAAATTTACTGAAAAACACCCCACTTTTAGGTTGCCATTATTTATTCACAAAACTAAATTTTACCCCCGTGGCGTCAGTGGCACGGCAAATGGTTGCGCCGTTTGGCGTTCAAAAGGTTAAGACTAAGGTATTTAAAGAGGGGTTAAAACATATTATACTATTAGAAGTATTTGAACAAATTAAATTATTTTTCAGAAAAATATTTTAATTTGTTTTTATCAAGTAGAAACACTACTATATAAATTATAAACTGAAATCAATAGGCGCTGCCAATCAATACTATTAGAAGTATTTGAACAAATTAAATTATTTTTCAGAAAAATATCAATACTTCTAATAGTATTGATTGGCAGCGCCATCTCTCTCGCTAACACGGTATCACATGAGATGATCCAGTTAGAAGGTCCTAACCATACTGTTCTTCCTTAGGGATGGCCAGGGGGCGCCATAAGCCTTCAGTAAGAAGTGCATATACTTGGAAAAATTCGACCTATGCCACTGTGGCCCGGTGGCCGAGTGGTTCAGGCACCTGCCGCGATAGCAGAGGACGCTGGTTCGATTCCAGCCTGGGGCACTAGAGGACTTGGTCACTTTTTCTTAGTATATGACATATATTTCAGTTTAATATTATTATACTGTTTGGTTACAGTTTCATGGCTGTGCCGTTTGTATTCGAGTTGCGGACTTTAATGGACTGGATCTGGACGGACACGTCCATGACGCTCATGGACTGGTTAAAAATGGAGGATATATTCGCCAGCGTTTTCTTACTAAAGGTAACCCATACATTCTTAACTACACACGTACTGAGTCGATGAATTATATGTAGGTATGTACATATTATGACTACGCTTTCTTATCTCTTGTGTTACAATACTACGTACATTACTACAGAGACCGGGAAGATACCGTAGGTCTATACCGTTGAGCGTAGCGAGGCCGGAAAGAGATACGAGGCTGACTATCCCTTTTCTTCTTGTTCTATAACTTTGCTTTTTCAAAAATCAGTGCGACCTATAAACCAGTATTTAATAACCTAAAAGCTTAACCTTTTGAACGCCACAGACGGCAATTGACGTCAACGCAAAATCGTGACAACGACGCCAAAGATGTCATTTGCCGTCGATCGTTTTTTGATGAAAATCTACTGAAAAACACCCCACTTTTAGGTTGGCGTTATTTATTCACAAAACTAAATTTTACCCCCGTGGCGTCAGTGGCACGGCAAATGGATGCGCCGTTTGGCGTTCAAAAGGTTAAGATACAATGTGACAATATCCCCCTTTTTTTACGAAACAGTGGCGTGTTCTAAAACTACGATTTCCTGAATAGATGAACTAACACGGTTGTATGTTCCAGTGCTCCCGCTTCGTGGAAGACGAGTACCCGGCGCCGCGCGGCACGAAGCGGCCCGCCCTGTCCAAGTACCTGCTCGGCGGCACCGTGCTCGCCTTCGTTATCGCCATCATCTGGTTCCCCTTGGTCTTCTTCGCTTTTGGCAACACCGTAAGTGACACGTGACACATGAGCACTAAATTTAATAATAAATGCCTTTGAAAACTACATAGACGTTCACTATTCATCAGGACTTCTTACTTGCGTCCTTGAATATCTATCATTTGACTAGCTTTTACCGAAATTAGGCATATTTCATTGATCAAATTAGCATACCTAGCTAAATTTCAGCTCAATCGGGAATCGAGAAGTGGGACAAATTGAACTTAATTTAACACTATTTAATTTTATTCAGATATACATATTACAAACCTACAGCGAGATAGGTAAACCCAAATTATAAAATGCAAGCAAAAATAAGAACATAGTTTAAAACAATGAATTTTCGTGTTTTCATCGATACAGGTGGGACAACCCAACCCCCCGACGGACGTGACGGTCAAAATACGAATCGGACCGTTCCTGCCCGCGTACCAGATGTCAGCACAATCACACGACATTTATCAGTAAGTCCATTCCATTTATACTTTACGATGCTTTCACGTAGACGTAAGATTTATTTTTTGATCGTACTACTCTATTGCGTCGTCTATCATTTTTACAACTTAAGTACGAATAGATTCTTAAACAAGACATGTACTTAATGTCCTTTGAGTATTGATTCTATAACATTTACTGTGAGAGGACAAAATAAGAATCAAGAATCTCAAACTTCGGTTTAATCCTTTAAATATCGCATCCGTCAAAGCAATGCTATCGCTTATTTTGTCGTTACTATAACGTGTATTGTTTAAACAGGTACACGGAGCAGGACTACAACCAGCTAAGCAATATATATGCCCGGGACCGTACCGCGCAAACGTTCCTCTCCAACTACATGTACAACGACGTGGCGGTCATCAACCTCAACCCCAACTCCACCATGAACTGGGACATCTCGCAGCCCGAGCTCGACCGGCTCGAGCGTGAGGCTATCTCTAGTGAGTCATTACTGTTCAATACTACAAGTACATGCACCACACGGTCATCGACCTCAACCCCAACTCAACCATGAACTGGGACATCTCGCAGCCCGAGCTCGACCGGCTCGAGCGTGAGGCTATCTCTAGTGAGTCATTACTGTTCAATACTACAAGTACATGCACCACACGGTCATCGACTTCAACCCCAACTCAACCATGAACTGGGACATCTCGCAGCCCGAGCTCGACCGGCTCGAGCGTGAGGCTATCTCTAGTGAGTCATTACTGTTCAATACTACAAGTACATGCACCACACGGTCATCGACCTCAACCCCAACTCAACCATGAACTGGGACATCTCGCAGCCCGAGCTCGACCGGCTCGAGCGTGAGGCTATCTCTAGTGAGTCATTACTGTTCAATACTACAAGTACATGCACCACACGGTCATCGACCTCAACCCCAACTCAACCATGAACTGGGACATCTCGCAGCTCGAGCTCGACCGGCTCGAGCGTGAGGCTATCTCTAGTGAGTCATTACTGTTCAATACTACAAGTACATGCACCACACGGTCATCGACTTCAACCCCAACTCAACCATGAACTGGGACATCTCGCAGCCCGAGCTCGACCGGCTCGAGCGTGAGGCTATCTCTAGTGAGTCATTACTGTTCAATACTACAAGTACATGCACCACACGGTCATCGACCTCAACCCCAACTCAACCATGAACTGGGACAACTCGCAGCCCGAGCTCGACCGGCTCGAGCGTGAGGCTATCTCTAGTGAGTCATTACTGTTCAATACTACAAGTACATGCACCACACGGTCATCGACCTCAACCCCAACTCAACCATGAACTGGGACATCTCGCAGCCCGAGCTCGACCGGCTCGAGCGTGAGGCTATCTCTAGTGAGTCATTACTGTTCAATACTACAAGTACATGCACCACACGGTCATCGACCTCAACCCCAACTCAACCATGAACTGGGACATCTCGCAGCCCGAGCTCGACCGGCTCGAGCGTGAGGCTATCTCTAGTGAGTCATTACTGTTCAATACTACAAGTACATGCACCACACGGTCATCGACCTCAACCCCAACTCAACCATGAACTGGGACATCTCGCAGCCCGAGCTCGACCGGCTCGAGCGTGAGGCTATCTCTAGTGAGTCATTACTGTTCAATACTACAAGTACATGCACCACACGGTCATCGACCTCAACCCCAACTCAACCATGAACTGGGACATCTCGCAGCTCGAGCTCGACCGGCTCGAGCGTGAGGCTATCTCTAGTGAGTCATTACTGTTCAATACTACAAGTACATGCACCACACGGTCATCGACTTCAACCCCAACTCAACCATGAACTGGGACATCTCGCAGCCCGAGCTCGACCGGCTCGAGCGTGAGGCTATCTCTAGTGAGTCATTACTGTTCAATACTACAAGTACATGCACCACACGGTCATCGACCTCAACCCCAACTCAACCATGAACTGGGACATCTCGCAGCCCGAGCTCGACCGGCTCGAGCGTGAGGCTATCTCTAGTGAGTCATTACTGTTCAATACTACAAGTACATGCACCACACGGTCATCGACCTCAACCCCAACTCAACCATGAACTGGGACATCTCGCAGCTCGAGCTCGACCGGCTCGAGCGTGAGGCTATCTCTAGTGAGTCATTACTGTTCAATACTACAAGTACATGCACCACACGGTCATCGACCTCAACCCCAACTCAACCATGAACTGGGACATCTCGCAGCCCGAGCTCGACCGGCTCGAGCGTGAGGCTATCTCTAGTGAGTCATTACTGTTCAATACTACAAGTACATGCACCACACGGTCATCGACCTCAACCCCAACTCAACCATGAACTGGGACATCTCGTACGATCATTACAAGAAATAGGTTCACCAAAGAAGGCGAAACTAGGGAAACTGATTCCAAATGTGATGTCCATTTTGGACAGTAGGTCACTTTCCTGGATCATTAAATCCTCGTGAAAAGTGTTAGGGTTGCGGGTTAAAGGATACAAATTACAAGACTCATTTTGGAATATCGTGATCGGCTAGTTTTCGTATTAACCCTTTTCCAGGCATAGTACGATTTATTGACCACATACGCGCCACTAGAATTTCAACTTTAGCATTCCGATTTAAGATTCAAATTAGATTGCACTTTCGGGAAATTTGACTTGTCTTCAAATGAATCATCAAAGCTGGATTAATTGGAATATATTTGGATTATTCGGGAAAACCTTGTAGATTGGTACCAGGGATGTTGCGAACATCCGCATCCGCATCCGCAACCGCGGAACATCCGCATCCGCAACCGCGGAACATCCGCATTATTTTCAACATCCGCATCCGCATAAAATCGATGCGGAGCTTATGCGGATGTCGACCAAGTCGGTACAGGAACATCTTAGCGGCGGCGTAAGTGCTAGGTAATTTCGTCATTACCTATAACCTTCGAGCAACACCGGCTTCCGACACATCGGAAGGGAGGGGCCCAAGCGATATCTTACCGTACAAATCTTTCTGCCATTTTTTGCGGGGGGAAAGGTGCACACAGTCGCACTTCTCACACACTTACATACAAAATCCAATCTGAAATGACGACACAAATACATAGAAAATGACACACGTCAAAGACAAATCTTGCAAACCTCCATCTCTTTTTGTATACGGACGAGTCACAAGTGTCACAACACGCACACTAACACATTTTCGTCGACGTATTTTATTGTACTCTGACAGATGAGAAGTCGGATTTGTCGCTCGACCGATCCGCAATTTGTACTGGGCGAGCAAAATCGATAAATCCAACAATTGCATGAGACTAAAATATAATAATTGTGTTTAAATGTAATTAAACGTATGATATGTAAAAAAAATATTACATGTGAAATTTAACGCCTTCTTTTTGTAAATTTGATGTCTCCGACCTCTTTTTACGACAAAAAAACAAGCAATTAGGCATTTTTTCTGCTGCTGTGTTCACGCGCGCGTCTGGACTCGGTCTAGTGAAAAATCCGAGCGCAACTAGTTTTATTACCCGCGCTAGATTAGTTGATCTTGTACCTAGGCAGAGGGGAAATAGTGCGAATGCCGCCTCCCTTCCGTGTTGCTCGAAGCCTATAACGAAATCGTCTAGATCCAGAAAAGTTGGCCAAGTTACTGTTTATTAAATATAACGCACCTATATTCTTGCTCAAATACTTAACGTTTCGTTTTTTTTAATAAAAAAAACTAAAAATGTAATATTTGACGTTTTCTAAGTACCTAATCTTAACATCCGCATCCAGATCCGCGGATGTGCGCCTTTAAATATCTGCATCCGCAACATCCCTGATTGGTACGGCCTGGAAAAGGATTAAAGCAAGGCAACGAATTCATATATTGAATAGCAATCAATTAAAACGCAAACGTTATATATGCTATTTCTTTCGACGAACACTTACCTATGTTATGTTATAATTTTCAATTTCCAGACAATTCGCTTTTGATCAAGTTCACGTTTACAATATCGCACCCGAGCAACAACGCGCAGAACCCGCCGACCATAGAGGACAACCGCGAGATGCCGCTGGATGCGTTCTACGCCAACGGCACTAGGAACAAGGAGAGAGACACGCTGCTTCACCTATTGCAGAATAATGCTTCTGCTGACACTTGGTTTGTATTCTTATTTTATTCTTCGGTTCATTTAATTGTTCAGTCCATCGACTCTAATAAGACTAGGTCACTGCGCCAATGTCTATGTCGCACTAAGATGGAAGAATGTGCAACGGAGCGTGTACGATTGGCATGTTGGCTAAGCACCCTGGTTTTGTTCGATACTATTTAAAGTTAACCCTATGTCATCTTTATGTGCAAATGTTTTCTAATTACAGGTTGAACGTTCCAAAACTATTTCCCAAGTTCTTGAAAGTGTTTAACAAAGGAACCGCGAAACCGGCCTATCAGTTGATTCCTGGAGACCCAGGTAACAGATCTAAAATAGTTATTTGTTTTCAAGGGGGCAAAGTTGTTGTTTGACCCCTCTTGCTAACATTGTAACTCGAGTAAGCGAATGATTCCAAAAAGTGGAATCGTGAGTGAGAAAGTGGAATGTTGCGAGGGTTTCTTTGCTACCGAGTGAAACACAAAAGTGTTCACCCGGAGATAATACTAACTGCAATTTATTACAGTTTCATCATTCAAAATCATACATAACTTCTTTGCCATTTATGTGGATAAAAACAACTTTTCCATTGTTTTTGAAGAAAAAGAAAGCGTTCAGCTTTTATAAAAATTGTTTGGTAAAACCTTGTTCTAGAGGACGAATCGACTCAGTATCGCGACGTGCAGCTGAGACTGGAAAGAGATAGGGGTACCATGTATTGGCGAGTACAAGAATTTTGTAAAGAAAAGGTAAATCTTGACATGACTCTTTAATATATATTATAAATAAAACAACTTATCAAGTTCAAGCCCCTTTCGTGCCTAATAGGCCTGCACCTGCACTGCCACTGCTGTAACAAATTATAGCTAAATAGTGCCAATAATTATCTAGTTTGCTATAGTTGAGTGCGCTACATACATATATAGTGTACCTGCTCGGCTAAAGCTGGCTATACTACTTTTTTCTTATAATATTCTGCTGGATATCATTGATAATTCGTATTAATCACCTCTTTTTAAATTGGAATACCTATACTATTTAAGCAGTCGTTATACCTATGAAGATGTGGATAACAAGGTACTATTTTTCCAGGACGAGCTGCTGAATATACCAATGAACAGTTGTGACATGCTGGTCATGTTCACGTTCAACGACAAGCTGTTTCCCGAGACGCTCAACTTTATATCCGGCGGAGGGTAAACATTGTTCCATTATGCGTTTCGTATGTTGTCGTGAGTCGTATTCAACTGGGTCATAGAAAATTGAATTTTATTTAGCAAGTAATAGGGTTTATCTTCGCATGAGTTACGTAGCTTAGGCCGACGAAACATGGAGCGTTTACTGCTACACTCCATGTTAAATACGACTTACGACAACATAACACGTTGTTTCTGATTGTGCGTTTTCATTCTTGTATATATGTACTACCATGGCTATCCCAGATACACGAGTATACTCGTAACATAACTATCAAGAGATCACATAACAGCGAACTTATCCCCGCCTTTGTACACATTTACTGTATTCTCTTTGTGTTATGTACTTGTTTTGTGCAATAAAGTGTTTACCTACTACTACTACTAGAGATGGGTCGCGGGTATTTACCCAATTTACCCACCCAGGTAAATACCCGGTAAATACCCATCTACCCGGTATTTACCCGTATCTACCCAAATGGACGGGTAGATTCATTTCTTGTTGCACATGTCGATTTGTGTTAAAGTGGAGATATAAACCGAGTTAATTGCTGTAATTATTGTGTGTCATTTAAAATGAAATGGTTTAGTTGCAGTTGCAGTTGTAACTAAGGAATTTTTAGTACAATTTTGATAAATATTAAAAAAATGCCGTCATAAGAGTTTTTTTTTTAGACTTGAGTAAATTATCGTATCTACTTATACGTTGATAATACACATTCCAACTTCGGTCGGCGGGGGGTGTGGTTGGGGGGAGGGGGGTAAAAGTGAACTTTTTCATATTTCTTGGAATCTGTCATTAATATCGAAAAGTGTTGTATGTACAAACTAAAGTAGACATAATTTTCTACAAAAAAGGTTATATCCATTTTTGTCCTAAAACTAACTGTGTTTGACTTATAAGCTTCACAAGTTGGGATACTGCACAATTTTTTTTTTTTATCAATCATAAATATTTTTTTGTTTTCATCTTTCTAATGTATATTAAAAGCATTTTAAAACATTTCCGGAAGCCAGGGAATGATTTTACACGATTTTCATAATTGGACTGATATGTTAAAATCTAACTTCACCTCATAGCAACCTTTTCGTAATTAGTTTGAACATACATTTTATGGAAAATTATAAAAAAATACTTAAATTAATCTTATTTATACTCACATACCATCAAACACATCAAATTTAGAAGAAAAACGAAAATACCCGCGTATTTACCCGCGGGTAGGTAAATATCGGGTATTTACCGGGTAAATACCCGCTCTCGGGTATTTACCCGGGTAGTTACCCATCTCTAACTACTACTACTACCATCTCATTACACACAATATACTGTGCGTAATCAGATGGTAGTGCATTCTTTATTTGACAAAAGCTTGGCAAGCATGAGAACGCATCATGATTCTGAAAAAAAAGCTGCCTCCTAGTTTGACAGCTGAAATAGATGGTGCTGTATTGCGTCACATTTTATGTGTTCACCGGATTGTCAATCTTCAACTTTTGACAACCAGAGTTTCCGTAACCAGCACGTCTAGCACGTCTCGCCGCGACGGGAGCGACTACATATTGCAAGTCGCATTTGATGTATGATGTCGCGCGACTTTTCACAAGATATGCTAAACATGCAGAGGTAGAAAGTGTCAGCCAAGAAAGTGGTCTACCACTTTTCGTCTCTATCAGTCAGATGATAGAGTCGAAAAGTGGTAGACCACTTTCTTGGCTGGCTGTACACCCTAATATCTACTCCAACTGTCAAATTAGAAGCACGAATTTTTATTTGACTATGCATATAATACATCAGTGCTTTTTTTTAAATAGGTAGATGATGACATACTTTGTTGGCTCGCCTGTTGGGCAACCGTAGTTTTTTTTAACTATTAGCAGTAATGCATTATTAATCATTTGGAGTATATTTTCTTATGTTAGTTTAGTTAGAATATTCTGACATAACATATAATTATCTACCATCAGGATCATCGGTCTGTACACAACGTTCGTGTTCCTGGCGTCTCGTCTGCTGCGCGGGTTCTTCTCCGGCATCTACACCAAGATCATGTTCGACGACCTGCCCAACGCCGACAGGGTGCTGCAGCTCTGTCTGGACATCTACTTGGTAAATACACAACATCTATTCAGTCTCAAATTGACGTATGATATCGTACCGGTCTAATTTGGACTGTGTGTCAAGCCCAAGGGCGATAAGACCTTAAAATATTTGAAGAGGCTAAAGCCCTTAAGGGCGAAGAGCAAGCCATTGCTGCTCTGGGTCTTGGTCTGGTCCAACAAGTTATCTGTTGCTATACAACTCGCTAATGCTGCAAGTACAATTTCTACCGGCTTGTGTAATGTTTAGCCAGTTAACCTTTTCGACGCCGTGTCAAACACAAAAGCTGTCACTCGGACGCCACGTCACCGAAGTGTCAAAACTGAAATTGAACTTTATGCATATGCACGTAGGTCTATGTTGCTCTGTGACCGATTAATCCGTCTTTGGCGTTGGACCTGCGGTGCGGATATATCGGTCATTGGCGTCCAAAAGGTTAAGTAATTTTACTACGGCTCATGAAGAAATGGAAAGCCAAATTGGTTTCGGTTTCCCTGCAATTGTGAGAAGTTTTTAGATCGGATGAGAGTCAGTGTAAGGGTAATTTGGACGTGCATACTAAACTGGCACTTGGTTCAAATATGTTACAGTTAAACTGGTTCATAAATACATATAACCCTTCACAAATTGTATTCAGGTCCGAGAAGCCTTGGAACTCGCGCTCGAGGAGGACCTATTCGCGAAACTGGTGTTCCTGTACCGGTCGCCGGAGACCATGATCAAGTGGAGCCGGCCCAAGGACGAGGACGCCGACGAGCAGCGCGCGCTGCCGCCGCTCCCGCGGAACTGAAGGCACGGATAACTGACCGTTCGTTCTTAATCCTTATTGTAATAGCATTAAGGTCCAAAGCTGGTAGTAATTGTCAAATGTTATCAACGTAACATTTCGATGAATCTCAATGTTAAAAATTATTCCCTTCTGTATGAAATTTGCACGTCTTGCCACAGTAGGTACTATGGCGCCCGAAACGGCAATACCGATAATACTAAATACCGGATTAATGGGCAATTTAATTTTCACACTGACTACTAGCTTTTCTATAAAGCGTGAGAAAACCTTTTGCAAGGAAATTTTATCTTGAAATAAAGCCAGTATCCGCAGTGTTTCGTTGAAGGTTTAGTGATGGTCAATTAGTGTCTCCTAATTTGTTCTAGTCGTCCTTATATCAACTAACATTTTAACTATTACGTCCACACTTTTTATTATGAACAATATTTTAAAAATTACAATACGCTTAAAAGTTTCTATAAATTTAATTTTACTTGACAATGCAGTTATGTATTATTACATGTGTTTAGATGCATAAGTTGTACAGCGTAACTTATATAAGAGTAACTGCTGTACTTGACACAATGAGTGAATAGATGAAACTCGAACTGTTTTATGTCTACCTACTATGTAAATTCACTCTAAATACCTACTTAGGTCGCTTTAGTTGTTGCACCCATAAAGGTAACACAATCTTGTTCTGGTGGTCGTTGGTTCGTGATAGTCACTTGTTTACTATCAAAAGAACCTAGGTATATTTTTTGATTCTAAATAATCTCTCTTCTCTCTTCTACATAATTTTTCACAAGGATTCTGTAAAATACACATAAGATAGCTATAGGTACTTACATAAATTATTTTCATGCATTATACTTACGAGTAGTACCTACCGCAAGAATAAGCTCTCTGTAAATTGCTAGTGTTTCCTTTAGCATTTAAAATGATGGCGTTAACTGTAAATTTTGTTATTGTTATCTTTCGCTTGTTTTGTTATAAATATTGCTCACTTTTTTATTTATTTATTTATCGTACCCGTTGTATGACAATCTGCGGTATTATATGCAACCTAATTGCGAGACATTCAAACTGCTGTGAAGTGTTGTGGATGTTTTTTTGGCATGGAAACTAGATAGATACCGATTGCAATGAGAGTCAGTTTGGTTTCGCAATTATGATATTGGATTGGTACAGTTACTGTACATAAGAGCAAACTACGTCTATTTATTATATTGACTAACCAAAGTAAGGGCTACCTGGAAATATTTCTGCTTAGCCTGTGAAATAGATTATGTTAATTCTAACATATTTGTATTTTTGTTACTTGTTTCGTATTTTAGTATCGATAAATTATGATGATAAAAATCACGCACTTCCATGAATTAATATTAATATATACAAAATATACCTCAGGATCTTAATTTGATTATATTGCATTTGATACTGTACTTATAGTATGTAATTATTATAAATACCTTTGCGTAGAGCTATTTTAAGCATGGATCCCGTATGCCTTATATATTCCATCACAATTATTTATAGTCTGTGCGGAAAGAGGAGTCGTAGAATGTATGAGATCCCATACATTTCACGACTCTTCTCTTTCCGCACAGACTCTATAACCGTATGAATGAATCATGTCCTAACTATTTCAATTGTATTCAACTAATAACTTTTGAGCTTAAGTTCTAGTTCCAAATGGTTCCACGCAACGGTAGTTATATAGAAATTCTAGGAGTATTGTCCACTTTTATATTGTTGTGTTAAGTAAGATGCATTTAAATGTTGTCGATTTGTGATAATAAAACTAGAATAAAACTTTGAAATATTGTTTTATTAATATTATTAATTACCAATCCATTACAAAGTTATGTCTTACATAAAATAATCCACTTATATGTCTAGCTGACGACCATCAATCTAGGGGCAATGTTCATTGACATGAGTTCTTGGAACAGTAACTTAGCAGCGTATGGCAAACGAATTTGCGATATCTGCGTCTTGTTCTTACAGCCTTTGCATTCAAATGTATTGTTACGTAGGTTGGCTATGGCGATAAAACCACAGAAGTTGCAGACGTGAATACGATAGGGATCTGAAACCTCGAAAAGACGTTCACGTAAGAATTGCGCTGCGCCGTGAGCAATTTGACAATCACGTTCCATTTCTCCGAAACGCAGGCCACCGTCCCTGGCTCTGCCCTCCATAGGCTGTCGTACTAGAATCTGCACCGGTCCTCTCGCTCTGGAGTGAATTTTGTCGTCTACCATATGCTTGAGACGCTGATAATAAGTGGGCCCTAAGAAGACTTGGGCATTTATTTTTCTCCCAGTATGGCCATTGTACATGACTTCATTGCCTCGCAGATGATAACCATATTCCTGCAGAAGGGACGAGATTTTCTGCACGTTTACAGCGTCATTAAACGGTGTGGCATCACCAATTTCGCCTTTGTTTGAAGAGACCTTTCCTTGAATACACTCGATCAAGTGACCAATTGTCATACGTGATGGGATGGCATGGGGGTTAATAATAATATCGGGGGTCAATCCTTCACAGGTGAAAGGCATGTCCTCTTGTCTGTATTGAATTCCACAAGTACCTTTTTGACCGTGACGTGAAGCAAATTTGTCTCCGATTTGTGGGATTCGGACGGATCTCACGCGAATTTTGCAGAACTTGTAGCCTTCGCTATTTAACGTCAACATGACTTGATCTACGATACCGGTCTCACTGTTACGTAAGAATGTTGATGCGTCACGCTTTGTATAGCGTTTTGTGGTTCCTTCCAGTTCATCATCATTTTCAGGTAAAGTTATCGTTTTGCCTATTACCACGTCATCGCCAGAGACACGAATACCGGGGGCAATGATTCCATCCTCATCTAATTTGTCATACAAAGCGTTCCTCATGCCCTGACAGGTCTGTCTAGTTGGCTTTTCAAACTGTTCTTCTTGATCGCCAATACGTTTTGATTCAGAGTCTTTATAGGAACGGTAGAACACTGATCGGAAGAAGCCTCTTTCCACAGCAGATGCATTTAAGATGACACTGTCTTCCTGATTGTAACCAGTGTAGCATAGAATAGCTACAATTGAATTGATGCCAGCTGGTAGTTCTCTGAATCTCAAGTACTCCATGGACCTTGTTGTTACCAGTGGTTTATGAGGATAATACAGCACATGGGCGAGAGTATCCATCCGGACATGGAAGTTCGTGATGTAAACTCCCATAGCTTGTTTACCCATAGCACTTTGGTATGTGTTTCTGGGACTTTGGTTGTGATCAGGGAATGGAATAATTGAAGCACACACTCCCAATATCATAGCAGGATGAATCTCGCAATGGGTGTATGTAGAACAATAGGCATACTCTTTTATTTGTGCCAAGTCATCAGGGCTCATTGCTATCATTACTGTTTCCTCCTCCAAAGTGTCAATGTATTCAACAACACCACTAGCTACCAAATTCTGCCATCCATAATTATTATAATCTCTTTCTTTAAGACTGTCAATGTGCTTTTTCTTCAATAATAATGCTCCATTTTCTACAATCAATAATGGACGGCAAATTCTGCCAGCATCAGTGTAGATTCGTATTTCTCTGTCTCTAATATCGCGAATCATGCTTACTTCAGAAACAATGATATCCATTTGGCGTCTAAGCTTACGCAATGTAGCCATCAACTGTTCAGGATCACGGTGAATACCTACCCAGCACCCGTTTACGAATATCTTAGTGGCATCGGCTATGGCTGATGGAGCTATTTCTTCCAAGTTTTCCATGGACCATTCTTCCAAGAACTCTAGAATGGGAGAAGGTTGACTTCCTACAGAAATGTAAGCCATCAAAGCCAGGTTCTTTACAAGGCCTACAGCAGCTCCCTCTGGAGTTTCAGCAGGACATATCATTCCCCATAGAGTATTATGCAACTGACGAGGTTTCGCCAACTTGCCGTCACGTCCGATTGGCGAGTTCACACGCCGCAAATGTGAGAGTGTTGAAGCAAAGGTCAATCTATTCAACACCTGAGATACTCCAGCTCTAGCTTGATGAGCTTTCTTCTGGTCTCCCCAGTTGCCAGTAGCAAGTGAGTATCTAAGCCCATCTGTGATTATTTTTGTCTTGATAGCCAGCTCCAGATTGAAGTCTTTGCCTCTGTCAATGAACTTTTGAGCATACATACGAACTTCCTTCAACAAGTTTTTGAACAGACCTCTGAATAAGAAAGCTAGCAGTGGCCCAGCTAAGTCTAATCTCTTATTTCCATAATGATCTCTGTCATCCAATTCTCGCCGTCCAAGAGCCGCAAGTAACAGTCTGTGTACCATGTAACCCAGAAAATATGCTTTTTTTGTTTCGCAAAAATCAGAAACTCCAACATGAGGCAACATTTCTTTTTGTAAGATTTCTCTAGCATATTTAATACGCTTTTCTTTAGTAACACCAGGTCGGGCACCTCTAGATCCAATAAAATTGAGTGCAACACCCTGTTCTTGGATGACAAAAGCTTCGTCAAGTGATGGTTTAACCATCTCCATCATTTCAGGATCATCAAAGTCATAGATAATGTGTTCAAGAATATCTCTGTCAGCGACAAATCCAAGAGCCCTAAATACAATCATGATTGGGATTTCCTGTTTGATATAGGGCACAATGGCAATAATCCTCTGACCAATAGCAGATTTTTTGATGCTCTGACCACCTCGAGCCATCATATTCACCCAAAGAGTGGATGTAGGCCTGGAACTGTGCTCCAAGCATGATCTTATTTCAGTTTTGTAGGCATACTTTCCATCTTTCATGCTAAACACATACACTGTATTTGTTGCCATTTTCTCCTGGGCTATCAAGACCTTTTCTGAACCGTTAATTATAAAATAGCCACCTGGGTCAAGGGGGCATTCATTCAACTCAGTCAAATCTCTGTCAGTTAGATTGCTAAGTAAGCAATATGTAGATCTCAGCATAATAGGAATTTTACCAATGAATGTTTTCTGATGTTGAGTCTCAATGGGATCCTCATTTTCCTTTACAATGGTTTTAGTTATGTCAACATATAGTGGAGCAGAATAGGTCAGATTACGAAGTCGAGCTTCATTTGGCATCATAGGTGATGGAGCACCATCTTTTTCCCAATGCGTAGGTTTGGAGAGGTAAATTTGATCGAATTTCAATAGGTATTTTGGTGGTACCTCTATTTCTCCCGAGGAATGTTGTGCTTCAGCTTGTAATTCTATCGGTGGCGAATCCTCTACGATGCGCTGCACTGACATCTGAATGAACTCATCAAAACTATCCAATTGTTGACGTACTAAACCTTTTTCATCAAAGTATGCGTTGATGACAATCCAGCAGGCTTCCTGCCAGAGTTCAGACGAAATTTCTTCAACGTCTTCCTCTTCATACTGATCATCTTCTGTGTCGTACATTTTGATGGCTTGCAGTTACAGTTTGAAACCAAAGCTAGTGAAGGGAAAACTGCATGGATACGCAGTTATCCCTTGTTATGAAATGAAAAAATAACGTATAGTGCGTCTTACTTGCTTGTGTTACAATGTGCTATGCCTTTACTATGCAATACCAGAATACCACCGGCCATTAGCCGAGGCAAATGAAATGAAATGACGCGTTGCGTTGTTGCGGTAAGAGTTATTGTTGCCATTTTGCTAAATCAAATTCACTCTACTTACTCTTATTTTGCCTAACGCTTCCAGTACAGAGTAAAAGAATCAAAGTCCAAATTATAATAAATGTATCTTAAATTTACACAAGTCTTTCAACTACTTTTTTATACGAAAAACGTCTAAATCAAATATAATTAGTTTTCGATTTTTCTATATTTTTTGTCTAATTGTATTAAAATGTAAATTTATGGTAACATTTTTCTGACATTTATTACTTTTATATTCGAGTGACTTTGAACATGAGACATGCAGCCAGCCGAAAGATAATGATGTGAATTTTAACAAAACGTTTATTTTACTTGATTTTAGCTCTAAGTTATTATACATATCCTAAATTTAATATATTTGTCAAACAAGGTACAATTAATATCATATTACCTTTGAATTCGGTCTTGATGTCGTCCTCGGACCCGGACACAAAAGAACAGCTTTAATAGCGTTGTGTGGAACGACCTTTATACAATCCGATTTGATGTTTTGTTGAGGTTTTCTTTGCAAAAGATTATGATTCACGTATCTAAATGAACTGTTAATCATTATTTAAGCAGTTTTAACGATTGGCATTTATATAAATAATGGATTCTTCGAGAAGAAATAACTTTGAAGATCAGCGGTGCATCCTAGGACTACAAGATTTGAAATTATCCAACAAAGATGAGGACGGCACTGAGCAAGCGCACGGGGCTGCAACATCGAAAACAAATTCTCTCGCCAAGGCTCGGCCTGTGGGAGCGATCGAAAGCTTCGTTCTGGACAACACCCAGACTAATAGACAGGATTATAGTTTTTACGAACGTTCAAACGTGATAGCATCTTCAAAGTTCGCGACTCCAAAGCGTGTAGAAACGATAGCGTCGATCAACAAACGCGATATAAACACGGCGGCACTCCCCGCTAGCCCAACACGATCCATTGATAGTAAGTCGCAGAGATCGCTCAGTTACCAAACTGAGGATCTGTACGAGATTCCTGCAAACCCAAATTCTCAGTTTCCACCTCCTGTGTATGAAAACATAGAATACTACGGTGAACAGCGATCCCAGCAGCCGCCGTACTTCCACCAGTTGTACCAGGCGGGCGCGCCGCCGCCGCCGCCGCCGCCCGTGTCTGACGGCTACTACGACACGCGCTACAGCAAGGCTCAACCGCAAGTACCTGTCAACGCTAAGCCTAAACATAACCCCACTGTCTACGAAAATATGCTTTGTCCAGATGGTGATAAGAAAAACGAATATAAACCACTTCAGAAGAATGAGCAACGTTTTGTGCAGCAAGGATCAATGCCAGGGCCACAAGTGCCTAATACTGCATCCAACAGAAGCATTTCACAGTTGTTAATGAATGACAAAGGCATATCAGAAAAAACTCCTCCACCGCCTCCATATAATTCCTCGCAAGACAGCTCTAGCAGTGATTACACAGTAATGAAATCGGCTCCACCTAAGTACACAGATGTCACAGCTCTTCTTAAGAATGGCAGTGCTTCCAGTTTTGACAGTAAAGTTGTTCCATCAACTGCTATTTACGCCTCAATAGCCCCAAGTGCTCAAAGGCCTAAGGCTTATTCTGCTACTGAAGTTCAACAAAACCCCAAGTTTTATCACTCAAAGCCTAATCCAGGAATTGACAAGCCACCAGCTATAAATGGTGGATTTGCAAAGCCACCACCAGTTAATCGGATGCAGATAGTGGATGATGCCAATGCTTCAGACTATGTGTGCATGAGTGGAGGTTCCCCTGCTACATCAGTTCCCACAACAAGAGATAACATGTCATCTGGCTCAGAATCTCTAGGATCTCGGAACTTGGTGTCGGGTCTGCCATCTTTGTGCTCACCAGCAGCATCACCAGCACCAAGCCCAACACCGAGTTCAGTATCAGGTGTGTCTGGTGTGTCGGGTGGCTCACGCGGTTCAGGTGGACGCGGAAAGAGCTTGCTGCCATATAGCATCACGCCACCTCGCCCTGCTGGGCCCAGTGAGGCACAACGCAAGATTGAGGAACTCACAAGACAGCTTGAAGAAGAAATGGAAAGACAAGATGAGGAAGGAGAATACTTTGGTGAGGATTACTTGGACCCATATTATTGTGTTTACAACCTACAAGTATTTTACTTTATTAATTATTTGTCCAGCTTTTAAAACATCAATATAGGTAATAATATTGTGTTGCAGGCATCTGCCACACATGCGGCACGGGCGTGACGGGCGCCGGACAGGCGTGCCAAGCCATGGGCAACCTGTATCACACCAACTGCTTCATCTGCTGCTCGTGCGGGCGCGCGCTGCGCGGGAAAGACTTCTACAATGTGCATGGCAAGGTGTACTGTGAGGAGGACTACTTGGTAATACACTTTATGGTCAAATTGTGAGATATAAAAAAGTAAGTTGTCTTCAGATGCTGTCACTGTACAGGCATATAATGCAGTGATTCAGTTAGATTCATATTCAATTGAGCCCTAGACAAAACATTTTGTAATATTGTCTTTGGTTACTGCGATAGTTACTCATGAAATAAACTATTGAAACGGATTATATCGCGTATATTGAATTCATACTACATCCCGACGTTTCAAACCCTTTACAGCGTTCATGGTCAACGGGTGACTGAGGAAAAACTACACTGTACAAAAAGTACCCACTTACAAAATAATATCCTAAACTATAATATACACGATAATCCGTATTAATAGTTTTATTTCAAATCATTTGGTATTTAGATATTTTAGATAATCCTCTTTTTGCGAAGTTCGTGTATTGTGTACATTTGTTTAGCAATGCTAATTTATTTGTCATCATTTTCTATTTCTTTTAGTATTCTGGATTCCAACAGACTGCAGAAAAATGTGCAATATGCGGCCACTTGATCATGGAATTGGTAAGTCAAAAGTATTAAAAAGAGGTTAAAACACATTTTGTAGTTTCATACTGCACTGCACAAGCTAGTTTAGCTCTTTAGATTTCGTGCATTGCCCATGAACTGTGTAAATAAAATAACAATGGGACAGTATTTTAAAATTACCGAAAATTTTTACATTGTTGGTAAAAGGACTTAATGTAAGAGATAATTAAATATCGTTTATTTCAGGCTTTTAGCCCTTAAGGCCAGGCCACACCGGCTGCGTGTGCATAGACGTGCACGTGCGCGTGCGCTAAAATGTTGGAGCCGCGCACGCACACGTCACGCAAGCGGTGTCTCGTCTCTCATAAAGAACTGTATATTACAACGCGCACGTGCACGTCCACGTCTACGCACACGCGGAAGCGGGCCTTTAATCCAGTAAGCCGAACACAATAAAATACATACGACAATAAAACAAATACAAATACATTTAAACGACACAATATCACTTATGTACTATTACAGTACATTATAGTTCAAAGCAAAAAAATATATTAACTATGGATATGATTTTATCATTTTTCTTTGTTTTAAGATCCTGCAAGCAATGGGCAAGTCATACCACCCGGGCTGCTTCCGCTGCTGCGTCTGCAACGAGTGTCTCGACGGCGTGCCCTTCACCGTGGACGTGGACAACAAGATCTACTGTGTCAACGACTACCACCGCATGTTCGCACCCAAGTGCGCCAGCTGCGGGAAAGGTGACTCATCTTCCTGTTGTGTAGAGTGTGACGGCCTTCACCGTGGACGTGGACAACAAGATCTACTGTGTCAACGACTACCACCGCATGTTCGCGCCCAAGTGCGCCAATTGCGGGAAAGGTAACTCAGCTTCCTGTTGTGTAGAGTGTGACGACCTTCACCGTGGACGTGGACAACAAGATCTACTGTGTCAACGACTACCACCCCATGTTCGCGCCCAAGTGCGCCAGCTGCGGGAAAGGTAACTCATATTCCTGTTGTGTAGAGTGTGACGGCCTTCACCGTGGACGTGGACAACAAGATCTACTGTGTCAACGACTACCACCGCATGTTCGCGCCCAAGTGCGCCAGCTGCGGGAAAGGTAACTCATCTTCCTGTGTTTGTAGAGTGTGACGGCCTTCACCGTGGAGTGGACAACAAGATCTACTGTGTCAACGACTACCACCCCATGTTCGCGCCCAAGTGCGCCAGCTGCGGGAAAGGTAACTCATATTCCTGTTGTGTAGAGTGTGACGGCCTTCACCGTGGACGTGGACAACAAGATCTACTGCGTCAACGACTACCACCCCATGTTCGCGCCCAAGTGCGCCAGCTGCGGGAAAGGTAACTCATATTCCTGTTGTGTAGAGTGTGACGACCTTCACCGTGGACGTGGACAACAAGATCTACTGTGTCAACGACTACCACCCCATGTTCGCGCCCAAGTGCGCCAGCTGCGGGAAAGGTAACTCATATTCCTGTTGTGTAGAGTGTGACGGCCTTCACCGTGGACGTGGACAACAAGATCTACTGTGTCAACGACTACCACCGCATGTTCGCGCCCAAGTGCGCCAGCTGCGGGAAAGGTAACTCATATTCCTGTTGTGTAGAGTGTGACGGCCTTCACCGTGGACGTGGACAACAAGATCTACTGTGTCAACGACTACCACCGCATGTTCGCGCCCAAGTGCGCCAATTGCGGGAAAGGTAACTCAGCTTCCTGTTGTGTAGAGTGTGACGGCCTTCACCGTGGACGTGGACAACAAGATCTACTGTGTCAACGACTCCCACCGCATGTTCGCGCCCAAGTGCGCCAATTGCGGGAAAGGTAACTCAGCTTCCTGTTGTGTAGAGTGTGACGACCTTCACCGTGGACGTGGACAACAAGATCTACTGTGTCAACGACTACCACCCCATGTTCGCGCCCAAGTGCGCCAGCTGCGGGAAAGGTAACTCATATTCCTGTTGTGTAGAGTGTGACGGCCTTCACCGTGGACGTGGACAACAAGATCTACTGCGTCAACGACTCCCACCGCATTTCGCGCCCATATGCGCCAACTGCGGAAAAGGTAACGTAACATCCTGCTGCTAACTCGTGTTACTGAACTTCTAATGGCGACGATCATTCAAAATTCTTGCGAAACTGTTAATAATTTAGCCTATTGTTAAATAGGCTAAATTATTAAACGAATCTATTCATTCAACAAAACGACTTACGTAGTTAAAAAAAAAGTTACTACGGGCAATAGTAGGTATCTATTTGTCATAAGTATGCCCCTGATACCTGATCCATCTGTAGACGCGTAACATGCTCTATGAGATCAATCTCTTTCAAAAGGTTCGTGATAAAATGCAAAGATAAGATATTGCTGTTCGTCAAAAAATATTTATGCTACCTATCGCAATGCCAATCAGATGGTTTGATAATCACGTAACATGTAATGTTTTTAAACATGCCTTATTGTCGACTGTAAGTTATCTACCTTACCTGGTTTACGCCCCCTACAACAAAAAAAAAATGTACTTATCATAATCAATCTAATGAGGCTAATCTCGAAGGGCTTACCGTAAAGTTATCGACGAGTTCAGTTCTGCCCTCCACCTCCTGGTTCCATCTTTAGGCCAACTATCGATCTTGATTCCTTGCATCGTTTCGTATCGGGCTAGATACCTGAACTGCGGATAGCTGAACTGAACCGTTAGTTGATTTATATTTTTATGTGATTTAGCGATTTTCTCTGGCTATGACTATTTCATGTACCGTCATATAGGTAACATTAGGTACATACAACGCATCTGCTATATTAGTGATATTACCATTTTGCTATTGATATAAAACGGTACACTGCAGTTTGATTACCCAATGATTTACTTTTCACTTTTTTTATGCTTATCATTTGATATGACAAAATTGGGGATTCTTAGTACTTGCTGCTGCCAGGCCTAGTTGGATAGACTCTACTAACTCCAGAGGCTAGAAAGCACTAAGCTGAACTGTTGTTCCGTTGCAGGCATAACCCCAGTGGAGGGCACTGACGAGACGGTGCGCGTGGTGTCCATGGACCGCGACTTCCACGTGGACTGCTACATGTGCTGCGTGTGCGGCATGCAGCTCACCGACGAGCCCGACAAGCGCTGCTACCCGCTCGCCGGTCAGTATATCTCTTCTTATTCTTTTCCCTGCCTTTATCCCACGTTATGTGGGGTCGGCACAACATGTTTTACTCTTCCATTCTCCTCTGTCTTTCGTCACCTCAGCACTCACTCCTTTCTTTCTCATATCCTCTTTCACACAACCCATCCATCCATCCATCCGGTCAGTATATCTAAAGGGGCTTTATTTAACCCCTGGACTCCCCTGGCCAGCCCTAATTTGCCAGTCAAAAATCGACCATGGTGTTTAAAATTTAGGATCGAATTGTGATAACTGATAACGCGTTCGTGAAACTCAAGGGGTTAATCCATATGAAACAGTGTGGGAAAATCAGATTAGCAAAATTTATTCTTAGGAACGACAGTACCGTTTTTTAATTAAGGTAAGGGTAAGTACTCGACTTTTTTTTTTCTAGGCTTCCGTAGCCAAAATGGCAAAAACGGAACCCTTATAGTCTCGTCACGCCCGTCTGTCTGTCCATATGTCGCAGCCATTTTACTCGGTTACTAGAACATATATTTTAAAGAAATTTGGAACTTTTTAGAAAATAAAGCTTAATAAATTCTTTCCGCGAAAATTATTTTGAATATAATCGGTCGAGCAATTAATGAGAAAGTCCCTCAGTTGTCGTATGAGCAATCGTTTGAGTGTGGTTGTTGTTGCAGGCAAGCTGATGTGCCGCTCGTGCCACCTCGCCACCATCGGCGCCGCCTCGGGCCCCGGCCAGCCGCCCGCGCCGCACCTGTCGCCCGCCTCCTACCAGTACATGGGATAAGCACATACTGATGGAAAACACCGAGGGTTCTAATGTCACAACAAGCGGAATTCTTTTGAGCACCGTGCGTGAATGCAAAACTGCAACTTGTGGGCTCAAATTTTCAACTTACAAATACCTAATGAAGCAGGCGGGCGTTAGGCCCCATTTACACGAGAGCTTTTTCAACGCGCGTTAAAAAAGCGTTTGAATGACACAAATGGATACATGTGTATTTGTTCACACGATGGCGGTGGCGCTTTTTATCAAGCTTTGTTGGATTTTCGACTTTAAGCGTTAGTCGTTAAATCGAATTTAGCGTGTAGACGGATTCAAACGCTTTTTTAACGCGCGTTGAAAAAGCTCTCGTGTAAATGGGGCTTTACTGTCACGCACCGAGATAATAGTTTACTACAGCCATCAAAGAATGATGTCCGACAGACCTTGGCGCAACACGTAACGATTCTAGATAGCCGAATGCTAAGAACACTACTAAATTTCTCCTTATATTTGAAATCATGTATACTCTGGCACACCCAGTTTGTCAGTAGAAAAAGACGCGAAATTCAAATGTTGTATGGGAGGACAACACTTCGCACCTACATTTTTTAACTTTGCCGCCTTTTTCCACTGACAATCTGGGTGTGCCAGAGTATATGTCCCAAGTTCTCATTTGATGGTTTGCTACATGCTATAGTTCCTTCCACAACGATTTATCGTAAAGTCTAAACCGAAGCTGATCTGTCTGCATGCCTTGACGAACATATACCTATCTGGAACCATTTCAGTAGATCTAAACGTTATTGACGTCAATTGGATTGGATATATAACTGGACATTGCGCTTCAATCAAAGTTATTCGGTAATTTTATACAAACGTATATATATACCTGTATTAGAAACCTACATACATATATATTATAATCATATCGGGATTCCTGCAAAGAAGATTAGATAGACACTAAATATAATGCATAATGGCTAAAAACTTGTTGTCTATTGCCTTTGTTAAGTTTTTAGTTCTTAGTTGCTCTATGTTCATATGAAATTTTAGGGTTTACTGTAAGTAAAGAAAATATATCAATATCCAGTTCTGAGCCGTAAGGGATCAAAACAATGTTTGATGCTAATTTAAGACTAATATGCGCAGCTTGGTAATATTTGTATGCATTTGTTTATAACTTGGCAGTTGGCCATGAAGAATGTTTTTACTAAAGTATTCATAGTACACTTCGTTATATTATTATGCTCTCTTTGCTGTAAAAATAAAACCTTAAAGACTCGATGTATGTTATACATATACCTATTAAAAGGCTCAAATAATAATTACGGCATATGTTCCACTTGACAATGAATTGATTTATATTAGTACATAGGCTTAAGTTAATGGTGATAAAAATGTTGACAGAAACTGAGTATTAGATGTTCATATATACAAAAAGCGATTTAACTCGATAAACATTACGAAAATGTAATGCAGTTTGTTATATAATAAGTCAGCAAATAGGCTAATCTGTTTAATATTTCATATAAATAGGAAATTGCATGTAAGTATATGTAATTGTATAATGTGATTAGTTGGAGCCAACAGTGGCACAAGCCTGTTATAGATGTGATATATAGGTTTACTGCTCTGATTCTTATGAGTAGGTATGTCTCTACTACACCGCGAACGACAAGTGAATTGCTGTTGTACACTTTAATAATAAAATTGACTATTATGCCATTCATATTTATATTTTAGACTTTTAATTTTTTTGCAATAAATATATCAATAATGACTTGATGACACAGATTGCTAATGGTTAACAATGCCATTCAATGGAAAAGTGCCACGAATGTTGCTATGCATTTATTACGTTTTAAATAAAACGCCATATGACAGCACACGGCATATGACAGCATATGGTGATGAACTCGGGTCTGTGGCAATGAAATGAAATGGTAAATTCAATGTCATCTTTATACATTTATGATGGCGCTCCTATACATTCCAGTTCCGTGCTGTCTTGTTGTGTACTTAATTTTAGGTTGTTTTATAATCTGTACATATTGCTGAGGAAAAATGTGATTATTTAGCTCTTTTATACAAAATAAAGATGGTTTGTTAAGGCATAACTTTTTAATATTTAAATAATAATATTTAAACAATAAATATTTCAAAATTTTATAAATTGTTTAATAATTTAAAAGGAACCTATTTTATAAGTAACCTTTTACACTCACCACTCTGCTATGGCCCATATATAAATAAATAAACACAGTACTTATAATATATATACACAGTGAAATTCATAAACATATTTTCCTTTGAGTAATTTCTATGAAATTCCTATTGCCTTAATAATGGACAGTTACCACATTACCCACACTTTACAAATAATATCATGAATTTTTAGTATCAACTCGTGCAAAACTAGATCTTGAGAGTAGATACTCAATCAAAATATAATTGTAAAATAGAAATTCAAAAACAATACTTGTAATTTACATTGTGCATCACAGAAGTGTAAACACTTTCCCATACAACAACTACTTGCTTATGATGAAGATTTAGTCATTACCTTTTACCTAGCAAAGCAAGTTAGGTCTCGACTGAGTCTTAAATGTCAAAATCTACTATAGTGTAAATAACATTATTTGCGGTATTTGACACATTATGACTGACGTATATAGAGATGTAACTAACGCAAATCGATTGTCACAGCAAGCGATTACGATTGGATGGCACGTAGACTGAGGTATCGAATTGTGACGTATAATGAATTTTTATTTGAGATTTAAATAAAGTTAGAATTATATGGTTTTCCCGCAAGCTACCGGTCGGCCGGTGTATTTAATACACCGACCGAGTAGGTCGCACCCATTGTCAAAATTGAAACTAACTGGGGATCTATTTGAAAGTTTATTTATGTTATTCCTGTGTCAAATTTGTTGTCTGTTAAGTGACGATAAATATATCCATATTTGCAGTTAATTATCCACCTTTTCCTTATTTTTATTAAAAGAAAAATGAAAAATTCATATCGATTTACTTAGACGACTACCGATTCATAACGGTGGTGTCCGGCCAACCCTAAAATTAAAAAAAAAAAGACGTAGAACGTAAACGTTCGCAGTGCAGTTGTTTTCCTTTGTGATTTCGATGTGCAAGACATTTTACGTAGTATTGCTGTTGTGAGTGACAGACGTCAAATACCGCAAATAATGTTATTTACACTATATATTGTCAGGTGACAATATAGTAGATTTTGACAAAAATAATATTTAACAAAATCAACCTTGTTTTGGTACTATGTACTTTGGTTCACTATGGCTATGATCTTGTAGTAGTAATTAGTTTTGGTTGTCACCTGACAATATGTAAGAGTTTTAGGTTTGACCGCTTCAACCTTTAAGGCTTGGCCAAGCCCTAAATCACTACACTATATTTAGTTAGTCTTACATTTTCTTGACTTTATTCTTCATGTTTCGTATTTCGGTCTTATATCGTCGCATTTCGTCCATAACCTTTGTCCCCTGCTGCCGCATCTGTGTCAGACGGTAGTGGGCCTTACTCTCATTGAACCGGTCCTGCAAACCTTCCTTTCTTTCTTGCAGCATCACCTTGAATTGCTGTCTTGATGGCACTGGTTTTATCCAGCCCAGTGCTGTTAACTTTCTAATAGCAAGAGTTGTGCCACCTTGAATATAAAAAACATTATCATTTAGAGTCTGTTCGGAAAGAGAAGAGTATGGAGTGTATGGGGCCCAATACATTCCACGACTCATCTCTTTCCGAACAGACTAACAATACATTTTTTTCAATAGGAGGGGATTTTCCTGGGATCTTAAAGACAGGTGGACTAATTTGGAAAAATACTTTTTTTTTGTTTTGTATTTTTAGATTCTGGTTAACTCAAAGGAACTCTTCAAATGTTACAGGCATACCTATAACTATCTCCCTACAGGCATTTGGTTATCTTTATCTACTTGGAAAGCACATCTAAATCTAATCTAAATCTATGTCATGAAAAATTGTTATCATTTGTTAAGATTATTGATGTTAACTGTTTGTCTACAATATTGACCATTATAATGATTTAAACTTTCTTAATTTTTATGCATTATTATCTACTAAAATATAATTATCAAGTTTATTTACATGCCTTTATAATATTATAGTTTGTTAAGGGTTAAGGGTTGATAATATTTGAATAAATAACATTAATAATGATATGGATCATTTATATGCATATAAATACATTCAAAAGTTACCTATAATTGAATGAATGAAGGTTACAAAAGAGAAATACGTGATAATTATCAAAATGGAGCAGCAATTATTGCATTGCCTAAATGCCTTGTGTAAACATGCAACAATAATTGATTGATAAGTTAAATTTAATAAATTTCAGGTTTTAAGCTAATTTTTACTTTTTTTACAAAGAACAGCAACAATATAAATATGATCATGATCAGTTTCAATTAACCTTTCATATTCCGAAATGTTGATCCACATTAGTGGGTATTGAGCTCTAATTAATAAATTAAATAATTAATTGGGATTCAATACTAACTAAACTGATCCACATTCTGGCATACAAGAGGTAAATTCTATTATCTTAATGGTAAGTAAAAAAACTATATAATAATTACCAACAGTGACAGCATATCGAAGGGGTGTGGCTATTTTATACAGAGCAAAAGTAAGTGCATAATAGCCCGCAGACGAGTTTTTCAATGGCTCTAACAGTTTTTCACTGATCCCCATTGTTTCTAGCATAGGTATTATATCTACACCACTGAAAAATAATAGTTATATTTAAAATACTGAAAAATATTTCATAACACTTGAAAAAATTTCATTATGTTTATTTGTTACCTTCTCACAGTATAATAGAAAGAACCGAGCCAAACTGCAGAAGTAGCCAGGTGCACGGGTACTAAGACATACCAGTAGTTTTTGTACATATCCTTAAACTTTTGGAAAAGCCCTTGTTTTTCTGGGGGTGTGGGTTTCTCAGGTGTGTCACAGCCATTGCTCCCTTCAGGTTTAACGTAATTTCGTAATTGACACGATGATATACTATTACCCTTCCTGCTGTTCAATGTATTCCAAGCTGGGTTACTTTGATAGCTGATACCACTAGCTAAAATCCGGATTGGATATTGGTTTGCACTACATCTCACCGGTGTGGTTATATTTAGGAAGCAATGTGTTTGTCTATAAAATAATTTAAGAGTATGAGACATATTTTCAAAGTGAAAATCTCATAGGCTCATTATAATAGTCAATCAATTAAAACAAATGTTTTACGAATTTACGAAACTTGTTGAAAACTGCATGAAAAATTGAAAACTGTACTTTTGCCTCTGTCAAGTTTGTCAGTTTGACGGAACATGACATGTGTTCTGCGTAGCTGGTAAATCGTTCCAGACATGTTTTAAAACGTGTTCCTTTAACCTATTTTCAAAAGACGTAGTTTCTGATAAAGTTTGGTTCGCCATTTACGTCAGTAGAAAAGGCGGCAAATTTAAATAGTGTAAGATAAGACGGTAATGTAATGTAGAGTCGGACCAAAAAAAGTCTGCAGCGGATTTGATAGCCCACGCAGTGCAAGTGTCATTTAGACGTCATAATAGGCCTGTTGCAAGTAGCAAAGAATCACGGAAATAATGGTTTCAAAGAAACATATATGTTAATATGATTCTAAAAAATGGCCCAATCTCAGTATAAACTGAAGGATTATTAATATATTCAATAAAATAAAACTGCAAAATTCTCCAATCGGCCATTATTACTGAAACGCCAATCAGAAGCGTTCCAAACAGTGACGTCATCAATCTATAACATATTTCTTAGAGCAACATAGACAACCTCATTGACCGAAATCCATACGTTCTCACCAAAGAGTTCGAAGGTGCAAAAAAAAATGTTATTTCGCCACTAAACATTTATTACGTCCAAAAAATATTATTACACGATATAAAGGAGATATCTATTTGTTATTGTCTAAATAAAATGCTAAATAATACGATATTTCACAAACAAACTTTTTTAATTATTTGGCTGAATGGAACTATCATTGCCATGTTGGCTGTCGTAACTAGAAAAAATTAAAAATTAAAAAGTAAAACCGGCGCTCGGTGATTTTCACTCAAAATTTACTTGTATCTAAATAATTCATCTTAAATTGCAACCGTGTGAGAGTTTTTGTCTAAAATGAGTTATTGTGATAATTTTTGTAATGTATTTATCATCCCTAATCGTAATATATGGTGCTGAAATAACAATATCATTCGGATTTAAGGGAAATTCGTAACTGTAAGTATGTAAACAATGTCTACCACCCTACCACCAACTAAATAGTGACGTCACAAATGTCGTGCGAGGCGTTTTCGCGCGAGTTTTAAACTAGCTATAATAAAATGCAATTATTTATGTTAAATCTTATGAGTATAGCTGAAATATTGTGTTTTTCGGAACCAATACAAGTGTACCGACAATAATAAAAGGGATTTCAAAATTTGTCATCAGGCCTATTTCATAGAAGTTTGACGTTTAAAATAACACTTTCACTGCGTGGGCTATCTCATCCGCTGCAGACTATTCTTGGTCTGACTCTAGAAGGTTTTCCTCAGGCTGACGCAACTAGGACCAAAAAAAGGTTTTGTATGGACTTCAGTGACCTAGCCATAGCCAAAAAAACAAAATAAAACGTCAGTGCTATTTATCTGTCAAGTCAACTGTCAGACACATTGCTTTGTTGCTTGTCATGGCGGTTCGCAAGTTTTACTTACGTATTTTCTTGCAATTTCTTTTTTAAAAGCCTTCGTTATTTTCCAAAACAGTCAAACGTGATAAGAACATACAGTGAGTCTATAGATTTTGTTTAAATGCCACCGAAAACTAAGTAGTTTCAGTGCGAAATATGTGGCAATTGATACGCTCGCGAAAATCGCAAAAAAGGAAGTTTATGGCGAAATTTCCATTAGATGAAGACCGGTAAGTATTGCTTTAGATACTTTTAGCCTTATTTTGGTGTAGCAGGCTATAAACACATCGAAAATTAGATATTTCATATCCACTTTCAGTGTGAACTAGGGATGTACTACAAGTATAAGATACGCAGTATCGATATCGACTGCAGCCTAATTTTTTATCAATGTAAATAGTAAATAAAATAAAATGAGTGAATTTCCTGGTAACTTGCATACAACATGACTATAATTATTTCTCCGAATATTTTTAGTGGAAAATTATCTATCATCTGTGCATTAATGGAATGGACATTATATTACATATTTTTGGAATCTACTAATAGGGGATATTACTGCAATGTTCTGCCGCCAGAGTGCAGCACTACCGACTCTAGTAAATTCATAGACTAACTTATACATACTCTGCCTTAAACTGTTTTTTGACAAGTTTTCACAGACAATAAATTATGACATTGATGCATCAACGCGGTTTGTAAAGTTGTATCCAGACGAGACAATTTTTCGCCAGTCTGATGAAATTCTTCGATCGCAAAGGGCCGTGCGGACGCAAATACCAATTTGATTCCTCGATCACATCAGCAGGTGCGGACACAAAAATGCCAATTTTCATAGTAGAATGCAAATTAGTGATTTAATTTGTGTACGTGTGGACGCTTGATGAGATTGACCAATTATTTTCCTGAACAAATCGACTGATTTCGTCAGTCCCGTCTGGATACCCTTTAACCAGGGCCTACCGGTAAACGCGAAAATCGAAATTTAGTTATCTGCCTCTTTATCGCTCGAATATGCAAGAGTGATAAAGAGGTTGATCAGGATAAATCAATTGTTAAGATCTTAGTACTATCTTATGATCCCCGAGAAGATGCATATAACGAAATTTCGATTTTCTTGTTTCGCGGTAGACCTCCAGATTGTGACAGATAGTGGTAGTGGCGCTACGGCTACGCAGAGTTTTGCGTAATATTCCTTATTATTTAAGATTTTAACTTAAAATATAAGAAAATGTATGTGTGTCTGTTTTAATCATTAAATGTTTTCAGATGCAGGCATTGGGTCAAATAAGTTGTAAAGGAAGACTTAATTTTATTATTCAAGAATATAATACATGTCGGAGAATGGCTGAAATGTGCCATCTATCGCCATCAAGAGGCGTTTTGTCATGCAAACCTTGACAAATAGAGCAAACTAGGGTGTTACGTACACTTGAGTGGCGTTCGACGCAGTTCCGCCAAGACGTCATAGAGTGCGCTCTTAAAACAATTGAAGTCCAGAACAATTGAAGTTATGCTGTCAATCAATCTTCAGAAGGAGCACGATGAGAACGAACGGGAGAAGATGACGTCTGTGGCGGCTCCTGGGTCTAATCCACTGGTTTGCTTAAGATAAGAAACGTAACGCGTGCTGTGATTTGTAATGAGTCTTGTGCAGTAAAGATTGTGAGTTGAACATCGTATTTCATTGAAGGCCCTCGTCATCCACGATTGAAGGTTCTGATGTGCTGCCGATAGTATGATACGCCCACAATTCCCGACATCAGAAGTGTGGCCGAACACAGGGAATTCGCTACGGAATTCCTCTTGAAAGCTCAAATTTGCCAAATGAAGGTGGACTGAAGGTCCCAAAAATCTACCCTGATTTTGAAAATCCCTGGCATTCCTTAATTCAAGAGTTTTAAAGGCCTTAGAAAATGAAGAAATCTCATGCTATCGCTGGTGGAAAATAAAGAAGTATCGTGATGGAAAATATTTGAAGTGAAATGACAGTTGACATATTTGATATTTTATAAATTGTGATCCAGTTTTTGCATTGCTTTTTATGTTATGTTGTGTGAAATTTTCGTGAATGTTGTTAATGTTGTAACTCTAAGTAATACGTTTACAGTCCTTTGCACCATGAAGAATGAAGATAGTTGCTGCGAGATCTCCCGTCTCGCACGGGTTGGAGCTGCGGTTGCAGAAACGTGGGTGCCTTAGTTTGTTTACAGAAGCTGAGAGGAGCTGCATATTTACTGGTTGCCAGACTGTCGCTGGAAGTTGGAAATCGCGTGAGTTGCGTCCATTGTTTTATGATTTGTAACTGTGTTGAATGTACCTCACAAAGCCGGCGTGATGGGTTCTAGTTAGGAAAATATGAGAACAGATACCTACCTACGAGATATCTACTCTAGCCTTTAATGGTCAGAATCAGAATGTATGTAAAAAAACTTTTGGTACGTGGACTTGTAATCTGCTGTTAAGACGATGTAAGGCTGTTTAACGATTTTCTGAGCACTATGGTACCGTCACAACTTGAATAGCTTCTAGCAAAATGCACCTTAATTTTTTTGTGTGGAGACGTACTATTTCAAATTGTGTCGTGGACCAAATAATATTATCGTGAGAAGCGTCACGAGTGGTTGATGCCATTATTCGATCACACTGTGAATATAAAATTCTCACCTTTAAGTATGATTTCTATTTTGCTAGCTTGTGCCTATGATGGTGGTAAGTATGTGCGTGATATTTTTTTGATATGAAAAGTAAACCGAGAAGTTAGTGGT
The DNA here is from genome assembly GCF_910591565.1 of Cydia splendana. Classification (NCBI taxonomy): domain Eukaryota; kingdom Metazoa; phylum Arthropoda; class Insecta; order Lepidoptera; family Tortricidae; genus Cydia; species Cydia splendana. The sequence continues at coordinate 7,185,171 of NC_085964.1, forward strand.
AAAGTTCATGACCGTTGACGGATAATTCTGACTTAGTTTTAATCATGTGCAATTGTGCATTCCTATGATTACTTAAAATGACTTCACATCCAAAATTAACTAGTCAAAACGAAACGTAAACGTAATGAGTGAAAATTGTGTGTTCCTATTTGAAGAACCTAAATGGTGATTATTTTAACCGCATCGAAGCCGAAGGAATCCTTTTGTGGTCATTTTTGCAGTCAGATTTTAGAGTTTACAGTACCTACAGAACAATTTTAAATTTGGACCCAACATTTAATTTTTCAATAATTCTGTGATTCAGTGATATGTTGTTTGCGATGTGTATCTGTCAAAGGGCCATTATGATTATCAAATTGAATTTGATGAACAATAATAAAATAATTTAAAATTAATTGATTAACTTTGGAGGATTCGATTTGACACTTGATTTGACTTACTTATCACTCAATGGGTTAAGATCATTTTGCATATTGCATGAATAATAATAGCTGAGTAAGCAGTTTGAGAAGGATATTATTCATTGATTTATTAAAACACTACCTATTTAAAGGGACACATTTTGGGATTAGATTTCTCTACGTAGGTATACCACTTTCCGCGTTGGTTTTATGACATTGTCGTAAGAAACGAAACGTGAAGTTCATGCTTCTTTGAGGATAGTTTATTTGAGAGGTTCATCACTTGAGTTGGCGGTCGCAACCGGAACGTGAGTTGTCCAGAGGGCGTTTGAGGGCTGGGTGCTGGAGGGCACAGTCCTATTCGTAACTGCAATTCATGGGGGTTTCGGACCGGGCGATGAGGCTAGCTGTGTGTTGGAACCAAGCTGTTGTTGTAAAGCCAAGGTGTTGGCACTGTTATTTTGAAGTTGGTGTTGACTTGTAGGCATTGGTTGATGTATGTGAAAAGAAAGTATTAATGATTAATTATGTGTGTATGCGAAAGAAAAAAAAAACGTGTCAATGATTATGTGCAGATAGACACATTTTTAGTTTTTCGCTCGACATTCAAAGCTGTGCGCGCGTGCGTCCATTAGGGACAAAACACACGCAACGTGATTTAAAACAAATTTTAAAATTCCTCATATTATGGTTAAAATTATTGTTCCCCTTAAATGTGAAGGCAAATGACAGAACGGTTTTGGCATGCTATTTTAGTATTTTTCCGTAGAAGGCAGCAAAAATGAGACTTGAAAAAAAAGGGAAAATAACGCTTTGTCTATTACTCTTATTATCCAAAATTATTAAAGTATGTTACTACGTACGCTATTACCACGTTATGGAACTGGTACAAAAAGTTGTTCGTACTCCTTACAGTAATTATAATGTTCCTTATGATCTTTTACGAAACTAGTTGTCGATGTTTAGCGAATAGAGTCGAACGCATTTATTTTCTGTTTGATCGATAAAGAAGTTAGCAAAATTTGAGTACCTACAGCGGTTTGATTTAGAATAGAAATTCTGCCACTAATACCTGTTACGCTAGATCGTTCGTTGTAAATTGGTTGTAAAACGAGTTGTGAACTTCTTTATTAATTTCATGCATGTTCAACCTTTTTGAACCTCTTTGAGAGCTATTTGGTTTTTGAAGTATTGTGTCAGTCAGCTAAAGACAAGTCGTGTCAGTGTGTAAATATCACATAATGATCAAGTTTTCTTGCCTTTTTTTAATAAAAATTAAGAAAGCGATAAAAAAAAATACAATTTGGTTTTCGTAGAAAGTATAATACTGGACTTACCTGATAATATATCAAGTTTTGAAAATTTCTCAAGCTGTCTTGTAAATGTGTTGTCCGTACAGAAGGAATAAAATAGAGAAGTCGGTTTAAACTGAACTGAACGCAATTTTGGTACGTGTTTAAACTATTTAATATGAGAAACGAATAAGTAAACTGTCGTAGTCCTATTCCGAAACTTAAAATTACGTGTCGATTACTTACAATATGCTTCTTTTTGTTTATGGAATTAATGATTGTGTTTAGGAATACACAAATAATTAATGGTGCCAAAATTTAATCAAAATATTCAGGGTATGGTAGAAAGCTGGTTTGAAATCAATTGACCTGGCTCAATCTTTTTATACTTAGGCGGGTGATCGAACGAGCGAGCGAAGCGAAGTGAAGTTCTTACATTCAACTTGGAACACACGGCTGGCTAGGGGCACGTCCCGGCATTTCGATGTTTTTAAGCTGAGCTATCAGAGGATAGTTTGATACACAATAACTTAAGTAAATTTGTTCTAATTTAAATGAAATTGGGTAAACGTGTAGTTGAGGGCATTGTATTTTAGTCATTAAATTATGAGCAGGCTCGATCAAGGTGTTATTGAGTTAGAAGAGCTTAAAAGGCTAGAAAGCTATTTGTGAGGGGTCTTGCTTTTCTGGTCATCTTATTTGCAAGAAAGTATGGTCGAGTTTGGTATCAAATGAAAGTGCTCGGCTTTTATAATATTGCTTTTAAGTTTACCATTTTTAAATAATTAACAAGATAAAAATAAACATAATATAGGTATTTGACATTTGACAAGAAAGATAACGGCTTACCACAGATACAGTTTATTTTAATCTCTATGGTGTTGTGATGGGCTCCGCAGACCTTGCAATAAATGACATGCGGTTTTCGATCCTTTGCCGACTAAGTAGTAGGTTCATTAAATTAAAATGATCTAACTTTTTGGCGAACCGCGAGTTCTCAGTTCGGGGCGAACTACTAGTTTAAATCAAACTTACTAAACATTTTAACCATGAGATAACGGAGATGATACACGCGTCTTGGGTGAGAGGCCATTGTGTGCGTGCAGCCAAGTATCTTTCAAACGGATAAACTAATTTCATCGCTGTTTTCTGTGATCCTAGCTAACATTTTGAAGTAATGATTATAATGGCAAATAGATCTGGATCAAGGTATCAATAAAATCAAATAAGAAAATCTATTAGTGGGAACACTAAACTTTTAGGGAATACTAAACGTTTAAGTAAAGAATAGGTGCGCAGATAATGTTCATAAAATCAGTTAAATATGGAAAACCATTTATTTTCGAGAACTCAATACAAGATGTATTTCAACTGAGGGGAATCTCTGTGGTGAGGTTCATTTAAAAGCTAGTTTGTATTGTATCTTTATGGTGATATTATTTTCACGCTGTTTGGATTATGGTGATATTATTTTCACGCTGTTGCATTTTAAGTCTCTTAATGAATTGTTCGAAATGTATCTCTACCCCATTTCCGTTGAAATATGGCCTGATTGAATATCGTGATGCTACTGATGCTGAACTTGTTCATTCACAACAATGATCTATGTGCGTGTTATTGAAAGAGTTGAGTTGAGTTGCCTGTCAGTATCCAAAAGTTATGGAGGAACTTACTTTGGTCAGGTAGGCCGAGCAATGAGCTTAGATACCTCAGATTGTTGTATTCTGTCCGCAGATGTATGCAGTGATGCATACAATGTCAGGATGCCGTGGTGGTGCAGATGATCTGCGCTCTACAGTCTCTTTTGGGAGAAGAAGATCTCATCTTCGCTCTAGTCTACCAGTGAAAATCATAAAGGGGGATGGATAACGTACGGAGGGACCCGTACAATGTCAGGTTGGCCGTGTCGGAGAATGGCTGAAATGTGCCATCTATCGCCTTCAAGAGGCGTTTTGTCATGCAAACCTTGACAAATAGAGCAAACTAGGGTGTTACGTACACTTGAGTGGCGTTCGACGCAGTTCCGCCAAGACGTCATAGAGTGCGCTCTTAAAACAATTGAAGTCCAGAACAATTGAAGTTATGCTGTCAATCAATCTTCAGAAGGAGCACGATGAGAACGAACGGGAGAAGATGACGTCTGTGGCGGCTCCTGGGTCTAATCCACTGGTTTGCTTAAGATAAGAAACGTAACGCGTGCTGTGATTTGTAATGAGTCTTGTGCAGTAAAGATTGTGAGTTGAACATCGTATTTCATTGAAGACCCTCGTCATCCACGATTGAAGGTTCTGATGTGCTGCCGATAGTATGATACGCCCACAATTCCCGACATACATATAAAAAAAAAAACATTTAATCAGGTGAACACACATTTTCCTCTGTTACCTGTGGACCGTCAAACCTTCGGGATGTATTTTAAATTAATTATATTAAATTATTTAAAAAAATCATTTCACATATTTTTATTTTAACAAATAAATATCGTGTTCACATTTAAGTCCAACCATGTATTAATCCACTCAAAGAACACTATATATAGACGGTCAAGCAAATCTTGTCAGTAAAAAAAGGCGTGAAATTGAAATTTTCTATGAGACGATATCCCATCGCGCCTACATTTTTCAAATTTGCCGCCTTTTTCTACTGACAAGATCTGCTTGACCGTCTATATAACATACGATTTAAATATGGACTCGATTCTAACCTGATTTCGAGTACGAAATTGGTTGACAGGGGCCCATGTTTCAACCCTCCTCAATTTATCGATATCGATAAAATACGCAAGCGTGTAGCATACTACACTATTTAAGTCTGTAATGTTGGTACTATTGCTCTTTGACAGTTGTTTGTCATACATGTTGGTAATGATTGGATAACCAAACATACACACAGACTAATCAAATCGCTAGTATGGAAGTCCCGTCTCTTAAAACGTAGTGATTATATTCTCTTTGGTCCGGTACGCCCGTCTGTTTATAGCTTTGACAGAATTTTGCATTCTTCCTGAAGGTTTTCCGAGGTTTAGTCGTAGCCCTCCGAAGTGTGGGTCGGGTCACGAAGTTCCTTAAATCCTCTACTCACCTTGCAACAAATTGCATGCGATTTTTGATACATTGCTGGCCACTTGTAAAATACATATAGCTTGTCAAGCAAATCTTGTCAGTAGAAAAGGCGCGAAATTCAAATTTCCTATGGGACGATAACCCTTCGCGCCTACCCTTTTCAAATTTGCCGCCTTTTTCTACTGACAAGATTTGCTTGACCATCTATATAATACCTACCTACTTATCTAGAACCATCCTAGAATTTATCACCCCTTTCTACCTATATATCTGATACATCTTGCCCTAATATTAAGTCAGTGATCTTGCCTTATAAATCTATGCATCTGACACTATTCGGCATTTAAATTGTTAGGCCAAAGCAGGAAAAAAAAAACGACTAACTGTTTGATCTTTTATTGTTGTACCTAACTCTGACAAGATTGACAGTAAGTACATAAGTTTTTAGGATTACTTAGGTATATTTCAACGAGCTTTTGTTATATTAATAATGCTTTTGTATAGTTCGTTTTTTTTAGCATTAGAAAGAACTCCACAGAAGCAAGCGTACTGTTTTTAACAGGCTCTTTAATTGTTAATAATTATTGAATTATCTAATGTAGCATGGTCAATACATATAATTTACTTCAAATTATTACCGCTGAAAGTGCCGGATTTGGAACCACAAGCTTACTTTTGCGAAGTTCTTTCTAATGCTAAAAAAAACGAACTATAGTTTAGCGAAGCCTGAATATGGGTAACAAACCCGCAGGGTTGTTGAAATTGTCGATTATGCATAAGCACACCAAGGGGCAAAGCCACGGCACAGCACTGCCCCGGTGGTGTAGGTAATTAATACCAATTAATACACTGAATATTCATCATAAAAATGTAATGATTTTTGGAAAAACGGGGTTACTGGAACGTAAAATGTTTGTAGTAATTCTCTGGAATTATGACACATTAATTTATTTAGAAATGTAACATTAAAGTTATAAAAATACGGTAAACACATATTTCTTCAATTATTTTTTACTAGCTGACCCGGTGAACTTCGTTTCACCTAGGTACATGTATCTGTTGTATCGGTTCACTATTATATGACTGGTACGAAACAGGCAACATTATACTAAAATATGTCAATGTCTTGCATTCAAATAAGCTTGTGGAATATAATGCGAAGTTTTCAAATTACACACATCTTTGATTCCAAAATAATCATCATTTTCGAATTCTGCACTCCCTGAAACCTATAAAACGACACCCATGAAGACTTTCATGACAAAGTGCACGGCAGACATCTTGGATTCCAAAATAGTCATTATTTTCGAAACCGGTACTCCCTAAAACCTATAAAACGACACCCATGACGACTTTTATGACAAAGTGCACGGCAGACATCTTGGATTCCAAAATAGTCATTATTTTCGAAACCGGCACTCCCTAAAACCTACAAAACGACACCCATGATGACTTTTGTGACAAAGTGCACGGCAGACATCTTGGATTCCAAAATAATCATCATTTTCGAATTCTGCACTCCCTGAAACCTATAAAACGACACCCATGACGACTTTCATGACAAAGTGCACGGCAGACATCTTGGATTCCAAAATAGTCATTATTTTCGAAACCGGTACTCCCTAATACCTATAAAACGACACCCATGACGACTTTTATGACAAAGTGCACGGCAGACATCTTGGATTCCAAAATAGTCATTATTTTCGAAACCGGCACTCCCTAAAACCTACAAAACGACACCCATGATGACTTTTGTGACAAAGTGCACGGCAGACATCTTGGATTCCAAAACAGTCATCATTTTCGAATTCTGCAGTCCCTAAAACATATAAAACGACATCCACGATGACTTATATGTCAAAGTGCACGACAGACATCTTGGATTCCAAAGCAGTCATCATTTTCGAATTCTGCACTCCCTAAAACCTATAAAACGACATCCATTATGACTTTTATGTCAAAGTGCACGGCAGACATCTTGGATTCCAAAAGAGTCATTATTTTCGAAACCGGCTCTCCCTAAAACCTATAAAACTACACCCATGACGACTTTTATAACAAAGTGCACGGCAGACATCTCGGATTCCAAAATAGTCAGTATTTTCGAAACCGGCACTCTCCAAAACCTATAAAACGACAACCATGATGACTTTTATGACAAGTCCACGGCAGACATCTTGGATTCCAAAACAGTCATCATTTTCGAAACCGGCACTCCCTAAAACCTATAAAACGACACCCATGATGACTTTTATATCAAACTGCACGTCAGACATATTTGGATTCCAAAACAGTCATCATTTTCGAATTCTGCACTTCCTAAAACCTATAAAACGACATCCATGACGACTTTTATGATCAAGTGCACGGTAGACATCTCGGATTCCGAAATAGTCATTATTTTCGAAACCGGCACTCCCTAAAACCTATAAAACGACACCCATGATGACTTTTATGACAAAGTGCACGGCAGACATCTTGGATTCCAAAACAGTCATCATTTACAAAACCGGCACTCCCTGAAACATATAAAACGACATCCATGACGACTTTTATGACAAAGTGCACGGTCGACATCTTGGATTCCAAAACAGTTATCGTTTTCGAAACCGGCAATCCCTAAAACCTATAAAACTACACCCATGATTGACTTTTCTGACAAAGTGTTTGGTTGCCATCTTTTTTTTTACGTACAAAAATGACCCCCTGTCAACTTTCAATCGAGATTTAATCGAAAATTTAGTCGATTAATATTCAGATTAATTCAATTTCAATCGTCTACTAAATTAATCGCGAATAATTTAATCGACGATTAAATTTCACGATTAACTTTTTTATTCGATTAATTAGTCGAATAAAAAGTTATTCGATTAATTCTCATCTGTGGTCAAGTCTGTCGTTTCGATTCAAATCATGGTCTAATAAAACATGGTCTTCTATTCCCAGAGTGACACGGGCCTACGTCACAATTTTTAATTATTCGTTAGCAATATCTTCCGATTCACGAAAGAAATTTCAGACGTTCGGGTAATTCTGTTTACATTACTGGCAACACAGGATAGCGCTGTCACATTTGACAATTCGGATCTAGATAACTTCATGCCCTGACCGTCATCCTTGTCGAACGCGTGTTAATTGTTATTTCCTTCTCGCTCAGTGTCAGTAGTCGCAGTGTTTTCCAAACTTTTCACGTCGTAAGCTTGGTAATTAATGTGTAACTGTGAATTAGTTTTTCAAACGTTTGTCTTGTATAGATAAATAAAGTTTAATTTAATACATTAGATTTGTTTTATTTTACTATGTTTCTACATGAATAACTTAAAATTAATGCCGTTAAAATAATTTTCACCGTTGGTTAAAATTCTCCCACATTTTAAAGTTTGAGAACCTGTAAACAGCATGATGACGTAGGCCCGTGTCAGTTAGGTCATACGCGAATCTCGGAATGGAGTACCAGGCGGAGTATATTATTATACCATGGATTCAAATGATATTTCCGTAAGTTGATGAAAATCGACTAAAAAAAAAACGATACAATTAAAACAAAACCCAAAAGACAATAAAATGAAATTCGATGTGAAAGAAAGGTTATTTAATAATACAAAGTTGCAAAAATCGGCATTAAAATCGATTTGACTAATTCGTTTATAATCACTACATTCTACATTTGACAAACGTGATGTAACCTTATGGTTAGCCTCATCACTATAGTGCATGCATAAATATAAATATGTCAATCCGTTGTCATTACTGTCACTATTTTACAAATTTTAAAATCTCAAATACGGCGCAATCCTAATATTGTGGATATATCTTGTCGGTTCGAAACCCTTTTTTAAATACGTTCTTTAATTTGAGGTAAGAGGAAAGCCCCTGCTACACGGCAGCCGACAAGCCCCCAAACCGCGTGGCCTTGGTCTGTCCCGGACCGTGTAGACAGTTGTTACCAACAAAATTTCGTTTGACCTCCGGACGCCCTTGGCATGCGAGCGCGCGCCAGCGACCGCGGTCTGAGCGGTCGGTCCGGAACCGTGTAGCCGCCCGACGCCGACCGCACTAGGCCATTTCGCTTGAAGGACGCGCCGTGTGCGCTCGTGTGGTTAATAGCCATGCCATGGGTACTCAGTAGCATTTCTAATAATTCATCAAATACTTTCCTCTTCATTCTCAGAAAGTTATGTATGTCCCCGTAGCGTAGTCCAGCGAATTCATTAAGTTGAAATGACTCAACAAATGCCGTTTTTTGAGCCAGCGTTTCATTCATATACCCTTTTCTTTTTTTACAAACTTTTTATTAACTTGCAATATACCTAATGTAAGTATGTAAACATGTTTTTACGGGTCAAATCTTGCAAGTTAAATTAGACCCACTTTCTAGTTTCCGATGGAGCTGAAAATTTGCATACATATATAAGTCGGGTGACAATGCGTTATTATGGTACCATAGAGCTGATCTGATGATGGAGACAGGAGGTGGCCATAGGAACCCTGTGATAGAACAACGCGACCTAATTGTGTTTGGGGTTTTTAGAATTGTCTCGACGAGTATTAGATGCCTCTAGAAAGAAAAGTACAGTCAGCGATAAAAGCTTGTACCAAATATGATTTTTTTGCCAAAAACTTATTTTTTTGTCATTGCACTAGTATGAGTAGGTAGGTTAATATGAAATTTGGCGCCCCGGCCAATAAGTTTTGCCGCCCCAGAAGTGAAGGAAGAAAAACAAAATGCAATCCGCCAGGGGTGGCATACGCCGCCCTTAGGGCCATACGCCACTGAGTAGGTACTAATGCCACGCCAACTTTCTGAAAGGTTAGGGGCCATTTTGTGCGCTTGCAATACGTGTTGTCCGTCCGCGAGTTCTGAACACACTGTGGTTTGCCACCGTCTAGCCAGACAACTCAGACGGACCCACACACCAAGGACAGACCAAGGTCAGACGGTTAGTAGGCTTGTCGGCTGCCGTGTAGCAGGGGCTTTTACCGTATCGACGGGATGAACATCAAATGTTTGACAGGTAAGATACCTAGGAACATTTTGTATGGGAATGATTTTTCTTTCATTATTTTGTTTTCGTCAATTTTTTCAATGGTTTTAACAGTTATTCTGCTATTCTGGGCCGAGACTAATCCAACAAATCAAAAACCATGAAAATCGGTCCAGCCGTTCTCGGGTTATGGACGCTGGAACAAACACGACTTTGTTTTATATATATAGATAAATTAAACCCATCCAAAATAAACTTTGTAAGGAACTGTCATAGAGACCACTGTCATTCGTAGGTAAGTAGGTATAAGCAGGGGTGCGAAACTCCTGACTTCGGTCAAACTCGGCTCCGCTCGGCTCAGCATTGCTCCGAGCAATTATTAGGGTTGGCACCACTTGACTTCCTTTTGCGTGCACGACCACAGATAAGATAATCACTTGATTTTTGACAACCCTAAATAGCCGAAAGGGATAGTGCCATATATTAGAAAGGGACAGCATGATTCGACCCTGAACCGCTGTCAAACTTCGTTTTTGTAGGAAGTTTCCTTTCTGTACGGTAGTACTATTAATTATTCTGTGGTATAAGCTCTCTAGGTACAGTCAGCGTCGTATAGTAAGTAGGTAGCATCCAAAGTGTTCATAAAGTTCTTTACGCCATACAAATAATATGGAGTACTTACCGAATACTGTGAAGACAGCAGCTCCAAAAGAATTGATAACGAAAACGGAATTTAACCTTAAAATCACCCGGCCACGTTACGCTATTTCAGACATAAATCAATAAGTTCATAAGTATAAATTTTATAATAGGCCTGATGACAAATTTTGAAATCCCTTTTATTATTGTCGGTACACTTGTATTGGTTCCGAAAAACACAATATTTCAGCTATATTCATAAGATTTAACATAAATAATTGCATTTTATTATAGCTAGTTTAAAACTCGCGCGAAAACGCCTCGCACGACATTTGTGACGTCACCATTTAGTTGGTGGTATGGTGGTAGACATTGTTTACATACTTACAGTTACGAATTTCCCTTGAATCCGAATGATATTGTTAATTCAGCACCATATATTACGATTAGGGGTGATATATACATTACAAAAATGTATCACAATAACTCATTTTACACAATAACTCTCACACGGTTGCAATTTAAAATTAATTATTTAGATACATGTAAATTTTGAGTGAAAAGGTTTTACTTTTTAATTTTTCATTTTTTCTAGTTACGACAGCCAACATGGCAATGATAGTTCCATTCAGCCAAATAATTAAAAAAGTTTGTTGGTGAAATATCGTATTATTTCGCATTTTATTTAGATAATAACAAATAGATATCTCCTTTATATCGTGTAATAATATTTTTTGGACGTAATAAATGTTTGGTGGTGAAATAACATTATTTGCACCTTCGAACTCTTTGGTGAGAACGTATGGATTTCGGTCAATGAGGTTGTCTATGTTGCTCTAAGAAATATGTTATGGATTGATGACGTCACTGTTTGGAACGCTTCTGATTGGCGTTTCAATAATAATGGCCGATTGGAGAATTTTGCAGTTTTATTTTATTGAATATATTAATAATCCTTCAGTTTATACTGAGATTGGGCCATTTTTTAGAATCATATTAACATATATGTTTCTTTGAAACAATTATTTCCGTGATTCTTTGTTACTTGCAACAGGCCTATTATGTAGGTACCGCTATAGCTAGGTCTTACACATACAAATTAATACTGACCCAGCTATCTCCCTTATTCTTTCTTAACTTAACTCATCATCATCATCATCTCAGCCATATACGTCCCACTGCTGGGCACAGGCCTCCTCTCATGCGCGAGAGGGCTTGGGCTATAGTCCCCACGCTAGCCCAATGCGGATTGGGGACTTCACATACACCTTTGAATTTCTTCGCAGCTATGTATGCAGGTTTCCTCACGATGTTTTCCTTCACCGAAAAGCTAGTGGTAAATATCAAATGATATTTCGTACATAAGTTTCGAAAAACTCATTGGTACGAGCCAGGATTTGAACCCGCGACCTCCGGATTGAAAGTCAGACGTCATATCCACTCGGCCACCACTGCTCTACTTAACTCATAAACCATGGCAACACATATAACTTAAGTACTATTAAACCCCAATATATTTATACATGGGAATGAGATATGTGTCGATAGATATAGACTCGTTATTTAGAATACCTAGATTACTAATATTTCATAGAGTAGGCCTTTCTACGGGACGCATAATTCCCAAAAACACGACAAGAGCACTACTTAAATAAGTTTTAATGGGAGATTAAAAGCCGTTAATTACGTCTATTATGAAATATCTTTTCTGGAAGACTTAGTGGGTTGCAATACCAGATTCCCACATTACCATACGCACACACCACGTAAAAAATAGGGTGCTCGGTGCTCCAAGTTGGTCTCGAAGAATAGTAGGTACCTATAGGTACCTACATTACGATACAAGTGCAAAAAGTAGGAATTTCGCAGCGAGTGGCGATAAATTAAAACACGACTGAGAGGGGTGTTTTAAATCGATACGAGTTGCGAATTACCTATTCGCATGTGTATCGTACAAGATTTTAAAGTGCTAATTATCGCACTAGTGCAGTAAAGTAGCACCATATTGTACTGTAAGATACCTACATAATTCAAGGATGATCCAGAGATGGATTTACAATAACATACTTATACATTGTCATAAACATTAGTGTTAATATTTAGACTTAGGATAATTATTAGGTTTTTGTACCAACATGATGTTGACTTGATGATACCATTTATAATGGTTTTACAATACGTGGCTGTATCTATTCAAACGAATTTTAAAATAATGTAGGTACCCACTTAAACAAAAAACCACGTGCAGATTAATGGTAGGTACGTATATATTCAATGTATTACAAAATTCACGGAACTTTGGGACATCCGATTATCAATTAATTATCAAGAGATTAAGAAATCCTTCCTAGCCTTGTTTATGTAGGTACCCTATTCACATTGAAGAAATAGAACCTTTGAGCAAAAATAGATTGTTTTAAGAATGCACTTAAACTAGGCAATACTGATAGTTCATTCCAAATAGCACTAGATTTAATGGCCATAGCTTCTAAAGATCAGCCATTAGCACTTAACACTTAATATCTAATATAAATAAACCTTATTTGTCATATATTATTCTGTCTATTCATTTTGGAAAATACTTAAGCCAAAGTAGGTAATTCAATAATAATAATAATAATTTGTAACGGAGATACAAATAATAATAATAATCCTTGGCTCTACTTTCACGTATTTGTAAGATAGTATTATTACTATTATTTAAAAAAAGTGCAGCAATCACACATAAACCTATAATTATCTAAACCTATAAAAAGTCAATAATTATCTATTATGACATACTCCCATTGCTAATGTTACAGGAACGGATATGCTGCGCACCAACCCCCTGAATCCCGAGGCTCCGTTGCGTAGCAGCTCGTAGCGCGAATTAATTTCTATTTTCCATGATATGCAGAAAAATTCTTCATAGCAGCATGCTAACGCATATTCAAGTATATGTATAATTCAAAGATTAGGTACAATTTACAAATGTAAGCTACATCATAAATAAATCTTACTCCGAAACAAAAATGAACACCAATTTAGTATTAATTCCAATAATCTTCGCGCTCGCATAATTGTGTGGTTTAGACTTTAGAGCAAAGACGCATACGCTTATTGGATAAGTACTAAGTGTTTGATATAATTTTGATATGTGAAATTACAGTCTTAAATAATAAGTTTCTTAAACGGAAAAGTTAAGTAGGTAAGTACCTATACCTACTCACGCATCCCAATTCGAGCGTCAAGAAACATCAGCAAAATTTACTTAAAAGTAGATTGTAATTTACTGCAATTTTATTTATCCTGTGGACTGGATATTTGTGGCTTTCCATTTGCTTTCCTTTTGCTTGTAGTGCAATAAGGACCTTTTGCCCCTGAAGCACAAGGACAGCACTTCCCTGACGGAAAGCCACATTTATTTCGGTATGGTTTAAACCTGCATTTAGATGAAACGGACATAAGTATCTTCGTGTACATAGGTACCAAGATATATACTTAAGCGACTATTAATTAGTAAGTAACTATACCTACTTAATAGGTAGGTACATTAGCTTGCATTTAATATCAGGTGACTATTTCATAACAATACACATATTTATGACCTTCACTGTACTTAATTAGAGTATTAAATTATTAATTTAAGATAGATGATGTGAATATGTAAACTTTCGTCGTCGTACCTATTCGTCGTAGTACCTAATATCATATATATTATTTTGAACAGAAACTAAAGCACATGCACATGCGCACAGCTACCGGGTCATGGTAGTTACATATCAATTTCAAAATGATACCTATATGTATATGTCTCCGGCTAATCGTAAAATCCGCCAGATGAAAATCATTGTCTCGTTCCCCGAGTTATTTGTGGAGTTATTTCTGGATAGTTTGCCCTTCGGGCATCTGAAGCAACCTAACGAACCTATACCCTATACCTACCTATACATTGGTTTAATGTGACTACCGTCAAAATAATACACAGGAACTTTACGATCGCTGCCGACATACCATTCATATAGACTAGACACCTACATAATTTGAAGTCCTGATTGAGCCTTTATTCGTCTACAATTTAATTTATTAAATTATTCAATGAAAAGTACGGGTAAGCATATGAGTATGTGAACTACTCAAAATTAATTAAACCGTAGATTGTAGAGGAAGTCACAATTTTAGGGTTCCGTAATCAAGTAGGAACCCTTATTAAAAATCTATTTTAGTATCATCAAATCTAAATTAGGTAGGTATTTACCTAGGTGCCATATTTGATTTCCTATGGTATCTAATAGGATACAACATTTTTCTAATGTTATATGGAATGAACATTTAGCATACTACTAATAATATCACAGCACTTACATTTTCTGCTAAAACGTAACAGTTTCTGTCAAGCAAACACAATATAGTTTTAGTATGTAACTGTTAACGCAGCGGCTCTGGTCGCCGTAGAGGTTGAGTCTGCTCACGGATCCGGCGAGCGACCAGTCGGCGGCGGCGTCCTCGGTGGTGGTGTAGGCGCCGGAGCCGCGTACGCTGCGCCGGAGCGTGGCCTCGAACACGCCGCCGCCGGGCGCCGTCCGCACCAGCACCAGCAACTCCCGCCATCCCTCTTCGTCCATCGCCGGCGTGCCCGCCTCCATCTCTCGCACGTCCACTATGTTAGCCAGCGACAAACGCGCGCATTCAGAATGTCCAATTAGCAACTCGTTTATATGCGTCACTATAAACTGTGCAGCATCCTTCGCTTCATCGCTTTCTATGGACAGCGACCGGTCTTTGTGACACGTACACCAGTGGTCATCTATTCCGGCCGTCTTGCACGTCCGATTTTTTGGTATAGGCAGGAATAGGCTTATACTTCGGTTATCCGCATAATTCTGTTTATTTCTAGCCGAAATTTTCTCATTTCTAATAGACTCTAGGTTTGCTAAGTCCGATATCGTTGCAAACATATCAAATGGTGTTGTCAAATGCTTACTATTAAGTTGTATATTATGATATGCCATACTATAATTCCTTTGGAAGGATGGAGGCAGTAGGATATGCACGAACGGCAAACGTTCCTCTAGCCGGCCTTGTTTCGTTAACCTGAAATTACCCCATCTTATACCATGGTCACTTAACATGATAATAACAGTATCATCTAAATATTTAGATTCATCAAGCTTCTTTAAAAAGTTTTCATAATTAATATCCATAGATTTCGGGTTGTTTAAATAATCGTGGCTCATAGTCACTTCCCAAAAAAATCCAAATAATTTGGAAGACCGCAGAGTTCTCGTTAGGCTTTCAACATAATCTAATAAAACCTTATATGCGTACTTCTTTCCCATGCATATGTAAGAATTGAAATCTTTGTTATTCCCTACGTGCATCTCGGCCTCGCGTATGAAGGTGTGCAGGTAGTAGTCGGTGGGCGTGGCGGCGAAGCCGTGCCGCACGAAGTTGAAGGTGCCGAGGTAGGCGCTGTCCTCGCCGAACGCCGTGTAGAACCCATTCTCCTTGTACCAGTCCCAAACGAACGGACAGTTGTCGAAAGTATGTCTTGGACTTGGCCAACACATCCGTTTTAACTCCGTGTCTTTGACACCCAGTAGCATCGCGGCGAGGTTTGGAAAAGTATTGTCACCAATTTTATTATAGCCAAATAATTCAATTGCTCCTTTATTCCTAAGGAACTCTAATGTCCTTGGCATTGTTCTGTAGAAATTCAATCTCGATACTGAATCAATGCCTAAAATGATCACGTTATATGCTGATTGATTTTGCGTAACGTTGTTTATATTATCCGATATCAAGACTTTCTTTGGCGCAAATATGAAAAAATCCTCAAATATAAGGGAATCCTTTTCAACCATGTTGTCATAACAAGACACTCTAACAAATTCATCCAGCGCTTCTATTACATCAAGGAACTCGATACACTCGTGGTACTTGACGCGGTCGTCGACGTGGTACGACGTGATGTCCGCGATCGCGTTGGGTCGGTAGAAGGCCTTGTAGCAGCACGAAATATTGAAATCCTTAGACAAGTTATAGTGGTGTAAGTTATTCTTGTTGATCCATATGTGCGTAGCGTTGTTAGCTAGGAGGGAAGTGTGCATATGCTGACATTTTTTTAAGTGCCTCGGGGGTTCAATAAATTTCTTGATGCTGTCGTCGAATGGGCGCAGCGCAGGTATCGTGCAGCCGTTGGTATTGATGGTGAACCGGCTGTCGGAGTGGAGATGGTAGTAGTGGGCGGGGCGGAGCAGCTCGCCGTCGAGGGACACGAACTCGGGCTCGCGGTAGAGCGTCATCGTCATGAAGGTGACGCCGAACACCACGGCCACCAGGAATAGACACCGCAAGCGTTTCCCGCCCAAACATGACGGTTGAAGTGACGTCATGCTGAAAATTAGAAGCAATATTTAGGTAAAGTTAACTTTGATTTAATCAATATATATAATAGCTCATATAAATAAAATATATAATAGTACCCACCTAAAGAAATTAAAGAAGATTAGGTAAATAACAACTATGTAGGTACTTAGTATTACTAAATAATAGATAGGTACCAAAATCAAGTCTAATTACTTTTATCTGAGGTTTAATATTTGTTCCTTTAGGTGAAGGTACCACAGAACTAGTAATAAGGTATTATAACCTCTTTAATATTTTCTGTGAGGTGTACCTAGTGAGTGTACTACACTAGGTGTACACATGGGTGTTATGACCAGGCCATAAAAAAAAAAAAAAAAAGAGTGTTATGCTAATAATTAATAGAATAAATATTAAGTCACTATATCACGTAAAAACTAACGGCGGACGATCACACTCTACGGTAATATTAGTAACTCACCTCTCACCTGATCAAGAAATGATTCACCACTTTACACGTACGGGTTCATAAAAACAAAAACATATTGTAGGTTTAGCGGTGTCCATCTCGCATTGTGTTGTCATGTTTGTCATTAGTGATTGTCTATTGTTTCTGTAAGATGACGTAAGTTGCAGTTCAGTGCATAATATGAGTCGCGCGAGGAAGACCGCGGGCGCGCGGTAGGGAAGTGTGGTTGCACTGAAGATGAGGGTGAGAGCGGAGGCTGCACGCGGCGCGCCTGCGCGGGGTCGCCGCCGGCCGGCCGCCCGCCCGCCCGCCTCACGCCTCAATTTTAAATCATTAACTAGACTTTTTTTCTAGATTTTAATTTTTATTAAGGTAAACCTACATATGATGATGATGATAGGTATTTGAAATGATTAACCGTCTATTTTTGGAAGTAGGCGACTCATTTCACTTGAAATTCAACCCAGTATTGAAGAATTTCATCAAACTGCACCCGCTTTTGCTTCACTGTCAATTACTATGCAAATACTTAGAACTTAGAGCATGGTGTAGTAGGGTATTTTGATGAAGATTAGGTATCAATCGGAAGAATGAAGACAGGCATGTTGTTAAGGACGGAAACCATTTTTCGTGGGACGTTGCATTGAAGCTGCAACTTGAGTGGAAATCGGCGATTCGCGTGCAGAGTTGCAAACATATCGCGCAGTGTCCATATATTTAAGTGGCGATCCGTCTGTGTTAACCCTAAAATGGATATTCAGACACATATATGGTTGAGGGTGCCTTGGTAGCTGCAATAGATGCTGAGTTAATATTTGTTGGATATGCTTCTTTAAGTTTCTTTGCTGACTTGATAGGATGAAGCTGACTCTTATTCAGTGTAAGAGTGAGTTAAAATATTCTGCCTCCGTACTCGTCGAATGAGCGCCTCTACTAGCATTAATGGGATGAGGGACGCGTTTAGAATCCATAAGTACCTGAGAAGAGAATTGGGTTGGGGCATATTTCCACATTGCTTTGAACAGCTTGTCACCTAATCTTTTCCCGTTCCTGTGTCCCATCTATTTGGGGTCGAGACTGTATGCCTAATGGGTTGCATCAGACGTTTTTGTTCTAAGTTGTCCTTTCCGTAGGTATGTGCTGCGGCTTTCAAATCTTTTCTGATATTAACATCGTAATTTTTGGTAATTTCCAACCCGTCGCCGGTTTTTGGATAGGTGTTGCGGCACTTATTTATACTGTAAAGTCATATCTCTTTACGACATGGCTCTATAAGCGTCTAAACTTTCCAGCTTCTTGTGATAGGACAGCCTATCCGACCTTCATCCTACTGACTGCCGACGCTATCGAGTTAAATTCGACATGTTTTAATTACATCTTGTGATATGTAATTTGGTTCCCCGCGATACAGGCATTGCCTAGTGCGGAAACCCCTGGTATATCTGTAACCTTTGCTGAATTAAATGATCTTTATTCTTTATGTAGGTACTTACTTACATATCACGAGTTGTCATTAAAACATGTCGAATTTGGCCCGTAACTAGAGGTACTTACGCAAGAGGCGACCGACTGCCCGCCCATTATGATCGGAGGTCCTCACAAATCATCATTAAGTATATATAATCTTTCACATCGAAGGAGGTGAAAAATGCGAAAGGAATATACCGTGTTTTTTTAAATTCGTTGATTTCAAGGGTGCATTTCTTAGCCTAAACGGAATTAATGCCTCAAAGACACCAATATTTTTATAAACTACGTATTGAAGATAAATGATCAATATTTTTTTTTTACCTGCAAGGCCTTTCCGACTAACGTGTATTCGTACAATTGCATTAATTTGCTCGTACAGTCTGATATCCCTATGAATTTCTGCACCTATCACAGCTACTTAATTGAAATATGTAGGTATACTATGTAACAATTACTTGCTAACAAAATTATACTTACTATATGTGGCTTTAATTTCATGGGACAATAAATTTTTTATTATTGTATTAAAGGTAGGCACTCATTTCACATGATACTTTTAGAGACGATTCTAATGATCGCATTAGAGTTAGACCGAGAAAAGTCTGCAGCGATTATGATAGCTCACGCAGCGAAAGTGTAATTTTAAACGTCAAACTTCGATGAAATTATGATGTGTAAATAACACTTGCACTGCGTGGGCTATCAAAATCGCTGCAGACTTTCCTTGGTCTAACTCTATCATTGTTTTTATTATAAACTACCCGAAAAACTCAGACGTTTACCATGTAAAATCTAGGCTAGCGTAGCACCTTGCTAAAGATAGACACGCAAAGTGGCACACGCGGTGTAATAGTGTAATGAAATGTAATGAAAAACTAATCGATTATCGAATTAGTCACGATTTTAATGAATTCACGTACAGTTAGCGGTAAGATTATTTCAGAGATACACAATAAAGATATATATATTGTACTTATTTACAAGGACTTTTTCTGATCAGATCGATGAAATCCTGAAGAAAGGCCAGGTCAAGAGCACCCTAAACCGGCGAGCGTGTATGAGGAATGTTATGAAAGTGAGGGAAGCGAAAGTGGTATGTCAGAATCGTAGCAAGTGGAAATCCGTGGTCTCTGCCTACCCCTCCGGGAAATAGACGTGATTATATGTATCTATGTATGTATGTGTATTTACAAGAAATATGTAAGTAAGTCTTCTAAGGTACAGGTAGGTACGGTGTGCTTAACTTTAAATTGAACATAACATAATTACAAACGCTGTTAGGTTGTAAACATTCAACAATCACTCGATAAATCTTGTATTTGTAAAGCGATTATAGAGGTAGGTATGTGTGCGGTTCCTAGCTGTTTAATATCACCAATTATACCTACTTCATTCGGACCGTGCGTACCTAAATATTGACGGACATTTTCCTCACAAATGGTATCAGTGTCAAATTAAGATCATAACTTAAAATTTCGAACGCCACACTGTGTTATCTAAGAAAGAGGAACAAAGCTGCTACGAGTCTTAGGCTTCGGACGATACCGAGGATAGTAGGTAAGTGTATCTGACTCTGGAGAACCATTAGAATTTGTAAAATATTATCTTGATCCGATATCGGATGTTAATCGCAGTGCACCTCGCCCTCACTTGCGACACTCTGCCACTCAGTCACGACTTTAAATACCTATCTGATTCTAATTGAATTCCAACATCCAGTGATCTGAGTTGACACTCGTGTTCTATGAACCATGTTATTGTAACAAAAGATTTACACAATAATAATAATTATGAAAATATGCATATAGCCTTCAAAAGCAGGAATTTCTTATCACTTCGGTTCACTGCATAGTCAGTGTCATCAAAGTGCAGATATATGTAGTTAGATATATACGGAAATATGATATAATGTATGATTAACAAACTAGAGACCAGTAAATACTGAAGACTGTGAATCTGCCCTGCTAAGCCGAATAGCCCTATCTCGAAAACAAATGATTTTGAAAATGGATTTCTCAGTTATAGAAACTAAAGCATAAGTTCATTGAATTTTCTTTTGTGATAGCGCTATTTGGCTTAGCAGGGCAGAGTGACCCGTTTAAAATAATTTTGTGATATGTTTGAGTCTCACGGGAGTTTTATAGTAAAAATTGTAAATCTACACGTGAGTTTGTAGAAAGATTAGCAAAAACCCGTTTAAAATAATGTTAATAAAGTCACGTGTCTCATCATCGTTGTGGATAGACGCCGTGGCCGCGGTATCGGTAGAGCGTTTATCGCGTCGTATGGAAAAATAGACCTAATTTAGCGATATATTCGTGGAGTCATAGTGTGGAAATCGAGGGCTTATTATGAATTCGTCGCCACTGTTAGATGGTGCCAAAATGACATAATTCTCATACAAAAAATACAACTGGAGACGTTGCGTTGCTGATGACTATCTCTATAGCTCTAGCTCTACCTATAGTGCTAGGGCTTAGGTATATACATATATGTGTTACGAATATGAATGTACCTAATTATAATATATTAAATATAAATTTGCCTGGATTAAAAATATCATTGTAACTTCACTAGTTGTGTAATTTTACTAAAATTTGATTTGTTTCGTTTAATCTTAAAAACTTAACAGTATGACTTGTAAACGCCATTAATTAATTGCCTTATTTAACGACGTTTCAACACTACGTGTATAGTTGATACCTTGTCGCAGTCACTAACGTATTATATTAAAATCGAATACACTCTCCTACGTAGGTGCGACAAGGTTTTACAAAATACTTCATAGGTTAAGTTAAGTGTGAATTTTAAGTAAATTTTATAAGTCGTGGTATAGATTTAGATTAGAGTATGGCAGGAAGACCAGGAAGGTTCCGACTAGTGATAACTGACCTTGCATGTAGTTTGGCAGTGTGCGGGCTCGGAAGCGCGGGCGCAGCCGCCGCCGGTGCGGAGGGAAGAGACCATGGCTAATTGGCTGTGCTCTCGGCTTGTTTGATAACACACAATGTTTTGACCTGCTAACTGCTGTTTTATTGCTTTGTTATTTCGCGAGAACTGCAGTTTTACGTTTACTTACTATACGGAAGAAATGGCGGCTACTAAACTGAAACGAGATGAAGCCGAAAACATCAGATTATAATTAATTATATTAACAAATAAAAAAAAGGCTCAACGAAATATAACCGCATTTTTATTATTTTAGGAGGATTACCTTTTCTCGAGTCCTGTAGAAATGTTGTACATCGACCCAAACTGGCAAGTTATGGGCATCACGTTGTAGGTAAGGACGCCCCGCCACGACAGGTTGACAAGGGGCCTAGCCCATCGTACTTCGACAAACGCCGAACGAAAATAACAAATGTATCGGGATGACTTATTACGCGCCAACAAACTACTCCGCAGTTTGGCGAATCCTTGTATTGTGGTATACATATTTTATATTTCCATGTTTATCAATAAAATTATCAATTATCAATAAAAAAAAACTTATGACTATTTCCATACATTATTTAAGTTTAGATTGGCCTTTTTAATCAACTATTGGCATCTTAGCTGGGTTCCACCCCAAGTTCGCAGATATGATAGGTACCTAAGAGAGTTTCGAGAGACTTGTCCTAAAGTATTAGCAAACAATTTTGTAGAAAATACATAAGTAAATAACAAATATCTGAACTCGACTCTACCGGCAATGGGTGTTTTCAGAAAAAATGATACCATTTAGGTTAAAGTTGATGGATTTTCGAAATAAAGTAAATTTATATTGTACTCTTATAAAGTGAAAATGCCCGTTTTGTGTTTCCGGACATTTCGCACGGAGGCTACGAGTTGTCCTAACTTAAAACTGGCTAATACCATATCGGGTTATGCTCAATTAAGGGTTCTGTAGCCGCTATTACAAACGTTGAAGACAGAAACAATATAACATTACAGGTATCCTGACCGCTAGCTGCATGTTAACGCTAGGTAACTTTAATGTCAGTAGTTTTCTCATTCTTTGTTTTGCTGCTATTTGCCAACTACTTAGTCAGGCACCTGCTTAATCAAAACAAAACAACATCAATATCTGTTTGGGCTTAAACTACCGTTGACATTTCTATATACTGTGATGAGTTACTGCAAGTTTCAACCCCATCTGAAGGGTAAGTTAACGCACGCGCACAGGGCGGGCCGGCGATGGCCTATTGAGTACAAGTTGCCCAAGAAACTGACATCTACATCGGTGTACCATTTATTTACCTATATAAAAATACCAAGATTCTTTAAGTATTAGTCGTATAAGAGATATGAATGAGGACCACTTCGTTCTCTCTCGAGGTAAGCAGTGAATACGGTTTACATTTAACATTTCCTGCAAGCCGATGATGGAAAATCGATAGTGAAATGACACAAGTAAGCATAACCTAGAAAAGTGGATATTTTGTAGGGTTTGTTGAACAATTGCCTGGAAACTAGGTGTTTGTGCGTATTTTAACATGGATTGCCAGTGATGCGAGCTTGTTTTTATACAAGCTTTACGGCTGCACAGGCAAGTATACAAATCACTCATCATAAATGATATTCTTTACATAGTGCAGTTTTGTATTCAATTATTAAAAATCTTAGCATTTCAATGTCATTAGAAACGATATCATCGAATTTAGTACCTATTATATATTTTTCATTGAAATGTGTACTTACTCAAATTAACAACTAAAGGTACCTAAGATATTGTGAGGACCTACTGATGTTGTTGTTTGAAATGATTATCATCCTGCGTGGGTAGGCGTCCATATATAGAATAGATTACTGAATAATTTATAGGTACTGTTACTTTTATCGCTTTTAGGACACATTCATTTAAATTTTACTCCTATTTTAATACAATCAGGAAGAGTAGGTAATTGTGTGTAGGATATATGTATTATCGGTAACTTAATAATAAATGGTATTATCTGTTTCTATAGGTACAGAACCTTTTACTTATATTCATGAGTGTTTATAACGATAACGAATTGATTCACATACAGTCCGACACTTCCCCATCATTTTTAACAACAAGGCATAATTATGACAATTTTGAAAGTAGAGAGGGTACTTACATTGTTTACGTTTTAAACGTAAGCACCAACCGCCATAAGGTACTTTTACCCGTGGGAGGTCACATATTTGATGTAGAGTACTACTACATATACAATTCCAAAGGTCTTGGGGTACAACAATAACTAATGACATTTTTCCAGGTCCTGGCCCTGCTGTTCCTGACGCTGATCCCTTGGCCGGGACCGTCGGTCTTCAAGATCACCTGCTCACGTGACAACTCCAAAATTGTGCGGAAGGTCATCCAAAACAAATGGCTCCCCGTTTTAGAAAGGTTCCAAGTAAGTGTTCGTTGTTCCTAGATGAAAAAAGAAAAAAAATACCTATGTTCCTAATCATTACTTATGCTTTTAAGCGAATGTAGCTCTGTTCTTTTATATAAATTTGTGGTACTCGTCTAGGACCCACCGGTTTTATCTTTCGACAAAAAAGGGTAGAAATACTTAGTTCAAAACCAATAAATAGTACTTCCTTCATGTAAAGTTTTCCGTGTTCCAGTTTTCCGAATGACACAGAAAACATGTACCTACGAAAATAGAATTTTTAGATAGGTAATAACTAGTTCACATATTCTTGACACTGATATTATTATGTACCTAGATCCAACCAAATCACCACATAGTTCAATGTATTCCACATAGTCTCACACTACGGCATCTCTAATTAAGGTTTACACCCGTGTAACAGGTAAAGCTGCCGCTGGAGTGCCCGTTCCACCCCGCGCGAGACATATTCGCGCCGCAGCACGACGCCAAGACGCAGCACCGGCCCTCGCAGTGGACCTGCGCCTTCTGCGGCAAGTCCTTCTACGAGGAGCGCCACCTCGACACACATTTCGACCAGCGACACAAGAACCAGATTAACAGGGTATGTCTAGTGGTCGAAATGGGGTTTGTGAGGTAAACATGCCGCTTGAGTACTTCTACCATTCCGCTTGCGATTTATGGGAACTTGGTTTGGGAGTGTAGGCGCTTGGCATTAGCACATTGAATATGTGTGAGCGGGATGTCGCTATAATACCTGCATACTTGCAAAGCGTTGTCTCGCTCAAACATCGGAGTGACGTGCGCGAATCGTATCCAGTGTACTAAGCGCCGTAGGTTCGTATCCTACCGACTGCGCCATGTTTAATATGGGGTATTATCTATGAAAAGGGACCTTATTGTCGATGGCGCTTACGCCTCACGGCGTCGCACGGCATTGTATTTATATCGGAGCATCGTTAATAATGGCGTAAGGGGCTGTCCATAAATTACGTCATCGATTTTTGACGATTTTGGACCCCCCCCCCCCTATAATCATCCAAAAATCATGCTTCAAATGACCCCATTTCCTCCTACTTCATGCTACCGTCATCCGATGTCCAGACCCCCCCCCCCCCCTAATTTGAAATGACGTAATTTATGAATAGCCCCTAAGCGCCATCGACAATAAGGTCCCTTTTCATAGATAACGTCACATATATAGGGGAACGGGGTACAGATACGGGTAAAGCTGCCGTTTTTCTTCTTGACTTTTTCGTGGCGTTTCATGAAGTCAAGCTGCTTCCCCAGCTCTCCTCCTGCTCCTTCAACTCAAAATATTGTATGTTTTGCAGGCGGAGGACGCAGTATGCCTAGCGGAGTACTGCGATATAATGCGGTGCCAAGTTTTGGTAGCGCATGGGCTGCTAAACGGCGGTGGCGGGCCTAGCACGGATATGGAAGTGTGGCAAGATGCAGAGGCGGCGCGTAAGGCGCTAGCGCCCGCTGCTCCGAGGTCTGTGGCCCGTGTCCCGGCGCGGAGACGCCGTCCGCGGGTCGTTCAACCGCAGCCTGTGAGGGACTGCCCGTCGACTGAAGTTGATCCTGATATTTTAGGTAAGGAAAGTGGCTAGGAACGAAGGTTGACAAGTAAACATAACGCAAGCCCGCCGGTAAGGCTAACATAAACCAGGGGTTGACATGGTTTTAGGTTGACGCCATCCAAAATACCCACACCCATAGCTCACCGTTCCAGCGCCGCTTAGTGCGCACGTAACCCGAACGCCACAAAAACACCGCGCAAATTCCAATAATTGTTCTCACGCCGTATTTAGATCCAAACACTAAATAAGTAGTATCAGACATTTCAATCGTTAATGTTTTTCTACTTTATGATCTGTTCTGTACTTCTCTAGCTCAATGAAACATATGTGACTATAGGGTTAAGTAGAGAAAAGCAGACCCAACAAATAATTCAATTATTATGTTGTAGAGCCAGAAGAGAAACGCACAGAGGACAGCGAAGGCGACGCGAATCAGACCTCTGAGCTGTGCGACGCAGACACGGTGGAGTCTTCTCTGCCACCCGACAGCAGGCAGCGGCGACTGGCCGACCTACAGGTGATTATATAGTTATATGCTCAATGCAGCTGAATCATTGTATAACTCAACAGCAGGCAAGGCAAGGGCAAAGGCACAGGCAAGTTTCCGCAACTTGATAACTAGTGCCTATTTTACCTGAGGAAACTGTAAAGTAAAGTAAATAAATTTTATTTGTAGAACACAGGTGATACAGCTAGGTCTTAAGTAAAAATAGTTGAATACAGAGCTCTGTGTTTTGCCTATTGGCGTACAAATGTTATAAAACTTAAAAACTATGGTGACTCTACGGTATTAATAAATTCTTACAATTAGATTAGCATATTATCAGAAACAAAACAATTAACACTTAAGGTATTATTTATACTTGTCGTTATCAACACTGAGCTTGTACTACCAGAATTGGACCTACATTACCTCCTCTAGTCTCTTCTTGGATTTACTTGTATTCTCAAGTTCCGGCAATTATCGAAACGTCAAATTTCCGGCTCGCGAGGTCTTCAAAATCTCTTGCTCCATTACTTAGTTATCTTTAAACACCATGCCCTAATTAATAAATTCATCACACCAGCAACTCGATTGTGATTGCAGGCGGAGCGTGCTGCTTGCGACCCCGCGCGTCTTCAGCTACTTAAAGTGCGCTGCGAGCGAGTGGTTCATTCCTGCATCGCCACTTTGTTGTTGCATCTCACGCAGCACCAGTTTACAGAACTTGAAGGTATATTTGACAAGAAGGAAATAGCTTCTCAGCCTCTTCTTCGGCTCGGAGACCCAAAAACAATAGCTGCGGTGTACTAATATTGACCTAACTGTAGGCCGAACTTGTAATCCTGTGTCGAAGGGATTCAATAAAATAAACTGTCACCGAATGGTTTCTCAAACGGCTAACAAAATTTCAGCGTTAAACCAAATGTAACACAGGGCACATTAAACGACAGTCAATGCAAATATGAGTTGTGAAGTCCGCTAATACAAAGACTGTTTTAATTGCTCTAAGTTTTCTGAAGTGGTGTGTTTCTGGTGAAGTATCGTTGGCATTGGGGCTGAAATCCGTAGATACTTACCTAACTGCTTTTCTAATTCTACCAGACTACCATTACTAATATCCTTCGACTTTGTGCAGACGAGATGCAGCGCGCCGTGTGCTGGTACCTGAGCTGCGACCGCTACTGGGAGGACACGGCGCCCACCGCGCGCGCCTTCCCCTGGCCGCTGCTGCTGGCGCTAGCCACCGGGCTCGCGTTGGCGTTGTGCATGTGCTATTACATCATCTGGATCGTGTTCGAGTAAGCATATTACTAATGGCAAACTATTACGACACGACTTAGTTCGCCAGTTACTAGGAGACACGACGCCGGCCGCGTGCATCTTCCGCTGGCTTCTCTTATTTACTCTGGTACGCGATTTGCGCTAGCACAGTGCAATACTCCAATGCAAACCAAGACATGAGCAGCAAACGTTAACTAGGAGGATTCTTCCCAGTAAAAAACTTGGTGCTATAAAACGGCTGTGGAAATATCTTTGGGAAGGTCAATCTTTGGTCAGCACGAAAGTGTCAAATCATTTAAATCGTAAATGATCTGTTTCCAGTTCTGAGGAAGGCAGCGTGGCGGGCAGCGCGTCGGTGTCGATGACGACGCACTCGTCGCCCGCGCGCGCCGAGCGGCTGGCCGCCGAGGAGGCGCTGCTGGACGACCCCGACCACGACGACCACTACATCTACGTCACCTACCCGCCCGAGCTCAAGCGCCGCCTGCTCGAGAGGTATGCAAGGAACGTCACGCTCATTTTACTCACGCCCTTTATCAGGCAGACTCGCGTTGATTGATCGTAATACTTTAAAATGGTTGAACTTTTTTGTGCCATGTACTTAATTAACATGTAATCTAATGTAATATGAGTGCCTTCTTTAGGTCAACTCGTGCTGAACGATCTCTTCGAAGTTGAACGTCATTTGCGACTCGACCGTAATACCTCGTCAACAACGTCCGTTGTCAGTCCATTATTGACATAGTTTTGTGGTTTATGCGCTCACCATGCATATTTCTTTCTAGTCCAATATTTTTCTAATTCAGTTCGATTCATATAGCACCCCAAGTCTACGATGATTTTGAAAGTATCTGCTAATCTAGCAAGGTATTTGCTGATCTGTCTCTTAGAGTAAAATCTTCATTAAGCTCTATCATTTTGGCAACATGCCTATGTGAGCAATAGTATATTAAATACACGTAATATGTGATCTGAGGCTTCCTTATTTACTGGCCGAGGTGTGTATACTATTTTTCTGCTCGACGGTGCCTGAAAGCGATAACTTTGTTTATCGCAGCGGGCCGTAAGTCGATGTTTACAGGCCGTAGGACAGGAAAATCAATTTCAAACTAATAGATAGACATTTTAATCACCCACATTAAATTGTACTTAGGTTAGGTACTTAGTTAACACATGGAATAGTTGACCTGTAAACTAGTTTTATAGGACAAACTGCACACCATTGAACTATTTGCACCATAGGAACATTTTCTAGACAAGTAGGTAATCCGTGTTTATATGAATAGGTGTTGACTGATCGATGTTGTTTGTTTTAGCTGCTACAATAGAACAACTCGCCTCTGAGACCCGACGTGTCCACCTTATTTCGTCGTGCATGCACCTTATTTCTATGAAGAAAGTAGATTATTAGTATGTAGATATTATTAGTAATACTCAGGAATTTACCCAATAGCGTCACCCATTCATACCACAAAAAGAGTCCGGACTCTTTTGTAGAACCTTTAGGTAACTATCTACTCTCTATTAGTAAATAAAGTGTCAACTAGATAGGTACCTACAATCCTGGGTATCCAAACAATTTCACAAAGACATCATAGATTGTACGAAACCTAATAGAGTTAGACCGCGAAAAGTCTGCAACGATTTTGATAGCATACGCAGTGCAAGTGTTATTTATACGGTATAATTTCATAGAAGTTTCATTAGAAGTTTAAAATAACACTTGCACTGCGTGTGCTATCCAAATAGTTGCAGACTTATCTTGGTCTAACTCAACCTACTATTTTATCTGATCAAACCTACATTGTGACTACCTATTTAAATTATGTTTCAAAAAAATTATAATAGAAGTTTTTTAGATTTTTATTTTACAAATAGCGCTTAGATGTAGCCTTGTGTTTGTTATAAGTTATTTAGTGAATATTAAGAAAAGTTACAGTTAAGTTAGCACGATTAGTTTTATGGGTACCTACCTAATATTAACGCCGTGAGCAGATGTGCCCATATTAGTATCTATTACATTGTTATTTAGGTTTTTAAATCAATTCTGGGACCTCAACATTCGGATTATAAAATATTGTAAATACTTACCATATGTAACGCATTGATTATGAATATTAAATTGAATCTCAATAAATGATATCGCTAACAAAAACAATGCACCTACCTACCTTATATAATTTACGCTATCATAGTTAACATACTAGTTCATAGTTTCAGAAATGGGCGTGATAATTATATTTCGGTTTGAAAGAAGAAAAAAATACTCCATTTTTTCAACCCTATTATAATAATGAGAAATGTCTGATAACTACGCTATCACCAAAAGACGATTTTTCAATATTACAGTCACGAACTTTAATTGTTGAGCCATTTAGGGTTTACTTTACATTGGACATTTCATATCGTTAGTATTGGCAACCAAATTAACTTGGACCTCAGATGGGTCATTATTATTCACAACGACGGGATTAGCCGCGTAAAAAAACATCCAGTAAAAATCGTGAAAGTATAAATTAGTGTCTTAGATGGGTCTACAATTAAAGTCTGTGACCTTACCTAGTTAATTTACTTGGCTGGGTATTTGTAAAATGTAGTCAAGTAAACGTAACCTTCTAAACAACTTTAATAACATTACGTAATTAAAACCAGATTATCTAATAAATAAACAAAAACACTCTAAATTAATGAGACGAATCTCAATAATGATTATAGTCGTTGTGAAGATACGTTGGTTTAGTGTGTAATCAATCAGTTATTCATGCCGCAAACGAGATAACGAAACGTGGATTGCAAAAACACATGTTTATGAAGTATAAAATAATGACAATGAATGATCACGAAGCCAATATGGAGTGAGTCGCCTACCTATAGTGCGGTGTTCCAGTACCTTGCCTGCTAGTCGTAAGCTCGTAAGTTAACAGTAATGTATAGTGTTCTATACCTGCTGCAAATTGTAAATAAGCTATATATTTTCCAATTTAGGTAATTAGAATATAGATTACCATACGATTGATAGGATGATAGGTCGAGCGACTGTATTAAAAGTACCCAAACTCTACAAAAATATGTGAGACCAGGCCATGTTAGGAAGTGAAACATAGTTTATATTGCTCGGGGAAAGAGGAACCCTGTGAGAATTCCCCACATGTGTTTCTCTTACCTTATAAACCTTATACCCTTAACAATATTGCCACAATGTAGCAACATAGGTACATACATACCTAATCCCAATATACGTACCTACTTATTCAAGTCACAAGTAACCATCTATCGAATTGATTATTAACACGAAAAATATGATACCATATGGTCAGTTAAGTGTGTTGCTAGTGCTACGGTTGCTCTTTACAAAACTAAGTAGGTACATTTAAAAAAATCTACCTACTGACAACCATTTATCCTACAGCTACATTCATTATGACATTGGGTAAGAGCGGCCTAATTCTTTAAGTAACTATTTTAGTGCTAATCAACACGGGTTTTTGCGACGTAGATCTACAGTATCTAATCTTATTCTATTGAACGATTATGTTACTGAAGCTATGGACAGTGGGTCCCAAGTTGATGTAATATATACTGATTACAGCAAATGTTTCGATCGTATTGACCACAGTTTATTAATATCTAAGCTGAATAACATCGGGATAAGTGGGGATTTACTGCGATGGTTTATATCCTATATCGAGAATAGGACCCAGGCTGTTGTGGTAAATAATTATATGTCTGGCTGGGTCACTGTTCCTAGTGGGGTACCGCAAGGGTCATTACTAGGGCCATTGCTCTTTAATATATTTATTAATGATATTGACAAATGTCTCCTGCATTCTAAGCTTCTATGTTTCGCCGATGACATGAAGGTTTTCTTAAAGATAAAATCTGCTGCTGACTCTATATTACTTCAGTCTGACCTTGCACGCCTTGACGATTACTGCCAATTGTACAGATTAGATTTGAATCCCTCTAAATGTTTTACAATGACCTTCTCACGCCAACGTAACTTAATCGACACTAACTATGCCTTAAAGGGCCAAACTCTTCACAAAGTATCATGTATGAGAGATTTAGGTGTCATGCACGACTCAAAACTGATTTTTGATAATCACATCAATAGCATTATTAGTGGCGCTTATAAAGCACTAGGTTTTATAATGCGCAATTCTATTCACTTCACTCAGGCTAAGACGCTTAAAGTGCTTTATTGTTCATATGTTAGAAGTAAGTTAGAATATGCCTCTCAGGTCTGGAACCCTTGCTACCATACATATATAGACAGAATCGAACGCATTCAACAAAAATTCGTAAAACACCTTTGCTTTAAATTAAAATATCCCTACAGTTCTTCCAACTATCTTAAAATATGTAAGCACCATCACCTTGTCCCTTTACAAAAACGCCGTGAAGTGGCCGATATTAGCTACCTAATAAGTATTACTAATGGTGTAATCGATTGCCCCGAGTTGCTAAGTAAACTGTGTTTCAAAACCCCCTCTCGTTCTAAAAGGTATCATCCCCCATTAGCAATCAAAAATGCATCTTCCAAATACAGACAGAATAGTTTTTTAACGCGCGCCAGTCGTAACCTTAACGAGTTGTCTAAAGAATTTGATATTGATATATTCAACTGTAGAACCCCTAACGTGAGACGTAATGTAGTGCAGAGATATTTCGAGTCTATTGAGTGAGCGTGTTGTCGCCTTCTTAAATACCTACAAATGTATTATTAATATTTTTACTTTAATATTCCTCATTTTGTTACTTATTAATTAGTATCTTTGTTACTTTCAATTTATCTTTACTAGATATAATTTGTGTTGGCTTTGTTCACATATGTGCTTGCGATAGTGCGTAACCTTAGTATAAGTAGTACCTGTTAGTTTAGTATTGTGTTACTACCTGTGAGTTCCTATAATTGGCTTTCTGTATCCACTATAATTTCTATGGTATTGTCATAGCTGTTGGTTCTCCAAATAAATAAAATAAAAATAAATAAAATAAAAATAAAAACTGAGTGAGATCGAATTTCCCATGGTTTGTATTTTTATGTCGTGTTGTCACCCTCCTGTGAAGTGTGTTAGTCCAGTAGGTAAGGAGTAATAACTTATGCTCAATGTCATAAGGGATGGGCTAGTAGCTCAGCATCTAAATATACTGTCTTAACTTAATGCCATTGAGGTTGATTTACTAGATCCTAAGTCTAGCGAAGGAAAATAGACTCAATCGATTTCAGTAAAGCTTACAACTGGATTGATGTTTTAAGTCAGTCTTCAATTCTTCATACTTATTTCATCTGATATTGGCTAATTTATGCCGTCTTACTGGCTCCACACTTGATTCGATACGAATATTGGCGAAAGTCATTGTGTAAAGGGCTTACGACGAGTATGACACGTCAGTGTCTTCTTTTCGCTTGTATCTTGCGGTATCATATCCGTACACGGCGGGAAGAGTTGACAACTCAAGATATTCTACTGAAGGAATTTGAACACAAAATAAACTTACATAAGGTTCAAATTTCTTCAATTTTTTCCCGCCAGATATCAACTTCTTCCCGCCGTGTACGGATACTTCTCTGCCATAATTCTATTCTTATTGCTATTAAACACCACGCGTACATCACACGTAACTAAAAACAATGATTTATTTTTCGTTTACTCGTCATAAACCCTAGCTCATCTGGACCGAACCCTCAAATTATACGTACCTTAATACCGCTTTCTATTAATCTTATGAAATGCTTTAACGAGACTGAAGTAAAGCATACATTTTAAGGATCGTACGCGCACTCGACTTACAATAGTAACGTGCACTTTTCATTCTAATTGGATAATTATAAAATTGTAAAAAGTTTGTTAAATAAAAATATTAAATAACTTGAGTGTTTTTATTACAAATTGTACTCAAATTTGCAGTTATTTATTATACAAATGACGTCTAAAATATTACATATTTACAAATAAATCCTGATGATAGTCATTACAAATCAACCCCGGCAAGATTGTTTTACTTACTGTTACTAAATTGAACCTATGTAATTATACCGATCAGAATATAAAAGTGTTTCC
The DNA here is from genome assembly GCF_910591565.1 of Cydia splendana. Classification (NCBI taxonomy): domain Eukaryota; kingdom Metazoa; phylum Arthropoda; class Insecta; order Lepidoptera; family Tortricidae; genus Cydia; species Cydia splendana. The sequence continues at coordinate 7,218,592 of NC_085964.1, forward strand.
ACTTGAAACATTAGTATTCAAATCCAGGTCATATTTGACCTGATCACTTTATGTCAAACTTTAATGTCAGTTCTCTTAGAAGTTTTATATTTTTTATGCCTATGAAATGTAAATATCAAAGATTTGCACGATGTCCAATTACCAAGACGTACCTACCTAATTTGGCGTGTCAAATATTGGTAAGTTGCTATTTATCGAGCTTCTTATTCGCATTTTGTTTCTTGCGTTCGTCCCTTCTTTAAAGACTAGATTACCGGTGGAAATCAAGAAACTAGTAAGATATAAGAAAGGTGGGTACTTGTAATATATCTAGGCATATTTGACGCCCTTCCAGAACGCGTTGCTATCGACGAGGCACTTGCAGCCGCAGCCCGTGGGGCACGTGTCGTGCTTCTCGAACCTGACACAACGAAACAACATAATTACTTCACATTTTACTTATTCACTGTACTTATATATAGGTACAGTTCGAGCTCGAGTTTCGTGTATTTCCGAGTTGTAGAAGCGGGAGTTTGTGCGGTTTGTGTCGCGCCGTGTACCAAGTGCGGGTTGAGGAGGTAAGCGGCGCCTACAATTCTTCAGAGCTCGTGTTTAGACTGTGTATGCCATTCGATAAAGGGTCTCGTATGTTTCAAAGGCGTTCGCGTGCGGTTAAAGCCATACTACGCGTACAGTGTTACGTACTATAGAAAAGTCGCATACTTCTCTCCCGGCGTCAATGGACACCGAGGCCTTAGGAGTTTTACACGGGTTGGAAGCCTGCAACAAGATATGAGTGGTCCACTCACCAGGCCAGCATGTGCGTGGCGTGGCCCGCGTGGCCGCAGTAGGCGCAGGCGACGGCGCGGCCGCGCACGCCGCGCGCGCACACGGCGCAGCGCAGCGCGAGGCGGCGGCACGCGCCGCACGCCGCCCCGCGCGCGCCGCGCCCGCACCCCGCATATATCAGTGGTCCACTCACCAGGCCAGCATGTGCGTGGCGTGTCCGGCGTGGCCGCAGTAGGCGCAGGCGACGGCGCGGCCGCGCACGCCGCGCGCGCACACGGCGCAGCGCAGCGCGAGGCGGCGGCACGCGCCGCACGCCGCCCCGCGCGCGCCGCGCCCGCACCCCGCATATATCAGTGGTCCACTCACCAGGCCAGCATGTGCGTGGCGTGTCCGGCGTGGCCGCAGTAGGCGCAGGCGACGGCGCGGCCGCGCACGCCGCGCGCGCACACGGCGCAGCGCAGCGCGAGGCGGCGGCACGCGCCGCACGCCGCCCCGCGCGCGCCGCGCCCGCACCCCGCATATATCAGTGGTCCACTCACCAGGCCAGCATGTGCGTGGCGTGTCCGGCGTGGCCGCAGTAGGCGCAGGCGACGGCGCGGCCGCGCACGCCGCGCGCGCACACGGCGCAGCGCAGCGCGAGGCGGCGGCACGCGCCGCACGCCGCCCCGCGCGCGCCGCGCCCGCACCCCGCATATATCAGTGGTCCACTCACCAGGCCAGCATGTGCGTGGCGTGTCCGGCGTGGCCGCAGTAGGCGCAGGCGACGGCGCGGCCGCGCACGCCGCGCGCGCACACGGCGCAGCGCAGCGCGAGGCGGCGGCACGCGCCGCACGCCGCCCCGCGCGCGCCGCGCCCGCACCCCGCATATATCAGTGGTCCACTCACCAGGCCAGCATGTGCGTGGCGTGTCCGGCGTGGCCGCAGTAGGCGCAGGCGACGGCGCGGCCGCGCACGCCGCGCGCGCACACGGCGCAGCGCAGCGCGAGGCGGCGGCACGCGCCGCACGCCGCCCCGCGCGCGCCGCGCCCGCACCCCGCATATATCAGTGGTCCACTCACCAGGCCAGCATGTGCGTGGCGTGTCCGGCGTGGCCGCAGTAGGCGCAGGCGACGGCGCGGCCGCGCACGCCGCGCGCGCACACGGCGCAGCGCAGCGCGAGGCGGCGGCACGCGCCGCACGCCGCCCCGCGCGCGCCGCGCCCGCACCCCGCATATATCAGTGGTCCACTCACCAGGCCAGCATGTGCGTGGCGTGTCCGGCGTGGCCGCAGTAGGCGCAGGCGACGGCGCGGCCGCGCACGCCGCGCGCGCACACGGCGCAGCGCAGCGCGAGGCGGCGGCACGCGCCGCACGCCGCCCCGCGCGCGCCGCGCCCGCACCCCGCATATATCAGTGGTCCACTCACCAGGCCAGCATGTGCGTGGCGTGTCCGGCGTGGCCGCAGTAGGCGCAGGCGACGGCGCGGCCGCGCACGCCGCGCGCGCACACGGCGCAGCGCAGCGCGAGGCGGCGGCACGCGCCGCACGCCGCCCCGCGCGCGCCGCGCCCGCACCCCGCATATATCAGTGGTCCACTCACCAGGCCAGCATGTGCGTGGCGTGTCCGGCGTGGCCGCAGTAGGCGCAGGCGACGGCGCGGCCGCGCACGCCGCGCGCGCACACGGCGCAGCGCAGCGCGAGGCGGCGGCACGCGCCGCACGCCGCCCCGCGCGCGCCGCGCCCGCACCCCGCATATATCAGTGGTCCACTCACCAGGCCAGCATGTGCGTGGCGTGTCCGGCGTGGCCGCAGTAGGCGCAGGCGACGGCGCGGCCGCGCACGCCGCGCGCGCACACGGCGCAGCGCAGCGCGAGGCGGCGGCACGCGCCGCACGCCGCCCCGCGCGCGCCGCGCCCGCACCCCGCATATATCAGTGGTCCACTCACCAGGCCAGCATGTGCGTGGCGTGTCCGGCGTGGCCGCAGTAGGCGCAGGCGACGGCGCGGCCGCGCACGCCGCGCGCGCACACGGCGCAGCGCAGCGCGAGGCGGCGGCACGCGCCGCACGCCGCCCCGCGCGCGCCGCGCCCGCACCCCGCATATATCAGTGGTCCACTCACCAGGCCAGCATGTGCGTGGCGTGTCCGGCGTGGCCGCAGTAGGCGCAGGCGACGGCGCGGCCGCGCACGCCGCGCGCGCACACGGCGCAGCGCAGCGCGAGGCGGCGGCACGCGCCGCACGCCGCCCCGCGCGCGCCGCGCCCGCACCCCGCATATATCAGTGGTCCACTCACCAGGCCAGCATGTGCGTGGCGTGTCCGGCGTGGCCGCAGTAGGCGCAGGCGACGGCGCGGCCGCGCACGCCGCGCGCGCACACGGCGCAGCGCAGCGCGAGGCGGCGGCACGCGCCGCACGCCGCCCCGCGCGCGCCGCGCCCGCACCCCGCATATATCAGTGGTCCACTCACCAGGCCAGCATGTGCGTGGCGTGTCCGGCGTGGCCGCAGTAGGCGCAGGCGACGGCGCGGCCGCGCACGCCGCGCGCGCACACGGCGCAGCGCAGCGCGAGGCGGCGGCACGCGCCGCACGCCGCCCCGCGCGCGCCGCGCCCGCACCCCGCATATATCAGTGGTCCACTCACCAGGCCGCATGTGCGTGGCGTGTCCGGCGTGGCCGCAGTAGGCGCAGGCGACGGCGCGGCCGCGCACGCCGCGCGCGCACACGGCGCAGCGCAGCGCGAGGCGGCGGCACGCGCCGCACGCCGCCCCGCGCGCGCCGCGCCCGCACCCCGCATATATCAGTGGTCCACTCACCAGGCCAGCATGTGCGTGGCGTGTCCGGCGTGGCCGCAGTAGGCGCAGGCGACGGCGCGGCCGCGCACGCCGCGCGCGCACACGGCGCAGCGCAGCGCGAGGCGGCGGCACGCGCCGCACGCCGCCCCGCGCGCGCCGCGCCCGCACCCCGCATATATCAGTGGTCCACTCACCAGGCCAGCATGTGCGTGGCGTGTCCGGCGTGGCCGCAGTAGGCGCAGGCGACGGCGCGGCCGCGCACGCCGCGCGCGCACACGGCGCAGCGCAGCGCGAGGCGGCGGCACGCGCCGCACGCCGCCCCGCGCGCGCCGCGCCCGCACCCCGCATATATCAGTGGTCCACTCACCAGGCCAGCATGTGCGTGGCGTGTCCGGCGTGGCCGCAGTAGGCGCAGGCGACGGCGCGGCCGCGCACGCCGCGCGCGCACACGGCGCAGCGCAGCGCGAGGCGGCGGCACGCGCCGCACGCCGCCCCGCGCGCGCCGCGCCCGCACCCCGCATATATCAGTGGTCCACTCACCAGGCCAGCATGTGCGTGGCGTGTCCGGCGTGGCCGCAGTAGGCGCAGGCGACGGCGCGGCCGCGCACGCCGCGCGCGCACACGGCGCAGCGCAGCGCGAGGCGGCGGCACGCGCCGCACGCCGCCCCGCGCGCGCCGCGCCCGCACCCCGCATATATCAGTGGTCCACTCACCAGGCCAGCATGTGCGTGGCGTGTCCGGCGTGGCCGCAGTAGGCGCAGGCGACGGCGCGGCCGCGCACGCCGCGCGCGCACACGGCGCAGCGCAGCGCGAGGCGGCGGCACGCGCCGCACGCCGCCCCGCGCGCGCCGCGCCCGCACCCCGCATATATCAGTGGTCCACTCACCAGGCCAGCATGTGCGTGGCGTGTCCGGCGTGGCCGCAGTAGGCGCAGGCGACGGCGCGGCCGCGCACGCCGCGCGCGCACACGGCGCAGCGCAGCGCGAGGCGGCGGCACGCGCCGCACGCCGCCCCGCGCGCGCCGCGCCCGCACCCCGCATATATCAGTGGTCCACTCACCAGGCCAGCATGTGCGTGGCGTGTCCGGCGTGGCCGCAGTAGGCGCAGGCGACGGCGCGGCCGCGCACGCCGCGCGCGCACACGGCGCAGCGCAGCGCGAGGCGGCGGCACGCGCCGCACGCCGCCCCGCGCGCGCCGCGCCCGCACCCCGCATATATCAGTGGTCCACTCACCAGGCCAGCATGTGCGTGGCGTGTCCGGCGTGGCCGCAGTAGGCGCAGGCGACGGCGCGGCCGCGCACGCCGCGCGCGCACACGGCGCAGCGCAGCGCGAGGCGGCGGCACGCGCCGCACGCCGCCCCGCGCGCGCCGCGCCCGCACCCCGCATATATCAGTGGTCCACTCACCAGGCCAGCATGTGCGTGGCGTGTCCGGCGTGGCCGCAGTAGGCGCAGGCGACGGCGCGGCCGCGCACGCCGCGCGCGCACACGGCGCAGCGCAGCGCGAGGCGGCGGCACGCGCCGCACGCCGCCCCGCGCGCGCCGCGCCCGCACCCCGCATATATCAGTGGTCCACTCACCAGGCCAGCATGTGCGTGGCGTGTCCGGCGTGGCCGCAGTAGGCGCAGGCGACGGCGCGGCCGCGCACGCCGCGCGCGCACACGGCGCAGCGCAGCGCGAGGCGGCGGCACGCGCCGCACGCCGCCCCGCGCGCGCCGCGCCCGCACCCCGCATATATCAGTGGTCCACTCACCAGGCCAGCATGTGCGTGGCGTGTCCGGCGTGGCCGCAGTAGGCGCAGGCGACGGCGCGGCCGCGCACGCCGCGCGCGCACACGGCGCAGCGCAGCGCGAGGCGGCGGCACGCGCCGCACGCCGCCCCGCGCGCGCCGCGCCCGCACCCCGCGCACACCGCGCTCAGCTCCGGCCCCGCGCACGCTGCTGGCTGCCGCTGTCGGACCAGCTTCATCACCTAAGGATACGAAAGTATGTCTCGTTCATTTATCGTTATACATTTTTGTCTAATGCAGTAACCGAGCTACAGATATAGTGCATAATTGTTTTCCTTCGTATTTTTACGGAAACGTACGAGCGTGTCTCGCTATTTCAGTCAGTACATGGTCTAATAAAACATGGTCTTCTCTTTCCAGAGTGACACGGGCCTACGTCACAATAACATTGCCACTTTATTTCAACATAACATGTTACATGGGTACATTATACCTATGGTTAATAAGTTAAAATATTTCTTTTTAATTTTATAATTTTCATTTATATGTATTTTATCGTAAATTTTACAATAACACGTCATTTTTAATTATTCGTTAGCAATATCTTCCGATTCACGAAATAAATTTCAGACGTTCGGGTAATTCTGTTTACACTACTGGCAACAAAGTATAGCGCTCTCACATTTGACAATTCGGATCTAGATTACTTCATGCCCTGACCGTCATCCTTGTCGAACGCGTGTTAATTGTTATTTCCTTCTCGCTCAGTGTCAGCAGTCGCAGTGTTTTTCAAACTTTTCACGTCGTAAGCTTGGTAATTAATGTGTAACTGTGAATTCGTTTTTCAAACGTTTGTCTTGCATAGATAAATAAAGTTTAAATTAATACATTAGATTTGTTTTATTTTACTATGTTTCTACATGAATAACTTAAAATTAATGCCGTTAAAATAATTTTCACCGTTGGTTAAAATTCTCCCACATTTTAATGTTTGAGAACCTGTAAACAGCATGATGACGTAGGCCCGTGTCAGTTAGATCATACGCGAATCTCGGAAGAGAGTACCAGGCGGAGTATATTATTATACCATGAGTCAGTCTAAGTACAAAAAGTACTGAGGTTGACTGTAGTAATATATTACGAAAACAATTATGTACTACATTTATGTTGTTTTTTTCTTACACTATTCTAAAGTCCGAATTAGACTACGGTAAGCGTTACAAATATTGTTATATCACAAGTTAACATACAAATTATCTCAATCCTCTTGTATAACAGCTGCCACCCGGTGTATAAGTTGTTAAGGGTGATATTCCACCTGTCCAATTTCTTTGTCCAATGTCATTGCGTCTCACTCTCTCATTAAGCAAAATGTGAGACGCTATACACATTGCACAGGTGGAATACCACCCTAAGTCACACTCACACAGTTAACAAATTACCTCAGTCCTCTTATATAAAAGCTGCCAGCGATGCAAAATATCCGCGTACACTCTTTTAAAGCAGTGGTACTGATGCACCGCGGCCTCGTCGAGAACGCAGGCCGACATCCGTTCCGACTTGGACACGCTCGAGTCCGTGTAGAAGTTCTCGGCCTCGGAGCATGAGTTGCTGCGGACATTCGTCCAGCCGTCGGCTATTTCGCTGTATTGGTTTACTGTGCTGTATGGAGATGTTCCGTTGCCCTAAAACATGATCACAAATCAATGAAAGATAAGAAGAATATCGCGAATGAATTCTTAGAAGAAACCCTAATATAGTGCCTTAAGTGACATCTACGGGATGTGTTAAAGTCGATGTCGTATTCCCATATTATCTTACTGGTCAATCAGGCCTAACAGATAAAGAGTAACCTTATAAAAGCTGTTGTTCGTTCGGCAGGAGTCCGACTAGCTATTAACAACTGAGAGTGATTTTTTCCTGTCGGACGGGAGTGTAATCTTAGAAAAGCAGTTCGAACATTCAGCGATCAACAATTACTTTATTTACCTCTTTCATCCACACTGGATTTATATCTCCATGTATGTAAAATAGCAACTTACATAACTAGAATTGCTAATAGTGGACTGCGAGCTCCACTTGTTGGTGTCATTGAAGATGGAGAAGGCGCACGCCAGCATCGCCGCCATTTGCACGTCCAACGACTTGGCGTAGTGAGAAATCCTACAATTCAAAGTAGCTTTAGAAACAATCCATTATTAAACTCTCCATTATCTAACTGTCCATAATCTCTCAATCCATTATCTAACTCCATTATACTTATTAAACATATGTATCTTGAATTTGACAACATCAAAAAATGGCCAAACATCATCATCAACGCGGCTGCGCTGACAAGACTGGCCAAGAATAAAAAGACTTTGCAAAGGTAACCACGAAAGCTAGGACATGGCAGCAGAAGAAGAAGAATAATTGAATACAGGTTTTAGTGAGATGTACTGACAAGATCAAGACTCTCTAACCTAACCTTACCAATAATAAACGGCTGCTATTTAACTGATCACCAGATTTAATAAAATTTAATACCAAAAAAATCTATTTTACCACCCTAAAATCATGAATGATCACCAAAATTATAACACCATTTTAATGTGAAATGATTACCAATTTTATTACATTTTACTATCCTTTTAAAGGAAATGACACCAAAATAATCATTATTAACCCAAAAATAGTCAATGATTACCAAATTTCAATCCCCATTTTAATGTGAAATGATAACCAAATTTTTACATCTTGCTATCCTATTAAAGAAAATGACACCAAAATAATCATTGTAAACCCAAAAAAAATAGTAAATGACCACCAAAATTAGAACTCCATTTTAATGTAAAATGATAACCAAATTTTTAAATCTTGCTATGCTATTAAAGCAAATGGCTCCAAAATAATCATTGTAAACGCAAAAATAGTAAATGATCACAAAAATTATCTTCTATCTTCTATCTTCTATGTAATTTCTATCTGTGAAAACCTATAATTGGCCTTCGATTTTTATACATAGTGCTAATATGTTTCATGTGCTGTTGGTTTTCCAATAAATAAATAATAAATAAATAATAATAATAAAAATTGTAACCACATTTTAATTAAAAATGTGCAATCATTTAATATATCGTTATCCTATTAAATTAATTAATCCACTTCGTCACCTTTTTCTAGTAGCATTTTATTTCTGTAACAGTCGCAGTTCTAACCTAACCTAACCCACTTTTCTAGTAGCATTTTGTTTCTGTAAGGGTCGCAGTTCAAACCTAACCTAACCCACTTTTCTAGTAGCATTTCTTTTCTGCAAGGGTCGCAGTTCAAACCTAACCTAACCCACTTTTCTAGTAGCATTTCGTTTCTGTATGGGTCGCAGTTCAAACCTAACCTAACCCACTTTTCTAGTAGCATTTCTTTTCTGTAAGGGTCGCAGTTCAAACCTAACCTAACCCACTTTTCTAGTAGCGTTTCGTATCTGTATGGGTAGCAGTTGAAACTTAACCTAACCTACTTTTCTAGTACCATTTCGTTTCTGTAAGGGTCGCAGTGCTAACCTAACCTAACCCACTTAACTGATAGCAGTTTAACTTACTTTTCTAGTAGCATAACGAAATGCTACTAAAAAAGTAGATTAGGTTAGGTAGGTATGCGGTGCGGGCTACGGGGGGTTGAGCGGGAGGGGCTAGTAATTTTGGCATCAGTTTACTTTATTTGGTAATATGTATAAATTTTTTGGTAATCATAGTGGTTTATTTAGGTGAAAATATCGCATTAATTTGGTCTTCAAGATTTGGTGATCATTAATGATTTTTGGTGATCATTCAATATATTTGGTATTTGAATACAATTTGAAGTGCAGTCGTAATTAAAGTGGTGGTACTTTTGTATTTTTAGGCCTTATTTTTTTGGTGTTCAGTAATTTTTTTTGGTAAGCATGATTTTTTTGTTTAGGGTACCAAAGTATTTTTTGGTGGTTATATTTGTAGCCATAATAAACCTATAATTGGCCTTCGATTTTTATACATAGTGCTAATATGTTTCATGTGCTGTTGGTTTTCCAATAAATAAATAATAAATAATAATAATAATAAAATTATGTCTTTCAGATCTATCTCTGAATCAGAAACCTATAAATACCTTGGTATGTCACAGTCGTTGGGTATTGAGGACGAGGGTATTAGACGGTCGGTGAAGGAGCGCTTTTTCAGTCGGCTTACAAAAGTCCTTAACAGTCTTTTGTCAGGAGGCAACAAAGTGCGCGCCTTCAACGCCTGGGTAATGCCCCTACTCACATACTCCTTTGGCATACTAAGGTGGACTCAGACCGAGCTGGACGCCCTGGATCGGAGGGTCCGATCACTGCTCACCACACATCGCATGCTACACCCACGCTCGTCAGTTATGAGATTGTACATCCCACGGAAGTGTGGAGGCCGAGGCTTCCTAAATGCCAAGGATCTCCACAACCGCGAGGTGTACAATCTCAGGAATTATTTCCTTAACAACGAGTGTGGGATGCATCGTGATGTGGTGGCAGTAGACAGGAACCTAACGCCGCTCTCCTTGGCAAACGAGAACTGGCGCAAACCTGTGGTACTAAGTACTGCGGATCGCAAGGCGGCATGGGAGAGTAAGGTGCTACACGGGCGGTTCTACAAGGCCCTCACGGGACCCGACGTGGACCTGCTCGCGTCGGTGAACTGGTTACGATTCGGGGACCTCTTCGGAGAAACCGAGGGTTTTGCCTGTGCAATTGCGGACGAAGTGATGATGACGAACAACTATCGGAAATATATCCTGAAGGACGGTACGGTCGACATTTGTCGGGCATGCCGCCGTCCCGGAGAGTCACTCAGGCATATCATTTCCGGTTGTTCTCATCTTGCTAACGGCGAGTACTTGCACAGACATAATCTCGTAGCCAGGATTATTCACCAGCAACTTGCTCTTCTATACGGCCTTGTGGACCGCGAAGTACCGTACTACAAGTACTTACCTGCGCCTGTTCTCGAGAATGGTCGTGCCACGCTCTATTGGGATCGATCTATCATCACTGACAGGACTATTGTAGCCAATAAGCCTGACATCGTGATAATAGATCGATCGCGACGTCGGGCCGTGCTCGTTGACATCACCATCCCCCATGATGAGAATCTCGTGAAAGCCGAGACGGACAAGTCCAGTAAGTACCTAGACTTGGCTCACGAGATAACCGCCATGTGGGATGTTGATTCGACGATCATTGTCCCGATAGTCGTTTCAGTGAACGGTCTAATAGCGAAGAGTCTCGACCAACATCTTGAGAGACTCTTGCTAGGTGGTTGGATCAAGGGTCAGATGCAGAAGGCGGTGATCTTGGACACGGCGCGGATAGTCCGCCGGTTCCTCTCTCTGCGGCCCTGACCACCGGTAGCTTGGGCCCTGCCCCGCTGCTGGCGGCACCCTAGGTTAGGTTTTTTATAATGTGTTTATATTAATTTTTATTGTTTTGTAAGTGTTTTTATATTTTACTTTTATATTCATATTATAAATAACCTAACTTAAGATGAGAAATGAATAAAGAGAATAAAATTAATCTAATATTTAAAACACATCGTCTAAAATGTTTATTTCTTGTAATATAGACTTAATGATTATTTTGATAAGGTAGAAACTCAGTTGTATAAAAACTGACAATCACAAACTATAGGTAAACAAAGGTACATCATCAGAAGTATATGCAGTTATCTTAACAATAAATTGGTCCTTCGAACCGGATGTTTAGGCAGCCATTTTTTGTGAGCGAGTTGTTAGAGGTCTACTACTCACAGCGACTGAAGCAGGCTGCAGCACAGCGGGTGCTGCGCCCAGCCCATGCTCTCCTCGCTGGAGGCGCAGTGGTCGGTGGGTCGCGCGCGCAGCGCCCGCGCCGCCAGCGCCGCTAGTCGCCATGCGTGCGCCAGTTCGCTTTCGCCTTCCGCTGATGCTATCCGCGCATTCGCCTCACACATTTCTGTAAAAATATATGTTTGGTCAGTTCGAAGATAGCTGTTTATGGTTCCATACGCACAGGTTGCCAAATAGAACCTCATTACTAAGCCTCCCCTGTCTGTCTTTCTATCAACGAATTGTATTTCATTAACCGCAATGTAGTAGTGCTGGTTTTTTCACCCCGATGTTGATGAATGGAGTTTTCAAAACCTGAATTTTATTGCTAGAATAATAAATGCTAGAATATAGTACCGACGGAATCCTCAGCGTTGATGACGTATTTCTCGGCGAGAACCCGGTTCAGCGGGAACAGATCGGGAGCCGCATAGAGCACGACCCTGGGTGAGCAGCCGGAGATGCTGCCGCGACTGCGCATGCTGCCCGCGCGCCGGCCTTGCGCTTTCTGCGTCAACATGTACATGTTAATAATGCAATGATTTGTAAGGTTTTCAAATAAAAGCCCTTAGGTACGCTTTATGACACTGGAAGTTTATAGGCGGTTTTCGACAAAAGGCTTACATAATATTAATTTATTCTGTTTGGTCGCAAAGACAAATGGTAGGTAACTAACTCAATTTAGTTGCTCGACTTTTAAGGCCTGGCCAAACACACAGCGCGACGCAGCGCCGCGTCCGCGCCGCGTGATGCCGACGCGATGCCTGTTCAAACAGGGCGCGCGCGGATCGCGCCGGCCTCACGCTCTCAACACGCCCTCATCGCGCCCGCGGACGCGGCGTGGCCGCGCGGGAACGCTGCGCACCGCTCGCTGCCTAACGTTCGATCCGACTATGATGTGACCCAGCGCATGTGCGTCGGGGGCAGTGAATGTGTTAATGGGATGTTGTGAGGCCGTGGACTGGGAGCACGCTACCGGCGCCGACGGACGGGTACTCGGTGCAGAGGCGCTACCGCGAAACCCGAAATTCGCAAATTGCGGGGATCTTTCTCTTTTACTCCAATGAAAGCGTAATTAGAGTGACAGAGAAAAATGGCCACAATTTGCGAACTTCGATTTTCGCGGTTATAGGCCAGTTCGAGGTTATTTTTTTTATAAATTACCTGGCGTTCGTAAACGCTTCACAAAGTGGAATCTGTGGGTGATAGTCCAAGTACTTACCCAACGATCTTGAAAGTAGAACGTCGTAATAGAATTAGAAGGATGCCTGTGCAGCAACTGCGGGAACCCAGGCGCGTTCGTCGGCGACGGCGTCGTGGTGGCGTGTGGCGACACCGAGCCGTAACCGCTCCCGAAAAGGCTCGGAATAGTCGACAGCGACGACATCGACCTCGGGGTCCCCGCCTCGTGCTTCAAGGACAGTCTCCGAGTATTCGACGGACGATTGAACACAACTAACGTGCTGACGCCACACCACTTTGCCCCGGAAGTGCGGGGGAAGGGAATGCATGCGTCGCCGGCGTTTTCGCTTTCTGATTGGCTTCTTTGACTAGACTTCATTGAGTCGGAATCGTCACTAGATTTAACTGGAATCTGAAAATAAACATTGACCAACAACACAAACACATAGATGAGAACTCGTCAACAATTTTCTTGTTTAGAATGATTACGGGTCAAATGTAGGTCAATTGAAGGCCGGATAATAAATCAAACTTGCAAAAACAAATAAATAAGAGGATATTTTCTAGTAATCAGGGAAAGTGTCACAGAAGTTAGTCATGGAAATAAAACATTTAAAAAATCAAAAAGAGCTCTCACAAAGTTTTGTGCTTGTGACAAATTGAGATAATTTTAAATTCACTATAAATAAATACCTACAACAACTATTGTAATAATAATAATTACAATCATTTTGCCTATTATACTAGTATTTGAAGTAGCATACAGAGTTGTTCAAAAAACTGGCTGCTAATTACCTCATCAATAGATGTCGCCAATGTCTTTAGACAATGTAACAGACACCTTTGGCCTTCCTTCTTCTTGCGATGGGCTGTTCTATTTAAAGCTTGTAGAATTTTGATAGTAGTTGTGCTATCGATATTTGTACCGGAGAGCCAGGAGAACTTTGGTATAGTTTGTTCAGGTACATTTTTAGGGAATGCCACTTGTAGGTTGGCAGTATATCCATTGCGTTCTGAGTGTATCTGACATATCCTTGTATCTGTGTTCATGTCAGTGACTTCAATATTCGCCATTTCTCTTATAGATTCGAACTCTTCATCTATTGATATTAAGTTTGAGGTTGGCATCTTGGTCTGGAAATAAATAGGTTCTTTGGTTAGTAAGCTGAGTCAAAATGCTAGACTCCCCAATTATCTTAGAATATAAATTATACCATTTGTATATCTTGTCCTGTACTGTCAGATCCATCATTCATAGACTCAACTGGTGACATTGCTGAAACAAAATGCAATCATTTCAATGAGCTACTTTCTGAGTCCTATACAAACCTACAGTTTAACACAGCAATGGAGCAATGCAAAATACTCACTGTCACTACTATTGTCCTCTTCAATTTCGCTATCATTGGGTAAATAATGGTGGCACATTTTCAGTAAAGAGGGCTGCATTGCCCAAATCCTTAAAGATTGATCTCTGCCCCATGTCACTAGCTGGTAGTTATCTGGAGGAGTGTTTGGCCTCCACACCATTGTCTGTACTGTGTCCGTGTGTCCCACGAGCCGGTGTGTTAAGATATCTGACACCCATATACCAATGACCCCAGCTTGCTCCACCCGGGGTAACCCGCCCCATCCCACACCTATAGTCAACAAACCACTTCCAAATGGTGTATATATAGCTCTCCACACTGGGAAGTTAGTGTTTATAACATTCTCTGGCCTCCTAGCATTGTTTATGTCAAAGAACTTGATGCTCCCATCGTGACTGGATGTCACTAATTGGTATTCATGGTGGGGACTCCAGTCTACACCGTGGATTTTGCACAAGTGTGCTGAAATGTACTGGAATGGTGCACTGTGTTTTCGATAATCCCATATTTTGATGTCTCCGTCATGTGCTGTTGCAACTATGTGAGATGCCACCTTGTTCCACTGAACTTGTGAAGCTCCCGCTGTAAACCAAACACACAGTGTTTAAGGCCCCTCCACATTTTATTCAAACCATGAATAAACAAGACAAAAAAAAAACACCTTAAAAAAACTAAAATAAAGTCTGTTCATTAAGCTTGGGTACAGAATAAATAATAGTACAGAAGACTCACTCGACTTATGGCTAGCCACCAAAATTGGTGGGACGGATGTACTTGTAGCTACCTGTAGCAAAGTGACGAAATCGCAGAGTGAGCCACGCCTGGCTTGGGATGGGAGGTATCAAACAGAAAATAGAACTTGTAAATCCTTATGTTTAATTATGTGACTAAAAATTCTTATTAAATTCTAATAGGTAAGTAATATATAGTCTGTAGTCTAGATTTATGGATACACTTTGGCTCATTTGGATACCTGTGTAATATAATAAGTACTAAGAAAATTGTATTTTACCAACTGCACACAGTGAGATTACTGGTTTTCTTGCATCCCGGAGGTCCCACATATGAGTGAAAGTATCTATAGAACATGTCGCTATGAGGTTGTGGTCTTGTCTGTGGAAGTGCGTGTCGCTCACAACTCGCGTGTGCCCGCGTAGAGAGCAAATACAAGTCAGATCGTTGCCTGCCCGCCATTCGTATACGTCAACACGCTGATTACTCTAGAATATGTAGAATTAAATTAAAATAGGGTATCATATATTTGTATGTATGATAACGGCTGCCAATTTACACGAAGAATATTTTATTTTATTTACCGCAATCGCACAAAGCTTCTGCCCGTGATATGTTTGACACCACTCCGCTCCGGCTGCGTCGTACTTGCTGTGACGCGGGTACTTCTTTATAATGTCACCAGCATCTTCTTCTAAGTTGACTTGCTTAATCGCTAGCCATCGCCGTCCGGCTAGTAACACGTTGTTACCAGAGAAATCGACGGACATAGCGGTGGCCTGCAACTCCCGGTACTCCCACTTCATCAGCTCGGAACTCCAGTGCACAGACATTTTGATTTGTAGTTATAAGATATACAATAATATTAAAACTTTATATCTTTTATTTACACAGATTATTCAGTACATGATAACAAAACAAATCAATCGCTCGCAAGCACACACCTTATTATCATAAAATGTCAACATGACAGTTCTAATCAGCTGTCCAAGGAAGCTTTTTTTAAACCCGTCTAACGTAGTGCAATAACACTGAACTTGAAGCGCTTGTTGGCGATGAATAGCGCTCCCTATTGCTTCTTGGTGGTTACTGGCTGGAGACCGAGTGAAATACGCGTAATAAACGTCAAAACCATTTCGATCGTTAATTTTGGGCTCATAGCTTCGTGGACTTATATGTTAAGAAATAAAATGTTTTTAATGTATAAACACAAGGTTTTACGTGCGTATGAATTATCCCGATACTAAGAATTACTTTACTAGGCTATGGCTTTGGGTTTCCGAAAGTTAAGACAGTCGTTGTTTATCAATACTTTACCCCGGCTTTTAGCAGGACTGTTGTTTATTTACGTTTATTGTGAATATCTCATATATTATGTAGTTCAAATTCAGGTACTCGATTATTACTCTTGTGTTGGTTTACCTCATGTTATTTGCTAGTGTACTAGGTAATTTCTCCTTTTTCAGTGCGGCTTTCCTACGTTAGACAAAATGTCTAATGTCCAGCCAGTATATGCCATGATATTTGCTGATCCGCACCTGCTGGGTCGCAATGCGCACTGGTTGGATAAATGGCGACGGGAATGGCAGATGCATCGCGCCTTTCAAACTGCTATGACCTTACATAGGCCAGAAATTGTGTTTGTTTTAGGTAGGCAATTAACTTAATATTTTATTTTACTTATGATTATTATTTTTTTAATTTTTGCTAATACGCATCTTGTTTCATTTTTTTTTAATCACAATTTAGGTATGTATAGTTGGTCAAGCAGATCTTGTCAGTATGTTGTCAGTAGAAAAAGGCGGCAAATTTGAAAAATGTAGGCGCGATTGGGATATCGTCTCATAGAAAAATTGAATTTCGGGCCTTTTTCTACTGACAAGATTTGCTTGACCATCTATATATACCTACACCTAATATGTCCATATATTTTTTCTATAATATAGGTACCTACCTATATCAATTAGACTAGATTGGACCTATGCATTTAATTTCAGGTGATCTGTTTGATGAAGGTGATAAGTGTTCAGAAAAGGACTTCAATGAATATGTGCAAAGATTTCATGAATTATTTAAAGTTCCTGATGGGACATCTTTGTATGCTGTTGCGGGAAATCATGATGTTGGGTTTCATTACAAGTATGTATCATCTTAAGTACTTGTGTTTGTTACTAGATACCTAATATAAGGTAAAGCTAATATAAGGTAGGCAATAGGTACCTAATTGTGTCTGTTTTCTGACCAATTTAACATTATTAACACTTTCAGTGCCAAGCCCAATAGTCGGGATCATTTTGTATTGAAAATGGGGCGCTTGGCACTGAAATATTGTTAATACATTATTTAAAAAGTTGATATTTATATACCCCTACTTTTCCTGTATGTTTATGAGACCTGCAATATATTTAAAAGTAGGCTGTATGATTTTTATTGGTAGTTTCTTACTGTAATCTAATTGTGCAGTTTTTTAAATTTGAATAGGGTACAGTCACCATACTTTTGTAGATATAAGAAAATAGTTCCAATCTTAGCACACAAAGCTCCAGTGTGAAATGCTATTAATATATTGGCGTGATTTCGAATTTATATGTCACAGTGCACAGCAAAACTCAAATCTGTTTACTCTCCTTATTTCCTGACACTGCAACCCTTTGTGGCTCTAGGCTGTGTGGTGTTAAGGAAAATGTGCTGCATACGCATTTGGTGTGCACTTGCATTTTAAATATTAAAAAGTAAATTAATTTTGTATCAAACAGAAACGTCTGTGAACAATGCTATTAAGCTTAGTATACTGTTGTGGGATGGTGGTGTGGTGGTGGTGGGATGGGTGGATGAGGTCTTGGTAGTTCAGATGGCAGATCACTGGGCTAGTGATACAGTGGTCGTGAGTTGAAGTCTCACCCAGGACAGTAAATTTTTCCACCTTTAAATTTATTATGAGTTAAAACTCAAAAAAAATAATGTGTTGGCAGAATAACTCCACAACTCTCAGGGCGCTGGGAGCGGCGCATGCGCGCGCCGCCCGTGCGCCTGCTGAGCGTGCGCGGCGCGCACTTCGTGTTGCTCAACTCCATGGCGCTGCAGGGCGACGGCTGCGAGCTGTGCGCACGTGCCGACGCTGAGATACATGACATCGCAGGTACTAGGCAGCCTTGAAAATGTAAATGAAAATGTATTTATTTGGTTAAATAGTTCGTTTGGATGATACAAGTAATAGACTCTCCTAGTAAGTTTAGTATAGTACCACAAGCAGAGATGTACGAGGATGCGTGGCGAGGGATGTGCCCGTTAAGAACCAATAGAATCTCTTTATTTACCTATCCTCGCTCAGTGCAGCTCTGGTCGTCTATTCTCTATTGGTTCTTAACAAACACAACCCTCGCTACGCATCCTCGCACATCTCTGGTGGAAACGCAGCCTAAACTTTGGGCTAGGTAAAAAAATACTAGGATCTTAATTATTACAGGATCAAGGATGAGCTATATTTTATAAATGACATCATGATATGTAGCTTTCTAAGTAAAGCAATCTTTGGTGCTTACAGATATCCTCAAGTGCAGCAGTGGGTCAAAATTATGCAAAGGGAAGAAGAAACTAGAAAAGTACAGTAGACCCATATTGATTCAGGTATATGTTATATTATTATTATTTATTATATATGTTATTACTAAACACATCTTTTATACTTCAAACTTTATTCTGGCTGGGCTTTACTAGATAGAATATCTAATTAAATAAGTAGGTGTCTACCTAATAACACGACGCGTAAAACAAGCTGAGAATTAATTATAGTGTCGAGAGAAAGAAGCATACCGTAGGCACACTGTCATACTTATTACAACACTTTTATGCTCAATTTCAAATATAATATCCTATCGCATTTTTTTTTGAAATGCATGAAAACAGTGCGCCCCGAAAGGTTAATCACAGTTTATATTTTCAGCACTTCCCCCTATACAGGGCATCCGACAGCCAATGCACGGAGCCCGACGCTGCTCCCTTACCAGAGAGGGACAGCCTGTTCATCGAACGAAGGGATTGCCTGTCGAAGGAATCCACGGAGTATTTAGTGGAGAGTCTGCACCCGCGGCTCGCGTTCGGTGCTCATACGCATCATAGTTGCGCGCTTCGGCACAGCTTCGTACCTACGCCGGATCACAAGATCGAGTTTGTGGAATACACTGTTCCCTCGTTCTCGTGGAGGAATAGATTGGATCCTAAATATTACTTGGTAAGTTTTATGGAGTTGTCTTCACAATTTTAATTTAGTGGAAAGTATGCAACCGCGGCTCGCACTTGGTGCGCTTACGCAAAATACGCGCCCTTACACATAAAATTACTTGGGGAGCATCCATTAATCACGTCATACGTTTTCGGCTAGTTTTTTTGGGTAGTGTGTTTCACACTACCCGCGAAAACTTTTACTAAGCAAGAGAAAACAGTCGTCCGCCCGCGAAGAACAAACGCTACTCGTTTCTAGCTGCCTATTACAAAGACGACCATTACGTATCCCCAAACTGTCAGTAGGTGGGTACATCTTGTGTGAGTTCTTGTGTCTTTTTAGTAATTATCATAAAATTCATAAATCATTTATTACGAACCATGGTACATAGTTGTTACAATTGAATTATAGGAACACATGCCACCCTAAAAAGGGTATTGCAAATATTCTTCTAAATAGTCCACACCCACAGACTCCGTTCTATGAACTATGTGCTATACCCATTGTAGTAGGTAAGTAATTCTAATAGATAGCAGTCGGATGGTCACTGTAGGTCATCTTGGTTATGCTACGAGACCTATACCTAATGTCTGATATGAAGGCTTTTTGTGAGGGGGCAGGTGATGGAGCCTCACATGGGATGATGCCGATGATGGTAAATCAAAGGCAGGATCCAGGACGAGTGGGTATTTATTAATTGAAATAAAAAGGCACCTGTAACAATATACAGGCCAAGGGTTAGCCCTGCGATGCAGTTACACACATGTATAAAACACTTTCGTAAATTACTTAGATATTACAAAAACTTACAATTAATGTGCCTTTATCTGGTGTGGGTTTATCTGGAGTTGGGCTTGGCAATAGGTAATCGTGCGCACTGTTCACTGCAGTGACCAGTGCACTTTTCATATTGTATTAACTGTTTGGATCACATTTGCAATAAAATAGAACTTAGAAAACTATGTAAGAAGTACAGTCGGTTAAAATAAAACTGTGTTTATCGATCAAAGTGGATCGAACTGAAAATAAAATAATTGAATGGAATTTGGAGTAGGATTTGAATTTGAAAAGGGAATTTAGAATTTGTATGGTGCCAGAAATAGTATGAAGGTTGATAGTGTAACGTTTCGTTACACGCACCGTTACACTTTTATGACGCCATTTGTTTATAATATCAATAAAAACACATTATCTAGAACTTCATGAGATTTTACGAGTTACGTGACTTAACGCCTTCTCATCGTTATCAATCGTTGTACCTCAGTTATCGTAATTTAGTAATGAAATGACAATATAACTTTAATTTTAATTGCTTTTCTCATGTGAATCGCTCATTTCATAACGTGAATAGTAGTTTCATGTATTGCATAATACAAGGAAATTATTCTAATTCATCAAAATCATTTACGCGAAGTCGGGTTTGGGAAAAGTTGTTCAGATAACCTACAGGAGTCATATAAGTACATAACCTATGTATTCATATACCTGTTTAATTGATGAGAATGTGAATTAATTTATATCTTTATTTGCTCTTTAGCATATGATCTCATCAATTCAAATTCATTTCAAATGTACCTAACAAACGAGTACCTAATTATAAAATCAGCAGTATTTTTGAACTGTGGCAGTAGTTAATTATTTGACGTCATTTAGGTACTTTTTTAGATGACGTACCTACATTGATTGAAGTTAATGTGCTTAAATGAGATTCATGTATCAAGAATGTAGCGTCCGTCTACCTACTGTAATTTGGACATCAAGTATGGCGCTCCCATATATGTATTACCACTGGTCGAAGTTGAATGTAATAATTTCGCTTCGCTCTCTCGTTAGATAAGGTTGTTAAGGTTTGTTTTATAATGCAGGTGACCATCAGCCCCGACGAGGCTCGGGTGTCCAAGTGCGAGTTGCCGCGCGAATGGACACTTCAGGTCACCGCGGTAACACTCCTCGCTGCGCTCCTACTGTACCTGAGATACTCCAATACCAGGCGAAAAGACTTCAACTATAATAAGCATTTGTAAGTTTCATTTAAAGAAATGATTAAGTTTTTCTAGGTTTCCTTACGCATTTGGTTCTTCATTTCCGATTACTGATAATTTCGCAGGGTCATCTATTTTGTAGCCTAAATGTAAGATGCCATTTATGTGGAAAACTATTAAATTATTGGCACTAAAAAGGGCACTCACCTGTCATTCGCTGCTATTTGTGTAGGTAGGCAATAATGCACCACTGCTGGCGGAATAAGGCTATTTTGTAGAAAAGCTACAATTGCTGCCTAAATGGGTTGTCTATTGTTTGTCCGAAAATTATATAAAATAATACTCATATGCCCGAATTTTATTTGCCCGAATTTCATTTGCCCGAATTGTTTGTTTACCATAAAAATGATGTGACATACTCTTTGTTTACCCGATTATTAGATTCCAGAACGTACGAGTGCCATACGTGTTGTTGTCCATATTATTAATTGTAATAATATTATTTAATAGAATATTTAAACCTCACCTAACCCACTTTTCCAGTAGTATTTCTTTTCTGTAAGGGTCGCAGTTCAAACCTAACCTAACCCATTTTTCTAGTAGCATTTGGTTTCTGTAAGGGTCAAACCTAACCTAACCTACTTTTCTAGTAGCATTTATTTTCTGTGTGGGGTGCAGTTCAAACCTAACCTAACCCACTTTTCCAGTAGTATTTCTTTTCTGTAAGGGTCGCAGTTCAAACCTAACCTAACCCATTTTTCTGATAGCATTTCTTTTCTGTAAGGGTCGCAGTTTAAACCTAACCTAACCTACTTTTCTAGTAGCATTTATTTTCTGTGTGGGGTGCAGTTCAAACCTAACCTAACCCACTTTTCCAATAGCATTTCTTTTCTGTAAGGGTCGCAGTTCTAACCTAACCTAACCCATTTTTCTAGTAGCATTTGGTTTCTGTAAGGGTCGCAGTTCAAACCTAACCTAACCCACTTTTCCATTAGCATTACTTTTCTGTAAGGGTCGCAGTTCAAACCTAACCTAACCCATTTTTCTAGTAGCATTTGGTTTCTGTAAAAAAAATATATTATGGCTAGTGATAATTATGGCTTACAATGATGATGACAAATGATATTATTTAAATTGATTTTATGGGAAACAAAGTTTCTGGCACGTGACTAATATAGTAAACAATAAGTATTGCATATGTAATTATGGGAAACAATATAATGGCTGTTGACTATTATGGCAAATGAAATTCTGGCAAGTGGGTGTATACCGCCTAAATGAGGTTGTTGTACTTGTTGTAGATGGCAATCATTGGTGGGTGGGATTTTAGTCCACCACCACCACGAATCCGGTTTTGGGCATTTCTATTTAAAGTTGTATCAAAAATGTTTGTGTTAGAATAGGGGGTATTACTGCAATGTTCTGCCGCCAGAGTGCAGCACTAAGCTAGCGGTTTGTTAACAAATTGTGAAAATGTTTTTTTTTTTATATAAGTAATTTCTAACCAGAATCACGAGCTTTTTCCATTTTACTGAGAAAAAAAGTGGCCCCAAAATTTTTGGTCCACTTGGTTACGGTTTTCAATATAACCTTCTTTAGGTCTAAATTCAATACAGAGATGTATTGCGACTTAACACCTTTCTGAATAAAAATGCTATTGTAGTTAGTTTTATTGCTTTTTACTATGAAACCGTCCTACAAACAATACTTTTATGACCGTATCTGTACAGAACACTGCGAGTCCTTCTCACACATGATTGTATTAATTGTTTTTTGTTTTCCTGAAATCTTATGAGGAATCTGACTTAGCAACTAAGATAATTGATAAGTAAGCACTTTTCAAACATACATGTTTTTCTGACTTATCGGACGTTATGTGGTGACATCATGGTTGTTTAGAGTATTTTTCTTATTTGGTTTTGATAAGGAAATTTTATGCCCTGGCAACTGTGATTGTGGTTTCTATACATTTATAACAAACATACTTTCTATGAAATCCAAGTTATAGCGTGGTCCTATTTTTTCACTTATGACTAGTTATGACCAATGGCTGACACTATAATTCCACTGTCTGTCACCTATTAAAAGTGAGAACTGATGGAACAGTGACTAATATTGGGACAATCGTTAAATATCAAAATAAACAGAACTAAATCGCGCGGTTGCAAATAAGGACAGATTTAAAAAAATATTAGATTAGTGCACAAGGTTTTCTGAAAGTCAGAAAAAGTTAAAGTTGCCCATTCGAGTTTAAGTCTAACGGTCGACATCGTCTGATTGATATTTGCATAGCAACGTCTTTCGAGCGGCACATAATAATATTATGTGTTTATGTTATGCCTTAGTCGTAGATAAGGGATGAACTTACAATATAGGGTCTAGAATCAGTGCCAAGCCAACAACACGTATTAGGGATGTTGACAAAATGTTGGAGTGAATATGCGTATTAACATGCTATGTTGACGCATGTTGACGTTAATGCCATTTCATTTTACTATATTTTTATGAAGATAAAGTTTCTATATGTGACGCAACTCCGTTAAATCAAAACAAAAGTAAAAACCGACCAAGAGCATGTTGGGACATGCTCAATGTAGGGTTCCGTTAGTTACCCGTACCGTAGTTAGTTAATAAGTATCATGTACATTACAAGTAAAACGGTGTACTTACCTTCGCAGCGCTTTGTGATAACTCGAAAACGGCTTAACTGATCATGTTCGCTATAGTTTTTCTTGAATGTCACTTTGTTAAGCTCTATTTTCACAATTTTTTCCCTATTTTTTGGATTCAGCGATACACCAAACCATACGGTCGAAGCGAAAAAAGAAACATCCCCACTATACATGTAGGGAGGGGCGGTAACATATTTTTTTTCTAGCATGATCACGGAGCAAAGCCTCGGACGGACCGACAGACAGATAGACGAATATGGCAAAACTATAATATAACGGTTCCTAGTGTCTTGGCTTGAGGAAAAACAGCTGTCTTAACTACATATGTTTCATTTTATTTTACAGTGTCACTTTTTTTGTTTAATTAGTATCATTAAACAACATATTGTTATAAATATGAACACGTGTCAATGTCTCTATTAAAAGATAATCTCGCTTGGTTACAGGTCGGGGAAGAAGGTGTAGCAGAAAAACAAGGTAATATTATATTAGTTATCTTTATTTAAGTATTTAAACATAAAACAATAAACATTTACTTAAGTCGGATCTTTTTGGTTTTGATTAAGATGACCCAACATACCTCATGAGATTAAATTATAATATGGAAAGTAAACAAATGACTGGCACCTTTTACTGATATGTCGAACCTACAGTGACATAAAGCATTACACAGAGTAAACTGATGTAAGCAAGCGAGTATTTGACGACATTTTCGCGAAATGGTATAAATCTACGGGCTGTAAAATGAAGTAGCTTTTTCGATGAACTATATATGTATTGTATTATTATATGTTCTTCAAAATGGAGTGTCTAGGTTTCAAAGGTCGGAACGCGCATTTACATTCCCTGGAAATGCAGGCGTCGATAGGCTATGGTGACCACTTACCACCAGGCGAGATGTTGTTTGTCACCGAAGTTTCATAAAAATCCAGTTTACGCTCATCAAAAATAAAAAAGGCCGAAATTACTTAACACTTCGCGTTCTCTTAGTGATATAATTATTTTACATATCGGTTTATCATAGGTTGATTTGAAGGTACATGCATAACGAACTTTGGAAACGAGTTATCGTTGTGACCATGAACTGTCACTTAGTTAATATCGCGTACAGTCGCGGTCACTTACATCGGAACACAGCTATCTAAAACGTCTGCCGACAAATAGTTTTCAGAATTTTCTTCCTTTTATTGTTGCTTTTCTCGTGGCCTAACCTTGGTTGGTCTCTAAGAAGCTTTTGATCCTGGACCGATGGATTCGATTGGCATAAAAAAATACGATTTAGTAGAGACAAAATCAGACAGACAGAGGACTGTATATGTTTTCCAAGATGTGTAAAATTGTAAATCATCGTTAATAGTCAAAAGTTTGGGAATGTTTCCTTAGTTAGACCATTTTCGCGTAGCAGCATGGGACTAGGTAGGTAGGTAGCTGCCCTCAGTGCCCCATTAAAAAATCATCCTTTTATCTTACTACACTAGGTAGTTAGGTACTAACATAAGTTAGACGGGCCAGAAGTTTAAATATTTTTAACAAACTCTACATATTCTCCCGAAAATTAAGTTATGTTCAGATCATTTTGAACACGTCGCCCGCGACAGACCGTCTGGCAGCTAAGCATAAAATTATGTGTAGCTGTGTAGGCTAGTATAGAAACCAGCAAGTGCAACCTCCTCAATATAATTTATTAAGTATACCCCAATCGGTCATCTGAATATTTAACTTTTCGGATAAACGTAATGTACCTACTTATATTGCTAGAAAAGTAAAGATACATATGTACAAAATAGGCTTGTTGAACTGCTAGCCATATAACAATGTAATAAAGTCTATATTAGCCGTTTTAGTTGATATATCATTTATATCGATAGGGGTCATCCATTAATTACGTCACACGTTTAGGGGGAGGGAGGGGGTCAAGAAAATGTGACATATTGTGACATGGGGGAGGGGGGAGACACAAACTTTGTGACGTCACTTTAACTTCATCAGTAACCGAATTTTTTTTTTAAATTATTTTATTCGCTGTACATTTAAATAACAAGTTTTTAAAACGATAAGTAATCGTTTTTATTCTTTTAATTTTCTTTCCTAAGCAGTTTTGGGTTATAAAATTACTAATATTTATATCGTCAAAAATATTTTGATAAAATATTAATAATACTTAGGTACTTACTTAATTCGATTTGGCGATTTCGTAGAAAAAATGTGACGTCACACTAGGGGGGAGGGGTTTGCCAAATGTGACCAAGTGTGACAAGGGGGGGGGGGGAGGGGTCAAAAAACCTAGAAATTCGTGTGACGTAATTAATGGATGACCCCATAGGTGGCGTTACATAATTATAACGGTACTCGTTTGTGTTGTGAATCTTATTATCTTGTTTAACGCCGTAAAAAGTTCAATTTGCCGAACTTCTTTGTTTGATTGTAATAATTGAGCCTCATATCGCTTGCCCGCTTCCTTAATTTTTAAGCAGGCCACTGACGAGCCTTCCAAATGGATGCCGTTACAATGGTTTCATCCAAATGGACGGCATCCTAATATTAAACATTGTACGTTTTACATTCACGGACCGATTTTGGATTGCAGCCACGCTATTTGGACTGTTGGATGGCTCGTCAGTGGCCACCTTTAGGCTCCCGTAGATATTACTATTTAAAACGTTGTCAAAAACTGAAATACATTTGTCTACTTACTTACGTAAGTGCTGCGAAAATACCGTCAACCGGGGTAAATAGGGATGGCTGGGGTGAATAGGGACAAAATTTAGAATGTTATTTACCTGACAATTTCATAAAATATACCCACACAAATTGTATCATTCGATCGAATATAATAGTAGATTTGGTATCATACAATTTGTGTGGGTAGTTATTAAGAAATTGTCCGGTAAATCACATTTTAAGTTCTGTCCCTATTCACCCCAGCCATCCCTATTCACCCCAGTTGACTGTTCAACGTATCTGTAAAAATCCCTTTTTAAATCCGCCTATTGTGACGGACGGGCAACTACAGAAGTGCGGAATCCTACTGAGTATAGCCCGACATACTATTAGCGGGTTTTTAGTGTTCCGTGCAAAACTTTGTTCACGGAACACTTATTGGATCACTTCGGTCTTGCAAGGACGACACGAGAAGACTAGTGGAGCCCACGAGACAATCCTTTCACTTGAATTTTAAACCCTTTTGTCCTCATTATCACACAAGTAGATAGGTAGTACATTACGTAGGAGAAATCCTGGAAAATTTTAAGTGGTTGGGCATACAGAGGACAATAAGCGTAGCTATCAGTCTCCTAAAGGATGGACTGATTGACATAAACATGAGATTAAGCATACTTGGAAGACAAACTATCCAGTGATTGTGAACGATCCTCAATCATAATGCGAAGGAAAAGAGGGAGAGAGAAAGTTAACCGATAGTCGGATTAATATTTTTTTCCTTCTATGGTGGACTGTAACTTAGGTAGTACTTGAAAGTCCAATGCCCGTAGCATCACCTGGATATACCTATATATAATTAACGGCCTCCTAGCCTAGTCGGTAGTGACCCTGCCTACGAAGCAGGAGGTCCCGAGTTCTAATCCCGGTAAGGGCATTTATTTGTGTGTTTATCACAAATATTTGTTCCTGAGTTATGGATGTTTTTTATGTAGGTATATAAGTATTTATACATGTGTGTATATTATATAATTCGTCGGGTGACAAGCAAAAGTCACTAAGTACCACCACAAGTTCATAGCCATAGTGAACCATGTTAGTACTAAAAGAAGGTCGATTTTTGTTAAAATTTTTTTTAGTAATTAGTGACTTTTGCTTGTCACCTGACGATATATCGTCGTCTAGTACCCACAACGCAAGCCTTATTGAGCTTACTGTGGGACTAAGTCGATCTGTGTAAAATTGTCCTATAGTATTTATTTATAATTGATTTTTTTAAGGTCCCGAGTTGTGTTCCGAATTTTAGGAACATATCTTAAGAAACAATCAAGACTACTTAAAAATGCAAGTATAACTACCAGGAAAGTGATGTAGAAATAAAACTGTATTATTAAATATAGTAAAGTTTATTATAATTATTAAATCTAATAGGAACTTGAAACAGAAGGCTACAAATAAAATAAAGAATAAATGCAAGAAAAAGTTAACAGTCGACTAAATGTAACTGAAATAATACTGAATACAAATTAAAGGGGATTCTACTAAACTAATTTAAAGTAAATAAATGCAATCACTTAAATTCAATACTTAAAAAATATCTTACTGACAATCACATACAGGCAGACCAGCAGGCAGATTCATGTCTCTAAGGGCCTCTATCCTCAAAGCCACTCTTATCATGTTATTTAATATGCTGTCTGTATAGTGAAAGGTTAATATTATAATAATTAACAGCTATAAATTTGTTACAAGGCGATAAGTAAATAGCCTGTGTATTATATTAATTGTTTAACCTTAACTTTTGTCATTACATCCTACATTCAACCGTACTTTGAACTAGATAATGCACAAACGTTTGGCGGTAAATTCCAACGCCTCCTTTATAGGGGTTTTTCATACGAGATGAGAAGCCGATGAAAAGAAATTTCTCGCTCTGTCCCGGTTGAAAAAGGAGTATCTGCGATCGATCTTGATTAGTCGAGGCAGTTGTGACTAACGGCTGATGTAGATCCGACGTAGGTATGTTTAGTCCGGTATGTCGCTGAGGCGGATGCCTCCAGGGCGGCGGTACATGCGCTCGCTCATCGGCAGCTCGCCGATGAGGAACCGGTCTAGCGCCTTGGCGGCCATGCGCGAATGCCCGGAACTGCGGAACGCCGTGCTGGCGTCTTGGCCAGCGTACTCGAGCATTATGTCGCCTCCACCGGGATGCTGCAACAAGGAGAGAAAACGTTATGTAACTGTAACTGCTATCTAATATCATCATAATAAACATGGCAAATGGTTGAAGCTGGAATAGTTGCTTGTCACTTCCGCTAAAATAAACGCAACTGGAGATTTGAATGAAATCCGCAGACTGCCGAAACAAATAGGGTTCTAAACATAGTTTTAATTTTAAGTCTTGCAATAATGACTGAAGTTGAAACTCACCTCATCAATGAAGGTAGTGATGTCGTAGACGCGGTCGTAGATGACGACCCAACAATCACGCGGGGTGTCGTGCTGGCTGACCTCCGCGAGGGTGATGAGGCGGTCTTTCGGCTCCTCCTGGGGCTCCTGCCAGTCCTCGGGCTCGGCCTTCACCCAGGGGTTCACCAGACGCAGTGCGGCCATAGTGAGCGCCATCAGATCCAGATCTTTGTTCTGCGGCACGGCCAGCGGAGCGGACGAAAGGCTCATTTCAGGAGCAGTTTGCACCGTTGCCATGTTGATTCTTCTTCTTTAAACTTTCAAAAGAAACTTCTTTAAATTTCTGCGTGAGTCTTTAAAGCTTTCAAGCGTTGATGTCTTCAGGCGGACTAGATGCGAATGAACACCGGTGTCTCGCTTGTCTGTAAAAGAATTAAGAAACCTTATAAGTACAATTTTCACTTCATGTTAGGGTTGTCGGCTATTTGTAATGTATAAGAGTTAGAAATTCTTTACAAGTATGTTACCTATGCAAGTAAAGTTTTTATTGAATTTCTAATAAACTTTACTGTTAAAATGTCATTTTTGTTTGGCAATGTAAGATGTTTAGTGTTGGAAATAAGTAGAGATGTAGATATATCCAATTGGCAGCCCTATTCAATGCAACAGAGCGTGAATAGTTACGTTTTACTGGATACAGTTACTTGTATAGAATTACACGGCTAATGCTCGGACATGGAATTCGCAACACTATTTCTTGGCAATCATTAGATGATAATTTGAGGAAGTTTTTCTATAAAAATGGTAAAAGAGCTTTTTATCGGAAACAATGCCTACTGTTTGACATTATCAGTAGTGACGCAAATGAAACTTCACGATAATTCTGTGACATGGGGTTGACCTTTCGTTATCATTAGTAAGTAGTAAATTAGGCACTTTTTGCACATTAAAAAAATGAATGGAATGTACAATAACTGTATTTAATTGGACTTATAATTATTCATTCTGAATAAAATGGAAAACTTTGTAGTACCTAGGTAGGAATAGCCTTTGAAATCTAGATTAATACAGTGAACTAATCAGTAACATAATTATCTAATGTTTATTGCAGATCAATACCCTGACCTAGTCTCAGCACCCTTATCGAATGATATTATAATAATCAGTTTATGTAAACATAATATTTACCTTCTAATCAATGCACTTGCGATCCGTTTGCTATCTCTGTTGCTGCTCGAAGCGCGGAGAATGGCAGTCGCACCAATTGTCACTTTTCCACCACTGTTCGTAATCAGGTTGTTTATTTACACAAGATTCAGGATGATGCATGAGAGCGTAGATCATTGCCACCAGTTAATATAGACGTGTCATTTATCAGTAGCGATCAGTGAATGAGTGTGAGCGGGCGGCGCGCAGCTTATATAGGTAGCGGCGGCAGAGGCGCACGCGCCGCGATCTGATGTAATAATCCGTTATCTTGCCGCGTGCCCGCCCTCTCTAGCGCCGCCCGCCGCCGCCGCCGGAATAGTATCAGCTTCATCCCCTGTAATGCTGATTAGTCAACTGTAATGCATTTATTATGAAATATTTAGAAGTATGTCATATAATTATTGTTTTTAGTAATAATAGAATTACGCTAACTGTTAAGTATTGTTTAATTAGGAGCTTCAGCCGGGCTAGCACATGATTGGCGCGACAGTATCTCGCCGCTAGATAGACTACCCGTCCCTCTTTAATTAATACAGTTAGAAAGAGACGGGTAGTCTATCTCGCGGCGAGATAATGTCGCGCCAATCATGTGCTTGGCCTACAGGCAATCAAAAACGGACTGACGGCAGAGTACACTATAGCTCTTTTGGATATTTAGTTAGATAGCGTTCAGTATTAATATTGTAGTGTAGACCAATGTCTTGTGAATCGCATCATAGTGAGCTGAGATTACAGTACGTACCAATCTAAAAGTCGGCAGCAGAACTAGAAAGACTTTGTGGTTTAGAAATAGTACATCGGCTGTTAATGGTGCTTCAATATTAGAGAAACAAATGGCTACTGGCTTTACTGAAATATACTTATGTACATACATACATATTTTATCTACGTTTGTTAAAGGATAACTTCCATATCTTTACAGTAACTCGAGGAATTCGATTATTGATATACATGTAGGCGTAGTGTTCGTATTGTACACGACATAAATACATTAGTCGGTCGTGACGTATTCGGTGAACGAACCCGCCCTCGCGGATCGCGCGGTGATCTAACGTCAACTTATTCTTATCTATTTATCATTAATAAATATTCGGATAAACAAGGTGTCGTCACTTCCTATCAAAGTTTTCCTAAAGATCGAGTATGGAATAGTCGGCTAAAAATCCCCATTAAGTATGTTTTCCAAGAAGTCCACCGTCATGATAATTTCCATTCGGAGATAGATAAAAAAATAAATAAATCGCATGTTATTCTAGTCTAACTTGTTCCCTATTATACATTCTGATCATCTGATGCAAACTGTTTTCGCGATTTCATTCTAATTTTAAAGCTAAAAATCGAATTGTGCATTAATTGGCATCAATGGAGACGGATGACGCAATGACGTAGAAAAGTTACTACGCGCGCTCGCGAACCGGGCGCGACGTTGGCTGCGTCGGCATTTATGTGCAATTGTGCATTGACTGCTGAGTGGCGTCCTTTGAGGAATCACTTAACAGTATCTAATAATTACTTACATGGTAAGGATCGGACATCCTGAGTTAATTTGTAGAGGTGGTCATATGAGGTGGAAGGACGTGGTAGAGCCACAAGCCGCGACAACGTTCGTTATAGGTAGATACACGGATATGACGGATATAGGTTAAATACAAATATTTTTCTGAATCAGTTACTAACTAAACTGAACTGTCTCGGTCTAGTAACTAATGAACGTAGGTATCAATTTCTTTTTACCACTCCAGCTCGGAAGGGCTTACTTTACACTTCAAAAACTTATAGCAAAGTTGCATTTTATTCACATGTGAGGCAAAGTAATCAAATGCATATTTTGAGTTGTTTTCTTATGTTTGCAGGTAGAATTGACTTTTAAATGATGATTTTGGATGATAAATATTTATTAACATTCATTTGGATTTGATTTGGTTGGATTTTGTTTGATATTTTACATTTAATATTTGCTTCGGGTTGGTGTGGTGAAAAATTTTGTGTTTCACTCGGGGGCAAATTTTGTTTAACCCTTGTGCTTTGAAACCCTCGCAACGCTCAAGATTCCATTTTTCAAACCACTCGCTACGCTCGTGGTTCAATTTTGGAATCTTTCGCTTGCTCGGGTATCAATATTAGCACGAGCGGTTAAATAACAACTTTGCCCCCTTGTAAAACAAATAAATAAATAAATATTATAAGGACATGTTTTACACAAATTGACTAAGCCCCACGGTAAGCTCAAGAAGGCTTGTGTTGTGGGTACTCAGACAACGATATATATAATATGTATATAAATACTTAAATACATAGAAAACAACCATGACTCAGGAACAAATATCTGTATCATCATACAAATAAATGCCCTTACCAGGATTCGAACCTGGGACCATCGGCTTCATAGGCAGGGTCACTACCCACTAGGCCAGACCGGTCGTCAATAACTATTTAACAACTATTATTATATTATTATTTTATTTTTATTTAATAACTATTTATTTAAGTAAGTGTGTAAAAGTTATTGCCGAATAGAGATTAAAATAATCAAAACTTTGAGGTTTTCTTTTTTAAACCATTCCCATGTACTTGTAATTTGTTTTCCTAGAACAGTCGAATTAATTTCGAGCATTGTTTTGACCGATCTCTGCAATTGATTTATTGCATAAAAACATGTCAATCCATCGCAATCAAAACATTGCGTACGTCACTGCCGTTTGTTACGCTCCTTATAGATAATAAAGTAATTAATGAAAAATATTTGTGGCCCAAGATGGGGCTCGGCGTTTCGTATTAAATCGTACGATGCCATTTCATGGCATGAGGTCATTGACGTGTTTTGTTTATTTTTCTTAGTTACACTTACAACATTACGTAGGAAAAATAAATTAAAGACATTTCCAATTACTTACTACAGTCAGCAGCAATAGTTGCTAAGCGGGCGAAGTGTTCAAAATTAACTTGACGCGACTTTATTGTTAAGAGAATAAGAGAGCGTCAAGGTAATTTTGAACACTTCGCCCTCTTAGCAACTTCTGCTTCTGACTGTACATTCTAACGCATGTTATGTTTTAGTAGGTAGTATACTGCCCTGCTAAGTCACTTACCGGTATCTCAAATAAAAATTTAATGCAAACATATACCTTACATTCTTTATCTGAAAATTCCATTTTCAACGTCATTTGTTTTTGAGTTAGGAGGGCAGTATAAGTAGGTATGTACGCACTATTTAATGTATTTAGTGTAGGTGTAAGGTGTTAGTGATGTTTGTGAAATATGGAGTTCACTTAAACCATATTCACATTCAGTCATACTGTATCACAATGATTGTTTGCAATTTATTTTCTATTAAAAATTAAGACGAAACAGGAGCTGAGTTTTAAATATTTTAGGTAAATATACCCGTCTCGCTAACGGAAGCGGCACCTAAAAGTAGTGCGACAAGGACAAGGCGAAAAATCCTGCGTAAAAATCTCAAAAATCGAGGTTTCGTACTCCTCTGTTTCCTCCTCCAAAACTTAACCAATCGTAACCAAATTTGGAAATCTAAATGACTATGAAATTATCTGTGTCGGACCGTTTTGCTTTTTTGGCTAATTGATATCAGTTTTGAATGCCACGCTTCTCATTGCGGCATAGTCAATTAGGCCATTTTGGCCATTTTTGAAGGGCTCTAGCGCCTTAAAAAACAAAAATATCAAAAAAAGCAAAACGGTCCGACACAGATATTGACAATATTAATCTGTGTTGAAAAAATCATTGCTCTAGCTTCAAAAACCACGGAGGAAAACGAGGAGTACGTTTGTATGGAGAAATGACCACTCCTGTTGGCTCTTAAAAACATAACCTTCACATTTAGTATCTATTATCTAACGGGTCTCTAAAATCTAAACTATCAGAGTAGCATTAGTGGTGAGTTGCGATTTTCTGAACTGTAGGAAGCAAGTTTTAACGCAAAATGTTCAGCGACGGAGTCCAAAGGCTAGGCATATTGATCATTCGAAATACCTATCTGTTTTTTGTTTTTAAATTTGGCTACAAATATAATGACCACCAAAAAATACTTTGGTACCCTAAATAAAAAAATCATGCTTACCAAAAAAAATTACTGAACACCAAAAAAATAAGGCCTAAAAATACAAAAGTACCACCACTTTAATTACGACTGCACTTCAAATTGTATTCAAATACCAAATATATTGAATGATCACCAAAAATCATTAATGATCACCAAATCTTGAAGACCAAATTAATGCGATATTTTCGCCTAAATAAACCACTATGATTACCAAAAAATTTATACATATTACCAAATAAAGTAAACTGATGCCAAAATTACTAGCCCCTCCCGCTCAACCCCCCGTAGCCCGCACCGCATACCTACCTAACCTAATCTACTTTTCTAGTAGCATTTCGTTATGCTACTAGAAAAGTAAGTTAAACTGCTATCAGTTAAGTGGGTTAGGTTAGGTTACCACTGCGACCCTTACAGAAACGAAATGGTACTAGAAAAGTAGGTTAGGTTAAGTTTCAACTGTTACCCATACAGATACGAAACGCTACTAGAAAAGTGGGTTAGGTTAGGTTTGAACTGCGACCCTTACAGAAAAGAAATGCTACTAGAAAAGTGGGTTAGGTTAGGTTTGAACTGCGACCCATACAGAAACGAAATGCTACTAGAAAAGTGGGTTAGGTTAGGTTTGAACTGCGACCCTTGCAGAAAAGAAATGCTACTAGAAAAGTGGGTTAGGTTAGGTTTGAACTGCGACCCTTACAGAAACAAAATGCTACTAGAAAAGTGGGTTAGGTTAGGTTAGAACTGCGACTGTTACAGAAATAAAATGCTACTAGAAAAAGGTGACGAAGTGGATTAATTAATTTAATAGGATAACGATATATTAAATGATTGCACATTTTTAATTAAAATGTGGTTACAATTTTGTGATCATTTACTATTTTTGCGTTTACAGTGATTATTTTGGAGCCATTTGCTTTAATAGGATAGCAAGATTTAAAAATTTGGTTATCATTTTACATTAAAATGGAGTTCTAATTTTGGTGGTCATTTACTATTTTTGGGTTTACAATGATTATTTTGGTGTCATTTTCTTTAATAGGATAGCAAGATGTAAAAATTTGGTTATCATTTCACATTAAAATGGGGATTGAAATTTGGTAATCATTGACTATTTTTGGGTTAATAATGATTATTTTGGTGTCATTTCCTTTAAAAGGATAGTAAAATGTAATAAAATTGGTAATCATTTCACATTAAAATGGTGTTATAATTTTGGTGATCATTCATGATTTTAGGGTGGTAAAATAGATTTTTTTGGTATTAAATTTTATTAAATCTGGTGATCAGTTAAATAGCAGCCTTTTGATAAGCCATCAATCATGTCATGCATGACGATCTGTATACATAGATATCAGTTCCCAAACATACGTTACTAGTATGACTATCCGTTTCGTCCTTCAATATAACTTTATAATGAAAAATAAGTTTATATTTTTCGCAATTTATCCAGTTTATTTAGTTAATGTTATGGCGACGATAAAATATTGTCGTCATGTATGATAAATTGATAAGTCATTCCAACTAAATCTAGGTAAATACCTAAGTACCTATAAAGTTGGTACAAGTTTTCTTTTTTTATCACAGTTCATTTCCATAGTTACCCTTACTTCTTATTTCCTGTGGCGCTACAACCCTTTGTGGGTCTTGGACTCCTCTACAGTGCTCTTCCATTGTCGAAAATTTGTTATGTTGATAAATACTATTTAATTCAATATTATATGACCGCATGACACATTTTCTGGTACAATTCGAATACCTATTTTACTTTAATTTCAGTTAAAAAGATCTTAGATAGGGCGTGCCTGGGGTTTATCAGTTATCGCAGCGTGTCGCCGCTATCCGTCCGATTACCCGGCGGGTCATGGTTTGCAGCTCGGAAATTGCGAATTGTAATTATACGTTACATTACCTATAGGGTGTTTATCCTGAATGAACTATTTTTGATTTGTGATTCGTGAAGTAGAAAAAAGATTTGTGACATAAACTACGGAAATATAATCAATACTTAATTCCTATTTTTCTTGCAAGATTTTTTTGTGCGTGCTTATTATAATCTAACAATTCTAGCATTTTATTAATAGTTGATAAGATTTTTGGGTCATACACATTTTATTGTATGCTTAACTCGTTCGCATCTTTCATCGCATATATAAGAGAATAAAAAGCAAACGTTTACGCTGCACCCTTACAGGCGGGATAGCTTTCTTATTTGAATCTCAGTACGAAAAACGTGATACTATTAACTATGTAGGTACCCGAGTCGTTAATTTTTATTGCATTGTCTCCAGAATTGACCTTTTTGCTTTTTGTTTGAACTTAGATTCATTCTACTAATGTAAAATACAAATTAGAATGTATTTATAGCTTATATATTGAGAGCTGTACTTAGTGCGTTTACGTTAGTAACAGTTAATATAATTCATAGTATGATATAAATACCGTTAAACCTAATCATATATGTATATCATGAACATATCACAATGAACTTTGCTCAATGCAACAGTCGGAAAACAAGATATAGATAGGTGATGAGGATTTTACTGTTCGAGTGCGATCCGGAGGGAAGTAGAGCGTAGTGTCGATAGGTCGAGCGAACGCCGCGTATCATAGGATCCGGACGGAACCGGTTACGCGTCGATCTCATCAAAACATACAATGACACTAAACTTATGCTGTGAATTGAACTAATAGACAATTATCTATACATAGATCATCTGAATTAAACAAACTCTATTTTAGGCCAAGGCAACGTAAGCGAAGCGACATACTGGGCCATTGTTTATTTATGAAGCGGGTTGAAAGTGATACGTTTCGACCCTAGAGCGTTTTACTTTCCGAGTATTTATATTGTTTTTTTTTACAATTAGCAAAGAAAATTCGGTTCAAAATTGATTTGCCGTGTAATTTCCATTCTTATATTTACCTAACTCCCCATTACATTAATAACGATCATTTTATCTATCTATTTTCAGTGAGTGTTACCTCAAGAAACAAGTAATACTTACACATGTATTTTGCTTCCCTAGTATTCAAAATGAAAAGTAAAGTGTTAAGCTCGGGTGAAAGGACTCATTTCTGACTCGGACTATTACCTCGTCAGAAATGAGTGCCTTTCATCCCTTGGTTATAAATCTACTAATACGACGATTTGTTAAAAATACTGGCGTAGGCGATGTTTTGTGTACAAATAGAGGTGACTTGTTCTTTGTATGTCAATTTGATAAGGTTTCCATGACAAAATCGTGTGAAAATTACGAGTATTTATAATGTTATAGGTATTATAATATGTACTTAAGTACCGTAGACCGGGGTGACTTTGGAAAATTTGGGGTTACTTTGATAGATTTAAAACGGCCATAGATTTACCATTATTCATTATTTACTGAAAATGTTCCTGTAACTAGTTAGATTACTATATATTCATATTCACCTACTGTAAAAAATCTCGCATAAATATATATTATGGCTTAAAAATTAGAATTATAACGTCGCCCCTGCATTTGAAAGTTACCCCGGTCAATGGTACTTAAAATTATAGCATAAGATACTAGCCAGTCACGTTCCTACCTAAAACGTTGAGTAGGTATGATTCGTTATATCTATAAAGAGTAAATTTTGTATAGTCTTCGCTCGTATCATACCTAATTAATATTTCATTATATTTTATCAACATGCCGATTGCGCGTGAGAAACTTTATGGACATGAAATTAGTGAAGAACTGAATAATCACACTACTACAAAGAAACTTCAACCGTTATTAGTATATTTTAAGAAATATAAAGTATAGATAAACGTAACGTAAGAAGAATAACTAAGGCCTAAAAGCAAAACACATTTATTTTATTTTATATCAACACCAATACTAAATTTATTTTGGGTTAATCTGAGTTTTTTCATATATATTTTGCGTCCTTTGCTTCATTCAAATAATAGTTATTTGTTAATTTTTTTTGGACTTTGGACTATACTTAAATGATATGACGTTGTATTCTGAAATGTCTCGAGGTAGGTATAGTACATATTCAATTTCCCGACTTGAAAGTGTCAGTTAGTGCTTGTTTTGTGAATACTAAGGCATGGGTACTTATTAGTCCACCAAACATCAAACTCAAGTCAGTTTTCATAAAATGGCAGGTTTGGGTTTAGCGAAGCGGAACTTTGAGAGACTAATAAGTTTCATACGTTTTGTTTCTCTTCACGGTCACTCCTCACTAAATTTCTAATTAGAGCGGCCTAAATACCTCACTCATCATTTCTAAGTCTAGTCATATTGTCGATGTCAAGGTGTCTATAAGCTGCGCCAGCGCTGGGCACCTCAATTTAGCACGTGAAGCGGCTGACGCAATGCGCACGGCGATAGCGTGAGCCGCGCCTGCGCCCGCGCCGCGCCGCGGTTAGGTTTAGCCAAGTCGGCTTTACCATGCGCCATGCGAGCCGCGAGTGTAGACGGTGTTTGTTTGTAGACTACATATGACCACGTGTTTCCGTATGCACGTCCGTCAGACTGGCTCAGCATCTTGTAATAGTGTCGTTTAGCTGGGTCCATATTGGCTCATATACTATTTATTATTCGAATATTTCTAATAATACCGCTTTGTAGTCATAATCATCATTTCTCCGAAAATTGTTTCTCATATATTTTTTTTTATAGTTTTTTGTACTACTACCTACATTATTCATAACGATACATATTCCGTTTTTTTTTTACTCATAATGTTGTCACTGAGAATGTATCTGTGCCCATAATGTTATTTGTAATTTCTCGAAGACTAAGCCGGGAGCATTTGCTCTCGTTACGCTCGCTCACTGTGAGGGTCACAGGATTTCGGTTCTGTGAGGTTCGCAGTTCTAACCTAACCTAATCCACCTTTCTGGCAGCATTTCGGTTCTGTGAGGGTCGCAGTTCTAACCTAACCTAACCCACCTTTCTGGCAGGATTTTAACCTGACTTGACCTACTTTTCTGTTTATTTTTGTCTTTTTTTTTTCTTATTTAGAATTTACTATTGCAGGTGCATGCTGCTATAAATAAAATCAAATATGTCGAAATCGATGTGTCGAGTAATAATATATACATTAATTTTAGTAATAGAGATATTTATGTAGAATGACACATTTATGAATATAATAAATTCGAAATTCCAATGAGTATTGTTTAAAATGAAAATGTTTAATGATCATTAGGATGTAAAATTGTATGAGATACATTTTCGGAGTTTCAATAATCGAATTTGCAATTTTATATGAACTTTGGCGCATCCCGTTTAGCTGGGTGTAGCGACACTGAAACATTCATTTTCAGCGGCTATTCAATTTGATTGGTTTGGCTACAGGGACAAAATAAAACATTATTAATAATAAAAAACGCATTTAACTGATTTT
The DNA here is from genome assembly GCF_910591565.1 of Cydia splendana. Taxonomy (NCBI): domain Eukaryota; kingdom Metazoa; phylum Arthropoda; class Insecta; order Lepidoptera; family Tortricidae; genus Cydia; species Cydia splendana. The sequence continues at coordinate 7,257,581 of NC_085964.1, forward strand.
CAAAACCGAAGTGATCCCATAAGTATATATATATAGTCCTCCTCATCGTTTTCGATGACGGCGACCCTAAATAAACATCATGGACGTTGTCTAGCGTGAGCCCTTATGTGGCTACCTACCAGTGTTGGGCATTCAAGAATAAAATCATTATTTGAATAAGAATTTGTAGGAATAAAATCATTTAGATTTTATTCCCGTCAAAAATATTCAAATAATTTTGGCCGGGAATAATTCGTATGAGAAAAAATTGAATGAGAATAACATATTCTTAATCAAATAAATATAATCATGATTTTTATTCGAAATAATATTCCACGAATAAAAATGTGGTCTGGGTACCGTATCGGTACTAATTACGTATAGTTAGGTAGATGTAATAGTAGTTAGTCTCTTGTCTAATTTATACCCATTTTATGGAATAAAATCTTACAAATCGACTGTCGCATAGTTTCAGTAACCGTATTATTTTTAATTTACTAACCAAATCATTAGGTAAATTTAGCTGTTCTGGGGGCCTAGCCAACATGCCAATCGCTTGCGCTGCAACAACGAAGCGCTTTCTGTCTCTATCACTCTTACATATTAATGCGAGAGAGACCGAGATGCGCTACTACAACGAAACGGTATCTGTCTCTCTATCGCACTAATATGTAAGAGTGATAGAGGCAGAAAGCGCTTCGTTGTTGGAGCGCAAGCGATTGGCATGTTGGCTAGGCCCCCAGAATTGCTAAATTGTACCCAAAGATTTGGTTATTAAATTAAAAACAAAAATTGTCATCTTGGCTAGGCACCTTGGGTGCGTAGCCAACATGGCAATCGTTTGTGCTACGACAACGAAACGCTGTCTGTCTCTCTATCGCACTAATTTGTAAGAGTGATAGAAAGAGACTATACGCAACTCTACGGAGCTTTAACGTTTGGCATATTGGCTAAGCACCCTGATCGGATGATAGAACTAGATAGTGTATAGCGGAACTCTTCAATGTGTACTGTACCTAAACTAAAGTAACAAATATCAATTCAATCCGACTTTTAAATAGAAGGGTGAAAATCAACTTACAAAATATAATCGATTGTACTACAAAAATTAACTTAATTCTAAATAACATTTTAATTGAATAAAACCTTATTTAGAATGGTCCCACTTCTAGAATAATTATTCTGTTTTTTATTCCGCATTTAAAATAAAAGTCACATGATTTATTCACCTTAATTTTATTCTAAAATAACTAGTGGAAGAATTATTTTAATTCAAATCGATTTGAATAAGAATAACATTTCTGTTTTTATTCTTATTCTTATTCAAGTTAATTTTTGCCCAACTCTGCTACCTACCTATTAAAAAACCGGCCAAGTGCGAGTCGGACTCGCGCACGAAGGGTTCCGTACCATTACGCAAAAAACGGCAAATAAATCACGTTTGTTGTATGGGAGCCCCATTTAAATAATCATTTTGTTTTGTTTTTTTAGTATTTCTTGTTATAGCGGCAACAGAAATAAATCATCTGTAAAAAAATTCAACTATCTAGCCTACAGATCGTGAAAGAAACATACCTAAATACCTACAACTTCTTTCACCAATACTTACCTACTCTCTGTTCTGTGGTAGTCGGTAACTCGGTAAAAGACAAGGTAAAAATTAAATAAAGAAAAACTAGTGGCGGTGGTTTCTGTCACCAGTCCAATTTTAACCTGTGTATCGAGCGTATTCCAATTTTAATGAGAGGATGTTATTGGTTGAAGAAATGTCACTTTTCACACTGACACATCACATCCATATCTAATTCACATCCTCTTATTAAAATTATAATACGCCGGTATGAAGGGGTTCAACCGGGCCGATGTTCACCTTCGCAGGGGTCGCTCCATTCATCCCATGGCGTCAGTCCCCGTCGCGATAACGTATCTGCTCTACCTTGAGATGGGATGATACTTGCCCGGCCACTGTTGCATCACTCGTTTTTAGGGTTCCGTACCCAAAGGGTAAAAACGGGACCCTATTACTAAGACTCCGCGGTCCGTCTGTCTGTCACCATCAGGCTGTAACTCGAGAACAGTGATAGACTAGACAGTTGAAATTTTCACAGATGATGTATTTCTGTTGCTGCTATAACAACAAATACTAAAAACAAAATCAAATATTTAAGTGGCGCTCCCATACTTACAGCAAACGTGATTTTTATGTCGTTTTTTGCGTAATGGTACGGAAGTACGGAACCCTTCGGCCTTTGTGCGCGAGTCTGACTCGCACTTGGCCGGTTTTTTTTTGCTTGTGTTGTATCTATAGTTTTGCTAGCTTATGCTAGGTATACGAATTTGCTTCGGTGTCCACAACTGCAATATCAAATTTTGAGGATTTAAGTGTACCTTTGGTATAGGGAATGCAAATCGGTTATTTTTTGTATGGAAATAATCGGTTTTTAACCGAAACCGCGGTTATTTCCATACAAAAAATAACCGATTTGCATTCCTTACTTTGGTATAATTTATTTGATGATTAGGAATATTTGATTTTATGGCCTAAGTAAGTTTCTGTACACGACGTCATCCGCATATTTATTTAATTAATACTTTTATTCTAACAATAGATCAGTAGTAGCTCGAAGAGGCATTTTTATTTTTATAGAAAGCTTAAATTAATTCGAAATCATAAATTATTTTTATCGACATGCTGATTTCTTGACGCCACCGCCAATTTTTTTTAGCAATTTTGTAAATTAAAAAGTTTGCGTGATACTTAAATGGTTTGACTCTGTCCGTCCGTCTGTGTATCACATTGCTAAACATCTTACTTGAGCTATCGATTTGAAATTTGGAATAGTTATGACTAAGGCTAACTGATCCAAACGCATTGAACTTGCTAATTACTACTCGCTGATTGCCGGCGGTTGGACACCTACTTTATCATTGTAGATCCTACAAATTTTCTATAACAGTCATGTTGTTATTAAGGGCCACCCCTACACTAGGTCTTCCGAGCGTCGGCGTCTAGTACTCTCTGGCTGCTGCTCGACGCAACGTTGGCGCAACTGCGCAGCGACTAGTGTGGGGTGGCCCTAAATAAAATAAAATAAAATAAATATGATCGAAGTACACGAGATAAGTAATATTGAACCTACAAAAGCCATGAACACAATATCTGAAACGTCCCGGATCTCCAACGTATATGATTTTGCAACCCGTGATAAGTAAAAAGTGTTTGTTTATCAATAGGCTTAGGTATAGGCCAATTCGAACTTATACTTACATCAGATTGACATCAATTATGCCGACGAAGTGGTATTTATCAGTTCAGTGGTATTTATTGGTCCAAAGAATCGTAGCACGTAAAGTGTGGTTCTGGACTACCAAGACAAAGGATTTTCTCTTTATCTAGAATTAGAAGAAAACGATTAAATTTTTCAATAGGCATTTCACATTTAACCTTAAAAGACTAGTGTTTCGAGTGGGTATTTTTAGAGTGAGTGTCGAGACTCAAAAGAACTTGAATCTTGTACTTAATACTCTTAATATTAATACTCCGTGGACTCCTGTAAAACGATGAAACTTCATTTTATATGAAATCAAGAGAGTATAAGTTGTTTAACGGTATCTTACAAATCAATGTAATTTGTAGTAAACACGTGCAATAATTAAGGCAATTAAGCTCGCACGCGCTAACTGGATTTATCCGCTTTGGTTAAGTCACTAGCATTCACTAGATGCAGAGGAGCATCACGTCATAGAAGAATGACAAACTTTTTAATGATTTTATTGACTTGCGTAGGTACTTACGTAGCTATCTTATCAATTAACAATTTTTAATAATAATATAATTACCTATAGGTATTCAGATTACTAGAATTAAATAATGGTTAATTTAATTTCCGTTGGCATCAAAATTATCTTCCATACTTGCACCATTGTATGTAACTCTGCGATGTTATTTACACAGTATGAGTATATTATTATACCATGCACAGTATTCACTTCACCAACAAAAGGATTGAGACTCAATCACAGACCAACCCCTATAGACCGAGCTTATAGGACGACTCGCGGTCACCGCCCGTATGGTGTATAGGTCAAATATAAGATTGTTCGCGCGCGGCTCCGATCAGTTGCGCCCAACGTAACGACCTGTTAGCAGTGTGCACGAGTCTAAGAAAATAAATCGTAAACTATTGAATTCATTGGGAAATCATGAGATATTGCAGCGTAAAATGGTGTGGCAAGTCATCTAAGACATCTACTTACGAAACAGATGGAATAACATCCCACAGGAAAGTCAAATGCATTATTTCATTGAATAATGTTTCTTGTCCGCGGGGTTCATTTTATACTGGTCAGTAAGCAGAGGCGAAGTATGTCCGTCCCTTTTCGTCAACTTGAAAATGCAATGCGCTATCCCTTTCCCTTTCGACTAGTGATGTGACGATGATGGTTTTTCAGTTGCGGAAACTTCGTGCTTCGTCATACCGTATTGTACCATTTTAGACATAATATATAGGTAATATGTTGTGTAAGTTTTTTAGAATCCTCTAGGCCAGCGGAGCAGTTAGGCCGCATGTCACGAGATGGACCTGATGATGAACTTCAAAGAAGTGCGAGGGCATTCGGTGTTGGTTTGTGATAGACATATGTTGTATGGGTTTTTTAGAATCCTCTAGGTGAGCAGTTAGCTCTTATGTCACGAGATGGACCTGATGATGAACTCCAAAGAAGTGCGAGGGAACTCGGTGTTGGTTTGTGATAGACATATGTTTTATGAGTTTTTTAGAATCCTCTAGGTGAGCAGTTAGGTCTCATGTCACGAGATGGACCTGATGATGAACTTCAAAGAAGTGCGAGGGAACTCGGTGTTGGTTTGTGATAGACATAATTATGTTGTATGGGTTTTTTAGAATCCTGTAGGTGAGCAGTTAGGTCTCATGTCTCGAGATGGACCTGATGATGAACTTCAAATAAGTGCGAGAGAACTCGGAGTTGATTTGTAATAGGCATATGTTATTGGTCCATTTGAATATGTTTTCAATACAACCTTCTATGACCTTAATATAACGGACAAAAGAAAATAATTGTATGAGATTTCGGCGACACTTTTTTCTCGTATCAAAAGAGATTGCGATTCTGAGTGGAAATAATATAAAAATTCTAAACTTTAAAATTCATGTTCTGGGTACTTTAAGCAGAAATGCCCTAATATGTTAAGTAAAAATTTCAGGTACATTGTTAAATTACTTAATGAAATATTAAATTAATCAATATAATTCTTAAGTAAGTTTACTCTAAGTATACTAAATTGGTAACAATTTTACCACAATACATTTCGGTATCACTGGTAGCAGTACCCACTACCTGTAATGAACATGTCCCATCCCTACGCTTGCACGTGTCAGCGCGCCATGTTTGAAACGACCAATCGCAACGCCGTGAGCACCCCTCCCGCACCTCACAGTTTGGTGATTTGCGTCGGGAACAAAATGGCCAATATTAGGTTTCTAGAGGCGGTGTTCTGTGGACTCAATCTAATAAAAGTCAACTTCTGTAAGTAATTAGATAGCAGAACTAAGAATAAATTAAAGTTTGACCAGAAAACTACATACCGATGTAGACTAGTAAAATATTATTATGTTGACCTCAGGTCTAATATTACAAGTTTTAGACATTTTTTTGGTACAAGTTTTTATCGCTACTGGGGCCTATTTTCCTAATTTCTATGTAATTTGAATAGTAGTCTACTACCAATAGATATTTTTTACTATTGTAGTCAAATAAATCTGTTGCCAACTTTTGCCATGGTAGGCAAGGCTGGTCATGTGACAATAAAGTTTCTTTTGTTTTATTTGGACTAAATGTCACTCAAGTTTCACACTGTCTAACTTTCATTTCTATGTCATGATATATGTTAGGCCAAAAAATTAAACCTCTAGCTAAGTTTTTTGTTTTCTCAACCCCCATATGACCTTCATGTAAAATATTTAATATTTCTGAACGCATTGACTTTGGAATGATTACAGACTGATTTCTGAATAAAATATCATCAATAGCATGAATTTCATCACGAATATTCCAGTAAGGTAATGTTACTGGGTCACACTGAGTTTTACTATTTGGCCATCCATTGACATAATATTCCTGTAATTTCAACAAGATTAAATCCGACTTTGTATGATCTTTAATCTTTTGTAATTTACTTGGAGAAATAGCCAAATTAGATGTCAATAACTTTACCTGACAGACAATGTTACTTTCTAATTCCTTAGCATCTAATTTATCTATGTATATTTCTGTCTGATGAAATTGGTGCTCTTGACAAAGTGTCAGAGACATACATTTCTGTACCCTTTGTGTATGAAACTCTTAAGTCATAAGCTTGTAGTGTAATCATCATTCTCTGTAGACGAGCTGGCACATCTGACAGAGGTTTCTTAAATAGAGTGACTAATGGTTGATGATCTGTCTCTACTTGTATGGTTTTACCATATATGTACTGATGAAACTTTTTACATCCGAAAAGAATAGCATACAATTCACGTTCAATTTGAGCATAGTTTTGCTGTGTGCTTGTGAGAGATTTTGATGAATAAGCAATTGGATTTTTTCCATGAAAAATAACTGCACCTACTGCATCCTTAGATGAGTCTACAGACATTCTAACTGGTTTGTTTACATCATAGTGCACTAGGACTGGAGATTGACTAATAAGACTTTTTAATTTAATGAATTCTTTTTCATGGTTATCCGTCCATTGCCAAATGTTTTGTTTTTTAAGTAAACTTCTAAGCAAATTAGTTTCATTAGCTAAATTTGGTATGTATGAGCCTAAATAATTTACCATTCTTAAAAAGCGTTGTAAGTCTTTAATGTTTTCTGGTCTTGGCCTCTCAACTATTGCTTCTATTTTAGATTTATCTGCACAAATACCATTCCTATTGAAAACATGACCTACATAAGTGACTTCAGACTTGTCAAACATACATTTAGACTTGTTAAACTTTAAATTGACTTCACGAGTTCTCTTAAGAACATTTTCTAACCTTTCATTGTGTTCTTTTTGACTTGAGCCAAATACTAAAATATCATCGACAAAAATAAGTACTCCAGGTAAGTCTCCGAATAAGTCTGACATAACTTTATGAAATATTTCACCACTAGAGTTTATACCATATGGAAGTCTAAGAAATTTGTATCTACCAAACTGTGTGTTGAAAGTACACAATCGACTACTCTCTTCATCTAGCTGTATCATCCAATAGCCTGAGTTTGCATCTAATTTTGAAAATACTGACGCACCTGCTACTTTAGAACGCAAATCATCTAATGTAGGGTAAGAAAATGAGGTCTTTGAATAGCCTTATTTAATGGTCTAGGGTCTAGACATATGCGTAATTGACCATTTGAATTTTCTATAGGAACAATAGCATTCACCCAGTCTGTAGGGGTGGTAACTTTTTCTATGACCTGTAACTCTTCCATTCTATCTAACTCAGTCTTAAGTTTTGGATGTAAAGCATATGGAATTCTACGGACAGGACAAATCTTAGGTGGAACACTCTTGTCAACATGTAAATGAGCCTTGTGAGGCAGACAACCTAAGCCCTCAAACGTGTCTGAATAAGTCTCTAAAAGTGATTTTACTGACCTGTCACTTGTCACCTCGTAGAGCCTTTTGACAAAACCTAATTCTTCAGATTTATCAGCACTCAGTATAGTCGAGCATTCACAATCTAGCACTATCAATTCGATGTCAGCCTGTCTTCCATTTTCAAAAGTTCCTGACAGCATCACAGTACCTAGATTATTTATAGGTTGTCCTGAAAAAGAGAATATTTTATCATGTGATCTCTGAATAGGTATTTTGCAGTTAGTTTCCTTTTCCAGCTTTTTTAAGGTGTTTAATGACATGACAGTTGGATCGGCTCCTGTGTCCAATTTACATATTAATTCATAATTATTACATTTAAATTTGACTTTCCATTTGCTTCGATTTGAATTTGGGTTATTACTAATTGATTCAATTACAAAATTATGTGCATGACTAGAAGGATTACTTAAATTACTTGGACTTTGGTCTGTGTCTGAACTTCTATGACTAGAGACAGCACTTACTTTTTTATTTTTTAAGAAACAGTACTGTGCGAAGTGATTCGGCTTCTTGCAGTGAGCACAGGTCTTGCCCTGCGCTGGACATTTGTGACGGTGGACTTGCCCGCATCGCTGGCATGTCCCGCTGTTTCTTGACTGACTGGCTTCCCTTGAATATGACGAAGTGCTGCGTCCCTGGCTTGGCTGGCGATTGTACCTCGATTTTGTAGGTGTTCTTGCTGACGAGTTCCTAAATTTTTGTCTTGAATTATGTTTTGTAATGGCTTGGACTAGGTTACTTGGTTCTTGACGTTCTGATAATTTTTTTGATCTTGTGTTCGACAGTTCTATAGTTTTCGCGATGTTGACGGCTTCGCTGACGTCTTGAAGCTCTTGGTTTTGTAACAACTTTTCTTTGATTGTTTCGTTTTTTAACCCTATGATAAACATGTCCTTGACTAGTGATTCTTTTAGGGTTCCGAAGTCACACGTGGCAGCTAAATTGTTGAGCGACGTGACGTACTGGTCGAGTGTTTCTTCATTTTGATAACGGGTAAAAAAATTGTACCTCTCTACCGTGGTATTCTTACATGCATTGAACTTGCTATCAAATTTCTTTAACAGATTTTCTATGGATTCGTTGGCAAGGTCCACGTTGAACGATTTGAATATTTCAAGGCCTTCATCCCCTATGGCATTTAAAAGAATCGCAATCTTTTTCTTCTCCGGGAGTTTGTCTAAATCGTTCGCGTCACTAAATATTTCAAACCGTTGCTTCCATTTCCTCCATACTTCTGAATTTGCACATTCACTTTTTGCTCCGCCATTTTGCAGATTCAGTACGAGCGGTTTTAGGTTGTTGGCGAGAATTACGTTTTTTGTCGTTTCTGTCATCTTCTTCTTTAGATTTCTTCTTCCAGTTTATTCTGACACCATGTATTGATGGAGGCTCAGGACGGCGGGAGTGCAGCAGGCTTTATTATAATTAATTTAGGATTAAATCGAGGAGCGAAATAAGACCAACGCCATGTTCAGATCAAAGACAATTTTTTATTTTTCTCTTTATGCATAGATGGCACGACGACCATAGACAACATAACATTACACTAACGATATGATGAAATTTGCTATATGGGGGTTTACGGGGGCGATTAATCGATCTAGCTAGTTCTTATTTCTGGGGAAACGCGCATTTTTGAGATTTTATACGTTTTCCGAGCAAAGCTCGGTCTCCCAGATATTATACTGTATACGCGATAAGGTATTCCATTAGTCATTGTTTGTAAAGCAGATGGCATGAGGCGATATTATCGCGGCAGCTCTTACTTTAAGCAAAACAATAATCTATAAGTATATCGTTCACAAGCTACGAGTTGGTACATACAATAAAGCCTATCGATAACGATAACCTACCTACACCTATACATTCTTTTATCTTATTTTTCTCATAGTTTTATCACTGTATGAGTATTTTTCCCAAACTTACACAGGTTCCACGTGTCTATGTAAGATAATACTTATTTATTTTCCATTAAGTATATTTTCTCATGAATAACGCGCAGGCGTCCTCTACGGGGGGGGGGGGGGGTAAAAACACGAATGTTGGCTAATGTTAGATTGAATAATTTAAATCCATTGTTATTTTTTGCGCAAAAGTATGTAAGTGTGTATGTGTAAGTCATATAACTATAGTCATTTATGTCAGGTAACACAAAAAGTATTTTTGGTTTCTTAAGTAGGTACCTATCTAGGAAATCCACTGTTAGGTACTAATTTTAAAACTCAACTTTCATTTTGGACCCTCGTAGTTTCAATGCAAATCATTATGGTTTATTTATTGTTCAGTCGTCCTTAAAATCCTGAACTCTTTTCAGGTATTTTTGGGCACCTTGACTGTTCCGGTATAATCTAATAGTCTGTTCGAGAAACGGAAAACGGTGAAAAATAGGAATAATACTCCTAAAAATAGGTGTGATACCTCATTAGATTCGTAATGATGTCTAGAAAAATGTATTCGAAGCGTGTATTAGCACACAAAAAATATCAAAAGTTATAAACAAAAAAAGGGGGAAAAAGTAAGTAGATATTTTTTATTTCCCTAATATCTCAAAAAGTATTAATATTTAAGAAACCAAAATTAATATTATAAAAGAGGAGGATATTTCCAATCAAACATTCCATACTTGCAAAACTGTATCTCCATTATTTATACTTTTTATCTGCTTTTTATTCAACGCTGAACACATCCCTCCGCGCCTCATTTTCGAGAAACGCGCGCGGCGTGAAAAAACGGTTACGTAACATTAAATATAATTTTAAAGATATTAAATATTGATTGAAAAATTTTAAAAAAATATGGTGTATTTAAAACATGTTAACAAATGTACTACTTGTATAAATTTATCTTATTTTTAAGTTATTTTTTCAATAAGTTATGCAATTGTTAATCAACAAAACAGCCTTCTTTATTAAAAACAAAAAAAAATATACATATTATTTATTAAATAACTATTGTAAAATTTTGTCGCTTTCTAGAGCCCTTCTCATATACATACTAAATAAGATCATATTATAAAAGTTTTAATAAAGTTAATACTTTGCTTAAAATAAGTTTTAGAATAACATAGAAAATAGACAAAAAACGAAAAATCAAGGTAAAATTGTAAAATATAAAACAATATTATAACCGAACTATTAATTTTTTCAGAACTTTTATAACGTGATCTTATTAAACATGTATATGAGAAGGGCTCTACAAAGCGAGGAAATTTTGCAATAGTCATTTATAATTTTTTTTTCGTTTTCAATAAAGAAGGAATTTAGAGAAAATTTTGTTCATTTACAATTGCCTAACTTGTTGAAAAAATTACTTTAAGATAAAGTTCTACAAGTATTACATTTGTCAAGACATGTTTTAAATACACAATATTAAAACAAAAATCATTTAATATTTAATACCTTTAAAATTATATTTAATGTTACGTAATCGCTTTTTACGCCGCGCGCGTTTCCCGAAAATAAGGCGCGGAGGGCTGTGTTCAGCGTTGAATAAAAAGTATAAATAATGGAGATACAGCTCTGCAAGTATAGAATGTTTTATTGGAAATATCCTCCTCTTTTATAATATTAATTTTGGTTTCTTAAATATTAATACTTTTTGAGACATTTGGGAAATAAGAAAAATCTACTTTTTTCTCCCATTTTTTGTTAATAACTTTTGTAATTTTTTGTGTGCTAATACACGCTTTGAATACATTTTTCTAGACATCATTACGAATCTAATGAAGTATCAGACGTATTTTTAGGAGTATTATCTCTATTTTTCACCGTTTTCCGTTTCTCGTACAGACTATAATGGCGACAGTACATAATATGATTAATTTGTATTTCATTTGCGATGACAAAAAGGGAGGAAATAATCGAACGAGCGAGCGAAGCGAAGCGAAGCGAAGTTCTTACATTCGACTTGGATCACGCGGCTGGCTAGCGGCACGTCCCGGCATTTCGATGTTTTTAAGCTGAACTGTCAGAAGATAGTTTGATACTCAAGAACTAAAGTAAATTTGTTCAAATTTAAATGAAATTGGATAAACGTGTAGCGCATTATATTTTAGTCATTAAATTATGAGCAGGCTCGATCAAGGGATTATTGAGGTAGAAGAGCTTAGAAGGCCAAAAAGCTGTTTGTGAGAGGTCTTGCTATTCTGGTCATTTTATTTGCTAAAAACATGGTCGAATTTAGTATCAAATGAAAGTGCTCGGTTTGCACTTTTATAATATCGTTTTTAAATTTACCATTTTGAAATAATTAGCAAGATAAAAATAGAATAATGTAAACATAATATAAGGGCTACAAATATAATGACCACCAAAAAATACTTTGGTACCCTAAATAAAAAAATCATGCTTACCAAAAAAAATTACTGAACACCAAAAAAATAAGGCCTAAAAATGCAAAAGTACCAACATTTTTATTACGACTGCACTTCAAATTGTATTCAAATACCAAATATATTGAATGATCACCAAAAATCATTAATGATCACCAAATCTTGAAGACCAAATTAATGCGATATTTTCACCTAAATAAACCACTATGATTACCAAAAAATGTATACATATTACCAAATAAAGTAAACTGATGCCAAAATTACTAGCGCCTCCCGCTCAACCTCCCGTACCCCGCACCGCATACCTACCTTACCTAATCTACTTTTCTAGTAGCATTTCGTTATGCTACTAGACAAGTAAGTCAAACTGCTATCAGTTAAGTGGGTTAGGTTAGCACTGCGACCCATACAGAAACGAAATGGTACTAGAAAAGTAGGTTAGGTTAGGTTTGAACTGCGACCTTTACAGAAACGAAATGCTACTATAAAAGTGGGTTAGGTTAGGTTAGAACTGCGATTCTCACAGAACCGAAATGCTACTAAAAAAGTGGGTTAGGTTAAGTTTCAACTGTTACCCATACAGATACGAAATGCTACTAGAAAAGTGGGTTAGGTTAGGTTTGAACTGCGACCCATACAGAAACGAAATGCTACTAGAAAAGTGGGTTAGGTTTGCTATCCTAATAAAGCAAATTACTCCAAAATAATCATTCTTCTAGAAACGAAATGCTACTAGAAAAGTGGGTTAGGTTAGGTTTGAACTGCGCCCCATACAGGACCAAACTGCTATCAGAAAAGTGGGTTAGGTTAGGTTTGAACTGCGACCCTTACAGAAACCAAATGCTACTAGAAAAATGGGTTAGGTTAGGTTTGAACTGCGACCCTTATAGAAAAGAAATGCTACTAGAAAAGTGGGTTAGGTTAGGTTTGAACTGCGACCCTTACAGAAAAGAAATGCTACTAGAAAAGTGGGTTAGGTAAGGTTTGAACTGCGGCCCTTACAGAAAAAAAATGCTACTAGAAAAGTGGGTTAGGTTAGGTTTGAACTGCGACCCATACTGAAACGAAATGGTACTAGAAAAGTGGGTTAGGTTAGGTTTGAACTGCGAACCTTGCAGAAAAGAAATGCTACTAGAAAAGTGGGTTAGGTTAGGTTAGGTTTGAACTGCGACCCTTACAGAAACGAAATGCTACTAGAAAAGTGGGTTAGGTTAGGTTTGAACTGCGCCCCATACAGGACCAAACTGCTATCAGAAAAGTGGGTTAGGTTAGGTTTGAACTGCGACCCTTACAGAAACCAAATGCTACTAGAAAAATGGGTTAGGTTAGGTTTGAACTGCGACCCTTATAGAAAAGAAATGCTACTAGAAAAGTGGGTTAGGTTAGGTTTGAACTGCGACCCTTACAGAAAAGAAATGCTACTAGAAAAGTGGGTTAGGTAAGGTTTGAACTGCGGCCCTTACAGAAAAAAAATGCTACTAGAAAAGTGGGTTAGGTTAGGTTTGAACTGCGACCCATACTGAAACGAAATGGTACTAGAAAAGTGGGTTAGGTTAGGTTTGAACTGCGAACCTTGCAGAAAAGAAATGCTACTAGAAAAATGGGTTAGGTTAGGTTTGAACTGCGACCCTTATAGAAAAGAAATGCTACTAGAAAAGTGGGTTAGGTTAGGTTTGAACTGCGACCCTTACAGAAAAGAAATGCTACTAGAAAAGTGGGTTAGGTAAGGTTTGAACTGCGGCCCTTACAGAAAAAAAATGCTACTAGAAAAGTGGGTTAGGTTAGGTTTGAACTGCGACCCATACTGAAACGAAATGGTACTAGAAAAGTGGGTTAGGTTAGGTTTGAACTGCGAACCTTGCAGAAAAGAAATGCTACTAGAAAAGTGGGTTAGGTTAGGTTAGGTTTGAACTGCGACCCTTACAGAAACGAAATGCTACTAGAAAAGTGGGTTAGGTTAGGTTAGAACTGCGACTGTTACAGAAATAAAATGCTACTAGAAAAAGGTGACGGAAGTGGATTAATTAATTTAATAGGATAACGATAATTATATTAAATATTTGCACATTTTTAATTAAAATGTGGTTACAATTTTTGTGGTCATTTACTATTTTTGGGTTTACAATGATTATTTTGGAGTCATTTGCTTTAATATGATATCAAGATTTATAAATTTGGTTATAATTTTACATTAAAATGGAGTTCTAATTTTGGTGGTCATTTACTATTTTTGGGTTTACAATGATTATTTTGGTGTCATTTTCTTTAATAGGATAGCAAGATGTATAAATTTGGTTATCATTTCACATTAAAATGGGGTTTGAAATTTGGTAATCATTTACTATTTTTGGGTTAATAATGATTAGTTTGGTGTCATTTCCTTTAAAAGGATAGTAAAATGTAATAAAATTGGTAATCATATCACATTAAAATGGTGTTATAATTTTGGTGATCATTCATTATTTTAGGGTGGTAAAATAGATTTTTTTGGTATTAAATTTTACTAAATCTGGTGATCAGTTAAATAGCAGCCTAATATAAGTATGTGACATATGACAGGAAATATTTCAGCTTAGCACAGATACAGTTTATTTTAATCTCTATGATTTGTATCTATACGCTATACTTAAATCCAGGGGAGGGACAGTCGTATAAAACACTTTATTCGAAAAAATAACGACATCTATATTACTTAACGCTAAACTTTTTTTTTAAATATGGCTCTACTTTATTTCGTCAGAACGTCTTAAAACTCTTGTATCCAGGGCATGGATCAAACAAAAAAACATCTGTTAGAACAGATTATTTATGGCCATCGTTGCCATGGAGGCGATTGTCACAAAAAAACAACTTTGTCAAATAAAACTCAAAATATTATAACACCCCATTTATTGTCTGTACTATGACATAATTCACATAAATAAAAATACTTTCAGTTTTACAATGTCAAAAGAAACAAAGTTTTCATACGCCATCACAGTTGCTGAGAACTTTATTACCAAAAAAATTAGAAAAATCATGGCGGGTAGATTCACAACCTGCTGCGTGTAATTTTGTTTCGTAGTCAATTATATGTTATTCCAGCCGTGTATTATAGGTACCTACTTTATTAACATCAACAGTCAAGTTAAAGTACCTAATCTGTTTTCGTGTATTAATAAATGTCCTGAAGCCTTTTTTCAGTCAAAGTTTTTTACGTTCGCAACATACTTAGACGCTATTTATGCCCCTCCCCCCTGATATTGACGTTGATATTTCTGGTTAAGAATTACAGATGGCACTTCAAAATGGATGCAAAAAAGTTCCACGAGGGG
Source organism: Cydia splendana (assembly GCF_910591565.1). Lineage (NCBI taxonomy): Eukaryota > Metazoa > Arthropoda > Insecta > Lepidoptera > Tortricidae > Cydia > Cydia splendana. The sequence continues at coordinate 7,272,852 of NC_085964.1, forward strand.
GATCTCTTTGTCCTATATACTAGCAAAAAGCAGAGCTTTGTAAGGGCTCGCGGAGGTTTTCTACCTTAACCCATTATGACCTAGCGGTGCCGTACGGCCGTACGGCACCGCTTTCTGTGCTTAGTTTTTCGCTCTCTATGCTTACAATAAGCGGAAAATTAAAGAGATTTGTGTTTAATTAGATGGTCAAGGGTACCAGTTATCACTATAATCACATATTTTTAAACAACTTGGATAGTTGCTACTGGCACAGGTACCCAAAAATGAGGCTTGAAAAAAAGCTTTAGCTTTCATTCTAAGTAAATGGATCAGAAATCGTTTTTATTCTAGTAAAATATTAATGAAATATATTTTATTAGGATTTGGTACATATGGTTAATCCGATGATACACATGGAGTATTAAATTATGATTTCAGGTTTTGTACACGGCATGAGAAAAGTTGCGGGTGCCATACGGCACCCCTAGGCGCTTATGTAGTCTTATGAGATGACATATGTTACATATACTATGTTTGATTTTCCCGTATTTCTTTGCCTTTTTATCATGATTTAAGAATGTCATAGGGTTATTTAAATATCTCAAGTACAATTACTGTTAATCAAGTAAGAATTTTGAGTTTTGTTGCAATGATGAACCTCTACTCCATAAAATTTATCAAGGTTTGTCCACCCACTTTGTTGGGTGTCTCTTCATTAGTGACACCGCTGGTTGTTATTAAATAACATAATATAGTTCCAAAATCAAGGAAAAACATCAGTAAACAGGGGAAAATAAAAAATATTACACGCAACATACATAATTTTAAAATACAACGTTAACACCTAGCGGTGCCGTTATGCATCGCCAATTTTTTTTTCCATAAGTATAAATTTCACTAAAACTTAATTAAAATGTGTTCTATAGTCATTATTAATAATATATTTAAAAAATATCCAATTCTGAGAATATAAAATAATTTAGGCGCTAACTGGTTCAGGGTACTTAGGGGTCATCCATTAATTACGTCACACGTTTAGGGGGAGGGAGGGGGTCAAGAAAATGTGACATATTGTGACATGGGGGAGGGGGGAGACACAAACTTTGTGACGTCACTTTAACTTCATCAGTAACCGAATTTTTTTTTGAAATTATTTTATTCGCTGTACATTTAAATAACAAGTTTTTAAAACGATAATCGTTTTTATTCTTTTAATTCTCTTTCCTAAGCAGTTTTGGGTTATAAAATTACTAATATTTATATCGTCAAAAATATTTTGTTAAAATATTAATAATACTTAGGTACTTACTTAATTCGATTTGGCGATTTCGTAGAAAAAATGTGACGTCACACTAGGGGGGAGGGGTTTGCCAAATGTGACCAATTGTGACAAGGGGGGGGGGGGGAGGGGTCAAAAAACCTAGAAATTCGTGTGACGTAATTAATGGATGACCCCTTATTAGCCTAGCGGTGCCATTTGGCACCCATTGTTTTTTCCAGAAGTAGTAAATCAATTCAACTTTTAATGATCAAAAATTACTAAGGGGATATATAACAACAATATATCCAAAAATCATCACTTTCTGGGATCCTAAAATAATTCAGGTCATAATGGGTTAACGTACCGAACCGGTTGCTGTCCGGTACGCCTGTCTGTTACAGCTTTTACTTTGTCCTTTAAAAACGTGTCCAGACGACAAAATCAAATTGCCAATATCATCCACACGTAATATACAATTTCATAAGTGCTTATTACATCCTACACGGCCGACCAGTGCTTTTTGTAAGGAACCCAACTGGCTTTCCTATATAATGTTGGGTCAGAGAGCCAATGTTCTTGAATTTATTTTTGCGTCCACTCCACACAATTGATCGAAAAACTATCCCGTCTGGACACCTACTGGCGGTAATCACGCTGCTCCGCACATAAACTAACACACACAGTTCCACTAGGTACAGCCAGGGTCCAGCATCAGCTCTATCTTGGGTACTGCTCTTCCAAGGTCTCATTAAGACGTGTCAGATGACCAAAACAGCGTGTGCCTATGTTGCACCAAACCTGAGTTCCACTAGGTACAGCCAGGGTTTAGCATCAGCTCTATCTTGGGTACTAATCTCCTAAGTGCTCATCAAGACGAGTCGGATGGCCAAAACAGCGTGTGCCTATGTTGCAACAAACCTGAGTTCCACTAAGTACTGCCAGGGTTCAGCATGAGTTCTATCTTGGGTACTGTTCTCCCAAGTGCTCATCATGACGAGTCGGATGTCCAAAATAGCGTGTGTCTATGTTGCATCAAACCTGATCGAGTTCCACTAGGTACAGCCAGGGTTCAGCATCAGCTCTATCTTGGGTACTACTTACTTTCCTAAGTTCTCATCAAGACGAGTTGCATGACCAAAACAGCGTGTGCCTATGTTGTATAAAACCCGAGCTCCATTAGGCACTGTCAGGGTTCAGCATCAGCTATCTTGGGTACTGAAAGTACTGATCTATCCAGTGATCATCATGACGAGTCGGATATCCAAAACAGCGTGTGTCTATGTATGTTGCATCAAACCCGAGCTCCACTAGGTACTGCCAGGGTTCGGCATCGGCTCTATCTTGGGTACTACTCTCCTAAGTGCTCATCAAGATGAGTCGGATGAACAAACCATAATGTGCCTTTGTTACACCAAACCTGAGTTCCACTAGGTACTGCCAGGGTACTCTGGGTGATTTTGCTGAACTGCACGCCGACGTTTCGATTGGCGTGCAGTTCCCATACAAGTTGCAGTCGGGTTGTAGTCCGTCTGTATCGGCCCTAAGTCACTGAAGTTTGTATTAATTATGCTTATCTTTATTTATAATTTTAGCAGTTCCAAGCAATAGTAACACTAAAGGCGCCATTCATTAATTACGTAAGACAATTTTTGCCAGCTTTTGACCCCCTCCTTCCCCTATGTAAGAAATAATAAGAATAGGCTGACCCCGTCCCCCTCCCACCAATATAATTTATTTTCAAAAAAATATTTTTATGAATGTTTATTTGTACCTGCACAAAGGTACTTGAGCTCGTTTAAGCTAACTCTGCACCGTGTTTGATAGCATAGAGTGTGGAAGTATTATTTTAAACGTCATAATTTCATTGAAATTAAAAAAAATAATGCATATTTGTGATCTTACTTAAGAATTATGAAAACCCCCTCCCGCCCCCTTGTAAGAAAAAATAAGATATGTTCGACCCCCCTCCACCCCAAAATCGTCTTACGTAATAAATTAATGGCGCCAAAACTGTATCTCGAACTGAAAACCACCGTACCGGCCAGTATCCATCATTCCGGTTGTCGCTAAGGTGTTAGAAAATGGATTGTGTTGCCGACTCACAACGTTTTTAAACTCGACAAATGCAATTTCCGACCGCCAATATGCGTACAGGTCCGGCCGCTGTACCACCGACCTAGCACGCGAAGTCGTACGCAGGGTCTTGGATGCTCTGGAGAGTAAACAGCAAGTAGCGATGCTCTGCTGTGACCTCTCCAAGGCTTTCGACGTGGCCGACCACAGCGTCGTCGCGGCTAAGCTGAAACATTACGGCGTACGTGGAAATGCTCTTAGCCTCCTCACTGACGGTCTGCGCGGTCGATCGCAGGTAGTCGTGGGAGATGGAGGGTTATCCAGGTCGGACCCGCTGACTACAACTATGGGTGTGGCCCAGGGATCGTCGATCTCAAACATACTGTTTTCCCTGATAATTAATGATCTCCCCGAAGCAATAACGGCGGCCGAGATCTTAATGTACGCTGATGATGTGGCGGGTATTGTAACGGCACCAGACGAGAATAGCCTGCAGACCCGGCTTAATGACGCAGCAGACCAGTTATCACGGTGGTTTCGTCTGAACGGCCTCGCGCTTAATTTGACCAAAACGCATTTTATTCACTTCCACGTTGGAGGCCGCACACCGAGGTCCCTTAAGGTTCAGTCTGGTGGCGTATGCATGCAGCAGGTAGATATCATCACGTTTGTGGGCTTCGAAATCGACCGAAAACTATCGTGGGCCCCGCACATTGATAAACTTTGCGGGAAACTCGGTGGTGCTTGTTTCGCGCTTCGCCGCCTGGCTCGAGTCGTGCCGCGGCACGTAGTGCGAACCTGCTATTTCGCAACCATTCACTCACAGTTGCAGTATGGCACAGAGTTATGGGGGCGCGCAGCGGACTGGCAACGCGCTTTCCGACTCCAAAAAAGAGCTGTGCGCGCGGTGATGCAGGTGTCTCAGGATACTTCCGTGAGGCCCTTCTTCAAAGAACTGGGCATACTGACTATGCCGTCAATACTAATACAACAGATTGCTATTTATGCCCACATTAATCTACACACTTATAAAAAACGCGCAGACTCAGCCCGTCCGCTCCGATACCCAAACAGGCTTCTGCCGGTTAAGCGACGACTTGCGAGATCTGGGAAGATAACACACATCATGTGTCCAACTGTCTATAACAAGCTGCCAGTATCTATAACCTCAGCTCCTTCTGTAGGTTGTTTTAAAAGAAGACTTAAAAGTTGGCTTCTCGAGCACACATTTTATAGTTTTGAAGAGTTTTTAAATGTTAAATTATAAATTAACGAATAGTTAATCAAATTTATTTTTAATACCTTTATTTAAATTTAATAAATTGTAAATTATTTTATGTACACAATTGACATGTAATATTATTAATATTATAAATAAAATGAATATGAATATGAATATGAAATACCCGATTTAAGTTTGCTAACACAACATGACTGATCATCACATCGTCAGCGTCACAAAACATACGAGTAAATTGACCTCCGCAGTACAGCAAGATTGATTGTTCTAGTAGGTATTCACAAAAACTTAATTGCTAAAATGGGAATCAAACCAAGTGAAGCGAGGTGGGTTGAATCCAAAATTGTACCCACTTTGGTATTCATCGTTGTTAATGGCGTAAGCGCCATCGACATTATTGAACTTGAAAACACCACATAGGTATCGTATTGTCTGAATACCCATAACACAAGCCTTCTTACTTAGTCAATTTGTATAAGAATGTCCAATATTTATTTATTACTAACGCCATCTGTTAGAGAAAGAAATAATTAACATTAGCACGAATGTTAATTCATCATTTTGCCAACAGATGGCGCTAGTAGTAATACAAAGTGTTATTACTTTATTATATTTTTTTAGGTTTATAAAATGATATTTTTATGTTTGATAACACATGTAGACATGAATTTAAATTACTATGTTAAATTTCAAACCTAACAGTGCAGTAGTTTTTCCGTAAAGTGTACCACAAGAATGCATAGTTCGTCGATTAGTGATAGGGCTCGCTTCGCTCGCTTGCTTAAATCTATCAGTCAAAGGCTCCACAGACCTTGCAATAAATCAACGTGATTTTTGATCCATTGCCGCCTATAGTGCGACATAAAATAGTAGAAATTAAATAAAATGGACCTCATAAATGTCCATACTAAATTGTTGCCATGTGTAAGCATTTAATGTCAAAAATGTGACAGTTACGTAGGAAGTGGCGCCCTCATTTATTTTCTACTATTTTATGTCGCACTAACTAAGTACGAGTACCTAAGTAGGCTCAGAGTAAATAACTAATAAGTAGGTGCAACAATGAACAAAGTCAATCGCAATCGCTCTATATAATTTTTGGTTAACCGCGAGTTCTGAGTTCGGGGCGAACTACTAGTTAAATTCTATTATGCATTAAATGCGCTTCATAGTAGCAGGTAATGGAATGAATTATAAAAAAAGATCCAATAAATAAAGTTAAACGAAAGTTATTTTGCCCCTAATTTTCATTTTTTATTGACTGCTATTATATTGCATACAACTGTACCTTGAGCTTTAAAATGTAGAGTCGTTTACTGCCTATAAAGTTTTCGTGATTCTTGTCAGATATATGTATAAGTATATTAGAATATCAGGCCAAGTCGAACGTATACTTACATCAGAATGATATCTGAATGATGTCATTTATTTCGTGCGTCTCGCTTGCGCCAATACACCGTCGGACAAGTAAGAGCGAAATGCACGATAACATGACATCATTTAGATGCACCTAAGACCTAAGAGCGCATCAGAGAGTGGATCAGCTACACTCTAATAACACGACCTAAAAATTGCCTACTCCAGAGCACACAGTCGTTGGGGCCTAAATCGGTCAGGACAGCATCATCATCATCATTCTGAAGGCTTACCGTTAAAACCGAAATTCGCAAATTGCGGAGATCTTTCTATTTTACCCCAATGAAGGCGTAATAAGAGTGACAGAGATAGATGCCCGCAATTTGTGAACTTCTATTTTCTCGATTATAGCCCTGATGTCAGTGTATGTTCGAATTGACCGGGCACCAAAGAGTATAATAAATATATGTATCCGGAGTCAGTATTATATTATTTGATCCGGGCACTCATGTTGCTCGAATTTGGCTTGACATGTGTCGATCTGTTACGTCTGTTACGAGTATCCTTTACTGGGTGCAAACATGTTGAGCGAACTGATATTCGTAGATTGAAATGATCGCGGGAATCTACTTTAGATCGAAATCTAAGGCATCAGGTTCGCGAGTAACCGCTACCAATAATCAAGCAACTCCATATTTTAGCAATGAAAGCTTTGAAAATTAAAGCTTTTTGTCAATCAATTAAATATCACATTTGATTACTTAACCGTTTCTAATTTCCAAGGAATTTTACTTATGAAATCTAACGATACAAGTAAAAAAAACACGCGTGTCTAAATCTAAAACAGGGAAACATCCCTCATTGTATTTACCTATGCGAGAGTCTTAGATGGGTCCATATTGGGTTGCATACAAGTTTAGGTCATATCTTTGATGCGCATAACAACTTGTGTCATAATCATCATTGCGCATACAAATTAAAAGTCATATTATTATGTGTCATACATTTTTAGCCATAAGATTTGATGAGATACTCAGCAGTTGTCATATATTTTTTCTGCATATAGGTTTTGATTATAATGAATCAAATGTCATACCAGCTAAAAGCATAGTTATCGATACTTATAATGTTTCTACGTATAACGTTTTGTAGCATAATAATTTTCAACCATAATGGTTTACATAAATAATTTAAGAAACTAATTTTAGCCTCTCAACAACTCCTCGAAAAAAACCTTTTCCCTAATATCCGTCCAAACACTTAATTCGACGGAGCGCCGCTCACGCGGGGCTCCTATTTCTGCATAGTTTGCCCTTCGAGCATCTAAAGAAACCTAACCTACCTATTATGATTAGTTTCTTTTATAAAACCGTTTCTCCTACTGGAGCGGGCTCCTCTCCTTCGTTTATACGGTCTTTGTGTGGTTATGATTATGACATTTATGACTAAAGTAATATTTGCTTCATAGGTTGCTCACAACCATACATATTTATTATTCATGCTTTGGTTACAAAAAATTTGAAACTTTTGAAACTTTATGAAAAAAAAACATGACCACTATAAATATATGACTTAACTTTTTATGTCTATATTAATACTATGCACTGCAATACTTCGAACGAATAGTACTAGGGTTGACCAAAATCAGCTGCAAATGGTGTTAAAGGTATGAAAATCAGTACGATTAATCTTTAGGCCATTTGAATCAATTTGACCCGTAGCACCAAAAAAAGAAAACAAACGGAAAGGAGTTATGACGTCATTTTTTTTATATGGAAAATAAAATAAAATTCTTCAGAAACCTATCGTGTGTGGTATTAAATGAAAGGGCATTTTGAGCCGGTTCTAAAAATATATCACATTATTATATTTCCGTCACTTGCATTCAATTAAAATAAAAATAATTTTCAGGAGGTCCCAGGTTCAAATCCTGGTAAGGGCATTTATTTGTGTGTTCATCATCACACAAATAAATGCCCATATACACATATATACAAGCCCTGATAAGGGCATTTATTTGTGTGATGATGATGATGAACACACAAATAAATGCCCTTACCAGGATTCGAACCTGGGACCTCTTGCTTCATAGGCAGGGTCACTATCGACTAGGCTAGGAGGCCGTTTCATTGATAGATTGATAGATCACAATTTGTAATAATAAAAAATTTAAAAAAAATACTAAAACGAAATATTTTCGAAATTAATTTCTTGGGGTTAGATATGAGGATATTGGGTATTACTTGAGGCATATTTTACAAAAAATAATGCAATGGTTTCGTATCTGGAGGAGCCCAAACTTGGTATGTTTTGAAAATTATTTTTATTTTAATTGAATGCAGGTGACGGAAATATAATAATGTGATATTTTTATTATATTTTTAGAACCGGCTCGAAATGCCCTTTCATTTAATACCACACACGATGGGTTTCTGAACAATTTTTTTTTATTTTCCATACAAAAAAAAGATGACGTCATAACTCCTTTCCGTTTGTTTTTTTTTGGTGCTACGGGTCAAATTGATTCAAATGGCCTAAAGATTAATCGTGCCGATTTTCATACCTTTAACACCATTTGCAGCTGATTCCCGAATTTCAGGCTGTACCGCTATCGCTAGAAAAACAATTATGGATATCAAGCAGATGACTTAAAATTGTATGCGAATTAAATTAATGACTATAAAAATTATGACATAACTCATTTATGATAAAAACCCAGTTATGCTCAGGAATAATTTCTGACTAAAGATTTTTATGACTTACAATTTTACGCATAAAGTGTTATGACAATTTAAAATATGACAAAAGTTGTTATGCGACCAGAGGGAGTCCCGTCTTAGATTTACTAGCGCAGGACATTGCTCTTTTATTTATGAGCTAATGTTTATAGATTTATTACAAACATTTAGTTAACTGTTGACAGCTATTCGCGATAAAAGTATATCGCTCTTACGTCAAACAATGTTTTTAAAACATGTTTGTGATTTCAATTGATAAAATTTTATATGTCGGCACGATGTACTTAGGGTGAATTCATTCTAATTTCTCTTTCACTTACAGTCCGAAATGGTGCAACTCAAGTGGTAAACTTTAATGATAACATGTCAACAACCTAAGTTATCCGATTTACCACATAACAGACATTTAATACTTAGGTAATAAACTTTGTCTAGAAGTCTCACTCATTGACTAACAAAGACAGGTCTATGTTTGACGGCCGCTTCTCCATACAAATGTAGTCACCATTTTCCTCTCTGGATATTGACATTATGGAAAATATTTTTACATAATTTGATGTATATTAAATATAGATATGCCTCTAAGTTTGACTTTTTTTGATTTTTTGATTATTGTAAAACTTAGGAGCGAAAAACAGATTTCATACAAGTTTTTAACCCTTTATAAGGCAGAGACGATTTGGAAACCACTTAGTTAATAAACATTTACGGAGAAGAACATCCTCTTTTTTATTTAACTATAATGGTATTATATAGCGAGTACATCAGGCTTTCTTTCCTCATTCATACTTTTTCGGTCAGTATTTAATTTTAGTGTAATTAATTAATTTATAGTATGTGGTCAATTTATGCACTATGCCTGTCAAGGGAAGCAAGCTATCGTCATTGTTTCCATTATACTATTAAAAATATACACGTCGCTGTATCTAATAATTTGAATTAGAGCTCTTGCAATTCACGATGGCGAGTGGCGAGACTCTTCTTGGTATGATGACAAGGTCTAATTTTGATAAATCCACTCTCCATCGTGAATTGCAATAACTGTACTACGTTGTTTGTAGTGTCAGGAAAGTGTATCATTTGCCACTTTAAGATTAATAAAATTATAAAAGGTTACATGCTATATCGATAAGTATTGTAATTAGAACTTTATGCGGAAGTCTCTTTCTAACTCCTTGATAGAAAGAGACTTCCGCTTGTAAATTGTATCGTGAAACGGGCCACAGATTATAATTTTTTCAGTGATATTCGTATATTAATCCTACCCACTACAAGATACACAATAATGTTCGATTTACCGTATGTAGTCAATTAAACGCCAGTCTGTACAGAGCACGTTATGTTTGTTATGTCAATGTCAATGAATAGGTGTATTGGAAACAGATCATCTGAAAACTCAAGTGCACTAACAGGCTGAGTGCATATATTGACCACATGTTTTTCTTAATGATTTCGTTTTTTTTTGCCGTAGATGTGTTCCCCAGTACATTACAAACATGGTAGTGTATTTAACTTTCACGTAGCATATCTGTATAACTGGGGCCTTATAAAGGGTTAAACGCTCCTAGCTCTTATAATAAATAAAAATTATAAAAAGAACAAACATAGCTGGTGTTGATATACAACAAATTGTGTCAAAATATTTTCAATGATGTTACTATCCAGAGAGGAAAATGAGGCTACGTTTGTATGAAAAGGCGATTTCGCGCGGGTCCTCCACTTTCTCCATAAAAGCTCACGTTTCGTTTCTATACAGTTTATGTAGGGTTCATAAGTTTGCACTTTCCCGATTCGCATGAAAACTGAGTGTCTGGTTTTCTGGACCCAGAAGGGAAAATTTATAATTATTAGTTTTGTCAACGATTCTGAAAGCGCGCAAACTTTAACCCAATATTACGGTTTTTACTCCTCTGTGTGAAGTTTGTGAATTATAATAATTAATAAATAATATACGTAAATAAGTATATATAGGTACTCGTGGACAGATTTAGAGAAACGCAAAAAATGTTTAATTACTGGATTACAGCACCTAAAGTAAATTCAAAATTACTTTTTTCTTTTGCGTTCCTTATCATATTTAGACCCGAGCAAGCGATTATTCTCAAGTAGAGGAGTCAAGACTCTTCTACAAGCGCGTTTCGAGGATTTGAAGGCACGAGAGATAAACTTTGCTGGCGAGCAGAATCTAGTAAATAAAGCAGGCTGACAACAACTATAGTTCGTTTTTTTTAGCATTAGAAAGAACTTGAAAGAAGGTAAGCGATCGTGACATGTCTTTTAATTGAAAAACGCTTCTTAAAAATCAGTAACTAAGTATTAGGTACTTATGAAAGCAGAAGAATATAAATGATCGTATTAGATTCATAAGTGCCGTAACTTATTTTTAAAACGTGTTTTTCAATTAAAAGACACGTCAAGATTGTTTACCTCATTTCTAATGCTAAAAAACGAACTATAATGATTGCTGTTGTCTTACTCCTTGTAAATAAGTAACATCTGTACTCCACGTAAGCATTTTGTGGCTCGTCAGATTTTGTAGGCGTTCTTATGGAATCTGTGGAAACATACATATTGTAAAAGCGAACATGCAATTGAATCAATCACAATAAATAAAACAACAAATATCTAGATAACAATATATTTTTGCCATCAACGACAAACTTAACAACAGACTACAACATAGATCTTTTCAACCAAACCTGCGCTAAAGATAAAACTTTGCGATACAATGTCTGTTATGAAATGTTTACCAACACATCGAGGACTAATATGAGGTTGCGCAGCTAATAAGCTGCTACTACAAATATATTAACGTTCAAATAATCGCGAACATAAATGGACGGCTTACAATAATTAGGTATTATAATAGGATTTTAGTAAATTAGCATAGCTTGCACCGGCGCCTGCGGTCTCGCGCGGTGCGGCCGCCTGCCGTTGCTATTACAAACTGTTGGTAAACACGTCAGGGGACGAACCTAATTAATTACAATCCGAAATTATTTTAATTGTACAGGTAATTTGTTGTAGTTCTAGTAAAAATAATTCTTATTTATCTACATTAAAATTGCTTTTGGATTTACTTTGAAAATGATATAGTGTTTTACGTAAATGACAAATTGACTCAGAGGCCGGGGCGTGCCCGCCGCGTCTACGATGCTCGCTTATGTGTAGGTAATCATACAAACTTATTACATAATTTTAAATATAATTTAAATACATGTTAAAATTAATTATAATTACACGTACAAAATATAGTTGTCTCAGTGCATATTCTGTTTTTTTTTTATGTTTTAACTTTAAGTATAGATAAAGGTAAAATTGTAAGGTTTCAAAAGGCGGATGTCCACGTGTGGTTAACATCAGAAAATGACTATAATTTGTTTTTCCACCTTTTCCATGAAATCTACACGCGTGTCGTGTATAATGTGAAAAAATATTTGTCGTAATTTCCAAATATCTAACTAGGGATGCAAAGTGATACAATTCATTTACCTACATAAATATCAATTATGACGCGGTATTTGATGTTGACCAAATTCTAACAGTCAAAAGCGTATTTGGTGAATTCTGCAATTGGTAGGTAGAGTAATAGACGTAGAAAACTAGCCACGAGGGAGCCGCGCGCCGCCGCGCCGCTCCGTCCGGGCCGGCACGCTGCGCCACCCGGCCCGCGCCGCTCCCTCGGTTTGTAGAATGCTTTTTGGCACTAACTTCAATAAATATTTGTTTTTATTTAATTTTATATTATACAAAACATTCAAACCTGATATTTACAGCTTATGAGTAAATACTGATATATATATTTACAATGATAAGTACCACAAAGTGTATGTCCAGAAAATGAAGACGGATGTATAATTTTCAATTAGTACGACATACATAGATTGTCTCAGTTTATACATGTACATATATCAATACCGGCTGGAACGTGTACAATATCTACAGCTGTTTGTTATAATTGAAGCACTATCAACACGCACATCGATACATCGGAAGTATGCTGCGCGATGCTGCATACATCACGAAACTTTCTTTTCCCATATGAATATGCAATTGTTCGAGTTTGATGAACACGCCTATCTTGGATTATAAAAACAAAACACTCTGGCAATATACCCTTGCTTCGCCATGCCTACAGCATCGCAATGTATATTGACTCTAACACCTAACGTAACATTTGATTATATTGCACACATTCATTTAAATGTCTACTTATAAATAGGTATGTATAAATAAAAGAGCGGGCTAAAATCCCTCTCCGCCATAATTTCGTAAACTCACCGCTTACTACCTGATGGAATGACATGCCGCACTGATGGAGCCGCCAAGCAAACTGAACATCAAGCACAACGAAATACTATGTTCTACGATCGGTTCTATAATACAACTTTATAAAATATACATCGACTTGCGGATGCTAAATTCTAGATTATAAATTAAATATTTTTACTTAAAATCATAGGCGAAGAAATAAAAAAACGCACAAATCGGAGCAATATAGGTATTCTAAGGTTAATTCTAAGTTAATTATGACATTTGTGACATCTAAAGTAGATGGCGAACGATGCCTTGGGTTGTGGTAACTCGACTTTAACGCCAGACAATAGTACTTACTACCAAGTATTACTCCAATTAGTGCACTTTTTCTATGCCTAAAATAAAATCAATCAATATAGTGTGCCCTTTATCAGGCTAAGGGACCTATATATAATTCCCACACTTCAAACATGTGCTCTATTTTCAATGAATAAGACTGACATTTGATTGTCATTTTTGAACTGTCAGTCTGATAAAGGGTTAATAGAATGAAGGGTTGTGTAAGTGTATAGGAACAGCTTGCTTAGGGGAGTGCGCTGTGCTGCAAGCTCTCTCTCTACATGACACATGACGATGCGCTACTGCGGTGACGCGGTGGCGTCATGACGCCAAGCCACCCCGCCGCTGGATGCACTTCCCGAACGCTAACGCAATTCTGATGGCACATGGATGACGCTCTCGAGTGAATTTCTTCTCATGAAATGCTATGATGCCGACCAAGCACTAATCGAATTCCTAATGAAACTACAATGTATATGATCCGGAAAGTCGAAACTGTTTAATTTCCACTTTCCATAGCACCAATGCCAATCATTTTTTATCAGCACAATTCGCCACAAAACTGAACATCGTAAGATCTATGTTATCGTCACTTCTTCATATTCTAGCTCTATTTAATTAGTTACGGAATTGAATTTATTGAAATTACTGCGAATTTAACTGTGAACGCTTAAATGTGTGATCTTTTAAGATGAACTTATTTTTAGTTAGTAAAAGTAGGGTTTAATTTTTTATAAAATTCAGTCGCTGGCTACTGTTAAAATTGGTTTAATTTCTATTTCTAGAAAATAATTTAAAATCTCTCATACTACCCGAAACTCCCTTTAGAAATAAGGGAGATTAATTTTGTAAGAAAAGTTAAAAACTTTCGGGCAGAGTGCTTCGTAACTAATTCATTATAGTTTCGGACATTTCGTCGCGGTGTAAAAAATTTAGATTGCCTCCCTTGTGCCATTAATTTTGTTATAGCCTACTAGACCTGCGTCATTTTCCGTATCTCTCGTCATCGTCGAAACGTGGGGTCAACATCAGTGTCGATGTTAAACATTAGTCCGCATCGGATCTCATGTAGAGCACGTCTCTGCTCCGCACCCCGCGCAATGATTTCGTGTAAAATACTCGTAAACATCACACTTACACATAATCATGTGGATGTTTATTTATCGGCGGGGTAGCGGGGTTTCAGAAAAGCGTTTAGAAGAGCATGTGGCAGCGCAGGTTGGAGTTGGCTATTCCGTGGTGTGCGCGGTGAGGTCGGCCCCCAAGGTCGCGTTGCCCAGCGCGGCCGGGGGGTCGCTGGCGGGGAGGGACAGTAGATGTTAGGCCTCCAGAAATATGAGCGCGGTCGGCTTCGGCTCCAGGTTCGATTTCTTTGCTTCGACCACTAGGAACTCGATTTCCTGGAAATATCGAGTTTCGAGTTTATTTGTTACGTCTGTAATGCTAAAACTTATGGCCCGATTAACGACTCTAAAAGCCATCAAATTAAAGGTTGTTAAATAATCGACTCGATTATTTTAAGACTGATTAGGTATGAGTCTCAATCCAATAATTTTGTTGTGCGGTTATTTCTTAGTGCATTTGGCTGAGTTTATTTTTTAATGGCTACTCTATGTCAGTATATAAACATTCAAACATTCTGCAAGTATACTGACCGGTTTGTCCCTCTGCGCGAAGGACTCGGCGATCAGTCGCGCCACGTCCTGGTGCTGTAGACCTTCCACCCTGTGTCCGTCGACGGCTAGTATCAACTGACCAACCTCTAGTCCTCCCGCTTCATACGCAGCCCCGTGCTCCTGTTGATCAATGTGAATACTTTTCAATACAAATTTGTCATTTACTAAAGGGGCCCACAGATTACGTATACCAGTTCGCCGGACGGTATCAGCCTGTCAGTTAAACGCAAAAGGTGACAGTTACGAACAACTGACAGGCTGATATCGTCCGGCGAACTGGTAATCTGTGGGCCCCTTTATGAAGATGCAAACTCATGTTTATGTTTACGTCAATAAGCGACAGGTTTGGAGTTAAGCCCTCGAGTCATAACTCAACTTTACATTTAGGTACACTAAATATATGCTTTATTCATTACTGCTGAGGGAAAACTTATGGGATGGGTGCGATTCGAGATCTCGCTTTTGCTTTTGCTTTTTTTCTCGATTCGAAAAACAAATTTCAAAGGATTGCTGATCATTAACATGAAGACTTGATTGGAGTCCTGGTCGAGAGAGGACACTAAGTTTAGTGAACAACTTTTGCACCCTCTGTTATCAACTTATCACAGTGTAAAAGCGCCACTTTTACATTTTAAATTTTGATTCTGAACCATTTTAAATTTTGATTGGGCACCTAGTCAAAAGTTTACACTGACTAAGTATATATTATTTAGCATCATCATACCATCAAAAAACATCTCGATCACATAACTAGTCTTACGTGTATATTTATAATCCTAGGCAGAGGATGCTTAGTGTTGGCGCCGCCTTCTATGGCGATGCCGAGGATAGGCTTGGTCTTCTTGACGGTGACGTGCAGGTTGCCGTGGTGGTCGGGCACGACTCGCGCCGCGCGCGCCTCGTCCCCACCCTCATGCTGCAGTCGCTGCATGGACTGGTGCCGTCGGATCCCGCTCCGGTCTTCCGCGAGCGCTCCCCCGTCTTCCTTCATGTCAAAACTTCGAGACAACTTGTGCGCCAACTCCTGTAATACAATCAACTTTGATATCGACGCTTGATCAACCTAAGGCAGCTGTTTCACCAGATATGTGCTAAACTGCGTGTTTAGCTACTCGTATATCCATAAGGTATAATTAATTTTTACAAGTTCAACTTCCTCGGCGCATATATCTGGTAGAAAAGCAGCCTGTACATTCGATATTCAAAGTTTAACTGCAGCCAAAATACGTGAAAAGTATGAAATATGTACACGACCAGACTATGATTTTTACAAATATGTTAATGAAGGTTTGTCCTATTTAAGTAGATACTATTATCACCACATCCACGCTATAGTTTACCGCTACCATACTAAACAGCTAATTAATTTTCAGCCTCTAAGTACAAGTGCTTTAAGATATTGAGGATGTAGCTGGGTGGCAGAGGGCTGTAACTAATATAGCGACAGCTAAAAGGGCTCTACAGTACAAGTTCGGTGTGAATGTTACTTACAACCTTGTGCCCCTCAGTTACAGTAATGTAAAGTGATCAATCCACGTCGAATGTATGGAGAAGCTGTAAGTGAGATGTGTGCTGGAGGCTCGGAATCATGCGTTTCGATCACTCGGTGGCGTGGTTCAAAGAGTTATATTCCACAAGTGTACAATGTTTTTATGAAGACTTACAGCATTATTCATCCCGACTACCTATCTAATTAGGTGTTTCAAATAAACCTTCAAAAAATGGGTAAACGAAATGCAACATAATTACCCTCAAAATGTAAAATACATTACAGCTTAAAGAAATAAATGATCCAAGTTCTGTTACAACTCGACCAGCTAAGTAGGTAAACGATACGTAGAAAATTACTAAGGCAAAACAAAAAAGAATCTACGAGTATACAACGCTATAAAGAAGTAGGTATGTATGCTCGCGGGAGTTGATGTCTTTCTTGAACGTTGTCGCCGAGTACTACTGGATGACATGCAGCGCGGCAGCGGCAGCGCACCATCCGATATAAAATATACCTCAACTACAGGCTAACTAATAAAAAATAATTATAATGAACAAACAGATTATTAAAAGTGCAACGCTACCTCGAAATTAACTTTAATGAGTCAAATAAAATATCAACACCGAAATGAAGTGCAGCGATAATATAATGTGAAAACATACAATCAAATTATTCTCTAACATCAAGCAATATCACCGATTGTATAAAGCGATAACTTTAAATTAAAGAATAGAAAAGTATTTTTTTTGTAAAATATCGTGCAAATGTTAATAATTGACAATGTGCTAAGGACATCTCGCTGATCGTTCCGGCTGGCAGAGGCCGGGGCACTTACTAGTGGGCGTCCCCAGTACCATGATTTAACTTTCTGCGTCCAGCCACCGAGTGATGAGCGCAGCCCCTCGAGATAGCCGCACTGAAACATCACACTCGCTCAGGACCTGCCTCCGCTGACGGGCGCGCGCCGCCCTACGCAAGCCCGGCCCAACACCCGCACGTGCACGGTGTCTCATGGTATGTTATAAGGTTAGGGATTTACTTACAAGCTCTATTATAGACATAATAATCTAGCTGGATGCTATATCGAGTCCTATTTACATCAAAAGACTTGATTATATATATCAAAGAAAAGTGCTAACTACATACGATGAAAAGACCGAACCATTTCGATTTCTGCCATAGACTAAGTATTACTGCTTAGGAATATGCGAAGGTATATATTTAATACGAATAGAATTAACATGTAGCGACAACTACGTAATTTTCTAGCCAGCTACGTATTTTTACGAAAATGAGTAGGTAACGGCATATTTGAATATTAATTGCAAAGCTTTCACTATGAAGTTTACTAACCCCCATATATAGGTCCTACACGTCGTTTAAAATGTTAAAATTACTATCATTAATAGGTAACAAACATAATGCAATAAAAGAAACTATATGTACATACCTGATCCTATGTTTCATTTAGCATACATGAAAAGAAGAAGACACATAAAATTTAAATTCTATCTAAATATGTATGTATTATTTTCTACTGTACGTAAAACTGTAATAAATCCTCTAATGTTCCCTGACACAAGGCAAGCAGGCGTGAACGCAGTTGCTAACTTTCGAGTCATGCAACAATTTTGTCCTATTGTGTTTCCATTGTTTGTTATGTGGCGTCAACTTTCCACCAATTTTGCTTACCGGCTGTCTAAACAACCTTTGTTGAAAATTTCAGTGTTTTTCTTTGCAGTTATGCAAGAAAAGTTGATTGTTTTGATGCAAGTAAATAGGTACAAGTACTTACAAGTATTTGCATTCAAATAACTGACCAATTTAACTACCTACAGCTTATCATACGCGCGTGAGCTAACATATCTAAGTCTCAACAGTCGACAAGATTATTTCTCAGAACATCTCCCCTATCCAGATAGTGTATCTGGTTCGTGAAGAACTCGACGAGTCTCGTTAGCGTGTTCTGTAAATAACACGATAAAATCGCTGGATGTCGTCCGACACGCGCCCGCTCCCGACTGCGCGATATACGACGACGCGCCACTGATTATGGCTACGCCATACTTAGACTCACCGTATACTAAATAGTAAATTTGCCAAATAAGTACTTCGGAACTGACAGATTTTTGTGTTTTTTTTGTAAGGTCTAAAAACTCCGTTGCATCTGTCCGACAAATTTCCATCACATAGGTACTTAGACATTCAGTCAGTTTTTGCGCAAATAGGGCTCTACATCTTTTTTGTTTTCCTTTAAGCACTAAGGATCAGAGGATCTCCCGTGAAAAACGAAATTTCTGTTTTTTCTTATAGCTGTAGGCCCTCAGATACCTACAACATAACAACACTAATATTTGGACAGCTAATGGCGAGAAATTGTACGGCAAGCCACATATGTGCCTGATATTAGCAGTTGACCACGAGTACCACGACACTCTGCAAAGAGTATAAGGACAGAGAAGATTGGGAAGTATGTACGCGCCACTACAAGTTGCCCTATCGTTTGCTGCAGTCGAAAAAATGCAGCTCCTTTTACCACAAGGCTTCGTTGCGATTACAGATACATAATAGAACCCGACTGAGATTTATCACATTTTTACGGCTTGATTAGCCCTTTGTTGAAAACGCACTCTCTGACCGAGTCGCAATAACCATACGTAACACATGTTCTATATATGGTTCCGTTACAACCGGAGTCTTTGCAAAGATGACGAAGTCAAAAGTTTTTGGGACGTGACGCTTACGGCACTTTCGTTGCTACGAGTATTATACTCGTACTACATAGTCTACATAGACAATAATCAAGATGACGAGGTTGAATGGTTGAATGCATTAAGTCGCTATTAATATGTATATCTGCCTTGACATAAAAATGAAAACATGCGTCGTTAATGCACTGGAATGTTACTTTCATAGCAATAAACATACGTGTACCTAGATAAGCAAAAAAATACTATGAGTACATAAAAATAAATAATCAGATTATTACTTGGTCACTATTACTAGGTTATTTAACTGTTTCTTTAAAACCAACGGCACCAATCTTTTGTTAACTATTACTTTAATAGAAGCTAATGAATCGATATCTACGAAACCCAATCATACCGTTACTTACTTTACAATGCAGGAGAATAACCGGCCAAAGATAACCCCGATAGCCATTAATTAATTTCAGTCGTTAACGAATATTCCTCATTTAATATTAACTCACAGATAGGCGCTGTTCTGTGTATATATTAACTTAAAAGATCATCGATTGGGCTAACTTGGAAATGGCGAGTGCTTGTAAGTGAGACTTCCATTTGACAGATGGTTCATGTTCTAAGTAATCTGAATGATGATAGTGAAACCACCTATATTGCCGATAGCTGAGGACAAAGCCAGCATTGATTTCACTTTTACTAACCACAAGCTTAGTCCGCTTCAGTAATCGTTTTAAAGAGCTATTGATTCAATTACTAGCTTTCGCTTTAATTAATGATTCGGTATCGCGATTTCCGAAATTAAACAAATCAATAATATATAAAAATCTAAAGGTATTTAAGATGCCATAAAATATCAAGTGTTAATGTAACAATGTAGTTCCTATTTACTTACAAGTGGACATGTTTTCATATATGGATCATTTGTTTTTGCATTTAATATGGACATGTTACACCATGTTATTCAACTTGAGAGTTTCCCAACTAATTTACGACAATGTTGATTGTGTCCAAACAAGAATAATACAACTACGTCGCATTGCACGCGATAATTTTCACTTTCTCACGACATTTTAATACTTTAATCCTTTTAGAGTGAAACATTTTACGTAACATTTTATAAGTCCAATAATCGAAAGTAGATAACACCATTTACAAAATAAATATAGTTATCAAACTTTGCAATAATCATACATTACCCAATGCATAATTGTCCATAGTTAAATACCTTCGATTTAAATTAAGGCAGTCAGATGTTTTGTAGATTAACTTATATACGTTTGCTAAATATTAATTAATAATATTGTGAGCTCCGTATATTAGATCTCCTGATCTAGAATTATAAAGAAGCCTCCCCGTATAAGAGAAACAATTACCTACTAAACCATTTAAATGCGTGTTCTTGCACCGGTGTGCCATGGGAAAAACGACTGTTAAGTTTTGATGCTGACGAATACAGGCGCCCAGTGTTATGTTTTTTATGTGACCGTTTCCGGCTTATCCAGTTTTGGAGTGATGCCTGCCTCGTGGGAACTAACGGTGCGGAGCAGGCTTTCGAGCAATTTACTTAAAACTTTATTTGATAATTATTCCAATCTGATGATGCTAAATACAGTGTTTAAGAATAGGTACAAGTCGTGGTCCACTTTTATAACAGTTTTGCATCGCTGATGGAAGCAGGCACGATGGTTGATAAGGAATAAATATTAGGCGTACAATATTAATAAGCATCTTGTAAACTTATTTCAATGTTTTTAACAAGAACCTATTGGTCCTTTAGTAGGTAAGTAGTACACGGGTGGTCCGGTAAGTTCGCATGCGCGCAGCCGGACCCGGGCCGCGCTAGCGGAGTGAACTCCATTCGCACTGGGACCTAGCCGCCTGCGCCGCCTTTGCCCTCCCGCAGTGGAAGCACTGCGCGTGCGGCCACGGCCAGTCTTGCTCGAATCGTCGACCGACTTGCGCGTGTCGCTCGCCTACTTGATCTACAGCTTGTTTACAAATAGAAGGCAGTGTGATTCTCGCAAACAGGATAAGCGTGACAGGTGAGTTAAATCTTTAATTGAGGTCAATGTTTCTACTGCGGTTTGAAAATCACCTGACGCATTTAGCCAACAGGGCCGCTTGCAAACAATACCTTTGTGGCCACCTTTTGTTTTCGTTCGTTATGTGTGTTAAAACATGTGGGGAATCATTAATAACGTTTACACCATTTCCTGGATTTTATCGGTTGCTGGTGTTGTCTTCCTTTATGATATTGCATTATACTTGTAATTATTATGGTACCTGTCTAATTGCAGCATGCGTTTTTGCAGTAAGTACATATGTAGGTATTATTGCGTTAATTGTATGAACTATATTCGGACAGAACCTACCGAATATTATTTCTCTTTCCTAGTGCGTAGAATGAACACATACTTATTGTTCATTCAAAACGTTACTACTTTGGACTTTCTATATTTATCTAGTTTCCATAAATGCGAGAGGAACAATTTATTTACGCCAAGTGAACTGCAGTGTGTTAATCGGATCACATATGTATCTGATCGAGTTCTGCTTACCGTCAGCCGGTTCTTTTTGGGCCATGGACAGTACGTATCCTTCTTTCTTATTGCAACGTGCATGTGACACCTGTATGTGCATGTAACTAGATTACTTACTTACTCGTAACTTTTGGTCCGGTTGCGTGCAGCTTCCATTACAGTCATGAATATATCGCATAGGTAATGCTAGGGTTATGCCACAGCCGTAATAGGTGGACCACCTTGTTACGTAGTCGGTACACTGACTACGAGTACAATGGAGATGACGGGAAATTTGATAGTGCAAATTAAATTCAACCGTGTTTAAAGTGTAGTAAAGTGTTTAGTAAGTGTAAATTACATTTTCATCACACTCGCTCAGTAAATGTGGAATTGCACGCAGGTTTAGCGGGAGTTATAGAAAAAGCGTTCTCCCTAGGGAGTTATGAAGTTTCTAGTGCCATAGTTAACAGTTTTTTGTCTTTATACTTAATTTTTGTATCGCAAGTGTGATGAAAAACATTGTGTGTAACTCGGGGCGTAATAATATTGCAAACTCGAGTCTATAAGGGCATTTTCGGAAAAAAATATTTGGGTCAAATATCACTGTCCCACGACTTTGGTATACTTTTTTACCGTCAAATACTGTTTTCAAGTGTACTACATGTATACTAACAAACATTGTAAAGTGATTTATTATCTGAGTATTTATAGTAAAAAAACTGATTAAATGGTACTTACTTTAAAGTAATGTACAAAAACTGAAGAAAGGGAGATGATTTTTGAGTGTCCCATGCACACTTTGCATACTTTGGATCCAAATATTATATATCTGCCTCCTTCTAGGCCCGAACCTGGTTGTTGTGTGATAAGATCGTATCAGCCAAAATCTATTTAAAACCTTATTTTTTAGCACCTAAAGTAAAAATATGCACAAAAGTTTAATTTATTGTTGTCCTTCAATATCGACGTAGTGGAAATTTCCACCAACGTCACGGAGTTTTTACCAACTTAGTAGCAAAAATCTACTTATATCATACGCATTTTTACATGATCGTAACATTATGATCCTATAATTACCCGGTGTTTAGGTTTTACAAGGCAATTGGGCTCGAAAAAAGCAAGGTGTAGGTTGTGCGTCACGCTGTGCAGAAATTTGTTTTCCACAACGAACTGAATTAAACTGAAGGTAAGGACCCAATTATTGACTAAATATTTATGAATTTCGTTAGATTATTATGTGTTGTATGATAGGTATCAAATAATTATAATTAAGAAAATTCAAACGATCAGACCGCTATTTCGCTTTATTAACCAACCGGCATGCCCACGTCACATCCAAAACGTTACGGAACAAAAAAACGTGACGTATGGAATGAAAACGCATGGTTAAATGCCGTTATTTTAAGTTGCCAAAATATAGTAGGTAGAGTGAATATTAAAAAGACACAAATAATTTTATTCTAGCTATATTCTTGTAACTACACGAGTTACACGACCTACTATTAAGCACCAGTGGCGGCTCGACCTAAGAAGCGCTGGCAGGCGTGGCTCAGTCCGCGATTTCGTTGCGCCGCTACAAGTACTTGTACATGCGGTCCTCACCAGTTCTGGTGACTAGCAATGGTTGCCTCGGACCGCTCCGGAACGGATAATTTTTATACATATAGCCAAATTTGATAATTTTGTATTAGTTAAATGAACTATGTAATTGACATTTCCTGCAGTAATGCAGTCGACAGCAGCAGTATTGCAGCACGACAATACTGATGACTGTAAATGTCAAAAATCTGGGCAGCAACATCGATTTTGATTTTGAGGCAGTAATGCAGTCGGCAGTGTTGTCGTGCTGCAGTACTGCTGCAGACGAAAACATCATTACTGTAGGAACCATAATAACAATAGGTAATTACTTAATTTATCACAATATTAAGTAGGTCCTAAATTAAGTAGCTATTTTCCGCACATGTAAACCTTTCATGTAGTTCCTAAACGTGATATTATGGTCCATAACGTCACTTTGTCCTACTGTGGCTGTGATTGATTTTATAAGAATTTAACTGAATTATAAATAAGGATAATTGATACTGATTACGATCTCATTCGCAAGATTAATATATGATAATTATTAAAAACAACTTTTTTTTAGTACCTTTACCTTACGTTTTATAAAACAAAATGATTGCAAAGCAACGATTAAAACGGAAAATGTAACGTATTGGAAATACTTCGTTGAATAACTTTATAGTAATACTTAGTATTGCAGTTGTTATTCGTTTTTAGAAGATTATTATTGTTTTGTATTTTAATAAATAAAAACTGGTTCACATAAAACATTCCGATTTTCACTTAAAACCTACCTAAAATGTGTAACGTAATGGATCGTCACATTGGTTGTCAAAGTGATTTATTAAGAATATAAACAATGTATATAAAAAGAATGTAACATTTTCATAAAATATAGAAATAGTAGATTAAATCAACCCATTTTTAGTTAAAAATATTTTTTTTTGGTGGGTGGAATTCCATTACGTCACGGACTCTAATTCTAAAAACGCCCATAAATCACTCCGGCAAGCCGTCGCGATTAAACTTACTCTCGTTTGCAATATTCAACTTACGCCCCATGTTGCACAATGTACTATAATTAGTTAGGTACAACAAAAAATAATACCTAACCACCGAAAATAAAGAAAACATTCTACGTAAATCAAATGTAGTTAGTGGAATGATACATTAAGTACCTATCATGTACCGTTATTTTAATTACCTATCTTTGTTCATTCGTTTTTGTAATGGGTGAGAAACTTAGAGCAGGAGCCCATGGAAGATAATTATTTATATTTAATAAGACTAACATGAATTATTTTGACCTACCTACTCAAGAGCAATCTAAACGAGTTTCTGGTACGAGCATCTCTATACAAAGTGACCCGTTTACAAGAACCGAAAATAAGCATCGAATACGAGGTGAAAACATGTAGGTACACATGTTTTTAACAAAACAAGCATCGAATACGAGGTGAAACCATGTAGGTACACATGTTTTCAACAAAACAAGCATCGAATACGAGGTGAAACCATGTAGGTACACATGTTTTGAACAAAACAAGCATCGAATACGAGGTGAAACCATGTAGGTACACATGTTTTCAACAAAACAAGCATCGAATACGAGGTGACACCATGTAGGTACACATGTTTTCAACAAAACAAGCATCGAATACGAGGTGAAACCATGTAGGTACACATCTTTTCAACAAAACAAGCATCGAATACGAGGTGAAACCATGTAGGTACACATGTTTTCAACAAAACAAGCATCGAATATGAGGTGAAAACAGGTAGGTACACATATTTTCACCTCGTATTCGATGCTTGTTTTCGGTTCTTGCAAACGGGTCACTTTGTATAGAGATGCTCGTACCAGAAACTCGTTTAGATTGCTCTAGTACCCACACCTACTAGATACCTATCTAACTTAGATGACCATATGAAATTAGATGGGAATCGCATAATCCTACTATCCTATATTATGTGTTCCTCGACATAGCGGATAACAGTGTGGATTCCTTTCACACGCAATTAAATTTCAGTTCATAATCAACACACAATTCCATATTTACAGCACTTCGCCATCAAAAAATCGAGTCCGCATATATAGATCTACTAAATTCCATTTATAACAACAGTACCGCTATTTAATATAAAACTGCCATCCTCCGGTCAGCCGTTCAAAATCGAAAGAGGTATAATATAAAACAGGGAGGTTATCCCCAAAACTCTTCACTCATCGAAATCATTTCAAATCGCTACAATTCATTAGCAGCTAAAGATTATATCAGTCGCTCCTAGGCAATTCTCTAGAACCAAACAGGTCAAAAGGCAAACAAAGCTCGCAAACAAATTTTCAACACTCTCCAAATGATCGAAATTATCCTAAGTCTCGTCTCGTCATGTGTTTTAAGGATGATTACTGCATGTGTTTTATTACTGCCTTTCTGTTTGCTTGCTTTTTTGTTAGCTCTCTATTCGTGTACCTAGTAGCTGCCAATACTTTTAGACGTTATCGACATAAATAATGATATTAATTGGCACAAAACCTTATTTCCTCTCTACTTCGTTTTCCTGATATCAATTGAAACCTCTTGATTGTAATTAATAACCGGCGTGCAGTTGACCATACTTAAAATTCCCTGCGGATCTGCGCGTCGGGCCGGCGCGGCGCGGCGCTCGGATGCAACAAGGACGGCGTCGACAGCATAGATCCGGCCTTCGACCCATGCCATGTCTATTGTATTGTCGTAAATTATGCACTTTTTTACTCTCCTGCCTACTTCACAAGGTGTCAACTACCATGACACGCTTTCTATGACTCTAAGCGCCACTTGCACCATTCCACTAACCCTGGGTTAACCGGTTAAACCTGGAGTTACCATGGTTACCAGTACAATTTGACACTAAGTTAAGGGTTTAACCGCTTAACCTCGGGTTAGTGGGATGGTACAAGTGGCCCTAATAGGAATTAATCGTCGAAGACCCGTGATCAATTTGAGTTAAAGTGCGTTATGCACGAACACGGTGTACTTTGCGTGGGTTGATTCATTTTCAGGTACAGATTGCGCATATTGTTCTTATATTGAGTGTGACATTTGAGATTAGGAAGTGTTATCGTAACGTTTCGTGGCCTGCAGGCACCGACTGATGGCTAGATCGGTATCTATTTGCTCGCGATGCTGCGGCGCACGAGATCACGATCCGGAGACGTGGTTCGCAACGGGGTTAATGTTACAGTACGTACACCTTCCTTATACAGTTTGTGTGGGACGCCGCCTCGATGGGCCGATAGCCTCTCTGCCCTTAAAAGAACCGTTTTCCCAGTCATAATTTAGCATCTATTACAAATACGTAGGAGTCGAAATGCAATTGATCCGACTGCAGGATAACTATCACTGTCGAGTATATAATTTATTGCAGGTTCAAAGATGGGGGCATATATGGTTTAAGTTCCTTTATTAAGTGTCTTCAATGATAAGGCAGAACGACTAGAGCGGTTAACTTATTACCTCAAAGGTCCGCAAAAGCGGTGTATAGTGCTGAGATTAGTGCTGACCCCGGGTCGCCCCAGCGCACGACCAGCACAGAGATTACATCGGGACCTTTTAATGATCTCGCCTACCCGGAACACTAGATATTGGTTTCAAACGGCAAATTGAGGTAAATGTGTTGCATAAAAAGGCAGAACCGGTCAAAAGTAAAGTAAACAAAAACATTTCACAATAGGCCGAACAGTTTACTATCTAAGTAGTAATCTTGCAATCTATGTTAAGGCCACATTTAGTGAAGTCTAGTAAAATTTAACGATTGGACCACGGCTTCATTTTAAATTCAAACTGTCATATGGCGCAATATTATAATAAGCGCGGCGGCTTAGATTATGTTGAGTGGGATATCACACATGCAATCTTCATTTAGGTAGGCACTTTGTTCGATTCGAGAATCCTTGATAACTGATAAGGAGTCATCTGTGGAGAGTACATATACGAGCCCCGATGCAAATTATTTCGTCTAGTTCCACGCAACAATTTTGTTTATTCTAATAAATTTTACATATGAACATAAAATGACCCAGTAATGGGAACCATAATAGTAATATTTAATGTAGTTTATTTTGATCGTATAATAAATTTGCATGAGACTTTTATTGCTGAAAAAACGTACTTTTCAAAAACGTTGTCCAAATCGTATTGTCCTCTCCTACAGCACTGCTGCATGCATGGGCTCGAAACAAAATTGTCAGTACATTGGCAGAGCCCTGTTGCTTTCCCTAGTAATAGCCCTCTTCTCATCTGTTATAATCCTACCCGTCAATAAAAAAATAAAAAAACATTATTTTTTTCTTGTATTTTGATTTAGTTGTTGCAGAGAATTACTATATAAAATTAAATTACATTAGTATAAGCATTAAATATTAGTAATTTTTAAACTAAAACATTATTTTTGAACAAACGCGACCACCTCAAAAAATGGTCTGACTAGACGAAAACATGTGCATCGGGGCTCGTAAATATAGAGTATAGGTAGGTGTTTTGTGAGAAGGTAGGTAGGTAGAATCTTCAGTTACTTAGCACGATTTGAGGCCTGGCGATAATCGATATGGAAATCGATATGGGTATCTGCGTAGAGTAAACGTTGTAAATGAGTATCGAGTGGTATATTCGTACAGGTTTTGAGGCAAACAAAGCTGGCAATTAGCGCAGCGCGTGGGAGTGGAGGAGACGCACATGACGTCGCACGGTCCCGCTAGCCAAACACTACGCGGCCATTCACCGCCATCACCCACCTGCATCCTAGCTAGACCATATTTTGCATAATTCATAACTGTGCACTTTGTATCTCCTATGTTTAAAGTAGATAGGTACGTTATTGGCAATACTATTACACCGAATGTGAACCTATTATAAAATCTGAGTCTTTGGTAATGCTTTTCAAGTTAATGATGAAGTTAATGCTTATCAAGAACAATTAATATAGCGCGTTAACCATTTTTTTTATCCAAAGGTTTTTTATCCAAAAATATATCGCATTGACCCAAGGATATACACGTAATGTACAGCTTGTTCTTTAACATCCGTAAAAAGGAGCCCTCTCACCGCAGCTTGTAAACACCACACGACAAATAATAGGCATTGTTAATGAATCTATAATAAATATGTTTCACCAGCTGAATCTGAAAAGTTAATAATCTAAAAGCTACCTTACTTACAATCAGTAAGCGCTTATAAGGAGAAACTATCCTGTGAAGCCTCATACGGATAGTTATAATGTTATCCCTTTTCATAAGTACATATTACGCACTTTCTAACAGGAAGGTTCACGATTAAATCTTATATCAATCTTAAGAAACTTACAGGGCTGTTCTATTTTCTTTTCCCTTCTTTGCCGTACTTAATCTCAGTAAACGTGCGAAAGTAACGTAACGAGAAGGGAAACTGGCAATTACAGGAAATATTGAGCCAGGCGATACTAGTATGTAAATTGCGTCTTCCTGTTCGGTTTTTAGTTCCTGGGAATAAGTTGAACCGGTTAGCTTTAATTTCTTATTTAGTTCATGTCTCTTCATTACTCCGGCATGAATAATTATTGGTTATTATTCCGGTTATATTACTGATGAGGGCCTGGATTAGCGACCGATAATGTTAGTAGGTACATAATTCCTGCCTCTAATCCCTGCGTTTTATGTTCTCTTGTTACAATTGCTGTAATAGTTAACATACTTAGACTGTATGTGTTAATTTGGAGACTAAATTAATAATGATTTCAATTTAATTCTTATTCAATATTTTTACATCGTCGTCGTAGCATCAGCAGTGTCGGTTTCAAACCTTACTACTACTACTTACTACCTACCTACTACTTACGGATACTTAATTATTAATTTTATGATTACTTCGTTGGTTCTACCTATCTATGAGAGATATTATTATCCATCGTTTTTGATCCAATTCCAAACCGTTATAAAGCGCGTTGGAAATTAAAACTCACTTAACTTTTACAATAACCGTAATCAAATGCTTATTCCAAACCTGTCTCAATATCTCATAACCAAACAGAAATCTATGAAAAAATATTAAGGCAATAAGCGGTTATATCTAGTAATTACTGGGGAAAACAATTATTAATGAAGTAATTACTAAGCTGTTCCTTCATTTAAGATATATTATAACTTTTTAGGAGGTCAATTGAAGTTGCCTTTAAATACTCATTTATTACTGTTATATTATTGAATTAGAACAATGGCGTCGCATGTCGTCAGTCTCACGTGTGAACCGATCAAGGAACAAAGAAGTGTTATCTGCCGTGGGCCAGTGGGCCACGAGTGCATCGAAGGAACCGTCACATTGTTGTTCCAACGGTAACCGGCGTGACTCACTTATACATTATCATTAATCGGTTCACGACTCGGAAAAAGTTATAAGTGCAAAAAAGTGTAACAGATCTGAAGCGGTGTTTAACTGTATTTTTCGTTCGTTGTGATATGACCCTGGCCATGATATCATAAAATAGGACGTAAAAATACCAATTTGACGTTAATATCAGTGAATCTCACTCATATAGTAGTCTGTTACGTGTATAGTAATTTCTATCAACTGAAGTACCTGACCAAAACCTAATCTGGCGTCGATTTAACAAGATTATTAAGTAATAATTAAAGTCATTGGTACCTTTAGATTCACATTGTGTAATATACTCGTAGGTATAATATTTGATTCGTGGGATAACTACGCGGCTACGTACAAAACTATAGTTTCCGCGAAGGATCAAGTTGGTAATTGTATGAAGCGAATCTAAGACAATAAGTACGTAGAGAAAGTAAGACATGTGGGTTGCGAGGTCCAATTGAGCGTAGTAAGGTATACGGTGTCACGTACGAAAACAATCTGGAGTGCGTGGCGGGCACATACTCGTAACACATTAACCATAACTACTTCATTCGGAACTGCCTTTACATGCGTGGAAACATCGGCCTTATGAGTAAGATCGTGATAATAAACCACGGACGGCATCAAGAGACGCTCAAAATGGATATTTATTCAATACCAATTGCTGTTTTAGGCAGGCAAAGTGGCCGTACGCCGTACATTTACGTATAATTTGTTTTAAAAATTAGCTCCCGCGTGCACCTTCGTCTGCGTGCAATGATGATTTCTGTGATATCCTATCCTATGTCCTTCACCTGGAACCTGGACTCAAAGTATATGCATTCTCCGTACCATCATCTAAATTGGTTCATTTGAAGAAGTCAGAGCGATAGTCAGACAGACAGTTGATTTAGCATTAAGTAATAATATTAGTAGGGATTTCTTCACTGTTTTGGAGGACAAGTCCGGGAAATGGTCAGCCTTCCATCTATAAAACCGCACGTTCTTTCCAGACATAGTCTACCGACGATTCCTTATGTAAAGTATCTACAGTGCTTTATAACAAATCTTACGAGTTTTAAACCCTTGATTGATTAGCAAAGACACGCCAAGGTAAAATTAGTATGCAATGCGGCAATGCGGTCGAATATTCTTTGCACAATTAAGGACAACTATGAGGCATCTAACTAATGACGGATATTTTTTTTATCATTTCGTGCAAAAACCTATCTCAATTAATTTAACCTTCACAGTCTAATAGCAAACATTAAGTTTAGGCGATGATATTAGCAAGAAGCAAAAAATCCATTCGAATTAAGGCCTGCGCAAAACGGCGGAGCGCAGCGCAGATCACTTTAAAATTATCAATGGATTTTCTTCCTATTTCAATTACCTTCAGGTATAAATTTAAATGCTTTGAGACCGACCTCGGAGCATCACGGAGGATTGTTACTCCGCGACATCGAGGAGAACGTTAGAGGATACCGCGGCGGTAGGCGCCGGCATACCGCGGCATCCCCCGGCATGCGCCGAGGCCTCCCGGGTGCGCCGGAGTAGCGCCGGGACGACCGGGGAGAACTCGTGCACACTAGTCACTAATCCCTTGTGATAGAATACACGCGGCGGCATCCCCCGGCCTGCGCCGAAGTGCTCCCTGGTGCGACGGCCGCCAGCGCTCGGGCTGGCGGGGACTTGTTAGACAATTTTCACAAAAGCATATTTTTCGAGTAGCGAATTTTCACATCGCATTTTATCACGATCGCAAATTTCATTAATCGTCGTTTTTAATGCAGCGATTTTTCATGTAGCGTTTTTCAATGCTCGTATATTTTACCAATTGATCATTATATCACAAGCAAATATTTCCAGTATCTATCTACCTAGGCTTTTCCCCCCAAAGTGTACTATTTTCACGAACGTCACACTAAACTAAATCAATAGGTAGGTTAGGTTCGTTAGGTAGCTTCAGATACCCGAAGGGCAAACCGCCCAGAAATAGGAGCGTAGTGGGGCTCCGTCTAGTTAAGTTGTAAAGGAAATATTTTTTGAAAAGAAAGTTTCGTTCGTTAGACTCTTTACTAATACTAAAAAATTCAGTATGGCAATTAAAGTTTCGAAACAAAAAGGTACTGGAAATATTTGCTTGTCATATAATGAATATAATGATCAACTGGTAAAATATACGAGCATTGAAATACGCTACATGAAAAATCGCTGCATTATAAAAGACGATTAATGAAATTTGCGATCGTGATAAAATGCGATGTGAAAATTCGCTACTCGGAAAATATGCTTTATGAAAATTGTCTAACAAATCTCTGCGCTGCGCTCCGCCGGTTTGCGCTGGCCTTTAGGCCTGGCTATATAGGTATACCGTAATAAAACAATATTTATTATTTAGAAATATTCACTTCCTATTGTCCTGTCATCCCAATAAACATAACAGCAAGTTAACCCTTTAATATTCCTCCCACATCTTATATCGGTTACCGTAGTCAGGTTTTAACTCCAAACCTCCTACAAAATATTTTGTCAATCCCTGAAAATAGTATTTTATGATCTTCATTCACAACACGCTTCTAAATTGCGTAATATATCTTTGGCAGCCGCTTAAATTCACCTGAACTCTAATTTCAGTAAACTATGGAGAAATTCGAACACTTTCCTTAATTTCTATGAAACAGAAGTACATAGGTCGAACAATTTTTTTATAGTTTGTAGATTTTGAGTGTTGAAAGGTAATGTAATCGTAAACATTGCTAAATATTCATGCATTATTGTGTATGACCAGAATTAGGATGTGGGTTGACATTATCCCTTGGCCTTATTAGAGTTTAACTGTGCGGGAGCTATTCTTCCCATGGCCATGTAAATTGTCTTGTCATGTCATAAAAACTCACGTAAATAAAACTATTTTTGTGTTCAACCTAGAGCGAAGTCATGTACCTAGCCTAGCTATAAAATCTCCTTTTAGAGACTTTCCCAAAGATACATTACTGGATTTAGAAGCGTGCCGTGAATGAAGATCATAAAATAATGTTTTCAGTGATTGATATAATGTTTCGTAGTAGATTTGGAGTTAAACGTTGACTATATGATAACCGATATAAGATGTGGGAGGAATATATCCCTTCGCCTGATCAAGAATATAATAAGACAAAATCGAGTATGACAGTTAATTACTTAGGCAGGCGATGGGATAACCGTAACCCACATTTTTATTTCTGGTTTAAAGGAACATCTCCGACTATCGCAAATACATTTTTTACAAGGCGTTCAATACGGTTGTAACAGTATATACAGTACGTATGAAGACACGCTAGTTCTTAGGGGCCTGGTAAAGGGTTAAAGATAGCTAAAGGCTACCTTCTAGAGTACGTAAGATTTTTTCGTGCATTACCTACACCATGATTTTTCTGTAGGTATTTAAGTACTTAATTTTGTGATAATAATTAAAAAGTTGTGTATCGCTCCGATGCGGCGGTAAGGTGAGTCTCAACGCTTGTCAAGCGCAATATGGCCTCAACTGACCAGTATAGAATAGTGTAATATATTGCACATAGTTGTTGTGGATCTCTAGGTCAAGTTATATTTGGAAAGATCTCAATGTGGATAAAATGTTTGTAGAATTATGCAAGGGGCCCGGGCGCACGCGATCGGCGTGACACTTCCGGCAAGACTCGCGTCACGTCATGCGAAACGTGAATAGGTACTATGTATTGTTGTCATTTGCATTCGTCTCCGGCTGCATCTGTCCTATTGAACGTACCTACTTATTTTTATCCAGGCTGTATTTATTAAAAAAAAATAGCGTTGTGTTATACATAGAGTTTTGCTACCTTAGGGACTTTACACTGTGTTTCGCTTTAGTTCTCGTCGTTACATTCTTCATTAAAAACTTCCTAGCCCTTATATATACTATCTTTTTAACTACTTATACCCAGATACTTGTGCAAAATACGTAATATATCTTCGCTACCGTCCATGACCTACCTCACAGAAGAACCAACAGTGTTTAAAAATATCTTACGGAGATAATTGTTTGTTTGAGTTCTAGAAATATTTATTGACAAGCGAAGACACTCCAAAACTGCCGGCTTAAGTGTATTAAAAATTAGTTCTTACTATGTATTTATATAATGTGCCAGGTGGCTGAAATGAAATCGTTCACATCTCACACTGTGGAACAAATAAATATTTAGCAGTATTTTTAAAGAAATACTTAATTCTTTTATTTGGTCTCCCGAGCGCTTGTTATTTCCAACTAACAACGCCATAAGCAGCACCTTTATAGCGCCTTAATAGGGAGCAGAAGAACCAATGTTTTACTAATCAAAAAATATTGTTAAATTACACCTCTTAGGACAACATAAATACTTACTCAATGTAAGAAATAAAAGTCACTAAATAATGTTTATTATCAAGTATTTAAATAAAACCAGTAAACTGTCGGCCACCAGTGAATGGTTAATGAGGTGTTGCCGTATTTAGAGGTGAAATTGAACGCATTTAAGTATAGTTACGCACTTCTTGCGCCCAAAATTAGGTAGCGAGTTAGACAAGGATAGCATACCGTAAGAAACACAAAAACACTTGGTATAAAAATTGTTGGTAAGGACCATTCATTCGGGAGCTACCGCCTAGTCCAACCTAAGTCTTGATTTTTAAGAAATTGTTTTGTTAAATAAATTGTATGGTAGGTCTCTTAAAAAGATTTAATCTTAAAAATAAAAGTCTTAATTTGATAACTAACTAGCAATTGCCTCCAATCATCCGTTTGTTTTATGGTGGTAGTCATGTTTAACAAGGAACCTTGAAAACTGTCAATCTTCCGGAGTTTGATTAGGTCTGGCCCAATATATAAACATTACAATAATTTTATTGCTATATTCAAATAGCGTATTTAACGCTGATTATAACGATATATGATTTAATATATTTCCAAACATAGAAAAGCTTAAATCGACGATTTTGTAAAATTCTCTTAATCTGCGCTGACCACCCATCGGGGCCCCGCCACGTGACTGCTTTTGCGCAAATCCGCGGCGCCACTTGACTACTTTTCGCATTTTCGCTGGCGCCACTTGAAGGTATATACGCATATTGAATTTTCCTTACGAAACACACACGTGTAGTCAGAATCATTGCCTATTTAAACTTGGCCTAAACTAGCGCATTGCGCACGCTTGTTGAAAAATAATTATGGGCAAAAATAAGTATACAATCATGGAACAGGTTTACTCATGGAACTCTTTCACTGACTCACATTTTATTCTAGGAAAATCAGGTGTCTGTCCGGTTGTCGTTTAGCGCCGGCGCCGTATCGCACCTACGACTCTAGAGTCACGACAATCCTAACTAAACCAGAACACCATAAAGTATAGTTATTGGCTTCCAGCGACCCGCTTTCTAAGACATTACTTACATTTCGAAATTACCCACCTTCTGCGGTGTTCGCGTGATATTAGCTATTAATAATGCCCAATTGCTCTAACCGCCACTCAACGTTGCATTGCGATACCTACTTCCACTACTTTATTACCAATTAGATTATAGGTGCATACGTAAAAGATATGTCACGTCACGTCTTGAAAGACCACCTAAAAGTCCAGATCATAATTTCTGACTTTATTGACGTACATATATATTAGGAATTGAGTTTAACTTCAATGTGCCTTCTTTCGTGTTTTCAACCAATTAATTTTATAGTGTTTTTATTTTTCATACTTACTTATAGGCAGGTATAAGTTGTATATGACGGTAACAAAAACACATAGGAAAATGTGGATACTTATTTTCTAAATTTAAAGTGCTCGATATTCCGAAAATAACTTGAAATTATCCAAATCCGAAAAATGGGGGATATAATGGTTTAAAGAGATTAGTTCAATAATTCAACGCCAAACAAGACTATTGAAAGCGTCAAATAGAATAATGCCACCGCCGTTTAGCCTCACTTTCTCCGGAGAGAGCCGATCGTGCATGCAGATCTTTGTCTTAGCCGGCGCGCGCGCAAACCCGTCCATTAATCATTTTCATTCATCATGACAAATTTTCATTTCCTTAATAAAATTATTTAATTGGCTCATAGTGTTGTCAATACACTAATTAAAGTATTTCCGTAATAACACATGCAACCTATACCTACCTAGTAAATAACGTAGTTTAATATTTAATGTATTGGTTTCGCTATATCTATTAAGTCTCACATTACTCACATAGCACTTTAAAAATACAGGTAAACAGGCACAAGGCATATGTTCAGGGACATAAAAAAAGCATGCACTACACCAGAAGCAATAAAGACAAAATGAAGAAAAGAAATGAGTTGTATGAAGGATTTATCTTTAGAAAATAGAGTGAGTAATGTGTTAGTGTTAAAAAGCGAAAGTACCTATAGCATGTAGGTGTCAGTAGACAGATAGTATCACAGGAAGAGCAATTTATAATGCTGCGACTGCGACTCTCGAAAATATTCTAAAATTTCTACTTAAAATGCCATAACCGAAGTGGTAGCAAATGGATTAAGGAAATGACAAAGAAAACGAAAAGTCGGCTATTAAGTAGTTAATAACCAAAGTAATGACGTAATTACGAGAAAAGTTACAATTTGTTGGAGTCTTTGTGACAGCAGCATAAGAATTAATGTTGCTTGGCTTGGATCCTATAGATCTAAATACTGTACAAGTCTCGTTCAAGTGAGCATTAACAGTGGCTTTGTAGCAATATTCTGTAGTAACGACGTAGTAGTTGCGAAATCGATTTAACTCATTGTTCTCATAGACGAAGTTAAGTAACCAAAACGCTTTTCTTTTTTTGGTAATGGATAAAATCGAGCGCAAAAATATTTGTAAATCGCACTAATAAAGTGGATGTCCTTGTCCATACATAGTATGGTACAAGTCGTACCTACTTGAGGGGTGTTTATGTTTAAGCATGGCCCACTGACCATCGCGAGGCGACTTGCGCAACCATTGGCTAACAATTTCCAACTGACGCCGGCGTAATAAACGCGTGTTGCCACGTTTTGTATCGTTTAAAATGAGATTAGATATGATTAATAAATGTATCAGTTGATTGTTTCCTTACTTATGAAATTATTTAAGTACAACATCATTGCACGTACGACTTACCTACTATTTTTTTGACTGACTCAATCAAACAAGATAAAGTAAATCTTAATTGATATTAAGACCACTAATAAGTATATTTATATTATATTTAATGACATTATCTGGTGACGAGCGGCAAGTTAGTTTAAAAAGTCACTGAACCAGCATAGTTAGTAAATTATACTTAACTGTAACTAAAATTTGTCCTTGCGTTTTATTTCACACTGCAATCCAGTCACATTGACTGAACGCAATATCAGCAATAAGTAGGTACAGTCAACGGTAAAAATATGGGTGTAGACAACTTACTCAAAAATATGTCCCATAGTTCTTAATTCACTGACATAAGAGTTATGGGACATATTTTTGAAATGATTTGTACACCCATATTTTTACCGTTGACTGTACATATTTGCATTTTATAGACACTCAGGTTTATTGTTTTGTTTACAGGTATCCGTTAACTCGCAATACCTGATAGAGGATCCGCAGCATAACAATTAAGTACATCAGCCCCTTGTGTCATACAAAATGGAAAGCTGGTTGGATGATGTAAAGCGCGTCCGCATCCCGCGGCCAAAGTTCGGGACAAAATACCCGGCGGAGCCGCCGAAGGATTACCTGGAGGACTGCGGGGCGGACTTGGGCGGCAAGCAGCGGCACCACGACAGGAAAGATCTCACTAAAGCCACCGAGGAACTGCGCCGGACGCTGCAGGAAAAGCTATGACCTTCGATGGAGTAGTGCGGGTTTAAGTTAGCATTAGATGTAATCGACTCCACGCGTGACCGCCTCCCTGATTGTATCCCTGCCTGACGGATGAACACACAGTGAAGAGGCCGTAGAAATAGTGTTCAAAATATAACGATTTGGTGTTTAAACCATTGAAACTTCCCAAGTCTGCAGTTTTGATCATTATGTACCGCGTGTATGTAATTATTACACAAACATAACATTTTTAATAATCATAAGCCGTGTTCGAGGGTTTAGAGACTAAGATATCTACACCGCGGTTCAAAATACAGCAAACGCACGCTGCGTCAAGTTTCGGTGTGGTCGATATTTTGACCGTAGGTAGGTATAACAAGTATAAAAACACTTGTGTCCAATATTTTAGTCATCAGCTTTTTTTATTTCTATATGACATCAGCCTAACTTAGTAAACATAAGTTTGTCAGTAATCAATCTTTTAAAAATCATAGTTAAGGGCACTATGTAAGTTTTTAAAACTAAGTAAGGACACCGGTAAACATTTTGGCCGCGTAGTTATGAGTAAGTACCTAGGTAATTATATTTAGACTGATAAAATAGTTTTAGAAAACGAATCTCCGAATGTATTAAACATCTATTAGTTATTATGTAATATAAGATAAAACATGAGAGATTAAGAATTTTTATTTAAAAACCCTGGCGGCCTAGCCAAGGTGAAGATCGCTTGCGCTTCGCCATCGAATCGCTTTGTGTCTCTCTATCACTCTTCCATATTAGTGTGACAGTTGCGTTTCGTTCGCTACGTAGCGTTAGCGATTGGCATGTTGTCTACGGGGCCTGATTAGTGTGTAAAATATCACAGTTAAGTATTTAGCATGAATTGGCATTAGAACTAAGTCCAGAAGCAGCCATTATCCAAGTATAGAAGATGCCGCTATCCGCCATCCATAAAACTTGACCGCATCAAATGATATATGCGCGGCATTGTGAGTCTCCTATAACAATGACTATAAATTACATTACCACCACGATCGACCATAAATTTGAGACGACCGACTATAGCTTTCCGTGGTCCCACACATTGAAACCCAGCATTATGCTGATTAGAAGTAGAATGGTGATAATGACACATCCTTGATTTATAATTATAAGTATTATAACAGTCATAATCTCACAATCTACATAGAACTAGAATAATAGACTGGTTTTATTTTTCATAAAATCGATTTCGACTGGCAAATCATATTACTTTTTGGCAACCGGGTTTTTTAACCTAATTAGACCCCGCTGAATCCGAATTTGCCGGTTGCTTGATCGAAATCTTGACCGGAAGTGAGATATTTGACATTAAAGGTCCCTTTTTTTAGTTTTTCGTAAATAACTCTTAAACAGTGACGCATAGCAAAAAATGTTCTATTACATAAATAATCTGCATAAAATTGCCTACAAGAAAGATTCAGTACAATTTTTAGCTAGGATCAATATTCAAAGAGATATTAACGCGGGAAATTTAATTATAATCACTTCTAGTTTTTCGTAAATAACTCGTAAACGGTGGCCCGTTGCAAAACAATATTATACATAAACATTAAACATAAAATTGTCCACAAAAAAGGTTCTGTACACGTTTTCGCTACGATCAATATTTAAAGAGGTATTAAAGGGGGTAAGTTAATTGTAATCAATTACCAGGTCCCTATATATTTTTAGGTTTTCGTAAGGCTCGAGTCATTTACGAAAACATAAAAATAGGGACCTGGAAATTGATTACAATTAACTTACCCCCTTTAATACCTCTTTAAATATTGATCGTAGCGAAAAAGTGTACGGAACCTTTTTTGTGGACAATTTTATGTTTAATGTTTATGTATAATATTGTTTTGCAACGGGCCACCGTTCACGAGTTATTTAGGAAAAACTAAGAAAAAGTGACCTGTGAACTGATTGAAATTAACTTTCTTCCTTAATATCGCTTTAAATATTGATCCTAGAGAAAAGTGTTCGAGATATTTTTTGAAGGAAATTTTATGTAGATAATTTATTCTTAAAAACCTATTTTGCTATGGGACACCGTTTACGAGTTATTTACAAAAAACTAAAAAGGGACTTTAAAATTAATTATTTATAACTTACCCGCTGCTTTGTCTTTTTAAATATTGATCCTAGGGAAAAGTGTTCTACATGTTTCTTGTAGGAAATTTGATGTTTATTATTTATGTATACTATTTTTTTTTTGCTATAAGTCATACTTTTCAAATTATTAACGAATAAATAAAAACAAGGAAACTTAGAATTTATTATACTAGAACTTTCCCTCTTTATTATCATTTTAAATATTGATCCCTGCGAAAAGTGTACTGAATCGTTTTTGTTAAAAATTTTGTGTAGATTATTATCGTTTAACAACATTTTTTGATATTGGCCACCGTTTATGAGTTATTTACGAAAAACTAAAAAAAGGGACCTTAGAAGTGATTATAATTAAATTTCCCGCGTTAATATCTCTTATATATCTTGAATATTGATCCTAGCTAAAAATTGTACTGAATCTTTCTTGTAGGCAATTTTATGCAGATTATTTATGTAATAGAACATTTTTTGCTATGCGTCACTGTTTAAGAGTTATTTACGAAAAACTAAAAAAAGGGACCTTTATTGTCAAATATCTCACTTCCGGTCAAGATTTCGATCAAGCAACCGGCAAATTCGGATTCAGAGGGGTCTAATTAGGTTAAAAAACCCGGTTGCCAAAAAGTAATATGATTTGCCAGTCGAATCAAGAAGGAGAGCGATTTTGAATTTTTATGTCTAGTCTATAACTAGATCGATTGTGACATGTTCAATTTTTACGCCTAATCAAAGTTAATTTGAAATAGAGGAACATTGTCAAGGTAAATTATGTAGTCAGTACATTTACTGCCATCTTTCGACACAAATGATTAACACTTTTAGAACGCCATTTGACTTTGATCCTTATTTTTTCACTGATATGTGTTAAATTTGTTCAATGTCAAAAAGTATCGCCATCCACTCAAGAGTAGGCCAAAGGTATGGCGCCATCGCTCGAAAAGATGGCACCATGATGGCACCATACCTTTGGCCTATCGTCGAATAGATGGCGATACTTTTTGACATTTAACAAATTTAACACATATCAGTGGAAAAATAAGGATTAAAGTCAAATGGCGTTCTAAAAGTCAATCATTTGTGTCGAAAGATGGCAGTAAATGTACTGACTACTTACATAATTTACTTTGACAATATTCCTCTAGTCTAAATTCTCTTTGGCCTAATTATGAATTTATAAAAAGTGTAACTTACATTACTCAAATAAAGCTATTAATATACAGCAGCCGCTTGTTTTTTGATAATACTGGCAAGCTAGGCGACCTTGCAACTAAAGCCGTTGATAGGTATCGTATTTGTCAAAAACAATGTAGAAAGGCATTTTAACAAGTTACTGGTAAAGTAATAATATTTCATAGAGCGCTTAGAGGAGCTACTAGGACGGTGATGGCTGTGGTGGGCCTGGCGGGGCGCCAAACTATTCAGTTACAAACGAGTTTTGGCGGGAAACGATCGACTGAGCCGAAGACAATTCATATAACCAGTCTCATATTTCCCTTTCACGAGGGCTCCGAAGAAGAATAAGCGAGGCTCATATGTCAGGCATGTAAGTAGCAATATGCGTAAAATTGTGTCATAAGTAAGTATCTGATCTTGTACGCGTGTACGTGGTATTCTGGGGCATTATATAACTCTGCGCAAAATTCAATTTCATCACGAACCGACGGTTTTTTTTTTGATAAAACTCGGCGCTATCCCATATAATATGATAATATAAATGTTTGAAATTAACATTGCTTAAGTACAATGCATTTCCCTTAAGTAGGTATGTCTAAATTAATGAATTTCGAATAAGTACTAAAAAGTACATTACCTATACCTACCGCAGTTTTCACATAATGACTAAAATGAGTTGAATTAGCCTTATTTAACTTGCCAGACGAGATTTGTTATTATGGGTACTGTGGTAAGTAAGTCCCATTTGTATAACGTAAGCGTGTGCAGTAACTGACCTGTTCATCGTAATGCTGCGTGTGCAACGCGGTCGTGCTGCCTTCCCGAGAGTTGCACGGCGACGAGTGCCGCCGCGACCGCC
Organism: Cydia splendana; assembly: GCF_910591565.1. Lineage (NCBI taxonomy): Eukaryota > Metazoa > Arthropoda > Insecta > Lepidoptera > Tortricidae > Cydia > Cydia splendana. The sequence continues at coordinate 7,314,394 of NC_085964.1, forward strand.
GCCCCTCTTCTTCGTATTCCTGTTTAAAATATTACCAAATTAAACCACCATATTTGTTAAAAGCCTTGGGAACAGTGAGATGCAGCCTTACACGTTAGTGTGTAGCAAGCATGACGCAAACGGTAACTCGGCCTCCGGTGTTAAATTAGTCTGCGTCACGATACGTGTGCCAGGCTGTACCTCATGGAATGGGCCGGCATGCATGCCGAACCACGCAGAAAGGATTAAATGGTAGCTGATCTTGTTAAATAATGTTTTAAATTACAAAATCATTAATTTGACGAAATTATATTTGGTGCAAATATAGGTAAGTATGCACCAATTCTAATAGACAGCCGTCAGACGAATTACCTAACTTAGTGCAATATTTTGGATTTTTTTTTAACAAGAATGTAATTTGCTTTAGTCAACAAATCGAACTATAACAATTATTAAAGTCGATCCGTTATAAGTTATAAAAACACAACAATGAATATTTAACAGGTATCTACCGCACAAAATACACATGCACGAAACGTTATAGCACGCACAATTATAGCACGCGCGAAATTAACAAAATGCTCACACTATAAGTTTCACACAAACTACGCTAAATTCACCTTCTTCTTTAGATATTATGTGCTAGGTATGTTTACGGTAATCATGCGTAAAGTACACTTGGGAAACCGACAGGTTATCTAGTTGGATGTGTTTCGCTGGTGTGAAGTAGCGGGAGACCGCCGTGAGACTGGGGCGAGGGATGACCATCCCGACGATGCAATTGATTTTTGACGCTATTTTTGCATGTTGGCACAGTTTCCACCGCGCCAAGTCTGTCGGCTAAGTGATAAGTTACCGGTTTGTTGTCGTTAATGCCCTCTCTTTGGAAATTTACGGCGGGCCTGTTCAAGATTGGGCTTTAATATTTTCAAGGACGTCATTTCACACCAAAAGTTACTTGAGTGGTGTTTACAGTAGGTAATTTAATGTATAGGCATTTAGGTAAGTATTTGTAGGGCAGTTGGCTGTGAAAAAAAGCGCGCGTGCGGTAGCGGGCGCGTGCTGATATTGCAGAATTGCCGAGCCTATAGGTCTGGTACTTAAGGCGCCTAAGCGAAACAGACCCAGTGCTATTTGCGTGATAGAAATACCTACAAAAACGTGTTTTATTGCCTAATTTGCTAGTGAACACAGAATTTACTTAGCTTTTTACTTTAGGACTCAAGCAACGGTCACGCAAAGCATAAAAGTCCTCAAAATATACAATAGTTTTCGTTACCATTTTTTGGAGGGACCTAAATCTAATAGTAATTTAACCATAGCTTAATTAATCACTTTAATTATATATTTAGTAAAGTAAGTTTTAAACACCACGTCACGAACATAGAAAAGTTCAATAAAGCATTCCATGACATAAAAAGGTTAATGAACTAGCTCGATTTATAGGTACCTATTACTTACCTACTCTTTACTTGCCATTTATATAATACCCATTGCTAGATATCACATAAGGTCAATGCGGCCAAATCCGTCTGCTGAGAATATCGTACATGAGCGCTTTTTTTCATACAATAGTACCTACACGATTGTAAACTTCATCGACAAAGCAGCGATTGCTTTAAGTTTCAGCAGTCAAAAGCAGATGGAACCTATTTCCTACGTATGAAAAAAAAACCGCTCGTGTTTTCATGGAATTTCCCGCAGACGGATTTGGCCGCAATGACCTTACCTTACTTAACTGATTACACTGACTGTGAACCGACATTATACAGTCAGCAGATGAGATGTGCAGAGGACAAAACTTAGCTAATTTTTATCTTAAAAAAGTCACAACGCTTTACTTTTCTTGCCAGCCTTCATTCTCATTACGATCTCGTGGGCAGGGAATATGTAGCAACGAACGAATCATATAATATAATCAGGGACAGGAACCGGTTACCTTAACCGGGGTTTTTCATAGGGTTATTTTAGAGGTGTTTATAAAAACCCCTACCATAACGGTAACCGCTTAATAAGGTAACACTTTGATTCGGTAACCGTATCAGATCGAGTTAACCTCTGTTACCGGTAACCGAAATAAAAACCCAGTCTATTCAGTTACCTCATTATGAGGTTTTTGACCAGTTCAAACGATTGTAATCTTTACGCACACTTAAATTCAACTTATTATTGAATAACCGAGGTTGGCATGGGCGGTCTATGAAGCCTCCAGCACAAACAAGTTTTTTTGCCTTTCCTTTGTTTATCTTTATACCTACTTGTGTGGTGTGTTCTTATTATAAATATTATTATATTATAACTAAAATAATTAAAATAAATAAATAAAATAAATAAAATAAATAAAATAAATAAAATAAATAAAATAAATAAAATAAATAAAATAAATAAAATAAATAAAATAAATAAAATAAATAAAATAAATAAAATAAATAAAATAAATAAAATAAATAAAATAAATAAAATAAATAAAATAAATAAAATAAATAAAATAAATAAAATAAATAAAATAAATAAAATAAATAAAATAAATAAAATAAATAAAATAAATAAAATAAATAAAATAAATAAAATAAATAAAATAAATAAAATAAATAAAATAAATAAAATAAATAAAATAAATAAAATAAATAAAATAAATAAAATAAATAAAATAAATAAAATAAATAAAATAAATAAAATAAATAAAATAAATAAAATAAATAAAATAAATAAAATAAATAAAATAAATAAAATAAATAAAATAAATAAAATAAATAAAATAAATAAAATAAATAAAATAAATAAAATAAATAAAATAAATAAAATAAATAAAATAAATAAAATAAATAAAATAAATAAAATAAATAAAATAAATAAAATAAATAAAATAAATAAAATAAATAAAATAAATAAAATAAATAAAATAAATAAAATAAATAAAATAAATAAAATAAATAAAATAAATAAAATAAATAAAATAAATAAAATAAATAAAATAAATAAAATAAATAAAATAAATAAAATAAATAAAATAAATAAAATAAATAAAATAAATAAAATAAATAAAATAAATAAAATAAATAAAATAAATAAAATAAATAAAATAAATAAAATAAATAAAATAAATAAAATAAATAAAATAAATAAAATAAATAAAATAAATAAAATAAATAAAATAAATAAAATAAATAAAATAAATAAAATAAATAAAATAAATAAAATAAATAAAATAAATAAAATAAATAAAATAAATAAAATAAATAAAATAAATAAAATAAATAAAATAAATAAAATAAATAAAATAAATAAAATAAATAAAATAAATAAAATAAATAAAATAAATAAAATAAATAAAATAAATAAAATAAATAAAATAAATAAAATAAATAAAATAAATAAAATAAATAAAATAAATAAAATAAATAAAATAAATAAAATAAATAAAATAAATTAAATAAATTAATTAGATTAAATAAATTAAATAAATTCAAAAAAATAAATAAATTCAACAAATTCAATAAATTAAATCAATTAAAGCAATTAAATAAAGAAATTAAATTAAATAAATTTAATAAGTAAAATCAATAAAATCAACAAAATATAAATAAAGTAAATAAAATAAACAAATTTTTTAGTATTTTTTTTAGTTCTGACGGCACATCACTAAAACTACTTATTGTAGCAAACCAGTAAGCAACCGATAATAAAGGTTACCATAACTGAATGAAAACCTGTTAAAAACCCTTAACAAAAACCCTATCGCGATGGGGTTTTGAGATTAACTCGGTTAAAGGTTAGGGTTACCGTTTCAATAAGGTTACCATTACAATCAGGTAACAGTATGATAGGGTTACCGAATGATACGGTAACCGAATCGATTGGGTTACCGAATTGATAGGATTAACCGTAAAGAGGGGTTTTCCGGTCCTTGAATATAATATGTATGTACCTATGTATTCATTATGCCAGTAATTAAATCAAGTTTGATTCAGATAATTGAAACATTACTATGAATGACAGCCCTTAAATGATTTAACTTCGAAACATTAACGTTGTGGAACAGTTAATCTGCAGCGAAATTACACTTCAACGTGCCTCGGTGCAGCTCTGATATTGGCAGGCGCTGTGACTCAAATCTGACGGCACAATTAAGTTTTACAAGTTATTCTGCTAATAGACCGCGAGCCACGAACAGATTTCCATGACGAATCGCCTCCCGGGCGATAACTCGTATATTGGTTAACGGCTATGTATGATGATCTCTCATGGACGTTAGGTGCCGCTCCGTTGGTGGGTTGAGGTATGGCAGCCACCGAAACATGTAAAAATATAAAATAAATGTTGTCATCGCCTCCTGTTTGATACTTTGTCAGAAGATAGTTTAGATGTTATTATAAAAAAAAAAAAACCGTCAGCCGGTTTTATAGCGGTGGAAAGACCGTTAGCTACTTGCATAAACATGTAAAAAATAAGCGCTGTACCTTTTTATTATAGTAATCACTAAATCATGAAACTTTGCATGTAGGATTTCATCAGGCGTTTCAATAAACGCCTTACGGATTTGCGGACATAAATGGTAGGTGCGTATTTTTTACATGTTTATGCAAGTAACTGACGGTCTTTCCACCGCTATACAACCGGCTGACGTTTTTTTTATTTATAATAGCATCTAAACTAACATTCGGCAAAGTATCAATCGGGAGGCGATGACTGTAATAAAAAAATTTTTTACATATTCATATGATCAACTGACGGTCTTTTCACCGCGATACAACCGGCTGACTATTTTTTTAATTCATGATAGCATCTAAACTATCATCAGACAAAGTATCAAGCGGGAGACGAAGACTGACGATATTTGCTCCTGGCCCGCGGTCTACATATAAGTGATTGATTACACAGATTGTAATTTGTCATTCGTGTCAGCACTAGTTTTCATAAATACAATACATAAGTATACATGCATACGACGTATAAATCTAGTGTTTTCCCAGAGCGTAGGTACCGTACGTAGATTTAGTTACCAGTGAACAGTAGTTCATATTTTTTCCTCAGCGATCAGGGAACGAGTTGTGAATATTTTAGGAATAGAATCTCAAATAATTAAATAACCTGGCAAATTAATCTACGTATTAAGTTAATTAGTAAGGCGAGGCGGAGCTATGACGGACGTAGGTATGGCTACGTGCAACACGGCGTATGTATATAAATGTATGTGGGTATTGCGACCACATTTTATCGCTAATTACTGACGTCAGACATGGGAGTGCGGTCGCAGCCACCAAACGGGAATTAATTAAAAGCATTTAAAAGAGTAAAATAAAATAAAATTCGTGTTTTCAAACCCGACGCAAACTGAACAGCGTGCAAGAGGGTAGGTCTGATTATTAAATCTGTAGCTAAACGACTGAAAATAACCGAATCATATTAAATTCGATTTTTATTTTATTTTCATTAGAATCTTAAAAACAGTAAACTATTCAAGCAAACTTGTTTTCATTAGGTACCTATTAAATTAATAGGTCAGGTGTAGGTATAATATTGTGAGTAAAAACAGTAGGTTTAATATGTATGTAGTTGACTTACTGTAACTTAAATTAAATCAAGAGCAAATTTGTATCGTTTGTTATCATTGTTAGCTGCAAATACGTAGGTACATTTTGCCGTTACATAAAACAAACACAAATACACACAACTAGGTACATAACACAAATTACAATCAAAATCACACGGTTGTGTTTTAGAATAAAGATATTCACGTACAAATAACAAAACAAAGTGTAAGTTCACACCGGAAAACATTTAGTGAAATATTTTTACAGTGTTTAGTATAAAAATGCCTGAAATAACCTAAAAAATTGTATGAATTAAATTAATTTACACCTTGCTTTAACTAATGTACCCACTCATCCCTGAAAATTTCCCGGGATTGTTGAAAATGGCGCGAACTGCGCGAAGCACGAGTTTGTATACAAACACCGATTGCTAATGTTTTAAAGAAGTTTTGTCAACATTTAGTATTAAAATAGAAGTATTTATGTGATTATTAGGTATACCTTGGCCATGGCGCGAACATCCATGGGCACATAGTCGCGGAAGGCGACGCGGCGCCGGGCGCGCCGGCGTGACGACATGCCGCCCGAGCCTCGCGTCGACCACTGACTGCTGACTGTGACTACACTACATTGGGGTGCCTCGTCGGCTCGAGCTTACCCCGCCCTGTCTAACCGCGACAACCCCTACGGCTTGGGGCAACAATGCCTGGGCCGTGCTCAGACTGGGCGGAAACTGCCCAAAACAGGACCAAACGTCACGTAGTAGAGAAGAGGTACAATATATCGCTGTCAGTGACATTCGTATCAAAGCATACTAAGCACGTACTAGACGGTAGGTATTCTGTACGGATTGTTTAGTAAGTTTAGAAATTTATACAAGTACTTATTGATATACCTTTTAGTAGAGAATTTACTGTTTTCCAATTTGCAAGAACTAATTTCACAAATTAAAAAAAATACAAAATACCCAAATTGTGTTGAAAGATCATATAACCGTTTATGTAACTAGGTATATAATATATTATTTAGTTACCGAGCGGAGCGAAGGTCTCCGTTTCAGCACGGGCAAAAAATCTTTCGGTATGTCCGGATGTTCTCCTTTACACTCTCTACAGGTCGCATTTCTCAATCGTTTCTCGTGAAATTTTATAAAATGGCGTAACCATGGGCGTTCGCGAGGTCTACAGCTCTCAGAGCAACTTTTCACTTTATCTTAACGAATCCACTAAACATTCATAATTTAGATACCTACTTATTTTGATTAAATATTGTAGGTATTTTGAAATTCTAAGTTTTTGCAGTGTGGACGTATCTTTAGGCTATTGAGGAAGAACACCTCGTGTTTGACTTCTGGATTTGAATAAGAAAGTAAGCCTGCTTTAGCCTACATTTAGGTGAGCCACAAAGAAACGGTTTTGTAGTTGTGTGTGTAGGGAACTGTCAAGAAATAAGATATTGATATAGGCTTATGGCATTATATATGTGAACACATATGTATGCCTAAGTTAGTTGATATGTAGACCTTTACTGTAGACTTATAAAAGGTTATTAAATCTACGTAGTTGTATCTGCTTCCTTACATAGACAGGTCAGTTTTTAATTTTATAAAATTATACTAACCGAAGCAAGCGCAAGAGAAAATGAATTCTCATTCCCATCCCCTTGAAGTCCACGCTTAACAAAGTTTTAAAATACGGCGAAGAAGAGTTTTGCTTACTTATGCGCTTAACTTATGTTACCGAGAACCTATTTAATTTACCGAAACTTTTGTACAATTACGAAGAAAATATTACAGAAGTAAGATTAGTAAGAAATGAGTCGTGGAATGAAACGAAAAGTTGTCGCTTGAGAGTCAAAACTGCGTGCGGGTTTAGGTGGAGCGAGGAGCGAGCCGCTGCCGCCCGGGGTATGAAAAGAGCCTAATTGTGAAGAGATTTCTGCAAAAGTTACGCCACCATTGGGACTAAACCTGTAGGTCCTCTGCAAAGAGTACCTATATTTATACGAATTTAAGTGTAAAATGATAAATTACTCTCCTTTTTAACTGGTCTTTTGGTTTCACTTCTCGCCAGGGCTTGATTATTTTTTTGTTGCTTGTGTTTTTGACCAAAGTTTTTGACCTAGTTCGGCTTTCATAGAATGTGATGCTACATTTGTTTGTGTGCTTTGTTTTGGTGGAGTCGCGGCGTAGGCGTAGCCGTAACGAGCTCCCTGGGGGGATGCTTCTGTGTGCCCTCGTAATTATGGCTATTACTATCAACTAACGTATGGATGTGGTGTACACATCATTCTAATCTTGGATATTACTATGATTAATAGTAAAGTATTTTGTATATTCCCCCTGCACACCTGCTTTGTGCCAAAATTTAGAGGCATAGATATGTAGATATTTCACGAACCGCCAACCCCTTACGAACACTCAATATATTTACCTGCTTATATTTTACTAAAAGCATTTATTTTATTGAATATATGATCAAAAAGTACCTAATAAAATGTTGAACAAAATAACCTCTTCACCGCTAATCAAGACACTTTGTAGTTTTGCCTCTACGAAGAATTTTCACTACGTAGCTTCGCGATGAATGAGTTAATAGCAGAATCTTATTTTCTTACGGCGTCCAAAAATTATCAAACTTACGCAATGTACATATAGCCGGAGAGCTGTGAGAGTGTGAGTGATGTTCCTGCAGGCGCACAAGTGATTGTGTATTTTCATCACCTGGCACTACTTTCCCCCCAAATAAAACGCCTGGCATTGTTATATTTGAATTAAATACATAATTAGCTATTATATCACACCAAACACAGAGCTCTATAAATTGCACACCTTCAATTGATTTTACAACCACTTTGTTGCTCATCCACTCCCACACCCACCGCTAAACAGCTGCCAGGCGCCCGGATTAATTAATAATGATAGTATGGCATACTAACTAGAGGGATTTCGTTGCTCTATAAATTCCATACCTGTTGCCGTGGCTAGCTCTTAGACCAATATGACACAGATAGAGGTTTCATATATTCATGCGTCATTGTCATGTTGCCATCCGATATACAATATCGGAGTTGGTAGCAATATATCGGCTGCCATTATGTATGCATGTATGAAACCCGAAAGTATTTTTTTTTATTTCATAATTTTAGGAACTTAACTTTGTGAAAAAGAGTACCTAATGATTATTTGTAGAGTATCAATACCTACCGGTATATTACTTGGAATCAATGCTATCGGGTATGGACGAAAAAAATTGCCAACTTCGTGAAAGAAGCCCTGAAAGGATTCCATTGCTCACTCCAAAATAAATAATTACCTGCCCGATAGCAAGGGCGGCGTCGTAAACTCAGTAAATCGCGACAAGATAGCAATTACAGCTCCCATTTAAACCGAGAACCCATTCTTGCCGCAACAAGGGACCCAAAACCCAAGTAGAGTTCATTAACCTCCCCGAAAGGCTAAAGGGCAGTGTTATCTTTATGACGTCACGAAACGGCTCTGCCTGTGCACTACAACTGACGTCATTAGGATTAACCCACACATTAGGGTGGTTCAAAAAACATTTTTTTTTTCCTACGGGGCACCCCCTTATTTTGTTACACTTATTATGCTGATAAAATACACCAAGGTTCGTAATTTTATCTCAACTACAAGGGGGTGCTACAACACTTTGAAATTTTTCAAAGTTGAATGAAATCCAAAAAAAAAAAGTTTTTATTATTTATAAGTTATTAAGTAGAAAAACATTTTTATTTCTATTTTTTATAATTTTTCAAAAGTAAGATTTTTTGAATTTCACCTAAAAAAATCATAAAAACTAGAAATAAAAATATTTTTTACTTAATAACTTTTAAATCACACTTTCAAATAATGTGAAAACCACTACTTACATAAAAATCTAAAAAAAATTAAAATCTTACTTTTGAAAAATTATAAAAAATAGAAATAAAAATTTTTAGGTTATCTTTTATTGTAATAAGTTTGATATTAATTATGTTTATGGTTTTAAATAAAATATTATCGACAAAATGTCCAAAAAAAAAAAAAAAAAATGTTTTTCTACTTAAAAACTTATAAATCACATGTGCAAATAGTGTGAAACCAGATACTTAAATAAAACTCTGAATAATAAATACTTTTTTTTTTGGATTTCATACAACTTTGAAAAATTTCAAAGTGTTGTAGCACCCCCTTGTAGTTGAGATAAGATTACAAAACTTGGCGTATTTTGTCAACATAACAAGTGTAACAAAATGAGGGGGTGCCGCTTCTTCTAACTAGAGTTTGAATTTTTCCCATACAAACGTGAACCACCCTACCACACATTTACAGTAATGTAATGAGTACGATTACGTCTGTCTATTTGTTACACTAACGTTTCAAACTTAAACCATGGAAAATTATTTAGGGAGATGAAAATTGGTAGTTTAAGTATAAGTAAATCATTGGAATTCCCATGAAGGACATTAGATGCTTTATAAACTGAAAATTACTACCGAAAATGAGAATTTTAGAAATGAAATGGGCAAAAAGCCAGTAGCAAAATAAAGATAAAATAGGTAACCTGTAATTGATAAAGTTTAAATGGAAATTGAAACCTGTATCTTGTAATTTGCACCATTTATCTGCATTTTCCTGGCTTGAAGACGTCGTTTATTTGATTAATAGCGGTCGGCGAACAAAGAAGTACAGTGAACCTGAACCTGGGAGAGTTATAAATGTTATACATACTTAATATCAGTGCCGAGGTACGGGTCATGCGATCTAACAGGAAAAATAATTAAAAAAAAGAAAACGTTTCGCAGTAACTTCTTAATGCGCCCGAAAAATTGTTTTTAATGTTCTAAATTAAATTGAAGTTTAAAAGCCCTGATTCATGATCACTGGTTTTTGACATCTAGACATTGCGGCGTCTACCTACATAAATCATACAATTAATTGGTACAAACAAGGCATCTTTGAAATAAGCCTGAAAGTCTTCGTAGTCATCATTGAATAACATTGTTGGTATAATTATGCGTAGAGACCTCAGTCGGGGTTCTCTCCCGGGAATAAACTCGGCAATAGTTGCGGCGGGAGCAGGGTTGCGCAAATAGTTAGCTATTAGATCGAACCTCTACCTAACACAATTTCTTAAATTATTGTCCTGGAGTTCTAAACGTACCGTACGTAAAACCAATACGTATAAGTACATACCAATATTCCATAGTTATTATGTGCATCCGCCAATAATCGGAATAGTTTAAGGCACCGTGAGTTTAGGTTCTTTATTACTCTCACTGAGCAGCGTGAGGGAGAGCGAGACGGCTGTGCGTGCCCGGGTTCACGAATATAATTGTTTGAATTGTTATTTTTAGTTAGTTTAACAAAAAAAAGTAATCGAAGAGTTCGATCAAAAATAAAATTGTGCATTTGTAGAAGCAATTTTTATATTTTTAGCTTTTGTCCAAAATTGTTATATTTTTTTTATTGTGCGTTTTAGGTCTACGTTCGTGATTTTATTCTATCAAGCGAAAGTTGTTTAATCAGATTTCGAATCGATGAAGTTACTAGATCAGGGTGCCTAGCCAACGTGGAAATCGTTTACGCTCCGTAGCGTAGCGTAGTCGTCTCTCTAGTGATTGTGTACTTTCATCACCTGGCACTACTTTTCCCCCAAATAAAACGCCTGGCATTGTTATATTTGAATTAAATACATAATTAGCTATTATATCACACCAAACTCAGAGCTCTATAAATTGCACACCTTCGATTGATTTTACAACCCCTTTGTTGCCCATCCACTCCCGCACCCACCGCTGTACAGCTGCCAGGCGCCCGGATTAATTAATAATGATAGTATGGCACACTAACTAGAGGGATTTCGTTGCTCTATAGATTGCATACCTATTGCCGTGGCTAGCTCTCCGGCTAACATATACATTAGAAATTCTCAAAGCAAACACAAAACAGAATTTACACCTAGATGTTTCTTAAAAATAGTAAATATACGAAATTATATTAAACGCATGTTTTCATTAATTGCATGGTATTTGTGCCTTTGTGCCTAACTAATTCATATCATAATGTAACACAAATGACCTCAATGATAATTACATTAGCACGTTATTGTCAGTATCATAACAATGTCTTTAAAAGCAAAGTTAGCATCAATGCACCAAGGGGCGCGGGTGCTAAGCAATTCAGTAAACATGTGAATTTGTGAATCTTCGCTGCGGCGGTGGCTGTGGTATAACCTGTACTAAAACTAGGCGTAACCAGATCATACCTATACTGGTTACGCTCAAGCTATAGGTACGCTAGTGGTGTACAATCTGCAAATGGCCGGGGTGAATGTTAATAGCTAAAACGTATCCAACGCGCCGCGTCCGCACGCAACTTCCACTACTTGGTAAATAACCGCGCCCATTACCGCAGATTAAATGATTTCATTGAAGATACCATACTGGAAAAGGAAAAAAAACACTCTACAGATTTTCATCGTTACCTAACACATTTTCTCCCCGTTATCCGCGTAAATAACCGTGATGTATGAAGTTTTTTATTTTCTCATTTTCAGACTTAAGTATATGTATTTAGTATGTGAAAAGAAATTATTTTCTAAATCATTTATTTTCCCTTTATTAATGACATTTCTTTCAGTTTTTTTTGTCATAATTTTGAAAATGTATTTTTTTAGAGTAGCATATCGATGAAAGTATTATGTAATCTCGCCATTACTTTATTGTTTGTCAGCTGCGCTGATTTAATTATGTACCTTCCCTTTAACAAATTGCCTTTTAGAAAAATATTTTGAACTAAGTACCTACCTATATAAAAACATCGTAATTTTTATTAATTTTTAAGTATCATTGAATGTAGGGTACTTAATAAAAAAGTATTACAACGGGCTCGTCCGGGATTTGAACCCGGGACCTCTCGCACCCGAAGCGAGAATCATACCCCTAGACCAACGAGCCGATGACTCAATTTGCTAAAACAGCAGTCTGGTCGCTCGCCCCTCTCGCAGCTGAACTAATATGTCATAATTTGATTAATCTGCGTTTTATACGCATTCCTTTCGCAATGTTTATATAGCAAAATGCTACTATTATTGCGTCGATACACTATTATTACCATTCTAAACCCCCAATAACTAGTACGATTTTTTTAGCGTGAATCATGGTATAATAATATACTCCGCCTGGTACTAGACGTGTGCGCCGCGCCGGCGCGCCGCCGCCGCCGGGCTTTTTGACCACGCCGCCGCCGCCGATAAATGATCGGCGTGAAATCGGCGTGACCTTGAGTGTTGTTAATTACCTATTCCAAGTTGGTTTTTGGATTACAATATGTTTTTTTTTGTAATATTTATGGTACAGTTGTCAAATATACATTAATTATTAATTAAATGAAACTGAATAGCCAGTTGCAGAAACTATTTGACACACCAATTAAAGTAACAGAGTAATCCTAAGTATTCACCGTTAACTGTTAACGAACGAACGAAGACTGCTGCCTTGGACAGCTAGAAGAACAAACCCCTCCAATTCTCAGAGAGCTTTACATCGCCACTCAGCTCTTCCCGGTATGCCATGGGTGAACTTTTAGATTCTTCGGACATATTATCCATCGCATGATGTGGAGGAACACATGAAAATAAGCCGAATGACTGGCAAACGGGCTTGAGTTGGAGCATGTGTTAGATGGTCGAACGCTATGAAGAGGTCGCTTGCGGCAGTTTGCACCGTGCAGTCCATACGGCTTATGACCGCACGAAATGGAGACAAATTACATGTGGTCGCGATCCTCAGCAATGGGAAAATGAGAAAGAACAGTAGCGTGCCTAGGTTTCGGAGTAAGGCAAGCCGAAAGATATATTTTCAGAAATCAGAAATTAATTATTTGCATTGATACAGTATGGGGATGTTACAATATATGGTGTTACAGATCTTGTACCTAGCTTGCATGCAAGCGTGCAAATTCATCATTATAATCATAAATTTAAATAAATATAAAATGTAAAATTTTTCGTTATAAATGTCCAAGCTCACTCTTTGGACTCAAATGAATTTGCTAGCGTACCGCGGCGAGTTATCATAGTGCACAGGGCATACTAGGTACTACTATAACTACTAGATAGAATCTTACAAACATATCAGAGGGCCTACCGCGAACACTGAAGTTTGCAAATTGCATGCTTCATTCTCTGTCACTCTAATTACACCTTAATTGGAGTAAACCAACAATCCTTGTGTTTTGTAAACGGCCGTACAAAATTTTCTCTTAATGCGACTGACTTATCTGAGAATACACAAGTCTGGTATTGGAAATGATATCCCGTTTTTCTACAAAGCTTAACGATTTTACCTTGTCTTCGTTGAGTAATACGTGGACGCATCTCATACCGTCACAAGGAACAACTTCATCCATTGTTAACACTTATAAACGTCACAACAAACAAACAAATCCACAATCACTACTTACCTAATTCAAATTCACTTAAATAAATTGAGCTTTCGTTACTTTCGACTCGACTAAATAATAATACACTTGAAGTAAACGCGTGCCCGTGCGAACTTATGCAGCTAACTTCACACCAAAAGCCAGGCTTACATCGCCTTATAAAATTACTATCGTTCGTTCGTTTTGTAGGGTTAGAGGGCCAAGAGCGGGAGGAAAAAGCAAGCCCGGTTGCAAGCCGACGAGTGCGAGAAGGATAGCTAGAACATCCTACGCCTGATTTCTTTCGCGCGGATGGAGCGCCACCACGGCAAAAATTTGTAACAAGCTGGCGCCGCGGTCCGCGCGCTGTGGCTTGAATTTAATAATACGGGTTCATTTGGCACGCGGTTTAAAAATAATCTATATTGATTATTGATCTTATCACTACGTAATTTCGGTAAAGCAACCAAGGCAAGCCCGGCTTTTGTGTTTGTATGGAAGTACCGCCACTGAGAAAGAAGATACGTCTCAGTGAGCTTTGTGCTTGTACGACAAGAAAACCATTTAAAAATAAACTATTGCAGTCCACTATGTCTAGCAAATTTCAAGGTTATGTGAAGTTCTGTTTTGATAAAGTACGTCATTTTTAATAGTAAAAGCCATGGAAATCATGGAAAACGGAGACTTACGGATCGGATCGAAGGTCATTGGGACGAGGTAACCTACCTCTTAATGCAAGCCAGTCACTAGGGAAATCAAGTTATTATACCTATCCTATATTATTTTTCAAACCCTATTTTACTCACAGCATATTCAAATTATACGTAGGTCACTGACCAGCAACCTGCATAGATCAATTTTTCAAGAAAACAACAAATTAATGATTTTTCTTAAGAAACCTAAAAGTCAAGGTCACGCCGATTTCACGCCGAAAACACGCCGCCGCCGCCAATTTTTTGGCAAACGCCGCCGCCGATCATTTTTTAATCGGCGCACACGTCTACCTGGTACTCCATTCCCGTCTTTTCTAGGTCACCTAACTGACACGGGCCTACGTCATCATGCGACAGCGCTATATGATAATATGCGATAGCGCTATATATAGCGGCCATGTTGTTGTGACGTAGGCCCGTGTCACTCTGGGAATGGAAGACCATGTTTTATTAGACTATGGCGTGAATGAGGCACACACATCTCAACTAGGTATTAGTGGTATGAACATTTGGGCTCATTATAAAAGTTAAATTTGTTTATTAGGGGTCATCCATTAATTACGTCACACGAATTTCTAGGTTTTTTGACCCCTCCCCCTTGTCACATTTGGTCACATTTGGCAAACCCCTCCCCCCTAGTGTGACGTCACATTTTTTCTACGAAATCGCCAAATCGAATTAAGTAAGTACCTAAGTATTATTAATATTTTATCAAAATATTTTTGACGATATAAATATTAGTAATTTTATAACCCAAAACTGCTTAGGAAAGAAAATTAAAAGAATAAAAACGATTATCGTTTTAAAAACTTGTTATTTAAATGTACAGCGAATAAAATAATTAAAAAAAAATTCGGTTACTGATGAAGTTAAAGTGACGTCACAAAGTTTGTGTCTCCCCCCTCCCCCATGTCACAATATGTCACATTTTCTTGACCCCCTCCCTCCCCCTAAACGTGTGACGTAATTAATGGATGGCCCCTTACTCCAACGCATCTGAAGGATTCAACACACAGTCAATAAAAAGATAATTTTCGTATAGACTACAAATTCTAAGTAAGATTTTAACGAAATTGCTGTAATAATAAAAAACCGGGCAAGTGCGAGTCGGACTCGCGCACGAAGGGTTCCGTACCATAATGCAAAAAAAAAACGAAAAAAAAGCAAAAAAAAAACGGTCACCCATCCAAGTACTGACCACTCCCGACGTTGCTTAACTTTGGTGAAAAATCACGTTTGTTGTATGGGAGCCCCATTTAAATCTTTATTTTATTCTGTTTTTAGTATTTGTTGTTATAGCGGCAACAGAAATACATCATCTGTGAAAATTTCAACTGTCTAGCTATCACGGTTCGTGAGATACAGCCTGGTGACAGACGGACGGACGGACGGACGGACGGACGGACGGACGGACAGCGAAGTCTTAGTAATAGGGTCCCGTTTTACCCTTTGGGTACGGAACCCTAAAAATAATAAACGTTCCCCTTTATGCCTACCCACTTCACGGACAAATGTCTCGCTCAATGTGTCAAAGTCAAAGGTGTCACGGATGATACTTATCTAAAGGGGCCCACTGATTAACAGTCCGCCGGACGGTATCGGCCTGTCAGTTAGAACAAAATTTTGACAGTTCCGAACAACTGACCGGCCGATACCGTCCGGCGGACTGTTAATCAGTGGGCCCACCTAGATTTTCTTCTTTTCATAAAATCTTATCGCTACAGAGCGAACTTTTCGCTGACAAGAGTTATTATTATTACTACTTATTAGTTATCATAATAATTATAATATATTATGCTACGAACCACATCACACTAGCACACAATTTGAAAAAAAAAGTACTAAGGTAAGTATGTAGGCTAAAACAAGCATTGTTAAAGCAGCAGAAATAAGGACACATAATACGAAAACATCTACAATTAGAAAGAGAGGAAATTTAAAAGTACTTACAACATAACATGTCCAAAAAAAATATCGAATTGTAAGATTCAGAAGGTAGGTATTTAAATTTGCCCAAGAAGGACACTGGCCGCTATTGCCGGGTAATATTTTAATAATATATTTTAAAACCAATTACCCCAGACCACTAATAGTTTGAATAATTTTGCCAGATTTACCGTTTAATTCAGGAAATAACGGCCACAGGTGGAGAAAGACATTCTACTCGCTAGCCGTCGTCGAACGTGCAAGAAGTGAGTGTACGTTACTTGGTGGTGGTGCTCGGGTGCCACTCCAGCCACAGCTAATTACAGCTACGCTATCAAAACTTTGAGTCGAACGATATTATGCAGAGACGCACTGCGCGGCCAGAGGTAAAATGGCTATCGATCCAAATCACCATATGAGTCTATAAAAACTCTTTGAGTGCGCCTTTGCAAAGCGAATTACCAAGAAACGTAAGACTACTAATGGGTACTAAGTAGTACTAAAAAGTATTTGATAAGTAGTAAAGCTTCACTAAGTATTTAGAGCTACAAGTTTTTATCTTATCGCAATAAGATAACGCTATGAAGAGTGTGAATGGTTTGAGATGAGTTCAGTGAGTGACACCTAGGACGGCATTAGGCTAGGCGTAGAAAAGTGAATGTGGTCGATAGAACATTGATTAGAAGTGTGTTAAGTAGGTAATTCTGGCAAAATCACCTCATGCGGTGGTTCCAGGTCGTCGTCAGCCGGCGGCGCGTCGGCCGGCCGCCACGGGCGCCCGCTCCTGATCCACACAACAACACTGTCACTGTCTATATGGCTACACATTCAATAAATCTATAAGGACAAACACATGTCAACACACATTTATATGCTAACTACAATAAGTCTAAACTAGATGCTATAAAAGTTTCGGGTCTCATTTTATACGAGTAACTTCGCTACAAAGGATAAAGTACCAACGGTCGGAGCTATTGTATCGTCGATCGCGCCATACATGGCCAGACCAAGGAATGTCGTTTTAGTGTAGGTAAAGTGCTTTTGTAACATGTATCTTTTATTGTTTAGTATCTTACCAAAAATATTGGTTATCATAAATCTAACCTTGTTTGGTTTTAGGTAACATATATACCTATTAGGTAGGCATGGTACATACCTACCTAATATAAATAAAAAATACTTTGATACCTACATAGGTTAACGTAATGAATAAAAAAATTCGATCATTTAGTTAAAGTAAGTATATTCTATCAATTTAAATGGCAAACTCGTTAAAATAACAACGCTATTCTTATTGATACTGAAGGTTGAACGATGCTTTAGAAGGGATTAAAAGTCGATCGCGGAGCGCTTTTACGGGCAATAAATTTAAAACAATCCCTCTCGGATGCAGGACAGCGGTATAAAACCGCCGGTGACAGTAAATACGAACGTTCATGCCACCATAAAGTAATCGATTTCGATAGCAAATAAAAGTGGAAGTGTTGGCGCCTCGCCAATGAGATGCTCGGTTCGCCGGGCGAGGCACAAGAGCCTGTGAAAAACGGCAGGTTATTTTCGCTCTATGATGTAAAAGAGCGGACGAAAGCGAACGCTTAAAGAGGACTCAACCTTTGCTTGCGCACCTAAAGAGTACTTTCAGGTTTAAGCTTCTATAGGAGAGGCGGCTACGAGGGATTAGCGCCTCGCTCATTAGAGTGCGCGGGTGGGCGCTCCGATGACGCACAACTTCCTGCTCTGTCCTACCACGAATAACAATTCTAGGTTACATTGCTATACTCATTGAATTGCATACCAAATATTCGCGCAGTAAAGTACACATTCGAACAAGTTTTTCAATGTAACACAAGGTTGTTATGCGTAGTAGAGCAATGCAGCCGCCCATTAATCTGGTATCCATATATCATTATGGCCATTACGGGTGCCAAGGTAACGGTGAAATATAACTCTGTTTTTCACGGTTAACATTATATCTACGTACATTTGTAAAGGTTTCGTCAATATGTAGAACGGTGTCGGTGTCGGTACCTGTAGGCGTGGTCGTGCGGCGGCAGGCCCAAGCCAGAGTCCTCGGAGGGCGAGCGGTGGTCGGCCACGAGCGGCGCCTCCGGCGGCCCCTCCTAGAACAAACCCTCACTACACCCGGCCGCCCCGACCTTACCAAGTAATGCTTACTCAAAAGTACGCCTCAAACATTTCTGGTGCAATCAAAACCAAACAGACGTGCTACATCAATCAGTTTTTTTTATATCCACTTACAGCAGACGTACATGTTACATGAGGTTATAAGTACATACATATGTATAAAGGAACGATAGGTAATTTTTTGTCATACAATGTTGTTATAGCTACAAACAATATACCTATTATATTTTATTCTATGGGAATAAATGCAAAATTTTAACATTACGCTAAAGTTATTGTTATTTGACATTGATCTCTAATATAGGACACAGCGAAAGTTGAGATTAATTTGCTGGCGATTCGCGTCTACCGTGTCCTAATAAAACAAAAAAAAATGATTTCGCAAAATTAATATCAACATTCGCTGTATGTCTAAAACCACCTAACAACAATAAGGCAAAGAATTACATCGAAACATCGAATCAGACATGTTAAATAATGAAAGCACTAACTACTAGTGAGCAGAAGCATGCGGGCGATGTGCACGTGCACTTACCGCGTCGTGCAAATCGTGCATCGTCGAGGAGGGCAGCATGTGTCTTTCAGCCCCGCGCTACGGACAAATGGGAACCTTCAGCAATCTCACAACTTCCCCTCATGCATTATTAACACGTCTCGCATCTTCCCTAACCGAAAACCTTAATATGCAAAACGTGCCTCTATAAATAAGCTATGAAATGGCCTGCGTTACATAGCACATAGCACCATTCGTAGATATATCCTACATTATATCGCTAAATCCAGCTATTTGTTTCTTATTACAGATGTTCTCTACCCACAAACCACAATTCCTTTTATATTTTCTCTAATCATCATCGAGAAAAAACCTCAACTAAATTTAAATGAGCTTGCAGCTGCCTCCTCTTCTTAACGAAGCGCACAATTGTAATAATTAGTGAGTCCAGGTGGAGGTGGAGCGTAGATTACGAGATTATTCAGAGCAGCCAACCTAATGAACGCAGCTATACTATGCTGTAACTACAATTTTTTGCTAAGAAACCTTTGTAAGGAACCCCTGTCTTGCTGTCTTAAGATAAATTAAGGTTTCTCTATAAACGTTCCACCTAAAAACTAAAAACCTGCTACCGTATCTACGCAGGTCACAGATATTGACTATTTGAGTAAATATAACACTTTAAACTCTCGCGTTTTGTACACATATTTAATTGCACAAACGGGTCTACCGCGATATAATTTCATTGTTTTTACCTTTAATTCCGACGTTTCAGCTGACCCGAGCTGAGTTTATATCGCGGTAGACCCGTTTGTGCAATTAAATATATTTGAGTAAATGTCTAGGCATTACCTTTAAATGGTGATCGGGAGGTTCGTCGCCACGCCTGTAGACTAGTTCATCGAATCTCGGCCGATCTTCAGGTAGCATGAATTCTCGAATTTCCGTTAGGAGAGTATACTAAAACAGAAAGATAAATATGGGTCATTATTTTTAATCAATTTTTCAGTTAAATGCCTGCTATTTATTATATTGCAATTAATATTAGGTATGTACCTTGATAACAAATTATTTTCCTTAAATTTATTTACAGCATACATGCATATTTATTATGATCCCGTTTCAATTCGAAATACGTGGAATGCAGAATTAATCTAAGATCAGCCATTACGCTGTCCAAGTCAGTTGATAAATTGCCGCTGATTTGCATAATTCCCATGGGTATTGAGCGCGGGAGTTAGAAATGCAGAGTTAACTTCCTATATTGGCGCAGTGGGAGCGTGACGTCGAGGTTCCATCTATGAATAATGACTGACCCAAACAGAACCAATTAACGCGTGCCATTAAACATAATCCGCTAACAGAGGACTCGGCTTAAGATAAATCGATTTTGGATACAATACCTGACCCGACATCGAAAGCGGTTAGTGTCTCAGTATGAAAAATTACCTCGTTTTCAATTAATCATTGTACCTAGCAGGTCAGTTTCCTATTAAAGGCCGTAATTTGTTACATGTATCACAATAAAATGTATACTTTTGGGTAGTAGGAAGTATAATTTTTAACAAAAAATAATTCGTTAGGTATCTGTCCGATATAAAATCAATCACAATAAATTAACAAGTAAGTATATAAGTAGGTAAATACACTTTATTGCACCACAAAAGAAAAATTCAATTACAGATTTACAATGTAAATAAAGGTAGCAACAGGCGGTCATATCGCTGTAAGCGATCTCTTCCAGACAACCTTAGGGTAGCAGGATATAAAGAACAGAACATTTTTAAAAGCTTTTTTAAGTTGTCGCTTTCCAAGAAACATTATCATTAGGCGATATGATTGGCCATGGTCTAGTACCAAGGTCCAGGGTCAACCAGAGAAATAAGAGACACTGAAGGATAACTACCGCGTATTTTTAATGTCTACTATTTAACTAAACAAATGTGGCAATATAATTATCTGTGTCTAGGTACAGTGTAGTCAAGTTCAAACAAAACGCTGTACGACACAAAAGTGCATAAGCTGTAACTACTTTTATTCGAAAACTTTCGAGCCTTATTTCCCCCCCGTTACTTTTTTCCCTATACAGGAACGTGATATATTTGACGTCTATTACTATTAACCCACAGACAAGACATCCTCCAGTCTGAGCATACCCCCTCTGCCACAAATACGGTAGTTTTACTCCATTTTCTAGGCGAAAGTGTCTTTGTGTGACGTCCGTGTCTTTGAACGGACCAATCACGGCACGGGACCTCGCTCACCTCGTCCCCCGCACCCCCGTATTTTTGGCAGCATCGATTTCATGAAATAATTGCTCTAAACTCCGTCTAGAGGATTCCTAGTCTATGCATTAACCCATCATGTACAACTTACTAAATAAGATGGCGGTGGAGACCTGTGTCTGCGGCGACGAATGTCGCGTTGATAGCGACTTACTTTTTTGGGTCTGATCTGATGTGATCTTCTCGCGGTACCTGCTTCAACCACGGTGAGCAAGGCATCGGTGGCGAGCCGTGGCGTCGCGTACTCCTCCATGTAGTACGCCAGCACGGTCATATTACTCTGCGGCAGGGAATGCTCGATGCCACTTAGGTACTTACTGTCGGCTCCTTAGGGGCTGTCCATAAATTACGTCATCGATTTTTGACGATTTTGGACCCCCCCCCCCCTATAATCATCCAAAAATCATGCTTCAAATGACCCCATTTCCTCCTACTTCATGCTACCGTCATCCGATGTCCAGACCCCCCCCCCCCTAATTTGAAATGACGTAATTTATGAATAGCCCCTTAGGCTAGACTAAGTACTTAGGCATCTCCAGCAAGTCACGCAGCACGGTGAGGAAGGCATCGGTGGCGAGCCGCCGCGCCGCGTACTCTTCCATATAGTACTAGCGTCGGCAAATCGCGTTTCGTCAGAGAATGGTCGACACGACTTACTTTCTGCGGCGTGTCGAGCAGGTCACGCAGCACAGTTAGGAAGGCGTCGGTAGCAAGCCGCCGCGCCGCGTATTCCTCCATGTAGTACGCTAGCGCGGGTAGATCACTCTGCGGCAGTAGTGAACGCGCCTTCTGCTCCACTGCTGTTGATGCCGCACCTCTTCGCTTGCCCCAACCGCTTATTCTAAAAACAAACAACACGATGTTTATAAGGCAAGTCTGTCAAACTTATTTTTGTTTCAGGCTCCGAAAGACCCTTGAAGTTATCATTGCCGACTAGCCCTTGCTCACAAACCTTGGCGTCGCATCGCGCTCCCCGTAGGCAGTGCACGCGTGCGGCACCTTGCCCACGTCTCGTACTAGCAGCGACATGCGCTTGTGGTACTTCAGCTGCGCGACGGCCTCGTCGTGCGTCACGTCCACGAACGACTGCCCGTTCACTTCCAGAATTTGGTCGCCCACCTATGATCAAGCAAAAACATCAATTATGGTGCTAAAGTGAATGAATTCATTAATTTTTAGCCTGATATGTCCACTACCTACAGTACCTACTCAACAATCAACTAAAATCATTAAGAAGGCTGCAATAAAATATTTAGCTTTATTTTGTTTTGGCACGTATTTAACCGGTCAACTAATAAATCGAATTTGGGTAGTTTAAAATAATAGAAATGGGTACTAAAATTAATAGCTTGGCAACAAAAACAGAGCCTTAAAATATATCAATATGAGTTGTATTTTAATGCCGTTACAGCTTTTGTTTATTTTTAGGCAGGTAACAAATACATATTTATTTGGCAACTGAATTATTATATTGGCGACTATTTATGAAGCACATTTTAAAAAGAAAACGGCTATCTATTAATTTAAAGATGAAGTTCTTTTAAAATATTTTGTTTGGTCACTACACGGTCAACCTAACACGCTCCTCCTCGCTTCGCTCATCGTCGCACCTATCTTTTGACTCTGGCAGAACACAGTGGTAACTATTGAAATTAGTAAGTAATTAAAAATTTAAAGACCTAATGGTATAATGACCATTAGGTGTTTCATGATTAGGAATTTCGACTATAAGTATAGCAAGTATAGTAGGGTATTATTGGTAAATAAATTTGTGGTGTTTTGTGGATTAGGAAATTTGTGAATAGGGGTAAGGGCTAAGTAATAGGGCTAAGCGCAACGACGATATGTACAAAATATATAAACAACCAAATTTTATGATCGCTTTACAATATTAGTTGCCAACTTATTATTTTAGACGCCAACCTATCAATTCAAGTTCCCTATAATTTTTATGGGTGGCTTGATTTTGGTGCCAGTTTTTTAATAATATGATGCTTAAATTTGAGGCTAATATAAATTTAGTGGTTAGTGGTGCTAAAATATTAATGCACGGCCAAATTATACTATTATATGCCCAGTGAAAGTTCCTGTTTAATATTTTAGTTGCCCGGTTAATAATAAGCCTTTTGTTTTGTCTACAGATAACTTTACCTACTTTTATATATCTACACATAATTATGTAATAAAATAACATTTTCATTCAATTTTGGTAAATTTTTCATTAAATAAATAAGACCAAATAATAAAAATCACGGCTTCCTGATTGTATCTTTATTCAATTGTCTCTAGAGAGCCTACCGTAGACCAACTCCGAAGGAAATTTAGTTTCGAAGTTCGTCCTTTGAAGTGGATGTCGATAGGTTGGTGTACTACCTACTAGTGAACAAATCCTTATTTTTTTGTAAGTCACTATTAAAACATAAAAATGGGTTATCTGCTATAAATAGACTCATTTTCGAACTTGTGAATTCTTCTAAATAAACTTCAAGAACTTTCCTAATGAAATCTGGTTATAAATTTTCTCGTTTGATGAAAATTCTTAAAACATTGTTGGAGTTGGTTGGCAAAGTTATGAGTTTCGGATGTGGCGTGCGGCCGCGGGCGAGGAAGCTCAAACACCATAAATTTGCACCACACCTCGCTTCGAACGCCACTCGTAGAGAGTAAATGTTTCCACGTTTTCTCTTAATCGCACCTAAGCTGAACTGGTGCCAGGTTAATTCCTACATTTCGATTACCTACGAGCAAGTAGGTACCTAATCCGTTTAGCTCCAACTGCTCCAAGCGTTCAAGTAGCAACGTTCCAATAATTGGTAACAAGCTTATTATGTCGCCAGTTGTACTTTTTTTGAGGATGCGTAGTTTTGTTACAGCTCAACTTGACTTTCCATTGGCATTAAAGTTACATAAGCAATAGTATTCAATGCAAAATAACAAGCAATCAATTTCCGCTTTTTACCTGTCAGCTAGATATAAAAACATTCTCAGAGTTTTTACTTTGAATTTGAATAGTTATCGATATGAAAAACAGACATTTCCATAACAACGCTGATGGTTTAATGTAAACTATGTAAACAAGCAATTTACTGCTTAACGTGACCTACTTCGTTAGGTATAAGATGTGATCATAATATGTGACGTTCCACGGGAAAAGGTACCTTATGAGGGTTTCTAGTTTCGGAGATATGAAATGTTTTGTAAAGAGGTGAAAAAATGCTCAATTTTTTTTTATTGTGTGATCTGAAACCTTAATGCGTAACGTTTGTTTACCTGTTTTTATTTTTGTTATAAGTTAGTTATAAGCCTAGTAATGTCGTCTCAGAGTTTAGTAGAAAAGGTACCTTATGGAAAAAAGATTGAAAATTCCCAAAAAAACTAGTCAATACGGGAAAAGAAGTTTGGTAGAGAACTGTATTAGCATTCTGCAAAACTAATTTGATAATTTCAGTTCTGGTTGGGGCGCCTCGCAAATATTATAACCGTACATAGACCGACATCACAAATCCAAGTAGCCTGCTATTATACCAAAGTTACTCTCGTCAAGTCTTTCTTAACTAGAATAATCTTCATTTGGTTTGGTCGCATGCAGTAAATCAGCCATTGGTTTGCTGAAAAATGCCAATACCCGACGCATTACCTTATGGAATATCTGAGGTCATTGAACCTCAATGCCGCTTATCTTCAATAGCAACCGAAATATATTATTGATAAGAAATAGACGATTTATACCATCTTAACCCCAAAATATTATTAGTTTATCCTAACTGTTCCATCATCATTATGCCTCATCATGTAACTTAATCACAAGGTACCTTTTCATTACATACAAATTATTGGTCTTTTTAAGATTATTATGACGAAGAACTAATTAAAGTTGGGGCAGTTTAATGTAAATTAATATTATCTATTCATAAAAGATAAACTGTAATATGATTGATATTTTGTACTGATGTATTATTAGATTTATTTCCATAAGGTACCTTTTCGTAAATGTATGGAGCAAATACTGTTATTGTTATGTAAGTTTAAAGTGGCATAAGGGGTTAAATATAGTATTTAGTTGGGGTTTTAGGATTTATTTCATTTGAATGACAGAATTTCTTTCATATGTGCTCAGAAAAATTGATTGTGTGTCACATTAAAAGTAAAAATATTCAATTTTGTGATTTTATATGAAAAAGTCAGAAAATACATTTTCACCTCTAAATCGGTATTGTTTTTTGCTTAAACTGTCTGTCAGTGTCGTTTTCTAATAGATAAAATTTAAATCTTGAGAGCTCATTACAATCAATCGTGAAAATGAAATAAAACTTTATTTTCAAGAGATTGGTTAGTATACACATAAATCAGTCGATATCAAAAGTTTCTATTTCCATTACAGAACAAGTCGCAATATTTTTTTAATCTCAGATATATAAGGTATTATTATTTGTACTCAACTATGTAACTTACTTCAGGAACATAGTTTTTTAGGCGGCTAAACTTAAAACTTCTCTATCGTAAAGTTGCTCATTTCACAACATTATTTTCAAAAAATCATATCTCTGTAACTACGCAACCTAGAAGGTTGATCTTTTGTGTTATCGATAGCTTATTTATTGTAGATTACTGGGGTATGCATAACTCCATACCCGCCATAAGGTACCTTTGACCGTGGGACGTCACATATAAGTACCTACCACCTACCTTCGCCTAGGCTAGCCTTTTACCTTTTTCCAGGTTACTTGTTTAATAAACGTGTAAGATCTCATTTCAACACAGGCAAATAAATAACCATTGGTCAAACTTTTATCACTTGTAGAACTGTAAGTTTTGGCTTTTTAAAATAAGGTAAAGGGCCCCTGTTTCGGCAGGTTAAGGCTCTTGAGAGTTTGTATATTTTTTTTAAATATTACTAAGCATATCAATACCTTGAAAGCTTTTGAGTGAGTTATATTAGTCCTTTGTTAATAATTTAATGTATAAACTATAGGGTTTTAGTTGAAACTTTTTTTTATATGATTTTTTTCGTGAACCTCTTATTTGGCTCCCATTTCGTGATACAAATTTAGCTCAGCTCCTAAGTTCGCGAATTCGTGTCCCCTATTTCGGAATAAAGTTTTCTTAGAGTAATTGGTGATAATTTGCTGATACTCATTTTAAATATTTAACGGTCTTACCTACTTACGAGTCAAATTAAAAATACTATTTAAAAAAAATGTTAAATTGAGAGCTAGCTTAAAGTTTTTGTACTCGTCGACATTAATGATTGAATTAAGACTTCATAAACCATATGGGTACTTTAATACTTGATTAAAAGCCAAAACTGTATAAAAAAAATACTAACACATTTTTTTAACTATCTTATACGTAAAATATACACAAAAATAAATAAAATAAATTAAATTATAAATAAAATTATGCTAGTAGTTAATATGAGAATATACGTGAAATATACCTTAAAAATTTAAACTCGGGTCACATTCAAACTCGTTTTATGAGAATTCTAGTGAAAAAAACATATACCGAATTTCGCTCATACGAAACTTCATGAAATACATTAATTGTTTTCTAATTTCTTTTTTAATTATCTTCGTTGTTATATTTAAAAACAAGCACTCAAAATGTGTCTAGAAAATCCTTGATTCGTTATAGTGGGACGAAATAGGAGACACACGAAAAATAAAATGACCGCTATTTCGTGAGTCGATTTTCATATCATTTTTATATATTTTCATATATTCAATCTTTTTTCTTATCAAATCAATTATTAAGGAACCCACAGAAACACTCCCAAAAACGTTTATTCGAATGGGTTTAGCTTTTCCTTCCTATAAGCTTAACAAGTGAGAGCGCGCACCTTACGCCTAAAAAAAGTGCACGCATACAACACAGCTGTTCGCGGCCGTCTGACAGTTTCGACCGTCGTATTATTCTCAGTTTAACCACTAAAATATTGGTTATTATTTTATTGTAGAGATTAAATAATACAGATTTTTCTTATATGTATAGTTTGAATAAAAAATATTTGAAATCCATATTATTAGCGCCAGAAACAAAACTAACGAAATAACGTACTAACACGAACTTGGGGCCCTTTACCTTATACCTGGGCTTTACTTTAGGTAATTGAAGTCTTCATTATATACCTGTCACGTTCTCTCGGTAGACGAGTTTACCGAGGCTAATACTCATCTTAAAAGTAATTTAAAACTGGGATATTCATATTTTCTTTTCGTCATCCTTTGCCTGGCCCGTGGCAGTTTTGCTGGAACAGCCGCTCTTGTAAAATAAGAGCATGATAAAACTTTTACAAGCGACAGACGGGCGCTGCCTCGATATACCCACACAATACGTCGGCCCTGTATTCTTATGGCGGAGCAATCGCCTCAGGCTAACCAGGGGATACCGTGAACATCGAAATTCGAAAATGATTTTATCCTCCATACCTCTTTATTTAGGAGCTTTTATACGGGGGTGCTAAGCTAATAGTTTTGCTGTCTGCGCATTCTAATTTCATATCTGATCCATTGTCGTCATGCTACACATTCATTATACTCGTAACTTTCTCATGCAACATCTGCTTTCATCCATCACTTATTATGATTATGTATAGGATAACTAAACATCTAAAAATGTTATATTTGAGTGGTCTGAAAACATTCCATAACTCTATTTAGAAATTTTACTAATGTTCTTAAAAAAATCAAAAGAACAGAGTTCGCAAGCGACAATGGTGGAGTGCCCGTGTTCTTGTAGACATCTATCTTGTTCTCCTGAGTCGATTGCCTGCGCTCGGCAAGCAATTGCAATAAAATCCCTATATCTTGTCAGCGGCCTTAACTGACCTACTTTTTACACGAAGGATAAAGGAAATCCGATAAAGCCTTTGATGTAAACAATAATTTCTATTTAGAAAGCGTACGTATCTGCAATCTTAAACATCCGCGAACAAATAGAATGTCTGGCGTCGACAGACGGCCGCAATGGCTACTTCCCAGGGTTAGATAACCGTTACGGTATCATTTATTGTTTATAAGGAACAAAATTAAACAGATGCAATAATAATTACAGTAGATATACATAGGAATACCTACAGGATTGGAACGGGAGCCACGGGTAGAATTGTTAACCGTGTGGCTTAGTTCTATTCTTGTAGAGTACGCTTCAAACATACACAAACAAAAGTCTTAGAGTTTATAAAAAATTTAGAACCTATATACGAGTATACTAAGTATCGGGTTAGCTGTAATCAAAAATGTTGGTATTTAGGTATGTTACATAAATAATAAGTAACTGAGACTGGAGTACAGTACAACGGACGAAGGTGGCATTTAAAACTGAGTAAATATTACAGAGATAACTGGACCTATGGCCAGCTGTTAACATGTTTGTCTTATGGATGATAAAAACAGAAGATATACTTACCATTAAACCAGCTCTGTCCGCTACCGAGTCCTTGTCGACGCCCGTGATGTAGATGCCGAGGCTGTACTCCAGGCCGCCTCGGATCATCAACCCGAGCGACTGCCCAGGCTCGATACAGAGGTCCACCTAAACAAACCAAGTAAATTATTAACTAGGGTTCCGTACCTCAAAAGGAAAAAACGGAACCCTTATAGGATCACTCGTGCTTCTGTCTGTCTGTCTGTCTATCCGTCTGTCACAGCCTATTTTCTCGGAAACTACTGGACCAATTAAGTTAAAATTTGGTACACATATGTAAATAATTAGACATGTAACGTAAATAAAATAAATGAATTTTAAACATGGGGGCCACTTTTGGGTAAATGAGAAAAATAAAAATAAAAGTTTTTCAAACTATATCGTGTTATATGTCAAATGAAAGAGCTCATATTGAGAATTTCAAACAATTTTTTTTTATAATTAATAAAAATATATAGGTTAGAAGTTATTTAAGAAAATAGCCAAATAATGACCCCCCCCCCCCTTTCTCTCCGAAACTACTGGGTCAAAATTTGGAAAAAATACACAAAATAGTTCTTTACCTATAGATGACAGGAAAACCTATTAGAAATGTGCAGTCAAACGTGAGTCGGACTTAATGTACGGAACCCTTGAAACGCGAGTCCGACTCGCACTTGCCCGGTTTTTTTACTTAACTCACTCACTTGTCGAGAGTCATAACTACCGTTAGGCTAATTAGTAATTAATTATACGGTTTAACTCACATATGTATTTATTTTTAGTGCCTGAAAATGGAGACCAGGGGCTATACAAAATACGTCGCGCCAGTGACTAAAAATACTCGAATTAGGCCGTAACTATTAGCTTAAAATATCCCTACTTAACTTAAAAGCACTGCGACTAAAAACAATTTCAGTCCGGCATCGACTATTTAGGTACC
Source organism: Cydia splendana (assembly GCF_910591565.1). NCBI lineage: Eukaryota > Metazoa > Arthropoda > Insecta > Lepidoptera > Tortricidae > Cydia > Cydia splendana. The sequence continues at coordinate 7,344,238 of NC_085964.1, forward strand.
TACTGCTAGTATTAACTAATTAATTAGTATAATAATGCCATGTCTACAAGCGGAGAGCAGGCAACGTGTCAGCAGCCTCATTACGGCCACTAACGACAGTATAGTGGGCAGTAGACCACGATTAGCATGCCACCACGTGCCCCTCCCACCCTTATGTGTATATTACCGCATATTTACGACCCAAATATTGCGCGTACATTCTGCATGAATAAGTTCATATTTTACAGAACTTCCTTATCTCATTGAAATAAGCACCTCAAAAGTCATAAATACATAAACTTAAGCACTTGTACAATTGTACATATGTATCATATCATTTTTAACAAAAATTACACTGTAGACACCGAGCACCTTTACTAGTTGCCATCAATTCAGCATTCATATTTCCTGCCATTGATTTGGTACAAGTTTTAATCGAGTTTTGATTCCGTGCCAAGCGGAGACAAGTTTATTATTGTAGCCGGCACGAGCATCTAACAGGCGAACTGCGCTTCCGTGGATAAACTGCTCTCATATAATTATGCATTTAGACTGGCTGTGTCACAAGACTAACTTAGATTAGGTGGCAAACAATGGACTAAGCTGTAATACGATTGTTTTGCACTTCTGTATTACTTAGGTACTTAAGTTATTGAAAGCTACAAGCGCACTGTTTGTGACCTGTGTGGTCAAGAATACTGTACACATAGAAAGCTATGAACAGATAGATCTAAACACATATGGATAGAGCATTTATTGAATATTGAGCGGTTCATCGTTTTCATTTCTATCATGAAAAAAATATGGTTATGGTACGAGTAGGGTAAGACCTCCAGTGAATGAACACTTAAGGAATTATCCAAGTTTGAAAAATCATTTCTCAGCATTCATTAATAATTTCAATAATTATCTGCAATTTAATGAATCCTCATTTAATAAATAAGAAAGTAATTTCTGCGATTTTTTATTACTTTCATAGTTTTTGAGTTATAGCAGAATTAATCAAAAAGTACCCAAAAACCTAATGAATGAACATAAAAACTAGTGAATGAACACCGCAAAATCCAGTGAATGAACATCATTTAGATATTTTTAATCAGCTTTAAAAAAACATTTTTAACACTATAAACGTTTCCAGCTCTATTTTAGTAGGTATAGCGAAAGCGTTCATATATTTTTATCCCCTCCATATTGATTTCAAATAGATTAGAATGTAATAAAATGATGGTTATTCACCAGAACCTATTACATATTATTAAGAAAAAGAGAATCAATCTTTAAAACAAGAAACAATCAGCATATTCTGATGAAAAAAGTTAGGATTAGCAAATAATGCTTAAAATAATAAACTTGTCATTGCATTGTTCGTGGTTACATTGTTCAAACATAGAATTAGTAGAAATCTTATAAATGAACACCCCAAATGTTGTATTGTTCATACATAGGCATGAAAAATCCAGTAAATGGACTATAGAAATTTTGTTTGTTCCAATACTGGCTGAAAGAATCAGAATCATTTTCTATGCAGGATCACAAAAAACAAGCTCAATACCAATTCATTTACACATAAATTTAGAAAAAAAAAAATATCTAGACGACACCAGTAAATGAACACACCGTTCATTTACTGGTTTCAGAACATTTGATAAGCCAGTATTGGAACTATAAAAAATAAAGACTTAATCACATAATACGTCGACAAAGTGTACATTTGTAGAAGGTTTAACTCTTAATCTAACCAAATAACCAAACTTTGTACAGGTAAACATTAAATAAGCACTTCATATGTTGCTCCAAACGTACACTGTTCTTATCTGGGATATAATGTTTGCATACAAAACTTCAAAACCAGAAATACGTAAACTTTAAACGCCAGTCACGTTCAAACTGGTCGAAAATAAATTTAGCAGGGGTTGAAATTGCATAGGAAATAGAGTTGTTAATAAGAAAAAAAATACGACAAGTGGTAGAAATTGCTATATTTCTTATTTTAGACAAAAAACGTGATTTTGTTCATTCACTGGGGGGTGTTCATTCACTGGAGGGTTTACCCTATACCTACAATCGATGTAGAGCTGATTAAAAGCCACCTTTAGAGTGGACACTAATAATGCTTGCTGTGGTGTGAAGCTATTCTGTATATCAGTCCTTACAGGCAGAGCGGTACTATCATCAGCATCCTTACACTGACCGGTTTATAGTTGTAACGTTACTCTGCTTATCGAGAAACCTTTCCTGGCGGAGCACGTCTGTCACGGTCCATCTACGAGCACCACGCGCGCTCAACAGGGCGCCCACCGTACACACCGTCATTATCAGCATCTGTAGAGTGGCCGCAATAGCTGTGACGTGTATTTACCCTGCGTATCGAGCGGTCCTTGCTGCCGGAGCGCGACTGGCGCGGCGGCGGCGGCGACGCGGGCCGCCCGTAGCGGTCCATCCACGAGCACGACGCACGCCCCACCAGGGCGCCCGCCGTGCGCACCGTCATCGTCAGCTGTCGACATGACTTCAGCATCTAAATTATAAAAATAATAATGATAAAACATTTATTTAGTTTAATTTTCAAATACAATATTTAATATTGTACTCGATTAATCGTAGAAGTCGTAAGGGGTTGTCTACTCGTCGCATGTTCTCATGTAGCAAACTACATATAGAGACCGTGAGATTGGAGGAACTGCCATCTCGTGACCTGAATCAAAAGCGAAAACAATTCTCGCTTCTAAGCAGGTGCTGCCCTCTACACATCACGCTGGCTCTATTTCGCATAGTAGGGTCTGTCATCTAGTGGCTAAAATCTAATAATGGAAACTTGACATAATGCTTCGCGCCAATGAAGACGGAGCTTCTTGCGTCGAATCGCTTAATTTCAAAAAAATTGTAGAAATATGTTTATACCATGTATTTATTACTTAAATGTTACATTTCTAAATAAATTAATGCGCTAAACTTCCAAAAAATATCTACAAACACTTCACGTAACAGCTACTCCATATATTTAAAAAAAACTGTCATAGGGACCATCATTCGATGCGAGATATATACTTAGTAAAAGCGAAGGAACGTTAGGAACACACAGAAACAACACCACTAATTTTCATGTTTTACTGTCAAATATCTTTAAAATATATAGAGCTAAGATTTTTGTAATGTATCGTTACCCAAGAGTCTTATCTAATGTTTACCTGCTTATGTTATAAATCAACAACACAACAACAAAACCACCATTGAGCTCTCCGTAACGAGGATTCAATTGAGGAAATGGATGACGCAAGTATATCGACGGAAATAACCTCTAGCTTACTACTTAGACTCGATGCATTATTTAATACTGCTGTTTAGGGAACGTATATAACTTAACTTAAACTTTGAAGTAAGAATATATTTTAGTAGGTATTTCATTCTATTCTCTGAATGTTACCCAATGTTGTTTAAAGTCGTCTAATAAGCCTAACCGGCAGAAACTGGGCTATCACCGCTAAAATCGAAGTTCGTCAATTGCGAGCATTTTTCTCCGTCACTCTAATTACGTCTTAAAGAGAGTAACAGAGAAAGATCCCCGCAATTTGCGAATTTCGGTTTTCGCGGTAGAGCCCCTACGCCGTCGTGAATCGACCCATGGGAATCCCCATCTCTTGGGTTTAAGGTTCGGGCAGGTCAGACTATGTTCGCCCGCATTAAGTTTTTTTTATTTTATTTACCCCTTACCCCTTATACCTGCATGCTCGTGTAACCTAGTAGGTAGTAGTCTATAGTTAGCCAACAATAGGTACCTTTATAAATTGCTAACCGGTAAAATACGAGTTACGAAAGCCGTCTTTCAAATCAACCTTTTGCACAGATGTATAATTATGTATTGTATAGCATGTGCAGAACTGCTGTCAAGCAGTGGAGAAAAAGGAAGGAAGGCTACACTCAGCTAAATTAGACCAACGCAGGTTTAGATCTTACTAGTACTAGTCATTCATATTTAGGATTTCAACAGAAATAATAGAATAAAACATTTCTTTCAATTTAAATTTCATGAAGGTAAAATAACAAAGGATAGGTACCTACCTAACTGAATAAGTATGTCATCGATCAAGAGGGAGTGGACTCGCTAACGTACTTTGAGAACAAGCAGTACTTAGAATATATTTAAAAGTGGAAAAATTACTGTCTTGGGTGGGACATGAACTCACGGCCTCTGGATCGATACTCCAGCGCCTGCCATCTGAGCCACCAAGACCTCATCCATAGCCAGCAAATCTATATATATATCTATAGTCTATATGGTGGAAAGATTTGCTGGCTATGGATGAGGTCTTGGTGGCTCAGATGGCAGAGCGCTGGAGTATCGATCCAGAGGCCGTGAGTTCAAGTCTCACCCAAGACAGTAATTTTTCCACTTTTAAATTTATTCTAAGCTTAGTAGCATCATTAGCAGACGTTTCTGCTTGTTAAAAATTAAAAATTAAAAGCAGTACTTAATGCTAAAAGTTGCTTACTTACCTTTACTTGACTGTAAACCAGGTTTTTAAACAAAGGCACTTTGGTCGTTATCGTAAGATCGCAGATCATTCAGATTGTTAACTGCTCGCGAAAGATAAGAACCTGAGCATTTACCATGGCTAAATAGGTGCACTAAGTAAAACCAATGTAAATCTAAACTTACTATTTATTTATTTATTATTCGTATGGCATTTACAGAGTCGCTAATTATCAATTACAATATTTAAAATACGATATCTAAATTCTTCACCCATTGGGCAGCGTGTGCATTAAAGGTTAGGGCCTCCCCGACAAATTTCCGTTTCGGGCAACTATGTAAACTTACTATAAAAGAACATGATAAGGGCGCAGCGTTGATTGTTGGTTTAAAAACCAGTAGCGGATGGTGCTGGACATTAAATACGGCGTTGCGTGAACAAGAGATTTCCTTTGGCAGGATTGGTCCTTAGGACCCAAGGATGGATTTAAGAAGTGGAGCCACTGAGATTTTTGAAGTAAATTTTTAGGGGGGGGGGGCTCTCAACTTGATCTTGAAATCTATATCATTTAAGCTACTAGGCCAAGTTTGGTATCGTTTTCGTATAAATCGGGGATGCCGAATTCATTTCTGATATCATAATGACACCATTCAGAAGTAAAAACACATAAAATATGAAAAAAAATACTTTTTTTAAAATTCCTCTTCACGCTTAAACCGCTAAACCAATTTAGTTAAAATTTGGTACAAAGATAGTTTGAGTTCCAGGGAATAACATAGCCTACTTTAAACCTAAAAAATCATCCTTTAAGGGTGTGAAAAGGGAGGTGGAAATTTGTATGGGGATTCAATAACCGCTGAACCGATTTAGATAAAATTTGGTATAGAGTTATTTTGAGTCCCGGGGAAGAACATAGGATAGTTTTTATTAAAAAAAAAATCTCTTAAAAGTGAAAAGGAAGGTGTAAGATTGTATGGGGAATCAATAACGGCTAAACCGATTTAGATGAAATCTATGTCTACATCTTTGATTTACTTGAAAATGATACTAAATTTGACATAGAACCTAAACTTAAACAATTATTAACATCAGACGTCGCCGACGCTTAAAACCCCTCCACCCCCCACCTGCATCAAAAATCTGGGTGGCTCCACTTCTTAAATCCATCCTTGGGTCCTAAGGACCAATCCTGCCAAAGGAAATCTCTTGTTCATGCAACGCCGTGGTTGACCTTTTTATGCTCTGAGCACACTCAACTACAGGATAAGGCACCGATAATGAATAATGAAATCCGAGAAGTTATACGTTCCAGAGTTCCAGCGCAAGAAAATTGAAGTATTTAATTACTATTGTAGTAGAAACCAAGTTAAATTAAAATCTTCATCCCTGAGTCGCTTCGTTAAAAATTTATTTAAATGTGTAGTACCTATAGGTACATAATGTTTTTGCGATAGTTGATGATATCGCAAAAAATGCAAAAAATAGGTTTTTATAAAAATTCGCAAGAGCAAATGGAAAAAGGAATAATGGTTGAACTTATCGAGTATTTTGTCTTTTTTAGGGTTCCTTCCGTACCCAAAGGGTAAAAACGGGACCCTATTACTAAGACTCCACTGTTCGTCTGTCTGTCAGTATGTCTGTCACGAGGCTCTATCTCATGAACCGTGATAGCTGTAGCCTGTATCTTTTTAGGTATTTAAATAAAAGTAAACAAAATCTACCCTCAAATGACTCCTTAAGCCAGTTGAGGGTAGATGAAAACATTACATGATCAAATAATGTAGGTTAAAGTCTGGTCGTTCAGTGACTGATCCAGGCAGTTTTGTATTCGGTTGGTTAACCAATAAATGTTATAAGTACCTATCCGAAAATGTACAAATTGTTTGTTTACTTTTATTTAAATACCTAAAGATACATAGTATAGACAGTTGACATTTTCACAGATGCTGTATTTCTATTGCTGCTATAACAACAAATACTTAAAACAAAATAAAATAAATATCTAAGTCGGGCTCTTTACAACAATCGTGATTTTTTTGCCGTTTTTTGCGTAATGGTACGGAACCCTTCATACACGTGTCCGACTCGCACTTGGCCGGTTTTTATGCGTTTTCTGTGGAAACTACGTACGTACCTAACTTAAAACTAGGTTACGTATATTTCAGCTGTGCTAAGAATAGGTATGTTCCTGTAGGTATATTAATGTCGCCTTAGAGATGTTACGAGCTATATTTCGTAACGAGTACGACAAAAGCCTGTGACGCTCAGCAGCACATCGAATCCCTTAAGATTAGTGAAAGCCGCTTCGGTCAATGAAGGCTGCGGGTGAATCAGATGACGTCAGCGCGGGGGCGACAGCCGGCACGCGCCACCGACACGCGTAGCCCGCGCGGCGCGTCGCGCGTCACCCTAATACGAGTCTAGTCTGCACTAACCAACCTAATTGTCTGGCTGACGTCATAAAAATGTTTAGGTATAGATGAGTCAAGTCAGATTACAGCTGTGAGAGAAAGAGCGTTGTATTTGCATAGCTTACAGCATCAAGTTAGAAGATTATTCCGAATTAAAAGATGGACAATTGGACACGGGGTGCTTAGTTTTTAGTTTCTGTTTTTAGTACCCAATCGCATTGTATTTATTTATATAACGACTCGTTAAGTACATCCTCTTATTTAAATTTAAAATAATCTTGAAACCATTCACTTTGTCTAGTCCGCGACCCACGACTCACTGCTTCCTTTATATCTAAGTAGATATTCAGTTTTAATATGTGTGAATATTTATAAACTACCTACTAAGCGCTTTTTATTAAAAAAATGTAGTGCAATATGCCACAATAAAATTAACTATTACTTATCTAGTTGACACATCAAGAGGGAAATGGGTCTCTTTACCGTCAAATAGCGAAGCGCCACAAAAAGTGGCGTTTCAGGGAGTGACGTCGTAAATCAGCCGATAACGCGAGTACGGAAGGAACAGTCCGCCGACATCGCGAAAATAGTGGCGCCTTCCTGGCCGCCCAGCGCCCGTGGCAGCGGAGCTAGTAGTAGGCGGACACCTTATGTCACAGGTAGGGTTGCCAACCGTACTATATTATATAGTATTGTACTATATTTTGGCTCTCTGTACTATATACTTTTGGAAAAATATATAGTACGCTAAAATACTATATTTCCGATTAAACGTATATTACACTCATGTTTAGTATTTTATCTAAAAGTACTATATTTTTTTTGAAATGTACTATATTTTTGATGCCTTATTCTGGAAAATACTATATTCCACCAAAAAAAAGTTGGCAACCCTAGTCACAGGGCCTCCGTGTAAAGCACGCTTTAAAAAAGTTTAAACCGCAAATATAAAATGTAATATTTCATTTTAAGTAACATAAACTCGTATAAAGCCTATTTTAGCTTCGAAAGGCTTGTCCACGTTAGAAATTACGTATGACAATTAGACGTAATCAGATTGAATAGCAATAACACCAAGTGCATACTTTGTATATATTAGAGTTTTAAGCCCGTTTTTAGGGTTCCGTACCCAAAGGGTAAAACGGGACCCTATTACTAAGACTCCGCTGTCCGTCCGTCCGTCCGTCCGTCCGTCTGTCACCAGGCTGTATCTCACGAACCGTGATAGCTAGACAGTTGAAATTTTCACAGATGATGTATTTCTGTTGCCGCTATAACAACAAATACTAAAAAGTACGGAACCCTCGGTGGGCGAGTCCGACTCGCACTTGTCCGGTTTTATATTTCATTATTTCCAGGGCTCTATTTCTAAGATAGGGCGGTGAAAAAAGTTAAGGCACTTAGGGAGTACAAGGAGGGAAGGGAGAGGCAGGGTACACGAAAAATAGGGAAATAGAAAGAGTGTAGTCCAAAACGGGTTTATTTTTTAACTCAATGATCGTCCCTACCTAAAACACTATCCAAAATTCTATAAAAGTCACTTAATCGTAATCTCTCTTGCTCGTATTTCTCACTCTTAATTGCTTTGGCACCAATCAATGTTTGTGATTATTAGTTATTACTTAGCGATGTTGGCTCATTCCATTTATCCAACAGGACGATTATTATTTTACTTCGATGGACTTACTGAACTAATACAAAGTTTGTCTCTATTTGTTCTCCCGTTAACGAAAGTTAGATAGGCTTCGGTATACACGGTGTGGCCTGTAACATGAGCAAAGAATTAAAACATAGGTTGTACTCCTCAAACGGTGACACTTTTGTTCAACAACTTTTAAAAATTGTGAAGTATTTAGACTCCCTATTTTTCATACAAAATAAATATTATCTTCAATGGACGCCATCGCCACGCCATATTATTGTGATTGACGTTGCTTGTCACGCCTTAAACATAACAAAATTCGCAATACATTGCGTCTTAGAATAAACTTTAAAGTGTAATAAAAATCAAACCACAAGTTATTTTTAAAAGTCGCTGAACAAATGTTGGTCAGTATGAGGAGTACAGCCTACAGTTTAATTTTTTGCTCATGTTACAGGCCACACCCGGTATAGGTACTATTTCATATTGGCTTACTACAGCGGCCATGTACAAGTACCTCCCGTAAATTGAAGTTGTAGATGTTTCGCTGAACGATGATATTTCGAGCGAGGGTAGTAGAAAGTCAACAACCTTTGGTGCAAATATTATCGGTAGTTGTTTCCGAAGTTAGTTTATTAATTTGAGCGATTGCTCTTGTTAAAACTACACTTTAAAACCCAAAAATTTATTAAAAGAAACAGCGAGAGAACAATTTTGCTTAATCACTAACGTCAAATCTGATTTTTCTCATCCACCCTCATTTGACTTTTATTAATAAAAACGGGTAGTTAAGTAAATGTTGCTAGTTGAATGAATGGAACCAGATTTGGATATTTTGCCTTAAACATGCCGCGGCCCAAGGACTATATGGGTCCTTTAAACCGTGGAAAACACAAACATCTTAACTATAGAGTGAGGATCTAAAAAACAAGACTATAAACTATCACTTAACTAAGGCTCTGAAGCAGCTAGAGGCAGAGGGCACAGTTTAGTAACTGGTCTCTTAAACACACGATCCTTAAATTGCAAGGATACTACACGCGTTACGCCGTCTGCTCCCGGGTGCTTCGCCACAATTCGTCCCAAAAGCCATTTACCACGAAAAACGATCATCTTTTACTAAGACAACTGTACCAACATTTATGTCGGGGTGATTTTGGGACCATTTGTATCGATGTTGCAACATAGTAAGGTACTCAGATTGCCAACGTCGCCACAGACTTTGTACCATACGTTGTACCTTTTGCCATCGGTTTAAATAGTCAGGTCGAGTATCAACGAAACTTTCTTCAGGGATAGTAACCGGTGCCTCGCCGATCAAGAAATGACCAGGAGTCAACGGGAGTTCATCAACCGTAGAACTAATCAACGTAAGAGGCCGAGAGTTGACACAAGCCTCGACCTGTGTGGTAAGAGTGCAAAACTCTTCGAAGGTTAAGCAGGATTCACCTACGACGCGTTTCAAATGTCCTTTTACGGATTTAACTCCTGCCTCCCACAATCCTCCAAAGTGAGGAGCACCAGGAGGAATGAAATGCCATGTTGTGCTGTCGTTAGCCAACAGTTGCGCGATTTCTTCAACGACAGCTGATTTGCTGTTTTTGAACGCGAGATCTAATTCTTTGGACGCGCCTACGAAATTAGTCCCACAATCACTCCAGATGTCTTTACAATGCCCACGTCGAGCAGTGAAACGTTTAAAGGCCGCTAAAAACGCAGCACTAGATAGTGAGCTTACTAATTCTAGGTGAATAGCTTTTGTGACCATACACAAGAATACACTTATGTAAGCTTTACAAGTTTTGGTGCATCTACCAGAGTACAGTTTCAGCGTGAATGGACCACAAAAGTCTACGCCGCTGGTTAAAAATGGGCGTGACGGATTGACTCTGCACTGTGGTAAATTACCCATCAACGGGGTCATAGTTTGGGCAGTTTGGGTAAAACAAGGTTTACATAATCTTAAAATCTTTTTTACCAAGTTTTTCGCTCTTAGAATCCAATATTTTTGGTGAACAAGATTCAATGTTAGTGAATTTCTACCATGTAGTGTTCTCAAATGAGCATCAATTACAATCAGGTTTGCCAAGTTACACTTGTGATGTAAAATTATAGGAGACTTCATATCGGGTGGTATCTGAGCATTTACAAGACGTCCACCAACTCTAATAATTTTATCATTGTCTAGGATCGGATTCAAAGAGTGAATGTTACTATTTTTTGGGATAGGCTTGCTCTGTGATAGCAATCCTATTTCATTTTCGAAGTGAACAGACTGTGACATTCTGATACAGGTTTTTAATGCATTTTTTATTTCATCAGTAGTGAGGTATGTCAGTTTTATGTTATCATTCCTTTTAAGAACCTTATCTTTACATAGCCGAAGAAATCGAAAGCAATAGGCTGTCACACGTATAAGCCTAAGTAGACTTGAGTATCTATTGAGGTACATGGTACATTCATTGGGTTCTGAGGTGCATAAGTAACTAACTTTTGCTTTCGGTTTTGCTTCGAGTGTCGTTTCAGGAATAGAAAAATTAGGATAACAAATCTCAACAGACTCTCGAAGAAAGGCTGGACCTTCCCACCATAGTTGTGACTGCATCAGCTCGTCAGGACTGATACCGCGTGAGGCGCAGTCAGCGGGGTTATCCGCAGACTTAACATGATGCCATTGACTACTATTCGTAACATTCAAGATTTCGGTGGTGCGATTACCAACGAATGGCTTCCAAGTATTTGGAGTTTTACGCAACCAAGCCAAAACTATTGTGGAATCTGTCCAAGCAAACACACAATTATCATCAATATTTAGACTAGATTTCACATTTGGTACCAATTTAGACAATAGGACTGCCCCGCAAAGTTCAAGACGTGGCAATGAGACCTGTTTCACGGGAGCGACCTTTGTTTTGGCTGCGACCAGGCTTACTTTTATCTCATTGTCCGTGATGACTCTGATGTAAATAACCGCAGCGTAGGCGGCGCAAGAGGCGTCACAAAAGCCGTGCAATTCAATTTTCACATTATTCGTGATCCCTAACCAACGTGGAAGCTGAATGGCTTGCATGTGTTCGAAATTAGTCAGGTAAGTCTGCCATTCAGTTTTCAGGTCTTCGGGAAGTTCAGAGTCCCAGTCCAGGCCGGCTAGCCACAACTTCTGCATAAACATTTTCAACACAATCACGCAAGGTGCTAGCCAACCGAGAGGGTCAAACGTTTTTGCTATCGCAGATAGCACACATCGTTTTGTAACAACGTTGTTGTCCCGAGGTAAGTTAACTACCAGTTCAAATATATCACTTTGTGGTTTCCAGGCTATGCCTAGAGCTTTCACCGAGACATCCATTTTAATATTCACTGAACTTTGTAATGCTTTTTGCGAATCGGGAATCTCACTTAAAACTTTTTCACTATTAGACGACCACTTATGTAGAAGAAAACCGCCACGTTTAAATAGTTCAGTTAAGCGACATTGAAGCCGTTGAGTGTCTTCTTCTGTGGATGAGCCCGTCATCAAGTCGTCCATATAGAGATCAGTTTTTAGAAGTTCAGCTTCAGGAAACTCTCCACGTTCATCCTCTGCAAGTTGATGAAGTGTCCTTATGGCAAGATATGGAGCACATGAACTGCCATATGTGACGGTCAGTAACCGATATTCTCTAATCGGCTCTTCCGATGACTCGCGCCACAAGATTCTCTGGTAATCAGCGTCTTGCTTTGAGATAAGTATCTGTCGGTACATTTGTTGTATATCAGCTACTAGACAGTACCTATGTTGTCTCCACCGTGTTACTAAATCTCGTATATCTTGTTGCAGCGGTGGGCCGATGAGTAGCTCATCGTTAAGTGAGTTTCCGTCTGCAGGTTTAGCGCTTCCATCAAAGACTACGCGCAACTTTGTAGTGAGGCTCGAGGCACGAAGAACAGCATGATGTGGTAGGTAATAAGCTCTATTCTTCTTTTCTGTTTCAGGGACGACCTCCATGTGACCGAGTGACTCATATTGCCTCATGAACTTGCAGTATTCTTCATGAAACTCGGGTCTGCGCTTAAACTTATTCTCCATCTGATGTAAGCGGTTCAAAGCAAGTTGTCTGGAGTTGCCTAAATTTGGAGCGTCTTCGTGCTTGAAGGGTAGACGAAGCTCGTATCGACCATCAGTGTTTCGAGTGTGAGTTTTCTTAAAATGCTCTTCACACTGTATCTCAGGTTGTGACAGAGGCTTCACGTTTGGTGAATATTCATGGATCTCCCAAAACTGACGTAGTAACTGATCAACTTCGACTTGTGTGTGCATAACAGTAACATTGTGAGATTGATGGCCAGACAGCGCAACCTCGCCGCTTACTAGCCAGCCCAATCGTGAGTTCAAAGCGACCAGAAACTCATTATGTTTTACAACTCCATCAAGAATAATATGTGCGTATACAACTGCACCTAATAGCACGTCGATAGATCCTGGCTTGTGAAAGTGTGGATCCGCAAGATCTGAAATCTCAGAAGAAGGCCAGGTATCTGATGGGAGCTCTTGTGATGGCAATCTCGAATTGATTCGTCTAAGGACGTACGCCTTAGCTGTGATTATGTGTGATGGATTTCTCATGGCATGAAAGTTCAACTGAACTTGTGATTTTGTTGTCATAGGTACAGGTGATATGCCAGTGATTTTTCCGTTAGCTGAAGTGCGCTCGAGATTAAGCAGTTGAGCTGCTGCTTCAGTAACAAAGTTTGACTGCGAGCACGGATCAATCAGTGCTCTCAAGACTATCGTGTCGCCGTTCCTCGACTTAACTGCAATTCGCGCAGTTGCCAAAATAACTTCCTCACTGTCGCTGTCAACCTCAGCCTTGTAAACTACGGTTGATGTGGTTTGGCTCGTTTCAGGTGTAGTGGCTGTTACAGTATCGTTTTCAGGCACTGTTGTGTTCTTGTTAGGGTTTGTGAAGTGCAACAGAGTGTGATGTCGTCGACTACATTTTCTACAGGTGGTGCTCTGCCTGCACGCGTTAACGGAGTGACCCTTTACAAGGCAATTAAAACACATGCCATTCTTCTTAATAAAATCCTGACGTTGAGGAACATCTAATGCGGCGAATTCTTTGCAATGACAAATATAGTGGTTTTGTGAGCAATAAGTGCATTCGCTGTTTACTTCTGTGACAAATGACTTCATAGTCGTGGGTTTTTGGGTTGTAGTATTTTTAACTAAGTCTTTTTTCTGCGGTTGGTCTTTTTTGTGTGTGACATTTACCATCTCCATAGATCGGAAACGATTTTCTATAAATGATGATAAAACGGTAAATGTGGGTATATCTTGAGATGATCCAAGGGACTGTTCCCATTGTTTATGTGTCTCTAAGTCCAACTTGGATACAACTAAATGTACGATAATTGCGTCCCAAGTGGAGGTATCCACGCCGAGATTGTCGAGAGAATTCAAACATTCCTTCGTAGTATCTAAAATTTCCTTTAAGCTTTTAAAACATTCTGTGTTCATCTTCTTTTGATTTAAAAGGCGGCTAATTATTGTAGTGACAATCATACGTTTGTTATTGTATCTACTCTCAAGTGTGCTCCAAGCCTTATCGTAATTAGCCTCCGTGAGTGCAAAATGTTTTAGAAGTTGTTCAGCCTCTCCCGACAAACTCGTTTTTAAATAATGATGTTTTTCAATCGTTGTTAAATGCATGTTGTCATGCACGAGAGCCTTAAATAAATCTTTAAAACTTGTCCAATCGTTATAATTACCGGCGAACTTAGGAATCGATAAAGGTGGTAATTTAGTTCTAATTGGAGTGGTCTCGCTATCGTGTGTTGTTAAAAAACTCTGCAAACTATTATTTGATTGTGGTTGACCTTGACCTTTCGAGAATTCTAACAAATAATCCTTTAATAATCCCTTAAATTCCAGGTATATGTTTTCACAATCCGGCTCGAAGGACCAAACATGTTAAAACTACACTTTAAAACCCAAAAATTTATTAAAAGAAACAGCGAGAGAACAATTTTGCTTAATCACTAACGTCAAATCTGATTTTTCTCATCCACCCTCATTTGACTTTTATTAATAAAAACGGGTAGTTAAGTAAACGTTGCTAGTTGAATGAATGGAACCAGATTTGGATATTTTGCCTTAAACAGCTCTGATGTTGTTTTGTTTACTTGGTAGCTAATAAGCAGTTATATAACGGCGGCGCCGCGTAACTTGGCGGTACTTATAATATTTGTCATTCGGAATACATTCCCAGTCGTCTCTTTTACTCCACGATTTCATAGACAGACTACGACTAGAACAAAGAAAAAGTTTAAATTTTTGAACTCAACAGTTAACCCGTTGTTTATAAATATAATCTGTGGTGCTATAATCTCGTGCTAGTCCGTCGTTTGAGACCACGCACTCGTCGTACCCTTTGCATGTCAAATTTTCTTTAAGCGCAATTACGCAAACCGAGTTAAACACGAATGTGCTGGAAAACCCCGAAATGCTAAATTATACATTGTTTTAGTACAGTAGTTAACTTGTATTAATTAAACTTATATTACTTATAACTCATAAAATGGCATCGTGAAGGTGATGAATTTGATTTATTCGAGAAAAAACCAGATGAAATAAATGTATCTAGAGGGAAACGCACCCATTTCCTTCTTAGTTCGCTGAGACACCTGTCACACGTCTGTTTTAGTGTTAAGAGTAAAGATAAGGGTGGGTAGAGATCAACGGCAGAGATATGTATCTATCTATAGATACGCAAACGTTCTATTTCGGAATATCCTTTAATCCTGATGGATTAAATGTCGCTCGGGCTACACCCTAATTTCCGAATTGATCACAGAGCGAGCCCGCGTCGCCGAGGCTCGACGACATCGTATTGACAGCTAATATCTTTCTCGACATTGTGCCATATTGGCATTTTTGGTATCTGTTTTGTATTTGCTACGTTAGCATATAACTTCCAACTTTATTATCTGGCTCTGTTTTGGATAACGAAAAAATGCCCGAAATTCCATAAGCAACAGGACGACTTATAGCAACGTGTAACGAATTTGGTATATCGTGAGTAATATTTGTGAAACATTACAAGACAAGATTTCTTTTTCAGCCGTCAGATTTTGACTTTTAATTTTTTTTTAAAAGAATGCTTATTAAGTACCTAATATCATGTCGTAACTTCCGTAATTTACTTTTTCGGCAGACCTCGTCGGCGATGGCGGGATAGCTTGGACTCCTTTTTGAGAGACTGGCCAGTTGTAGCTCAAAACTGGGACGAGTGGAAGAAGAGAGGGGAGGCCTTTGCCCAGCAGTGAAACACAACAGGCTCGTAATAATAAATAACAGTTTCTATTTAAGCTGTATTATTATTATTAATTGTCATATATGACTGCTGACATATAAATGATCAAGCAAATCTTGTCAGTAGAAAAGGCGCGAAATTCAAATTTTCTATGAGACGATGGACGATATCCCTTCGCGCCTACATTTTTCAAATTTACCGCCTTTTTCTACTGACAAGATCCGCTTGACCAAGTTTATCTAACAATTATCTTAACCTTAAGCTTCCGAAAATGTCTTCTTTGCTACGATAAGCTGAAAGTGGAGTGCTCCGGCGTAGCACTCACATATCCTTGTAATCTTCGCTCTAATCGCGACTACGAGCTACGGCGCGGACGGTCGCCAGCCTGCGAACTACACTCTCAGGCCAATTCGAGTTTTAGTTATTCGATCTGTTTCCTATATGATTCAGTACAGATCAGTCTGTCACTATCAAAAGTGACATTTCTTCAACCAAAAACGTCACTTTTGACACTGACAGATCAGTATCATATCGGAAACAGATCGAATAACTAAAACTCGAATTGGCCTGTCTGCCCTTCCGTGCGAACATGGGCGCCTTGATTACAGCTGCCCGGCTACTCTATTGTGCTGCTGAGAGCATTCCATGTGGAGCAATTTGGCCTAAGATGATATTATAAAACACTGTAAGCTATGCACTCGAGAAAGTAGAGTACACTCGTGAGCTCTATATTTATTATGGTGAAGTACCTACAAAGTTTCAGTTTATTCAACTTTTACTACTTATACATTAATTATACGTATAGTTAAAATAATAATTAAAGTAATTATTATTATTTTGACTATTTAATTAATGTATTGAGCTGTATTTTAGTTAACTTGTATTTGTTTTTATTACCTATAGATTTGTATTTTTCAATTTTTTGGTTGTTAATATTAGTAGGTAGTACCAAAGAGAATAGATAGTATAGAGGGGTCTTGTCTTAGTACATTTTGTAGTCACAGTAAATTTACTGCCATCTATCGACACACGACTAAAACTCAAAATGAAAACGTATAAAAGTATCAAAAACATGTATACATATATATGGATAAATTATTTTATTATTTTTATATCATTTTGACCCATGTTCATTCACTGATATCTATGTGTTAAAATTGTTAAATATGAAACGGTGTCGTCACGCCATCTAGCCGAGCATAGGCTAAAGGTGTGTGTGCCATCTATCCGAGAATGACTTTTTCTTGATTTCCGAGGCACGTTTTTTCCTTAGACTTTATTCATCTTATACGAAGTTACATATGTCTTTGGTAGTACCTACCTATTATTAATTGTCTTGTATTTTAGTTTACCATACAGGCGTATTCTAATTTTAATTATAGAATAAGTGACATTTCTTCCAACAAAAGCGTCACTTTTGACACTGACACATCTAATTCATATCGTTTCTAGATCTATTAATTGACGTATCTTAAAGTTCGAATCGGGCAGATGCCTTATATACCTACAGCAATTTGAATAGCGACTACGACTACGAATCTGAAATTCATACTTCCGAGTTAACATGGGCGATTTGATTACAGTTGTTGCCCGGCTGCTTTATTGTACCGCGGCGATCATTCCCAGTGGAACCATTTGGCTTAGGATGATACTATGAACTATGTAGTAACCCACTTGAGAAAACAAGGTATTTGCGTACGTTAGTTCAAAGTGAATGATAAAATTACAACAATATGCACCTTAAACAGATCAACAAGTCACATTTATGTATATTAAATCTCATATTCTACAAGCCAGTATTATTAACTTTTTACTTTTGGCTAAAGAGGATAGCAAAGGTTTTGTTTTACTTCGTAGTAACAAGTTTAATTTTGAATACCTAGACACATGACGCTTTATGGCGTTTATGTGAGAGCTAATTTTATAAAAGAGTATTTTTCCTGGCAGTGGAATATTTCGAATAATCAAATATTTTATTTATTAATTTTGTATCTGGGCATATTTTAATGGCTGCTATTTAACTGATCACCAGATTTAATAAAATTTAATACCAAAAAAATCTATTTTACCACCCTAAAATCATGAATGATCACCAAAATTATAACACCATTTTAATGTGAAATGATTACCAATTTTATTACATTTTACTATCCTTTTAAAGGAAATGACACCAAAATAATCATTATTAACCCAAAAATAGTCAATGATTACCAAATTTCAATCCCCATTTTAATGTGAAATGATAACCAAATTTTTACATCTTGCTATCCTATTAAAGAAAATGACACCAAAATAATCATTGTAAACCCAAAAATAGTAAATGACCACCAAAATTAGAACTCCATTTTAATCACTGACTTAATATTAGAAATAGACACACAGAGCGGAACAAAAATGTCAACAAAATGTGGATCAGAATGACATTAGCTGCAAATTTGCATTGATGATAAAAACGCTTACGTAAATTTTGAGTCAAGATAAATGTTTTGTACGAAAAAGAACTTACTGTCGTAAGCATTAAGTGTCAAATTTGTAAACATTATTACCAGCACTGTTAAAACTTTAAGTCCGATGGCACTAAACGTAACTTCACCTTTGTATTTACGTCAAACAACGTCAAACGAGAATAATGAACGAATGGAGTCCCTTTGGTACATTTTAATAGGTATTACTGTACAGAAAAACCGAAGTAATAAATGAAACAAATTTAATTTGATCGGGAGTTCAAATAAAATTAATTCATGGTAACAACCCGTGTAAGTTATCATAAAATAAATTTATAAATTTATTATATTTTCCTTGAAATAAATTCAACTTATTAAATAACTGTGTATTTTAGATCTACATAATACTCTTCGCACTTTCGTTCTTTGCAATATAGTGCACGGGGACATTCAGGTCGCTACTGGTACTGATTGGTTATGGTCTTTATCAAAAAAATCCTGTGGTTGTCACTGTGTTCAGACAGGTTTAACATTTACAGTTAGTCGATGTAAGCCCTTATTGGTCGTGTATATGTCGGAAACAGGGAAATGCGCCGAACACACAAGTGCCGTTTTGCCTTGTTTAAAACTGCATCACCCCTATCTCTTGCTATAATAGCAGTCCACTCTGCACGTCGCATAGGTTTTCTTGGAAATCTTGAATTTAAACATAATATTATATCTTACGAATTCCATATAAAAATAAAAAAGTATTGGCCTCACATCGACTCATTATATTTTTGTTCCTTCACATCCCTTCTTTGGTACTAACAAAATAATTTATTCAAAATCATGAAATTACCACCAGATTACATAAATTATGTAATGCTATCCAAAGAACTAACCGAAAGAAATACATTCCATGCTTTTTCCTCGTTTTATCATTGTTGTTTTTGCATATTTTTACGACCATTTTACGACATTGTTGACAACTTCACATTTGAGCGGTCCATACAAGACTAAACGAAAAAGTAACGCGTGATCTGTTTTAACGTTACTTTTGCGGGGCCATTTTTTGCGGCTGATTGGGTATCCAGTTCTTATTCTATATCAATGATTTTAATGTAAAATGATAACCAAATTTTTTAATCTTGCTATCCTATTAAAGCAAATGGCTCCAAAATAATCATTGTAAACGCAAAAATAGTAAATGATCACAAAATTGTAACCACATTTTAATTAAAAATGTGCAATCATTTAATATATCGTTATCCTATTAAATTAATTAATCCACTTCGTCACCTTTTTCTAGTAGCATTTTATTTCTGTAACAGTCGCAGTTCTAACCTAACCTAACCCACTTTTCTAGTAGCATTTTGTTTCTGTAAGGGTCGCAGTTCAAACCTAACCTAACCCACTTTTCTAGTAGCATTTCTTTTCTGCAAGGGTCGCAGTTCAAACCTAACCTAACCCACTTTTCTAGTAGCATTTCGTTTCTGTATGGGTCGCAGTTCAAACCTAACCTAACCCACTTTTCTAGTAGCATTTCTTTTCTGTAAGGGTCGCAGTTCAAACCTAACCTAACCCACTTTTCTAGTAGCGTTTCGTATCTGTATGGGTAGCAGTTGAAACTTAACCTAACCTACTTTTCTAGTACCATTTCGTTTCTGTAAGGGTCGCAGTGCTAACCTAACCTAACCCACTTAACTGATAGCAGTTTAACTTACTTTTATAGTAGATTAACGAAATACTACTAGAAAAGTAGATTAGGTTAGGTAGGTATGCGGTGCGGGCTACGGGGGGTTGAGCGGGAGGGGCTAGTAATTTTGGCATCAGTTTACTTTATTTGGTAATATGTATAAATTTTTTGGTAATCATAGTGGTTTATTTAGGTGAAAATATCGCATTAATTTGGTCTTCAAGATTTGGTGATCATTAATGATTTTTGGTGATCATTCAATATATTTGGTATTTGAATACAATTTGAAGTGCAGTCGTAATTAAAGTGGTGGTACTTTTGTATTTTTAGGCCTTATTTTTTTGGTGTTCAGTAATTTTTTTTGGTAAGCATGATTTTTTTATTTAGGGTACCAAAGTATTTTTTGGTGGTCATTATATTTGTAGCCTATTTTAATTTTGACAGAGGCGAATATATTTTTCCACAGTCTCCTGTTGACCACTACGTCGAGTCGGGATGTACATATTTTAAATTCACTATATTCGCAACTATTATTCATTAGTACAAATGTAGTGCATAATTATTTCCTTCTTATTTACTAGAGAAACGTACGAACGTATCTTGCTATTTCAGTCAGTCTCGGTACAAAAAGTACTGAGGTTGATTGAAGTAGCATGACAAATACGAACGCTTCCGAGAAAATACGAAGGAAAACAATTATGCGCTACATCTGTAACTCGGTTATGGAAGACAATATTGAAAATCATTGAAAACCCAATTAAAGTCGGCCTCGCATTTACGAGTAGGTATTATGAATCACAAGTTAGTGGTGAGAGGGGCCTGCCCATATCGACAGTGTCAAAGCCATTTGGCCGCGGCTCAGGACGACGCGCCAGCGGCAACAGGTCTCATTGCGCTGTTCTCGTGCTGACATCATTGTTCTTTATCGGAAATAAATAGCCACTCCACATCTATCTTAACTTACGTTTTACTTTCGTGGAAAACCTGACATGGATTCTAATTTGGAAGGAGGAGGTTTACTATTCATCTGGTTTATTGTGTATTCCGATTTGTCGAAGGCGCCTAGCCTGATTTGGAAATTTATTTTTTAATTAGTCCCATTGTCATCATATGAAGATGTGATGATGGAATCCTGGAAAAATCGAGGGAGCTATTTTAAATTTGTAGGAACACCTTTTGTGATTTTTTTTAGGGTTCCGTAACTCAAAAGGAAAAAACGGAACCCTTATAGGATCACTCGTGCGTCTGTCTGTCCGTCCGTCTGTCACAGTCTATTTGCTCCAAAACTACTGGACCAATTAAGTTGAAATTTGGTATACATATGGAAGTCTGTGACCCAAAGACGGACATGTAATAAAACAAATGAATTTTTAGCATAGGGGGCACTTTTAGGGGGAATATGAGAAAATTAAAAAACAAAGTTTGGCAAACCATATCGTGTTACATATGAAATGAAAGGGCTTATTTTGAGGATCTCAAATATAATTTTTTTATAATTTTGTCTGAAATAGTTTAGAAGTTATTTAAGAAAATAGGCAAAAAAATACCATTCCCCCCCCCCCCCCTTAACTCCGATACTACTAGGTCTAGAATTTTGAAAAAAATACACATAATAGTTCTTCACCTCTAGATGACAGGAAAACCTATTAGAAATCTACAGTCAAGCGTGAGTCGGACCTAAGAAAAAAAAACGCGTTTGGGATGTTTTAGGGACACAGCCGTAATGGTTTACGTGAAACGTGGTGTGGACAGCTTTTGAGAAGGCCGAAGGCCGAGCTACGCGTAGGGCCGAAGGCCCGAAGCGTCCCCCAGAGGCTTTTTGAAACGCACGGCCGCAGGCCGAATTGCGGGAGGTTAGTGCTCAAATACAGAACAATTATAGTACAAGTGTCTGAATGCGAAGGTCGAAGGCATGTGCATGCTTCCTGCAAAGGAGATCGTCGATTTTGTTCTATATTTTGCTAAGCGATTGGGCCCGCTCCATGAAATCAGACCCACTACTTACATGTACATACCTAATATAATTATGAAACGAATCGTTATAATTTCTAGATTATTAAGGTGAAAATAGAGCAGAATCACTATATAACGGGAATTTTGATAATTCTTGTGATAAAAACTAGAAGATCAACCTGAGTAAAAGGTTTAGGTACATAATTAATTTTAAATAACTAGTGTACAAGTTATTTAAGAAAATATTAGGCAAAAATTACCAGATAAAGGAGAGGGCTTTAGCTCCGAAACTGCTGGGCGTATATTTTGGAAAACGCGATAAATAGTTCGTTTACCTATAGATTACTGGAAAAACGTAATATAAGAAGTCTGCAGTTAAGCATGAGCCGGACTTAAAAATAAAAATTGCGGATAAGCTCTATCAGGGCCACAACCGCAATTGTTTACGTGAAACGTGGTGTGGACAGCTAGTGCGAAGGTCTAGGTCAAGCTTTGCGTTGGGCTGAAGGCCTGAAGCATCCGAGAGAGGTGCACCAAACACCAAAGTTCGCAAATTGAGGGGATATTTCTCTTTCACTCCAATGAAACCGTAATTAGAGTGACAGAGAGAATGCCCACAATTTGCGAACTTCGATTTTCGCGGTTATAGCCCTGTTACCTTGAAATAACAGAGATACCTACGCCTAACCAATGCAAAAATTAAAAAATAAATAATAATTGCGTAACTAACTATCCTCTGATAGCTCAGTTAAAAAACACGGAAAAGCCGGGGCGTGCCCCTAGCCACCCGTGTGTGGAACAATTGAATGTACCTACTTAAGAACTTCGCTTTGCTCGCTCGTTCGAAAATGTGTGCAGTACGGAACCCTTGGGACGCGAGTTCGACTCGCACTTGACCGGCTTTTTTTTATTAGTAAGTAAGAGCATTTCCTCTCAGATAGCTACATTTTTTGACGTGGATCTGGACGCTGATAAATAACATTGATGCACTGCATTGATGGCTATTTTGTGAAGTTGATATTTTTTGGTAAAGATTATTTAGGTAATTATTACTATTGTGTACGTAGGTAGAAGAACATAAGATATAAGTATGTAGGAAAAAACGAAATACGCACAGGCCTATATAAAGTTAAGGAAACAAAAACGAGCACGTGATTGATGCGATACAGAAGGTTAACGTGTTAAGCCGACGACGACGCGACGATTAAGTGATTTGTTTGTTGGTACAACAACAAGCGTGCCACGTCACGGTTCGATTTGAGAGGATATATAGAGCCAATGCGGCTGCCATCCACAAACTGCCAGGGATAACGAAATTACCTATCGAAAATATTTAATACCGTGTAATGTAAATTTCATAGCTCCTTCGTTTGATGTGTTTAGCTTAGGTATATAATTCAGACTATCAGCAAATCTGTTTAAGAAGTATGTAATAAAAAGGAGCAGTAGAGAATCATGGCCACTAATGGATTTCGAACAGTCCAGTTAGTTGTTTATTAGTAGTTGGACGATCGACCGGTCTGGCCTAGTGGGTAGTAGTGACCCTGCCTGTGAAGCCGATGGTCCTGGGTTCGAATCCCAGTAAGGGCATTTATTTGTGTGATGACACAGGTATTTGTTCCTGAGTCATGGTTGTTTTCTATGTATTTAAGTATTTATATATTATATATATCGTTGTCTGAGTACCCTCAACACGAGCCTTCTTGAGCTTACTGGGGGACTTGGTCAATCTGTGTAAGAATGTCCTATAATATTTATTTTTTTATTTATTTCTAGCACCTACAATACCTACATTCTGAGGAAGACGAAATATACCGAGCCATATATCGCAAGGCATCTTAAAGCATCTGCATATGCCTTGCGATAAGATATCGTAAGATACCAAAATATATATTACAGCTTCGTGTATGGACTCTCGTAAAAGATATTATCGCTCCGTCTGTGATGGGCTTTAGTCAAATTTAGAATTATGTAATAAATTGTCCCACTCCTGTTTTATCTCATTTACTTTTCACAACGTAATACACTATCCTTTTTATCCATACTTTCATACACCCTGTCTCTGTACTAATGAAGTGACAAATAACCAAAAAAAAGGATAGAGACAACAAGTTCAGTCGTTCTAACTTTTATAATCGACTTTATAAAAGTTAGAACGACTGAAATGACTAACAGGCCAATTCGAGCTTCAGTCGATTTGATCTCATTCCAGTCAGATCAGTATCATATGATACTGATCTGTCTGTGTCAAAAGTGAAGTTTTTGGTTGAAGAAATGTCACTTTTGACACTGGCAGCTAGATCAGTATCATATTGGAATGAGATCGAATAACTAAAATTCGAATTGGCCTGTTAGTATCAATTATAACAAATCAATTATATTGAAGGGGAATACAAAGCTAACGTTAGCAGAGACGGTGCAGATTGGAAATAAATGCTAGGACAAACGGATCTTACTCCGCTTTGATTGTTGTATACTGTTCGTTAGCTGTCGCCGCTGTCGGGTTGCTCGGAGTTGTAATCCCTAGACTTAGCAAGCGTGCCTATACGAAGCATTTATGTACGAATGAAATAGTGGGGATATATAAATTGGTTTTCTGTGTTATTCCACATATGGCCATCACAGTCAGTGGAGCCTAGTTGCTATCAAGGGGACGTCACCAACTTAACTCTTACTCGTAGAAGCCATTATTGACTCCGGAATGGTACAAGACAACAAATACCTAATGAGTATTTGGAGTGGCGGTGCACGTCGATTTAAATGACACAACACTTCTTGTTGTAGACAATATTTATTCGCCAAGCTTACGCTAAAAGGCCACAGTAACTTTATTATAAGAACTACATTATAACTAGTCTAATTTAAGACAACTTTATTCTCCCATCTCGAGTAAGTTAATAATCCTCTCTAGACTCCTTGTCAGTGTTGCCAACCATACAGCAATTACTTTTTCCTCGACATGAGGTCTGTTTGGATGCGTGGCGATTCGCCACACCACCCCCCCACGGAGACAATTAAACCACATAAAATATTTATAACAGACAAACAAAATTATTACATACCATATCATGTGATAATTTCTGAACCAGACAATATTACAATTAAAATTTGGATGCGTGGCGATTCGCCACACCACCCCCCCACGGAGACAATTAAACCACATACAATTTTATAACCGACAAACAAACATATTACAATTAAAATATTATAAATCTAACCTATTCTTGTGCTTTACTATCCTCCCTGCCCTAGTGACTATAGGTATAGGATCAGGAGTTGGAGAATGGATAGTAGGACCTGGAATGGGCACTGTCGCTGGAGAAGCATCTGGTGCAGGTGCTGCAGCAGGTAACGGCAGAACAGAAGTTTGACTGGGCTCCGAGCTATCTATGTGTGCAGGTTTTACTCTGTCAATACTGACGGTAGCCTCTCTGCCGTTTATATCTATGGTCAGGGTTTTGCCCTGCCTCTGTTTGACCAGATACGGGCCAGTGTAAGGTGGTTGCAGAGAGCGCCACACTGAATCGTCCCGGAGAAATACGTGTGTCGCGATATTCAGGTCTTTAAAAACAAATGAAGATGGTTGGGAATGATGGGCAGCGGGTGTGGCTCGTAGTCCTTTCATATGGTTTCTCAATCGAGTAA
Organism: Cydia splendana; assembly: GCF_910591565.1. Classification (NCBI taxonomy): domain Eukaryota; kingdom Metazoa; phylum Arthropoda; class Insecta; order Lepidoptera; family Tortricidae; genus Cydia; species Cydia splendana. Next base: position 7,369,757 of record NC_085964.1, read on the forward strand.
CAAAATCCATCATTACCTCAGAACCTGCTGTTTTCTCTGGAGCAACGACGAGCTCGCCGGGGAGACGAAGAGGCTCGCCGTACAGTAGCTCGGCGGCAGACGTTTTCAAGTCTTCTTTAAGTGCGGTTCTCATGCCTAATAATACCAGCGGCAATGCTGTTACCCAGGTTTCTCCGTGGCACATGACAGCCGCTTTTAATTGACGATGCATGCGTTCCACCATTCCATTTGCTTGTGGGTGATACCCTGTCGTCCGAACGCGATTAGTACCGCAAACGTCCATAAGGCGATGGAAAAGGTTTGATTCAAACTGACGTCCTTGGTCAGTGGTCATCACGTCGGGGTCACCACTTTGGAGTGGCGGTGCACGTCGATTTAAATGACACAACACTTCTTGTTGTAGACAATATTTATTCGCCAAGCTTACGCTAAAAGGCCACAGTAACTTTATTATAAGAACTACATTATAACTAGTCTAATTTAAGACAACTTTATTCTCCCATCTCGAGTAAGTTAATAATCCTCTCTAGACTCCTTGTCAGTGTTGCCAACCATACAGCAATTACTTTTTCCTCGACATGAGGTCTGTTTGGATGCATGGCGATTCGCCACAAGTATATAAAAGAAACTATATGAGGGGACGGAATAATCATTCTATAAATTAAATAATGTGTGCACGTGAACTGTGGATTAGATAAAGTAGGTAGTAGTCTATAGTTAAAAGTCACAAGATATCATCTGGTCTGAGGTGCAAATACCTTAAGCGCGTCCTCGTGCGAAATGCCAGAGAACGGGGTGCCGTTGACTTGGAGGATGGAGTCGCCGGGGCGCAGCCCGGCGCGCTCCGCCACCGAGCCCTCCTCCACACGCGAAATGTACACTCCGACACCTGCAATCACTTTGTTGTAATTGCTAGAGAATATCTGAATCAACTGAAAAGTCCAGGGGAGAAAAAATATTTGTTTCTTTTTTTCATTCGTAAAGCACTTTTTTGCAGGTTATAACTTATAACCGACATTTAACTTAATAAAGTTTAATATAATTTAATCGTTTAATTTTCAAATACGTATCACTGTTTTCCCCCTAGACTTTTTAACTTCAATTTGGCTGCTTACTCTACCCAGTGTTTTTGTTTTACATGGTTTGCATTGCACTAAACCGGCGGTCGGCAACCTGCGGCCCGCGGGCCGCATGCGGCTCGTGAAACTGTCACTTGCGGCCTGCGAGCCTCTCTGGCTATGTAATATTGAGAAACGACAATGTCTGATAAAGTCATAAATATGAACAAAGTGCGGCCCGCGTCATCTTACTCATCGTTAACTACGCTACTAAAACTACGCAAAAAAAGGTTGCCGACCGCTGCACTAAACCAAAGAGAAACAATGTACCTTAGCACCAAACAAAATCGAACTGTCATTGGAAACAGAAGGCCGATTCAGAATTAACTATCTGTTACGCTTTTGACCTTAGTTTAGGTATTAGTTTTATTACCTTGTTTCCGCAAAAAGAAATCTCATTTGGATGGTTCACTGGAGAAAATAAGCAGTGTTATTATTAAAAATAATCAGAATATCATGCAAAAATAATGATGTATTAAAATAAACCCAAATATTAAAATCTTATCCTACTAGATGTTTTGCTGCAATCATGCTCGTTTGCGAGAAAATACCTATTCACTTTTAAAAATTCCTTTACACAATAACCGCATGTTGTAATTTTAAGCGAGTTTATTTTTTACCCGGGATTATAAACGGCGGCTGAACAAACCCGATACGACTCAGTCCGAGGCGGATATTAGCGTTACCTGACCTTATTCCAATCTTTTCCCGAACATTTCACTTTAGGAAAACCAGCATAAAAGTGACCTTTAAGGTTTACAACCGCTTTACATATTCAGAGATTTGAACCGACTGTTTGGTAGGTGAATAGGAATAGTCCCTGTGTCCTGTGCAGCCGAAACAGGCGCTATCTCTGTGAACCGGATATTGCCTAAAGCTGGCAAATTCTCCTAAATTAAATAGTTATTTGCAATTAATATTTCGAAAAAGTCGCGTTTTAAATTTTGATCATATAAATCTAGATTTATTGTAGCTGATTTAATAGGTTAAGCTCAAGCTGGTATTCACAAATTATCGTATGAACCTTTTTACTTGATAGTTGAAGCACCTAAGATAGGTTATCTGCCAAGAATATGACCCCGATTAAAACTCTATTTCTATTAACATATTCCAGAATTTAAACTGTCATTTCAATTCCTGAATCCTAACCAAACTATGTATTTGACTTTTATATCTGATTATGTATCATACTCTTAATCATAATTCTTTATTTGTCAGATGAAGGGTTGAAGATTTAGAGTTTCGGTACATTTTTGACAGTTTAAGAGTGAACTTCACCACTGCAATATGGCGTTATAACTTTAATTAAGTAATAAAAACCTACTGATACTGTTTCGAATGTGCAAAATCTCTAAAACCAGAAGTAAACACAGCGCACGAACACAAATTGTGTATCGCGTTACAGCTGTGGGTCATTGAATAGAACGCTTTGCTTTGACCCTTCGAGAGCTATTTATACTCGAGCCTCTCACATGGACGGCAATCGATAGCAGCTCGTCTGTCGGTTTCGGCGGTGATTAAGTGTTATCGCTTGTCGTACACGGTAAACATTCGCTACTTCACTCTACGCATGAGGATTTCATTTGACAGAGCGTAGCATTTAACGCCCCGAGGGGCAAATATAACAAATATCAAAATTTCAACCAATCCTATCCGTATAGCGTGTTATAACGTCATGGTCATGATTGTTGTGCGGTAATGAAAATATATAGCAAATATCACTGACAGATAACAAGTATGTATTAACAGAGTTACATATTGACAAGTGACAGGTTTTATGACATGCCATTATCAACGGTCATTATCGCTTGACAGAATACATAATGCACTTTTCCTAGTTTAGGTAAAAAATACGGTAATATATGTAATAACCTGCCAGTCTATTATGACTATTGTGAGAAATGGCAGTCCCTGGATTCCACGCCAGAGAGAGTTTCAAGGTAGTAGATATGATAACGTATCTATGAATAAACCATTTTGCTACTAGTTAAATGAGATTTCCATTCGCAGAATGATAAACATCGCATTTATTTTACATCTGAATATAAAGTTAACTATATTAGGTATGTGTGTAGATATAATATACCTATGTATAATCTCGAAAAATAAGTCATGAAAAATAAGAACACTATTTCATTAAAGCTTATAAATTATGTCAAATAAAACAAATACAATTAACGTGCTTAATTATACTTAACAATAACAAAAACTTCTCTAAAACATCTTATGAATAAAAAAAAAGACAAAAAGACCACGCTAACTTTGCACAAAATTGGCAGTAAGAATGGATTTTGGATTATATCCCTATAAGCTCCATACTTAACAAAGCACTTGGCATGAAAACTTAGCGTGGTCCGACTAGAATATTTCTACTTATGCGGGCTACATGTAAGTTATCTGCTTGAATTAGACCTGACGTATAAATGCGGTGTCTTGTGGTCGTAGTCTAAGTATCTACTTTTCTATATGGTCTTTCTGCTGAATACCAAATGTTTTCCTCTACTGTGTTACTAGGGATTATAGTGTTGTGGAGTTATAATGACAATAATTACGTATTCGATATGTGTTACTTACACATGGATCTAAATGCGGTGCCAAATCTATGAGATTTCAAATTACTCTACTCGTGTTCAATTGATTTCATGTGGTTCGATATCTATAGGTGAATCTAAAAGCGGTGTCTTGTGATCATGATCAAAGGTATAAGTCTGGCATTGTGGGTGTCTCACCTGCCTCCTTCCCACCTTTGACGCAAATGCCGAAGCCGTGGGAGTCGGCGGGGTCCCGGCTCATGGTGAGGGTGCGCGTGGCCGGCTCCGGCGGGTGCGCCGGCGCGCCGCCCGACGAGTACGGCCGCTCGCGCTCCCGCTCGCCGCCCCGATATATCGCCTTTACACAAATACACGCTATTACAGTTTTCTACCACTGCACATTCTATACTTTGTATCTTTAAGTCAGTGGTGGGCAAAGTACGGCCCGAGGGCCATCTGCGGCCCGCGAATGGATTTTATCCGGCCCGCCGACGGTCCTATGAAATAATTAGTATATGGCATTGGTCTATGATTATCACAAATCAAAATAAATTTTGGCTACAATTCTGGCCCTCCACTTAAATATGGCCCCCCATGAAGAAAGTTTGCCCACCACTGCTTTAGGTATTTAAATAAAAGTAAACAAAATCTACCCTCAAATGGGTCGTTAAGCCAGTTGAGGGTAGATGAAAACATTACACGATCTAATAATGTAGGTTAAAGTCAGGTCGTTCAGTGACTGATCCAGTCAGTTTTGTAATTGGTCGGTTAACCAATAAATGTTACAACTACCCGAAAATGTACAAATTGTTTGTTAACTTTTATTGAAATACCTAAAGACACAGACTTATAGAGGAACCGATTTAGATTTAACATCTTGTTACGGTTTTAACTGGTTTTGATACGAAGTTCACGATCGTCCAGCAGGCGTATTATGGATAATGGCTTTATCCACGTGATAAAGTAACTGTCACTTTTTAACACCGCGGGATAGAAAGTGACGGATACCGTTTTATCATGCTGTCACGTAGACAAGAAAGACCATCATATCCGTCCTGGTAATAATCGGCGCGCAACTCACGCTCGACTTTCACTTGATTTCGTATGCACCAATCAGGGTGAGCAATCTTCATGGTCCTATCAAAATAAGCTCAAAATCGTAATAAGTTGTTAAATCTGAATCGGCCTCTAGAAATATATTTAAAAAAAAAAATATAAAAATGGAATCCATACTTTGTCAGTAGTAGTAGTAGAGTAGTAGCAGAAAGAGCAGATTCGTGGAATATAAGGGAGCCAATTAATAGGTACATTCTATGACTTTTCTTTACGCACAGACTCTGTGCTCATACTTACTCATACTCATAGTCATTTATTTATAGTTTAATCACATATTACACGTCAAAATTGAAATTATATTAGATACATTTATATATATTAAATCCGAATATAATGTAACAGCTTGTTAAAACAAACCCCATGTACAAATGTTTAAAAATAGGCCTCGTTTCAAAGTTGCAATATAGTGAGAAACAACTTCTGCTCTGTTTCAAACTCTAGGGAGACCCGTAACATTGCAATACTTTCCTACCGCATGTAGTGCACAAAAGTGCCTCATAAACTTTTGCCACTGTTTAAATAATAGAAAACATAACTAATGCACGCATTATGCAACTGCGTACCAACCAACATGAAATCCATTTTACGGACTTTAAAGGAAATTTTATTTGAAATTGTTCAGTGGAATGTTTTCCACAGTGGCAGCAAGCAATGTAGAGAGGCTGGATATTGCCGGCGCTCGCGTTCATAAGCAATAAAGCTCCAGTATCTATCGCAAACAATGCTTCTCGGGCGCGTTTAGCATCTCAAAGACGCTGTACAAACTCCAGTGCCGCTCCGTCTCACCCCCGCACTTGAAGCGCCTCGTATTATGCTGCTATACCTCTTTATGAGCAATATCGGTAGGTGCTGTGGCAACTACGAATCATTTATAAATTTAGACGCTATCTAAGAGACTGTTGCATAGTTAACAAGGCTTTGTGTAAGAGTACTTAGATCTATTTCCAGAAGTGGGATAACTTGAACTAGTTAATAAGATTCGTAACTTTATACTAATGGAGCGTGTTTGTAGTTAGTTAACTTCATTAGTACGACCCTTTATAATATAACTAGCGACTAGCGACCCTTAAATCTATCGATACATGAAAACCGCATGAAAATCCAATCAGTCGTTTTTGAGGTTATCGCGAACATACATACATACAGACAGACAGACGCGGCGGGGGACTTTGTTTTATAAGGTGGAGTGATATATTTCGGGATAAGGTACATACCTAATACGTACTAACATTGGCTTGTCGAGAGCGTACGTGTCGCGAGACGTTCTAATAGTTTGATCCAATTATCACTATCGATCCTGTTAGAGATACAAGTCTCCCTATGGTTTCAAGTCAAGCAAGGTGAGCAAATAATAATATTATCGTGAGGGATCAGATGTGGTATTCAATATTTAAAAATCTTAGTATTTGACTTGACATCACTCGCAGTGCATCTTGCTTGCATTAAGAATTAATTAGTAGGTAAGTGAAATAGTGCTTCTGAATTCAGAATTTTTTTTCATAACGGCAATGTATTTACATTGAAGGCTGTGGCGTTTACATACTCAAAATACAAACAATATGATCGCATAAGTAAAAAGATCCTGACAATCCCAAAGCTTCACTTGTAATACTCGTAGCATTATTATATGACAAAAAAAAAATATTTCAGACAAGCTCGTAAAAAACAACGTTTTTATTAAATTAGCTCTACAACTGACTTGAACTATGGTTACCTACTTATCGTAAAATCCGGTGGTGGCAGTCCGCCAGATCCCGAATTCCATGCGCAACCCTCGGATAAGATAGCGTGCGGCGAGTGGGTATTTGTCCGTTTATCTAACTCAATATGCAAATGCATCTAATATATTTACTCTGAGTTTGATATAAACATTATATCATGGGATACCTTCAACAGTGAAATGAAAATAGTTATTTGTTTTACAAGGGGGCACAGTTGTTGTTTAACCGCTCGGGCTAATATTGATACCCGAGTAAGCGAAAGATTCCAAAATTGAATTGGTTCGAGAAGTGGAATCTTGAGCGTTGCGAGGGTTTCAAGGCACGAGGGTTAAACAAATTTTGCCACCGAGTGAAACACAACATTTTTCACCACACCAACGCAAGGAAAATCCCAACTGTAAAACATCAAAAAAATCAAATCAAATCCAAATGAATGTTATTATTTTATTAAATATTTATCATCCAAAATCATCATTTAAAAGTCCATTCCATCAGCCAACCTGATGAGCAAACTCAAAATTTGCATAATATTACTTTGCCTCACATGTGAATAAAATACAACTTTCTTATCAGTTTTTGAAGTGCAAAGTAAGTCTTTCCGAGCTGGTGTGGTGAAAAGATACTTTAATATAATTTGGAAAATAATTAGAGTTTTTATTTAGTCCGTTTAGCCCAAATAATCTACGAAGTTTTTAACTAATGCGGTTGGAAAAAAATATTGTGTTCAGCTACGGACTAGTTGAAGGCTTAGATGCATAAAGCTGATAGGTATAATATGTTAAATAGGTACTTAAGTAAAAACCGGCCAAGTGCGAGTCGGACTCGCGTTCCAAGGGTTCCGTACATTACCCAATTTTTAACAATGTATTTTTATATGTGAAATGCGAGTGAATTTCCTTTAAAAAAACCCGTAGGGGTCGGATCAAAAACTAAGTAATTAGTCCGACTCACGCTTGACTGCATATTCCTAATAGGTTTTCCTGTCATCTATAGGTAAAGAACTAATTTTGTATATTTTTTTCAAAATGTAATTAAGGATTGGTAATTTTTTGGCTATTTTAATAAATAACTCCTAAACTATTTATTTTAAAATTACAAAAAAAATATTTGAGATTCTCAAAATGAGCTCTTTTATTTGATACACGATATAGTTTTAAAAACTTTATTTTTTAATTTTCTCATTTACCCCCCAAAAGTGGCCTCCATGTTTAAAATTCATTTGTTTACGTAAGATGTCCGTCTTTGGGTCACGAATTTACATATGTGTACCAAATTTCAACTTAATTGGTACAGTACTTTTGGAGAAAATGGGCTGTGACAGACGGACAGACAGACGCACGAGTGATCCTATAAGGGTTCCGTTTTTTCCTTTTGAGGTACGGAACCCTAAAAATTGTCTAGTTTTAGTCCCAGAACTCAGCTACGTATGTACTTACAGTAGAACCCGTTTAATACGATCACGTTTAATACGATTTCCCGCATAATACGCCATTTTACGCCGGTCCCTACAACTTTAGGCCTATTTTCATACATTTTTCACGGTTAATACGACTCGCGTCCCGCTTAATACGCCATCTAAAATTCCAGTTACGCACCATCTGCTTTTGTGTTATTGACATAACCGTCGTAAGGTCGTATTGTTTTGCAATACGCCGTTAGCCAACATTTTTTAATGCGTTTATTACCTACCTTAGATTTTTTGTTTTGTCTAATATCTTTTGTCGCGCCCTTTTCGGCATGAGAATGCTATGCCATCTGCTTCACGGTTATGGACCACGTAGTGCAAGTTATCGCTCCCAGATTTTTATTTGCAGTTAGTTACTCCACGATTTTCTAGCTGAGCCTATCGTCAGTGTTCCTAGATTAAAGTGTGAGTGTGAACTTATACCTACCTACCTACACTTAGATATCATTCGCTCACTATCACCGCTATGGTTTTTGTACTATGAAATAATACTAGTTTTTTATTCACGTTTAATACGATTTCCCGTTTAAGACGCTTTTTTTGCTAGGTCTCCTCAGAATCGTATTAAGCGGGTTCTACTGTATATCTATAGATGCAAACATGTACATTTTACACAGACATTTCCTTGTTCCAGACTAGACGTTTGTAAGATATTATTTTTACCGATCAATGCCTTTGACGGTGCTAACACTTTCAGTGCCAGGCTCACCATATTCATTAGTAATGTAGGTATCACTTTTAATTTTGACACGAATATAACGTCGGGTGACAAGCAAAAGTCACTAACTAACACCATTGAAATTATTGGACAATAAACCGTGTTACAAGTGTAATAAAGTGCATTGTTACTTTAATTTTTTGATAGTACTTAGTGACTTTTGCTTGTCTCCCGACGATAAGAACATAAAATTGATAAATTATTGTAAGATACAGTTAATTAAATTACCTCATAATGCTCGAACGAATCCAATTTGGAGGTACTTGGTAGACTGCGTGATGGAACGGCACAGCGGTATAAAACATCACGCACTTACTTAAATATTTCAACACTCCATCTTGGTAAGCTTAGGTATAACTGGCAAATTTCATATAATATGAAACGTAATAACTACGATACTGTTATAAGCTTATAAGTATGTAAAATTTTATATTGTTTTAAAATTTCAAGGAATCAATATCGTGAGTCAGCCTTAACGGTTATACGGCGATACTTTTCCTAGAATTCGTTACAGATATTCACAAGCCCGGCCAGCACTGATTGACTCTGAAATACTTGAAAATAATGGTACGCTAACTTTAACACAAGCATAAAACTAATGCGAGTTTATAAAAAGCTCTATAAATCCATATAAATTATTAAAAAATGTGGTCCACTTTTTTAAATACAGGCAGTTAAAGAGTTCGTAAGTAGAAAAGCGGCGTGTATGTGCCGTCGCCGACCGTCGACTGACTATGATGATGACGTTACTGTCCATTACCAGCCGCGGGCAGTGGCATCTGATGGACATGCCTTAATGTGCGGGAATTTTAATAACACAAAGCGAAGGATAATGAATGACCCGCTTTTGGGAATATTTTGTTCTTAATTATTTACCGTTAAAATTATAGGACACATACCTAAAGACTAACTATTAAAGTTTTTTGCGATATTTTAAATATTTTTTCTACTCGTGTACTTTTCTCATTCTGTCTCTGTCATTTACATGGTCACGAACGAACATATAAGGGCATACATTATTAATACTCCTTATAAGTCTATAGTCTATTGCCCAAAAAAGCACTTGTGTCGTTTTAGAGACATTACGACACGGTAAGCTAGTGCGGAGTAGCAGGTGCCACATACCGACACATTGCTACCAACGTGACAAACGATTGAATGCATACGGTTTTTATAAAAAGAAATCAAATTTGTACTAAGTTCATTGCTACAAAAATAAATGATTTTAGAGTACACAGTACAACGAGCTATATTTATGTAAGTACATTTTATATTTTTGCATTGAAACTGAATAATATTTAATTCTCCTTTTTCTTGTTACAGGTTGCAGTAATATTTGGTATTATGGGTGCTTGTCGCTGACAAGAGCTACATACATATAGTAGGTAATACCTACTATCCAAAATTTACATTTACATTTTCATAAATAAAATTTTATTTATAATTTTTTGTATTTTATTTAATATTGCCTACTCATAGAAAAAGCATTGTATGCAACGTTGTATAAGTAGTCAAAAAATGCTCATGGCGTATTTATTAACAATGTTCGCCTTCGGCTCACGTTGTTACCCACGCCACTCACATTTTTTGACCCCTCTTATAAAACTGTTGCATAAAATACTATTAAGATATAAGCTTGACGAACATTTATTGCAACACACTGTTTAATGCGCTACAACTTTAGAATGTGCTTAAATTTTGCATATTATAAAATATAACAGAAACGTCACAAATCAAGTGCGCTTTAAGTTCCTGCCAACCACACATCGGCCCACGTCGGATTAATTTAACGTGCCGCACCGCTCTATGAAAAAGGACGTGAAAAAATGTTTTATTGTATGTGGTCATGTCCACCGTTTCATTCCTCCCTAAATGGCTGGCACTGCTGTAATGAATAAAGTAACAGTATCGACTGACGCGGCCTTACTCTAGAATTATTTACACCTGCGACACCCCTCACCCCTGCTGCCCACAGGCTATTTTAGGATCCATTGTTTAATACATTAACCGACACAGGCAAACTAGCCTTGACGTCGATTATAATCCTCATGCATTCCGTGAGTGCATCGAGTGTATCGGCAACCTTGAGGTATAGGTAAGCCATTTCTATCGATCGAAAGAAAAAAAGAAGAAAGAAAATACATTGATTGAAGTTTTAGATACCACGTGGGAAAATGTTATCTTCTATTAATCTAGCTACAAGGTAGGCAATGTAACAAACATTACACCGCATTGTAACATATTTAACTAAATATTCTTATTAAAGTGTTAAAACATTAAAGGTGATCTTAAGTTTAGCCCCCATAGATGCTATACTCGTATAGTAACGCCTCGAGTATCCTGTTTTACAAAGATACAAATAGACACATGACAGGACAATCAATGTTCTACGATTTTCCTCCCGAGTTTGGCAGCAACATTACCATTAGGGAGACAATTCATTCTGATTAAACTATTTGTTAAGCTTTTCATCTTGTTTGATACGACTTTGGGTCGTGGCATTAGGCATCACACGCGCACCAATAATTCCGAGCGAGATGCCTAAAGACAGGACTCTGATTGCTAGCGCACACCAATCTGGTGTGAATCGACCTCTTATATACGGTGTGCTCAAATGGCGTTTTGATAGGGCGGCAGGGTCTTGCCTGCCTGCCTGAGCACATTGCAGGTACTACCTGTAGTGTATAGTGTTATCTGCTTGCTCACATGGTGCGTGGTGCTACTAGGGCTGGAGGCGGGCGAGTGCCTGCGGGCGGGTGGGTGCGACGGCGGAAGGGCCTTGCCGAGCGCCGCGGCGCCGCCCTGCCCGAAGAGGCGCAGCACCTGCTCCGGGGAGATCGGCCGCTTCTTGCCGTTCGCCGCGCTCAGGTGAGAAGTGCTGTTGCGAAGACTTGTTGCACCTGCTGTAGACAACCACTAACGTTAAAGTCTGCTTATTTTTTTTCATAATAAAGAGAAGTGGCGTCGTATCACGAGGTAGTTAAGGACCCCCAGATCAGGTCAGGTAAAACGGTAAAATTAATAACAGAAACAACGACTACATCGACGCAGGTTTGTTTCTTAACGTGTTGTGATTATTGTTAACTGTTTATGTAACTTTATCGATCGTAGAGCGGAATAAAAAAGCACATTGATTGAAAACAAATCACTGCATCATTTCGAAACAACAATAATTAACTCACGTAGGTATTTTCTAATTAACGTACCTAGTATTCAATATAAGTATGTCTATTTTTCATTAGGTATATTAAACCACCTGAGAAAAATATGCCAAAACCGTGTAATAACATTCGTAACAAGTCATAAAAACTAGTGTCTCCTGCATACTTAGAGATAACACACATACTTACGAGTAGCAGGCAACTTTAACAGTTTTACTTACCGTCCAACGATAATATTCCCGCTGCGCACTTGAAACTTATTCAAAGCGGCCGCGTAATTGCCGGCCGGCGCTCAATTACGGCCGTTGCGCGGTCCATTCAATCGAAACTACAGTGCTACCAACTATGCAATATGCGGCGGTCTAAGACTTCCTCCAAGATTTTTTTAACTTCATTTTGAATACAATTTTATTTCCATAATCTGTAGAAGAAAACAGTCAAGTCGGGTTTATTACGTACTGTACTAAAATTTTACAGCTCATTGGAACTGTCGCTTTACGAGGGAACCGCACCCGAGAAGGGGACAATACTATTTTGACTACTAGAGTAGACTGATGTGATAAGTTTTACGACTATTGAATGTATTCGTAGAGGTTACTGCAGTAGTTTCCAACCTCGATGATTTTTGTTGTAGAGCGGAACACATTGCTACGCGTTATTAAGGCGTAGCACCCGTAGGTAGTAAAAATGTTTACTACGGACTTTTCCTTACTGTGTTTTAGAAGCTGATTAACGAGGATCGGCGGGGTTGTATGTTGTGTTCTGCTCCCTCGCATTTGCGCCATGTCAGAAAAAAATATTTGAAATTTATTTACCATAAGTATATAGTTTTGTACCAATGTGGAGCGGCACAGGCATTTTTGTACTGAATATGCTTGTTTGATTTGTGTAATTTGTTAATCTGATAAGATGGCATTTGGAACCGTGCCGAAATATCGGGAACTCATTGAAACAAATATTTTTGTTTTGCATTCCTAAGCATACAAATACCGTGCACACCATCGCCACACAATAGTAAATAACCCGTTTTAAATAGTAGTTAAAACGTTAATCTAGTTACCTGCACTATTGCCTATAGTAGAAGAACCAAGATAAGGTTGCCGGGTGAGTTTCCCAGAGTAGTGTTGCGAGTAGGAGGCGTGGTGGCCGTGCGAGGAGGCCGGCCGCTCCACGATGGTGTATGAGGTGCCGGGCGGCGAGTAATACACGCCGCCGCGCGCGCGCGCCCGCGCGTCCTCCGCCTCGTAGCTCGTGTGCCGGTTGTCCTGCAACCACTGACACATCACAACACACGTCGTTAGCTATTAGAAAGCTCACACCATTCCATGCGATTATAGTAGTGAAGGGGATCCGAACGCTGCTTTGGTGTGCAAGCAGCTCATAAACTTACATCAGCTGCTTGCTTAATCAGCGCTGTCTCGGACACCGGAGCGGCGTGCGGATCTGCAGTCAGTGTTTAAAACGCCTTGGTTAGCAACTTCTTACAAAAGTCGATCATCGTTAGTTAATGGAAAAATACTCAAATGCATTTTCCTTGTTTGATACCTACATATTTAATCCTTCTGAGCTGACATAATTAGAGATGATGTATAAGTGCTACACAATTGAAAGACCTATCCATCGACATCGCAGATGAACGGCCGGACATGGCGAAACTATAAGGGTTCCTAGTTGACTATGGAACCCTAATAAACCCGTCATCTAAAATTTGTAACATTGCACGGTCGCGAGCTAGATGCTGCGGCACAGCGGAACGAGCCTCGTAGTCTTAGCTGGGGCCCAACCCTCCTTTCAGCATAGCATGAGTTTTGTACGTGCTGCAGGGCTACCTGTTTGTGGTACTGAGTCGTAACCGGGGTCCGCCCGTACGGTCAGCGTGTAGAGCGTGATGTACCTGCTGCGAGCGCGAGTGGCGCGCCAGGTGGTGCTGCGGCGGGTGCTGCGGTGTGGCGGAGCGCGCCGTCCAGCCGTAGCCGGGCCCCTGCCCGTACGACGGCCAGCGCGCGCCGAACTCCGCCAGCTCCGAGCCCTCGCCTCCCTCCCCCGACCGCATGCCGGGGGTCACCGCACACACTGCAACAACACATACAATTTATACATTTTACAAAGCAATTAATGTGATCTGCTAAAACTTCTCAAACACTACCTACTTTCTAACATCTCAAACATTTCGAAAAAAATCCCTAGGGCGGTTAAGTAGCCTTTAATTTTCCATTTGTTTCAACTATGAACTGTCTAATAAAAAAACAACCTGTATTTAGCGCCGTTAACGCTGTTGTTTATAAGGTGAAAAATATACAACTGGTTTTTACGTGGTTTATGTTCTTTTAATAGCCGTCAGTAATAATTGCAAAACCAAACATAAATTATTATTGGGATTTAGTACACAAGTCAAATGATAAGGTTTAACGGAAAATAATGATGAGTGCTTTGAAAATTACTGAATGTCCACTTAATTATCTAAAATCGTTAACGTGAATTAAAAGCTTGCATTTCTTGTCAAGTAATCTTTCTTCAAGTAACAGTCTAGTAAAGGATGACTCACATTAGACCGGGCCGTGTCCGACCCGGAGCTTCCGGCGCATCATTTTCTATGGAAAGCATCACGTGATCGCCTGTCATGTCATAGAAAAGTAAGCTCCGGAAGCTCCGGCCCGGACACTGCCCGGTCTAACGTGAGTCGTCCTTTACTTGGAAATTGTAAATTTCTTTATTTAGATTAAGCAATTATTAATTGCTTCAACAAAACACTTGTGTCTAAATAACGTACATGATTTGGGATAAAGTGCACTTCCCAAACTGAGTAGGGCTAAAATATGACCAATACTAATGTCCTATTAGTCCTAGTACGCATAAATAAGCAAGCATTTAGAAAAAATTAGGTATAAAAAAGCCACTATTGCTAAAGTGTGACTAAAGAAGGTGCAGAAATGGTTATGACTCAAATTTCGCCAAAGCACGACTTTAAAACCATGTCTGCGGCACCTGGGAGCGTCCGTGTTATTGATGAGAGCATTGAACTGCTGAAGCCCAGTGAAACGCCCAATGCCGATGTCAACGCGCCTCGGGTCAAATCAAATGAAAGCAATTGACTGACTCACGCCATTGTCTAAATTCTAAAGCCCAACGCAGCCAAGTTATATTAGTCAAATTGTCGTTGCTACGAACAATTTAAGGACATTTCATCGGATTTACTGCCTAATGCTGAACTCCCTAGCCTGGAAGTACAGCACCCCCAACGCCTACAAATTTATCAATAATATACCGGGATAGTTAAAAAAAAATGCATTTAACCGATTTCCAAGACCGAAGTGATCCCATAAGAGCTCCGTGAACAAAGTTTGGTACGGAACTCTAAAAACATACTTATGTACTTATAACATATACATTTTTTTATAACTTTCCATAGGGCAGGGTTTACCTACTGTAAACTTTTTTGATTTGGAAGACAACGTTCGCATTTATCGTCGTGGGTTATTTTAAACGTATGGCCAGTTATAGAGGTTATACGATACTACAGTAGGTACAATTAATCATCCTAAATAAATCACTAGATTCAAGCGTCTCTCCGTCTAGGTTGTAAATCTGAGAAAGGATGATAATTCATCTAAGGTTGCGATAGGCTACGGAAGTGCGGAACGCGATCGTAGATCTTAACTTGAAATTGTTTGTATACAGTCAATAGAAACCTAAGAAGTTAAAACTTTTTTGTAAAAGTCAATGTATGGGTACACCTTGAGGGACAATCGTAAGTTTCATAAAAAAATCAAATTAAGGGCAAAACGAAACTTTCAATTCGATCATCTCGAATATTTATGAAGTTCTAATTTATCAGGGAAGTTCGTTTGAGACTTATATAAGTTACTTCGCCACGACTCCATCCAAGCGAAGACACATTTCGACGGCAAGTTGCAATGAAAGTTAGGTACTCAGTTGGCTGAGAAAATGCACTGATAAGTAAAAGTTTATAATTCAGGTACTGTAGGTATAATAAAAGGACGTATGAAATTATTTTACTGATATAATAATAAAAAAAACGTTATTAATCAATTTACAAATTATCTAGATAAGTAGGTAGATGATAATTGTTAAACGTATCGTGAAAATTTAAATCAGTGCAGTGTTAATAAACGCATAAAAAGTAGGCACGTAAGCATCGTAATGTAATGTAACACAATAAGCACAGATATACCCCAGAAGAAAACCATAATAACCAAATCTTTTCATCAACAAACATTCATTGGGCGCTTTCAATACAAATGCTACATTGACTTCGATTTGAATGCTGGTAGGCTGCCTACATATTGTTACTCTGATGGCTCGCGTAATATATCATGGTAATGGCTGGTAATGTATCAACTGATTAATGGTGAAATGAGCTGAAGGAAGTAATGAGTATTTAAACACGTAACAAGCTTCCGACCATTAGGGTGATTCCGGGCGTCGACGAACTGCGCCCCGCCACGTCCGGACCTTTTCCGTCGCCACGCCAATTTCTACGCCATGTTTGATATTAGATAAAAACAGTAACTTTTAAACCACTTAGTCCTCATAGTCTCGCTTCAGCCTTAGGACCGCTTTTACACACAGGAGACTCTTCTCAAGGTACTGTAGAGTTAAAAACATACATTATGACGATGTATATTGTGACTTGTCTTCAAATGAATCATCAAAGCTGGATTATATGGAATATATTTGGATTTTTTCGGGAAACCTTATAGATTGGTGCGGCCTGAAAAAGGGTTAGGTAATAAAGTTAACCCTGAACAAAGCCATTTATTTTTCATACTGGTTTAATATAGGTATGAATAATCAGTTTCACTGTGTAAATCGAAACACATTGAATGAATGAAAATATTTATTTTCAGACAACTATTAGCCCATAGATAAATACCTTAAAACTAGCATACATATTATTACAAAATATATCTTAAAACTAAAAACACACAATTATGGCTGCGATGCAGTTCGCAACCCCGCAGTGTCAGGGAGCCGGCCGCGGAACCGCCGGAACTTGACACCCTTCGGCCAAAACTCCTCCTTGGTGAAAGTCCTAGCGACTTCTCTCGTGTTCAGTCGGAACGCTCAGCACAAAAGAATTAAAATTCACACTGTGTCGAGATTCCAACTTCACGACCCTCAGGATGAATCCGGACTTGACTCGTACATACTTTACGATCTCCTCATTAAGACGACATTAAGTAATAGAACCCATATTGGTGACCTGAGAGAGCCGTGCACAATTACGAAGTTACCTTCAGAAAGTTTGCCTTGTTGGAAGCCCAAGTTAGTAAATGACAATGGTCTCAGGTAGGCAACTACTTTACTTCCAATGCGACACTTGACTCTTCAACCATTGTTCTTCGCCCTAACATCTCCTTTCATTTGGAAAATCTACAGGACGCCAGTTTTCTGGGTCAATTGAACAACTTGAAGAACGTGAACGCTGTGAGCTAGGTAGGTACTTTAAGCCGTAACTCTTCGTTTGTTTGGGCTAACCGATATATAGCTTTCGTAATTGGTAATTTTGTAAAGTTTGAAAATTGATTACGTTTTTTATGATTTACGCTAGATTATAAAATCTAGCGTAATTATAGGTACTAAAACTTATAGTTTACAGTAACTCAAACTATAACGGCAGGTTAACGGTAGTAATAGGTAAGTACCCACATTATTCTACTTAATTCGATGTTAAACGCAAAACTTTCTACCTAAAGGTGTTTGTCAGCAATCAGCGTGCAGCCAGTAGGGAAACACGTTTTATCTTAGAAAACAATTCTCACCGGCATTGTGAACAGTCAGCATTCAACGATTAACATATTCATGTATTTTATTCATACGGTATCTAATTTCAGACACAGTTTATGCGGGAAAATAGTCGATCGATGGTCGCTTTTTCACTTCCAGTAGGTACATACATACATATTGAAATTCGTAGAGAGCTGGAGGCCAGGATCATAAAATAAAGGCACAGAGCACAATGCGCCATAAATATTGGATGGGTCGAGTCATGTCGTGTCGTGTCGTCCAATAAGGCAGCTGTTGGCGGTGCAGCGATCACGTCGCCGTGATGAGCACGTTACACAATGTCTGCACTGCGCACACTTCACGACGTATCAACTATCGGGTTAATGCTTGTGTAGATTACACTAATACCGAAAGTTTAAAAGCATTGTATTAGAAACTTTAATTTGAAAAAACGTACATGTATGAGGGTTAACTGCGACATAAAACTTGGATAAATAAAATGAGTTTCTCTACCTAGAGTTATTTTTTGGTATAGATATCTATCCCTATTCATTCTTTTAATATTGTAGCTGGTGCTCTTTGGTCTTGGTTAATCTCTTATTATGTCTAGTACAAACAGGCCAACGTAAATCAATCTAAAAAAACGCAGTTATGCGTTAGAGAAAGTCAATGATTAGAGAATTAGCCTACGTTGTCCCAATATGTGTAAATAGGCATTACATTTTTCAAAAACTAGCAAACGAAGTAGGTACCTACGTAACAAACTGTAGTTTTAGGAGGTCTTAAAAGTGTGATCTTTACGTACCTATCCGGGCTAGTTACATATAGTACCAATACAATCTGCATTTAATTAAATTGGCTTTTAAAATAAAACCAATATTGGGAAAATAAAAATTTACGATAGCTCTCAGCGGAGTTGAAAGGTTTTTGTATTAAATTACGATGTACTTTGGCATCGTAATTTGTTATATGGGACCTTCGCATATTCGCCGCTCCATTAGGTTTCAGACGCCTGTGGAGGTGCCAGGCTTTAATTTCGCAATTTAGGTAAGATAACGTACCTAGTGTTTTTAGGGTTCTGTTCCAAAAAGGTATTAAAAAGGAACTCCTATGCTGCGAACTACTTAGGTACTTATTTATGATTTATGAACAAAGATAACCCAAACGCATTGAACGTGTTTTTGACGATGGAATATGCCGAATATTTGGAGGAGGCTTTAGAGACCTAAAGATTTTTGTTGAGATATATTTTTCACGGTAACAGATTAAACATTTTGCTAATACTTACAAACTACAAATTTACCAAGAACTTTAGATTGATTTACGAGAGCCTTCATCGAATATTCATGAAAATATTTAGAAATCGTGTGCCATCTTTTATAAATCGACTTGTAATAAGTAGGTAATCGCTTTGCGTTTCATTTTCCCTATACGTTATTCTACTGAATGCTACCAGGGTACATGAGAAACGGATGTGAGCAGTCACTGCGGAGTAAAATAAACGTGTCAGTTGGTTGTCGAAGTCCTGAGCCGGTTGGCGGCCGGCCAGCGGCTGGACCCGGCCGTGATGAATAGTCGACGACAAATTGGATCTGTTATACCCATGATTTATTATTTATTAAGTACATTTATAAATTAATCATAAATATAAATTAGAATCAGTAGCATTGTTTCCCGACTATAGAAAGCTGAAAGGTATAAGTAGTAATGTTTTTGTTCTCTTAATATACCTATGCAGTCTTTCATATTATATGCATATACCCTAGGTTTCGTCTTCTTTAGGGTTCCGTACCCATAGGGTAAAATCGGGACCCTATTACTAAGACTCCGCTGTCCGTCTGTCCGTCCGTCTGTCTGTCACCAGGCTGTAACTCAAGAACCGTGATAGCTAGACAGTTGAAATTTTCACAATTGATGTATTTCTGTTGCCGCTATAACAACAAATACGAAAAACAAAATAAAATAAATATTTAAATGGGGCTCCCATATAACAAACGTGATTTTTTTGCCGTTATTTGCGTAATGGTACGGAACTCTTCGGGCGCGAGTCCGACTCGCACTTCATTTGATTTTACGATAGCAAACATAACATTACGATAGCAAAGAAATTAGAGCGCCTCCCTTCGGGAACTCGTGCGTTCTGGTCTCTTGCCAAAGCTATCCAGGGAAATTTCTGCACGCCATCTTTTCCGCCACTGCACATGGGAAATGATTCATTGGCCCACGACGCAAAAGACAAAGCCGACCTTCTGGGTAAACTCTTTGCGTCCAACTCGACTTTGGATGACGGGGGATACGCGCCGCCGACCATACCGTGGTGCGAGAGCTGTATGCCTGATATCCGGTTAAACCAAAGCTCAGTGCGTAAAGCACTTCTTTCCCTCGACACTCATAAGTCGAGTGGGCCTGATGGAATCCCTGCGATTGTGCTGAAGATGTGTGCTCCTGAGTTGGCACCGGTCTTAACGCGTCTTTTCCGGCTCTCTTACACTTCTGGCGTAGTCCCAACCTCGTGGAAGTCAGCTTTGGTGCACCCGATCCCTAAAAAAGGCGACCGCTCAAACCCGTCCAACTACAGGCCAATAGCTATAACCTCCCTTTTCTCGAAGATAATGGAGTCCATTATCAACTGCCAGCTCCTTCGGTACCTAGAGGATCACCAGTTGCTTAGTGACCGACAATACGGTTTCCGTAGAGGCCGCTCGGCTGGTGATCTTCTAGTCTACTTGACACATCGTTGGGCACAGGCGATCGAGACAAAGGGTGAAGCATTGGCTGTTAGCTTGGATATTGCGAAGGCCTTCGATCGCGTTTGGCACAAAGCACTTCTTTCGAAGCTACCATCCTATGGGCTTCCCGAGAAATTATGTGTATGGGTCAGTAGCTTTCTAGCAGACAGAAGCATAAAGGTCGTAGTTGACGGTGAATGCTCAGAACCCATGTCTGTGAATGCTGGTGTCCCCCAAGGCTGTGTGCTATCACCCACGCTATTCCTTCTGCATATCAATGACATGCTGCAAATCAGCGGCATTCATTGTTATGCTGATGATAGTACAGGTGATGCCTTTTACACTGTCCGCACCAATATTTCTCGGGAAAACGTCATCGAGAGCCGGAACAAACTTGTGTCTGAAATTGAGACTTCCCTAAAGGAAGTCTCTGAATGGGGTCGACTTAACTTAGTCCGTTTTAACCCTAGCAAGACACAGGTTTGCGCGTTTACCGCAAAAAAGTTAGAGTTTGTCGCGTCACCTCGTTTTGAGAGCACTCCCCTGAGTGCCGCAGCCAGTATCGGAATCCTTGGTGTCGACATTTCGAGTGAAGTCCAGTTCCGCGGTCATCTAGAGGGTAAGGCTAAATTAGCCTCCAAGAAGCTCGGTGTGCTCAACAGATCGAGACGGTATTTCACACCGGCCCAGCGCCTACAGCTTTATAAGGCGCAGGTTCGCCCACATATGGAATACTGCTCTCATCTGTGGGCAGGGGCACCCCAATACCAGCTTCTCCCTCTGGACCGCATCCAACGAAGAGCGGCTCGAATTGTTGACTGCCAGCGTCTTTCGGAACGGCTTGACTCCTTGGCGCTGCGTAGAGATGTAGCCTCGCTCTGCATTTTCTATCGCATGTATAACGGGGAGTGCTCCGAGGAATTGTTCGGATTAATCCCTGCCGCTTCTTTTCGCCATCGCCCTACGCGACAACATTACCATCTTCATCACTTGGATGGTTGGCAGTCCTCAACTGTGCGTTTCTCCAGAAACTTCCTGCCTCGCACAGCCAAACTGTGGAATGAACTGTCGCCAGCGGTATTTCCGGACCGATACGACCTACAAACCTTCAAGAAAAGAGCGTACTCCCATCTTAAAGGCCGGCAACGCGCTTGCAACCCTTCTGGTGTTGCGGGTGTCCATGGGCGGCGGTAATCGCTTACCATCAGGTGATCCGTCTGCTCGTTTGCCTCCTATTTCATAAAAAAAAAAAAAAATAAATAAAATAAACAACATCAACAACAACCGATTGAAAAAACTCAGATAAACTCACTCGGACTCACTGCGTTCGAGCGCCAAACTACCTCGGTAGAAATGAGTGCCTTTCATCCCTTCGTTAACAATGTACTATTAAACGCAGTTCTATTTTAAGCTAATCATGACGCATTGTCGTAATGCCTCTAAAGACTATTCGATACATACCTATTGACCTTCGTACAGTGGCTCAAGGACCAGATTAGAGACAAAGGAGGCTAGCATTATTGTATATGTTGGTGATCGATTGAACGCAGACGGCGGACCGCGCGTCCCGTTTATGACGCTCTTCAGCCATTCGGGAGCTACGTGGACGTATCGCCATATATACAAATAATGGCTCTAATTTTCACGCCAACGGCGACGGCTGTTCCAAAGCATGCATCGGACTGCAATAAAACCAGACTGTGGCAAATAGCATTAATTTCTAGGCTAGATTATACTCAGTTATTAATTATTTAAAACATTAACCACCAATCTGAGGGTAGTAGGTTAGGCAGCTATGATATTAAAATCAATTTACCTACCTGGAATTTGTGTGCTTCACGTATTAAAAGAAGAGTTAACAAATACATTATATTAAAACCATGTAAGTAAATAATCAAGTATAATTTTAACCCTCTTCATTAATTTGATATTTATTCAGGGATAATTTTACAGCATTACAGCTAGCGCCAAAGCTCTGTAAAATGAAATATGTTACAGTAAAGCTATAGTAATAAATCAGCCAAGTGCGAGTCGGACTCGCGTTTCAAGGGTTCCGTACATTAAGTCCGACTCACGCTTGACTCCACATTTCTAATAGGTTTTCCTGTCATCTATAGGTAAAAAACTATTTTGTGTATTTTTTTCAAAATTTTAGACCCAGTAGTTTCGGAGATAAAGGGGGGAATGGTAATTTTTTGGCTATTTTGTTAAATAACTTCGAAGCTAAGTATGTATTTTAAAATTATAAAAAGAAATATATTTGAAATTCTCAAGATGAGCTCTTTCATTTATATAACACGATATAGTTTGAAAAACTTTATTTTTTAACTTTCTCATTTACCCCACAAAAGTGGCCCCCATGTTTAAAATTAATTTGTTTACGTTACCTACATGTCCATCTTTGGGTCACTAAGGGCCACTTGCACCATTCACTAACACAGGGTTAACTAGTTAAACCATGGAGTTACCATGGTTACCAGTACAATTTGACACTTGGTTAACGGTTTAACCGATTAGCCCCGGGTTAGTGGAATGGTGCAAATGGGCCTAATTTACATATGTCTACCAAATTTCAACTTAATTGGTCCCGTAGTTTCCGAGAAAATAGGCTGTGACAGACAGACAGACTCACGAGTGATCCTATAAGGGTTCCGTGTTTTCCTTTTGAGGTACGGAACCCTAAAAATATACACCTAACTAACAGGTCCGTCGCGTAGCGCTTCTTTTGCTTAGTATTCATACAGCAGTGCCGCTTGCCGCCGGCAGTTCGAGCAGGAAAAGGACAATGGCTGGTTTAGGTTTTAAGTCTCAAGCGGCATTTGAGCCAAAAGAACAATGCAATGTTCTCAAGCGTGGCTGTCACTGTACCGTAATAAAAACTCTATTTTGCCTCGACTACGCTTCTACTTCAAGTCCCCGGGGCTCGCCTTGATTTCACCAAAAGTCGTGTATATTTCGCTTCACGGATCGCTGTGCGAAGGCACAAACCAGTTGGTACAAACAGCAACACTCCTAACTATAAGGCACCGATGTACAGTTAACAATGTGGGCGGTGGTACTCTTCCGAAAATATTGCCGCCCATTTATTTACATTACATCCATCCGGCCCGGCTGGTTAAACAATTAAAAATTAACTCTGGTTCCAACTTTTGCTTTACGGGATACTGAATGTTTCCATAAGTTCCCTGAAAAATGCGTCATGTCTTAAAAACTTCCATTAAAACATTATATTTTATAAACTTTTAAAGTCGACGCTTAAAGTTATGCGTAATTTGCGGCACATCTGCCCATGTTGCATGTTAAAGTAAAATATTTTCAAAAAGTTATTAACCCACAGTTTTATAACTTTTGCACTATAAAACTCTTCCAGTATACTCGTATATTAGTCACGCATAGTCAAGTTATATCTCTGAGTTTTAGAAGATATAATAAATTCTGCATGGTTGTATGACTTGGCGTGTTATGTCGGATGTATTTCCAGCAAGCGATTGCAGCGAGCCACTGGCTTGGAAAACGAGGGGAGCAGTAGATAACCAAATGGAAAATTCGTTCAATATTCCCGCCCGGAGCGCCAAACTGTCCGGTGCAGTGCCTTCTTGTTACTCTGTCGTTCGAATAGTGATTTGTTGTCCTCTCAGTAGAGCGCTGCACCTGTACGAATCATATGTAGCTATGTATTTATATATGTACTTTGGATGGATGTATCAAAATTGCAGCAACTATTTCAGTTAATTTACAGCCCAGGTCTAAAGTATGAAAACAACGTTATTTTCTTTAATATCTCATGTTTCTATTATCAGTATTTTATGTATATTGATAACCAAAAACTTACGTTAGGCAACCCCAATTAAAAATATAGGTTCCCTAAGTATTAAAACGTCCTAATATATTGTAAAAATAAACATATAAAATAGATATTCGGAAAAAGTTACTTCGCCTTCTACTATGTATCGCCCTTAACTGTTTACTTTTTATTTTTTATTCGTTCAGGTAATTACAACACAGTATCTAAACTTAATTACAAAAGTATCGTTAAACTAGTAAGGTTTGTCTCGATACTCTATTTATTCTAAAATGTTCTATTAATAATATCCTGTGATAATATCATTCTTAAGTGCTATTTTGTTTCCCAATTGTCAATGAGTATAGTCCATCGCATGAAGACCACAGTTTTGTATTGCCATATAAGCTTTTTTTCTATACTTTTGGTCTAGGATCTTATTTATGGTATAGTCTTAAATCATAAAATAAGACGAAAACATACCTACCTATACCTATCTACGTAGTAGTACGTAATCAACATTATGAGGTAGGAGTTATTTTATACCTATACTAGAATATAAAAAAGTAGCTATTAACTTCTTATATACCTATCCAGAAAACACCTGAGAGCAGAAAAATATAATTTCGGGATTTGTACCATATTAACTTAGATAGGGCCAGCCGTAGCTCTTCAATTAATTGAATAGAGCAACATATTCGATCTACATATTCAACTAACAACCTTTAAGAAATAAGTACCTATAAACGTGAACGCCCATACAGTTCTTATAAGTCCAAGTGAACTTGCCTATACGCCTCTATAATGAATAAAATAGCTGTATTTTTCTTAATTACCACTTACCATTTTAGCCTCTAAACAATACAATGATGGAAGACAATAGGCCCGAAGGGTGTTCGTGACGTCACGGGCGGGCGGGGGACCGGGGTTCAAGGGCGGAAATGTAGGTCATTGGGACAGACCAAGCCGGGACCACGGGACTCTCGGTTCGGGGGCCCAAACGGCAATAACTTATCGTATGGATTCCCCCATTTCTTATTCGTAGCCACAATAACACAGTGACTGTACATTCTATACATACAAAGTGATAAGGGATTGGCATCGTATACACTGAATTTGTTTGTTATGGCAAGTTTTATTAATAACTTCCGATACATTTGTGCTTTAAGTTTATCCCTATGTACTAATATTCCTACGTAGGGGAGGTAGGGGACCATTGGGCAGTCGGGAGGCTCGGGCAACCCCTTGTAATTGTTGGAATTAGGTAGGATTTAATGTACGCTAATATAACCTCCTTACATTATTAGTTACCATGGTTGTTTTCTATAAACAGATATGTCAGTATAAAAAAAATAATATACAACGAAAGTTACGTGTCTTTATTTAACGGTTATGGGCTTACACTAAAGATGGATAAAGAATTAATAACGGGCATTGGCATGCTACAGAAATTCAGTGCGGAAAACTACCTACAATGGAAGTTCCAGTTAAGGTGCGCTTTAAAAGCGAAAGGTCTAGGGCAGTTTATAGAAAGTGAAGCAAGTGAATCCACTGGCACGAGTGCTAGCACCGGCGGCACTGGGGAGCCCCTGGCGGCCGGAGCCCTGCGAGAGCGGCAAGATGCGGCCGCAATGTTCATAATCACATCGTCTCTGACATATGAACAGATGGTAATTATTGAAAACTGTACATCAGCGAGGCAGATGATAGAAAAATTTGACGCAGTTTATGCTCAAAAATCTGAATTTAATAAAATGTCTCTTCATGAACGATTCTACGCATATAAGATGAAAGAGAAAGATGGTGTTGCACAGCACATTGCAAAAGTTGAATCACTGGCAAAGCAAATAAAAGAGGCCGGCGACACCGTAAGCGACGCAGCAATTAACACAAAAATTATTGGCAGTCTTCCAACCAAATACAGAAATGTTAGACAAGCATGGCTATCGATGGATGCTTCAAAACAAACAATAGCTAACTTAACTGCAAGGCTTCTGGATGAAGAAGCGAGCCTTGGCAATGATGACATCGCCGATCCTGTTGCCTTAGCTACTGTTACTAAGAGCTCATATCCTGAGAGAAGATCTTTCGTAAGGCCTCCCATTTGTTACTATTGTCAAAAACAAGGACATATAGCTAAAGATTGTTATTCGAGAAAACGAGGCCTTAACAAATCGAACTCAGGAGCAAATATGACGTACTCGGCATTCATGGTCAAAACCTATACAGAAAATGTACAAGCTGGAGACAACGACATCTGGTATCTAGACAGTGGAGCTTCAGGTCATATGACCAGCAGATTAGATTTTTTTATTAAAATTGACGAATGCCCAACAAAAACAGTGAAACTCGGAGACAACTTTGAACTGAACGTTGAAGGGGCAGGTACAGTCTATATTAAGAAGTTGCTTAATAACCAGTGGTACGACTCTGAAATTAATAACGTACTGTATATTCCACAACTTAAGAAAAACCTAATCTCTGAAGGTGTTTTAACCGAAAAAGGCTACACAATTATCAAAGAAAAGTGGCATGTACATATATTAGATGCCGAAAAAAGGTTGGTGGCTTATGCACACAAACAACCTAATAATCTGTATCGATTACTATTTAAAACCGCTTTACATGAAACTCTGAGTGGCGATGTCAATGCTGTGACAGCTGACAATAATTTAAAACTCTGGCATGACAGGCTCTGCCATATAAACATTAACTATTTGAAAATTTTGATAAACAATGGAACTTTACAAGGAATTTCTCAAAATGATTTTAAAGATTTTTTCTGTGAGGCATGCGCTTATGGAAAGCAACACCGACTTCCATTTCCTGCAAAACCAGACACTGAGAAGAGGGTCTGCCGCCCTGGCGAAATTATTTATTCAGATGTATGCGGGCCTATGTCAACACCTTCGATATCTGGTTTTAAATATTTCGTTTTATTTAAAGATGCATGTACCGGCTATAGAATCGCATTATTCATAAAATACAAGAGTGATGTCTTTGAAAACTTCAAGGAGTTTCTACGGCTAATTCAAAACAACTTTGGACGTCCTCTTAGAGTACTACATACAGATTGTGGCGGAGAATACTGCAATAATGAATTTAAAGTATTTCTAAATAATTTTGGGATAACTTTGGAAACAACAGCACCGTACACGCCTGAACAAAACCCGCGTGCCGAACGCGATATGCGCACGATTATGGAATCAGCGCGAACCATGCTCCAGAATTCTAAGCGCCCCAAGCATCTCTGGGCCGAAGCTGTCAATTGTGCCATATATGTTCTGAACAGAACTCCTACTAAACAGACGCCGAACTCAACCCCTTATCAAGAGTGGACTGGACAAAAGGCCTATGTAAATCATACAAAAATTTTTGGTTGCGACGCATACATGCATATACCAAACCAATTGAGACGAAAACTTGACTCGAAGAGTAAAAAATTAGTCTTCGTTGGCTATGACGGGAACTCTACCAATTACCGTCTTTATGATCCTATTACCAAGAAGGTACACATTTCACATAATGTACTTTTTAACGAATCGTCGTTTTCTGGTGAGCAAGGAGACCACGATCAACCACTGCAGTTTGTAATAGAAGATAACGTTGAGCAGAATGTTTTGACTGAACCCCGCAACCCGGTTCTAATAGAAGACGTTATTGGCACTGGTCAAGCTTCGATGGAGGAAAATCGTAACCTGATAGATAGTTTCTTTGATACTAATGAAACATCAACTGCAGAGGACTTAAATGAGACAAGAATGTTGAGACCGAGAGAAAATCTCAAAGCTCCAAGCCGATATGAGGCTAATATTATTTTTGAAGAACCAAACACTTATGAAGAAGCAATGAAAAGCCCTGATGTAGATGAATGGAAAGGTGCCATAGACGAGGAACTAAAGTCTTTAAAAGAAAACAAAACCTGGGAAATTACTGAATTACCAGACGGAAAGAAACCAATATCATCTAAGTGGGTATTCAAAAGGAAAATAAATCCAGATGGCACAGTTTTACGCTATAAAGCACGACTCGTGGCAAGAGGATTTGATCAGAAACCTGGAATAGACTACTTTGAGACTTTTTCTCCAACAACCAGGTACGATTCAATAAGAATTCTACTTGCAGTTTGTGCCGATAAAAAGTATGAAATGACCCAATTTGACGTGAAGACAGCATTTTTGTACGGAAATCTAGATGAAGAAATATACATGCTGCCACCGCAAGGACTTGACGTAGATACGAAGAAAGTATGTAAATTGAAACGTTCTCTTTATGGACTCAAGCAGGCTCCACGGTGCTGGAATAGAAAACTCGATGAATTCCTAAGGCAAATTGGCTTTCAAAGCATACAAGCAGACACGTGTGTCTATGTGGGACTACTAGATAATGAAAGAGTGATACTCATAATTTATGTCGATGATGGACTTTTGTTCTCTAAGAAGAAATCTACACTTACAATGTTCCTTAATCTATTTAGAAAGCAGTTTGAAATAACAGTCGAGGAAAACCCGAGATACTTTGTTGGTTTAGAAATGGAAAAGAATAAAGAAAACGGCACTATTCTTATTCATCAATCAAACTACGTGAAGAATATGTTAAGAAGGTTTAACATGATAGATGCCAAGTCGGTGAGCATTCCAATTGAAACCAACACCGTTGCTATATGCGATGACATTGACAAGAATGCACCATACAGAGAGGTTGTCGGGTGTCTGATTTATCTCGCAACTACAACTAGACCAGACATTTCCTATGCAGTGGGAGTTGCGAGTAGATACTTAACTAATTATACTGCGTCCCACTGGCATCTTGTAAAGAGAATCATGCGCTATCTTGCAGGCACTTCACAGCTTGGTTTATTGTACAGTGGCAGTGGTGATCCACATCTTATTGGATTTTCTGATGCTGATTATGCTACAGATTCAGAGTCTAGAAGGTCGACGACAGGGTATCTGTTTTTAATGAATGGCGGACCAATCACTTGGAGCAGCCGTCGACAGTCTTCAGTGGCTCTCTCAACGACAGAATCAGAATATATGGCTTTGTGTGACGCAACAAAGGAAGCTATGTGGATTCGCCAATTCCTGAATCAAATCGATGAGAGTTTGAACTGCAAACCATTGAACATATATGTCGACAACCAGAGCGCTTTAAAATTGGTTAAAAATCCAGAATTTCACAAGCGCTCAAAACATATAGACGTCCGATACCATTACGTACGTGAACGGTACGAGGCTGGAGACATAACCGTCACATATGTCAATACAGAAGACCAACTTGCAGACGGTTTGACCAAGCCCCTCCCGAAAGACAAATTTATAAGATTTAAAAACAAAATACTGATCTGAACATTTCCATTTAGTGGGAGTCATTATGACCATTATTTTATTTAAAGTGAAACAACCGTGAATGTTACAGTGGGAGTCACTGGTGCAGAAGCTATCTCTTGTTTTTTTTTTTATTATATTTTTGCTATATCCTACCTAAGTGGGAGTGTTGGAATTAGGTAGGATTTAATGTACGCTAATATAACCTCCTTACATTATTAGTTACCATGGTTGTTTTCTATAAACAGATATGTCAGTATAAAAAAATTAATATACAACGAAAGTTACGTGTCTTTATTTAACGGTAATAAATCCTGATTTACAAGGGGGTGCCCGAGCCTCCCGTCTGCCCAATGGTCCCCTACCTCCCCTAAATTATACAAACAAAACTCGAAAATGGAACATAAATAAATATGAACCCATATATGTAATGTAAGTGCTATTATATTTCGATGCACCAACTATGACATTTTTTTATGATACTTACTCGTAAGTTAGCAGTAGAGTTAAATGCGCTACATCGCTGCCTAGCATGCCAAAACTGATTTCAGGGACATATTTGTTTTGTTTCAATGTGATAACTGAAAAACAATAAACAATAATTTAAAAAATCGTCACCGGCCATCACTACTCTTATGATAACTTTCTTACAGGTCCAAGTAAGGAAATAAATCTGATATGGTTTTATGATGGAATACAAGTCCATTCAAAGGGGTTTAAGCTTGCAACAACCCTGTACTTATTTCTTCGAAATACGATAACGTGTAGCTTGTCTTAAAAATACGGTCATTTTCTTTATGAATGAAACTCGAAAAACGTGGTCTCTAAAATGTCAAAGCAAGAATTCTGTAGGTATCGATAAAGGTTCCCTTGGTTCAGTGAACATCCCTTCCGCGCAACGGATCGCCTTCCTTCAAACCAAACAACTTATAAATATTAGATATGAAAGTCAAAATCAAGACAATAATCAACATTATTTCTTCATCATTTTGCTACAACTACCAAACCCACCAGAAACCAATTAAGTAAGTACCAAAAGAAAAAAAAACCCAAAAACCACTTCCATCCGGAAGTTTATGCAGAGGCAATAATAGCCCCATTTAAATAAACACGGATATTGCATACCAAGCTATAAAAACAGGTTTATAGTCATTTTTTAGATCGCACTTCCGGTAGCATGCAGCGATTTTCACAACAAATAAAAGCCGAGCTATTTGCGGTAAATAACGACACGCGTGCTTTGTGCGTGTCGCCAATACTGATGGATAAATATTATCCATGTTCCATGGGAGTGCGGCAGGCAGAAGCAAGGCAATAAGAAAAATAAAAACACAAATACAGAAAAATACATCGTATTAAAATACCCACCGAATATCAACTATAAGCTCGAACGTGTCAGTTTGATGAAGTCCAGGCTCCGACCTAGCCTGCTCCAAACCATGGTAGGATCTGAAGCATTCCTGTCGAACCTGGAGAACCGATTCGCTGACGTGGAAAGTGTGGCAACAATAAATACTTCTTGTTTACATAAAGCTATAGCTAGTCTATGGCCATTTGGACAGTGCTGTCAGTGTTTGAGTTGTCAGTTTATGTTTTGTGAAATAAACGGTCTTGTGTTTTCAAAATGGTGTATTAATTAATTACATCCATAAAAGTACAAATATAACAGAAAGCACACATGCCGTTGACATAAACCAGACCCTCAAAAATGTGGTTGGAATCCTCAGGGATGAGGGTACGAGATTTTGCGAAGCACAGCGTAAAGCCGGGAGGCCGAAGCTTTCGGAGGAAACCCTCAGGCTCATGAAGGTACGACGGGAAGACCCACCTGTCACTTCGTCACAGCGACGGGCTCTAAACAAGAGGATTGGCAAACTAGTACGACATGACCTCCGGTGCGCCAATACACGCTTCATTGAGCAGAATCGGGGGTCATAAGTTTTTGTCCAGTCCCTTGGAAGAAGCCACCTGACGAAGCTGACCACAACTGGTGGGGCTGTTGTATCGTCCCGCTCGGGGATTCTCTCTGAAATCGAATCCTTCTATGGCCAGCTATATAATACGCTTCGCATGCATCTCCACCAGATCCCGAAAATGAGAATTCGAGAGCCACATTAATCCGCCACTTTACCGAAGACTTGCCAGAAATCAGCACTGACTAAATCGAGATGGCCCTCAGATAGTTTAAAAATGGAAGAGCCCCAGGCGAGGACGGCGTTACAACTGAGCTTCTGAAAGCGAGAGGCAAACCTGCACTGAAGGAGCTCCAGAACATCTTTAACGCCGTTCTCTTCGATGGGAGAACTCCAGAGGTGTGGAGTAAGAGTGTTGTCTGTGCTGTTCTTCAAAAAGGGAAATAAGGCCCTATTGAAGAACTACCGACCCATTTCGCTCCTAAGCCACATCTACAAGCTGTTTTTATAATTAATAAAATACGTGCATGTTAACCGAAGACTATTTATTGTGTGACAGAACGACATGACAGCAATTCATATAAAAACATATTTGGAACACCACAGTTCCATATTTAAATCAACACTGTAGATGGCGCTGCTGGATATCATAAAACTACACCCCCACTATATCTAAGCATAGCCATCAGCATCATCAGCATTAAAAAAAAACAGCTTTAAAAAGAACTACACATACCTACTACTTAGGCACAAGTCCTAACTTCTCAACAAATCTAAAGTGCTTGACAAACCCTAGACTCTTAGTTAATAAGTCAGCTGGCATCTCAGCTGTCGCTAAGTATTTTGCTTCTACCACACCTTTAGCTATTATATCCCTACTAAAGTGGTAACGTATGTCAACATGCTTCGACCTATTATGAAACACAGGGTTGGCCAATAACTTCAGAGCACTTTGGTTGTCATTATAAATTGTAATTAATGACATCTTATTTGTAATTTCATGGTACAATGACCTTAAGTACATAGCTTCTTTAATACACTCAGAAATACTAATATATTCTGATTCACAACTGCTCAAGGACACGCTATTCTGCTTCTTACTGCACCATGAAACTACACTGCCAGACAAAGTGAAACAAAATCCTGAATAGGACCTCCTATCAAGAACATTACTGCCCCAGTCAGCGTCAACAAACCCGGTAAGCTTTGAATCAGACTCGCTACTATACCTGAGGCAATAGTGTTTTGTTTTCTTGAGATAACGCAAAACACGTTTGGCATGAGCCCAGTGTTCTCTACCATGACAGTTATTAAACTGGCTCAGATACCCTACACTAAAAGCAATGTCAGGCCGTGTCAAAACCGCTAGGTACATGAGACTACCAATAAGTTGTTGATAAGGTAATTCAGTATCACAGCTCTCACCTTTATCTAAGTTCAATCTTTCCTCCATAGGAGTTTGAGCAGTATTACAGTCTGTCATATTGAACTTATGCAACAACTTGTTAACATAATCCTCCTGATCTAAAGTTATTACATTATGTTCTTTATCAACACACACATTCATACCTAAGCACTGTTTGACCTGACCAAGATCTTTTAATTTAAAATGTGAAGACAGTACCTGTTTCAAACTTTTGGTTTCCTCTTCATTATTAGAAAACACAAAGAAATCATCGACATATAGAGCTACTACAGTCAAACCATTGTCATTTTTCACATATAAGCAAGGTTCAAGTTTAGACCTAGTATAACCATACTCGGTTAAGCAATCATCTACCCTCCTGTACCACGCCCTTGAGGATTGTTTGAGACCATATATGGCTCGCTTCAACTTAAGCACCTGTCCTTTACCTTCAGATGAAGGAAAGCCTTCTGGCTTCTCCATATAAATATCCTCCTCAAGATAGCCGTTCAGGAAAGCAGTAGTCACGTCTAAATGAGAAATATCTAAATTTAATTGAACCGACAAAGCAAATAAAAGTCTGAGAGTTGTATGCCTTACCACTGGCGCGAAGGTTTCGTCATAGTCCACTCCGTACTTCTGAGTATAGCCCTTGGCTACTAACCTGGCTCGGAACCGCACATTGCCCTCACTATCGTACTTCTTCTTAAGTACCCACTTGCACTTTACGACACTAGAGTCTTTTGGAACGCTGACAAGCTCCCAGGCCTGGTTGTCTTCGAAACTTTTCAACTCTTCTGCCATAGCTTGTCTCCATTGCTCTTTCTCTGGTCCGCGCAAAGCCTCTGATAGTGAAAGACCACTGGCATCATCCATCCTGCTAGCATCTGAACATAGATTTGAAATGCCATACCTTTCAGGCGCTTTTCTTTGTTCTGCTGTTCTCAGGACTGGACCGATCCTCTCAGGAGCAGGAACATTTTCAGGAACTGAAACACTCTCAGTTGTGGTGTCTGCATCCTCATACTCACTAGGGTTCATTGACTCAAAAGATGAATCAGTCAAAGTTCTGGAAATATCTGGACTCTCATCCCCCACTGAACTTTGACACCCTACTTCAGCTTTTTGTATTGTTTGTTGTTGAACTTCAATTTGGCAATACTCTTGTTTTTCAAAAACCTTTACGTCCCTCGCTGTGAAAAATGTTCTCTTTTCAGGATCGAAAAGTCTATATCCTTTGACCCCTTCTGGGTAACCCATTAGGATAGCTTCCTTAGACTTTTTCTGCCACTTCACCCTTTTCTCTTTGGGGATGTGGACCATGACAGTACTGCCGAAGATTCTTAGGTGACTTAGGTCTGGCTTTGTCCCTGTCCACATTTCAAAAGGTGTTTTGTTGTTTAATCCTGAAGCTATTGTCCTGTTCCGTAGATAAACTGCACAACTACATGCTTCTGCCCAGAATTCTGTGGGTAGCTCGGAGTCAAATAACAGGCATCTAGCCTTCTCACACACCACACGATTCTGGCGCTCGCACAACCCATTTTGTTCAGGCGTATAAGGGTTCGTCCGTTGATGCAGTATCCCATTTACCTTCAGGAACTCGCTGAACTTCTTGCTTGCATTTACTGATGTCAATCTTGTCGCTAATACTGAAACCTTCCACTGCATCCTTCATTTTCGTCATGTATGAGCTGTTAACATGGGCGAGACGACGGTGCCAAGTCTCGGCAGACACTGCCATAGCAACGTTGGTCGTATTTTCTGGCATATTCAATTTGTAAACGCCGTTTGTCAAAGTAGCCGTAGCAACAAGCTGTCCACTTCTGTTGTAAATCTTACAACCTTTCTTAGTGAAGTCTACTTTATTACCTTTCTTTATCAGTTGGCTTACAGATAACAGGTTCGTAGTTAAACTCGGTACACATAAAACATCTTCAACAGTTATGTCGAATTCACTGTCGGGAGTCACAGTCGTAATCTGTACGTTTCCGGAGCACAACACTGGCATACATGCCTTATTTGCTGCAACTATCTCGCGAGTAGCCGGCTCGTACGATGCATTCATAACCCAACTTTCATTTGCCGTAAAATGGGTACTAGCGCCGCTATCAATGTAGTAATCATTTTTCTTAAAGTCGGCACTTAAAAACACAGCACTGAATGCATTCGACTGTTTACGTGTAGTATTTTTTTCGATATTTGGGCACTGATTTCGATAATGCCCCGGGACCTTGCATCGAAAGCATTTCACATTGACAGTTCTGACTTTTGACATTTCGCCGCCATCCTGTTTACCACAGACAATCTTTGTTTTATTCTTCTTGTTATGTTGGTAACTTGACGTACTCGCGAACGCACTCTCAGTCTCGTTCCCATTCCTTGTCAAATTTGAATTTTTCTCTTCCATGTCTAAAAGTTTTGTTTTGATGGCATCTGTCGTGATAGAAATGCCGGAATGCTCTATTGCCATGATCATTGGGGAATATTTCTCAGGCAAACCTGCTAATAATAGCGAGCCGATCCATTCATCACTAATGGCAAAACCCGTACCACTTAATTTTTGACCATTTTCAACCATTTTCGTTACGTATTCTGTCATCGAAGTTGAATTTTCGAGTCTTATGGAAATTAAATTTCGCAACAACGTAATTTTTCTGGCGAAACCAGAGTCATCAAATAAGCTTTTGAGTTTAGTCCATAATTCAAACGTAGTTTTGATGCCTTTTACATGGACATACAAGGAAGGGTCGATTGTCAAAATCAATTTTGCACGGGCTTTTTCGTCATCTGCAACTTCTGTACCCGTAGCTTCTGGCTTACGCGCAATAAACTTTTGCGTGCCCTCTAGGATAAGAAAATTCTCTGCAGCGAAAACCCATTCACAATAGTTCTCTCGGCCACGTAACTTGGGCACATTCGTCACATAGTTTGGTGACGACATCTTCGGATTTCTGTCACAGATCGCACTCACAATATATCACACACGATACACTATAAACTGGCAATCTAATACTTGACTAACCCCCCGTATTTATCACTTTAAATCGCCCATAACCTATAATTAATAAAATACGTGCATGTTAACCGAAGACTATTTATTGTGTGACAGAACGACATGACAGCAATTCATATAAAAACATATTTGGAACACCATATTTAAATCAACACTGTAGATGGCGCTGCTGGATATCATAAAACTACAGTTTTCGAGGGTCATCACGAACCGCCTAGCAGGCAGACTCGACGAATTTCAGCCACCGGAGCAGGCCGGATTTCGTGGAGGATACGGCATCATAGACCACATCTTCACAGCGATTCCCTGCAGCGATGCCAAGTCGACTGGCGATATATCCAAGTGTTGAGATGTCTGTACAACGCAGCTACCATGGCCGTCTAAATCCAAAACCAGCAGACTAAGCCTATCCCCATGCATCGTGGTGTACGTGAGACAAGGGGATGTGATTTCCCCCAAATTGTACACAAATGCATTGGACGATATGTTTAAAACGTCGACTGGACTGGAACATTAATGGCGAAAACATCTCACACTTGCGATTTGCGTACGACATCGTCATCATGGCTGACACGTTGCAGGATTTAGAGCATACGCTGACCGGTCTAGCTGATTCTTCTCAACTCATAGGTCTCCGGATAAATTTGAACAAAACGAAAGTTATATTCAATGAACGTGTTGCTCCGGGACCTATTGCAGAACAAGGGGCTGTTCTCGAGGTTGTTCAGGAATACCTCTAACCTCGGGCAAATACTGCAATTAGGAAAGAACAACTTCGAGAAAGAGTCGAATAGAAGGATACAGCTGGGCTGGGCAGCATATGGGAAGCTGCGTCGAGTCTTCACGTCATCAACCCCACAGAGTCTGAAGACAAAAGTCTTCAATCAGTGCGTCCTACTCGTAATGACATACGGAGCCGAAACGTGGACACTCACGGTAGGACTGATCCATAAATTCAAAGTCGCTCAGCGAGCTTTGGAAAGGGCTATGCTCGGAGTCTCTCTCGAGGGATCGTATTCGAAATGAAGTCATCCGTCAGAGAACTAAAGTCCAAGTCGACATAGCCCACCGGATTAGCAAGCTGAAGTGGCAGTGGGCCGGGCCGGTCATATTAGCCGTAGAACCGATAAGGGTCAAACAGATCACTGTGTTATGTCTTTCCTGTAGACATACACTAGAGTTAAGGGCTATAAAGGTTAATTTGCTTATTTAACCCTTATCCACGTGAAAAGGTCCTCCTTTTATTTAGAGAACTATGATAAAATCATTACTTACATGCACACAAGCTGTTAACTATTGCCCACAGGAGAGAAAACTAGTGTGTTCGCGCGAACAGTACATTTTTCTTTCCTGTGGGCAATAGTTAACAGCTTGTGGGCATGTAAGCAATGATTTTATCATAGTTCTCCAAATAAAAGGAGGACCTTTTCACGTGGATAAGGGTTAAATAAGAAAATTAACCTTTATAGCCCTTAACTCTTGTGTATGTCTACAGGAAAGACATAACACAGTGATCTGTTTGACCCATAACCGTTGGGGTAGACGAGTTCTCGAGTGGAGACCGCGCATCGGCAAAAGTAGTGTAGGACGCCCTCAGACTAGATGGAGCGATGACCTTCGCAAGGCTGCTGGCAAGAGCTGGATCAGAGTTGCCGCAAATCGTGCTCAATAGCGTGCAATAGTAGAGGCCTATGTCCAGCAGTGGACGAGAGTAGGCTGATGATGATGATGATGAAAATACCCACTGACATGTAGGCAAATTATTATTACCTAGATAGTATGAAATTCTATCCCGAGATGAATACCATAGGACCAGACATTTTAGTTGAAGTTTTTTGTAATTATGTAGGTATAATAAAGGAAAGGTGAGTGCTATTATTATGTGACAGATAGCGCCTGATTAGTTCGTTTTTTTCATCAAGACAAGTTCTGTTTCCAAATAGCTACCTAATGTAAGTACCTACATTCATAATACAGTATACATACATAATAAGTCAAAATAAAGTTATTTAGACCACCCCCGAAGTTAACACTACTTTATCATTTCAATTAACCTAATAATTCAGTTAAATTATTCTGATTAAGAATTAATACATTTTAAACATAACGCGTTTGAAATAATTCGCCGAGCATAATTTTCATTTGGACTGCGCTTAATGCGCTAATACATAGTATGTAGTAGTACTTTCTCGGGCTGGATAAGATCATATAGCTGCCTGATAATAAACTCTCATTAATTAGGATTTTTTATTTTACATTTTGTACTGTTACAGCAAAAAGAAATTAATGAAGTACGTACTTATTCTACTCGTTTGTATAGGTATGCAGCTAAATATCATAACCAAGTTAGGTGAGTCGTAATCGTTAGGGAAATCGGCCGTTTTTCCTATAAGAATCCAGCAACAAAATTATGCTAAGTTAAGTCTTTTATTCAAGTATTTTATGATGTCCACAGGAAAAACGCCGACAAACGTGTAGGTAGGTAGTTAAATATCGGAATCCGTCAAAATTGGTTCATTATAGTTATAAATATATGTATACCTACATCTAACATTTTCAATTTAAATTCCATACCAGCTACGTATGTACCTAACATAACACGCTGCACTGCAAATGGCAGAGGTTTAGAATGATATCGGAGCATTTACGTCTAATGCATTTCATTTGTTCGGCGCGTGCTGCACGTTCGTGTCGGCAAATGTAAATATGAAAACGAATAAAGCGAGCCAACATTACTTAGGACATGTAGGCCAACGATGACCATTTGTTGTTAAATGCTGCATGCAAATAGTGCAAACCTTATCTGTTAATGTAAAAGTCATGTAAAAAAATAAAAGCTTTCATTTAGATTGTTGAAACCTTTTTTTCCTTTTCATATACACACCTGATTAACAATGATATAATTCCTGATTAAAATTTTACTTATATGTGTTAAAAACAATTGGCATTGTACTATCTATAGAAGAAAAATACATAGGACTTACAATTGGTGTTCAACTACCTAGGAAATACTACAGAGATAAATAGGTACTTAACCAAAAAGTTTGTTACATTTACGAAGCTTCAAATCATACGAAATTACTAATTTCATACAGTGATACAGTGAAACAAAGGAATAGCGTATTGCTAAATCAATATACGCCCAATAGCAATCCCAACAATGTGGCATAAAGCGGTCTTTGTTCACTGTTGAATAGTTTAAACGCCTCCCCTAAAAAGCCTGCTTCAGTTCAGTATGATGAATTAATCCAACCCTTCAGAGTCGGCGTATTGTTCAGTCAATTAGCTCATGTCGAGATTAATGTACCTGCTACATTACGGTCTAGCCACACTGTGACTTTTTGCTGTCATACAAACGCGCGCGAAAAACTCAAAGAGAGTAGAATGAGGTTAGGT
Source organism: Cydia splendana (assembly GCF_910591565.1). Taxonomy (NCBI): domain Eukaryota; kingdom Metazoa; phylum Arthropoda; class Insecta; order Lepidoptera; family Tortricidae; genus Cydia; species Cydia splendana. The sequence goes on from NC_085964.1 coordinate 7,408,902, forward strand.
ACGTCGTTAGTATGGTCACGTTATACGAAGGGACGAAAACTACACAGTGAGGAAAGCAATGAACAACTGCAACCCCAGAGGAAGAGGCAGAAGTCCAGCAACCTGGTCAGGGGCGTATTTACCCTAGGGCCATCCGGGCCATGGCCCGGGGCGCCAACCCCCAGCATATGCCGCCCCTGGCGGATTGCATTTTGTTTTTCTTCCTTGACTTCTGGGGCGTCGAAACGTATTGGCCTGGGGCGCCAAATTTCAAAATACGCCCCTGAACCTGGTGGTCCAATGTCGAAAAAGAGATGGGGACATAAAACCTGACCACACAAACAACCCAGGATAGATTGTCCTGGCGCCGACCCCAGCTGAACTGGGAAATGGGCTGTACAAAGAGAGACAAACGCACGTTTCAGTAAAGTGCGACTACATCTTAGAAACTAGCGATTGATATACGTTAGTACTCGTATCTAGAGTCTGTGCGGCGACTTATAGTAACATTGGTTAGTTCAAACATATATAGGTACTCGTATTTTTTGTTATTTAATACTCATCCATTCTCAGCTTATTGGCGTTCCTTTCGGTAGGTATCTATTTAAGATTCTTAGCTGAATCTATAACTACTAGCTCGATAATTTCCCGTTCATATCGGTATGTGGCCCATTATTCGCAGTGCATTCTCTCATTGTCGCCGCGCTCATTGGTATTCGTTTCTCGGTCTCTATCTGCTTGCTGAATTCACTTACAGGGTGAACTTGCGCCGACTGAATACCAACTACATTTCTTTCTACCTGCCAATCCTGACTGAATAATACGTTCGACATACCTACCATAACACTTTGCAACTCTAATAATCGAAAATGATACCATGGATTTAATATAATAATTTACCATCACGATACACCAGACCAGCGCTCTACGGCAATATTCGCTACAATGCGGGATATAGCAGCTTATGAGCTACTATTCAGGCATCTATCAAATCGTCAACTATTAGTGTAAAGTGAAAAGTGAGTAGCGATGAACCAGTTTTTTTTAAGTTTTCAGAAAAAGTTTACAAGCTAACTGTACTTTTATTTAGACGTTTATTTACTTCTCATAGAGACCTTAGGCCTCAATCATCAAGCTATCTTGCTATATCGGTGCCATTATTTTGCATAAGTAGTTAGAGTCACCAAACATATGCACGGATTATTGAAATCTTTCATGCAAAATGTTATCCGTCAAATAAACGCGTGTAATGAATGCAGTCCAACAGAGTACAGAAACATAAAACGATGAGAGACCGTTAATTGAATCTCGATATAGGACAATACGACACACACACACACACAACGAACTAGGATAATTTAGTTATCGGCAAAGGTTTACATTGCTTAAATTATCATAAATTATGTAGTCATGTAGTTATTAGGTCAGTCATGTAGGTTTTTGGGCGATTTGAGAGCAATGATTAAACGCTATAGTCACAAGTAAGATTTTCCTTAAAATTGATGCCATTATTGTTAAATTGCAACTTGATATCGCATAAACATTAGTTATTCACACCATAAATAGGCACCTCGCATTTAATTCCTCATATCTAACATTCACATCTCGTTGTTCCTTGCATCACATTCCTCATCTCTGTGGAGGCGCATAGTTCCGCAACAATAGACCTCATTCAAATTCGCATTCGCTGTTTATGTGGCGGTTTAACTAGATTAGCATACTTTGAATGCGTGGTAACGAACGGGCTGCCAACCCTCCCTCTATTCGGATTATATGAGTTATTAGTTAGTTATTAGTTACCAATAGACGAAATTAACCTTTTAATAAAATCCTGAACAATATATATAATTGTGATTTTCCTTTATAGAATCTTTTATTAAATTGACGATGCCTGTTTCTCCAGCCTTCTACAACACTTCAAACTTCACACACAAGATATCATTTACCTACAAGCGAGCGGTACATATATGAAATCGTGTTTCGTTCACAAATTCTGTGAAGCTTATTTTGTACTTACATGCTAAGATTCGAAACCTCAACACACTGCTGAGCTTTAGCTGTCACGGCGTTAACAGGCAAGTTACGTTACAGTTGGGTTGAAATTCTGATACTTCACCCTATTTAAAGTGACTTAAATACTGAGACCGAGAAAATTAAGGTTTTCCGAATTTTAATATTTCTCCAGCATAGTTAGAAGGTCATTGAAATTCACAATAAGCCCAAATAACAGCCACGTTGCGTGTTAAAAGCCCTTTAAACGTTTCCGTTTAAAGTTATAGAGATTTACGGTTGCGGCTAATAGTAAAACAACGGAATGAACCGCGTACAGGGTCGTTGGAATACGATGTTACTTTGTGCGTATTTATTAACTTTTGTACCTGTGTTATAGGTCAGTAACTAGATTTTTGGAATTTTTGTACCTTACCTATTACTTATACAATACAATTTTCAAAAAAGCCAGTATAAGTCAAAATTATGTGCATAAAGTATTGAAATATATTGTGCTTTGTATAAGCACTATTTGTATTATGTTAACAGGCATCGGAGTTTTTGTCGCATGGTAAGACTAAGAGCAAGCTATGGAGTCGACATTTGCCATAAATTAAACTCTTATTCATACTCATACTCATGATTAATTTTATTTAATATGAGAACAGATTACTAAATAGTTAGTACGTATATGAGTTTAAATTATTAAACCTCATTTGTTGCAATAGAGCCGAAAGTGAATAGAACTGTCACCTAAGAAAATAACCTTCCGCAATTAAAAAAAGTTATGAATTAATTCTATCACTACTGTCATTGATTAGTTGTTTACTTGAAAGATATTTTACGTTTCAACATGTGTCCGTCTATACTTTCATACTTATTTAAACGAGAAATTGGAAAGATTAATCAGATGTGCGATTTGGTACAAGAACGACAGGAATATAATATGTATACAAAACACTATGGATATACTATGTATACATATAATAGGTATGAATTACGTTTTTCAATGGACGATAAAGTCGATGTGGATGGTGAAAATATCGTGTTTCCTTCGTATAAATTCAATGGCATAGGCAATAAAATAGTTGAAGTTATGAATTCATAATGTAATGGAAAAATATTTTTTTATATAATTAGACTAAGATAATTATGCACGAACAAGAAGGCAAGACAGAATCAGAAATGTCCAACTAAGAGCCAGAACCAAACTAACAGACATCCTAGAAAAAATAGACCTTCAAAAATGGAGATGGACTGGCCACATGTTAAGATCACGACAAGAAAAGTGGAGCCAAATCATAACAAACTGGTATCCAAGAGATGGCAAAAGAAGTCAAGGACGATAAAAAATGCGCTGGGAGGATGAGCTGAAGCTCACTGCGGGACCAAAATGGAGAAGAGTTGCCCAAGACCGGAAACAATGGAAGCTATTGGAGGAGGCCTTTGCCAACAGGCACACTGAGTTGAGAGATTTCTTATAGAAACAGAAGTCAGCAACCAACACATACAAATTTCTCTCACCCAGCCTAAGGGGCTATATAAATAAAATAAAAATAAATAAATAAAAAATATACACGACCGACCGCTCTAAAGGCATTTTAAGATAAATTAAATAAATGAGTATGAGTATGAATAAGAGTTTACATTTATGGCAAATGTCGCTTGCTATTAGTCTTACCATGCGACAAAAACTCCGATGCCTGAATTTATGTATCATACAATGACATTTATTAGATTCACTGTTCAACACATAACAGTAGTGATATGTTTATGAACAAGCCCCCCCCCCCCCCCTCCATCTTACCCGCAGTAGCAGGTAAAAAAGCTAAAAGTACTTAAGGAACACAGGAATCCTCTTAACGTCGTCACATGTCGAAATCTCGCTGAGAACATTTTCTACTTGAACCCTGTATCGGTGCATTCCTCCTCGTAACACTCGCGAATCGAATTCCACTAAACTAAAGAATACTAAAATGTATTACTACACCGTAACACAAGACTTACGACTCCAAGTAAGAAGGCGTCAGGGTAGTTTTATAGTTCTACAAATAACGACAGACACCTACATAATGAATTTAGTAGGTATAAAAAGCATACCTTCGCGAAAAAGACATCCTTTTAAGCAAATCCGCTTTCAGAGCGCGTAAAGAACTGTAGTAGGTACTCGTACCAAAACTGACATGTTTATAAAACGAGTGATTAATGGGAATGCAAAGATGGCCGCGCTCTAAGTTTGGGGGCTAAGGCTTCCCTTATACCCTCGGGAGAACGCAACGTCTTTACTTAAATCCTACATTTATTAATACTTAATATTGGGATACTGCCGTAAACCCCGTAAATCTATATTTTATTAACTTAATTTACGACTTCTTCATCCAGCTTACAAGTTACTAGGAAATCTGATCCAATTACTATCGAAAATAGTAAAGCCTGCGAGCAGAAACCGTTGGCCTACGGTTTGCGTCTTCTGAATCCGAAGCGACTGCGACTGCTGGATTAGTATCGGTTATCTGTCCGTCAATGAAGCCCCTCCCTTTATACGTAACAAATACTTGAGTTTGGCAATTGTAGTTCAACAGCAACGCAACCGACGTAACAGAAATATAGAGGTAAACAACAAGCTACAGAGTTGCAAAAGAGATATAATCATAGCCTGAGGTGTACACTGATTTAACTTGAAAAACGATATTTTTGTGCAGTATAAAAACCGCAAACCGATTGTGGTACAATTACATAGTAGGTATATTATTAGTTAGAAGTGAGAAAAGACTTAAAGGAGTCATATATCTAAAACTAATTGAAAAATGAAGAGTTGAAAGTAAGATTAAAAAACGTTTAATCTTCAAACGTCAAACAAGTAAATTGAAAACAGAAAGCAACTGATTGCAGAAATTGTCTACGGCGTTTCTGCAAATAAGACGTCACACTCAAAAACATTATTTTTGCTTCGCCATTCCATGCGTTAAAATCGTACGTCCATGCAGTATTCTGGGCTAGGTATGTAGATTGACGGAGCTCATTAGGCAAGCTCGCGGGCCGCGGGTCGCGGGTCGCGTGCCGCCAGCGTGCACGCAGCATGCACGACCCCGCATTCTGTCCCATCGATCCCGCTAATCACCGCTGCTAACATAAATCCACCACCAATTAGCTATGTTTGTAATATTTTACTCGCAAAAAATTAACAGATTTATTGCGGTAAGAATATATTTAGATGAAAAGCACTGGGGTTAAGTCGACTTATGCCAACGTAACAGAGGTATGTACTTCTCTCATAGACATCGGTTACACGCTAATTCTGGCGTCAGTTCAGTCCATCAGTCCATTCGAGTTTTGACTGATGCCAGAATGATGGAAAGACACGGTTAGACGATCAGTCCAGACTGACGACAGATTGATAAAATTACGACCCAGTCGCCGTTTGGACACAGAACGCAACACAGTCATTTAGTCTTGTCTAATATGGTGACTGACGCGAGAATGACACAAACAGGTTACACTATCAGTCTCCTATCAGTTTTCTGTCATTCAAAATGGACTGACGAATATTATCTAAAAATTTAAAATTTCATTAGTCCAGACCATCAGTCCATCAGTCCGCGTGTTACACGATAATTCTCCCGTCAGTCTGACCAGACTGATGGACTGAACTGACGCCAGAGTTAGAGTGTAACCGATGTCATAGATAAATGTAATTATTTTAAACCAATTTTAAACGTATTACCACCACGACAACGACTATGTTGCCAGGCAGAGTGATGGCAGGTGGACCAAAATATTAATTACGGAATGGTAGCCATTTCTCACGAAAGAAATAAATGCCTGGAGGCCTGGCCAAGATATGACAATTGTTGATAAAAGACGCCAGTCGAAACTAATATAGTGTATGGAAATATAGCCTTTTCGTAGTATCTGCCATCCCGACACATTTTCACTTTTCTTTTAGCGTTTGTCGATGGGTGGATTGACTCGATTGGTAGACGATATTTGAAAGATTGCGACCCACTTCTAGATGTGATTAGCTCAGGACCCGGGATAAGTGGCGTACTCGAAAAGAAGCCTATGCTCAGCACTGGGCGATTAAAGGCTGATCACGTTTTTAAGGAAATTATGTAAATGAATGTTATAAGTTATGTCGATATCTCTCGTTATCTCAATGTAAAAAAAAACCGATCCCCAAGTACAGTCTCCAGAAATGCAACTGCACAAAGTTAGCAATACTGTTGCACAACGCGTATCTGCCTCGGAACCTCTGAGAGCTAACCCTGAGATATAATTATTAATTGAAGAACTATTGGCGCATTTCTTGGAACTGAAGCTCTTTTGGCATAAACTCGTACACACCGATGAGCATTCTTTACTTACGCAAGCCATCGTCAACATAGTCTCTCCTTATTATTTATCTTGGCTTCTAAATAATTACCTTCGTTTATTGGTTTAAATTAAATTATAGCCGTTCGTTTGAAGACGCGATAAGTATTATAATTATATGATTAACCAAGATATATAGCTTTATATACACAAAATAATATTTATATTAAACGTGTATATATGCTGAAGATATAAACTCAAGTGCGAAAATGAAGATCCATACAGTGAGTTTACACATACTTTGTACTGTTGCTACGAAGCTGTTGAAATAGACGTAAAGTCACGAAAACAACTCTTATTAGAATGTATATGTTTTGAAAACTACTTCGACGATTCTCACTTAACTTTGACATTGCCATTGGCTTTCGTAATACCTAAACAGGGTAAGAAGGAGCCCTCGTTCTTTAAGCAAAATGCTAGTCCATAAATTAAGGCCGCGCTACGACGTTCTACGAAAGAGCTACGAAGCTACGACGGTTGTCATATTGGCCAATTTGGTGCCAATTTAGGTTAATTCAACTGAAATAAATTGGCCTGAAGCAACGTTGTTTATTGGGACGGTACTGGCATTGAGTGATTACTAAATAGGATAATAGTAGCTAGTGTCTTATGGCTGGGGGTGTGCCATAATCTGATTGCGGCAGTCGTAGAGCTTCAGAATAGCGACTTTCGCCGCTCCCACTGTACAAACGAAACTAAATGTACAGTTTCGGCATGCCTATGCATTTAAAACATTTCGTTCAAAATGCCTACAAAGCATTTTGAACGAAATGTTTTAAATAAAATATAAGGTACATTAGGATGTTAAAGTGGGACTCATTATGCAGTTCCTATTACCTACGTGTTCTGACACTAATATGAATTAAAAACATTTTTATGGGCCATATAATAAAATAAACCCATGTTAAAATAGCAGTTTAGGCTGTTTAGTGTACAGAAATAAGAGTGATTATGTATGCTCACCTTGTTATTTCATCTTGCGTACGTCTCCGTCGTGCCACATGTCCGAGGCGGCGGTGTCACCGGGCTCCGTTATTTACATGTCCGCGGGTCCGGCTCACGTGCTCGGGCACTGCACTTGCAACTGGCACTGGGTATGAATGGCGGTCGCCGGTCGGCCGGGCGCGTGTTATTGTTGTGTGGAGACGTCAGCGCGAGCTCCGGACGAGCGGACCAGGCGGGCGCTCTGGCGGACGGCGCAGCGCGACTGCGCGTAGCGCGCGCGGTCGCCTCCCCGCTCGATACACTGGCCATGAAATTTTCAGCCGAGCCACTGTCAACCGGTGGTGGCACGCAGGTGCGCCCACGGCAGCGCCGCAGCCTGCTGCTGGCTGCGGCAGCTGCGGTCGCCATCGACAATGCATGCCAACTCTTGGACACAACCATACTTTGCCACTTGCTTTGCACTGCATCCAAAAGTTCTCTTTTTTTTGGAAATGTATGCAGGGATATATTCTCCACAAATAGGATTTCTTCCTTTCCTTAAACAATAATATTGTATTTAATACTCATTTCCAGGTAGCTATATCTATCTATAATATCTAGGAGACCAAGCTTTGCACGGAAAACATACAAAAACTCAAAAATGCGCGTTTTCCCAGAGATAAGACCTAACTAGGTCGAGTTTTCGCCCCCGAAATCCCCCATACTTATAGCAAATTTCATCGAAACCGTTACAGCCGTTTCTGAATCCCCGAAATATATAAATAAATATATACATATACTTAAACAAGAATTGCTCGTTTAAAGGTATAAGATAAATGGAATTTCAATTAGTTTGTAAGCATTATCGTGTACTTTTATATGTTCAAACTTTTTGAATAAACGTCTTTTATTTTTATTATTATTTGTAACTCCATTTTGGATTTCACGGGCCTATAAATCCCGGTCTTTTGATAGGCTTGCGTGGGATATAGATCCAACACGTAGAGGCCCCTATTATTTAATTAATAATTAAAGCATGAACACAGAAAGCTCGCATTAGGTATATATAAAGACGTTTAGATAAAGTTGCACTGAAAAACTCATGTAAGTTATCTACGTGTCACGATAGTTCCCTATAGATACCTACAGGTTGCTACAGGTATCTTTCATGAAAACTAAAAGGAAAACCCTCGGAAATTAAACAGGAAATCACAGCCGGAGGTAACAACGTGGACATGACATTTGACATTAATAGTTTTCTCGATGTTAATTTAGTCTCGTTTTCAGTTGAAACGCCTCTATGGAGGATTGTAGTTTACTTTTCTGTTCATGGTGTTACACCAAAGAGTACCTATAGTGTATTGTTAGACCCATGTTCTTAGAGCATTTAATAACTGGAGTCGCCTTTAAGAGCTTACCCCTCTGCCGAAAAACTTGCACAATAGGGAGTCTTACTGCAATGTTCTGCCGCCAGAGTGCTGCAGCACTAATTTGTTTAGTAAACCATAGAGTAACTTATACATCCTAGCCCTCAACAGTTTTTTGACAAGTTTTCACTAAGGTAGGTCAGGCATATAAGGCCCACCATTATTTAAAACGAAATATCTGTCGATATCAAATAGGTCGATATAATCAGGATAACAAGTAAAACTTATTCGATATAGACGACACGTTTATTTAAATTTCTTCATAAATCAAAATAACAGTGAAAATATTAGTGTATTTAAGGTTAGTGTAAGTTTTTTAAAACTACTGTTTTGGGCCTTATTAAACACTATGTAGGTAGTAAAGCCCGCCAGAGAATTTATCATATTAAGGTAAATAACAGGTTTTTAAACTTTTTAACGTCACACTTACACATGAAACAATATTTGGTACCTTCATAACATGAGGATATTTATAATTTGTCTTTTTATTTGCCTTTGGGCCTTATTATACTAAACATATAAGAATTCAACGATTTTCCTCTAAAATAGTAAGAATTAACATAAAATTAAACCTTCATTTGTTACAGCACTGGTAACATAAATATTTAACAAAAATAAAAAAGAACCACTCATAATTTTTCAATCAACCATAATTTTGTGGGCTTTATATAAAAGCTAATTTCTAATAAGTAAACACAACGATATTCGTCACTTATACGTAACTGTAACATTTTACTTATTTTTATTTGGCACTTATCAAATTATCTATGTTACGAGATCAACAACGCACTTCAAATTTAAGTCTACCATTACATCTCATACGTTTAATAAGGCCCGGGCCTTGTTACCTGCTCTAACAGTGGGCCTTATTAGCTAAAGTAAAGGTTCTAGAATAATGACGATTATTAAACATAAAAATAGACATGAAACTAAAAACTGACCTTTCTACATACAGCCAGGTAACCTCTGTTTACATCCAAATTAAAAAATAACACAGTGTATAATCAAAAACCTCGAGAAAACGCAATTTTCTTTTAGTAAAATTTACATCAAGCGCAGCCGCAACCTCACTCAAAGACTGTTTGGACGGTACTGACAAAATGGCGGCGCGTGCGAATCCAAGCGCTGGTGCCAGATCGTTGTATCGACTGCTTCTTTGTGTGCGTGAAGTGTCAAACGAATTATACTATTGGAAATGTGATTTTTGGCTTCTGGGCCTTGTAACCAGCTGGGCTATCTTATATGCCTGACCTTCGAGCAACACGGAAGGGAGGCGGCATTCGCACTATTTCCCCTCTGCCGAGGTACAAGATTAGCGCGTCAATCTAATCTAGCGCGGGTAATAAAACTAGTTGCACTTGGATTTTTCACTAGACCGAGTCCAGACGCGCGCGTGAACACTGCTGCACAAAAATGCCTGTTTGCTCGGTTTTTTGTTATAAAAAGAGGTCGGGGACATCAAATTTACAAAAAGAAAGTGTTACATTTCACATGTAATATTTTTTTTTACATATCATACGTTTAATTACATTCAAACACAATTATTATATTTTAGTCTCATGTAATTGTTGGATTTATCGATTTTGCTCGCTCAGTACAAATTGCGGATCGGTCGAGCGACAAATCCGACTTCTCATCTCTCTCTACAATAACATACTTCAACGAAAATGTGTTAGTGTGCGTGTTGTGACACTTGTCACTCGTCCGTGCACAAAAAGAGATCGAGGTTTGCAAGATTTGTCTTTGACGTGTGTCATTTTCTATGTATTTGTGTCATCATTACAGATTGGATTTTGTATGCAAGTGTGTGAGAAGTGCGACTGTGTGCACCTTTCCCCCCGCGAAAAATGGCAGAAAGATTTGTACGGTGAGATATCGCTTGGGCCCCTCCCTTCCGATGTGTCGGAAGCCGGTGTTGCTCGAAGTGCCTGACCTACCTTATGACATTGATGCACCAAGGCGGTTTGTTTACAGGTGGCCTACCGCGAAACGCGAAAATCGAATTTCTTTATCTGCCTCTCTATCGATCGAATAAACAAGAGTGATAGAGAGGCAGAAACCGAACTTTCGATTGTCGTATTTCACGGTAGGCCATGTGATTGACCTAGTGACGCATGATGTGTCATTGATGATGTCGATGAGGTTTGTTTACTGTATGTGCTAGTGGTGCCACCTACGCAGACCTTTGCATAATATTCCCTATTGTGCAAACTTTTGTATGGATTAACATGGCTATTTGTACTTTACGTACAAATCATGTAGAAATAGCAAGGCTACAAATATAATGACCACCAAAAAATACTTTGGTACCCTAAATAAAAAAACCGGACAAGTGCGAGTCGGACTCGCCCACCGAGGGTTCCGTACTTTTTAGTATTTGTTGTTATAGCGGCAACAGAAATACATCATCTGTGAAAATTTCAACTGTCTAGCTATCACGGTTCGTGAGATAAAGCCTGGTGACAGACGGACGGACGGACAGCGGAGTCTTAGTAATAGGGTCCCGTTTTACCCTTTGGGTATGGAACCCTAAAAATCACGCTTACCAAAAAAAATTACTGAACACCAAAGAAATAAGGCCTAAAATTACAAAAGTACCACCATTTTAATAACGAATGCACTTCAAATTGTATTCAAATACCAAATATATTGAATGATCACCAAAAATCATTAATGATCACCAAATCTTGAAGACCGAATTAATGCGATATTTTCACCTAAATAAACCACTATGATTACCAAAAAATTTATAAATATTCTATACATATAATAAAGCTGAAGAGGGTCGAAAGTCTGTACATGGAAGATATTCGAAAAAAAATTGGCTGGGGATACTTAGAATCGATAACAGAACACGTTCCAATAGTTTTTAGAATTTTTGTCTGTTTGTCTGTTTATCTGTTTGTCTGTTTATTTGAACGCGCATCACGTGAAAACGGCTGAACGGATTTTGATGAAAACTTTACTAATCTGTCGAGAAAATCCCCGGCCAGGTTATAGGCTATAAAAATTCAACTCCTAAAAGGGGGGTAGCCACAACACACGATTGACTTAAGTTTGCCCCTGAATCCTATGGCGCTACTTAGGAAGGAGGGGCAAACTTTTTCGCGCCTGGTTGGGACTAAAAGTAAAAATCGGGCAAGTGCGAGTCGGACTCGCGCACGAAGAGTTCCGTACCATACAAAAAAAAAACAAAAAAAAGCAAAAAAAAAACGGTCACCCATCCAAGTACTGACCACTCCCGACGTTGCTTAACTTTGGTCAAAAATCACGTTTGTTGTATGGGAGCCCCATTTAAATGTTTATTTTATTCTGTTTTTAGTATTTGTTGTTATAGCGGCAATAGAAATACATCATCTGTGAAAATTTCAACTGTCTAGCTATCACGGTTCGTGAGATACAGCCTGGTGACAGACGGACGGACGGACGGACGGACGGACGGACGGACGGACGGACGGACAGCGAAGTCTTAGTAATAGGGTCCCGTTTTACCCTTTGGGTACGGAACCCTAAAAATGTACAACTGTCTATCAAATTGCGTTTATTATATCGAAAAATTTTCGCGCTCGCTTCGCTCGCGTTTTCAATAACATTCTAAGATATGATAAAGGTGATATTCGGGTGCCAACTGCAGCAGCATTACGAGTACTTTGTTGCAACGTTACTGCTGCAGCACTGTCAATTTTCGTGATAAAATGATGTGACTGATTTCCATACTAAAAGTAAGAGAGTGAGGGTACGTATGAACATCTCCATCGTAGGCATCCGATTTGACCTTACGCGGAGGCCCTTAAAGTCATAGAAAAAATCTTGCTTTCGGGCTTGCGGCCAGCCGATTTTTTCGACATAGGTTACCGATTTTATAGCGAATTTTGCTCTCTTGCACGGCAGATTTGTCAGCCAAGGCGAGTTGCTCCTTAGCCGCGATCCCCGTGAAAGCCGAAAACTAAAAGCATCCTATCAAGTAGCGCTTTCGAGTGAAGCCAAAGAGCGAGCAGTACAAGAGTCGTGATTACATGCGTAGATTCGATTTCAAGCTACTCTTTTGCAGTTCGGCGTGAGGTCTTATGCGAGGCCTTCTGCCTTACGGCAAAGTTGATCTTCTGCCTTAATCACACTTGGGCGTGGATCCAAATCCAAGCTTTCCTCTTTCGCAGCTGGGCCTTCTGCCTTGCTCACATTTCGCCAATTCAATTCACTTGGTCAATTCCAAGCTCAGCTTTCTTGCATCTTTTCTGTATGAAAATAACCTCGCTGAGACCCTTAAATATCGAGCCCTATGCGAAGCTAGGCTGATAGAAAACTGTCCCATCCCTTCTCTGTATGAAATCCTGGACTCGCGCTTGGTTGGGACTAAAAGTAAAAATGTACAACGTCTATCAAATTGCGTTTTTTATATCGAAAAATTTTCGCGCTCGCTTCGTTCGCATTTTCAATAACAATCTAAGATATTATAAAGGTGATATTCGGGTGGCAACTGCAGCAGCATTACTCTGTTGCAACGTTACTGCTGCAGCACTGTCAATTTTGGTGATAAAATGATGTGACTGATTTCCATACTAAAAGTAAAAATGTACAACTGTCTACCAAATTGCGTTTTTATATCGAAAAATTTTCGCGCTCGCTTCGCTCGCGTTTTCAATAACATTCTAGAATATGATAAAGGTGATATTTGGGTGGCAACTGCAGCAGCATTACTCTGTTGCAACGTTACTGCTGCAGCACTGTCAATTTTGGTGATAAAATGATGTGACTGATTTCCATACTAAAAGTAAAAATGTACAGTCTATCAAATTGCTTTTTTATATCGAAAAATTTTCGCGCTCGCTTCGCTCGTGTTTTCAACAACATTCTAAGGTATGATAAAGGTGATAGTCGGGTGGCGACTGCAGCAGCATTACTCTGTTGCAACGTTACTGCTGCAGGACTGTCAATTTTCGTGATAAAATGATGTGACTGATTTCCATACTCAGCTGTAATGCGGCAATGAACGTCACTCAATTTACCAAAAAAATTCAATATAATCTTGATGACCCTAGGGAGAGGGGGCACCATGGTCTAGAAATGCTTAGGGCATCAAAATATCTTAATCCGGCACTGGTCGTTTGCGGAGTCAAACGATTTGGGACTCGCATTTTATACGCATTATCATGCCTTCCCGAAAAAAATCGAATCATTCGCGAAAGTCTCGCAACGCATTGAGGTTACAAGGGGCACGTGGTCTTCCTCAGGAGTCTGAAGAAGACCACGGTGAGTGGCGCTCTAGCCAGGCAGGCCGCTTCGCTTTCGCTCGCGCGCGTTTTCCTTACTGTATCGTCCGATATACACCTACTACTCTGTCGTTTAAATCACGTGTAAAATTTTAATAAGGGCGAAAAAAACTATTGATTTTGGAGTGTAGTTTTATTCAGTGGTACCTAACTGTAAAATATTTTATCTGGACTACAGTCCTCTAGCATATCCATCTGTCAACTTTACTTCAAGTTCCGCCTCCAGGGTAGAGGGAAAGAAACAGAACAGACCGAATTCCACGCGGGCGGAGCCGCGGGCACAGCTATACCAAATAAAGTAAAATGATGCCAAAATTAATAGCCCCTCCCGCTCAACCTCCTGTGCCCGCACCGCATACCTACCTAACCTAACCTACTTTTCTAGTAGCATACTGAAGAAAAAGTAGGTTAGGTTAGGTTTGAACTGCTATCAGTTAAGTGGGTTAGGTTAGCACTGCGACCCTTACAGAAATGAAATGTTACTAGAAAAGTAGGTTAGTTTAGGTTTGAACTGCGACCTTTACAGAAACGAAATGCTACTATAAAAGTGGGTTAGGTTAGGTTAGAACTGCGATCCTCACAGAACCGAACTGCTATCATATAAGTGGGTTAGGTTAGGTTAGAACTGCGATCCTTACAGAAACGAAATGCTATGAAAAAGTGGGTTAGGTTAGGTTGGAACTGCGACCCTTACAGAAACCAAATGCTGCTAGAAAAGTGGGTTAGGTTAGGTTTGAACTGCGACCCATACAGAAACGAAATGGTACTAGAAAAGTGGGTTAGGTTAGTTTTGAACTGCGACCCTTACAGAAAAGAAATGCTACTAGAAAAGTGGGTAAGGTTAGGTTTGAACTACGACCCATACAGAAACTAAATGGTACTCGTACTAGAAAAGTGGGTTAGGTTAGGTTTGCACTGCGATCCTTACAGAAAAGAAATGCTACTAGAAAAGTGGGTTAGGTTAGGTTTGAACTGCGACCCTTACAAAAAAGAAATGTTACTATAAAAGTGGGTTAGGGTCGGTTTGAACTGCGACCCTTACAGAAAAGGAATGTTATTAGAAAAGTGGGTTAGGTTAGGTTTGAACTGCAATCCTCACAGAACCGAACTGCTATCAGATAAGTGTGTTAGGTTAGGTTAGAACTGCGACCCTTACACAATAGTAGGTAGCATTTCGTTTCTGTAAGAGTCGCAGTGCTAATCTAACCCACTTATCTGATAGCAGTTCAAACCTAATCTAACCTACTTTTCTAGTACCATTTCAGTATGCTACTAGAAAAGTAGGTTAGGTAGGTATGACTATGACTATGACTATGCGGTGCGGTGTAGGTACGGTGGGTTGAGCGGGAGGGGCTAGTAATTTTGGCATCATTTTACTTTATTTGGTAATATGTATACATTTTTTGGTAATCATAGTGGTTTATTTAGGTGAAAATATGACATTAATTTGGTCTTCAAGATTTGGTGATCATTAATGATTTTTGGTGATCATTCAATATATTTGGTATTTAAATACAATTTGAAGTGCATTCGTTATTAAAATGGTGGTACTTTTGTAATTTTTAGGCCTTATTTTTTTGGTGTTCAGTATTTTTTGGCTACAAATATAATGACCACCAAAAAATACTTTGGTACCCTAAATAAAAAAATCATGCTTACCAAAAAAAATTACTGAACACCAAAAAAATAAGACCTAAAAATACAAAAGTACCACCATTTTAATTACGACTGCACTTCAAATTGTATTCAAATACCAAATATATTGAATGATCACCAAAAATCATTAATGATCACCAAATCTTGAAGACCAAATTAATGCGATATTTTCACCTAAATAAACCACTATGATTACCAAAAAATGTATACATATTACCAAATAAAGTAAACTGATGCCAAAATTACTAGCCCCTCCCGCTCAACCCCCCGTACCCCGCACCGCATACCTACCTTACCTAATCTACTTTTCTAGTAGCATTTCGTTATGCTACTAGAAAAGTAAGTCAAACTGCTATCAGTTAAGTGGGTTAGGTTAGCACTGCGACCCTTACAGAAACGAAATGGTACTAGAAAAGTAGGTCAGGTTAGGTTTGAACTGCGACCTTTACAGAAACGAAATGCTACTATAAAAGTGGGTTAGGTTAGGTTAGAACTGCGATCCTCACAGAACCAAAATGCTACTAAAAAAGTGGGCTAGGTTAAGTTTCAACTGCTACCCATGCAGATACGAAATGCTACCAGAAAAGTGGGTTAGGTTAGGTCTGAACTGCGACCCATACAGAAACGAAATGCCAATAGAAAAGTGGGTTAGGTTTGCTATCCTATTAAAGCAAATGACTCCAAAATAATCATTCTTCTAGGAACGAAATGCTACTAGAAAAGTGGGTTAGGTTAGGTTTGAACTGCGCCCCATACAGAACCAAACTGCTATCAGAAAAGTGGGTTAGGTTAGGTTTGAACTGCGACCCTTACAAAATAATCATTCTACTAGAAACGAAATGCTACTAGAAAAGTGGGTTAGGTTAGGTTTGAACTGCGACCCTTACAGAAACCAAATGCTACTAGAAAAATGGGTTAGGTTAGGTTTGAACTGCGACCCTTGCAGAAAAGAAATGCTACTAGAAAAGTGGGTTAGGTTAGGTTTGAACTGCGACCCTTGCAGAAAAGAAATGCTACTAGAAAAGTGGGTTAGGTTAGGTTTGAACTGCGACCCTTGCAGAAAAGAAATGCTACTAGAAAAGTGGGTTAGGTTAGGTTTGAACTGCGACCCTTGCAGAAAAGAAATGCTACTAGAAAAGTGGGTTAGGTTAGGTTTGAACTGTGACCCTTACAGAAAAGAAATGCTACTAGAAAAGTGGGTTAGGTTAGGTTTGAACTGTGACCCTTACAGAAAAGAAATGCTACTAGAAAAGTGGGTTAGGTTAGGTTTGAACTGCGACCCTTACAGAAAAAAAAAAGGTACTAGAAAAGTGGGCTAGATTAGGTTTGAACTGCGACCCACACAGAAACGAAATGCTACTAGAAAAGTGGGTTACGTTAGGTTTGAACTGCGAACCTTGCAGAAAAGAAATGCTACTAGAAAAGTGGGTTAGGTTAGGTTTGAACTGCGACCCTTGCAGAAAAGAAATGCTACTAGAAAAGTGGGTTAGGTTAGGTTAGGTTTGAACTGCGACCCTTACAGAAACGAAATGCTACTAGAAAAGTGGGTTAGGTTAGGTTAGAACTGCGACTGTAACAGAAATAAAATGCTACTAGAAAAAGGTGACGAAGTGGATTAATTAATTTAATAGGATAACGATAATTATATTAAATATTTGCACATTTTTAATTAAAATGTGGTTAAAATTTTGGTGGTCATTTACTAATTTTGGGTTTACAATGATTATTTTGGAGTCATTTGCTTTAATATGATATCAAGATATAAAAATTTGGTTATAATTTTACATTAAAATGGAGTTCTAATTTTTGTGGTCATTTACTATTTTTGGGTTTACAATGATTATTTTGGTGTCATTTTCTTTAATAGGATAGCAAGATGTAAAAATTTGGTTATCATTTCACATTAAAATGGGGTTTGAAATTTGGTAATCATTTAGTATTTTTGGGTTAATAATGATTAGTTTGGTGTCATTTCCTTTAAAAGGATAGTAAAGTGTAATAAAATTGGTAATCATTTCACATTAAAATGGTGTTATAATTTTGGTGATCATTCATTATTTTAGGGTGGTAAAATAGATTTTTTTGGTATTAAATTTTACTAAATCTGGTGATCAGTTAAATAGCAGCCGTATTTTTTTTCGGTACGACAGATTTCTTTATTTAGGGTACCAAAGTATTTTTGGTGGTCATTATATTTGTAGCCTAAGTTAAATATACGTTGACGTGCACTCAAAGTCAGCTCACATAATTTCTACCACTATGTAAAGTACAGTCAACGATAAACACATATGTTAACACTTTCTCACCATATACCATTGTAACAAAGCAAAAAATGAAATGTAGTGTAAATAAGACCTAGCTCGATAATACCGTAATATTAATCCATCACCAAAAAAATACGTAAGTACTATGCCAAATATGCTAAATGCTAAGTATCAAAATATTTATAGAGCACCAACCTCCTAATTTGTTTACATTTGTTTAGGAGTTGTAAACATTGCAATTTTTCGTTATACAATTTTACACGTCGACTTCGCACATTGTCGCAATTATATGGTGGATGTCTAGGGATGGGATGCCGATTATCAGCCAAAAGATGGCGTCAGTGTGCACGAATTGTGGATTTTCACCGTTTCTCCCAAAATATAAACAGTTTCATAAGATGTGTTGATATTGGCGAAAACAATACTAAATATTACGTCCAATTCGAAACATGTTATACTCAACAGTGTCTAATCTAAATAATCAGAGAATAAAACTGCAAAATATTGCAATATCTTGCATTCACGCACACTCACATACCTAAAGTCAGTGTCAAATGTCAGTAGATTTGTAATGTTACAGTAAAGTAACCTAGAGGCAGGGGCGTATTTTGAAATTTGGCGCCCCGGGCCAATAAGTTTCGCCGCCCCAGAAGTTAAGGAAAAAAAAACAATTTAAATAAAAAATACATACAGATTAATAAAAAAGATTAAATTATTTGTGACGTGAAACGTTAGGTAGGTACCTAATAAACGTCTTTAAAAACCCGTAGTACGTCTTTAAAAACCGTTTAAAAACCCGTGTGGTCGGACCAAAAACCAGATGTAACGAAGTGTTACTGGCGTGGTGGCATATGTAATAAATGCTAATAATAATACCTTAAAGTATAGTTTTGATATCAGTGTATAGAAAAAAGTAGCCATTACTCGGAACTGCATGTGCAGCGGACATTATACATTAGATGGCGCTGAATCTGCGCTAGAAACGGTGCATTCGGAGCTAAAATGACCCCTATTTGAAGTGTTTATTTAGTAAGTAATTACTCATCAGTCACAGAACACCGCCTCTAGAAACCTAATATTGGCCATTTTGTTCCCGACGCAAATCACCAAACTGTGAGGTGCGGGAGGGGTGCTCACGGCGTTGTGATTGGTCGTTTTAAACATGGCGCGCTGACACGTGTAAATGTAGGGATGGGAAATGTTCATTACAGGTAGTGGGTACTGCTACCAGTGACATCGAAATTTATTGTGGTAAAATTGTTACCAATTTAGTATACTTAGAGTAAACTTACTTAATAATTATACTTATTGATTAATTTAATATTTCATTAAGTAATTTAACAATGTACCTGAAATTTTTACTTAACATATTAGGGCATTTCTGTTTAAAGTACCCAGAACTTGAATTTTAAAGTTTCGAATTTTTATATTATTTCCACTCAGAATCGCAATCTCTTTCGATACGAGAAAAAAGTGTCGCCAAAATCTCTTCTTTTGTCCGTTTTATTAAAGTCATAGAAGGTTGTATTGAAAACATATTCAAATGGACCAATAACATATGCCTATTACAAATCAACTCCGAGTTCTCTCGCACTTCTTTGAAGTTCATCATCAGGTCCATCTCGTGACATGAGACCTAACTGCTCACCTAGAGGATTCTAAAAAACCCATACAACATATGTCTATCACAAACCAACACCGAGTTCCCTCGCACTTCTTTGAAGTTCATCATCAGGTCCAAAATCAGGTCTAAAATGGTACAATACGGTATGACGAAGTACGAAGTTTCCGCAACTGAAAAACCATCATCGTCACATCACTAGTCGAAAGGGAAAGGGATAGCGCATTGCATTTTCAAGTTGACGAAAAGGGACGGACATACTTCGCCTCTGCTTACTGACCAGTATAAAATGAACCCCGCGGACAAGAAACATTATTCAATGAAATAATGAATTTCGCTTTCCTGTGGGATGTTATTCCATCTCTTTTGTAAGTAGAAGTCTTAGATGACTTGCCACACCATTTTACGCTGCAATATCCCATGATTTCCCAATGAATTCAATAGTTTACGATTTATTTTCTTAGACTCGTGCACACTGCTAACAGGTCGTAACCTTGGGCGCAACTGATCGGAGCGGCGCGCGAACAATCTTATATTTGACCTATACACCATACGGGCGGTGACCGCGAGTCGTCCTATAAGCTCGGTCTATAGGGGTTGGTCTGTGTCATCAGTCCATTAACCGATTCTGGTGAAATTTATAAAATTAAAATACGAGAGATTATAATAAGCTGTAAAGAACAAAAATAGTGGCATTTTTTACAGAAATTTTACGACCGCCGTGTGCGAAAATTAATGCACAAAACTGACGTACCTCGTATAGAAGGATGAAGCAAAAACAGTTCTTTACGATCCTTTTTAACCCTAGTAGAACATGTTCATCTCCTTAAATAATGCCTTAGAATTTACGGCCGCGGCGGCACTATAGCGGGTACAGGGCGCCTGAGACTAAGCTTAGAACGCTCTTGCATACATGGCGCATGCGGCGCTCTTTAGCTCTTTACACTGTAAGGTCGGGCAAACCTCTGACATACCTACAGGGCGTCTGCGGGGCCTTTTACACTGTAAAGTCAGGCTTCTTATTCTTACATTCAGGGCGCCTGCGGCGCCCTTTACACTATAAGCTTTGCTCGCTCTGATTTACAGGGCGCCTGCGGCGCACTCTACACTGTAATGTAAGGTCGCCCGAAGCGCGCTCTTTCATACAGGGCGCCTGCGGTGCCTTTTAGAAGTTTACACTGTGGGGTCCCTATAAGCGTCCCTAAGCTGCGTTTGCAATTTTTTTTCACGTAAACCACTGTGGCTGTGTCCCTGATACAGCCTATCCCTATTTTTTATGTTAATTTTAATTTGAGATTAACAAGAAAAAAAATAAAAAATTAAGAAGTAAAAGTTGGTTGAATGGCGCCAAAACCAACACAAAATTGCAATCGGCCAGGGGCGGCGAACGCCGCACCTGCCGCCCCTAGCAGGTTGGCGCCCCGGGCCATGGCCCGGATGGCCCTAGGGTAAATACGCCCCTGCCTAGAGGGCGCAGTGCAGCGCATGAATATTTTTAGGAAGAACAATTTAGAATTTAAATTCTTATTTGAGACATTGACCAGTAACTTAGAACCAGCTTAGAACCAACTGATACGTATTTTCAGACGTTGATTGTCATGTGCTTGTGGCACCCACAACATCTGTTTTTTGAATAAATTTTAGCTAGAGTATCAATGAATCTGGGTTCAAATCCCGACAGTGTTTAATTTTTTTTTTAATTATTTTATAAAAAGTTTTATAGATTATATGTTTTTATTCTTATTGTCAATTGAAAATGACGCAAATTATTTTACCTAAAATTACAAAAACGCTTTTAATGTTAGCTTAGTACAGTCGCCATCAGATATATCGGGGCGGATAAGGCGCTCACATATATCTGAACACGCCTCTATTGTCAAGGCGTTAGAGTGCGTGTTCAGATATTTTTGAGCACCTCGGACCCTCCGATATATCTGATGGCGACTGTACTAACACTACTAAGTAGGCTGGCGTGTGAGTCACATTTCTGGGGAAGTAATGAGAAACAGGAAAAAACAGAATAGTGTTCTTTAAACACAATATAATATTGTGATTATGATGGGATGCGAACTCGTTTATTTGCCTATATATGGTTGCACATAGAAGCGCTGATGGCCTAGCGGTAAGAGCGTGCGACTTTCAATCCGGAGGTCGCGGGTTCAATCCCCGGCTCGTACCAATGAGTTTTTCGGAACTTATGTACGAAATAATAATTTGTATTTCGCTTAGATCCCCACGTTACAGGCTAAACCTAGTATGGGGATCACTGTAGGTACTGCCCCTCTGTAATTCAAGTTGTCAAATAAATATACATATTTAGAATTTTTTGAATTTTAGTTTATGTTGTAGTTAGTTTTAGCTTTATGTAGGTAGTTCATATAATTTTTTGTTTATATTACATACTAGACGGGCCCGCAGCTCCGCTCGCGTAAATGAAATAAAGAGTGTGTCAACCCTGCCAGGGTTCATAACGGTGATAGGGATTTCTTATTAATGTCCCCGTTATTTGGATAACTTAATACGCAAAATATCTGAAAAAAATTATGTGATTTGATAAAAGGCAAAATTATACTTTTTCATCTACGTAGTTATTTATTTAAAACTCGTTTCAACATAAAATTATTATTTATTTTTATAGGCCTAATTGCAAAAACGTTCATTAGATTAATTTCCGCCTTAAGACGAATATGGACGACCACCGCCCATAAATCGCCTTTTGGTACAAACGTACGTACTCCCCATTTCCCTTTCTGAATACTAACATTACTTACTACGGTTATGTGAATCCTGGCCTCTGAGAAAAGACAAAACAAAACACACCATGTTTCTCGGTCTTGCGATAGCTCTCGCCAGTCCCCATGGCCGAGGATAAGCAGATCTCGAGCAACTACGTCGTTCCAGCGGTAGGTACCTATGACGTCCAATTGGGCGTCTCCCATTTCGTTGTCCCAAGTACGCTCTCGTCACGGCACGATCCTCTCCCATTCTCTCTAAATGTCCGAGCCAATGTAAGCTTAGCCACTTTTGTCTCTCAGTTTTCCGCCAGTATATCGGAACACATCTTTATTTCTATGGCAACAGAGTTATATTACGATATTTGGCCGACTGCTGACTGTACGTTTGCTTATTTTCACCAGGTCGTTTCGCTCAAAAATATCTGAACATGCACTTAAATTTTATCTACCTACATTATAACTTGCTATCAACTTTAATTGTATTTTTGGCCCATCTCGGCAGCCCGGTCCCCGGACGAATTTGTTTGCCGAGGCTGTGATAGTAAATCTGAATAACATAACTCAAAAAGAAATTTAAAACAACAAAATACAAATTACTATTGATATTGATAAGTCATTATCAGTCATTATATGGCATGTCACTCGTATGGGCATAAACTAAGGTAAAAGGTTGAGGTTGACAGCACTTTTTATTTTACTTCGAGTAAAAAAGGCCGAAATCACTGCATACCAACATAACAAACATAATTTTGGTTATTTGAAGTTCGAAACGAAACCAACCGTGAGTTTCCGAAAATAGCCGATAGTCGTAAAATGAAGAATGTTATGAAAATTTCTTTTCCTTATTGTAAATTAAATACGCATCGGAAGCGATAGTTTTTATGGTCTAGTTCTATTCCCATATGTAGATAATTGATTTGAACAGGTTTTTCTTATCATACGTGCGTCGTATTCGAGAAACGTGTCAAAAACTTTTTTAGAAATTTGTAAGGCGCCATCTCGCTTCTTCCCTCGTTTTTTATCCCGTTCTAGTTTTTCAATTTTATATATATGATGATTGTATTTCCTACTAAACTTTTCGTATCATTATCATCTGTTCTTCAATTAAAAAAAATTTTTTTTTTAAATATCCATTGATATTTGCCAGTCGCATAAGGTAAAAAAAAAAAAAAAAAAAAAAGAAATAAAATAAATAAATAAAAACAAAAATAATTCAGTCTTTGTTCGTGATTTGAACTCGGCAACGCTGTTCAACTTAGACTTATACTCAATAGCTAGAAGCTTCGAGCAACACGGAAGGGAGGCGGCATTCGCACTATTTCCCCTCTGCCGAGGTATAAGATTAGCGCGTCAATCTAATCTAGCGCGGGTAATAAAACTAGTTGCACTTGGATTTTTCACTAGACCGAGTCCAGACGCGCGCGTGAACACTGCTGCACAAAAATGCCTGTTTGCTCGGTTTTTTGTTATAAAAAGAGGTCGGGGACATCAAATTTACAAAAAGAAAGTGTTACATTTCACATGTAATATTTTTTTTTACATATCATACGTTTAATTACATTCAAACACAATTATTATATTTTAGTCTCATGTAATTGTTGGATTTATCGATTTTGCTTGCTCAGTACAAATTGCGGATCGGTCGAGCGACAAATCCGACTTCTCATGTCTCAGAATACAAGAACATACTTCAACGAAAATGTGTTAGTGTGCGTGTTGTGACACTTGTCACTCGTCCGTACACAAAAAGAGATCGAGGTTTGCAAGATTTGTCTTTGACGTGTGTCATTTTCTATGTATTTGTGTCGTCATTACAGATTGGATTTTGTATGTAAGTGTGTGAGAAGTGCGACTGTGTGCACCTTTCCCCCCGCGAAAAATGGCAGAAAGATTTGCTAGAAGCCACAAGACCATTTGACCATAGTAGATCCGGGCGAAACATGCCTTCTTATTATATTTAAGTAACCCATTACTGTCAAAAATATCAAGTTTGAAATAGAATTTTTCATTGGCTACAAATATAATGACCACCAAAAAATACTTTGGTACCCTAAATAAAAAAATCATGCTTACCAAAAAAAATTACTGAACACTAAAAAAATAAGGCCTAAAAATACAAAAGTACCACCACTTTAATTACGCCTGCACTTCAAATTGTATTCAAATACCAAATATATTGAATGATCACCAAAAATCATTAATGATCACCAAATCTTGAAGACCAAATTAATGCGATATTTTCACCTAAATAAACCACTATGATTACCAAAAAATTTATACATATTACCAAATAAACTGATGCCAAAATTACTAGCCCCTCCCGCTCAACCCCCCGTAGCCCGCACCGCATACCTACCTAACCTAATCTACTTTTCTAGTAGCATTTCGTTATGCTACTAGAAAAGTAAGTTAAACTGCTATCAGTTAAGTGGGTTAGGTTAGGTTAGCACTGCGACCCTTACAGAAACGAAATGGTACTAGAAAAGTAGGTTAGGTTAAGTTTCAACTGCTACCCATACAGATACGAAACGCTACTAGAAAAGTGGGTTAGGTTAGGTTTGAACTGCGACCCTTACAGAAAAGAAATGCTACTAGAAAAGTGGGTTAGGTTAGGTTTGAACTGCGACCCATACAGAAACGAAATGCTACTAGAAAAGTGGGTTAGGTTAGGTTTAAACTGCGACCCTTGCAGAAAAGAAATGCTACTAGAAAAGTGGGTTAGGTTAGGTTTGAACTGCGACCCTTACAGAAACAAAATGCTACTAGAAAAGTAGGTTAGGTTAGGTTAGAACTGCGACTGTTACAGAAATAAAATGCTACTAGAAAAAGGTGACGAAGTGGATTAATTAATTTAATAGGATAACGATATATTAAATGATTGCACATTTTTAATTAAAATGTGGTTACAATTTTGTGATCATTTACTATTTTTGCGTTTACAATGATTATTTTGGAGCCATTTGCTTTAATAGGATAGCAAGATTTAAAAATTTGGTTATCATTTTACATTAAAATGGAGTTCTAATTTTGGTGGTCATTTACTATTTTTGGGTTTACAATGATTATTTTGGTGTCATTTTCTTTAATAGGATAGCAAGATGTAAAAATTTGGTTATCATTTCACATTAAAATGGGGATTGAAATTTGGTAATCATTGACTATTTTTGGGTTAATAATGATTATTTTGGTGTCATTTCCTTTAAAAGGATAGTAAAATGTAATAAAATTGGTAATCATTTCACATTAAAATGGTGTTATAATTTTGGTGATCATTCATGATTTTAGGGTGGTAAAATAGATTTTTTTGGTATTAAATTTTACTAAATCTGGTGATCAGTTAAATAGCAGCCTTTTTCATTGTCGACTTACCGACATCCGAACGTTGCGAGCATGTTGCCTTTTCAAACCATTTGGCAACGTCGCCCGGGGAATAACTAGAAATCTTCTAAAAATGTATGTCCTTTTATATTTTGATATTTATGATTATAAATTTATGACGATTTTCTATGCTGCAAATTGATTAAATTATTGAGAGAAAAATGCTTGCAAAGAAAACAAGAAATATCCGTTTTCATTTCTCATGCTTTGAAAGAGGGTCATTGTCATTCTAAAAGTTGTGCAGAAAATGATACGTTTCTGCACTAGAGCATTTTTGGTTCCAACTCCAAGTACGATAAGCAATTGAAATTTGGGTTTAAATGGATTTTTCATATAATATCCATTCTGATATTTGACTCCCCATTCCATAAATAACGATACTTTTGGCTAAATTGTTAATTGAAAGTATCCTAAAAAATACTATAAAACTATTTATACTTAGTCATGTTTTAAAAAAAGCACATGCATTTTACTTTCCTTGTATGCGAAGTGTTTAACTCGGGTGAAAGGCATCATTTCTGCCGAGGTGATCATTGATGATTTCGGCAGAAATGATCCTGTAGTGTGCACCATATATGACACGCACACTCTCTCACATGTACCCTATATATACCCTAGCATAAGTATCGTATATCAGAATAAACCTATACTCCTGAGATAGTGTTTGTCTTTACGTCCCACCTCATATGGCGATCCTGCCAGTGCGGCCTTGCGCTGCACTGGCGGCGCCTCGCGCCAGCCGGTACTTTAATAAATTAAATGGAGAATTCAGTGCCTTATGAACATTGACGAAACTTTTATGCACGGGACAATAACTAGTGAATAAACAATGCAACAATTGAACAGTGGAAGTTTGTTGTGAATATCGACGACTTTAAAGGTGAAAAATAAAATGTGTTGGTCAATTATTAAAAGGAACTCTTCATGGACTTACTAAGTAATATTAATATACTACGTTTCAACACCAACGATTAAAACGTAAAAGGAAATCTTACTGAAACAACAAGAGAAACTAGGATCGTGTTGCTGCCGGGAGCTGTTGGTGTCCTTGGACGAGGGTACCCAATGTACCCGTTGGATCAACGTTGGATGGGAACTGAGGACGTCGTCATCAACAGGCAACAGGGACACGATGGTGAAATTATATTGACCTTTTAGACAATATTTCGTAAAATCATATTTTTTTGTAGGAGTAGTAATTTAGATTAAAATGTTTCCTGTATTAATATTTGTGCCTTGAATAGACATACACACCTATATGTAATTTCAAGTAAATTTTCGGTTTGATTTATAAGTCTTAAATCATTAGTTAATCCAGCGCTGGATACGGAAGTAAATCAGTAAACAGGTATATTGAATAAAATATGAATCGATTATTTGTGTATTTTAAGATTGTAACAATATATGTAGTATGTAAGATGTGAAGCCGCTTGATGACGAAACACTAATATGGTTAAAAGGTTAGTATATAATTCTTTTTTATTTCTCAATGTAATTTTTTCGATTAAATCAAGTCACATATTTTTCATATTTTGTTGATCAGTATTCTTTTTAAATTTCAAATTTATTTTAATCCAATTTCATTCAGTGTAACATAAGGTTTTGTTTTAAAATTATTCCCAATACATTGCACAAGTCCAGTATTCCCAAATACTTAGAAATAATTTCATCATAACTTGCAAATAAGGTAGGTATACATCGGTCACGATGTCACCACGATTGGTATGCGCCGTCTGTAATTACAGCTCAAATTTCACATAAACATTTGTATCACTGTGCACTTAATAAGATCATTTAAATTGTAAGTACAACAATAGTCCATGATAATTAAAACTACATATCCCACTTTTAACCATATACTAGATTTTATGACTTAGGTATAGGTAATTAAAGACTTTTAGTTAGTATTTAAGATGTTTTTTTTTATTTTATTAAGCTCTTTATTATGTACCGGACTTGACAATTTTATAAACACGGATCTGACATATTAAACAAATGAGATATTACTATATAGGTAAATATAATTATGGCTATGACTTTTTAAAATTTAAAATGGTATGTACTGCAAGCAACGAAATTGTATTGAGTTAGTTGGAATTTAGTACGTTTAGGTAAAGATTTAATGTTGTATTTTAAGGGTTGAATTTTAAGGTTCGTAAAAATGTTTGTAACTGTGTGTCTATTGTTGTGTAAGTTATAGAAATGCGGAGTCAGATTAGTGATGTTTTTAATTAAGGATTATTTTGATTTTAAGACAATTTTTTTTATGTAATTTAATGTGTATTGGAGTTGACATATAATATGGACTTGACGGATTTAGGATCAAAGTGAAATTAAATGATGACAATATTGATAAATGAAGATAAGAGGATGGTAAAAAAAATATGTATAAAAAAAAACATAGGATTGTGATCGTTTATATTGAAAAGTTTTATTAGTTGGTAGAGGTATGCTCAGGGTTGTTTTAAAGTTGGATTTTATGGCTTGTGGTTTTAAAATGTGTTAGGGACTGTACATTTATGTAAAGAATTATAATGGAATAGTTTTGAGAGGTATAGTTTGATATGTGTAGAGGGAATTGGTTGCATAATTGGATGGAGTGTTTTATTTAAGCAGTGCTTGGGAAGGCTGATATATATAAGTTTTTCAAAGAACAATTAGCCTGATCAACTAAGAGTTGCTGAAAATCTTATATGTTGAAGTTTACATGGTGTTGTGTTATGTGATTGGTTTTTGAATGTTTTTGTATGAGAGGAAAATATATAAGAAAATAAATATGCCTATCGCATCTTCGGTGGCCCGAGAGGCGGCCTTGAGCGATACGGTATAGCAAGGGTACGCCAGGATACAAGGCAGGCACGGAATCCTTGGATGTCTAACCATGATTCGGTCGAGTATCAATCGTGGAGACTCCTTGGACACATGGAAGGTTATGAATTATGATGTAAGGAAGTGTTAAAAGAACTGCCTGAATGTGAATATGAATATATGTATGTGTGCGCGCGTAATAAATAAATTTCCTTGTATCCTGAGCAAATAAATAAATGTGTATTAAGGTCGGCCGACCACAAAAGTAAATGCGTTGTGTACCCTTGCCGCAAGTGATGCACACAGGATGCACACTTTTAGTTAAAATAATATAATAAATAAAGTGAAATTTAACAATAATGACGTCTTAAAAGCGGAATAATTAAGAAACTACTTGCAAGTATGTAACAATAACTATGGATTTGAGAATATGATGTAATTGATGTATTAAAATATGATAAATACGGAATGTAATAAATAACAACTAGGTACCTAGGATTGACTTAATTATAATTATACACGTGTGTCTTAAATAGACAAGAATTTTTTTTTACAATAGTGATAATGTTCAAATAATGTGTTTTTTTTATAAATCTTTGTATTTTTAATTTTTATTATAACTGCGTAATGTATCTACTTTGTAATTTTGTTTCGTCATCAAAGCGTGCTGCAATTGTGTTTATACTTTGATTATTAATTGTCAATTATTTTATAATTGGTTAACAATCTACTATTGTTATGCGCAAGCAGAACATATAGAATCTTGTTTATTTACAAGAAGATGACATTTTGCTCCCAATATATATTTTAGAGAAAAATATAGCTACTTTAGTTTAAAAATCATTGTAAGAATAAATATAGGCTTCCAGAGAACATTTATTTATATTTCTGCCGAGACGAAAACAGAATTCACAAGGCTTTTCGGTGGACGACCGTTACGCGAATGATTGTTTGGACTGACCTTTAATTCTATGAAATGTATAGTTATATAAATGTATTTTAATATATAATATAAGTTATATTACATCTGGGAATGAAATTATATCAGAAAAAGGAGACTCTTAAATGAGTATACTCATAACATGCTTTGTGCATTAAATTTATCTCCCTCTATTGAGTGAAGATAAAACAAAATACACAGGTAACCTGTGTTCCGGTTTTAAAATGCCATCTGTTACACTTTTGATAAATTAAAAATGATTGCTTGTCAAAGAAGTCGCCATGTTAGAATTACACCTATACTATAAGCATCACTCACACAAACAAGCAATGGGGCAAAATTTTACTTATTTTCAAAGGCTTTTTTCTTTTTAAATATTAATAAATTTCTAGTATTTTGTTACTTTGGCGCAGTAAGAAATATATATACTACCCAAACATTACGTATTCAAGTGAAGACACCCTACAGAATAGTAGTGAGTTAACAAGAAAGTTTGTATGAAATTCGAGCAAGTAGAACCACCTTTTTGCGAACCTCACTCAGTATAGATATTATTAATATAATTTAAAATAAACCCCTTATAAACCGCAAACAATTTGAATTAAGGACATAAATTGACTACCAACTTTTAGGTTTTTTTTTACAATCATAGACAATTGGTGATACAACAACGAAATATCTGTCTACAATTGATGGCTAGTCAGACTCTATTGCCCTAATATCTCAAAAAGTATTAATATTTAAGAAACCAAAATTAATATTATAAAAGAGGACGATATTAACAATCAAACATTCCATACTTGCAGAACTGTATCTCCATTATTTATACTTTTTATTCAATGCTGACCACAGCCCTCCCATATAACCATTCCAGTCGCAGAATCACAAAGTGGTAACTAAATGTCAGATGTGTCGTAACAGAGTCCACACAATGTGTCTAGAATTGTTTCGAAACAAAGTGTCGTCGCCGTGTCTACACTTTTCCGTAACAAGGTGTCGACACATTTGTGTGCACTTTGCGTGCGGTTTGCGACTAAATCTGACAGCAAATTTGTGACAGCAAATGTCAATATAAAATACCTCTTGAAAACCAAAGTTTGTCAAACTACTATTAGTGTCTCGTGTGCTCGTAATTCTAGTAAGTCATCATGGGCAATGCAAATGATAATAATCGACCGAAACCATATAAACACCCAACACCCGTCAACCTTTCACAGAAAAGTTTTTAAAGAAATTCAATAAGCTACTTAGGTCAGGCAACGAATGCTCCAAAAGTTGTAGAGGGAAATGCTCGGAACACAATTTTTGACTCCGTAACTCGGTTTGACAAGTTAGGAGGTGAACATATCAAAAGTCCCCGGCCGTAGCCCTTGAGCGGGGGGGGGGGGGAGAGAGGGGGCTTTGAAGGTCCCATTTTCCCGTTTTTCGATTATATCTCTGAAACTATGCATCTCAGCGACATGGCCACTTATACAAAATGAAAGTTAATTTAATTTGTTACAAGTTTATTCAGTCAATTTTTTCGATATGTTGAATAGTTTTTGAGATATCCGCTCTTGAAAGTTTATTTAGGGCTCTCAATTTTATCTTGATATATCTATATCAGTGAAGGTGCTAGGCCGTGTTTGGTATCGTTTTCGTATAAATCTGGGGTGCTGAATCCATTTAAGATATCACATTGACACCATTCCACAAAATAAAAATAAATCTTTTTAGGGTTCCGTACCTCAAAAGGAAAAAACGGAACCCTTATAGGATCACTCTTGCGTCTGTATGTATGTCCGTCTGAATACACAAAATAGTTCTTTACCTATAGATGACAGGAAAACCTATTAGAAATGTGCAGTCAAGCGCGAGTCGGACTTAATGTACGGAACCCTTAATACGCGAGTCCGACTCGCACTTGGCCGGTTTTTTTGAAACTCTTCTTGACGCTTAACCGCTGAACCGATTTCGTTGAAATTTGGTATAGAAATAGTTTGCGTCCCGGAACAGGACATAGGATAGATCTTATAACCAAAATCATCTTTTGAAGGTGTGAAAAGTGGCGTGGAAATTTGTACGGGAAATCAATAACCGCTGAACCGATTTATATGAAATTTGGGATGGTCTACATCTTTGATTTAGTTAAAAATGATGAAAAAACATGACTTCAAACCTAAACTTAAACAGTATTAACTTCAAGAAGTCAATTCTGAATTCCCCCCTACACCTCATTTCACACCTTTAAAGGATGATTTTTGAGATAACTTATTATATCCTGTCTCGGGACTCAAAATATATGTGTACCAAATTTAAATTAAAACTGTTCAGCAGTTTAAGCGTGAAGAGGAGTTTAAAAGAAAGTATTTTAATAAGTTTATATGTTTTTACTTCGGAATGGTGTCAATGTGATACCTTAACTAAATTAGGTACTGCGAATTTATACGAAAACGATACCAAACACGGCCTCGTAGCTTTACTGTTGTAGAAGTCAAAATAAAATTGAGAGCCCTAAATTCTTATTACTTGGCCAAACTTGTGTAGAAGGAAAAGGTAAAATAAAAGTCTTCGGCAGGAATATAAGACACAAATATATTTTTTTTTTCGTTACTATTTCATTCATGAAATATAAACATACCTTGATTATACTATTCTAGTGAGATCCTCATAGATAAACAAAAACATTTACTTAAAAAATTACAAGGTCTAAATGTCACGGAACTTGTGAGAGTAATATGTGAAAAATATAAACTTTTATGACAAAAAAAATCTGGACACAATTTAAGAATCACCCAATTGCGTCGAGGAATCATCTGTATTTTTGCTTGTTTCATTACCTCTTCGCTTCTTTTTTGTCCTTTGTATTCTGTAGCAATTTGTTAGATCTGAAAATAAAGATAACTTGCGTCGTCACGGATGTCGATTTATAGGTTTTAGGGAGTGCAGAATTCGAAAACGATGATCATTTTATAATCCAAGATGGTGGCGGATGGATGGGGGGGGATTTTATTTTGTCATAAAAGTGGAATCCAAAATAGTCAACATTTTCGAAATCTGCGCCCCCTAAAACCTATAAAACAACATCCATGACGACTTTTATGACATAGTGCATGGCCGCCATCTTGGAATCCAAAATAGTCATCATTTTCGAAATCTGCGCCCCCTAAAACCTATAAAACGATATCCATGACGACTTTTATGACATAGTGCATTGCCGCCATTTTTAAATTGAAAATGTTATCATTTTCGAAATCTGCGCCCCCCAAAACCTATAAAACGACACCCATGACGACTTTTATGACATAGTGCATGGCCGCCATTTTGGATTCCAAAATGGTCATCATTTTCGAAAGCGGGGCACCCTAAAACCTATAAAACGACATACATGACGACTTTTATGACATAGTGCATGGCCGCCATCTTGGAATCCAAAATGGTCATCATTTTCGAAATCTGCGCCCCCTAAAACCTATAAAACGACACCCATGACGACTTTTATGACATAGTGCATGGCCGCCATTTTGGAATCCAAAATGGTTATCATTTTCTAAATCTGCGCCCCCCAAAACCTATAAAACGATACCCATGACGACTTTTATGACATAGTGCATGGCCGCCATTTTGGATTTCATAATGGTCATCATTTTCTAAATCGGGGCCCCCTAAAACCTATAAAACGACATCCATGACGACTTTTATGACATAGTGCATGGCCGCCATCTTGGAATCCAAAATGGTTATCATTTTCGAAATCTGCGCCCCCTAAAACCTATAAAACGACACCCATGACGACTTTTATGGCATAGTGCATGGCCACCATTTTGGATTCCAAAATGGTCATCATTTTCAAAATTGGGGCCCCCTAAAACGTATAAAACAACATCCATGACGACTTTTATGACACAGTGCATGGCCGCCATTTCGGATTCCAAAATGGTCATTATTTTCGAAATCTGCACTCCCTAAAACCTATATATCGACACCAATCTCGACTTTTATGACAAAGTGTTTTGCTACCATCTATCTGCATGCAAGACATTTCTATTATTTTTACGTACAAAAATGGCCCCCTGTCAACTTTCAATCGAGATTTAATCGATAATTTATTCGATTAATATTCAGATTCATTCAATTTCAATCTATGTTAGGTCGACTAAACTAATCGCGATTAAAATTTGAGAATTAACTTTTTTTATTCCATTAATTAGTCGAATAAACAGTTAATCGATTAATGCCCATCTCTGACCACGGCATTTTTACACTTTGAGAATATCTGAAAACAAATCAACACAAGGAGCCATTTTGCAAATCCAGTAACATACCAGTAACTTT
Source organism: Cydia splendana (assembly GCF_910591565.1). Taxonomy (NCBI): domain Eukaryota; kingdom Metazoa; phylum Arthropoda; class Insecta; order Lepidoptera; family Tortricidae; genus Cydia; species Cydia splendana. The sequence continues at coordinate 7,442,578 of NC_085964.1, forward strand.
GTTATTACTTTTGACAGCGCGTGTCATGTGTCAACACAGAGTCGACACAAAGTCGAAACATTGCAACTACTTTGTGACTGCAATATTTCTCAGCCTTAAACCATATTTATACATCATAATTAACAAGTTTCGTAGTATGTAAAGCGTTATTTCTGTTATTTAAGTATAGTATACGCATCGAAGTACTAAAAATGCTTCAAATAATATAGTTATGAACACAGGCACTGAGAAGTAAACAATTTCATTTCCGGCTAAACTAAAACAATGTGGTGGCGCGTTGATTATATTACACTTAGTTTATCAAATCACTCGAGCAGTTTAATTCCCCATAATAATTTAAGTCATATTGTAATATTTGTAATATAAATGCAAACAATATATAATTACGTCTTGTAATCCGTTTTAGAGATGGCGTATTAATGTCACTTATTTTTATTTAAGTATTTTTCCATCTGACAGTTTCCATTTGACAGGAACAAAATGAACGAATGATTTTGGCATAAAGTAGTCGCAAACCCGAAACAATGTGTGCACACGGCGACCACACTTTATGTCACTTTGTGTCATGTGTCGACCCTTCCCCATTACTGGTAACTGTGTCGACACGGCGACGACTCTGCGACTGGAATTGTGACCGAAACAGACGGTGTCGACACAAGATGTGTCAACACCGCGTCGTAACGGCGACTGGAAATGGTTGTATGGGCTCCGCGCCTCATTTTCGGGAAACGCGCGCGGCGTGAAAAAACGATTACGTAACATTAAATGTAATTTTATAGTTATTTGTTTTACAAGGGGGCAAAGTTGTTGTTTAACTTTTAGGTTTTTTTTTACAATCATAGACAATTGGTGATACAACAACGAAATATCTGTCTACAATTGATGGCTAGTCAGACTCTATTGCCCTAATATCTCAAAAAGTATTAATATTTAAGAAACCAAAATTAATATTATAAAAGAGGACGATACTTTACTGTTAACTATACTTTACTGTTAACTTTACTTTACTATAACTTTACTGTTATGTTTAAAAATATTTATGATGCATGTTATAAAATACAACCGACCAAAGACGTAAATAATATTAGAGATAATAAGAACTGGATAAATGATAACTTGAAAACAATGATCTCAAAACGGGATAGATTGTTCGTAGTTTGGTGTAATGATCCAAAGAATATGTTGAAAAGACTCGATTATACTAAATATAGAAATAAGTGTAATAAGGCAACTAAGAAGTGTAAAAATGAATACGATAAACAAAGTATATTAGATTGTAATAAAAATATTAAGAAAGTATGGGAGAAAATAAACAGTTTGTTAGGAAATAATAAAATCTCATTAGACAGCTCCGTCCTTAGTAATATGGTAGACCAAGGTAACACTATTAGAGACATTTGTAATAAGTTTGCATTTACCTTTACAAACGAGATAGAGCAAATTAAGCATACATGTAACGATATATGGTTAGACAGAAACAAATATGTTAACAGGACGGACGTGTGTATGAGATGGCAACCCGTGCATAGCAAAGACGTTAAACGTGTAATTAATCTAATAGATAAAAATAAAGCGCCGGGAAGCGATCTTGTACGCATGTCTGACCTGAAGCTAATCGTAGATAAAGTAAGTCCAGTCATAGCCAAATTAATTAATGTATCAGTTGCTCAACATAAATACCCTAATAAGTTAAAAGAATCTCTAGTTCGTCCAATCCATAAAAAGGGTGACCGTAAAGTATACTCAAATTATCGACCGATATCCATTCTCTCCAGTATAGATAAAATAGTTGAAAAATGTATAATCAATCAAACAAGCTCCTTCCTTCAAAAAAACAGTATATTAAATGATTGTCAACATGGTTTTCAGAAAAATAGAAGTACTGCCACTCTTTTGTCCAAATTCACTGATGAAATTAATACTTATTTAGACGATAAAAAATTTGTTGTAGCAATATTCTATGATTTTAAGAAAGCATTCGACACCTTAGATACAAACACCCTTTTAAATAGAATGGCCGAATGTGGTGTGGGGCAGCCGCTAAACAAATGGTTTCGCGACTGTTACAACCTCTTTTCATACCGCATATCTTTTATCATAGAGAACATTATCGACGGTCCTAATATGTCATGTCATGTCTCTTAATTCACTTTAATTGTCAACGTATATAAAATAAACATTAATTAATCTAATAAATATGTAATTTATATCAGTGGCGACGAGAATAAAAAAATATCGTCACAAAATGAACACCGAACAATTCGACAAACTAATTGCATTGCAAGCTACACAACAACAACAAATCGCGGACATATTACAATTGCTGTTAACGCAACAGCAAAACGCAGCTGCCGCGACTCCCACACCAACAACGACACACGGCACGGAGTCGCCCAGCTCTTCGAACACTAACGGTAACAGAAACAATGTTTACAACGGCTTTAAGAGCGACAAATTCAACCCGGATGACACCGCAGTTGAAAATTTTATCGACTATTTCGAAACCAAATGCAAACTTTGGGGCGAGGATGCACGTATCATACAGAAGGAACTGCTATTTACCTGCCTCTCACCGGAGACCTTTCACGAAATTAAGGTTGCCCTTACACCGCACTTTGAAAACAGTGCATACGCGGATATTCGAAATAAACTGCTCGACCTATTTAGAATTAAACGCACACGATATAGAGCATTAACGGACTTTTGGAACTGCATACGAAAAGACAACGAATCTATGGAACATTACGCTAACAGACTGAAAGAAATAAGTAAAGATTGTGGCTATAGCGATAACTTATTAGAACGACAGTTACGTGACCGATTTGCAACGGGGCTTAACCACGAACAATTACAGATCGACCTGAAACAAAAATGGCCGGATCTACAAGAAATTCAAGATGGTACGACGAAAGAAGTGACCTTCTCTCAGATTTTTAGCGTTGCTCAATCGCGGGAACGAGCAGAAGGCGATACAGACACACACGTCAAAGTCAATAAGATTAAAAGAATCCCAAATCTTACCAGAACACGTCACCGCGCAAATTACGGACCCATCAATGCTTGAGATGCGGTGAGCCCGAAAGACATCCATTAAACCAGTGTGCTGCCAAAGCACATACATGCAAACAGTGTAATACACCAGGCCACTTTGAGGATTGCTGCATCAAATCAGGCAAAGCATGCTTACCTAATCGGAACTATAAACAAACAACATTTACTAAAGGAAACAAGCTGCACAAACTTAAGCATGACAGGAGCAGCAGCCATTCGTCTCAATCTTCCTACTCAGACGACAGCGGAGATGAAACGGACGTTGTCTGTCAAATAAGCAAAACTAAAAGCAAGGACAGCAAAAAAATTGATGTTTTCATTAACGACATTCCGTGCACGATGGACTGGGACCCCGGTTCACTCTATTCAATTATTAGTACACAATTGTGGGCGCGTATCGGAGCTCCTTCCCTCATGAAGGCTCCCAGCTTGCGCGCATATGGGAATACAAGACTCAAACCAAAAGGTCTAACAAACGTTACCGTACGCATTCAAGATGAGGAAAAACTACTTCCTGTTGTTGTAATGAAGTCAGCTGATCCTATGTTGTTCGGCCTACAGTGGAGCGAAATGTTCCAGATGGATTTCCCAAAGCCAGTCTATTCGATCAAGAAAACTCGACACGAATCCATTACACTAAAACAACTCTTGGATAAGCATACAACTCTCTTCGACGGCAAACTTGGAAAAGTAAAAGATTATCGAGTAAACATACATATCAAGCCCCATGCTCAACCAAAACACATCCCAGCCAGATCAATTAAATTCTCAATGAAGAAAAACATTGAAGTTGAACTAGATCGTTTGGTAGAAGAAGGAATTATAACCAAAGTAGATCCAAATATAACACCGGTTCAATGGGCAACACCGACAGTCAACGTGGTGAAAACCAATGGCCAGATCAGAATCTGTGGTGACTTCCGCAGCACACTTAACCCTGTTCTAATAACACACGCACACCCTGTTCCTTTATTTGACCAACTACGCCAGAGTCTAGCGGACGGTGAGAAATTCTCGAAAATTGACCTAAAAGATGCGTACCTACAATTTGAAATTGAACCTGAATCTAAACAATTCCTGACAATATCGACACACAAAGGATACTACGTCTACAACAGAATGCCGTTTGGCATTTCGACGGCCCCGTCAATATTCCAACATTACCTTGACAAGCTTCTAGAGGGATTGCCAAATGTAGCAGTCTATTTTGATGACATTGCGGTTACAGGGAAAAATGACAAAGACCACCTTGAAACATTACGTACCGTATTTGAAAGACTGGAGCAAGCCGGATTGAAAGTCAATTTAAAGAAGTGCACCTTTTTACAACCAGAAGTCGAATATCTTGGACACACAATTGACAAAAATGGGGTACGCCCTACAAAATCAAAGATAGAAGCTATCACCAAAGCATCCCCACCAACTAACGCCAAGGAGCTACGAGCATTCCTTGGGTTGGTCAACTTCTACGAGCGGTTTATACCACACTTGCACAGCGTTTGTGCTGATCTTCACGCACTAACTGGAAACAGGGTGAAATGGCAATGGACCGACAAGGAAGCTGAGGCTTTTGAACGTGCTAAGTTAATGATTGTACATTCTAAACCACTTGTAGCTTTCAATGACAAATGCCCACTCTATCTAGCCTGTGATGCCTCAGAAAAGGGCGTCGGAGCAGTGCTTTTTCACATGAGGAATAATATTGAACAACCAATCGCCTTCGCATCACGAAAACTCCGACCCGCAGAGTCAAAGTATTCTGTCATAGACCGCGAAGCTCTCGCAATATTTTTTGGAATTAGAAAGTTTGACCAATACCTTCGCGGTACAAAATTTACATTAGTCACGGATCATAAGCCCCTGATACACATTTTGGGATCACAGCGAAACTTACCAAAACTCGCTAATAATCGCCTAGTACGATGGGCTTTAATAATTGGAAGCTATGATTACGACATTAAGTATACAAAAGGTTGTAACAACCTGATCGCAGACTATTTATCAAGAATGCCCAACCCAGAAGAACTGCCATCCAAGTCTGAGCTTAAGGTTCACAGAATTGTAGCGCGACTACAGACTGACAGCATTGGTGATCTCGCACTATCTGAAAGCGTTATACGAGAAGAAACACGCAAAGATACCACGCTGAAACAAATATATCATCTAATAAAAACTGGTTGGCGTGAGCATCAATACTCAAACGATGTGAAACCGTACGCTCGAAAGCGCGGTGAGTTGTCACTAGAAGATAAAATAGTCATGTGGCAGGGCCGTATTATTGTTCCTGATACTCTAAGGAAAGCGACCCTAAAATATCTGCATCGTGGACACCCAGGCATATCAGCAATGAGAGCACTGGCACGTTTTTACGTTTGGTGGCCAACTATAGAGGAAGATATAGACACGCATGTGAAGGCTTGCCACAAATGCCAAGAGAATAGACCTAATACTTCAGATCTACCAATCTTCTCATGGTCGATGCCAGATCAAGCCTGGGAAAGGATTCACGTTGACTTTGCCGGACCATTCGAGGGCACATATTGGTTAGTTCTATCAGATGCTTTTTCCAAATGGATCGAGATCAAGCCGATGACCAAAATTACGACAACCAAACTCTGTGATGAACTAGACACCATTTTTACTACCTTTGGCCTACCCCAATTTTTAGTGTCTGACAATGGCCCCCAATTTATATCTAAGGAATTCCAGGACTACTGCAAAGAAAAAGGAATAAAACATATCAAATCGTCACCTTATCATCCGCGGACGAATGGATTGGCCGAAAGGCTTGTGAGGACTTTCAAGACCAGAATGTCATCAAGCACAGAATGCCTCAAAAAACGTTTAGAACATTTCCTTTTCGCTTATCGCATCACACCCCATAGCATCACTGGCAAATCCCCGGGCCAGCTAATGTTTGGAAGACAACTACATTGTGTGCTTGACAATGTCCGACCAAGTGCTAGACGTTCATTACAATACAAACAGATACAAGCAAATGTTAACTCCGACGGCCAGACTCCAAACTATAGACCAGGTGATGCTGTGTATGTGCGAAGCAGGGAGCAGCCGCGGTGGGAGCCTGCCACAGTATCTCGACGCACGCATCGATACTCCTATGTTGTTAACACTCCAGTTGGGGTGGAGAGGAGGTATCACGCAGACCATATACGATCACGTCTGCCTGATCTAGAAGAAAGCCCAGCACAGCAAACTTCTCAATTGTCTATGGTCCCAGTTGCATCGTCGACGCCAGTACTGGAAACCAATAGATCCACAATGCCTTATCCACGATCAAGAGCTGGAGTGGAACTTGACCCAGAAGTTACTCCAGCTGGCTCACCTCAGAATGAGGTTCCAGAAGTTACTCCAGCTGGCTCACCACAGAATGAGGCTAGCAAGGCCACAGCAGGTACACCGATGGCACCGCGTCGGAGCAAGCGTGCCATTAAACCACCTCGTCGGCTAATTGATGAGATGGACGTGTAAATCTTTAAACGCGGACGAATGTTACAACCTCTTTTCATACCGCATATCTTTTATCATAGAGAACATTATCGACGGTCCTAATATGTCATGTCATGTCTCTTAATTCACTTTAATTGTCAACGTATATAAAATAAACATTAATTAATCTAATAAATATGTAATTTATATCAGCGACTATCTCACATCACGTTCATACCGAGTGACGACCTAAGTGATGAGACACTGGTACATTGTGGAGTACCACAGGGTTCCGTATGTGGCCCCGTGTGTTACTTAATGCATGTAAATAGCTTATGTGGAGTTCTGCGAAACTGTTCCCCACACATGTTTGCTGACGACCTATGCACCCTACGCGCAGGAACCAATATGATAGAAACTTGTCGTCTAGTCCAAGAAGACATAGACTCAGTAGTAAAGTGGTCACATGACAATGGCATTATATTGAATTCAGATAAAACTAAGCTCCTAATTATACAATCGCCATATCTAAGCCCAACAGAAATGCCACTCCCTATGTATACCCATAGCTTTACTTGCCTTCATAATATCTTACACGATTGCCATTGTAGACCAATAGAAAAAGTTGATTGTGTTACATATTTAGGTGTTAAAGTAGATTCCGCATTTTCTTGGCAACAACATATAAATTATATCTGTAGCAAACTTAGAATTTTATTAGGTAAATTTTACCACCTTAGCTTTAAAGTACCAATTAATGTATTAAAGTGCTTATACTTTGCAATAGTTGATTCCGTGTTAAGCTATGCCCTTGATTGCTATGGTCTCACTTTTAAATCGTATATAGATAAAGTAGAAGCGCTACAAATTAGATTCTTAAAGTTACTCGTCAATAAAAAAACTAGAAACAGTTGTAAAGGTAATTATAATAAACTATTTAAAATTTGTAAAATACTCCCGGTCAGCTTAAAACACAAATACCTCTTAGCAATTAACAACCACAGCAATAAGGAGCATATCTCGACACGAGTAGAACATAAACATAATACAAGATCAGCGGCTGTGCGAAAATATGAAATACCCCGCGTCACCAATTATTACGGAGACAGAACTCTAAAAAAAAGGTTGCCATATTTTTTAAACAGTCTTCCAGAAAATATCAGGCTCGAGCCCAATAAAACTAAATTTAAAACAGCAATCAAGCAGCACCTATTAAAAATGCTTGGGTGACAATTGTATGCCTGTGCCTGCAAATGTCACCCAAGTAAAGTAAGGTATATCTGATTATATTAGTTAAGTGTATGAGGTTAGTTTTTATAATATTTTACATTGATTACGTATGTAAGTAATTATATAAAAGACTCGCACCTGCAGACAAACTGTGTAAACAGTTTTGCAGGGAACTGAATTAGATCGTAAGGTTATTTCTTGTATTAATAATAGTAGGGCAGCTTGTGGCGAGCTGTTGGGGAGTAACGACCCCACGGACCCGAGTGCTCCCGAGAGTCGGTCAGGGTCTCCGTCTCCGGCGTGTCTTCGTCGGTCGGAGTGGACCCCAAGGGGACCCGCAGGGCTCTCAGCTCTGGCACAGTACACTAAGAACAGTAGTGAATCTAAGGCCGCTCGGCAAGTTATTTGCCTACTCTTGCGTTGGCGCTTAGGGTTGTCACTTTTATTTTTAGTTAAATATTATTTGCATATTATGAGTAGCACTACGTTTCTATTTATTATAATATAATGAAATGTTCTATCAATTCATAAATAAAGTATAAATCAAACGCTTTTTAAATATTAACATTAGGAAATGGCAGTCATTAAAAATAATATAAATTCGATACAGAAAAAAATCCTCCGGTTTCTGCATGTTCGGAACGCTTTATTGTTAGCGGTTAAAGTAAAGTAAATTCTCATCCTTACGTATAAATTTAGTAAAAAGGTTTTAGGGAAGCATGGGCAAGTAGGTATTTGGTAGGTATTATGAAGATTGACAAGTCCGGGTTTGAGGAGTCGTTATTGAGACACTATATCTTTTTTCTACTGTACGACTGTAATTTTTGAATTAAGATTTCTTATACCAAACTGAAAATGGGTATTTTTAATGTACGGGCTCCCAACTCAACTATAATATTCATTTCGATACAGTTTAGTCAACTATAATGAAAATGACCAATTACAGCTCGCCGCGGTCAAGAGGGCGAAACAAAACCATAGCTCAAATTAATTATTAATTTTAGGTTGTATAGTAGAAACAATTGGGTAATAAATCAGAAACGCGCATGTGACACCCTTAATATAGCAACATCCATAAACTACGAAAACCACTTAGTGTTGCTTGTTAGTCTCCATAGGCTACGGTGGCCAAAATCGGGAAAACAACTGTCTAAAAATTGAATTTAGCGCGGAGCAAGTACCAGGGCCTCATGAGTTACGAGAAGGTGTCATTGACCAACCAACGCGGCGGCCGGGGCGCGTACCAGTATTATGAAGGTATCGCGGCTGCTCCCGTATCTTAGCTGTATACCAGGGGTCACCAATTAGTTTCTTCAGGGGTCAGATTTTTTTAAATAATGTGACCATCGCGGTCCATTTCTACTTGAGTTTATTAAATATGTATTAACATTATATAGGTCGGCGGTCCGCATCCGGACCGCGGTCCGCCATTTGGTGACCCCTGCTGTATACTTTTGGTTTGGTTTGTTTGTATGATTCTACTAGTTACAAGTATTATTTTTGTTGATTCGTAGAAAAAGTATTGTATACGATAGTGATATAATCAAGCTTTTCAATCTAGTACCTTACTTATACTATTGCCTCTGTTCATAGTCATGATCAAAAAAATTAAGGCGTACCGTCAGAGCAGACAAATGCGAGCGGGCGGGTAGCGTACTCGAATGCGCGCGATCACAGTCGCGGTACGGCCCACACTGCCGCCACCGTATTCCCCCGTATATTATGCTAATGTGTGCGTGGCAGCGCGTGCGTACACGGCGCCCGGCGCGCACGCACACATTCAAGCTGGCAGCGGCACATTTCTATGAAGATTCACTACTGTTCTTATACTGTGGCTCTGGCTTGCCTTCATTGGCCGTCCAGAGAGGAGTCGCTAGAGCTATATGCTCCAGGGGTGGAAGTGAAAGATGCATAAGACGCGAGTTGGCACAGTGGCTGGTAACAGCCACTGGGTAGAAAGCGGCGCACACCTCTCGACACCCCTGAGCCGCTCACACCGATGTTGCTCCTGGTCGTCTTTACGACGGCAGTTTCAGGGGCCCATCTAGTCAGCGGCGAGTCACCGCCTGCCTCGATGACGGTGTTAACATTGTTATGGCAGGTGTCCGGACCTCTTTTACAATAGCCCAATCTCATTGTCCACCCAAACATCAATCCATAGACCGGTCTACTGTTCACTTTTTCTACAATAGTCCCAATGCCTGCTGAGACCGGTTCAGGGGTGTCTATTGTTGCGCCTGTGAACGGGTTCCAGCAGGCGTTCTACATGACATTAAAGCTCTCCAAAGGGCCTCTACGTGTTGGATCTATATCCCCACGCAAGCCTATCAAAAGACCGGGATTTATAGGCCCGTGATATCTAAGGAGATACAAATAATAGTAATAAAAAAAAAATAAAAAAAACCGCTCGTGCTAATATTGATAGCCGAGGAAGCGAAAGATTCCAAAATTGAACCACGAGCGTAGCGAGTGGTTCGAAAAATGGAATCTTGAGCGTTGCGAGGGTTTCAAAGCACGAGGGTTAAACAAAATTTGCCCCCGAGTGAAACACAAAATTTTTCACCACACCAACCCGAAGCAAATATTAAATGTAAAATATCAAACAAAATCAAACCAAATCAAATCCAAATGGATGTTATTAAATATTTATCATCCAAAGTCATCATTTAAAAGTCAATTCTACCAGCAAACATAAGAAAACAACTCAAAATTTGCATTTGATTACTTTGCCTCACATGTGAATAAAATGCAACTTTGCTATCCGTTTTTGAAGTGCAAAGTAAGCCTTTCCGAGCTGGTGTGGTGAAAAAGATATTAAACATTGATTGAAATGTAAGAATGTCCTATAATATTTATTTATTTAATAAACAAAATTTTCTCGAACATCCTTCTTTATTGATAACGAAAAAAAATGTATAAATTACTACTTATTGTAAAATTTTGTCACTTTCTAGAGCCCTTCTCATATACATGCTTAATAAGATCACATTATAAAAGTTTTAATAAAGTTAATACTTTGCTTAAAATAAGTTTTGGAATAACATAGAAAATTGACGAAAAATTAAAAATCATGGTAAAATTGTAAAATATAAAACAATATTATAATCAAACTATTTTTTTTTCAGAACTTTTATAACGTATTCTTATTAAGATTATTAGAAGGGCTTTAGAAAGCGAGGAAATTTTACAACAGTTATTTGTAAATTTTTTTTTCGTTTTCAATAAAGAAGGAATTGCGAGAAAATTTTGTTCATTAACAATTGCCTAACTTGTTGAAAATATAACTTTAAGATAAAGTTTTACAAGTATTACATTTGTTGACAATGAATATTTAATACCTTTAAAATTATATTTAATGTTACGTAATCGCTTTTTCACGCTGCACGCGTTTCCCGAAAATGAGGCGCGGAGGGCTGTATTCAGCGTTGAATAAAAAGTATAAATAATGGAGATACAGTTCTGGAGGTATGGAATGTTTGATTGGAAAATCCTCCTCTTTTATAATATTAATTTTGGTTTCTTAAATATTAAACTTTTTGAGATATTTGGGAAATAAGAAAAATCTACTTTTTTTGTCCCTTTTTTTGTTAATAACTTTTGTAATTTTTTGTGTGCTAATACACGCTTCCAATACATTTTTCTAGACATCATTACGAATGTAATGAGGTATCACACGTATTTTTAGGAGTATTATCTCTATTTTTCACCGTTTTCCATTTCTCGAACAGACTATAGAAATTATGACGTATAAATGACACTTGCACTGCGTATGGCCACAGAATAACTAATAGTACTACCGTACAGAAAATTCACTCCTTCACAAAAGTCAGGTTTAGGTATAAAATTATACCTATACTCGCCGACTGCAACAAAAATGAAACTTATAACCGCGCACGAACCGTGAATTTTCTTTGCGCGCCGCAGTTTTATGACCGAGCTGTGAGTGTCGGCACGGGGTTATCACTTGCCAAGTGTTAGACCTTCATGGTTTAGATATCGTTGACTAGAAGAATGTCATATTTGAGTTTACTTGACTTATTGATTTAGCTATCAAATAAAGCACATATATATTTCTATATTATTATTTAATGTAATTAGAGATACAACAGAATGGCGACGAGTTATGATCGAATAAAAATACAATAATTCCACGCGTAGTTATATCCGCAGTGCCTCAGACAGACAGACAGTTGACTAATTCCTTTACAATGGAAAAGCTAGCAGAAGTGCTCGCCGAAGTGATGGAAACCATGAAAGGTATGCAAAGCCAACAAATAATTTTGCAAAACGCATTGCTTAATCAAAGCGCAAATACAAAACCAGTAAGCGGAATTACACTCCAACCTTACGATGAATTACACGAAACATTCGATAGTTATTTACAACGGCTACAAAATTACATTACTCTTAAAGGCGTTACGGATGCAAATATAAAATTACTTACAAATTTTCTTAAACTGCATCGGGCCGAAATACTACCAAGTGTTGAAAAATATAACAGCACCGAATACACCTGAATCAAAGTCTTACGACGACCTAGTAAAGATATTGAAAAATCAAATTGCACCCGAACCCGGTGAAGTAGCACAACAACACAAGTTTTGCCTGAGATTACAGCATGAGGGCGAATGTATTGCCAACTATGTAGCCGGACCCAAAGAAATAGGTGGTAAATGCAATTTCATATGCCATAATTGCAACAAAACAACATTGGACACACACCTACGTGTCCAATTCATACGCGGACTCCGAAGTTCTGAAATTAAAGAAAAACTGGTACAAGAATCTCCTGATACAAAGTTTGATGATAAGTATAATCAAGATAGCCTTGGCTATAGAAACATCCAAATCTGAAACGAAAGTAATGGGACAAGAATAAGGAATGCAAATCGGTTATTTTTTTGTATGGAAATAATCGGTTTTTAACCGAAACCGCGGTTATTTCCATACAAAAAATAAACGATTTGCATTCCTTAGACAAGAAATAGAGCCTAACATAAACAAAATATCAATAAAAAATAAATACAGAAACAGTACATTCAATGGTAATACAAGTACATACAATGAAAAAAGAAATACATATAATAGAGATACTAATACACATAATGAAAATAAAAATACATACAACGGAAATAATACTACGAAGGAAAACATCACTTGCTTTTGATGCGGAAAAGATAACCACAAAGCTAATCAATGTAAGCTGAAAAATAAATTATACTGCAAGAAATACTACACCAAGGGACATGTACAGTCAGTCCGTTTCAAAGACCAAAACCAACTAGATATGGATAGTGACCTATCATTCTACGAAAGTGAAGAAGAAATATACCTATGAAATAAAGAAAATACATAATAATTCATCTAGAGACAAATTCAACATTACACTTCAGATAAATAGAAAAATGCACATTATTGAAATGGATACGGGAGCTGCAGTTACTACATGCTCTAAAGAATACTTTGAAATGAATTTTAAAAACGTGAAACTACAAAATACACATATAAAACTGCGTGCATACAACAAACAAATAATGGAACCTATCGGAATATACAAAGTCAAAATCCTATACAAAAATAAAGAGATTGTGGGAAGAATATTTGTAATCAATGATAACGTAGACACAGTCGTTGGAAGAGAATGGTTGAGAGCGTTAAATTATATAGACTTTGACATAAAAACAATTACGGAAGCAGATGTTACAGAGAAATAATTTAAAGATAAACTGAACAAATTATTACAAGGTCATGTAGAGCTGTTTTCGGAAAAAGTGGGAGAAATTAAAAACTTTAAAGTTGCGTTCAAGTTAAAAGAAGGTACTATACCTATATTTCTGAAGCCACGTCCAGTACCATTTGCTCTTAAAGACAAGGTTGAAGCCGAAATAGACCGATTAGAAGAAGAAGGGATAATAGAAAAAGTAACGTATTCTCAGTGGGGCACACCAGTAGTTCCTGTGATAAAACCAACTTGAAAGGTACGCTTATGCGCAGACTTTAGAGCTACATTAAATAAAAACCTGGAAGATGACAACTATCCGATCCCTAGAATAGAAGAGGTATTTTCGAAACTTAGCGGCGGGAAATACTTTTGCACACTAGACATTAATCAGGCATATTTACATATGATGACGAATGAAGAAACAGCCGCAATGCAAGCTATTAGTACATGCAAAGGCACCTACAAAGTGAAGAGGTTAATATTTGGGGTTAAAATAGCGCCGAACATCTGGCAACGATACATGGACCAAACCCTGCAAGGAATGAAAGGTACAGCCTGTTTTTTCGATGACATTGCTATACAAGGACGCACTTATACGGAACTACTACAGAGAATCGAGGCGGTATTCCAAAAATTACAGGAATGCGGATTACATGTAAATAAAAAGAAATGTCAATTTTTCCAAAAGTCAATTACATACTTGGGACACACAATAAACGAAAAAGGCCTTTGTACCGGTCGATGAGAGGTGTGGGAGAATTAAAACTGCAACGTTCATGCAGATATGTAGTGCAAGACAATTTATTCAAGTAAACAACTATGCTTGATGATTTTTAGGACCCGTAACGCCATCTATTCGCAGTAATGAGTTTTTTTTCTTTAATACATAAGACTGATATGTTCAACGGTTCACATGCAAAATTAGGACTTTAAAATTATTGTGATTACATAGTAGATGGCGTAAACATCAAATCGTATATCAATTAACTTGAACATACTCCCCCGGAAAGGACGGAGTCCTTTACACAAGGTAAAACACATAATTTAGTAATAGATCTTTGTAAAACACCAGAAATTGTCCGTATATCGTAAGACCGAGTTAAGCCATCAGGGCCTGGATGTTTTCCTATAATACGACCCATCGGCCAGCTTCCAGGCGGGAGTCGTTGGTCTTTAACCAGTACCAAATCGCCTATGTCCAGATCTTTGGTTACGCGGTTCCACTTAGGACGTTGCTGAAGACGGGTTAAAAACTCCTTCTGCCACTGTCTCCAGAAATCTTGCAACATCTTTTGCGTTAGTTGCCATCTAGATAGCTGATGAATATTAAAGTCTGTATAGTCATCATCAGGGATACTAACAATCTGTTCAGTTGTCAAAAAATGACCAGGGGTTAACGGCTGTAAGGAGTCTGGATCATCGTTGAGAGGATATAAGGGCCGAGAATTAAGGCATCCTTCAATCTGGGAGAGGAGCGTCGTCATTTCTTCGAATGTGAGGGTTGAATTTCCTATGACCCGTTTCATATGATATTTTATAGATTTTACGCCGGCCTCCCATATACCACCAAAGTTTGGAGCTGCAGGAGGAATATACTTCCATTTAATCCTCATATTGTCCAACTGGGCTGCAAATTCATCTGGGATTCTTGCTTGACCTTGGCGCCACATGGCTATCAAGTCTTTCTTGGCTCCTATGAAATTTGTGCCATGGTCACTCCATATTTCTGCGCATCGTCCTCGTCTAGCTACGAATCGTCTTAAAGCTGCTAGAAATGCTTCTGTGCTTAAACTACTCACAAGTTCGATGTGGAAAGCTCTGGTAACCATGCAGACAAAGAGAGATATGTACGCCTTGGTGGATTTTGCCCCACGTCCTTTGCTCATACTCCCATTTATAGGTCGCGCAAAATCTACTCCGCTGATCAAAAAAGGCTTTGCGGGCTTTACTCTTATAGCAGGTAGATCTTCCATGAGCTGACTGCCGGTTTCTCCACTCTGACGGATACACACGATGCAGTTCCGTACATATTTCTTTATTTTATTCGTCATGTTGATCAGCCAGTATTTGGATCGAAGATACATAACAATCAATTGCGGACCGCCATGAAGAGTGCTGCTGTGTGCTTCTGCTAGAAGAAGAGGTAACAGAGCATTTTCTTTCGTGATTATAATAGGGTGCTTCTGTTGGGCTTCTAAATCAGCATGGCGTAGTCGGCCGCCTACTCTCAACACACCCTTTGGATCTAAAAAGGGGGCGAGGGACAACATTCGACTTTTTCTTTTCAGCTGTCTCTTACTCTTTAAATCCTCAATTTCTTCTTGAAATTCGATTTCCTGGGATCGTCGTAAGCAAATGGTAAGTGCTTGATCTCTCTCTTCAGTCGTCAGGTAAGTTGGTAAGTGATCTTTATTTTCTCTCTTTCTTTTCAGGTGCAGCATCCATCTACGGCAGTATGCGATTATTCTCACCAGTTTCCCGAGCGACGAGTATTTAGCGATCAAGGTAAGTATTAAATCCTCTTCATTTTCTTTAGTTGTAGTAACTAATGTTTTTATAACTTTTCTACATTCTAAGTCTGTTTCAGGTACTTCTGTTCCCGGCAGTTCTATGGCTGGCTCCTTAACACGTTCACGACGGCGTCGGGTCGAATATATCCGATGCAGATCTTTCCTCCGGTGCGGGGATGAAATTGCTGTTCCGAACGCTGGTACGGGACAGATATCTTTGGATTTTGTATGAGTAGAAGTGAGACAGTTTGTGGTTTGTCAATGTTTTATTGAATATAGACCATTTACACAAAAAACAGCACATCGGTTACTTTCGACCCGTTACCGACCAGGACGAAAGTATTTTCATCTAGTACGGCTATGGGGTCCGAAAGATCCGATGCCCGGTGACCCGATAGCCGTACTAGATGGTAGATCAGTTGAGCTAGTGCAGTCCAAGTGTGTAGGTGGTTGTGACGTCAAAGTGCGAATTAACATAAATCATCGATTATGAAGAGGTCAAGAAAAATGTTGTTTATATGTGAAAAAAGTGAGAATGAACATGAAACAGTAAATAAGAAAAGAGAGGATAGATCAGCTAGAAAGATCATACTTGGTAAGCGAATTATTACACCAAATAATATTTACACTAGTCCATCAACAGAATGTATGTACCATAAGTACAAAGTCTCAAATATTAGTTCCATAAGTGTAATTATCGTATTATTTATTAGTGCATACAAACTTAATACCTAGAAACAAAATAAAACCATACCTAAAACATAATAAAATAACTAACCTAAAAACTTAAAAACTAAATCTAAAAATAAATAAAACTAATCTAAAAATAAATAATTACAAACTATCCTGCGGAATGGTGCCGTAGATGCTGGCAGCATTTCCCCGCTGTATCGCAATACTTATCGTATTAAAATGATTGTGTTTCGATATCGATATTTTATTTCTACCCCCAACACTAAAAAGTTATCGACACTGGCAACAACCAGTACGGATGGCGGGCCGATATGATCCGACAGATTGTTCCTTTATTTGCAACCAAACCATAAATAGAATTAACCTGCGACTACAAGGTAACCTACTGTGTGAAATAAACACCCAAACAACATTAATACATTTATTTATTTATCCAATTAACAATAATACAGAAACAAACTGATCGTATTAAGTATAATATGCAGACCATATTACACTTAATACGACCGTGAATGATATCGCAAATAGGTATGATACAATTATACTCAGATCAGCAATACATTTATAACCAAGTACTCCGTCGCTGGTGGCTGCTAGATGGCAAGTGGTCGCTCCCGCCTTGTGCTTGTCCTTTTATGACGTTGGGTTTGACAGCTCCGGATGTACGTCACGCGCAGCGTTGCCAGGATCGTCGACGTGGTGTTGCCAAAACGCCGTGGCGACAACATGTGGCTACTTAAAAATATATTAGTACTAGCTGACCCGGTGAACTTCGTATCACCTATCTATATTATGTCTCCTTTTGGCACGTCACGGATTAGCCTGGCCGCACACGCTCAGAATTTTATGTAGGTACTGATTGACATGATGTGTAAGCGAGACAGCACCATGCATTTGTAGAGCGACGTCCCGATCCCACCTGTCATTCCGTACGGAAACATAATGAACATTCCGAACGCCTGCAGCCAGGCCAGAAAAAAATTGTTATCGATTAGTCCCTCTACTATATAGGGTGACTTTAAATTGGTAATACAAAATGAATGTTTTACATATATCTTCCCTTCATTAAGCCCCTCAATTAAGTCTCATGCTTTTAAAATAATTAAAAGTATTTTTTCACACCACCTATTCGGAAGAGAGCTTTTTCTGCCCTGCTAGAAGGGATCAAAGTGGTACTTTTCTTCCCAGCTAGGAGGGATCAAAGTAACACTTTTCTGTTCTAGCACACTATTTTTACATTTTTTTGCACATTATTTTTTTAGCTTAAATAATCTGTTTAAGCATCAGATTGTGTCAATACTAAGATTTTTTATTTTCCTCATAGTTGATGTGAAAAGCAGTATGTGTCACACGGTATCAAAATTATTTCGTCTTAGGCGTTAACACTTGAATCCCTCATTACTCTCAGGATTCTACTTTAGAATCCATCGCTTCATTCAGGATTCAATGTACACCCTTGACGGAAATATATCATTTTGATCCCTTATAACACAAACTACTATTTTTTTATTCATCCAATTTTTTTAGGCTTCACATTATCCTAACATAATAATTAACAAAGAAGGTTAAATAATTTCAAATGAACACTTTCCTTTTTGGTTATCAATCACCTGTCAGAGTATTTATGAAATAAATGTTTTGATTAGTAATTGTCACTTGTCAATTGAAAATTAGATTTTCCGCAAATTTTGATTTGACAATAAATTTTTAAATAAAACAATACCTGAGAAACGTGTTTGCTACAAAAGGTGCAGGAGCAAAATTTGGAGAACCTCCATTTCCAGCAAGATTGTGCGCCAGCACAGTTAACTCTAATTAGTGTGCGATATCATTTAGACCAAGAGTTCCCTGGCAGATGGATTGGACGCAACGGCCCAGTCGCATAGCCGCCTCGAAGTCCCGATCTTCGCACGGGAATTAAATACCCTCGATGAACTTCGCCAAAAAAGAATTGAGGTGTTCAATTCTGTGAAACCAATGAATTTATTCTTGGCAGACTAAATAATCTCAAGAGTATTCATAAGAATCAGATTTATGTGTCCAGAAAAGCGGTGGTCATTTTCAATACATCTTAAAATACGTTTAGTTAAAGTAGGTGCACACTTATCTACTTATTGAAAGTGTTGAAACGTAGGTCTTGTTGTGTGTTACATTCGGTAGCTAGGTTACGTATATTAATAAATGATTAAATTTAAATGAATTCGCTTATTATTTACCATAGATTGGATCAGGGTACTTAAAACTAAACCGCTTAACTTAATGCCAGTCCAGACGGGAACAGTCTTGCTCCAATCTGATTAAATTGTTTGGTCAAATCAGGTGGTGTGGTGTGGTTGCAAACTCCATTTTGCTTGCCGATTCCCTTTTATTCGATTGTAAAGGCACCAGTACACAATGGGCCATCGCCGGCCACTCCAAGGGACGCAGCCTTGCGGTAGAATGAGATAGCAATGTCACTTGCTCCCTCTAACGCATAAATGCGTCCCTTGGAGTGGCCGGCGATGGCCCATTGTGTACTGGGGCCTTAAGATTATGACCGATAAAATAGAGGTGCTAACTTCAAAATCTGTTCTTATTTCTTGTACACATTACAAATGTAACCTGTAATGGTGTGCAGGCCCCAATTTCACCACGGTGACAGGTGCGACAATTGTAAAATCACTGTTGATGACGTCACAGGCATCCATGGGCTACGGTTACCACTTACCATCGGGCTGGCCGTATTCCTGTTTGCCACCATCATTGCATTATTTAAAATAACTTTATTATATCGGAAAAAAACAGATATTTCTTTTGCGAAGTTTCTGACAATTGTCAAGATTTAGAAGAATTGTAGGTAATTCTTGACAGGTAATGAGTTATATGTCGGAATTTCGTGACAATTGTAGTGTTTCTTGTGACAATTGTCATAAACTTAGCAAGAGAAATATCTATTTTATTCCGATATAATAAAGTTTTTTTTAATAAAACAATGATGGTGGCAAACAGGAATACGGCCCGCCCGATGGTAAGCGGTAACCGTAGCCCATGGATGCCTGTGACGTCAGCAACAGTGATGTTTTACAATTGTCGCACCTGTCACCGTGGTGAAATTGGAGCCTGATGTCAACTTTCTAACATTAATTGTAGTTTCGGTTCTGCGTGATGATGATGAGTCAGTCAGTCAGTCATCCAGGACACGTAAATTTAACGCTGTTTTTTAGGGTTCCGTACCCGAAGGGTAAAAACGGGACCCTATTACTAAGACTTCGCTGTCCGTCTGTCTGTCACCTGGCTGTATCTCATGAACCGTGATAGCTAGACAGCTGAAATTTTCACAGATGATGTATTTCTGTTGCCGCTATGACAACAAACAGAACAACATAAATATGTAAGTAAGGTCCTATACAACAAACGTGATTTTTTGATGATTTTTGTGTAATGGAACGGAACCCTTCGTGCGCGAGTCCGACTCGCACTTGGCCGGTTTTTTTAATCCTGTTGGCACCTCAGACAGTGGCGAGACACTCCTGACTTCGGACAGGGGTGCGAAACTCCTGACTTCGGCCAAACTCGGCTCCGCGCGGCTCAGCATTGCTCCGAGCAATTATTAGGGTTGGCACCACTTGACTTCCTTTGGCGTGCACGAACACAGATAACATAATCACTTGAATTTTGACAACCCTAAATAGCCGAGAGGGATAGTGCCATATATTAGAAAGGGATAGCATGATTCGACCCTGAACCGCTGTCAAACTTCGGTTTTGTAGGAAGTTTCGTTTCTGTACGTTAGTACTATTATTTATTCTGTGCTTCGGGCAAACTCGGCTCCATTCGGCTCAGCATTGCTGCGAGCAGTTATTAGGGTTGCTACCATTTGACGTCCTTTTGCATGCACGACCACAGATAAGATAATGACTTGAATTTTGACAACCCTAAATAGCCGAAAGGGATAGTACCATACATTAAAAAGGAATAGCAAGATTCATCCCTGAATCGCTGTCAAACTTCGGTTGTGTTTTCGTCCCTTGGAGTGGCCGGCGATGGCCCATTGTGTACTGGGGCCTTAAGGTAGTACTATTATTTAGTATGTATGTATTTGTTGGTTGTCATTTTGTTTATGGGTGCGTTCGAAACTGTTTAACAGGGAGTTTATAATCGCTCCATTTGACAAACGATAGGCCTCATCACTATAATGCATGCATAAATAAAAATATGTCAATCTTTTGTCATTACTGTCACTATTTTACAATTTCAAAATCTCAAATACGGGGTAATCCTAATATTGTGGATATATCTTGTCGATTCGAAACCCTTTTTAAAATACGTTCTTTAATTTGAGGTGAGAGTTTACCTTATCGACGGGATGAAGATCAAATGTTTGACAGGTAAGATACCTAGGAACATTTTGTATGGGAATGATCATTCTTTCATTATTTTGTTTTCGTAAATTTTTTCAATGTTTTTAATGGTTATTCTGCTATTCTAGGCCGAGACTAATCCAACAAATCAAAAACCATGAAAATCGGTCCAGCCGTTCTCGAGTTATGGATGCTGGAACAAACACGACTTTGTTTTATATATATAGATATAAATATTCGCATGAAACATCATAATTACATAGATAATGACAATTAAGCAAATGCATACACTACAGATCTTTTCGACCCGCTAACGCTCCAGAATAAAGTTATGCATCAGATCTAAAAGACCCCATGTCGTAGCCAGGGAAAGTCACTAAAATTGTCTGCCGTCGTGAACGTGTTAAGAAACGCCGGTCCATTCCACCAAAGTGTATTTGTCAAGAGCTTTTTTGGCATAACTCCTCGTAAGGCTGGGTCTGCTGGATTGTGTTTAGTATTAACATAATACCACCCATTTATCTCATTCATTTTCTTAATTTCAGTAACTCGATTTTTAACAAAAGGAGTCCATCGACCTGGGTCGCCTTTTATCCATGACAGTACAACTTGTGAATCTGACCGGGCAAATACTTGATGTTTTTCAACTTTTAATATGCTTACAACATGTTTCAGAAGTCTACACAGCAGAACCGCAGCGCACATCTCTAATCTTGGCATAGATATATGCTTCAAGGGCGCTTTTTTCGTTTTAGCCGTAAGTAGAGATATTTGTACTTGACCGTCTGTGTCGATGGCTCGGACGTATATTACTGCTGCGTAAGCGCTCATCGAGGCGTCAGCGAATCCATGAATCTCAATCGAGCTTCTGTCTGCATTGGTATGTATCCAGCGATTTATCTTTACTTCGGTCAATGCAGGAATCTCTTTTCTAAACTTCAGCCACTCTTCCTTCACGTCATCTGCGAGTTCTTCGTCCCAACCAACACCTAATTGCCATAATTTTTGCATGAATGTTTTAGCGATGACTACCGCAGGCGCCAGCCAAATCGGATCAAATAATGAAGCTATATCTGCTAAAACATTCCTCTTCGTGACTGGTTGTTCAGGTTAGTCTTTCAAATTATTCGTTATTTGTAATTTATCTTCTTTAGTGTTCCAAATTATACCCAAAGTCTTAATACTGTCTCTTTCATCTACTTCTCTTTGGGCCTTTGGTGATCGTTTTACAGGTTCAATCTCTTGCATGAATGCTTCACTATTTGAACTCCACTTTTGAAGTTCAAACCCACCCTTTTTGAGAATTGCTGTGATTTCTTTCTGATTTCTTTTAGCTTCATCTTCTGTTTCATGTCCCGACAGGACGTCGTCCATGTAGAAATCCTCTAGTATTATACGCTGCCCTTCAGGATACTCTTGACCCTCATCTATCGCAACTTGACGTAAGGTTTTGATGGCCAGGTAGGGAGCGCAAGAGGTCCCGAAGGTAACGGTAAGTAGCTTGTAGTCTTCTATCGGTTTTTGAGCATCACTTCTCCAAACAATTCTTTGATAATTTGTATCTGCGTCATTAACTTCAATCTGCCGATACATTTTAATGATATGCGATTTTGTGCGTTCTCCATCTCAGCAGTATATCGCGTAAATCTTCTTGCAGAGTAGGGCCTATGAGTAATGCATCGTTTAAGGTAACCCCATTAGTTCCAGCACATGACGCATGAAATACAACTCTAACTCTTGTGGTTTGTTTGTCGTCTCTTACAACAGCATGATGTGGTAGGTACACGCAATTCTCGGTTAATTCTTTATCATCTAATTTCTTCATGTGTTGCAGATCTATGTACTCTTGTAAGACGTCGTTGTAATCTTGTTTCAATTTTGGATTCTTATCTAATCTTCTTTCTAGCGACATCCATCTCTTCACTGCTATCTCTCGTGAGTCACGTGGTAGCACAGGTGATTCTTCTCTAAATGGCAACCTGACCACGTAACGACCATCTTATTTTCTTTTGTGTGTCTTCTCATAAATGTCTTCTGCCTTCTTTTCGTCTGAGGTTAGTGTATTACTTTCTTCTTCTATGGTTTCTAACTCCCAGAACTTCTTCAGCATGTTGTTAAGATCAACATTAAGATGCATGCTGACGATGTTTTTTGTGGCAGTGTGCTCTGTCCTCACATTTCCGCAAATTATCCACCCCAGGTGACTATCTTGTGCTATAGGTGTTCCTGAGGGGCCATTGATCACTCCAGGTTTAATAACTGCGCTCCAAACTTCGACTCCTAAAAGCAAGTCGATGTGACCCGTAGTGTGACATGTTGGATCTGCGAGGCACAACTTCTCGACATGCTTCCAGTTTTCCATCTTGATTTCATTCTCCGGCATAATGTCGGTGATGTGACGTACAACGTAAGTAGTTGCCTTCATCTTTCCGACAAGCAGCAAGCAAATTCATATTGTACGAAGGGTCGGCCTGAAAACCAGCGTTGTAGTAGGCAAGCCTGCTGCAACACATGCTGAGGTTCGCTCCTTTTTAACATCATAATTTAAAAAAATTATATCTACATGTAAACATAATATTTTTTGCCTATTTAAGTTTAATTCTAAGCTTATAATGTTTTGTAGCATTGCCTGTAAATATTTTTCAATGTGGTGTTAAATAAAAATTTTCTATGTCTATGTCTATGTCTATCTTCATCTTAAGCTCGATTCTTGATGAGAACTCTATTTCCGTTACATACTTGAGCGTAGTCTTCATTTTCTCAACTCCCGTGACATGCCCACTGACTGAGGTACGTCGTAAACGAAGCTTTTGTGTTGCGGCCTCAGTTATAAAAGACTCTTGTGAGCATGGGTCCAACAGCGCTCTCATCAAGTGTTTTTGTCCGTTCTCATCGTATACTTGCACTAATGCAGTTGGCATCAGCCGCGCGTGACTCCCAGTAGTGAGGTGAGATATAATATTCTTTTTATTTTTATCTTCTTTTTCTTCATTTGTATCTTCTTTTTCCTCTCAATGCCTCCGGAACCGGCGCAGAGGTCTGAGACTGCGGGCTCCACGTGCTGTGTAGCAGAGAGTGGTGTTTTCTCCCACATCAGCGGCAAGAAGATCGATGTTTGCAGAACTTGACTGAATGCCCCGGTACTAGGCAATTGAAACAAAGCCGCCAGCCTTGCACATATTCCACTCTCTTATCTACTGCCAATTTCGTAAACTCCTTACAAGTGTATAATAGGAAAATGAAAATAGGTCATAAAAAGGTCTTGGTTACAAAAAATGCATTTCTGTTCGCTTTTATTTACATGAAAACTTCTTTTATTTACAGGTGCACTCGGCGACGGAGCTTGTATCATTTCTAAAACACGAAATCTTTTTTCCAGGAACTTGTTTAACATGTTTAGTGTTGGTAATTCACTAATCTCTAGGGACCCGAGCTCGCGTTCCCATTCTTTGTGTGATTCAGAGTCTAATTTATTGACAATTAAATGAATTACCAGTGTATCCCATGTATCAACTTGTATATCTTGATATTGCAATTTATTCATACATTCACTTGTGGTGTCTAACAAATCTCGTAACCCTTTCGATGTTCCCGTAGCCAATTTTCGTTGATTCACTAATCGTGCCAAAATAGTGTTTACAATAATTCGTTTGTTGTTGTATCATTTTAATAAAATATTCCATGCCATGTCGTAATTACTCTCGCTGACAGGTATATGCTTAAGTAATTGTTCCGCCTCACCTGATAAACAACTTTTTAAATAATGCATTTTTTTGCACTCTATTGAGTGTGGTTTTATTGTGTATTAGCGATGTGTACATATCGTGAAACGAAGTCCATTCGTGATAACTGCCCGAGTACTGTGGAATATTAATTTTCGGCAACCGGACTTCATCACTCACACTAGTGGCAGTTGGAGGGTTATGTGAACTCGATGTACTTTTTCCGCTTCGTGAATTTAACTTCAATAACAAGTACATCATATTTGACCGTATTTCGATGTATTGTTCTTCGACTTCCATAAAATAATCTTTTGTGAAATATTCATACTGTCCGCGATCTCGTTTAGGTACCAATTTCAACATTTCCATATTATTGTTGTGAAACTGATTCCAATATTCGGTCAATATTTCCATCCGTAACTGTACATAATCACTAGTTAATCTTTGTTTCGGTGATTTCTTATAATTTGAAATAGTTTAGTCAACAACGCGTATACGTTTTCTTGTTCCTTTATATAATCTTCCATAATGAAGATATACACACACCAACGTTTGTGTACACTTATCAATTCTATTTACTTATCACTTATTATACAGTTTTTTCACTTTAATTTCTTCTTAAATCCATTTAAATTTGTAACGACGCAAACAGCATTTGAGGTTAATTTCGATGTCACACTAATATAGCTCTTATATCCGGTTCGAAGGACCACTTTTGTACCGGTCGATGAGAGGTGTGGGAGAATTAAAACTGTAACATTCATGCAGGTAGGTAGTGCAAGACAATTTATTCAAGTAAACAACTATGCTTGATGATGTTTAGGACCCGTAACGCCATGTATTCGCAGCAATGAGTTTTAATACATACGATTAATATGTTCAATTGAAATTGAAATTGAAATCTTTATTGTCATATTGTGAGTTACAATGATTTTAAAATTATGTTAAGGTAGAATCATCACAATCAACCGCGATGCGGAGTACAATGTTAATACTAAAACTAATCTTACAGCTAAATACTTATACAAATGTCATGCCGTTACATGTGATACGAATAAAATGATGGGTAATATGTCAATGAGCAAATTAATAAATATTACTATTCTTACTAATTATTGTTTGAAGGCATAAAGTGGTCACTTATCTTATAGTAAGATTTTTCTAGGCACCATTTATAAAGTTTTCGTCCGAAGTCAACGGTTCACATGCAAAATTAGGACTTTAAAATTATTGTGATTACATAGTAGATGGCGTAAACATCAAATCGTATATCAATTAACTTGAACAGCCTTCATCCAATGCAAAATAAGGTAAACGACATTAAAAATAGTACACGACCTACAGACGTATCATCGCTCCGTACTTTTCTGGGGATGATTAATTATTACCAACAATTCATTCCCAATCTTGTTTCAAAACTAAATCCACTTTACAAGCTGTTGCAAAAAGATACCAAGTTTGTATGGTCAAAAGAATTTGATAAGATTTTTAATGAATTGAAGGAAGAGGTATGCGGAGGTAAAGTTCTAATACCATTCCATGCTAACTTACAAGTAGCACTTGCCACAGATGCGTCCCCTACAGGATTTGGAGCGGTTTTATCGCACATTATGCCGGACAAGACGGAACGACCTATCGCTTTTGCCTCAAGATCTCTATCTAAAGCAGAAAAAGGTACAGTCAGCTAGATAAAGAGGCAGCAGCACTGATATGGGGGCTTAAGAAATTTTTCCAATACTGCTATGGACGAAAAATTACATTGATCATCGACAATCAACCATTAGCACGAATACTACACCCTGAAAAAGCGGCACCTGCTACTACTGCGATCAGACTAGTACACTATGCAAATTTTTTAGCAGGTTTTGATTATAATATAAAGCTGAGAAAGACGACTGAACATGCAAATGCCGATTATTTTTCAAGACTACCTAATCCTACAGATACAGCAAACGAAACACAGATGATGACGCGTTTTACTTAAATCTAATATCAGAGATGCCAATAACCTTACAAGAAATAAAAGACGCTACAATGAAGGACTCAGAGCTACAAAAGCTTTACATGGACATACAGTCGGGTAGAGACGACCCTAATCGACTTCATGAATTCTCACTGCAAAATGGATGCATTTTCTATGGAATAAGAATTGTCATACCTAAGAAGCTACAACCTCAAATATTAGAAGAACTTCACACGGCCCATACAGGCATTGTTAAAATGAAAGCTTTAGCCAGAAGCTATATTTGGTGGTGTTCCGTAGAGGAACAGATTAGTATTAATTACTTTCTATGCATATGTAAATAGGTATTTTTCTTACATACAAAGCAACACAATTAGGAAAGAATATATTTTCGTGTAGTAGCTAGATATTTGAACTGGCAACTGCATTTATCTCAAAAGCCCTTCCGGCGCGACACAACCGCGCCACCTAGCGAGGATAAAAAAACTCTTCGCCTGCCGTTAAAACTAAATGGCCGCGTTCGATCCGCGCTCCGATTAAAATAATTCATATATCGGTTCCCGTCGCTGCGATTTAAGTGAAAATCAACCAGAGACTAATTAGTGACCCAGTGCCCCTTATGGATATATGCAGCTGTCGATAAAGCAGAGGATTTCCCAATCATCATACATAGACCACCACGTGGTACGCCAAGGTGCTGCTGGATTTATGTAAGTTGCTCTCAATTTATCTCGGCTACATAGTTTTTTGATCCGTTCGATCCGGATTTTTCTTTCTCTGGTTGTGTTGCTCTTGTATTTGCGATTTTTGCGGTATTTCGTACCCAGTTTTTTCGTTTAGACACGTTTGTAGTTCAATTTAGTATTGTCATTGTCGCCATCTTTGTCTCGCAAAATGGTTCCTAACCCTACAGACGGCAATACTGAAGCCGACACATCGTGTATTACACAAGACATATTCGAACGAGATCTAATTCTCGACGAATTAAAGAGAACGTTACAGTTCACAGCGACAAATACAGATCAATTTCGTTCAAGAACGACAGATTTAACAGTGCATCAGCGAAAGTTTACTAAGATTCAAACTAAAATCGAAAAAGCGTTAATTAAATTGCAAAGCTTCAACAAAGAAGCCAATATTAAGATTCGTAACGATTTTAATGACTTGTATTACGCGATAGTTACACATTTAAATAACCTAAAGGAGGTAGACGTAGAAAGGCGTCGCGCGAGCCGCGCGCTTACCCCCAACGAAACGCTTAGCAACGATCGTCGAAATTTACCAAAATTATCGCTTCCCGAATTTCACGGCGAACCGACTGGTTGGCCTGCCTTTTTCGATTTATTTCAATCGCTGGTACACAATAACAATGCTTACACGGATGCGGAGAAGTTTATGTATTTGCTCCTTTCTGTCAAAAACGAGCCACATAATTTAATTAAGTCAATTCCCATAACGGAAAGTAATTATGCAATTGCGCTCGATATTCTAAAATCCCGTTATGACAATAAACGCATTATTGCATCACAACATCTAGATAAGTTGTTCGATATAGATATTTGCTCCGCGCGATCAGCTGTTGCCATGAGAAATTTACTTAATGTTTATCACGAAAATATAAAGGCGCTCGAAGTCATGGATTTTCCGGTTAAGGAATGGGATTTCGTTCTGTTAAATTTATTATTACGTAAGATTCCCGTGAATACGCGAAAAGAATATGAACGTTCCTTAACCAACCCGGGCGAAATACCTAAAGTTCAGGGCCTAATTACTTTCCTCGAACGCGAACTTTCAGCGGAACAGATGATTTCAGTTTCCCATACACAGTCCACTCGAAACAATTCCTTAAGTAGTAAAAATAATACAAATATAAATTCAAATCAAATAACACCCAAGCGTGTTTTTGCAACAAGTACGGCGTCAGCTCAAAGTCGACCTTATGTCGATACAAATAAGGTTCGAGCTTGCTTGAAGTGTAAAGGAATGCATTCCCTTAATAAATGTTTAGAATTTTTAGACCTATCGGTGAAAGATAGATTTGCATTTGTTAAAACAAATAATGTATGTTACAATTGTTTATGCCCCGGGCACGACTTAAGGAATTGTAAATCAAGTTTTAAATGTCGTAAGTGTAATAAACGACATCATACTTTAATTCATTTAGAATCAAACATTCCGCAGCCGATTATCAAGGAAGCTACGGAATCAGTTGCCGTCTCGCTCGCTCTTACGGAGCAGCCCGGCCCTAGCAGCCCGTCAGCAGTTCACGGCGTGAATGAACAGAGTTTAGGTAGTTTAGGGAAACAACCTAGCACGGTTTTATTATCAACAGCGTTGGTTGACCTTTATTACGAAGGCAACAAAGTTGCTACGATTCGCTGTATGGTAGATGGGGGTTCACAAGCAGCTCTGATTACAGAATCGTGTATGCAACGACTCAATTTACCGCGACAACATGTTAGCGAGCCGCTGGTCGGTGTCGGCGACTTGCCGCTGGAACCTAGGGGTACCTTCGTGTGCTCAATTTCGCCTAAGGGCAAACAAAATCCAATCATTCCGTTAGAGGCGTCTATTTTGGCGAAGTTAACCCGTCAAATGCCTAGTGTACCACTAGCACCTCTCGCTGATTGGCCTCATTTGCAGGGACTCGCTTTAGCCGACCCTGAATTTCACAAACCTCAGCCGGTCGACATGATACTCGGCGAGGACATTTTCATGGATATTGTTCGCGATGGCATTGTCAGAGGTAAACCTGGCACGCCCACCGCAATTAATAGTGTGTTTGGTTATTTGCTAGGAGGTAAAGTGAACTTTACTTCCAATGTTTCGACTCCACGCCATACTTGCTTTACGTCGTTTGCCAACGACAATCTTCAGAAGTTTTGGGAGCTGGAGTCAGTACCAGAGTTGCGGAGTTACACTCCCGAAGAAAAGCTATGCGAATCCTTTTTTCAAAAGACGCATACGCGTGATGAAACAGGGCGATACGTGGTCGCTCTGCCATTCAAGCCCGATGCACCGCCGCTCGGCGAGTCTCGGCAAATTGCCCTAGCACGATTCCATAAATTGGAATACCGTCTAGAACGTAACCCCCAGTTGAAGGCGGATTATCACGCTTGCCTCCAGGAGTACGTGAATCTCAACCACATGGAGCTCGCGGACGATAACCCCCCCGCTGGCGCGAGTTATTACATACCCCACCATTGTGTGTCAAAAATTTCCGAAACTACACGCACACGCGTAGTTTACGACGCTGGGTGTCGCACGACAAGTGGACACGCGTTAAATGACACTTTGTTAACAGGTCCTAAGTTACACTTAGACATTGTTGACGTTCTTCTAAAATTCAGAGTGCATAACATTGCATTTTGTTCCGACATCAAACAGATGTATCGCAATATTCTTGTGCGTGAAAGTGATAGAGATTTTCAGCGCATCCTTTGGCGCCAATCGCCCGAGGAGCCTCTGCGCGATTATAGGCTTCGTACCGTTACCTTCGGTATAAGTAGTTCCCCTTATCTCGCCTTGCGCACAATTAAACAGCTAGCTCACGACGAAGGTGAGCGTTTCCCGCGCGCCTCCCCAGTCTTACTCAATGACGTCTTTGTTGACGATGTGGTAACCGGTGCAGATACCACAGCCGAGGCTCTCGCTCTGCAGCAGGAGCTGATAGGTATTTGTGCCACGGCCGGGTTCGAATTACGTAAATGGCAAAGTAGCTCGCCAGCTATTCTCGCTGTTACGCGATCCCCAGATTCTCATGGTGAGCGACGCGAAAATGTTCATTTTGCCGAAATGGAAAATGACAAAGGGGTCAAAGTCCTTGGACTTCAATGGAAGCCGGGATCAGACTCAATTAGTTTCAAAGTACAAAGTACTTCTCGGGCCTGTACGAAGCGGGCTATTCTCTCGGAAATTGCAAAAATTTACGACCCACTCGGGTTATTATCTCCGGTGACATTGTTTGCCAAACATTTAATTCAATTGCTATGGTTAGCAAAGGTTCCTTGGGACTCCGAAGCCCCTATCGATATAGTTAACTCATGGACGAGTTTTGTTAGCGAGCTCCCGCTCTTATCTCAAATTTCATTTCCTCGTCATATTTTTAATACTGACGACTTCGATTCAATCGAAGTTCACGGATTTGCAGACGCAAGTCAAATTGCGTATGCCGCCTGTGTTTATATACGTCTTACGGACAATACCGGTAAGGTTCAAACTTATTTAGTCATAGCTCGAACCCGCGTAGCTCCACTTCGGATTTGCCTTACTATTCCGAAAATGGAATTAATGGGATGCGTGATCCTGTCAAAATTGATAGAAAGAGTAATGCGCATTTACGGTGATCGCATTCGCCCCGATCAAGTGTACGCGTGGTCAGATAGTTCCGTCGCGCTCGCGTGGCTGAAGTCACCCCCGCACGAATGGAAAACGTTTGTCTCTAACCGCACCAGTGAGATTTTGTCCCGTGTCCCGGCGAGCTGCTGGCGTCACGTCCCGTCAGCTGACAACAGCGCTGACCCGGCGTCGCGCGGTCTGCTGCCCGCCGCGCTCGTACAAAATGACTTGTGGTTCCATGGTCCTACATGGCTCCAACTAAGTCACGACTCCTGGCCTATACAAAAACCGGTAGTAAACACAACGGAAGAAAAACGTAATAAAATTGAATCAACAAATATTAATTGCGCATGTGTTTCCACATTGCCTACTTTCCCGGACGATGATACTCTTATTACGCGATTTTCGTCGCTAGGTAAATTAGTTCGCGTCACGGCATTAATATTTCGTTTTTACCACAAATGTAGAAAACATAAACAAACGCTCCCTGAGTACCTCACCGTACCAGAGTACCACTTTGCATTAAAGCGACTTATATTGATTACGCAACAACAAGTGTTCGAAGACGACATAAAAAATATCTCGTCAAATAAATCCCCTTCCTTACGTTTGCGGCGTCTCGCGCCTATTCTAGATAGTGAGGGATTATTACGCGTCGGCGGACGTATTCATAAATCATTTTTACCTTATGAATCAAAACATCAATTAATTTTACCTAAAAGACATCCTCTTACAAATCTTATTATTGATGATACTCATATACACGAATTGCATGCCGGTCCGCAGTGCGTGCAAAACTCGCTCTTACAGCGATATTGGATTATTTCAGGTCGCGATATTGTGCGTCTACGCGTGCATCGTTGTATTCCATGTTTCCGCGCACGCCCTACCCGCGTGCAACCTCGCATGGGCATGCTTCCCTCGGTCCGCTTGCGCCCCGCGCGCGTATTTAGTAAAACTTCGTGCGATTTTTGCGGGCCATTTTACGTTCGCGCTAATAAAGTTCGTAATGCAAAAATAATAAAATGTTATGTTGCGGTTTTCGTATGTATGAGCGTTAAGGCTGTACATCTTGAATTAGTTTCCGAACTTTCCACAGAAGGTTTTTTAGCTGCGTTGCGACGTTTCACGTCCCGCCGAGGATATTGTACAGATATATATACCGATTGCGGACGTAACTTTGTTGGTTGTAATAATTACCTTAAAGAATTATACGCGTTCTTACGTAACGATTCGGTCATGAGCGCTCTCAACCAACAAACTTTAAAACAAGGATTAACTTGGCATTTTCAGCCACCGTATGCTAGCCATTTCGGTGGACTATTCGAAGCGGCTGTTAAGAGTTTCAAAACCCATTTATATCGCGTAATAGGTACACAGACGCAAACATATGATTCTATGCACACGCTGACCTGTCAAATCGAAGCGGTACTTAACAGTCGTCCTCTCTGCGTGTTAAGTTCAGACTCTTCCGATCCGTTACCTCTTACGCCGGCTCATTTCTTAATCGGCGAGCCCTTAACGGCCCTACCGGACGTTTCTTTGATCGACGAAAACCCTAGTCGTCTTACGCGCTGGCGCTGGGTACAACAAGCTGTCCAGCATTTCTGGCGTAGATGGAGTCGTGAATATCTCCATCAACTGCAGCAGAGTACAAAGTGGCTTCAAGATCGCGGTCCCGCCATCCGTGAAGGCACTGTTGTTGTGGTATGCGATGACCACTTGCCGCCGTTACAGTGGAAACTCGCGCGCGTTCATGCTGTCCATCCGGGCACTGATCAAGTTAGTCGCGTCGTAACTTTAAAAAGTGGGAACACATTGTTCAAACGACCCGTAGTTAAGGTTTGTCCCTTACCCTTAGAATAATTTCTACAATCGTTACGACTTTTAATGTTAGCATTTAAGTTAGGTATAAGTTTCTTTATCTTGTTGAACTTTCGCATGTTCTTTTAAAAGACACTACGTGTTTTTAAGGTGAGCGGCATGTTCCGTAGAGGAACAGATTAGTATTAATTACTTTCTATGCATATGTAAATAGGTATTTTTCTTACATACAAAGCAACACAATTAGGAAAGAATATATTTTCGTGTAGTAGCTAGATATTTGAACTGGCAACTGCATTTATCTCAAAAGCCCTTCCGGCGCGACACAACCGCGCCACCTAGCGAGGATAAAAAAACTCTTCGCCTGCCGTTAAAACTAAATGGCCGCGTTCGATCCGCGCTCCGATTAAAATAATTCATATATCGGTTCCCGTCGCTGCGATTTAAGTGAAAATCAACCAGAGACTAATTAGTGACCCAGTGCCCCTTATGGATATATGCAGCTGTCGATAAAGCAGAGGATTTCCCAATCATCATACATAGACCACCACGTGGTACGCCAAGGTGCTGCTGGATTTATGTAAGTTGCTCTCAATTTATCTCGGCTACAGGTGGAAACATATTGACACGGACATTGAAAATACGGTAAAGAAATGCAAAGTATGTTGTTTGATGCAGAAGAATGCTACCAAAGTACCAGTACATACTTGGGAATATCCGAAAGAGCCATGGAGCCGAGTACACATAGACTATGCCGGACCGTTTATAGCAGGAGATCTAAGGTCCCGTTTTCTAAGGGGACCTTGCATTTTGGAGACAAAGCCAACCGCTTGGAACAGGAGTTCCTGGGGGTGACCTGAGCTGATTAAGCCCGGTTGCCAAGAGGTTCCCCCCAGTAGGTGGGCAGGGGAGGGGGGGTAAAAGTGCCTCCGGCGCGCCTCACTCTAAGCTTTATATCTGCATACATCTCGCAACTATATCAAGTTTGGTGTCATTTTCGTATAATTCGAGGATGAAGAATTCATTTCTGTTACTAAATTTTCACTCACCCATACAAAAAATTCGAAAAATTCAAAATTAAAAAAAAATCTTTAGATTTTTTTTTTTCGAAAATCCTCTACAAAATGTATACTATGAGGATTTGCTCTAGAAAAAAAATACCTGTGAATAGCCCAGTTCTCCTACTATACAGAATAGTAAACTTGTTAAACATTTTTTTTCATAACTCTGTTATAAAAAATGTTTTGTGTCGCGCGGCGTACTTGCATTGTAAAAGTGGTATGCAACGTTTAGGATTTTTAAGTATGTTTAGATGATTTCTGATAAGTTGTTATTCTTCTGGTGGTAGATTACATTAATAAATTACTTCTGGACGTGATATATATACAAATATAAATTAAATATATAAATAAA
Source organism: Cydia splendana (assembly GCF_910591565.1). NCBI lineage: Eukaryota > Metazoa > Arthropoda > Insecta > Lepidoptera > Tortricidae > Cydia > Cydia splendana. The sequence continues at coordinate 7,476,831 of NC_085964.1, forward strand.
GATGTTGGGAAAACTTTCGCTAATAGACTAAATTTCGCTTAAGTATTATAAATGTGATAAAATTAACATAGGAGATGTTTGACAAAAAATGCGGGTTAAAATAAGATATTATATTGTTCGTAATTGCCATTACATGCCCATGGGACTGTGCATTTTAGGTTTTTTTTAACGCAGTTGCACCTCGTTGCGCATTTTGTTTTGCAGCGGCAACGAATAAGCTCTAAACAAGCAGCAGCCGCCGCAGGTAGGCTTGTCCATATGGGCTCCCAATAACCTTGCTGTTTGGACCAGCCCCAGTCAGCAGGGCATGGTGGCTGTTGCTGAGGGGCTATAATCTGTCCCCAAACATAGACCAAATCGCGCCGTGCGCCAAAAACTGCCGTGTCGCCGAAATAATTTTCAACCAGGTTGACAAGGTGCAGAAAACCCTAGAGGAAAAGCAAACCGCTCTATGTGCGTTCCTTGATGTTGAAGGTGCTTTCGACAATACGCCCACAGAGACCATACTCAATGGTATGAAATCAAAGGGAGTAGACGAAACCACCAGGTGGGTACATAGCATGCTCTCAAACAGAGTAGCCACTCTGACCATCAATACTATATATAGAGCATGAATTTTATACCACTAAAGGGTGCCTACAAGGAGGCGTTTTATCCCCACTATTATGGACCCTAGCAGTGGACCAACTTCTTGCAATCATGTCAGGCCAAGACTTTGATACACAAGGATATGCCGACGACCTTGTAGTCATCGTCAAAGGCCCTTGCCTCAACACAATATCCAACCTAATGCAAGGAGCTATAAACACAATATTCAGATGGTGTAGAGAAAATGACTTGTCCATTAATCCGAGCAAGACTGTAATAGCCATTTAACCATTCACATGGAAACGGAAGCTCGATAAACTCACAAAACCAAGACTTAATGGACAAATAATACCGTTCTCGGCAGAGGTCAAGTATCTAGGGGTCACCTTTGACCAAAAGTTAATTTGGAACCCTCAAATGAGAAACATTATACAAAAAGTGAAAATGGCCATGTGGTCATGCTGTCGAATGGCAGGAGCAAGATGGGGCTTAAGATCCAAATTGCTATGTGGTTATACACAGCGGTAGTGAGGCCAATTGTCACCTACGCCTCCGCAGTCTGGGGTAACAAAACCAGCCAAAAGACAGCAATAGACACTCTAAACAGCCTGCAACGCACGGCTTGTTTAACAGTAACAGGCGCCTACTCCTCGACACCGGGAGCGGCTCTAGAGGCACTGCTGGACATCATACCACTCCACTTGCAGGTGCAAAAGGAAGCCAAGCAGTGCGTCTACAGAATATGCACGCTAAACAGGCCAAAATGGCGCTCTCAGGCATTAACCAATCTAAAGGCCTGGGTTTTTGCGAATAGAGCCCTTAGCATGCCCACTGATGACGCTCACACCGAATGTCATCTCACCAAACTGTACACAGTAGAAATACCTCCTAGAGACAAATGGATCAACAACCAAATGTACGTCGAAGAGGGAAGCCACATCTGGTATACAGATGCTTCCAAGAAAGGCAATGATGTAGGATGTATGGTGAGAGATCTAAGCTCAGAGCTAGCGTCAGCATGGGCACATTGGCCTCAATCTTCCAGGCAGAAGTTTTCGCCGTCAACAAATGTGCGGAGATCAACCTAGATAGAAACCTAAGACACCAGCTTATCTACATCAACTCAGACAGCCAGGCTGCTCCGCTGGCACTAGAATCCCTTGAGTCAAACTCAAAACTAGTCCAGAACTGTAAAACAAACCTAAATGCACTGGTTTACTCCAACAAAGTTACACTTAGATGGGTACCAGGGCACTCCGACATTAACGGAAACGAAGAAGCGGACGAACTTGCTAGAAAGGGCGCAGACACACCCCTGGTCGGCCCAGAACCCTTCTGTCGAAGTACAAAACGAGATGCATATTCTCTGCTCAGCAACTTAGAAAAAACGAGAGCAATCGATTGGTGGAAGTTCGTTAAAGGACAAGAACACTCGAAAGCTCTGATCAAAGGTTTCAACAGCAAAACTGCTAAGGAGCTTTTAAGACTCAAAAGGCACAAAACCTGCGCGGTGACCAGAATACTGACTGGACACTGCAAGTTGAACAAACATATATGTTTCAAATTGGCAAGAAACAAGATGCGACATGCAGGTTCTGTCAGGAGTCAGAGGAAACTGCAATGCACATTCTCTGTTCTTGTGGACTACTAATGTCAAAAAGAAGTACCTACCTAGGGCGACACGTAGTGCAACCCTATGAGGTACAAAACATTACGGCCCAAAGAATCTGGAACTTTCTAGATGCAACGGGCATTAGTAATGAACTTAAAGGGCCGTCACAATAGATCAATGCTGGTCAATGCGACACGCAAAGGCCCACAACACCACAATAATAATAATAATAATGTCCCGCGGGGGCAGCTTGTGGCGAGCTGACGGTGAGTGACGACACCGCGGACCCCTATTCCAGAGGGCCCTGTCATCTGGCCCTCGCCTCTGTGCTTGCCTTGATTGGCCGGCCAGAATGGAGTCGCAAGAGCGGGACCTATGCTCCAGGTTGGAAGTGTAAAATGTCATAACGCCGGCGGCCTGCTGAACGGATTACCGGGATCTGGCTACCGCAGACTCACCTCTCGACAACCTCACAGCCACTCCAAAGTGTTGCCCTATTGTCGCACTCAATAAGTTGGCGAGTCACCACCTGTCATTTACAATTTTGAGACTGATTGTCACGGCAGGTGTCCGCTAGTCTCTCCCATAGCCCATTATCCAGTCCATCCAATTTTCAAATCTATAGCCCATGACCTTAGTTCCCATCGCAGCACAAAAGTGCTGCACTGTAATAGTCTTTGCACCTGGCGGGGACCATCTCCGGATGTATCACATTGTGCGTTCGGGGATAGTATCCACCACATGTATAACTTGCTTTTAGATTAACGTGCCTTAAAGGGCCTCTGCGCTGTTGGCTTCGTCCCCACGTACGCCTCCCAAAGGTCCGGGACCCCATGGTCCCGAGTTATGGAAAAGACATGCAAATAATAATGTTAATTTTATCACATTTATAATACTTAACTCTGTTGGCGAAAGTTTTCCCAACATCTTTATTTATATATTTAATTTATATTTGTATATATACAGGGTGGAAAGGTACGACGATCCTTTCCGGAAATGGGAGATAGTTTAGCCTAAGCTCTATATTTTCTCCATAGAAACTATGTTAATATGGGCAACCGTTTCTAAATTATGACCTTTTAAACATCCACGCAAAAAACTACTTTGTTCTAACCCTAACAGGTGACAGGGTCAATGAACTTACTTGTAAACAATCAGTATTCGACAGGAAATTATGCTAATTTGTTGCCATCTAACCATTTTTAGGTCTGCTTACAGCACGGTAAGAATCATTGCAGGATTTTCGCTTTCTTAGTGGTTCCACTTGTTCAATACTTGAATGAAATAGTTATGTTATTCCTTAATATTAATAATACTAACCACAACATTGTTTACAACGACAGTTCAAATGGTGACATTGACAACCACTCAAAAGTACGCAATCGTCTTATAAATATCTCTGGTTTCCTTGACTGATAAAAAGGTTTTAGTTTCTTAACACGTTTCACAAAATTATTTTCGAATAATTGGAAACTATCTAAAATAATTAAAAATAACAAGTAGGTTGTGTTAGTTGCACCAAATGAACTTGCAAAAATTAAATACTAAGAATAAATCAAGAATAAATACTTCTTAAATACCTAACTAACAAACCTTCTTGCGTGGTAGGAAATAGACAGACCGTCTGATGTTTGAAATTAAATGTGCCACAAATTGCATATTACGCGATAAAACCTAGTTCCAAAATGCCCTTGGGAGCCCGCGATTACCTAAATTTGCTTATGTTATACGGGGAGTGTAATTATAATGCCGCCGAGACGTTACGACGCTACAGACAAAGATATCCTCCACCACACCCAACTAGCCGTATGTCAATTTTACGGGCCATTGATCGCGTGGCAAATAATGAGCCCATAGTACCACGAACGGGCCAAAACGACCAACGGGGAGGAGGTGTAGTTCACATTGCACCAAGACTTGAAGAGCGAGTGCTGCGGTATTTCGAGCAAAATCCAAGGGCTAGTTCGAGGCAGGCAGCCCGACATTTCCGCCTAACTCATACCGCAGTACTCAAAATCTTGAAACGTGCACGTCTTCACCCTTACAGCATTCAGCGAGTTCAAGCTCTGCTGCCCAGGGACTGCCCTGTACGAGCAGCATACTGCCGTTGGCTTTTAAATAAACTGGAGGAAGATCGCCTGTTCATCCGCCGCATTATTTGGAGCGATGAAAGTTTGTTTTCCCGTAACGGCATGTGGAATAGGCGAAATGAACATATGTATGCAGTAGAAAATCCGTTCGAATACCGACATTCGGGTCACCAATATCGGTGGTCCGTTAACGTCTGGGCTGCAATACACGGGGATACACTGATTGGACCTGTTTTTTTGCCTCCAACTTTGAACAGAGCTGGATACTTGGAACTGTTGAATACGGAGTTGCAGAATTACCTTGACGATTTACCAGTGGCCGAGCGTAGAGAAGTATGGTTCCAGCAAGATGGTGCACCGGCCCATTCTGTTAACGAAGTGCGGCTAGCCCTGAACGACGAATTCGGAGATAGATGGATCGGCCGGTTCGGACCGCATCGTTGGCCACCACGATCTCCGGATCTGACGCCTCTAGACTTTTTTCTTTGGGGGACTATCAAGGATATAGTGTACAAAACGGAGTGTGACAACGCCGAAGAAATGAGGCAAAGGTTAACCATTGCTTTCGCCAGCCTGCGCCGTAGAAACGTTCGAGAGCGAATATTAGCAAAGGTACACCGACATACTCGCGCACGGGCTGCAGCCTGCATTATTATGCACGGAGGCCACTTTGAACATAGAATGTGAATTTATTCCGTTGTAAATAAAGTAGTTATGATAATAACAACAACAACAACCTCTTTCATAATAAATATCTCTGGTTTCCTTGACTGATAAAAAGGTTTTAGTTTCTTAACACGTTTCACAAAATTATTTTCGAATAATTGGAAACTATTTAAAATAATAAAAAATTACATGTAGGTTGTGTTAGTTGCACCAAATGAACTTGCAAAAATGAAATACTAAGAATAAATCAAGAATAAATACTTCTTCAATACCAAACTAACAAACCTTCTTGCGTGATAGGAAATAGACAAGACGTCTGATGTTTGAAATTAAATTTTCATTGAACTATACTTATTGAATGTCATATTCTTCAAATAAAAATGTTAGATGCTCGTGGCTATTTAAATTTGTGGGGCTGTGTAAAAGATATGGTGTACCAAACCAAACGGAATGTGAAACTGCGGACGAAATGAGACAAAGGCTAATTGGTGCTTTCTGCGGAGGATAAATGACGAAGAGCATACACTATATCGCATGTGCATCGACATACTCGGGTACGGGCTGCGGCGGCGTTGTAATACACGGAGGTACATTTGAACACCGTATGTGAAAAGAAGATAGTATTAAATATTGGAAAAAAGTAATTATCTAAGAAAGTAATAAAATTGTTTGTAATATTTTTGCATGCATTTGATTTATTTGACATTTATGCGTCATTCATACATCATTGCGATACTGTCAACGATCGGAAAAAAGTGTAAAGTCCCGAGCTTTCCCGACGGAGATCCTTAATCTAGCCGTCATGTGCACATGCTATAGGGTTATCACCACAGTTAAAAAGTAGTATTTTTGCAATTTTTATTTTTTACTCAATTAACGATTCTTACCATTACCAATAGTCTCTGTATCACTTAAACGACCTAATACTTCCGGGAAGGATCGTCGTGCCTTTCCACCCTGTATATCACTTCCAGAAGTAATTTATTAATGTAATCTACAACCAGAAGAATAACAACTTATCAGAAATCATCTAAACATACTTAAAAATCCTAAACGCTGCATACCGCTCTTACAATGCAGGTACGCCGCGCGAAACAAAATATTTTTTTTTTAACAGAGTTATGAAAAAAAATGTTTGACAAGTTTACTATTCTGTATAGTAGGATAACTGGGCTATTCACAGGTATTTTTTTTCTAGAGCAAATCCTCATAGTTTAAATTTTTTAGAGGATTTACGAAAAAAAAATTAAAAGTATTTTTTTGAATTTTGAATTTTTCGATTTTTTTGGTCGGGTGAGTGAAAATTTAGTCACAGAACTGAATTCTTAATCCTCGAATTACACGAAAAAGACACCAAACTTGATATAGAGAGATGTATGCAGATATAAAGCTTAGAGTGAGGCGCGCCGGAGGAACTTTTACCCCCCCTCCCCTGCCCACCTGCTGGGGGGAACCTCTTGGCAACCGGGCTTAATCAGCTCAGATCACCCCCAGGAACACCTGTTCCAAGCGGTTTGCTTTGTCTCCAAAATGCAAGGTGGTGGACCTTAGATCTCCTGATTATGAACCATTACTTTCTTATTGTTGTGGATGCGTATACAAAGTGGTTAGAAGTCCCCTCCTCGCGTCGGTTTCCTCAATGCTGAGGGTCGTGACCATCTCGTCGAAATAGTTTTGTGCGGACCACTCGGCGCCATACACTTCTATCTGCTGCCTCGTGGAGAGCGTCGTGTACGGTGGTGTCGAGGGTGGTGCGGACCTGGTCAGTCCAACGTATCGTGCTTCTGCCCCTAGGTCTGTTTCCTTCCACTTTGCCAGTGACCACTAATTTTTCGAGATTATCGCTGCTTTTTCTGGCTATGTGTCCGAAGTACTCCAGAATCCTTCGTAGGCAGGTGGTAGAAAGCCTCGTCTGGATCTTGAGCTCCTGGAGAATCGATACGTTGGTGCGATGTGCTGTCCAGGGAATCCCCAGCATCCTGCGCCAGCACCACATCTCAAAAGCATCAATGCGGTTAGAAGTAACACGAACAAATTCAATTACATCAACGGCAACAATAAATATTCTTAAAAAGTTATATATATACTACATTTGACGACCGGTCTGGCCTAGTGGGTAGTGACCCTGCCTGCGAAGCCGATGGTCCTGGGTTCGAATCCCAGTAAGGGCATTTATTTGTGTGATCAACACTAATATTTGTTCCTGAGTCATGGGTGTTTTCTATGTATATAAGTATGTATTTATCTATATAAGTATGTATATCGTCGCCTAGCACCCATAGTACAAGCTTTGCTTAGTTTGGGGCTAGGTTGATCTGTGTAAGATGTCCCCAATATTTATTATTATTATTATTTGTACTCCATTTTGGATTTCACGGGCCTATAAATCCCGGTGTTTTGATAGGCTTGCGTGGGGATATAGGTCCAACACGTAGAGGCCCCTTGGAGAACTTTAATGTCATGTAGAACGCCTGCTGGAACCCATTCACAGGTGCAACAATAGACACCCATGAACCGGTCTCAGCAGGCATTGGGACTATTGTAGAAAAAGTGAACAGTATACCGGTCTATAGATTGAAGTTTGGGTGGACAATGAGACTGGGCTATTGTAGAGAGGTCAGACACCTGCCATAACAATGTTTTCACAAGTTATCGAGGCAGGCGGTGACTTGCCGCTGACTAGATGGGCCCCTTAAACTGCCGTCGCGAAGACGACCAGAGGCAACACCGGTGTGAGCGGCTCAGGGGTGTCGAGAGGTGTGCGCCGCTTTCTACCCAGTGGCTGTTACCAGCCACTGTGCCAACTCGCGTCTTATGCATCTTTCACTTTCACCCCTGGAGCATATAGCTCTAGCGACTCCTCTCTGGACGGCCAATGAAGGCAAGCCAGAGCTGAGAGTCCTGCGGGTCCCCTTGGGGTCCACTCCGACCGATGAAGACACGCCGGAGACGGAGACCCTGACCGACTCTCGGGAGCACTCGGGTCCGTGGGGTCGTTACTCCCCAACAGCTCGCCACAAGCTGCCCTGCCCTTATTATTATTTATTATTATTTGGCCTACCAATTACGCAAGTTTGAGACAACGGCAGACAGTTTCGGTCAGAAGAAATGCAAAAAATTTCTCAAATCAAATGGAATCCAGGCTAAATTTAGTAGCTCCTTTTCATCCTTCGACGAATGGCCAAGCCGAAAGATATGTACAGACAGTAAAAAGAAAGCTGAAAGCAATAGCAAATGAAGTACGTACCCTACGTTAGAAGACAAGCTATATAGATTTCTAACGATGTACAGGAAAACACCAAACAGCGCTACGGGTTTGAGCCCAGCAGAAATGATGTTTAAAATATAATATAGGACAAGGATAGACTTAGTCAAGAGAATACCAGAGATAAGGATGAAAAATGATAATGACGACAAGATTGTGAAAAAGGAATTCAGAAGAGCTGATAGAGTTCAAATAAGAATGTACGACGACAACAAGTGAAAATTTGGTACCATCACAGAAAGAAAAGGGAAACTTCACTACGAGGTCGAAGTAGAAGGAAAATTACATCAGAGACATACAGATCAAATAAAAAAGACGTCATGCAGCGGTGATGTTCCATGCGTCTATTTACCCAGGCCAAGTTCACCGACCACAGAGCCTATATCAAGTCAACCTGATTTAGAAACAACTGCACCCCCTGAAGGTGTTAATGATCCTCAAAATGTACCTAGTCCAAGTACAAGGCAAAGTGGTGTGTCTGACTTAGGAACCTTACCTATACCCATGGAATGTCATACTTGAGTTTACTTGACTTATTGATTTAGCTATCAAATAAAGCACATATACAGGATGATTCATGAGAGCAGGACTAATCCTGCACACTCAGTAACTGATAATTGATCTATCACCGATATTTAGGTGAAACAACCACACTTTTTCCTATTTTTTTACTTTTTGGTGAGGGCAAATTTAATTCTCTGCAATCATGGTTACCCTACAAGACCTAATTAATCAACATAAAACCTCTTTAAAGTCATTAACCGTAATGACAGCAGTTTGATTACGAAGAAAATAAACTGTCAAACTTGAGTGAGATAAGAGTTTTCAAAAGTAACCAGACCGCGATGACATTCAATTTGACACAGAATATCGATAGTTTAGTATTCTAATTTTAGGGTGACCATAATGTCGTAAATAAATTAATAACTTTTTTTTTTTCAACACGACTAGAAAATTAACGTTAACCTCACTAATACTGATACGAAACAGTTGCTTATAATTTACGAAATGCGCAGCGTTAGTCCTGCTCATGTCTCCTGAATCACCCTGTATATTTCTATATTATTATTTAATAACTTATTACAATACAACAGCAACTAAACACTCGGTGATTTTCCACTATATTGTTACGGTAATTATTCTACTCAATCAACAAAAAAGAAAATCCAGGGGATTTTATTTTTACAATTTTTTAAACAATCATAACGAATTCACGCGCATTAATTCTACATTAATTTTTTTTAATGCACCATAAAGCCTGTACTGCATGTTATCACAGCGTCAAAGAATCTCCTATTTACACTCACTTACACTGGCTCACTCCGCGATTTCGTCGCTTTGCTACAGGTAGCTAAAAGTACATCCGTTCCACACTAATTTTGGTGGCTAGCCATAAGCCGCGCGTGGCGCTGTCGCCACCTAGCGGCCATATCTGTCCGTTTCGACCGTAATGCAAGCTGGATAAACCTTTTTGTAAATGTTGACCAAAGAGAATATAATCACTACGTTTTAAGAGACGGGACTTCCATACTAGCGACTTGATTGGTCTGTGTATATGTTTGGTTATCCAATCATTACCAACATGTACGACAAAGAACTGTCAAAGAACAATAGTACCAACATAACATACTTAAATAGTGTAGTATGCTACACGCTTGCGAATTTTATCGATATCGATAAATTGGGGAGGGTTGAAACATGGGCCCCTGTCAACAAATTTCGTACTCGAAATCAGGTTAGAATCGAGTCCACATTTAAGTCGTATGTTATATATAGTGTTCTTTGAGTGGACTAATACACGGTTGGACTTAAATGTGAACACGACTTTTATTTCTTAAAATAAAAATATGTAAAATGTTTTTTTTTAATAATTTAATATAATTAATTTAAAATACATCCCGACGGTTCGACGGTCCACAAGTAACAGAGGAAAATGTGTGTTCACCTGATTAAATGTTTTTTTTAATATAAGGTGCTAACAAATTAGTCACGGATATTTTAAGAGATAATACATTACATTATTACAATTAACTTTTAACTGTAATTAAAGAACCTTTGTATATCATTTTTTTGTTTTCATTTACCGAACAAAAAAAATATTATAATTAATTTTAAAAATAATCACCCTATTATGTACTTGTCAAGATGTTTAACACTGTCTGTCATGTCACGTCACGTCAAGTTTAAAAAGGTTCTAGAATGTCTAAAGAGGTCTCATTTAATTATCTTATTAACAGGGTGTTTTAACGTAGCAAATTTGTTTCCTAGTTTTATCCAAAAAAACATAACAAGACCAATGATATTTCATACTTAAATGTACTCCGAGAACCGAGTACTATCAGCTGTAAAAATATCCGTGACTAATTTGTTAGCACCTTATATATTATATTCTTGAATAATAAAATTAAGTCTTCCTTTACAACTTATTTGACCCACTGCCTACATCTGAAAACATTTAATAATTAAAACAGACACACATACATTTTCTTATATTTTAGGTTAAAATCTTAAATAATAGGGAATATTACGCAAAACTCTGCGTAGGTAGCGCCACTACCACTATCTGTCACAATCTGGGGGTCTACCGCGAAACAAGAAAATTAAAATTTCGTTATCTAACCTCTCTATCACTCTTGCATATTCGGGCGATAATGAGGCAGATAACTAAATTTCGATTTTCGCGTTTACCAGTAGGCCCTTGTTAATAAACCGCCTTGATGCATCAATGTCATAATTTATAGTCTGTGAAAATTTGTCAAAAAACAGTTTAAGGCATAGTATGTATAAGTTAGTCTATGAATTTTCTAGAGTCGGTAGTGCTACACTCTGGCGGCAGAACATTGCAGTAATATCCCCTATTACTAGATTCCAAAAATATATAATATAATGTCCATTCCATTAATACACAGATGATAGATAATTTTCCACTAAAAATATTCGGAGAAATAATTATAGTCATGTTGTATGCAAGTTACCAGGAAATTCACTCATTTTATTTTATTTACTATTTACATTGATAAAAAATTAGGCTGCAGTCGATATCGATACTTCGTATCGATACTTGTAGTACATCCCTAGTTCACAATGAAAGTGGATATGAAATATCAAATTTTCGATGTGTTTATAGCCTGCTACACCAAAATAAGACTAAAAGTATCTAAAGCAATACTTACCGGTCTTCATCTAATGGAAATTTCGCCATAAACTTCCTTTTTTTCGATTTACGCGAGTGTATCAATTTCCACATATTTCGCACTGAAACAACTTAGTTTTCGGTGGCATTTAAACAAAATCTATAGACTCACTGTATGTTCTTATCACGTTTGACTGTTTTGGAAATTAACAAAGGCTTTTAAAAAAGAAATTGCAAGAAATACGTAAGTAAAATCTACGAACCGCCATGACAAGCAACAAAGCAATGTGGCTGACAGTTGACATAACAGATGAATAGCACTGACGTTTTATTTTGTTATTTTGGCTATGGCTAGGTCACTATAGTCCAAACAAAAAATTTTTTTTGTTCCTAGTTGCGTCAGCCTGATGTTGACTTTTATGGTCTAAGAGTTTGGACACATTTTTTCATGTATGAGGCGTGAATGTACAAATGATTCTGAGTAAAATGAGCCCAAGAAGTCAATATTTTGAAGACATGAATGAAATGTAAATTTTTTTTGGAAAACGCTCATATGATAAAATTTAACCCAGTAAATGAGATGACTTGGCACTTTTTCGCGCATCTTGGACGTCACTTGGCACTACTTTTCCCCCAATTAAAACGCCTGTTATGTAATGTTATATTAGAATTAAATACATAATTAGCTAATATCACACCAAACTCAGAGCTTTAAGTGTGACGGGCGCCGCAGGTGCCCTGTATGTAAGAGTGCGCGAAGCGCGCTGAATGTCGGCTTCGCCCGACCTTTAAGTGTGCAGGACGCCGCAGGCGCCCTGTATGTAAGAGCACGCGGAATGTCGGGCTTCGCCCGACCTTTAAGTGTGACGGTCGCCGCAGGCGCCCGGTATGTAAGAAACGCGCTGAATGTCGGGCTTCGCCCGAGCTCTAAGTGTGAAAGACGCTGCAGGCGCCCTGTATATAAGAGCACGCGAAGCTCGCTGAATGTCGGGCTTCGCCCGAGCTCTAAGTGTGACGAGCGCCGCGGGCGCCCTGTATATAAGAGCGCGCGAAGTGCGCAGAATGTCGGGCTTCGCCCGACCTTTAAGTGTGACGGGCGCCGCAGGCGCCCTGTTTGTACGAACGCGCGAAGCGCGCTGAATGTCGGGCTTCGCCCGACCTTTAAGTGTGACGGGCGCCGCAGGCGCCCTGTATGTAAGAGCGCGCAAAGCGCGCTGAATTCGCCCGACCTTTAAGTGACTAATAATGTTTATGTGCCAGCGGCACTCGGTGGGCTTAGCCTGAGCTCTAAGTGTGACGGGCGCCGCAGTACATAAGAGAATGTCGGGCTTCGCCCGACCTTTAAGTGTGACGGCCGCCGTCTATATAAGAGCGCGCGAAGCTCGCTGAATATCGGGCTTCGCCCGGCCTTTAGGTGTGAAAGGCGCTGCAGGCGCCCTGTATGTAAGGCGCACTGAATGTTGGGCTTCGCCCGAGCTCTAAATGTGACGGGCGCCGCAGGCGCCCTGTATGTACGAGCGCGCGAAACGCGCTGAATGTCGGGCTCCGCCCGACCTTTAAGAGTAACGGGCGCCGCAGGCGCCCTCTATGTACGAGCGTGCGAAGCGCGCAGAATGTCGGGCTTCGCCCGTTCTTTAAGTGTGACGGGCGCCCCAGGCGCCCTGTATGTACGAGCGCGCGAAGCGTGCTGAATGTCGGGCTTTGCCCGACCTCTAAGTGTGACGGGCGCCACTGGCGCCCTGTATATAAGAGCGCGCAAAGCGCGCTGAATTCGCCCGACCTTTAAGTGACTAATAATGTTTATGTGCCAGCGGCACTCGGTGGGCTTAGCCTGAGCTCTAAGTGTGACGAGCGCCGTGTATATAAGAGCGCGCGAAGCTCGCTGAATATCGGGCTTCGCCCGGCCTTTAAGTGTGAAAGGCGCTGCAGGCGCCCTGTATGTAAGGCGCACTGAATGTTGGGCTTCGCCCGAGCTCTAAGTATGACAGGCGCCCTGTATGTACGGGCGCGCGAAGCGCGCTGAATGTCGGGCTCCGCCCGACCTTTAAGTGTAACGGGCGCCGCAGGCGCCCTGTATGTACGAGCACGCGAAGCGTGCTGAATGTCGGGCTTCGCCCGACCTCTAAGTGTGGCGGGCGCCGCGGGCGCCCTGTATGTACGAGCGCGCGAAGTGCGCTGAATAGTGTGACGGGCGCCGCAGGCGCCCTGTATGTAAGAGCGCGCGAAACGCGCTGAATGTCGGGCTTCGCCCGACCTCTAAGTGTGGCGGGCGCCGCAGGCGCCCTGTATGTACGAGCGCGTGAAGTGCGCTGAATAGTGTGGCGGGCGCCGCGGGCGCCCTGTGTGTACGAGCGCGCGAAGCGCGCTGAATGTCGGGCTTCGCCCGACCTCTAAGTGTGACGGGCGCCGCGGGCGCCCTGTATATAAGAGCGCGCGAAGCGTGCTGAATGTCGGGCTTCGCCCGACCTCTAAGTGTGGCGGGCGCCGCAGGCGCCCTGTATGTACGAGCGCGTGAAGTGCGCTGAATGTCGGGCTTCGCCCGACATCTAAGTGTGGCGGGCGCCGCGGGCGCCCTGTATGTACGAGCGCGCGAAGTGCGCTGAATAGTGTGACGGGCACCGCAGGCGCCCTGTATGTAAGAGCGCGCGAAACGCGCTGAATGTCGGGCTTCGCCCGAGCTCTAAGTGTATGCCCGACCTAAATTTAAGTGACTAATAATGTTCATGTGCCAGCGGCCCTCGGTCGGAGTCCAGGGCCCGCCTCCCCGACCAACCTCCCTATAAGTGACTCGGAGGTATATATACGCGACAGGAAAAATTTCGATAGCGCGATGTAGAACATTCCAATTTCGAATGTTTACTGACGCCCAGTTTTGGATTATATGATACTTGTGCTTCCTCGATGTGTTTGTGTCTATCTATACTATGGGGCTGTCCATAAATTACGTCATCGATTTTTGGCGATTTTTGACCCCCCCCCCCCCTATAATCATCCAAAAATCATGCACCAAATGACCCCATTTCCTCCTACTTCATGCTACCGTCATCCGATGTTCAGACCCCCCCCCCCCTAATTTGAAATGACGTAATTTATGAATAGCCCCTATCTATAGAAATGATAAATTGAAAAATGGCCATTATTATTTTTTTTCTTCAGATAAATGATATAGCTGGTCAAGCAAATCATGTCAGTAAAAAAAGGCGCGAAATTCAAATTTTCTATGGGACGATATCCCTTCGCGCCTACATTTTTCAAATTTGCCGCCTTTTTCTACTGACAAGATCTGCTTGACCAAGTATATCTGAGGACCCGAGAGGCCCCTTAACGCGGATCTCAAGTGAAATTTGATCGAAACGGCCGCCATCTTGATTTTCTTTATTTTCTACCCGATCTTGATGAAAATCGATATCTGAGGGCCCGAGAGGCCCCTTAACAGAAATCTGATGTCGAAATTTAACGAAACGGCCGCCATCTTGATTTTCATTATTTTCGACCCGATCTTGATAAAACTCGATATCTGAGGGTCCGAGAGGCCCCTTAACACGAATCTGAAGTCGAAATTTAACGAAACGGCCGCCATCTTGATTTTCTTTATTTTCGACCCGATCTTGATAAAAATCGATATCTGACGGTCCGAGAGGCCCCTTAACAGGAATCTGATGTCGAAATTTAACGAAACGGCCGCCATCTTGAATCTCTTTATTTTCGATCCGATCTTGATAAAAATCGATATCTGAGGGTCCGAGAGGCCCCTTAACAGGAATCTGAAGTCGAAATTTAACGAAACGGCCGCCATCTTGATTTTCTTTATTTTCGACCCGATCTTGATAAAAATTGATATCTGAGGGTCCGAGAGGCCCCTTAACAGGAATCTGAAGCCGAAATTGTACGAAACGGTCGCCATCTTGATTTTCTTTATTTTCGATCCGATCTTGATAAAAATCGATATCTGAGAGTCCGAGAGGCCCCTTAACACGAATCTGAAGTCGAAATTTAACGAAACGGCCGCCATCTTGATTTTCATTATTTTCGACCCGATCTTGATAAAAATCGATATCTGAGGGTCCGAGAGGCCCCTTAACAGGAATCTGAAGTCGAAATTTTACGTAACGGTCGCCATCTTGATTTTCCTTATTTTCGGCCCGCTCTTATTGAAAATCAATATCTGAGGGTCCGAGAGGCCCTTAACACGAATCTGAAGGCGAAATTTAACGAATCGGCCGCCATCTTGATTTTCTTTATTTTCGACCCGTTCTTGATAAAAATCGATATTTGACGGTCCGAGAGGCCTCTTAAGGCGACGGTAGCGGTGGGTAAAATTTCAGATTCTGTCAATTTACCCCATTTCACACACAAGCGCACTTCACGCACACTACCTCACTTTACTGGGACAGGTCAGTTACCCATCATGTTTTTTTAAGATTGGACTTTTAGTTTAGTATTGACCACAGTGGTCACTAGTGACTAGCCTCCTTTGAGGGTAAAAGCGTTCCATTTAGTCTTGCTTTCCTTGTCTATTCATGTCACACGTGACGTATCTATTTAATTCATTTGATTGTTGACTGTTTTACTACCTAATATTGCTTTGTCGAGATACGCGTTTTGTACAATTAAAGCGAATAAAACAAGATGTCCATTAAGTCAGATGTAAAATGTTATTTACTACTCTATACGGTTTTTCATAAGGTGCAAAATCCATTCAACGGGAATTTAAATAAATAAAGTTTCGGCAGGGTGGTAATTTCATTTTGGCGGATAAAGCGAAACAGAATAGTTATATCGAACCTGCTTACAAATTTTCACGAGAATCAGTTGAGAAATGTGATCTGCAAAGGAGAACATACAAAAGCATTTTTGCCCAAGCTGAAACGGAGACCTTTGCTAACGCTCGGCCAATTATGGTTTAGGTACACCTATAAAAAATGGTTGTCCCTGCTGTAATTTTAATATATTTATATTTCAACCGGTATAGTTTTACCTTTAAAAATAATCGGTATCGCTAAACAATAGCGGTACCTTACTACTTATACGTCCACGAAATCGGTATCTGCATAACTTGATTGTTAGTAAACTAACCTGGAAAATAATCTCAAAATCACCGAAACATTTATGTACAGTCACCTGCAATAATATGTTACGTCATTAGCGCCAACTTTGCCTCCAGGGAAACTTTGGCCAAAACGACAATTTTAAACAAATTCGTTAATGTAGAAAAATTTACAATAGTTATGGCCACCCTGCTGTTTTTAGTAGAAAATAGGTTATATTCCTGACAAAACTATATACGGTACCAAACTTGTGCATAACTTGACTTGGGAATTTTGAGCGAGTTGTCTAATATAGGGTATATTTCGGCGGGCAAAAAATTGATAAATAATGAATGCAAGTAGAAAAAATTGAGAACCCTTTGACAAATATTTCCGGGTTTCAGTTATAACACATGAAGCATAGATTATGTCTATTGAAATTTAAACTAAAAAGGCCTAAATACACAAAAATTTTTGCGGTGGGCAAAGTAATCCGGTAATTTGGCATCCATACCAACATTGCCCACCACCAAAAACGGATTAGGGTTGTCACTTTCATCTAATTTACCCAACTTCGCAAGTAAAAGAAGGTTATGTTTGTACACTAAAATAAGTTTATAAATATATACTGTATTTAATTTGTCTTATTATCCTTTATTTAGATGTTTTATCCCGTTAACGAATGAAAAACACACAAAAATCATATTTTTGGCCATTAAACATTTTAACAGATTTTCTCAAAAGTGACAACCCTAGCCTTTGTAAAATGCTTAGGCGAGCCTTATTTGGAAATGGGCAATAACGGGTAGGCAACATTGCCCAGCAAATTTATTTAAAAGTTTTTACACTTATCGCTAAGTTATTAACAGGGAATGGTAGGATTGCCCAAAACCTTTAAGTGATCCTTAGACATCATCATCATACTAGCTGTATTTGAATACCAAATTGACGTGGGCAATGTTGGCGAAACCCCCGATATCTTTGCCCGCCCTCTAAAACGCAAAAAAATGGGTAAAAACACGATAAAAATTTTTTTCTTCAAATAAACTGATGCGTTTGATCACAATGGACGTGCTGAGCAAAAAAAAAATCATATGATATGATTTTTTTTTGAGGAATTCGGGTTTTTTTTTAAAAAGCGGGCAAAGTTGGTGATAATGACGGTACCTACTCTTCGAAGGCCGCAAAAATATGTGACATGCTCTTATGGTTCTACAAATAAGATCGTGTCAGATATTTTTGCGGCCTTCGTTGTGTAACATAAATTGCAGGTGACTGTACATTTGGAATAATTATTTTATTTAGTTTCAACGAAAGTTTCAAGTTTAGTACGAAAATACATCAGATATGCAATATGCACAAAATGTGGACCTAATCGAAATAAAACATTGATTTTTATAGTAAATTTATAAAACATTCGATACACAGGTATACATAACAATATCCAGGCCACTGCGCTATTGGCCTGTAAGCTTCATCTCGGTCTCCAAAGCCGCAAAAACTCGCTAGTACTTAGTGCTGGTGCCGTTATTTTTTCTTGAAGATTTTCAGAGAAGAAGAATTTCACGTACACACGCATTATACATATAGATGGAACGAACGGCATAATCATAATCATTTATTCGTCGCAATCCATGGTATTACAGATCTAGGTACAAGACTTTCAGTTATTACTTATGTTCACGATATAATTGTGAATTATGTTAATTTAAAGTAAAAAACGTGTTTATAAAACTACATGACTTTTTTTTTTTTATGGCATCGCGCTCCTGGCGCATTCAGCCAGACGAGTAAAGCAGGGAAACGGAATTAAAGGATTACATTATAACGGGTAAGACGGAATTTTGGAAAAGGATCAGGAAAAGGTAAATTATAGGCAGTTAGAGTTTAATGTTATGACGTGAAATAAATGAATACAATGATTTAAATATATATGGAGAAGAATCATTAATATACAGGAGTGTTGTAATAGATGTGGGAAACGGAACTTTAAAATCTGACAGCTGTCTTAATAGTATAGAACGATCATAAAGGTTACATGCAAAGAATATATGGTTAAGATCAGCGGGATCAGCTCCACAAGTACATGCAGAACTGGCCACGCGATTTAGTAGTTTGAGGTGTTCCGGTGTACATACGTGACCCAATCTCATTCGAATTAACATATAACATATTGCAATACAATTAACATATAACATATTTGAATTAACATATTGCAGGTTTTGGCAGAGAGATTTTAGCAAAGCAAGGTTTGGCAGGAATTGATTTTTTAATGCTTCGATAATGTAACGCAGCAGCACCTGCACCAGATGTCCATAAATTCCTCCATTCCTTTCGTAGGTATAATTTAGGCAGTGCCAACAGGTCTTCAGACACATTCTTAAACGGAAACATGTCCCCACAACTAATGGCATCTCGAGCTAAATCATCCACCCTTTCATTACCTTTAATCCCTCTGTGTCCAGGGATCCAGGCAATGGAAACCGAATACCCTTTAATGTGACATTTTAACAATAGGCTACGGATTTGATAAATAATTGGGTTATTAGATTTAGATTTGAAAGGAAATTTACATATTGCCTGTAGTGAACTTAGGGAATCTGAGAAAATAATTGTTTTTTTGAGATGCATTATAATGATGAACTCTATTGCTTTCAGGATTCCAAAGCACTTACCACTGTACACAGAGGATTCTGGTGGCAACTTTATTTTTTGGTAAATATTAGATTGGGTGTGGAGAACACCAATGCCAACACAACCATTCTCTGACGTCTTAGAAGCATCTGTGTACATATGATGAGCACCCAGGCCATCTGTTCCAATGAATCCCAGGAATTGTTGATTTTGTTCAACATCATTCTTGGAGACTCCAATATCGAGGATAACTGGAGGAATAAGTGTCAGAGAATCATATTCATATTGGAAAATGGGAAGTGTTGAAGAGCTAACAGTGGGAGCTGATATAGATTTAAGTTTTTGAAAGCTTTTTACTAAACAAGGAGGACTTTTGTGTTTCCAATAGTTGGAAGTAGTTATTTGAAGCACAAGGTTAGACAGGATAATCCAGAGTTGGTGATTAGAGAATTGGGAACAACGGAAAATAAATCTATCACTAAGATATTGGCGTCGTAAATGAAGTGGAGGCTCAACACACTCAACTTGCATGGCATTGATAGGGCTTGAATTCATGGCCCCACAAATCAATCTGAGTGCTTTGGATTGAATACGATCTAGTTTTTGGAAGCCAGCTACATATCCTGGCTCTAACAAAAATGTCCCATAATCTAAAATACTTCTTATCAAGGCATTTATACATGAGTTTCATGCAAAAAGGATGTGAACCCCACCAAACTCCTGAAACGCACCTGAGGATATTAATATTTTTTTCACATTTAGAAACTATGTAATCACAATGTGGAAGACCCGTTAATTTATTATCTAAATTTGGTTTTATATTTAATGGAAATGGAGCAGTTATTAAATTGCACATTGATCGGAGGAGGAAACATTTTTCTAGTAAACAAAACTACAACACTTTTATGCACTGAAAGTTCCAGACCATTTGAATCTAACCATAACTTCAATAAGCCCAAAGAAGAAGTGACTGATCTACTGGCTTGTTCAATAGAAAGGTTTGGCGAATATAATAATAAATCATCAGCATATTGCAAGACTCTAACCGTGTCATTTAAGGATGATTCTAAATCAAATGTGTAGATATTATATAGCAAAGGACTTAATACGGATCCTTGGGGAAGACCTCTCCACACTAAACGGGAAATCCTATTGTTGTCATCTATGAGAAGGCTAATGGACCTTTCTGATAAAAGGTTTATTATGAAATTGGTTAACATTACTGGTATAGCTAATTTGTGAAGTTTTGCTTGTAACACTGAGACTAAGACATTATCATAAGCGGCGCTTATGTCAAGAAAAGCAGCTACTATAGACTCATTTCTAGAAAATGACAATCGAATATCTGAAATTAAAATACCCAAGCTATCATAAGTAGACCTACCTTTTCGGAAGCCAAATTGACTATGAGAAAGTAATTGGTTTTTTTCTACAAAATATTCTAGTCTGTTTTTAACTAAATGTTCTGCTACTTTTACAAATACTGAGGAAAGGGCAATTGGACGATAAGAAGAAACATCTGACACTGGTTTGAACGGCTTTAAAATAGGAATAACTATTTGAGATCTCCAAGAATCAGGAATTTTACCAGACTGGATAACAGAATTTATTATATTTAGATAATAAGAAAGAATACCATCACTGGCATTTGCTAAAAAGGAATAAGGAACTCCATCTTCCCCAGGTGAAGTATCTTTTAAACCACTTAATACAGCTTTTAACTCCTCCATTTTAAAAGGCTCATTTAAAGTATTATAATAGCATGAGTCAAATGAAAAGGCAGCAGGGTGAAATACATATTCTTCGGGGACCGAAGCAGGTGCTAATCTATCCATAAACTGTGTAGCAAGGTTAGGAGGAAGGATCTGTCTAGAGGACTCATTGAAAGCATGTCTAAATCTTTTAATATTATTCCATACTATGGATGGTTTTACGCTAGGACTAAGAGACAAACAAAATCGCTTCCAGCCTTCGAACTTTTACTTTCGCAACAATTTTTTAGTCTCACGAGCAACTTGCATGAATGTCTCAAAATTTTCATTTGTCATAAAATGACAAGATTTTCTTTCAGCCTCCTTACGGTTTCTGATAGCTTGTGTGCAATCATCATCCCTACAAGGCGGAGAAGGTATTTTACCTGATGCACTGTTTTTAACCGGAAAAATTTCATCAGCTGCTTCAGTCATTATCTGAGCTAATGCAACTGAACAACTAACTACATTACTATCATCTATGGACGGTAAACACAACAATTTCTCCTCTACACGGGTTTTGAAAAGTTTCCAATCAACATTACTTAAATTATACTTAAGCCTAGGGCTAGGTTTCGGAGATGGCGGAATAGAAGATGGAAATGTAATAATGATAGGGTAGTGATCACTCCCATATGTTGATTCCAGAGTATGCCAAGTGAGAGAAGCCGCAAGATCAACTGAACAAATTGATAAATCAATAGCGCTAATTGACTCTGTTGGAGCTGTTCTGCGGGTTGGAGAACCGTTGTTTAAAACTCAAAGATTGTGTTGGTCTATGATATGAATGAGGCGATCTCCATTATAATTAGACGATAAACTACCCCAAACCTGGTGGTGTGAGTTAAAATCTCCTAAAATTAAAACGGGCCTAGGAAGAGAAGAAATTATTTATTCAAGCTCAACAAAAATAGATGATGAGGGATGAGGAATATATACAGAAATAATACAGATGTTATTTACAATGGCAGCAACAATTGAAAAATCATCGCTATGGGATGGAAGATGAAAAGGTGAAAATGATATGGAATTCCTGACAAGTAGAGCTACTCCGCCCCATCCGCCAGGAGTGCCAGGTCGCGAAGGACGGTCCTCTCTGAGACATGAATATCCCGTGACTCTAAGAAGAGCCCCAGGCTTGAGCCATGTCTCAGAGAGGGCAAAAACAAATGGTTGAAATTTGTTTAATAAATGAATTAAATCTTGTTTTTTATTTATTATACTTCTGCAGTTCCACTGTATAATTTTGGCCATTATTTTTAATAGTTGAGACAAGTTCTTCAAGCATGGGGGCAACGTGGGACGGTATTCTTACATTAGGCTGAGATAAATGATCAATTAACGCTTGTATTTCCTCAGCTACTGAAACATTATCTTTAGGAGACTCTTGCTGTAGTGCACAGCCATTTTGAGGAGATGGAATGATATATTCTTTAACTAAAGCATTGTGAGCTGCTGCATCATACCCTGTTGTTATAAGTTTTTTAACTGTACGTGGTTTCAAAAAAGTTGTCTTTTTATAACTGTGTGACTGCATGGTTGTACCCGGGGCTGGATTATTGACACTGCAATGTAAATTTGGCTGAGACTGTGGCTGTTGGGGTGATTTTGTCAGAAGGACATCGGCAAATGATTTTGAAGCAGCTGGATGTAATTTAACAGCCTCACCATAAGAAATACAATTGTTAGCCATAGTTACTTTAATATCCTTCTGTCTCTTGTGTTCCGGGCAAGCCCTGTTCGTGGCGAAATGGAAACCATTGCAAAGGCAGCAAACGGCATCGTCCTCCTCCACTGAACAGGTATGACCGGAATGCAATTGACCACACTTAAAGCACTTGGGTTTAGATCTGCAATTAGTTTTCGTATGACCAAATTTAGTACAGTTGAAGCACTGGATTGTGGGAAAGATATACAGTTCGACAGGCAGTGAGATGTAGCATGAGAATACCCGTTTTGGTAAAACTTGACCATCAAAAGTTAGGACAACTGTTTCAGAGGGTTGCCACGAAACGGCACCATTAACTGTAACTCTATGATTAAAACGCCGAACTTTAAGCACTTTTCCACACCCAGTGGGCACGGAAATGTTGGACACTATTTCCTCCTCCGACCACTGTGATGGAATACCACGGACTAGGCCCATGCGCGTTACTGTAAATGATGGTATGTATGCTGTTAAATTTTCGTTGTCAAGTTGAGGATTGGTTACAAACAAATTAGCATCGATATGATTTGCAAAAGCCATGGAAATTCTTGTCCTACCAATACGTTTCACGCTGCCATTTATAATATTTTTGAAGCCGTTTTTTACTAAGAACCTACCAAAAGACACCGGGTGCAGGGACGAGTTAGGATCAGTTTGTTTTAATTGAACATGCACCGTAAACGGTGCAACATCAGCTGTTGAAAATAAATTTCTGCCAACTTTTGTTGTTTGAATATCAGAAACTACTTTATTTGTGTCAGTATTTGTTATAGAATGAGCTTGAGTCTTCTGTACAATTTCACACTCGCAAACATATTCCCCACCAGCATTTCGCTTTCTCTTTTTGTTACAATCTTTACACCTCTTATTTTTATATACTTTTCTTTTTAAATCATTTTTATTATTTACAGATGTATCAGTATCCATGCTAGACTCTATTTCAATATTTATACCAACCTGGAGGTTTTCTCCTCCAGGGTCGGGAGGATCATCCTCCCCCATTGTAAAGAATTACAAAAGACTTACCTAATATGAGTGAATGTCACAATATATACAGAAAACAAAAATATTTAAATGTAATACTATCTAAAATATATACAAATTACCAATTCCTTGATCTTAAATTGAATTAAATGTACGAGAAACCAAAACACACAACCGCCACGTTTCACGTTTCCCGCGCTTTTTTTTCACTACATGACTTTATTGACTGACATTAATCATTCTTCTTATAAATCAACAAGAATAGTAAACTTCATATTCTGAAAGAGGCCGAACATACTGCTCACCAAAATACTCTATTTTATACTATGGTTGTTATAACTAAGCTTTCAGAATATATGTATAACTCTTACTAATTGTAACAGCCAAACTAACTGCATATTACCTATGTTTCCATCATCTAACTCAGGAGTCTCCAAACTTTTTTACCTGAGGGCCATATTGCGCCTCAGAATTTTCGCGCGGGCCTAAATAAGTGTTATATTAAAAGGGAATAAAATAAGTGTTATATTACAAGGATATACATGTACCACCATCTACCAGCTACTAATAATAAAACTGTATTAATAATATACTAACATTGCAAAATTCACTGTCCACCGTGAGCGAAATGTTGTCTCTGACCTGGCGGGGATGAAATAAGTTTGAGTTTAACCTTAGCGCGAGGATTGACGCTTGATGACAATACCTGTCCCTTATATTGTTGCTGCATCTTTGCATTATCTGTCCCCCATATCGCTTGCAGTGTTATTTCTCCGCTTGGTTTCATCGTATTCTCAGCACCCTTTTTCAGCAGTGCGTGTAAAGGATACTCCTTAGTATTACCGTTTGTTGTTGAGGTAACATTATAATCTTGCGTGCATATATCTTCTTTCCTTAAACAAGTTTGCATATTTGTACAAGTTTCAGTTTCATTTTTCAGGAATCTCTTCTTAGAATCGTTATCCTTCCTAACTCGACGTGTGACATGAAAACACCTAGTTCTCTGTGGATTCGACGAGCTGTGTAATTCTACCTTATTTTTGAAGTGCACGTTCTTGTCTCCGCTGCTACCAGAAGCCAAACTGACAGTTGCTGTTCCCTTTAAATTCGACAACTCAACACCTCGAGCCGCGACTGCTGGCTCTTCAACCTTGCTGTCTGTTTTACAGACCAGTTGTTCAAAATTTGACGACTTTCCACTTGGTTTGATATGTGCTGTCATTTTTGAGGTTTCTTTAATCATGTCTCTTGCCTTATAAAACTTGTTCGTATGTGCTTGTATTGTCCTTCGATGATGTCGATGTAATAACGAATGATGCCGCCTTTTGCATACCTGACATGATATCTTCTGTCTACAATACCTCGCTGCATGACTTGGTATAAGGCAGTTGAAACAGAGATTATTTCTTTGAACGAATTCGTACCTTTCTTCTATTGGTTGCTTTGAGAACTGTTTACAGTTGTAAATGTAGTGCTTGTTCTTACAGAATGTGCATTGTATATTATCTTTGCCTTCACTGATTGTGGCATGGAATGTCTTCGAAATAACAGGTCTATACCTCTCATTAACCAGTTCTACCATCTCAAGCGTCTTGAATCTAGTCTCCAAAAATGACTTTAACTTATCAAAGGTTGGAAAATCGTTTGTGTTCTCTTCATTGATCAACTCCTCCCAATGCTTGTGAGTTTCTGGATCCAATCCTGACACAACGATAAAAATAACGATTGCATCCCATTCACGTGTTGGTAAGCCAAGATTCTTCAGAGTATTTAAACATTCGACTGATATGTCTAGTAGTTGTTTCTATTCAGATGCAGATTCATGAAAAATTGTCTTTAGGCCGAAAAGCTTCTTAAAAATACAGTAAGCAATGAACCTTGTGTTATCATACCGCTTGTTTAAAAGGTTCCATGCTCGTGTGTAATTATTTTCGGCAGCGATTGAAAATTGTCTCAATAGATATTCCGCTTCACCTTTCAGATGAACCTTGAGGTAATACATACGTTGAACGTCGTCGAGTGAGCTGTTCTTGTGAATTAAAGTGGTGAACAAATCATGAAATGATTGCCATTCTGTGTAATCGCCACTAAAAGTTGGAATCGTGATTCGTGGCAATTTTATTTCACCATTAGACGTATGATTACCTGAAGTGTTTTTTTGTAGTTTGGTTGTCTTTCATTTCGGTATAGAACTGCTGTAAAGTTGTCTTCAGTTCACCTTTGTATGTAAAGTAACATTCATAAAAAGTATCGTACAGATCTTCAGAAAAATATGATATTACGCATTTGTCTTCCTTGGAAACAGTTGTAACCAATTTTTGATGTATACCTTTAAATTCGGTGTAATTACTTTCTAACGTTTCTAATCGACTTAGTATGTATCCCACCGTAATTCTCTCTTTCGGTGACTTATTGAAGTTATCATGAGTCTTTTGAATCATCTTCAAGACGTCCGTTTGAAGTATCAATAGTTTTTCTACAGAACTCATGTTGTATGCGAATCTTTAAGTAAGTCTTGATGTATGTTATGACGAACAATATTTGTATAATTTTAGGGCACGGTTTTTCTAGTTATCCGGTTCGAAGGACCATGTTCACGATATAATTGTGAATTATGTTAATTTAAAGTAAAAAACGTGTTTATAAAACTACATGACTTTATTGACTGACATTAATCATTCTTCTTATAAATCAACAAGAATAGTAAACTTCATATTCTGAAAGAGGCCGAACAACTTATACGAATTACATAACGCTTCCTGTTAATAGGCAATATTTTAAGATAAAAGTTCTATAATATAATACAAGATTACAAATGTCATCAAAATTCATTGACGTACAGAAGTCAAATACGTTTTTAAAATGACGCAAATGAATACCAGCATAATGAAAATTAATCCCAATCGGTAAAGATGAGTCTTTAAACTTTTTTCATTTTAAGCGAGTTTTGAAGGAACATAATACTTAAATTCGACTGTAATCGTATTGTTTTAAGATAGTTTACTGCGGTTTTCAACCATTATGACCCGTAAATGACAGCAAATCACATTTAAATGAGACGCGAGCTGATATTTATGTACTCTAATTTTTGAAATACAATTTATCTACTGGTATGCTTTCTCGTGTGCGTATATGATTTAATGTCAATATAATTGTCAAAAGCAAGCAAATCAAGCTGTCATTTTCATTTGAAGAAGTATACGTGTGCTTCGGTGCAGCCCCAGCGGGCATCTGACTTGAAGAGGAATTTTGAGTGATGTCGTCAATGTATGGAAATTGTTCGAAAGTTTACATTTGAGATTGAATTTCTGTGTTGTCTTTGTGAGTAAAAATATAAATCGATAATAAATTGGTAGTTGAATTATCTAGCTTTCAAAATCACACAATAATTAAATTACTGTCAAAGACAAAATTGTTTTACTTCTGTCTCAAACGGAACTCCATATTTTGATTTTTTGAGACTTTTAGTGTCGATTTGTAGAGAATAACAGCAAATTAAAAATATAATGGCATGAAGAGTCGGTACACGGTTTCTTCGTGAACAAATTTACGTATAATTTAATGCAATTATTTAACATTTATTGAACAAATTATGGTCACAAAGTGAGGTCTAAATCGAAAACGTCATATACCGGCCCCTTAACAAGAATCTGAAGTCGAAATTTAACGAAACGGCCGCCATCTTGATTTTCTTTATTTTCGACCCGATCTAGATGAAAATCGATATCTGAGGATCCGAGAGGCCCCTTAACAGGAATCTGAAGTCGAAATTTAACGAAACAGCCGCCATCTTGATTTTCTTTATTTTCGACCCGATCTTGACAAATTTCACGAAACGGTCGCCATCTAGATTTTCTTTATTTTCGACCCGATCTTGATGAAAAACTATATCTGAGGATCCATAATGAGGGGTCATCCATTAATTACATCACCCGTTTAGGGAGGGAGGGCGTCTAGAAAATGTGACATGTTTTGACAAAGGGGAGGGGAGAGTTTGTGGATCTTTTTGGAACGATAATCGTTTTTATTCGTTTAATTTTCTATCCTTATCAGTTTTGCGTTAAACATTACTAATATTTCTTTTGTCAAAAATATTTTGCTAGAATATTAATAATACTTAATTCGATTTGCCGATTTCGTTGAAAAAATGTGACGTCACACCAGGGGAGAGGGGTTTGCCAAATGTGACCAAGTGTGACAAGGAGGGGGGAGGGGTCAAAAAACCTAGAAATTCGTGTGACGTAATTAATGGATGGCCCCTGATATCAAAATTATCACTGAGATCATTTGGATTCTTAGGGAAAATCGCCCTCGAAGTTTGAAATCGTGTCTTTTCACCCCGGTTTACGTTATCCATAAAACCCGAAAGTCGCTTCATATGCGTATATGCTTATAAAAGTGGCGGTGTTTTTAAAATAGCAGTCTCTAAGTTGTTTGTTATTTATTTCAATTTCTCACAAAACACTTGTTTTGTTTCCGATATTTTTTTAAAGTGTGTTAAATAAACGGACGATTGTAGATTTTGATCTGCGGGCTCAGCACGGTTCCATTTTTATCGACTATCACTATGCGCGTCCCTTTCGCACTTACATACTTGTTAGAACGTGACAGGCATGGTGACAAGGGATAAAAATCCGACCGTGCTAAGCCGCCTGGAGTGTGTAGGTTTAGGTAAACTAGTTTTTTACGCAACTCTAAACCAAAAATACGCCATAATAAATAGATCTCATTGTATCTCAGTTGGTGACAATTTCCATGTGAATATAGATTTATATTTTGACCAAATCATCAAATTTTCGGATTGTGTAGGATTTGCTAAGGTACATTTGAATATCGATCGTTCGAAAACAAATAGATTGAGCTTACAGGAAACGAACAGTTCGCAGGAAATTCTCGGGATATCTTTGTTCTTAATCATGAACTGACATAAGAAATATAATTTATACATCCTCCTGACTGTAGGACTTGGCCAGTGTAGCGTTCTAGATATTGACCCTAGGGTCATAAATTTCCTGAAGAGCTCAATTACGGCACAAGGGATTATCGTACCGTGGACATATGTAAACCCTAAATATTGATTAGAAAAAGCTTTCAGAACTGTAGGAATTGATGCAAGAATTTTTTTTTCTAATCGAACGAGCGAGCGAAGCTATCGAAGTTCTTACATTCGACTTGGGACACGCGGCTGGCTAGGGGCACGTCCCGGCATTTCGATGTTTTTAAGCTGAACTATCAGAGGATAGTTTGATACTCAAGAACTTAAGTAAATTTGTTCTAATTTAAATGAAATTGGGTAAACGTGTAGTTGAGGGCATTATATTTTAGTCATTAAATTATGAGCAGGCTCGATCAAGGGGTTATTGAGCTAGAATAGCTTAGAAGGCTAAAAAGCTATTTGTGAGGGGTCTTGCTATTCTAGTCATCTTTTTGCAAGAAAGTATGGTCGAGTTTGGTATCAAATGAAAGTGCTCGGCTTGCACTTTTATAATATCGTTTTTAAATTTACTATTTTGAAATAATTAGCAAGATAAAAATAAACATAATATAGGTATTTGATATTTGACAGGAAATATTTCGGCTTACCACAGATACAGTATCAGTTAAGGGCTCCACAGACCTTGTAATATATCCACGCGATTTTTGATCCAAAATGGAACTCTAAAATTTCCATACTATAGTCGGTCAAACAAGTTTGTCAGTAGAAAAAGGCGCGATATTTAAATTTTCTATGGGACGATAACTCTTCGCGCCTACATTTTTTAGCCGCTTTTTTCTACTGACGGAAATAGCTTGACAGACTATAAATTGTTGCCATGTGTAAGCATTTTACGTCAAAAATGTGACAGCTACGTAGAAAGTGGCCTCTGTTATTAACCGACTTCCAAATCTCAAAAGGAGGAGATTCGATTGTGATTTTTTTTATGTTGGGTACTCCATATCTCCGTCATTACTGGACCGATTTGGAAATTATTTTTTTTATTGTATGTATATGCATACAGATTGGTCCCGTTTTTATCAAAACCCAGTTCTGATGATGGGACCCATGAGGAATCGAGGGAACTCCTCAAATCTTAAAGGCATACATATAGTGATTTGTAATTTATCAACAAATCAAGCATATATATTCAAAAAGTGACATTTGATGAAGTGGAACTGCTGAACGGAACTCTTCAACAAAGCATAGTTCACGTTTGGCGATTTGTCCTCTTCGTTATGTTTGTTAAGCAAGTTAAGTTTTTATTCCACATTTTTGTCAAGCTCCAGTTCTGATGATGGGATCCACGAGGAATCGAGGGAACTCCTCAAATCTTAAAGGCATGCGTATAGAGATTTTTGTATTTTCATCAGAAAATCAAGCATTTTCATTAAAAACTGTCGCATTTGATGAAATAGAACTGCTGATGATGATCAGAACGGAACTCTTCAACGACGCATAGTTCACGTTTGGCGATTTGTCCTCTTCGTTATGTTTGTTAAGCAAGTTAAGTTTTTAAGCTACATTTTTGTCAAGCTCGACGTCTGATGATGGTATCCATGAGGAATCGAGGGAACTCCTCAAATCTTAAAGGCATGCGTATAGAGATTTGTGTATTTTCATCAGAAAATCAAGAATTTACATTAAAAACTGTCGCATTTGATGAAGTGGAACTGCTGATGATGATCAGGACAGAACTCTTCAATGACTACACGTTTGGCGATTTCGAATTTCGATTTTGACGGAGCTGGCCCTGGAGCCAGCCCTGACCCGGATCCGGGCTCTTATCTGGACCTGAACCCGGACCTGGACCCGGACTTGACCCTGGACTTGAACCTGGACCAAGACCTAGACCTGGACCTCGACCTGGATCTGGTCCTGGACCCGGAACTGGACCCGGACCCGGACTCGGACCTTGACCCAGAATCCGGGCTCTTATCTGGACCTGAACCCGGACCTGGACCCGGACTTGGGACCTGGACTTGGACCTGGACCAAGACCTAGACCTGGACCTCGACCTGGACCTGATCCTGGACCCGGAACTGGACCCGGACCTGGACTCGGACCTTGACCCAGAAAACCACTGATACCTAAGCTAAATAAACCACTATGATTACCTACCATAAAATGTAGGTATAAAGTATAATGATGCCAGACTTACTAGCCCCTCCCGCTCAAACCCCCGTACACCGCACCGCACGCGCCGTTAAGTTAGGTTAGGTTAGGTTTGAACTGCGATCCTCACAGAACCGAAAAAAAGTGCGTTAGGTTAGGTTAGAACTGCGAGCCTTACAGAAACGAAATGCTACTGGATAAGTGGTTTTGGTTAGGTTCGAACTGCAATCCTCACAGAACCGAACTGCTATCAGAGAAGTGGGTTCGTGAGGCTAAAACTGCGACTCTTACAGAAACGAAATGCTACCTACTAGAAAAGTGGGTGGTTTTACCTCCTTTTCTACATAGTGCACCATCTATGTACAATAATCTATCACCGGCCCCCATAGAAGTCGGTTTTTTTCTACTATTTTATGTCGAACTATACGAGTAAGTAGGTGCAATAGGTCAATCGCTCTATATAATTTTTGGCAAACCGCGAGTTGTCAGTTCGGGGCGAACTACTAGTTATTTAAATCCATCAAACAATTGAAAACTATGACATATCAATGAGTTAATGAGTTACCCCCTTATTCATAAACGCGCTACAAACCTCAATTAGCTAATAATCGTTTGTCCTTATCTGTCATTTTGACTTAAGTATTTGTGAGAAAGGGATAAAACATAATTTAACTAAACTAGTAGTTCGCCCCGAACTGAGAACTCGCGGTTTGGCAAAAAATATATAGAGCGATTTTGTTGCACCTACTTAGGTAGTTAGGTACTCGTATAACTAGTGCGACGTAAAATAGTAGAAAATATTTTTTAAGAAAAATAAACCGACTTCTAAGGAGGTAAAACCACCCACTTTTCTAGTAGGTAGCATTTCGTTTCTGTTGAAACGTGCTATTTTTGAAGGTAAATTAAACTGCAAAGCTCCGGCTTGTTCAATAAATCATAGCACGTTAGCACAGAAAATAAAATTAACTTAATTAGTAAAAATGTGGTGTCAAAATTTGCTTGCTGGAGGAACCTATTTTGGGAGATAAAAAGCGAACAAATTTCAAATTCAAATTTTTAAGGAACTTTATTTATTACTAAAATCTTGCCTATGCAATGTTAGTGGCTTAATCTAAACTTGTGACCTCTGTGTGAACCTCTAACTTGATTTGACGACACCTAATGGTAGAACTTTGCTCAGTGGACAGCGGGGCCGCTTAATAGGTCCAGAATAAAGCTTCACACAGAATTTTACTTATTTAAGAACTAAATTATTGTAACACTAAATTCGATGTACCAGGATTTTCAAATGTCTTTATGCTACTTTAATGGTTGCTCATAGTTTTAAATTTACTCTACACTTTACAGCTGGCGCTGATGCCCTACAAAATTAAAACATGGAAAGGACCGACCTCAGGATGAAAACCTTCCTCAGACGCTGCGGGGTGTCAGGCTGGTTTCCCCGAGAAGGCTAGAAGCTGAGCGGAGATGTAGAGCTCAGGGGCCGCGCACGTGGTACCAAGACGACGTGGCAGAGGCAGATGGGGTGCTTAAATTCCTCGATCCAGGAGGTCTCCCACACAATATTCTTAAATTGACTTCCAAGCTTTCGAAATGATGCAATAAATTAATCAATAAATTTAATTTAAATTCCTGGCTCCTGTAAACCGAGAAAAGGATATATTAGCCGATGCCCTTTATGGCCGCTAGAGAAGAGACGAAACAATTGTAAATTTAGCTCACCGCACTGGAAGCTGCTAAGACTTCTGGCGGAGCGCTCCCTTCCCTCGAGCAGGAGTCACTCTGCAAAGAACCAAAACCTGGTTTAAGAACAAACCCACAACGTTTCGCGCCATTGTGGAGTTGATCACCACGAAATTTAATTTGTACTCACTCAGTGGAGCTTCCGAAGGACTCAAGCCGTTTCCATCTTTCAGACCACCATGTCGAAAGTGTGGTCTTCCCATAAATTGTGCTCTTGCGAGCGAGTGTCCCCAGAGGGGTTCCCAAATCAAATGTGCAAATCATTCTCGAATGACCTCCTCCAATATGGAGGTCCCTGAGGGCCTAACAAAAGTAGGGTGGCAGTCCCTTGAAGACACAAATCCTTCGAAAATACTGTCTGAATTGTTTAGACAATTTCACTCCTGAGCCTAAGAAATATATTTTTATCATTAAATCTAATATTGTTTCATTCCAGAGCCACTTTGTAAGTCTGTAATTTCTATGTTTTGTTTTATATCAAAATTATTTTTTAACTGAAAAAACATACCTAAATCATACAAAGTTTTCCTGGAGTCAGGGCCGGATTAAGCATATCGGGGCCCCTAGGCAGTGCGGGGCTCGGGGCCCCCTACAGTCAATTCTGCACACATATTCAGTACAGGGATATAAGTTTGCGTTTTTAATTTCAATCTTCAGGCGTCGGCCGAGCCGATCCAAATCGAACGATGTCTTTTTCGCTCTTATTGCGTGGACATAAAGCTTTTTTCTATCGGTTTTTGCCGATTCCGCGTCGCATCAAGTGTGGGGAGAGCCCTTTAGGCTTGAGGCTAATTCCCAGTGGAATACAAAAGATGAGCTTCAGCGTCACTTTCCTATCTACCTCTAATGGCAAATTTTAAGCGAGGCTAAAGGCTAAGCTCAACTAGTGCCGCAAAGTTGATTTTCTCAATAGTTAATATTTTGCGACGCTGAACAGCGATTGTCCGACCATAAGACCAAACGCCGAGCCACATGATTAGAATCAACCTAATAATAAAGAATTTCCATATGTTAAAATAATTTAAATTACTAGAGTTGGACCAGGATAAGCATGATTGCACTCGCAGTGCAAGTTTTATTTTTAACGTCAAATTTCTATGAAATTATGACGTATGAATGGTGCTTGCGCTGCGTATGCTGTCGGGATCGTTGCGGACTTTTCTTGGTCTAACTCTATTCATTCACTAGTCAAGATAACATGTAGATAATACAGGGTCAACTAAATAACCAAAAATAAACGCGAGCGAGCCCGAAATTTTTTGTTAACAATATCGCAAATTGTGAAAGCGTGTTCAAAGGCCGAACCAATGAACCAATGTCCACTGTATTATAAAGCGAGACCGCAAGCCGAGCTTGGCGCAGCGAGGCCAAAGGCTAAGCTGAAGTAGAGGAGATGTGGAACACAAACCAATGGTAAATTGAGGTAAAAAGTGAGGCTGAAGGTCGAGCATTCCTACGAAAAACTGGGGACACGTTCGTCTTCTTTCTTTTTATTTGTTTTAATCAATAGTCCTCGTGATTCTGAGTCGAAATAACCAAAAAAGTTGTTGGTTGTTCGAAAAAAAGTGAACCATTTTTCCTGAAACACCCTATTATTACAATTTTACAACAGGTACGCAGAATACGCCCCGTAAACTGTAACGTATTGCTTCAATTTTATTACAGTAGGTATTTCATTAATTTAAAGAATGGATCGAAATAAAAAATAACAAAACATACTCATTATTATAAGAATAAAAAATTTACTCATGAATTTTGACCCTATGGAACAAAATTTTATTTGGTGCGCGCTGAGCCGCCGGGGCCCCCTAGCCCAGGCGGGGCTCCTAGGCAGTTGCCTACTTTGACTTAGGGTTAATCCGGCCCTGCCTGGAGTGACAATATAAATATCTCAAGTTTTAATTATTTTTACTCGTATGACAACCCCGGCAACAGATACGCATCTAGAGGTGCATCTGAATGCAACAGATTATGCATAGAAGTGCAATTAATCTAGTTCGTTTCGGACACTGTTAAAAACGTTGAAATAAGAAAAAGTATTTTTCTTTTAATTATGAATCATCTCAATAATACTTAATATAAATTTAGAAAAATGTACTACGTTACACTGTAAGGGTCGCAGTTTTAGCCTAACGAACCCACTTCTGTGATAGCAGTCGGTTCTGTGAGGATTGCAGTTCGAACCTAACCAAACCCACTTTTCTAGTAGCATTTCGTTTCTGCAAGGCTCGCAGTTCTAACCTAACCTAACCCACTTTTGTTCGGTTCTGTGAGAATCGCAGTTCAAACCTAACCTAACCCACTTAACGGCGCGTGCGGTGCGGTGTACGGGGGTTTGAGCGGGAGGGGCTAGTAAGTTTGGCATCATTTTACTTTATAAGTACCTACCTTTTATGGTAGGTAATCATAGTGGTTTATTTAGTTTAGGTATCAGTGGTTTTCCGGGTCAAGGTCCGAGTCCGGGTTTGGGTCCAGTTCCGGGTCCAGGACCAGGTCCAGGTCTTGGTCCAGGTCCAAGTCCAAGTCCAGGTCCAGGTCCGGGTTCAGGTCCAGATAAGAGGCCGGATCCAGGTCCAAGTCTGGGTTCAGGGCCAGCTCCGTCAAAATCGAAATTCGAAATCGCCAAACGTGTACTATGCGTCGTTGAAGAGTTCCGTTCTGATCATCATCAGCAGTTCCACTTCATCAAATGCGACAGTTTTTAATGAAAATGCTTGATTTTCTGCTGAAAATACAAAAATCTCTATACGCATGCCTTTAAGATTTGATGAGTTCCCTCGATTCCTCATGGATCCCATCATCAGAACTCGAGCTTGACAAAAATGTGGCTCAAAAACTTAACTTGCTTAACAAACATAACGAAGAGCACAAATCGCCAAACGTGAACTATGCGTCGTTGAAGAGTTCCGTTCTGATCTTCATCAGCAGTTCCACTTCATCAAATGTCAGTTTTTTGAATGTATATGCTTGATTTGTTGATAAAAACAAACAAATCACTATAATATGTATGCCTTTAAGATTTGAGGGGTTCCCTCGATTCCTCATGGATCCCATCATCAGAACTGGGTTTTGACAAAACCGGGACCAATCTGTATGTATGTACATAGAATAAAAAAAGAATTTTCAAAATCGGTCCAGAAATGACGGGGATACAGGGGATATGGAGTAACAAACATTAAAAAAAACCGGTCAAGTGCGAGTCGGACTCGCGTTCCAAGGGTTCCGTACATTACCCAATTTCTAAAATATATCACATTATTATATTTCCGTCACTTGCATACAATTAAAATTAAAATAATTTTCAAAACATATCATGTTTGGGCTCCTCCAGATACGAAACCGTTGAATTATGTTTTGTAAAATATACCTCATTTAATAC